>NC_073389.1:47193701-49781201 GCF_028641065.1 Leucoraja erinaceus
GGCTTGAGGCCAGTGTTGTGAACTTGGATAATGAATGTTCTTGCATAATTATTACACTATCCTTTGGATAAATGGAGGCTCGACTTATAGCTTTGACAGTTTGCACTGGAAACCCGGACTTGCAATCCAGTTCCTTAGTGATTCCAGGCAACCGTAACTAGTAGGTTAATCACAGGATTAACAGTCAAACATAAACCCAATCCGTTCAATATATCAATTCATCTGCTTGATATAACACAAGGGACAGATGCAATTTTATTTGGTTGACATATTTGCACCAATTTCCTTTGTAAGCTTAATATTGGAAAATCATTGATTTAAATTAGCCACAGATTCACGCTTTTAAAATGGCAGCCAAATAATCTCTATGCAGAGAGACGCCCCCCGCACACACAATCAGAGGAGACTACATTTTCTGGTAGTTGCTTGACTTCACTTACATTCTTTGCCCCACTAGTCTATTTTCGTAGGTGTTCCACAAATATTATAGGACCTACACCCATTCCACCTGATCTAGTTTCTTACAACTGAGTTTTAAATGTTCATCCGAGGAATATTATTCCCAGATGATAGTCTGTGGAGATTCTCTATTCAGTTGTGCTCTCGGCATGTGTTTCTCAGCATGCACGAGTTTATTGTGTGTGTGTGTGTGTGTGTGTGCATGTGTACATGTTCATTTGTATCTGCGTGCATGTACGTGGGCCGAAGGAGGGGAGGTTTGATACAATGAATTATTCATACGTTCATAAATTATAGGAGTAGAATTAGGCTATCCGGCCCATCAAGTCTACTTCGCCATTCAATAATGGCTGATCTATCTTTCCCTCTCAACCCCTTTTTCCTGCCTTCTCCTCATAACCCTTGATACCTGTACTAGTCAACAATCTTTTAATCTCCGCCTTCAAAATATCCATTGACCTCCACAGCCATCTGTGGCAATGAATTCTGCAGATTTACCACCCTCTGACTTAACAAATTCCTCCTTTCTAAACGTACGTCCTTTTATTCTGAAGTTTTGGCCTCTGGTCCTAGACTCTCCCACTAGTGGAAACATCCTCTTCACATTCAATCTATCCAGGCCTATCATTCTATGGTATGTTTTGTAATGAGTTTCCTCCTCATCCTTCGAAACTCCAGCGACTACAGGCCCAGTGCCTTCAAAAGCTTGTCATATGTTAAGCCACTCATTCCTGGGACCATTCTCGTAAATCTCACCTGGATCCTCTCCAACGCCAGCACGTCACTGGCAGTGTCAGTGATCCAGAACTGCTTCAGAACTCCTTGAAGCCAAGCAGTGATGGTAAAGTCTGATTGTGCAGCGACTTGAGTGAAGCATCATCATGTCTGGCAGAGGGAAAGGAGGCAAAGGACTGGGCAAAGGCAACATGGGAAAGTACTTGGGGCTAACGGAATCAAGGGATATGGGGAGAAAGCAGGAATGGGATACTGATTTTGGATGATCAGATTGAATGGTGGTGCTGGTTCGAAGGGCCAAATGTCCTACTCCTGCACTTATTTTCTGTTTCTATGTTTCTAAGCAATTAAAAAAAGGTGCAGCATGATGGCGCAGCGGTAGAGTTGCTGACTTACAGAGCCAGAGACCTGGGTTCAATCCTGCCTATTTGTGCCGTCTGTACAGAGTTTGTACGTTCACCCTGTGACCTGCATGTGTTTTCCCCGGGATCTCCAGTCTCCTCCCCACACACCAAAGATGTACTGGTTTGGAATCTTGGAATCTTGGAAACTTTATTGTCATTCAGACCTTTCTGTCTGAACGAAATGTCATTGCCTTGCAGTCATACATATAATAAAGTAACAAAACACACAATAAACACAAATTTAACATCCACCACAGTGAGTGCACCAGACGCCTCCTCACTGTGATGGAAGGCAAAAATCTTAAGTCGTTGTCTCTTCCCTCCTTGTTCTCCCTCTGCGCTGAGGCGATCCAGGCCTCCGATGTTGTGACCCCACCGGGTGATGGTCAGTAAGGTTTGTAGGTTAGTTGGTTTGGTATAATTGTAAATTGTCCCTAGAGTGTGTAGGACAGTGTAAGTGCGCGGGCTCGGTGGGCCAAAGGGCCCATTTCCGCCCTCTATCTTTAAACTAAACTAAATTCAACTAAAAATGCTAAATGAAGCGAAAGTACGACGAGGCAAAACTTTTTAAAGCAGTGAAAGCTTAGAATCTCCAAAGCATTCCTGTGGGAATGGGGGAGACAGGTGCAATAAATGCATTGAAAGGGAAAATTGATAGAAGAAGAGTTTGCAGGACTATAAACAGTTGGTGGGAGAATGAGACCAATTTCTCAAATGCTAATCTGTGATAAGCATGAATGCATCACTTGATTGGAGCGAATCTTATTGCAAATTATTGGAGTTTGAGTTCAGTTTATTGTCACGTGTACCGAGGTAGAGGGGATGGTTTTTGTTGTGTGCTATCCAGTCAGTGGATAGACAATACACAATTACAATCGTGCCATCCACTGCGTACAGACACATGATAAAGGGAATAACGTTTATTAACAATGTTTAGTGCAAGATAAAGCCGGTGAAGTTTGAGTGTCCCCAATGAGTTAGATAGTAAATAAGGACTACTCTCTGGTTGTTGGTAGGATGGTTCAGATGCCTGATAACAGCTGGGAAGAAATTGCCCCTGAATCTGGAGGAGTACCGTAACCACTGCACAGTGTAAGGTCAACATTCACAGTATTTTCCTCTTGTCAGCGTTAAACTGTCTATCTGAATCCCAAAGGCCTCCGAATAATGAAAGAAATAAGATAGACTTTAGTGTACAAAATCATGAGAGGATTAGATCGGGTAAACACACAGAAGGGAATCAAGAGCCAGAGGACATAGGTCTAATGTGAGGAGGGAAAGGTAGTTGAGGCAGATACTATTGCAACGTTTAAGAAACAATTAAACATGTACATGAATAGGATAGGTTTAGAAACATAGAAACATAGAAAATAGGTGCAGGAGTAGGCCATTCGGCCCTTCGAGCCTGCACCGCCATTCAATATGATCATGGCTGATCAACCAACTCAGTATCCCGTACCTGCCTTCTCTCCATACCCCCTGATCCCTTTAGCCACAAGGGCCACATTTAACCCTCTTAAATATAGTCAATGAACTGGCCTCGTGCATTTAGAGGGATATGAGACAAACGCAGGCTGGTGGGGCTAGTGTAGATGAGGCATGTTGGTTGGTGTGGGCATGTTGGGCTGAAGGGCCTGTTTCCATGCAGTATGACTTTATGACTCTGAGATGGCCTGATGCAGAAGAGTGTACCCTAGGGAGATAGGAATGTATTTATCTCTACAAATTAACCCGTTTGATGAAGCTGTACCTCTTATGGTGGCATTAAAACATCTATTGAGCCTTTCACAGCCCAGTGTCAGCAAAAAATCATTTAACTGCCAAGGAATTTCTTTGTCAACTGTAATAATTTTCATTATTTATGAAATAAAGCAGCTGATATGCACACAGCGTGATCCCACTTAGCGGTGCGATGATAATCAGTTCATTTGTTTTTAGCACTGCTGGTCAGGAGACTGGGTTGGGGAGAATTCTATCACTGATCTGTTAATAGTGGTGTCTTTTATGTCCAGTGGGAAAGGCAAAGAGGCCCTTGGTTATATGGTGGAGATGCTGCCTTGTAGCACCAGAGACATAGGATACTGGTCGGTGCGGACTCAGTGGGCTGAAGGTCCTGACTTAACTTAAATAAAATAAACAAGACAATAGAAAATGGAGAAAAATAACAAAATGATATATTGATAGAACACTGAGATCACATGATTTCCTTTGCCGCATTTAGGAAAAGGAAGGAGCTGGTAACATTACTGAAGTTTAACTTTAAAATTGCCAAAATCCATTTTGGTTGCAAATTATTCTTATAGATTGGGAAATTTAACATAATGCTCCACCATTCAAGAAAGGTAAAGAGATGTGCCAGTGAATGATGGACCATTTAGCCTAACACTCTGTTGCTGAGAAATTATTCAAGGTGATCATTAAGGAAAGACCAGAGAGGCAGCATGAACTTGTAACGGTTAGGACATACCCGAATGACCTGATTAAAGATAGTCACAGAGCTGGTGTAACTCAACGGGCCAGGCAGCATCACTGGAAGAAATGATAGGTGATGATTCATAGAAACATAGAAAGCAGGTGTAGGAATAGGCCATTTGAGCCAGCTCTGCCATTCGATATGATCACGGCCCTCATCCAGAATCAGTATCCTGGTTCTGTTTTTTCCCCCATAGCCCTTGATGCCGTTAGCCCTAAGAGCTATTGTAGAGCTAACTCTCTCTTGAATACATCCAGTGAATTGGCCTCCATTGCCAATTCTGTGGCAGAGAATTCCACAGATTCACAACTCTCTGGGTAAAAAAGGTTTTTCCTCACTTCAGTCCTAAATGGCCTACCCCTTATTCTTAAACTGTGACCCCTGGTTCTGGACTCCCCCAACATCGGGAACATTTTTCATGCATTCAGCCTGTCCAATCCCTTAAGAACTTTATATGTTTCTATAAGATACCCTCTCATCCTTCTAAATTCCAGTGAATAGAGAGTTGGAGGCGAGAAAAGACCAGGACCAAACAAATGAGCTCAGGCAGGGAGGTACCCCGGTAGACCCATTGTTGACTAGCGAAGGTGTGATCACAAGAGGGATACAATGTGGTGAACTGTGGAGCTGGTTAAACGACTAGAGTAGAGGAAGGGGGCACGGGGAAAGGGAGAGGAGTGTTCGTAAAATTAGAGAATTCAACATTCAAACCACTGGGATGTAAGCAACCCAAGCGAAATATTCTTCTAATTTGCCTGATTAAAGGTGATTAGAGTGAAGGATAGAGTATTGTCTGAATTGAATTTCCACTAGGATAAAGCTCCTCTTTAGAGAATAAAGTTAAGGTTAAAGAGATTTGGATAAAGCTGAAGCTTATAATTTTAAATCTAGTTGATTGGCCTCCTTAGGAAATAGATTGTCGGGATAATGGACAGGTCCTCAAATTGGCAGTATCTGTTTTGGAGGCACAACTATTCACGTTATTATTTAGAAATTACTTCAAGGATGGGCTGGAAAACAATATACCCAAATGATGCAAATGTACTTTGCATGCTGTGCAAATAGAAACATAGAAACATAGAAAATAGGTGCAGGAGTAGGCCATTCGGCCCTTCGAGCCTGCACCGCCATTCAATATGATTATAGCTGATCATCCAACTCAGTACCCCATCCCTGCCTTCTCTCCATACCCCCTGATCCCTTTAGCCACAAGGGCCACATCCAACTCCCCCTTAAATATAGCCAATGAACTGGCCTCAACTACCTTCTGTGGCAGAGAATTCCCCAGATTCATCACTCTTTGTGTAAAAAATGATTTTCTCATCTCGGTCCTAAAAGACTTCCCTCTTATCCTTAAACTGTGACCCCTAGTTCTGGACTTCCCCAACATCGGGCATAATCATCCTGCATTTAGCCTGTCCAACCCCTTAAGAATTTTGTAAGTTTCTATAAGATCCCCCCTCAATCTTCTAAATTCTAGCGTGTACAAGTCAAGTCTATCCAGTCTTTCTTCATATGAAAGTTCAGCCATCCCAGGAATCAGTCTGGTGAACCTTCTCTGTACTCCCTCTATGGCAAGAATGTCTTTCCTCAGATTAGGAGACCAAAACTGTATGCAATACTCCAGGTGTGGTCTCACCAAGACCCTGTACAACTGCAGTAGAACCTCCCTGCTCTTATACTCAAATCCTTTTGCTATGAAAAGGACTACAATGATAGACTACAAAGAGATATCAGTAGATTGAGTATAAAGGTTTGGAAAGGATTTGCATACAGGCAAGGGTGAAATAGTTTGGTTTAGTTTAGTGTAGAGATACAGCATGGAAACAGGCTCTTCGGCTCACCAAGTCCGTGCTGACCAACAAACCTATACATCTTTGGAGTGTGGGAGGAAACCGGAGCACCCAGAGAAAACTCACATGGTCATGGTGAGAACGTACAAACTCCATGCAGACAGCACCTGTAGTCAGGTTCGAACCTGGATCCCTGGCGCTGTAAGGCAGCAACTCTACTGCTTTGCCACCGTGAATTGATTAAGAGACAGAAGAAGCTGCAGGCGCTGGTTTACAAAACTAGTCACAAAGTGCTGGAGTAACTCAGCGGGTACGGCAGCACCAGACGCAAATGAACCTGTATGCATGCACACAAGCATATACACAATAAACACGTGTGTGCAGAAAAATACACGCCAAGAACACATCTGAGCGGATTCCTTACATGTTTACAGTTGTTGACATGTTCGTGCACACTCCCAATTAACCAACATTGAAAACCAAAGTGTCAAATGTTAGGATGTTGCTTGATAAATCATCATTCATTTCTCATCATCTATCATATTATGTGGTAGACTGTTGGTATGAATATTAATTTCTCTAATTTCAAGTAATCCTTGCATTGCCTCTCAACTGCTGGTTTCACTCTTTGTATTCCTTCGTTATCATCTCTTCCACAGCCAACAATAGACCAATGTGGGCTCCACCTATCTTGTGTCATCAGTGCTGGCTGGGTACCAGTTCCCTACCTTTCATACCTCTAGTTTCCATCTCCCCTGGATCTCAGTCTGAAGAAGGGTCTCGACCCGAAACGTCTCCTATTTCTTTCCTCCAGAGATGCTGCCTGACCCGCTGAGTTACTCCAGCATTTTGTGTCTATCTTCGGTGCACCACTTCCTACATATTGCAAGTGGTGTTTCTCATGAATGGAGATTCATTCTCCTTGAACAAGCCTTTTAAGTGGTCTCAGTGGCATTAATGTAGCTCCTGTGTTGTAACTGACGATTCCTGGATGCTCCGTACCATGAGAAACCAAAGCAGATTGTTGTACTTGGAGGGGAACCATTGACAGCTTGGATGAAATGTTAGCGATATGCCACGGTGCAGCAAACACAAAGTTCAAGGATCAGGCAAAATGAAAGAGGACAAAATCAACTAATAAAATAAATTTAATTAAAAAGAGGAACTGGTTTGAACCCATTGTTGCTACGATACCATTAGAAGGTTGCTAAGCAACACAGCTATCATTATTGAGACTATGCATGCCATTTATTGAAGAATTGGTTTATGAAAAATATCAGAAGATACCAATAGCAAAATTGTAAAATAAGAAACTGCAAGTTGCAAGAATATAAATTTGGATGGGCAAGTGAATGTAATAATCATGCTGCAATTTAATGATACAATGCTTAAGGTATACTTTAGATTTAAGAATAGCAGTGGGTGGAGTCCTTATTCTTTCCCACCTCCAAATTCATCCTGGCTGGTTTCCCATTTTCCACCATCTGTAAATTTAGGTCAGTCCAAACTTTATTGTTAGATTCTCATCTCACAATAAATCCTTTCCACTTGTTATTTCCTGTCTACAAGCCTGAAGAAGGGATTCGGCCCGAAACGTTGCCTTATTTCCTTCGCTCCACAGATGCTGCCGCACCCGCTGTGTTTCTCCAGCACTTTTGTCTACCTAAACCCACATTTAAAGGTCTCGCCATTAAATCCGTTCACCCCACTCTATTTTAACACGAGTCCTTTCTCACCAAAACATTCTGTTTCAGTTCTGGCCTCTGCACATTTTCTACCAGCATCTAAGCCCAACCATCAATCTACCCAGTGAGGGCGCTAGGGAGTGTGGTACAACAAAGAAACCAAGGAATGCAATAAAAAGAAACTGCTGGTTTACTAAAAAAAAGATACAACATGCTGGAGTAACTCAGTGAGTCAGGCAGCATCTCTGGAGAACATGGATAGATGATGTTTCCGGTCGGGACTGAAGAAGTTTGAGCCTGAAGAATGAAATATTACCTTACATGCTCCCCAGAGATGCTGCATGACATATGGGATTGTGAAGGAAGGAACTGCAGATGCTGGTTTAAACCGAAGATAGACACAAAAAGCTGGAGTCCATCTGGGCTACTCCAGCTTTTTGTGTCTATCGTGTGGGGTTGTTACCTTCATTTCAGCCAGATGTTGAAAGAGTGGTGGGAAATATTAGCAGAAAGTTTCCACGGATGAACAATAGATCGAGTGGAGAGAAGATTTTCCTGAAGAGAAGATTTTACAGAGGTGGACAAGTCCAAATAGGCTCCTGTGGTGCTTGCTTCAAGAAACGGGGGACAGGGGTAGGGACAAAGTGACAGGAGAAAGGCCCAGCAGAGAGATGAGGAAAATCTATTTCATGCAAAGTGGTGACAGTCTGGAATTTCCTGCTTTGAAACAGAGTCAACCAAAGCCTTCAGGTGGGAATTGGACAGAGACTTCAGGGAAAGTAAATAGCTGGTCTGAAGGGGAAAGAAAGCAGAAATGGGACTGAAAAGATTGCTCTGTGTGGAGCTGTGATGCTTTCGATGAGCTGAATAGCTCCCTCTTGTAGTATAATAATAATCATAGCATGCTATAATTCTTGGGGAAAAAACTAGGAGTCAAGATTATCATATGTTCAAAACCCACTCCAAAGACTTGTGCAAAACAGCACACACTTGTAACACCACCTTTTAGATTACACTTTGGACTATAGACTTTTAGACGTTAGAAATACAGCGTAGAAACAGACCCGTCAGCCTACCGAGTTTGCCCCGGCACGCGTTTGTACACACTAGCATAATCCTACACACTAGGGACAATTTACAATTTTATGAAAGCCAAACCTTTGGAATGCGGAAGGAAACCGGAGCACCCGGTAAAAGCACAAACTGGAGAACTCAAAAACTCTGTACACATAGCACCCATACTCAAGATCGAACCCGGGTCTCTGGTGGTGTGAGGCAGTAGCTCTAACACTGCTACCACTGTGCCCCCCTATATTGGTGACATTGGCTACTGACACAGCTGCTGATTCAAGTGTCATGCATCCTAATGGCATCAACACCCACAGTAAGTACAGAAAGCTGACTGAAGGCGATAATGATAAATATATGTGTGAAGAAAGTGATCTTAAAGCCATCCTTTCACTTTCAAATAAAAGGATAGGATTTCCTACTACCTTCTAACTTGAATTAGACGTCCCTTTAAATAGACTTTCAATGGTTCCCAGGCACCTATCTTTCCACATTTGAGTTACAGATTGAGCATGATGCAGTCCTTCAGGATTGCTTGTTAAAATAGCATTAGAGTTCTAACTGCATCCCTAAGACAATAATACTATTCCGCCCTCCCATTCCCCTGACTGTCTGAAGAAGGGTCTCGACCCGAAACATCACCCGTTCCTTTTCATCACAGATGCTGCCTGCCCCGCTGAGTTACTCCAGCATTTTGTGTCTATCTTCGGTTTAAACCAGCACCTGCAGTTCCTTCGTACACATGATTTTGTTCGAGTCAGACTCTGTCCGTTTGCACCAAAAAGATCTCTGCTGTTGAAGCAGCAATGATTGTAAGCTCATTGGAAATACTCCAATTAACTACACGGCTCCTATTTAAACAACATGTCAATCCCGCCCTTCATTTCTGTCAAGAGACCAGGGTTGAAATGTAGACCTGTGATACCCCGCACGGCTCTTACCTATTAATACAGTATCTCCTGTGCAGAAAAGGTAGAGGACATGATGCTGAAGATAATTAAATAACAATGAAGTTTTAAGTTATTGTAATATTATAAAAGAACCTTACTGTGTAATATCAATAATTTGTACTTGTTACACCTTTTAATACTATGCAATTACTCTATAATTTATTTAATTATGCAATTAATACATGCATTTTGTATAGTAAACATCTTATCACAGTTCATCTTTTTCTGGGATGTTTCGATTCTGGATAGAGTGAGTGTGGAGAGGATGTTTCCACTAGTGGGCAGGGTTGCCAACTGTCCCGTATTAGCCGGGACATCCCGTACGTTGGGCTAAATTGGTTTGTTCCATAAGGGACTGCCCTTGTCCAGTATTTGACTGCTAATACTCGGGTCGAGGGGACTGTCGGGTCGGAGCGCCGCATCCGGCCCTGCCTCATCCGCCCCGACGTAGTGCAGCCCATGGAGTGCAGCAGCAGCTCCTCGCCCGTGGCCCTGTCGGTCGGCAGCCCGGCCAGCTGTCCGACCTTCGGACCTTCGCTTACCGCCGACACCACCACCACCACCCCTCCTTCTGATGGCCGATCATCGGTTCATGAGTTGGATGGGGTGCCGGGCCAAGGCTCCTCAGCTGGCCCGCCGGCTGGGCTTTGTGTGCAGTCCAGCACCCGGGCCAACTCATCATTCACCCAGCCATGGCTGACTCGGTCAACAAATTGCTGTCGGGAATTTGTCCCTCATTTTGACTTTTTGTCCCTTATTTGGGAGTGAGAAAGTTGGCAACTCTACTAGTGGGAGAGCCTTGGACCGGAGGTCATAGCCTCAGAGGAGGAATTTCTTTAGTCAGAGGGTGGTGAATCTGTGGAATTCATTGTTGCAGAAAGTTGTGGAGGCCACGTCAATAGGTATTTTTAAGACAGAGATAGATAGATTCTTGATCAGTACGGCTATCAGGGGTTATGGGGAGAAGGCAGGAGAATGGGGTTAAGAGGGAGAGATAGATCAGCCATGATTGAATGGCGGAGTAGACTTGATGGGCCGAATGGCCTAATTCTGCTCCTATCACTTATGATCTTCACCACTAACATCCAATCAGGCACCCTCCCAAAAGTCACAATATTGGGAATTTTTTACATTTTTTTAAGTTGCGATGTGTTGTTTCATTCTGCTGTCTGAAATAAAACGTGATTTGCACAGTTGCAGTCGGTGGCTACCTGCAGAGATCGCAGTTGCCTATTCATTGCCATTAAGAATCCTGGGAAATGAGTCAGGGCCTTAAAGGAGCAGTCGCCATGGCAACCGAAGCTGCAGCAAAGGCCGCCCTAGAGATGAAGAAACATGCCGGGGAGGGGCGTAGATAAGTCCTCAGCTTGGATGCACATATCCAACAGATCGCATCCCACGGCACGTGGTTCCACTGCGAAACATGAGCTGATGGCCCCTGCAGAACTTGCAGCATATGTCGCTACTGGGGATCGCTGTGATAGTGCAGTGAGGCCCAGCTTTGATGTGTTGAACATTCAGTGCATTACTCAGGCAGACAGATGCAGACAGATGCTGAAGGGACGTCTCGGCATGGGCATGTCCTCTTGCTGTTTCACTGGGACATAAAAACCAAGGTCGTATTGGCAAGGCATTGACAACATCATTATGTTCAGTTTAGTTTATCATCATGCGTACAGAGGTACAGTGAAAAACGTTGGTTGCGTGCTAACCAGCCAGCAGAAAGACAAGGCATGATTACAATCAACCTATTTACAGTGTACAGATGCGTGATAAGGGAAAAAAATGTTTAGTGCAAGGTACAGCCAGTAAAGTCCGATCAAAGATAGTATGAGGGTTATCAATGAGGTAGGATAGTAGTTCAGGGCTGCTCTCAAGTTGTGATAGGATGATTCAGTTGCCTGATAACAGCTGGGAAACATAGAAACATAGAAACATAGAAATTAGGTGCAGGAGTAGGCCATTCGGCCCTTCGAGCCTGCACCGCCATTCAATATGATCATGGTGATCATCCAACTCAGTATCCCATACCTGCCTTCTCTCCATACCCCCTGATCCCCTTAGCCACAAGGGCCACATCTAACTCCCTCTTAAATATAGCCAATGAACTGGCCTCAACTACCCTCTGTGGCAGAGAGTTCCAGAGATTCACCACTCTCTGTGTGAAAAATGTTCTTCTCATCTCGGTTTTAAAGGATTTCCCCCTTATCCTTAAGCTGTGACCCCTTGTCCTGGACTTCCCTAACATCGGGAACAATCTTCCTGCATCTAGCCTGTCCAACCCCTTAAGAAGTTTGTTTCTGGAAAAGTCTGAAGGAGGGTCTCGACCCGAAACATCACCCATCCCTTCTCTCCAGAGATGCTGCCTGACCCGCTGAGTTACTCCAGCATTTTGTGTCTATCTTCTGAAAAAGTAATAGCTGCCCTAACATACATTGAACTGAGCAATTTTTTGATGGCTGGTTTTCAACTGGAAATTATTCCACCAAATATGTCTAAAGCACCTTTTACATACATAAAGCTAGGTGCATTATTTTGATGTTTTATAAAATTAGACCATAGAGTAATAGAGTGTGAAAACAGGCCCTTCGGCCTAACTCTCCCACACCGACCAACATGCCCCATCTCCCCTTCACTTTTTCCACATTTTGTTACGTTACAGCCTTATTCTAAAATGGATTAAATTCATTTACTTTTACCTTCAATCTACACACAATACCCCATAATAAAAAAGCGAAAACAGGTGTTTAGAAATGTTTGCAAAGTAATTAAAGAGAAATAACTGAAATATCACACTTATATAAGTATTCAAATCCTTTACTCAGTATTTTGTTGAGGCACCTTTGGCAACGATTACAGCCTCAAGTTACAGAGAAAGGTTGAACAAGTTAGGGCTTTATTCTTTGGAGCGCAGAAGGTTAAGGGGGGACTTGATAGAGGTTTTTAAAATGATGAGAGGGATAGACAGAGTTGACGTGGAAAAGCTTTTCCCACTGAGAGTAGGGAAGATTCAAACAAGGGGACATGACATGAGAATTAAGGGACTGAAGTTTAGGGGTAACATGAGGGGGAACTTCTTTACTCAGAGAGTGGTAGCTGTGTGGAATGAGCTTCCAGTGAAGGTGGTGGAGGCAGGTTTGTTTTTATCATTTAAAAATAAATTGGATAGTTATATGGATGGGAAGGGAATGGAGGGTTATGGTCTGAGCGCAGGTATATGGGACTAGGGGAGATTATGTGTTCGGCACGGACTAGAAGGGTCGAGATGGCCTGTTTCCGTGCTGTAATTGTTATATGGTTATATGGTTAAGTCTTCCGGAGTATGATGCTACAAGCTTGGCACACTTGTATTTGGGTAATTTCTCCCATTCTTCTCTGCAGATCCTCTCAAGCTCTGTCAGGTTGGATGGGGAGCGTCGATGCACAGCTATTTTCAGGTTCATCCAGAGATGTTCAATCGGGTTCAAGTCCTAGCTCTGACTGCGCCACTCAAGGCCATTCACACACTTGTCACGAAGCTTTGCCTTGGCTGTGTGCTTAGGGTCCTTGTCCTGTTGGATGGTGAACCTCTGCCCCAGTCTGAGGTCCAGAACGCTCTGGAGCAGGTTTTCATCAAGGATCTCTCTGTACTTTGCTCCGTTCATCTTTCCCTCGATCCTGACTAGTCTCCCAGTTCCTGCTGCTGAAAAACATCCCCACAGCATGATGCTGCCACCACCATGCTTCACCGTAGGCATGGTATGGTTCTCCCATATTCACAGAGGAACTCTGGAACTCTGTCAGAGTGACCAAAGGATTCTTGGTCACCTCCCTGACCAAGGCCTTTCTCCCCCGATTGCTCAGTTTGGCCGGGCGGCCAGCTCTATGAAGGGTCCTGGTGGTTTCCGAAGTTCTTCCATTTAAGAATGACCACGGTGCTCTTCGGGATCTGCAATGCTGCAGAAATTGTTTTATACCCTTCCCCAGGTGTGTGTCTCGACACAATCCTGTCTCGGAGATCCACGGACAATTCCTTCGTCTTCATGGCTTGGTTGTTGCTCTGACATGCACTGTCAACTGTGGGACCTTATATAAACAGATGTGTGGCTTTCCAAATCATGTCCAATCAATTTAATTTACCACTGGTGGACTCCAACCAAGTTGTAGAAACATCTCAAGGATAATCAATGGAAACAGGATGAACCTAAGCTCAATTTTGAGTGTCATAGCAAAGGGTCTGAATACTTATTTAAATGTGATATTTCAGTAATTTATTTTTAATTACTTTGCAAACATTCTAAACACCTGTTTTCACTTCTTCATTCTGGGGTATTGTGTGTAGATTGATGATTAAAAAAAAGAATTAAATCCATTTTTAAATAAGACTGTAACGTAAAAACATGTGGAAAAAGTGAAGGGGTCTGAATACTTTCTGAATGCACTGTACCTGAGCTAAAGAGAGTGCTTTGAAGTATTGCAAGATTGATTTCTGTGCTGGGGAGTCTATCCTACAAGTAAAGATGAAGCAGGCTTGATCTAAGTTCTTATGTTATTATGTTTACCTCAGTCAGTGTGTCCAGCTAGTGGAGTGCGTGCTTCAAAATCAGGGATAGACACAAAATGTTGGAGTAACTCTGCTGGACATGGTACTGCGTAGATTCAAGCTGGAAAGGGTACAGAGAAGATTTACAAGGATGTTGCCATGGCTGGAGGGTCTGAGGTATAGGGAGAGGTTGAGTAAACTGGAACTATTCCTTGGAGCTCAGTAGGATGAGTGGTGATCTTATTGAGGTGTATAAAATCATGAGAGGAATAGATCGGGAGGATGCACAGAGTCTCTTGCCCAGAGTGAGTGAATCGAGGACTCGAGGACATAGGATTAAGGGGAAGGGAAAAAGATTTAATAGGAATCTGAGGGGTAACCTTTTCACACAATAGTGGGTGTGTGGAACAAGCTACCAGAGGAGGTAGTTGAGGTAGGGACTATCCCAACATTTAAGAAACAGTTAGACAGGTACATGGATAGGACAGGTTTGGAGGGATATGGACCAAACACGGGCAGGTGGGATTAGTGTAGCTGGGACATATTGGCCAGTGTGGGCAAATTTGGCCTAAGGGCCTGTTTCCATTCTGTATCACTTTGTGACAGGCAGCATCTCTTGATAGAAGGAATGCGCGACGTTTTGGCTCGAGACCCTTCATTCACACTGAGGATCGGGCGTTGTGAGTTGAGAAGAAATATCTTCCCTGAGAGAATGGTGAAAGGTTGACATTTTCTTTGCAATGGGGTCGTGGAGGCTCAGTCATTCAATATACTCAAGGCAGTATTTCGATAATAAGGATGGGGTGGAAGTATGCAACCTTCAGGTGTCCGCCCTGTTTCGATGAATGCAATCAACCCGGGGTGCACAAACAAATAAGATCAAATAGAACAAGTTGTCATACAACTTTAGGCTGTGCACGTCATACGCAAGAAAAATATAATGAGGATGTCAAAGAATATTGGGTTAGTGCGGCAAAGAATTGTTGAGGTAAAAATATCCGTCACGATCTTACTGAAGAAGAGCAGGAATTCTTGCTCTGTTGTGTATCTTTATGTGATTATATTTGGCATTTTTGTGCTTGAAAATTAATCCTGATGTTTCACATAGAATTTTGACAGATAATTTGTTTCCCACTGTCTGGCTGCTGTCAATACCATATTCCACTGCATGCTGCCTGTTCCCAGGGTAAATTCAAGGCACTAGCATAGTTCAGTTTGATTACTAAAGTTTGGTTTCAAATTGCCGCAGGTGAGTTCTGAACAAACCTTTTATTTTTCTGCTCGAGCAGCTCATTAGTCACAGTGAGCTGAACAAGGGGATGGCGAATAGATTTTCTGTTCCGATTTCCACCCACGCTACCTTCCTGGGGGTCAGCTTCGCCTCACATAATTTGGAAAATTATTCATACAGCATTGCCTGCGATATTTTACAAGAATGATGGAACTGGGGAAAACTGGGGAAAACTTACACCATGGAAGAAGAATATTCAGCTACAATTGCGCGATCTCCCAGTTGCCAAACACTTTAACTCCCCTTCCCATTCCCACACTGACCTTTCCGTCCTGGGCCTCCTCCACTGTCAGAGTGATGCCAAACGCAAATTGAAGGAACTGCACCTCGTATTTCACTTGGGCAGCTTACACCCCAGCGGTATGAATATTGACTTCTCTAATTTCATGTAATCCTTCCATCCCCTCTCTCTATGTCCCTTCCCCACCCTAGTCATTGCACTAGTTTCACTATTGCCTTGCTGAATTTCACTGATTTTCTCGCTCGTTATCACTTCCTCCACAGCCAACAATGGATCATTGTGGGCTCCATCTTTCCTTGGCACATCAATCATTTTGATTTGGCACAGCGAGTGGCTTGATTTGTCCTTTTGAACATCTTTTATTCATTTTTGCCATGCACCGGAAAATGAAAAGCCCGGATAGAGTAGGTGTGGAAAGGATGTTTCCAGTAATGGGAGAATCGAGAACCAGAGGGCAAAGCCTCAGAATAAAAGGACGCAGCTTGAGATTGGAGATGAGGAGGAATTTCTTTAGCCTGAGGGTAGTGAATCTGTGGATTCATTGCCACAGACAGCTGTAGGGGCCAAGTCATTGGGTGTTTATAAACCGGAGAATGCTAGGTTATTGATTAGTAAGAGCGTCAAAGGTTATGGGGAGAGGGGTGGAGAATGGAGTTGAGATGGAAAAATAGATTGAATGGAAGAGTAGACATGATGGACCGAATGGCCTAATTCTGCTCCTAATGTCTTATGGTATTTATGTAACTGTAGGGGCAGCACAGGGAATATTAATCTACATTATGGACCCCCAAACTATGCCCCTTGGCTCGGTAGGATGAACAACTCCAATGCTTGGATATTCTGTTGTGCATGAATTAACTTGCTGAGCTTCATGGCAAAACAGGAATGACTCTACAGTGTGTGTTACACAAAACTACTCAGCAGCATTCAATGATGTGCGGGGTGCAAGTGGAGTGAGGTGGGGTGAATGTTCCCCACTCAGACTAATTCGAGATAAATTCTCATGCCTAGCTTTCATTCATTAGTTCTATGTTCCTTTTAATATCCTTCGTTTCCTGCTCCCCTGACTCTCAGTCTGAAGAAGGGTCTCGACCCGAAACGCCTCCTATTCCTTTTCTCCAGAGATGCTGGAGGGGTTGGACAGGCTAGATGCAGGAAGATTGTTCCCGATGTTGGGGAAGTCCAGAACAAGGGGTCACAGTTTAAGGATAAGGGGGAAATCTTTTAGGACCGAGATGAGGAAAACATTTTTCACACAGAGAGTGGTGAATCTCTGGAATTCGCTGCCACAGAATGTAGTTGAGGCCAGTTCTTTGGCTATATTTAAGAGGGAGTTAGATGTGGCCTTTGTGGCTAAAGGGATCAGGGGGTATGGAGAGAAAGCAGGTACAGGATACTGAGATGGATGATCAGCCATGATCATATTGAATGGCAGTGCAGGTTCGAAGGGCCGAATGGCCTACTCCTGCACCTATTTTCTATGTTTTTATCTTTCTATGGTGCCTGACCAGCTGAGCTACAATATTTCGGCTTTTTTAATCTACCTTCCTATATTATTCCAACTGAGAGCAGCTGACTCATTACAGATTTATATTCATGTACTTTTTTTCTATACTTGAAAAGATATCTGTACTTTAACTAAAAACAATCTGCACATCCAATATAAATGTTAGACATTGATCAATCATAATGTATTTGCAATTTGAATCATGATTATGTATGAATATTGCATTAAGTTGCTGCTGAATTTTCACACCGGGCACAGCAACTGTAAGAATAGTTTGCTGGTTGGCCGATTGTTATGATCATATTACTCACAAACTATTACCAGCCAAGGGCAATTTAGGAACTAAATGAATTGTGGTAGGTTTTGTGGCAAACAGCAAGCATAGCTTCTCAGGATTACAGTATGTCTGGATGAAAGAGTAAAATATCTTGATATTCAAGGACGTTCTGGTATCAGACCAATTCCAGTCCCAAATCCTTCAAAATATTTCTGTCTTCTTAGACTATTAGGTTGAGCCCCATTAGTTAGGTCTCTTGGTGCACCTTGGATTCGCAAAGCAAAACATCTTGTGAGATCAAGTGACCATTAACTGACCTGATTTCTCTCAGGGATGGCATGTTGCCATTTAAAATAAACATAAGATTTATTTCCATTTTTTCAGTGCCCCAGAATAATATTACACTTTTTTAACTTTAGTTTAGAGATACAGTGCGGGAACAGGCCCTTCAGCCCACAGAGTCCGTGCCGAACAGTGATCCCCGCAAACTAACACCATCCTACGCACACTCGGGGCAATTTCCGATTTTACCAAGCCAATTGCCGACAAATCTATACGTCTTTGGAGTGTGATACGAAACCGGAGCACCCGGAAAAAACCCCACACAGGTCTAGGGGAGAACGTACAAACTCTGTACAGACAGCACCCGCAGTCAGGATCAAACCCGAGTGTCTGGTGCTGTAAGGCAGCAACTCTACCGCTGCACCACGGTGTCACCCTTACAGAATAATAGAAGTTATGGAAGATTATTTAGCATCAGTGCACCGTATTCACTGTTGCTTAGGGTCTTCATTTTTAAGCAAATGAACACTTCAAGCCAAGTGAAAAAACTAACACAAATATTATGATTCCTGGGCATGAAAGTATTTCATTCCCCTCTCATCTTTTCAGATACAGATAGCTGTTTTGGTGCTCAAAGGTAATCGTGGGCAAATTAGGCCGTCAGCACTGATTGCTATTAATACATGTGGTGCAGCTCTCAGTGTAATTTTGGAACTTTGACTATGTTTGCTTTTGTTCCTAATCTCAAAGCCAAAGAGATCTGGCTGTTGCCCCCAACCAAGGCAATGTGTTCATAAATACACAACGCCAAAACATTGCTGATAAATATTTTAGATACTAAATATCAAATTACTGTAAAGCACTTTTTAGTGGGGAAAAAAAAAAACCAAGAGAGAGGCGAGTTGGGCAAGTTACTGAAAGCACGATTGAAGAGGTTGATAATTTTAAAGAATTGTGCTGTTCTGGCCTGCACATTTTAGGAAGGATGTGAAGGCCTTGGAAATGGTGCAGAAGAGTTTATCTGAAACATGGCCTGGACTAGAGTGTATTAGCTACGAGGAGAGGCTGGGCAAACATGGATTGCTTTCTCAGGAGTGTTGAATAGTTTTATATTTTGTAAAATTATGAGAGGCATAGATAGGGTAGACAGTAAGTCTTTTCCCCAGGGTGGAAATGTCAAATATCAGAGGGCATGGTTTTAAGGTAAGAGGAGGGAATGATTAAAGGAGATTTACTAGACAAGATTTTTATACACTGAGTGTGGTAGGTGCCTGGAATGCGCTGCCTGGAGAAATGGGTGAAGCAGATATCATGGCAATGTTTTTAAGAGGCATGTAGACAAACACATGAACTGGCAGATGATGGAAGGAGGTAAACCATGTGCAGGCAGGTAGAATTAGTTCAATTGTATAGGAAGGAACTGCAGATGCTGGTTTACACTGAAGAAAGACACAAAATGCTGGAGTAACTCAGCGGGACTGGCGGCATCTGTGGAGAGGAGTAATGGGTGACGTTTCGGGTCGCGAAGAAAGTGTCTGAATATGGGTCTTGACCCAAAACATCACCCATTCCTTCTCTCCAGAGACATTGCCTGTCCCGCTGAGTTACTCCAGCATTTGTGTCTACCTTTGGAATTAGATCTATGTTGCTGAGTGTTCTTTTTCTGTTGATGAAATGATCAGAGTGCCAACGGTTACTTGTACACTGTAGCCATCGAAAACATTATATCTCAAATGTAGCTGAAGTT
Source organism: Leucoraja erinaceus (assembly GCF_028641065.1). Classification (NCBI taxonomy): domain Eukaryota; kingdom Metazoa; phylum Chordata; class Chondrichthyes; order Rajiformes; family Rajidae; genus Leucoraja; species Leucoraja erinaceus. The sequence continues at coordinate 47,213,136 of NC_073389.1, forward strand.
GCATTAGTTATTTCCGGCAGGGTAGTTTTTCATACATACATCAATGCAATTTCAGAACTCACTGGACTGAGATCAGTGGACACATTGGCTCATTTCAAAGCTCCTTGCATGGGGATGTTCTAACCAACCAACCATTGCCTCCCAACATGTCCTATTTGAAGACGACAAAATAAATGATTCTAACTCGGTAAATCTCATAAGATCAAATGTAAATGCACTTTTACACTACTTTTACCCCACGCACAATATTATTGCAATTGACCTCAGCAGAGAATAAAATTGGATGGGGGTGAAATCAAAATCATCCTTAAATATGCTTCCCAGTGGGTGATTAAGGTTAATATTGCCTCCTTATAATAATAATAATAATAATAATCTTATTTATATAGCACATTTTTAGTCAACTTGCATTGACCCCAAAGTGCTTCACATAATTACATTACATTTACACACAGGCAAAGGTGGGTGAAGTGTCTTGCCCCAAGGACACAACAACAGTATGCACTCCAAGCGGGATTCGAACCGGCTACCTTCCGGTTGCCAGCCGAACACTTAGCCCATTGTGCCATCTGTCGTCCCTTAATAAACTTACATATATTATTGAATTCCAGTAACTTATCCATAAATATTGTCGACAGTTACAAAAACTTAGAAATTGCTATTGTTACATTAATCAAGAAATAATTGATTTTACTGGGTTTTGGTTTATGGTTTTACTGCAAACACAAGAGACTGCAAATGCAGGAATCTTGAGCAAAAAACGAAATGCTAGAGGGACTTAGCAGGCCAGGCAGCATCTGTGGAAGGGAATGGACAGACGATGTTTCAGACTGGGACCCTTCTTCCGTCTGAGGCCTGAGTTCCTCCAGCACTTTGCAGTGTTGCGTGATTTTAGTGGATCAAAGAGGTTGCTTTTTCATCAATGCTGCGTAGCATTGAATGGGAAATCATATCCTGCAGTGTGTTATTCATGAAGCAGAAAAGTTCAGGGGAGATCAGGCCACCTGTAACTCAATGGTTGTATTGAATAGTGCAGCCATGAATAATTTTGCTACTTGTTTATGCTCGTTTGCCTTCTAGGCTTAAGGAGTAACATTAAACGTTCTTATTTATTGTCGGCTGGTAGGTAAAGTCCCACATTTTATTTGATCACACGAGTTCTGGTTTTAACTTTTGTTTACAAATACAGCAAGTAAATAAGCCCTTCAGCCCACCGGATCCGTGCCGACCAGCGATCCTTGTACACTAACACTATCCTACAAACTAGGGACAATTTACAATTTACAGAAGCCAAATGAACCTACAATCCTGTACATCTTTTGGAATGTGGGAGGAAACCGGAGCACCCGTAGAAGATCCATGCGGTCATGGGGAGAACGTGCAAACTCCGTACGGCCAGCACCCCTGGTCAGGATCGAACCCGTGTCTTTGGAGATGTAAAGCAGCAACTCTGCCGCTGCACCACCATGCTGCCCTGTGAAGGACACCTGCCGTGATTTTTCTCTAAACACACAGGCTGTGACTGATTACACTACTGGGACCCAACTCTTATTAAATCAGGTCTCTTTGGGGAAACCGATGGGAAGAGCTTAGGGCCAGAAACAATTTGTTGTTTGCAATAATGTCTGCACACAACAAATTGTTTTCTGGCCCCAAGCTCTTCCCATCGGTAGATAAGTGGAATGTTGTTCGGGAAGCTTGAGAACAGACGTCTAAATTATTAAATGACCAAAGTAATTCACTAAGAGCTTTTACTTTGCTACAATTAATGTGCCCGCAATGGCAACATATGCAATCTAACACTGAACATGTTTTGAAATTTCTTAATAGTTCCCTGAGCAGAGCGGTAAATAAATTGGATGAGATGTTTAAAGCAATTGATAGAAGGGTGAAAGGGTGGTCAAGGAAATATCTTTTCTTAGATTTCGGTTTAGGTTTAGGTTTAGGTTTGTTATTGTCATGTGTAATGAGGTACAGTGAAATATTTTGCATGCTATTCAATCAACTCAGGTAATACTTAACATAAATACAGTCAAACTGAGTCGGAGTGCAGAATGTAGTTCTCAGCATTATAGCGCAACAGTTCCAGAGACAAAGTCCAATGTCCGCAATGAGGTAGAGAGAAATTGGGCATTTCCCTAGCTAATGGCAGGACAGTTCAGAAGACTGATAACAAGGGGCAAGACGTTCTTGAGTCTGGTGGTTTTGCCAGGGAGAAGTGGAGCAAAGGAGAGGGGGACAAAAGAGAAATGGACCAAATAGAATCTCCTGTACCTGTATCCAAGTAGCAAGTCAAGAGGTGATATGGTAAAATCAGCTGGCATGGAGCTGCTGCCTCACAGAGACCCAGGTTCGATCCCGACCTCGGGTGCTGTCTGTGTGGACTTTGTCTGATCGCCTAGTGACCACGTGGGTTTTCTCCAGGTGCTCCGGTTTCCTCCCATTTTCCAAAGACATGCAGGTTTGTAGATCAATTGGCTTCTGTGTATTGCCCCTAGTGTGTAGAGCACAAGGGGCAATTTATAGCTGCTGTTTACAGCTGTTCCAGCTGCTACGGTCAGGCAAATGTCTCCGTTGCCATGCTGTGAGAACGGAGAGGTTGAGACGGAGTTTCTTCCCAGAGGCCATTCGGACTGTAAACTCCTATCTCACCAGGGACTAACTTTACTGAACCTTTTTCCTTCCGCCCACAATATTTAATATGTAAAAGAATACGTGATTCTGTTTGTAGTTTGGTTGGTTGTTTGTTTGTTTGTCTTTTTGCACAAAATCCACGAGCATTGCCACTTTTCATTTCACTGCACATGTCGTATGTGTATGTGACGAATAAACTTGACTTGACTTGACTTGAAGACGTGATAGTGGACTAACGTACATCTATTGTTTGGGTAATCATTGGTCAGCGTGGATTTGCTGGGCTGAAAGGCCAGTTTCCACGCTGTATCTGTAGAAAAAAAAAACTAAAGGTACCTTACCTTGCAAGGAGCTGAGAATATGATTAGTTGCAATATTTTTTCTTGGTTGACAGGGATATGATTTCCCGAAAGGCTTGGTATAAAATTCTATCAATGGTTTCTATGCTTTCATGAGTTAGTTTGAATTTTCTCACTGGACCCGAAGCTTTGAAAGGATATTAACAAAACCTGGGACCTTCTGCTGCCTCTGGATTTAATACTAGTGCTTCTAGTGGTTTGAGAATGTAGAAGGTAACAACATTCGAACAGGCCATTCAGCCCATCTTGTCTGTGCTGACTATGATGCCAATCTAATCTATCCCAGCTGCCTGCACATGGTCTGAATCCCTCTATTCCCTGCCTGTCAGCTCATGTGTTTTGTTTTTTTCCTAATGTTATTTTCATTAAAACATTTTTAATGTTTTTATTATGTTATTTTCAGGCCTTTAATTTTCTGATTCACTTATTTCCCAACGGTTCTAAATATCGACACGTGAGAACTCCGGTCCTCAATATGATGCAGAAGGCTTTCATTTCAGACCATGTCTTTCAAAAAAATGGTTCAATGTTTAATTTACGTTTTTGCTTAATTTTATTTGGTCTGCTCAGCATAATCAACCTCCATGTTGATTGTGGCCTGGAACTGTGCAATCATTACGCACTCAGTACAAGCAATAGCCACAGATTTGTTTAGTTTAGAGATACGGTGCGGAAACAGGCCCTTCGGCCCACAGAGTCCGCACCGACCGGCGATCCCCGAATATTAACACTGTCCGAAACTAGGGATATATTTTTAAAATTTATACCAAGTCAATTAACCTACAAACCTGTACGTTTTTTGCAATAACCATATAACCATATAACCATATAACAATTACAGCACGGAAACAGGCCATCTCGGCCCTTCTAGTCTGTGCCGAACACTTATGCCCCTGTCACACTTAGGAAACCTGAACGGAAACCTCTGAAGACTTTGTGCCCCACCCAAGATTTCCGTGCATTTCCTGGAGGTTCCCGGAGGTTTTTGTCAGTCTCCCTACCTGCTTCCACTACCTGCAACCTCCGGCAACCACCTGCAACCTCCGGGAACCGCACATAAACCTTGGGTGTGGCGCAAAGTCTCCAGAGGTTTCCATTCAGGTTTCCTAAGTGGGACAGGGTCATTACTCTCACCTAGTCCCATCTACCTGCACTCAGACCATAACCCTCCATTCCTTTCCCATCCATATACCTATCCAATTTATTTTTAAATTATAAAATCAAACCTGCCTCCACCACTTCCACTGGAAGCTCATTCCACACAGCTACCACTCTCTGAGTAAAGAAGTTCCCCCTCATGCTACCCCTAAACTATTGTCCCTTAATTCTCAAATCATGTCCTCTTGTTTGAACCTTCCCTACTCTCCATGGAAAAAGCTTATCCACGGCAACTCTGTCTATACCTCTCATAATTTTAAAGACCTCTATCAAGTCCCCCCTTAACCTTCTGCGCTCCAAAGAATAAAGACCTATCTTGTTCAGCCTTACGCTGTAACTTAGGTGCTGAAACCCAGGCAACATTCTGGTAAATCTACTCTGTAATCTCTCTATTTTGTTGACATATTTCCTATAGTTTGGCGACCAATGTGGGAGGAAATCTAAGATCTCGGAGAAAAGCCATGTGGTCACAGGGAGAACATACAAACTCACCCGTAGCCAGGGTCGCACTCTGGTCTCCAGCACTATACGTGCTGTAAGGCAACAACTCTAACCCTGCGCCACCGTGCCACATAAGTTGATTGCTTTGCTTTCAAAGAAACAAATGACCATTCACCTCCCCCTGATTGAGAGGAATAAATACGGTGAATGCACGGAGTCTTTTACCCAGAGTACGGAGATCAAGAATCTGAGGACATAGGTTTAAGGTGAGAGGGGAAATATTTAATAGGAACTTGAGGGGTATCTTCTTCACACAGAGGGTGGTAGGTTTATACAATGAGCTGCTTGAGTGGGTAGTTGAGGCAGTTTCAACAACAATAATGTTTCCATGACAATTGGATAGGTACATGGTCAGGAAAGGTTCAGGTGGATATGAGCCAAAAATGGGCAGGTGGAACTAGCATAGATGGGGTGGGTGGGGGGGTTGCATGGGCGAGTCGGGCCGAAGAGCCTGCTTCCATGCGGTATGACTCTTTAGAATGGAATTTTACTCACTAGACCACGGAGGCGGAGGCACGTTAGGATATAGTAAGTCGGCGATAGAGGAAGGAGTTAAGGTCACAGAGCCATTAAGTCATAAGGCCTAACTTGTCCATGCCAACCAAGATTCCCCATCCACGCTAGTCCCACTTACCTGCATTTGGCCCCAATCTCTCCAATCTTTCAGCATGGCAGGACAGTGGAACAGTGGTAGAGAGTTGCTGCCTTACAGCATCAGAGACCCGGGTTCAATCCTGACCACAGGTCTGTACGGAGTTTGTACATTCTTCCCATGACTTGCGTGGGTTAATTTCTGGGATCTCTGGTTTCCTCCCACATTCCAAACATGTAAAGGTTTGTAGGTCAATTGGTTTGGTAAAATTGTAAAATGGTCCCTAACGTGTGTGGGGTAGCATTAGTGTGGGGGGTAGCATTAGTGTGTGGGGTAGCGATAGTGTGTGGGGTAGCATTAGTGTGTGGGGTAGCATTAGTGTGTGGGGTAGCATTAGTGTGTGGGGGTAGCATTAGTGTGCGGGGGTAGCATTAGTGTGTGTGGGGTAGCATTAGTGTGCGTGGTAGCATTAGTGTGGGGGGGTAGCATTAGTGTGGGGGGTAGCATTAGTGTGTGGGGTAGCATTAGTGTGTGGGGTAGCATTAGTGTGTGGGGTAGCATTAGTGTGCGGGGTAGCATTAGTGTGTGGGGTAGCATTAGTGTGGGGGGTAGCATTAGTGTGTGGGGTAGCATTAGTGTGCGGGGTAGCATTAGTGTGTGGGGTAGCATTAGTGTGTGGGGTAGCATTAGTGTGTGGGGTAGCATTAGTGTGTGGGGTAGCATTAGTGTGTGGGGTAGCATTAGTGTGTGGGGTAGCATTAGTGTGCATTAGTGTGTGGGGGTAGCATTAGTGTGTGGGGTAGCATTAGTGTGTGGGGTAGCATTAGTGTGTGGGGTAGCATTAGTGTGCGTGGTAGCATTAGTGTGTGGGGTAGCATGAGTGTTCGGGGTAGCATTAGTGTGCGGGGTAGCGTTAGTGTGTGGGGTAGCATTAGTGTGTGGGGTAGCATTAGTGTGTGGGGTAGCATTAGTGTGCGGGGTAGCATTAGTGTGCGGGGTAGCATTAGTGTGGGGGGTAGCATTAGTGTGTGGGGTAGCATTAGTGTGTGGGGTAGCATTAGTGTGTGGGGTAGCATTAGTGTGCGGGGTAGCATTAGCGTGCGGGGTAGCGTTAGTGTGCGGGGATCGCTGGTCCCTGTATCTCTAAGTTAAACTAGAGATAAACTATGTTAAACTAAACTAAACACTGCCACGATATTATATTTAGTTGTTCCTAAAGATCTGTTTATTAATTCCTTATTAAAACACATATCTGTGGCTTACATTGCATTCATTTTCAACTTACTGCTGAGCCACCCACTGGTTTTAACACAACAAAGTGCAAAAGTGAATGTGTGGTATAATCAGTACAAATTGTACCTGCACCAATAAACTCCTATACATTCGTACAAGAATGTAACATGAGGGATTTCTCAATCAAATGTCTGTCAATAAAGAAGCCCATGTAAGAATGAAAATCCTGAAGCCTATAAACTTTTGATAGCAAGAAATGTTTCTACTTCTGAAGTTACAATTCATATTTATTTGGGCAGTTTCTTCCCAGTTGTTATCAGGCAACTGAACCACCCTCGTACCAGCTGACCTCCCATCTACCTCAGTGGAGTTCTTTGAGCTATCTTCAATCTGACCTTATTGAACTTTACCTTGCGCTAAATGTTGTACCCTTTATCATTTATCTGTACACTGTGGATAACTTGATTATAATTATGTGTAAGCTTTTCTTTGTACAAAGGAACTGCATTTCGTTGTCTCTGTACTGTACACTGTACACTGACAATGACAATTAAAATTAAAATTGAATCTGCAGATACGGGTTTATACCGAAGAAAGACATAAAGTGCTGGAGTGACTTTGTAGGAGTCTGAAGAAGGGTTCCAGCCCGAAACGTCACCCATCCCTTCTCTCCAGAGATACTGCCTGACCCGCTGAATTACTCCTGCACTTTGTGCCTTTCTTTGGGATAAACCAACATCTGCAGTTCTTTGTTTCTACAAGGGATTTTGACTGATGGGTTTGCTGTGGTAGGAGTCAAGGGCTGTGTGCTCTGTGCCACAACAGTTCTATGATTCAAATAGAATGATTCGGTCAAGAAACAAAAAGGCAGGGAAAGATAAATAGCTTTAGAATATAATGTCTGAGCTGAGTATGTGACTGCAATTATAGTCTTGTCCATCAGCCCCACACCTGCTTACTTCCCAAATGCTCTGATTCTGTGTAGTGTGTCGATGACAGAATGATTGAAAGCGTTTGTTAATTATTGAATTTTCTCTGCATTTTTTCTGCACCAGGTTTATTTTTGGATATTGGATATGCAGTGGTGTGGATCACGGCGCTTGAATGCCACAGAACCTTTTACTTGTGACTAATTACTAGAAAAAAAAGATTTGGATGGAAAGTTGTATTGTGGATCAGTGCATGACTGAATGTGTAGGAAGGTCTAAAGAAGCATCTCAACCCGAAACGTCACCCATTCCATCTCCATGCTGAGTTACTCTGGCATCTTGTGTCTTTCTAGGGATTCTTCTTTGTGAACAGTTGTCTGTCGAAGGCAATGAACTAAAATATCACTGTAACTTAATTGGTGCATGTGACAATAAATTCAAACTTGAACTTGAACTTGAGATTCGGATGGCATTCTGACCATTGGGAGTCTCCTGTGTTAAAGTCGCTTTGTTTTGGACATTATGTGGATGTAAACAATTACTCCCTACACTTTCACCATATTGTTAAAATAAAAAAAGAGCATTACTGTATATTACTGTAGGCATGCTGCAGGTGATTGAGGGTATCATAGAGCAATTAATTAGCTCTAGATAGACCCAAAAAGCTGGTGGACAGGTAGCATCTCCGGAGAGAAAGAATGGGTGATGTTTAGACCCTTAGACCAAAGGTTGAGACCCTTATTCAGACTGGTCACTCATATTCCTCCACAAAGCCACCAGCTTCACGGGATTTATTTTACAAGAAGGACGTAGTATGGTTCATAGGTTTAAGGTGAAGGGGAAAAGATTTAATAGGAATCTGAGGGGTACTTTTTCACACAAAGGGTCTTGTGTGTATGGAACAAGCTGCCAGAGGAGGTAGATGAGGCAGGGACTATCCCAACATTTAGGAAACAGTTAGACAGGTACACCGATTGGACAGGTTTGGAAGGATATGGGCCAAACCCGGGCGGGTGGGACTAGTGTAGCTGGGACATGTTGGCCGGTATGGGCAAGTTGGGCCGAAGGGCCTGTTTCCACTTTGCATCACTCTATGACTTGCCTTTTGACAACCTGATTGACTGTATTATTTACAGTTTAAAATGAGTTGATGAGTCTGATTACACCACACGGCAACTTGATACAAGACTGTTGCTTTGTGCTCAGAGTGCGTATGAGAATTTCAGTTCAGTATTTGCCCTTTGTGGTCAAGGCATTGTGATTGCACAAAGGAGTGGGAGGGAGGGTGAGCGGAGGTGGTTGGTATTGAGGTTAGCCTGTGTGTCGTCGTTCGTGACAGGGAACCTTCACCACTAGGAGCATATTTCAGCAATTGGGATGGAAAATCAAGGCATGTAGGAAAGGACTGCAGATGCTGGTTTAAATCGAAGGTAGACACAAAATGCTGGAGTAACTCAGCGGGTCAGACAGCATCTCTGGAGAGAAGCAATGGGTGATATTTCAGGTCCATCAGTCTGAAGAAGTTCTTGACCCAAAACATTGCCAATTCCTTCTCTCCAGAGATGCTGCCTGTCCCGTTGAGTTACTCCAGCATTCTGTGCCTACATTGGAAAACCAAGGCACTGTATATACAAATTGTAAAGAGTTATAGTCATACCTCAGAGAAACAGGCCATTCGGCCCAATGTCAATGTGACCAAGATGCCCAATCTAAGCTAGTCCCATTTGCCTGCGTTTGGTCCATATCCTAATCCTTTTCTATCCACATATCTTCATATATGTATATATATATACAAATTATATCCACATAAAATATATAAAAATATATCTGCATACCCAAGTGTCATTAAAATGTTATTACAATATCCACCTCAGCTACCTCCTCTGGCAGCTTGTTCCATATACCTAAGTGAAAAAGGTTTGTATTACATTTTGTCCCTCTCACCTTAAACATGTGTCCTCTGGTATTTGATTCCCCCAACTCTGGGGTAAAGGACTCTGTGCATCCACCCTATCTATTTCCCACATGATTTTGTATCTGAACATAATCCCCTGGACTTCAAACCATAGCTTTACTGTACAGTAGAACGGCATCGTGTGTGCAGCAGTAGAGTTGCTGTCTTACGGCGCCAGAGACCTGGGTTCGATCCTGACTACGGGTACCTGTCTGTACGGAGTTTGTACGTTCTCCCCGGAACTTGCTTGGGTTTTCTCCAGGATCTCCAGTTTCCTCCCACACTCCAAAGACGTACAGGTTTGTAGGTTAATTTGGCTTGGTATAATAGTAAATTGTCCCTAGTGTGTGTAGGATAGTGTAAGTGTGCGGGGATTGCTGGTCGGCACGGACTAGGTGGGCCGAAGGGCCTGTTTCCGTGCAGTATCTCTAAACTAAACTAAACTAAACCAAACTAAAGAAGGAGGGCATTCTTCCCGCTCTGTTGAAGGTATCCAGTAGTCCTATACTCAGGCTCACCCTCTGATGGTTAGACTGTGACACAAAGATATAGAACAGAGTTGAGAACAATCAAAATGTTGATGGCTGACATAATCATGCATCCTGCTTTGCCTACTCATAAGTGTTTTCAACACTTCTGAACATTTCTGACATTCAAATATTGTTAAAATGAATTAAAACATCCACGATAATGAATAATACCAAATTAAAAATACTTGTTGGTAAGTTAGAACCTTAAAGCCAACACAACTCATTAAAAAATCTTTAAAACTTGGTGATTCCCCAGCAGCAGTTTTTGTCCATTTAAGGGCTCATTGATTCTGCATGAGGTCTCATCTGGTGTGGGTTTAATGAACAGATTCTCCTGCTAAGTACTGGGGAATTACACAATGTTTGTGTTTCATGCAGCTTCCAGCCTCTTGCGCATGCATAGTCTGCTATTTTCGTGGGTAATTTAACCTGTTTATTCTAAATGGACCTTTGGTGGAATTATGCACACATGATCATAGGGCAAGCAATTATAATCCTTCCAAAATCCTCAAACGTACGACGCTAATTATTGGAATGATTAGATCAATTTCAATAAATTAAGCATTGAATCCCTATGACGGATCTTTAGAGCTGCGTTTTTAACCAACCTTCCCACAAACTTCCTGACCTGCTGCTTAATTCCAACAGTTTTAACTATTGTTTTAAAATATCAAAGCAGGGAATGTGAAGGAGAGGAACGCACCGCAGGGAATATTTAATTGTTCATTCTGTCCTGTTATTTTCACAACTTTCAGTCTCAATTATGAGTAATCACCAGAGATAAAAAATATCGAATACAGTATTCAATATTGTAGGCAGATTATTGTATGCATACATATTGAATACAAATAATTGAAAGATTTCAAAATCCATCAGCACCTTTAGGAAAAGGATAAAGTCTTAAAGTTTCCAGTATGGACCATTAATCCGTGCAATCTAAATGGCCTTTAAACAATTTGATTAAAAAATTCTCATTTTTTGTGTTCAAATTTCTCCAGTGGTCTGGCCACTTCTTAAATCTGTAACCTTCTGCCCTGCAATTCCTCAGAGATATCTAAGTTCCTCTAATTCTGGCCTCTTGCACATCTTTAATATTAATCACACCATTGCAGTCCTTAGTGCTGTAAATCGAAAGTCTCAAATGTCCATATTAAACCTTTCAACTTCCCATTTTTCTCATCCTTTAAGTCGCACGAGCAACAAAAGCTTTCATTTGGCCCATGACCAGCTGCCCCAATGTCTCCATGAACGACTAAGGACACATTTGTTTTCTGAATTGTTATATGAAATACCTTGTGCTGATTTACCATGTTAGAAAAGCAAGTCGTCTTTTTAAACGCTGTCACCCCCATTTTGTTGAATCTTGAGTGCAATCCCACTGTTGTTGTATTAAAAAAGTACTTTTTATCACATGTTCTTGGATTGTTCGACTAAATACTAAATCTAATCAGTTCAATTATATAGAACATGAAACACACTGTAGACCACTGCACAACACAGCACAGAACCGAGCCCTACTGCACACAATGTCTGTGCCAAACGTAATGTCAGGTTAAACTAATCTCCTCTGCCAGCACGTGATCCATATCCCTCCGAAGATAGACACAAAATACTGGAGTAACTCAGCGAGACAGGCAACATCTTTGGAGAGAAGGAATGGGTGACGTTTCGGGTCGAGACCCTTCTTCAGAATGTCCTTCCTCAAATTTCCTCAAAATTCCACACTATACTCCAAGGGCGGTCCAAGTAGGACCTCCTTGTTCCTAAACTCAAATCCTCTCGCAATGAAGGCCAACATGCCATTAGCTCTCTTCACTGCCTGCTGTACCTGCAAACTTGCTTTCAGTGACTGATGTACAAGTACACCCAGTTCTCATTGCACCTCCCCTTTTCCTAATCTGACACCATTCAGATAATAATCTGCCTTCCTGTTCTTGCCACCAAAGTGGATAGCCTCACATTTATCCACATACTACTGCATTTGCCATGCATCTGCCCACTCACCCAACCTATCCAAGTCACCCTGCAGCCTCATAGCATCCTGATCGCAGCTCGCACTGCCACCCAGCTTTGTGTCATCTGCAAACTTGGAGATGTCACATTTAATTCGCTCATCTAAATCGTTAATATATATTGTAAATAGCTGGGGTCCCAGCACCGAGCCTTGCGGCATCCCACTAGTCACTGCCCGCCATTCTGAAAAGGAGCATTAATTCCTACTCCTTGCTTCCTATCTGCCAACCAGTTGTCTATCCATGTCAATATCATGTGCTCTAATTTTGCACACTAATCTCTTGTGTGGGACCTTGTCAAAGGCTTTTTGAAAGTCCAGATACACCACATCCACTGGCTCTCCCTTATCCATTCTATTTGTTACATCCTCAAAAAATTCCAGAAGATTAGTCAAGCATGATTTCCCCTTCATAAATCTATGCAGACTTTGACTGATCCTGTCACTGCTTTCCAAATGCGCTGCTATATTATCTTTAATAATCAACTCCGGCATCTTCCCCACTACCGATGTAAGGATAACTGGTCTATAATTCCCAGTTTTCTCTCTCCCTCCTTTCGTAAAAAGTGTAGTTACTTTGGCTACCTTCCAGTTCACAGGAACTGATCCAGTCGAGAACATTGGGAAATGATCACCAATGCATCCACGATTTCTAGGGCCACCTCCTTGAGCACTCTGGGATGCAGACCATCAGACCCTGGGGATTTATCTACGTTCAGTCCCAACAGTTTACCGAACACCATTTCCTGACTAATGTGGATTCTCTTCAGTTCCTCCCTCCCACTAGATTCTTGGTCCCCTAATATGTCTGGGAGATTGTTTGTGAAGACAGAACCAAAATACTCATTTAACTGTTCTGCCATTTACTTATTTCTCTCTTTGTCTTCACTAATCTTTTTTCTTTTAGTGTCAGATTTTATATTCTCGCAAGCATTCTTTCATGCTCTTTTCCGCCTTATTAATTAACCCTTTTGTCCTCCTCTGTTGAGTTCTAAATTTCTCCCAGTCCTTCAGTTTGCTGCTTCCTCTGGCTAATTTATATGCCTCTTCCTTGGATTTAACACTGTCCTTGATTTCCCTCGTTAACCACGGTTGAGTCGCCTTCCCCGTTTTATTTTTTCGCCAGACAAGGATGAACAATTTTTGGAGTCATCCATGCAGTCTTTAAATCTTTGCCATTGAATCTCCACCGTCAACCCTTTATATAATTTGCCAGTCTATCCTAGCCAATTCCAGTCCCATGCATTCAAAGTCTCCTTTCTTTAAGTTCAGGACCCTAGTCTCTGAATTAACCTTGTCAAGATTTCATAAATATCACAATAGTCCACCAACTTAGTGGCTCTCTTATACCCCAATGAAAAATGCCTCTCCAACACTCTAACACTCGTTACAACTAGTATCAATTCCTTGCTTTACACAGAGTGCACTCTTTACAGAAACTTTAACAATGCACAATTGTAAAGTACGTTCATCATATGACAAATAACGTTAATGTTTGGGAGAAGTGACAGGGAATGATGTAGATTATAAATATAAAGTACTTAATATACGTAGGACTTGTGTTTTGGAAGGAAATTTCTGAAAGGACTCAGATACCATAAATTATATTGGGAGTGGGCAAAGTTCAGAATACATTTTGCACGATACATTGAAACAAGGCCAGTATTAAAAATAGAGACACAGCATCTTTGGCAACTGTACTCTGAATTCACAGTTACAAAATTGATTGCAACTTACTTTTTTTTGGGGGTGGGGGGTGGAGTAGTTGCAAATAATGACAATTCGTGGACGTTAAGGGTTATTCAGGGAGTATGAAATAATGCGGCAGTACCAACCAATAAATTCAAAACAAAAATCAGTCTTCAGAATATCAATTCTAATGTACATTGAAAGCAGTAATCAGTTTGAAATTATAAGGACAGCTTTGAAGGCTATATACCATCTATCTATATTCATCTGAATATTTTCATTGGGTATTTATCAAACCAGAAATCATGTGTAGGAAGGGAACCGCAGTTGCTGGTTTAAAACTGAAGATAGACACTAAAAGCTGGAGTAACACAGTGGGACAGGCAGCATCTCTGGAGAGGAGGAAATGGGTGATGTTTCGGGTCGAGACTAAAATTATTTCACACCATTCAGATAGAGATGAAGGAATCTTGTACGGGCCAGTGTTTTTGTCACTTGCCTCATAATGGAAAAAAAATGACTTTTTGTCTATCAATACCCATTATAAAGAATAATAGAACGGAATGGAGAGATAATACTCTTCATGGAAGGATGCAGGGGATGATGGTTGAAGGTTGTTTTGCGGGTTGTAGGCCTGTGACTAGTGGTGTGCTGCAGGGTTCGGTGCTGGGTCCATTACTGTTTGTTATCTATACCAATGCTTTGGATGAGCACGTGTGTTCAAGGTATGATTAGCAAGTTTGTAGATGACACTAAAGTATTGTAGATAATGAAGATGGTTGTCACAAGATGCAGCAGTCTCTTGATCAATTTGGCAGCTGGGCCGAGGAGTGGTTAATGAGTTTATTACAGATACGTGAAGTGTTACATGTTGGGAAGTTGAACCAGGGCAGCACATACACAGTGAATGGCAGGGCTCTGGGGAGAATTGTAGAGAAGAGGGATCTAGGTGTGCAGGTATATAGTTTCCTTGAAAGTGGCATCACGTAGAGAGGATGGTCCAGAAGGATTTCGCCAAAGAGTAGTGAATTTGTGGAAGTCTCTTCCACAGAAGGGCAGTGGTGGAGGCTTATTCACTGGATGAATTTGAAAGAGAGTTAGATAGAGCTCTTGGGGCTAGGGGAATCAAGGTGTATGGGGAGAAGGCAGGCAAGGGTTACTTGATTGTGGATGATCAGCCATGATCACAATTTGATGGCAGTGCTGGCTCGAAGGGCCGAATGGCCTCCTCCTGTATCTATTTTCTATTTTTCTATTTTCTATTTTCTTTTTCTATTTTAATAATTGGGGTATTTCTGTGCGTTGTGAGTCATTCCTCACAACAGTAATTGCAGGTGTCTAGGTTCATATGTATAGAACCCATATGATTACTTTGTAACAGCAGAGGTGTCGGGACATGCAGAGGTGTCTTGTCAGCTACAGAGCGTTCACATTGTATATATGTACTTTCAATGGTACTTGCTGTCAGCCGCAGATAACGATGAAGATGGTTGTCACGGGATGAAGCAAGTTCTCTTGCATCACATTAGGCATGCTGGGCCCGGGTGGTTAATGAGTTATTAATCAGATACGTGAAAGTGTTACATGTTGGGGGACGTTGAAACCAGTGGCAGCACATACACAAAGTGAAATGGCAGGGCTGCTGGCAGAGAATTTGTAAGAGAAGAGGGCATCTAGGTGTCGCATCGGCTATAGTTCATGATAGGAATTTGCCCAAATAGAGAATGGATTTTGTGGAGATTCTGTTCCACTTTAGAGTAGTTGAATTTGGAGGCGAATTATTCCACAGAGGATGGGTCAAGAAGGATTTCCCCCCAATAGTAGTGAATGTGGGAAGTTCTCCCACAGAAGGCAGTGGAGGCTTATTCACTGGATGATTTGAAAGAGAGTTAGATAGAGCTCTTGGGGCTAGGGGAATCAAGGTGTATGGGGAGAAGGCAGGCACGGGTTACTGATTGTGGATGATCAGCCATGATCACAATTGATGGCAGTGCTGGCTCGAAGGGCCGAATGGCCTCCTCCTGTATCTATTTTCTATTTTTCTATTTTCTATTTTCTTTTTCTATTTTAATAATTGGGGTATTTCTGTGCGTTGTGAGTCATTCCTCACAACAGTAATTGCAGGTGTCTAGGTTCATATGTATAGACCCATATGATTACTTTGTACCAGCAGAGGTGTCGGGACATTCAGAGGTGTCTTGTCAGCTACAGAGCGTTCACATTGTATATATGTACTTCAATGGTACTTGCTGTCAGCCGCAGATAACGATGTGTACAATATCATGATAGCTTTGAAGTTGGATTTTGTGTGACCTGCTGTTATCTTTGATCTTAAGAGTATAAAAGTTTGATATGTTTTGAGTTTGGGAGATTCTACCCGGTGGGTCTCGGAGTGTCTGTTTCTTGATCGATAAAGGCTGATATATCATCCACAGTCAGCCTCCTTGTGACTCAGTTCAAAAGGTCACAAGGCAATCCATTGAAAATTGATTTAAACGCTGTAGGAGCATCAGGAAGACATGATTGCAATTAAATTACATATTTTCTGCCAGAAAATTGTTTATTACTTTTGAGATCCAGAAAGTGTCGAGAAACTTGGCAGATATTCTTTCCCAACAATATTCCACAGAGAGAACAGAGGTAAATGTTAGTATGTAGAGACAAGGAATTGCGAGTGCTGGTTTACCAAAAAATGCACAAAGTGCTGGAGTAATTCAGGCAGCATCTCTGGAGAACATGTATAGACACCATTTTGGTTCTGGACCCTTCTTCAGAGTTTGACCCGTGGAGTTACTCCTACATAATAGTATGTTTTGCTTTTATTAGGAATATGGAAACTGATATCCATGAAAATTCAGATCAAAACAGCAAAATGCTGGAAAGGTGCATCATGTCAAGGAACATTGTGGTTTCACATTGCGGTTTCAGATGGCTCAATTCACTGGAATTGATCAGGAGAATTCTCTGTCTTCCTTTAAATAGGCCAATTGCATGCATGGCGAGTGGCCCGGAACTTAGCTTAACCTCTTCAACTCAGAGAGGTTTGCATTTATATGGCACCGGTCAGGATCACGAGACACCCAAAAGCATTTTACAGAATAGGCTTGTGATGTAGGATTAATTTGGCAGAGGGAACAATATCAGTAAGGACATCAGGCTTTCTTCAATGTATTCTGTTGAATGAGTTATTCATACTACGTTGAACAAATTCAATGTGTTATTTATTGAATATGGGCACACTAGCATCTCTTATTACACATCTCTTTCTGCTATAATTGACCTTAAGAAGACAGTGTGATGACCTGCAATGTACATCATGGTACATTTGGGTAAGAAATCCCAGGATCTTGATCTAGTAATGTTGATGGAATGGTGATACATTTACGTTGGTCTGTAAAGTAGATGGAAACTTGCTGCTTGGTGGAATGCTCTGCTCTTCAGGGTAGTGGAGATTGTAGAAGAATCCTTAGAGTTATAGAGTGATACAGTGTGGAAACAGGCCCTTCGGCCCACTTGCCCACACCGGCCAACATGCCCCAGCTACACTAGTCACATCTGCCAGCATTTGGTCCATATGCCTCTAAACCTGCCCTATCCATGTAATGATTTGCTCATTATATTTCATATGTACTAGACTAAGTGGGGGACCCATTGGGTCCCTGTCACACAGGAGGCTTGGTCCCCCAACCCAATATTCCACCACTCACCCATATACCCCCACTACACACAGGCACAGCTCATTTCCCCTCCGTCCCTAGCCACAGCTCATTCCTCCACCCCCTCGTCCCCCTAGCCCTCTCTCCCCCCTCCTCCACCCTCCCTCTTCTCCCCCCTCTCTCTCCCTCCCTCCCTCTCTCTCCCTTTCCCCCTCTCCCTCTCCTTTCCCCTACCCTCAGTCACTCCATACCCTCAGTCACTCCCTACCTTCCACCCCCCTCCATTCCCTCCCCCCCGACTCCCCCCATTCCCTCCCTCCCCCCCCCCCCCTTCCATCCCCCCCCTCCCCCCCACCCCCCCCCCCCCCCCCCCCCCCCTTCCCGATCCCCCCTCCACTATCCCTCCCCATCCCCCCTCCCACCAACTACCCATTCTCATTTCCCCTCTTCCCCTCACCTCCACCTCTCTCTCGCCCCTCCTTTCCCCACCCTCCAGTCACTTCCCCTCCCCCCTTCATAACTCCTCTCCCCTCCCTAACCCCCCTCCTATCCCTCTATCCCCCCATCTCCCCAACTCCTCACCATCCCCGATCCCCCCCCCTATCCCTCCTCAACCTCCCCACTGGCCTCCTCTCCCTCTCTTCCCCACTCCTTCCTCCTCCCCACTCCCCCCTCCTCTTCCTCTATCCCCCTCTCCTCCCCCACTCTCCCTCCCCAGGATCTCGAGGTTGTCGCTCCTCTCCCTTCTTGAGTGCCCCGGAGGAGCATCAGCAATCGGCGCCCTCAGAGCAGGCCTCGGGGAGCGGGGTGGGGGGGGGGAAGAGTTCGGAGAAAAGACGGGGGAAGAGCCATGGGGGAGAGAGGGGGGTATCACGGGGGAGGGGGCAGGAGCCAGTGAGGGGGACCAGAGGGCAATGTGCTGGAGCTGCGGGTGCAATGATGCTGTGGTTGAGACTCACAGCGGACACTAGACGCTCTCCTCCGCCGCGATCAGATTCACCACTTTCCACTTGGTGACATCGCCGCGACGCTTCCGGTCCCTTCAAAAATTGTGTCCGGTTAGAGACTTCCGCCGGCCACCCACAGCGTCCCTCAGCTCCAGTAAAGGTGCGATGGTGCAGGAAGGGGCGGACTGTCCCGGGGAGTGACAGACTAATCTGCACGGCGCTGACTGGCGGGAGAGGAGATCGATCTGCGCATGCTCGTTTTTTACGATTTTTAAAGCTTGCTAACTTTTACAATATACCACCGATCGGAACAAAACTTTTGCACTTGCAGCACAGGAGAATGGTGAGTGAGCTGGCAAAAAATCGTAGCGCTGTCGCGTTCCATTTTGCACAAATAGAAAAAATGGTCAAACCGGAATAGCACAAGATCAGAGCTTTAGTTATAGATAGATAGATAGATAGATAGATAGGTAGATAGATAGATAGATAGATAGATAGATAGATAGATAGATAGATAGATAGATAGATAGATAGATAGATAGATAGATAGATAGATAGATAGATAGATAGATAGATTATATATTACAGCCACCTTGTTCTCTAAGCATGAAGATGGTGGATAAAGCACCATATCACACAGGCTACCTAGGTATGTGTGGCGTGCAGGTTCGTGAGTGTTGTAGGAACTAAACTCATTCAGCCAAGTATGGAGTATTGTGCCACTCTGCTTCCTTGTGTCTCGTAAAGTGTGGGGACCATTACATACTCATTTCATTGTCTCTAATTAATGATTAATGGCTGGGACGTGGATGAAGATTGATCTGGGGATCCTTAATTGTCTCTGAACTGAGGAGACAGTTAATAATCCCTGAAGGACTAATCCATGTTCAATCATAAAATGCATTAGTAAACCAGTTTAATTTTTAAATATACCGTTGATCCAAGGGCTTTGCAGTTACTGTCATTGATATTAGCATGATTAAAAAAAACAAAAAACAGAATTGAAATTTATCAGCGCCCCTGGATGTTACTGGATCAATAATCATGCTTGTAAAAGAACCATTACACTGCCATGTCTGCTGAATGATACAATGGAAAGTTCATTTAAACAGAATTTCTCCTTTCTTACTGTCAGAGTCAACGCTATATATGTAAACATTACGGATCTCTCGTTGGGGGAATGGGCTGTCCTAAGTTCAAACATATAGTTTAGTTTAGTTTAGAGATACAGCGCGGAAACAGTCCTTCTGGCCACCGAGTCCGCGCCGACCAGCGATCCCCGCACACTAACACTCACCCTGCACACACTAGGGACAATTTACACTTGCACCAAGCCAATTAACCTACAAACCTGTACATCATTGGACTGTGGGGGGAAACCGATGATCTGATTTGTGGGAAAGAACTGCAGATGTTGGTTTAAACCGAAGATAGACGCAAAAAGCTGGAGTAGCACAGCGAGACAGGCAGAATCTCTGGAGAGAAGGGGGTATGAATGTTCATTTCTCTAACTTCAGGTAGACCCCACATTCCCCCCCCCCTCTCTCTCTGTTCCTCCCCCACCCAAGTCACACTTGCTTCTCGTTTTCACCCAACAAATAGCTAACAGTGTCCCGTTTCCTTTGTCATCGTTATTTTTTTTGCATATATTTAATTCATTGTTCTTTATCCCTCTCTACATCACCATCTATATCTCTCGTTTCCCTTATCCCTAAGCAGTCTGAAGAAGGGTCTCTACCCGAAACGTCACCCACTCCTCTCCAGAGATGCTGCCTGTCCCGCTGAGCTATGCTTGCTTCTTGCGTCTATCATTAATCTATGAGAATTTATTAGAGGACTGTGATGATGTTATCACCGACTTAAGTAGAAGGTGCGGGGCAGTGGGTCCGATCGGGATAAGGCAGTGTTTACTGCACGGGAATCAACTCTTGTTCATCGTTGCTGGCTTTGATCTATATTTTTGCATTTCTTTCGTTAATTTATTCTATGCATCTCTTAATATCTCTCGGTTCCCTCTCCCCTGAACTCTCTTTAGGGCAGCACAGTGGCAGAGATGCTGCCTCACGGCGCCAGGGACCCGGGTTTGACAATGACCTCGTGTGCTGCCTGTGGGGAGTTTGCACGTTCTCCCTGTGACCGCCTGGGTTTCCTCCGATTGCTCCGGTTTCCCCCCACGTCCCAAATACGTGCAGGTTTGTAGGTTAATTGCCCCTAGTGCATAGGGAATAGAAGGTAGGATAGCATAGAACTCATGTGAAGAAGGGTCTCGACTCGAAATGTCGCCTATTCCTTTTCTCCTGAGATGCTGCCTGACCCGCTGAGTTACTCCAGCATTCTCTGTCTGTCTTCGGTGCAAACCAATATCTGCAGTTCCTTCCTTCACTTGTACATCTTTCTTTCCCTATCAACCGCTTGAATTTAACTAACTTACCCCCGTGACACCAACAACCACGTTAAAAGACGACTCGATTACAAAAAAACATTGCTATCTATAAATAATAGATCGTTTAAGATGACTTCACACGTAAAGAAAAAATGGGATGTTTTTTTCATCACTGACATATCGAAACAGACATTCAAAATCATGTGCTATGTTCAAATAGATGGTTTATCGTGTAGGAAGGAACTGCAGATGCTGGTTTTCATCGAAGATAGACACAAAATGCTGGAATAACTCACCGGGACAGGCAGCACCCAGAGATATATCTGGATATCCAGAGATGCTGCCTGTGACTATATAGTGTATTTGCTGGATGTAGATTTATTTATGCGATTTTATTAAAGAAGAAGTCTGATAATGTTTTCATCGAAGGACATCATTAACATCAGATGTTATTTACAACACTATGCTTGGAAAGGTAATTGGAACAGAATGTAAGGCAAATAACGAATGATCAGGGCTGGCGCTTGAAACCAAGCATGTTTAACTATGGTTGTTGTTCGAATGCACCTCCATGTTTCCCGGCGTGTGTTATGTAATGCCTCACAGAGTAAGATTTCAATCTAGCGGGCTTCTTTCCGTCGGCCACTCTATTCCAGTCATTCGCCTGCCACTAATGTACACCCACTTCCCCGCTTTAAGACAAACCTTTGACCATCACGCCACACTTCAAAATCCCCAGAAACCGAGGATTGCGTTCATCTGTCATGTTTACCGGTTGGGAAACGTGAATCAGCTTTTAGGAAAAGTAGCGAAATCGAGTCCCCCTTCCTCTCCCCCCCGTACCCTCTTTACGAAGGAGGGGGGGGGGGGGGGGGGGGGCATATGTAAATTACATAATTAAAAAAAAATACACAGCACTCATCTGTACTCGCTGCAAGAACACACAGACCGGCTCAACACAGTGTACTTTCCGCAATTGTGATGAGAGAGAGAAAAAAAATCGTTGTTGCTGGGACAACGCCTGCTGTTAAATATAATTCAGGAACATCGTCAGTTTTGAACGGAGACACAGAAATCCCCCGTTATGTAAAATGCCGCCTGAACCGCCCTTAAAACGGCAATTCTCTCAGGAGGCGACATTGGTCTGGGTTCTAGGGGGGTGTGGGGCTGACACTTCAGCGGGTTGGCAATTTGCAGCGAAGTTTACATTTCTAACCCTTGGGTAAAATCAGTGGAAGGAGGGCAGAGAGGGTTGGGGGGTCGTCACAGAAACTTTCAACGTTTTCGCTCACAATTTGATTTATTAATGGTGTGTATCGTTTGCAAGGCGCTCGGCTGGTTTAATCAAAGAGCGATCTGCCCCCCCCCCCTCTTCTCACCCACCCCTTCCCACCCCATCACCACCATTCATCCACCTCCCACTGTCCCCCCGACCCCGTCCCAAGTACAGGTCCACAGAAAGTGACCCCGCGCCACCCATTTGGTCCGAGGCTCAGAGAGCGCTGTCCGAGGTGCTGACGGAGGTGCTGATGTAGCCATGGAGACACAGCGGGCAGGCCGGCCACTATACGGGAAGCTCTCCGCTAGAACACACCACACAATACTTCTTATCACCCCCTGTCTCCCCTGCGTACAACTCTTCCACATTTTCACCCGCTTATTGCCCACACGTTATCATTACAGACTGCCAACCACCCCCCCCCCCCAAAAAAAACCCATCTCCAACCCACAGACTCATAGAAACATAGACTTGAGATTACATTGAAGATCGGCAAACGACACAATCCAATGACTCGATTTACAGAGATAAATTATATTTAAACACCCCACCCCACCTTGCCACAGAGAGCTGAAATTATTAACACAGAATTCAAATCTCAATCTAAAATCCCCTTTGTAAAAGGATCTGGCCCATCAGACGTGTAAATACAGATACATTATGGAACTTGATATTTCTCCTGCTTTTTTCTCCCTATTTAATTTCTTCTTTTGTGTTTCATTGTTGACCCCCCCCCCCCCCCCCCCCCACCCTCGTTCTACACCTAAGGTAAACTAACTGTGTGGCAACGCAAACAACCCTGAAAATTTCATAAGAACATCTTACCTACAGGGCTCACTTGACCATGATTTCATCCCCTCTCTTAAACATAAGGAGAAAGATTGAGGCTGACTTTGGAAAGGTTTTCCACTCACCAGAAGTGACGGGCAGAATCGATAGAGGGTGGCGAGCGAAGAAGAAGGATTTTTTCTTTTCACATCACCAGCCGTGGGTTTCCAGTGACCGACGCGGGGACGCGATGCACCATCGCAGGCTACAGGAGTGCAGCGAAAGGGGAGGAAACGGTGGGTGTGCGAGAGAGGGGGTGCCGGGAGAGCAGGCTGTTAGAGATCCGACATCAAGTGTGCAGAAGCCAGCGAGAGAAAGGGACAGAGAGAGAGATGGAGAGAAAGAGAGGGGAATTAAAAAAAAAATGACACGCAGCCAGGCGGAGAAGTCAACGCCCGCGTACAGGAAACGTCATTAAAACCATAGATTTTCATGAATTCTTCAGAGTTTCAGTGACCTAGAATCTCAGTAAAGTGCCTGATCTGTGAGCAACTCAACACAGCGCCCCGTACTGGGGACCAGGGCGAAGTGGGCCAGGGCTGACTGAGGGAGCGCCACAGATTGGAAACCGTTCGTTAAAGTGAATTTGAAGCATATTTACATCTGTTAGATTCTAACTCCACATGCAGAGTAGATCTTAAAGCTTATACAACCCCACGTCTGAATTATCAGATGGGAGGCAATGACATTTGACTACAAGATAGACACAAGGTGCTGGAGTAACCTAGTGGGCCAGGTAGCAGCTCTGGTGGAAAATGGATGAGCCTTTTTCTCCAGAGATGCTGCCTGACTCGCTGAGTTACTCCAGCACCTTGTGTCTATCTTTGGTATAAACCAGCATCTGCAGTTCCTTGTTTCAACAGAATGACAACCAACCTCCCTGGAATAGATTATATGGAAGTGATTTGCGTGTCTTTTTATATATTTGCGTGATCAGCATTTTTGCCCATTCCTAATTGCCCCCTGGGGAAGTGGCACATCCCCCATCACGTGCAGTCCATGGTGATCCCACAGAACTCTTGGGAAGGGATTAAACAATGGCACTGTCTCCTATGTTGAATAAATCCAGAGTTTAGACCAGCAAGGATGAAGGATACACTGTAAAGTCAGAATGGTGAGTGACTTGGAGGGAAACTAGCTCCATGTTTGTGGTAACACACGGCGGCTATTGTGTTACCCATCATCTGAAGGCCTGGATAGAGTGGATGTGGAGAGGATGCTTCCACTAGTGGGAGAGTCTAAACCTAGAGGGCACAGCCTTGGAATAAAAGGACGTGGCTTTAGAAAGGAGTTAAGGAGGAATTTCTTTAGCCTGAGCGTGGTGAATTTGTGGGATTCATTGCAACAGACAGTGGTTGGGGCCCCAGGTTGGGAATCACTGTATTAACTGACTCACTTTTCTGCCTGTTCAGGGAAATAAAAAATCTTTTGGAGGTAGCTTTTAGTTTAGTTTAGAGAAAGAGCGTTGAAACAGGCCCTTCAGCCCATCGAGAATCTGTGCCGACCAACAATCCCCGTACACTAGCACAGTCCTACATGCCAGGGACAATTATATATTTTCTTACCAAAGCCAATTTCACCTACAACCCTGTACCTCTTTGAAGTGTGGGAGGAAACCGGAGCACCCGGGGGAAAATTCACGCGGTCACGGGGAGAACGTCCAAACTCCATATGGACAGCACCCGTAGTCAGGATTGAACACGGGTCTCTGCCGCTGTAAGACAGTAACTCTACCACTGTGCCACTGAGTGGCCTTTCTTCAAATAAATATTCCCAGCTGCTCTAAAGCAATTTGAAACTTGCCCATTGGAGCAGGATTACATTTAGTCTAGGGATGAATGACAGATCCAGATATATTTAGGATCTTGGAGCAATCTAGGTGTTTTTACGTTTAATGCCTGGTGACAATTCACAGATTATGGTTTTTCAAATCTGAAATCACAAACAACTGGCCACAGCTGGATAGCATGCAACAAAAGCTTTTCACTGTACCTCGGTACACGTGACAATAAACTAAACTAAAAACTAAACTAAACTAAAACATCAGATTTGAACTCATAATCCATTTATGTTACTTGACCATGACCATAACTCTAGACAACTGCACCCAGAATCAATAGAATTATAACTCTTGTCCTTTATTCACTGAACTGAATAATTAACTTCTCAGATTGCATAATTTAAAATCTTTTAATTGCCCACTTGCCTTTTCTAAACTTCTATCTCAGCTGCTGACCACAGAATGCATGAGTTCTCTGGATATGTGTCGATGATGCATGATGATAATTTATTTTCCTTTTTTATAAAGGTTGCACAAGAACAGGGTTCTTTCATTTTTGAGTTTACAGAATTTATTTGTTTTTCATCTGTTTTTTTTTGTTGCTTCTAGAAATGAGTCATAGAGTCATAGAGTGACACGGTGTGGAAACAGGCCCTTCGGCCCAACTCGCCCACACCGGCCAACATTGTCCCAGTTACACCCCCGGCCCACTTGCCTGCACTTGGTCCATATCCCTCTAAACCTGTCCTATCCTTGCACCCGTCTAACTGTTTCTTAAATGATGGGATAGTCACAGCCTCAACTACCTCCTCTGGCAGCTTGTTCCATACACCCACCACCCTTTGTGTGAACAAGTTACCCCTCAGATTCCTATTAAATCTTTTCCCCTTCATCTTGAACCTATGTCCTCTGGTCCTCGATTCCCCTACTCTGGACAAAAGACTCTGTGCATCTACCCGATCTATTCCTCTCATGATCTGGTACACCTCTACAGGATCACCCCTTATCTTCCTGCGCTCCTTGGAATAGAAACCCAGCCTACTCAACCTCTCCCTATAGCTCACACCCTCTAGTCCTGGTAACTTCCTCGTAAATCTTTTCTGAACCCTTTCAAGCTTGAAAATATCTTTCCATAAACCATGATGCCCAGAACTAAACACAATATTCCAAATGCCAACGTCTTATACAACTGCAACATGACCTCCCAACATCTATACTCAATACTCTGACTGATGAAGGCCAACAAGCCAAAATCCTTTTTGACCATATCTACCTGTGACTCGACCTTCAAGGAACTATGCACCTGTACTCCTAGATCCCTCTGCTCTACAACACTACCCAGAGGCCTACCATCTACTGTGTAGGTCCTGCCCTTGTCCGAAGTCCCAAAGTGCAACACCTCAAATGTCTCTGTATTAAATTCCATCAACCATTCCTCCGCCCACCTGGCCAATCGTTCCAGATTCTGCTGCAATTGTTCACAACCATCTTCACCATCCGCAAAACCACTAACTTTTGTATCATCAGCAAACTTGCTAATCTTGCCCTGTATGTGTTCACCCAAATCATTGATGTAGATACCAAACAGTAATGGGCCCAGCACAGAACCCTGAGGCACACCACTAGTCATAAGCATCCAGTCTGAGAAGCAACCTTCCACCATCACCCTCTGCTTCCTTCCATGGAGCCAATTTGCTATCCATTCAGCTATCTCTCCTTGGATGCCATGCGATCTAACTTTCCAGAGCAGCTTATCATGCGGCACCTTGTTGAACGCCTTACTGAAGTCCATGTGCACAACATCTACAGCTCTGCCCTCATCAACCTTTTTGCTCACGTCTTCAAAAAAATCAATCAGATTTGTGAGACAAGACCTCCCATGTACAAAACCATGCTGACTATCCCTAATCAGCCCTTGCCCATCCAAATGCCTCCATATCCTATCCCTTAGAATACTCTCCAGTAACTTATCAACTCGAGATGTTCAGCTATAGTTTCCAGCATTTTCCCTGCAGCCCTTCTTGAAAAGAGGTACAACATTTGCCACCCTCCAGTCTTCAAGCACATCTCCTGTATTTAAGGATGACTCGTAAATTTCAATCAGGGCTCCCGCAATTTCCTCTCTAGTTTCCCACAATGTCCTCGGATATACTAGATCAGGCCCTGGAGATTTATCTACCTTCAAACACGACAGTAGCTTCAGTACTTCTTCGACAGTAACCCTGACTGCTCTCAAGACACTTCCAGTGACTGCTCCAATTTCCTCCGTCATACCGTCTTTCTCCTCGGTAAATACAGAGGAGAAATACTAATGTAGGACCTTGCCCATCTCCTGTGGCTCCATCCAGAGGTAACTGCTTTGATTCCTGAGAGGTCCTACTCTCTCTCTAGTTACCCTTTCCCCCCTTATGTATTTATAAAATCTTTTGTGATTGTCCTTAATCCCACCTGCCAGAGTTCTCTCCTGGTCCCTTTTTTGCCCTTCTGATTTCCTTTTCTTAGTTTACTCCTTAGCTCCCGAAACTCCTCCAGAGATGAACTCCTCCAGCAGCCTATACCTGTCCCATGCATCCTTCTTGTTTTTGACTAACAAATTACTTTTATCTTTTGGTCTCTCGCTTTGTGTTCCACCAGGAGTAGTTATCTTATGTATTTAATGTGACTGTGGAGGAAGATCAGATAAAGACTGAGAATAGCACAAAGGCACCAGTCGATGTTACAGATTGCATGCAACTGATTTGGCAATGGAATTCCATTGTGCTCAAAATAATGAAGCATGAGGCAGCAGAGCAAAGTCTGTGAGTGTTTTAAACAGGCAAAAATAAACATCAAATCTGAACTTTCACTGTTGGCATTTTGAATCAGCTTCTTAGGAACTGAAACAGAATTCTGAGGTTCAGCTCATGTACTTTGGAATGGGTGGGAAAGAACTACGGGTGCTGGTTTAAGCCAAAGATAGACACAAAATGCTGGAGTAACTCAGCGGGACAGGCAGCATCTCCCGAGCGAAGGAATGGGTGACGTTTCGGGTCGAGACCCTTCCCCTTCTGAAGAAGGGTCCCCACCCGAAACGTCACCCATTCCTTCTCTCCGGAGATGCTGCCTCTCCGCTGAGTCACTCCAGCATTTTGTGTCTATCTCATATATTCTGGAAGTTTGGTTTACGCATTAGCTACCCTTGTGACATCGCTGTGTTCACAAATGTCCTGCAGATTATCTGACTGCCTAGTGACATGCTAATATTGAAGTTACAGCATGCTATGGAGTAGGTTATTCCCACTGTACGCCACCTACATTACTCTGAATTGCATTGAGTTTTGCAGCAAGGCATATTTTTTTTAGGAATCTGTCAGGCAAGATTATAACTCACAATCGTTGTCCTGTTGAGTTTCGCAGTCTGTAACCCTTGCATCCCCTGTCTCTCTGAGGGACTTCCACCACACCAGTCATCGTACTAGTTGCATTGTCTTCCTGTTGAGTTTCACTGTCTGTATAACTCATTATCACCTAGCCCACAGCCAACAATAGACCATTGTGGGCTCCACTTTTCCTTAATCAAGTCAAGTCGTCAAATGAGTTTATTGTCATGTGTCCCTGTATAGGACAATGAAATTCTTGCTTTGTTTCAGCACACAGAACATTGTAGGCATTTACTACAAAAACAGATCAGTGTGTCCATATACCATAATATAAACATATACACACATGAATAAATAAACTGATAAAGTGCAAATAACAGATAATGGGTTATTAATAATCAGAGTTTTGTCCGAGCCAGGTTTAATAGCCCGATGGCTGTGGGGAAGTAGCTAATCCTGAACCTGGTTGTTGCAGTCTTCAGACTCCTGTACCTTCTACCTGAAGATAGCAGGGATATGAGTGTGTGGTCAGGATGGTGTGGGTCTTTGATGATACTGCCAGCCTTTTGGAGGCAGCAATCATTGTTACCTTTTGCATATCTTTCACATATGTCCTATATCTCTCTATATCACTATCTATATCTCTCATTTCCCTTTCCCCTGACTCAGTCTCAATCCAAAATGTCACCTATTCCTTTTCTCCAGAGATACTGCCTGACCCGCTGAACTACTCCAGTTTTTGTGTCTAACCTTCGCCATTTGATATAATACCTTTAAGGTGCTGCAGTGCTTAGCATTATCAAACAGGGATTAACTAAACCAAACTAAACTAAACTATTTGGAAAAGTTCATTTATTTGAGTATCTATGTAATCTTGAACACAAGTAATGAAAGGACCTTATTGCTTGGAACCAAAGAGGGATTGTAACCTTCTTTGGAACACAAAAAACTTGACAATGAAACTCAGTGCGTGAGTTTCTGAGAGATTATTTGCTGCGTGTGTAGGAAGGAACTGCAGATATTGGTTTAAACCGAAGATTGACACAAAAAGCTGGAGTAACTCAGCGGGACAGGCAGCATCTCTGGAGAGACGGAATGGGTGATGTTTCGGGTCGAGACCCTTCTTTCAGATTTGCTGCACTCTTTTAAGTAATGGGAACAAAATTCCGATCAAATCTACTCTCTGTTACAATCTGTCTCTCAGAAGTCAACAACCCAGTCAGGAAAGGGAACCCACAGGGTTGTTTGAGGTAATACTGTAAGAAGCATTATTCCATCCTATAAGATGCCTGGACGGTTTAATTGTAATACATTATCAAAAAATTGTGATTATGATTCTTTGAGGTATATCACTTTATGTACAGAATCCTATCAGATTCTTTACGCCATAAAGCTTTCAATGAGTCCAACAGTCCTTGCTGCAGAATTATACCATTTGTCCCTTCATGTTCTTGTCAGGCGATCGAGAACGCAGGTTCTCCTCGAATATCACAATTCCCTGTCTGTGGGCATGCCTGAAATGTTCACAGAAACATTTTAAAATATAATAAGACCTTCTCCCTCAGCCAGACTTTCATGCTATAAGTTTCACAGAGTCTGCAATCTTTGCTGAAAGGATTTTTCTAAACTTCCCTCTAATCCTTCTATTTACTTGCTTAATCCAATTCCCCTAGGTTATTGATTTATTGAAAGGTTGTACAAATGGCCAGCACTATGTTGCAAGTTTATGTAGCTATGGATAAAAGAATTGACATTTCTGAATTATCAAGACTACTTTGTTCTGGAATAAATCCATGAACCGTAACTTATAACAGATAAATTATTCACAAGGTCACTTTAAATATACAGCGCAGTGGTAGAGCCGCTGCCTCACAGTGCTAGAGACCGGGGTTCAATCCTGACTAGGGTTGCTGTCTGTGTGGAGTTTGCACGTTCTCCCTCTGACCGTGTGGTTTTTTTTTCCGGGTGCTCTTATTTCCTCTCACATCCCAAAGACATGCCAGTTAGTAGGCTGTTTAAGAAGGAACTGCAGATGCTGGAAAATCAAAGGTACACAGAAATGCTGGAGAAACTCAGCGGGTGCAGCAGCATCTATGGAGCGAAAGAAATAGGCAACGGAACGTTTTATACAGGAAATAGGCAACGTTTCGGGCCGAAACCCTTCTTCAGACTGATGGGGGGTTAGCAGGTTAATTGGCTTATGTAAATTGCCTCCAGTATGTAGAGGATGCAAAAAGTGGGATAACATAGAACTAATGTATGGGCGATCGATAGTTGGCGTTGATATGGTGAGCCGAAGAACTGTTTGCTCATTGTATCTCTAAACTAAACTAATCGAAACTAAAATTATACTAGTGTTTATTCAGGACATAGGGGTTTACACGCTTCCTGTGCAGATGAGCAACTCATCCATTGAGATTGACCATAACATCCATTATTCTTATTTTAAATGCACCCGATTGTGCACCGTCCTTTGAACTTGGCCTCCTTTCATCTGTTCTAATGCAGCACGGAGAGAGTCTAAACACATGGTAATAAACTCAGCCAAGCTAAATGTAGACTTCACTTTATACTTTAGAGATACAGTATGGACACAGGCCCTTTGGCCCACCAGGTTCGTGCCAACCAGTGATAACCCCATACAGTGGTGGACTGGCCAGGGTGTCAGCTTGCCCGATGGCAAGTGGGCCCCTGATGAAGTGGGCCCCCTATATCAAGTGGACCCCTGATGAAGTGGGCCCCCTTTGTCTCCTGGAAACCAATATTTTTAGACCCAGTCCGCTACAGACCCCATATGCCAGA
The DNA here is from genome assembly GCF_028641065.1 of Leucoraja erinaceus. Lineage (NCBI taxonomy): Eukaryota > Metazoa > Chordata > Chondrichthyes > Rajiformes > Rajidae > Leucoraja > Leucoraja erinaceus. Next base: position 47,243,760 of record NC_073389.1, read on the forward strand.
TTAACCAATATTAAGCCATATATAACCAAAGCCAATTAACCTATCAACCTGTACGTCCTTGGAGTGTGAGAGGAAACCAGAGCACCCGGAGAAAACCCACGCAGTCGCGAGGAGAACTTACAAACTCCGTGCAGACAGCATCCGTAGTCAGGATCGAACCCGGGTCTCTGGCGCTGTAAGGCAGGAACTCTACTGCTGCGCCACCGTGCCACCATAATTAAACCAGGTAATCACGCAAATACTGTACCATGTTTGTATCTTGTGCAAGAACTCGCCTATCTGCAACAAGGGTTCTGAGATTAGATGCTGTAATACTGTAGTAGAAAGCTGTACTTTGCCCAGTGAAGCTGACAGGTTATTCCCTGGGCAGTGGCAGTGAGTGCTCGGAACGGAAGTGAGAGCTGAGAAAATTCACAGCGTGTGAGGTGTGCAGTTTTCCACGTCCTTTCATGCAAGCTTCGAACCAACAAATCGAGAGCGACAAGTCAAATAGCGTGCTAATTAAATTTCCATTTTTAAAGTGACCCTGTGAATATTATCTGGTCTGACGAACATAGAAGGTGGTGTTTGCACACAGTCCGTGCAAATATTACCATCTGAGAGAAGGGCCGTGTTATGAAGCCCATGCCGAGTGTGAAATAAATGCTCCAAGTCGCCAGCAGAATTGTAACCATCTGACAAGATAAAAGACAATCGGATGTTTTGGTCAGATGTCCTTCATCAAAACTTAGATTGTTATTTTTTTATTTTGCTTTTGCTCAGTTTGTGTCCGACACACCAAATGTGCATCTTTATTGTTTAACTCCACCTCAGGCTGCCCATCTCTAAGTCACGCTGTGGCCCGTTCATCATTACCCTATGATCAATGACCTAAATTATCCAAATACTCAAGGAACAAGGGTCCTGACCCAAATCATCACTTATGCGAAGAAGGGTTCCAACCCAAAATGCTGCCCATCCGAAGAATCCTGACCTGAAACGTCACCAATTTAAAGATGGGTTCTAACCTAAAATATCACCTATCCATGTTCTCCAGAGATGCTGGCTGGCCCGCTGAGTTACTCCAGCATTTTGTATCTATCTTCGGTTTAAACCAGCATCCTACAGGTGTGGTCTAAAACTGATTACTGTTTTGCTGTAAGCCGATTTTATTTTGAACCCATTTTATTCCTTTTAATTGTAATTGAGTCCATAAGGTGGCATCTGCTTGTAACGCTGATAAAACCCTAGGTGTGTTTTGCTACCGATATCCTGATGGGAGCTCAGCTGTTTCAGTTGGATTGTAAACTCCAGGTTGTTTCCAATTGGCTGCTTGTGTGTTTTTTTATATACTTGTAGCCGCAAATTCTTCATTGCAGCCCCTCATGTAGCAAGTTCGTAACATATTCATTAAACAAACCGTGATTTAAAAACAGTTTCATTAGTGACAATGATGATTCCCATCACCAACTCCGAGGGAGCCAATTATCCAGTGTTCTCTTGTGCATTCATTGAACGAAGCTTTGCTCATTTTATTCCCTTCCAATTTATCACCATCCCCACATATGCTTCACCATCTGCCTTTGGATTGAGGAAAGAAGCAGGTCATTTTCAATTAGTTTTCTCTTTGTTAAGTCTACTGCACAACAAAACACGGGATTAACCACATTACAAGGAACATGTAGAATGCTCAATTGGCTGTGAAAAGATTGTGGGCATAGGATTTGAATCCTGAAGTAACTGGCCTCAGTGGAAAGGGAGAAACTTAGTGCATTGTTACTTCTAAGTACCCTGTAGTAACAAAATGTACCTCATAAGTTCATGGGTTGACAGCACTGGGCCTCCACTCGCTGGAGTTTGGAAAGGGGGGGGGGGGGGGGGAACCTTATTGAAACTTACCGAATAGTGAAAGGCCTGGATAGAGTGGATTTGGAACTAATGTTTCCACTACAGTGAGGGCCTAATACCAGAGGCCCCAGCCTCAGAATTAAAGGATGCACCCTTAGGAAGGAGATGAAGAGGAATTTATTTAGTCAGAGGGCAATGAATCTGTGGAATTCATTACAATTCATCTGTGGAATTCATTCAAAAGTCTCCTTTTTCAGAAGGCTATGGGGGCCAAGTCAATGGATATTTTCAAGGCAGATATTGATAGTATGGGTGTCAGGGGTTATGGGGAGAAGGCAGGGGAATGGGTTTGTGAGGGAAAGATAGGACAGCCATGATTGAATGGTTTAGTAGACTTGATGGGCCAAGTAGCCTGTTTCTGCTCCTGTAAATTATGAACTTATGAAATCAGGTCAACTTGGGGATTTTTAGCCTAGGAATTCTAATGCACCCAAATGCATGTGTTAGCTCTTTTTTGTCCCAGACCTCTGCTGCAAATATAAATTGCTAGATGCACTGCATATTTCCAATTATCTCTGTCTTATTTCAGATTTTTGATGCTTCAATTTAGCATCATGCGTCCCATGAAGGCCAAAGAATGGTATGATATTGGCTTAATGTCACGTGTACCAAGACACAGTTTCAAACTTTGGTTTGTATGATATCCAGGTAAAAATAAACATCCATAGACAATTACAAGCAAAAACCATGCATGCATACAAAGAGAAAGGAAACAAGATAGGACAGAACCGTACAGCACAGGAACAGGCTCTCCCTAGGCTGAACATGTCCGCTCAATCTGCCGAAACCTACGTGATCTCCCAGTTGCTAAACACTTTAACTCCCCCACCAATTCCCACACAGACCTTTCTGTCTTAGGACCTCCTCAGAGTGAGGCCCAGCATAAATTGGAGGAACAGCACCTCATATCTCACTTGGGTAGCTTACACCCCAGCGGTATGAACATTGACTTCACTAACCAAGTAACCCTTGCTTTCCCTCTCTCTTTATCCCGCCCCCTTCCCAGTTTCTCCGACCAGTCTAACTATCTCCGACAACATTTTATCTCTGTTAGCTTTGTTGTTAATTTCACCTAGCAAACAATGATCTATTCTACATTCTCCTTGATCTCCACCCCCTATGTCCAATTTTCACACCTTACACTTCCTTACCTACGTATCTTCCTCTCTCCCCTGACATCAGTCTAAAGAAAGGTCTCGACCCGAATCAGCACCCATTCCTTCTCTCCAGAGATGCTGCCTGCCCCGCTGAGTTACTCCAGCATTTTGTGTCTACTTTCGGCCGACAGAGTCTGTGCCGAACATGATGCCAAAATAAACTAATCTCATCTGCCTGCTCATGATCCATATCTCTCCATTCCCTGCATATCTATGTGCCTATCTAATAGCCACAACTGCCGCAACATACAGAATACAGTGGTGCAGCTACAGAAGAAGGATCATGAAGGCAAATCTCAGTGACGATAAGATCGATGGCAGTTTACTTGTACTAATTCCGTTGATAAAAGTTTTAAATGTGTTTCTTCCTCCTTCCTTTCTTCCACTTATGGGAACTCAGAGCTGGTGATCTAAGTTGGCGCAGTGACGCAGCGATATATAGTTGCTGCCTCACAGTGTCCGAGACCCGGGTTAGACCGTGACTATGGGTGCTGTCTACGTGGAGTTTGTACATTTCCCTTGTGACTGCATGGGTTTTCTCTGGATGCTCCAGTTTCCTCCCCCATTCCAAAGATGTGCAGGTTTGTAGGTTAATTGTCGGCTGTAAATTCTCCCCTTGTGTGTAGGATGTGAAAGTGGGATAACTTAAACTAGTGTTCAGTTGATCGATGGTCGGCGCGGACTCAGTGGACTCAAGGGCCTGTTTCCACGCTGTATCTCTAAAACTAAAACTGAAACTGAATTCAAACCACATAACTGAAAGAAAAAAAGTCATCTAATATACTGCCTCATGTATCTCTCTAAGTGATTTCCAGACAATTATACCATTTTGGTGGCACAGTCTTTATTATAATGTAGGAACTGTAGCAGTTAACTTGTGCTCAGAAAATTGCCACTTACACTGCTGTGATAATTTCAGGTTAATTTGCTTACTTGATGTTTTTGGTGGGATAAATATAGACAAGTACACTGGGAAACACTTGCCTGCTCGTCCTTGCAATGTCACAGAGGCTTTTATGCCTCACCTAAAAGGCAGCACCCCCAACAATGTCGAGAATCCCATGCACTGCACCACAGTGTCAGCCTATAATTTCCTGTTTACAATAAATTGAAAGCTAGTTATTTATGGGATGGGATATTACTGGCTCCTCCAAACCTGGGAACTAGAGATGAGAAAAGGCCAGAACAAATCAGGGCCGGCAGCAGATGACCTCAGGGAGGGTGGAGTCCATCATAGAAACATAGAAAATAGGTGCAGAAGGAGGCCATTCGGCCCTTCGAGTCTGCACCGCCATTCAATATGACCATGGCTGATCATCCAACTCAGTATCCTGTACCTGCCTTCTCTCTCCATACCCCCTGATCCCTTTAGCCACAAGAATTCCAGAGATTCACCACTCTGTGTAAAAAATGTTTTTCTCATCTCGGTTTCTAAACAATTTCCCCTTTATCCTTAAACTGTGACCCCTTGTTCTGGACTTCCCCAACATTGGGAATAATCTTCCTGCATCTAGCCTGTCCAACCCCTTAAGAATTTTGTAAGTTTCTATAAGATCCCCCCTCAATCTTCTAAATCCTAGCAAGTACAAGCCGAGTCTTTCCAGTCTTTCTTCATATGAAAGTCCTGCTCATTGTTGGTTGAGGAAGATGTTATTCACACAAAGATAGACACAAAAACTCAGCGAGACAGACAGCATCTCTGGAGAGAAGGAATGGGTGACGTCTCGGGTCGAGACCCTTCTTCAGACGTCCACCCCCGTAATGTCACCCATTCCTTCTCTATAGAGATGCTGACTGTCCCGCTGAGTTACTCCACTTTCTGTGTCTATCTATGATTTAAACCAGCATCTGCAGTTCCTTCCTATACATGTTATTCACACACAGGTTGCAGGTGGTTGCCAGAGGTTGCAGGTAGTGGAAGCAGGTAGGGAGACTGACAAAAACCTCTGGGAACCTCCGGGAACTGCACGGAAACCTTGGGTGGGGCGCAAAGTCTCCAGAGGATTACGTTCAGGTTTCCTAAGTGGGACAGGGGCATAAGAATCTATCTACCTCTGCCTTAAATATATCCATTGACTTGGCCTCCACAGCCTTCTGCGGCAAAGAATTCCCCGCTGTGCCCAAGAATTCCACAGGGTGGAATGCAATACAATGCAGATGGTTCCTGCTTCCTGTTAAACGATACTGTTCCTAGTTGTTGGTCTTTTTACCAATGAAAGTTGTGTTTTGAGCTTGCAAAGGAGTAAAGAAGGCAGAATCTAAACTAACCATAAAGCTGGAGGTTCTTCTGTATCCAATGCTACAACATCCAACTCATCCCTGTGATTGTCCATTTTATTTATGGCTGGGTACATAACTAGGTTCCCCTAGATGGCAGGCTATACCATAATTCTGCAAAGGATGATAGTATAACCTCATGCACCGCATGCCGTGGCCACACTGTGTTTTACACAAAAGGTTCCAATGGCAGAAAATGCAAACTTTTAAATTAAAATTGATTTCATCAACTCTTAAAAAGGTAACAGTGGTTTGTGGCAAAACTAAGTGGAGCAGCACAGTGAGCACAGCAGTAGAGTTGCTGCCTTGCAGCGCCAGAGACCCAGGTTCGATCTTGGCTAAAGGTAGACACAAAATGCTGGAGTAACTCAGCGGGACAGGCAGCATCTCTGGAGAGAAGGACTGGGTGACATTTCGGGTCGAGACCCTTCTTGACTATGGTTTGCTATCTGTTTGTACATTCTCCCTGTAACCGCGTGGGTTTTCTCCAGGTGCTCTGGTTTCCTCCCACACTCCAAAGACACACAGGTTCATAGGCTAATTAGATTCTGTAAATTGTATATTGATCCTAGTGTGCAGGATAATGGTAGTGTACAGGTTGATTGCTGGTTGGCGCAGACTCGGTGGGCCGAAGGGCCTGTTTCCGCGTTGTATCTCTAAAGTCTATATCTAAATATCTAAATTAATCTGCCAGTTTTGCATTGTTATCTGGGAGTAGATTGAACTCTTGGCCTCCTCATTCCATCTTATAGTTTCCTCTGGCATTTGAATGTCCTTCATCCAGACTGGTCAAAATCACCAAGACACCAACAAGTCAAGAGTCAAGAGAGAGTCAGGAGTCAATTTAATTGTCATTTGGACCCCTAGAGGTCCAAACGAAATGCCGTTTCTGCAGCCATACATTACACACAAATAGACCCATACACAGCATAATTACATTTTACATAAACATCCATCACATAGCTGTGATGGAAGGCCAAAAAATACTTATCTCTCCACTGCACTCTCCCCCCCCCCGATGTCAGAGTCAAAGTCAAAGCCCCCGGCTGGCGATGGCGATTGTCCCGCGGCCATTGAAGCCACGCCGGGTGGTGCGAGGTCGCACACCGGGTCTTGGTGTTGGAGCCCCCGGTGTGCGCTCGTAAAATCCCGCGGCCGTTCCAGCCGCGCGGGGCAATGGTGTTAGGCCCCGCTCCAGGAGCTCTTCGACCCCGCACTCGGGCGGGAGAATTCGCCGTTGCAGAAGCCCCGAAAAGCGGTCTCTCTCCAGGGAGCCGCGGGCTCCCGGCGTCGCTGTCCGTAGACCCGCAGCAGCAGCCTCCGAATCAGCAGCAGCAGCAGCAGCGGCAACGCTCCTCCACCGCTCCGGACTCGGCCAGCCCCGCGACGGCGACGGTGAGTAGCACCAGAGTCCCCGGCTCCTCCTGTTGGAGGCCGCTCCTCGTTGCGGCCTCAACGACAATGGAAACCCGACGAGAAAAGGTCGGGTCTCCAGTGCATGGAGAGATTTAAAAAGTTTTCCCCCACCCCACCCCCCACCCCCCACACACACCCACCCCAACAAAAAATAACAAAAACTACATTAAAACACAGACAGAAAATAATAAAAACGCGGACAGACTGCAGAGGCCGCTGCTGGCCAGAGCCGCGCCGCCTACCGGAATCCTAACTTCAAGCCAACTTGGTCTGAATCATTGCCGGCTCTTCTCCAAATGAGATACGCTGGGAGTGCTAAATCTTGTATATCAGGATAGTTTACCACCGGCAATTTTGTTGGTATAAAACCCTACCTGCTTGTTCCCTTGATCTTCTAAAGTCAAGCTGAATCTCTCCTAGAATTCATTTCTTTATTGATTTCCACATTGATTTTCCAAGTGGCTTTTCAATCCTTGCCTTGTGTTCAAATACTACTCGCAGATCTTTGAATCCTTTCCAGTACTCCCTCCTGCTTTATTATCTGTTTCTTGCCAAAATAAGGTACAAAGGTTTTGCGCTTTAGGGATCTTCTAATCCACCCAAAACAATTGCTATCTTCATTGTTATATTACCTGGCAACAGTATTCATGCGTGTGGCAGTAGGCAGAAGATAGTATCATTGAATCATTAATATGTTGATTGAAGGATAAATGTGGACTGGATTATCTAGAACAATATCTTTCCTCTTCTTCAGCAGATGCCATAGGATCCTACGAGGGATTGTGTTCTCATTCAACAGATGACATCCCCCAACAGCTCAGTACCTTTGGTAAAGTACGAGAGGAGATGATTAGCCATAATGTCTAAGACTACCTATACCTAGAGGACAAAGATGGAACCTGTGCAACATTACATACAGTAGTTTAATGTGGTGTCTAGCTGTTCTCTGCATGAAGCCACTGCTAACAAGATACAATTGAACCTCTTTGATTTTTATTGATATGGGCACCCTGCATAGTACAAAGATTGAAGTATGATTTTTAAAGTGCAGCGTGCTCTTCATGATGTCAATCCTATTGTCTCATTCTTATCTTGAGATTTCAATGGTGTTTCCACAATCTGACACTGAATGTATAAAAGGGAAGTGTCATGAACTACAAACTCCCCAGAGACAGAACCAAAATCTACAGTTGTAGACATGTAGCTTGATGTCTTTTTCAGATATTCATTCTTCAGGAACCACAAGGAAATGTAAAGATAAATTTGTTCATGATTATTAAAGTTGATCAAATGACCTTTTTTTATAGACTCATAGAGCCATAGATGCTCACAGTGTGGAAACAGGCCCTTCGGCCCAACTAGCCCACGCCAGCCAACATGTCCTATCGACACTAGTCCCACCTACCTGTGTTTGGTCTATCTATCTATCTATCTATCTATCTATCTATCTATCTATCTATCTATCTATCTATCTATCTATCTATCTATCTATCTATCTATCTATCTATCTATCTATCTATCTATCTATCTATATAAAAGTCTGTGGTTGCCGCCTGCCGTCCGTCCGTCCGGCTGCCTTTCTTCCTTTTGATTCGCTGCTCCTTCCTATCAGCTTCCAACACACTTCAAAACAAAGTTGCAAGACAGGAACACTCTGAACTTTTCACCTCAATGGGATATCACAGCAAGTGCTTCAACAGGAGGGGGAGGGCCAATTGGTATTGCAATTAGAACTGCTGCAGCAGGCAGGGAAGGTGAAATTGGATTTTTTTTTAAATCCACTGCTGAGGGAGGCAGGGGATTGCTGGAATCTTACATTTGGGATCGGGTTCAGTTCCGTTGGAGGAGACGGGTGCATGGTGGAATATTGGGTTGGGGGATCACACCATTGGGGGAGCAGACCCAACGGGTCTGCACTTGGTCTAGTACCTAACTAAAACTCTGATCTTGTTATCTTCCAGTTTGTGTGGTCTTTCTATTTGTGCAAAAACGGTTCGCGATAGCGCTATGATATTTCGCCAGTTCACTCACCGTTCTCCTATGCTGCGATTACACCAAGTTTCGTTCCGATCGGTCGAATGTCGTAAAAGTTAGCGAGGTTTAAAAAATCTTTAAAAACGGGCATACGCAGATCTATATCTTCTCCTTCTGTTCAGCGCCGCGCGTATTAGTCACTCACCGGGACAGTCCACCCCTTCCTGTGCCAGCGCGTCTTTACTGGAGCTGAGGATAGCCGGCGGAGGTTTCCAAGCAGACGCAATTTACGGAGGGACCTGAAGCAGCCCAGCCCCGAGCAGCCCAGCGTCAGAGACCCAGCGTCGGAGACCCTGCCCAGCCCAGATTCGGAGATGTCGCCGATGTCGCCAAACGGAGAATGGAGACTCTGATCCCGGCGGAGGGGAACGACCAGCGACCAGTGCCCGCAGTGAGTACCCATCCAGCCACAACCCCTCTGGTCCCCCTTGCTGGCTCCTCCCCCCTCCCCCATGATACCCCCCTCTCGCCCTTGGCTCTTCCCTTGTCTTTTCTCCGAGCTCACTCCCCCCCCGTCCCCCCCCCCCCGCCCATACACCCCCTCCCACCACAACACAACTCCCCCCCACCCACACCCTCCGCCCACACTCTCCCTCCTCCCACAACACCCCCCCACAATCCCCCCCGCCCACACAACCCCCCTGCCCCCACAACCCTAGTGGGTGTAGGATAGGGTTAGTGTGCGGGGATCACTGATCAGCGTGGACTCGGTGGGCTGAAGGGCCTGTTTCCGCGCTGTATCTCTAAATCTAAAACTAAACCTAACATTGCTTAAGTTAAAACAGCCTTCTCATTTTTTTTAAATTGTTTTAAGAAGCACATAACATTCTGTTTTTGGTCCAACTCTCCCAATTACATTGAGGTCAGATCAATGAACATTTTGATGAATACCCCAATTAATATTGAACAACCTGGTATGTGCAGAGATAAAATACTTTTACATTTGGAACTGGGGGTGGGAGATTGCAACCTTCACGTGGTCCACCCTGTGTTGACTAATTGCAATCAACCCGACGTGCACAAACAAATAGATGTAGTGTTTTGGTGTCTGCAACTTTAGGCTGTGCACGCCATAGGCAAGAAGAAGATTTGGAAATAGAAATGTTAACTACAATGCTTGTAAAACACGATGTCAAATGTTTTGCAACACAGCGAATGAAGCCGCATTGAAATGATATTTATTCTTGACATTTAGAACAAAATATAATGCCGAATAGACTTGATATTAAATCAGTTCAATTTGGCTTAATTCCAAGTTTTCATCTTCAAATATTCCTGTTTCTTTCGAGTTAGAAATCCATGTGCAGCATTGTTCATTTTTAAAATGATCCCATTTTTTTTTTAGTTTTGTTTATTGTCACGTGTAACGTAGTACACGTTCACAACAAGCCAAAGAAATTTCCTCGACTACAGTATAATAACCGGGAAAAAATTAATATTAAAATTTTGGATAGGCCCTACGACCCCCACAATTAAAATGTGGATTGTGGAAATGTCGGAGACCCTACATCTAGAAAGAATTAGACTTGTCTTAATGGATAAACAAGAACTTTTTGATAAAATATGGGCTCCATTCATTAATTATCTGACGGGATAGATTGGCCCTGCATGAAAACCCAACTGAAACTTGAACTCAGGATTCGATGAAAAGTCATACTTTATAATCTACCAACCTATCTCCAATGACGTATTATAATTAATCCATTCCACCTTTTTTGTTTTTTTTTGATATTTGTAACTCTTTATTCTCTCTTTGTCTCTTTTTCTATATTAAAAAAACCCACTAGAAGCAGAAGTAATTGACAATTGAAAATTTTAATAATGTATGACTGATGTATATGAAAAGTTTTTTTTACTATAATATGTAACTATAGTTTATAATATGTCTACTTCTAATAAAAATATTATTAAAAAAAAAAAAGAAAAGCTTTTTGTTGTGTGCTAACCAATCAGCGGGAAGTCTGAAGAAGGGTCTCAACCGGAAACGTTACCCATTTCTTCTATCCAGAGATGCTGCCTGTCCCGCTGAGTTACTCCAGCATTTTGTGTCCATCTTTGGTGTAAACCAGCATCTGCAGTTCCTTCCTACACAGCAGAAACACAATATGCGATTACAATTGAGCCATCCACGTTGTACAAATACACGATAAAGGGAATAACATGAATAAGGTTTAGTGCAAGATAAAGTAAGTAAAGCCAGTAATGTTCGATCAAAGATAGTCCAAGGGGCTCCAATGAGGAAGATAGTAGCTCAGGACTGCTCTCTAGTTGTTGGTAGGATGGTTCAGTTGCCTGATAACAACTGGGAATAAACTCTCCCTGAATCTGGATGTGTGTGTTGATTAATTATTTTCTCTGATATGAAGTGATGTTGCCATGATGAACAATGTAGAATGCTACCAATATATTTGTCAACACATCTCTCTGATTTGAAAGTGTGTTGGAAAGTATTTTTTTTAGCTGGTATTAGAAATTGCTATTATAAGAATATGGAGTAGAAACAGAGGAAAATGTAAAAGGAAGATCGGCTTCTCAATAGCACGCCTGGTTTCTCTAAAAGACTATGCACTTATTGTCGTTCGCTGGTTTTATGTCTAATCGTGTTTGCACTAATGTCCTGCATTTCTTGAGCTGTCTTCGTCCTTTTAGAATCTATTTATTTATTTATTTATTTTAAATAAATTTAAAAAATAAATAACATTTTAAAAAAGTTTGTACTAAAATATAACCAATGGCATATGACATAATACAGTTATTGTACAGCTTCAATTTTAACTTTTAGCTATATTTGGAAGAAAAGAAAGGAGAAAAGCAAGAAAGAGGAAAAAGTGAAATGTGCAAAGATAGAACCCTTCGACTACCAAAGTGGTGTAGCCAAAGAGTGAGTAAATAAAAGAAAGAAGAAAGGAATAGAAAAAAGAAAAAAAGAAAAAGACACAACGAAAAAGAAATATATATATATTTTTTCTAAATGGACGAAGACAGCTCAAAAAATGCAGGACATTAGTGCAAACACGATTAGACATAAAACCAGCAAATGGCAATAAGTGCATAGTCTTTTGGAGAAACCAGGCTTGCTATTGAGAACCCGATCTTCCTTTTACATTTTCCTCTTTCTACTCCATATTTTTACACTAGCAAGTCCTTTTAGAAATTTGATGCACAATTTAGGTGCAATATATGTTTTTATATGTTGTCTGAGTTGAAGTGGCCTGTGGTGCAGATGCAAGCAAGACTTTAATGCCTTCATACAATCTTTACTTCACCGTACTTGTGCATATGATACTTGACATACTTGACCTGACATGGGCATTTCCAGAATATTCAAGAGGCATGTCATATTTTAATGACAGTTTAGTTTAGTTTAGTTTAGTTTAATTTAGTTTAGTTTAGTTTAGTTTAGAGATGCAGTGTGGAAACAGGCCCTTCAGCCCACCGAATCCATGCTGACCAGCGATTCCCATACACTTGCACTGTCCTACACACTAGGAACAATTTACAGTCTTTTACCAAAGACAATTAACCGACAAACTTGAATGCGTTTGGAGTGCGGGAGGAAACCGAAGCTGGGAAAACCCAAAAGATAACAGGAAGAACGTACAAACTCTGCAGAAAGCACTCGTAGTCAGGATTGAACCCGGGTCTCTGGACCTGTAAGACAGCAACTCTACAGTGGTGCCACTGTGGTTCCCTCACCTGTTATGCCAGTAATGCAGACAGGGTGGGTTTTCTCACGTTACTGGTGAGTAGTGAAATGAACAGCATTTCTAACACTTTTCTACATACAGAGCATGGATGGAAGATGTAGAAAAACGGAAATGCAATACCGTGATCCATAAGGTCAGAGCAGAGAAATGTTTTAGCTAATTGAAATAAATACTGTGTGTAAAACAAATCTTCTGCTGAAAATTCTCATTAAACTGAACACAAGGAAAGGATAAATGTTAATACAACTGTCAAGTCAAACTGCTCAGTGGAGCATCCCAAAAATACAGAGGGAACATTCAAAATGAAAGGTTCGGACAACAAATAGTCCCTGCTTGTTAAACCGATTGCATTTGCTGAACAGTTGTATGAGTTAAGTTACGCATTGTGTGCAATAGTGGCCTAATTAAATGTTGTGAGATTGTGCATTGTGTTGTGTCAATGAATGAACGTGTTCAGATTTATCCATGATACTCGGATAAAATGCTTCTTACATTGATGGCTAGATTAGAAGAGATTAGCTTGTACTCTCACTGTTGACTGAGCTTTCACTGCAGAACTCATCACTCTGATTTTGCTTAGTTCCTTCCATTTCTTCACAATTACTACAGACGGGCCATTAAAACTAAGCGTGACCTCACCAAAATACTAATTACAAATTTACTTTGACTTCTTGCTGAATCTGGACCACTTGCAAACAATTTGAAATAGGAAATAACTTCAGGGTAAGTGTGTCACTGCTGACCCTTGCATTTCAGACATGGCAAGGATGCCAAAGAGATTGTTGACACATTAAGTGAAGCTGATAGGAATTTAGAGGACGCAGATAGTAATTATGAAGCTGCATTTTCACCTGAGCTATGTAGACGTAGGGCATCTGGCTTTGAAACTCTTCCAGACTGGTCTATCCTTCCTCAAATCCGTGTTACCTGCTCTGAGTGAAATTTGATGAATTAGTGGAACGAATGACTGTGCTTGTATGTAGGAAGGAACTGCAGCTGCTGGTTTACACCAAAGATAGACACAAAATGCTGGAGTAACTCAATGGGTCAGGCAGCATCTCTGGTGAAAAGGTTGTTTTGGGTCGAGACCCTTCTTCAGACTGAAGTTTGAAATCCTGAGTCTGAAGAAAGGTATCGACCTGAAACGTCACCTATACCTTTTCTGCCAGGCCTGTTGCGTTACTCCAGAATTTTGTGTCTATCTTTGCATTGACTGCCCTTTCCTGTTACTGAAGGGGACCTTCTGTAGGAACTGTTAATCGTGTCAGTGGATGGCCAACACAATAAATGTTACTGGAAGCAACAATAAACATCACTATTAATTCCAAAGGAAATAGCAGACCTGAGGAAAGAACTACGGTAAAATGACTTCCTTGCTAAAATGAGTTATTGATTAGTATGAGTGTCGGGGGTTATGGTGGGGAAGGCAGCAGAATGGGGTTAGGAGGGAGAGATAGATCAGCCATGATTGAATGGCAAAGTAGAGTTGATGGCCAAATGGCCTAATTCTGCTCTGTATGACATGAGTGACAAATACTGGCATATGAAAATAGAATAGAATGATAATATTTCTTTCTCCGTCTGCCAGGGCCTACTGGATCTCCTGGCTATAAACCATTTAACTCCCCTTCCAACTCCCATACTGACCTTTCTGTCCTGGGCCTCCTCCATTGTCAGTGAGGCCACATGCAAACTGGAGGACCAGTACCTCAAATTTCGCCAGTGCAGCTTAGAACCCAACGGTACGAATATTGAACTCTCCAATTTTAGGGATCATCTATAGCAACACCCCCCTCCCCCTTTTCCCCTTCCCCTTTATCCACCAATGAAAAAGGGGAGATGCAACGATACCTGGGTGTCATGGTACACCAGTCATTGAAAGTAGGCATGCAGGTGCAGCAGGCAGTGAAGAAAGCGAATGGTATGTTAGCATTCATAGCAAAAGGATTTGAGTATAGGAGCAGGGAGGTTCTACTGCAGTTGTACAGCGTCTTGGTGAGCCCACACCTGGAGTATTGCGTACAGTTTTGGTCACCTAATCTGAGGAAGGACATTCTTGCCATAGAGGGAGTACAGAGAAGGTTCACCAGACTGATTCCTAGGATGTTAGGACTTTCATATGAAGAAAGATTGGATAGACTCGTCTAGTACTCGCAAGAGTTTAGAAGTTTGAGGGGGGATCTTTTAGAAACTTACAAAATTTTTAAGGGGTTGGACAGGCTAGATGCAGGAAGATTGTTCCCGATGTTGCATAAGTCCAGAACAAGGCGTCACAGTTTAAGGATAAAGGGGAAGTCTTTTAGGACCGAGATGAGAAAAACATTTTTTGCACAGAGTGGTGAATCTCTGGAATTCTCTGCCACAGAATGTAGTTGAGGCCAGTTCATTGGCTATATTTAAGAGGGAGTTAGATGTGGCCCTTGTGGCTAAAGGGATCAGAGGGTATGTAGAGAAAGCAGGTACAGGATACTGAGTTGGATGATCAGCCATGATCATATTGAATGGCGGTGCAGGCTCGAAGGGCCGAATGGCCTACTCCTGCACCTATTTTCTATGTTTCTATGTCTATGTTTCTGAGAAGGGTCCTGATCTGAAACATGTTCTCCAGAAAAGATAAAGCTGGAATCACTCAGTGGGTCAGGCAGCATCTCTGGAGAAAATGCATAGTTGACGTTTCGGCTTCAGACCCTTCTTCTTCACCTTGTGTCCTTTTGTGTAAACCGACATTTGCAGTTGTGTGTGTGTGTGTGTGTGTGTGCGTATGTGTGTGTGTGTGTGTGTGTGTGTGTGTGTGCGTGCGCGTGCGTGTGTGTGTGTGTGTGTGTGTGTGCGTGCGTGTGTACATTTTGTGACGTTACAACCACAAACGTAAATGGATAATTGTTAAGTGGCAATAAAATGATAGATCATTCCTTGGCCTTCATGATGCTCTTTGTTCACTAATGCTCTCTAACAAACCTCTGAGGCCTTCACAGAACAACTGTATTTATACTGAGATTAGATTACACACAAGTGGACTCTATTCACTAATTTGGTGACTTCTGAAGGCAATTGGTTGCACTGGATTTTATTTAGTGGTATCAGAGTAAAGGGGGCTGAATACTTTTGCACGCCACACTTCTCAGTTATTTATTTGTAAAAAAATTTGAGACCCATGTATCATTTTCCTTCCACTTCACAATAATGCACCACTTTGTGTTGGTCTATCACATAAAATCCCAGTAAAATACATTTACGTTTGTGGTTGTAACGTGACAAAATGTGGAAAAGTTTAAGGGGTATGAATACTTTTGCAAGCCACTGTATATACATGATCTATATATATATGTGTGTATTTGTGAGTATGTGTATATACACACACACTGAACATTTTTTTCTCTCGTTTATTACATTGTTTACAGTGTACTATGTTTACAAGTAAGAATTTCATTGTTCTATCTGGGACACATGACAATAAAACACTCTTGACTCTCTTGTTTCTCCACATTTCAACCATGTTATCTCCGGCTTTTGAAGATATTTCCTCCTTTATAATTTCACGTGCAGTGGCCCCCAAATGTCGCAGCACAATTTCCCATCTAATTTTCACCGCCATTCCCAGAAATGATTAATACAACCCTCACAGCCCGTTTCATGTTGATTGTCCATGCCCAAATGGGAGGAGGCCACAATTCACAACTTGCATTTTGCTCTGTGACCATATCAAGGGAGAAGAGCGTGACCTCAAGTGACCAAGTGTTCTTCCACTAAATGAGTAATTGCATTTTCTGTTGGCTCTCACTGAAGCCTGACAACGTTGCAGGGATAGGAACAAGATCACTCAAGTGATAAATAGATATTGAACAAATTGGTTGAACTTTGCTCAGAGGTCTTCTTCTGATTACACAGAAGAAGATAGCAGCAATACGAGGTCTAGTTAACACCATTGTTGACTGAAGGATAGGTGATAGAGTTTGGAAGGATTTGAACATTGAGCCTTATACATAAGGTCCTTTGGGTTCCTTCAAAAAGCAATTGCAATCCATCTTTTTGAGTAATTCGTGATGTGTCTTCCTGATTATTCTAGTATTTGTGCTGCAATTCCCTATTTGATTCAGATCTGCTTCAGCAGTTCCTGACACTATACGTGAATATCTGCTTCAGCAAATCCTGACACTATACGTGAATATAGCCTTCAAGCCAATGAGCACTGCAGCTTCAAGGTACTAAAGATATATTCCATAACATTTCTCATAGCGCTTCGAGCCGGAGCTATAGTGGCCCATGAAAAACTGTTCTTACAATGTGACAGACATAGAGAAGTACAAACAAGGAACTGCAGATGCTAGTTTACAAAAAAAAGACACAAAGTGCTGCAGTAACTCCGTGCTTCAGGCAGGTCCTCTGAAAAACATGGACAGGTGACTTTTCAGGTCGAGACCCTTCTGACCTGAAATGTCACCTTTACATCTTTTCCAGAGATGCTGCCTGAACCAGCATTTTATGGGGTTTAAAAAATAAAAGTCTGATAAACATGTTGTTTCTCATATATTCATTTTTGGGACTTGGGTTGGCAAGGCCAGCATTTATTGCCCACGGAATGACACAAGATGCTGGAGTAACTTAGTGGGTCAGGCAGCATCTCTGGAGAAAAGGGATAGGTGACTTTTCAGGTCGAGACCCTTCTTCAGACTGAGAGTCAGGGGAAAGGGAAATGAGAGATATAGACAGTGATATAGTGAGATATACCGTAGAACAAATGAATGAAAGATATGCAAAAGGTAACGCTGATCAAGGAAAGGTGAAGTCCTCAATGATCCACTGTCGGCTTTGGGCTAAGTGACAATGAGTTATACAGACAGTGAAACTCGACAGGATGACAATGAAACTAGTGCGATGACTAGGGTGGGGGAGAGACGGAGAGAGAAGGGGTGAAACGGTTATAGACAGTGAAACTCAACGATTGTGAGTTATAACTACTGCAACATGACCTCCCAACTTCTAAACTCAATACTCTGACTGATGAAGGCCAATGTGCCAAAAACCTTTTTGACCACCTTCAAAGGAATGATGACTCCTTCAGGGAAATATGTACCTGCACTTCAGGAACCCTCCGCTCTACAACACTTCCCAGAGCCCTACCATTCACTGTTAAAACCCTTAAAATCTCAAAAGTAGCTAAATTCCTGAGTTTAATACTCGATAGATGAAGTAATCCATGAAACTAAACTCTATGTTACTTCTATGTACAGACAATATTGAAAACATGGAATACCCTTCTACGATATTAAAGATGATTGTTAGATTTTTATTAACTGAAAATATTAAGAATATGGGACAAAAGTGGGCACAAGGGATCCATCTTGACTTTACCAAATGGCAGGTTAAGCAATTGAAACGCTAAATAGTCTTCTCTTTAGTTGAGTTCAGTTTAGTTCAGAGATACAGAGCGGAAACAGGCCCTTTGGCCCACCTAGTCCACACCGACCAACGATCCCCGCAAATTAACACTGACCTACGTACACTAGGGACAATTTACACTTGTACCAAGCCAATTAACCTACAAACCTGTACGTCTTTGGAATGAGGGAGGAAACCGAAGATCTGGGAGCACGTACAAGCTCCGTACAGACAGCACCCGTAGGCGGGATCCAACCCGGGTTTCTGGCGCTGCAAGCGCTGTAAGGCAGCAACTCCACCGCTGCGCCACCGTGCCGCCCTTCTCTTCCCATATACTTTTGTTCCTCAAAAAAATAACAGTAAGAGTTTTCATTCATCATCTAAGGCAAATGTCAAAAACATATTTTAGCATCCATAACCATGAATAGGTTTGCTTTAGTTAGTTCAAGCAGAACATATTCACTGGCTCACAGACTAAGTGGCTTTATTCTAATGCACAGGTATGTTTTATCAATCCATCTCACGAATATCAGCACATGCAAAATCTGGTAATTTAGAAGCTGGCTTATGCAGGAGACTTCCTAACAGTAGGTTTATTATCATGTACCATTGACAGCTGATTAGAACACGAGAGACCTCACACTATCCGAGATCAATAAATGGGTAAAGAAAATAATTAAAATGGCTAATGGAATGACAAGCTCTCTCACAGCTAGAGGTAGTTTCTTGACAGGCTGATATTTCACTTGGACTGTGAGATCAATTTAAAGTTGTAGAGTCACTTTTAACATCCCTTTCCTTTGAATCTGTCCTGGTACAAGCTGAGCGTATCCCCCCCTTTGACAAATAATCCATCACGATACGCTCATGATTCAGTGTCACAAGTTGCATGTGTGGAAGGACTGAAAGGAATGAAAATACTTGTGGTGTCTCTCATGACAACAGTGTTTCACAGCTAATTAACTGCTTGTAAAGTACAGCCACTGTTGCAAATACGGCAGCACAGTAGCTAATTTTAGTCATTAAGGGTACAGTACTTCAAACAGCAATGTGATAAATAAGAACCAAGATCAACTTTTGTCGCTTTCAACTTTCCTGTTTCTGAATAGCTTCAGCTCCAAGTGGAATAAAAGTTTAAGTTTTGGTTAATCATTGCACGTGCATCATGGATTATCACCACAGTGAGAAGGTTTTGTTTTGCGTGCTATCCAATCAACTCAGATAATACGATACATGAATAGTATCAAGCCAAGCGCAAGTACAAAAGGTAAAATAAAGATAATTGTGGCACGGTGGCGCAGCAGTAGAGACCCGGGTTCGATCCTGACTACGGGTGCTGTCTGTACGGAGTTTGTACGTTCACCCATGACCACGTGGGTTTTCTCTGGGTGCTACGGTTTCATAGAAATTTAGAAACATAGAAAATAGGTGCAGGAGTTGGCCGTTCAGCCCTTCAAGCCAGCACCGCCATTCAATATGATCATAGCTGATCATTGAAAATCAATAACCCATTCCTTTGTTCTCCCCATTTCCATTAGCCCTAAGAGCTATATCTAACTCTCTTGAAAACATCCAATGGAGTGGCCCCCACTGCCTTCTGTGGCAGAGAATTCCACAGATTCACAACTAGTTAAAAAGTTTTTCCTCATCTCATGGCTAAATGGCTCCGTACTCGGCCCCCTCCTCTTCATCATCTACATCCTCCCCCTTGGTCAGATACTCCGCCACTTCAACCTGGACTTCCACTGTTATGCTGATGACACCCAGATCTACCTCGGCACCCCCAGATCTACAACTCCTATTGTCAGCTATAAAAACCTGGATGCAAATAACTTCCCAAACCAACAGCGATAAAACAGAATTCCTCCTCCCCCCACCCCCCCTCTCCCCCGGCCCCCCCCCCTCTCCCCAGGCCCCATGATCAACTCCTATTTGAGCCTCCCATCCGCCATGTCATTAAAAACCTGGATGCAACATAACTTCCTCAAACTCAACAGCGATAAAACAGAATTCCTCCTCATAGGCTCCAAATCCACACTCAGCAAAATCAATAACCCCACTCTCACCATCGACGGCACCACTGTCTCCCCATCTCCCCAGGCCCGCAACCTTGGCGTGATCTTTGACTCCACCCTCTCCCTTGAGCCTCACATCCGCCATGTCATTAAAACCTCCTTCTTTCATCTCCGCAACATCGCCAAACTCAGACCCTCTCTCACACCTCCCGCTGCTGAAAGACTCATCCATGCCTTCATCTCCTCCCGACTGGACTTCTGGAACTCACTTCTCCTTGGCATCAGCTCCACCTACACCTCCCTTTTCATCTGTGCTTGAATTGCCTCATATTGTGTTTTGAATTGAATTCTGTCTCTAATTTGTGTACTAGTCATGTCTCTACTATTTATTTCATTCCCCTTACATGTTTTTCCTCTACTTGCTAAATTTTTGTAAGGTGTCCTTGAGACTCTTGAAAGGCGCCCATAAATAAAATGTATTATTATTATTATTACCCCTTATTCTTAAACTGTGACCCCTGGTTCTGGTCTCCCCCAACATCGGGAACATTTTTCCTGCATCTAGCCTGTCCAATCCCTCAAGAATTTTATATGTTTCTGTAAGATCCTCCCACACTACAAAGATTTTACGGGTCTGTAGGTTAATTGGCTTTGGTAAAAATTGTAAATTGTCCCTAGTGTGTAGGATATTGCTGATGTACGGGGTGATCTCTGGTCGGCACGGACTTGGTGGGCCGAAGGGTCTGTTTCCGCGCTGTAGTTCCAAACTAAACAAAAAGAAAGGTGCAGAATGCAGAATATAGTTCTTTGCATTGTACTGCAACAGTTTTGAATGTCCACATGAGGTAGGTTGGAGAATTGAGACTGTACTCTAGTTTATGGGGTAAAACCATGGAGTATGTTTTATGCATTAGTTCAGCTGGGACACGCCCTTATTTGGGATAGCATAAGAACAGGACCAAATGCCCCCTTGACTTGCCTCACAATTTGCTCTATCATCTCAACACTTAAGTGCTAGAGTAACTCAGCGGGCCAAGCAGGATCTCTGGAGAACATGGATAGGTGACGTTTCGGAGTGGGACCCTTCTACAGACTGGCTCAAAATGTCACCTGTTCATGTTCTACAGAGATACTGCTTGACCCATAGAGTCACTAGAATTGTGTGCCCTTTTATGTAAACCAGCATCTGCAGTTCCTTGTTTCTATCCCTCAACACTTTCCTGTCTCACCCTGACTTCCCCGATGTCCCTGAGTTTGATAAGTCTATCAAGCTCATCCTTGTTTCAGTAACTGAGCATTGATCAGAGCAACTGAAGTAGAGATTCAGATCCCCTTTGAAAGCAAGTGGACATAATGGCATGATCCACTAAATGGGTGTTTGATGGTCAGCTTGGATGCAGTCATCCAAAGGGCTTCTTTCTGTGCTGTGCAACTCCCTGAGAACCGTAGACACAAGCAACTGCAGATGTTGGCTTACAAAAAAAGTCACAAAGTGTTGGAGTAACTCAGCAGGTCAGGCAGCATCTCTGGAGAACATGGACAGATGACGTTTTGGATCAGGACCCTTCTTCAGACTGATTGTAATAAGGGTGGAGAAAGCTGGAAGAGAGGTGGGGTGAGGAGAAGGTCAAGTGACAGGTGGATATAGGTGAAGGGGGGCGGGGTTTGCTAGGCAGATGGGTGGACAATGTTCTTACCTGTATCCCCTATCCTACTCAACTAGGGACTATTTACAATTTTTACTGAAGCCAATTAACGTGCAAACCTGTAGGTCTTTTTGGTGCCTTCCCTCGCAGTGGAAGTGTTGATTCTGCTGTGGGGGGAATGTTCATGTTGAATCCTATAGTGTATTGTGTCTTTTTTTCTTCTTTTTTATTTTATATGGATGTACGGTAATCTAATTTTTTTTCTCTGTAAAGCACTTTGGCTTCAACGTGATTTGATTTAAAAGTGCTATATAAATAAAAATTACTTACTTACTTACTTTGGAGCGTGGGTGTAAATCAGAGCACTTGGAGAAAACCCCAGCAGTCAAAGGAGAAAGTACAAACTCCGTAGAGACAGCAGCCCCAGTCATGATAGAACCTGCGTCTCTAGCGCTGTAAGGCAGCAACTCTACCGCTGCGCCACCGTGCAACCCTACTGCTGCGCCACTGTGCCGCCCTTGGCATTTTGGACATGTACATTAACACGTAGGGAATGTATATGAACCTTGTGCAGACAGATGAGATTAATTCCATTTGGTATCATGGTCTGCACAAACTCGATGGGCTGAAGGGCCTGATCCTGTTCTGTACTGTTCCATATTCTATGTTCCAATGCAATGTGTTCACAATTCCTAATTTAATTTGTGTGCTCTCCTTAAAATTAGTAAATTTTATTACTTCAAAAATTAACATTGAATTGAATCTGTAAAACAGTGAATATTTTAAAAATCAATGATGAGAAGCTGGTTTGATGAAAAACCCAATCTCTTATTGAGTTCCCAGAACTGACAAGGGTTGTAAAATAATTTCAAGCAAATTATATGGTAATTCACATGCAAATATAAGTGCTAATTCCCTGCATTTACACGAGGGAAAGCATTATTGGTCTGTTTTTGTTTCGCAGTGATCAGGACAGAAATGACACTGTTATTAAACCCTAGAATGTGCGTCTGATGTAAAGACTAAAAATACCAGTGTGGTTAAAGCCAAATATGTTTCACATGAGTGGTCAGAAGGGATTTGCATAGTCCCTGCAAGAAAGCTCACACTCACCCGCTTACAATGTAGAATCATAGAGTCATCCAACACAGAAAAAGACCCGATGCTATACCAAGTTTGTACTGAACATCAAGCATTCATTTACTATGATCCCAATTTTATTCAGCTCACTTTCCAATCACTCCCTCCACTTCTCACGTTCATCTGCACACTAGGGGCAAATTCCTAGAGGCAATTAACCTGCCAATTCACATGCTTTGGGGTATGGTATGAAACTGGAGCACCCAGAGAAAAAAACATGTTCCTGCTGTTTAATGATTCAGCAAAGATGCACTTCAAAACTATCAAAGACTTAATAGCCTTTTCCAAAATCCAAATACTACCAGTCACTGTGTACAATCCTTACAAGTTAAGTAGTGTTGCATTTAACTGCACTGTAATTCATTGTAATTCTACATATATATTTTGGCCAATTGTACAAACTCAATGCATTTTTGGCAATATATTCTTTGCCTTTGGTTTTTAATAAACTTGGAATTTTATTTTAATAGAAGGTAACAATGAACACGACAGCAATTACTGATTTTATGGAATGATTCACTCAACAATTCCTGGGGAAAAAAAAACACAGGGATTTGCTTGTGTAGGAAGGAACTGCAGATGCTAGTTCGCACCAAAGAGAAACACAAAATGCTGCAGTAACTCAGCGGGACAGGCAGCATCTCTGGGGAGAAAGAATGGGTGACGTTTCGTGGTGAGATTTGATAAGGTCCCACATAGGAGATTAGTTGGCAAAATTAGGGCACATGGTATTGGGGATAGAGTGCTGACATTGATAGAAAATTGGTTGGCAGACAGGAAACAAATAATATGGATCAACGGGTTCCTTTCAGAATGGCAGGCAGTGACTAGTGGGGTACCGCAAAGCTCGGTGCTGGAAACGCAGCTATTTACAATATACATCAATGATTTGGATGAAGGGATTATTTTATTTATTTATTTTATTTAACCTTTATTTAACCAGGAGAAGTCTCATTGAGATTAAAAATCTCTTTTACAAGAGAGTCCTGGCCAAGACAGGCAGCAACACAGTTCCACAGTTACAGACAATAATTTAAAAAGCAACAGAGAACATATAAATAGTTCAAAGTATTCAAAGGATTCAAAGTAACGTTAGCAAATTTGCAGATGACACAAAGCTGGATGGCAGTGTGAACTGTGAGGAGGATGCTATGAGAATGCAGGGTGACTTGGACAGGTTGGGGGAGTGGGCAGATGCATGGCAGATCAAGTTTAATGTAGATAAATGTGAGGTTATCCAATTTGATATCAAAAGCAGGAAGGCAGATTACTATCTAAATGGTGTCAAGTTAGGAAAAGGGGAAGTACAACGGGATCTGGGGGTCCTTGTTCATCAGTCTATGAAAGGAAGCATGCAGGTACAGCAGGCAGTGAAGAAAGCGAATGTCATGTTGGTCTTCATAACAAGAGGAATCGAAAATAGGAGCAAAGAGGTCCTTCTGCAGTTGTACAGAGCCCTAGTAAGACCACACCTGGAGTATTGTGTGCAGTTTTGGTCCCCTAATTTGAGGGTGGACATTCTTGCTATTGAAGGAGTGCAGTGTAGGTTTACAAGGTTAATTTCCGGGATGGCGGGACTGTCATATGCTGAGAGAATGGAGCGGCTGGGCTTGTACACTCTGGAGTTTAGAAGGATAAGAGGGGATCTTATTGAAACATATAAGATTGTTAAGGGTTAACAAGCTAGAGGCAGGAAACATGTTCCCAATGTTGGGAGAGTCAAGAACCAGGGGCCACGGTTTAAAAATAAGGGGTAAGCCATTTAGAACGGAGACGAGGAAACAATTTTTCTCACAGTGAGTGGTGAGTCTGTGGAATTCTCTGCCTCAGAGGGCGACGGAGGCCGGTTCTCTGGATACTTTCACGAGAGAGCTAGATAGGGCTCTTAAAGATAGCGGAGTCAGGGGATATGGGGAGAAGGCAGGAACAGGGTAGTGATTGGGGATGATCAGCCATGATCACATTCAATGGCGGTGCTGGTTCGAAGGACCTATTGTCTATTGTCTATTGTCTATTGTCCATTGACCCTTCTTCAATTGGTTTGCACCCATTCTATGACCTCTGATACCTCCCAAGGGAATGTCAAGAGCTCTCCACTACTTTTCCTCAGAACACAAGAATCAGTTCCACGTATATACATTAGTCACAATCAGCTTTACCTCACTCCAGTCTCTCTTATCACTATCATCCATGCCTTTCCATTACAAAATGACGGGCACCTGTGCATTGCTGTGGTAGATTTAATTTAGTTTAGTTTAGAGATACAGCGCAGAAGCAGACCCTTCGGCCCACCTAGTCCGCAATGACCAGCGATCCCCGCACATTAACACTATCCTACACACACTAGGGACAATTTACAACATACACCAAGCCAATTCACCGACATACCTGTAAGTCTTTGGAGTGTAGGAGGAAACCGAAGATCGCGGAGAAAACCCACATGGTTCACGGGGAGAACGTACAAACTCCGTGCAGACAGCACCCGTAGTCGGGATCGAACACAGGTGTCCAGCTCTGCAAGCGCTGTAAGGCAGCAACTTTACCGCTGCACCACCGTGCCGCCCAAAGATCCACAGCGTCTTCAACAGCGCAGCAGAGTACTCTCCTCATTAAATCTGAAACCATTAGGTTTAAATCCCACACAAGATCCTCAGCATCTTCAACAGCGCAGAACTCCCTCACCCTCTCATCGCTGGACAGCAGTAGATTTTTGTGTTGAAAGATCTCGAGTGGGATTTGAACATACTGGTTTCAGATTTAATGAGCAGATTTCTCCGTGGCTTTTCGCAGGGGAGGCCATTCGGCCCTTCGAGCAGGGGAGGCCAGATCTACACACAACAGACCAAATGTTGCCTGACCCAAGTTTGATACAATTGCAGTATGATTTGGCATACAGAGAAGGCAGGGGAATGAGGTTGAGAGGGAAACATAGATCACCCACGATCAAAAGGCGGAGTAGACTTACTAATTCTGCTCTTATAACTTATGAACTTCAGAACTTATTTCACACCTTTTATAGTCAATGCGCTTACTGTTAAAGTCAAGTATACTGTATGCCTTCTCTACCACCTTAACTACTTATATTTCCACGTTCATGGAGCTATGGACTTGCACCCCACAATCTCTCTGTACAATGGTGCTCTGAAAGTTCCTGCCATTTGCTCTATACTTTTCTTTTATATTTTATCTTTCAAAGACCAATAAAATTTGGGGTGCAGCGGCAGAGATGCTGCCTTACAGCACCAGAGACCAGGGTTCGATCCTGAGTCGTGACTACCTCCCATACAATCCCTCAATGCCTACTGGTGCCTGCCAACTTCCTGACATTATATGGTAATCTAGGACTAATTATCAGGGTAAAGGGTTGTCCATGTTAGACTGAGTTGAAGATGAATTTCTTCTTTCAGTGAGTGGTGAATCTTCTAATCCGTAGAGCAGAGGATGCAGAGTTATGAACACAATTTAAGGTTGAAATGGATACAGGCAAGTCAAGGATTTTACTTTGGAGTCACGTGAGTGACTACGTGAAGACCCCGTCCAGCCCGCATGCGCGACATAGCGTCTCACACAGTGCAACAGAGTGACGAACGGGGGTATAGGCGCTCCCGCTACAAGTTTAAAAACGGGACCTTCAGGTAAGTAACTTACTCTGAGGTCGTGGTTTTCGTATACCTTGTTCTCATTTGTGTACTCACAGGATGAACAAGGCAAAGCAAGGAAAAAAGGTCGTTCCCCGTTCCACTCCGACGGAACAGGAGAGTTCCATCAGTGGGGGGCGACCGGCGGCACCTGGACCATACACGCTGCGGTCCACAGTCACCGACAGCAATCCCGAGCCGAGCCCAGCGCCGCTAGCACAGCCTGAACAACAGCAGCGGGCTGGAGGCAAGGCGAAAAGGAAGTCGGACCGGCCGGTTTTCTCGGACGAGTCCGGTGCGGAAGACTCGCCGCCGAGAGCGGCAAAGGTGGCCGCTTGAGCCGGATGGAGAGGCTCATGCAACAAATGCTCCAGCGAGATTTGTTCCGGGAGATGGGGCAAGCTCGCCAAGGGAGCACAGGCACTCCCGCTCCAGTGCACTACAACGCACTGGCCATCGCATCTCCCTCAGCAAAGGGGAGTGGTGGCGACCAGGACTGGGCTGGTCAGGAACAGGGGTCACTGGCCGAAGATACCGGGAGTATGTACGGGGTACAGGAACAGGAAGAGCTGCTGGGAGTGGTGAACCGCTACGTGGCTACACCACGAGCGTGGCGGCCGTTGCAGCCCAAGCTGGCGGCCAGCATTGACTACCTGTCATTCAAACCACTGCAAGAATAGGTAGTCAATGAGGCATTGGACCTCTACTCACCTCCAGAGAACTGCGTTTCGCTCAATGTACCTGCCGTCAACAGTCAAATCTGGGGATACATTGGGCAGGGTATCAGAACCCAATAATTGAAACTGCAGCATATACTGAAGCTCCTGGCATCAGCAATTACCTTCTATGCTCGTTCCGTGGACGGGGTAGACATGACTACTAATCAGCAAGATACCCTGGCTCTACTGTATAACACCCAGTTATACTCAATAACCTCCGCAAGGAAGCAATAAGACCTGCCCTCAATCCGAAATTTGCAGGACTGTGCAGAGCACCGGCCTCAGAACCGCACGCAGATCCTGCTATTCGGCAAGGACTTGCCCAAACAAGTCAAAGACCTGGATGAGGAATCAAAAGCATTTGGCCTCATGAGGGCAGGACCCGGGACGATCAGAACCACTCAACCCAGACGGCAGTACCCCATCACATCCACCAGTCGACGCCAATTACATGGGACTGGTGAAAGCTCGGGACCCGCATACCATCCCCGGAAGCCTTTTTTAGGCCAGGGACCAGAGTGGGCCCCATGGAAAATGTGCCACCCCCACCCAGACAAATGAAGAACCAGAAACACAAGAAGTGAATACACCAATAACAATGGAGGTAGGTGAGTCTGGTTCCTACCAGCATATAAAAAATGGGGGAACTATATTAACAGAGGGGAGACTGCACCAGTTCATGGAAGCATGGAGGACTATAACACTTGATAGTTATATACTTAACAGTATTCGAGGATACAAAATTGAATTTATTCAAGAAAATATGCCACCAGTTCAGCATGCACCCCAAAGGGATTTTACCCTCTCACTAAAAGAGAAACTGGATAGAGTCTGAAGAAGGGTTTCGGCCCGAATCGTTGCCTATTTCCTTCGCTCCATAGATGCTGCTGCACCCGCTGAGTTTCTCCAGCATTTTTGTGTACCTTCGATTTTCCAGCATCTGCAGTTCCTTCTTAAACAACTAGTGTGAACAGTTGATCAGTACTCGGTGTAAACTCTGTGGGTTGAAGAGCACTGTCTCCGTGCCGTAAACTAAGTTTTAGTTTATTGTAGAAGCGTTCATGTCGCGACCCCTGTCAAGTTCCATGTACGCTCCATGCAACTTGCTAATTCTACTACCACCTATTAGCACTCTCACATAGCGTGACGATGTGTACAGCAATAGCGAGCCACTATATAAGCATAAGGTCACGAAAGAAGAAGAACTAAATAAAATCTCCTTTTTTAAAATTCGTGTTTCCCATTTCTAGTAAAAACATTTTAATTCATGGCCTACATGCGAGAGCTTGTTTTTTTTACTGCCTTTCCTTGAACTCTCCTCCTAACTTGTCTCGAATTAGAGGAACCAATGTTTCTCAGACCTCTGGCAATCTTCCTCTGAAACCATCTGGTGAGAGATGCTTGGCAGTAAGCTGGGCTTGTTCACCTGCTGATTTCCTCTCCTTGCCCTGTGAAGACAGACTCCGTGGACAACGTTCTGGCTCTCCGAGTGCTTTATTTGGCTGGCATTGTTAGCACGGGCACAGTTTGTAGCACTCTGCAGTTCGCTGTCTCCACCCCCCCCCCCCCCCCCCTCCATCCCCCCCCCCCCCCCCCTCCACACACACACCCACTGTGCATTCTGAAAGCTGAAGCTATTTGAATGCAAAGTAGTTCGTACCCTGTAATTATTTTTAGCAACATTGTCTATTTTACTGAGCCGTTTGGCTCAGTGGACCAGCATCTGTCAGTTGGACGAGAAAAACAATGTGGAATCGCGCCAAACTCGGGGAACTAGGGTTTACACTGGGAGTCCAGGAACCATATGAGCTTCAGGTTAGAAAGAAGCAACTGTACACAAACTGCTCGAGTAATTCAGCAGGTCAGGCAGCATCCCTGCAGAACATGGATCGACAATGTTTCGGGTGGAGACACTGAGCGGTCTGACGAAATGATCTTGACTCGAAACGTCAGCTACCCATGTTCTCCAGAGATGCTGCCTGTCCCGCTGAGTTACTCCAGCATTTTGTCCCGAATGTGGGCAGATTGAAGGTTAATCAGGCGGGAGGGATCAATTTTCAGTGAATCCAAATTTCAGAAATAGATTTTTTTCTATGCACACAGCCAGGGGCAAATCTTTCTAAAATTTCAGTTTTAATTTGTTGTGGTACGTATCCTGAAGAACTATCATTTGAGGTTAATGATAATACTCAGGCTCACAACCTGTGGCACCCAGAAAGTCAGTTGTTTGGGAACACCACCTTCTTCAGACTTTTCTCTAGTATAAGCACCAACCTAACTTTAAAATATATCACCATTTCTTTGTTAGCACTGGGATAAAATTCTAAAACTCCACACCTAAGTGCACTGTGGGGGCACATTCCCCACAAATACCACACTGGTTCAGGAAGGTAGTTGATCACAGCCTTCTCAAAAGTGATTAAGGATTACCATTAGAGACTGTCTGAGCCCTGTGACATCCATATCCTCAGAACAAAAATAAAAACCCAACACAAATAAACCAGTGTCTCCCTGACTTCCTCATCCTCCTCACAGCAATGCAAGCAGAAATCACGTTGCACTTTCTGAGATGAACGTCTGAAATTAAATATACTGAAATTCTGGGCCGTTCACCAAATGGGAACTATTGGTCTTTGCAGAAGCCATTGGGTAAGACATTTAGAACGGAGATGAGGAAAAGCTTTTTCACACAGAGAGTTGTGAGTCTGTGGAATTCTCTGCCTCAGAAGGTGGTGGAGCCCGGTTCTCTGGATGCTTTCAAGAGAGAGTTATGGGGCTGTCCCACTTAGGCGACATTTTAGGCGACTGCAGGAGACTATGCAGTCGCCACACGGTTGCCACGTGTTCGCAGGTGGTTGCCGGGGAGTCGCCTTCGTGGTCGCGAGGAGTTCCCGCATTCTGGGAATTAGTCACGGCCTCATTATGGTCCCGGTGCATTTTTCAACATGTTGAAAAACTAGCGGCGATTAGAGTGAAGCCGCCATGGAGAGTGGCGAGAATTCTCGTGCCGTAGGTGGGTCGCCAGGAGGTCATAGTGGGTTGCCAGGAGGTCAAAGGTTCTTCGGAGGTTCTCGGAGGTTGTAGCCGGTGCTGACTGGTGAATTTCATTGGGACAAAAAAGGTAAGCAGTAGTTTTCAGAACCAAGGAAAACCGACCGGTAATGTTAAATGTCCGCCGAGCTTCACAGCCGTGTATCTCTGGCTTCTTAAAAGTTGTCTCCATTCTCCCGACTTCTCCTCCTTCTCCCCCCCTCTTCCCCCCCCCCCCCCCCCACGTCTCCCACGCCCCCTCTTTTAAAAGACTTACAGTACACTGTGCTAGCCATCTTAATTACAGTGCCAACCTTCCTGTTCATCATGTTGTGTGTCTGTATCACCTTGATTTTGCACCGTGTGAATGAAGGAAGCGATGTGTCTGTGTGTGTGTGTGTGTTCCCCTCTGACAGTCGCCGTCCAGTCGCGGCAGTCCGCTGAAAATCGCCTAAGTGGGACAGGCCTATTAGAGAGAGCTCTTAAAGATAGCGCTGGGGATATGGGAAGAAGGCAGGAACGGGGTACTGATTGTGGATGATCAGCCATGATCACACTGAATGGTGGTGCTGATTCAAAGGGCTGAATGGCCTACTCCTGCACCTATTGTCTATATGATCTCTCAAGCTCTTGATCTGCATATCAGGGTTAATGTGTAGGAAGGAGCTGCAGATCTGGTTTAAATCGAAGATGGAACAAAATGCTGGAGGAACTCAGTGGGAAAGGCAACATCTCTGGAGAGAAGGAATGGATGACATCGCCATAATTTGAGGAGATTTTGCAGTGGAGCAGACAAAATGGGTAGGAAGGAACATGTTCTTCCCATTAGTTCATAAATTCGAGGAGCAGAATTAGGCCATTCTGGCGCTGAAAGGCAGCACGGTAGAATTGCTGCCTAACAGCGCCAGAGACCCCGGTTCAATCCTGACTACGGGTGCTGTTCGTACGGAGATTGTATGCTCTCCCTGTGACCGCGTGGGTTTTGGCCGGGTGCTCCAGCTTCCACCCAAATTCCAAAGGGATGCAGGTTTGTAGGTGAATTAGCTTCCGTAAATTGTCCCTAGTGTGTAGGACAGATCTAGTGCACGGGTGATTGTTGGTCGGCGTGGATTCGGTGAGCCGAAGGGCCTGTTTCAACGCTGGATCTCCAAACTAAACCACGTTAGACTAAATACCTGCTTGTCTATGTTCTTAGCAACTAAATTGCTCCCACTTGGATAATCATCCGAAGTCTCCTGGCTCCAATGCGTATCTTCCGGTGGGAATTGTGGCACATCCATCCAGGGGAAGAACAACTCTCAAGTGGGATAAGGTTATCGTTGGCAAGTGGCACTCTATTACAGCTGCCAAAGTCGCAGTTTGAGGAGAACAAAGTGAGGTGGACGGTTTTCTGGGACGTGTGCCAGCCAGCAACAGTTTGTCTCCTATAAAAACAGCTTGCGCTTTGGCTAGTCGAAGCAAACTTGGTTCCCTGAGGTGGCCACACTTGAAGCAATCGCCAGCACGAGTTGTACTGGAAATTCCAGCGGGATGCTAATTAGAGGAAACGGGAGGAGTACACTGAAAGGCACAAGAGTACTGACGTATACAATCGGAGGAAGGGCACTGATGGTATTTGTAATAACATTCCCGCACCACATATTCCACAGGGCATTCAGGTTTGATTCAGCCACATAATTAAGGGTCTGATCTTGGTCTTATTGTCCTCTGGAGATATCGATTGCAAGACAGATAGCCTCACAAAGGGAATATCAATGGACCACTTGGTTTGCAGACTGCTGTTAAAAGGAGTGGCAGGGGGATAACATTTTCTTCAGGGAAGCTCGAAAGATTGGGATACCCCTGTGAAATGTCGACCCTGAGGTATAGGTCTGAATGGCAGGCTTGGCTCCCATTTTGATTCAATGTTATTTTATTGCCACGTGTACCAAGGTACAGTGAAATGTTTTCTTTTTGCGTGCAATCTGGCAGACTTCACCTAGAGGCAGTACACAAGGAACCGCCATGTTTCTGGTGCCGACAAAGTTTCAAAAAAGTTCATCGCTCAGTTTCACCTTCTCGCAGTGGCGAACCAAGCCTGCTGCCGCACGTGGCCGCAGGCAGCTCGCCGGGTCCCATCTCGATCTCGGCGGCTTCCCACCAGTTCGCTATTCGCCACTTCATTCCTGGTGGCTCCCCCCCACACTGGGTCGCTCTTCATTCTCGACGGCCCCAGCCCGCAGGTTTGCTCTCAGCCTGAGGGTCGTTTGGCTCTGCCGCCCGCGCATCTTGTCCTCTCCGCTAAGAAGAATAGATCATGTAGATCTTATACATCAGGTAGGATCTTATAGAAACGTACAAAATTCTTAAGGGGTTGGACAGGCTAGATGCAGGAAGATTGTTCCCGATGTTGGGGAAGTCCAGAACAAGGGGTCACAGTTTAAGGATAATGGGGAAATCTTTTAGGACTGAGATGAGAAAAACATTTTTCACACAGAGAGTGGTGAATCAATGGAATTCTCTGCCACAGAAGGTAGTTGAGGCCAGTTCATTGGCTATATTTAAGAGGGAGTTAGATGTGGCCCTTGTGGCTAAAGGGATCAGGGGGTATGGAGAGAAGGCAGGAACGGGATACTGAGTTGGATGATGAGCCATGATCATATTGAATGGCGGTGCAGGCTCGAAGGGCCGAATGGCCTACTCCTGCACCTATTTTCTATGTTTCGATGTTTCTATGTGTCTGAAACTCTCAATTTTTTTGTTATCTCAATTAAATCTCACTTCAGCTTCTTCTTCTGCTCCAGAAACAACCAAAGCCCATCTAATCTTTCCTCACAGCCATAGGTCTACAGCCCAGACAGACATTGTCCTCATAGGTTTCCTCCGCACCATCTCTAATGCTACCATGTTCTTCCTGCACTGGGATAACTAGTACTGTGCGCAGTATTTAGGAAATGTGAAGACAATGTGAAAAAAGGAGATGGGGCTAAACGTGTTCATTTTGATTTTATGTTTAAACTTTTGAAACCAACATTTAAAAATAAATTGGATAGTTATATGGACGGGAAAGGAATGGAGGGTTATGGTCTGAGCGCAGGTATATGGGACTAGGGGAGAATACGTGTTCGGCAAGGACTAGAAGGGTCGAGATGGCCTGTTTCCGTGCTGTAATTGTTATATGGTTATATGGTTATAATATGGATAACATATAAAAAACAAAGACCTGCCAATGCTAGTTAATATACAAAAGGACACAAAGCCGTGGAGTAACTCAGCAGGTCAGGCAGCATCTCTGGGGAACATGGAATGGGTGATGTTTTGGGCCAAAACCCATGGGCCCTGACCGGCTGAGTTTAGCTTAGTTTAGTTTATGGATACAGCCGGAAACAGGCCCTTCGGCCCATCGAGTCCGGGCCGCACAGCGATCCCCATACGCTATCCTACACACTAGGGAGGATTTGCAATCTTTTACCAAAGCCAATTAATCTATAAACCTGGACGTCTTTAGAATGTGGGATGAAACCAGAGGACCTGGAGAAAACTCACACGGTCACGGGGAGAATGGACAAAACTCCGTACAGGCAGCAGCCCTAGTAAGACTTGACCCTGGGTCCCTGGCGCATTATGGCAGCAACTATACCGCTGTGCCACTTTGCCGCCCCAGCAGAGCGATTACAGCACTTTGTGTCCTTTTCTGGATAACTTTTTTTTGAAACTATAAAGTGCGACAAAACATTTAAAAAAAATGTATAGCAACGCACAGCAAATATAGATCGGTGCCCAATTAGTTATGTGCCATCACTAACTAAGTAAACCTCTTAACATTGCATATCATTTACTAAGATGTCATATTGTGTGGCGATAAGCCCACTCAGGGCCAATATCATTGGAAGTGTTGCCTGCACTTTGTCTCTCTGCTCAGATGTCTCACGCTCTTAATCCCCTCAGCAAAGGCTCTCCGTCACGTGACAGCAACAAAATATGAAAATACATGCAGCAGGAAATCCCACTGAAGGACGGTAATTACGTGGAAGTGGCTTTCAAGGCTGCAAAACATCACGCGGCTCAGCTGCCATTTGCCGACCACTTGAGATTTGCTTTGCCTGAAGAATTGTGAGATTTCTGTGAATCTTCCATCCCAAACGCGATATGTTTACGCAACCAAGGTGGGATCTGATGCACTTCAAAGAAAAGATTTAGACTGGCTGCCGGTAGAAATAGTGAATAATCAACAAAACTATGACTGTGTTGAAATCATTTCCTGTACTGTGTCCGGCACTTATAAATAGAACTAATTTTGTATGCGCATTGAGTTGGTTCCCAGGTGACCTAGCATGGATGCCTGCAAGGCATCTGTACCGTCTAATTTGATGACCAAACTTTGATTGGGCCATTAATTTAATCAAAACAAAAAGGTAGCTATAACATAGCCCATTCTTCCCTCCGAATATCTGTTAGTTAGAACCCATGAGGCTCCACAATCAATTTGATCTAACCACTTTAGAACATTAGATCACTTTTGCTGGGCGGTACGGTGGCTCAGTGGTAGAGTTGCTGCCATTACAGCGCCAGAGCTCCGTGTTCGATCCTGACTCCAGGTGCTGTCTTTATGGAGTTTACACGTTCTCCCCGTGACCTGCGTGGGTTTTCTCCAGGAGCTCCGGTTTCCTCCCACACTCCAAAGACGTACAGGTTTGTAGGTTAATGACTTGGTAAAATTCTAATAAAAACACCCTAGTGTGTGTGGGATAGCATTACTGTGCGGGGATCACTGGTCGGCGCAGACTTGGTGGGCCGAAGGGCCTGTTTCTGTGCTGTATGTCTAAACGAAACTAAAACTAAACATTGCATATGTGGTTCCCTACGTGGGGAGATTTTCATGACTCAAAAGTGGTGGCCAAATGAAGCAAAGGCCACAATCTTCATCAATATAGAAAACAGAGTTGGTTTCATCGTCTCTCAGAATCAGACTCAGACGATGATCTTGAGCTTGGAAGAGAGAGGGCTGGAAAATCACATGAGTAAGCAGCATTTCAAGACACGCTAGAATATCCTTGGGGACTTGGGATGGGAATATCCACATATATATATTTCCTCTTCTCGTGCTCATTTCCTGGATATTGAAGCCAGGAAGATGAACGAAAGACCAGGCGGCTGGTTGACTGGTTGCAACACCATGAGGTACCCTCCTCTTTTTCCCACGGCTTAAAAGAGTACGACAAGACCTGCCTTTGACTAGGCTTCATCTCCATCACACAAACCAAACCCTCTTCCGTTAAAGATTGACTCAAAAACCTGGAGTATCCCAGCGGGTCAGGCAGCATCTCGGAATAGGTGGTCGAGAATAGGTCTCTTCTTCAGTCTCCTTTGACTACTCCCACAAACTCGATCACAGAACCAGCCAATTTCCTTCTACTAACATTCTCCGCCACGTAATGGAGCTGCTCCTCACTCTCAACAATCTCTCCTTCGACTCCTCCCACTTAAGACCCACCAGGAAGGTCTTAAAGCCCTCAGTTTCTTCCTCAACTGCAGAACCAGCCAATTTCCCTCTCCTAACTCTCTCTTCAATGTAGCGGAGCTGGTCATCACTCTCACCAGCTTCTCCTTCCACTCCTCCCACTTAAGAGCAAAATCTACTCCCTTTCATTGACTCCCCGGCAAGGCCACCAGCATAATCAGCCACTCCCTGTTCTCCCCTCTCCCATCAGGCGAGAGATATAGAAGTGTGCAAATGCAAAAATGCAGTTTCTTCCCAGCTGTTTTCAGGAAACTGAACCATCCTACCAACAACTAGAGAGCAGTCCTGAGCTACTAATTACATCGGACTATCTTTGATCAGACTTTATCTTGCACTAAAGGTTATTCCCATTATTCCCTTTATCATGTACAGTATCTGTACGCTGTGGATGGGCTCAACTGTAATCATGTATTGTCTTTCCCCAGACTGGTTAACTCGTAATAAGGGCATTTTAATGCATCTCGGTACAGGTGACAATAATCTAAACTCATAAAACTCATAAACTCCTCCTTTGCTATGGAACAGGTTGTGGACTGCACAGAGAAAGACAATAAATAGTTATCTGTTTCTGAGGAAAATATAATTTCCATTCATTAACTTCAAGTAAGCCCTGCATTCTCTCGCTCTCCATCCCTCCCCCACCCAAGTTGTACCAGCTTCAAAGTCATCTTATTGAGCATCATTGTAAAACCCCTGTCCCACGGTATGAGTTCATTCCAAGAGCTCTCCCGAGTTTGCCCTGATTCGAACTCGGAGATTTACGGTAATGGCCACTCGTCGGTACTCGGGGCTCTCGTGGACATTTTTCAAAATGTTGAAAAATCTTCACGAGTCTTCCCGTGCTTACCTGCCATTAGCGAGTCTTCCCGAGTACCTGACGTTAGCGTTACGAGCCGCTAAGAGACATCCCCGAGCTCCTAGGTACCCGCTATGTTCATTCTCCATGCTTACACCGAGTTTGATTTTTTAAACACTCGGGAGAGCTCTTGGAATGAACTTGTACCGTGGGACAGGGCTTTTAGTCATTTTCACCCAGCCTACAGCTATCAATGACCTGTTTCCTTTATCATCGTTACATCTTTACATATCTTCATTCATTTGTTCCATATCATATCCATATCTCTCGAACTCTCTGCCACAGAGGGTCTACCGTCTATGTGGCCCTTGTGGCCAAGGGGATCAGAGGGTATTACGGGTTTCCTGAGTTGGATGATCAGCCATGATCATATTAAATCCCCTCGAAGGGCCGAATGGCCTACTCTGCACCTAAGTCTGAAGAACCGGGTCTTGACTCTCAGTCTGAAAACGTCACCCGAATTCCATTTCTCTCCAGAGATGCTGCCTGTCCTGCTGAGTTACTCCAGCATTTTGTGTGTATCACAGAATAAAGAGTTGGTAGGCACGAATAGTAATGACCACTAGTGTGTTAGCCTGAAACAATGTCATTTCTATTGAAGTTAATTGTCACAGAGTGTAGTTGAGATTTTCAATGTTAGTAATCACCTGAGTGAGTTCAAAGTTAAATTGACGTTAACAAACTGAGGGTGGCACTGTGACTCAGCACACTGCTGGTCACATTTTAGTTGGTCTGCTTCTTGTATTTTTCAAGTTGGCTACATTATTGATAAGAAACAGGAGCAGGTTAGAAAATAGGACATAGGACAGTACAGCACAGGAACGCACCCTACGGCCTGCTATATCTGTATCGACCAGGATGCCAATATAAATTATTCCCATCTGCCAACACATGCTCTACATTCCTCCAATCACTGCAATTAA
Source organism: Leucoraja erinaceus (assembly GCF_028641065.1). Classification (NCBI taxonomy): domain Eukaryota; kingdom Metazoa; phylum Chordata; class Chondrichthyes; order Rajiformes; family Rajidae; genus Leucoraja; species Leucoraja erinaceus. Next base: position 47,281,084 of record NC_073389.1, read on the forward strand.
TGTACCTTTTAAATCCCTTCTAAATGTTGCTATCATATCTGCTTCCACCAGTCAATAGACAATAGACAATAGACAATAGGTGCAGGGGTAGGCCATTCGGCCCTTCGAGCCAGCACCGCCATTCAATGTGATCATGGCTGATCATCCACATTCAGTACCCCCTTCCTGCCTTCTCCCCAAATGCCCATGACTCTGCTATCTTTAAGAGCCCTATCAGGTCTCCATTGGCTTTTGTGAAGGAACTGCAGATGCTAGTTCACACCGAAGATGGACACAAAATGCTGGAGTAACTCAATGGGCCAGGCAGTGTCTCTGGAGAGAAGGAACAGGTGATGTTCTTTTTTCAGTGGACTGAAGAAGGGCTTTGACCTGAAAAGTCACCTTTTCCTTTTCTCCACAGATGGTGCCTGTCCCGCTGAGTTACACCAACATTTTGTGTCTATCTTCAGTTGACTCTAACCAATTTTGAGAGATGCACCATGAAACAGAATTGAAAACATCTTGTCTGCCATCGCAGCTTGGTTTTGGCAACACAAGAAATGGCAGAGTTGTGGACACAGCCCAGGGCATCACGCAAAGAAGCCTCTCCCCATATGTACACTTAATGTTGCCTCAGGAAATCAGCCAACAAGGACTACTCACATCCTGATCCTATATTACTCTCTCCTGTCGGGCAGAATATGTAAACGCTTAAAAGAATATTCCGTATAGTAAGGAATTCCAGATGCTGGTTTAAATCAAAGATAGTCACAAAACTGGAGTAACTCAGCGGGACAGGCATCGTCGCTGGAGAGAAGGAATGGGTGATGTTTCGGGTCAAGACCCTTCTTCTGGTTAGACTGGTTAGATCCCTAGACGAATGTTCCATCAGATACAAGGACAGCTTCTTCCTTGCTATTAACATAGACATAGAAACATAGAAACATAGATTCTATGTCAGATTATATTGTCAGATTCTTGAATGAGCCTCTTATAAGCTGAGGACTGTTCACGATCTGCCATTTTACCTCTTGGCGACACCAACAGCTTTCTTTTTGATTGGCGCTTACTCTATAAATACAACCAATGTCTGCATGGTACGATTGCATTCATGTATTGATGCTTTACCTCGATAGTACACAAAATAAAGTTATTCACTGTATCTCAGTACTCGTGACAATAATTAAGCGATTCCGATACCAATATCTCCTCTGGCAGCATCTTCAGGGGTGGGAGATTGCAACCTTCATGTGATCCGCCCTGTTTTGACGAATGCAATCAACCTGGCGTGCACAATCAAATAAGATCAAATGGAACGAGTTGTCCTACAACTAGGCTGTGCGTGCTATACGCAACAAGAAGAAGAAGCAGCATCTTCCAGGCACCTAACACTCTGGGCAAAAAACCTGCTTCGTAAATCAGCTTTAACCTCCTATAGTATTTGACATTTCACGCCTGGACAAAAGACATAGGTCATTTTCCCTATCTGTGTCTCACATAAGTTATATCAGCGCCGTAGGTGGCTGTTATTTGTATACATTGTGTATGCAAGCAATGAATCTCACTGTGCCTGGTCGCATGTTAGAAGAACATGTGGTGGATGTTTATGTTACATGTTGTGTCCTGTTTATGCATTTTATTATTTTGTTAATTATTATTAATTATTAATATAATATAATTTTATATATTTTATAATATAATATAATATAATTAATTCATTATTATTATTTTGTTATTTTGTTAACCCATCTTTATGCTTTGTATGGAACTGATTTTTAAATTATGTAAAGCACTTTGGGGTCAATGAAAATTGACTATAAATGTGCTATATAAATAAACTTATTATTATTATTATTATTATAAGAAAGTATTCATATTCCTATTCCTATCAGCCTTTTCCAGAGGAAAATGATTGTTGAGTAAATCAGTTGTTCGATGGAAATCTTGCACTACTCCTGAAGGCTCCCACATCGAGAAAACGTAAAAGAAAAATCCTTTGAAAACAAATTGTCACTGCCTCTCTTTGCAGGACATGGCAAACACTCTGTAACGACATCCTCTGTTCAATTGTTATCACTTGGACCCAGAACCAAAAGATTTATATCCTCGCAGATAGACGCAAAATGCTGGAGTGACTCAGCGGGTCAGGCAGCATCTCTGGAGAAAATGACTAGGTGACATTTTGGGTCAAAACCCTTCTTCAGACTGAGAGTTAGAGGAGAGGGAAACTAGTGGTATAAAAAGATGCAGAACAAATGCAGAGCCGGCACCGATGACCAAAGAAAGGTGAAGCCCACAATGGTCCATTGTTGCCTGTGGAAGAGGTGAAAGCGAAGGGATGTATGGATGCAAATGACGGAACTAGCAGGACTACTAGGGTGGGGAAGGGGCGGAGAGAGAGGGAATGCAAGGGTTACTTGAAATTAGAGAAATCAATATTCATTCCGCTGGATTGTAATGTGCCCAAGCAAAATATGAGGTGCTGTTCCTCCAATTTGCCACAAAAGGTAGTTGAGGCCAGTACATTAGCTATATTTAAGAGGGAGTTAGATGTGGCCCTTGTGGCTAAAGGGATCAGGGAGTATGGAGAGAAGGCAGGGATGGGATACTGAGTTGGATGATCAGCCATGATCATATTGAATGGCGATGCAGGCTCGAAGGGCCGAATGCCTACTCCTGCATCTATTTTCTATGTTTCTATGTTTCTAATTTGCGTGTGGCCTCCTCTGGCAGTGGAGGAGGCCCAGGACAGAAAGGGGAGTTAAATGTTTGGCTAACGGATTATAACCTCAATGGCTACATAACCCTTATCTTGACACCTTGTAACTCTTGTAACCTTTGCTGTGTTGTGGTAGGTGCTACCTTTATGGGTCTGTCCCTCATGAGACTTTTTCAGCGACTGCCAACACCCGTCATAGGTCGTGGCAGGTCACCTAAAATTTTCAACATGCTGAAAATCCAGCGGCGATCAGAACATGGTTCGACTCTCTGGGCGACTACTCACAACTATACAGGCTTCACCCCGTGACATGTCGCCTGTATGGTCATGAGTAGTCTCCTCAGTCGCCCAATGAGTCGTAGCGTCTTTCTGGTTGCCGCTGGATTTTCCCGTAAGAAAAGTCGCGTAAGTGGGATAGGTCCATTAGGTCATAAGTAAGGCAAAGGAGCAGAATTAGGCCACTCGGCCCATCAAGTCGACTCCACCATTCAATCATGGCTGATCTATCTCTCCCTCCTAACCCCATTCTGCTGCCCTCTCCCCATAACCCCTGACACCCATACTAATCAAGATTCTATCGATCTCTGACTTAAAATGATCCACTGACCTGGCCTCCACTGCCTTCTGTGGCAAAGAATTCCACAGATTCACCACCCTCTGACTAAGGATTAGATGAGATATTAAACAGACACTTTGCCTTTTTATTAGCAAAAATAAATGTATTCGAATATTTACATCAATATAATTTACAAATCAAACAATGCCAACTCACCCACCATCATAATACAGAAATCACAATATATTCTTAATACTAAATATTAAATAACTATATTACAATCCTGGTCTAGGATGCATTCAACCCCCCACATTGCCCAGCGGTCCTGGAAATTCCCCAGGCTGCCCCTGGACACCGCGTGATATTTTTCGAGGGACTCCCTAGCGCAGACATAACCCCGGAAAAGGGACAGGCAGTCGGCTTGGCAGGAGCTCTCTTCTGCCTATTTTCCATCAAGGGATATGGGGAGAAAGCAGGAACGGAGTACTGATTTTGGATAATCAGCCATGGTCATATTGCATTTGGCTTGGAGGGCCAAATAGACAATAGACAATAGGTGCAAGAGTAGGCCATTCGGCCCTTTGAGTCAGCATCGCCATTCACTATGACCATGGCTGATCATCCACAATCAGTACCTCATTCCTGCCTTCTCCCCATATCCCCTGACTCCGCTATCTTTAAGAGCTCTATCTAACTCTCTCTTGAAAGCATCCAGAGAATTGGCCTCCACCGCCCTCTGAGGCAGAGAATTCCACAGATTTACAGCCCTCTGTGTGAAAAAGTGTTTCCTCATCTCCGTTCTAAACGGGTTACCCCTTATTCTTAAACTGTGGCCCCTGGTTCTGGACTCCCGCAACATCGGGAACATATTTCCTGCGCCTAGCGTGTCCAAACCATTAATAATCTTATAGGTTTCAATAAGATTCCCTCTCAAATATGGAGAGAAGGCAGGAACGGGGTACTGATTGGTGATGATCAGCCATGATCACATTGAATGGCGGTGCTGGCTCGAAGGGCTGAATGGCCTACTCCTGCACCTATTGTCTATTGTCTATTGTCTATTGTCATCCTTCTAAATTCCAGAGTATACAAGCCCAGCCGCTCCATCCTATCAACATATGAATTAACCTCGTGAACCTAGCACCCTCTCAATAGCAAGAATGTCCTTCGTCAAATTTGGTGACCAAAACTGCACACAATACTCCAGGTGTTTGCTCACTAGGGTCCTGTACAATTGCAGAAGGACTGCTTTGCCTGCTCCTGCACTTATTTTCAATGTTTCTATGTTTCTCAGCTTTGCATTTGAGATACCACATGGTGCTCACTGAAAATCCATAGCTCTACATAATGCCTGACCCACAGTCTACCGTGGGCTACCACTGCCCAACAACATCAGGCAAGGGGTATAAAAGTGTGAAAACGCATACATCCTGATTTGTGGATATGCTCATTTGCTCTTTTATGAGATGTTGACTTTATGAGCAATTTATGAGCAAATTAGAGGCAAAATTCATCGACGGCTATAATTACTTCAAAATCATTAATTTGGTGCGAAATTCTGTTGAAATACCTTGTGAAAGTGGTGCCATTTATATGGAAGCTATTCATTTTTTAATTCTGTTGGTGATTAGTTAAAGAGATGCCAATAAATGGAAGCGTTGTGTGAATTTATAGCCTATGTTATGGGCAAAAGGGACATGTTTAGTGATTCCATAGACTTGGTTTTGCGGAAGATTTATGAACCTTTTTAATTGCTTCAGTTTACGGAAAGCATTGTAGACATCTGGTGGTGACATATTGACACATTTACTGCTGAGCTATATTTGATGGGATGTGCATGCATTTTATGCCAAAGCATGGTCCTGGCCCACTGTACATTTTGTTTGCCAACTCTTTCTGTTGCCGCTCTATACTTTCATGCAAGTTCCTCTCTTAAGCCTACTGCCAAAGATTAATTAAGAATCTGTAGCTGCTTTCCGAGCAGCACAGTCGCGCAGCGGTATAGTTGCTGCCTTTACAGCGCTAGCAGCGCCAGAGACCAGCGTTCGATTCCGACTATGGGTGCTGTCTGTACGGAGTTTGTACGTTCTCCCCGTGACCAGCGTGGGCTTTCTCCGAGATCTTCGGATTTCTCCCATACACCAAAGACGCACAGGTTTGTAGGTTAATTGGCTTGGTATAAGTGTAAATTGTCCCTAGAGTGTACACCATGCTTTTCTGACGACAAAATATATTGTTATAAATGACAGAAGCATTGCAACTAAACTGAGCCCATTATCACGTTGCCATTATATTTAAGTTACGCATCGAGGTGAAAAGACCAGTGGTTCCATTTCCATTTGCTTCATGATGTTTATATTTCCTTATGACGTAGACACAATGGGTGAGTGAGTGGCCATTAAACTTGGAAAATTCAATGTTCGTACCATTGGGTTGTAAGCTACCTTTGCAGAATATTAGGTGTTGTTCTTCCAGTTTTTTTGCTCCCTCCCTGGAACGAGGTGGGTACATGGAACGAGGTGGGTACATGGAACGAGCTGCAAGAGGAGGTAGTTGAGGCACATTTAAAAGACATTTGGGCAACTACATGGATAAGAAAGGTTTGGAGGGATATGGGCCAAAGGCAGGCAGGTGGGACTAGTGCAGGTGGGACAACGGTTGGCAAGTTGGGCCGAAGGGTTCGTTTTCGTGCGATATGAATATATGATTCTAAGATGTGGGTCCATGTTTTCTAGGGTGTGGCAATGAATCTTTATGTTGGAGGTCAGGTTGATGGAGCCTTTGGTCTTGCAGATAGATAGAACATAGAACATGGAACAGTAAAACACAATAACAGGCAATTCAGCCCACAATGTCCGTGCCGAACAATGTTAACAACAATTCTTACCTATAATCCATATTCCACTATTCCCTGCATAACCTTGAAATCTAAAAGTGAAATGCTGATGCTGCATCCCATTCAGAAAGTAAACACTCTGTGGTGTGAAAATGAAAAATGCATTTCTCCATTTGCATGGATATTTCATATCAAATTGCTGCACGATATCTTACGGTGGTGAAAATGTGGAATTCGCATTAACATGGAGTGGTTTAAGCAAAGAACATTGGATTTGAGGAGAGGTTAGATATGGTTGACGATGAAAGGAAGACTAGAATGTATTAATATACTTTGATAATGTAAGGGATGAAAAGGGTTGCAAGGAGTACAAAATGGACCAGCTTTGTAAATTTCCGCCATCCTAAAATCATTGCTGCGGTTTAGCAAAAATGAACACCTCCAGCAATCCATGAACTTCCTGACTTTGAGCAAAATCTGACTGTAAGGCATTAGCACATGCAATTTCTAAAAACGAAGAGGGCTGCATGGTGGTAGAGTCGGGGCCTTACAGCGCCAGAGACCCGAGTTCGATCCCAACTGCTCATTGTGTCTGTATGTTATCCCTGTGACCACATGCGTTTTCTCTGAATGCTCCAGTTTCCTCCCACACTCGAAGGACGTACAGGTTTGTAGGTTAACTGTAAACTGTCCCTAGTGTGTAGCATAGTGTTAGTGTACGGGGCGTTCGCTGGTTGGTGCGGGCGACATGGGCCGAAAGGCATGTTACCACCATGTATCTCTAAAGACTAACTACAGTGCATCCATTTCTCTGTATCAATCCTGCCCAATGAGTTAGTATCACATCTAGATCCCACCTTTACAGCTAAGCTTTCCTTCAGTCTGTACATATGCTCACTCTTTTCCATCCCAATGCAAGTGTTATTTATGTTTACATCCATCTGCCACCCTTCAGTCCACCTGCTTCAAGTGATTGGGACCAGGTTGATGCTGATCATGCAGACTTCCAGCACAGGTGGTGGGCCTTTCCGACCATTCCTCCTGTGCCAGAATGTTTTCTGTTTGTCAGCGAGACTGCACGGTGATTCTATTGCAAGGATTAAAGAGACGGGTCTGGCTTTTGAAAGATTCTGTTTTTCAGGCGGTTGCCTGACGTACATTTGGGAAACTGATGGGCAAACTCCTTTCTTGGGCAATGTATTACGAGAAGCACCTTGGTCTGGTCTACATGTCCATGGTCACATTCCACTGCCCCCTGGATACACTTGATTTCCCACTGGTTGAGAAGATGGCTGTTGTTTTTAAAAATTAATTTTTTTAAGAGATATAGCGCGGAAACAGGCCCTTTGGCTCGCTGAGTCCACGCCAACCAGTATCCCCCGCACATTAAATGTGGTCTACACACACTAGGGGCAATTTTTTTGCATTTACACCAAGCCAATTAACCTGTAAACCTGTACGTCTTTGGAATGTGGGAGGAAACCGGAGATCCTGGAGAAAACCCACACAGGTCGTGGGGAGAACAGACAAACTCCATAGAGACAGCACCCATAGTCAGGATTAAACCCGGGTCCCTGGCACTGTAAGGCAGCAGCTCTACCGCTTCACCACCATACCGCTGTCCCATTGCATTTCGTGGTATCCTGTACCCACGACATTCCTGAAGTGCCGATGTATTTTCTGGGAAATCGAAATTCCTCCACCATGTCCAAGAGATTTGCTGTGTCATTCTTCCAGAAAATTGCATGCGTTCAGATAAAGTGCATTCAACTTTGCCTTCTATTAACCATTTCCCCTTCTCGGACTTCAGCGGGAGCATTATGCAAATGCTTCTATGCTCTGTCCCTTCTCGAAACACTGGTTATCATTCCCCATGTTGCTACCTTGCACAATCTCCCTGCACTAGGGAGATCCCCCTCTCCCTGTCTTATCGTTCACACAGATTGCAACATCTTACACATGTTGAACAAATGCAGAGGAGGATGTTGTTGCGTATTTTCCTTCAACACTGAACACCTATTGCCTCCACAGATGCTGCTTGACCCACTGTGTTTGGGTTAGTTTAGAGATACAGTGCAGAAACAGGCCCTTCGGCACAGACTCCCCGCACAATATCACTATCCTACCAGGGACAATGATACATTTTATACCAAGCCAATTAACCTACAAACCTGTACGTCTTTAGAGTGTGGGGGGGAACCGGAGAAAACCAACGTGGTAAAGGGGAGAACGTACAAACACTGTACAGACAAGCACCCGTAGTCAGGATCGAACCGGGGTCTCTGGCGCTGTAAGGCAGTAACTCTACCGCTGCCCCACCGTGCCGTGTTCTTCCAGCATTCTGTTGTGTTCCAGATTCCAGCAAATGCAGTCTCTTTTGTCCTCGTCTCCTCAAAGCTAGCTCCAAACCCCCCTGAAAAAGTATCCAAGTAATATATTCATTCCCCGATGTATCAAAGTGTCTGAATTCCAGGTTCCTGCTCATCAGTTTGGAGCTGGGATTCCTGAAGATGCAGACACTGACCGCTGGTAAAGTTGTACTTGATTGCAATGACTTCCATCAAATGCCACCTTCACAACTAGGGGTGAACAAAAAACGTACTTAGACATACAATCTCTATCCTAGAATATTTATTTAATGTAATCAATTCATTTAATCTTATCACAATCACTCTCCCCTCACCAAAGTTCCTTGCTAGTTGAACTCTACATTCAGTGGGCAATGTACTCCAGCAACATACTGTGCATTCAGTTAGTCCCACAGTTTTTAATTCTCAGGTGACAGAATAAGGCAGCTGACTTAATTAATCAGTTCTAACTTGTTACCCAATTCCCTGAGCTACTGTAAGCTAAGAGTATAGGAAAGAACTGCAGATGCTGGTTTAAACCGAAGATAAACACTAAAAGCTGGAGTAACTCAGATTGAAGAAGGTTCTCGACCCGAAACGTCACCCATTCCTTCTCTCCAGAGATGCTGCCTGTCCCGCCGAGTTACACCAGCTTTTTGTGTCTATCTAGAATCTAAGAGTGGTCTGAGTGGGCTGTTTTATTCATGGGATCAGGGCTGAAATGTTTGTTGGGGGTACACTATCACTAGAGTGCATGGAGAACGCAGAAGAATGGGCTCCCGCAAGGGTCAGTCTTAGCCCCAACCCTGTTCAACCTTTACACAAATGACCTACCCACTACCAAATCCCACAAATTCAACTATGCAGATGACATCTGTTTGGAGCACCAGATTTTGGTACAGGAAAGAGTGCTATGAAACCTTGCTAAACTGCAGTACTGCAAAACCTGCGCCTAAAACCAAGCCCAGAAAAAACGGTCACCAGTGTGTTCCAAAGAAGCCCAAGAGAACCAAAAGATCTGAGCAGGACCAAACTAAAGTATGCCCCCAGTCCAACCTACCTCAGAGTGACCCTTGAAGGACCCTTCTCAAGGAACATCTCAAAAGAACGCAGCTAACGTGAAGTCCCATCAGCCAACATCCACCCCTCAGTAAGCTCTGGCTCAAAGTGGGATGCAGCCTGTCCCGCACGTTTCGCACTAGCCCTTGCACTTCAGCGAATTTGTGCCCCTGTCTGGTCCAGGTCATCCCACACAACCATGTGGACACCCAATTGAACTGAGTGAGGATCATCACAGGAACAATCCGCTCAACACCACTCCCCTGGCTCCCTGTCCTATCCAACATAGCCCCTCCACACATTTTATCCTCACTCAAAGGATGCTCCAAAAGACCAAAAACTCCCCTCACCTGCCAATTCATATGGACATCTTCAACCCACCCACTGCTCGACTTCCATCTAGACGACCAACTTGGAAGAACCCACCACCAGCTGATTTCACCATCCAATCAGCTTGGAAAAAGGAATGGGAGTCCAAGGACGTCCCAAATAAACATCTGGTGTCAGACCCCACCCTACCGGTCCCTGGCACCAACCTCCCAAGGAAGCAACGGACGACGCTGAATAGATTCAGGACTAGACATGGCCCCTGCTTGGCCAGCCTTCACAAAAGGGGCAGCAGTCCAACCCCACGGTGTGCTTGTGGAGAGCAGCAAACAATGCAACACATCATTGAAGCATGCCCTCAACAAAGACTCAAAGGAGGACTTGTCATCCTTCATACAGCAAATCAAGAGGCAACTGCTTGGCTAAAGGACTTCGCATTCGCTAAATAAATAAATCCGATACGAGGGACAATTTACAATAATTACTGAACCCAATTAACCCTCCAACCTGTACGTCTTTGAATTGTGGGCGGAAACTAGAGGACCTGGAGGAAACCCATGCGGTCACGGGGGGGGAGAACGTACAAACTTTATATAGACAGCACCCGTAGTCAGGATCGAACCCGGGTGTCTGGCGCTGTAAGGCAGCAACTCTACCGCTGCGCCACCGTGTCGCGATCATGTCTTTGAAAGCACGATTGTTTATGTGTTGAGTTGTCTCCATTCAATAGTTGAACTTGTTTATCAGAGATATCGCTGATTTGGAATTAAATTTAAATATTTCATGCCTGAACCTTTGTTATTGGGACTGTGTAAGCAGATGACTGTGGTCTCAATTTTGGCACGAGAATCTTTGCTACCTTGTCACATGATATAATCTCATGTTAGGAGTGTTAGGAAAATAATGATTTTTTCCCCAAGATCTTATTCATGGGGAAAGCATGTAGGCCAGGTAAACACTTTGATTGATTGAAAGATACAGCATGGAAACAGCCCCTTCAGCCCACTGAGTCCATGCTGACCATTGGTCACCTGCTCATACTATTTCTATGTTTTCCCACTTTCACATTCTCTCCCTGCATATCGGGACAATTTATAGAGGCCAAGAAATGTGGTTTGGTTTATTATTGTCATGTGTACCAAGGTACAGCTAGAATTTAGAATATTGAGGGGGGATCTTATAGAAACTTACAACATTCTTAAGGGGTTGGACAGGCTAGATGCAGGAAGATTGTTCCCGATGTTGGGGAAGTCCAGAACAAGGGGCCACAGTTTAAGGATAAAGGGGAAATCTTTTAGGACTGAGATGAGAAAAACATTTTTTACACAGAGAGTGGTGAATCTCTGGAATTCTCTGCCACAGAATGTAGTTGAGGCCAGTTCATTGGCTATATTTAAGAGGGAGTTAGATGTGGCCCTTGTGGCTAAAGGGATCAGGGGGTATGGAGAGAAAGCAGGTACAGGATACTGAGTTGGATGATCAGCCATGATCATATTGAATGGCAGTGCAGGCTCAAAGGGCCGAATGGCCTATTACTGCACCTATTTTCAATGTTTCCATGTTTCTATTGCAGTGAAAAGCTTTTGTTTACATGCTATCCAGTCAAAGATGACATTACAATCAGGTTGTCCACAATGCACAAAACTAGGATAACATTACGGGGAAAAAAAAATAATTGAAGTCCGATAAAGTCCGATAAAGTCTGATTAAAGATTGTTCACAGGTCTCCAATGAGGTAGATAGAGGAGTCAGGACTGCTATCCAGCTGATGAGAGGACAGTTCAGTTGCATGCTAACAGCTGGGAAGAAACTGTTTGTGAATCTGAATGTATGCGTTTTCAAACTTCTGTACCTCTTGCCTGAGGAGGATGCTATGAGAATGCAAGGTGACTTGGACAGGTTGGGTGAGTGGCAGATGCAGTTTAATGCAGATAAATGTGAGGTTATCCACTTTGGTAGCAAAAACAGGAAGGAAGATTATTATCTAAATGGTGACAAGTTGGGAAAAGGGGAAGTACAATGGGATCTGAGGGTCCTTGTTCATCAGTCAATGAAAGTAATCATGCAGGTACAGCAGGCAGTGAAGAAAGCGAATGGCATGTTGGCCTTCATAACAAGAGGAGTTGAGTATAGGAGCAAATAGGTCCTTGTGCAGTTGTACAGGGCCCTAGTGAGACCACACCTGGGGTATTATGTGCAGTTTTGGTCTCCAAATTTGAGGAAGGATATTCTTGCTATTGAGGGAGTGCAGCGTAAGTTCACAAGGTTAATTCCTGGGATGGTGGGACTGTTATATGCAGAATGGAGTGGCTGGGCTTGTATACTCTGGAATTTAGAAGGATGAGATGGGATCATATTGCAACATATAAGATTATTAAGGGTTTGGACACGCTAGAGGCAGGAAACATGTTCCCGATGCTGGGGGAGTCCAGAACCAGGGGCCACAGTTTAAGAATAAGAGGTAAGCCATTTAGAACGTAGACGAGGAAACACTTTTTCACACAGAGAGTTGTGAGTCTGTGGAAGTATCTGTCTCAAGGCGGTGGAGACCGATTCTCTGGATACTTTCAAGAGAGAACTAAATAGGGCTCTTGAAGATAGCAGAGTCAGGGTATATGGTGAGAAGGCAGGAACGGGGTACTGATTGTGGATGATCAGACATGATCCCATTGAATGACGGTGCTGGCTTGATGGGCTGAATGGCCTAATCCTGCACCTATTGTCTAAAAGCTACCAAAGGACATCCTGAGGCTTTAAAACGTAACGTGTATGATTTTCTTTTCAACTCCTCCTTCTCATCATATTTTATCCTGTCTTTCTTTTCCTTCACTTTATTTCTCTTTCTCCATTTGTTTTGACATTGAATTCACACAATAATTTAAATCTTCTTTTCAGCTCTTGAGCTGATAATGTAACAGTACTTCGAACTGAATTAGCTAAGATAAAGATTGAGAATTCAAGGACGCTCCTTTCGGACGGAGGTGAGGAGGAAATTCTTTAGTCAGAGGAATCTGTGGAATTCATTGCCACAGAAAGCTGTGGAGGCCATCAGTGGATATTTTTAAGGCAGAGATTGGTAGATTCTTGATTGGTACGGGTGTCAGGTGTTGTGGGGAGAAGGGAGAGATAGATCAGTCAGAATTGAGAGATAGATCAGTCAGGATTGAATAATGGAATAGACTTGATGGGCCGAATGGCCTAATTCTGCTCCTTCCTATCACTCATGAACTTATGATCTTGGTGACATTAAGGGTTAGCTTATTGTCCTGACACCATGGTGCTGATGGGCCGAATGGCCTAATTCTGCTCCTATCACATGAAAGCACCATTACTAGGCCTGCTGAGCTATTTCCAGCTTGTTGGTCAAACAATGTCACAAAAAAAATGTGATTCGGAATCGTAAAAGACTAGTCGAATGGCACTCTCCATTGGATTCCCATTGGGCAGACATGGTCCCGTTATGTAAACATTTGCATTCTGCAAAGATTAGGTCTAATTAAAATGTAAGCCAATTATACACGGGAGGTTTGCTTCCTTCACTCATATTAAGCCATTGCAATGCTTGGAATGAAAAGTCACCTGTGTTTAAATTCCCTTGAAATTTACAATGTACAATGCATGATTTAGAGTTGCCTAAAGTCATAAATCATGCATAAAGCAGTGAGTTTTCTACGAATCCCAAAAATCACAAAAGGCAAGAGAAACATTTATCTGATAATTTACATTGCTGTTTACCAAACCCCAAAAAACACAATCAAATTTGTGAGACATGACATAACCACACACAAACCATGCAGACTATCCCATGGTTTTTCCTGACCAGAGCCCCAATCTCTCTCTTTATCCAGGGTTCCTTGCTCCTTCTTGCTGTTCCCTTCACTCCAACAGGGACTTGCAAACCCTGAACTCGCACGGTGACCCTTTTAAAAGCATCCCACAAATATCTTACCCCAATCAACTTTTGCAAGTTTAGTTTAGTTTAGGGATACAGTGCGGAAATAGGTCCTTCTGCCCACCGGGTCCGCTCCGACCAGCGATCCCTGCACACTTGGACACTTTACAATTATGCCAAGCCAATTAACCAACAGACCTGTACGTCTATGGAGTGTGAGAGTTAAACTGGAGATAACCCACACAGGTCACGGGGAGAACACGCTTAAACTCCATACAAACAAGTAGCCGCAGTCAGGATTGAACCTGGGTCTCCGGCGCTGTAAGGCAGCAACTCTACTGCTAGACCACCATGCCGCTCCAAGTTCTTGTCTAATACCATCAAAGTTACCCTTGCCCCAATTTATAACATAAACTTGAGGACTAACCTTGTCCTTATCTATAATTATTTTAAAGTTAATAGAGGCTCACCAACAATTTCGCTGCAATCAGGTTTAAGGTTGTGGGAATGGTAGAAGGATGCCTTTAACTATTCATGAAAATGACTTCTATGAGCAAATTATGTCTAAATAATTATAGTTCTCAAGTTTAAGTTACAAATTGGGATCTCCGGAAATGATGTCCAAAATACATGCAGATGGGTCCAATTTCCAGGCTGAAATATTCTAACTGCTAAAAGGATTTTAAAGCCCTGTTACAATCCACACTTAGAATTATTAATTAGCTGGGTGCGAGGTTGATTACCAGCCTGTCACAATTAGCATGTTACAAGGGCTGTTCCACTGTTACCCAGCAATTATTCCTCAGTATCTGTGGCAGGTTTAATGGGCAATCGATCACCCTGTACATTAGTTCTACCCTACACACTAGGGACAATTTACAGAAGCCAATTAACCTAAAAGCCTACACGTCACTGGAATGTGGGAGGAAACCCACGTGGTCACAGGGAGAGTGTGCAAACTCTGTACAGACAGCATCCGTAGTCAGGATCGAACCCGGGTCTAGAGTGCTGTAAGGCAGCGAATCTACCGCTGCGCTGCTCCGCTGCCTTACCTATGCCATTTCATCATGTAATACTTTGTAAGAATATTAATAATAATAATACAATAATATTTATGGGTGCCTTTCAGAGCACTCAAGGCCACCTTACAGATTAAAACAAGCAAATTACAAATATATAAATAAAATGAAACAATAATAATAATAATACATTTTGTTTGTGGGCGCCTTTCAAAAGTCTCAAGGACACCTTACAGAGATTAACAAGAATAATAAAACATATAATCGGAATAAAATAAATAATAAAGACATCACCAATACACAAATTAAAAACAGAATTCGATCCAAAGACAAAAAATCAAAACACAATGTGAAGAGAGAGCAGCGGCAGCCAAACCGCGCCAGCGTACACTCTCCCTTCCGACAGCCATCTTGAACACAGACTAACATGTTTACTTACACACAAAAAAATCATCCCCCCACAATGGTTACCACTGTGGGGGAAGGCACAATGTCCAGTCCCCATCCCCAGTTCACCCAAAGTCAGGCCTATTGAGGCCTCCGCTATTGCCTCTACGGAGGCCCGATGTTCCTGGCCGTTCTGGCCGGGTGGTGTTGCCCCGGCGTCGGGAGAGTCCACTCAGCGGCTGGGCCACCTGGAACGGCCGCTTCCTAACTGGGGACCGCGGCTTCCGAAGCCGACAAGGCCGCGCCGGTTTGGAGCTCCCAGGCTCCCGATGTTAAAGTCGGCGCCGCCCGCTCCGCTCTGCAGACCCGCAGCCCGGAGGTGTTGATCTCGGCGGTCACAGCTCACCGGAGCTCCAGCGCGTTCGATCCAGCGCGGCGACCCAGGCAAGGCATCGCCCGCTCCGCTCCGCGATAGCGCTCCAGCGCTGTGCCGCCACCGAAGCCGATGTGCTGGGCGATCCCCGCCAGGAAACGGCGCTCCACGCCCGTTGGTAGGCCACGAGGACGGGTCGACGGGGCAGCCCGGAGAAAAAGCTGCCTCACTGACCAGGTAGGGACCTAGAAGTATAATTATCCCCTTCCCCCCCACATTAAAAAGTCTATTCTCCAACAGACAAAGGACAGGACTTACTAAAACTTTAAAAAAAAAGTGAATTAAACGGATGGCTGCTGGTTAGCAGCTGTTCCCCAAGATGGCTCCTCCTCCTCCGATAACTCTCCAATAACAACATATAGAGAGAGCAGCAGGAGCTAAAGGGCCTGTCCCACTGTATGAGCTAATTCAAGAGTTCTCCCGAGTTTCCCCTGATTTGAACTCGGAGAATTAGGGTAATAGCCGCTCGTAGGTACGCGGAGCTCTCGTGGACATTTTTCCACATGTTGAAATATCTTCACGAGTCTTCACGAACTTACCGCGTTTGCCGAGTAACTGCCGTTAGCGTTACGAGCCGCTAAGAAACGTCCCGAGCTCCGACAAACCCGCCACGTACATTCTACGTGCTTACCACGAGTTTGATTTTTTTTTAAACTCGGGAGAGCTCTTGAATTACCTCGTACAGTGGTACAGGCCCTTAATCGCGCCAGCGTTCACTCGCACTTCCGGCAGCCCTCTTAAAAGTAACAGATCACTCAAAAACACATTTTAACATGGACATCCACCACAGTGACTCCTACACATTCCTCACTGTGATGGAAGACGAAATAAAGTTCACGTCCTTCCTTTACAATTCCTATTGTGATATTGACATCCATCACACACATCTTATTGACTGATGCATCTCCTATGTTAAGTATGTCATACATATGCAAAATTGTGTAACAGTTTGCAAAAGTACACCATGTTCTCAACGAATGAATATTTGAATTTAATAAAAATGTGATCCAGTGCATAAAAAAAAAAATGTTGCATTGTTGAATTTCGAGGCCGTGAACTTGGGAAGACAATTGGAGGTTATGCAAAAATATTTCTGTGCCTGAATGTTACCGGAACGCTATCGTGAGTAAGCAGGGAATGTGGCTGAACGAGGCTGTTCAAGTACTCGCGACCTACCTGGATATATCTCTGAGGGAAAACGTTGATGGCTATTGCAATTGGAATGGATCGATCAAAGGGATGGGTTCTTCCTGTTGCTAAACAAAAGTCTTTCGCAATGAAATACTGAGGATGGAGAAATATGCATGTTTACGAAAAAGGTAGTACTGACAAAGGGAACCAGAGTATGCACTCCAGTCAGACTGGTTAAGGAATGAGTGGGTTTGGCTTGCCACATGCATGAATGACACTACGTAACTCCTGTTATTGTTGTCGCCACAGTTCTCTTCATTAGTGTCAACGATCCCACAAGCCAAGCGATTGATGCGTATTCACACCAATAATATATGTTCCGTATGATGTGCGGTTTTACTTTATATCCTTCATTCTCAAATGACTCATCAACCCTTCCAGCCGCAGCTACTCATTAAGTGAAAATTAACTGCAATTAAATATTATCCAGAATGTGGTTAATTATTAAGCTCCGAGCAGTTCTCCAACATCCATATTATTAATGTGTTATGCTCCATATCCCGTTTGGTATCATGAGCACCAGAAAATACTTTAAAGTGGGCACTAACAGGCTTAATTGAAAAGAGGCATGATTAGTGGAAGAACTAACAAAGGCATAACACGGGTTATTAATAATAAGAATATAACATTAACTTAACAACCCAAATATCATATCTCCAGTTTACATTGTGAACTAAAGGAATACCACATTAAAAATCTTTAAGTATCACCGTTTTGGGCCACTGAGTCTGCGCCAACCAGCAATCCCCACACACTAGCACCATCCTACACGTCAAGGGAAATGTACAATTTTACCAAAGCCAATTAACCTACAAACCTGTATATCTTTGGAGTGTGGGAGAAAACTGGAGCTCCCAGGAAAAACTCACGTGGTCACAGGGATAATGTACAAACTCCGTACAGAACAGTACCCGTGGTCAGGATCGAACCAGGGTCCCTGATGCTGTAAGGCAGCAACTCTACCATTGGGCCACTGTATCGCCCCATTTCTAAAGAGATCTTTATATCTATATTATGCATGTTATTTGGGGGTCACTTGCATCGCATATTTGAACACTCATTTGTAACATGACACCCACTTCTTTACAATATGAACTACTGATCCATCCACTGGAAATTATTCACTCAAATCTAAGTTCTCAACCAGCAATGAATGCAAAGAGATATTAGAACATTAAATATAGAACACAATACATAAGGACCTGTCCCACTAATGCGACTTCTCAGCGACTGTCTTCAACCTTCAAGATCGAGGACACTCGCCTGAAAAACCTCGACCTGGATCGACTGTCAGCGATGAAACCACGAGCCGGATCGACCGACTGTGCGACTGTGCCAAATAGAACCATAGAAACATAGAAAATAGCTGCAGGAGTAGGCCATTCGGCCCTTCGAGCCTGCACCGCCATTCGATATGATCATGGCTGATCATCCAACTCAGTATCCCATCCCTGCCTTCTCTCCATATCCCCTGATCCCTTTAGCCACAAGGGCCACATCTAACTCCCTCTTAAATATAGCCAATGAACCGGCCTCAACTACCTTCCGTGGCAGAGAATTCCACAGATTCACCGCTCTCTGTGTAAAAAATGATTTTCTCATCTCGGTCCTAAAAGACTTCCCTCTTATCCTTAAACTGTGACCCCTTGTTCTGGACTTCCCCAACATCGGGAATAATCTTCCTGCATCTAGCCTGTCCAACCCCTTAAGAATTTTGTAAGTTTCTATAAGATCCCCCCCTCAATCTTCCAAATTCTAGCGAGTACAAGCCAAATCCATCAGAGCTTCAGCAAACCGTGCCTGCAGAGAGCGCAGCACATATCCCTCACTTTGATCCCTGCAGTGTTTATCACACTATTTTTTAGAGAAACAGTCTTCAAGTGAAGGGCAACGTTTTGGAGGTTTTCAGTCTTCAGTGTGGATTGTTACACTTGGAAAATTGAAAGCTGTGGGTGCAGAGAAGATTAACTAAAGTACAGTGGTGCAGCTGCTGCCTCGCAGCGCCAGAGATCCGGATTCGATCCCGACCTTGGACGCTGTCTGTGTGGAGTTTGCACGTTCACCGGGTCTCCTCCAGTTTCCTCCCACATCCCAAAGACGTGCGAGTTTGTAGGTTAATTGGCCGCTGTAATTTGACACTAGTGTGTTGGTAGTGGATGAAAAAGTGGGATAAGATAGAACTAGTGTGAACGGGTGACGAGTGGTTGGTGTGGACTCAGTGGGACGTAGGGCCTGTTTCCATGCTGTATCTCCGAATTAAAACTTTAGTTTAAAATATGAATAATTGGATAATTAGTAATTAGGAATCAGTAATTAGTAATAAGTATGTCATTGTGCATTCCAAACCCAGAATTGTTTGTACTTAGCTGGCAACTTAAACCCCATCTACTTATCCTTCACCCCTTTTGACAAACACCAACAGCTGCCGCTGCCCAAATTCCATAATATATTAAAACACACAAAAACAATACATGATATCACACCTTTCATATAGACGCATGTATTAGTAGTCTCATATCAATAAAAAAAAAGACATGCTGGAGTAACTCAGCAGGTCAGGCAGCATCCCTGGAGAACATGGATGGGTGACGTTTCGGATCGAGACCTATCTTAAGACTGATTATAGAGGGGGGTGTGGGGTGGGGGGGGACCACAAAATCTGGCAAGTGATGGGTGGATACAGGTGAGGGGATTTTTGATAGACAGATGTTGGACAAAGGGCAGAAATGAAAAGATTAAACATGTGAGATACTGATATAAGAGTTGTAAATTGTGAAGCCAGAGGAAGGAATGTGAGTGGAAGGGGAGATGGAGGGGAGAAATAGATGCAAGTCCACAGTGGGCTCTGGTAATGTAAAGGGGGGGGGGGGGGGGGGGGGGGTGGGAAGAAATGGCAGGGGAGAAGAAAGGGGGAGGTTTCAGTTAGTTACCATAAGTTAGGGAATTCAATGTTCATACCGTTGGGTTGTAAGCTATCCAAGGGGAATATGAGAGAATGTCCTCCCAGTTTGCCTGTGACAATGGAGGAGGCCCAGGACGGAAAGATCAGTGTGGCAATGGGAGGAGGAGTTAAAATGGTTAGCAGCTAGGAAATCCAGTAGGCCTTGGTGCACGATTACTTTATCCATATGAATATGACCTATTAATTTAATATATGAACCAAGTATAGACACAAAGTTCTGGGGTGACTCAACAGGTCAGGCAGCATCTCTGGAGAAAAAGGATGGGTGACGTTTCTGGTCGGGACTCTTCTACAGAAATGTCACCCATCCTTTTTCTCCAGAGACCCTGCCTAACCCATTGAGTTATCTAGCACTTTGTGTCTATCTTCGGTATATACTAGCATCTGCAGTTCCTTTCCACACATCCAAACCAAGCAATTTGCTTTTCATTCTTCGAGTTTAACAATGGCAGTCAAAATGTAGGAAGACAGTAGATGCATGAAAATCTGAAATGTAAATAAAAAAAGAGATACTCAGCAGGTCAGGCAGCATCTGTGGAAAGAGAGTTGAGATTAGTGTTTTTCATCAATAATCTTTCATCACATGAGCAAAGGCAACGATATAAATAGCATTGTGGAAAAATTTGGTATTTATGGACATTAAAATAAAGCTGGCATTTTTCCACATACAAGTTATGCACTTGTATACGTCAGTTACAACAAACCTCACATCAGCAGATCAAGGTGCAACATTTATTGTAACACTTGCGTTTGGAATGACATAAAAGCACCAGTAAAAAAATCCACATTTGACAGGAGTGCAGGGCAAGTGGGAAAGTGGCAGAAAGATTGTGATGAATAATTGGCCATAAAACATACCAACTAAGAGAACAGCGTCTATAAAATGAGTCGTGAATTCTGAAAGGCATGGACTTTGTGCAGTAGAGTTAATTAAAAAATCTTTGCGGTAGAATATTGACAGACCAGACTAAATGGAATCCAACCTGAAAGTATATAGAATTATGAGAGGCATAGAAAAGGGTAGACAGTCAGAACCTTTCATCCAGAGTGGAAATGTCAAAGACAAGAAAGCATAACTTTAAAGTGAAAGGATCAACGTTTAAAGATGTCCAGGGCAGATTTGTGGCTGCCAGGAAGGAGTGGTGGTGGAGGTAGATGCGATATTGATGTTTAAGAGGCTTTTAGGTAGATACCTAGATATATAGGGAATGGAGGGATATGGATCATGTGCATGCAAATGAGATTGTTTGCTGTTGGCAACATGTTCAGCACAGTCATTGTGGGCCGAAGGGCCTGTTCCTGAGTTGAACTATACTAACCAGGGGCCTGCAAAACTTCAGATGCTATTTCAAGACTTGCCAAGGAATTATCGTCACTGTTCAAGCACTTAATGACTCCTTTCCATCAAAGCCTTCATCCAGACCGGTTAAAGTATGTGTGCTAGCTTCTAAAAGTGGCATCACAGGTAGATAGGATGATAACGAATGCTTTTGGTACAGTGGCCTTCATCAGTCAGAGTATTGGGTACAGGCGTTGGAAGTTATGTTGCAGTTGTACACAACATTGGTGAGGCTGCAAATGGAATATTGTGTTCAATTTTGGTTACCCTGCCCGGGGAAGGATGTTGTCATGCTGGAAAGAGTGACGAGAAGATTTACAAGGCTGTTGCCAGGATTCAAGGACTTGAGCTATAAGGAGAGATTGAGCAAGTTGGAACTTTATTCCTTGGAGCGCAGGAGGCTAATGCCCCCGTCCCACTTAGGAAACCTGAACGGAAACCTCTGGAGACTTTGCGCCCCACCCAAGGTTTCCATGCGGTTCCTGGAGGTTCCCGGAGGTTCCCAGAGGTTTTTGTCAGTCTCCCTACCTGCTTCCACTACCTGCAACCTCCGGCAACCACCTGCAACCTCCGGGAACCACACGGAAACCGTGGGTGGGGCGCAAATTCTCTAGAGGTTTCCGTTCAGGTTTCCTAAGTGGGACAGGGGCATAAGGGATGATCTTGCAGAGGTGTATAAAATCATCGGGGGGGGTGAATAGATAGATGGACCACCCAGAGTCTTTAACCCAGGTTAGGGGAATCAAGAGTCATAGGACATAGTCTTAAGGTGAGAGGGGAAAGGTTTCATGGAAACCCAAGGGGCAACTGCAGTTGAAGCCAAAGCTGCCAATTGTGAAGTATTTGGGAATTTGTCATTGGATAGTTAATGCAGGAAATGCACTCAATTATGTGCAGGAAGGAATTGCAGATGTTGGTTTACACCGAAGGTAGACACAAAATGCTGGAGTAACTCAGCGGGACAGGCAGCATCTCTGGAGAGAAGGAATGGGTGAGAAGGTTTCGGGTCGAGACCTTTCTTCAGATTGAGAGTTAGGTGAAAGGCAAACGAGAGATATACTGTGGACAGTGATATAGAGAGATATAGAACAAAGAAATGAAAGCTATGCAATAAAGTATCGATGATCAAGGAAACGGTGCATTGTTAGCTGTGGGCCAGGTGAAAATGAGTTACAGACAATGAAACTCACCAGGACGACAATGAAACTAGTGCGACGACTGGAGTGGGGAGGGTCGGAGAGAGAGGGGTTGCAAGGGTTACTTGGTTAGAGAAATCAATATTCATACCAGTGGGTTGTAAACTGCCCAATTATATTGGATTAGGCATTGTTTTTGTGAAATAAAGCTTTGTGTGATGCCTTGCCCTTGTCTTTTATGTGTTTACCATTGGATTTCAATGAAGTTCTGAACTACTTGTTTTAAACTCTTGCACTGTGGAGGCGATGCACCTCTTATTAAATTGCTAACCTTTTCAAGATGACTGAAGAGGTGGTAATGCAACATCATTAAGTGTTCTATGCATGGCATAGTGTCACTTAACACAAATAACCTTTTAAAGAGCTATTCTTTTTAAAAACTGCATTGTAATTACATTCAAGATTGGCATTTGTTCACCTCTAATTAAAACTCAACTACCCGAAAAAGTATTAGATCCATTTCATAACAACAGACTGGGAAAAAAATATTTAAGAAGCAAGTGATTTTGCATTGATTACTTAAACATTTCTTGAAGATGTTATTTAATTAGCAGGTCTGGTCTAGATAGATTTCATTCATTCATTTGAAAAGGATTGAGGGTAGAGATAGCATGGCATTGCAATACATATTTAATCATTCATTAAACAACGACCTTGTTGATAGTGAACATGGTACGTATATTTAAGGAAGAGCGTGTTGTGGGAGTTATTGACCAGTTAGTTAAGCATTACCAGTACAACAATCAGTTGATTCTTCCCAGAAGGAGAGAGAAAAATATATAATTACAAATATAACATTATAAATATAAAAATTTGAATACATTTCAAAAGGGAAACTCTTGTTAGACAATTTTGAGAATGTAAGGGTATGGGAAGAGAACAGGAGTATGGTTTTGACACACAAGTGATATTTTGAATGTACAAATGTTCTACTTCTGTTCCCATTTTTCCAAGTTTATATATTTCATTTTTAGTTTAGTTTAGAGATACAGCACAGAAACAGGCCCTTCAGCCAAGCGAGCCTGCCCTGACCAGCGATCCCCACACATTAACACCACTAGGGACCATTTTACATTTATACATTAATACCAAGCCAATTAACCTACAAACCTGTACGTCTTTGGAGTGTGGGAGGGAACCGAAGATCGCGGAGAAAACCCACGCAGGTCACGGGGAGAACGTACAGAAAGGCACCCGCAGTCAGGATCAAAGCCGGGTCTCTGGCGCTGTAAGGCAGCAACTCCACCGCTTTCTAGTCCGATGTAATCCCATGTATCAGCTTCTAAACTCTTCTGACATAATGGAATTTCTATTGTTTTCTTACTTCTTGACTTGTAGCCCACGACTCCGTAGTGGGTGTAGGATAGTGTTTGGGGATCGCTGGTCGGCACGGACCCGGTGGGCCGAAGGGCCTGTTTCCACACCATACTCAGATCTCTAAACTAAACTAAACTAAACAGAGAGGGACCATTGGGGGCTATAATGAATACTTTGTAACTTTGTCGCCACCATACACGTGGTTCGTTCGCTCGTGCGTCAGACGATGTGTAGCTCGCTGTTGGCTTCTGCCGTCATCCAACATGTTGACAGAATTGGTCGCCCGATGCGTCACAGAGTGCATCATGTCGTCGTTTCCGGGGATCGCCACGTGGAGGCTTCTGTCCTGATCCCCAAAGGTGACATAGAAACATAGAAAATAGGTGCAGGAGTAGGCCATTCGGCCCTTCGAGCCTGCACCGCCATTCGATATGATCATGGCTGATCATCCAACTCAGTATCCCATCCCTGCCTTCTCTCCATACCCCCTGATCCCTTTAGCCACAAGGGCCACATCTAACTCCCTCTTAAATATAGCCAATGAACCGGCCTCAACTACCTTCCGTGGCAGAGAATTCCAGAGATTCACCACTCTCTGTGTAAAAAATGATTTTCTCATCTCGGTCCAAAAAGACTTCCCTCTTATCCTTAAACTGTGACCCCTAGCTCTGGACTTCCCCAACATCGGGAATAATCTTCCTGCATCTAGCCTGTCCAACCCCTTAAGAATTTTGTAAGTTTCTATAAGATCCCCCCTCAATCTTCTGAATTCTAGCGTGTACAGCGTCTGCCGAGTCTATCCAGTCTTTCTTCAAATGAAAGTCCTGCCATCCCAGGAATCAGTCTGGTGAACCTTCTCTGTACTCCCACTATGGCAAGAATGTGACCCTTTGATACACATGGTACGCAAAACAAAGAATTTCACTGTGACATGTCACATGTGATAATAAAGTATCAATTAATCAACCAATTGATTGGAGACCAGGTGAGTTGTGAGAAGGACAGACAGTCCAAGTGGATTCAATTGGACGGGTGCACCTTCCTCATCCATTGATTCATTACACTTCTTCCTCTAATTCAGGTCAGTTTATAATATCACTATTCCTTCATGTATTTGGAGATATTTGATACTTGACATCTTCATGCGAGCCACCAAGATAATACTGTAAAATAACAGATTAATAATACTGATAAAATTGACAGATCAGATGACATTTGACACTGAGTGATTAATAATAATAATAATAATAATAAATGTTATTTATGGGCGCCTTTCAAGAGTCTCAAGGACACCTTACAAAAATTTAGCAGGTAGAGGAAAAACATGTAAGGGGAATGAAATAAATAGTAGAGACATGACTAGTACACAAAGTAAAGACAGAATACAATTCAAAACACAATATGAGGCAATTAATGCACAGATGAAAAGGGAGGGGGACGTGGGGCTAAGGATAGGCAGAGGTGAAGAGATGGGTCTTGAGGCGGGACTGGAAGATGGTGAGGGACACGGAATTGCGGATCAGTTGGGGGATGGAGTTCCAGAGCCTGGGAGCTGCCCTGGAGAAGGCTCTGTCCCCAAAACTGCGGAGGTTGGACTTGTGGATGGAGAGGAGACCGGCTGATGTGGATCTGAGGGACCGTGAGGGTTGGTAGGGGGACAGGAGGTCAGTGAGATATGGGGGGGGGGGGGGGCAGATGGTGGAGGGCTTTGTAGGTGAGGATCAGGAATTTGTAGGTGATCCGGTGGGAGATGGGAAGCCAGTGAAGTTGTTTGAGGACTGGAGTGATGTGATGCCAGGAATTTGGTGTGGGTGATGAGTCGGGCGGCTGCGTTCTGGACCAGTTGGAGTCGGTTGATGTAGGTGGAGCTGATGCCAAGGAGAAGTGAGTTGCAATAGTCCAGTCGGGAGGAGATGAAGGCATGGATGAGTCTTTCAGCAGCGGGAGGTGTGAGAGAGGTTCTGAGTTTGGCGATGTTGCGGAGATGAAAGAAGGAGGTTTTAATGACATGATTGCACTACAGTTCCTGGTTCATACAAAGCCTTGAGTTTTGTTTTTGGTCTCCCTTTATTGAGGTCATTACAAACAATACATAATAGCTTAGCCAACAGGATAGGAACTCACACTGCTTTCTGGCAGCTAAAAGCACTTCAGAACTGATTAGATCAGATTAGTTGAATGTAATATACACCAGGGTGCTAGGAAATTCCTTGTTCGCATGAAGTTCACAGAGTGAACATCATACACAATAATGATAGTTTAGCTTATTGTTACGTGCACCAAGGTACAGCGAAACACTTTTTTGACATGCTATCCAGTTAGTGGAAAGACTATACATGATTGCATGATTACAATTAAGAGTCCACAGTGTACAGAAATAGGTTAATGGGAATAACATTAAGTGCAAGATGAAGCCCAGTCCAATTAATGATAGTCCGAGATCTCCAAGAGGTAGATAATAGCTCATGACTGTTCTCTAGTTGGTGACACTCCAAAGACGTACAGGTTTGTAGGTCGGTACACAAAAATGCTGGAGAAACTCAGCGGGTGCAGCAGCATCTATGGAGCGAAGGAAATAGGCAACGTTGCCTATTTCCTTCGCTCCATAGATGCTGCTGCACCCGCTGACTTTTTCCAGCATTTTTGTGTACCTCCGATTTTCCAGCATCTGCAGTTCCTTCTTAAACAGGTTTGTAGGTTAATTGGCTTCGGTAAATTTGTAAATTGTCCCTAGTGTGCAGGATAGTGCTAGCCTATGGGGTGATCGCTGGTCGGCGTGGACTCGGTGGGCTGAATGGCCTGTTTTCACTCTGTATCACTAAAGTCTAAAGGCACTGCATCATTGTGCAAGGATTGGTTTAGTTTGCTGGTGATATGAATGTCTAAGAACCAGAAGCTGTCGACCATCTCTACAGTGGCTCAGTTGAAAGGGACAGGGTTGTGTTCATACCCCAACCTCCACTTCCTTTGGTCAACCACCAACAATGTAGTCTTGCTGCCATTAAGGGCTAGGTTGTTGTTCTGCTACCATGACTCAAGGTTCATAATACCTAATGAAGATTATCTGGCAGTGTAGCTCCTTATGCAATGGAAACAAATTCATCAACCAACCTGTGCCAAGCAAGCAAGAAGAAGGTGCAACATGATAATGACTAGAAAGGTTTGCACTATTGATTGAGGAATAATGACACTGGAGAGATCATTGCCTGATATTTTTCAAAGTAGTGCATGACAATTTATTTTCAATTGAGAGGGCAGTTTGACAGCTTAATTAAAAATTGTTCTGCTATTTGCACAACACTCCATGATTATTATTCATGTTTATCTAAACAGAGAATGTTGCGATTTCTCAGCTGGTCAGGCAGCATCCATGGAGGAAAATTAGCCAAAGTTTGCGTTCAAGGTAATTTACGATTCCCTCAGAGTTTTTTCGAAGTGTTACCTCGATTTTGGCTCCCACATCTGAGGTAGGCGCGGACCACAACATTTAAACAAAGCCATAGGGGGTTCCGTAGCTGAAATCAACTTATTGTCCATTAAGTCATAACTAAGATGATAAATCAACTCGGACACAAAGTGCTGGAGTAACTCAGCAAGTCAGGCAGCATCTCTGGAGGACAAGGATAGGTGATGTCTTGTCCCGAAACGTCACCTATCCATGTTCTCCAGAGGCTGCCTAACTTGCTGAGTCACTCTAGAACATTGTGTCTTTGTGGATTAACCAACATCTGTAGTTCTTTGTCTCTATATGATAAATCAATGACTTATGCATGCATTGTGTCAATGTCTTGTTGCTAATTAATCTAATTAGAGATACAGCGTGGAAACAGGCCCTTTGGCCCACCCAGTCTGTGCTGAACAGCAATCTCCGCACACTAGCACTGTCCTACACACACTAGGGACAATTTTCACTTTTACCAAGCTCATTAGCCTACAAATGTGTACGTCTTTTTGGAGTGTGAGAAGAAACCGGAGCACCCAGAGAAAACTAACACAGTCACAGGGAGAACGTACAAACTCTGTACAGGCAGCATCCATAGTCAGGGTCCCTTGTTGGGGGCCCGGGAGGAGAAAAGCTCCGACCACCTGCCCGTGGCCTACTTCTACCGCGAGCGCGGCGGGGACTTAGCATCAGGAGCGGGGTCCCTCGCTGGGGATCCCTGGAGAGGAGCTCCGACCGCCGGCCCCGCGGTCTGCGGTGCTTCTGGCTGCGGCGCGGTGGGAACTTTAAATCTTCGACCGCCGGCCTGCGGCCTATACCAACCTGAAGCCGCGGTCTCCGGTAGGGAGGCATCTATACAGGACCTACCTGGACTTGTACCTTGTCTTCTCATCTGGACGCCTGCAGCGGAGGCTGCGGAAGGTTGAGGTCCCGACCACGGGGGAAAATGGAGGAGGGCTGGCCAAATTTTGTGCCTTCTACCACAGTGATGAATACTGTGGTGGATGTTTATGTTAAATTTTTATTGTGTTTTTGTGTGTTCTTTTTCATTGTACCGCTGCTGGAAAATTCATTTCACTTGCACTTTATGTCCGAGTGACGAATAAAACAGATTGTAATTGTGGTCGAACCCGGGTCTCTGGCCCTGTAAGGCAGCAACTCTACCGCCGTGCCACCGCAACGCACCTATTACCCATCTAGTTTTATTCCATGGATTAATTTTAGTGAATCACTAAGCCCATTAGGCACCTTTAATTTATACAACACTTGTGAACTCTGAACCTATGCTGATATATATTTTTAAGTCAGCACTATGTTTTGACAAGTAAGGTCTTGCAAATTTGTCACCTGCCAAATGAGTGCAGGTGCTAACACAGCAGAAACAGGCAAATCGTCACTTTAACACTGCCCTCTGCAGAATTCAATCACATGCCTTTTCTCCTTCCCATGACCATAACAATGTAATGTCACTCACCGCGACCGACTCCCGACATCTTTCACACATACACGCAAAATCCTGACCTTTTCCAGTTTCTCTCCAGATGCATAGTAAACTATTTGTTCTCAAATAGCAATCAATATGTAAGCAACATAAATGAAATGACTAACTGCTTTGGACCTGGAAGTAAGGAGGTTGTACTTGCATTACTCAGGCACCCAATGTATCCAGGGATTTAATATAACCATATAACCATATAACAATTACAGCACGGAAACAGGCCATCTCGGCCCTACAAGTCCATGCCGAACAATTATTTTCCCTTAGTCCCACTTGCCTGCACTCATACCATAACCCTCCATTCCCTTCTCATCCATATGCCTATCCAATTTATTTTTAAATGATACCAACGAACCTGCCTCCACCACTTCCACTGGAAGCTCATTCCACACCGCTACCACTCTCCGAGTAAAGAAGTTCCCCCTCATGTTACCTCTAAACTTCTGTCCCTTAATTCTGAAGCCATGTCCTCTTGTTTGAATCTTCCCTATTCTCAAAGGGAAAAGCTTGTCCACATCAATTCTGTCTATCCCTCTCATCATTTTAAAGACCTCTATCAAATCCCCCCTTAACCTTCTGTGCTCCAGAGAATAAAGACCTAACTTATTCAACCTTTCTCTGTAACTTAGTTGTTGAAACCCAGGCAACATTCTAGTAAATCTCCGCTGTACTCTCTCTATTTTGTTAACATCCTTCCTATAATTGGGCGACCAAAATTGTACACCATACTCCAGATTTGGTCTCACCAATGCCTTGTACAATTTTAACATTACATCCCAGCTTCTATACTCAATGCTCTGATTTATAAAGGCTAGCATACCAAAAGCTTTCTTTACCACCCTATCTATATGAGATTCCACCTTCAAGGAACTATGCACGGTTATTCCCAGATCCCTCTGTTCAACTGTATTCTTCAATTCCCTACCATTTACCATGTACGTCCTATTTTGATTTGTCCTGCCAAGGTGTAGCACCTCGCATTTATCAGCATTAAACTCCATCTGCCATCTTTCAGCCCATTTTTCCAAATGGCCTAAATCACTCTGTAGACTTTGGAAATCCTCTTCATTATCCACAACACCCCCTATCTTGGTATCATCTGCATACTTACTAATCCAATTTACCACACCTTCATCCAGATCATTGATGTACATGACAAACAACAAAGGACCCAACACAGATCCCTGAGGTACCCCACTAGTCACCTGCCTCCAACCCGACAAACAGCCATCCACCATTACCCTCTGGCATTTCCCATTCAGCCACTGTTGAATCCATCTTGCTACTCCTGCATTTATACCCAACAGTTGAACCTTCTTAACCAACCTCCCATGAGGAACCTTGTCAAAGGCCTTACTAAAGTCCATATAGACAACATCCACAGCTTTACCCTCGTCAATTTCCCTAGTAACCTCTTCAAAAAATTCAAGAAGATTAGTCAAACATGACCTTACAGGCACAAATCCATGTTGACTGTTCCTAATCAGACCCTGTTTATCCAGATGCTTATATATATTATCTCTAAGTATCTTTTCCATTAATTTGTGACCACTGAAGTCAAACTAACAGGTCTATAATTGCTAGGTTTACTCTTAGAACCCTTTTTAAACAATGGAACAACACGCGCAGTACGCCAATCCTCGGGGACTATTCCCGTTTCTAATGACATTTGAAATATTTCTGTCATAGCCCCGGCTTTTTCTACACTAACTTCCCTCAATGTCCTAATGAATATCCTGTCAGGACCTGGAGACTTATCCACTTTTATATTTTTCAAAAGTGTCAGTACTTATTTTGCTTTGAAACTCACAGTATCCATAGCTACGCTACTAGTTTCCCTTACCTCACATAATTTAATATCCTTCTCCTTGGTGAATACCGAAGAAAAGAAATTGTTCAATATCTCCCCCATCTCTTTTGGCTCTGCAAATAGCTGTCCACTCTGTCTCTCCAATGGACCAATTTTATCCCTCATTATCCTTTTGCTATTAATATAGCTGTAGAAACCCTTTGGATTTACTTTCACCTTACTTGCCATAGCAGCCTCATGTCTTCTTTTAGCTTTTCTAATTTCTTTCTTAAGATTCTTTTTACATTCCTTATACTCTTCAAGCACCTCATTTACTTCATGCTGCCTATAATTATTGTAGATCTCCCTCTTTTTCCGAACAAGATGTCCAATTTTCCTTGAAAACCAGGCCTCTTACCAATTTTTACTGTTTCCTTTCAACCGAACAGGAACATAAAGATTCTGTACTCTTAAAATTTCCCCTTTAAATGTCCTCCATTTCTCTTCTACATCCTTCCCATAAAAGAGAGGCTGAGAATAAAGAGGGGAACTGGCAGGTGAGCCACCGAGAATGGTGGGGGACTCGACTGGAAGAGGGGGAGCGTGGCGGCAGGCAATAGATAGGAGTTTTCGGTGAACTTTGGTCACTTTTCCAGTGCCAAAATGTGGCAACACTTGCCTGGGTGAGGTCTGCTACATGATTTTACTGGGTTGGAAAAACAACAGACTTTCACTGTTCCTAGTTACACGAGACAAAGAAGTATCATTAAATCATTGGTTCTCTATGGATTGTAACAGTTTAAACTTGTTGACATGTCACTCAAGTTGCATGTAAAACCTTTACACAAAATTCATACTTAATCGGCCACCCACCCTCCAAAAAAAATAAATCGATGACCATATATCAATTGAGTATGGGAACGAGGTCATAGAGGAACTAATTTCAGCAGATAACTGAGGAGTCCAGTGGTTTGTGGTGACAAACTGTTTCATGTGATTGCATGAGTTTCTCTTTGAGATCTATTTTGATACAGTGAGTAATCAATTTGAATTAAAACGAAGCACAAAGAAACATAACAATTAGTTAAAATCTGTTGGATAAAAATCTTTAAAAATATATTTGTGTGGGAAGGAACTGCCAATGCTGGTTTAAAGCGAAGATAGACACAAAATGCTGGAGTAACTTAGTGGGACTGGCAGTATATCTGGATAGAAGGAATGGGTGATGATTTGGGACGAGACCCTTCTTCAGTCTGAGGGAGAGGGAGAAACAGAGATAAGGAAGTGTAAGGTGTGAAAATGAGACATAGGGTATGGAGATCACGGAGAATGTAGAATAAATCATTGTCAGCTTGGAGAAGGCAACAAGAAAACAAACAGGAATAAAATGTAATCAAAGACAGTCAGACTGGTCAGAGATCTGGGAAGGGGGAGGGGATGGAGAGAGAGGGAAAGCAAGGGTTATTTTCTACATTGGCACTAAGGCCCGTACAATGATATGATGCAGCATGTGTTTGCGTGCAACATGGGAATGCTTCTATGTTATTTCTGTAGCTTCCATTAGGTGACTTTACCACCCAGGAGAGTAACACATTTTGTTCTGTCTTGTCTGAAGGTTGCGGGTTCAAGTCTCACATCAGGGATAAGCACAAAATCCCAGCTGACGTGTACTGAGGGATTATTGCATTGTTGAAACTCGTCTTTTGGGCGAGATGTTTAACTAAAAGCCAAACGACTTCTCAAGAGGATTCAGTAAAGGCTCATGAAAGAGAACGCAGGAGTTATCCAAAGTTTCAGGAACCACCTTCATAAGAAACAAATTGAGCGAGGAATATTTTAATATAGCGTAATGTTTTTACGTGTTGTGTGATTAAATGTTATCTCAAATCCGATGCGCTGTAAGTCTTCTTCTTATCGAGTCCACACACAAGATTAGAAGTTGTTCAGCCCGAGCTGAACACACTTCCCGGCATCTGCATACAATGGTGTCTGCCTTGCGCTTCTTGTGCGTGGTGGTGGAAAGATGGTGGAAACAGGGCCGCGACGTGAACGCTCTTTCCTTGACCCCACAGTAGGTCAATACATGCTTTGACGTACTACACAGTTCTTTTGGGGCATTGAAGTCCCACATACAGCATTAACCAGTCCTACCTAAAAGGCCTCAGATCTGAACATGATTTACCTTTAACTCAAGAGACCAATCTTACCCAGATTTCAGATAAAGTGTTCAAGGTACCTGGGGTTTCACTGGTAGGCCATCCTTCTCAGATGGTGTTGGCTCCCACCCTCAACCACCACCTTCTGGTTGGTGCTGATGACTGCAAGATGGTCCTTATATGCCTGAACGTCCTCCACCCACCAGAGCCTACCTTAATCATACTCCCACCACCAATCTCAGACCTCAGCCCTCTGATTCAAATCATCTCCTTAGACACTGAAGACAGACACACAAAGCTGGAATAACTCAACGGGTCAGACAGCATCTCTGGAGAAAAGGAATAGGTGACGTTTCGGGTCAAGACCCTTCTTCAGACTGAGAGTCAGGGGCGAGGGAACCGAAAGATATGAAAACAGAAGAAACAAATGAAAGAAATACAAAAAGACAGATTAAAGCCAGAAAGGTAGAGTCCATAATGGTTCATTGTTGGCTGTGGGGAATGTGATAACGAGTGATACGAACAGCGGAACTCCAGGGCGACAGTGAAACTAGTACGACGACTAGGGGTGGGGGAGGGACAGATAGAGAGGGGATGCAAAGGTTATTTGAAGTTAGAGAAATCAATATTCATACCGCTGGGTTGTAAGTTGCTCAATCGAAATATGAGGTGGTGTTCCTCCAATTTGCATTTGGCCTCACTCTGACAGTGGAGGAGGCTCTGGATTCAGTTCTGAATTCAGTTGCCTGTCTGACATTCATTCTCAGGACCCAGCCCTTTATATCTGACTCCATCCTCACAACTTCTGTCCCTTCACATGTCCGACACCCTCACCAAGCAATCATCTGTCCAGCGTATTTTGACTACTGATGCTCCAAACTATATTTTAATCTGCCCTCTGATCACATTCCATTCTTGAAGCCCAACAATTGATGCCTCTCCATTTCCCAATATCATTTTCCATTATTACAACCAACTCCTCTCATACCCACCATCTGTAGCCAACCATCCATTCAAAACCTTATCCTCTCATTCTGCAATTCTCTTCCTATATTTCCCAGGCCACCAGTGACAATCCACAACCAACCTGACTTCTATGGTAAATCTAGAACAGACAAGGTCTTTGGGCAAAGTTTGGTGTTTAAGTTCTAGCTTCATGTGTGATAGAATGGTATTGCCAAGGATTTCACGTAAAATTGCCACGAGTGCCCCCTCTTACTTACTTTTTTACAAATCAAGAGTAGTCCGTTAACTCCGTCAAGTTTACGTTGGATCTTAGTGGAACATCTTAATGATCCCATTCTCCCTCTTCTAATTTTCAGGTGGTGTTCAACTTCTTGTCTCTCATGTGGCCATCAATTCATTTCCAGACGTCCTATTGCAATGCACAGTGAAGGTGGACTGGATGGAAGAAGCCTGTGATGAACTGGGCGGTGTTCATCACTTTCTGCAGATTCAGGCGGTCAAAAGCACTTGCCACATCAGAATGAGATGCATCCCGTCAAAGTACTTTCTACAGCATATCTATAGAAGTCCGAGAGTCCCCTCGGACATGCCAAATCTTCTCAGATACCTAATAAAGCAAATATGCTGATGCCCTTATCTGCCCTGATCTTGAAGGGACCAAGATAGGTTGCAGGTGAGAAGAATGCCTAGGATCTTGAAGCTGTTGACCATCTCTGCAGCAACATCTGTTGACGAGGGAAGGGTTGTGCCTACACACTGGCTTCTTGTATAACTCTTTCACCTTTGACCCAGTGTCAGTGTTTGATGGCACTGGGCCTGTACTCGCTGGAGTTTAAAAGGATGAGGGGGGGACCTCATTAAAACGTACAGAATAGTGAAAGGCTGGGATACAATACAACACAATATGGTTTTATTCATCACATTGCACATAAAGTGCAAGTGAAATGAATTTGTCAGCAGCCGTACAATGAGAAAGAACACACAATACACAATACAAATTTAACGCAAACATCCACCACAGCATGCATCACTGTGGTGGAAGGCACAAAATTTGGCCAGTCCTCCTCCATTTCCCCCCATGGTCGGGACCAGTCCAGAGTCGGCTCTTCCCCACGGCGGCTTTAGGTTGGTGTAGGCCGCAGGCTGGCGGTCGAAGATTTAAAATCCCCGCCGCGCCTTTAAATCTTCGGATTTAAAGGGAACAGGCCCTTCGGCGCACAGAGACCGCACCGACCAGCGATCCCCGCACATTAACACTAACATGCACACACTTGGGACAATTACACACTCCGGAGAGGATGTTTCCACTAGTGGGAGAGTCTCGGACGAAAAGTCATAGCCTCAGAATTAAGGACATTCTTTTAGGTAGGAGATGAGGAGGAATTTCTTTAGCCGGAGGATGATGAATCTATGGAATTCCTTGCCACAGAAGGCTGTGGAGGCCAAGTCAGTGGCTATACTTAAAGCAGAGATAGATAGATTCTTGGTTAGTAGAGATGCCAGAGGTTATGGGGAGAAGGCAGGAAAATGGGGTTAGGAGGGAGAGATAGATCGGCCATGATTGAATGACGTAGACTTGATGGGCTGAATGGCCTAATTCCGCTCCTATGATCTTATGATCTTGGTGACTTTATTGTCCTGGCATCATGGTACTTAGTTTGTGATCTCCTTCATGTGCTTTGCCTGATCGTTGTTAAAGATCTGGCCAACAATGATGCTAACATGGGCGAGCGGCGTTCATAAATAACTCCAAGCCACACGGGCCCAGGTGTCACACTGAAACCCTGGAGGTTTAACTAAAATGAAGCAGTGTTTATCAGGGACAAGCACAGTCAAGTCCTTCAGTCCAAAGAATGTGCTGGAGGAAATTTTAATATAATATCCGAATCCCTTGGTCTCCAAACATCAATAGTGAAAAATATTTTCAGCACTTAGCAGGTAAATATAGCTTGATGAGTCCCTGGAGAAACCGCAAAAGACAATATTAGCTTTCAGCAAAACACAATTAATTAACCTCCTACAACAATAGCAACTTGCACTTGATCAACACATTTAACACACACAAATATCCACGAGTGTTTCAAGGGATTATCGCCTATAGCAGCCAGGCATATGGTTATAGGAAGAGATCAACAAAAGCTTGACTAAATAAATGTATTCTAGACTTTAAACCAAAGGGAATCTGATGGAAAGGTTTCAATTCAGATGGGCAGAGGCAGGCAATGACAATTTAGTGTCGATCAAGGATTTTTTTTTAGTTCAGTTTAGAGATACAGTACGGGAACAGGCCCTTCAGCCCACCGAGTCCGCACCGACCAGCGATCCCTGCACATTAACATACACACACTTGGGACAATTTTACACATACACCAAGCCAATCAACCTACAAACCTGTACGTCTTTGGAGTGTGGGGAGGAAGTCGAAGATCTTGGAGAAAACCCACAAAGTCACGGGGAGAACGTACAAACTCCGTGCCGACAGCACCCGCAGTCGGGATTGAACCCGGGTCTTCGGCGCTGCAACGCTGTAAGGCAGCAACTCTACTGCGGCGCCACCGTGGCCAAAGGTGCGCAAGAGGCTAAAATTGAAGGAGCGCAGAGATCTCAGAGATGGAGCAAGTCATGAAGATGGGGATAGACAAGGTTGCAGAGGGATTTGATGACCAGAATGACACTATATATAATAATATAGTAATATATAATATTATGTAAAAATAAAACTTCAAATATCATTGCATCCCATTCTTAAACTCCTCCATAATTCTTGTGTGTTAGCCTTTGCATAGGTTTTCTAACGTAACTTTCTTGAGCGAGATTATTTATATGCTGTAGTGTTGTAGTCTAATAAAACAGAGAATAGGCCCTTTGGGCCAATATCCATGCCGACAAGATGCCCATTGAAGCTAGTTCCATTTGCCCGGGTTAGGTTCATATCCCTCTAAATTTTTCCAATCCATGCACCTGCCCAAATGGCTATTAATTGTTGTTATTTTCTTTGTTCATAATTTAGTCCCATAAGCTTAGAAATCTTTCAGAGATAGTCCAATACTTTGGCTTTTAGGAACAGTTAAATAAGAACACAAGGAAGATAGGAAAAAATGGACTGCATCTACCAGATCTAGCCCTCTCATGATTTTATACAGCTCTATAAGATCACCCCTCATCCTCCTGCGCTTCAAGGAATAGAGACCCAGCCGACTGAACCTCTCCCTATAGCTCAGACCTTCTAATCCTGGCAACATCCTCGTAAATCCTCCCTGTACCTTTTCCAGCTTGACAATGTCTTTCCTATAACATGGTGCCCAGAACTGAATACCATACTCTAAATGCGGTCTCACCAACATCTTATACAACTGCAACATGACGCAACTTCTATACTCAATACCTTCATTAGTTAAATGAAGGCCAATGTACCAAAAGCCTTTTTGACCACCTTATCTACTGTGACTCGACCATGAAGGAACCATGCACCTTTACTCCTAGATCCCTCTGCTCTACAACAGGCCCCAGAGGCCTACCCTTCACTGTGTAGGTCCTGCCCATGTAGACTTCCCAAAGTGTAACACCTCACATTTCTTTGTGTTATATTCCATCAACCATTCCTCAGCCCACCCAGCCAATCGATCAAGATCCTGCTGCAATTTTTCACATCCATCTTCACTCTCTGCAAAACCACCCACTTTTGTATCATCAACAAACTTGCTAATCTTGCCCTGTATCTTCTCATCCAAATCATTGATGTAGATGACAAACAGTAACGGGCCCAGCACCGAACCCTGAGGCACACCACTAGTCACAGGCCTCCAGTCCGAGAAGCAACCTTCCACCATCACCCTCTGCTTCCTTCCATGGATCCAATTTTCTATCCTTTCAGCTATCTCTCCTTGGATCCCATGCAATCTAATCTTCCAGAGCAGCCTACCATGCGGAACCTTGTCGAATGCCTTACTGAAATTACTGGCCTTTAGTATTGGCCTAATTACTGACCTGTTGAGTTCCTCCAACACCTTGTGTTTTGATCAGCACAGACTATCCGAGCTAAATATTGAAATGTGTTATGTAATCACAAAAATAATAAAAAAATCCATGGGTAGTAAATGTTAGCTTAGAGCAGGTTGAGTATTAGTAAAGCATTGATATCATTTCGACAACCAGATGGCAAGTGGTCTGTAACTTAACTCCTTGATACTCAATAAATCTCCTGCTTATTTGTGAAATCGTAGCAGGAAATAATGTAACTTATATTTGACCCAAAAGTGGGTACATTGAATTTCCATCTCCTTCCCCCAATTCTATACTTTTTTAGAACAATGGGCGGCTGTTCTGATTGGGTTCCGTTTTGGCCCAGTATCAAGGTCTGACCATAAACAAGATAACGCATTGGGAACAATAAATGTTTGGTGCATAATAGCATATCGCTGATAACCCACTGCAGTTAACAAGAACAGGGTGTGAAATAATTAGGCTGAGCTTCCTATCAATTTACTAAAACTGCAGGATATATTGACAGTGGTAAATAATGCATTCGTAATACAAAAAGACATGAAAATGGAAAATACAACCAAGAAGGAATCATGCTATCTTTGATTAGTTTAGAGATACAGCGTGGAAACAGGCCCTTCGGCCCTTCGGCCCGCCGAGTCCGCGCAGACTAGCAATCCCCGCACACTAACACTATCCTACACACACACGAGAGAAACTTTATTATTTTACCGGAGCCAACTAACCTCCAAAGCTGTACATGTTTGGAGTGTGGGAGGAAACCAGAGCACCCGGAGAAAACCCATGTAGGTACAACTCCGTACAGACAGCACCCGTGGTCAGGATCGAACCTGGGTCTCTGGCGTTGCTTGGCAGCAATCTACCGCTGCGCCACCATGCTGCCCAGTTACTGCCTTATATAGATCATCAAAAGTTGAGACTCCAGCACTGGTCCTTGTGGCATTGCATCTTGCTAACCAGAACAAAAAAAATGTTTCTAATTAATTTCTGTTTCCTGTTAGCCAGCCAATTGTCTCTTTTTTTAAATGTTATTTTTTTAATATTTATTTTATTAGAAGCAATGTACATACATCTTAATCATAATATGCAACATATTACATTTCTTATACAACTTCTTTTTTTTTTAAAACTTTAACCTATAATAGAAAAAGAGAAAATAAAATGAGAAAGAAGAAAAGGGTGAGGATAGTAGTGTAGCGTAGTCCGCAGTAGTTGGCGTTATGTGAATGATAATGGTTAAGTCGACTGCGTGCTTGAAAATGTGAAAAGAAAAGAAGAAAAAAAAGGGCCCCACTAAAAAAAAGTTGGACATTAAGAAAAGAAAAAGAAAATAAGGAATCTAAAAAAAGCAAGAAGGAAAGGGAATGTGTCTAATTCCTGAATGTGCCTAATTCCAATTGTCTCTTGATACCAATATGTAATCTTCTACAACCTGCACTTCCACTTTGTACAGTAATCAATGTGACACCTTATCAATATCATTGGCAAATATAAGCATTGTACAACAACAGATTCTCCGTTACCACAGCACGGTTTAATTCTTCAAAGAATTTCAATAAATTGATCTAACATGATTTGACTTTCAAATGCCATGGTGATTCTGCCCGACCACCTTGGATTTTCCTACCTGTCCTTCAAAAACATCTTTAGTAATAGCTTCTAATATTTTCTCTCTGACAGATGTTAACCAAACTGGTTTGTAGTTTCATATATTCTGTCTCTTTCCCTTTTTCAATGAATGGTTAAAGTTGTTATTTTGCAATCTTGTGGAACCTCCCAGGAACCGTGGTATTTTGGGAAATTTAAACAACGTCTTCTCAGAGATTCTTGCTATTGAGGGAGTGCAGCGTAGGTTCACCAGGTTAATTCCCGGATTGGCGGGACTGAAGAATAGATCGACTGGGCTTATATCCACTGAAATTTAGATGGATGAGATGGGATCTTATAGAGACATATAACATTCTTAAGGGTAGATGCAGGGAAAATGTTCCCGATGTTGGGGGGAGTCCAGAGCCAGGGGTCTCAGCTTAAGAATAAGGAGTAGGCCATTTAGGACTGAGTTGAGGAAAAACCTTTTCACCCAGAGTTGCGAATCTGTGGAATTCTCTGCCACGGAAGACAGAGGAGGCCAATTCACTGGATGTTTTCATGAGGCAGTCAGATATAGCTCATAGGGCTAATGGAATCAAGGGATATGGGGAGAAAGCAGAAACGGGGTACTGACTGCCATGGTCATATTGAATGGTGGCGCTGGCTCGAACGGCTGACCTATTTTCTATGTTTCTGTGATGTTAGGAAGAATTTCAGCAGGAAGATCTGAGAATTCACAGTATCAATAACGTGCTGTGTACCATTGCATCGATGACTGTAATTTTCCTGAGTTCCTCCCTCTCATCCAATTATTTTATCAGGGATTTAAATTTTTTCCACTATGATGAAGATTGTGGCAAAATTTATGCCTGATTCAGCTACCCTCATAGAGTCATAGAGTCTGGTGGTGTGGAAACAAGCCCTTTGGCCCAACTTGCCCACACCGGCCACCACATCTCTTCAGCAGTAGTCCCACCTGCCTGTATTTGGCCCCTAATCCCTCATCTTGCACTTATCTTGGTTATAGACCGCTCTAATCAATAGTGTTTACAATGTTAACTGTTTGCTGTTTTTTTCCAGTGGATATACTAATTATGTACATACAGCAACACTATTATATAAGTATATCAGCATTGAAATAGATTTTTTGCAAATATACCTTCTGTACCAACAGACTTGTGTACAGGTGGAATAGAGTAACATACCTGACAAACCCATTATTGCACAAACAACCCCTTGTCACAGTTCATTGGTCTTGTGCAACATGTCATGGACTGGATTTCCAGTTAAAAACAGCCCGAGGAAAGGCACCGTCTGTATCATTCTCTTTCAACCTTGTACCAATCTTATCTGGTTTAAACCATGTATTTGACAAAGTCATAACACTCCTGTCATCTAATTCCAGACATAGATGCCATGGATTACTGCAATTAAGGTTGATGGGCCACTTAGCGGGTTATTTTGTCTTGGCTCCGAGCTGAAGTTAATGCTGCGTCCAGCATTAACGCAGAGGAGAGATACTGGATTGAGTAAAAACGGATAGAAAGTGGGTGCTCGATAGATTGGCATCACATAATATCAGCAGTTACTTGGGGAGATAAATGATCAGGCAAGTTTTTGTTCTGAGTAGGGGAAATGAGAACCTGAGGAGATAGGTTT
This sequence comes from Leucoraja erinaceus, assembly GCF_028641065.1. Lineage (NCBI taxonomy): Eukaryota > Metazoa > Chordata > Chondrichthyes > Rajiformes > Rajidae > Leucoraja > Leucoraja erinaceus. The sequence continues at coordinate 47,321,746 of NC_073389.1, forward strand.
AAGGTGAAGGGGAGGGTGCGAAGGGGGGGGGGGGGGGGGAAAGATTTATAGGAACCTGAGGGGTAACATTTTTTACACAAAGGGTGGTGGGTGTGAAGGGGGGTGGGGTCAGGGTTTGATCAGGGCAGCACGGTGGCGCAGCAGTGGAGTGGAACGAGCTGCTGAGGCAAGTTCTATTGCAATGTTAATGAAACATTTAGACAGGTACATGGGATTGGAGGGATATGGGCCAAACGGAGGCAGGGGCTAGTGTAAATCGGGGCATGTTGGTCAGCGTGGACAACCTGGGCTGGAGGACCTGTTTCCAAGCTCTATAAAGAAGATGAAGGCTACAGTATATGTCTCAGCAAAACTCCTTTACACACAATGGCCTGGCCCTTAACTCCAAGACGACCAAGGAGCTCATTGTAGACTTCAGGAAGTCCAGAGGCGGCACGCACACCCCCATCCACATTAACGGGACGGAGGTGGAACGTGTTTCTAGCTTCAGGTTCCTGGGAGTCAACATCTCCGATGACCTCTCTTGGACCCACAATACCTCTACTCTGATCAAGAAGGCTCATCAGCGTCTCTTCTTCCTGAGGAGACAGGGTCTCCTCAGATCCTGGTGACCGCTTCGGAGGATATGGGGCAAAACTGTCTCCGACCGGAAGGGCAGAGGGTAGTGTAAATCATCACCGGGGCTCCCTCCATTGAGTCTGTCAGCGTGGACAACCTGGGCTGGAGGACCTGTTTCTAAGCTCGTTGCCGAAAGAGGTCGAGGAACAGCTTTACAGTCATATCAACAACGTAGACTGCCAATCACCACCCCCCCCCCCCCGGACACTTATTATTATTTATTCAAAACGTTTGCCATGTCGCTCTTCAAGGGAGATGCTAAATGCATTTCATTATTTCATTGTCTCTGTACTGTACACTGACAATGACAATTAAATTGAATCTGAATCTGAATCTGAATCTGGTATTAGAAGGCAGAGCCTATTTATGTAGTGGGGCTCTTAAAACAAGGATGGGGTCAAGGAAAGAGCGTTCACGTTGCGGCCCTGTTTCCACCAATCTTTCCACCACCATGCACAAGAAGCACAAGACAGACACTATTGTATGCAGATGCAGGGAAGTGTGTTCAGCTCTGGCTGAACAACATCTAATCTTGTGTGTGGACTCGATAAGAAGAAGAAATCAGGGACAAAAATGAGGTTGATAAGTTTGAATGTATTGATTGCAAATATTGATATTATTACACTGTATTGGTTGTGTTAAACAAGTCACTTTTCTGTGCAACTGAAGTTTAGATGAAATCAAATATATTATCTTCTTTAAAAGTAGACAGTGTATTCAAAATCACAGAGGGCCTTGATAGAGTTAACAGGGACAAAGTACTTCCTCTAGCAAGTGGGTCAGTAACTAAAGGTCACAGATTTGAAATAATTGACAAAAGAACCAAAGGCTTAAGTGAGGAGATTTGTTTTTCTACACAGGTTTGTTAAAATCCGAGATGCAGTATCTAAATGGGTGAAACCCGATTTCAGACAAACTTTCAAAAGGCAAAAGGAAAATGCTGAGAGGGAGGATTTAGCCAAACAATTATTACAAAGATCCGGGCTAGGCAGTGGCAGGACGATTAGCTTCTTTCTGTGCCGCCACTTTCTGAGCTTCTATCTACACTCGGTCAAGTATTACATGTCGACACCCTGTAGTTTATCTTCCAGCATCTCTTCATGGATATATCTTTAATCTGGCCCCAAGTTACTTCACAAGTGAGAATCACTTCATGGTTTACTCATCTTTATTTTCATTGGCATTCTCAACTTCAGTCTCTGCCAGGATTGCCTCTTTCTCAACCATATATCATGTTGAGTTTCTCCCTATTTATGAATATAAGCAATATGTGTGAATGACATAGATGCAGTCCATTCAGCCCACTGAGTATATGCTGGCTATCAGGGAGGAGCAGAATAATAGTTCGCGCCACATTGCTTTTGTAAAGACTTCTTCAAGCATTAGCAAAAAAAAAACCTGACTGCTGGAAGAACTCAGTGGATTAGGCAGCATCTGTGGACAGAGGACATTTTAGGTTTAAAGAAGTGGCTTGACCTGAAACATCATCTATTCACGTCCCTCCACAGTAGCTTCTGATCTGCCGAGTTCGTTTTTCCCCCCTAATGATTCCCTCCTCATGCTACCTTCAGGTAGAAGGTACAGGAGCCTGAAGACTGCAACAACCAGGTTCAGGAATAACTACTTCCCCACAGCCATCAGGCTATTAAACTTATCTCGGACAAAACTCTGAACATTAATAGCCCATTATCTGTTATTTGCACTTTATCAGTTTATTTATTCATGTGTGTATATATTTAATTAACGGTATATGGACAGACTGATCTGTTTTGTAGTAAATGCCTACTATGTTAGAAACATAGAAACATAGAAATTAGGTGCAGGAGTAGGCCATTCGGCCCTTCGAGCCTGCACCGCCATTCAATATGATCATGGCTGATCATCCAACTCAGTATCCCGTACCTGCCTTCTCTCTATACCCTCTGATCCCCTTAGCCACAAGGACCACATCTAACTCCCTCTTAAATCTAGCCAATGAACTGGCCTCGACTACCCTCTGTGGCAGAGAGTTCCAGAGATTCACCACTCTCTGTGTGAAAAAAGTTCTTCTCATCTCGGTTTTAAAGGATTCCCCCCTTATCCTTAAGCTGTGACCCCTTGTCCTGGATTTCCCCAACAGCAATCTTCCTGCATCTAGCCTGTCCAACCCCTTAAGAATTTTGTAAGTTTCTATAAGATCCCATCTCAATCTCCTAAATTCTAGAGAGTATAGAAACATAGAAATTAGGTACAGGAGTAGGCCATTCGGCCCTTCGAGCCTGCACCGCCATTCAATATGATCATGGCTGATCATCCACCTCAGTATCCCGTACCTGCCTTCTCTCCATACCCCCTGATCCCATTAGCCACAAGGGCCACATCTAACTCCCTCTTAAATATAGCCAATGAACTAGCCTCAACTACCCTCTGTGGCAGAGAGTTCCAGAGATTCACCACTCTCTGTGTGAAAAAACTGTATAAACCAAGTCTATCCAGTCTTTCTTCATAAGACAGTCCTGACATCCCAGGAATCAGTCTGGTGAACCTTCTCTGCACTCCCTCTATGGCAATAATGTTCAGTTGTGCTGAAGCAAAGCAAGAATTTCATTGTCCTATCAGGGACACATGACAATAAACTCACTTGAACTTGATTCCAGCATCTTCAGTCTCTTGTGTCTTCGACAAACTTCTCTCGCTTTTTATAAAAAATGACTTAATGGTGTGGGAATCTCGAGCAAGAAAAAGATTGCTGGGGAGGGAAATGGATAGACAATGTTTCGGGTCAGTCAATACTTCTTCGGACTGATGGAGTAGAGGGGAGATTGCTAGTTAAAGCGAGGTGAGGGGAACGGGTGGAGCAAGAATGGTGGATACAGGTGAGGAGGGAGGACTGAGTGGCGATTGGGTGGAGATGGTAACAAAACATAGAGGTGAAATGGAGACAAAAAGCTGCCGGTGAAGGAAGGAAAAGGAGTTTAGTTTGGTATATTTAGTTTAGAGATACATCTTGAAAACAGGCCCTTCGGCCCATCGGGTCCACACTGACAAGCGATTCCCGCATATTAACACTATCCTACACACTTCTTCTTCTTCTTGCGTATAGCGTGCACAGCCTAAAGTTGTAGGTCAACTTGTTCTATTTGATCTGTTTGTTTGTGCACGTTGAATTGATTGCATTAGTCGAAACAGGGTGGACCACGTGAAGGTTGCAATCTCCCACCCCATCCTACACTTTAGGGATAATTTTTACATTTACCATGCTAATTTACCTACATACCTGTACGTCTTTGGCGTGTGGCAGGAAACCAAAACTCTCGGAGAAAACCCACACGGTCACAGGGAGAACGTACAAACTCTGGTTCAGACAGCACCCGTGGTCGAGATCGAACCCGGGTCTCTGGCGCTGCAAGCGCTGTAAGGCAGCAACTCTACCGTTGCGCCACCGTGCCGGCCCGAGTTGTGAAGAGGGATGGATGGTGGGTACAATAGATGGGAACTAGGGCGAGGGGGAATTTAAAAAAATGGGGTATGGAGGTGCAGGACATGAGTAGAAGGAGGAAGGGAAAAGAACAGGGTGACTAGGGCAGTGGGAGAAAGGTGTGTGTATGGGAGTTAACGGAAAAACCAGAGGAGATGATAAGGAGGGTCAGGGCTTTATCTGAGATTAGAGCCTTCAATATTCATGCTGTCAGGCTGTAAGCTGCACCAAGCGGAATATGAGGTGCTGTTCGTCCAGTTTGCATGCGGACTCACCCTGGCAATGGAGGAGGTCAAGGACGGGAATGTCTGTATGGGAATGGGTCCCAAGAATTGGTGTGACATGGTTAAGTCCAGGGATCAGGGCGGCACTGTGGCAAAGGGGTTGAGTTGCTGCCTTACAGCGCCAGAGAGTTTGACCCAGACTATGTATGCTGTCTGTGTGGAGTTTGTATCCCTTTGACCGTGTGGGTTTTCTCCAGGTGCTCAGGTTTGCTCCCAAAGTCCAGGTCTGTAGGTTAATTGGCTTCTGCAAATTGTAAATTGTCCTCAGTGTGTGTGTAGGATAGTGCTAATGGGCGGGTGGTCACTGGTCGGTGCAGACACGGTGGGCCGAAGGGCCTGTTTCTATGCTGTGTGTCTGACGGTCTAAAGGCTAAATGGATGTCAGGTGAGCCTAGGATCCAGGCAGGCAGAGTTGGGATCTCCCTACCTCTGGCCTGTATCCTCCAGCTTCCATCTGTGGTTCTAACTGTGGTGTTGTCAACATATGCTCCTCTTAGGGAGGATTGGGTTAACTTGGGTATTTGTGAATCTGCTGCAACTTCCTTTGTTGGTTTTATGAGAAAACTGCCACCCCATATCAATAACATCCAAGCCAAAAAAGATTTTGAGTTCAGATTTGGGAAACACAGCACAATATGGAACAGCTGACACCTTGTAGCGCATGTCATTCATGCATGAAGTCAGATTGTTTGTTTACTAAAAGAGAAATGAGCCATAGAATCATAGAGCTATGCAGCACAGAAATAGGCCCTTTGGCCCAACCCATTGATGCCAGCCAAGGTGTCTTCCTGAACTAGTCCCCTTTGTCTACAATTACAACACTTGACACACATTTGGTCAGGTACATGAACATTTTTAAGGCAGAGTTAGACAGATTCTGGATTAGTACGGGTGTCAGTGGTTTATAGAAACATAAAAAACATAGAAAATAGGTGCAGGAGTAGGCCATTCGGCCCTTCGAGCCTGCACCGTCATTCAATATGATCATGGCTGATCATCCAACTCAGTATCCCGTACCTGCCTTCTCTCCATACCCCCTGATCCCCTTAGCCACAAGGGCCACATCTAACCCCCTCTTAAATATAGCCAATGAACTGGCCTCAACTACCTTCTGTGGCAGAGAATTCCAAAGATTCACCACTCTCTGTGTGAAAAATGTTTTTCTCATCTCGGTCCTAAAAGATTTCCCACCTTATCTTTAAACTGTGACCCCTTGTTCTGGACTTCCTCAACATCGGGAACCCTTATGGGGAGAAGGCGGGAGAATGAGGTTAGGAGGGCGAGATAGATCAGCCATGATTGAATGGCGGAGTAGACTTGATGGGTTGAATGGCCTAATGCTAAATGCTCCTAGCACTTATGACCTTATGATAAGAATCGAAACTTTTCCTATCCATGTACCTGTCCAAGATTCTTTCAAATGTTGTAATTGTACGCACCTCTACCACTTCCTCTGGCAACTTATTCCATTTATCCATCCCTCTCTTGGGTCCATTTTAAATCTTTCCCACTCACTATAAACCTAGTAACCCAGCCCCGTAGCTTTAGACTCCCGTACCCTGTGGAAAAAGACTGTGAATAACCACCTTATCGATACCTCTCATGAATTTATAAATCTACATTAAATCAGCCCTCAACCCCTTATGCTCGTAGGGAATAGTCACAGCCTATAAAGTCTCTCTTTATAACTCAAGCCCTCCAGTCCAGATGATATCCTCATGTGTAGGAAGGAACTGCAGATGCTGTTTTAAACTGTAAAAAGAAACAAAATGCTGGAGTAATTCAGCGGGGAAAGGCAGCATCTCTGGAGAGAAGGAATGGGTGACGTTTCGGGCCGAGACCCTTCTTCAGACCTCGTATGGGTGGTCTGCAAGTAAGAATCAAGAGTCTAAGATGACGTCACAAGATCATGATCAAAGTACAGTACTAGAAATTGATTACTTAAGGTGATCACTAGGATTACTCTAGCTTCTTTGCCTCCTTGTCTTTCAGAAAGTTACACAAAAATGCTGGAGAAACTCAGCAGGTGCAGCAGCATCTATGGAGCGAAGGAAATAGGCAACGTTTTGGGCCGAAACGTTGCCTATTTCCTTCGCTCCATAGATGCAGCTGCATCTGCTGAGTTTCTGCAGCATTTTTGTGTACCTTCGATTTTCCAGCATCTGCAGTTCCTTCTTAAACTCCTTGTCTTTCAGGGTCTGTTCTTTTTTTATTTTCCAGTGGGCCTGAGTTTTAAGTGTCACCTGTCAATTTGCATTCTCCCTCATTGCTGAAAACTTTCTGAACCTTCCCTTGGAATCAGCCTTTCAAACTGGTTTAACATTAACAGAGTTTTTCCACTGCTTACAAGTATGTGCGGGGCGTAGCTTAAACCACCCAACCCACAGGATGAATGGCATCAGCAGTACCTTTTATAGCTGCCCTCGGGGTCCGAGTTAAAGCTAAACTGGCAGGGCCAGAGTTTCTCTCCTGCACTAATGCAGTCACATGTTGCCGACCTTGTCTTGGGACAAGGGCCGGAAGGAAGGTCAGCTGGGAGAGGAACACAGACTGACCTCTGATCCCTCTGCACAGTTTCTTTTCAATTAAAGGTTTTGAATTTGTGCGCCCTTGTCAAGTTTTATGTTGAAGTGATCTCAAGCATGGCAGCTTCCCCATCGAAAGACGTAGGTTTAAATTCCAGTTTAATAAGTAGTGGGTGATGAAATCTCCAGTACAGGAGTCTATGTCCATTCTCGCAGGTGAATGTGATGTATCTTGTGCCACTGATTTGGAGGGGAGCTTCGGGCAATATTTATCCCTCTTCTGATCGTAAGGTCATAAATGATACGAGCGGAATTTGGCCATTCGGCCCATCAAGTCTACTCCGCCATTCAATCATGGCTGATCTATCTCTCCCTCCTAACCCAAACATGTAATGCTGGGGCTCTACAAGGTGCTAGTCAGGTTGCATTTGGAGTACTGTGAGCAAACTTTGGCCCCATATCTGAGGAAGGAGGGCGGTTGTGGAGAGGTTCCAGAGGAGGTTTACAAGATTCTCCCTGTAACCCCTGCCCCCTGTACTAATCAATAATCTATCTATCTCTGCCTTAAAAATATCCATTGACTTGGCCTCCACAGCCGTCTGTGGCAAAGAATTCCACAAGTTCACCAGCCTCTGACCTCATCTCTTTCCACCTCATTTCTTTCCTTTTATTCCGATCTCTAGTCCTCTCGACCTCTCGTCCTGGACCTTCCCATTAGTGGAGACATCCTCTCCACATCCACTCAGTCCAAGCCTGACTGATGTGCTCAGTAAGTCCTGCGCACAACACTGACATTCACTCCAATGTCGAAAATGAGTTTGCATAGTTGGCTGAAAAAAATATAAATATTATTACTGTAGCTTCTGGTACATAAAAATAATAAACGACATCACCGATTCAATGGCACTTTATTGTCATGTGTACCTAGGTACGATGACATTCTTTGTTTTTTTGTATAAGAGGGAACTGCAGATGCTGGAGAATCGAAGGTTAAACAGAAAAGCTGGAGAAACTCAGGGGGTGCAGCAGCATCTATGGAGCGAAGGAAATAGGCAACGTTTCGGGCCGAAACCCTTCTTCAGACTGATCGGGGGTGGGGGTAGGTGGGGACAAGAAAGGGAAAAGGAGGAGTAGCCAGAAGGCTGGAGGGTGGGAGGAGACAGCAGGGGAGCTGAGGAAGGGGAGGAGACAGCAAGGACTAACAAAATTGGGAGAATTCGATGTTCATGCCCCGGGGTGCAGACTCCCCAAACCCCCGTTCCCCTCCTCCTCCGAACAGCACCTCATATTCCGTTTGGGGAGTTTGCACCCCCGGGGCATGAACATCGAATTCTCCCAATTTTGTTAGTCCTTGCTGTCTCCTCCCCTTCCTCAGCTCCCCTGCTGTCTCCTCCCACCCTCCAGCCTTCTGGCTACTCCTCCTTTTCCCTTTCTTGTCCCCACCTACCCCCACCCCCGATCAGTCTGAAGAAGGGTTTCGGCCCGAAACGTTGCCTATTTCCTTCGCTCCATAGATGCTGCTGCACCCGCTGAGTTTCTCCAGCTTTTCTGTGTAACCTTCTTTGTTTTTGTACACAGCCCGGTAAAATCATATGGTAGCCTGGATACAGTAAAATCGGGGCAAGCGCGAAGAAGCACAAATTTCATTTATTATGTGTTTAAGAAGGAACTGCAGATGCTGGAAAATCGAAGGTACACAAAAATGCTGGAGAAACTCAGCGGGTGCAGCATCATCTATGGAGCGAAGGAATGTCAGTCAGAAGTCTATCACCTGCGATGGAGATAGTGAGGTCAAGGAATGGTAGGGAAGTGTCGGAAATGGTCCAGGTGTATTTGAGTGCCGGATGGAAGTTAGTGGTGAAGTGGATGAAGTCAGTCAGTTGTGTGTGGGTGCAGGAGGTGGCACCAAAGCAGTCGTCGATGTAATGGAGGTAGTGGTCGGGGATGGGGCCCTGGTACGTATTGAACCGGGAATGTAAAAAGTTCGACGTCTGAAAAGGGTTTCGGCCCGAAACGTTGCCTATTTCCTTCGCTCCATAGATGCTGCTGCAACCGCTGAGTTTCTCCAGCATTTTTGTGTACCTTCATTTATTATATGTCAGGTACTTATTGTAGGTCGTGATTTTAACCGCAATAAGAAATAATAAATGAGAAAGCGCGGTCCTGACTTTCCATCCAACTCACTGGAGACCCTTGGATTATCGTTAATTGGACTTTACCTTGCGTTAAACGTTATTCCCTTTATCCTGTATTTGCCCACTCTGGGCGACTGGATTGTAATCATGTATATTATTTCCCGCTGACTGGATAGCACGCAACAAGAAAGCTTTTCATTGTATCTCGGTACATGGGACACAAGGCTAAACTAAAGGGAAAGCCAGTCAAGCCAGCCAGTCTCCAGAAATGCCCACACGTATATTGGACACAAAGCAGCCATTACTTGTAATGTGGAGGCATTAAATACAGAGTTATCATAGCCACCTGCCCGGTAAACTGGTGCTAAGCATGTTTCTTTCAGCGCAAGCCATAAAACTGATGCTCTGGAAGTTCCGGGTAGTAGCAGTGGTTTTCCAGTTAAGTTACACCGTTTAAAAAAAATTGCATTCCCCATCACAAATCATGTTCATGCTAATAAACCATTTTCTGTACCAGATATTATATTTCCCATGTGATGCTGTGCTAGAGATATTGCTGATCAAAATGAGATGCCTTGTCCCAAAGCAGCTTTGCCATCATTTTCAAACAAGGCATATATACAATATATGGTTGCATGATTTATGGAGGCAGTCGCTGTGCTTGTTTCAAGTTCTGCACCTGTCTTTAAGCAAAACACCCTTGCCTCCCACATAGCCTCCTTGGGTTATATCCTTTCCCTTGTTTGAGGGGCGTCTCCACCAGATTCAGCCCCTCAATGTTCAGCAGCCGAAGGCCCCAAAATCTATAACACTCCCCCGCAGAGCCTTGGCATTGGCTCCACCGAGCTTCAGTGCATTCCTCAGCAGGTACCCCTGCAGTGTGGAGCAGCCCAGTCGGTAATATTCCCCGACGGACATCTCACTCTGCAGTGATACCAACAAGGTTCTGGCTTCAAAAGAGCATCTTTCATCGAGTTGATGATCTTAGAGCAGCATTTGATGTCCGTATCCTAGTACGTCCCTTGGTTTCACGCAACCCTGAAATGACGTCAAGCCAGGAATGGATGTTGTCATTTTCATGTGAAGATCCCTTCAAAGAAACCAGGTCCAAACCTGACCGAGGCTGCAACTACCAGCTGGGATGTTGGTCGGCATGAATTGGGAGGGATGTGTGTCGGCTGACAGCTAATTCAAAGAACAGACCTGCTCAACAAGTTAAACAAGTGAGCCTGCATTTGAATTTTTTTTTTTTTTAAATGATCTGGCCAAAAAAACATCCACCGAAACATTTTTTCTTGAAAGAACATCTCGAGCGAGGGAGGTTTCAGGTTCTGGCTGAGGGGAGAAGGGGAGGTGATGCTGGTGGCTGCCAAAATCTTGGAAAATCCAGATCTGAGTGTGTACAGCCCGAAACAAGCTCTGATTGGAAGCCGCAATCGTGATTGTCACATTGAAATAGTGGTACTTAGCAAATCCATAATCCTGGGTGTGGCGAGTAACATTCTCAACTTTCCCACTGCAGACTTGTTTTCAAAAGCAGCCCCATAAATGTCCCTCAGCTTTTTTTCCAGCTCGATATAGTTTTTACTCTTTGCAGTGACATTAATGTTAACGATATGACTAAAACTTTGGCTCCTTCATTCTAGCAAGGACACAGACCTTGAATTTCAGAAATGCAACCTGTTTTGTTTTTTTAAATCAGCTTCATGCTGAAGCAGGTTCCCTACCCAAAATGTCATCAACTTTAATATCGTTTAGAGATACAGCGTGCAATCAGGCCATTCGACCAACAATCGCCCATACACTAGTTCTATTCTACACACTAGGGACAATTTAAATAACCTACAAACCTACACATCTCTGGAGTGCGGGAAGAAACCCGAGCACCCGGAGAAAACCCACGTGGTCACAGGGAAAACCTACAAACTCCATACAGACAGCACCTGTAGTCAGGATCGAACCGGCGAAACGATCGCCGAGTCTGGGCATGACGATGGTCTTTCACTGATATAACCTCCGACTCTAAGGCCAAGACTTGATTCTGTACCTAAAGGGCCTGTCCCACAAGCATGCGACCTGCATGCGGCAAGCGCGACCAAACCGGAAGCGGGGGCCGCTCGGAGGTCGAGTGATCCCCGTACAGGGCCGGTCCCACCAGCATGCACCTGAATGCGGCGAGCGCGACCAAACCGGAAGCGAGGGCCTTGCGGAGGTCGAGTGAGTGACGTGAAGTTCGAGCGAAGTCCGCGGGAAGTTTGCGCGTAACGTACGCCGTCAAGATGCTGCGTACTGCATTGAGACGCTCCACACGCCCGTGAAGGCGTTGCGTAGGGTATCGAGGTGGCTGCGGGCCGGCAGGCCGTTGCCGCGCGGGATTTTTGAACAAGGGCAGTTTTTCGGAGCCCCGTGCGATGTCGGGACCAGCTCCGCACAACTCCATACGGTTCCGGCGATCGAAGTAGGACCAGCCCCGCGAGGCCATACGGCTCAAGCGACCACGTTAGGTCACGCTTGCCGCATGGAGTCGCATGCTCATGGGATAGGCCCTTAACCTAGCCATTTTCCTTTGAGAGCTCTGCTATTGTACAGCAGTGAAAGGTTTGCCTCACCAGTGGTTTAGGGGCATTTATTAGTGCCTCATGCCTTGTGTGTAAGGTATTACAAACTATTCCAACAGTGTGCCATGCAACAGCATTTCTCACACCCAAGAAGGTGCAGAAGAATTTCTAAGTGTGGGAGATCTTGGCTTTCAAAAATAATCCCCATTTTAGAGTACGTGGAGGGGGGCCTGTGATCCTGTCTTGGGTCTCTGTGCCTCGACACAAGTTGGAGGTGGACTCTCGACTACTGGCAAGTTTTGTGTAGGAAGGAACTACAGATGCTGGTTTGAACCGAAGATAAACACAAAATGGTGGAGTAACTCAGCGGGACAGGCAGCATCTCTGGAGAGAAGGCATGGGTGACGTTTCGGGTCGAGACCCTTCTTCAGACACTGGCACACACCAATTTGGTCAAATTACATTTCTATCCTTTCTTTAAAAAGAAACTCTGCCCTCTCCTTGGGTCTCCACAACCTACCACCTGCATCTTTTACCCTGTCACGAACGATCGTGGAACAATGGATTAATTATGTCCCGTCACACAAAACCCCAAATCAATTCGATTAAAGCACTTGCATTTCTAAACATTCATAAACACTTTACAGCAATTGAAGCTCTTTTTGAAATGTAGTCATTGTGCTAATGTGGGAAATACAGCTGCCAATTATGTCCAGCAAATTCCCACACCCAACAAATTTGATCGCAACCAATCTCATTGAATAAATGATGCTTGTGGTGGGTTCAATATTGATCAGGCCATCCAAAATAACTACCAAGCACTTCCTGTTAAAGAAGGAACTGCAGATGCTGGAATAATCGAAGGTAGACAAAAATGCTGGAGAAACACAGCGGGTGAGGCAGCATCTATGGAGCGAAGGGATAGGTGACGTTTTGGGTCGAGACTCTTTTATACTCTTTATGCTCTAATAATTTTCAAACTATTCCCAAGGATATCAAGGCAGGATTGCATGGGCCGCAGTATAATATTCCATGGCCTAGGCTCTGGAGTTGGACATTCAGCCACCAACCTCCTGAACCAGAGCTAATGTGTTATCACTAGTCCACAGTTAATAGCTTCACATTCAGCCTAGCACTTGGACCAGGTGAGGCACGCCACACTGTTTAACTCCTGTCATCGACTTGCAAAAAGTCCCTAGTGCAATCAAAGCAATTTGTAGCTTGGAGTTCATTTGGAGTTTATGTCATTCAATAGCCTAGTGCTATTGCTAGTTGGGAAGAAGCTGTTTCCGAACCTGGACGTTTCAGTTTTCAGACTCCTATACTTTCCTCCCAATGGCTGGAGTGAAATGAAGATGTAGCCAGGGCAGTGTGGGTCCTTGATGATGCTGGCTGCCTCTTTGAGGCAATTACTTCTGGAGATCCCTTCGATGGTGGGGAGGTCAGTACCTGCGATGGACTGGGCAGTGTCCACCACTTTTTGATCTCGTAAAGAAACATAAAACAGGTAGATTATATTATTTTCAGTCAGGTTTAAGAAAAGTTTTACAGTGATTACAGAGTCAGGCTGCACAGAAACACCTCCAAATTAATCTTAGATTTTTGATTATGAATCTGAATTTAAGTTCCACAATTTGAATTGTTCAAGAGTTCAAGAGAGTTTTATTGTCATATGTCCCTGATAGGACAATGAAAATCTTGCTTTGCTTTAGCACACCAGAACATAGTAGGCACGAATACTGAACAGATCAGTGTGTCCATACACCATTGCATAAATATATACACACATGAATAATTAAACTGATAAAGTGCAATTAAACAGATTATTGGCTATTAATGTTCAGAGTTTTGGCTGAGCTGAGTTTAATAGCCTGGTGGCTGTGGGGAAGCAGCTATTCCTGAACCTAGATGTTCCAGTCTTCAGGCTCCTGGACCTTCTACCTGAATGTAGCGGAGAGGTGAGTGTGTGGCCAGGATGGTGTGGGTCCTTGATGATGCTTCAAGCCTTTTTGCGATAGATCTCCTCGATGGAAGGGAGGTCAGAGCCGATGGTGGACTGGGCAGTGTTTACTACTTTTTATAGTCAGTTTCGCACGGTGCACGGTGAAATTGGAATTCGGATCTCTGACAAATTAGTCCAGGTCTCAGGATTACACAGGCATATCCCTGAAGCAGCCTTATGTATTTAAGATCATAAGTGATAGGAGTAGAATTTGGCCATTCGGCCCATCAAGCATTCAATCATGGCTGATCTCTCTCTCCTTCCTGATCCCATTCTCCTGCCTTCTCCTCACAATCTCTGACACCTGTTGTGGACCAGTTAGTTAAGATCACAACTTGCGTGCCACCATGAAGCAGGCTTAACTTTAGAGATACAGGCTCTTCGACCCATCAACCAGCGACTATCCCACACGTTAATAATCACACACACACACACACACACACACACGACAATATAACCAAAGCCAATTAACCTACAAACCTGTACATCTTTCGAGTGTGGGAGGAATCCAAAGCACTCGGCGAAAACCCACGCAGGTCACAGAGAGAACATATAAACTCCGTACAGACAGCACTCACAGTCAGGATCAAACTCGGGTCTCTGGCGCTGTGAGGCAGCAGCTCTACCGCTGCGTTACTGTGCCGGCCCTTGTGCCACAGTGCTGCCTGAATAAATTGGAAATAGATTTCTGTGGACAGTTGAATTTAGGAAGGTGCTTCACAGTTCAACAGACAGAGTCAAAGGGTTTTGTGGGGTAAAAATGTCAAGGTATGGGGGTTAATACTACTCCCTGCATACATCTTGGAGCTGGTGACTTGCAATGCAGGTAACACCAGTCACAGCCAGAACAATAAACAAGCTGTGTGAAATGGGGCAATGCACCTGGTATCAGCTACACTTCGACTGAAAGGATGTAACTGCATTGCTGAATGAACCAAGATTTATTTACCGACAAACAATAACAGAGCTGTTTGCTTACAATCCAAATGTAAAGTACATGGCCTAATTAACCAGTAGTACTGTAATTACACTTTGACTATCTCGTATCGCATTGTTGAGATATCTCAAAGCCCTTTGCTCAGTAAGCTACTGTTTGAAATGCTGTACCTGATGCTTTGCAAACAAATCCGCTTGTCCCTTCTGCAGTCATTAGATTGTCGAGAATGCCAGGCTGACCTGTTTTATTTAGAATCGAGGATCTGGGGGAGTCCAGAACCAGGGGTCACAGTTTAAGAATAATGGGTTAAGCCATTTAGGATTGAGATGAGGAAAAACATTTTCACCCAGAGAGTTGGGAATCTGTGGAATTCTCTGCCACAGAAGGCAGCGGAGGCCAATTCACTGGATGTTTTCAAGAGAGAGTGAGATTTAGCTCTTAGGGCTAATGGAATCAAGGGATATGGGGAAAAAGCAGGAATGGGGTACTGATTTTGGATGATCAACCATGATCATATTGAATGGTGGTGCTGGCTCGAAGGGCCGAATGGCCTAGTCCTGCACCTATTTTCTATGTTTTTTTATGCTGGTTTACCAATCTAAGGCACAAAGTGCTGTATTAACTCAAGGGGTCAGGCAGCATCGCTGGAGAACATCGGTGATGTTTTGGGTCGAGTCCCTTCTTCAGACTGATTGCAGGGGTGGGCTGAAAGGATGGGTTGGATCCCCCAACCCTGCAATCAGTCTGAAGGGGGGGGACATGACCCGAAATGTCACCTGTCTATGTTATCCAGGGCTGCTTCCTGACCTGTTGAGTTACTCCAGTTCTTTTTATCGGACCTGTTTTATCTGTTGGTCATGCCTAGTGCGGAGTTAGTGTGTGTTTGGGATAGTACGTGAACAGAGGGTGCCGGAGGTTCAACAAGGACAAGACGGCGGGCGGGGGGGTCGCCGAGAGAACAAAGAGAGACCATTGGGGGCTACATTGAACACTTTGTAACTTTGCCCTATACGTGGCGACTCTTTGCATACTTTGTGTATAGTATGGGCAACAAAGAATTTCACTGACAGGTCACATGTGAAAATAACATCTCTATCTAGTCCAGTGGTTCTTAACCTCGGGTTCGTGACACCTTGTAGGGGTCATTTGGGGATTTGCCCGGGGTCATGAAGGGGACACAAATAACATATCAATTTGTTGAGCCCGTGTTTAGGAACCTAACAAATACCACATACAGTATTTTGTTTGCCGATGCGCGTACTGGTGCCAAAAATGTTAAGAACCACTGATCCTAGTCAGAGGGTGGCGAATCTGTGGAATTCATTGCCACAGTCGGCTGTGGAAGGAGGCCAAGTCGTTGGGTAATTTTAAGGCACAGGTTGACAGATTCTTGATTAGTTAGGGTGTCAGGGATTACGAGGAGAAGGCAGGAGAATGGGATTGAGAGGGAAAGATAGATCAGCCATGATTGAATGACGGAGTACACTTGACGGGCTGAATGGCCTGATTCTGCTCATGTAACTTATGAACTATTGGGGCAAGGTTTTCTCATGGGAAGGCGAGATGTGTAACATACATTCACATTTAAAAATTGCTAAAACTGAATGAGTGTTTGAATTATGACCCAAATTAGATTCACAAGGCAGAGTGAATGAGTCTCACAAAGATGAAACAAGTTCACAGTGCTTACCGGCACAAAATAACTTAAAAATGCAGCACCGTGGGATTGTACAGATAACCTGCTCTGTTGTTGAACTGCCTAATACCAGTTAGACCCAACACTAATGAAGCAATTTATTCGGTCACTTTTGCCACTCATTACCTTTAGCGATTAGTCTTTTGCAAGAGTTCGTAACATCTTGTTCATTGGCATCCAACAAACAGAATCTTCAATCAATCATTCAGGACACAAGCAGCACAATCCCACAAAACCAGCTCCTCCACATTATTACTCAAGGTAATAAATCAGGTTGTAGTCAGAACAGGAAATCTCACACATTCTTCTATTAACAACAACATGCCCTGAAAACAATAAATTGCTTCGCAGGAATACAATTGAACAGAATTTCTATTGAGCCAACGTAAGGAGATAGAAAGTCGGTGATAGATGAAGGCTTTAAGGTCATAAGGCCATAAAGTCATACAGCACGGAAACAGGCCCTTCGGCCCAATTCGTCCATACCAACCAAGATTCCCCCATCTACGCTAGTCCTATTTGCCTGCATTTGGCCCCTATCCCTCCAACCTTTCAGCACAGCGGCACAGTGGGGCAGCAGTAGAATTTTATGCCCCGTCCCACTTAGGAATCCTGAATGGAAACCTCTGGAGACTTTGCGCCCCACCCAAGATTTCCATGCGGTTCCCAGAGGTTGCAGGTGGTTGCCGGAGGTTGCAGGTAGTGGAAGCAGGTAGGGAGACTGACAAAAACCTCCGGGAACCTCCGGAAACCGCACGGAAACCCTGGGTGGGGCGGTATCTCTAAATTAAACTAAACTTTTTATAGACATACCCTTTCATACGTCTGCTGTAAAGGAAGGAAGAGATGGAATAAAGGAAAGCTTGGGGTGCAGGCAGCTGAAGACACGACAGATAATGGAAATTGAGAAACCAGGCTGGATTGGGGTGCACACGAATAGAAGGGCAATGCCATGGAAGGCTTTGAAAACCAGGGTGGAAATTATGAAATTTACATGGTTGGACCATGAGCCAACACATGTCAACAGGTGATAGTTATCGGTAACAGGCCTTTTGCAGGATAGTCAGAACCTTTTCCTCATGATAGAAAAAACAAATACTAAAGGACATAGGTTTAAGGTGAGAGGGGCAAAGTGTCAAGGAGATGTGCCAGGCAACATTTTTACACGGAGGGTTGTGAGTGCCTGGGATGCCCTGCCAGGGTTTGTAGTTGAGGTAGATACAATGTTGGATTCAAGAGGCTTTTGATAGGCATGGGATAGAGGGATATGTATTATGTACAGGAAGATAAGAGATGGGCTTGGCATCATGTTCAGCATGGACATTGTGGGCCAAATGGCCTTTTCCAAATAATTCAAGGTGAAACATAAGTGAAGAGAAGTGCAGCATCAATCATGACACCAGATTAACAATGACCACACTAGCACTCACCATAAGGTGAACTCACCTAATAGGCTTCATTTCCAACAACAAACAAAAACATCTGGATGTTCTCAGTCCACACAAAGATACAGTCCCTTGTTATCAGTGGGGAGACACAGGCCAACTTGGATTAGTGGGAGAGTCCAGGACTAGAGGCCATAGCCTCAGAATTAAAGGACATTCCCTTAGGAAGGAGATGAGGAGGAATTTCTTTAATCAGAGTGTGGTGAATCTGTAGAATTCTTTGCCACAGAAGGCTGTGGAGGCCAAGTCAATGGATATTTTTAAGGCAGCGATAGATAGGTTCTTGATTAGTATGGGTGTCAGGGGTTATGGGGAGAAGGCAGGATAATGGGTTTAGGAGGGAGAGATAGATCAGCGCTGATTGAATGGCAGAGCAGACCATGAGCCAAATGGCCTATTTCTGCTCCTATTACTTATGGTTACTCCCAGCAGCCTTGCCTTTCCTCCTGCCTGGAGCTCTGAGGTCAGGCTGACAAGCATTAGATTAATTGGCCCAATAATCATTAATTGGACCCAGCTGTGGCTCATTTGACTGTGGTCAAAAAGGCAGTCAGCATCATCAGAGACACAGCCCACTTTGGCCAAACACTCCTTTCACTGCTCTTATTGGGAAGAAGATATAGGCTCAGGTCTCACTACAACCTCCAAATAACCTCTGAACCATATAGACTTGGTGGTATTAGTTTTGTCTGTTTGTGCTATTATTGTTTGTTTCTTTCTTTCTATGTGTGTGTGTGTATACGGTATATATATATAAAGCAAGGATCTGTGGATACTGCTTTCAACTGAAGGTAGACATTAAAAAACTGGAGTAACTCAGTGGGTCAGATAGCATCTCTGGAGAAAAGAACTGGGTGATGTTTTGGGTTGAGACTCTTCTTCAGACCTCCTTGTTATATATCCTCTTGGATACATATGAAGCCATACATATATATAACTTTTTTTCTCATCTATTATATTGTTTACTGAGTATTACGTTTACACATTCTGTTATGCCATTATAAGTAAGAATTTCATTGTTCTATCTGGGATATATGACAATAAGACACTCTTGACTGGATTTACTGCAGAGTGTCATTTTTTTTCAGCAGCCAGCCATTGCTTGTGGGGCCGATCGTAGGCTTCCAGTGATGGCGTTCGGAGAGTGGCCCTAAGGCGGGATGTGCTCTCGCAGAAGCTCGATGATATCAGTGGTTCTTCACTATGTTGTGCCAGCGAAACAAAGTGCAGATGCTGCAGAGAGACGTGGCTTCCAAATCCTAAGCAGGTCAGTGTGGATGCCATACTAAGGGCAGGTTGAGACATTGGGTTTGAATCTGCTCCAGACTGGGAGACGGGATTTATATGAGATTCTTGATCTGATACCCGAGTCAGACAGACTGTGCGTATTCCAGGCATAGTTTCTCACCCACACACCCGCAGTGAGTTCCAGCAGTTTTCTCCATTTGGCAGCTGTGGCCGGATGGGTCATCCACTTTCAAATATGGAGAAAGACTCTCATTTACGTAGTATCTTTCACCTACCCGACTCGTACTAAAGCACTTAAATAATAATGAAATGTCGCAGGACACGTAGCTGACAATTTGTGCACAATGAGATTGATAAAACAGCATTGTGATATTGAGTAGATAATCTGTTCAAGTGGGATAGACACAAAAAGCTGGAGTAACTCAGTGGTACAGGCAGCATCTCTGGAGAGAAGGAATGGGTGACGTTTTGGGTCTATCTTCAGAGTATAACCAGCATCTGCAGTTCCTTCCTATACATCTGTGCAAATGGGTCAAGAAGGGTCTCGACCTGAAATGTCACCTATTCCATTTCTCCAGAGATGCTGTCCAGCCTTTTGTGTCTATCTTCTGTTCAAGCAATGTTGGTTGAAGGACCAATGTTAGCCAAGGCTTAACAAAATCTTCCCTTCTCTTCAACAAAATCAATTATTTGGTTTATCATGTCCATTTGAGATAACTAACATCACGTTCGTTTAAAATCTCACCTGAATGATGGAAATATTTTCTAACTGTTTTGGAGGAAGTCCAAATTGCCCAGTTTAAATATTACCTTGGCTGGCAATTAAATCAATTTCATTACATCTAATAATTTATAAGCAGCATGCAGGAATGCTGTAAAAATCCCAGCAGATTCATCAATGTCCTTCAAGGAGGACAACTTGCCATTCCAGCTAATGTGGCCTACACATAAAAAGGCTTAAATATGGTTGTTTCTTAATTCCTTCGGAAGTTATATTTCAGGGCACTTTATTATTGTTATTGATGTTATTTTAATTTTAATACGCTGTTCAACGCATATCTAATATTAATTCTTCAATGAGTTCCCTGAGGATATAAGGTTTTGCTCCACTATAGCTGCTACAAAGAGCGTTTGATATACTAACTGCTGACTGCAATATCGCCCAGCGAGAACCTGCTCACATACAAAAAGTAATCCTCCGCAGTTTCGCCACCTCCAACGGGACCCCACCACCCGCCACATCTTCCCATCTCCCCCCATATCTGCCTTCCGCAAAGACCGCTCCCTCCATAACTCCCTTGTCAATTCTTCCCTTCCTTCTCGTACCACCCCCTCCCCGGGCACTTTCCCTTGCAACCGCAAGAGATGCAACACTTGTCCCTTTACCTCCCCCCTCGACTCCGTTCAAGGACCCAAGCAATCGTTCCAGATGCGACAGAGGTTTACCTGCATCTCTTCCAACCTCATCTATTGCGTCCGCTGCTCTAGATGTCAGCAGATCTATATCGATGAGACCAAGTGGAGGTTGGGCGATCGTTTCGCCGAACACCTCCGCTCGGTCCGCAGTAACCAAGCTGACCTCCCGGTGGCTCAGCACTTCAACTCCCCCTCCCACTCCGTCTTCGACCTCTCTGTCCTGGGTCTCCTCCATGGCCACAGCGAGCAGCACCGGAAATTGGCGGAACAGCACCTCGTATTCCGTTTGGGGAGTCTGCATCCTGGGGGCATGAACATCGAATTCTCCCAATTTTGTTAGTCCTTGCTGTCTCCTCCCCTTCCTCAGTCCCCCTACTGTCTCCTCCCATCCCCCAGCCTTCGGGCTCCTCCTCCTTTTTCCTTTCTTGTCTCCGCCCACCCCCGCCCCCGATCAGTCTGAAGAAGGGTTTCGGCCCGAAACGTTGCCTATTTCCTTCGCTCCATAGATGCTGCTGCACCCGCTGAGTTTCTCCAGCTTTTTTGTGTACCTTCGATTCTCCAGCATCTGCAGTTCCTTCTTAAATACTAATGCACAGAATTTGCCTGGGGCAATTTTACCCAAATCTTCTGTCTAAGCCTGCAGTCACAGTGCAAGAGATCTGGGTTCAATCCTGACTATGGCTACTGTCGGCATTGAGTGTGTGCATTCCCCGTGACCGTGTGGGTTTCCTCCGGGTGCTCAGGTTTACTTCCACATCCAAACAAGCAACTAAGTAATTTTTTTATATAGCACTTTTAAATGAAATCACGTGGAAGCCAACGTGCTTTACAGAGAATAAATCAGATTACCATACATCCATATAAAATAAAAAAAGACACAACACACTATAGAATTTAACATGAACGTCCCCCCCCACAGCAGAATCAACACTTCCAACTGTGAGGGAAGGCACTAAAAAGTCCAGTCCTCCTCCTCTTAGTTCACCCGAGGTCGGGGCCTATTTGAGGCCTCCGCAGTCGCTGCAATGGCAGCCCTATGTTATAGGCCCTCTCGCCGGATGATGGAGTTCATGTATCTGGAGAACACTCTTTAGCGGCATTGGAGTATCTGGAACGGCCGCTTCCTCCCCGGTGACCACGGCTCCCGAAGTCCACAGGCCGCGCAACAACAAGTGGGTTTGGAGATTAGGCAATAGGCAATAGACGCAGGAGTAGGCCATTCAGCCCTTCAAGCCAGCAACGCCATTCACTGTGATCATGGCTGATCATCCACAGTCAGTACCCTGTTCCTGCCTTCTCCCCATATCCCTTGACTCCGCTATCTTTAAGAGCTCTATCTAACTCTCTCTTGAAAGCATCCAGAGAATCGGCCTCCACT
Organism: Leucoraja erinaceus; assembly: GCF_028641065.1. Lineage (NCBI taxonomy): Eukaryota > Metazoa > Chordata > Chondrichthyes > Rajiformes > Rajidae > Leucoraja > Leucoraja erinaceus. The sequence goes on from NC_073389.1 coordinate 47,343,445, forward strand.
GCCTTCTGAGGCAGAGAATTCCACAGATTCACAACTCTCTGGTGAAAAAGTTTTTCTTCATCTCCGTCCTAAATTGCCTATCCCTTATTCTTAAACTATGGCCCCTGTTTCTTCCCAACATCGGGAACATGTTTTCTGCCTCTAGCGTGTCCAATCCCTTAATAATCTTACATCCTTCTAAATTCCTGTGTACACAAGCCCAGGCGCTCCATGCTTTCAACATTTGACAATTCAGCCAGGAATTAACCTTGTGAACCTACGCTGCACTCCCTGAATGTCCTTCCTCAAATTTGGAGACCAAACTGCACAGAATACACCAGATGTGGTCTCACTAGTGCACTGTACAACTGCAGAAGGACCTCTTTGTTCCAATGCTCAACTCCTCTGTTATGAAGGTCAACGTGCCATTACCTTTCTTCACTGCCTGCTGTACTTGCATGCTTATTTTCAGTGACTGATGCACAAGGACACCCAGGTCTAGTTGTATTTCCCCTTTTCCTAAATTGAAAACCATTCAAATAATAATCTGCCTTCCTGTTCTTGCCTCCAAAGTGGTAACCTCACATTTATCCACATTAAACTGCATCTGCCATGCATCTGCCCACTCACCCAACCTGTCCAAGTCACCCTGCATCCTCATAGCATCGTCCTAAACTGAACGGAAACCTCTGGAGACTTTGCGCCCCACCGAAGGTTTCAGTGCGGTTCAAGTTGCAAGTAGTGGAAGCAGGTAGGGGAGACTGACAAAAACCTCGGGGAACCTCCGGGAACCGCACGGAAACCTTGGGTGGGGTACAAAGTCTCTAGAGGTTTCCGTTCAGGTTTCCTAAGTGGGACAGAGGCATTACAGTTCAGACTGCCACCCAGCTTTGTGTATCTGTAAATTTGCTAATGTCACTTTTAATCCCTTAATCCAAATCATTAATGTATATTGTAAATAGCTGCGGTCCCAGCAAGGGGCCTTGGTATTTGTAAATTCAAGGGAAATGGGACAGGCAGCATCTCTAGAGCGAAGGAATGGGTGATGTTTCGGGTCGAGACCCTTCTTCAGACAAAGACCCTTCAGTTACTCCAATATTTTGTGTCTATCTTCTGATTGGATGCATCTTTCCTTTAATCAGATTAATGTATATTGTAAATAGCTGCGGTCCCAGCAAGGAGCCTTGGTATTTGTAAATTGGTCTCTGTAAATTGTCCCTAGTGTGTAGGGAGTGGATGAGAAAAGGGAAAGAACAAAACTAGTGTGAATGGGTGATCGATGATCACCGTGGACTTGATGGGCCTGTTTGCATGTTTTATCTTTCAATCAAACAATCAAATTACTGGTGTGCCCTAAAAATGTTTGTATCCTGTAGAGTATCAAAGAGAACAAGCCCTTCACCCTTCTTCTGATAAACCTCCAGGACTTTTACAAAAGTATCTCAGAACTTGATGAAGGGCAGACCTGAAGATGGTAAAATCTTTCACCAACAGGAAACCAGCTAATTGCCTGAAGCTCTCCTGATTCATTCCAAGAAATGTGAATCTGTGATGGATTCAAAAAATATAAAATGACTTCAACACGGGTCTGATTGGGTGCAATGTGTAGGAAGGAACTGCAGATACTGGTTTACACTGAAGATAGACACAAAATGCTGGAGTAACTCAACGGGACAGGCAGCATCTCTAGAGGGAAGGAATCTCTATGGGTTCCACGCTCCCTCCATTGAGTCGGTCCAAAGCAAGCGCTGTCTGCGGAGGGCGCTCAGCATCGCCAAGGACTGCTCTCACCCCAACCATGGACTGTTACCCTCCTACCATCCGGGAGGCGCTACAGGTCTCTCCGTTGCCGAACCAGCAGGTCGAGGAACAGCTTCTTACCGGCGGTTGTCACTCTACTAAACAACGTACCTCGGTGACTTCCAATCACCCCCCCCCCCCCCCCCGGACACTTATTATTTTTTTTATTCAAATCGTTTGCTATGTCGCTCTTCAAGGGAGATGCTAAATGCATATCGTTGTCTCTGTACCGTACACTGACAATGACAATTAAAATTGAATCTGAATCTGAATCTGATTGGATGCATCTTGCCTTTAATCAGATTATGCAGAGCAGGTCACCAAATGACATTTTGTTGATGCATCGATTATGTGATATGTTCATGGGTCTTTCAAGTTTTGAAATGAGAACATCACTAGTAGACGTTGTTTATACTGGTTAAAAAAAATGAAAATGAGGGGGGACCTCATTGAAACACAAAATAGTGAAAGGCTTGGCTAGAGTGGATGTGGAGAGGATGTTTCCACTAGTGGGAGAGTCTAGGACTAGAGGTCATAGCCTCAGAATTAAAGGACATTCTTTTAGGAAATAGATGAAGAGAAATTTCTTTAGTCAGAGGGTGGTGAATGGCGGGGTAGACTTGATGGGCCGAATGGCCGAATTCTACTCCTATTCTTTATGACCTTATGACCTTAAATGGATGATTGAAGGAGAAAACGGATGAGAGGTTCTAAATGGTTGACTGTTGCATTCTGGGGATTGGAGCAGGTAGCTGGGAAAGGGCAGGGGAATCAGGGGAAAACTCGGGAGAACTCTTGATTTACCTCGTACAGTGGGACCGGCCCTTTAGTCAGGTACATGGATAGGACAGATTTGGATGGATATTGACCAAGCGCAGGCAGGTGGGGCTAGTGAGGCTGGGACATGTTGGCCGGTGTGGGCAAGTTAGGCCAAAGGGCCTGTTTCCACACTATCACTCTGTATCAGCAAAAGCAATATCTGTAATCTCAAAAACATGCTGAATTAATGCCTGATTTAAAATGGGGCTGATCTTACAAGGATAATGACATACCTGGATGATTAGATGCAGAATGCCCGCTGCTACTAAAGCAATATCATATCAGCATTAATACTCATCAATGTTAAATAACACAAATTACAATGTTAGAGAAGTATCAATTCTTGTAGGAAGAAAATTAATAGGATTTATCCCATAGGATGAAAACTATGACCTTTCGATCATGAAATGAATGTGCAACTGTCAGAATCATTTGATATTGGTTTCATTTTATTGTTCTGTAGGGAATATTTAACGTAAAAAACATAAGCCCCATATTTGATAATGGTACTATAAATTGCGTGGATCGTTCAGTTTTGTTTATTTTCACGTACGTACCGAGGTACAGTGAAAAGCTTTCGTACGTGCTATCCAGTCAGCAGAAATGACAACTCATGATTAAGAAAGAGTATATCTTGATAATCAATGTTCAGTTTACACTATGGTACTTAAGTTATCCTTTGTTCTTGAATGAAACTATGCAAAGTATTCTGTTTGACATCTTGATAAACTTCATTGAGCCATGAAGAAAGTCGATTTGCAAGGCGATACCAGGGAAGATATGCAGTTATGCTAACAGAAGAGAAAAAATGGCTGAGCTGTTAAATGGGACAGAAAATAATCTAAGAAGGTGTTCAAAATACTGGAAGTGTAATTAAAGAATGATTATTGCCTCTGTGGCTAGTCAATGAATGACAGAACGCCATCATTTAGGACAGTTAGCAAAAGCATAAAGGTCGGGGGAAAGTTTATTAATTCAAAGATTATTATAATTTGGAATGTGCTATAGAAGAGACATTTGAACCCAAACTACTGTTAGAAGTAGATAAATACTTCTATAAAGGCAAATGTATTCAGCGAAAGAATGTGGGCATGGGACAGATTGGTAATGTTTAGATGTAACTAGAGTAGGTGATATACAAAGTCACTTTCTAACTGAATTATACTTACTTGAGTATAGTTTTAATGGTAACACAAAGGAACTGCAGGTGCAGGTTTATACCAGCGGGTCAGGAAGCATCTCTGGAGAAAGTGGTTAGGTGACATTTCGTGTCAGGGCCTTTCTTCAGATTGATTATAGTGAGGGGGATGGGGGATGGGGGGAACCAAGATAAATCAGCAGCAGATAACCTCGAACAGGGAGGATCCCTGATGGGCCGATTGTTAGCAAGAGATGGTGTGATCCCAAGAGGGATACTGTACATTGATGCGAACTGTAGAACTGGTTAACTGACTTTCAGTGGAAGAAGGAGGAGAGGGGGAGGGGGGGAGGGGGGGGGGGGGGGGGGAATTGCTGTATGGGGGGAAGGGAGGGAAGGAAGTGTTGCCTGACCCGCTGAGTTATTCCAGCACTTTGTGTCTATGCTTTTTATAGATTGTTCTTATGTTCAAGGTGTCATGTAAATACAGGGAAGTTCCAGGTTAGAATTTGCTAAGAATGCTTACAGATTTCACACGGCATTTGCCCTTGTCAATCAGAAGCTACCTGGTGTTAGAACAAATAAACTTGGAGCAGGCTAAACAGCTTCTATGATCTATTTCATCAGTCAACAAGTTTACGGTTATTGCTTTAACTACTGATGCCCTTTCCTGTCTGATCTCATCTCCTTTGATTAATCCATTAAGGGCCTGTCCCACGAGCATGCGACTGCATGCGGCAAGCGCGACCTAATGTGGTCGCTTGAGCCGTACGGCCTCGCGGGGCCGGTCCCACTTCGGTCGCCGGAGCCGTATGGAGTTGGGCGGAGCTGGTCCCGACATCGCGCGGGGCTCCGAAAAACTGACACTGTCCAAATATTCCGTGCGGCAACAGCCTCGACGGGCGTGCGCAGCGTATCGACGCCGTACGCAGCGTCTTGACGCCATACGTCACACGGGAACTTCGCTCGAACTTCACGAGAACTCGTACGAGACCCCTCGACCTCCGCGTGGCCCCCGCTTCCGGTTTGGTCGCGCTCGCCGCATACAGTCGCATGCACGTGGGACAGGCCCTGTACGGGGATCACTCGACCTCCGCGCATCCCCCGCTTCCGGTTTGGTCGTGCTTGCTGCATGCAGCCGCATGCTTGTGGGACAGGCCCTTTAGTTTCATAGAGATGTGCGGGGAAAGTTTTTTTTTACACAGAGTGTAGTGGGGCCCAATGGAACACATTGACATGGGTGGTGGTGGTGGTGGTGGAAGCAGATACGATAGTGGCGTTTAAGAGGTTTTTAGATAGGCACATGGAAGTACAGAGAATAGAGGGTTATGGATCATGTGATGGCAGATGAGACCAGTTTATCTTGGCTTCATGTTCGGAAGAAACATTGTGGACTGAGGGACCCAATCCTGTGCCATACTGTTGTGTGTTCTATGATTGCAAGAGTAGCATTGGTGAAGACATTTTAAAGACATTTCTTCAAAAACTCACCAGCTATCCCTCGGTATCTTAAAGACCAATTTGGATATACACTAATAAAACTGCAAACATTGGTATAAATAAACACCAGGCACGAACCCAAACATAGGGCAGTCATGGTGGCGCAGTGGTCCCACTTAGGAAACTTGAACGGAAACCTCTGGAGACTTTGCGCTCCACCCAAGGTTTCCGTGCGGTTCCCGGAGGTACCCGGAGGTTTTTGTCAGTCCCTCTACCTGCTTCCACTACCTGCAACCACCTGCAACCGCAGGGAACCGCAGGGAAACCTTGGGTGGGGCGCAAAGTCTCCAGAGGTTTCCGTTCAGGTTTCCTAAGTGGGACAGGGGCATTAATATCGACCCGGGTGCGATCCCAACTACGCGTGCTGTCTGTACGGAGTTTGTACGTTCTCCCCGTGACCTGCGTGGCTTTCCTCCGAGAGCTTCAGTCTCCTCCCACATTCCAAAGACGTACAGGTTTGTAGGTTAATTGGATTGGTAAATGTAAAAATTGTCCCTAGTATGTGTAGGATGGTGTTAATGTGTGGGGATCTCTGGTCGGTGCGGTTACGGTGGGCCGAAGGGCCTGTTTCCGCGCTGTATCTCTAAACAAAAAAACTAAACTAACTTAAACAGTTGGCACAATCCCTTCCAGATAATGTAAAATAGAAGTAAAGTGAGCTGCAGGTTTCATGTGATTTACATGAAGGTAAATATGTTGTCCTTAAGGATAAAGGTGAAATATTTTGGGACTGAGATGAGAAAAACATTTTTCACACAGAGAGTGGTGAATCTGTGGAATTCTCTCCCACAGAAGGTAGTTGAGGCCAGTTCATTGGCTATATTTAAGAGGGAATTGGATTTGGCCCTTGTGGCTAAAGGGATCAGGGGGTATGGAGCGAAAGCAGGTACAGGATACTGAGTTGGATGATCAGCCATGATCATATTGAATGGCGGTGCAGGCTCGAATGGTCGAATGGCCTACTCCTGCACCTGTTTTCTATGTTTCTATGTCATGCAAGCCGTGATCCTAACCATTAGTTGACAACAGACCCAACAAACTTGATGCAGTAAAATTAATTTAAAGAGCCCTCACCATGGATGCTGCATGACTTGCTGAGTATTTCCCGCATTTTCTGATTTATTTGTCTTTACACACTGTTTATCCTTTATTAAATCAAACCAGGGCATTTGTTCATTAATTTCTTCCTTGCTAATTGTTTCTGAAACATTTTCCACCGTAGAGGCAAAACAGGCCAGTCGCCAAGTACGCACTTATTCGTTTTTCCAGCAAAGGTGATACATTCGTCCTTGGGTTTGAGTTTAGTTTACTGTCAAGTGTTTCGAGGTACATTGAAAAACTTTTGTGGCGTGCCAGCGGAAAGACTATACATGACTACAATCGAACCGTTATTCCCTGATAAAGGGAATAACATGAATAACGTTTAGTGTAAGAAAAAAAATCCAGTAAAGTCCATTCAAAGATAGTCCAAGGGTCTCCAATGAGGTAGTAGTAGTTCAGGACTGCTCACTACTTGTTGGTAGGATGGTTCAGTCGCCTGATAACAGCTGGGAAGAAACTGTCCCTGAAGCTGGAGTTGTGCATTTTCATACTTCTTTATCTTTTTCCTGATGAGAGAGGGGAGAAGAGTGAGTGGCCAGGGTACAACTCATCCTTGGTTATGCTGGTGGCCTTGCCGAGGAAGCGTGATGTATACATGGAGACAATGGAAGTGATGGTCTGGGCTGGTTCAGGATGGTTCAGCTACTTGACAACAGCAGGCAACCTCAAATCAATTTTCCTGCCTTATTGTCCTTCATAGTTTGGGCAGGTGGGATAGTATCGAAGGATTCGTGGATGTCTCGTAGCGGTTCGTACGAGTAACGGTAGGTACTCGGGAAATCGGGTAAGCCAGTGATCCCCGTGGAGCTGTGGTCTGCGGAGCTTCCAGCCGCTGGCGCCGCTGACTTTCCAGCTGCGGGTGGCGTTGACTTTCCAGCCGCGGGCGGCGCTGACTTTAACATCTCAGAGCCCTGGGATCTCTCGCCAAGGTCGTCAGCGTTAAATCTTCAGCCTGTGGACTTCAAAACCGCGGTCTCCGGCAGGAAAGGACCGATTCGGAGGCTCCGGGCCGCTGAGCGTGTTCAAGGGCCTGAAACATCAGGCCCGTAGCGGCAACTGCGGAGGCCTCAATAGGCCACAACCATGGGTGAACTGAGGAAGAGGACTGAACTTTGGTGCCTTCCCTCACAGTGGGAAACCTTGATTCCGCTGTGGCGGGATTTTTTTTAATGTTTTATGTTAAATTCTAAAGTGTTGTGTTTATCTTATTTGTGTGCTGCATGGTAACTCAAATTTCACTGCACCAATTGGTGTATGTGACAATAAATGTCCTATGTCATATTTACCTGCATTAGTACCGTATCTTTCAATGCCCTGCTTATTTAATTGTCTGTCTAAACTCTTAAACATAGTAATTGTATCTGATTTCACCACTTCCTCTGGCAGTGCAGTCCACATATCAACCACTTTATCTACGAAATTTGCACGTGCAATGGACATTTATTTATTCCAATCAAAAATTAATTTTGTCCAGCATGCATCATGCTTACATCAATTTCAATGCTCCACCATGCCAACTGAAAAAAAACCCGTGGGTGTTTGTGTTTGGAATCCATTTTGTTAATGGTTCAATGGCGGTTCTATGGTGATTTATTTGTCACATATGCAACTGCACTGTGGAATTTTTTTTTCATATTTACACATGCAGGGGCTGCCATGTTTTTGGTGCCATTTCCTAAGTCCAGTCCAGTCCACCCACACGCTCGGTTTCTTGGAGCAGTACCCGATCCAGGTAAGTCCCAAGCTCCTGCAGCTCCTTCATTGCCTTCGACTCGATTGTCCCGCAAACTGACGTTCCTCTCCTCGCCCGGCCATCTTTGTACCCCAGGAATGCCTCCTGCAGCCGACCTTGAAGTTGCTTGAGGCATAACCCTGGTTCACCCTCCTACCGGCCCTTGCTCCTTGTGTTCAACCGTTTAAGGTTTAAGGTGAAGGGAAAAAAGATTTAATAGGAATCTGAGGGGTAATTTTTTCACAACAAAGGGTGGTGGATGTATGGAACAAGCTGCCAGAGGAGGTAGTTGAGGCACAGACTATCCCAACATTTAAGAAACAGTTAGACAGGTACATGGATCGAACAGGTTTGGAGGGCTATGGACCAAACGTGGGCAGGTTGGACTAGTGTAGCTAGGACATGTTGGATGGTGTGGGCAAGTCGGGCTGAAGGGCCTGTTTCCACACTGTTTCACTCGTAAGTCTTAAGGAATAGGAGTAGAAGTAGGCTATTCAATCCATCGTCTATTCTGCCAATCAATCATGGCTGATCTATCTCTCCCTCCTAACCCCATTCTCCTGCCTGCTCCCCATAACCTCTGACACCTGTACTAATCAATAAATATATGTATCTCTGCCTTACAAATATTACTCTATAACTCTATGACTCCGGTTCATCATTCTTGTTGGATGTTTGTTTCCTGAACATATCTGCTAGGTTTTATCTGTCTTCTTTCCAAGTAATTGTTTAATTCCTCTGCCATTTCCTTATTCTCCATTGTAAATTCAGCTGTCCACCTGTGATGGTCCCGCACTTGACCTTGCTTAATAACAAGATAATCGGTTAATCCTTCCTCATTGTACAACATGACATCCAAAAATAGCCTTTCCCCAGTTGGTTCCTGAACATACTTATCCAGGAAAGCCTGCTTGAATAATTACATGAATTCATCTTATACTTTATTACACTGGAAACATGATTGTCCTGTCTATATATAGTATTTAAGTCTCTTGTAGTTTTTGTATTGCCCTGTCATCTCTATAATTAGATGTATCTATACCTATGTCTCTGTATAGGTTGAAATCTATAATTTTTGTATTAGCATGTCAGAGGATATTATCTCTAATAAGCCAATTTATGCCAAACCCTATATTACAATTACCATTTAATGGCTTACAAATAACTCTTTCTAATGTTTTCTGCCCCGAGCTGTTTTTTAGCTCAACTCATATTAATTTTAGTTTGCATTATGATCTTGACCTAAGATAATTTCTCACAATTACACAACCCTCCTACCTTATCAATCGTGCTATATCACTCTCTTTTCATTTTGGCCTGGTCTTCTTAAAACGTCAAACGCCCTGAGATGTTTAGTTCCCAGTTTTGGTCACCTGGCTGCCGTGTGTCCGCAATGGCAATGAGGATCTGTCTTTTTTTGCATGAATATGTTCTATGTACCTTATCATATCTCCCGATTCCCTCTCTACCCTGACCCTCAGTCTGAAGAAGGGCCACGATCCAAAACGTCATCTATTCCTTTTCTCCAGATGCAGCCTGACCCTTTGAGTTACTCCAGCTTTTTTGTGTCTATCTTCAATGAGAACACTTGAGCTTACTTCATTTTGCTTGTTGTTAATAATGTGAGCATTTAGATACAGTGTTTTGAAGTTTTTCATTTTAACATTTAATACATTTGCCTCATTTACTGCTTTTATTTTGTTGTCTATTTTATTTTGCTCACTACTTCTCTAACTTCTAGTGCTTGTACTCGCTAGAATTTAGAAGATTGAGGGGGATCTTATAGAAACTTACAAAATTCTTAAGGGGTTGGACAGGCTAGATGCAGGAAGATTGTTCCCGATGTTGGGGAAGTCCAGAACAAGGGGTCACAGTTTAAGGATAAAGGGGAATTCCTTTAGGACTGAGATGAGGAAAACATTTTTCACACAGAGAGTGGTGATACTCTGGAATTCTCTGCCACAGAAGGTAGTTGAGGCCAGTTCATTGACTATATTTAAGAGGGAGTTAGATGTGGCCCTTGTGGCAAAAGGGATCAGGGGGTATGGAGAGAAGGCAGGTACAGGATACTGAGTTGAATGATCAGCCATGATCATATTGAATGGCGGTGCAGGCTCGAAGGGCCGAATGGCCTACTTCTGCACTTATTTTCTATGTTTCTATTTTTCCCTCTTTGCTTTCTTTTTAATCATAATCGTCATTTATTAGCCAAATATGTTTTACAATATACGAGGAATTTGGTTTGCCATACAGTCATACCAAAAAAGCAACAAGACACAAACCTACATTAAAATTTGACATAAACATCCACCACAGCGGTTCCTCCCTATCCCCCCCCACTGTGATGGAAGGTCATGAAGTCTTCTTTCTTTAATTTGAGTTTTGCTTACGACGTGAAGGCTAGTTTAAACCATTCCCCAAAACACATCGCGAATCCTACTTCATTTCACAGTGGGAAATGCTAGACACCTTTTTTTGCAACAGGAATTCTACTAGTAACAGAAACAAGCTATTGTGAATTATATTTCTTGGTAAAACTTCCCTTACAGGTAGGTAACACCAGTGACAGCTGAAGGTCTTTCTCATGTAACATTGTAAAACAGTTTGATATTCAATAAATTGAGCAACAGAAGATCAATATCATCTTGCCTTGTTTTCTTCTTTGAAAATGACAAAGGGAACTTTATCGAGAGCTCACAGCTTCCGATCAGTTTGTGCCATACAATTGATAATGAACTGATTTTGGTAACTAATCTAGTTTGATGTTTACCTTTCTCTGAGTAACATAGGAACTAAAATATAACTTTTTCTGAAACTTTATATTGCCAACTTTAAATGGAACTGTCATTGAACTTAAATCATACATTGACCCATAAAATATAGCTATCAAGAAATCAAAGGGGACCTTTGTATGAATCTATATCTGTTGTAATGTATCTATCAGAATCACAGTAAATTGACCTTGTGACAATAAAAAAATTGTCATTTTAATGTTGAGTTAGTAATGATAATCTGAGATGTTTCCGACCTACCTGTCTATAGTTACATAACAACATGAAAATCTGAGATATTTCCTAATTGTCTATTGTTACATATGAACATGAACAAAGGAATTAGATGGATTATTTGGCTCATCAAAAGTACTCTGCAGTTCAAAAAGATAATGGCTGCTCTGATCCTGCCTTTCCCATCTTAGTTTAGTTCAGTTTAGAGATACAGCGTGGAAACAGGCCCTTCGGTCCACCGAATCCGCGCCGACCAGCGATCCCCGTACACCAACAATATCCTACACACTATGGACAATTTACAATTTTTTTTTTTACCAAAGCCATTTAACCTGCAAACCTGCATGTATTTGGAGTGTGGGCAGAAACCAGAGCACCTGGAGAAAACCCATGTGGTCACGGGGTGAAGTTACAAACCCTGTACAGACAGCACCCGTAGTCAGGATTGAACCCATGTCTCTAGCGCTGTAAGGCAGCAACTCAACTGCTGCACCACCATGCCACCCAATCTGCTGGTCATAGTTCTGTATCTCTTATAGTTCAACAATTTGTCCATTTCAGTAATGAATATAGTCATTGACTCAACTTCCATTGTGCGCTACTGTGAAGACTTCCAACTATTGACAACCTTTTGAGAGACGAAATTCCTCCTTATCTCCACCTTAAATGGATGACTCATTATTACTTTATTCCTGTATTTCTCCACAATGGGAAACATGCATTCAGCAACTACTTTGGCAGACCCCCTTTGGAATTTTTCATATTTCAATAAGATATTCTCTCATTTTCTAAACTCCAATAAATGTAGGTCCAACTTACTGACTTGTTCCCCATAAAATAACCTCATGTGCAACCTTGTCAATCTTCTCTGAATTACTCCCATCGATAAGGAGAGCAAAGCTTCACGTGTACTCAAAATGTGTTCTCAGCAGTGAGCTGCATAATTTTAGAAAGACATTCCTATTTTTGTAACCTATCCCTTTACAAAAAGGGCCTTTGTCCTTCTGATTACTTGTGCCGGTAGCAAACTCTCCGTGTAGGATGGAGCTACAGATGCTGGCTTACATTTCTTCTTCTTCTAGCATATGGCATGCACAGCCTGAAGTTGTAGGATAAAATGTTCTATTTGATCTTATTTGAGTGTGCATGTCAGGTTGATTGCATTTGTTGAAGCAGGGTGGACCACATGAAGGTTGCAATCTCCCACCCCCCTGGCTTACACTGAAGATGGACACAAAATGCTGGAGTTAAGGGCCTGTCCCACGAGCATGCGACCTGCATGCGGCAAGCGCGACCTAAAGGGCCGGTCCCGCCAGCATGCGCCTGCATGCGGCAAGCGCGACCTAACGTGGTCGCTTGAGCTATACGGCCTCGCGGGACTGGTCCCATTTCGGTCGCCGGAGCCATATGGAGTTGTGCGGAGCTGGTCCCGTCATCGCGCGGGGCTCCGAAAAACTGAGCGTGTTTAAAAATTCCGCGCGGCAACGGCCTGCCGGCCCGCAGCCGCCTCGACGCCGTGTCACTCACTCGACCTGCGCGCGGCTCCCGCTTCTGGTTTGGTCACGCTTGACGCATGCCGTACGGCTCAAGCGACCACGTTGGGTTGCACTTGACGCACGCAGGCGTATGCTGGTGCGACCGGCCCTTAACTCATCGGGTCAGGCTGCATCTCTGGAGAGATGGAGCAGGTGATGCTTCGGGTCGAAATCCTTCTTCAGATACTGTCTGCCTTTCATATGGGAAGACAACCAGATCCATGCACCCCAATAGTTACAGCCTGCCAAAATGTAAATTAAGGATTCAAAAGAGTGGAACAATTGTAATGGATGATAGCAGATCCTCCATGGGACCAGCACGCTAAGAGATGCCAGTTTGTGTACTTTGTTGGTTAGCCATATCTTTATCCTTTCTAATATTTCGCCTAAAGTACTGTAGATGTTTGACCATTTATTTATTTTTGTGGCATCGTGTGCAATCCGTAAATACTACTTTGACTTTTTATTCTGCTAATCTTTGCTGAAATTGGTCCCTTCATAATAATCAATGGTGCTTTATTGTCACATGTTACAGTAGCCGTGAAACATCTTCATTGTAAGATCTAATTAGAACATTGAATATTACTTTACGGGGATAGGCCCTTTGGCCCATCATGTCTGTGCCAACCACAACATCAATCTAACTAAAGCTATCTGAATGAATGTAGCCCTGATTCCTCTATTCTCCACTTATTCACGTGTTCGTTTAAATACTTCTTCAGTGCTGGAGGGGAGAGTGGACTCTGGGATGGTGAGGCATATGCTTGAGAGGCGTATGAGGTGCAAGGTGCAGGTCATCCTGGAAATCCCCGGGCATCCCCTCCATGTAATTCTGGAGAGTCAAAAGAGCACTCGGAACAACAACCGGCTCCTCTCCCTGCGCTGTAGAACGGAGCGGTTCAGGAGATCCTTCACCCCTGCAGCCATTAGATTTTATAATACGGACCGCTAGACTGTAGGGGGATGTGTTTTTGCAATTTTTTTTAAATGGTTAATTATTGGTCTTTTTAAGTATTTATTACTCTCAGGTATTGTCCACATTGTATTTGATGTATTTTCTGGCTGCGTTAGTTTTGAATGTGTGGGTTTGTTGGTTGGGGGCTTCTGGGCATCTGAATTTCCCTGCGGGGATCAATAAAGTATTTATTATTATTATTATTATTCTTTAACATCATATCTGTTTCTACTACTACCTACTGCTCTCAGTATAAGCAATCTGCCTCGCGAAACTTTGTTAAACTTTCCGCCTCTCATCATATACCGAGGCCCTCCAGCATTTGGCATGCCCAAGGTGGGTGGATGAAAGAGAACGAACATGCATCTAGAGCTGAAGGGGGTCCATAGATCACAGAAGGATGTGAAGGTGGACGAGCATTCACAACGGGGTTTTCATACAACAACGAGAATTTTTAATACAACAACGAGGGACGAGAAAGAAATGCTGTCTTGCCAATGATTCTGTCATGCTAAAGGAATTGAATTATAACGCCCTTGTATTGCTTGCTCAATTTCTAACTACAAGTGAACAATTGTTCACTCAACGAGATGAGGAGGAATTTCTTTAGCCAGAGGGTGGTGAATCTGTGGAATTCATTGCCGCAGACGGCTGCGGAGGCGAAGTCTCTGTATTTTTAGAGCAGAGATTGATAGGTTCTTGATTAATAAGGACGTCAAAAGTTACGGGGAGAATGCAGGAGAATGGGATTGAGAGGGAATGATAGATCCGCCTTGATTGAATGGCAGAGCAGACTCTATGAACCGAATGGCCTAATCCTGCACCTACAGTATGTCTTATGAACTTATGAACTAATAAAATGTTGATGGTAAGAACCACTCAAGATTGAAGATAACTTGAAAGAGGCAAACAGTCATGGCAGGATTAACAACATGTCATGGATATGTGCTATTTCTTGAACTTCTACAGCCATGGACATTTTTTGTTGTTGGGGGTAATTAATCCATATTGTCAAATTAATGTCTGGTAGATGAAATTCAAATCTATTTGTAATTACCAAGGCCAAAGTACCGGCAGAGTAAAGGAGGGGAAGGATCACTTGACACATACTAAAAAGAGATGGAAGTGAAGGTCAAGTCACAGAGGGACATCCCTAAGGTCATAAGTGATAGGAATAAAATTAGGCCATTCGGCCCAAGTCTACTCCACCATTCAATCATGGCTGATCTATCTCTCCCTCCAAACCTCATTCTCCTGCCTTCGCCCCATAACCTTTGACACCCATACTAATCAAAAATCAATCTATCTCTGCTTTAAAAAATATCCACTGACTTGGCCTTTTGTGGCAAAGAATTCCACAGATTCACGACCCTCTGACTAAAGAAATGTCTCCTCATCTCCTTCTTAAAATAACGTCCTTTAATTCTGAGGCTATGACCTCTAGTCCAAGACTCTCCCACTAGTGGAAACATCCTCTCCACACCCACTCTGTCCAAGCCTTTCACTATTCTGTATGTTTCAATGAGATCCCCCCCTCATTCTTCTAAAAGCCATTGAGTGCAGGCCTAGTGCCGACAAACACTCATCATAGGTTAACCAACTCATAGCTAGGATCATTCTTGTAAACCTCCCCTGAGTCCTCTCCAGAGCCAGCACATCCTTCCTCAGATATGGTGCCCAAAATTGCTCACAATGTTCCAAATGCGGCCTTACCAGCGTCTTATAGAGCCTCATCATTACATCCCTGTTCTTGTATACAAGCCCTCTTGAAATAAATGCTAGAATTGAGTTTGCTTTCTTTATTACTGATTCGATTTGCAGATTCACTTATTGGGAATCCTGCACCAGCTCTCGCAAGTAAGTCCCTTTGAATACAAAGCAAGAGTGTTTAACAACAATGGTAGTGAATCATCAGCTCAAAGGGTTAAATGCTAGTCACAGGGTAGAATAAGTAACTATGTAAAAGATACTGTGTTGCATTCAAACAAATGCGATATGTTAACCAGGAGATTAAGAGACCTGGGGTCAGATTTGAACCAAATCCGGTGTTGATTGAATGGGAATGGATTCAAGAGGTATTATTTATATCTTTTATACGTTCTGTAACCAGGCACAGCTAAATTCCAGGGTAAGAAACAAAAGTTGTTTATATCACACCTGCGTGTTCTTGCATGACAACTTGAAGATTTCCACGTAACTCACATGCTGCAGTAGACTCTTGCGAGTGGTGGGACAGTCTCAGGCTGTCTCAAGCGTCTGTTAACATAAAATGTGTTACCAGGCAAACTACGAAGGAGATAGCACATCATTGAATACCCACATAATGCAAGGAAGATGTACCTCGGCGCTAGGAAACAGGAAACTTGTAAAAGGAAGATCGAGCTGGAGTAACTCAGCGATACTTCTTCCTTTCTTCAGACTCGACCCGAAACGTCACCCATTCCTTCTCTCCAGAGATGCTGTCTGCCCCGCTGAGTTTCTCCAGCATTTCGTGTCTACCTTCCTTTTCCTTAATGCCAGCACACTTTGAGGTACATCTTCCTTGCGTAATGCATTCATTGATGTGCCGTCCCCTTCGTGGTTCGCCTGGTAATACATTTGATGTTAACAAACTCTTCAGCATTTTCTGTCTGTCTTATTGACAGTGTAGATGCCGGGAGGGTTTGCTTGTCATGTAAAATCATTATCACTGTTACATTCATAATTTCATCGTTTGTTTTACTCCTTTTTTCACTTTCGTAGCAATCTCAACTATTAAATGTTGAAAAGCTATTCAGTGACCGTGAAGTTTGTGAGAAGGTTTACGAGGATGTTGGTGAGGCTAACAAAGGTTGGTCATGAGGAGAGCTCAGGGCGGTAACAGTGACACAGCTGGTAGAACTCTGCCTCACAACGCCAGAGACCCGGGTTCGATCCTGACCACAGGTGGAGTTTGCACGTTCTCCCTGTGACTGTGGGGGGGATTCCTCTAGGGGTTTAGTTTGGTTTAGTTGAGAGATACAGCATGGAATCAGGCCCTTCAGCCCACCCTGTCCACACCAACCATTGATCATCCATACTATCACTAGTTCTATCTTATACCCTTGGGACAATTTTGCAGAAGCCAATTTAGCCTGCAAACCTGCACGTCTTTGGAACGTAGGAAGTAACCGGAGCACCCGGAGAAAACCCACGCGGTCACAGGGTGAATGTGCAAGCTGTATATGGTCAGGAACGAACCCGGGTCTCTGGCTGTGTAAAGCAGCAACTCTAACGCTGTGCCTCCCACTGCACTCCAGTTTCCTCCCATATCTGAAAGACATGTGGATTGTAGATTAATTATATTGTCCTGTGTGTGTAGGGAGTAGATGGGAAAGTGGGATGACATAGAACTACTGTGAACGAATGATTGATGGCCAGCATGAACTCTCTGGCTGAAGGGCCTGCTTCCATGCTGGTATTTCTAAACTAAATTAACTAAACTAAAATAAGCTAAACTAAATTAAACTAAAGATAGATACAAAAAGCTGGAGTAACTCAGTGGGACAGGCAACATCTCTGAAGAGAAGGAATGGGCGACTTATTGGGTCGAGACCCTTCTTCAACGTCACCCATTCCTTCTCTCCAGTCCTGTTGAGTTACTCCAGCTTTTCGTGTCTATCTTCGGTTTAAACCAGCATCTGCAGTTCCTTCCTGAAGTCAACTAAACTAAACTGACACGACTGGGTTTATTTCCTTTGGAACGGGGAGTCTGAGAGTAGTTTTGACGGAGATGATTACAAGTATGAGAGGCACAGACAAGAGAAAGAGGGTGGGCATATTGGCTCTCCTTCTAATGGAAATAGCTTGGGGATGTATTCTGCAGAAGGTTTGAAGGGGAGATGAAGGAACAAAAAAAATAATACAAAAAAAAACATCCATCATAGTCTGTCAGACTCTGTAAGAGTGGTAGAGGCACTTCCTTATTTCCTGCTAAATATTAACCCAAATGACTTGAGATAAAAAACAACCAAAGTGTTTGAGTATAGGGTGATAATCTTATCTGTTCAACTAATGTTAACAAATTAACAGATCTAGATTAAACTACTACAAAACAGTAAGGTATCCTGATATTGATTGACCTTGACAGACAAGAGAACATCAAACCCAGTTCATTGACACAAACCATTCTCTGAACACTTTCAAATGACGTGCTTAAAATGAAATGAAAATGAAATGTAAGGTCAGGAGAGTAGCCTGCTCTGTCATTTTCAAACCAAACCACATTAAATCACCAATAATCCAGCTAGATAAGGATATTGATAGGCGGATAGAGCCAGATAGGCAAATGTTATAGACTATTAGCTGTCGTAACATTTTTCATTTAATTTTTTATATGTTACACAATATTATCATACATTTCCCAGTGAATCAGATGAGTTCACCTGATCACAACCTGCTCAGTTGAAAGAGTGCGAGGGAAAGGGAGAATTGCAACTGGGGCTTAAGTGAGTTTAAGGAACATGGGAACTGAGGCCGGTGAGTGGGTGGGTGCTTTGAACTGGGACTCCAGTGAGTCAACGGAGAGTACGGTGATTGGGGTTCTCCGTTCTTGTGGAGTGGAGGATAGGTACCAGGGTCTAGTTTGGTTTAGAGATACATGCATGGAAACAGGCCCTTTGGCCCACCGAGTCCAGTCTGACCATTAGATAATAGACAAGGTTACACAAAAAAGCTGGAGAAACTCAGCGGGTGCAGCAGCATCTATGGAGCGAAGGAAATAGAAATAGGCGAAACGTTTGGGGGCCGAAACCCAAGCTCTTTTCGGCCCGAAACGTTGCCTATTTCCTTCGCTCCATAGATGCTGCTGCACCCGCTGAGTTTCTCCAGCTTTTTAGTGTAACCTTCGATTCTCCAGCATCTGCAGTTCCTTCTTAAACAGATAATAGACAATAGGTGCAGGAGTAGGCCATTCTGCCCTTGGAGCCAGCACCGCCATTCACTGTGATCTATGCTGATCATCCACACTCACGACCCCATTCCAGCCTTTTCCCCCAATATCCCTTGACTCTGCTATCTTTAAGAGCTCTATCCAACTCCCTTGAAAGCATACAGAGAATTGGCCTCCACCGCCTTCTGAGGCAGAGAATTTGTTTGCCCGTTCACACTAGTTCTATGTTATCCCACTTTCTCATCCACTCCCTACACACCCGTACGGCTTTGGAATGTGGAAGGAAACCGGAGCACCTGGCGTAAAACCCACGCAGTCATGGGGAGAACGTGCAAACTCCACACAGAGGTCTGGATCTATCCCGGGTCTCTGGCACTGTGAGGCAACGGCTCTACCATCTGCACCGCTGTGGCCCCCTGATGAATCGAAAGAAAGCGTGGGACCTGGGGCCCCACTAAGTGGAAGAAAGTTAGTCAGATGTCAAACTACTGACACTTGTGAATGGTCAGATAAAGAAGATTGGAATTTTACCGTAGTTAGGCGATGAAACATTTCTCTGTCTCAAATGTAAAAAAAATGCCCAAAAAATTGAACATCCAACTGTGGATATATAATCTATTGAATTGAATTGAATTGAATACTTTATTGTCACAAGTGGCAAGTCACAGTGAGATTCTTTGCTTGCATACCCAAGGTATACAAATAGTCGCCCATAAAGGGCGCTTACAGAGTTACAAATTCACCCCCCCCCCCTGCATGCTGGGTCCCTTTTGTTCTCCCCCCTCCCTCCTCCCTGACTGCAGCCCCCCACACAGGGTCCCCATTGTTCTTCCCCCTCCCTCACGGCAGTCTCCCCACGTTGGGTCCTCCTTCGTTCCTTTCCTCGGCAGCGGCGTCCTCACTTCCACGTGTCGGTCCTCATCCATCAGTCGGTGCCATCATCGACCACAGCTCCACTATGGCCACTGTTCTCTATGGCCACCGAGTCCTCTCTGGACACCACCGTGGCACCGACCTAGGCTTCAGCCGCAGGCTCCGCAGGTTATTAAAATTATTATTCAGATGATCTAAATTATTCCACTAACAATAACTAATTCATTTTAAGTTGTATTTTATGATAATTCCTTGCATGGTAAGCAAGATAATTTATGCGATTATTAAAATTTCTCAACTCATTTTTTTCCTTCATGCTGAGTGTGCTACAGCAAATTGACACTGTTATATGTGTGCATCTCGGCAGCAAATCTTTACACGATTAACCCGTAAACCTGTACGCCTTTGGAGCATGGGAGGAAGCCGGAGCATCTGGAGGAAACCAACGCAGTCACAATGAGAACATGAAAACTTCACTCAGCACCCAGAGTCAGGATCAAACTCGGGTCTCTGGTGTTGTAATGCAGCTCTACCGCTGTGCCACCATGCCAACCCAATGGGCAGATTTACTAATGGAGAGCATTTAAACTAGTTTGGCAGTGGATTGGAAATAAATTCAGCGAAAAGTAGAAATGGTAATGGAACAATTGGAATGAAAATTAGCGAGTTTAGAAGGCAGAGCAAACAAAGATTTGAAAATGGATAAAAAAGGTTCAGACAAATGTTTGCTCAATATATGACATTTTTGCACAAAAAGTAGTGGGTGCTGGAATGCACTGCCAGAGGAAGTGGTGAAAGCAGATATGCTAGCAATGTTTAAGAAACATTTAAATAGACACATGTACAGGCAGAGAATTTAATGGTTCAATGGTACTTCCTTCTGCAGTTGTACAGGGCCCTACTGACACCACACCTGGAGTATTGTATATAGTTTTGGTATCCAAATTTGAGGAAGGACATTCTTGATATTGAGGGAGTGCAGCGTAGGTTCACAAGGTTAATTCCCGGGACGGCGGGACTGTCATGTGCTGAGAGAATGGAGCGGCTGGGCTTGTATGCTCGGGAATTTAGAAGGATGAGAGGATATTCATATATTGAGGGTTTGGACACGCTAGAGGCAGGAAACATGTTCCCAATGCTGGGGGAGTCCAGAGCTTTTAAGTTCACGAGTTAAGAATATGGGGTAAGCCATTTAGAACGGAGATGAGGAAACACTTTTTCACACAGAGAGTTGTGAGTCTGTGGAATTCTCTGCCTCGGAGGGCAGTGGAGGCCGGATCTCTGGTTACTTTCAAGAGAGAGCAAGATAGGGCTCTTGAAGATAGTGGAGTCGGGGGATATGGGGAGAAGGCAGCAACGGGGTACTGAATGTGGATGATCAGCCATGATCTCATTGAATGGCAGTGCTGGCTTGAAGTGCTGAATGGCCTACTCCTGCACGCTGCACCCATTGTCTATGGTCTATTTATTGTCACGTACAGAGGAACAGTGAAATTCCTTTTTTTGCATACGATTCAGTAAAAGTATAACTAAACCATGTGCAGGACACATGTACAGTTTATATTGGCATCATGTTTGGTCCAGACATCATTGAGTCCGGCAGCTTGCTCCAAATACCCACCACCCTTTGTGTAAAAAAGTTATCCCTCAGGTTCCTATTAAATCTTTCCCCGCCTCACTTGAAACCCATGTCCTTTGGTTCTCAAATTCTCTACTCTGGGCAAGAGACTCTGAGCGTCTACCCGATCTATTCCTCTCATGATTTTGTACACCTCCAAGGGATCACCCCTCATTCTCCTGCGCTCCAAGGAATAGAGTCCTAGCCTGCTCAACCTTTCCCTAGAGCTCAGGCAGGCCCTTGAGTCCTGGCAACATCTCATAAATCTTCTCTTCATCTTTCTAGACCCAATCTATTCCTCTCATGATTTTGTGTCTCTTGATTGAGATTATTGGTGAGATAACAATGCTCAGTGGGGGGGAGTGCGTTGAATGTAGTTGACATGGATTTTAGCAATTAACATAGAACATAGAACAGCACAGCACAGGAATAGGCCCTTTGGCCCACGATGTTCACGCCGAACATGATGTCAAGTTAAACTGATCTCATCTGACTATACATGATCCATATGAGTTGGATGATCAGCCATGATCATATTAAATGGCAGTGCAGGCTCGAAGGGCCGAATGGCCTACTCCTGCACCTATTTTCTGTTTTTCTATGTTTCTATATCCCTCTATTCCCTGCACATTCATGTACCTATCCAAAAGCCCCTTACATACCACTATCGTATCTGCCTCTGTCTCCACCACCACCCCTAGCAACCCAATCCATGGCCTTACCAATCTCTATGTAAGAACCCTGCCCCGCACATCTCCATTAAACTTTCCCCCTCTCACCTTATAGCTATGTCCTCTAGAGTTGGACATTTCCACCCTGGGTGGAAAAGGTTCTGAGTGTTTACCGTATCTATGCATCTCATAATTTTATATTCTTCTATCAAGTCTCCCCTCAACCTCCAACCGTTCATGATTTTACCAACGTTCGATGTGGTGGCGTGGTCAAAATGTAAAACCCCATGGGACCAAAGGGAGAGCGGTAAATTGGATGCCAAACCACCTCACTGGCCGGAAGGAAAATGTACTGGTTGCAAACTGCTTTCCTGACTGAAAACCTGGATATGGTTCATTGCTTTCTGTAACAGTCAAGAAGTTGGCAGGTGATACAAACATTGTCAACAGGAGAAAAGCTTTGTACAGGCGGTAAGATATTTTTGATCTTGTCAGCTCAGCAGAATGGCGTCATGGGGAAGGAATAATTTGGGGAGGTGCTACATAGACAATGAAAGGGATGATACGGAGATTCAATACACATATGAGGCTCTTCGCGTGGGTGGGGGAGGGCAGAGGTCAAAATCAGATGGATATTGACCTAAATCTCTGCCCCACCCCAAAGTAACTCATACTGAAACCACTATTCATGACACAATTACTTCTTGATTTTGACCATTCCAATGCACTTTAACCTGCCATCATGTCTTGTACTTTGAACATTTGAGCTTATCTACATCATCTCTTGAACCAAGACTCATTCACTCCTAACCACTCAGACTTCAGTATGTTCAGTGTT
Organism: Leucoraja erinaceus; assembly: GCF_028641065.1. Taxonomy (NCBI): domain Eukaryota; kingdom Metazoa; phylum Chordata; class Chondrichthyes; order Rajiformes; family Rajidae; genus Leucoraja; species Leucoraja erinaceus. Next base: position 47,365,918 of record NC_073389.1, read on the forward strand.
GGCCCAGCAGAGTCTCCCCCCCCCCCCCCCCCCCTAACCCCCCCCCCCCCCCAATAACCCCACCCCCACCCCCCCCCCCCCCCCCCCCCCCCCCCCCCCCCCCCCCCCCCCTCCTAACCCCCCCCCCATTTCTGTCCCAAAACATCACCTATTCCTTTTCTCCAGAGATGCTGCCTGACCACGCTGAGTTATTCCAGCATTTAGTGTCCATCTTCCATTTCAGGTGAGTTAGCCGAGGAAGATTTCTATGGGAGTACCCTTATCATAACAAGAGTGATAATAGCTTCAGAAATCAGGAACTGGGAGTGTGTAAATTGAAGAATAATAACGTGGGGAACCGTCAGATAACTGGCAAAGGGCCTTTGACTTGGTTATAGATAGCAAACAATCAATGGGCCCAGATTGTATTGAAAAATCTTGACAATTAAAATCTACTAAGCTGGTGAAAGGCCTGAATAGAGTGGATATGGAGAGGACTAGTTTCCACTAGTGGGAGAGTCCGGGACCAGTGGACGTAGATAGCCTCAGAATAAAAGGATGTACCTTTAGAAAAGAAATGAGGAGAAATTTATTTTGTCAGTGGGCGGTGAATTTGTGGAATTCTTTGCCACAGTCGGCTGTGGAGGCTGTTAATGGACATTTTTAAGGAGGAGATTGATAGATTCTTGATTAGTACAGGTGTTAGGGGTTATGGGGAGAAGGCAGGAGAATGGAGAGGGAGAGATAGATGAGCCATATTTGAATGGCGAAGTGGACTTGATGGGCAGAATGGCCTCATTCTGTCCCTATGCTGTAACTTATGAACTTTAACATTACAAATGTGACTGTAGATAAAAATGAAGATTTCTCAGTCTCTGAAGCCATCAATGTGTTATCGAGGTACGATTATCTACCTTTGAAGCTACAAAGACATTTGGTCCGGATTTATTATAATTCGCACCAGATTTATTCAAATTGCTGCAATATGGAAAATCTAATTCTCATCCCAGAAGGAAACAATCTATCACAATCATAGCAAGAATTATTTTTAAAAGCTTTGATTTCAGTTGAAGAGCTGACCTATAGTTCATTAAACACCCTGGGATTGTCCTTCAACTTGACAAAAACATTTAAAAAAGTACAAAATGTGAAGGTTACTGTAGTTTTATTCATTTATTTTATTTGGCTGAAACTTTCAACCAAGCTTTGTACATCTTGCATATCCAAGCAGCCAGTCTAAGAGCTGGAATGGAAACAATGGGCCAAATGATCTTCTCTGCTGCATTCATTCAATTATTATAATATCTTAGAAGGTATCTTGTTTTTATTTTATGGCTGAGGATATGTCACAGTTTCTGGCTACAAATATACAGTCGAGACGTAATAACTGTTGTCTTAGAATCCTTTGGCCCTCTCCGGCCAACATGTCCCAGCTACATTAGTCCCACCTAAGTTTGGCCCATATCCCTCCAAACCTGTCCTATCCGGTCTAACTGTTTCTTAAACATTGGTATAGTCCCTGCCACAGTAGAGAGCATACTGTCTGGTTGCATCGTGGCCTGATTCGGCAACATAAACGTCCAGGAGCGGTAAAGACTGCAAAAAGTTATGACTACTACCCAGTCCATCACCGGCTCTGACCTCCCCACCAGCGATCTATCGAAGTCGCTGCCACATAAAGGCAGCCAACATCATCAAAGACACACATCATCCTGGCCACACACTCAAGTCAAGTCAAGTCAAGTCAAGTTTATTCGTCACATACACATACGAGATGTGCAGTGAAATGAAAAGTGGCAATGCTCGCGGACTTTGTGCAAAAAGACAAACAAACAAACAACCAAACAGACTCGCATATTCTTTGCATATTAAATATTGTGGGAGGAGGGAAAAAAACAGCAATTTAAAAAAATGCAGAAGAGTGGTACAGTAAAAGTTAATCCCTGGTGAGATAGGAGTTTACAGTCCTAAAATGGCCTCTGGGAAGAAGCTCCTTCTCAACCTCTCCGTTCTCATTTCACCATTGCCATCGGGAAGAAGGTACAGGAGTCTGGAAACTGTAACATCCAGGTTCAGGAACAGCTTCTTCCCTACAGCCATCAGGCTATTAAACACGACAACAAATAAGTTCTGAACTGCAACAGACTATTATTATTATTGCACTATATTTGTGTATTTATTCAGTATGTGTGTGTATGTGTAAATATGCACACTGAACTTTTTTTCTCCTGTTATGTACTATGTTTGCATATTCTGTTGTGCTGCAGTAAGTAAGAATTTCATTGTCCTATCTGGGACACATGACAATAAAACACTCTTGACTCTTGAATGATCACCTCTGGCAGCTTGTTCCATACACCCGCCACCCTTTGTGTGAAAAAGTTACCCCTCAAATTCCTAACAAATCTATCCCCTTCACCTTAAACATATGTCCTGTGCATCTACCCGATCTATTCCTCTCATGATATTATACACCTCTGTAAGATCATCCCTCATCTTCCTGTGCTCTGTGTTCAAAAGCGGCAAGACCCAACAGAAAAATGAGTAGATAATCCTTTTAATGATATTGTTTGTGGAATAAAGAATGGCCAAAACACCAAGAATCTGCACTTTGTTGAATATAACTATGGGGTCTTTTATACTGGGAATGGGAGCAGGCAAGTCGGAGTGTAGTTCAATGACAGTATTAATATTCCAGAAATCTGGACATGATTTGGAGACATGGGACGAAATATTTGTCAGTACCATTTTTCTGGCATTAAACATTAAAATTTTCCCCTATGCTGTTTCAAAAAGATCTGAAAAAAAATAATTTCCAAATAATATTTGCAAAATGCATCAACAGATTTAATCACGTAATAATATTCTGTTTCTGGTTTAGTGAGCATTAAGGATCTAATTTTCCACATTAGTGGCATCTTTGACACATCTCCTGACATTCCAAGGCCTTTCTATGTCTACAGTACACTAGCCAGAAGTAACTCGCATCTAATTAGTTTAGCTTAGCTTAGCTTAGTTTAGTTTAGTTTAGAGATACAGCGTGGAAACAGACCCTTTGGCCCACCGAGTCCACACCAACCATCGATGCACACATACACTAATGCCCCTGTCCCACTTAGGAAACCTGAACGGAAACCTCTGGAGACTTTGCGCCCCACCCAAGGTTTCCGTGCGGGTCCCGGAGGATGCAGGCGGTTGCCAGAGGTTGCAGGTAGTGGAAGCAGGTAGGGAGACTGACAAAGACCTCCGGGAACCGCACGGAAACCTTGGGTGGGGCGCAAAGTCTCCAGAGGTTTCCGTTCAGGTTTCCTAAGTGGGACAGGGGCATTAGGCAGCGACTCTACCGCTGCGCCACCGTGTCGCCCCACATGTTTCCCCTGCAATAGTATGGATTTCAAGCGGATGCTCCAGTTTTCTCCCACACCCCAAAGATGTACTGGTAGGTTCATTGGCTACTGTAAGTTATTCTTTAATGTAGGTAAGTGGCCAAAGAATTAAAGGGGAATTAATGGACATGTGAAAAACTGAAAAGTTGCAGGAAACAGAAGAGGGAAATTGGGATTACTGTACTCTGAGATGGCATGGATCCGATGACCCGTGTCCTGGTAAGTATGTAAAATATAGCGGGGTTTTGACAGGATAAGTAAGAAACTGCTGATTCTAGCGGTAGAAGTGTGGTAACCAGAGTAACCTGAGGGGAAAAATGCAGTGAGCTATGATGTGGAATGTATTGGCTGGAAGGATGGTGGAAGCAGACTCAATAATAGCGTTCAAAAGGAAATTAGATAAATATGTTAGCTGTCTTCTATCATAATAATTGACTCTCTGGAACTTCTCTTATGTGCAATTAAAATTGATTCAAGGTGTAAAGAGTAAATACAGCAAAAGAGTTCAGATATGGGCCAGGCAGTCATTCAAATCTTTACTTGGCTGTAAAATTGTTCTGGCACAAAATGAGCACAGGCACCAGCACACAAACTCAACTGGATGGAAAATCACAGGCAGTATTTCCACAGACTTCTCAGCTATTTCAATCCTCCTGTGCCTGATCTGAACCAGTACATAAAGTGCTTATCAGCACAAGGGGTACCTTTAATACCAATTGGCCAGTGAAACTTCTCTTCTTTGCTGTCAAATAAAATCACTGAACCAATATCGTTTCACAACTTCAGGGTGAATCTCTGGAACTCTCTGCCACAGAAGGTAGTTGAGGCCAGTTCATTGGCTATATTTAAGAGGGAGTTCGATGTGGCCCTTGTGGCTAAAGGGATCAGGGGGTATGGAGAGAAGGCAGGTACAGGATACTGAGTTGGATGATCAGCCATGATCATATTGAATGGCGGTGCAGGCTCGAAGGGCCGAATGGCCTACTCCTGCACCTATTTTCTATGTTTCTATGTCTAGGATGTTGCAAAGTGCTGGACAGTCAACAGGCACATTGGTGTAGCAGTAGAGTTGCTGCCTTATAGCACCAGAGACCCGGGTTTGATCCTGACTACCGGTGCTGTCAGTATGGTGTTTGTACGTTTACCCCCGTGACCTGCGTGGATTTTCTCGGTGTCCTCTGGTTCCCCCCCACACTCCAAAGACGTACATGTTTATTGGCTAATTGGCTTTGGTAAAGATTGTAAATTGTCCCAAGTGTGTAGGATAATGCTTGTGTATGGGGATCGCTGGTTGGCGCTGACTCCTTGGGCTGATGTCTGGGGAGTGGGCGGGACAGAGATAGAATGTAGTCGGAGAAAGACTGGTGGGAGAACTGGGAAGGGGTCGGGGATGGAGAGAGAGGGAAAGCAAGTGCTAGTTGAAGTTAGAAGCTGTTCATACCGCTGGGATGTAAGCTACCCAAGCGAAATATGAGGTGCTGTTCCCCCAATCTGCGCTGGGCCTCACTCTGACACTGGAGGAGGCCCAGGACAGATTGGTCAGATTGGGAATGGGAGGGGGAGTTAAAGTGCTGAGCAACCGGGAGATCAGTAGGTTAATGCCCCTGTCCCACTTAGGAAACCTGAACGGAAACCTCTGGAGACTTTGCGCCCCACCCAAGGTTTCTGTGCGGTTCCCGGAGGTTTTTGTCAGCCTCCCTACCTGCTTCCACTACCTACAACCACCTGCAACCTCCGGGAACCGCACGGAAACCTTGGGTGGGGCGCAAAGTCTCCAGAGGTTTCTGTTCAGGGTTCCTAAGTGGGACAGGGGCATTAGGAGGACTGAGAGGAGGTGTGCAGCGAAACGATCGCCGAGCCTGCACTTGGTCTCGCCGATGACCAGGAGTTGACACCTGGAACAGCGGATACAGGTTGACCACCAAGGGGCGCTGCACGATGGCAGACTCGCCAACAGACTGTCTATCTTTTATTTTGTTATTTTGAGTGTGGTTTAAAAATTTGATGGCGTGATCACCGGACTCGATGTGCCGAAGGGATCATTTCTACACTATATCTGTAAAGTCTATCTGTAAAGACATGGGAAGGTGAAAACAAAACCATGCAGCCTTGTGGATCTCTACATCTCTGCTCTGTGCGTTCAGGATTATGGACACGTCCTCATTTGTAACCTAATCGTTTCCTTTCTATCTCTGCAGACCAAGAGGCTACAAATTATGTTCCGAGCCCAAAAGAACTGGCAATCTGTTCATGAAAACTGCGGGCGATATACTTCATGCTACATATTTTTTAGTTAATAATTTTCTCCGTTTCTCCTCGATGTGCATAGATAAGCATTTGGAAAAAAGATTTGCGCGTCTCAGGTTAATGGCTTCCGATACTGAATAATTTTTCTGCATGGATTGAGAAGGACACAAAATCAGATATGCTTTAACGTGAGTTCTCTGATCACCAATACCAGGGGAATATGAAATGAAAATTAAAAAGCCTGGAGAATGTAGTCCACCGTTACTGAAAAGATGCTGGGACCTTCTGTTTGTTTATGAAGCATCGAGCTTTACAGAGGACCGTCAAAGCGAAGGCACAACATCTGCGTACCATTGTAGGCTTGGTGTGGTAGACAATAGACAATAAGCACAGGAGTAGGCCATTCAGCCTTTTGAGCCAGCACTGCCATTCAAAGTGATCATGATCCACAATCAGTACCCCCGTACCTGCTTTCTCCCCATATCCCCTGACTCCGCAATCTTTAAGAGCTCCATCTAGATCGCTCTTGAAAGTATCCAGAGCCTCCAGAGGCAGAGAATTCCACACTCACAACGCTCTCTGTGTGAAAAAGTGTTTCCTCATCTCCGTTCTATATGGCTTACCCCTTATTGTTAAATGGTTGGATTTCATTGGATGAACTTGATGGTTGGATTTCATTCCTGGATGGATGGAAGAAAGTGGCCAAAGAAACAATTTTATTCATAGATGACGATTGTACGACCTTGTCTCCTGCTGGTACTGGCTTAGCATTGTATCTGTGGAGGGGCAGGAGATCGTGGACTTATGGTTCGTAAAGCTTGCCATCTCAGGATTTACTGTTTACAGCTTAGTTATATTGTCACGTGTACTAAGGTACAGTGAATAACTTTTGCAGTGTGCTATCCAATCAGCGGAAAGACAATAATATTTACAATCGAGCCATATAGATACACGATGAGGGAATAACGTTTAGTGCAAGGTAAAGCCCGATCAAGGATAGACCGAGGGTCACCAATGAGGTAGATAGTAGTTCAGCACTGCTCTCTGATTGTGGTGGGATGATTCAGTTGCCTGATAACAGCTGAGAAGAAACTGTCCCTGAATCTGTAGGTGTGCGTTTTCACACTTCTACACCTTTGCCCGATGGGAGAGGGGAATAGAGGGAGTGGCCGGGGTGCGATTCGACCTTGATTATGCTGCTGGCTTTGCTGAGGAGGTTCTGCGATGGGTTGTGTGGGACCCTTAGTATGGGTTTCTGTTGTAGATTTATTAGAGGTCAAGTCAAGTCAAGTCAATTTTATTTCTATAGCACATTTAAAAACAATTCTCGTTGACCAAAGTGTTTTAGATCAGTGCAGGTACTAACATGCTACATACAGTGCTACATAGATCTAACAATACATACATAAATACATACATACAGCGCTCAGAGGCCCTCAAGAAATGCTTGTGAGTAGAGATGAGATTTAAGTCTAGACTTAAAAGAGTCGATGGAGGGGGCAGTTCTGATGAGAAGATGGATGCTGTTCCACAGATGACCGTGAGACCACTGACATTTAAATGAAAGGAAATACAATTCACTGCGTCACAACCAGACCATTCAGAAAAGAACTGTCCACTCTAAACCCACTTCCCAACACCTTTAATGTGGCTCTGCAGGTTAAGAAACTTTGAGTTTTCTCCTGTTCTTAGCAACAGAAGTTCCTGCCACACCCATGTTTCAGATCAAATTCCAGATCCCCCATCGCGCTGTGTGTGAAAATCAATCCCTCTCTAATCCTAATTGGCATGTTAAGCCTACATCCGTTAATTACTACTGAGGGAAATCGATCCTTACCATTCAATCCAGCCAAGCTTCCAAAATATTATACTCCTTAATTAAATCTCCATTTAGCCAAAGAAAACAACACCAGATTAACTAAGCGTTCCTCTCAACCAGACCCCATCCCTAACACTGGCCTCATAAACTTCTGCTGAATTCTCTCAATTGTTCTCACATCCTTCCTGTAATGCGGTGATCAGAAATAAACATAGTATTCGATCTGTGGCACAACTAGGGACTTCAGCATGACCTCCCTGCTGTTTTATTCTGTATTTCAATCAAAAAGGATTTCTGTCCTATTTACCTTTCCAGCATCTTATCTACCTTAACTTATCTGTGGTGCACTGAGACCCCTCTCTTCTCTTATAGTTTGTTTCCCAAGATATATATATATATATATATATATATATATACACATATATATATATAGTGTGGTCTGTTTGCTGTGATTCATTGCTTTGGGTGGGTAGTTGGCACCTTGGTTTAAACTCTCACCTGGAATACAGCAACAATCTGTAACCAAGCCACTACACTGATGTTTTTGCCTTGAATTTCCAACGTGAGTCTCTGGAGCTGAACTTGAACCCACGTCCTGATTTAGAGGTGAGACATCTTTTTATTCATCATCATGATATGGACATTGTTGACAAGGCCAGTCTTTCTTGTCCATCCATAATTGCCCTTGAGACCCATCTTACCCACAACTAGAGAGCAGTACTGAGCTACTATCTAGCTCGTTGGAGACTCTCAGTCTACCTTTGATCGGACTTTACTGGACTTTATCTTGCACTGAACGTCATTCCCATTTTTCCCTTCATCATGAATGTGTACACTGTGGATGGGTCGATTGTAATCATGTATTGTCATTCCGCTGACTGGTTAGCACGCAACAAACGCTTTTTGCTGTATCTTGGTACACGTGACAGTTAACTAAGCTAAACCAAACTAAACTCAAACCTCTGGTGAAGATAGACACAAAATGCTGGAGTAACTCAGCGGGTGAGGCAGCATTTATGGAGAGGAGGAATGGGCGATGTTTCAGGTAAAGACCCTTCTTCAGACCAGAAACGTCGCCCATTCCTTCCCTCCATAGATGCTGCCTCACCCACTGAGTTACGCCAGCATTTTGTGTTATAGAAACATAGAAACATAGAAAATAGATGCAGGATGAGGCCATTCGGCCCTTCGAGCCAGCACTGCCATTCATTGTGATCATGGCTGATCGTCCCCTATCAATAACCCGTGCTGCCTTCTCCCCATATCCCTTGACTCCAATAGCCCCGAGAACTCTATCTAACTCTCTCTTAAATCCATCCAGTGACTTGGCTTTCACTGCCCTCTGTGGCAGGGAATTCCATAAATTCACAACTCTCTGGGTGAAAACGTTTTTTCTCACCTCAGTCTCAAATGACCTCTCCTTTATTCTAAGACGGTGGCCCCTGGTTCTGGGCTCGCCCAACATTGGGAACATTTTTCCTGCATCTAGCTTGTCCAGTCCTTTTATAATTGTATATGTTTCTATAAGATCGCCCCTCATCCTTCTAAACTCCAGTGAGTGTCGACCTTTTATTTACCAGCATCTGCAATTCTTTCTTAAACTTCGGGTGAAGATACTGTTTTTGTGCTGTTGGGAATGGAATTTGATATTGGGGATCGCAAGAGAAAGCCAAAAGGATCAACTATTCAGCGCACCTGGCTAAATATGCTGCTTCATGCTTCATGTTTTTCACATGCTGGGATGGCAAGTTGTTCTTGGAGCATCCTCCCCTCATTCGCCATTTAATTGTTCACCATTATTCATGACCAGCTGTGATAGGACATAGAAACATAGAAATTAGGTGCAGGAGTAGGCCATTCGGCCCTTCGAGCCTGCACCGCCATTCAATATGATCATGGCTGATCATCTAACTCAGTATCCCGTACATGCCTTCTCTCCATACCCTCTGATCCCCTTAGCCACAAGGGCCACATCTAACTCCCTCTTAAATATAGCCAATGAACTGGCCTCAACTACCCTCTGTGGCAGAGAGTTCCAGAGATTCACCACTCGCTGTGTGAAAAAAGTTCTTCTCATCTCGGTTTTAAAGGATTTCCCCCTTGTCCTTAAGCTGTGACCCCTTGTCCTGGACTTCCCCAACATCGGGAACAATGACCATAGAGTTTCAATCAGATATGTTGGTAAAGGGATCATTCATATCTGTCAACTGTGTGCTGTTTTTGCTGTCCAATGCAAAATTGTCCCCTATTGAAGCCTTATCAGCACCTCATCATTCTTTGTAGAAACAAGGAACTGCCAATGCAGGTTTACACAAAAGGCCACATAGTGTTGGAGTAACTGGTTGGGTCAAGCAGCATCTCTGGAGAACATGGATAGGCGACATCTTGGATCAAGTCACTTCTTCAGATTGAAGAAGGGTCTCGACCTGAAATGTTGCCAATCCATGTTCTCCAGAGATGCTGCCTGTCCTGCTGAGTTACTCCAGCACTTGATGCCGTTTAATCCCTCATGTTTGTTCACTCACTACTAGGCTAGCTGTCAAATTTGAACACTGATGACCCAAGCCAGAGTACATTCCGTACCTTTGCTGCTATCAATACTTCTTCCAAGTTGTTGTTCAACATGGAGGAGCCCTGATTCAGCAGCTAGTGGAGGATAGTAGATAACAATCCGGAGGGCGTTTCCTTGTCTTTATCTGACCAGATATCATGATATTTTATGGAGCATGGAATTTATGTTCAGGATTACAAAGGTTACTTCTTCCTGCCTGTGTGCTTCTATGCCACAACTTTGGGTGGATCTGTCCTGCCAGTGAGACAAGTCATATCCAGCGATCGTGATGGAGAAGTCTGGTGCATTGTCCATTATGTTTGATTCTGGACTAAAATTATACCAGCCGTTGCGTGACTAGTTTGTGGAACAGAACTCTCGACTTAGACCCCATAGTCCCCAGAAAGAGAATCTTACAAGATCACTGGTCTGGGAACAACTATGCCATGTCCTAATTCCGTGTTCAGTTTGATACTGGATGGTCCATCCTGTGTTAATCCTTCCTTGTTTTAAAAGGGCTGTAACTGGCCATTTCAAAGGGAATTTAAGAGCCAACCATGAAATATGAATCTGCAGTTACACATTTGCCAGACCTGGTAACGAGGGGAGGTTTCCTTCCCAAACTCATATAGAAAGTAATAAAATAAACTCAACTCAACAAAACAAAACAAAGGGGATTATCAGAACTAGATGGGTTTTTACACCACTCCAGCTGTTTTTTCATATTATATTTTGTTCATGTTTTACTGTAAATTCCAGGTTGCTATGTGAAATTGACACAAATGCCATGGTGAGATTTGACTCGGGTTCTGGATTGATTAGGATTATTAGTTCAGATTTGTAACAAATTTGACCACTGCTCCATCACAGTATCTCATGCTACCTGTTGAGCCACAGCCCCAGACATGGCAACTGACCCATTTCCCCTGACTGTCAGTCTGAAGAAAGGTCTCGACCCAAAATGTCACCTATTCCTTTTCTCTAGAGATGCTGCCTGACCCGCTAAGTTACTCCAGCTATTTGGGTCTATCTTCCAATTCTGGTACCTAGTAGTTTTACAACTATTGAAGATAAGAAAGGCTGATGCAGCCCGGAGCAGTCAGTTAAGTTTAATTACTGTTACTGCTGCAATTGCTTGCTGGATGAGTATTGAACATGAGATATTGTGGGCACTGTACTGCCAGCAGGCAATGACAAAGCTGCCCACTGTTCTACTCTGCTTGACTATCAGATACAAGGTGTCAGGCTCCATGAATAGCAGATGCAGGTTGTGCAATGAATGGTAGCACCTGATTCAAGAGCACAGGGAGCTTAATTCTGCATTTTGGCCACTCGTACACTGGGCATTGGCTTTAAGTCATTCCCAAAGTAACCCAAGTCTTCCAATGCCCAGCAGGGTTGTGAGTATGGTGGCATCTACAATACCTTTCACCCATCACCAACACTGCTTCTTTTCAAGAGACTCAAAGTGCCGGAGAAACTTAACGAGCCAGGGAAAGATGACATTTCAGCTTGGGTCCCTTCGTCGCCTTCTTCTGAAGAAGGGTCCCGACCCGAAACATCATCTAACCATACATCAACTTCTCTATCTCTCATTTCACTTATCCCTAACTAGTCTGAAGAAGGGTCTCGACCTGAAACGTCACCCATTCCTTCTCTCCAGAGATGCTGCCTGTCCAGCTGAGTTACTCCAGCTATTTGTGTCTTTCCCCAGAGACTCATTGAGTTGCTCTGCTGGGTCTTTCCCCTAAATTAAGGTTTCCCAACCTGGGGTAAATTTGCCCCAGGAGGTAAATTTCGCCTACCCAGGGGGTAAAGTTGTTGATTCTGGCTTTGTACATATTTTTTCTCATTGAATTACTGTGTTTGGTTCTGGAGCGCAGAAGGTTAAGGGGGGACTTGATAGAGATCTTTAAAATGATGAGAGGGATAGAGAGAGTTGACGTGGATAACCTTTTTCCATTATGAGTAGGGATGATTCAAACAAGAGGACATGACTTGAGAATTAAGGGACAGAAGTTTAGGGGTAACATGAGGGGGCACATCTTTACTCAGAGAGTGGTAGCTGTTGTGGAGGCAGGTTTGATTTTATCATTTAAAAATAAACTGGATAGGTATATGGACGGGAAAGGAATGGAGGGTTATGGTCTGAGTGCAGGTAGATGGGACTAGGTGAGAGTAAGTGTTCGGCATGGACTAGAAGGGCCGAGATGACCTGTTTTCTGTGCTGTAATTGTTATATGATTATATGGTTATATACCAGTATCTGTTCATCATTAGTTGTTCATAAATAAGGGAAATAACATTGATATATGCTATTAAAGTTGCCAGTGGTAAACGGGGCAAGAAAAGTTGGCAACCCCTCTCCTAACTGGAGAGCATGGAACAAAAAAAAGCTTTTCACTGTACCACGGTACACGTGACAATAAACTAAACTAAACTAAACTAAACTAGATTAAACTAGCTTAAACTAGATTAAACTAAACTAAACCAAACTAACCTGCTCCTGCACTTTGAGTCTCCATTTTTTTAGTTAACTAGCATCTGCAGTTCCTTGTGTCTACTGCGTCTTAAAAGTCTTGGAAAGACCTGAAAGAAAAAAAAACAGATGTAATTGTGAATTATATAAAATGTACATGAATGGATTATGATTTTCAAAAAATTCAATGGATTTTAACGTCAATTGTGTTTAATTAATGAAATAATTCCCGACCCTAATGAAAAATATTAAATAGAAACCCCCACATTGATCCATGTCACTAATACCACCAAAAATGCTGGAAGTTCTCAAGTTCTCAGCATATGCGGACAGGGAAACAGGGTTAATATTTTAATGTGTTCATAGAACGTGACCTTCAATCTTAATGACAAGCTGGGGGGTTTTGAGTCTTCAGCAATGCATTCGAAACCATTCCTCGTTTAAAAACAGCGTGCAGTTGAAACCTTAACGCCCTGTGTTACCAACATAAGATTTCCACTCACAGAAATAGTGTTATTGAAAGACATTTTTACACCTTCCTGCTTGGCACAAACTGGTGGCTCAATTTCTGCCAATTGTATCGGTAATGAGTTTATTTTTGTTTAATTTTCATGGTAAAATGCGGCGAGGACAAATGTGTAGTCTATTGAAAAGAATAGAACCATTGTAGACTTTTTTTAATTTATCTCAACGCCTTTCTCCCTCTCGCTATGTAAACTACAACAACAAAAACAATCGTGTGTCTTCCGACCCACTTTTACAAACTCAGCCCGTTTTTCATCAACTCCTTTTCCGCATACTTTCTGACTTTGCCTTTTTTTGATACGTGACTGCATGGGGTCGGTGCATGGGGGATTTCGATGGGTGCAGTTTGAGATTGTGTCAACTGATATCAATGCAACGTTTTGGTGTCGTTTGATTCAGCTGGAATTTCAACTAAGCGTGGGACTTAGGTTCTGAGTTTTCTTGTGTGTGGTGTTTGAAAAAAGTGTTTTTTAATTGGGTTAATGACATCACTGGGAGACGAGAGGGGGGGGGCGGTTAAAATAAATAGCCTCCTATTCCCCATGTCTCTCCCCGCAGGTAACACCCGTCCTGGGACTGACTCGCAACCCCCCTCAACCCTCCCCGTTCATAGCCCTTTGAAACCGAAATCATTTACCGGTGCATGCAGAGCGCTCGTCGCACTGTAACCCAGTCCAGCCCCATACGATGACCCTCTGAATCCGTTCTCTCTCAAGGTAAGATCAACTTTTCAACTCTCTCTATATATTTTGACATTGGCTCTCATATCTTGCCCATAAAGTTCCCCTTTATTTCATGACAATTCCAGCCCTGGTGATTTTAACGTGTGTCTGGCTGTCTGATGCCTTACAATAGTTTGATCTCCCTGTTTACGAAATGTTATTAGTGTTACATTTGACGCTGCAGAAAATAACTTTTTTCCCCCCCAAAAAAGCGAAAATTTCATTTTCGGAATCGTGGGACATGTGGGGCGATCAACTTCCATTTAAAATAAGTTTCCTATAAATTTATTAATGAATCGACCTAAGGGATTAACCTCTTCTGATCACGAGTTCATGGGCTGCTTTCTGCTTTGATTTGATTATGTTCTGTGCGAGAATTGGAGTGAAAAAGATGTGACTTCAATACCGTGACTTCCTCTCTCTCTCTGTCTTCTACTCACCCCCCTCCCCCTCCCCCCTTTTCCTGGTCTGTTTAGTGTGAGAATATAGTTGAATGGGGAAAACAATTCAAGAGAGTTCCTCCCTGGAAGAGCCTGGTTCCTTGCTTCGTGTTATGAATGGAGCGAAAATTGCATTTCGCAACGTGTGCGTTTGTGAGCGCCTGTTGCAGTATTTGTGAGTGCGCGACAGTACAGTCTGATTGGCAAAGTGTGCAATGAAGTTAACTATTATCCAGAGACTGTAGGCTTGAAGTTTTTTTAACCCGTTCTTCAGTATGAAGCTTTAAATATTAGTTTTTGAATATATGTGTGTGTGTGGGTGTGTGTGTGATTAATTCTGTTTAGTTCTCTTTCTATTCCCCAGGATGGTCAGTGTCTTAACAGGCATCAGTTGGCAGTAAGGAAGCTTAAGCATTTCGTTTATTTCGGAGCCATTCACTACCGCAGGACACCTGAATGCTTTCATAGAAACAAAAAAAAAACATAGAAAAATCGGTACAGGCGCACGCCATTCGGCCCTTCGAGACAGCACCGCCATTCAAGATGATCATGGCTGATCATCTAAAATCAGTTCGTGCTTTTCCCCCCACATCCCTTGATTCCTTTAGCCCTAAGAGCTCAATCTAATTAACTCTCTCTTGAAAACATCATGTGAATTGGTCTCCCCTGCCTTCTGTGGCAGAGAATTCCACAGATTCACAACTCTGGTGAAAAACGTCTTTCCTCATCTCAGTCCTAAATGGCCTACCCCCCTTATTCTTGAACTGTTATCCCTGGTTCTAGACTCCCCCAACAGGGGACATTTTTCCTGCATCTAGCCTGTCCAGTCCTTTAAGAATTTTATGTTTCTATAAGAATCCCTCTCATCCTTCTGCAGTGTGGAGGGGTAGTGAAAAAGGGCAATGTGGCAGTTAATGTTGTCAACTCCCACCTCACTATAGTGGTCTGATCAATTAATACTAATGTTGGTTCAAGGTCATATGTTGGTGAGCTCCATCATCAACATGAGATGGTATTTGTCGGTGGAATATGCAGTCAGAGATAAGCAATGTTAGGATGAAGGTAAAATCCAAATTCATAGTGAAAAGGCAGTAAATGTTGAGAGAGGGGGGGAGAGAGCCAGAAAGGAAAAGAAAAGGTAGCAGTAGGAGTTGGGGTAAAATAGAGTGAAAGAACAAGAGAAAAAAAAGTGAGAAAAATGGTTTATGTAACAATGAATTTTAAGTTCTTGCCAACACCAATTTCCATTTATATAGCACTTTCATAACAGCAAGATGTCTCAGTTGTTTTTCAAACTAAAATTCAGCTGGATTTAAATCATATGGAATTCCATCTATATATAATGTAATATATATACTAAATAAATAGCATATATATTGTATATATGTATTAAAATAGTATATGGATATATATTAAATAGTATATAGATTGAATGCCATATGTATATATATGTTTTATATATATATATATATGTGTAAACATAGAAACAAGGGATGTTACAGATTGACACACAGTATATATATATATAGTGTGTGTGTATATATGTGTGTGTGTGTATATATATATATGTATATATGTGTGTATATATATATATATATATATATATATATATATATATATATATATATATATATATATATACGCACACACACACACACATATATATATACTGCTAGAATTTAGAAGATTGAGGGGGGATCTTATAGAAATCTTATAGATGGTGGAGTGGGTCAAGAACTTCAAATTCCTGGGCGTGCATATCTCTGAAGACCTTTCCTGGTCCCAGCACACTAATTTATGTCAGCGCCTCTACTTCCTATATCAAGGAGGACTCTCTCGAATAGGTGCACAGTAGAGAGCATGTGCATGCTGACCGGTTGCATCGTGTGAATCTCTGTCTCACTAAATGTGGCCCTTGTGGCTAAGGGGATCAGGGGGTATGGATATGATCATATCTGAATATCGAATGGCCTACTCCTGCACCTAATTTCTATGTTCTATGAAATATATATATATATATATATATAACAATATATACATTATAGATGTGTGTGTGTGTCTCACTAAAATGCCATATATA
Source organism: Leucoraja erinaceus (assembly GCF_028641065.1). Classification (NCBI taxonomy): domain Eukaryota; kingdom Metazoa; phylum Chordata; class Chondrichthyes; order Rajiformes; family Rajidae; genus Leucoraja; species Leucoraja erinaceus. The sequence continues at coordinate 47,382,146 of NC_073389.1, forward strand.
TATATCTATATCTATATATGTGTATAAATACATATGTAGAAACAAGGAACATTATAGATTGACAAACATATATATTGACTTGCTCCTGGACCTGTCCCAGGAAGAACTCAGTTTTTTCAGATATTATCAAACAAAACATGATAGACCCATGTGGGGAGATCTTAATACAGCTGACAGATGTCTGATTGAAGAGTTAGGGTGAGTGGGGAAAGTTTTCAAGGTAGAATGAAAGGTTAAGCAATGGAAAGGTTTCAAGCAAGTATTCTAGAGCTTGGCAACTGATCACCAGTGATGGAGTGATTGAATCTGTAGAGAAGTAAAGGTCAGACCTTAGTGAAGTGACCATAGATGGGGATAAGGCTGGAAAAGATTTGAAGGAAGCAGCCTTTGAAAACCCGATGGTCGTAATGTATATCAGGTTTTAATACTGACCATGACATTTTATTTGGAAGAAAGACACAAAATGCTAGAGTAACTCAGTGGGACAGGCAGCGTCTCTGGATAGAAGGAATGGGCGACGTTTCGGATCGAGACCCTTCTTCAGAGACCCTTCTTGGTCTGAAGAAGGGCCTCGACCCAAAACGACACCCATTCCTTCTCTCCAGAGATGCTGCCTGTCCCACTGAGTTACTCCAGCATTTTGTGTCTACCTTATATTAATTGAATTATGATGGGAGCAGGCTTATCTGGAATTATAGCATCAGCATAGACCAGATGGGGCCCAATGGTCTGCTTCTGTGGTGGAACTTCTAAGCATTTGAAATGAAGACATTTTAGAAGACTAATAATTACTTGATCACTTATCGTACACAAATTATTCAATCATTTATTGTGTTGTCATTTAATTTAAGTGTGTGTGAATTTCAATTATTTAAAAAATACCTCAGTTGCTGCAAAAGACTTTAGGACATCCTGAGGTTTGAAAGTAAAATTGATTTTTACACGTCAGAAAGATAGAATGTTTATTTTAATGTATTTTTACGTGTACACATATGGCTTTGGGCTCTCACTGACCTCTAACTGCCAGCATTATTTCTAAACTTAGAAAAAAAGGAAAGCTTTTCATGTGTGGAGGACATTTCACTCAAGACTGCCTAGAAACATAGAAAATAGGTGCAGGAGTAGGCCATTCGGCCCTTCGAGCCTGCACCGCCATTCAATATGATCATGGCTGATCATCCAACTCGGTATCCTGTACCTGCCTTCTCTCCATACTCCCTGATACCTTTAGCCACAAGGGCCACATCTAACTCCCTCTTAAATAGAGCCAATGAACTGGCCTCAACTACCTTCTGCGGGAGAGAATTCTAGAGATTCACCACTCTCTGTGTGAAAAAACGATTTCCTCCTTATCCTTAAACTGTGACTACTTGTTCTGGACTTCCCCAACATCGGGAACAATCTTCCTGCATCTAGCCTGTCCAACCCCTTAAGAATTTTGTAAGTTTCTATTAGATCCCCCCTCAATCTTCTAAATTCTAGCGAGTTCAAACCGAGTCTATCCAGTCTTTCTTCATATGAAAGTCCTGACATCCCAGGAATCAGTCTGGTGAACCTTCTCTGTACTCCCTTTATGGCAAGAATGTCTTTCCTCAGATTAGGAAACCAAAACTGTACGCAATACTCCAGGTGTGGTCTCACCAAGACCCTGTACAACTGCAGTAGAACCTCCCTGCTCCTATACTCAAATCCTTTTGCTATGAATGCTAACATACCATTCGCCTTCTTCACTGCTTGCTGCACCTGCATGCCTACTTTTAATGACTGGTGTACCATGACACCCAGGTCTCGTTGCATCTCCCCCTTTCCTAATCAAATGAGGTAGATCAGGAGTTCTCTAGTTGTTGGTAGGATGGTACACTTGCCTGAGAGTCAGAGAATCGACCGATCTGAAAGGCGATTAAAGGACCTGTCCCACTGTACGAGGTAATTTAAAAAAATCGAACTCGTGGTAAGCACGTAGAATGTACGTAGCGGGTACGTCGGAGCTCAGGACGTCTCTTAGCGGCTCGTAACGCTAACGGCAGGTACTCGGGGAAATGTGGTAAGCTCGGGAAGACTCGTGAAGATTTTTCAACATGTTGAAAAATGTCCACGAGAGCCCCGAGTACCTACGAGCGGCTATTACCGTAATTCTCCGAGTTTGAATAAGGGGAACTCGGGAGAACTCTTGAATTAGCTCGTACAATGGGACAGGCCCTTAAGAAGACTATAATTAAAGTAGGAAATGCTGCTGTTGGAGTAGAGATTTAAAAGAGTGGAGCAATTGTAATGAGTGATTGCTCATCTACGTCTGGGACCAACACACAGAGCATCATCAGGCTTGGGCAGCATCAGATGTTTATGGTGGTTTGGGTATTTTGATGGATGTGAATATGAAGTTTTCATTCAAATTGTTCGGGAGTAACAGCAATAGACATTTACTCAACTTGATAACTAATAATGACACAAAGTGCTGGAGTCACTTAGTGGGTCGGGCAGCATCTTTGGCGACCATGGATAGAAAACACCACATCCATGGTCTTCAGAAATCCTTGACCTGCTGAGTTACTCCAGCACTTTATGTCATTTTTTGTAAACCAGCATCTGCAGTTCCTTGTTTATATTGATAGCATAGTTTGGATCAAAAATTTGCAGCTCTGCTACATTGGTGGTGGTAGGTAATTATTCCTGGTTCGGAAAGATTGATAAAGGAGAATCTGTGAATGCAGTTCCTGATTTGTGGGCAGGAATCCTTTTTAACCCAATTTGTAAAATCTCCTACTAGTGAGTATTCATTATTGGAGATGATATTGGGGAACAAACTAAAGCACAGAGTCATAGAATGATACAGTGTGGAAACAGGCCCTTCGGCCCAACTCACACGCACCGGCCAACATTGTCCCAGCTACACTTGTCCCACTTGCCTGCGCTTGGTCCATATCCCTCCAAACCTGTCCTAACCATATATCTAATCGATGGGATAGTCCCAACCTCCAGCTACCTCCTCTGGCAGCTTGTTCCATTCACCCACCACCCTTTGAGTGAAAACATTACCCCTCGGATTACTATTAAATCTTTTCCACTTCACCTTGAACCTATGTCCTCTGGTCCTCGATTCCCCTACTCTGGGCAATAGACTCTGTACATCTACCCGATCTATTCCTCTCATGATTTTGCATACCTCTATAAGATCTCCCCTCATCCTCCTGCGCTCCATGGACTAGAGGCCCAGCCTACTCAACCTCTCCCTCTAGCTCACACCCTCTCGCAGCGAGACTCCTGACGGGCACCCGAAAAAGGGACCACATCACCCCGATCCTGGCCTCTCTCCACTGGCTCCCTGTGCGGTTCCGCATAAACTTCAAGATTCTCCTCCATGTCTACAAAGCCCTCAATGGGCTTGCCCCCACCTACATAAAAAGTCTTCTCACCCACCACTCCACCTCCAGGCCCCTCAGATCGGCCGACTTGGGGTTGCTGAATATCCCACGGTCTAGGCATAAGCTCAGGGGCGACCGCGCCTTTGCGGTTGCAGCCCCTAGACTGGAACAGCATCCCCTTTCCCATCAGAACTGCCCCCTCCATCGACTCTTTTAAGTCAAGACTAAAGACTTATCTATACTTCCAAGCCTTTCCTGATGTCCTCTGAGTGATGGCTACATGTATACATGTATGTAGTTTGTTTAGTTGTGCTATTCTTATAACAAATGTAAAGCATTTTGGCCAACGAGAGTGCGGAATGAGAGGGTGAAAATAGGTAATAACATTGACACACAAAATTACGAAACAGCAGAAGGGAAATTTGAAATGATGTTCAACGGGGTGTGGAAAAAAATACGATCTTCTAAAACCATTCATGAGAGTCGGATAAATGAAGACATAAGAGAGTAATCGAGGAAAGGGGCTTACAGTAAATGCATTGATGACAAAGTAATACATGATAAGAAAAATTACTAGGGGATCTGGAGAGAAGTCAATAAGAAAAATAGAAAGGCAGAAAATGAACTTTGAAATGACCGCACCAAGTTACGTAAAAAAACAAAAACATATCATAGACATATCAAATTAAATAGAACAGTTTTGAATGGGAATATAGGCATCAAGGAAAAGAAAAGACAGCACCTCCTGGAATAAATGAAAAGGTGGCAGATGTATTAAATTTGATTTTACATTTTGAACATTGCAGGAAGATGGAGCAGATGGGAGTAACATTGAATGATGAATTTAAAATATAAAATTGGGGTATCTTAAATAGACCAAGCAAACTTTAAGAATAGAAGTTCAAGTTTGCATTTATTGTCACTTAACCAATTAAGGTACAGTGAAATTTGAGTTACCATACAGCCATACTAAGTGAAAACAACACAATATAACCATATAATCATATACATATACAATATACCATATATCATATACAATATATCAATATACAATATATCATATACAATACACATAAATTAAAACGTAACATAAACATCCACCACAGTGGAATCAACATTCCTCACTGTGATGGAAGGCATTAAAGTTCAGTCATCTTCCTCCTTTGTTCACCCGTGGTCGGTGCCTTGAACCCTCCACAGTTTGCCGCTACAGACGGTCCGATGTTCAGGCCCTGATCTGGATGGATTGTATCACATTTTAAAAGAATCTGGGGAAGAGATAGAAGCGGCATTACTACACATAATAAATCTTTGGAGAAAGGCCAAGTGCCAGAGGAAAAAGTAGATAGCTCCGTTAATACCTGTACCAACATGTTAAGAGAGTCTGAACACAGGGGGAAATATAGGTCGGTCAGCATAGTATCAGTACTGGTAAAGTAATGACATGACTTGTCATCACAGTAGACTTCAAGAAAAAGGTTGAGAGCACTAGATAATTAAGCTTTAGGAGCTGATAACATTTCAGCTGTGGCACTGAAGATAAGACACAACCTGCTGGAAACACCCTGTGGGTCAGGCAGCAACTATGGAAAAAGAAAGAGGCCAAAGAACTCTCATCAGGAAACTTAATTGCCTTGCCATCCAAAGATCTTTCAAGCTCTCGTGAATATACTCAGTGCCTGAATTTGCACATTTCTGTTGGGCAGAGAATTTTAATGATTCATTGTCGTGTGGCTGCAGAAACATCTTCTCAGCTCTGTCATGACGGCTGACACTTTATTTTGAGTCTATGACCATGATCACATTGAATGGCGGTGCTGGCTCGAAGGACCGAATGGCCTAATCCTGCACCTATTGTCTATTGTCTATGGACCCAAAGTTCCACGTATATCCCAACGAGGAGAAACACCATCTCTGTCAAGTCCACAAGAGCATTGTGAGTTCCAATGAAATCATCTCTCATATAAAATCGAGTGTGGGGGCGCGTGCTATGTAATCTCTCCTCTGAGTATAATCCCAGTGAACTATCTTTATACTTCCTCCAGCAGCAAATATATCCTTTCTTGGGTAGCAAAACTATACACAATATCGTGGAGCAGCTGTAGAGTTATTGCCTTACAGCGCTGGCAGCCCTAGAGACCCACGTTCAATCCCGAATACGGGTGCTGTCTGTACGGAGTTTGTACGTTCTCCCCGTGACCTGCATGGCTTTTCACCGAAATCTTCGGTTTCCTCCCACACTCCAAAGATGTACAGGTTTGTAGGTTAATTGGCTTGGTATAAGTGTAAATTGTCCCCAGTGTGTGTAGGATATTGTTAATGTGCGGGGATCGCTGGTTGGCGCAGACTCGGTGGGCCGAGGGGCCTGTTTCCGCGTTTCCGCGCTATATCTCTAAACTAAACTAATTCCAGGTACAATCTCACCAAAGTCTTTTACAATTGCAATCGGATGTCTTTATTCTTGTGCCCAGTTTTTCTTTCAGTAAAGACGAAGAGACTATTTGCCTTGTTAATTGCTTCCTGTATCTGCGTACTAACAGTCATTCATTCATGTGAAAGGACATCCTTGAGACTTTTGAAAGGCGCCCGCAAATAAATGTATTATTATTATAAACAGCAATACTATCATTTTCTCGGCATCTAAATAAAAGTAATGTTTATTGTCACATGTACCCAGGTACAGTGAAATGATTTTGTTGGGTGCAAGCAGTCAGTGGAAAGTCAATACGTGATTACAATTGAGCCATCCACAATGTACAGATACATGATAGAGGGAATAATATGAATAATGGTAAGTGCTAGATAACGTCCAGTAAAGTCCGATCAAAGATAGTCAGAGGGTGTTCAATGAGGTAGATAGTAATGTGGAGGAAGGAAATGCAGATGCTGGTTTAAACCAAAGATAGACACAAAAAGCTGGAGTAACGCAGCGGGACAGGCAGCATCTCTGGAGAGAAGGAATGGGTGCCGTTTCGGGTCGAGACCCTTCTTCAGACGTTTAATTTAGTCGTTTTTCTATCTTTTACCATATTCTATAAGCCACTTCTGTGCTCTCTCCTATATCTCCTCTTTGAACCACATCAACACTCGGGGCCTATTGCTCCTGATCCCTTCAAACAAATTATTGATATAGGCAGTGAAAGCTTGGGGGGGGGGGGGGGGGGGGGGGGTGGGCCCGAGCACCGATCTTTATGACACCCACCTGCCCCATTAACCCAACCTGAAAATGACCTTTTTATTCCAACTCTCAGTCGTCTGTCCTTCTGTCCATATGCACCTCATCAAAGGCCATATGAAAATCCAAACGCACCACTTTTACTAGTTCCCCCTTTTCCACTTTGCAAAATGCCTCAAATATCTCTAAAAGATTGGTCAAATTATGATCTATTTTTAATAAATCCATTTTGTCTGTGCTAAACCCTATTATATTCCAGGTCTTCTGTTAGCATTTTGTAACAATAAATTCAAACATTTTTGATACTCCTTATGTCCAGCTATCAATCATTATCTTATCATTTATTTCATAAATAATATGGTTATGCTTGTTTTCGTCCCATCTTTGCAACCATTCTAAAATCTTTGACATTTCTGAACCTTCAGAAGATGACAGCCAGTGCATCCATTAGCTCCATAGACACTAATTCAGCTTCTCATTCACTTTCAGAAGACTATCCAAGTCTTATTCTGTGAAGACAAACAAACATGTTTAATTTCCTTTTTTAAAAATTGTTTTATAACATAACTGTTTTAATATTTCTTGCTAGATATCTCCCTGATCCTCCTTTGTTTTTAGTTTAGAGATAGAGCATGGACACAGGCCCTTCTGCTCACCAATTAACCTAGAAACCAGCAACTCATTGGGATGTCAGGGGTAACGCGAGCACCAGAGGAAACCATGCAGTCATAGAGAGAACAGGCAAACTCCACACAGACAGCACCCGAGGTCAGGATCGAACCTGGGTCTCTGGCACTATGAGGCAGCAGCTCTACCAGTTGCACCACTGTGTCACCTTTGCTGAAATCCAAAGTTTCCTCAATATCCAGGCTTAAGTCTCTCGTAAGCTTTAGGTTAATACCAAATAATACAATACAATACAGTTTTATTCGTCTCATTGCACATAAAGTGCAAGTACTCTTGCATATGGCGTGCACAGCCTTGGTCTATTTGATCTTATTTGATTGTGCACGCCGGGTTGATTGCATTCATTGAAACAGGGCAGACCACGTGGAAGTTGCAATCTTCCACCCAGAACATTTGTTAATCCAGAGTCAAGAGTGTTTTATTGCCGTTTGACCCGAAAACAAAACAATGAAATTATTACTTGCAGCAACACAGCAGATATGTAAACGTAGTACCCTGTAAAACCCATAAGAACCAAAAAAAAGTTATATATATTCAGTGATTTGGGGACAATAGTGATATATATATTCTAATAGACTAAGTGGGAACCTTTGGATCCCATTCTCACACGGGAAGCCTGGTCCTCCAATGCAATATTCCACCTCTCCACCAATTCCAATATTCCACCACTCACGCATAGCCCCCACTGGGCAGGAGCGACTGACGTGTTCCCGTTGTGACACCCCTGATCACGGCTTGTGGACTCGCGGTTCACTCAGTCACGGCTTGTGGACTCACAGTTCACTCAGTCACGGCTTGTGGGTTCACTCAGTCACGGCTTGTGGACTCACAGTTCACTCAGTCACGGCTTGTGGGCTCACTGTTCACTCACAGGTGTGGGGGAGGGGTGTGTGTGGGGGAGGGGTTATGGTGGAGGAGGAGTGTGTGAGGGGGGGGTGTGGGCTCACCGGTTCCCGGCCCCAGCTCCGATTGCACTTACTGGCTGCATGACCCGGCTCTGCAATCAGCGGCTCCCGTCCCCAGTGCCTGTCGCGCTTACAGTCCCCACCCATGAACACAGCTAGCCACCGCCCGCAAACACAGCTTGCCCCCGCCCGCCAACACAGCCAGCCCCCACCTGTGGAATACAGCCCGCATTCCCCCCCTCCTTCAGCTTTGTTCTCGGCAACTTGATTGACAGCAGGTGCCGGAAGGGGCGTCGCCGTCCCAGCGAATAACAGACTAATAACTTTTGTAATATTTCACTGATCGGAACAAAACTTGGTGCACTTGGAGCAGAGGAGAAAGGTGAGTAAGGTGGCGAAAACATCCTAGTGATGTAGGGTACCGTTTTTGCGCAAATTTAAAAACAATGCAAACTGGAAGAGGACAAGATGATAGTTTTAGTAATATTTATAGATAGATAGATAGATAGATAGATAGATAGATAGATAGATAGATAGATAGATAGATAGATAGATAGATAGATAGATAGATAGATAGATGATTGAATGAATGCTACTTTATTGTCACATGTGACAAGTCACAGCGATGTTCTTTGTTTTGCACACATAAGGTATGAAAAGAGTCGCCACATAAAGGACGCTGAGAAAGTTACAAAGTATTCAATTTCAAAACAAAAAACTTTTTAATACACACATATGTGTGGGTGTGTGTATATGTGTGTATGTATGTGTGTGTGTCTGTATATGTGTGTGTGTGTGTGTGTATATGTATTCCAATTATTTTTTTCTATTCTATCATAAAATGTCACTATTGTCCCCATGTCATTGAATTTGTCAATCCATGGGCACCGCATGCTGTTGCTGTAGCCTCTGCCTTTGGAGAACCATCGATATAGATTCCCAGGTGCCACAAGTATTGAATCAGCTGATGTCAGTTAACCAGTTCCATCTGGTTACTAAATCAATGGATAGACTCACAGGCCCCAGGCTATTTGTCTACCACCACTCCATGCATGTTTACCACTTGTGACTGAAATGTACAAGATATGATCCTTGGAACTGGATTATCAAATAAATACCGGCGATGAAATCACGCATCAAAGTGCACACTCCATGGGCATTGTTCTCAGTAGACATTGCGCACAATGGACACTACGAGCTGGGTTGAAACATGTTGTGCCTCAGTAGAACCCGCAGACTGATGTCCACGGATACCATTCCCAGTCACACACCAGCCTGACTGGGAAAAATATCCCCATTCATTCATTGATGCAAGATCCAATGTCTGAAACTAGCAACATGGTAAGGGTACCTTCACCAGAAGGACTGCTACAGTTAAAGAAGGCTTGACACTCTTTCCAAGTGTGAATAGGGGTCAATAGTAACGCTGGCCTTAGTGAAAAACATCACCTCCAACAAATAAATTAGAACATGGGATAGCACAGTGGCTTAGCGGTAGAGTTGCTGCCCTAGGGCGCCAGAGAGCCAGGTTCTATCCTGACATTGGGTGCTGTCTGTACGGAGTTCGTACATTTTCTCTGTGACCATGTGTGTTTTCTCCAGGTGTACTGGTTTCCTCCCACATTCCAAAGTCGTGCAGGTTTTCTGTACGTGCCAATTGATCTACAAACTGGTGTGCCCCTGGTGTGCAGGGTGCAAAAGTGGGATAACATAGAACTAGTGTACGGGTGATCAATGGTTGGCATAGACTTGGTGGGCTGAAGGGCCTGTTTCCACGCTGTATGTCTAAGACTAAAAACTAAAACTAAAAACACGAGCTCGTACAAACACAAATATAGTGATGCCAGACGAACAGCTTCCAAATGATGTTGATAGAGAATGAATGTTGGTTGTCTTCCCTTTGATAATTACCTTGCTTTTCATTGAGATAGTGTCACGTTATCTTTTCCCTCCCCTGGTTTGTCAGACAGCTTTAGTTTATCCAAAGCTGGCACACTCAACAAAGTCGTGCACTTTTAGGATTGATTTATCACTCCAGTTTATTAAAAATATTATGTTGAAATAGACTTCCTGTCTTGGCATTGGCTCCGTTTTTAGTCATGTTATTGTCCAATTACATGTTACTTTAGAACTTTAAGTATGATCTTCTGAAAGTGCAGTACTTTCGGCAACCGAAAGTCGCTCACTCAGCTAACTGAACGGAGCATATGCCGGAAATCTAATATAAGGACAAAGTGCTGGTCGCAAGTTGATCAGCATCTGAAGCAGAAAGATAGGATATCCCTTTGGCCTCTAGCCTGCCCCCGGACTGGAATTGTCAGTGGGAAGCTCCCAAACAGGGACAAATTGCAACTTGCTCAAGAAAGCAAACGCTCTTGCATTCCTGGACATGTCCTGACTTATAGCAGGGACTTCGTCTGGACTGTGCTTCTTGCAATGAAGTTACAAACAATCTTTCATCGATCTTCTGGATCAAGTTCACTTATTCGTCTCTTCCGAGTATTTTCTGCTTTCCACTCCAATGTATGTTCTTACTTGGCAGGAATGTTTACACGGTGAGTTATTTTTGAAAGTCACTCGTTTAATGTAAGTGTTGGGTTGTGCCCTTACCTCAGGAGTCGGAGAAAATGATAGTTTTGAGCTGTTTTCTGGGCTTGAGAAAAGCAAACTAGTCTGTATCTCGGCTCGTTACTGGGGAGAAAAAAAAGAATGTTAGAAGTAATGGATGTGATTTTAAATCGAGGCCCCAAATCTGCCTGATAGATTTACAAGATCTCTTGAGAATTATCCAAAACGGATTAAAGTAAATCTGCTGAATGGTGTTGTACTTATCCTTCAGCTAATATTATGCAGTAAAGAGGCACAATACATGTTTCGTGAGTGATTCCTTCTGTTATCAGGGAAAAAAATAGTTCATAATTTGTTATTTTTTTGATTGATTTAAAACGGTGTTTAAAAAATTTAACTGATTTTTGACCGATTTCTATAAAAATTGTTGTGGAAAATGAAATGTACAAATGAGCAACAAATGAGGTTAGAAATGAGTTAAATGACTTTTTTCTTTTCACGCAGAAAGTTAGTGACATTTGAGGGTTGGTGAGTGCAAATTCAGTGCAACCGTTCAAAATGTAGCTGAATCACTGCCTTAGAACGGTTAAAACCGGCATACACGAAGTAGCGCAGATATAATAAATGGAAATATAACAAACTGCAGGCATTGGGTTTGAAATAAAAACAGAAAATGCAGAAAAACACTCAGGAGGTCGCACAGCCTCTGTGGAAAGGGAAACATTGGTAACATTGAAAGATAAAGATGGGTGGCACAGCCTCACTGTGCCAGAGAGTCAGATTTGATCCTGACCTCGGCTGCTGTCTGTACGGAGTTTGCACGTCATGTCTGTGACCGCGTGGGTTTCCACCGGTTGCTCTGGTTTCCTCCCACATCCCAAAGACCCGCGGGCTTGTACGTTAATGGTCTGCTGTAAAACGTCCCCAGTGTATAGGGAGTGGGATAACATAGAACTAGCGTGTGTGGGTGATTGATGGTTGGCGTGGGTCAGTTTCCATGCTGTATCTCTAAACTAAACTAAACTAAGATATAAAAACTGGGGAGCGTACCATTTAAGCGAATCTTATCTATCTTGGAATAAGCATGATAGACCATGATAGAACAGTCTGAAGAAAGGTCTCAAGCTGAAACGCCTCAATCCATGTTCTCCAGAGATGCAACCTACCATATCATTAAGTCTGCATTAATTCCTTTAATTTTAATGGAGCCTATTTGATTACAGTTCCTAATTTTAAAGCAAGTTTACAGGAGAACAGGACATTTAAATAACTATGCAAGAACCTATGCTGATTATTTATACACAGTGCCTTTTCCTGATCTAGGATGCACTTACTGAAAGGATGGCTGGTTGCCAATTCATTAATAACTTTCATAACAAGGTCGGGTTCAACCTTGAAAAACTTTAAAATTGTAACACTCTGGAGAAATAGTGGACTGTATATTGAAAGATTTGGCACAGGCTCGCTGGGCTAAATGGCCTCCTTCTATGCTGCTTGATTCAAAGTTTCCAAGATGTTAAAGCATAACAAGAAGCATCTGTTGTCTATTGAAAAATGTGTCAAACTTCCTGACAGAGTGGAAATCTGCCTGCCTTCATCCCACCTGGAATCATTCCTGAGCCTCCAAGTCTCTGGTAATTCACAAACGTTAGTTTGGAATGAACTTTAGGGTCAACGCATTGAAAACACAAGGAGGCTGGAAAATACTTAACTAATCAGGAGCATTTGTGGAGAGACAAACAGAATTAATGTTTTCTGTAAAGCCCCTGGTCCTACTTTCCCGAGTTACTCACAAATTGTCCCGAGTTTTCCCCTTGATTCAAATTCGGAGATGCCGACCGTAGGTACTCGGGGCTATTTTTTTTACTCGTGGACATTTTTCAACATGCTGAAAAAACGTCCCGACTTACCTGATGCCCCTAGTACCTACGGCTGGCATTACGATCCACTACAAAATATCTATGGACTCCTACGGCCAACTACGGACTCGCTGCGGACTCCTATGGACTCGCTATGGCCATTCTCTGAGTTTGAATCGAGAGGAAAACGTGGGAGAATTTGTGAGTATCTCGGGAAAGAGGGACAGGGGCTTTAATGATCTTATTGTTACGTGATCCAACATCCTGTTTACTGGTCAGTTTTCATATGAAGTTTTGTCTCGCCAGAAGTGCAAAGAAACACAACAAACAGTGTCCCCGTCTACTATAGCTGCACATACCTAAAGATTATTAAGATTAGGACGGCGCAGTGGTAGAGTTGCAGCCTCATAGCACCAGGCACCCAGGTTCGAACCTGACCACTGGTGCTGTCTGTGTGGAGTTTGCACGTTCTCTCTGTGACCTGTATGGGTTTTCTCCGGGTGCTCCGGTTTCCTCCCACACGCCAAGGACATACAAGTTTGGAGGTTAATTGTAACTTGTAAATTGTGCCCAGTGGGAAGGATCGTGCTAGCGTACAGGGCGATCGCTGGTCGGCGCGGACTTGGTGGGCGGAAGGAACTGTTTTCACGCTGTATCTCTAAAGTAAAGATTGGTGACACAAGCCCTATACTGTGCCTGACTCTGAGGAGCCCAGACTTTGCCCCCCCCCCCTTCCCCAGAAACATATTTGCACTCAGCTTTATTGCTGCGCATGTGTCTCACTGAATCTAACGGCCTGGAAGGAGTCTGAGGTAGTAATTTACAAGGATTCGCGGTACTGCTAACGTTGCAGTGATGTATCCCAGAGTGACTCCATTCAATTGTAGTGAACTCCTCCACCACATTGGAAGGCAGCAGACCGCTCCAATGCTGTAATTAATTGAAAGCACACTTTTCCCCTGGGTTTAGCAAGAGGGTGTGTGTGGTTTCAAATTCCATCTGCATGGAGTTTCTCTCTGAAGGTACTTCACAATGATGGTATCTATGAATGGATGCTGAGTAAATCAAACTTCTCGGGGCTCAAATAGTGCAAGGCCTGGATGGAGTGAATGTGGAGAGGATGTTTCCACTAGTTGGAGAGTCTAGGACCAGAGGCCATAGCCTCAGAATTAAAGGACACACCTTTAAAAGGAGATGAGTAGGAATTTCTTTAGTGAGAGGGTGGTGAATCTGTGGAATTCATTGCCAAGTCAATGGATATTTTTAAGGTGGAGTTTGACAGATTTATGATTAGTACAGGTGTCTGGAGTTGCGGGGCAAAGGCAGGGGAATGAATGGGGTTGAGAGGGAAAGATAGATCAGCCATGATTGAATGGCAGAGTAGACTTGATGGGCTGAATGGCATTATTCTGCTCCTAGAACATATGAACATATGACTCTGTTGTACTGAATATGTTGAAGATTTCTTTCATTTTAAATGTCAACAAAGTATTTTTATGATCCTAGGTCTTAAACAATAGTCTGAGTATACACAAGTGTATTTGCTTGACATTGTTCTACTTCATAGGAAGAATTATCCCAGATAAATGAATAGATTTTTCAATAGTCTATGATAACACGTGGTTTTGAAAAAAGAGGTATTTAATTAATTCAAAATGACAATGCAAAAAATAGCAATTTCTATCTTTGACGGTTGTTTACTGCTTAAAACATTACCCATAAAAGGAGACCTTGCCTTTTCAAGTTGCCCTATTTGTGCACTGATTTATATAATCTTTTCCTATTTCTCTCCCAAAACACTCCCAAATTCATTCCATTCATCCTCTTTGTCAAGCGCTCACCATTTTCAGTTCAGCCTTTGATTTAATCCCACTTTATATCTTGTGTTATTGTACCGAGAACTTGAACTTTTAAACCTGTTCACCACCCAGACGAGCATAACGTCACCTCAGTAATTTACCTCAATCTTCTACGCATGTTCTCCTTCTGAGAGGAACACCCAGATCAGGAGGGTTCAGCTCATGTTCAACATGTCTGTTCCTATCAGAAAACAGGCATGTTCTCAGCTTCTTGTACACTGGGGAGTGTGGAGTCGCTGTGTTTCCTTAGTAACCTTCAAACATGTTGTAATTTTCTACTTTTTTGTGTACATGGCTGCGTATTTCTTTCTTCTCATCCATTTTATGCATTTTCATGGGATGTGTGGTAAATAATGCTTAGAGTCTGTCCTTCATTCAATCTGACCAAAAGCCCCTGATTGATGTAGGCAGTTCCGAGGCAAATAATGTACTGGGAAGAGTCCCTGAGTTCACACCATGTTGCATGGCAGATGAGTAGGTATAATGGTCATGTGTAGGAACGAACTGAACTGCAGACGCTGGTTTACATCAAAGACATAACTCAAATGCTGGAGTAACTCAGAGGGTCAGGCAGCATCTCTGGAGAAAAGCAGTAGGTTAAGTTTCAGGTCGAGACCCTTCTTCGGACTGAAGAAGGTTACTCCAGCATTTTGTGTCTATCTATAATGGTGATGTGTTGTGAGTGAGTATTGTCTTAAAGTCTGAGTTTTGTGCATGTGCATGGAGCTGAGAAATCCATACATCTTCCAGTCACCACACCAAATCCACATGAATGTACATACAATGATACTTGCATACTGGACTGGTACCTCATTAGGTCATAAGTGATAGGAACAGAATTAGGCCATTCAGCCCATCAAGTCCACTCCGCCATTCAATCATGGTTGATCTTTCTTTCCCCCCTAACCCCATTCTACTGCCTTATTCACATAACTCTTGACTCCCATACTAATCAAGAATCTATTTTTAAAAATCCATTGGAAAGATGTATGATCAACAAATTAAGTGTATTCCATCACAGCCTTGATGGCTGTAGAAGGCTGTGCCTTGTAGATGGTGGAAAGGCCTTGGGGTATCAGGAGATGAGCCACTTGCCACAATGTACCTTGGCTTGGACCTGTCTATAGTCATAGCTGGTCAGTCTTGGCTGGTCATTGGTGGTCCTCAGGATGCTGGTAATGTTATTGAATGTCAAAGAAAGATGGTGACACTCTGTTTTGGTGGAAGTGGTCATTGTTTGGCATTTTGTAGTGGCATCGTTTTTTGTTGCTTAGGATAAAAACAAGTAATGCCGGAAAAACTCAGCTTAGGCCTCATTCTTGAATCCCGAGTTCTTTTGATGTGTGTCCTCCAGCTCTGACTCGACGTTGGACATCAGTTGTCCTCAGTTCTTTTCCCTTTAACCCAGACTCCGCTAGATTCTGCTCTTCCTTATTGAGTGAAACCCAGGCAGGAGCCGGTCAGAGTTCAGGCTGAAGAAGTGTCCCGATCCGAAACGTCAGTTATCCATGTTCTCCAGAGTTGCTGCCTGACTTGCTGAATTATGCCCCTGTCCCACTTAGGAGACCTAAACAACAACCTCTGGTGACCTTGCCCGTCACCCAAAAAAAAATCAAGGTCGAGGTGACCTGCAACCTCCTACCACCTCCCACGCATGTGTTGAAAACCTTCCTCGACTATGATGAAAACCGGCTTCGACTAGACTTGAGACTAAAAAATGATCGTTTTTTAAAACGGCAACCTATTTCTAGTCGAGGCCGGTTTTAATCATGATGAAAACATAGCAGCAACCTAGATGAAGCCTCAACCACGCGGAAACCACTTTCAACCATTAGGGAGAGTGACCAAAACCTCCGGTGACCTTGTGCAAACCTTGGGTGGCGGGCAAAGTCTCCAGAGGTTGCTGTTTAGGTCTCCTAAGTGGGACAGGGGCTTAACTCCAGCACGTTTGTGGCTTGCCAGGGAATATAAATCCCATTGGCACATGAGTTCAGTTGCAGTTTTATAACAGGTGGAGTGGATGAGGAATCTGAACAAGTGAAAGCTTATAAGCAAACTATTGCACTGACTTTAGGGCAGGCAACGTTAACCAATTCTGCCAGTGACTTTCTGTAGTTAATGGAGTGGCTAATTTAGCTGTGTGTTATAGTGGGTTTCAGATTTCTATGCTACTGCAAGTTAATAGCCAAAAGTATTCACTTGTCTTAAGTGCTGGGACGGGAACAATCCTAGCATGCTACAGCTTTATAGACATATTAAATACAATGACACAACCAGTACATTTATAATAGAAAATCAGCATTCTAGTAAACCAGTCCATATTGGTGTAAGCACCTACAATATGTAGTGCTGGGGTTTAAAACGCGTGTATATCTAATAGTGAATTGCACAGTTTTTTTTTATCCAGAGTAGGGGAATCAAAAGCAAGTGTACATATATTTAAGTCAGAAGATGTGTTCCGACCAAAAACGTCACCTATTCCTTTTCTGCAGTGATGCTGCCTGACCCGCTGAGTTACTCCAGCACTTTGTGTCTATCTTCCATATACATGTTTGAGGTGAAAGGGGCAAGAGCTTCTGCCCCCCCCCCCCCCCCCCCCCCCTCTCCAGTTGAATCACTACCTTTAGGGTGGCGCAGCATTAGAGTTGCTGCCCTACAGCGCCAGAGACCTGGGTTCAATCCTGACTGTGGATGCTGTCTGTATGGAGTGTGTACATTCTCCCCGTCACCGCGAGGGTTTTCTCCGAGATCTTCGGTTTCCTCCCACACTCCAAAGACATACAGGTTTGTACATTAATTGGTTTGCATTAGTGTAAAATTGCCCCTAGTGTGTGTAGAATAGTGTAGGGTGTGCGGGGATCGCTGGTCGGTACGGACTCCGTGGGCCAAAGGGCCTGTTTCAGCACTGTATCACTAAACTAAACTAAACTTTAAAAATCTAATATGAACCTGAAGGGCAACTCTTTCACACAGAGGGTGGTGGGTATATGGAACGAGTTTGCAGAGGAGGTAGTTGAGGCAAGTACTGTATCAGAATTTAAAAGACACTTGGACAGGTACATGGATAGGAAAGGTTTAGAGGGATATGGGTCAAATGCGGAGAAATGGGACTAGTTTAGAAGGGGCATTTTTGGTTGTCATGGACAAGCTGGGATGAAGGGTGTGTTTCAGCGCTTATGACTATTAATACTATTCAGCTCAGCTGTTGGCAAAGTGTTGCCACAATTCAGTGACATCTTAGAAAAAGGTTTGCAAAGAATCTGTAATGAGATTTTATAGGTATATCAAACCTTTTTAAAAAGTTTGCAAATAATTGTTTTCACTTGCAGAATACTAGGTTGACATCGACAACAGTTCTGAATGTTGTTGGAAAATATAGGAAAAGGTTAACATTAAACTTTTGTCTGAAGTTAAACTGCACTTAAAACAAAACGTAAAGGAACACCCGACACAGCCAGCGATTTATATCCCTTGGCATGTGTAATTAAATACTGTGGCTAATCTGAAAATTCAGTAAGGTGGCACAGTGGCACAGCTGTTGGAGCTGCTGCCTCACAGTGCCAGAGATCCGGGTTCAATCTTCAGCTTGGTTACTGTCTGCGTGGAGTTTGCACGTTCTCCCTGTGACTGTGTGGGTTTGCTCTGGGTACTCTGGTTTCCCGGCCCATATACCAAAAATGTGCGGGTTTGTGGTCTAATTGGCCTCTGTAAAACTGGCACTAGCAAGTCGCGAGTGGAAGAGAAAGAGGGATAACATAGAACCAGTGTGAAGGGGTGATCGATGGTCGGTGTGGACTCGGTGGAACAAAGGTGCTGTATCTCTAAACTGTTTGTGATTATCAGTTTAATTTTCTTCAAACTCTGATGTTTCCAAACTACTGTGAGCTTTGTAGCATTTTAAACCTAACGTACTTGCATTTAAATAAATTAAGAACTTTTTAAAAATTCCTGTACACCCTTCTAAGACTGCATTATGCAGCAATGTTTTGGAAAATCACTCGCATTTGTGAGTGCATTTACATTTTTATGGTTTTCTTTCTCACATTACTCTAACTTTCCTTGCAAAACATTCCTCAACAAAGAATGTTTTTACGATTGCTCACCACTCTAACTAATGTGAGAGGGAATGAAAGTAAAATAAAGGAAAGTCTTCATTTACTTCATGAAAGTCTTTCACGACCTGAAATTCCTTCACAGCCAATTAAGTACTTTTGAAGTGTGGCCACTATTGTAATGAAGGGAAGATAGAAAATGAGGTATATTTTCCATGGGGGCGCCTGGTTCTGTGCAAGTCCAGCTACTCCTCTGTTGACACAGAGTTGAAGGGAAAATTGAAGCTCTTGTTATTTTTTTAATCTGTACTTTCTCTGTGTAGCTGCGGCACTTCATTGTAATGAAGTGCCATTTTAATGGCAGCAATATTCACACACCAACATTAGCAACACCTAATGTCACCAATACAAATGCACTTTGTGTCAGTTCTTGCAGATCTATTACTCATTATTCAGACCAGCTCTGTGCAGCCAAATCTTATTTATATTTGCCCTCAGTGCAGGCAGTTGCAAAGATGAAAACAATAGAAATGAAAGATAGAAACATAGAAATTAGGTGCAGGAGTAGGCCATTCGGCCCTTCGAGCCTGCACCGCCATTCAATATGATCATGGCTGATCATCCAACTCCGTATCCTGTACCTGCCTTCTCTCCATACCCCCTGATCCCTTTAGCCACAAGGGCCACATCTAACTCCCTCTTAAATATAGCCAATGAACTGGCCTCAACTACCTTCTGTGGCAGAGAATTCCACAGATTCACCACTCTCTGTGTGAAAAATGTTTTTTTCTCTATGCCTAACTAAGCCTAGGAAGGAACAGCAGATGCTGGTTTACAACGAAAATCGACGCAATATGCTGGAGTAACTCAGCGAGACAGGCAGCATCTCTGGAGAGAAGGGATGGGTGACGTTTTGGAACGAGCATCAAAGTAGGCATACCTTGAGCAGACTTTGCAGCCGGCAAAATGTGTACGAAGGAACTGCAGATGCTGGTTTACACCGAAGACAGACACCAAATGCTGGTGTAACTCAACGGGACAGACCGAAGCTAGGTCTCTGCCTTGAACTTTAATTTTAGATGATAGGCTTCAGAGATACAGTGCAGAAACAGGCACATCGGCCCACCGAGTCCATGCCAACTCGCACACCTACACTCTTGGGATGATTTACAATTTTTCATCAATGCCAATTAACCTATAAACCTACAAATTGGAGTGTGGGAGGAAACTGGAGCACCCGGAGAAAACCCACTCAGGTCATGGGGAGAACGTTCAAACTCCGTACAGACAGTACCCGTAGTCAGGATCAAACCCGGGTCTCTGATTCTGTAAGGCAACAACTCTACCACTGCGTCACAAGCAGTTGTCATACTGAGTTGTAATGCATCCAGATAGGATGTTTTTTATGGTGTATATGTGGAATTTGGCCATAGTCATTGGAGACGTATAGAGATTTCCTTATCCCTCTGAGGAAGTAGAGCTGTTGACATGCCTTCTCACCTGTAGCTTCAATGTGGGTGGTGTGATTTACACCAAGCAACTTGAAGCCCGTGACCAATTTCACTTCAGCACCATTGATACAGACTGGTGTGCAAACTTCGCCTCATTTCCTGAAGTCAATACCAGCTCCTTCATTTTGCTGACATTGAGGGAGAAGTTGTTCTTCTAAACTCTTTATCTCGTTCCTGTACTCTAACTCATTATTGTTTGACATGCGGCCCACTAGGGTGGTGTCATCTGCAAACTTGTAAGTGGAGCTAGAGCAGAATTAGGCTGCACAGGGGTGAGTGTATAGGCAGCATTGTAAGAGGCTAAGAACAGAACCTTGTGGGGTGTCAATGGTGAGATTTCTCATGGAGAATGTTTCGTCAGCGACCCTTAGTCTTCTTCTTACCGAGCCCACACACAAGATTAGAAGTTGTTCAGCCAGACGGCATGTGCAAACAATGGTGCCTGTCTTGCGCTTCTTGTGTGTGGTGGTGGTGGAAAGATTGGTGTAAACAGGGCCGAGATGTGAAAGCTCTTTCCTTGACCCTTATTGATTGTGGTCTATGGGTCAGGAGGTCAATGATCTGGTTGCCATGGAGGGTACTGGTTGCCATGGAGGGTACTGGTTGCCATGGAGGGTACTGAGTCCAATGTCCAAGAGTTTGGACATGAGTTTGGTTGGAATTAAGGTGCTGATGATGGAGTCTGTACTTCAAGAGAGAGTTAGATATAGCTCTTAGGGCTAACGGAATCAAAGGATATGGGGAAAAAGCAGGAACGGTAATGATTCTGGATGATCAGCCATGATCATATTGAATGGCGGTGCTGGCTCGAAGGGCTGAATAGCCTACTCCTGCACCTACTTTCTATGTATCTTACAGTGTTCATGTACCTTGGCGCAAGTCCTCAAAATCAGAGATTTTACCACTGCTCTTTATTCCCTAGTGGTCATTGAGATCAAGTGCTCAAATATCTGGAAATCAAAGAGGAGGAAGATATGTTTGAGTTCTACAGATCTGATTTTATTGACGAAAAATCTTGTCAATCTTCCATCCTTATGGAAAGTTCAACTACGCAGTATTCATTGCATTTTGAGGGGATTTTTTCCATGGTCTTGCCACTCCCTCGGCACCGAATGCCATTCAATTATGTTCTGAATGATCGTGTTTCAATTGCAAACATGTCTCACTGCTATCAATTTTACTCGCCAGAGAAAAACATGTTCTTTCACCCATCTGTCAAAATGTCGAACCCCTTCATCACCCTGTAAACTGCACCAAACCAAAATCATGTTCATGCAATCTGCGAAGTTAGCCCTTTCTCGTCAGTCTGAAGAAGGGTCCCGAAACAAAACATAGCCATTCCATTCCCTGAGCACTGTGAGATGAAGAGGAATTTCTTTAGTCCAGAGGGCAGTGAATCTGTGGAATTCATTGGCACAGAAGGCTGTGGGGGTCAAGTCAATGGATATTTTTAAGGTGGAGATTGATAGATTCTTGATTAGTATGGGCGTCAGGAGTTACAGTACAGGGAGAAGGCAGAAGAATGAGGTTGAGAGGGAACGATAGATCAGCCATGATTGAATGGCGGAGTATACTCGATGGGCTGAATGGCCTAGTGTTGCTCCTATCACTTATGAACTTATGTGCTTTACCCAAGTTTCCAGCATCTGCAGTTCCTTGTGTAACCCATGTTTAATATTGGCATTATTCTGGTGAAGCTCTGCTGAGCCCGCCCCAAGTCCAAAATACCTCACACGAGAGTGATTCCAAATGCATCTGACCGACAAAACTGAAGTTTAAACCTGCGTTGTAACCCCTTTGAATAGCTAACCAAATACAAAACTTTATTGCTGGACTTTGGGAGATTAGTCTTTTATATGAAACACTACGCCAAGCTCCTCTGTACATCCTGAATATCAATGATCCCATTGTTAAAGTTGGTACAGCGGCCCCACAAGTAGTGCAGCTGTATCACAGCTCCAGTGACAATGGATCAATACCATCCTTTGCAAGATCTCTCCTTGACTGCGTGCGTTTCCGTCAGGTTCTCCCACAGTCGAGAGTCAAGTCATGCTGTCCACAATGTTATTATCTTTATTCTGGTTTCCATGGTCAACCACAAGCAGAGGATTTTCCCGATGTTGGGGGAGTCCAGAACCAGGGGCCACAGTTTAAGAATTATGGAGTAAGCCATTTAGAACGGAGACGAGGAAACACTTTTTCTCACAGAGAGTTGTGAGTCTGTGGAATTTTCTGCCTCGGAGGGCTGTGGAGGCCGGTTCTCTGGATGCTTTCCAGAGAGAGCTAGATAGGGCTCTTACAAATAGCGGAGTCAGGGGATATGGGGAGAAAGCAAGAACGGGGTACTGATTGGGGATGATCAGCCATGATCACATTGAATGGTGGTGCTGGCTCGAAGGGCCGAATGGCCTACTCCTGCACCTATTGCCAATTGTCTATTGAGTTCAAGCACACAATCCCTTGAAAGTGGCATTACATGTAGATAGGGTGGTAAAGAGGATTTTGGGTTAATTGGCCTTCATCAGCCAGGGTACGGACATTCGAACATTGTGTTACGGTTGCACAAGACGTTGGTGAGGTGAAGGTTGGAGGACTTGGTTTATACTCTCTAGATTTTGCATTCAGAAACTTACAAAATTTTTGGTCAAATTGTTCTGCAGGACAAGGGAGCTTGTAAAGGGGAAATCCTTTACCGAGCTGGATAGAACTTTTTTAAGAGATGAATCTCTGGAATGCCACAGTTGAGGGGATTTACAGGAAATTAGGTCAGGGGTCAGGGGGTATGGAGAAACAAGAAACTGAATGGCCATGATTATGGCGGTATACCGAAAGATTGACCTAATTTCTAATGTTTCTATGTGCTGATGAGTATACTCAGAAAGTGCGGACCAGGCAGCGCGTCTTTGGAGAAAACGGATGGGTGACATTTTGGGTCGGGACCCTTCTCCAGACTGAAAAGCCTGAAGAAAGGTCCCGACACAAAACGTCACCTATCCTTTTTCTCAGAAAAGCTGCCTGAGCCGCTGACCTCACAGCCCCAGACCTCCAGTACTTTGTGGCTCAGTTAGGGATAGGGGCAGGAACTTGCAACCTTCACGTGGTCTGCCCTGTTTCAACAAATGCAATCAACCTGGCATGCACAATCAGATAAGATCAAATAGAACAAGTTGTCCTACAACTTTAGGCTGTGCACGCCATAGGCAAGACGAAGAATTAGGGATAGTATTTGATCCATAGAAGAGACAGATAAATGGCCCAAGAAAGCAGAATACTGGACCAGACGTAGTTTAGAGCTCAACAAAGGAGGTCCAAGAGATTAATTAAGAGAAAACTGATCTGTGTAAGCTTTCAGGAATGAAATATAGTTACATTTGGAATACAATCAACTGACTTTCCAGCATATCATTGAATAAAACCATTAAGGGATGTACTTTAGACTTTAGAGATACAGTGTGGAAACTTTGGCCCATCAAGTTGGTGCTGACCAATGATCACCCCATTCACTAGCACGATCCTACACACCAGGGCCAATTTACAATTTTACCGAAGCCGATTAACCTACAAATCTGTATGTCTTTGGGATGTGGGAGGAAACCGGATCTCCCGGAGAAAACCCACACAGTCGCACGGAGAACGTACAAACTCCGTGCAGAGGATATACCAACTCCGTACATTTCTAGACAAGATGTTTAAGTGAATAAATGTATCTAGAACCATGTGGAAATTAAGTGTTGCAAATGAACTATATTCTGTTAAAGTGCTTGTTTTCATACGTATTTCTATATCAGTTACTGACTTGCGCATCTGTGCAGTATTCATTGCAACATTCCCAGAGTATTTAACAAACCTCTTTGTTGCCCATCTGTCCGTTAGATCATTGCTTTTCAAGATGGAGAACTCCGAGAACATTAGCATGATTTCCCACAGCATAAGACGACGCGTCGTGTCGAAGAATGGCCACAACAACGTGAAGATTGACCAAGTAGACGGCTGGGCCTTCCTCTACCTCCAAGATCTCTGGACCACCGTCATCGACATGAAATGGCGCTACAAACTAACCCTCTTCACCGCCACGTTTGTGGTGACCTGGTTTCTTTTTGGGATCCTGTGGTACGCCATTGCGTTCGTTCACGGGGACTTGGAGTTGCTCCACCCACCGGCCAACCACACGCCGTGCGTCGTCAACATCGAGACCTTAACGGGAGCGTTCCTGTTTTCCCTCGAGTCCCAGACGACCATCGGCTACGGCTTCCGCTGCATTACGGAGGAGTGCCCGTTCGCCATCATCCTGCTGATCACTCAGCTGGTCATCACCACGCTGGCGGAGATCTTCGTCACGGGCACCTTCCTGGCCAAGATCGCCAGGCCGAAAAAGCGCTCGGAGACCATCAGGTTCAGCTACCACGCCGCTGTCGCCATACGGGACAACAAGCTGTGCCTCATGCTGCGTGTGGCCAACATGAGGAAGAGCCTTCTCCTCCAGTGTCAGCTCGCTGGGAAATTCCTACACAACCACATCACAGAGGAAGGGGAGATCATTAAACTCAGGCAGGAACACGTGGACTTTCAAGTGGACACCGGCTCCGTGAGTCCATTCCTCATTTTCCCCTTGACTTTTTATCACAGCATTGACGAGAAAAGCCCCCTGAACAGGTATACATCAGCTAATCTGAGGAATAAGGACTTTGAGTTGGTCGTCATCTTAAATGCTACGGTGGAGTCCACTGGTGCCGCTTGCCAGATCAGAACCTCTTACGTGCCCGAGGAGATACTCTGGGGCTACGAGTTCATGCCCCTCATGTCACTGTCACCTGATGGGAAATACCTGGTGGACTTCAGTTTCTTCGATAAGCTCAGGAAGAGCTCCAATCCTTACTTTGCCTCCAACGTCCTTGGGTACGGGGACATTGACAAGCTAAAGCTTGAAGAGCAGTACCGAGAGGATGAACAAAACAACCTGATCAGTCGAATCCAAACAGTTCATAGCAATGTCTAACAATATCTTCAGGACCCAATATGACACGGACAATTTCAATGTCTTTTGAAAGCTTTGTAATTGACAGACATCTGTTTGGTACATCATAGACATTCAGTAAGGACACCTACATTGAAAGAAATCCTTCAGTTAAAGCCAATGTCGCAAGGGTCCCAGTGGCTTTATGCATCAAGATCAAAAATAGTAAAAAAGAAACATTAAGGGGGAAAATTGCTAGTGTTTTCATTTGATTTTCTGCTTTATTAAAATTTCATGATGTACCTAACTTTTCTAGCAGCACCTTTCCGAGATCATTGATCCTCAGATCTAGTTCGGGTTATCATTCTTTTTCATCTTTAAATAAGCAATGATAGCTCCTGTTTTTAACTTTGTTGCATGCTTTGTTCATTTTCTGCCTTGCTCAAAGCTGCAATCAGCTCCACTCTTGGCTTCACCTTACAACCTATCTCATTGTGTCTTACATTAACTGGTGCTGACCAGATAGGAATCGTAGACTAATCATGGAATTATATCACACCGCACAGAATCATTTTGCCCATTCCGTCCATCCTCACCAGGGATTCATCTATTACCATCACCTTCTCATGAGTTTATAGGTTCACAAATTATAGAATTAGGCCCCATTTAGTCTGCTCCACCATTTAATCAGGGCTGATCTATCTATCACTCACAACCCCATTCTCCTGCCTTCTCCCCGTAACCCATGACACCCACATTAATCGAGAATTTTAAAAATATCCATTGACTTGGCCTCCACAGCCATCTGTGGCAATGAATTTCACAGATTCACCACACTTGGGCTAAAGAAATGTCCCCTCATCTCCTCTCTAAAGGCATGTCCTTTTATTTGGAGGCTATGACCTTTCGGCCTCGACTCTCCCACTATTGGAAACATCCTCTCCGCATCCACTCTATCCAGGCTCTTCACTGTTCGGTAAATCCCCTCATCCTTCTAAACTCTAGCGGGTACAGGTTCAGTGTCATCAAACGTTCATCATTTATTGACCCAATCATTCCTAGGATCATTCTCGTAAACGTCCTCTGGACCCTCTCCAAAACCAGCATATCCTTCCTCAGATACGGGGCCCAAAACTACTCACAATACTCCTGATGTGGTCTGACAAGTGCCTTATACTTCAAGTCCTCTTGAAATAAATGC
Organism: Leucoraja erinaceus; assembly: GCF_028641065.1. Lineage (NCBI taxonomy): Eukaryota > Metazoa > Chordata > Chondrichthyes > Rajiformes > Rajidae > Leucoraja > Leucoraja erinaceus. The sequence continues at coordinate 47,408,279 of NC_073389.1, forward strand.
TAGCATTACATTTGCCTTCCTTACTACCAATTCCACTTGCAAATTAACTTTTTGGGAAACTGGTTTCTCTGCCTTTCGTAGGCAGGGCTGAGGTATTAGTGGCTTTCAATCCCATCCTTTTTGATTAAGTAATATCTTATGTTAGTGCAGGCCACGTACTGAAAACATACTGCCATAGTGCCAAACACTGCAGCCTTAATGTCTTCTCAGAGTTTGGACTATTGGCACAGGAGAACAGAGGGCTCTCTTTCTGTTGCTTCAAGCTATTTGCCCAGAATGTTGAGCAGCAGAGAACTATGTTGATTTGCACAAATAGAACTGGCAGCTATGTCCACTCCCCTACAGACTCTCAATCCAGACATTGCTTCACTTGATGTGCCCCGACATCAACCCCTTTCTCTCCTTCCACACACATCATTTTGTCGTAAGAGAGAACTGCAGATGCTGGTTTAAATCGAAGCTAGACACAAAATGCTGGAGTAACTCAGTGGGTGAGGCAGCATCTCTGGAGAGAAGGAATGGGCGACGTTTTGGGTCTGGACTCCAGAGATGCCGCCTCACCCGCTGAGTTACTCCAGCATTTTGTGTCTACCATCTTTTTGTCCTCTTCCATTCAATCTCATGACTTTTCCAAGCCCGCAACCTATTCTCCCAGCGTACATTACCTCCGTACTCCCTCCAGTGTATCCATCTGATATCCTGGTTGCTCTTTACTGTGCTCAGCTTTACCTAAGCTACTATTTTAGAACAGAGATATTTTTCCACTGGTATAATGTGATTTATTTCCATTGGTTAAGCTAACAACCATAACAGCTGTGCTTCCTATTTATGGTGCTGAAGTCCATAATTTTCACTCATGTCAAACTCTGAGCGGCACGACTACGGGTGCTGTCTGTACGGAGTTTGTACGTTCTCTCCGTGACCGCGTGGTTTTCCCCCCGAAATTTTCGGTTCCCCCCCCCCCCCCCCCCCCACACAAAGACGTGCTGGTTTGTAGGTTAATAGGCTTGGTATAACCGTAAATAGTCCCCAGTGTGTGTAGGATCGTGTTAGTGTGCGGGGATCGCTGGTCGGCGCGGATTCGGTGGGCCGGAAGGCCTGTTTCCGCGCTGTATCTCTAAACTAAATTAAAACACAATTCTCAGACAATTTGAGAAAATTATTGCACCTCCAGTTCTGGGATTTCTCTGTTCTTGAAGAGACGTCCGCAGTCTCACAGTCAGAGGGGCCCAGGAGGTAATGCAGTGTGCCCGCTACACTGTGGCAGGACATGTGATATTTTAAACATTGCAAACTCCAAATGCATGGAAAACAGAGAAACATAGAAAATAGGTTTAGGAGCCAAATGCATGGAAAACAGAGAAACATAGAAAATAGGTTTAGGAGTAGGCCATTTGGCCCTTCGAGCCAGCACTGCTATTCATTATGATTATGGCTGATCATCCAGAATCAGTAGCCCTTTCCTGCTTTCTCCCCATATCCCTTGATTCCGTTAGCCCTAAGAGCTGTATCCAACTCTCCCTTGTATACATCCAGTGAATTGGCCTCCACTGCCTTCTGCGGCAGAGAATTCCACAGATTCACAACTCTCTGGCTAAATGGCCTACCCCTTATTCTTAAACTGTGACCCCAGGTTCTGGACTTCCCCCAACGTCCAACCTACTTAATCTCATTAAGCTGGAAAGAGTGCAGAGAAGATTTACGAGAATATTGCCAGAACTTGAGGGCTTGAGGTTCAGGAAACATTTGGGCAGGCTTGGACATTATCCTTGGAGTTCAGGAGACTGAGGGGTGATGTTATAGAGGGTAACAGTGCTGAGGGTCTTTTATATCCAAGGATCGTGGAATCGAGAACCTGAGGACAAAGGTTTTATGGTGAGAGGGGAAAGATTTAATCGGAAACTAACGGGCAAATTTTTCACTCGAAGTATGGTGGGCATATTGAAAGAGCTGCCAGAGTAGGTAGTTGAGCCTGATACTATAACAACATTTTAAAGACACTTGGACTGGTACATGGAAAGGGAAGATTTAGATGGATGTGAGCCACACACAGGCAAATAGGACCAGGTTAGTTGAGGCATCTTGGTTGGCATGGATGTGTTGGGCCAAAAGGCCTGTTTCACTGCTATATGACTCTATTACTGTACTTGATAAGAAGATAAACATATGACCAATCTCAAATAGTTACTAATAATTAAAATGTATTAAATATAAAATGCATTGATGTTCATTCTCAGACTGAGGAATTCCAGCTGGCAGCTAATATTCCCAAACCTGCTTCATGACGGCAACTACTCCTGAATTGCATATCTCACAGATAAAGTTCATGTCATAGGAGCAGAATTAGGCCGTTCGGCCCATTGAGTCAACTCCACCATTCAATCATGGCTGATCTATCTGTCCCTCTAACCCCATTGTCCTGCTTTCTCTCCATAACCTTTGACAAACTTACTAATCAAGAGTTTGAGTTTAGTTTATTGTCACATGTACTGAGGTACGGTGAAAAGTTTGGTTGTCTATCAGTCTCCGCTTTATAAATACGCAAAGAAGTGGGCTTCACAGCTGCCTGGCAATAAATTCCACAGATACGCCACCCTCTGGCTAAAGAAATTTCTCCTCATCTCCTTTGTAAAGGTACAAAGTTTCTGAACTGTAGCAGTGTTTATCATGAGGGAATGCAGCGACCACCAAACTTTTGTGGGAGGATTGACCTCACAATTTAGAGTATGTTTTCAGAAAGGGGACCTTCTCCAGTGTTTGAGAGCTGTGCTGGGTCCCACTCAATAGACAATAGACAATAGGTGCAGAAGAAGGCCATTTAGCCCTTCGAGCCAGCACAGCCATTCAATGTGATCATGGCTGATCAGGACATTGCCCCGTTCCTGCCTTCTCCCCATATCCCCTGGCTCCGCTATTTTTAAGAGCCCTATCTAGCTCTCTCGTGAAAGCATCCAGAGAACCTGCCTCCAACCTGAGGCAGAGAATTCCACTCTCTGTGAGAAAAAGTGTTTCCTCGTCTCCGTTCTAAATGGCTTACTCCTTATTCTTAAACTGTGGCTCCTGACACCTGGGCTTTTGCCCATATCCAGTGCAGCAGTTTACTGCTTTATTAAATGTTTTATCCCCTATCAAAAGTGTTATCCACTAGGCCAAGCAAATGTTGAACAGCACAGTGGCATAGCACTGATTGCTGACACTGCACAGTGACCCAGTTCAATTGACTGTCTCGTTCTGGAGTTTGACATTCTCCTGTCCCATGGATCCGGGTGGTCCGGTTTCAACTCCGGATTCCCAAAGATGGACATGTATGAATACAAATGTAAGTTGCCCCTAGGTGTACTGTGAAAATAACATAGAACTAGTGTACAAGTAATCATTGGTTGTTGTGGTCTCAGTAGGCCGAAGGACCTATTTCCACATTGGACCTATAAGCTAAAACTAAAGGACAGAAAGTTCACACACTGATTGTATCTGTCAATCTTTATTTTTATTTTTAGACCAAGGTTTAAAAATGACGGGGAGAAAATTTAATAGGAATTGAGGGGTAACTTTTTGTCAAAAGATGGTGGTGTATAACTGGAAAGCAGGGACTATTAAATGTTTAAGAAAATTTAGACATATGGTATGGTTTGGAGGGATATGTCTATGTCGATGGAATTGTTGTGAGGCTAATTTCCAAAGGGCTTGTTTCCACACCTCATGATGTTTCCAAATCCTATATTTATGTCCATAAAGAGTCACGTAAAACAAAATAATTGACCCACTGTGATCAGATTGACTTCTCGTTCTGGAAGCGACATCCTGTCCCATGGATGTGGTGTTCAACTATGATTTCCCAATGGAATGAATACAAATGTGACTGGTGTACTTGAAAACAACATTTTAAAAGCTTATTTTCTTCAGGCTGTAAGTTGGTTGAAGAGTGCTGACTTCTTTCAGTCTTCATTAAGAAATGATGCAACTATTTGGTGGATTGTCATACTGATATTAACTGGAAAGCATTTAATGGCTAATTTAATATGTATGGTTATTGTCTATGTTTTGTTTTGTGAGGCTAATTTAAAATACCCTCTATGTTTCCACCTATTTATGTCAATAAACAAAATAATTAATTGTCTATCGATGGAGATTTATTGACTGTGGAAAGTCCATTTGATCTTACAAAATTCTTAAGGGGTTGGACAGGCTAGATGCAGGAAGATTGTTCCCGATGTTGGGGAAGTCCAGAACAAGGGGTCACAAAGGATAAAGGGGAAATCTTTTAGGACTGAGATGAGAAAAGCATTTTTTACACAGAGAGTGGTGAATCCCTGGAATTCTCTGCCACAGAATGTAGTTGAGGCCAGTTCATTGGCTATATTTAAGAGGGAGTTAGATGTGGCCCTTGTGGCTAAAGGGATCAGGGGGCATGGATAGAAAGCAGGTACAGGATACTGAGTTGGATGATCAGCCATGATCGTATTGAATGGCGGTGCAGGCTTGAAGGGCCGAATGGCCTACTCCTGCACCTAGTTTCTATGCTTCTATCAGAAACTTCTTTAAATGCCATCTCATATGCTGTCGATGGAAATATACTGTATTATTTTCTGTCATCTTGAGCAGCAAACATCTGTTTTTAGTGTAGTTATCATTTGCATGCTTTCTGCTCTGCTACTTTGAATCAGGTTAATGATCTTTCATCAGACAGAAATATTGTGTCTGCTTCACCCGCCACAGATGTTCCCTGACCTGCTGAGCACGTTCTGTTTTATTTCCAATTTCCTGCCTCTATAGTTCTTTTATAGAAACGAGGAACTGCAGATAGTGGTTTACCAAGGAAAGAGGCAAAATGTTGGAGTAACTCTGCGGGTCAGGCAGCATCCCTGGAGAACATGGTTAGGCGACATTTCGGGTCGGGACCCGTCTTCAGACTGAAAAATTTTTTAGTTTTACCTCAAGCTGCAAGTTATGAAGTTTAATTTATTTTTTTGCTCTGTGGTTAAGAGTCTGACTTTAGAGATCCAGCGCAGAAACTTTGGGCCTTTGGCCCACCGCGCCGACCAGCGATCACCCTGTTCACACTAGCACTGGCCAACACACAAGGGATGATTTACAATTTTATCGAAGCCGATTAACCTACTAACCTGTACGTGTTTGGAGTGTGGGAGGAAACCTGATCACCCGGAGAAAACCCACACGGTCACAGGGAGAATGTTCAAACTCCGTATAGACAGCACCAGTATAGTCAGTATAGTCAAACTCCGTATAGACAGCACCTGTAGTCAGGATCAAACCCGGGTCTCCTGCGTTGTAGGGCAGCAACTCTACCGCTGCACCACCGTGCTGCCCCTGTTTTGCTCAGTCTTTTTATTTATTCTGCTCTTCTGATCCCAATGCAACATCAGATATGGGTTAAAAAACATCTAATGTTAACCCCTGAAATAGGGCAGGGGCCGTTTAATTTAGTTTAGTTTATTGTCACGTGTACCGAGGTACAGTGAAAAGCTTTTGTTGCGTGCTAGCCAGTCAGCGGAAAGACAATACATGATTACAATTGAGCCATTTACAGTGTACAGATACATAATAAGGGAATAATGCTAGGTAAAGACTGTAAAATCCGATCAAAGATAGTCCGCGGGTCACCAATGGTAGGATGATTCAGTTACCTGATAACAGCTGGGAAGGAACTGTCCCTGATTCGGGAGGTGTGCATTTTCACACTTCTATACCTTTGTCCGATGAGAGAGGGGAGAAGAGAGAGTGGCCAGGTTGTGACTCATCCTTGATTATGCTGCTGGACTTGCCGAGGCAACATGTCCTGTAACCACCATGTCGGTAAAGATTAAGTAGTCCTTTATCATTTGCAGTGTGAGTGCAGCTGAATGCGACCCACTCTTTGACTGCTTGGTGACAGCAGCTGTACTTTGACAGTAGTTTATAGGCCATGAAGCATTTGAACATCCTGTGATTATGAAAGGAGGCAATTCTTATGATTTTCATTCAAAATCATGGGTTGTAGTTCCTTTCATTGACTCTGACAGGAAACTAACATGGGGAGCAAATATGAAATTCATATTTATGCTATTTTAATGACGATGAACAAATAATGTGCAGGTTAATTTAAAAAAAAATGCCTTAACAGACTTGGCGAAAGCTTAAAGTCATACAGCATGGAAACAGGCCATTCGGCCCACCAAGTTCCGCGCCAAACAGCGATCATCACGTACACTACCACTATCCTACACGCTAGGGACAAATTACAATTTTTACTGAAGACAATTAAAGGGCCAGTCCCATTTAGGTGACTTTTCAGTGGACTGCCAGCGACTGTCGAGTTCCTGGCAGTTGCCTGAAAAACCGGGAACTGGAACAGCGACTGTCGGAGTGGAACACACACACACACACAAACACATCGCAAAGGCGGGGGCCAGGGAAAGCGGGGGAGCGCTGTCTGTAATTCACACGGCGCAAAGCCAAGGTGATACAGACACACACCGCGATGAACAGGAAGATTAAGACGGCTGGCACAGTGTACGGTAAGTCCTTTAAAATGCGGGGGAGGGGAGGGGAGAAGGGAGGAAAAGGGGGGGGGGGGGGGGAGGGAGAAGGAGTGGAGGCACGTTTTAAGAACCCAGCCAACTTTCAATAAGCCAGAGATACACAGCTGTGAAGTTTGGCAGGCATTTAACATTCCGGTCGGTTATCCTTGGCTCTGAAAACTCGTGCATATTTATTTTCCCCAATGAAATGACCAGTCAGCAAAAGCGATTAACTAAATTTACATACGATTACATCGACTACCTACAACTACATGGCGACCCCACTGCAACTGCACCTACGGGATTATCGATTTTCTCCATGGCGACCAATATTTGGTTGCAGAAACGTTTTCAACATGTTGAAAATTTGCACAGACAGTACCCGCAGTCAGGATCAAACCCAGGTATCTGGCACTATAAGGCCGCAACTCTACCGCTGCACCACTCTACCACCCTGAGAGCTTATTCCACAGCTTTATTCACCTATAAGTGAACAGATTCATTGCAAATTTGCTTAATTCTCATCATACTAATCCTGGCACATTCCCTCAATCGGTATCATATATTAATCTCCCTCTTTGCTGCCGTTTAGAGTGATTGTCACTAATTTTCTCTACAAACTCCAAAATGTTGAGTTATTTAGTTCACACACAATTTTGCTAGTACATCTGGGAAGGTTGTTTGAGGTTTTTATAGAATCACAGAAAGGTGAAAGCCCAGAGGAGTCTATTCAGCCCATTGAGTGCATGCTATCTCTTTGCAAGAACAATTTAGCCAGTCCCACTGCCCTGCAAAGGTCATGCAGAGATCAAGACGTGATCCCTCACCCATGTGTCAAAGGTCACATTTACTCCAAAACATTATGAAGCCAAAAGTGCTCTGATCAGAAAAATGGACTGCAATCTAGTAAAGAATTAACAGCAAACTATTTAACCTTGTAAGCATTACTGCATAACTGACCAAGATCACTGCTTGATATAACAGATTTTCACGTAAGATTAAGGTCAGTTTAAGAATATAAATCGCTAAACACCTAGGAAGTTAATTTACTCATGAACCTGTGGAAACAAAAAACTGCAGATGCTGGTCTATGAGTTAAGTATGGTTTATTACCACGTGTACCCAGGTACAGTGAAAAGCTTTTGTTGCATGCTAACCAGTCTGCTGAAAGGCAACACATGATTACAATCGAGCTGTCCACTGTGTGTAGATACATGATAAAGGGAATAATGTTTGATGCAAGATAAACTCCAGTAAAGCACGATCAAAGATAGTCCGAGGGTTTCCAATGAGGTAGATAGTAGCTCAATGAGGTAGACTGCAGTTTATATCAAAGAAAGGTATAACGTCTGTGTGAAGAAGGGTCCCGGCCCAAAACGTCACCTATTCATTTATCTCCGGAATGCTGTCTGACCCGCTCAGTTACTCAATCACTTTCTGCCCATCTTCACACGAGAAGCTGTTTGTAGAGGAAACCACTTGCTTTAAACAGGCTCACAAGGGACACAAAGGCAACTCGCAAACAATGGGTTTTTTTTTTGAAGTGTGATCGCTGTTTTAGTGCACGACATCTGACTGCCATTTTGCATCCAACACATTTCCACAAGTAGCCATGTGATAATGACATAATCACTTTCAATGAAAGCTGTCTGCAACGTAGAGGCTGTAAAGCATGGTGTCTGGGGTGCAAAGATTCTTGATTAATACGGGGGGTCAGCAGTTATAAGGGGGAAGGAAGAACAATGGGGTGGAGAAGGAAAGATTGATCAGCCTTGATTGGATGACGGAGTAGACGTGATGGGCCGAATGGCCTGATTCTGCTCCAATGAGTTATGAACTTATAAAGCAGTATGTGCTGGTACATCTAACCAGGAAGAAAGTGGCCAACACAACACAACAGTCTGAAGAAGGGTCTCGACCCAAAACGTCACCCATTCCTTCTATCCAGAGGTGCTGTCTGTCTCGCTGAGTTACTCCAGCATTTTGTGTCTATCGTTGGTGTAAACCAGCATCTGCAGTTCCTTCCAACACAATTCTTGCATTATCATAAATTCCTTGCCAGTATAAGTGTAAATTCCTTACCTGTGTAGGTATTTTCAACCTTATAGCGAAGGTACTGGATAAAGTTTCCCATCAGTTCTGGAAAATAAATGTCATGGAATTCATTAAACAACGTGAAGAGCAGGCAGGGCCTCAGTTCAACATCTCACCTGTCGGCACAGTCAGTCAAATTGATGTGTTTAAGCATGATATTGGGGTGGGAAGATTGCAACCTTCACGTGGTCCACCCTGCTTCGACTAATGCAATCAACCCGGTGTGCACAATCAAATAAGATCAAATACAACAAGTTGTCCAGCAACTTTAGGCTGTGCACGCCATACGTAAGAAGAAGAAGAAGAAGAAGCATAATATTGCATCCCATACTGCAAAGCAGAGAGAGCTAACAAGGAACCATTGCTGATAGCACATTTGGAACAGTAGATGTAGAAGCAAAGAACTGCAGGTGCTGGTTTAATACAATTTACAAATGCAGAAACAGCGTTTTATTCCAGAGGCTTAAGCATTGATGTATTGATGTGGCAGCTCAGTGGCGCAGCGGTAGAGTTGCTGCCTTACAGCGCCACTGACTCTGGTTCGATCCTGACTGCGGGTGCTGTCTGTATGGAGTTTGTACGTTCTCCCTGTGACTGCGTGGGTTTTCTCTGGGTGCTCCGGTTTCCTCCCACATCCGAAAGACGAACAGGTTTGCAGGTTAATTGGCTTCTGCAAATTGTAAATTGTCCCTAGTGTGTAGGATAGTGCTGGTGAACGGGGTGATCGCGGGTCGGCGCGGACTGGGAGGGCTGAAGGGCCAGTGTCCACGCTGCATCCCGAAAGAAAAGTAAAGTCTTAAAATGTAAATTGTGAAGATCAGTGATCCAGTTTTGAGTCATGTGCAAACTTCTTCCACCGTGAATGCTTACCCTTTACTCCCACTCTCTGCGTTCCTGCCAAACATGATTTGAGCTTTGGAAATCTCTGCTGACAAATCATTATTATACGCTTCCTTTCAAGATGTATCCTTTTGTTTCATAGGGGTTCTATTATTTTTCCTACCATCAAAGTATAGATGACTGCTCTATAATTCCCTTGATGTATTTTATCCTCCTTAAATGTAGGTGTCATTTCAGCAATCCACCCATATTCTGCACTTCACCTTTTTCTCAAGAGTTTACATAGTCATCGAGCCTGTACAACACAGAAATAGAATCTTCATCCACCAATTTGCTGCTGATATTCGAGTAACCATCCATTCTATACATATCTTCTAGTACTTGAGTGTGGGCAATTGATTCAAGTACTGGCCTTTGTCCAACCATCTATCTATCAACAGACCCCCCCCCCCCCCTCCCCCCCCCCCTCACCTGTATCAACCTATTACCCGTCAGGCTTTGTGCCACCCCTCCTCTCCTCCAGCTTTCTTCCCCCACCCCTACAATCAGTGTGGAGGATCCCAACTCAAAGTGTCACCTTAGTTTAGTTTAGAGATACAGTGGGAGGCCCTTCGGCCCACGGAGTTCGTGCCGACCAGCGATTCCCGCACACTTACACTATCCCAGACACACTAGGGACAATTTACAATTTTACCAAGTCAATTAACCTACAAACCTGTACGTCCTTGGAGAATAGGAGGAAACTGTGGATCCCAGAAAAAACCCACGCAGGTTTTGGAGAGAACGTACCAATGTAGTCAGGATCGAACCTGGGTCTTTGGCGCTGTAAGGCAGCAACTCTACCATTGTTTGACCTGTTTAGTTACTCCAGCACTTTGTGTCTGTGTGGCAGCATCTGCAGTTCCTTGTTTCTCCTCATCTAGATACTTCGTAAATGTTCATTGTTTCCTCAGATCCCCCGTAAACCTCCAATCCTTAACTTGATCCCATGCCCTCTTGTGTCATATACTACTGCTATGAGGTTTCCTACTATCTACCCCATAAGTCAGGTCGGGGGGGAGTTCCCCCCCGCCACGGGTACCATGTAATCCCGTGCCACCTGCTCCATGGTCGTCGACTAAACCCTCTCCCCCACCTGGTTTGCCAGGTGAGGAGGGGGCTGCGGACCCCCAGCAGGACCAAAAACAAGACCTGTCAAAGGGCGGATGAGCTCCTAGTGAGCCCGTGACCATCCACACTTCAGTAGAAGTTGCGATCACGGTCGTACATAGCATGGTAAGGCACCGTACCCGTTGATGTTTTTAGCGATGACGACACCCCATCTGTGCCTTGGTGATGTTTTTGTACCACTGTTAGGCTTCCCCTCAGCCTTTTCCATTCCAAGGAAAACAAACCCAACCTATCTGACCTCCTCATAACTCGTGACGCTGTGGTAGTGTTGCTGCCTTACAGCGTCGGAGGCCAATTCACTGGGTGTATTCAAGAGAGAGCTATTTGGGCTAACAGAATCAAGGGGTATGGGGAGAAAGTTGGAACAGTGTACTGATTTTGGATGATCAGCCATGATCATATTGAATGGCGGTGCTGGCTCGAATGGCCGAATTGCCTACTCTTGCGCCTATTTTCTTTGTTAGAGACCTGGGTTCGATCCTGACTAACGGGTCCTGGCTGTACGGAGTTTGTACGTCCTTCTGTGACTTGCGTGGGCTTTCTCCAGGAGCTTCGGTTTCCTCCCAAACTCCAAAGACGTACAGGTTTGTAAAATGTTCAAGAAGAAACTGCAGATGCTGGAAAATCGAAGGTAGGCAAAAATGCTGGAGAAACTCAGCGGGTACGGCAGCATCTTTGGCGCGAAGGAAATAGGCAACGTTTCCTGCAATGTGGCAGCCACGACTGCACGCAATACTCCAGCTGTGGCTGATCAATGCTTGAAAAGCCCTCACCATATCCTCCTTGCTTTAATGTTCAATGTCCTGCATCTACAGAAGGCAAGAATTCAGTCAACGCTGTAATCTGCCTGCGCTGCCACCTACAGGGATTCTTAGAGTGATACAGCAAGGTTCCTCTATCCCTCATTGCCATTCATTGCGTGACGCACCAGATATGTCAGATTAGCTTGGTTTTACGGAATGCAGAATCAGTATTCCAATCAATTGTTCTTATTGATATATCAGTAAAATTGTTTGTACTTTATATCCCATAATAATTTCATAGATTCTCTTTGATTTTGTCTTTATTTTACTCGTGTCTTAGTATGTTCCTCTTATCATTCACTATGGTATCTCTCCACTCAAATCTCATCCTTTTGCATAGAACTGGCCTTTCGACCCACAATGTCTGTGCCGAAAATGATGCCAAGATAAGCTGATCTCATGTGCCTGCACGTGATCCTTCTGCCTCCATTCCCTACACGTGCCTGTCTAAAAGCCTCTAAAACGGCACTATTGCACCTTAATGCTTGCCTCTTTCCTTACTCTGGGCTGTTCCGTATCCAACTGGATGCCCCAGTTGTACTTGGTTGTCCTCAATATGGTTGGCATGACCTACACCAAACTCCCAAAATGAACCATACCGTGCTTTGTCAAGGGATGGATTACTATACGGACTGAGGAAAAGATTCCCAGATGTGTTCAAATTAATTTTGAACACATCTGAACACAAAGTAACCTTAAGTAATTTCAACATCCCAACTGATGCATGGGAAACTGCACAAAATGGAGAAAGGGTATTTGGGATGTTATTAAGAATTAGCAGAAGGACTCAAGCATCTCACAAATTACCAAATATAGAAAGGATGCTAGTTTATATCTGCAAAGTACACTTGTAACTCAGCTTTCCTACCTCTAGTTCCTCCCCTCTATTCTCAATCTGAAGAAGGGTTCTGACCCGAAACATCACCCATCCCTTCTCTCCAGAGATGCTGCCTGACCCACTGAGTGACTCCAGCACTTTGTGTCGACCTTCATCACAAACAACTCACTTCTCCCCTCCTTCAACATCTTCCTATCCATCCGGGCAAGAGTTTGCGATTTTGATATTGGCCCCATTCGCTGCCTGATAGAACCAGAGGTCATAGCCTCAGAATAAAAGGACGTTCCTTTAGGAAGGAGATGAGGAGGAATTTATTTCGTCAGATTCGGTGGTGAATCTGTGGAATCCATTACCGCAGAATGCTGTGGTGGCCAAGACAATGGATATTTTTAAGGCAGAGATAAATAGATTCTTGCTTATTATGGGTGTTTGAGGTTAAGGGGACAAGGCCGGAGAATGGGGTTAAAATGGGAAGATAGATCTGCGATGATTGAATGGCGGAGTAGACTTGATGGGCCGAATGGCCTAATTCTGCTCCTAGAACTTGTGAATTTATGAATATCCCCAAAACCATGGTATAAGTAAGTCACGTTTGACCTTGAGAAGCTCCCAAGGAGAAGGTGAAAGACTGTTCATCATGTCCTGTTCTTTCCTCAAAGTAAAATATATTTTTCATAGACTCCATTCAATGTTGTTTTAAATGTTTCACAGTGTCGTTCAACATCATAGTTTGCCAATGTCGTTGCCATTATTAACTTGCCAATATTCTCAGCATTTCAACCAGTTGGCTTTCATCATGGGCAGGGTAGGACCTTATTTCTGGGAGAGCAGAAGACAAAGGGGCGATCTTATAGATGTGTATAAAATCATTCCTTCTCCCCAGAGATAAGTCCTGTCCCGCTGAGTTACTCCGGCTGTCACCCATTCCTTCTCTCCAGAGATGCTGCCTGTCCTGCTGAGTTACTCCAGCTTTTTCTGTCTATCTAAAGGAATCAAGAACCAGAGGACAAAGTTTTAAGGTGAGAGGGGAAAGATTTAATAGGAACCCGAGGGGGGATTACGTTTACCCATTAGTGAGTAAGTTTGTTTGTAGGTATATTGATATATGCAAGTATATTGGTGTGTGAGTAGGTATGCATATACACTTATATTCTCTATATAAAATGCAGAACCAAATTAAAAAACTGGTTTTGTTTTGTTTTGATTGGATTAACTTCTTGCTTGAAAGCATTCAACCTTTCTGAGCTGATGTGGATTTCATTTCAAGGCCAGCACACATGTGATCAATAAAACTTACAATAAAATTAAACTCTACAGCATTTTTATTACTTCCAATGACTCAGGATACTTGCTGCGACCTATTGCACCCACAAAGAATTCCACTCTATTTGTCTGCAGATAGCATCCAGATGCACTTTCTGTCAGTTAATGTAATACGTGTTGAGCGGATTTTGATGCATATTTATGGTATTAGAAAAATGTTGATGCTTATTTTTGTACTCAAACTGTCGGGCATCAGTATAAGGTGGAATATTTTTCCTACATCCTCACTTGCCAATACCAATCTCTCCCTTCTCTGGGGAACAAAACCTCACATTACATTGCCTTTAAATTTATTATTAGCTTTATTATTGTACAGTGAAATGATTTGTTTTGCATGCTGTTCAAACAGATCAAATGTACCATACGTAATACAATGCCTAACTCAAGGACACTGCAGGGAGGTACAGAGGGCAGAATATAGTTCTCAGCTTTGTAGCACATTGGTAGCACATCTATTCCTTAGATAAAGTCCAATATCCTCAAGAGGTGAATCGGACAGTACCCTAGCTAATGGGAGGACTGTTCCGAAGCTTGATAAGAGGATGAAAGAAGCTGTTTCAGAGTCCGGTGGAGTGCGCTTTCAAGCTTCTGCACCTTCTGCCAGACAGGGGCAGCTGGTAGAAGGAATGACCGTGCAAGGGACCAGTCATAGAGTGATACAGTATGGAAACAGGCCCGTCGGCCCAACTTGCCCACACCGGCCAACATGTCCCTGCTACACTAGTCCCACCTGCGTGCGCTTGGTCCATATCGCTCCAAACCTGTCCTATCCATGTACCTGTCCAACAGTTTCTTAAACATTGGGATAGTCCCAGCCTCACCGACCTAATTTCGCAGCTCGTTCCATACACCCACCACTCTTTGTGTGAAGTCTTTGATTATGTTGGCTGTTTTTCCAAGGCTGCATGAGACATAGATGGAGTCAATTGGTGGGGAGTCTGATCTGTGTGAAGGACTTGGCTGCATCTACAACTATGACTCTCAGCAATGTATTGGGCAATTCATTTATCCAGTGCATATTTGAGTGAAGGGAACAGGTCACTGCCCATGAAAAGCGACTGTGTCCTTTGGAATACGGGTGTTGCGGGTGTCTGATGTTTATTGACTCTAATTGCAGTTCAGCTAGACTGGTGGAGCCACTGCACTGAAATGCTGGTGCAGAGCGCCATTAAATAAAAGCTTCCAGGGTTTCAATCCAGCTAGGATAAAAGAACAATGATAATTGACAATTTTAGGATCTCTTCAAAAACCAGCATGATGGTGCAGCAGTAGAGTTGCTGCCTTAACATCGTCAGACACCCGGGTTCGATCCTGACTATGGGTGCTGTCTGTACGAAGTTTGTACGTTCTCCCCGTGACCTGCATGGGTTTTCTCTGGGTGCTCCGGTTTCCGCCCACACTCCAATGACATATAGGTTTGTTGGTCAATTGGCTTGGTAAAATTGTAGAAAGTCCCTAGTGTGTGTAGGATAGTGTTTAGTGAGCGGCGATCACTGGCTGGCACGCACTCAGTGGGCCGAAGGGCCTGTTTCCGTGCTGCATCTCTAAACTAAACTAAACTACAATAAAAGAATGATGATTTGTGACAAATTTAAGACCTCGTCAAAAAACCTGTCCCAGAATCTGAAACATTTTGTACCAGGAAAGGTCTAGAGGGATATGGGCCACAAGTGGGCATATGGGACGAGCTTAGATGGGGCATCTTGGCTGGCGTGGAGGAGTTAGGCTAAAGGCCTGTTTCTGTGCCGTATGTCACAATTACTCTATGTCCTGATCTATCCAGGCATTTAATTTGTGCAGAATTATCATGTTCCAACAGTTGATGATGAAAACTTAATACGTGAACAATGTTGGCTTTCACCAGCAGATGGCAGGATCAGTCCATAACAGGGGCTCCATCCCACAGCCTGATGACAGGATGATTAGTGGTGATCGCTGAAGTTATTATTAAACCACCAAACTGCAATGATCTGGAATCTATTACATCAACAGCCCGTGCAATCAGATTCAATAGCAACCATTGACAGGGCATCAGATATTTCAACAAGAGGTTAAGGAGCAGCACACACTATCTTTTCCAGAACATCCCAAACCCAATTGAGGATCTCTGAAGTTGTTAATATTGTACTTCCTGCCAAGGAAGATCCTGGCGAGCGCCACAGAGCCGCACATGAGCGGACCTAGTGGACAGGTGAGGAGAGGCCAAGGAAGGGCGGTCAGATTGGGTCAAGCCACCGAGGACAAAGAGGGAGATGGGGGGGGGGGGACGCAGAGAACGAAGGGAAACCCGGCGGCAGTGGGGGGTATGGGGGCGCAGCCGAGAACAAGGAAGGATGTTGGGGTGGGGGAGGCACAAGAACAAAGATGTACCAACATGATTCTCATGTGTACTTTTGTAACTTTGATTGTGTCAGAAAGGTGGTGACTCGTTGTTTATTGTATGCAAAAACAAAGAATTTCAAAGCACCTCGGTACATGTGACAATGGAAACATGGAAACATAGAACATGTCCCTAGTGTGCTCCCTAGTGTTAGTGTGCAGGGATCATTGGTCTGGCGCAGACTCGTGGGCAAAAGGCCCTGTTTCCGCATTGTATCTATAAACTAAACTAAACTAAAATCAAAAAATAATTTCCCCATAGAAACATAGAAACATAGAAAATAGATGCAGGAGTAGGCCATTTGGCCCTTTGAGCCAGCACCACGATTCAATATGATCATAGCTGATCATCTAAATTCCCCGCAATGGCTTTTTCCCCATATCCCTTGATTCCGTTAGCCCCAAGAGCTAAATCTAACTCTCTCTTGAAAACGCTCTTGATAAAGTATCATGAAATTGAATACCACGGAACCAGTCACTTTGCTCACAGCAAGCACTTTGCGCATCGCACAATGGGATTGTGATCTGATTCTGTTTCTGTGATGTTAGTTCAGGAAGCTATATTGGCTAGGACACCGCAAGTGGCTTCCCCACTCACCTTTGAAACAGCCCGTGGGATTTCTTGTATTCTCCTGAGATGCCAACGGACTTTCTATTCAACATTTCACTTGGAAAGGCCAATCCCCGACTGTGTCCCCTCCCTCTCAAGTTCAGTTTTAGTTTAGTTTAGAGATACAGCGAGGAAACAGGCCCTTTGGCCCACCGAGTCAGCGCCGACCAGCGATCCCCGTACACTAACACTATCCTACGCACCAAGGAAAATTTACCAAAGCCAATTAACCTACAAACCTGTATATCTTTGGAGTGTGGGAGGAAACCAGAGCTCCCGGAAACAACTCACGCAGTCACAGGGAGAATGTCGACCAGCGATACCCGCAAATTAAAACTATCCTACACACACTCCGGACACTTTACATTTATACAAGCCAATGAACCTACAAGCCTGTACATCTTTAGAATGTGGGAGGAAACCGAAGATATCGGAGAAAACCCACGCGGTCACAGGGAGAACGTATAAACTCCATACAGACAGTATCCGTAGTCGTGATCGAACCTGGGTCTCTGGCGATGTAAGCGCTGTAAGGCAGCAACTCTACTGCTGCACCACCATGCTGCCCAAGTGTTGGATTAGACGTCTGTGCTTGAGGTTTGGGGCGGAGGCGAGTCAGTCTGGTTATTCCCACCACCAGTCATATCTTCCAATCATCCCATTGAAGCCATACCCATTTAGAGAGCAATCCCATTTCCCCATTAGTTTTCCCTGTCATTTACTATCCCCAAAATGATCCCCAGGTTCAGGAATAACTTCTGCCCAATACACCGAACACTACAAACACCAAATAAACTTCGATCTACGAGCTGTCTTGGTTGCACGCGGGACTTTGTTGCTTTTGTTTTGTTCAGCATCATATTGGGGGTTTTTTATTGAACTCCATTTTTTTGTTTGTTTTTTAATGTTATCTATTGAGTGATGTGTTTCCAAACCTGTTGTGCTGCTGCAGGTAAGAATGTTATTGTTCCGTTTCACTACATATAATAATTAAACACTCTTGACTCTCTCTTCATAGGTTCCAGGAGAAGAATTAGGCCACTCAGCCCATCAAGTCTACTCCGCCATTCAATCATGGCTGATCTATCTTTCCCTCTCTGCCCCATTCTCCTGCCTTCTCCTCATAACCCTGACACCTTAACCCCATAACCTCTTGACTCTAGAACTCCCTACAGATTCTACCATTTACCTATACTCCAGAGGCAATTTGCAGAGCCATTTCATCTACCAATCTGCAAAAAACTCTGGGCCAACTGGAGGAAACCAATGCAGCTACAGGGAGCACGTGCAAACTCCGTACACATAGCACCAGAGGTCAGGGTTGAACGTGGAACCCCCGAGCTGTGAGGCAGCCCTTCTGCTAGTTGTGCCACTGTGCCACATGTAAATTAGCAATAATCTGTATTTATTACAAAACATGCAAAGAATGCAGAAACAAGGAACTGCAGATGCTGGTTTACCAAAAAAGACAGTGCCCAGAGATGCTGCCTGATTCATGAGTTACTCCAGCTTTTTGTGTCTATCTTTGCTTTAAGAAGATGCTTTCAAGAGAGAGCTAGAGAGAGCCCTTAAAGATAGCGGAGTCAAGGGATATGGGGAGAAGGCAGGAACGGGGTACTGATTATGTATGATCAGCCATGATCACAGTGAATGACGGTGCTGGCTTGAAGGGCCAAATAGCCTACTCCTGCACCTATTGTCTATTGTCTAAACAAGCATCTTCAGTTCCTCCCTACATACTTCCTGTCTTTCCTGCCCAACTTCCTTGCTTTCCAGCCAGCAAAATTTCAGCCACACATGCTTATCTTTCACTCATCATCTGACTGTTTTATTATAACATTTGGCCATTTTATCGTGGGCCATTTTCCAATGAAGCAGTCCGTTGGATTGTCCCATTGCTTTGATGGACAAAATCAGTGTTTCACTTTCACCTGCCATGAATGAGGAGTGAACTCTTGTCAATTCAAATTGTTAGACACAAAGAACTACAGATGCTGGCTAACCAGAAAAAGACCCAAAGTACCGGAGGATTCCATCCCGAAACGTCGCCTGTCCATGTTCACCAGAGATGCTGCCTGACCCACTGAGTTACTCAGATACGTTGCGTTTTTTTATAATTGAAATTAGAATTTAATTTCCCTATTGAAAACTCATGAGCCACCATGGAGGGAAGTGCATGAACAGCCAGCTCAGTTTCGGAGTGAGTCACTGCTGCCAGTTGTGGAAAATCTGCCCCTGCTTTTCATTCATATTGAGAACAACACTATAATTAGTCAAGTCTTAATGTAGAAACAAGGAACTGGAGATTCTGGTTTGCACAGAAAGACATAAAGTGCTGGAGTAACTCAGTGGGCCAGGCAACATCTCTTGTCACAGCATCAGTCAACTTAGATTTTGACCCAGGCGGGAAGTAAAATCTCTCGCGCAAAGAATTTGACTGAATTAAAGAGTGTGCGGGCAGTTTATCTAAAGAAACCAGTCCCAATTCACAGTAGACATCAGGTAAAGTTTGCAGCACAAGAGACCTTGTGTCAGGGGTTATGGGGAGAAAGTAAAAGAGAATGGGGTTGAGAGGAAAAGATAGATCAACTATGATTGAATGGCGGAGAAGACTTAATGGGCCGAATGGCCTAATTCTGCTCCTGGAACTTACAGTACGCACCTCCTTTAGCAAGAGCGCTGATAGTGGAGAAAAACATGCAGTGTCCACTTTTATCTGAAGCTTAAGCTTTCAAATTAATCAGAAGAATAATATCAGATAATAATTTAAAAAATGAACTCCTTACTTTGCTAGATATTGGCAGAAGATTAATTTAACCCACACTACATTTCTCTCTTCGCCATTTCAGCAGAGCAGTTAAAGCTCGGGTTAGCCTATAACACAATGAGGAATATTGACAACTGTGTTAAGTGTTATCTGCGACTGTGCCACATCCTTATTTCCAAATAATTGGTGCATATATGGCTTGTATGAGATGTTACTAGATCAGTGTTAAGGGCCTGGCCCATGAGCATGCGACCTGCATGCGGCAAGCGCGACCAAACCGGAAGCGGGGCTGCGCGGGGGCCACGCAGAGGTCGAGTGATCCCCATACAGGGCCGGTCCCACCAGCATGCGCCTGCATGCGGCGAGCGCGACCAAACCGGAAGCGAGGGACCGCGCGGAGGTCGAGTGAGTGACGTGAAGTTTGAGCGAAGTCCGCGGGATGTTCGCTCGTGACGTACGCCGTCAAGACGCTGCGCACGCCCGTCGATGCGGTGCGTACGGCGTCGAGGCGGCTGCAGGCCTGCAGGCCGTTGCCGCGCGGAATTTTTGAACACGGTCAGTTTTTCGGAGCCCCGCGCGATGTCGGTACCAGCTCCGCACAACACCATACGGCTCCGGCGTTCGAAGTGGGACCTGCCCCGCAAGGCCATACAGCTCAAGCGACCACGTTAGGTCGCGCTTGCCGCATGGAGTCGCATGCTCGTGGGACAGGCCCTTTAGGGAGGCACAGTGGCGCAACGGTTTAGTTGCTGCCTTACGGCAGCAGAGACCCAGGTTCGATCCTGACAATGGGTGCTGTCTGTATAGAGTTTGTACACTCTCCCTGTGACCCGGTAGGTTTTCTCCAGGTGCTCCGGTTGGCCCCGCACACACCAAAGACATACATGTTTGTAGATTAACTGGCTTTGGTAAGTTGTGAAAAGGTTGCAAAATTGCCCGTAGTGTGTGTGGGGCAAAGGAGATAGTGCGGATAGAGAGTCGATACAGGAGGAAGGGATTTTGATTTCTGTGGCATTGCAAGCATTTATGGATCGATTAGTGTGCAGTGTGATGGTTGTCCAGTGCGGACTCGGTGGGCCGAAGGGCCTGTTCCTGCACTGTATCTCTAAAGTCTAATGCCTGAAAGTGTTTCACCCTGTACTTTATGGGCTGCCTAGTTTAGCTCCACTCCCTATCTTTTCAACGTAACTTGTATTTTGATAGCAGTGAGTAGATTGGAAATGTTTGAGGTTGAAGGTAGTTAAATAGCTGGGGGATGGATGGTCGTAGGAGGATAATGCACACTTTGTTCTGGAAAATACCAGCAGTGGGGCCAAGAGGCAAAGGCACAAATTGAGTTTTACAATTTACATTACAAGTCAAACATTTCTCTATCCTTATATGCTGGCCCCACGGAACATTTTTGTGTTGTTACATTAACAAAGAAATTGGAAGTACATACTGGTGCCACTGAATTCATCCTGAAAACGACACGCGACAAAAATTAATATATCAATAATATAACAGGAGGGACAGCAACATACACCAACATTTCAATGGCAAAAATAAATGAATGTTAAATGTAGTTTTACCAGGCTGACTTTGGAATTAAAGATTAAATTACATGGTGCGACTGAAAGGATTAACATTATGTTGCCTGTAATTTAGAGGCTTTAGAGGTGATTATATCGAAGTTTCAAAGTTTAGAAGGGAAACACGGAGAGGCCAGAGAGAAGTTATTTCTACTGGTTGGCGATATGAGACCTGGAATACTATCTAAAACCGGGGAGTTAGAGAGTGGCCAAGAAATACAAACTAAATGCAGAAGAAATTTGGAACCCGCCAATTAGTAATTGATGCTCAGTCAAGTATTAATTTTAATTAGATAGACACAAAATGCTGAAGTAACTCAACGGGCCAGGCAGCATCTCTGGATAGAAAGAATGGGTGACGTTACAGGCCTAGACCCTTCTTCAGACGTCTTCAGACTTCTGTCTATTTTTCTGAATTACTCCAGATTTTTTTTGTCTATCTTCAGTATAAGCCTGCGTCTGCAGTTCCTTCCGACACATAATTTAAAATGTTAAGTTCACAGGTTTGTGTAAAAACTAGAAATTATTAAGGAATTGAAGAAAAGGGAGATACTTGGAAGCAATAATGCCAGCATTACTCACAGATTCACATTCTAGTAAGTACAGAAATCAGAGGATAGAGCTATTGAATGTATAGATAGAGAGTTAGTTTAGGAGGGAGGGCATTCAATTTCTGAGGCATTGGAGCTATTTTATGGTGCGTGGAACTTTGTAGTAGCCAGTATGTAGTCTTCTTCTTCTTTCATGTGGCATGCACAGCCTAAAGTTGTTGGACAACTTGTTCTATTTGATCTTCTGTTTGTGCACGTCGAGTTGATTGTATTAGTCGAAACAGGGCGGACCACGTGAAGGTTGCAATCTTCTACCCCGCCTGTATGTAGTAGCCATTTAGCTTAACTCAGTATGTTAGTAACTCAGCTACATTTAAGAGGGAGTTAGATGTGGCCCTTGTGGCTAAAGGGATCAGGGGGTATGGAGAGAAGGCAGGTACAGGATATTGAGTTGGATGATCAGCCATGATCATATTGAATGGCGGTGCAGGCTCGAAGGGCCGAATGGCCTACTCCTGCACCTATTTTCTATGTCTATGTTTATGTTATAACTATAACCAGTTACCTTTAAATTGTATCTGCCTGTAATTATGTGGGTGGGATTTATACGTAGTCTGAGGTTTGTGGCTGGGATTCTAGCGCAGACTCCCAAGTAGTTTTTAGTTTAGTTTAGTTCGATGAAGATCGTAGGAGAGACATAGTTTTTGACCATGCACGAGCAAGACCACGAGTATGATTGAAATGTACTTATACAAGAAGAGGCTAGTATGGATTATCTTACTATTTGTACTACAACAATAAAGAAACTATTAATCAAGAGACTGTTTTCGGAAGATTTATCTGTCGACGGTATTGGATGTCTCGTGGAGAGCTCGTGAGTGCGTATTAATTATCTTCTGATCCTCAGTCATCAATTAAAGTGACTAGCGAGGAAAGAATCCTTGCAACTCTGTAGGTACCTGACCAATATCCTTGAAGGGGTGGGGGAGCTTTGCTAAGGCCATTGAGAAGGTTATACATTAGCTTGGCAATGGGTTGGGATCCTCAAAGGGATTCCCAAAAGGGGAGAAATTAAGTGGGAAGAGCAAGTTTGAAAACTAATAAGCAAAATAAATATACGGCAAAAACAAAGCCAAGCAGGAAAGGGGGAGAAAACTTAAAAGTTAAGGCACAAAAAAGCTGGAGTAACTCAGTAGGACAGGCAGCACCTCCAGAAAGAAGGAATGGGTGACATTTCAGGTCGAGACCTTTCTTCAGATTGAGAAGTTGAGTCTGAAGAAGGGTCTCGACCTGAAACGTCACCCATTCCTTCTCTACAGAGATGCTGCCTGTCCTGCGGAGTTACTCCAGCTTTTTGTGCCTATCTTCGGTTTAAACCAGCATCTGCAGTTCCTTCCTACACATAAAAGTTAAGGTAATGTACCCAGAAGCTTACAGCATTCACAAGTAAATTAATGAATGGCACAAATAGAAGGTGCTCTTATTGTCATCGTTAAAATCTGTTTGCAGGGTAACCGTAGGTGGGGAGGGGATTGCAATATTCCATGGTTTTAACATTGATGAAGGACAGAAAAACATGGTAAAGGAGATTTACAAGAACCAACACTAAGTGCTGAAGAGTCAAGCAGCATTGCAGGAGAACATGGATAGGTGACGTATTGGGTCAAAAAGTCTGAAAAAGGGCCCCGACCTGAAACATCACCTCTCCATGTTCTCCAGAGATAGTGCCTGACCCGCTAAGTTGCTCCAGCACTTTGTGCACTTTCTTTTCAATTTTTTTAGTCTGATGTTTTGAAAATTAAAATGTTTTTTTCCATTTTTCCTAGTTCTGATGAAGAGTCTTTGGTCTGGAACAGTTTTCACTTTCGACCAGTGATGCCGTAGGTAGCTGCGTTCTCTCACAGGTCCAGTAACCCAGATGCCATCCTGACCAGAGGTTTTGACTGTGGTGTTTGAGTGTTCTCCCAATGACTATATAGGTTTCCCCAGATGCACTGGTGTTCACCCACATCCCAAAAGAATCCTAAATATTAGGATAACTTTTTGCAAATTACCCCAGTGAGGGGGTTGGTGAGAGGATTGGGGGCATATGTGAGAGAATACGTCGCAAGGGTCTTCTTCTTGCAGGGGCGGAAAACCCGGGGGTGCCAGAGGGGACACGTCCCCCCCATGTTTTGAGAGGTGGGGGACATCCCCGCCAGGTTAACCTGCCTGGGCTTGCGAGAAATATGGCCAGCACGGAGAAGCAGCGCTGGTATCCCGTCAGTCCAGACAGACTGTAGTTAGCCCGGTGAGACAGGCACAGTTGAACTGCATTTAGCGCTGGATTGAGCCTTCGAAGCCTCGGGCGCGTGCGTGTGTGTGCGCATACGTGCGCGGCCGCCAAAAAATTGTGTCCCCCGTCCCCTCCATGTTTTGATAGTGAGTTCCGCTCTTGTCTTCTTGCATATGGCGTGCACAGCCTAAAGTTGTAAGTCAACTTGTTCTGTTTGATCTTCTGTTTGTGCACGCCAGGTTGATTGCATTCGTCGAAACAGGGTGGACCACGTGAAGGTTGCAATCTCCTACCTCGATCACAAGGGTATAAATGAGGGAATAGAATTGATGCGAATACTCTGTGAGCTGGCAGGCACAGCTGGCTGGCAGGGTAGAATGGCCTCATTGGTAGGAAAGATAAATATATACTAGGGAGCTACAAAGGTGCATTCACTTGCCCAATGCTTGCAATATTTTTTACGTTTTTTTTTTCAGATTTCATCATCTGCAGTTTATTGGTTTTCTAATTAAGGAGACTGACAGATTGTGGTGTTATTTGTGAGTATTTTTGAGGTGCATACATTTTTGCTGGGTAGTTCAAGAACTTAGCTCGATGACATCCCTATACTGAGGTGCCAGTATTGGGCTCAATGGAACCTACAGAGGAAGGTCCCATTTTTATGTCTACTTGGCCACATGTACAATGAAGACCTTCAAGAAATCTTTGCTTTTCCTCTCTCTCCGTCCCTCCCCATCCTAGTTCTCCAACTAGTTCCACTGTCTTCCTGACTTAATATTACTGATTGTAGTCCACGTTGCCACTTTCCCCTCAGCTAACGATGAACCATTCTACATTTACTTATCATCATCTGCTTTGATCTGTCGTTTTTCACACCTTACCCTTCCATATCTCTAGACTCCCTCTCCCCTGACTCTCAATCAGAAGAAGGGTCTTGAAGAAACATTACCTATAACATCTCTCTAGAGATCCTGCCTGTCCAGTTCAGTTACTCCAGTATTTTGTGTCTATCTTTGGTATATACAATGCCCATGGGTCCACGTTTGGGCAAGAATCACCAATATGACATTTATTCTTCTGTTTTATGTAAGTGAATATCTCTGAGTAAGTCCAGGCATCGTGTCCTTCCAAAGAGTCAAGATACCCTAAAGTCTAAAGTTTGTGTCAGGGGTTATGGAGTGAAGGCAGGAGAATAGGGTTGAGAGGGAAAGATTGATCAACCATGATTGAGTAGTGGAGTAAATGATGGGCCGAATGGCCTTATTCTGTTCCTAGAACTGGACTCCATCTTTGGACTTCATCTTTGTTCCCCAGTTTTACATAGCAATTGTATTTATATATAGCATCATTAAGGAAGTAAAATATCATGGCTTTTAAATAAAAATCCTGCATCTGTAACTTTGTGTGAAGATCAGAACATTTCCACATGCCCATCTCTCTCACTTAGAAACAAAATATAGATACAGCTTAGTCCAGACCAACCAATAATCACCCAAGCACTGGTTCTTTCCTACACATTTGGGACAATTTACAGAACCAATTGACCTATAAACCTGCACTTTTTGGGGATGTGGGAGGAAACCAGTGCTCACGCAAACAGCACCAATAGTCAAGATCAAACCTGGGTCTCTGGGTCACTGTAAGGCAGCAACTCTACCACTGCCTTCTATCCCTTTTCTAGCAGTTTCCCCATCTCTACACTTCCATCTATATATATCCTGCAAACGCAAGCATTCTCCTGGAGTACCTAACCTTTGTTAATCTCTTTCTGG
This sequence comes from Leucoraja erinaceus, assembly GCF_028641065.1. Taxonomy (NCBI): domain Eukaryota; kingdom Metazoa; phylum Chordata; class Chondrichthyes; order Rajiformes; family Rajidae; genus Leucoraja; species Leucoraja erinaceus. Next base: position 47,433,790 of record NC_073389.1, read on the forward strand.
ACCTCCTGCTCAATGTTGGGCGAGCCCAGAACCAGGGGCCACAGTCTTAGAACAAAGGGGAGGTCAATTAAGACTGAAGCGAGAAAAACCTTTTTCACCCAGAGAGTTGTGAATTTATGGAATTCCCTGCCACATAGGGTAGTGGAGGCCAAGTCACTGGATGGATTTAAGAGAGAGTTAGATAGAGCTCTAGGGGCTAGTGGAGTCAAGGGATATGAGGAGAAGGCAGGCACGGGTTATTGATAGGGGACGATCAGCCATGATCACAATGAATGGCGGTGCTGGCTCGAAGGGCCGAATGGCCTCCTCCTGCACCTATTTTCTATGTTTCTATGTAAACCAGATGAAAGTGTAACCCAGGCATCTGTTAACCCATGACTGGGTCATACATTTCCTATCCATCATTTAGGCTAGTTTCTCATTATCACCCACCTTTATTCTGCATCAATTCTCAAGGTTGTTTAACCACATTGTGGCACAAATCGCAAACATTTTCAGGTTGACTTGATTTTATGACAGTGTCTTTAAATCAGGCCATCCAGCGATTGGTTCGAATTTGCCAGCATATGGAATAACTGTGGCAAATAGCCCACAGTCTTTACAGAGGAATTTGAAGTGATTGATTAGGTTCGTTGAGGTAACTTGGGAAGAGGCAAACAGAGCTTAAACGGTTGGGCCAAATAGTTTGTTTCTCTACCACGAAATGAAGGATAAATGACAAGTAATATGGATGCAATTAAGAGAAATCTTTTTTATTTTAAGTGAGCAAGTTTGATTTGGGACGGAAATTGTAAATATTGCTTTTGTAAATATTAGATACAAAGAGCCAGATTGTGATCCTGCACATTGTACTGTGTAACTTTTTATTTTAAAGCCAGGATATGCAGCTTCAAAGTGTGATGTTCGTAATATGGTGTACATTGCAGATTTTAGATTCAAATTAAAGGCAGATCGAATTTAAGAACACTTTTTCCAACTCAATTTTCATCAAAGTCTGTGGTGTTAAGGCAATTGGTTATAACCCCGCATTGTCATGGTTAAAATATATTCCTCTGAAGATTATTTTTTAAACTATCATTTTTTTGAACACATCATGACTCTCCCATTTTTTTTAGATTTCTTGATGTGAAATTAGATGAGCTCTCAGGCTGAATTCAAAATGGTTTCTAGGAATAATATATAAGGCAGCAAAGTGGTGTACACACACACACGCACACACCAGTTCATCCCTCTCCTTACCTTGGAGGACTTACACAGTTCCCGCTGCACCAAAAAATCCCAGAGTATCATAAAGGACATTTCCCACCCCGGACACTCCCTGTTTGAACTGTTGCCGTCAGGCAGACGGTACAGATCTACAAGGACAAGGACGAACAGACTAAAAAACAGTTTTTACCCCACTGCTATAAAAGCACTAAATGTAGCCGCCAAGGAACGCAGGGGCGAGACATACTAAGGGACTGTGGTACACTGTGAAATCGACAGAAGGATGGAGGGTTGGGTGTTTATGCGTGCTATTTTCGTGATATTTATTTTAGTTGTTTATCTTTTAATATTTTACCTTGTATGTATCGTTAGCTTTTAGAAATGTTTGAATGGTGCACTGACTGGCTGACATTTTTAAATTTTGTTGTACATGGTTCATGTTACAATGACAATACAGAAACTATTCTATTCTATTCTATTCTAGCTGTAGCTCGAAGGGCCGTCTGGCCTAGTCCTGCACCTATTGTCTATCTGCTGCCGCACGGCATCAGAGACACGAGTTCGATCCTGATCTCAGGTGCTGTCTGTGTGGAGCTTGCACGTTCTCCCTATGACCGCACGGGTTTCCTCTGGGTGCTCCGGCTTCCTCCTGCATCCCAAAGACATGCTGGTTTGTAGGTTTAGTGGCCTCTGCAAAAAAATAAATTGCCCTGAGTGTGTAGGGAGTGGATACGAAAGTGGGATATGATAATATTATTGTGAATGGTTGATCGATGATCAGCATGGTGTTGGCGGGCCAAAGGGCCTGTTTCCATGATGTATCACGAAACTAAACTAAACTAAAGTTTCGAAACCAAAACATAATCTTTGCAAACATCACTTCCCTGATTAGATCACCAGTTGTGTGCCTGTTGTACTTGCAAATGTAAAATGTGGTTTTCCAGGGAACTAAAAAGAAAAACAAAGATATATTTGCACTGTTTAAACCAGCATGGAATATTCTTTTATCACACTGTCGTGATGTTAATGAACCCTTAAAGTGTCTGACTGGACCCCAGAGTGAAATCCCTAACAGAATCTCACTCTACCTCGACCTGGAGTAAAAAAAACACTAAGTGCTGGAGTAACTCTGCAGGTCAGACAGCGGTTCCAGAGAACATGGATAGATGACGCTTTGGGCAGGGACCCTTCTTCACACTGATTGTAGGTTGGGGGGAGGGGCAAGATAGCTGGAAGAGATGAGGGCAGGATAAAGCCTGGAAGGCAATAGGTTGATAAAAGTGAAGAAAGTTTTGTTAACAGGCAGATTGTGGACCAAGGCCAAAGATGAACAGACAGAAGACAAAACGGATTGAAAAGCTGAGGATTGTGAAGCTAGAGGAAGGCGTATAGGTGAAAGGGGAGAAATAAGTGCAAGTCCAGGTGGGGCACAGGGGAAAAGGGAGGTGGGGGGGGGGGGGGGGGAGGGGGGGGGGGGGGGGGTGGTGTTAAGGTGGAAGGAAGGGGAGGAGGAAGATTTTGTAGTTACCTGAAATTGGAGAATTCAATGTTCATACCTTTGGGTTGTAAGATGCCCAAGCGAAATATGAGGTGTTGTTCCTCCATTTTGCACATGACCATGTGGCCTCTCTATCGCAATGGAGGAGGCCCGGGACAGAAAGGCCAGTATGGGTATGGAAAGAGGAGGTTAGCAACCAGGAGATCAGGAGTCTAGATGGCTCTGTATTCTGGATTACGCTGCTCAACTATAGTGAGGAACCAATGACAAATGTGCCTAGAAAATCTTCTGTTTTACGTTTGCCGCATATATTACTCATGGCTCTGTACACAGAAAAGCTGAGATTACGCTGCTCATCTATAGTGAAGGAAAACCAATGACAAACGTTGCCTTTCCTTGTCTAGAGAAAATCTCCAGCTTTTCTTGTAACCTTCGATTTCTCCAGCATCTGCAGTTCCCTCTCCCAGAAAAAATAATTTTGGTTCCAAAGACTCATCCGCTGAAATCATGTTAGCCCATCCACCTCATTTGATTCACAAATTTAAGCTATGATTCTTTCATTGCTCCTGCCTGCAATCACTATTTACATCCTGATTCAGGCCCCTATTATTTAACCTATAATTACAGAAAGTATACAGGCAATGTTCTCTTAAAATGATAATACCTCAAAAATATCTGATTTATTTTGGCATAATATCAATAAAATTACTTCCATTGAATAAAAATTACATGATTTTTAAAAATATATACTTTTGATTTTGTACCAAGGCCACATCTTTTAAGGTGATTAGATCCACCTATTGGATATTAAGTTACCTACATACAATTGGGATTACCATTCCTTTTGTTGCCTATGCACACTCTCCCACCCTCCCTCCTACCATACATGACCACACGAACAGATGCTGTCATAAGCTTAAGGTATCAACGGAATCAACTACACTAACAGAATCAAGGGATATGGGTAGAAAGCAGGAATATTGAATGGTGGTGCTGGCTCGAAGGGCCAAATGGCCGACTCCGGCACCTATTTTCTGTTTCTATGTTTTTATGTATGAGTAACAATGTGAAACAAACTCAGAAATGAAAGCCAGGCTTATTTTAATACATATATAATTTGCATCCTATGTGCTAAGAGTTTCATATGTAAACATAAAGCATATTTCATTAAAAAGAGTTATAAATCAAGGCTGTAACATTTAATCGCGCATTTTTTTTTTTCTTTTCTTTTTTTTTCTTCCGTTTTTATGTTTTTTTTAAAACTATTTTGGTGTTCATGGTTGGCCGAGGTCAACTCGTAGTGTCAGAAAACAAAGGAATATATAAATGCATAAGTTACATAATAAGTTTACAATATAAAATGCAAATAACCTTGATTTGAATACTTATTTCTTACAAACGCACAGCGTTCGCGACTCTTCACAACTGGCGACCGCCTAGGTTTAAAAAAAATGCATTGAAATCTCCTCAGGTTTGATAATGGGCTTTTTCCCCAGCCCAAATGTGCAGGTATAAAAATGTTAGAACCCCAAGTTTCAGGTCTCGATCAGTTTTACATCAAGCACATTCACAAAATCCCGATTGCTTTCAAAATGTTATAATTCCAGACAATCCCAGTTTTCCAATTCTTAGAGATTTGTTTTAAAACATCCATTATATGAGGAAGTGTTTTGGCTCCAGATTTCCGTTTTTGATTTCTCCTTCTTATATTTCCCCTTCCTATTCACGACTATGAAAATTATCCTGTTTTTTGGTAACTTCTTTGGAGAAACCTTTTTACATCCAATTGACATTGTCTTGTTTTTGCATGTCCATTTGCAAAAGAAACCACACGCACACACGCACACACCAGTTCATTCCTCTCCAACTAACTATTCTCCTGCTTCATCACCTTTGTCTAATTACCAATCCATCACAAAGCCTTCTGCACATACTCAAAATCCAAATGTTTGGCTCAAACTATGCAAAGTAAGAAATCATTGTACCAAATCATTGCAGTTTTTGTCCAACAGTCTCCCGGGTTTCGGAGATATCTTCCGCAATATTTGATTTTAATATACTTAGAATGATAAATCCTGTTAACAAATAAATTCCAGAAGGTATAAATATTTCATTTCAGAGCAAGAGTTTAACTACTGAAGAACATCCACGATGTTACATTTCAAGTCTCTCGTCGGTAGATCCTACATTTATATAATTTTGACTTTTGTTTTCTCTTGCTGTGTGTTGATCTTTGATTCTTAAATTCCATAATCACAGTATTGCATTCATGCAACACTCGTTTCTTCCTGATAGCCAAAGGTGACCAGTTTCTCGATCCTTAATTCTTTTGTTCTCATTTCCAATGCCCGTTACAAAATAGTGCCCTTCCAGTAACCCAACTCCAGTCTCCCACAGACAGATATCAAGTTATTTTTTTTCTCAATTTGTCAACACACGGTTTAATCTCTTCCAGTATTCGAGACTTATCTCATCTTCAGTATGTTCATGTACAGTCTAAACTTTTTTTTTTGGGGGGGGGGGGGGGGGGGTTTCTCCAATTTTAAAAGTCCATAGTTAGTAACACAGTGTTGCATTCCCAGAGCAGTAACCCTAGTCTTTATCGAGAATATGAGCTTTGTTCAATAGTAGGTGCCAAGATGGGGTGGCATGTGGGTGGCAGGATGCCTGGCGTTTGGGTAGATGCTTCCAGTCGGAGAATTCCAGTAGGGACCTGGTGCTGCGAAGAAACTGGACGATGTCACAGGTAGAGCCGGTGGATGGGAAGCCACAAAATTCATCTTTGGCTGATGTGCGTGATAGGAGCTCATGTACGAGATATCCGTCGGGTACTTGTACACTGAAGACTCGGGGGGATGGGGCTGCAAGGCTTGTGCGATGCCATGGAAGTCAAACTTGTAGGCATAGCGCTTGCCATGGACTTTGGTCATGATGTTCTTGTCGTAGTAGTAACGCAAGGCCCTGCTCAGCTTGTCATAGTTCATGTTGGGCTTGCTCTTCCTCTCCCCCCAACGTCTTGCCACTTCATCTGGGTCCGTCATCTTGAACTCTCCGTTGGTCCCTTCCCAGGTGATGCAGTTGGCGTTGGAGCTGTCGGATAGAAGCTCCAGCAAGAACTGCCACAGCTGAATCTGACCACTCCCTGAAACAGAGCAAACAAGAGGATTATGCCAAATCATGACGTCGGGAAGCCCAGAGCTTCAGAGTTTCCATTTTTATTAAAGCGAAAGGGGAGAGTTTAAATACCTACAAGGCACAAAGCTGGGAAAGGTAAGTAGATTGAAAAAATAAGTTCATAAGATCATAAATCATTGCAGAATTAGGTAATCTCCGCCACTTAATCATGGCTGATCCATCTTTCCCTCATTCCCTTTCCTTCTGCCCCTAACCACTGACACCCACATTAATCAAGAATTTATCAATCTCCGCCTTAAAAATATCAATTGACTTGGCCTCCCTCCACAGCCTTCTGTGGCAATGACTTCCACAGATTCACGACCTCCTGACTAAAGAAATTCCTCCTCATCTCCTTTCTAAAGGCATGTCCATTTATTCTGAGGCTATGGCCTCTGGTCCTAGTCGCTCCCACTAGTGGAGACATTCTCTCCACATCTACTCTATCCAGGCCTTTCGCTATTCAGTAAGTTTCAATGAGGTCTCCCCTCATCCTTCTAAGCTCCAGCGAGTACAGGCCCAGTGCTGCCAAAACACTCATCATTGAAGAAAGACTGGATAGACTTGGCGTGTACTCGCTAGAATTTAGAAGATTGAGGGGGGATCTTACAGAAACTTACAAAATTCTTAAGGGCTTGGACAGGCTAGATGCAGGAAGATTATTCCCGATGTTGGGGAAGTCCAGAACAAAGGGTCACAGTTTAAGGATAAGAGGGAAGTCTTTTAGGACCGAGATGAGACAATCATTTTTTACACAGAGAGTGGTGAATCTGTGGAATTCTCTGCCACAGAAGGTAGTTGAGGCCAGTTCGTTGACTATATTTAAGAGGGGGGTTGGATGTGGCCCTTGTGGCTAAAGGGATCAGGGGGTATGGAGAGAAGGCAGGTACGGGATACTGAGTTGGATGATCAGCCATGATCATATTGAATGGCGGAGCAGGCTCGAAGGGCCGAATGGCCTACTCCTGCACCTATTTTCTATGTTTCTATGTTTCTATATTTCTATGGCAAAACACATGCAGAAGTTTTGATAGAGTGAGAAAGGCTGACAGGAGTATATTGTTTCACGGTATTGGTGATAGGAATAAATACAGAGCCATGATGGCGAAAACCATCTTGATAGTACAGATGAGAGAAGGCGAATTAATCAAGGAATCGATTCATGTTAATTAGTGTTAATTTTTATTCTTTCATTCAAACTGCTATTTTACTCCTTTCAACATACCTGGGTTTGCAAGTCTGCTGCTGGTTGGTCCAAGAATCTGATAAGGATCTGCTAACATTAGAACATATGTTTAAATGGTGACCTAATTCAGAATCTTCTGAGAATATTTAAAAACATAAATATAAGATCCATATTGTAGAAGCATCTACATTCATCTACAGATTCAATTGGTTAATATTGGTTAATCATTTCACACAGAGGGAGGTGGATGCATGGTATAAGCTGCCAAAGGAGTTAGTTAAGGCAGGGACTATCGCAATGTTTAAGAAACAATTAGATAGGTACATGGATAGGACAGGTTTAAAGGAACATGGGCCAAACGCAAGCAGGTGGGATTAGTGTAGCTGGGACATGTTGGCTGGTGTTTGGGCAAGTTGGGCCGAAGGGCCTGTTTCCACGCTGTATGACTCTATGACTCTATGACATTGGTGGTATTCCTGAGCCGCGTGGACTAGAGAGGTTCGAGATTGTCCTCTGACCTGCCCAGTTATCCTTTATCCTCGAGCAGCAGTCTAGACTCTGCATTGAACCCTGGACCAGCAAAATGTTTTCCAGGCCCCTAACCATCTGCAGTGTCATTTCTGGCCGGAATCAGATGTGGACAATGGGAGTGAATGTGATCTGACCTTACAATGGCACCATCCTCTCACCAATGTCCACCACCAAGCCTCATAGAGCAGGAACTATGTTCCACGGGAACAAACCCTTCGACCCACAATATTTGTGCTCAACATGATGCAAAGATAAACTCATCTCATCTGCCTGTACGTTCTGTGCTTGGAACAGTACAGCACCAGAACAGGCCCTTCGGCCCACAATGTCTGTGCTGAACATGATGCTTAGTTAAACTAATCTTCCCTGCTTGCACGTGATCCATAACACTCCATTCCCCGCATATCCATGTGCCTATCTAAAAGTCTCTTAAATACCAGTATGATATCTTCCACTACCAACAGACCTGGCAACTCATTCCAGGCACCCACCACTCACTGTGTACAAATCTAGCCCTGTAGGTTTGTTACATGAAACGTTGCCCCTCTCACCTTAAAGCTATGATCTTTGACATTTCCACCCAAGGAGAAAGGTTCTGACTGTTTACCTCCCCAACCATTTTAACCCCAATTCCTCTGTTCAATTGTGTGTCAATATTAGCTCCCTCATACAGCAAAGTTGGCTAACAACCTAAGATATAAAAGGGCTTCTGGTGATCTTAACAAGAAGGCAGAGAATAAAACAGGGCAGATGAAAATAACTACTGCTGATGACGGTGGCCAAATACTTTGTTAGTTTGTATAACATTGTCTGGTTTACTGTATTAACAGTTAGTAGATTAGAGCTTCCACTTTAACATGCAATTAGCAATCCAGCCACAAGTTACATTTGAAATCAAGTTTGTTTTTCAGTGAAATTGTAATTTCCACCCAAATATGTTTGCATAATTATAATTGGGAAATCTTTTTTGAACTGGTGTGCAATCAGGTAATATCTTGGATTTTTATCCTCTGTATTATCTATGTATTTGAGTCAGGTACCCTTTTGAAATCATGAAATGATGCTTATTGGCAGCAGTAATTATCACATGCGTTCAGCCTCAGATAGCCAGCACAGTAATTTTCTTAGAGTGGAATATTTCGAGGGAGAGGTCTATTGCAAAATTCCTTCTCAGGGAAGATGTGAGAGAACTTGTCCTTTACACTTGACAAAGGTACACCTACAGAATCATGGAAATGTGTGTGTCGGAAGGAACTGCAGATGCTGGTTTAAACCAAAAATAGACACAAAATGCTGGAGGAACTCAGCGGGACAGGCAACATCTCTGGAGAGAAAGAATGGGTGACGTTTTGGGATGAGTCTGAAGGAGGGTCTCGACCCAAAACGTCACCTATTCCTTCTCTCCAGAGATGCTGCCTGTGCCCATGGAAATGTGTCGCTTCGAAATGGATAATTGGGGAGGTTACAATGACATATTGCATTAACGTAGGAATCTGACCCCCAAAACGTTCTTGCTTAGAAATCTCTTGTTTGTCACAAATAAGTTGAGGACAAATGTCTTTAAGAATTATATGTAGGAAGAAACTGCTGGTTTATACCGAAGGGATAAAATCCCTGCCCGTTCCCACACTGACCTTTCTGTCCTGGGCCTCCTCCACTGTCCGAATGAGGCCAAACGCAAATCAAATTGAAGGAACAGCACCTCATATCCTCTCCCCACCCCTCTTCCTCCCCACCCCCTCCCCACCCTAGTCATCCTACTAGCTCTACTGTTCGCATCCTTGTATCCCTCTTGTTAGCTCATCTTCGCCAGCCAACAATGGGCCAATATGGACTCCAACCCTTCTTGTGGTCAACTATTGCTGGCCCTGATTTGTTCTGGCTTTTTCTTGCCTCTAATTTTCACCTATTCCTTTTCTCCAGAGATGCTGCCTGACCCGCTGAGTTATTCCAGCGTTTTGTGTCTATCTTTAAGAATTGGTCGTGTAGGCTCGTAGGAAGAATGCTGATTTTACCAACACAGCTAAACTGGTAGTTGGCATAGTTTACAATTTACAATTGCATGTACCTATTGGTTGCCGGGGCTGGTCTTCAACTTTGGTCACATTTGTGGAAGGGGTTCCTGGCAAGGAAGAAAAGTTGTCAATTAAGATCCTTTATAATATCTTCTTCCCACTACATTTAAAAAGACACCAGGACATGTACATGGATCACCTTGGTCGGCATGAACAGGTTGGACTGAATGGCCTGTTTCCATGCCATGTGACAATATGATTCTATTCAGAATGAAAGGTTGCCCCATTTTAATTGAATGAATGAATGATGAATGATGAATGATGAATGATGAATGATGAATGAATGAATAGGTCTGTTGGCCAAGTATGTACACATACAAGGAATTTGCCTTGGTGCTCTGCTCGCAAGTTACAACACGACATACAGTAAACCATTAAGAATAAAGCATGAAACATTAAAACATTAAGAATAAAAAAGTATAGTTTAAACATGAGAATGAAATAAAATACCAGAGCAAAAGGAGGCTACAGACTTTTGGTTAATGAGAAGCATCAAGGTTATGATGCTGCCACCAATGTGTCACAATTTAACCCTTCTCATGTGACAGGAATAGGTAGTCAGATCATTAGACATCATCTTGTATGCGCGGGCCAGCCTGCTGCTACTTTCACAGCTTTGAAGGAGTACCGGCCAAAGGGGCCATGGACGGGTGAATAGATTAAGGCTGGTCTCTTCCTTCCTACACAGTAGGACCCCAACCCATTACAACTGTAACTCACATCAAGAGCTCACACTTCCAGAATAAAAGGAGGCCCTCATTGGGAATATGGAGAGGATAATTCCACACTGAGGGTGGTTGGTATATTTAGCTCAGTTTAGTTTATTGTCGCATGTACCAAGGTACAGTGAAAAGCTTTTGTCACGTGCTAACCAGTCAGCCGAAGGACAGTGCGTGATTACAATTGAGCCGTATTGAACAGGCAGCTGAAAGAAGTAGTTGAGGCAGGTACAATAACAATATTTAAACAGGAAGGGACGGCACTGAGGCACAGTGGTAGAGTTGCTGTCTTACAGCGCCAGAGATCCTGGTTTGATCTTAACTACGGACGCCGTCTGTACAGCATTTGTACATTCTCGTTATGACTGCGTGGGTTTTCTCTGGGTGCTCCAGTTTCCTCCCACTCTCCAAAGACATACAGGTTTGTAGGTTAATTGGAGGTAGACAAAAGTGCTGGAGAAACTCAGCGGGTGCAGCAGCATCTATGGAGCGAAGGAAATAGGCAACGTTTCGGGCCGAAACCCTACCCGAAACCCTTCTTCAGACTAGGTTAATTGGCTTTGGAAAATGGTAAATTGTCCCTGGAGTGTAGGATAGTGTATGGGAATCGCTTGTCGGTGTGGACTCGGTGGGCTGAAGGGTTTGTTTCCACGCGGTTATCTCTAAATACTCTCTAAATTGAATGTACGTACACAGGAAAGGTGTAGAGGGACAGGTGCTAAACACAGATAAATGGGAATGGCTTCGATGGGGCATCTTGGTTGGCACGGACGAAATGGGCTGAAGGGCCTGTTTCCGTACTGTGTGACTCCATGCCTTTAAAACTCAATATTGTACTATAGTCTTCCACCTCAAAATTAAAGAGAGCACAAGCATCCCCTTCTGTAGTTTTTCCCGCTGTATTTGGCAGAGTGGGATGTGTGAAGAACAAAACAGCAGAACATTGTTTAAGTGAAGTGAAATGGCATAACTCAATGGCAGCTAGGCGTCTGTAGGAAAACACCAATTTGTCATCCAAGTACAGTGAGTAATTAGCAAGGCAAATGGAAAGCTGATTTATGCTACAAGAGGGTTTGAACGTAAAAGTAGGGAAGTTTGCTACAGCTGTACAAGGTGTTGGTGAGAATACATTTGGAGTATTGCATGTATGTAGATCGGTGTCCTTAATCATGATGGAATATAGTTGCATTGGAAACAATCAGGGGAGATGCAACGAGACCTGGATGTCATGGTACACCAGTCATGGAAAGTAGGCATGCAGGTGCAGCAGGCAGTGAATAAAGCAAATGGTATGTTAGCATTCATAGCAAAAGGATTGGAGTATAGGAGCAGGGAGGTTCTACTGCAGTTGTACAGAGTCTTGGTGAGACCACACCTGGAGTATTGCATACAATTTTGGTCTCCTAATGTGAGGAAGTGAAATTCTCTGCCACAGAAGGCAGTGGAGGCCAATTTACGTGATGTATTCAAGAGAGGGTTTGGTTTAACTCCTAGGGCTAATGGAATCAAGGGATATAGGGAGAAAGTAGGAACGGGGTACTGATTCTGGATGATCAGCCATGATCATATTGAACGGCGGTGCTGGCTCGAAGGGCCGAATGGCCTGCTCCTGCACCTATTTTCTATGTGTCAATGTTTCGACCTGAGTTAAGCAACAGGATATGTGTTTGCTGAGCTCAGCTAGATGCTTCCAGTCAATTGAGCTCTAATGGTGTGTTGACCTTTGGCTCAGGTCGGCAGGGACTGGTGTCTGCCCATGGAACTCATTCCCTACAAATAATCCTTGTCACCTTGATGAGGGCAGACTTTACAGGAAAATAGTTGCCCGACTGCAACTTCATACGCAGTATCTGCAGAGACATAGGCCCCCATTGATCAATGAATGTAACAGACTGTAAACTAATTACCCTTTGGCGGAACTCCAGCGTGACCTCCCCACCCGGTTCGGCGCGTTGCATCATAAGGCAAATCTAAATATGGAACGTGGAATGAATGAAATATTCATCAATTAACAATTTCTGACAGACTCTCTTGCAGGACTATGGCAGACCTGTGGGTGGTGATAACTCTAGACGTCTGGAGCGAGGAAAACACATTGGGATTATTTGTCCTTTTCAATGGAACCAAAAGGTGGGCGTGCGCTGTGGGACTAGTTGGATCATGCTCACTCAACACCATCACCCGCACTTTGCCATTCATAGAAACATAGAAATATAGGTGCAGGAGTAGGTCATTCGGCCCCTTCGAGCCAGCTCCACCATTCAATATGATCATGGCTGATCATCTAAAATCAGTACCCCGTTCCTGCTTTTTCCCCATATCCCTTGATTCCTTTAATCCTAAGAGCTAGATCTAACTCTCTCTTGAAAACATCCAGTGAATTGGCCTGCACTGCCTTCTGTGGCATAGAATTCCACAGATTCACAACTCCCTGAGTGAATAAGTTTTTCCTCATGTCAGTCCTAAATGGTCTACCCCTTATTCTTGAAATGTGACCCCTGGTTCTGGACTCCCCCAACATCGGGAACATTTTTCCTGCATCTAGTCTGGCCAATCCTTCTGGAATTTTATATGTTTCTATAAGATTACCTCTCATCCTTCTAAATTCCAGTGAATACAAGCACAGTCGACCCATTCTTTCACAATATTACTGCACTTTAGCAGCTCTCTGGCTCAGATTGTACTGTTGGCCTTGATGCCACAGTTGAGCTGTGCACTCTCCTGCGGAATCACTGGCCCCTTGATCAGACCTGAGCAACGTGAAGTGTGTCATGGCTGGGGGCCACAACTGGTGCACACCGTCAGGTGCCCAGATACTTAGCAGAACACATCATCCTCTCTGTGCTCCATCTGTCTCATTTCCACGACAGAGCTTTGACTCACTGTAAGGAGGCTGCCATGGGCGAAGATCAAGCCATAATGTGTTGAACAAAGGAACTGCCGATGCTGCTTTACACATTCGGATACAAAGTGCTGGAGTAACTCAACGGGTTAGGCAGCATCTCTGGAGTAAATGGATAGGTGACGTTTCGACCCGAAACTTCACCTCTTCCGCGTCTCCAAAGATGCTGCCTAACCCGCACTTTGTGCCCTCAAGCAATAATATACTTTCCAACAATTTGCAAGCCATAGATGGAACCATTGCAAGCACTTATTGCAGTTACTGATAGGAACAGCACACAAGCCATTTTAATGCAGAGATGCACATCATTTTATTTTGATGTATTTGTGTCCAGTGTCTTGAATTTCCATGGGGAATTTGTTTGGGCATTAACACAATGGGGCAACATGAAGGCGCAGCGGTAGAGTTGCCCCCTTAGAGCACGAGAGACCCGGGTTAAACCCTCACTACGGGTGCTGTCTGTATGAAGTGTGCACATTCTCCCCGTGACCACATGGGTTTCCTCTAGTTTCCTCCCACATCCCAACCATGTGCAGGTTTGTAAGTTTGTAAATTGCCCCTAGCGTTTTGGACAGAACTGGTGTACGGTGATCATTGGTCAACGTGAACTCGTTTCCACACTGTGTCTCTAAAGTAAACTAAATTAAACTATTACGTTGGGCGTATTTATCATACTGAAAAAGTGTATCGTTTAGTTTAGTTTCGTTTAGAGATACAGTGCAGAAACAGGCCCTTTGGCCCACGGTACCCGCGCCGACCAGCAATCCCCGCACATTAACACTATCCTACACCCACTAGGGACAATTTTTACATTTACGGAAGCCAATTAACTTCCAAACCTGTACATCTTTGGAGTGTGGGAGGAAACCGAAGATCTCGGTGAAAACCCACGCAGGTCACGGGGAGAACGTACAAACGCCGTACAGACAGCACGCGTAGTGGGGTTCGAACCCGGGTCTCCGGCGCTGCATTCACTGTAAGGCAGCAAATCTACCGCTGCGCCACCGTATAATTCAATCTCTAGGCGTGTGTTCCACCCGGAAGATTTTTACTGATAGTCCACCGCCCAGTTACATTGACATTGTAGAATCTTACCGGGTCTCACTGTCAGTCTTTGGGTTGGTTCAGGATAAACGGATGGATTTGGAAAAATGAACGTTGCACCCCCTGAAAAGATAAAGAGGAAATAACAGTCAAGCAATTGTGTGCACAAAGCGATGGGCCAAATATACAGCAAGTGCATCAGGTTGCTACGCTGCTCAGGGGAAAATAGAATCGTCCCTGATGCCAAGGTCATTGATTATTTGGCCCCAGTGCTTGGAAGGTTGGTGATTGCTGGCTGTTGCTTAGTCATCAATATCATCCAGCATCGATGTGGAGTCTGGGTCAGGGGCAACTGCGGGAAAAGAAATACCAATTGGCCTGAACGTGATAACCATTTCTGTGCAGTGACGTTCAGAGGGGAACCTTCATGAGCAGATTTACACTGAGAAAACAGGTAATAGTCAAAGCATTTATTTACTGCAGTAAGGGTTGGGTCAGGCTTCCTTAGAAGGTGCCTCCTTTAAAGAAATACATCATCGCTTGTATTCCGCATGCCAAGAACTATCCCTTGACTGAGAGGGTCAGAGAATCTGCCGCATCATGGTGTGAGTCACTGTGTTCTCGAGAACAACAGTGATAAACTGGGGGCAATATTTATGGAGGGAAATAAGAGTTGGTGGTGAGATTCTCAGACCAACTCTGGTGCAATTGCCCAGCCCTTTTACTTTGATGTCATAGAACGTGCAAGTTGATCCCCGCTACTTGTTGATCAGGCAACATTCATATTATTGTCAAAGGAACAATGGCGATGTGACGTTATTCTATTAGGGAATGCCCGATGGAAAAGGTGAGGGAGGTGATTATAATTGCACTGGGATAAATAATGTTGCACTCAGTAAAGTGGTGAAATATCCATCATCTAACAACGGAATGGGAGTCCTTTTCCCAAAGGTTGCCTGGAATCTACAGCACAGAAGCAAGCCGTTCAGACGAAATATCCCGTCAGTCGTAAAAGTGCACACAAAGTTTGTTTGATGTTAATAGACAATAAACAATAGACAACAGGTGCAGGAGTAGGCCATTCGGCCCTTCGAGCCAGCACCGCCATTCAATGTGATCATGGCTGATCATCCCCAATCAGTATCCCATTCTCCCCATATACCCTGACTCCGCTATCTTTACGAGCCCTATCTAGCTCTCTCTTGAAAGTATCCAGAGAACCGGCCTCCACCGCCCTCTGATGCAGAGAATTCCACAGACTCGCAACTCCCTGTGAGAAAAAGTGTTTCTCAGTTTTCCCTCAATGGCTTACCCCTTATTGTTAAACTGTGGCCCCTGGTCCCCAACATCGGGAACATGTTTCCTGCCTCTAGCGTGTCCAAACCCTTAATAATCTTATATGTTTCATACTCTCTCATCCTTCTAAACTCCAGAATATATAAGCCCAGCCGCTCTATTTTCTCAGCATATGACAGTCCCGCCATCTCGGAAATTAACCTTGTAAACCTACGCTGCATTTCCTCAATAGCAAGAATGTCCTTCCTCAAATTAGGGGACCAAAACTGCACACAATACCCCAGGTATGGTCTCACTGGGGCCCTATACAACTGCAGAAGGAGCTCTTTGCTCCTATATTCAACTCCTCTTGTTATGAAGGCCAGCGTGCCATTTGTTTTCTTCACTGCCTGCTGTATCTGCATTCTTACTATCGTTGACTGATGACCAAGGACCCCCAGATCCTGTAGTACTTCCCCTTTTTCCCAACTTGACACCATTTAGATAATAATCTGCCTTCCTGTTTTTGCTACCAAAATGGATAACCTCACATTTATCCACATTAAACTGCATCTGCCATGCATCTGCCATGCATCTGCCCACTCACCTAATCTGTCCAAGTCACCCTCAATTCTCATAGCATCCTCCTCACAGTTCACACTGCCACCCAGCTTTATGTCATCTGCAAATTTGCTAATGTTACTTTGCATCCTTTCATTCTAAATCATTGATGTATATTGTAAATAGCTGCGGTCCCAGCACCGAGCCTTGCGGTACCCCACTAGTCACTGCCTGCCATTCTGAAAGGGACCCGTTAATCCCTACTCTTTGTTTCCTGTCTGCCAACCAAATTTCTATCCATGTCAGCACTCTACCCCCAATACCACTAATTACCTGCTACCCCCTTGCCATGGCCCCTTTGGGTGTACCAATGCTCCCGTTTAACTTTTTCAGCTATCTAACATTGCATCTAATAATATGGTCTACATTTTCATTGGTTTCAGTAAACATATAAACTCCCGCTAAATTATTTGCATTTTACTTCCATCCTGCCGCATGTTCATGTTCACATGTCCAAATATCACTGTACCTTAATTGGTGCACGTGACAATAAACACAAACTTGATCTAGGAGCTGAATTAGGCCATTCAGCCCATCAAGCTTGTTCCACCATTCAATCCTGGCTGATCTACCTTTCCCTCTCAACCCCATTCTCCTGCCTTCCCCCATAACACCTGACACCCGTTCTAATCAAGAATCCGTCAATCTCTGCCTTAAAAATATCCAATGGACTTGGCCTCCACAGCCATCTGTGTCTCCCTAAAAGATCTGCATTTACCTACCACTGGAATTGGTTTCTCTCCATCCACCCCATTAAACAATAGAGTCTTCTATTAGATTTCCTCCAAGTCGTCCATTCTCTGGAACCTGGTCAATCGTCCTCAATAGTTACATGTTCTCATTCCTAATAATATCTCTGTAAAATTTGACCAACCGGCTTTAATGGATGGAGATTGGAAAAAACCTGCTCCTATTTAGCGGCCCATCCTTGGTGCTATTCTCTTTCTGTGATTTTGTGTTTTATTCATCCAGAAATAAACCCCAATCTTTTGTTTCAACTTTTTCTCGTCATCAATCTGTTTCACGTCTTTCATGAATATTATCTCTATTCCGACTATTTCCTTAATTTTAATTGCTTTTAATTATTCGGTATTGTTGGTATAATGGTCTATTTTGCCATACAGATAAGTTGTATTTATTTTTCAATTCTGGACTATGTGGAGTTGTCCTGATTTCTGAACAGAAAATAACACTGGAGAAATTGCAGATACAGCTATTTTTCCCTCCACATTTTTCTGGGTGAGGAAGGAATCATAAGAGTTGTATAGCAGAGAAACATGTCCTCAGGTCCACCATGTCTATGCTGAGCTACATTAATACCATTTGACCGTGTTCTGACTGTATCCTTCTATATTTTGCATATTGAAATGCCTGGCTAAATGCCTCCTAAAAGTAGTAATTGTACCCGATTCCTCCACCTACTCAGGCAGCATGTTCCAGATCTCAACCAGTCCTCTGCATGTAGAAAAAACTTACTCCAACTTAAAACTGCTTCCTCTCACTTCAACCCCTAGGTCATGTTGCTTATGATACCCACACAATGGGAAAAAAAGTCGGGAGGCTGGAGGGATAACACATAGAAGCTGCAGCAAGAGTGGCAGAAGAAAGAGTGTACCGTTGGAGATTCATGCCGTCTTTGTAGATAGGAAAAATATTCATTTGGCCGCAACGAGAGACACTTACGTTACCAGTTGATAATTAGTCAGGCCCATTAGTAGGTGACAGATAAAATCTGGAAACATCCTTAAAATGGAATATGACTACACAACACCACACACTCGATTGAACTTCCAGATCTATGCGGATTACAATATCACTTTGTAGACTGATGAAGAAAAACTGTAATAGCAAGGATTATAAAGTCTTGCATTTGCCACTTGTTAATAAATATCAGAACAATGTACATTCTTTTGCCATCCTCCTCTGTAACAGGTACCATACTCAATAGGAGGGGCATGGAAAAGTTGTGCCTCACCATTTGCTGTCCATCCAATTTTGTAAACCTCATTGTCCATGCGCAACATGGAATATTCTTCCCTCATGTCACAAAATACTTCAACTCACCTCTTCTCCACATCTCTAGACCCTCTGTAGCTACATCTCTAGACTCTCTGTAGCTACATCTCTGGACCCTCTGATATCTAGACATAACCTATATGCCCTGATCCGAATCTTGTCGATCCAAACTTTGATACTGCGACCTAATTTTGAAAGGCTTATTTTATAGGGAAGGGGATAGACAAGAAAGGGTCTGGCTAAGACCTGAACATCTTGTGCTTTGGACAATGCTAATTTCACCCACAGTGGTTCACTGTATGTAGTGGGATGTAGGGTGCGAGGGGGGTTGGGGGGGTGGGGGGGGCGGGGGATAGAAAGTTTGTGGATGACAGCTCAGCTTTAATATATTACCTGTGTTTCTGGCGTGCATCAGACGCGGTGAGTTTTGCAAGGCTTTATCGACATCATCTGAGGTCAAATGAGGAAGTGGTGCTGCAAAATAGGAAATGATTCGATTCAAAAGTCACCAAAACGTTATCCTATTGAAAAGTGACAGTTACACAGGAAGACGTTTGTGCCAACTATGGATTTATTTATTTTTTAAATTGAAGTATTTATTTACTGTGAGTTGGAGATGGGAGGGGGGGAGGGGGGAACCATCCACTGTTTAGCAAGCAAGGTCAATGTACTCAGAAAACAGAGACTGTTTAAAGAGTGGAGGGGAAAGAAACCAACAACAGCTTCTCCCAATAAAGGCAGGATAAGTTCTGCAGAACACCAGATTATAGTGATGTAGTTATCTAGGCAGGTAAAGTGCGAGGCTGAGATCACCAAGGGTGATTAGCAGGGACATCACCTGATTATCTCCATTCTGGCTGGCTTGGTATTGTCACTAAATGCAGCATTGAAAATATTTGCTCTGGCCTGCAAATGAATTGGCTGAATAAAGACTTCCAGCCATCCTGCAGCTTAGGCATTAAAGCTCGATCTCCAATACTGCCAATGACCAATGCACTATTTTGCAAACCTCTAATTCTGTGAATCCGTGGAATCTGAATGAGATCGTAACACCGGTTATCACCTGTTGGATGGGTATTATCAGCTCTCATTAATTATAATGTGTCGGAAGGAACTGCAGATGCTGGTTTACACCGAAGGTCTGAAGAAGGGTCTCGACCCGAAACGTCACCCATTCCTTCTATCCAGAGATGCTGCCTGTCCTGCTGTGTTACTCCAGCAATCTGTGTCTATCTCATTTATTATAAGCTGGGATAAGCAGCTGAAGAGCCAAGATTCACCGATCAATTATTCACCACCAGTACTGAGAAGAGTAAAAGGCATGACGCTGGTGAACCAGTAGTAGTGTTAAGGTTTTATGACGGTTGTAATGTCTAAAGTTTTCAGGTAGAAAGGGAAAATAGTGTTCACAGGTTTCAAGTCATGGAAAAGAACGAGTTCAAATAAATTGAGATGGTGCATCGTGTATTGATTTCAAGGGGGTGGGGGAAGAAGGGAATATATAATATGCAGATGCTATAAATCCAAAATGAAACAGAAAATACTCTGGGAATACTCAACAGGTTAGGCAGCATCTGTGGAGAGAGAAAATTCTGATCTTTCATTAGAAATGGTCATCGTGAGGTGTTAGACAGAGCTGTCAAGTAGCATTTGCCTATTGATAACCTGCTCAACAGTTAATAGTTTGGGTTTCACCAGGACTACTCATCTCCAGATCTCATCACATTCACAACTTTGGTCCAAATGTGGACCAGAGAGTGGCATTTCAGAGGGCTGAGGGGGAGGGGTTGCCTCTGACATTATGGCTGCAGACTGATCGGGATATCAAGAAGTTCCAGTAAAACTGAACGATAAACTCAGGGTGACCATGGTCACAGAGGACCAGTCTGCAAGCAACACCTGCGCAGGTTCATATTGGGATGCAGAGGACTAAGTCATCAAGGGCCCATTCACTGATACAGATAGAATGGGCTTTAGAATAAATATCTGCAAAGCAAAGCTCCTCCAGCAACTTGCACTTGCTCCATAATGATGTCCTCCAATGATCAAAATCCATGACAAGATGGATGGAAATGTGGGCCACGTCCCATTATCTCAAGAGCCAACTCTCATTGATGGCAGACATGAATACTCAAAGTCCGTGTGCCAGGACAGCCTTGGCTGTCTAAGGAAAAGAGTGCTTGAGGATGAAGACGTCAAAGCTGGCACAAAGTTTATGGGCGGGCCACAGAGCAGCTCTCCTGTACAATAGTGAAACATGGACAACCTGGTGGAGCAGCGGTGGTGGACATCAACAACATCACCTGGTTATGCCGACACCTGCAACTCTAACCCAGTGCCGCCACCAGGACGACGGGCCTTTATGCCAAGAGAAGACTACATTTTTAAGAAACTTGAAGGATGCAAGATGTAATCTACTAGATGTATGTATAGTTATGCCCCTGTCCCACTTAGGAAACCGGAACGGAAACCTCTGGACACTTTGCGCCCCACCCAAGGTTTCCGTGCGGTTCCCTGAGGTTGCAGGTGGTTGCCGGAGGTTGCAGGTAGTGGCAGCAGGTAGGGAGACTGACAAACCTTTGGGAACCTCAGGGAACCGCACAGAAACCTTGGGTAGGGCACAAAGTCTCCAGAGGTTTCCGTTCAGGTTTCCTAAGTGGGACAGGGACATTAGATTTTTTACTAAATTGCATGCATAAAGGGCACTTCACTATACCTAGGTACATGTGACAATCAGTTACCATTGAGGCATTCATTGACTGAAGAGGATAAAAAAAACCCTCTCTTTCAGACCTAAATCCCCAGCGTTACACTCAGCTGCCTCTGCTGAGCAAGATTGGTTGATTGATTAATATGTGATTGAATGATTGATTTGATTGATTGATGTGTGATTGAATTATATGTGATTAATTGATTGATAGATGATTGATAAATTTGATTGATCGATCAGTCGATCCTTTGATCTGGGGTTGATTGATCGGTCGATTGAGTGAGTGTGATCGATTGATCGATTGATCGATTGATCGATCGATCGATTGATCGATCGATTGATTGATTGATTGATTGATTGATTGATTGATTGATTGATTGATTGATGGATGGATGAGTGGGTGGATTGAATGATTAATTAATTCTTTATTGCGTGATAGGCGATGTCCAAGAGGAATATTCAGTTCCAATCTCTACCCTCGAATGAGGGATTACCAACTGGGCAAAGAAATAGATTCAAAGACGTTCTCAAAGTTTTCTTGAAGAATTGTAAGATTCTCAGTGAGTTGTGGGAATCACTGGTCTGTGACCAATTCAAATGGAGAAAGAGCACCTGGAGTTACATTGCCAACCTTGAGTCCACTTGTTGGGAGCATGTAAACGCACAAGAGTGAATGGTGGAAGGAACCGAGCATCTCCCAACTACTCACCCACCATCCAAAGCCTCCAGTGCCACCTGAGCTAGAGATTCGAGTGCCAATTCAACCTCATCAATATCTCAAAGTCCACAGAACCAGAGTGGAAGCAAATTATTGTCACTCCCAAGGACTGTTTAAGAGCAAAATTATAACTCAAAATTGCAATCAAGGGATAGACTTCATTTCTGCAGCCAAACTCTGCTCAAAGCAAAATGATTGTAATTTGTGGGGATCGATCATCAAGGTCCAGGACATTGTGGCAAGAGTTTTTCAAGTGTTCTTCAAAGATTGAATTCCAGAAGGAGCTGGAGGCTCATTTCCATCAAGCAGATGCGAGGCTACTGAGATCGGGCCTGAATACCAAATTGGGCTGCAAGCCAAAATCAGGGACAAACTGTGGCAATTTTTGTATCTTTACTAGATGAGCTCAATGCTCCACTCCCATTTCAACTGAGGCACATCCCTCCATCCCCAACTGGCTCTGTCCCATACATCTCCATGGCAAGATTCAAATCTGCTTGTATACAGGTGAACCCTCGGAAAGCAGCCGGCATGGATGGAATCCCTGGACAATCTACTGGCCATAGTCACCATTGACATCTTCAACCTCGTCCATCATTCCACTCCAGAAGAAATGTAAAGAGCCCTATCTCAATGAGTACCAAACAGTAGTTCCAACAATTGACGATATTGAAGTGTTTTGAAAGATTAATAATGGCCCAGACTCATCCCAAGTCTCCCGGACTATCCAGGCCCCTCGCATCTTGCATACAGGAAAAATAGGTCTATGCTGGACGCCATATCTCTTGCACAACATTCCACTCCGGATTACCCCGACAAAAAATACACCTATGTCAGGATACTAGTTATCAACTACATCTCAACCTTCAAAACCATATAAAATCATCTCTAAATCCTGGACATTGGCCTTGGAGTTTCCTTCTGTAACTGGCCTCTATTCTTCCTTACAAGAAGGCCTCAGGGCGTTAGAATTGGTCATTACAGGGATATGGATCAAATGCAGGAAAATGGGACTGGATTACATGGGCACCTTGGTTGCAATGGACAGGTTGAGCCGAAGGGCTTGTTTTTCATCCTTGATGACCATAACTCCATGACACTGAACCTCAACACTGGCGCTCCTCAGGGTCGTGTGCTCAGCTCCCTGTACAGCCATGGCTGTGTGGACAAACACTGCACCAGCTCAGTCCACCTGAACCTACCTGACCTCCTGGTTGTTACACACTTTAATTCTCCTTCCCATTCCCACTCAGGCCTTTCTGCCCTAGGTCTCCTCTATTGACAGGGTGAGGCTAACCGCAGATTGGAGGAACAGCATCTCATATTTTTCGTTTGGGCAGCTTTCAGCGCAGTGGTATGAAATATTGATTTCTCTCACTTCAAGTAACCCTGGCATTCACTCTCTCTCTATCACTCCCCCACGCAAGTCACACTAGCTCCTCATTTTCACCCAACAAACAGCTAACAATGGCCTGTTTCCTTTCTCATCGTTACTTTTTTGCATATCTTGTCTTCATTGTTCTTTATCTCCCTACTTCATCATCTATACCTCTCATCTCCCTTATCCCTAACCAGTCTGGAAAAGGGGTCTCGACCCGAAACGTCACCCATTCCTTCTCTCCAGAGATGCTGCCTGTCCCGCTGAGTTGCTCCAGCTTTTTGTGTCTATCTTCAATCTTTACATTTACTGCTCTCGGACGGGTCAATAATAATGGTGAGATGGACGATAAGAATGCGTCCGTGAGCTTTGTGTCGGTATCAGATCAGCAACCTAGCACTTAACCTCAGCAGGACAAAAGAGTTAGTTGTTGACCTAAGGAAGGGAAGGGGGGGGGGTCATGAGAAAGGGAAGGGGAGGGTGAACTCAACCCTGTCCTCTTCAATGAAGCAGCTGGAGATGCAGTCGGCATCTTTGAGTCCCTAGGCTTAGCACCAGCAAGCTAACCTGGTCCCATCACAGCGATGCAGTAAGCAAGAAAGTACATCAGTGCATTTTCTTGCCTAGGCATCTGAGAAGATTGGACACATCCACAAGGATTCTCTCAAATTTCTACAGATGCTCTATAAAAAGCATTCCGACAGGGTGCATCTCAGCCAGGTGTGGCGACCTGCAGAGTGGTGAAAGCAGCCATGTCCATCGCAGGCTCATTACTTCATTCCTGTCCGCGTTGTATCAGGAAGGATGGAAATATCATAAGGAATAGGAGGAGAATTTGGCCATTCGGCCAATCAAATCTACCCTGCCATTCAATCATGGCTGATCTATCTCTCCATCCTAACCCCATACTCCTGCCTTCTCCCCATAACCTTTGACACCCGTACTAATCAAAAATCTATCTATCTCCACCTTAAAAATGTCCACTGACTTGGCCTCCACAGCCTTCTGGGGCAAAGAATTCCACAGATTCACCACCCTACGACAAAATTAATTTCTCCTCATCTCCTTCCTAAAAGAACGTCCTTTAATTCAGAGGCTATGACCTCTAGTCCTAGACTCTCCCACTAGTGGAAACATCCTCTCCACACCCACTCTATCCAAGCCATTCCCTCATCTCTCTTATACCTTCTGCGAGAAGATACAGGAGCTTCAAAGCCCAGACACCCAGACTTAAGAAGATAGACACAAAAAGCTGGAGTACTCAGCAGGGACAGGCAGCATTTCTAGAGAGAAAGAACTGGTAACGAGGAAGGGTCTCGACCCGAATCGTCACCCAGGGATACAGCCTGGCCCGCTGAGCTACTCCAGCTTTTTGTGTCTATCTTCAGTTTAAACCAGCATCTGCAAATCCTTTCTAAACAAGCTGTTACTCCAGCATTTTGTATCTATCTTAAGTATAGCTTCTTCCCCACAGCTACAGGATTAGTCTCCTGAAACAACCACCTATTTTGTACCCACTTCTCGAATGAGCTGTTGCCAACTTTTAATCCACTGCATCCAGTTATTTTGTTATTGCATTTGATTATTTTATATATTTTTGCACTGCTTCAGATTACACTAAAATCTTTGCACAATTTTGAAGTTTTGCACAAATATTTATTGTGGTATTTATCATCATTGTTTATTCTGTGAGCTTCATATGAACATGGAATCTCATTGCACCCTGATGCACATGACAATAAGATAATCTGAATCTAAATCTAAATATGAATCTGGATCTGATCTGAATCAGAATCTGAATCGGATGTCTTCTATGTCTATCTATGTTTGGCCTGTACTTGTTGGGGTTAGGAGGGAGAGATAGATCAGCCATGATAGATTAGCGGAGTAGACTTGATGGGCCAAATGGCCTAATTCTGCTCCTATCACATGACCTTATGGCCTGTTGATCTGTTAGTGTCTTCATCAGAGCCTTCTAATGAATGATCTGATGAAAGGTAATCAAACCAAACATTAACGTACTCTTTCCCCACCACTGCTGCCTGGCATGCTGAGTATTTCCAGCAATTGCTGCTTTATATTTGAAAGAGGACTAAGCTACTTGTGGGCGTAACAGAAGCCAATTGACAAAACAACAATATCGGTGAACTCTCGTGCCCAGAAAGCAGTGTATAAATTGAAAGAAGTCATGTTTATTCTGAATGGTTTGCCCATTTCTGATCTGTGAGAGCCAGGAATATACAACAGGAGTAAACTGGAGAAGATCCATAAGACTGAGCAATATCAATAGAGGTTTGGGACCTTAGGAAAGACTGGAGGATCACGGCCCCTGAAATATTGAAAGGATATTACAAGTATAGGTGTCTATATGATCAAAGTGAAGGAGGATTTATTTAGGACAGATTTAGTTTAGTTTAGTTATTTTAGTTTAAAGATACAGAGCGGAAACAGGCCCTTCGGCCCACCAAGTCTGCGCCGACCAGCGATCCCCGTACATTCGCACTATCCTCCAGACTAGGAACAATTTATGATTTTGCCGAAGCCAAATTAACCTACAAACCTGTACGTTTTTGGAGGATGGGAGGAAACCCGGGTCTCTGGCACTGTAAGGCAGCAACTCTATGCTGCGCCACCATGCCACCCCTCTATATATTTTTATTTCTCCCTCCCTCTACCTCCTTCCAGATGTGAGTAAGCTGATTCATTCAACAAGTTTAAAGTCTGTGGACAAGATGTTGGTACCAAAACGATGGAATCATGCAAGCAACATTTGGATGCAATTGATGAGAGGATGCTTTCTGCTTGGATAAGTCCGGATGAAGGTTGACTCTTGGTTTTAATTATGCTTTTAGAGATACAGCACGGAAACAAGCCCTTGTGGCCCACCGAGTCTGCGCCGACCAGCAATCCCCGTGCACTAACACTATCTATAAACACACTCCAGGGACAATTTACTACTATACCAAGCCAATTAGCCTACAAACCTGTACATCTTTGGAGTGTGGGAGGAAACCCGAGCCCCTGGAGAAAACCCATGCAGATCACGGGGAGAACGTGCAAACTCCGAACAGACAGCACCCGTAGTCAGGTTCGAACTCGTGCCTCTGGCGCCCAAAGGCAGCAACTCTACCGCTGTGCCATCATGCCGTCGACTCTTGGTATGAGGGATTGCAATGGCACCATGATTCCAAGTCACTTCCCCATCCATGACACAGCTACATCGACCATTTTAGCGAGCTCAAAGTTAACCAGAAAGCGGACTTTGGTATCATTCAAGTGAGTTGTTGGCGGTTCGAAAAGCGAATGAAAGAGATGAATTTCAGATTGACTTACATTACTGGCAGAATGGGAGAGAAGAAGGAAGGGAATGGCTGGTGGGCGAGGGTGTTATTGGGGTAAATAAACAGGCTAGCACTAGCCCTCCAACGTGCTATGGAGCTGGGAGATTGACTTTTGCTCCTCATGGCTCCCCATCAAGCTGTATATGAAAAAGACTCACCTTTTCGGTGATGGCTATTTCCTTGGCCACAGGCAGGAGAGGAAAACCTGAGGAACACTTGAAAATGCATTGCTAAATTAGTCACCATTTGATGACCGCTTAAATAAAAATCACAAAGCACAACAGTTTCTGATCAAAGGTCATAGACCTGAAACATTAATTCAGTTTCTGTAGACACAAGGAACTGCAGATACGGGAATCTTGAGCAAAACACAAAACCAATTGGGAGTAACTCAGCGGGTCAGGCGGCATCTGTGGAGGGAATGGGCAGGTGGCGTGTCGGGACACTTCTTCAGACTCTGAACAAGGATCCTGACCTGAAACGTCACTTGTCCATCCCCTCCACAGATTCCTCCTGACTTTTCTGAGCTACTCCATCGCTTTGTGTTTAACTCTGTTTCTGTCTCCACAGATGCTGACTGACCTGCTGAATATTTCCAGCATTCTCTATATTTAAAACAGTTTTGACCTCAGGTTTTCCTGTCGTGGATATGGCTTAGTGATAGAAAGAGTGAAAATATTTGATTTCAGCTCTAATAGAGTCAAGAGGAGCAGGGTTTATCCCTAGTTACAGAGCCTGGCAGCAGATGCCTCATCCTCCACCAACGTTGCCCCTCATTGCACTCGAATAACCATAACGGTAAATAGTTTCAAGGTGATCTATTTGCAATGGCTTCAGCATTTCTTGAGCCACAACATGGCCAGTAGCCCCCTCAACCTAGTGCAGTGAGGCCTCAGGCCAAAATTTTGCAGGGCCTTCAAATTCGGGTCTGTCTGTCGGTGGTTTTACGAGAAAATAAACCATAATTACCCAGTACCTTAGCATTAGGCTTAAAATCATTTGTAATTAAGTTTGAATGGAATCATTTCTTTAGACATAAAAATCAGCAACTTTCACATTTATCTTAATTCTCCTAACCCTTTTCCTCTGATTGTCAGTGTTTGCATTTAACTTATAGTGATTCCTCTTTCAGTGAGAAGACAGCACAATACCAGGTGAGCAATTCAGTTAAAGATCTCGCTCCAGCACCAAAATGTTCCAACAGGGGCAGCTTGGCATCATTGTTCCGGTTGGCGTTATGCCAATACTAAGATGGCTGAAATGTGTCTGTAAATGGGCATCAATGCCATAGCTGGTACTGTGCCCCCCTCTCCGCTCTTTACATTGCCATTCCATAGCACCCTCAACCCTTGACTACGCAAGTAAGTTGCAAGAAGAGGCTTCTTCCTCATCAGCAAGTCACTGATCACATCATTATGCAATGATTTGGGAACTGCACCTGATTGCTTTAGTTGAGTTCAATTTAGAGAGACAGCGTGGAAACAGGCCCTTTGGCCCACAGAGTCCATGCTGACCAGTGTTCCCCACACACTAACGCTTTCCTACACACACTAACGGACAAATTACAATTTTACCAAGCCAAATAACCTACAAACCAGTACTTCTTTGGAGTGTGGGAGAAACCCTAACTACTTTAAAACAAATAAAATTATGCCCACTGGTCACAAAGTGCTCCCCCACTGGCATTTTAGTCACTTGCTCTACCTTGTTCCCGAAGAGGGGCCCAGTGTCGCCGCATTTCTAGCAGGGCTATGAAGGAATATTTCTCGGACACATTTAACAAATCTCATTCTATCATCCCATCATGAATTTATGGAATTCCCTGCCACAGAGGGCAGTGGAGGCCAAGTCACTGGATGGATTTAAGAGAGAGTTAGATAGAGCTCTAGGCCCTAGTGGAGTCAAGGGATATGGGGAGAAGGCAGGCACAGGTTATTGATAGGGGACAATCAGCCATGATCACAAAGATTGGCGGTGCTGGCTCGAAGGGCCGAATGGCCTCCTCCTGCACCTATTTTCCATATTTCTATTTTTCTATGTTTCTATCCCAAATGCTTTTCACTAAGGGCGATCTCGCCAATATAATGGAAGTTGGAATCACCCACTAATGCCACCCTGTAGAAACAAAGAACTGCAGACGCTGGTTAATACCTTAAAGAACGCAAAGTGCTGGAGTAACTCAGCAGGTCAGGCTGCATCTCTGAAGAACATGGATAGATGGCGTTTTGGGACGAGATCTTTCTTCAGACTGCTGAAACGTCACCTATCCATGTTATCCAGAGATGCACTACCTACACATCCACTCCTCTAATTCACATTAGCTAGTAGTAGATCTATAATGCTGTCCAATCAATGTAATCAGTCACTTCCTATTTCTATAATATCTGCCATGCTATTTCCTGCCTCCAAAATCTTAAAGAATGTCAAGATAGGTTGCCAATAGCTGGAGAGCTCTTCCTAGCAATCAGGTAATAATCCCTTCCTCCAACTCCAGCCCAGCATCACCCATCTCCCCCCTCCACCACCACCTCATCCCCCCTACCCCCTGCACCCTCACCTCCTTTTCCTTATCTGCAGAGCCACACAACTACACATCACAATAGAAATACAGCCCTGCTACACAAATAACATTTTCTCCAAGGGTAATTGGATAACATAGAAGAAAAAAGAGAAGAACAAAAAGAGAGGATGCTCCTGGCCTCCCCGCTCCCACTTTGGAGACCTTTGAACTATCTTTAATTGGACTTATCGGACTTTATCATGCACTAAGTGTCGCACCCTTTATCATTTATCTGTACACTGTGGACGGCTGGATTGAAATCATGTGTAGTCTTTTCTTCGACTGGATAGCACGCAAACTAAACCTTTTCACTCTACCTCGGTGCACATGACAACAATAATAATAATAATAATCCACCGAGAACGTGCATGTACATAGAGTTCAATTCAAGTCAGAGACTGGCGTGAAGGAGGAGCTAGGTGCCCAGTGACACAACAGAGGTGACTGGCGTGTATAGATTTCAGGCCATGCTAGTAGAACAGACAAGGAGGACAGAGGCAATGGACAGACACATGGGGTGAGATGAGAAAGGGCAAGAGAAGGCTCGTGCAGAGCATAAACCCTGGGATAGACCGCTGGCCGAATAGTCGCTTACTGTGCTGTACATTCCTTGCAAGTTAAAGCAGAATCTTCTGCCTGACTGAATGAGTCAACTCCGAATCCCAACAGGAGGCATTGGAACAGTATCCCAGTCTGAGTTGCAACAGCAGAGGAGGTATCTAATATGGGGTAAGGCCAATGGGTTGCTCCAAGGAATTATTCAAAGGAATTATTTGTATTCAAATATCATAGCATCTTATTGAAATGTTATAACCACACCTTAATAAGTGCATTACAACACATTTTAGATTGACTTTACAACTAGTAAATTGTAAAGCAGTGCTGATGTGCCAGGCACATTGCCGCAATGCAACATATAGGATGGGACAGGTTTTACTTTGTGTGGTAGTTTAAGCATGTGAGAGAAAATAAACTTGGACTTGCACAAAGGCAAGGTTAAGCCCAAACAGACTTGAAGGACACTGAACGTTCTTACTCTCTCTGAGGTACTGCAGGTGTGAGAGGAGGATGTCCGCATTGTAGCTTGGGGTGAGGCGCAGAAAATCCTCCTTGGTCATTTTGCAGAGCTCCTTGCCTTCCACGTTCTGAAAGAGCGGCACATCCACATCGATCAAGCCGTACTCCTTCACTGCCCACTCCAGCCACTGCTTCACGTGATCTGTGGACCACAGTGTGGGATCTGCATGTGAGGGAGGGAGCCGAGCGGGGGGGGGTGGGGGGGGGGGGGGGGGGGGGGGGGGGGAGGGGAGGGGAGAATGGTGGATAAAACCAAAAGCACAAACATTAACATTGTAAACCAATGACGGACGTTGCCCTCCGCAATGTCATAAGTTCATACCGAAGAGAGACACAAAATGTTGGAGTAACTCAGCGGGACAGGTAGCATCTCTGGAGAGAAGGAATGGGTGACCCGAAACGTCACCAATTCCTTCTCTCCAGAGATGCCGCCTGTCCTGCTGAGTTACTCCAGCTTTTTGTGTCTATCTTTAGTTTAAACCAGCATCTGCAGTTCCTTCCTACTCAAGTTCATAAGTAATTGAATCAGAATTGGCTCATTTGGTTCATCAAGTCTACTCCGCCATTCAATCATGGCTGATCTATCTTTCCTTCTCAACCCCATTCTCCCTGTAACCTTTGATACCCTCACTAATCAAGAACCTGCCAATCTCCACTTTAAGAATGCCCAATGGCTTGACCTCCACAGCCGTCTGTGGGAATGAATTCCAGAGATTCACCACCCTCTGACTAAATAAATTCCTCCTCGTCTCCTATCTAAAGGATGGTAGGTGTTCAATTGCCATGGGTTTCTTCCAGGATTCTCTACATCCTATTAGTCCATAAATGTATATCCTGCCACTCATTATATTGACTTGAAAACTGAACAAATTAAAGATAAGCAACTCTACCAGTGTCCATATTAAAGTGTTTATTAATTGCATGTGGTATGACTTCACAATTACTTTACAACTGATGAAATTAACTGTGTTACTAATAACCCCAGCAGTCATTTTAAGTCTTGATGGAAAAAAAGACAAATCAGCAAGGTTTGTGTGGAAATGGCACTATTTACCGCGATAGCTTGTTCCCAAAATGCTTTCCACCCAATGAACTATTGTTAAAGGATAGGCACTCTAATGATGCAGAAAATGCCACAGGGATCTTTTGCAGAGCCAGCTTCCATAATCAATTGTGAAATACAGATCAGATCATTTGTTTTCTTCAAATTTGAGGGATTAATATTGTCCAGGACGGGTCGGGGGGAGTTCCCCTCGCCACGGGTACCATGTAATCCCGTGCTACCTGCTCCATGGTCGGATAGTCGGTGACTAAACTGTTTCCCCCACCTGGTTTGCCAGGTGAGGAGGGGGCTGTGGACCCCCAGCAGGACCAAATACAAGACCTGTCATAGGGCGGATGAACTCCTGGCGAGCCAACAGCCATCCACACTTCAGTAGAAGTTGCGATCATTGTCGTACATAGCATTGTAAGGCATTGTGCCCATTGATCTTTTCAATGATGATGATGATGATGATGAGGACACCAAAGGTAATTCCCCTGGTTGCCCTTGTAGAGCTCTACAGGTGGCTTGTACTCAGTTAAGTGAACGGGTGGGTGATTTTGGTTCAATGGTTATTTCAAAGAACAGTACCTCAAAAAATGCCACGCTCGGTGGAGTTTCAGGTTGTTCAAATATCTGGAATGGTATTCAAATCCATTTCTTTTTTGTTTCAGAGGCAGTAACATCATAAACGAGGCTAAAGCTCCATTAGCAAGAGCAGCACATTGCCCAACCTTAATTTCTCTTGAAAAGAGAGTCTTGCTGGTCCTTTTCAGAGGGTGTTTTAAGAGTCAACCACTTTGATCTGAATACTTTTTTGGGTCAGGCCTGAAAAGGATTTCATCGCCTCAAAAATGTTAGTGAAGCAGGTAGCTTTAAACAATTATCCAATGGTTGTGTTGTCATTGAGTGCATTAGCTTAAATTCGGGATTGTTCACTGAATTTAAATTCCACAACTGCCCTCGTGGAGACATGAACTCAGAATGCTAGTCAACGACTCTAGAATATCGGCCTAGTAAAATAACCAAAGCATCACCGCCATACCGCAAAGCCTAAGAAAGTTCCAACATGAAGCAAAGTGCTGGGGTAACTCAGCAGGTCAGGCAGCATCAGCGGAGAACATGGGTGGGTGGCTTTTCGGGTTGGGACCCTTCTTCAGGCCGAAGATGGGTCTTGAGCCGGACCATCATCCATCCGTGTTCTCCAGAGATGCTGCCTGACCTGCCTGAGTCACTCCAGCGCTTTGTGGCCTTCTGTATATTAACCAACATTTGCAGTTCCATGTTTCTACACAGAAAGTCCCATCTGTTTTGCATTCTGTTTGCAAACACCCAGTTTTGTCACGCTTGAGGTGTTTTTTTCTCTGGTTTTGACCCATGCCGGGGTGTGCGTCCATGTGTGCGTGTGTACGGCTTTTTGAGGCCATCTGTTGGGCTTGTTCACAGACACATGCTTAAAAATGATCCCTCGCTGTAATTACCTGCTGGTACAATCACTCTCCGCTCATTAGTGGTCATGTTGGGAGGTGGTACGTGCTTCTCCTCCATGTAGTTGCTGTAGCTCATAGGAACACTCTCCGAGCTGTTGACCATCTTGCCCGCTTTGGCTATACTGCAGTGTTCTGGTGAGTTTCTGCACAAACAACAAAAAAATAGGTTGCGCAAAAAAAAAAAATCAATGGTATATTTACGAGTGGAATGCAGGTGCTCTGTGGCTGGGGCACCGGGGGTGGCAGGGAGAATGAGGGAGCCTGGCGATGCATTCGAACGCACAGCCATTCCTTAGCTCACACACACACACACTCACACTTAGCATTGGAGGGAATGAATGTTTTATTATGTAGCATGTATTTCACGTCCTTCTAAAACAACAGATGCATTACATAAAACTCTGTGTAGGGGGTTCTTTTGGCGGAACAAAATGTTAGTGATTTGGGGTCTCCAAGGAGCATTAAACCATTTAACGAGACTACTTTTAGCAAAGGGAACTTGAGATGCAGAGATCAAGTTCTGGTCAGCGAAACAAGGACTCGGAGGCTGGAAGGGAATGGCTTGCTAAACATGAATCAACTTGAAACCACATATCAAAGCATGACATATTTAATAGTAACTGTATGGATCTTTTTATCCTTTTTAGTCAGGTCTAACTTTAACTAACACCTTCTCCTTCCAACCCACTGCCCTGCACAATGGGATATCCAAGCTGTTAACTTATTAGCAGGGCAGCATGCCTTTATACAGATCAAGTACCCCATTCCATTTTAACATCTTGAGCTCAATAGTAGATCTTCACTGGAGTCAAGACAATTTCTGGCAATGTTGTTCAGCTCCTGTTTGCCGATGCTCTATATTGATGCTGGATTTTCAATGCCATGCTAGTTTGATGGGGACCTCATTGAAACTTACTGAATAGTGAAAGCCCTGGATAGGATGGGTGTGGAGAGGATGGTTCCACTATCGGGAGAGTCTATGACCAGAGGCCATAGCCTCAGAATTAAAGGATGCACCTTGGGCAAGGAGATGAGGAGGAATTTCTTTAATCAAAAGGTGGTGAATCTGTGGAATTCTTTGCCACAGAGGAGTGTGGAGGCTATGGAGGCCAAGTGAATGGATATTTTTAAGGTGGAGATTGACAGATTTTGATTAGTACGGGTGTCAGGGGTTATGAGGAGAAGGCAGGAGAATGGGGTTGAGAAGAAAAGATAGATCAGCCATGGTTAAATGGTGGAGTAGACTTGATGGGCCGAACAGCCTAATTCTGCTCCTGTAATTTATGAATTTATGAAAATTCCCAGAAAAGCTAGGTAGAAATAAGCACAAAGATTCAGAACAGGGCAAGGAAATGAATAAATGTTCTGTTTGACTTCTTTCAGGGACTGGGAATAAGACTGACAGGAGTTGTATCCAACTGTGGCCTCTTGTCATTCTGGTAAATACGTTTGTATCATCCTGCCTGGTTCAGCCAGGGTTTGACTCTGCAAATTTACATTGGGGTCCAGGAATGAAAGTGGCCCCCAACACCTGCCCTGACAAGGGAACCAAAGTTGAGATCAGAGCTCAGGACTTGGGGGCTGAACATTCTCCATCAGTAGAGGGCATAGCTCTAAGGTGAGAGGTGGAAAGTTTAATAGAGACGTACATGGCAATTGTTTTTACACAGAGAGTAGTGGTGGTAAAATGCGCCCAACCTTACTGAAGTAACTGCTTATTCTTCCACTCTCTTCCCCACGCCAAAGTGCCCTTTATGCACATGTGACACATTGGGTAAGAACCATCATTAAACCAGTTACAAGGTACACCTAAACTCAATTCCACTCTTGCTCAATGCCCATGCAATTGTCCCTTCCTACAGAGGTCAAATTATGGCAAATGATGGTAAAGACAGAAGTCACTTTCATCTTCATTTATTGAAGGGTTCTTTTATTTTAGTTTACAGTTCTAGGGATACAGCCACGAAAAGAGGCCCTTTGGCCCACCAAGTCTGCGTCGACCAGCGATCTCCACACATTAACACAGTAGGGATAACCAGTACATCTTTGGAGTGTGGGAAGAAACCGAGGATCTCAGAGAAAACACACACAGGTCACGGGGAGAACGTACAAACTCCGTGCAGACAGCACCCATGGTCAGGATCAAACCCTGAAAGGCAGCAACTCTATCGCTGTGCCACCCCAGTTCTGATACTAATCATTCACATTTGAAGACTGTGTAGTCTTATCTCTCGGCAGAAAACAGTGGTGCTTTTCAGTACATTGAAAAAGAGCAGTGGACCACTCAGGAATACGTTTTATTTCTGTAAAAATACCATCTGCCACAAATTCCCCAACAATTTACATGGATGGAGCTTTTAAAAATATATATTTTCTCAAAATCCCTGGGTCAAAATCTTGGCAAACCTTTATTCATTAGGGAAGCACAATCACTGACTTATTTATGGCTGATTTTTTTTTACTGGGATAGGGAAATTATTTTGGCCTTGCCAGAAACAATTTTTTGGATGGATTGAAGGGTACAATACAGAAGACGGGTCCACGGAGTCCATTCCGACCATTGTTTGTTGTATATTTATTCGGCTGACTGGTTAGTACGCGGCAAAAACCTCAATACACGAGACAATCAACTAAACTCAAACTCATTTATTTTTAGTGTTATTGCATTAATGTGCCCTAAATCCTGCAGCAAGTAAAATATGTAATTGTCCCATATGATAGTTAAACACTTTTAGTCATGATTCTTGACTCTTAACTATTGACTTGATATGGGTGGGGCTTAAAGACAGCAGTTCATAAGTTCATAAGTGATAGGAACAGAATTAGGCCATCGGTCCATCAAGTCTGCTCCGCCATTCAATCATGGCTGATCTATCTCTCCCTCCAAACCCCATTCTCCGCCTTCTCCTCATAACCCCTGACACCCATACTAATCAAGAATCTATCTATTTCCGCCTTAAACATATCCATTGACTTGGCCTCCACAGCCTTCTGTTGGTGGGTGATAGGCAGAGATAGGTAACAAGAGATAAAAGGAGCTGATGGAGAGAGAGAAGTGGGGCAAGGGAAGGGTGGTTGTAGATTCAAAGGATGGAAGGTGACAAGTGGAGACACACAAGAGGCTGCAGATGTTGGAATCTGTTAAGTAAGGATGGTGATAAAAGAAAGAGCGATGGGCAGGTAGAACCAGGTGGGAGATGGAATAGTGGACTCAGTAAATTAAATGTGTGAGTGATAAACAGTACATCTTTGGAGTGTGGGAAGAAACCGAGGAACCAAATGAGGAAGGTGAACAAAACTGGGTTCAGGGTTGTGGGGGGCTTATGGTGGGATTGGTGGAAAAAGATAGATAGATCAGAGTGGGAATGGGATGTGAGATTTCAAAAAAATAATTGCTTTGGTTCACAAGTTCACAAGTTATAGGGGTAGAATTAGGTCATTCGGCCTATCGAGTCTACTCCGCTATTCAATCATGGCTGATCTCTGCCTCCTAATCCCATTTTCCTGCCTTCTCCCCATAACTCTTGACACCTGTTCTAATCGAGAATTTGTCTATCTTTGCCTTAAACATATCCACTGACTAGGCCTCCACAGCCCTTAGTGGCAATAAATTCCACAGATTAACTACCCTATGACTAAAGAAGTTCCTCCTCACCTAATTTCTAAACGAGCGCCCTTTAATTCTGAGGCTGTGACCTATGGTCCTAGACTCTCCCACCAGTGGAAACATCCTCTCCACATCCACTCTATCTATGCCTTTCATTATTCTGGAAGTTTCAATGAGGTCCCCCCCACCTCAACCGTCTAAACTCCAGCGTGTAGAGGCCCAGTGCTTTCAAAAGCTCATCTCTTTGATCTTTGCCTTAAATGGAGAGCCGGCTTGTTGAACATGTTACCTCTCCCCAATGAATGTACTCAATATAAACTAAGTAATCTTTAGAAATTGATGTCAACTATGTTATGTAGCAATAGCTATTAAAATGAAGCAATGAATGCTGAAGGTGACTCAAAAGTCTACGATTGTCCTGGAGTTTCTATGACTTCAAGATTAATCCCCTGGGATTTTGTTGCAGGTAATGCTGGAAAAATAACGTAGGGTGTTAACAAAATGTTTTAAATCCATTTCCTTTAAAAAAAAAAGTTTATTAATTAGCTATAAAAATATTGAAAATGATTGGAAAATCGGTTCTGACTGGGTGGTGGTTTGGATGTGAGACGTCTTATCATGCGGCCTCCAAGACGACATCCAACCAGACTAGGTTGGCCATCCAGCATTCACACATGGGGCAGACATCAGTAAACACATCACAGGACGAAATATAGCAAAATCAATAACATTTTTATTTTATGAAACATGGAACAGTACATACAGCAAAGGGACTTGCCTTTCAGCCCTCAATGTTTGTTAACATTATGCCAAATTAAACTGATATCTGCCTGTACATGACACCCCTCTGTTCCTTACACTTCTATGTGCCTATCTACGAGCATCTTAAATGCTATTATCATATCTGCCTCCACCACTACCCCTGGCAATGTGTTCCTGGCACCCACCACTCTCTGTGTTAAAGAAAAACTTGCTTTGTACATCGCCATTAAACTTTCCCCCTCTCATCTGATAGCTATGCCCTCCAGTGTTGGACATTTACACCCTCGGAAAAAGGCTCTAACTGTCTACCTTATCTCTGCCTTTTACATAGGATTTATATATATTTATCTGATAGCAATTTAGATAAACAAAGCAATCTCAAATTGAAAAGTGGCACCGGCTATTATATGTTCATTAGTTCTAGGAGCAGAATTAGGCCATTCGGCCCATCGAGTCTACTCCGCCATTCAATCATGGCTGATCTCTCTTTCCCTCTCAACCCCATTCTCCTGCCTTCTCCCCATAACCCTTGACACCCGTACCAATCAAGAATCTGTCAATCTCTGCCTTAAAAATACCAAATGACTTTGCCCACTTGGCAATGAATTCCACAGATTCACCACCGTCTGGCTAAAGAAATTCCTCTTCACCTCCATTCTGAAGGTACGTCCTTTTATTTATTCTGTTTATTCTGAGGCTTTGCCTAGACTCCGACACCACTGGAAACATCCTTCCCACATCTACTCTACCCAGGCCTTTCACTATTTGTTAAGCCTCAATGAGGTCCCACCTCATTCTTCTAAACTCATGTGAGTAAAAGCCCAGAGTGTATATCTCTTCAAAAGA
The DNA here is from genome assembly GCF_028641065.1 of Leucoraja erinaceus. NCBI lineage: Eukaryota > Metazoa > Chordata > Chondrichthyes > Rajiformes > Rajidae > Leucoraja > Leucoraja erinaceus. The sequence continues at coordinate 47,471,568 of NC_073389.1, forward strand.
TAAACTGATCCCACAGCAAATGAGGATATGTAGATCTGACCTCACATGTATCATGCAGCCAGATATCAAATTGAAAGCACCTTCTTCAATAAATGAAACGAGTGACACTTAACAATGCCATGGCTGCAACGTAAGTTTGTAAATTCTTAAGATTGGGTCTAATTAGTGATTAATAGTTCAACGGTCCTGTATTCCTCTTAAAAATGGGTCACACTGCTTACGTCAGAGGCACACTGGCTTAAGATGGCTAAACTGCAATCAAGATCACACACATGCTTCAAACATCAGGATGTTACTACTTTTTCGTTCATTTTAGAACATGCAGCAGTAGTGTGGAGCTGGCACATATAAATGAAAGGGAGGAGAATAGGAAGGTGGACAGACCTTCCCTTCTGATGTGTTTAAGAAGGAACTGCAGATGCTGGAAAATCGAAGGTACACAAAAATGCTGGAGAAACTCAGCGGGTGCAGCAGCAATCTATGGAGCGATGGAAATAGGCAACGTTTCGTGCCGAAACGTTGCCTATTTCCTTCGCTCCATAGATTGCTGCTGCACCCGCTGAGTTTCTCCAGCATTTTTGTGTACCTTCCCTTCTGATGTTTGCCTTCACTACCGGCGTAATGAAACAAAAACTGGACAGAATTAACGTATTTTAAAAAAAAATAACCACAGGTGTTTGGTCCTTTGGTATGTGCTTTGGACATTTCGTAACAGCCGACATAAACAAGACCGTCTGGTTGAGACTTTGGATCATTGCAGGGCCACAGCTGAATGGTGCCGCTGAATGCTCAAAGGAACAGGATAGTTAAAATGTGCCCGCTTGTCATTGTGTGCCAAGTGAGTTGCTGGGGAGTCAGAGAGCAGAATAACAACTCACCAAAAAGAATTTGATTTGTTTTCATACAAATGAAGCTTAATCACAAGGCAGGACATGGCTTGACTCACAGTGGGTTAATTCTGTCCAGTTTTTGTTTCATTACGCCGGTAGTGAAGGCAAACATCAGAAGGGAAGGTACACAAAAACGCTGGAGAAACTCAGCGGGTGCAGCAGCATCTATGGAGCGAAGGAAATAGGCAACGTTTTGGCGCAGCAACAGTGGCGCAGCAGTAGAGTTGCGGCCTTACAGCGCCACAGACCCGGGTTCGATCCTGACCACGGGTGCTGCCTGTACGGGGTTTGTACATTCTCCCCGTGGCCATTGGCCGGTGCTCCGGTTCCCTCCCACTATCCAAATTCGTGCTGGTTTGTAGGTTCACTGGCTTTGGTAAAATTGTAAATTGTCCCTAGTGGGTAGGATAGTGTTAGAGAACGGGTGATCGTTGGTCAGTGCAGATTCGGAGGTGCAAAGGGCCTGTTTCTGAGCTGTATCAAAAGCCCAAAGATATGAAATGACCTCTGGTTAAGATGGAGGGAAAGGGCATGGATTGTTGCTGTAATGTACAGAAAAATCCCAAGAGAAAAATGGTACAATCCTTTATTTTTGCTACTCCAGTTTGATATTTAATAATGTAAAACATAAAACTCTTTTACTGGTTTCATAAAATTGCCTCCAGAGTTCACTAAGTCTATAGTGGGATAGACTAGGCTTAGAATTTGCAGTCAGGTCATAAATTACAGCAAATAACTGCACTGACGATAATTATTTGATTTCAGCTAGGTCTATTGCTGTCTTTCTCTCTCTCTTACTTTCCCTCTTTCCGTCTCTCCCTCTCTCCCTCTCTCATTCTCCCCTTCCCCCCTCTCTAACTCTCTCCATTCCTCCCTCTTTCTTGCCCTCCTTCTCCCACCCTCCCTCCCTCTCCATATTGTTCTCTCTCTCTCTCCCTATCTCGATCTCTCTCTCTCTCTCTCTATCTCTATCTGTCTCTCCATCTCTATCTCCATCTCCCTCTATTTCTATCTCTATCTCACCCCCCTTCCCTCCCCCCCTCCACCCCTCTCCATATCACTCTCACTCCAACTCCTCTCACTCTCTCTCTCTCTCTATATATATCTGTCTATCTCTCTATCTCTCTCACTATCTCACTCTCTCTCTCTCTCTCTCTCCCTATCTCTCTCTCTCTCTCTCTCTCTCTCCATCTCCCTCGCCATCTCTATCTCTATCTCTATCTCATAGAAACATAGAAAATACGTGCAGGAGGAGGCCATTTGGCCCTTTGAGCCAGCATCAACATTCATTATGATCATGGCTGATCGTCCACTATCAATAGCCCGTGCCTGCCTTCTCCCCATATCCCTTGATTCCACTAGCCCCTAGAGCTCTATCTAACTCTCTCTTAAATCCATCCAGTGACTTGGCCTCCACTGCCCTCTGTGGTAGGGAATTCCATAAATTCACAACTCTCTGGGTGAAAAAGTTTTTTTCTCACCTCAGTCTTAAATGACCTCACCTTTATTCTAAGAGTGTGGACACTGGTTCTGGAATCACCCCACATTGGGAACATTTTTCCTGCATCTAGCTTGTCCAGTCCTTTAATAATTTTATATTTTTCTATAAGATCCTCCCTCATCCTTCTGAACTCCCGTGAATACAAGCCTAGTCTTTTCAATCTTTCCTCATATAACAGTCCCGCCATCCCAGTGATCAAACTCGTGAACATATGCTGCACTGCCTCTATCACAAGGATGTCCTTCCTCAAATTAGGAGACCAAAACTCCACACAATACTCCAGATGTGGTCTCACCAGAGCCCTATACAACTGCAGATGAACCTCTTTACTCCTATACTGAAATTCTCTTGTTATGAAGGGCAACATTCCATTAGCTTTCTTCACTGCCTGCTGTACCTGCACCCCAACTTTCAGTGACCGGTGTACAAGGACACCCAGGTCTCGCTGTACCTCCCCCTTACCTAACCTAACCCCATTGAGATAATAATCTGCCCCCTTGTTTTTGCCGCCAAAGTGGATAACCTCACATTTATCTATATTATACTGCATCTGCCACGCATCTGCCCACTCACTCAACCTGTCCAGGTCACCCTGCAACCTCCTAACATCCTCACACTGCCACCCAGCTTTGTGTCTACTCTATATATGTCTCTCGCTCTCTCTCTCAGTTGCAAGATTTCTTGACCTCTGTATAGTTACTTGCTCCTGACTTGTATGTCTCTGCACATCTACACCACTTGGAGAAGTCACTGCCTCTTTCCTTGCCAGAGATGCCAAAATGTCATCTTGAGGCCCGTTGGTTTCATAGCCACAGGAATGTTTTGGGTTGGTCCTGATTTGAAAATTTGCCACAAAGTTCCAACAACAGTTGAAAACAGCTGCTAAAACCAATCAAGAATTCACAAAAAAAAAGCTCTGGTTCTAATTTGCCTTGTGTTTGTCTGAAAGCAAAAGAAAAAGAGACCAGAAGCCGGAAATTCTGACGAGAGGTCATGAACTTGAAATGTTAACCCTGTTTCTCTCTTGGCAGCTGCTGCCTGACCCACTGAGCAATCTGTCGTTTCCTGCTTTTGTTTGTAGTTCAGAGTTTAGAGATACAGCGTGGAAACAGGCCCTTTGACCTATCGAGTCCAAACTAACCATCGACCACTGGGAGTATCTTCAGCAGAAGAGCTGTAATAGTTCAAGAGGCACTCAAGATTCAGTTTAGTTTAGTTTAGTGAAAAAAAAATGTGTTTGCATGCTATCCATTCCAAGACTATACATGAATGCAAAGGTACACAAAATTGCTGGAGAAACTCAGCGGGTGCAGCAGCATCTATGGAGCGAAGGAAATAGGCAACGTTTCGGGCCGAAACCCTTCTTCAGACTGATCATCTTTTCATACATGAATACAAATGAGTCATCCACAGTGCACAGGTAAAGGGGACAAAGTTTAGATTTGCAATATATAACACTGAAGTCCAGTAAAGCCCTATTAAAGATAGTTCAAAGGTCTCCAATGAATAGGGAAGAACATTCCAGATTTCAAATCGCCTTAGTATGAAAAAGAGGCATTCTGATTTTATGGTGAAATAATGTGCTATTTATTTCAACTTTTTATGACTGTGATCTAGAAACATTCCCAAGTATTCACATACAAGGAATTTGCCTTGGTGCTCTGCCCGCAAGTGGCAACATGACACACAGTGACAGTTAGGAATTGACACATGAAACATTAAACATTAAACAAGAAGGCATTGAGCATTTTTGTCCGAGGCACTGAGTATAAGAGCTGGGATGTTGCTTTGTAGTTTTACAAGACATTGGTTAGACTGCGCCCAGAGTATTGTGTACAGTTCTAGTCAACACACTCGGGGAAGCAATAGAAAGAATGAAAGGGATTCACCAGGATGTTGGCTGGAATGGAGGGCTCTAGTCGTAAAGAGGGGCTGAATAAACTGAGCTTATTCTCACTGGAATGTACGAGGCTGAGGGCTGACCTTCTGGAGGTTACCAGAATTATGATGGGTGTAGAAAGGATAGAGAGTCATAACCTGTTTTCCAGGGCAGGGACGGGGGTCTAGAACTAGAGGGAACAGTTTCAATGTGAGGGAAGAGGAATTTAAAGGAGATCATCACTGTACATTTTTCACACAAGGGGCAGTGAATATTTTTCACACAAGGGGCAGTGAATATTTGAAATGAGTTGCCAGGAAACGTAGTCGAGGCCGATACGATTGCAATGTTGAAATGGCATTTGGTCAGATACTTGGGTGGGAGAGGAGTGGAGATAAGATCGTGTGGGCAAATGGGATTAGTGTAGATAAGCATCGTTGGAGATAGATGAAGAGGGCTGTAAGGGCCCATTACTCTGCTGTTAGAGCCAGAGCCATAAAGTGATCCATGTGGAACCAGGCCCTTCGGCCCAACTTGCCAACAATGGCCAACATGTCCCACCTACCTGCGCTTGGTCCATATCCCTCCAAACCAGTCCTATCCATCTACCTGTCTGACTGTTTCTTAAACGTTGGGATAGTTCCAGCCTCAACTATCTCCTCTGGCAGCTTGTTCCATACACCCACCACCCTTTGTGTAAAAAAGTTACCCCTCAGATTCCTATTAAATCTTTTCCCCTTCACCTTGAACCTATGTCCTCTGGTCCTCGATTCCCCTACTCTGGGCAAGATACTTTGACTATGAATACTTACTCTTGGATCTCCAATTTCTGTTTTAATGCTAACGTTGTCCCTTAGCCACAGGTGCCATCCCAGATGGATACAAAATAACCCGTGGACTTACCTCAAAGAACAGGACGAGAATTCTCCCATGAAACTTGGCCAATATTTCTCCCTCAACCAATTTCACTAAAGTAGTTTATTTCATTGCCGCTTGTGGAGTTTTGCCGTGACAAAAGAGAATACATTTTAAGCGGTGCTGGCTCGAAGGGCCGAATGGCCTACTCCTGCACCTATTGTCTATTAAGAGTCTGGATAGTAGCTATAAAGCTTCCGCTGCTCAAGCCCATGAAAAGCACTATGTAAATAATGTGCAAAACAATTACTCGACCATAGCCAGTACAACAACAGCCTGGGATTTATAAATGTGGCAGCTCCAACACAGTTCATTTATCACACCTTTGTAAAGAATATTGCTTTTTTTTTAAAAATAGGCTATTGTTAAAGTTGCCATATTAGTAATGTGTGGTTAACCAGACTAGGGGCAGCTTCTTTAAATAAAGCTCAGTGTCATGTAATTTATAGAAATGAGTCAGGGTGAGTTTAAGTATGAATCTGCAGGAACTCTGCCCCGGGTACTTTCCCTTGCAACCGCAGGAAATGCTACACTTGTCACTTCACCTCCCCCACCCACCCCCCCCTTGACTCCATCCAACCTCATCTATTGCATCCGCTGCTCTAGGTGTCAACTGCTCTACATCGGTGAGACCAAGCGCAGGCTTGGCGATCGCCTCGCCCAACACCTCCGCACAGTTTGCATTAACCAACCTGATCTCCCGGTGGCTCAGCACTTCAACTCCCCCTCCCATTCCGAATCCGACCTTTCTGTCCTGGCCTCCTCCATGGCCAGAGTGAGTCCCACTGCAAATTGGAGGAGCAGCACCTCATATTTCGCTTGGGTAGTTTATACCCCAGCGGTATGAACATTGACTTCTCCAATTTCAGGTAGTCCTTGCTTTCTCCCTCCTTCCCCTCCCCTTCCCAGCTCTCCCACAGCCCACTGTCTCCACCTCTTCATTTCTTCTTCCCGCCCCCATCCCACATCAGTCTGAAGAAGGGTCTTGACCCGAAACATCACCTATTCCTTCGCTCTTCAGATGCTGCCTCTCCAGCTGAGTTTCTCCAGCATTTTTGCCTGCCTGCCTAATAACACGATGCCTTAAGGTTCTTGCTCTACTTCCCAGCAAAAATATATTCTTATTTCTCGTTTACATGAAAACAATGATATTAAAACTCCATTCACAATCTAATGTGAAGAACCCTCTGAAGGTCTACATGGAATATTCCACTACATCCATAATTCACAAATAGGAAAATGTGAGCATTTGTTAAATCATTTTTTTTAATCACACTCAATGTTTTAAGAATGCCTTCATGATCACACTATTTCATTTTTGTTATCATTGTTAAGTTTTCATGAAGATTCAAGGAAAAAAAATCTTCAAATAAAACACGTACAATGTCATCGATTTAATTTTGGCCTAAAAAGATTATGAGAGTACTGAGATTGGCTCACACAATGGGACACAAGAGTGCTGGAGTAACTCAGTGGGTCAGGCAGCGTCACTGTAGAACACGGATAAGTGAGTTTCAGGCCAGGATCCCTCTTCAGACTCACATATCCATATTCTCCATAGATGTTGCCTAACTCACTGAGTTACTCCAGCAATTTGTGTCTTTTGTTGTTAACCAGCATCTGCAGTTCCTTGTATCTTACAAAATGGGGTTGTGTTTTAATTTAGTTTGCCCTTTATAGTCACAGTTCAGGTATGATCTTTGGAAATGTGGATTGTATAGGCACCAGTTATTGAGCTCCAGTTATATGAGAAAAAATAACTGCTTATATAACCCTGGCCCATGCTCTTGGATAGAGGCCAGGCTATCTTGGGCCAAAGAAACAACAGGAAATGACTGGCTTTCATTGTCATTTTTGCAACCCTCTGGCGATTTGAAACTGAGTGTCCGAGGTGAACAGAACACACTCAAGATACAAGACTTGAATGGAGAATGAGTTAATCCCAGAATTGGCTTCAAGCCACAGGATAACCTTTGTCCCTGCTTTCTTATCCCCGGTGGAATCCTGCATCCTTCCAGTGACTTGCTCATATCATAACGAAACCTTGCGGCATTCACTTCCTCTGTATTTCTTTTATGCTCCTGTTGACTAATTCATGGTGATAGTCAAGGAATTTTTTGCCACAGAAGGCTTTGGAGGCTAAGTTGGTGGATATTTTTAAGGCAGAGATAGATAGATTCTTGATTAATACAGGTGTCAGAGGTTATGGGGAGAAGGCAGCAGAATGGGGTTAGGCGGGAGAGATAGATACAGCCTTGATTGAATGGTGGTAGACTTGATGGGCTGGATGGTCTAATTCTAATACTATAACCCGTACACCAACACTGTCCTGCACACTAGGGACAATTTACAATTTACAGAATTTACCAACAAACCCACACATCTTTGGGACGTGGAAGGAAACTGGTGCAGTCATACGAAACCCACCCAGTTACACCAGAAGACAGTGATTCCAAGGACCTGCTGCTTTTCGCTTGTACCTAGTTTGGCTACTCTGCAAAAAGATTTAGAAGTATAAGTTGAGTGCAAGTAATTTGATTTGTTGCTGAGTACATAAAAGAATGACAGGATCGAACTTCTATGTTGACAATCATAAATCATAAAAATTAAATTTGAGAGCAAAGAAAAATGCATGCTAAAGTAAACCAGAACCAAAAAATGTCATTGAAATACAATGACCTCAGGAGAACAGAAGACTATATGGAGAAAGGGAACTAACATTCAATGGTTCTTTATTGTCATGTATGCTAAGCACAGTGAAATTCTTCAGACGAAATCAAGCAGCATCTGAAGAAGGGTCACGACCCGAAACGTCACCCATTCCTTCTCTCCAGAGATGCTGCCTGTCCCGCTGAGTTACTCCAGCATTTTGCGTCTATCTTCGGTTTAAACCAGCATCTGCAGTTCCTTCCAACACAGCAAAATTCTTTGGCACAACCCACAAATGCATGGTCGGCATATTTTGGTGCCATTTACAAAGGAAAAACAAAGAAAAAGTGTCCAAAGTCCGGTCCACATGTTGCAAGTACTGGAAGTACTGGAGTACAAACAAGCCAAAGGATCAGATAACAGGAGAAAGGAGGTCTTCGATGGAAGCTAGACACAAAAGGCTGGAGTAACTCTGTGGGACAAGCAGCATGTCTGGAGAGAGGGTATGGGTGACGTTTCAGGTCGAGATCCTTGGAAGCATCAGGGTTCATAAAAGAAAGATCAACAAAACAAACATTATGTATCCATGGAGAGAGATTTGAAGTTTCTCGTCAATTAACTTTATTTCGAGTTTTAGCAAGGGAAGAGTCAGACGATTTTACATGATCTGTGGCAAGGAAATCGTAAAATGGGCTGAATGCTTATGTGTTGGTTTTTTCTAACGTTGTACCACAAATAAATATCCCATTAAACCTTTGCACAGGAGTGGAAGCTTTCATTTGTTAATTGTGCACAATGAACTCATGTTACCATTTACCACCAACACATTAATGGATTTTAAAGACCCCAAGAGCAAAAACGCCGCTGGAAATCTGAAATAAAAACAGAAAGATTTGGAAGTAACTACCCACTTCAAGTAGCAACAGGAGAGAGAGAGAAACAGAGTTAAGGGGCTGTCCCACTGCGGCGACCTAATCCGCGAGTTCAGTCGAGTTTGCCCTCGACTCAAACTCGCAGCATGGTCGACACGAGGTCCTAGGAGGTCTTTGTAACTCTCCTTCATGCTCGAGAGTAGTCCCCGTGTACTCGAGGCCCCAACTAGGTTGCGGAGTTTTTTTCAACATGTTGATAAATGCTCGTGAGTAAAAAAAGGTCGCCATGGAAAAAATCAATACTTTTTTTTACTCGTAGATTTTGTCGAAGTAGGTCGGCTGTTATTCGTAGGTAATCGAGGGTAGTCGAAGGTAATCGAACGTAGTCGTAGATAGTCTTCAAAATAGTCGAAGGGAGGTCGAAGAGTGGTCGAAGGAGATCGAAGGAGGTCGTCTTCACTCTCCACTATTCGGTGTCCAATTATCGAAGCTAGTCGAAGCTGTTCTTCAACATAGACGAAGGAGGTCGAAGGAGGTCTTCTACATAGTCGATGGAGGTCTTCAACATGACATTTTTTCAAATTCTCCTAAACTCTTCTAAACTCGCCAATTAGGTCGCCGCAGTGGGACAGCCCCATTAGTGTTTCATGTTGCAAATTGCTTCGCAAGAGTCTTTGTTGTGTGCAAATTAGTTAGCATATTTCTCTACAAAAATAAGTTCAATTCCAAAGATCTTAAAGGAACATAAATCACTTTGGTTGACTTTCAGATTAGGAATGACAATACAGAAATTTATTTACTTCAACTTTTTTTTATAATGACAGTTTTACTGTCAAGAAGATGTATATACCATCACGTAGATGTATATATCATCATGCCCAGCTAGAGTCATCTTTCTTTTTAATGATTCAATTCAATGATCAATGGTACATTTTTGTCTCGTGTATCTATGTACAGTGAAATGCTTTGTTTTGCACACAACCTGGTAAAACCATACAACAGACCTCACCCAGGCAGTACTCAAGAGTCGTCGAACAGACATATCTTCTGCTCTCAGCGGCACCCCCTTCAATCTCACCACCCCCCTGCTGAGTCCCTCCCATTGTTCTCAGTGCTTCCCCCCCCCCCCCCCCCCCCCCCCCCCCCCCCACCCCCCCATTGTTCTCGACGGCCCTCCGCCCTGACCCCGTTCAATCTCGGTGGCCCCCTCGCCAGGTCCCCCCTTCGTTGTTGACGGCCTTCCTCACTTGCATTTTCATGCATCCTTGCACAATGGTAGGGGATGCTGCTGACACCACAGAGCCCTTTTGTGCTGCAAGAGTCAAGTCAGAGGCTTGTTGGAAAACTCTCCGCTTTCCTGAAGGAGTGAAGCTCCAGTGACACTTGAAAGGCTGGAAAGGCAAAGCAGATCACTTCCAAAAGACGTGGTCTGCATTTATGGAACTATTACAAGCATAAGGTGCAATAATAAGTTATAACATAAAGGCTACCAAGACCTGGAAACGGGGAGGTATAAAATAAATTTTTAATAAAAACACGGTTGGTATATCCTTTTTTGCGGAGTTTTGTGTTACAATAGAGCGATTGATTTTCCTTTCTTCTTTTTTTTTCTTTTCTTTCTAGGGTCTTATTTCTTTTCTTTGCTTCCTTCTCTAATTCCTTCCCTAAGGGGTTCTCTTCTCCCAACACTTTCCTGCACCTTCACGATTCTTGCTTACTTTCCTTACTTCTTTTATTTCTATCTTTTTTAAAGAAAAAAAAAAAAAAAAGAAAGGCTGGATTTCGTCCAAGATAAAACTTCCCCGTGTTCAACCCTAACCAAAGTTTTGCGAGAAATTTAAAAACATTGTGATCGCTTGGAATTGTCTTGGTGGAATTCAGTAGATCAGACAACATCTCTGGAGAGAATGGACAGCCAACGCTATGGGTTGGGAGCCTTTTTTAGACTGACCCAAAACTCGGCCTGTCTACTACCTTCACAGATGAGGCCTGTCTCACTGAATTCCTCCAGAGGTGTGTTTTGCTCACTATTCCAGCATCTGCAGTTTGCATCTCTAACTGTCTTCATTGTTGGACAAAGGAGACAGGAAACCCTCACTGGATAATAAAGTAAAGTAGTAAATAATAATAAAGAACCTTGATTGTGAGGTTTTGCTGCAATGAAGCAACAATAGTGGCGGCACGGTGGCGCAGCGGTAGAGTTTCAGCCTTACAGCGCCAGAGACCCGGGTTCAATGGGTGCTGTCTGTATGGAGTTTGTACGTTCTCCCCGTGACCATGTAGGTTTTCTCCGGGTGCTCCGACTTCCTCCCCACACTCCAAAGACGTACAGGTTTGTCGGCTAAATGGCGAGGGTAAAAATGTAAATTGTCCCTTGTGTGCATAGGATAGAGTTAGTGCACGGGGGCTACTGGTCTGCACAGACTTCAGTGGGCTGAAGGGTCTACTTCCGCGCTGTATCTCTAAACTAAACTAAAATAATAGCATTGGCGTGGGAATTAAGATGGCAAGTAAACAATTACCAGAGGAATACTTGTGTGAACGCAGTGAGAATGAAGGAAATGGCATCAAATTACAAAGGAAACCAGGAGTGACACACAGGGTGGGGATGCAACAGAGGCAACAGAGAGAGATGAAGGCATCAGATAGTAGAAACCCAAACCTTCACTCCCTTCACTATCCACACACATGTCCTTACACAACATCCAGTCAGTTTTGTTTATTGTCACGTGTACAGAGGTACAGTGAAAAGCTTTTGTTGCATGCTACCCAGTCAGCAGAAAAGACAACACATGATTACAATCGAGCCATTTGCCGTGTATAGATACATGATAAGGGAACAATGTTTAGTGCAAGGTAAAGCCATGATAGTTCGATAGTCACCAATGAGGCAGTCATTCAGCACTGATCTCTGGTTGTGGTAGGATGATTCAGTTGCCTGATAACAGCTGGGAAGTAACTATCTCTGAATCTGGAAGTGTGCGTTTTCACACCTACAGATTTTGCCTGATGGGAGAGGGGAGAAGAGGGAGTGGCCAGGGTGCGACTGGTCCTTGATTATGCTGCCGGCCTTGCCGTTGGCAGCGTGAGGCTTAAATACATTTACGTTTCATCAGTGTAACTTTGACCACATTTACCAAACTCACAACCTCTATCAACCTGGGTCAAGAACAATGGATGTCACTGCTCGCAAATTCATTTCCAATCATCTTTACTTGGAAATATATCACTGCTCCCTTTTTATTGCTTGGGCGAATCTAGATACTCGTAGCAGCAACTGTGGAAGAACTGCAGCAGATCAAGAGAGCAGCTTGCCATCAGCTTCTCATAGACAGTTAGGCGTGGATAATAACTGCAGGCATTGCTGCATTTATTGAATGACTATTACAGAGAAAATAAAATGTATAAAATCATGAGAGGAATAGATCAGGTAGATGCACAGAGTCTTTTGCCCAGTCGGTGAATCGAGGACCAGAGGACATACAGCAGGTTCAAGGTGAAGGGGAAAAGATTTAATACGATTCTGAGGGGTAACTTTTTCACACAAAGGGTGGTGGGTGTATGGAATAAGCTGCCAGAGGAGGTAGTTGAGGCAGGGACTTTCCCAACGATTAAGTAACAGTTAGATAGCTACATGAATAAGAGAGGTTTGGAGGGATATAGACCAAACACAGACAGGTAGGACTAGTGTAGCTGGGATATGTTGGACAGTGTGGGCAAGTTAGGCCGAAGGACCTGTTTCCACGTTATAGCACTCTATGACTGCACTTAGAATAATTGGGTCTTTTTCAGACTAGAGTGTTGTAACTAGTATAACTAGTGGTGAATCCCCAGGATGGTTATTGGCCCTCAGTTATTTACCATTTACCATTTTATGTGCGATTTATGTATAATTTATGAATGTTTTTGTGCATTCTTCTGATTATGTGCCTGTGATGCTGCTGCAAGCAAGTTTTTTCATTGTATCTGTGCCTCGCTCCGCTTGGGTATATTGCAATAAACTTGACTTGATGATTTGGGATCGTTGGTACCATGCCTACTGATCATTTCAAGACTGAGTGCCACAGGTGAAGGTTGAATTGAAGTGATGCTCCATGTCTAAGTGATTAACAGTGAATGAGAATGACACCCAGTCCAGAAAAACCTACCATACACATGTCAGAGTATTTATGGTTAAAGTCTCGCTAAAAATCGAGCCCATGCCTGCATTGTAGCATTGAAGGGATGACGCCCGTGATCTCCTAAAGATGCGTTGTGTCAGAAGATGTGCAAGAAAGAACTTATTACTGATTAAAGTTTTAAAAAAATCAAAAGACTTTAAATTTAAAACGACCAGCTTCAACTGATGACGTCACAATGGCTCGGCTAGCAGGGGGAGGGCAAATTGCTATGGCAACAAACAGGGCAAGTGCAATTGGAATTTTTTTAAAGAGCACTGCTGAGGGAGGCAGGGGAGTGCTGGAATCTTACGTTCAGGAGCGGCTTGAGTTGGAGGACCACGCCACCCGTGGGGGCTACGGGTAGGAAATGGGTGCGTTGGGGGAGCAGACCCAACGGGTCTGCACTTGACAAGACTGGACCTGGAGCACTGCCTACTGTTTTGGTCTCTTTATCTAATGAAGAATATACTTGTTCCAATTCCTTAAAAGTTCACTTGATTAACTTCTCGAACAGTGATTGTTCTATGAGGAAATATTGAGCAGGTTGGGTTCAAATTAATTGCAAATTTAGAAAAATAAGGGAACATCTTATGGAAACTTTAAGATTTGAAGGGAAATTACAGGGTAGGTAATGAGAAAATGTTTTCTTTAGTGGGGTATTTAGAACTAGGGATCATTGTTTGGAAATGTCAAAGACCAGAGGTAGGTATGTTACAAAACCTACCTGAATCGTGGCTGAGCATCTGCCTTACCCCGTGTGCGCGCAATTTTGGCGCTGTTTAGAGGGGGCGGGTTTAAAACGCGATTTTTACTAGGCTGTTGCAATCGAAAATGTTCAGCCTAGTAAATCATTAACGGAAAATCGCTGAAAGACCCCGTCGCAAAAGGTATTATTAGTTTTTATGGCCTTGTATAATAGTTATAGTAGTTTAAAAATCACTCTCTAAACTCGCAACCTCTCGCAGCCCCAGGGTTTTATAAAGCAAACAATTAAAGGTATGTACCTTATTTTTACATTAAAAGGGGATTCTTAAGAACCTTGTATATAAAGTTTTCTATAGCGAATAGTTCATTTTGGGCTCTTTATATCCCGCAGTGTTTTTCTGGGCACTTGAGGGCACAAATCCAGCACAATGTGATCGTTCTAAACCAGCGCGTTCACAGGAACCCACTAGAAAGCCGATTTAAATTGACTTTAATTTACAGCAATTGAACACTAAATTCCTTCCATTTGGCCTATAAATTGATGTAAATGAGATTTAAAAATCATGTTTCATTGTGAATTATTTGTGAATATTATTTGGACACTTGGGCTATTTAAAAATGCTAATCATTTATTAAGAAATGGATAGATGTTTAGATCTAGTAATTGAAGTTTGAAATTAGCTACAATTGGATAACTAACTAATTATATGCTTTAATTTCAGGTCATCCAAGTAAGATTATTTTATATTTGTTTCAGAATGCTTCAATCTATGATAACTGAAAATTTCATTCATTTCTCTTAATTTTTAAGAAGGTTATGGGCTTTTGACTGTCCACGATCACAGCTTTTTTGTTATGTCCATAGAAAATCAATAGGGAAAGTGATGCTAATTTCCGAGTATGAAAATGGCCATAACATTTTTATTACTTGAGATATGAAAGTGAATTAGGTGTCAAATTAAACTTATTGTTATGCTTTATCTGATGGGATAAATTGCAGACTTGATTTTTTAAATCTCAAAATTTTGTAACATTGCTACCAGAGGGCAAAGCTTTAAAGTGATAGAGGCAATGTTAAATGAGATGTATGGGATAAATATTTTACACAGAGGGCAGAGGGTGCCTGGAACGCCCTGCCATGGGTGGAGGTGGAGGCAGACAAGAAAGTTGCATTTAAGATGCTTTTAGATCTGGTATGGGTTCCGTTCAGGCAGAGGAAATTAGTTCATCTTGGCGTTGTGTTTGGCAAAGACATTTTGGGCCAACGGGCCTATTTTTGTGTTGTACTTTTCTGTGTAGACACTAGGGACTGCAGATGCTGGGTTGCAATAAAGGACACAAAGGATTTGAGTAACTCAGTGGGCCAGGCAACATCATTGGAAGACACGAATAGGCAATGTCTAGCAAAACATTACCTATTCATGTCCTGTAGCGATGCTGCCTGACCCGTTGACTTGCTCAAGCACTTCCTGTACTTTTCTATATAAATCCGTTTAAGATCGAGATGAAACAGAATTTTGGAATTGTCTATCCTAATCAAGGGCAGCACTTGGCACAGTGGTAAAGTTGATGCCTGACAGCGCCAGAGACCCGGGTTCAATCCTGACTACGGGTGCTGCCCACATGGAGTTTGTACGTCCTCCCCGTGACCTGCATGCATTTTCTCCGGTATCTCCGGTTTCCTCCCACACTCCAAAAATGTATCGGTATCGTAGGCAATTGACGTGGTATAACTGCAAATTGTCCCTAGTGTGCTCCCTAGTGTTAGTGTGCAGGGATCATTGGTCTGGCGCAGACTCGTGGGCCAAAGGGCCTGTTTCCGCATTGTATCTATAAACTAAACTAAACTAAAATCAAAAAGTAATTTCCCCATAGAAATGAAATGAAATGAAATGATATGAAATGAAATGAAATGAAATGAAATGAAAATGAAATGATTCAATTTATTGTCATTGTCAGTGTACAGTACAGAGACAACGAAATGCATTGGAGACAACGAAATGCAGAAACGTAGAAAATAAATGCAGGAGTAGGCCATTTGGCCCTTAAAGCTAGCACCGCCATTCAATATGATCATGGCTGACCATCCAAAATCAGTACCCCGTTCCTGCTTTCTCCCCATATTCCTTGATTCCGTTAGCCCTAAGTCCTATATGTAACTCCCTCTTGAATTTTTCCTGTATCTAGCCTGTCCAATTCCTTAAGAATTATATATATTTCTATAAGATACCCTCTCATCCTTCTAAATTTCAGTGAATATAAAACCAGTCGATCCATTCTTCCATCATAAATCAGTCCCATCATCCCACGAATTAACCTAGTGAACCTACGCTTCACTTAATTATGCCGTAGTTGTAAGATATGTTTTGCCCAAGACATGGATTTAGTGCAAGAAAGATTATTGAGGACAACTGATATTGCAAGGGATCAACAAGCTGTATGGTCATGTTTCTTGCAAGTAATATTTTGTGCTGTCAAAAATAATTATTCAACACGTTGGCCAGCATTCTTACTGAAAAGCTGACTTCAATCCTCAAGCTTTTATTGTCACTGAAAAGTTTGAAAGAATGTTTTGTAGTGACAGGTTATTGAGGAGGTCCATTGATGGGTACATCACAGTTTGGTGATTTTATTATTCAATGGGTCACGTTCATGAGGTGATGCTGTCACATCATACTGGCAATGCTTCATCATTATGAACTGCGCACCAGTTTACCAGGAAACATCACATGAATGTCATAGACTCACAGATAGTAGCAGTTCAATTAAGCAGCTGATTTCAGCCAACTCATAGAGTCATACAGCATGGAAACAGGCTCTTAGGCCCAACCTGCTCATCATCATCATCATCATTGCTGAAAACATCAACGGGCACGGTGCCTTACAATGCTATGTACGACAGTGATCGCAACGTCTACTGAAGTGTGGATGGCCATTGGCTCGCTAGGAGCTCATCCCAGCGTGATCAAAAACAGGTCTTGTTATTGATCCTGCTGGGGGTCCACAGCCCCCTCCTCACCTGTCGCCGACTATCCGACTATGGAGTGGGTAGCACGAGATTACCTAGTACCCATGGCGGGGGGGTACTCCTCCCGACCTGCCCATGCTGACCAACATACCCCATCTACACCTGCTGGCATTTGTCCCATTACCCTCTAAACCTATCCTATCCATGCACCTGTCCAAATGTCTCTTAAATGTTATGGTAGTACCGCTCAACTACTTCCTCCACCAATTTGTTCCATACAACACTCACCCTTTGTATAAAAGGTTACCCCGCAGGTTCCTATTGAATCTTCAAAGCTAATATAGGATGGTAACTGAAGTCCATGTAAACAACATCTACAGCTCTGTCTTCATCGACCTTTTTGGTCACATCTTCAAAAAAATGTTGATACAGAGAGCAGAGTTATCATAGAACATAGAATAGTACAGTCCAGGAACAGGCCCTTCAGTGCATGAAGTCTCTGGTGATAACGTTGACAATTTAAACTGATGTCATGGTCTATATCCCTCCATTCCCTGTCTATTGTTTTGGGAGCAGTCTGCCCAAGATCGCAAGAAATTGCAGAGTGTTCGGCTGTAGCCCAGTCAATCACAGCGACCAGACTACTCACCATTGACTCCGTCCACAATTTATCCTGCCTGGTAAAAGCAGCCAACATAATCAAAGACGTCAAAACCCTGCTCAATCCTTCTTCTCCCCACTCCCCACAGAAGGCACAGAAACCTGAACATTCTCACCATCAATCGTGACTGATCTATCTTTCCCCCTCAACCCCATTCTCCTGCCTTCTCCCCATAACCCCTGACACCCTTACTAATCAAGAATGTGTCAATCTCTGTTTTAAAAATTATCCATTGACTTGGCCTCCACAGCCGTCTGTGAATGGTTTGAATGACATCTGGGACAATCTCCCCCCACTGTGGCCCATTGGGTGATAATCAAACACAGATGATTAACTCTTTCCCTTAAATTCCAGCCCTGTCCAAAATTCATTCCACCGAATTATCACCATCAACTTGTGGAACAAATGACATTCTCTTCCCTCCTCCTCAAATCATCGCACCTTTTTCTAATTCTGTTCCCTTCGTTTCAATTCTGCAGAGAGGCAGATGGGCGATCCGATAATTAATCCAGGGAGAAGCCAGCGAGGCAGAAGTAGATAATTAAAAATTATTATCAAGGAATGAAGTCCAGATGACAGAAATGAAAATTTTGTGCAGCCAGGGATCTCAATCGCACATTAGTTCAGCATAATATACAAGTCACACATTGTAAATCTCTAATCAGCTTGGGTGCTGGCCGCAATTAAAAATAGATCACTGTGTGGTTTATTTTGGCAAAAACCAACAACAACCCACAACTGCAATTGTCCTGGGCCGTCCCTTAGCTCAATCACATGGCTGCCTGGCTTCATAACGGCCAGACACGCTATAAATATAAGCTGCAGCTCTCTTCATGTTAACAGTGCACAGGAGCAGCTGTTTTAAGTTTGACCACACACTATAATTTCTCCACATTTCAACATCCAGGCAATGTGGCAGTTTCTTTTCATGTGTGTTGCTGAACTAAAGCAATTAGACTGGCAAAAAAATGCTCAGTTAGCAATGCCGGGACGCAAATATTTTCAGATGAGATCTTTCATAGCAAAAGGATTTGAGTATAGGAGCAGGGAGGTCCTACTGCAGTTGTACAGGGTCTTGGTGAGACCACGCCTGGAGTACTGCGTACAGTTTTGGTCTCCTAATCTGAGGAAGGACATTCTTGCCGTAGAAGGAGTACAGAGAAGGTTCACCAGACTGATTCCTGGGATGTCAGGACTTTCATATGAAGAAAGACTGGATAGACTCGGCTTGTACTCGCTAGAATTTAGAAGATTGAGGGGGGATCTTATAGAAACTTACAAAATTCTTAAGGGGTTGGACAGGCTAGATGCAGGAAGATTGTTCCCGATATTGGGGAAGTCCAGAACAAGGGGTCACAGTTTAAGGATAAAGGGGAAATCTTTTAGGACTGAGATGAGAATTACATTTTTCACACAGAGAGTGGTGAATCTCTGGAATTCTCTGCCACAGAATGTAGTTGAGGCCAGTTCATTGGCTATATTTAAGAGGGAGTTAGATGTGGCCCTTGTGGCTAAAGGGATCAGGGGGTATGGAGAGAAGGCAGGTACAGGATACTGAGTTGGATGAACAGTCGTGATCATATTGAATGGCGGTGCAGGCTCAAAGGGCCGAATGGCCTACTCCTGCACCTATTTTCTATGTTTCTATGTTTCTATGTTTCTATGTTTAACCAGGGAAGTATGGGGCAATCTGGATAACATGGCCTGCAGAAAGCAAAGACAAATAAAGCTTTTCAAACCACAGCTAACTGCTGGGAAAAAGAATGCATTATGTTGAAATGGATTAGAGTTGTGCAATGGGTAAGGACACTGTTCGCGAGTGGCATGGGTCAACACCAACTTAGAACATGTGTAGGAAAGAACTGCAGATGCTGGTTTAAATCGAAGGTAGACACAAAATGCTGGAGTAGCTCAGCGTGCCAGGCACCATCTGTGGAGAGAAGGAATGGGTGACGTTTCGGGTCGAGAAATCTGAAGAAGCCTCTCAACCCGAAACATCGCCATTCCTTCTCTCCAGAGATGCTGTCTGGCCCACTGAGTTACTCCAGCATTTTGTGTCTACACAGCTGGATGAGAATATCTACTATTTGTAAGTCATGTCAGACAAGGATTTAAGTGTGAGATCAAGGAAGTTCATCTTTGGATGGTAGACAAAAATGCTGGAGAAACTCAGCGGGTGCAGCAGCATCTATGGAGCGAAGGAAATAGGCAACGTTTCGGGTCGAAACCCTTCTTCAGACTGATGGGGGGTGGCGGGGAGAAGAAAGGAAAAAGGAGGAGGAGGAGCCCGAGGGCTGAGGGATGGGAGGAGACAGCCCGAGGGCTGAGGAAGGGGAGGAGACAGCAAGGGCTAACAAAATTGGGAGAATTCCGTGTTCATGCCCGCAGGATGCAGAGTCCCCAAGCGGAATATGAGGTGCTGTTCCTCCAATTTTCAGTGTTACTCGCTCTGGCCATGGAGGAGACCCAGGACAGAGAGGTTGGATGGGGAATGGGAGGAGGAGTTGAGGAGGTGCTGAGCCACCGGGAGGTCAGGTTGGTTATTGCGGACCGAGTCTGAAGAAGGGTTTCGGCCCGAAACGTTGCCTATTTCCTCCACTCCATAGATGCTGCTGCACCCGCTGAGTTTCTCCAGCATTTTTGTGTACCTTCGATTTTCCAGCATCTGCAGTTCCTTCTTAAACAGTTCATCTTTGGATGTTGGCTTTAAGGTATTGGCCACATGGCATCTCCACATGGTCCAGTTCCATTGCCAAATTGACTGGACAGGTACTTGATACTCTGACATGCTTTCAACGGTCGACCAAACACTGTTGAGAAGGAAATGTCATTAGCGGAGGTTTCTCATCCCAATAGTGGACGATGAAATAAGTAGTTATATTCTATTGGTGCTACGCCTACCTTTTCTCTTTGTTGTATTCTGGACTCTGAAACAAATGGTTGAAGCCATCAGCGGCATAGTGGTGCAGCAGTAGAGTTGCTGCCTTACAGCTCCAGAGACTCGGGTTCGATCTTAACTACGGGTGTTGTCTGTATGGAGTTTGTACGTTCTCCCTGTGACCACGTAGCTTTCCTCTGCACGCTCTGGTTTCCTCCCACATTCCAAAGACGTGCAGGTTTCGACAATGCATTTCGTTGTCTCTGTACTGTACACTGACAATGACAATTAAAAAAATTGAATCTGAATCTGAGGTTTGTAGGCTAATTGGCTTCTGTAAACATTGTCCCTAGTGTGTAGGATAGAACCAGTGTGCGGGTGATCGCTGGTTGGCGGGGACTCGGTGCGCCGAGGGGCCTGTTTCCACGATGTATCTCTCAACTAGGCTAAATCAACAAGTTATCCGTGGTGCAAATAGCTTTTTTTGTGCACCAAAGTGCATATATCAACTTGTATAAATAGTTAATTATTATCTAACCATGTGCTTCATACCTTTCTTATAAACCTAAAATTCTATTGGCATTTTAATGATTTTTATTTTCATGCACTTTGAATCATTGAGTCACCATGCTGATTGTATAAGAAGAATTTCACTGTACCGAGGTATATTTGACAATAACGTGCCATTGGACATTCCTTCCATAATCAATGATTCTGGTGAAACAACCACTCTTGAAGAATCAGCATTTGGGTAAAATATCGGAAATCAAGCTTGGTATCACCCAGAAGGTAACAGTCTTTTTAGAAAACGTACAGAAATTTTTTTAAGAAAACATTTCTTTAAATGGAAGCTGCCTATACTGCTGAGTAAACATGTACATGGACCTGACTTGATTGGATTTTGCTGGCATTACCTTGCACTAAATATTATTCCCTTATCATGTATCTATACACTGTGAATGGCTCGATTATAATCTTGTATTGTCTTTCTGCAGACTGGATAGCACTCAACAATAAAGCTTTTCACTGTACCTCGATATTCGTGACGATAAACTAAACTGTAACTGTAAACTGTATTAAAGACAAACCACAACCATACTCTCTTATAGGGTGCAGTAATAACTTAGCTCCGTGAGCTGGATGAAATCAGCAGTTTTCTATAACCATTCAACCCCACCCCCACCTGAATGACTCTGTTAAAGAATAAAGGGGAGGTCATTTGAGACTGAGGTGAGAAAAAACCTTTTCACCTAAAGGGTTGTGAATTTATGGAATTCCCTGCCACAGAGGGCAATGGAGGCCAAATCACTGGATCGATTTAAGAGAGAGTTAGATAGAGCTCTAGGGGCTAGTGGAGTCAAGGGATATGGGGAGAAGGCAGGCACGGGTTATTGATAGGGGGTGATCAGCCATGATCACAATGAATGGCGGTGCTGGCTCGAAGGGCCGAATGGCCTCCTCCTGCACCTATTTTCTATGTTTCTATGATTGTTGTGGCATGTGGCCCATCAAGTCCATGTCATATCCATATGGAGCAAAAGTATTCAGCCATTGGTATAAATATATTGCTTTCTCTAACTTCATCTAACCCTTGCATTCCCTCTCTCCATCCCTCCCCCACCCAAGTTGTACCAAATTCAAAGTCGTCTTGTTGAGTCTGTACTCGTTCTGACCAAGGACACAGTCTTACATTGCCTGTTTCCTTTATCATCGTTACATTTTTGAATATCTTTCATTCATTTGTTCTATATGTGTCTACATCACCGTCCTTACCTCTAGTTTTCCTTTCCCCCGACTCGCAATCTGAAGAAGGGCCTTGACCCGAAATGTCACCTATTCCTTTTCTCCAGAGATGCTGCCTGACTCGTTGAGTTACTATAGCTTTTTGTGTCTATCTTCAATTGAAACCAGCATCTGCAGTTCCTATCGACACATCTATTCAGCCTTGTTCCCCATTAGTATCACCGGATCTGAAATGTTGACTTAAGGGGCTGTCCCACTGCGGCGACCTAATCCGCGAGTTTAGAAGAGTTTTCCCTCGACTCACTCGCAGCATGGTCGACACGTGGGCCTAGGAGGTCCTAGGAGGTCACTGGAACTCTCCTTCATGATCGAGGCAGTGGAGTGGGGTCGCTATGTAGTTACAGGCAGTCGAGGGCAGCCGTAGGCAATCTCTTCCGCTGACCGGGCATTTTAATTGGCTCATTGGAGTTTTCAGGACCAAGGAAAACCGACTGGTTATTTAAATGCCCGCTAAACTTCATTATAAGTTGTCTGGCTTCTTAAAAGTGTCTCCACTCCTTCTTCTCCCCTTCCTCGCCCCTTCTCTCTCCCCCCCCTTTCCCCCCCCCCCCCCTCCCCAGAAATTAAAAGCCTAATGGCCCTGTCCCACGATGCAGGTTCATTCAAGAGCTCTCCAGAGTTTAAAAACAAATCAAACTCGTGGTAAGCACGGAGAATGAACGTAGAGGGTACGTCGGAGCTCGGGGACGTCACTTAGTGGCTTGTAACGCTAACGGCAGGTACTCGGGAAGACTCACTAACGTCAGGTAAGCTCGGGAAGACTTGGGAAGACTCGTGAAGATTTTTTAACGTGTTGAAAAATGTCCACGAGAGCCCCGAGTACCGACGGGCGGCCATTACCGTAAAGTTCGAATCAGGGCAAACTCGGGAGAACTCTTTGAATGAACTCGTACAGTGGGACAGGGCTTTAAATGTGCCATGTTTCAACAATCATTCCAGCCAGCGATTCGACGGAATATTGCAATGCTCGGTGAGTGACCTGTTTGTGGTTATGTTGTAACTTCACGTTCTGTATCTTTGAAATCAATTTTCAGATTAGTTACAGAATTTTTGCCAGATGTTTATTGTAAAAATCAGGAGACAGTCCACACAATTCAAGCCTGAACTGTCAACATCAAAGGAAAATATGAGGAACAGCCTTCCATAATCAACGACTTCTGGAATTCTATGACATCATGTACGTCTATCTGAGAGCAAATTCATTAACGTCTATTTTATGCAGTTCATTTATTTTAACAATAACAATGTATAATTCATTTCCAAGAGGAAAGGATTAAAAATCAGTATGGAAAATGCAGTTATAGACAATAAACTAGGTGCAGGAGTAGGCCATTCAGCCCTTCGAGCCGAATGCACCCTTCTGATTGTGGATGATCATGTCTGAACATCCACAATCAGTACCCCATTCATGCCTTCTCCCCATATCCATTGACTCCGCTATCTTTAAGAGCACTATCTAAATCTCTTGAATGCATCCAGACAATCAGCCTCCACTGCCTTCTGAGGCAGAGAATTCCTCAGATTCACAATTCTCTGGGTGAAAAGGTTTTGCCTCATCTCCATTCTAAATGGCCTCCCCCTTATTTTTTAAACTGTGGGCCCTGGTTCTGGACTCCCCCAACATTGGGAACATGTTTCCTGCCTCTAGCGTGTCTAATCCCTTAAAATCTTAGATGTTTAAATAAGATATCCTCTCATCCTTCTAAATTCCAGTGTATACAAGCCCAGTCGCTCAATTTTTTCAACATATGATAGTCCCACCATCCCGGGCATTAACCTTGTGAACTTCCGCTGCACTCCCTCAATAGCAAGAATGTTCTTCCTCAAATTTGGAGACCAAAACTATTTAATCTTCAATCTTAATATGAGAGAAATAGTTTGAGTGGCATTTCTCTACCCATTATTCACTTGGAAGAAGCTTACGTCAATGCTAGGCATCGTAGAATTATTACCGTGTCTCATAGTTTCCAGTCTGCATACAAATGGAATAGAATAGAATGCCTTTTATTGTCATTCAAACAGCTTGGTTGGAACAAAATTTTCTACACTTACAATACAAAAAAAACCCAAGGCCCAAACTTAACACAGTTTACACAAACATCCATCACAGTGAATTTCCAACTCCTCCTCACTGTGAGGTGGTAAAATACAGCAAAGACTGGATTTTAACTCATGAATGTGTGCGTTGTGTGCAGGACTGCTGAACACAACTGTTAGTTGAGATATTCTTTTTTAAAGACACTGTTTCCCGTTCAAGAGAGGAGTGCCACAATTACGTAGTTGTGGGCCATCCCTTTTGACTTGGTGAATGGTTTGAGATTTAAATCTAGGATACTTAGTCATTGCTTGTCAAACTTTCTCACGAGCCAAACAGGAATAGAACTAATGCATGGTGAATCACTTCCATCCATGCTTTTACAATGTCTAACTTTACTCATTACTAAAATAAATAAGAACATCACATTAAAATCCCATTCTTTTTCATCTTTGTGACTAAGACTTATCAATTAATGCTTCAGGAGGTCACACAATAGAGAATACGCCCCAATCTCCATCTACGGGGACAGTGTGGAGAGAGTGTCCAGCTGTAAGTTTCTGGGCACTCACATTTCAGAGGACCTCACATGGTCCACCAACACCGCCGCGCTGGTCAAAAAGGCACAGCAACGACTGTTCTTCCTGAGAACATTAAAAAAGACTGGTCTGCCCCAACAGCTGCTGACAATGTTCTACCGCTGCACCACGGAGAGCATATTAACGTATGGCATCTCTGTGTGGTATCTCAGCTGCACGGAGGTGGAGAGGAGAGCTCTTCAGCGCGTCATCCACAGAGCGCAGAAGATCATTGGGACACCACTACCAGCCTTGGAGGGCATCTACCAAACATGGTGCCTCAGGAAGGCCATCAGCATCCATAAAGACTCCTCACACCCTTGTAACGGACTGTTCGAACTACTTCCCTCCGGCAGACGTTACAAGGCCTTCTACGCCCGAACCTCCAGACTCAGGAACAGCTTCATTCCCAGAGCTATAGCGGCTCTGAACCGGCCCTGGTGAGTGCCCCCCACCCCCCCTGGACTGTCTCCCTCGGATGGTCACGTCGCACAGACACGTCTGCACTGTTTTACTGTTGTAATGTTCTTTTTACAAACCATGTTTCTCGGGGTATCTAAATCTAAATTTTAATAGTTATTTAAGTTATGACATCAGATGGAAGCTGCAAACCCAAATCTCGTTGTACTTAAGTGCAATGACAATAAAAGATATTATTATTATTATTATTATTATTATTATTATTATTATTATTATTATTAAAACTCCATAATTCATGTTTGTGAGCCAACATATATTTATCTGGATTAAATATCTTTTTTTTTGTTTCTTTGCACTGCTCAATCAATTTTTAGGGAACATTTTCAATTCTATTACCTTCCAGTGCATGAGATACGTAGCAACACAGCCCAGAGGACATAGGTTTAAGGTGAGGGGGGAAAGATTTAATAGGAATCCGAGGGGTAACTTTTTCACACAAAGGGTGGTGCGTGTATGGAACGAGCTGCCGGAAGAGGTAGATGAGACAGGTACTATCGCAACGTTTAAGAAAGATTTAGACAGGTACACGGAGAGGGCAGGTTTAGAGGGATATGTGCCAGACGCAACCTGGTGGGACTAGTCTAGATGGGACATGTCGGTCGGTGTGGGCAAGTTGGGCCAAAGGACCTGTTTCCACGATGTATGACTGTGATGGAATATGATCAAATGCTTAGCTACCTCGTCAATAGCCAAAAACCTAGAAAAGTCTTCTCTTTTAATCAAATTCTCCACCATTTTAATTGCTAAACTGGCTTTTCATTCATCATAATTTTAATAATTTTCTTTGAAAATTTTCAGATGAATGTACTTTTCCAACAAAATGCCATCTGAAATAATTGTTCTTGACCTTCAATTTAAGCATCTTACGAAGGATTTTGCTATGCATCAAACACTGACTGTCTGAGTCTGCCTCAAATCTGCAGGTGCTTGAAATCTGGATTAAAAACAGACAATGCAGACTAATCTCAGCAGGCCAGACAGCACCTGTGGAGAAAGAACCTTGATTAGTGAGAAAACAAGTGTTTTTTAACTTGCAGAGAGATGTAGACCGCAAAACCATAAGGCAAAGAAGCAGAATTAGGCCATTCAGACAATTGTGGCTGCTTTGCCATTCGATCATGGCTGATCTATTTCTCCCCCATTTTCCTGCTTTCTCCCCATAACCTTTGGCACCCTTATGGGCCTGTCCCACTTAGGCGACTGTCAAGTTGCCGGCAGTCGCCTGAAAAACCGGCAACTGGAACGGCGACTGTCAGAGTGGAACACACGCGCACACACACACATCGGTTCCTTCACCAGCCCATTATGCAGGCGGGGGACAGGGAAAGCGGGGGGAGCGCTGTCTAAATGAAATTCATACGGTGCAAAGCCAAGGTGATACAGACATACACCGCGATGAACAGGAAGGTTGGCGCTGTAATTAAGACGGCTAAAGCACAGTGTACGTTAAGTCCTTTAAAAGAGGGGGGGTGAGGAGAGCAGAAGTGGAGACAGCTTTTAAGAAGCCAGAGATACACGGCTGTGAAGCTCGGCGGACATTTAACATTACCGGTCGGTTACCCTTGGTTCTGAAAATTACTGCTTACGTTTTCTTTCCCCAATGAGCCAATGAAATTCACAGGTCAGCACCGGCTACAACCTACGAGAACCTACGAGAACCTTCGACCTCCTGGCGACCCACTGGGATCTCCTGGCGACCCATCTACGGCACGAGAATTCTCGCTGCTCTCCATGGCGGCTTCATTCTGGTCACCGCAAATTCAACATGTTGAAAAATGCGCAGTGACCATAATAAGGCCGCGACTAGTTCCCAGAATGCAGGAACTCCTCGCGACCACGAAGGGACTCCCCGGCAACCACCCGCGAACATGTGCCGACCATGTGGCGACTGCATAGTCTCCTGTAGTTGCCTAAAATGTCGCCTAAGTGGGACAGGCCCATTAATAATCAAGAACCTATCAATCATTGGTTTAAAAATACCCACATCTGCCTCATTGGCTCCACACCAGTCTGCGTCAATGCATTACACAGAATCACCATCCTCTAGCAAAAGAAATTCCTGCTTATCTCCATTCTTTTATAGCGAGCCTGTGCCCTCTGGTCCTAAACTCACCCACAACTGGAAACATCCTCCCTGCATCCACACCATCTAGCCCTTTCATTATTCAGTAGGTTTTAATACGATTCCCCCCTGCTCCACCCACTCATCCTTCTAAACTCCAGCGGGTACAGGCCCGAAGGCATCAAACGCCCCTCATACTTCAACAGGTAAGGGTGAAGATAACAGAGGGAATGTTTGCGATAGGGAGACACAAGTGAGGGCAACAGATAGAGGTGCTGCCTCATATTTCCAAAAACCATGGTTTACTCTTTGGGTGTTGATCATGTTGGTATTCTCTCCCTGTAAGTGCGGCACAGTGGCACAGTGGTAGAGTTGCTGCCTTACAATGCCAGAGACCCAGGTTCGATCCTGACTACGGGTGCTGTCTGCACAGAGTTTGTACGTTCTCCCCGTGACCATGTGGGTTTTCTCTGGGTGCTCCGGTTTCCTTCCACATTCCAAAGACGTGCAGTTTTGTAGGTTAATTGGCTTCGGTAAGAATTATAAATTGTCCCTAGTGTGTGTAGGATAGTGCTAGTGTACGGGGTGATCGCTGGTCGGCGCGGACTCGGGGGACCAAAGGGCTAGTTTCCACGCTGTATCTCAAAACTAAACTACATTCAAAACAAATCTTGCAGAATTGACGGAAAGGCCTCATGTCTGAATAGTTATTAAAGTCCCTCATCTATCCCAGTTATTTTTTCTTTATAACCGTGACAAAGGGAGCTTCAAATGCTGGTCAACAAATCAGTGGCCACTTCTCAGAAATGCAATATGGAAGTTAAGTGTCCCAGTAAAGATTCTTGGACTCCATATTGTCACATTAATCAACAAAGATCAGTAGCTGGAGTTGAAAGTTCAGAAAATGGCTCCAAATCACTCTGAAAATGGAAGAATGAATGATTGGCATTTGTTGTAGCACATTTAGCAACTCAGAAAATTAATAACCAACAAGATACTTTTAAAGCAGTTAGCAATGTTAGCTTAAGTTGTTAAAAAAAACCCACAGTAGATTTGCAATCCAAAGATTTAAAATATATAATTCAAACCCACTGCATTCCACACATGGTATTGCCATGATCCCAATAGGCCTGAAGCCATAATATCCCACAGGGACTTTTTCTCTTGCATAATCGGTACAGCATTGTCAATCTCTGCTTACACATTTACCTTTATTAAAGCCGCTCAGACTATTTATATGGTATCACCAGGGATCGATGTAAATGTCAGTTTGTTTTAAGATTCATTTTTCCAGGGTTAGCCTTCTTTTTTTTCGTGCGTTTCACACATGCCGTGCTGGTCAGAAAATCTATTTTCCCATCTATTCTGCATTGCACAACATACAGGGTACGTTTTCCAATGGCTCTTTTCCCAGAAAGAAACTTAACACCTCGCACAAGAATTCCTGTATATGCGTTTTTAACATTGCGACAGTATCTGCCCGGCAATCGACTAGTAAATCAGATAGAAAACCCTTTGAGCTTTTGGGATTGTTAATGGCATCATGTAAATAGAATTCCACTTTATTACTGAAGACATTGAGCTGATAATTTGAAAGGTAAAATATAATTAAAGCCATCAATAAATTTTCATTCGGCAGTATTCTTGTTAAATTTTCACAGACATCAGGATTCACATCAGGAAACAGGCCCTTCAGCCCACCAAGGTGGCACGTTTATACTAATCTTACATTAGTACCATTTTATAATTCTTGCACATTCCCATAAAATGGGAATATTTAGTGCCACTCACCTGCACACTAATGCCCCTGTCCCACTTAGGAAACCTGAACGGAAACCTCTGGAGACTTTGTGCCCCACCCAAGGTTTCCGTGCGGTTCCCGGAGGTTCCTGGAGGTTTTTGTCAGTCTCCCTACCTGCTTCCACTACCTGCAACCTCCGGCAACCACCTGCAACCTCCGGGAACCGCACGGAAACCTTGGGTGTCTCCAGAGGTTTCCATTCAGGTCTCCTAAGTGGGACAGGGGCTTAAGGGCAATTTACAGCAGCCAATTCACCTACTGACACGTACATTTTTTGGGATGTGGGTGTAAAACAGAGCGCCCACAAGAAAAACCTAGACAGTCACACAACAACTTGCAAACTCCACATAGTCAGCACCCAATGTCAGAATTGATACTATGTCGATGGAGCTTTGAGGGAGCAGCTCTACTAGTTGCACCACTCGGTCATCTCTAAATTTAACAATTAATGAAAATAAACCCCATTCATAACTTGGTAACTTTGATTCCCTTTTTAGGATTACCTTGAGTTTCCACGGTAATCAAAGTCATCAAAGTAAACAGACAGCATCTGGGCTCAGGATCGAACCCGGTTCCCTGGTGCTGAAAGGCAGTAATTCTACCACTGTGTGGCCTCATTCTCCATCCCCAAGTGACTTTGAACTGAGTAACTTTGGCAAGATATTAAAAGATCAACTACATTGGCAATGTCTGGTGTCACATATAGGCAACATGCAGTAAGAAGAGCATATTTTCTGCCCTGACAGCATAGGTAAAAGACACAAGGCAGATCAGAAGGGCATTCGCTCGTCATACATACATACATACATATATACAATTTGTCACCCGTTGTACATCCTAGGATTTGACCTCTTCCCCAATGGATATTTAAAGAGAATAAAGTAATTTGAGTTACAAAAGACAGATTTCATTTTTTACCATTTTCCGACAGATACGCCAGCTCATCCTGTCCTGGGGATCCCAGCAGATAGCAAAGAACAGACT
Source organism: Leucoraja erinaceus (assembly GCF_028641065.1). Lineage (NCBI taxonomy): Eukaryota > Metazoa > Chordata > Chondrichthyes > Rajiformes > Rajidae > Leucoraja > Leucoraja erinaceus. The sequence goes on from NC_073389.1 coordinate 47,501,389, forward strand.
GGAATGCGGATGCAGAATAGAGAAGAGAAAGGTTCACAGAAGGAATAGTTTCAGTTTTCCTATTGAGTTGAGAGGAAAAAGTAGAACAGTTGAATTGGTTTTAGAATGAGATCAGTGGAATCAAGTACATAGAGGATTAGGCATTGCCCGAGCAAGGAAAGACGGAGCACAAGCAGATTAATAACCATCAACCTTAAAAAATCCCCACCACTTTGATTTATTTCCCTAGTGCGTAACACATTTTTACTTTCCTCTTTGAAATATTTCTCTCATTGATTTTTGAAAGGTCTATTGAATCTGTTTTTACTACCCTTTTACTACCCTTTTACTACCCTTTCTGGCAGTAAATTATCAAGCACAAATCTTAACTTATAAATAAAAAATCAGCACGCCTGCTACTTTTCCAAAGCATCTTAATGCATGTATCGTGGCTACTGATCATCCTGCTTCATTTCTCTCTGTTTCCACAGTCAAAATCCCTCTAATTTTGAGCAGGAAGAGGAAGATATATGGTCATATGGTTATAAGATGCGACCTATGCCAAATGTATTATTTTCGGAAGTAACTTAATTTTGTGGCTAAGCTTATGAAATAGAAACATTTCCACGATTTTTCTAACCTCCATTCTTCACAGAAATTGTTGAGAGTGTTTCCTTTCACAATTACAGTTCACTCGTTTTGTGATGAATGTTACATATTTATCATCTGAATTTTAGAATTTGATTCAAGCAATTCATCTGTGGTCCTCAACACACTTGCAATTGCCAACGTCTGCAATTCCTTGTTTCTCCAATTACCAGTGTTGCAGAAATCTTCAGAGTGAGATCTCCTTTCCAACTGAGTCAGGTTTCACCTATTTCTGCTGCATTTAATTTTAAGAGCACACCAAATTACTCTTTTCATCCAAAATGATTAAACCTTAAGGTAAATGAATGACCTGGCAGGTTTAAAGTGGTGCATTATGACCAAAGTGATGGGATTGCTGGCATTTCTTACAGTAACCATTACAATGCATTAAACATACTGATCTTACAGAGGTGTATCTAATCTTATAGAGGTGTATAAAATCATGAGAGGTATAGATCGGGTAGATGCACAGTCTCTTGCCCAGAGTAGGGGAATCGTGTACCAGAGAGCATAGGTTTAAGGTGAAGGGGGAAAGATGTTATATGAATCTGAGGGATACTTTTTTCACAAAAAAAGAATGGGGGGGTGTATGGAACAAGTTGCTGGAGGAGGTAGTTGAGGCAGGGGCTATTGCAACGTTTAAGAAACAATTAGCTAGATACATGGGTATCCCAGGTTTAGAGGGATATGGGCCAAACGCAGGCAAGTGGCACTATGGGACATGTTGGTCAGTGTGGGCAAGATGGGCCGAAGGGCCTGTTTCCACATTGTATGGCTCTATGACTCTATACAGCCACACATAATGAAATAGTTTAATATGGGCCAAGAGGATGCCAATTTTTAAATAAGGTGCCTATAAAACACAGGGTCTGAGTTATGATATCAAATGGCAGAGCTCAATACATTTAAATTTAGGAAGACAGCCCATGACACATTATTGGTTTCTGCATCACGAGGTTATGTTTATCCGTGTGCCTACAATTCTACGTTTTACAAAAGGACAATAAATTTGAGCTTCAGTTACACAATTGCTCGGTAAAAGTATTTGGTAATGATGTGTTTATCATAGGGAACACACACTGATTCGAAGGTACACAAAAATGCTGGAGAAACTCAGCGGGTGCAGCAGCATCTATGGAGCGAAGGAAATTTCTATTTCCTATTTCCTATTTGCTCCATAGATGCTGCTGCACCCGCTGAGTTTCACCAGCATTTTTGTGTACCTTCGATTTTCCAGCATCTGCAGTTCCCTCTTAAACACACTGATTCGACATTTAAATCAAACATGCATCGGGGACTCGATATTTTAGTTTCACAACTTTGTACATGCCTATTGTGTGGAAATCTTTCTGGCTGAAGTTGATTATTCCCCCTGAAATCTTCAGCCATTTGAATTTCAGTAAATCTCAGGCTTCTGAACAGCCCAGTCTTCCTGGAATTCCCCTAAATCGTGTAAGGGGTTTGATCTTACAGCATCAGGCTTAACACAGGATATGAGGCCTCATGAATATCAATGGAGAATTTCAGCATGTTGATTATGAAGCAAAAGGTAAAAATGTTCAAATATCTCGTCGTAATTAGCTTGGAAAGAATTATTTCTGTGTGCGTTTCTGAATTTGCTGAATCTGATTTAAACCTGCATGAGCCAAATCATTAAAATAATAGTTATTCAAACTTTGAAGTTTTATACATAAATTACTGCTAAGAAATTCTTGGCTTTTTGCTAGCGCTACATACTCTATGGAGTCGAGTCAGCACTTTGTACTCTGTCTCTGAAATGTATTCCATTCTGTATTCAACTCCCCATGTGCTCTCGATTACTGCTAGGCTGTTGGAAAAATTAACCTCAATAGAAATGTTTGTATTTCTTGGTTCATTGAATATTTCATAATTTTTGAAAATGAACTGCAACAAAGCAACTTTGGATGAAAGGCCCGAGTCCTTCTGTATGTCTGTAGACTTGGAAATGCCACAACTCCACTAATTTTCAAGGCAGATATTTGACAATAAACAGTCTTAGGTTTTGACCCATTCTTTTTCAAAACCTAATGTTATCCAAATCTGAGGAAAATATTGAGAACAAGTCCACGCAGCCAAGTCATAAATAGTTGAAGCAAAATTGGATTGGATGTGGACCTGGAGAGTTTGGGATCATAAAACTCTGATTTATTATTTTTGATACAAAATATAATATTAAAAAAAGGGGGGACTTCAGAAATAGCTTTTTTCACCTTGGAAATATTGGTTAACCAGAAAATTGAGTAGCAATCTTGCCATAATAAATCAATAAAGGCTTATTACCTTTCTAACTTAAGTAGTGTGGAATAGACAATTTCCTTTACAATCACCTGATACTGGGGCTCATGTTGTCGACCTCCCCGTGATGAGCCCCTGTCAACTGACCTGTCAGGCGAACAACAACAAACAGAGACAGCAGCAGCGCCGCAGCTTGGTGCCAACTCGGAGCATACGCCCTTTTTAAGGCGGGCACCTACGGATATCGAACCGGATGGCATCACCCTGCTGCGGACTTCTGCTGCCTCAAACGCAAGAGGAGGAAGACCTGATATCATTGCTAAGAACACCCAACCAAGATAATTGTACATCATCAAAAAAGTAAGTTGTAACAAAAGACCGTAAGTCATAGTTGTAATGCATTTCAAAGCCCAGAAGTGAAAGGGAAATGTCTGAACTTGTAACACCTTAAGCTCCTGTTTGGAGCAATGATATAACAATTGAGGCTTCACACAAAGATAGTTACCTGGATCCATTGACCTGATTAGGATTGTACTCCATCTTGATGTTCACTCTGGCCGGTGGCTGTGATAACCACTCTTGCTGAGGAACACGTGGGCTGATCTTTGAAGTCTGTCCATAGTCACTTGATGAAGACGCTGTCATTTCCGTCTTGGCTAGGTGTGGCGTTCCGTAGGTACACTCAAATAAGGACTGGTCTTCACTGACTACCGATAATGCTTCCTGTGGGAAAGAAAGATACGCAGGTCATGTCTGAGATTCTTCTTCCGAATCTTAGTCTGCACTGAAACGAATGAAACATTACTTTTGAGTTTGGTTCACTAAGAATGTGCTTCAAGTATTATCATTTTGGTGGACAATGCAAGTCTTTTAAAATAATGTCTTCAAGTCAACTCTTTTTTTAAAGAGGAGACAATACCAAAACACTAAACACCAATGAAATTAATAGTCTGAAGAAGGGTCTCAACCCAAAACTTCTCCCATTGCTTCTCTCCAGAGATGCTGCCTGTCCCGTTGAGTTACTCCAGCTTTTTGTGTCTATCTTCGGTTTAAACCAGCATCTGCAGTTCCTTCCTACACAATTAAATTAAAATCTTTGTCCTGTAATTCAAAGTTGCCAATTTCAAATGATTTGATATTTTAATTGAAAATGTTGGGAGTTTTTAATTGAAAATGTTGGGAGTTCGTTCTGTCCCAGTCACTGCTTAATTGAACTCAATAGGTAATTCAATGTTATATTCAAATATTGCTAGGTTCAAAGAACCAGGAATATTAGATTGCATTTTTATATTTCTCGCAACGTAGAAAACCATTCAGCCTTCGAGTCTTCTTGGAGCAGTCCCACCAATTCTCTTCCCTCCTCTGTTCTTTCGCACAGTCCTCCTGCTGGCAATTTACAGTGGAATATCTTTGGAATGTGGGAGAAAACCAAAGTGTCCGGAGGAATCCCATGCAGTCACAAAGAAAACATGCTAACTCCACAGAGACAGCACCTGAAGTCAGAATCGAACCCACGGCTCTTATGCTGTGAGATAGCAGAGCAAATCATCGTGCACTATGCCAACCTTGTCCCCTTATCATTGATTTGCTTTTGCCAAATTCCTTTGCACGAATTCACATCAGTTTATGTGACCATGTTGGACAACTCTTAAAAGTGAGTGATTATTCTGTTCCTGATTCAACCTTTACCCACTACATTCTACGAGGCTGCTGCAGGAGCTAAAATAAGATCAGATACAAATGAGACAGTAACTGCAATTAAATTGCCCAGTGATTTTTTTCTCCACCATTTCTGTATGTTCTACAATAGCCAGAGGTTATGCTCAGAAACTCATCCCAATTGAAATATTTGAAGCCGTGTTTCACTATTCTACTGCATGCAGCAAGAACCAGATCATAAATATCAAAATAAGTAAAATATTTACATTGCACTCTATAAAAAGAAGGAAATATTGAAGTGGTCTGTCTGTACTCTTATGGGCCTGTCCACTCCTGGCCTAGACATTGGCTTATCTCTGAACAGTGTCATCTTTCAACTTAGACCAAACTTTAAAGAAGGGTTTCGGCCCGAAACGTTGCCGATTTCCTTCGCTCCTTAGATGCTGCTGCACCCGCTGAGTTTCTCCAGCATTTTTGTGTACCTTAGACCAAACTCCTGTTGGCCTTAACGTAATAAGAAGGAACTGCAGATGCTGGTTTATACCAAAGATAGACACAAATTGCTGGATCAGTCGCCGAGTGACACAACAGATCCGAGGAAGATTCACGACCCAAAGTGGCACCTATCCTTGTTCTCTGGAGATGCAGCCTGACCCACTGAGTTACTCTAGCACTTTCTGTTGATCTTGTTGGCCTTATCTCGCTTGGTCATTTTGGTTTAAAAAGTAGATTTATTGGTCATTTACATTTGCTGTAGTGAAACTGTGCAATGTTGCTGTGTTATTTGTAATACAATAATACTTGTATCCTTCATAAATATTTTTTGAGATCTATCCAGGCGTCATATATATTACCATATAACTATGAGCTGTCTTTGTTTATAATGCCAGTTTCAAACTATCTGCTCATAAATCAATGATCGAGATATCAGTTTAGTTTAGTCACGTTTAGTTTAGTTTAGTTTAATTTAGCTTAGTTTAGATAAATTTAGTTTAGTTTAGTTTAGTTTATTGTCTGTCACTGTGGCAAAGAATTCCACGGATTCACCACCCTCTGATCAATGATTCTAATCATGTATAGTCTTTCCACTTACTGGATAGCACACACCAAGAAGGCATTTTACTGTACCTCTAAACTAAGCAAGACTAATGTAAACTGATGTTTAGATCATTGATTTAGAGCAAATTGGTTTAAACTGAAATTCTAAAAGAAGAAAAAGCTCACAGTTATATGTTAAGATACATGGATCTAGGATATTCTAAATCTCTAAAATATATGAATGGGGAACAATCAAAAAAGACATAGAAAAGGTACTTGTCAAATGTAGCTAAGAAAACCATTATCTTTGTCTCCAGGGAGGGAAAGCAACTAAAATAATTGCATTTGATTGATGTGGCGATGACAATGTTGCAATGGTGTTTTTAATGTCCCAGGATCTTGTTTCAGTGCAAACCATTTCTCCACATCCTTGTGTTGTGGAAACATGGGGAAAAGTTTTCCCAAACATTATTCAACAGAAGTAGAAAACAAATTGAAGTTGTTAACATGTGGCAAACCAACAAAGTGATCGCAGACCAACAAAGTGCTTTGACAATATTTTAAGATCAGTTTGGCAGATTTCGGAGTGCGGAGTTGGTGTCAGGAGGAACTGAAAGCGCTTCATGTATGCCTTGTGCAAGAACAGTCTGCTGACACAGGGTGGACCAGGTTTAAGCTTATTATTGTCACATGTATCGAGGTACCGTGAAAAGTTTTGTTTTGCATGCTATCCAAACGGATCAGATATGCATAGATATAATCAGTTCAAACTCAAGTAAAAGATATAGAGCCAAGAGGAAGATACAAAGTACTGAATATAGCAGTATACTGTATAACAGTGTTAGAGACAATGGTGGGAGCATAATTAGAGTTTGAAAAGTATCATATTCATGTTCATAAGCTATAGGAGTAGACTTAGGCCATTTGGCCCATCATGTCCACTCCGCGAATCAATCATTGCTGATCTATTCTTTACAATGGAGGTCCTGCTGCTCAATTGATTATCAGGATAATCAGTGATTAGTACGGGTGTCAGAAGTTATGGGGAGAAGGCAGGAGAATGGAGTTAGGAGGGAGAGATAGATCAGCCATGATTGAATGGGAGAGTAGACTTGATGGGCCAAATGGCCTAATTCTAGTCCTATCACATGATCTTATGATCTATCCTTCTCTGCCAACCTGATTCTCTGTCTTCTCCCCATAACCCCTGATACCCGTACTAACCAAGAAGAATTCATACAATCTTGTAAATGTCAAGTTCTCTTTTGCTGTCAGTGTTTTCAAACTGAACACAATTTTCTTTCAGCTGAAAAAGTTGGGATTATTATGGAAAGGAATGCTATTTATTGTCATTCAAACCTAGGTTTGAACAAAATTTCATTTCTACATTTTTTTACATTACAAAAAAACCCAAGACGCACACTTGTAATTGCCTACTATGTTCTGTTGTGCTGAAGCAAAGCAATAATTTCATTGTCCTATCAGGGACACATGACAATAAACTCACTTGAACTTGAACTTTACATAAACATCCATCACAGTGAATCTCCAAATCCCTACCTTTATTTCAGCAAGCAGGGTGGGATATAAAGTCCGTTGTGGGAAAAGGTTTGCCAATTCAATGGCCAAACCTGTGGCCAATACTATTCAAGAGTGTGATACTGATATTGCTGTTAACAGTTGAGCAGTGGGACCCCCCATTGTGAAGAGTAAACTAACAGAATGAATCATACTATTGTGAATGGATGTTCTTTCCAGGGTGAAATTGGACAACAATGCCGAAAGAGATTCAGCTGTTTTTCCACTGCTAAAGCCCTTAGTTTAAAAACCCAAGGTTCGTTTAACTTTCCAGTGGAGAAACAGAAGGAGAGAATGCCATAAGGAGGTGGAAACCATGGCGGAAGGAATTGTACTACAAGGTTCCAAAGTATCGGGATACAGGTCATGATGACATGAGGTCGGGAATGTAGCATGAATGGAAATCCTGGCGTTGATTAAATATTCCCTTGGCTGTAAGTCATTGGGTATTTTTAAAGTGGGGATTAAGAGTTTCTTGATTAGTAAGGGCATCAAAGTTAAGGGGGAGAGGGGAGGAGAATGGGGTTGAGAGGAAACGAAAGATCAGCCGTGATTGAATGGTGGGGTTGACTTGATGGACTAAATAGCCTAATTCTGCTCCTAGTCCAGGGAAATCCAGAACAAGGGGTCACAGCTTAAGGATAAAGGGGAAATCTTTTCGGACTGAGATGAGAAAAAACATTTTTTACACAGAGAGTGGTGAATCTCTGGAATTCTCTGCCACAGAAGGTAGTTGAGGCCACAGTTCATTGGCTATATTTAAGAGGGAGTTAGATGTGGCCCTTGTGGCTATAGGGATCAGGGGGTATGGAGAGAAAGCAGGTACAGGATACTGAGTTGGATGATCATCCATGACCATATTGAATGGCGGTGCAGACTCGAAGGACAGAATGGCCTACTCCTGCACCTATTTTCTATGTTTCTATGTTTCTAAGACTTATGAACTTATGAATGCACAAAAGCAGAAAAAGCAACTTTGCAAGTGGTTAAGAAATATCATTGACCAAATACGTTAATTTGGTTTCTCTCTCCACAGATGCTGCCTGCCCCACTGAGTAGTTCCAGCATTTGTTTAAGAAAGAGATGCAGATGCTGGAAAAATCGAAGGTAGACAAAAATGCTGGAGAAACTCAGCGGGTGAGGCAGCTTGTATACAGAGGCAGCTTGTATGGAGCGAAGGAGTAGGTGACGTTTTGGGTCGAGACCCAGCATTTAATATTTAATGAAAGGTAAAGATTGTCTGAATATTTTTATAACTGATTTCAGACTGCAGGAATATGAGATTCACCATATTCCATTGCAAACTAATTATTCTTACAACCTTTGATCTTACTGCCAAGCAGATGTTCCTCCAATTATTATTGGAATGTGAATGAACAAAATATCAACTGATGTTTCTCGGGATTTTGTTCCACAGATTATTCTAACCTTTATTCTTGTTTAAAAGTTATTAACTTCGTGTTCTATTAGTGCAGCGAGAAGCATTGAGCTAATACCCATTGTTACATCTAACATCTAGACCTGCCAAAGTTTTCAATGACGGATATAATCTAACTTTTTGATTATCCTCCCTCGCATATGAACAAGTTGGGATTCACTCATCAAATAAATCAGTTTCATCATATTTTTTCTGAAATGTCCTCAATTAAATAGTCTTACAGAGTGGAAGCAGGTCCTTTTGGTCCAACTTGCCCACATCAGCCAATATGCCCCTGCGTTTGGCCCATATCCATCTACACATGTCTTACCTGGATGTACAAATATACCATGCACAAATGTATCCATTTGTACAAATGTACCGTGTACAAATGTTGATGATCAATGCTGAAATCCTGCTTTAACGTGGAATGCAGAAGGGCAGGCCAAGTAGCACCATGTCTACTTAAAAACGACTGCCTGTTGGTGAAGAATGCCCTATCTCGCATTTGGCCCTTATCCCTCTAAACATATCCTAACCATGTACCTGTCCAAATGCTTCTGTACTCAGCAAAATAGACAATGGCTTAGAAATTGTGTTTTCACCGATTTAACAGCGCAAACTAAACATAGAAAATGATCTAAGGTTGGGTTTCATTTGGGACATAGCCAGGCATTTTAATCCGATCCAGAGTTGGATTTGCCTGGTCAACATGTGTCTTGCCAAGAATTACCAACCCAATGTGTGGCTCACCCAGCTGTGTTTAAATGGCCCTGTAGTCAGCTACCAAACTGATTTTTTTTTAAATTAGAAACCTATCTGAGTTACTTAACTATGAGGGAAGATTTGGAAGAAGGGAAGAGATCCCTCTTTAATGTGGCTCAACAATGTTACCATCATTCGGAAAATGTTCACAAGTACAATTTGGCATTTAAGAAAGCATGAAAATTATGAATTCCCTGAGCAGGTTTTATCACAACAAAGTTTGAACTTTGGGTCGATTTGACAAAATTCCCTTCTGGAGTGTTAAAAGAAATTGTTTGAAGTTGGCTGCTGAGCGGTTATATTTTTCTGACATATTTTTATTGCTCTGCTTTCTATTCAAGCTTTTTTGACCTTGAATATGTTTGTGTCCATTTTTTTTTTAATAGCGTTGCCATGCAAACCTATTTCCTGCGCTCATATCCTTTCCTACCTCATCCAAACGCCAAGAAAACAGCAGGAAAAGCAAGTGAGAAACTTGAAAACAAATGACTTCCACTGAACAATAAGCAGCGAGTAGGCAAAAGCCATTGGTATCTGGGGAATCGGGCAGCTTAATGCCTGCGATCAGGTCCTTTAACCCTTACAGGAAGTTCGGAGGACAATCGTAATACAAACGTTGTGTGATGCAAGGCTTTGTCTGTTTAAAGCTGAGAACTAAAGATATGGTGGGAGGTTTTAAATAGGACAAAGTCGACAGGATCATTCATTATAGAATCTCACATTTCAGTACAGGATGTGAGGGGGAAAAAATGTCACATTTCTCACCTTCATCTTTCAACATCTCTCTCAAATTCATTGGCTTAAAAATTCTTTGGCCCGTAAAATAGCACGTACCCCCGGGATCTGTGCATGTCTATGCAAACGCGTGGAGAAATGATTTCTGATGTACACAATATACAGGCCATAATTTTAACAAGAATGACCAAGCTCGATTACGTACAGAACTCATTATGTACTCAAGGGAGGGCGCAATGGCGCAGCGGTAGATTTGCCTCCTTACAGCGCCAGAGACCCAGGTTCAATCCTGACTAAGGGCGCTGTCTGTATGGAGTTTGTACTTTCGCCCTGTGACCACGTGGGTTTTCTCCAGGTGCTCCAGTTTCCTCCCACACTCCAAAGGCGTACATGTTTGGAGGTTAATTGGCTTCTGTAAATTGTAAAAATTGTCCCCAGTGTGTAGGATAGTGCCAGTGTGCCGGGTGATTGCTGGTTGGCACGGACTCGATGGGCGAAAGGGCCTGTCTCCCCACTATATCTCTAAAGTCTGCAGAGATACCTTGCATTTCTGAATGATACAAGACATCAGAACAACATAGAATAGACATCAGGCATGGGGTGGCTCGTAAGGTAGAGGTTGGCAGCAGGATCAGCCACTGCATGCGGTGGAATTTCATTGGGCAGACTTAAGGGTATAAGGTCATAAGGGACAGGAGTAGAATTTGGCCATTCGGCCCGTCAAGACTACTCTACCATTCAAACATGGCTGATGTACCTCTCCCCCCTAACCCCATTCTCCTACCCTCTCCCCATAACCTGTACTAATCAAGAATCTATTTATCTCTGCCATAAAAATATACACTGACTTGGGCCTCCATAGCCTTCCATGGCAAACAATTACACAGATTCACCACCCTCTGACAAAAGAATTGTCTTCTCATCTCCCTCCTAAAAGAAAGTCCTTTAATTCTGAGGCTATGACCTCTAGTCCTAGACTCTCCCACTAGTGGAAACATATCCACCATATCCAAGCCTTTGCGCTTTTTGCCCTTGAATGGTGGACAGTCTATAGGAGTGAGCACTAATATTCTCAGATGGTCAAATATTGTTTTGACTGAGGTGCTCGAGAGAGATCAGAACAAATTCCCTTAAGATGGAAGACAAATATATTGTAGACATAGCATCATAGAGTCATGTAGTCATATTGCTTAGGCAAGTTGGACTGAAGGGCGTGCTTTCCACACTATATGACTGTAAGCTATGGCCCTTATGAGCTAAATGGTCCTTATTATGTATTGAGTCATGGATCTATATGTCACAGAAACAGCTCACCGAGTCCGCACCGATCATTGAGCAAGCATTTCCTTGCTAGACCTAAACACTAATTCCATTTTATTCTCCCCGTGTTGTCTTTAACCTCTTTAACCCAGATTTCACCACTTACTTCCACACTGAGAGCCACCCACTGTAGCCACTGAAGCTACCTGCACATCGTCACGGTGTGGGATGACATGGAAGCCCTGGGAGGAAACCCACGCTATCACGGGGAGAACATGCAAACTCCACACAAAAGGACAGGATTAAACCCATGTTGCTGACACTGTAGGGTGGTAGCACTACTTCCTGAGCCACCCCATATGCCTTAGTGTAACTTAGTAGGTCAGGCAGCATCTCTGGAGAACATGGATAGGTGATATTTGGGGGGGTCGGGACCCTTCTTCAGGCCAATTATTGAAGAAGGATCCTGACCTGAAACGTCACCTATCCGTATTCTCCAGACATGCTGCCGGACCTGCTGCGTTACTCCAGCGTTTTGTGTTGTTTTTTGCAAACACTTAATGTCCCGTGTAGTTTGACTGTATTGGCAATAAATCACTCAGGTTGTTTGCTCAGATAGAACATAGAAAAGTACAGTACGGGAACAGACCCTTCGGCCCACCGTGTCTATGCCGAACATGATGCCAAGTTAAATTAATCTCCTCCGCCTGCTCCATTCGCAGCATATCCATGTATTGATCCAAAATCCTCTAAAGTGCCACCATCATATTTGCCTCCACCATCATCCGGAGAGCGTGCTCCAGACACCTAGTTCACCCTGTGTAGAAAATCTTGCCCTGCACAGCTCACTTAAAGCTGTGCCCTCTGGTCATTGATAGGTTCCACCTCTCTCTACCCCATCTATGCCTCTCATTATTTCATGTGCATCTATCAGGTTCCCCGTCAACCTTTGGCGATCTAGAGAAAACAATCCCAAGTCTGTTCAATCTCTCCTTATAGCTAATGCCCTCTAATCAAGTCAGCATTCTGAAAAAAACCTTTTCTGCACTCTCTTCACATCCTTCTTTAATGGGTAACCAAAGCTGCGTGCAATTCCCAATCGTATATGATGGAGATACATCAAGATGCTGTCTGACCCACTAAGTTACTCCAGACTTTTGTGTCTATCTGCAATTCTCCAAATGCAGCCTAACCAGATTCTTACAGAGCTGCATCATGACTTTCTGACTCTTAAGGGCCTGCCCCACGTGGGCGTCATTTGCGCGTCACGCATGTGGCGTGTGAGGTTTTTGAGAATCCCAAAATCCTGCGGGGGGCCGCGCGCTGCCGCGTGTTAATGCCTACGCCACCATGCGCCATGCGCGCATAATGCACGCCATGCGCACAAATGCACGCCATGCGCACCTTGCGTCGTGACGCGTAAATGATGTTGCAAAAATGACTCGCAAATGACGCTCAAGTGGGACAGGCCCTTTACACTCAATGCCCCAAATGATGAAGGCAAGTTTACCATATGCCTTCTTTACCACTCTATCTACTTGTGTTGCCACTTTGCCAGAGTGTTGCCAGAGAAAATCATTTTTTACACAGAGAGTGGTGAATCTGTGGAATTCTCTGCCAGAGAAGGTAGTTGAGGCCAGTTCATTGGCTATATTTAAGAGGGAGTTAGATGTGGCCCTTGTGGCTAAAGGGATCAGGGGGTATGGGGAGAAGGCAGGTACGGGATACTGAGTTGGATGATCAGCCGTGATCATATTGAATGGCGGTGCAGGCTCGAAGGGCCGAATAGCCTACTCCTGCACCTATTTTCTATGTTTCTATGTTTCAGGGAGTTATTGACCTGGGCCCGTAGCATAAAGTAGTATCGGGTGGCACATATTGCGGGGTTTGGATTTGGATCAGCCCCTTTCATATTCTCAACATTAATAAGTGAAGGAAACTGGTGGGGTATCAGATCTCTGCACAGAGATGCTTCACAGATAACTGCAGCTAATCTGCACCAAGCGGTTGAATCTAATCATCAACCATCTCTTCAACTGCAACTGGGTTCTCTGGAATATGTGTCGCAATGTTTTTAATGTGTTCTTGGGACTGGCAAGGTTTTATTTCAGAAGCAATAAATAATAACTTCCTTGAACCAAGATCCACGCACCACCCAACTGTGACAGGAGATACAAAGAACTGCAGGTGCCAGTTTACAACCAAAAAAAAGACACAAAGTGCTGGAGTAACTCGGCAGGTCCGGCAGCATCTCTGGAGTACATGGATAAGTATCGTTTTGTGTTGGGACCTTTCTTCAGACAGGTTGTTCTCTTGTGAAAAAATGAGTGAGGACAGGGAAGGAATGTTTTTCCTTTGTTGATGCAAACTATAATTGACAACATTTAATCAATTAAATTTGTTGAATTGGCAAACTTTTGTTCCCGAACTGCTACACAACTAGCAAGGTCTATAAATTGATGAGGACTTTCATGATGAAAAAAAATTGCAACTGTGGTTCCTTATACAAACCAATTTCTTTGCATTTACAACTAAGGAACTGCGCCCGACAATGATTTATGTACCTAGCCATGAAACTCTGTCTTGCATTTTGCTTTTCCCTTCCCTCTCTTCCCTCAATGTTTTGCAATGTACTTAGCTTCTCCATTTCACTGGGGTACATTTTAAAGAAAACAATAATCTCATTCATATCCAAAGCACATTGTCAAATTAAACAATAAAAAATAGCTACATTAGTTCTGAATTTCTTTTCACTGGGAGAGATAAGCCCATTCACTTTAGTTTAGTTTAGCTTAGAGACACAGCGCGGAAACAGGCCCTCCAAGTCCGCGCCAACCAGCGATCCCAGTACCTCAGCAGTATCCTACACACTAGGGACAATTTACGATTTTACTTAAGCCAATTAACCTACACACCTGGGTGTCTTTGGAGTGTAGGAGGGAACCAGAACGCTCGGAGAATACCCATGCGGTCACAGAGAGAACGTGCAAACTACGGGCAAACCCGTGGTCAGGGATCGAACTCGGGTCTCTGGCGCTGTAAGGCAGCAACTCTACCACTGCGCCACCCCCATTATTGAGCATAAATCACATGTAAAAATCATGGATCAGCACTTTCAATTACAAAACATAGAAAATAGAACAGTGCAGCGCGGGAACAGGCCCTTCGGCCCACGATGTTTGTGCTGTCCACAATCCCATGTTAAACTGCACGTTGTCTGCTTGCCTGTATTTTACACCCCTCAATTCCCTGTCTGTTCATTGTCCATCGAAAAACCTCTTAAAAGTTGCTACTGTATCTGCTTCTACCACTTCCCAGGCTCTGTATAAAAGAACTGCCTTGTAAATCTCTTTTAAATTTCCCCCTCTCACCCTAAACTCACCACCTCTTATATTTGACTCGCTTTAATGCAGATATCACTTCCCCTTGGGTTTTTTTTTCCCTACTTGCAATCACCAATGTACCTGGTTCATATTCATTGTTTTGAACGGAAGTTGTATCAAAAGGCCATGCTTCAATACCGTTGTAAAAAAAAGCTCACAAACAAATGAGGTGTACGTGATGAAGATATCAGTGGACTGCGTGTGAATAAGTATCTTTTTCTGTGTGTAAAAGAGCATCATTGCTCATGGTCTGTGAGTCTGGAAGCTGTGAGGTTCAGAACTATTCATGCCACAGGCATGACTGGCCTGTTCTGTCTACTGGGGGCCGGGGACCCATGTGCTATTGGCTACCACAGGGACGTGTCTTTAAAAGCAATCACCCGCATCCCACAGGTCAGTAGGCAAATATTGTGGCAGCTGTCTAACATGCAGCTAGTCCTGTAAACACACAGGTTAGATTCTAAAGCTCTTAAAGAGATGCAAACCGAGATTAAGGGCGGCACGGTGGCGCAGCGGTAGAGCTACTGCCTTACAGCGCCAGAGACACGCGTTCAATCCTGACCACGGGTGCTTGTCTGCGCGGAGTTTGTACGTTCTCCCCGTGACCTGCGTGGGTTTTCTCCAAGATATTCGGTCTCCTCCCACACGCCAAAGATGTACAGGTTTGTCGGTTGATTGGCTGGGTATATGTGTAAATTGTCGCTAGTGTGTGTCGGGTAGCGCTAATGGGCGGGGGTCGCTGGTCGGCGCAGGATGGTTAGCACGCAACAAAAGCTTTTCACTGTACCTCGGTACACGTGGCAATAAACGAAGCTGTCTAGCTAACAGAGACATCCAAACCCAGAGGGCGAAGGTTTAGCGTGACGAGTATTAGAAGGAATCTGAGGGAAAGTTGGAACGCACTGTCTGAGAAGGTGTTGGAGGCAGATATTCTCACAACATTTGGACATGCACTTGAGTCACCAAGCCATAGAGGTGCTGAGAGCCCAGCATAGATGAGTACTCAGTGTGGACACTGTGAGCCAACAGGACTGTTGCTATAGTGTATGACTCAATGAATAATTTCAGGGCACATACTGTATATCAACCAGCAATTTATGAATTGAAACTTCCTAGTATAACGAGCAGTGAGGACTACATTTTTAACTTTAACCCAGACTGTGGTTACAAATGAGGATCAGAGAAGACTTATTACAGTTTGGGATGTGGACTAGGCTTGGGTTTCCTCTGTTGGTCACCCACATTTACACTTACTAACCAAAATGACATAACCTCATTTTATTTAGAGTGGTGTGTATGTGTGAATCCAACAGAAAGAAGCAGATTGTATGTAAGGAGGAGTGATGAAGAGACCCTGAAATCAGGAAAGCTAATCTGATCAAGTGACCACATCTAGAATAAACCGCTTTAATGTGAACATTTGTTATGAGCTGTTTTAAATGCAAAAAGAAAGCAGCCCGTACGAACAAGTCACCATGGCATTTTCTGCCCCATTCACTGAATGGAAAATATCTCCAGATTGTTGCTCTAGACCAGTGGTTCCCAACCTATTTTTGGCCATGCCCCACCTAATCACCTCTAAAATCCTGATGCCCCCCCCCCCCATGTGGTGATATATAATTCTTATCATTTAAAAAGTGAACTCCGTTTCAGCTGAAGAAGCTTAAAACGCCAATACCTTGGTTTAAACAAGCTTCAAAAGAACATGGCATCCATGAAAAAGAAAAATGAAATAAACAAAAGACAGTTAAAGTTCTGAGCAAGAAATTACTAAAAAATTGTAAAAAAAAAGAAAAAAACATTAGGTGGAAATTGCCCCCCTTAAAAATCAAATTGCCCCCCTGTGGGGCGTACGCCCCACGTTGGGAACCACTGCTCTAGACTTAACCCAAAAGCTACCAGGACTTTTTTTTGGCGCAGTGGTAGAGTTGCTGCCTTGCAGCACCAGAGACCCAGTTCGATCCTGACTACGGGTGCCGTCTGTAGTTTGTACGTTCTCCATGTCCCTGTGACCACATGGGTTTTCTCCAGGTCCAACACACCAATAACGTACAGGTTTGTAAGATAATTGGCTTCTGTAAATTGTAAATTGTCCCCAGTGTGTAGGATAGTGCTAGAGTATGAGTTTCCACGCTGTATCTCTAAACTAAACTAATGTTTAGCTCAATTTATTGTGAGTTATTTACATAAGTCGTGCACTTTTCATTCAGTCTCCATTGTTAAATGATGAATCCTATCCTTTGATTCTGCCATCTTAAGTGTAAACTAGATTGGAGAAATGACTCAATGCAGGGATGAATCACGAGATGAACCAAGGTAGGTAGTGCCAAGCTGAATTTCTTGATCATTGGTACGCCAACAGAAAGTTGGAAGAAACAGGCACAACGTCCGTAAAAAATGTCTTCATTTTCATTTTATGCATAAGAAGGTAAACATGGGTTCACAATTTCTAGGCATATGTGTTGAAAACTAAATTAATTATTACATTTTTTGATTTTATAGTATCTTTTGCTCCTTCCTATTCTTATTTCCTTCCTCATTCTCCATTTTATTTGATATTACTTTTTTTAATTATATACTTCTTGTTCTTGTTATTTTCGCAAGTTCTGTTCACAGCCTTTACCTAATCCACCTGGTTCTGTCTGATAGGCGCAAAATGCTGGAGTAACTCAGCGGGACAGGCAGCGTCTCTGGAGAGAAGGAATGTGTGACGTTTCGGGTCGTGACCCTTCAGTCTGAAGAAGGGTCTCAATCTGAAACATAGAAACATAGAAAATAGGTGCAGGAGTAGGCCATTCGGCCCTTCGAGCCTGCACCGCCATTCAATATGATCATGGCTGATCATCCAACTCAGTATCCTGTAACTGCCTTCTCTCCATACCCCCTGATCCCTTTAGCCACAAGGGCCACATCTAACTCCCTCTTAAATATAGCTGAAAAGTCAATTCGATTTAAACCAACATCTATCTGCAGTTCTTTCCTACACATTTGGTTCTATCTGAAGATACACTTTCACTCTCCTACCCAGGGCTAGCTCGATTAATATGCGATTCTGATGGGTTGGAACCCGATTTATGCTCCTATTTTTTGCAAAGAAACAATGTTTGGAAATTTATGTGTTTAACTCACGTCAAGTTTAATCTACATTTTTAATGAAAACAGTCATAGGCAATTGTAATCTGTTGAAATGAGTTATCTCCAAGGTATTATTTGGGGGAAAGACTGTGATAGTTTTATGATTTCAGATACAAGATTCAAGAGTTTATTGTCATGTGTCCCTGATAGGACAATGAAATTCTTGCTTTGCTTCAGCACGACAGAACATAGTAGGCGTGACTACAAAATAGGTCAGTGTGTCCATATACCATTATATAAATATATACATAAATATATGCTTTCCATGCAGATGTAATAAGTTTTTTAAAAGTTGTTACTGTACTAAATATAATGTCGTACAGAGGACATAGGTTTGAGCTGAGAGGGGAAATAACCTGACAGATAAACAAAGGGGGTGGGTATGTGGAATAATAGCCAGGGAGGTAGTTTAGGCCATGTCCCTCTATATAATTAGAGGGACATGGGCCATGGACGTGGGCAGGTGGGACTAGTGCGGATGAGGCATGTTGGTCAGCATGGACAAATTGGGACGAAGGGCCTGTTTCCAAGCCGTGTGATTCTATGAGAATCTACCATCAATTGGTCATGGAGAGATAGTGAACACAGCAACGGCTGATTGTCCATTCCCTATGGAGGAATGCTGAAAGCGGCATTGAAGCAGAGTACTCAGGACAATGGAACAATAAGTTTACATTAGTGTGGTATCAATTAAAATATCACATGGGTTCCTAATCGTAGCATTGAATTAATAAAGTCAGAACTCTGTAAAAATTCTGTGTAATGCCAAGCGGAAGCAAAAAAAAAATTAATGGATATACCAGATAAATGTAAACTATAGTATATTGCCTGGTAGCTCAACATTTCCTCCATTTGTTCTGATACAGAACCAGAGGCTTTCCTTTTAATTAAATATTTCCATCCTGTTCTCCCTACAAAGTTAATCCTGTATTTTCTTGTTGACTGGTATATCTGTTGTTTCCTCTTAAAACAAACTTGGTAGCACATTCATAAATCCGCAAGCAAATCCTGCTCCCCCCCCCCACACACACACACAAGATACATTTAGAACATACAGAATCCAGAACAGCACAGCGCAGGAACAGTGCATCGGCCATCCTGCCAAACACAATGCCATGTTAAACTAATCTCTGCCTGCACGTGATCCATATCCCTCCATTCTCAGTATAGCCAAAAGATTCTTAAATGCCGCTATCGTAGCTGCCTTCACCACCGACCCTGGCATTGCGTTCCAGGCACCCATCCCTCTTTAGGTAAAACAAAATCTTGCCCTTCACATCTAGACTTTAGCCCTCTCCCCTTTAAGCTCTGACCTCTAATCTTTGGCAATTCCAACCTGGGAAGAAGGTTATCCTCTTTACTACAGTGTCACTCACTACTGGATACCATGGAACCACCGCCTATCTTAATTGCCACCTAATGTTTTAAAGAAAGGCATTCATACACTTACTGGTACATCTCAGCGGTTTTCCTCGGTTTCATGTTTAATGTGCTTTTTAAAATGCTGAGCAGAGTTAATCTGGGAGTTGACATTTCACTGGAGAAATCTCTTCCGTGACGTCGTGAGATTCCATTTCAAGTGACATCATGAATGAAGGACCAGCCAACCCCCATTCATGATGCTATTGGAGAAGAGCTTTGTGATGCTACTGAAGAAGTTGTGCCCCAAGTTGTTCATTGACATTTCTGCGCGGAATAGCGCAGAGCCGTAAAAAGATCTTCGGTCTATGCTGGCCGCATAGGGTGCTGCAGCACAGAGTGGTCGTGATGGTGCGCTGCAGGGTCCAGGATCGGAGAATCCGGGGTTAGGACGAGACGTTAAATCAAGTCTGCTGTCTCAGGTGGATATGCGTCACCCTTCCAGAAGGAAGATGGGGACTTCACTTAAGGATAAAGGGGAAATCCTTTAAAACCGAGATGAGAAGAACTTTTTTCACGCAGAGAGTGGTGAATCTCTGGAACTCTCTGCCACAGAGGGTAGTTGAGGCCAGTTCATTGGCTATATTTAAGAGGGAGTTAGATGTGGCCCTTGTGGCTAAGGGGATCAGGGGGTATGGAGAGAAGGCAGGTACAGGATACTGAGTTGGATGATCAGCCATGATCATATTGAATGGCGGTGCAGGCTCGAAGGGCCGAATGGCCTACTCCTGCACCTAATTTCTATGTTTCTATGTTTCTATGTTTCTCAGCTCAGTTCACTAGCTGTTTAGTTTATTGTCACATGTACCGAGCGAGGTTTTGTTGTGTGCTAACCAGTCAGCAGAAAGACAATACATGATTACAATCACGCCATTTTCAGTGGTATAGATACATGATAAGGGAATAACGATTAATGCAAGGCAAAACTAGTAAAGTCCAATCAAAGATAGCCCGAGGGTCACCAATGAGGAAGATTGTAGTTCAGGACTGCTCTCTAGTTGGGGTAGGATGGCTCAGTTACCTGAATACTGATGGGAAGCATCTGTCCCTGAATCTGGAGGACAGATTCTCCCTATCATTGTGCCACCATCCATACCTCAACCAACATTAGAAAACTGAAAGCAAACAGGTGCTGCTACATCACTGGCCTTCAAACATTTCTGGCCAAAGGTTGCTATATTAACATGGATCTCTTTCTTGTCTTTTATGTGCGACGGTATCAAATGTATGACAAAATGAACTGGCCATCTCTAATAATTTAGTGTTGCACCTGGGCATAGATTTTGAACAACTTACATAGTAATTCTCTTTTATTTTACAGATTTCTACCATTTACTTTTTATTTTTCATTTTGTCTTATATTCTGTTTGTTCAGATATGGAATGGAAACCCCTTCAAACCTCCTTCTTGGCAGTGGTTTTGGACATAAAACATCTAAACGTGCATGCTGCAAAAACCACCTAGAGTCATAGTCATAGAGTGATACAGCGTGGAAACAGACCCTTCAACCCAACTTGCCCACACTGGTCAACATGTCCCAGCTACACTAGTCTCACCAGCCTGCGCTTGGTCCTTATCCTTCCAAACTTGTCCAATCTATGTACTTGTCTAACTCTTTCTCAAACAATGGGATCGTCCCAGCCTCAACTACCTCCTCTGGCAGCTTGTTCCATACGCGCACCACCGTTTGTGTGAAAATGTTACCCCTCAGCTTCCTATTGCATTTTTTCCCATTCATATAACCATATAACCATATAACTATATCAGATTCAGATTCAATTTAATTGTCATTGTCAGTGTACAGTACAGAGACAACGAAATGCATTGGGTTGAAGGGCCTGTTTCCACACTGTATCACTCTATGTATATAACAATTACAGCATGGAAACAAGTCCGTTTTACAAGTAAAACACTTATTTTCCCCTAGGCCCATCTACCTGCACTCAGACCATAACCCTCCATTCCTTTCCCATCCATATACCTATCCAATTTATTTTTAAATGATAAAATCGAACTTGCCTCCACCACTTCCACTGGAAGCTCATTCCACACATTCACCTTGAACTATGTCCCCTGGTCATCGATTCCCCTACTCTGGGCAAGAGATTCTGCGCATCTAACACTGTGCATCACTTGGTATGTGTTTCAAGAGGTATGCAAGTTCTAATTCACATTTGCAGTTTGAACTGAGGTTAGGTTGCCTGGACACTTGGCAGCATGGGAACAGGTCTGCTGAGGTGCCCACATAGTAATGACCATGGGTCTCAAACCAAACCAGAGAGCTACTGATACCACCGCTTGATGCCACCGAAAAGGATTGAATTGCCAACCACTGCATCGCCCTACAGCTACCTCAGTTAAGTCTTGGAAGGAGATGAATTAATAGTTGTGGACTGGTGGTGGGAGACTAGGAGACAGAGAGGGATGATGACTGAACATGCCATGGCCCATGACTTTAATGCAGAAAAACAAAAAACAAAAATGCAGATGCTGAGAATCTGAAATAATAACAGAAAATGCTTGAAAGCAGGGAGTATCTGTGGCGAGAGATATGGTTCAGTTTGATTTAGTTTAGTTTATTGTCATATGTACTGAGGTACAGTTAAAAGCTATTTTGTTGCATGTTATCCAGTCAGCAGAAAGACTGTACATGATTACAAGCAAGCCACCCACAGTGTACAGATACACGATAAAGGGAATAATGGGAATAATGGTTTAGTGCAAGGTAAAGTCCAGGAAGTCCGATTAAAGATAGTTTGTGGGTTTCCAATGAGATAGATGGTAGGTCAGGACTGTTCACAGGTTGGTGATAGGATGATTCAATTGCCTGATCACAGCTTGGAAGAAACTGTCCATGAATCTGGAGGAATGCGTTTTCAAACTTCTGTACCTCTTGCCTGATGGAAGAGGGGAGAAGAGGGTGCATAACTTGCATTGTTATTGTTTTGTAGATGTTCCCATTTTTTGATAAAAGGCCGTAAACCTAACACCTAGACTTCATGCTGTCCTCGTGCTAGTCCACCTGCATAATTAAGGACACGTCTCACCCCGTTAACGGGAATAATGGGGAAATCCACAAAACAATAACATTGTAAGTTGCGGAGAAGCGGGAAGACCCGGGGAGAACAAAGAGATTGTGCGTGGCAGGGTGAAGGATATGGATGACATACATTGATGTTGGATAAGAGAGGGTGATGAACAGGAGGCTTCAATGTGGAGTAGCGCCAGCAGCCCTGGACATCTTGGTTCCATATTTAGACAAATATTATCTAAAGAGGCCTGCAGTGGCCCCTTTAAAGAAAGCTAATTAGGCCACATGGTTTTTCACGAACGCAGCCCAGCTGGGTACCAGCTGTGTTCGGGATAGCCCAAGTTTATAAAGGAGGCCTCAATCAGGCATTGGACCTGTTAATCTTCATGATCAAAGGGTCTGATGCCTTGACTATTCCAACACACTCCTGGTCGAACATCTGAAATCACATTCTCCTGTTTACACCACATTGCTGAACGTCATTGGCTCTCAATTAAGCTGCATTAAAATATGCGTACGCTTATTTTCAAAAGCAATCCGTGCTTTCCTGGTGTCCCAGTTCTTAAAGCTTGCTATCTACACGCCTCTAATTCTGGCTGACGAACATCTCTGCATTTAATCATTCCACCAATGCTGGCATTTCAGTTGGCAATGCCCCGCGCTAGAATTTCATCTCAAGCCCATTCCCCTGCCTCTCTATCCTCTGTGCAATTGCTTGAAACCTGCCCCATTAACCAGGAATTTGGCCATCTTACCAAATACTTCCTTACGTTAATCGAATGTCAAATTTTGTTTGATGATGCTAGCGTTTTGCTACTTTAGAAGCATGGGTGAGGAATGACGTACATTGTCCAAAGTTTTTATCCACAATGTGACAGGGATTGGATACTCTGTGCTGGCAACTCACATCTGAGTCCTCGATCCAAGTCCTTTGCTCAGACGACACCCACGTCACAACGTGATATCAAATGGCGTGCATGGTTCAATAGATCTCACTTGCAAAACAGTTCTACAGTGCAAGCAAGGCCTGTGAAACAACGTTGGACTTCAACACTGACATAATCTTGGCTGCAGAACTGAGACCTGCTTCTGCACTAATTAAATGACCTAAAGCTATCTCGGCTGTTGCCAGAGAGTCTGAAAGATCCATCTTCCCTCCAGCTACGTTCCAACTGCAACCTTTCATCGTCACCAGTCACGCTTTTATCCCCCTTTCTCATTGACATCGCCAGGAAATCCTGAACACCCTTCCAACCCGCCAAACCCATTCTGACCCCGTCCTTCTGCTGATCGCTGCTTTTGCCTGCTGCACTGTCCTGTCCGTCCTCGGCCTTCTCAAACGCCAGAGTGGTGGCCTACTGCCAACTAGAAGAACAACGGCATGTTGGCGCAGCGGTAGAGTTGCTGCCTCACAGTGCCGGAGACCTGGGTTCGATCCTGGCCACAGGTCATGTCAAGTCAAGTCAAGAGAGTTTATTGTCATGTGTCCCAGATAGGACAATGAAATTCTTGCTTTCTGTACGGAGCTTGCTTTCTGTAGGGACAGGTGCTGTCGGTACAGATTTTGTACCTTCTCCCTGTGACCTTGTTGATTTTCTCCAGGTGCTCCGGGCCCCACACTCCAATTAGTAGATAAATTGGCTTCTGTAAGTTGCCCCTAGTGTGTAGGATGCCAGACTGGGAATAGCGTAGAACTTGTGTATGGGGGTCGTTGGTCCAAAGGGCATGCTTCCATGTAGTAACTCTAAACTAAACTAATCTAATGTTTTATATTCTGCCTGGCCAGTCTAAATCCAAGTGGTACGAACATTGACTTTTCCAATTTCTTCACCCTTGTCTTCGATGTTCCTCTTCCCCTCTCCTTCAGATTCTCTGATCCTCTCCCATGCCTCTCCTCTAACACACCATCACCCACGTTTACCTGCCTCTCCTTCCTGGTTCCATTTCCCTCTTACCCAGATACAGCACCCACTTCAACCCCTCCCCCATCTGGTTCCGTCTGTCCTTCGTTTCTCCCTTAGAGTTCCCCATTGTCATAAAAAGATACTACTTTGGCAGTAGTCTTGTTTTGTTTGGTGGAGTGGTTGCCTGGTTTTAT
Source organism: Leucoraja erinaceus (assembly GCF_028641065.1). NCBI lineage: Eukaryota > Metazoa > Chordata > Chondrichthyes > Rajiformes > Rajidae > Leucoraja > Leucoraja erinaceus. The sequence continues at coordinate 47,525,790 of NC_073389.1, forward strand.
AGCACCTGCTTTGTGTTAATCTGTCAGGTTGGGGGGGAGTTCCCCCCGCCATGGGTACCATGTAATCCCGTGCAACCTGCTCCATGGTCGGATAGTCGGCGACTAAACCTTCTCCCCCACCTGGTTTGCCAGGTGAGGAGGGGGCTGCAGACCCAAAGCAGGACCAAAAAGGGCAGAAGAACTCCTAGCGGGCCAAAAGACAGTAGACAATAGGTGCAGGAGTAGGCCATTCGGCCCTTCGAGCCAACACCGCCATTCAATGTGATCATGGCTGATCATCCCCAATCAGTACCTCGTTCCTGCTTTCTCCCCATATCCCCTGACTCTGCTATTTTTAAGAGCCCTATCTAGCTCTCTCTTGAAAGCATCCAGAGAACCTGCCCTCCACCGCCCTCTGAGGCAGAGAACTCCACAGACTCACCACTCTCTGTGTGGCCATCCACACTTCAGTAGAAGTTGCGATCACTTTCGTACATAGCATTGTAAGGCACCGTGCCCGTTGATGTTTTCAACGGTGATGATGATGACGATGATTATGTTTTAACAGTCATTTCTTACTGAACAGATGCAATCCATTGTGTTCCCACTGATCATCCAACTTTCATCTCCACCTTTATCCTTCCCTCCCTCCATCCGCATCTTTTTTTCTTCCTTATCTGTTTTCACCTGTTGCCACCTGCCTCTAATACCCAGCTCCACTCCACTCCTTTCCCACACCTGGTTCCATCTGCCCACCATCCCCTCACCTCTCCTCAGTCCACCTACACCTACTAGCCCCTGCCTTACCACATCCCCTCTTCCCTTTATACTGGCTACCTTCTCTCCGCACTCTCAGCCCTGCTGCAGGCATGTTTTTGTCCCAAAACATTGACAATTCCTCCCCCGCCCTCCTCACCCATCCCCACCCCGATGCTGCTGGTCCCACTGTGTTTCTCCAGCAATGTGTCTCCATCGCTTTGAACTTCCTTCAACTTTCTTCTGACCTTTTCCTTCGATGTTCTCTTTCTCCTGGCATTCACTTCACATCAGCCCACAAATCCTTGAAAATCATGGCTATGATAAAAGTATAAAATCATGAAAGGAAACAGATCGAGTGAACGCACAGTCTTTTGCCCAGGGTAGAGAGAATCAAAAACTCAGAAAAATCAGAGGATGGTGGGTGCATAGAACAAGCTGCGGGTGGAAATGGTTTCAAAGACACTTGAACAGATACAAGGATAGGAATGGTTTAGAAGGACATGGGTCAAACACAGGCAAATGCGACTAGCTTAGATGGAGCATCTTAGTTGGCATGGGTAAGTTGTGCTGAAGGGCCTGTCTCCATCCTGTATGACTCCATGGCTAAAGGTGTTCATGCAAGTGTATGTGTGTAAGATTTGCTCTATTATGTGCAATGCTTTGGCCAAGTTTAATGCAATATAACAGGCTGCAGAAAAACAATATAAGCTCTCCACATAGTGTGGTTTTAACGTGTACTTTTATGCACATTAATCTTCCATCATGCTAAATAAGTATTTTGATTTTATTTGGCTTCAGACTTCAACACCCGACTTCTTTTGTGATGCATTTACCAAATATTGAGCATTACAAATCTGGTTCAGAATCTGCATGCACATACATCTGAAATGTTGATCACTTTAGCAGTAATTTATCCCCAGTAAAATAGGTGCATGATTATTACATTTCTAAGCAAACAAAGACATAACCCACAATATTTGAACTGAATTGTTTGCACAGCAACTGAATGTAAAGATTTTCACTGCTGTGTGTGTCTAAAGATGCCGAGCCTCATGAAAAATCACCAGTGATCAATATTTTACCCATATTTTACCCAGTGCTGCAATATCATCATTGCCATATGTTATGTTATAACTACTGGTACACTAGTTTTCCACAGAGCAAGTGCTATACTGCAAAATGACAAAAACTGAAATGACAAATTTAAAAACTGACAGAGAGCAAACCAATTCAAAATGCATCTAGCATGCAGGTCAAATTATCTTCACTCACTGACCTGGTCGTGTTTGAACGGCCAAGTATTTGTCACCACACATCAGATGGGGAGCTATATATTTATGATAAACTCAGGAAAAGGTGGAAACAATAATCCCAAATGATTAATAGGATGTAGTTTAAAAAAAGGTAAAATGTACAAATTCTTCAATATACAGAGAAAATCAGTGTGTGTTTTTATGGGGACATAAATTATTAAATATAGTGTTTAGGTTTGAGGTTTAGATACAGCGCGGAAGCAGGTGCTTCACCCGCCAAGTCCGCACTGCCCAGTGACCCCGTACACCAGCATTATCCTACACACTAGGGATAAATCACTATTTTTTTACCGAAGCAAATTGACCAACAAACCTGGACGTCTTTGGAAATCAAACATAGAAAATAGGTGCAGGAGTAGGCCATTCGGCCCTTCAAGCCTGCACCGCCATTCAATATGATCATGGCTGATCATCCAACTCAGTATCCTGTACCTGCCTTCTCTCCATACCCCCTGATCCCTTTCGCCACAAGGGCCACATCTAACTCCCTCTTAAACATAACAAATGAACTGGCCTCAACTACCTTCTGTGGCAATGAATTCCACAGATTCACCACTCTCTGTGTGAAAGATGTTTTTCTCATCTTTGTCCTAAACGATTTCCCCCTTATCCTTAAACTGTGACCCCTTGTTCTGGACTTCCCCAACATCGTGAACAATCTTCCTGCATCTAGCCTGTCCATCCCCTTAAGCATTTTGTAAGTTTCTATAAGATCCCCCCTCAATCTTCTAAATTCTAGCGAGTACAAGTCGAGTCTATCCAGTCTTTCTTCATTTGAAAGTCCTGACATCCCAGGAATCAGTCTGGTGAACAATGTGGGAGGAAACCGGAGCTCCCAGAGAAAACCGGAGCTCCCAGAGAAAACCTATGCGGTCATGGGGAAAAGGTACATGTTCTTCACAGACAGCACCCGTAGTCAGGATTGAACCCAGGTCTTTGGCACTGCAAGGCAGAAGCTCTACCGCTGCGCTACCACCACCCTAATATAATAAACTCTATTTTTCCTTGTTCACATATTCCCGATCAGAGCACTCTTAATCCTCCACTGAGACTACTCAGAAGCCGATAAAGGCCAAGACTGTGTATTGGGATATGACAGCCAATATTTCAGAATATGAATCGTGGAGTAAAAGTAGACTTCACCTTATTTCTGTGCCAATAAACAGTTTTGCATTCAACGTTAATACCAAACTGAGTCTGCACAAAAGCTATGTTAACATTGAATTCTCCCAATTTTGTTAGTCCTTGCTGTCTCCTCCCCTTCCTCAGGCCTCCTGCTGTCTCCACCCATCACCCAGCATTCTCGATCCTCCTCCTTTTTCCTTTCTTCTCCCCCCCCCCCCCCCCCCCCCCCCCCCCCCCCCCTCCCCACCCCCGATCAGTCTGATGAAGGGTGTCGGCCCGAAACATTGCCTTTTTCCTTTGCTCCATAGATGCTGCTGCACCCGCTGAGTTTCTCCAGCTTTTTTGTGTACCTACGTTAAATCATGGCTTGAGCAAATCCCATAGTGCCAGTGAATGAGATATCAGGAGGGATTTGTGAAGGCTGGTTCCACCGCACTATAACGATGAAGAAAGGTCTGAAAACAGGTTCTGACCCGAAACGTCACCTGTCCATGTTCTCCATTCACACCAGAGAACAGCCTTAGCTACTTTCTACTTCATTTGAGTCTCTCGGACTATCTTTAATCAGACTTTACTGGACGTTATCTTGCACTAAATGTTATTTCCTTTATCATGTATCGGCTCAATTGCAATCATGTATAGTCTTTCCGCTCATTGGTTAGCACGCAATAAAAGCTCTTCACTGTACCTGACATGACATGAGCAGATAAACTAAGCTGAAAACACACACACACACACTCACACTCTCACACACACACACACACACTCTCACACACACACACACTCACACACACACAACCACACTCTCTCACACATACACACACACACACACTCTCTCTCTCTCTCTCTCACACACACACATACACACACTCATATTGATTCTCCAATATTCCACAGAGAATAATTCCCCCCCCCACCCCTTCCCACACCACCATCACACACAAACCAAGCTTGCATTGGCTTCGTATCATCCTCCGAGGCAGAAACTGCCAGGAATAGGAGGGTGGCCACCTGAAAGAAAAGGCGGTCCTTTTTCATAGAAACATAGAAAATAGGTGCAGGAAGAGGCCATTTGGCCCTTTGATTCATTGTGATCATGGCTGATCATCCCCAATCAATAACCCGTGCCTGCCTTCTCCCCATATCCCTTGATTCCACCAGCCCCTAGAGCGCTACCTAACTCTCTCTTAAAAGACCGAAGCTGGGTGAAAAGTAGCGCTGTGGTTTCTTGGCAGTCAAATTCAACAGAAAGTACCCTTTGCTAGTTTGAGCAGAGTCTTGCCACTTTGGGAGATGCATGGACATCTCCAGTGAGTTTCTGAGCTGGATTGTGAAGAATCCCATTGTGAGCTATGGACCTTTAAGCGTCGTCTATATACAGAATTCAACAGGTTGGGTTAATTTTGTTTAACTCATAAATGAAGGTCATTTTATGGACATAGGAGCTCCATTTTGTGTCAGGAAGGCTTCAAACATCCATGGCACACTATTATGTGTCTGACAAATGCTGGGCAAACAATGGAACTCAACTAATAATATTGAGTGCAATTTCATGCTGCAAGCTGAAATGGCCACTGATACAATGTATAAGCGGTTATGTTGGATCAGGTAATGCCAACACAATGTTATCTAGTCTAGACCAATCTCTACACAAATAGGTCCACTTTGGCCCACGCAGTCCGTGCCGACCAGCGATCACCCCATACACTAGCACTATCCAATGAATGGTGGTGCTGGCTCAAAGGGCCGAATGGCCTCCCCCTGCACCTATTTTCTCTGTTTATATGTTTATCCCACACAGGAGGGACAATGTACAATTTACAGAAGCCAATTAACCAACAAACCTGTACGTCTTTCGAATGTGGGAGGAAATCGGAGCACCCGGAGAGAAAACCCATGTGGTTACAGGGGGGGAACGTACAAACTCTGTGGCTGACAGCAGCCGTGGTCAGGATCGAACCTGGGTCTCTGGTGCTGCAAGGCAGCAACTCTACCGCTGCGCCACTGTGCCGATTCATTATACTCGCTACAATCTTGTTAATCCATGGATTGGCTGGGGTGGAGCAAACTGCAATGTGGGATATATTTTCTAGCGAGCTTTAACGCCCTAAAATTGATGCTGATGCACAAATTCCATTTGAAAGCAAATTGAACTGGAAATTTTGGCTTCATGCTTAAAAAATTCTGATGACATAGAGCCTTTGATTCTCTGAGAAGGAACCAAACATTGATAGGGTCATGACAAACGCACTATGCATTTAAGAGCAATCTGCTGTGTTATTGTATAATCAGAAAACAGGGAGTGTTGTTTTGTGAGCCATAACTCAACCTCATTCTGTTGGCTGACAATAGACCCAAGGGCTGAGTAAGAATCAGTTTGAGGAAGAGGAAGTGGTGTCGGAAATGAGATTAGACCCGATCCAAGTGTTGAGCTCTGATAACCCATCTGTAAAAAAGAACTGCTTTAACTAAGAGAGCAATTAACCTTCGCCAGAATGGCTCAAGCCAACCGTTAAACAGAGCACAAAACAAAATAAGAGAGAGGGAGGGAGAGAGGGAGAGGGAGAGAGGGAGAGAGGGAGAGAGGGAGAGAGAGAGAGGGAGAGGGAGAGAGGGAGAGGGAGGAATGAGAGAGAGGGAGAGGAGAGAGAGGGATGGAAAGATAGAGGAGAGAGGGAGGGAGGGAGAGAGAGAGAGAGAGAGGAATGAGAGAGAGAGAGAGAGAGGGGAGGAGAGGGAGAGGGAGGAGAGGGAGAGGGAGAGAGAGGGAGAGGGAGAGGGAGAGGGAGAGGAGAGGGAGGGAGAGGAGAGAGGGAGAGGGAGAGAGGGAGAGGGGAGAGGGAGAGAGGGACAAATGAGGGATTGTGCGGACGCCCGACAAAGGTTCATAGAGGCTGCCCATTGCACTGTGCGCAGAGCCGTACATAACATAAATCATGCTCTATACTGTATCAACACAACCACAGTCAACCATTTTAACCAACTGTGGCCCTTCATTAATACTGATGCAAGATCTCAAACTTTGCGATGGGTTGGACAAAATATTTCCAGATTACTGCTCTCCGTTGAAAGTTTTGATCAATAATAATGAGGGGGGGGATGGAGGAGTGGAGGGGGGGACCTCAGTGAATCCTACCGAATAGTGAAAGGCCTGGATATAGTGGATGTGGGGAGGGCTAGTGGGCGAGCCTAGGACCAGAGGCCATGGTCTCAGCATAAAGGGACGTACTTTTGGAAAGGAGATGAGGACAAATATATTCAGGCAGAGGGTGGTGAATCTGTGTAATTCATTGCCACAGACAATTGTGGAGGCCAGGTCTTTGGGTATTTTTAAGACACAGATTGACAGATTCTTGATTGGTAAGGGTGTCAGGGGTTATGGGGAGAAGGCAGGAGAATGGGGTTGAGGGAGATAGATCGCCAATGATTGAATGGCGGAGTAGACTCGATGGGCCAAATGACCTAATTCTGCTTCTGTAACTTGAGTAGAAAAAAAGCATTATTTTTCTTTTTTTTTTTCTTCTTCTTTGTTGGAGAGAACAAGTCACAACTACAGTTGAGAGGATGAAAACTGGAAAGACAGTGAAGCCAAAAAGGCTTATAACTCAAGCAAAAGATAATGTTTCCTGTCCCTTCTGACCAGATAACAGTGCACAGGGCGGGGAAACCAGCGGAAATAAACAAATCTCTGAAGTGCAATGTAGAAGTCCCAATTATGTCACGCACTCAATGAACATGTTTACTGTAGGATTTTCGACTGTAAGATCAGTAATCCTAAAGGTAGAACTAAGTAACCTTTAGGTCATAAAGTACTGGAGTAACTCAGCAGGTCAGGCAACACCTCTGGAGAACATGGAGAGGTGTCGTTTTAGGTCAGGTCCCTTCCTCAGACCCTTCTCCACCTGAAACGTGCCCTATCGCCGTTCTCCAAAGATGCTGCCTGATCTGCTGAGTTCCTACAGCCATTTGTGTCCTTTTGTCTATTAACCAGCTCCTTGTTTCTACTGCAGTTGTACAGGGTCTTGGTGAGACCACACCTGGAGTATTGCGTACAGTTTTGGTCTCCAAATCTGAGGAAGGACATTATTGCCATAGAGGGAGTGCAGAGACGGTTCACCAGACTGATTCCTGGGATGTCAGGACTGTCTTATGAAGAAAGACTGGATAGACTTGGTTTATACTCTCTAGAATTTAGGAGATTGAGAGGGGATCTTATAGAAACTTACAAAATTCTTAAGGGGTTGGACAGGCTAGATGCAGGAAGATTGTTCCCGATGTTAGGGAAGTCCAGGACAAGGGGTCACAGCTTAAGGATAAGGGGGAAAATCCTTTAAAACCGAGATGAGAAGAACTTTTTTTTCACACAGAGAGTGGTGAATCTCTGGAACTCTCTGCCACAGAGGGTAGTTGAGGCCAGTTCATTGGCTATATTTAAGAGGGAGTTAGATGTGGCCCTTGTGGCTAAGGGGATCAGGGGGTATGGAGAGAAGGCAGGTACGGGATACTGAGTTGGATGATCAGCCATGATCATATTGAATGGCGGTGCAGGCTCAAAGGGCCGAATGGCCTACTCCTGCACCTAATTTCTATGTTTCTATGTTTCTATGTTTCTACAAAGTCACATTCTGTATACCACCTTGCACAACCTGTGTCACACACAGGGCTTTAAACCCGATGAGATACCTTTGACATGTAGTCACTGCTGTAGTAGAGGGGTGCAGATATCGGTGATCCCTTTTCATGTAATTGATGAATTTGTTCTTTGATGTGCGTGTATGGATTTTCTCCCAAACAAACCTTCCCGGCAACTATGCGTTGCTGAAACAATTACAGATCAGGTGGACAGGACATGGCCGAAGAATGTCTGATGACACATACTTTATGGGGAATTGGCTGAGGGCAAAAGGTTATGTGGTGGATGGAAAAGGAGATTCAGACCTCCCTGAAGAGTTTCAGCAGTGACGCACATAACTGGGAACAATGAGTATTTGTCCATCTTGTTTGGCATACTGTAAACACATGAAAAATGATGCTCGATCAAATTGGGAAGGTAGAATGGAGGAAGCAAAGAGAGAAAGAGAATCACGAAAATTAAGAACCACCGATGTACAGCGTACCTACACCTCCTTCACTAATGTGGAAGGAAAGTTTGTGCCTTGATTGATCTAATTAGCCATCTTCCTGCACATCCAAACACTACAGACTAGATCCCATAGTCTTAATCGAGAACAAGGGGCAGCATGCTGGTGTGGCGGTAAAGCTACTGCCTTATGCCTCTGTCCCACTGAGGAAATCTGAAGGGAAACCTCTGGAGACTTTGCGCCCCACCCAAGGTTTCCGTGCGGTTCCCGGAGGTTGCAGGTGGTTGCCGGAGGTTGCAGGTAGTGGGAGCAGGTAGGGAGACTGACAAAAACCTCCGGGAACCTCCGGGAACCGCACGGAAACCTTGGGTGGGGCGCAAAGTCTCCAGAGGTTTCCGTTCAGGTTTCCTAAGTGGGACAAGGGCATTATTAGCTTCCTGCGCTCCAAGGAATAAAGTTCTAACTTGCTCAATCTCTCCTTATAGCTCAAGCCCTTGAATCCTGGCAACAGCCTTGTAAATCTTCTCGTCACTCTTTCCAGCATGATAACATCCTTCCCCGGGCAGGGTAACCAAAATTGAACACAATATTCCATTTGCAGCCTCACCAATGTTGTGTACAACTGCAACATAACTTCCAACGCCTGTACCCAATACTCTGACTGATGAAGGCCACTGTACCAAAAGCATTCTTTATCATCCTATCTACCTGTGATGCCACTTTTAGAAGCTAGCACACATACTTTAACCGGTCTGGATGAAGGCTTTGATGGAAAGAAGGAGTATTAAGTGCTTGAACAGTGACGATAATTCCTTGGCAAGTCTTGAAATAGCATCTGAAGTTTTGCAGGCCCCTGGTTAGTATAGTACAACTCAGGAACAGGCCCTTCGGCCCACAATGACTGTGCTGAACATGTTGCCAACAGCAAATAATCTCATTCGCATGCAAGAGATGCAGGTTCGACCCTGTCTATGGGTGCTGTCTGTACGGAGTTTGTACCCTCTCCCCGTGACCTGCGTGGGTTTTCTCCGAGATCTTCAGCTTCCCCCCACACTCCACAAAGACGTGCAGGTTTGTAGGTTAATTGGCTTGCTGTAAACGTAAAATTTGTCCCTAGTGTGTGCAGGGTAGTGTTAGTTTGTGTCGGTGCGGACTCGGTGGGCCAAAGGGCCTATTTCCGCGCTGTATCTCTAAACTAAACTGCACTAAACTAAACTAGACAAGAAGTGGACGGCTCGATTGTAATGATGTAATGTCTTTCTGCTGTCCGGTTGGCTCGCGACAAATGCTTTTGCTAAACTAAACAAAAAGATAGGAAAATAACAATAAAAACATCAACAATCCTTGAAGAAACACCACTTTGCAATTCATTTTCAGTCAATGACCTAGTTATCAGATGCAGTTACGCCCCCGTCCCACTTAGGAAACCTGAACGGAAACCTCTGGAGAATTTGCGCCCCACCCAAGGTTTCCGTGCGGTTCCCGGAGGTTTTTGTCAGTCTCCCTACCTGCTTCCACTACCTGCAACCTCCGGCAACCACCCGCAACCTCCGGGAACCGCATGGAAACCTTGGGTGGGGCGCAAAGTCTCCAGAGGTTTCCGTTCAGGTTTCCTAAGTGGGACAGGGGGGCATAACTCTCGAAAGTTTAAAGGATATTTCAAGGAAAAATGTTGATCATTTTTTCTTACTTTGTGAAACATGTTAGCTCATCAATTTATTTCCTCTGGAAAGCACTTTAAAGGTGATTCATCGTGTTATTTAGACAATAGACAATAGACAATAGACAATAGACAATAGGTGCAGGAATAGGCCATTCAGCCCTTCGGGCCGAATGGCCTATCCTGCACCTATTGTCTATTGTCTATTGTCTATTGTCTAAATAACAAGATGAGATTACAAGATCGAATTAGAATGGAGTGAACTATTATTGTTGCATATTACAGCGGAACGTTTGACATATACAATGCATCTCTGCCATTGGAATTAGTTGTATAACGGGACCAGGTCAGGTGGTGAGGTTGTTCTCACTGTCCATAGCATTCAGCGACGAAAGATATTCATCGATCAAGAATCGAATTAGAATGGAGCTAACGTTTCACATAATAATTATAAAGGGATCAAAGTTTTAATTGTAATATGCTTTAACCTTTCTAGGGTTACTGCTTGTGATAAGTGCGTCATTGTCTGGTCAGGCAGCATGGTGGCGTAATGGTAGAGTTGTTGCCTCACAGCGCCGTAGACCCAGGTTTGATCCTGACTACAGGTGCGGTCTGCATGGAGTTTGTACGTTCTCCTCATGACCTACTTGAAATTTCTCCAGTTTCCTCCCACACTTCAAAGACATGGTGGCAGATGGTGACAGGGAAAGGGGAGATGCAACGAGACCTGGGTGTCATGGTACACCAGTCATTGAAAGTGGGCATGCAGGGGCAGCAGGCAGTGAAGAAAGCGAATGGTGTGTTGGCATTCATAGCAAGAGGATTTGAGTATAGGAGCAGGGAGGTTCTACTGCAGTTGTACAGGGTCTTGGTGAGACCACACCTGGAGTATTGCGTACAGCTTTGGTCTCCAAATCTGAGGAAAGACATTCTTGCCATAGAGGGAGTGCAGAGAAGGTTCATCAAACTGATTCCTGGGATGTCAGGACTTTCATATGAAGAAAGACTGGATAGACTCGGCTTGTACTCGCTAGAATTTAGAAGATTGAAGGGGGATCTTATAGAAACGTACAAAATTCTTAAGGGGTTGGACAGGCTAGATGCAGGAAGATTGTTCCCGATGTTGGGGAAGTCCAGAACAAGAGGTCACAGTTTAAGGATAAGGGGGAAGTCTTTTAGGACCAAGATGGAAAAGCTTTTTTCACACAGAGAGTGGTGAATCTGTGGAATTCTCTGCCACAGAAGGTAGTTGAGGCCAGTTCATTGACTATATTTAAGAGAAAGTTAGATGTGGCCCTTGTGGCTAAAGGGATCAGGGGGTATGGAGAGAAGGCACGTACAGGATACTGAGTTGGATGATCAGCCATGATCATATTGAATGGCGGTACAGGCTCGAAGGGCCAAATGGCCTACTCCTGCACCTATTTTCTATGTTTCTATGTTTCTATACAGGTGTGCAAGCTAATTGGCTTATTAAAAATTGTAAATTGTCCCTAGTGTGTGCAGGATATTGTTAATGTGCGGGGATCACTGGTCAGTATGGGCTCAGTGGCCGAAGGGCTTATTAACAAGCTGTATCTCTAAACCAAACTAAAAAATAAGAGTTTGGGCAGAGTGCATATTACACTGTTCCTATAACAATCTCCCTTCTCACAACCCATAAACCGCCACCCAAATGGAACTAGATTGCTACAGTAGCTCCCCAATTAATGTTAATTAACCAGGTTAATTGGTTTGGCATCACCTAAAGCATTCTGCTGTGACTCTAATGGATGAGCATTAATGAGGCCACAACATAATACAGGTCCTGACTTCCCAAGGAGTATATCAGGAGCTCCAACATCACTGATACATCAGGGAAGGGAGATCACACATATCGGGATTTCCAATCACCAAAGCTAGGGGAACTAGCCATCTGAAGTGAACTTTACATGGGAACCTAGGTCAAAGAGTGCGAACCTTGATCAATAAAACAGGAATGTAACTTTTAAAACCTCAAACCACTGGAAAAGTAGCAGGGACATTCTGGTCTTAATGCTAACGTTGAAAACTAACGTGGTGTGTGAACGTGTTGAATCCTCAGCAGTCTCGTGTGTCATTTTATTGGGAGGCAATTTCCTTTTTAAGAACACTGTGTGTGTTTCCTCTTCAAAACTGTGTATAGTACTTAGCATGCCCGGTATGTTGGTATGGCGATGAAGAAAGTAGCCAATGTTTAGTAGCAAGTCTGCATATTTAATCATAGATAAAGGGACCAAACTGTTACAGTTTACACAGGCAACGAGGATGAAGGGACTGGCAATGCAGCTGTTGTCGGTTAGAAAACGCTGTGAATTTGAGTCCCACAGTAAAATTAACTTATGCTTTGATTTTTGATTTGATTTTTGCTTCGGATTTCTTGCAGCTATGTCTGTAGCTGGGTCAACCTGCCAGTCTTCAGGCAATAAACTGAATAATTAAAGCAAATCTTTGCAAGTCAACCAACATTGAACATGCAGCTACACTGCATTCGATGGTTCAATGGTGCTTTTATTCTCACGTGCAAAGCGCTAATACAGTTTAAATGTAGTTTTTAATTATTTTTTGTCGGGGTATGTGTGTGGGGGGGTGGGGGGGGGGCGGGGGGTGGGGGAAACTCTAAATTCTTTCCCCTGCACGGGAGACCCGACCTTTTCTTTGTCGGGTCTCCGTTGTCGTTGGGGCTGCTACGTGAAGCGGCCTTCAGCAGGAACGACCTGGGGCTCCAGTCGCGGAGCTGGCCGAGTCCGGAGCGGATGGAGCTATGGTGGAGCGCTGCTGTGGCCCGACCCCCGGAGTTTCGGAAGCTCCTACCGCAGGTCTGTGGACTGAAATACCGGGAGCCCGCGGGTCCCTGGTTGGAGACCGCTTTTCGGGGCTTCCGCAACGGCGACTTCTCCCGCCTGAGTTGCGGGGTTGAAGATTACCTGGAGCGGGGCCTTACATCCCTGCCCCGCGCGGCTTGGAATTGCCGCGGGACTTTGTGAGCGCCCGCCGGGGCTCCAACACCAAGACCCGGTGCTTGGCCTTGCATCACCCGGTGTGGCTTTAATGGCTGCGGGACATTTAACATCGCCCGCTGGGGGCTTTGACTCTGTCTTTGACTCTGACATGGGGGGAGAGGGGAGTGCAGGGGAGAGATATGGTTTTTTTTGCCTTCCTTCACAGCGAGGAGAAGATGCGCTGTGAAGGATGTTTGTGTAAATTGTGTTGTGTCTTGGGGCTTTTTCGTTTTGTATGTATGACTGCAGAAACGACATTTCGTTTGGACCTCAATGGGGTCCAAACGACAGATAAATTGTATTATATTGTATTGTATTGTAAAAAAAAATGTTCATACAAACAGCCCAGGAGATTATTGCCATAACCCCGATCTTCGAATTGCAAGTGTGCATTAGACCTCACATTGTTTTAAGATATCGATAGCCATGTGTCACAAACGTCAACCAACAGACATCTTGAACTGTTCTCAGTCTTGATGATTCGGATCAACCCATCAAATCTGCACTGACCAGTGATTACCCAGTACACTACACTATCCTACACACTAGGGAATATTCGCAATTTTACCAAAGCCACTTAACCTACAAACCTGTACATGCGGTCACAGGGAGCATGTACAAACTCTGTACAGACACCACCCAAAGTCAGGATCGAACCCAGGTCCCTGGCACTGTAAGGAAGCAGCTCTATTGCTGTGCCATTGTGCTGCCCTCCTGCGCCACTGTGCCTTCAACTGAGTTTCATAATTGGAATGACACAGTTACTTTGTGCTGCGCATACCCTCTTTAAGGACAGTATGCTGCAATCTTTTATTCTCAAGAAACATCTTCAGTAGAAATGATGGTCATCTTTTAGAAGCTGCACATGCCTCTCTCTCTGCGCTCAAATGGTGCAAGCTGCCAAAGCTGCTAAAGCAAAGGCTTGATAAAGCAATCTTACAGCATCTTGCAATCTGCCTTGTCGTCAGAAACCACAATAAGTTGTGATATCAACAGAAAAGGCCTTAAGGGGTTGCAGGAAAACTTAACCACACATTGGCCAATTGCTCAGTGCTTCAAAGCTGTTGTAACAATGCATAGGTTCAGTCCAGGCATAACCTGCACTTGACATGAAATTTCAAAGGTTTGAACCTCGTACAAGCTTCCCCATAACGCAAATATTTCCTATCATTTTCACCGCACAAGATTCGCATCCAAACCACCAAATATTTTAACCACCTACTGAATTCCAATTAAAAAAAAAACCTCATTGGAGACCCTCGGGCTATCTTTGATCGGACTTTAGGAGTAAAGAGGTTCTTCTGCAGTTGTATACGGCTCTGGTGAGACCACATCTGGAGTATTGTGTACAGTTTTGGTCTCCTAATTTGAGGAAGGACATCCTTGTGATTGAGGAAGTGCAGCGTAGGTTCACGAGATTGATCCGTGGGATGGCGGGACTGTCATATGAGGAAAGATTGAAAAGACTAAGCTTGTATTCACTGGAGTTTAGAAGGACTGGACAAGCTAGATGCACGAAAAATGTTCCCAATGTTGGGCGAGTCCAGAACCAGGGGCCACAGCCTTAACATAAAGGGGAGGTCATTTAAGACTGAGGCGAGAAAAAACTTTTTCACCCAGAGAGTTGTGAATTTATGGAATTCCCTGCCACAGAGGGCAGTGGAGGCCAAATCACTGGATGGATTTAAGAGAGAGTTAGATAGAACTCTAGGGGCTAGTGGAGTCAAGGGATATGGGGAGAAGGCAGGCACGGGTTATTGATAGGGGACGATCAGCCATGACCACAATGAATGGCAGTGCTGGCTCGAAGGGCCGAATGGCCTCCTCCTACACCTATTTTCAATGTTTCTATGTTTACCTTGCAATAAACATTATTCACACCAATCCCTTTACCATGTATCTGTATACTGTGGATGGCTCGATTGTAATCATGTATCGTATTGTCTTTCCACTGACTGGTGAGGGAGCTCTTCAGTGTACCTCGATGCATGTGCCAATATATAAATAAACTAAACCAAACAAACAAGATTGACCATTCATATTTACAGATCAGTCTTCAAGAGCACACTCTTTAATAATACGCAGACAATCAATGGATAATGCATGGTATTTTGACTTTAATGTTCAACATATATGAAACCCTCCTGTTACATTTCAACGAGACACAACATATGGTCAACTGCTCCATTTTCTCTAGTGTCAAGCCATCGCCTGATTACTTGTGTAAGGTGTATTTTGATGTGCAGAGGAATCTTAGGATGCCAACCCATACTTCCCTGAAAGTGGCAACACAAGTAGATGGAGTGGTAAAGAACATGTCTGCTATGCTTCCGTCAGTTGGGACATTGGCTGTAAGAGTCAGGAAGTCATGGTGCAGTTTTATAGGGCTTTGCTTGGGCCACATTTGAAGTATTGTGTGTAGTGGGGAAGCCCTATTTCAAGAAGGATGCGGAGGCTTTGAAGAAGCTGCAGAAGAGGTCTACCAACAACGCTGCTTGGATCAGACGGTTGGACAAACTTGAATTGTTTTCTCTGGAGCACAGGAGTTAAGGGGAAAGCCGACAGAAGTGTATAAAATTGTTCGATAAATACTAGACACCGTGATACAATTCAAAATACTACTATATAGACTACATTATTCGAAGGCAAAATTAAATAGGATTTTTCCAATATTTCCCCTCTCTGTGATAGATGTCAATTTCATGAAGCCAACAACGCATACCTTTGTATGGTGGCCGATTGGGAAAGGGGGAGATGCAGCGAGACCTGGGTGTCATGGTACACCAGTCATTGAAGGTAGGCATGCAGGTGCAGCAGGCAGTAAAGAAAGTGAATGGTATGTTAGCTTTCATTGCAAAAGGATTTGAGTATAGGAGCAGAGAGGTTCTACTGCAGTTGTACAGGGTCTTGGTGAGACCACACCTGGAGTATTGTGTACAGTTTTGGTCTCCAAATCTGAGGAAGGACATTATTGCCATAGAGGGAGTGCAGAGACGGTTCACCAGACTGATTCCTGGGATGTCAGGACTGTCTTATGAAGAAAGACTGGATAGACTTGGTTTATACTCTCTAGAATTTAGAAGATTGAGAGGGGATCTTATAGAAACTTACAAAATTCTTAGGGGGTTGGACAGGCTAGATGCAGGAAGATTGTTCCCGATGTTAGGGAAGTCCAGGACAAGGGGTCACAGCTTAAGGATAAAGGGGAAATCCTTTAAAACCGAGATGAGAAGAACTTTTTTCACGCAGAGAGTGGTGAATCTCTGGAACTCTCTGCCACAGAGGGTAGTTGAGGCCAGTTCATTGGCTATATTTAAGAGGGAGTTAGATGTGGCCCTTGTGGCTAAGGGGATCAGGGGGTATGGAGAGAAGGCAGGTACGGGATACTGAGTTGGATGATCAGCCATGGTCATATTGAATGGCGGTGCAGGCTCGAAGGGCCGAATGGCCTACTCCTGCACCTAATTTCTATGTTTCTATGTTTCTATGTTTCTATGTAAGTTGTATAAAAATTCAACATTTTTGGGGGGACATTTTAAAAATTATTTCTGAAGTTATCAATATCCAACTGGACCCAGAGCCAAAATTAATAATATTAGGATTATTAGAACATACCACAAACTTTACGATAAGTCAAAGACAATTTCTTGATAACTGCGAAAAAATTAATACTAAAATTTTGGAAAAAACCAGCAGCCCCCACAATTAAAATGTGGATTACGGAAATGACTGAGACCTTGCATTTGGGAAAAAATAGGATTTGTCTTAATTGACAAACCAGATTTTTTTGTTAGAAATATAGTCTTCATTTATTGAATTTTTGAAAAAGTAAATTGGTTTAACACAAATCAGGGTTGAAACCTGAGTTTGGGATTGGATGAACGGATTGGATACACAACATTTCCTGGAACTATCTCCATAATCTTGTTATTGGGAGTTTCCTTTTGCGTCTCCTTTCTTTCTTCTCTCTATTACTTTCTCTCATCTTTTTCTCCCTTTATCTTTATTCTTTAAAAAAAACCTGAAGCTATGTAAGAAATCTGAAATTAAATTGTGGCTTACTATTATTTGTA
Organism: Leucoraja erinaceus; assembly: GCF_028641065.1. Lineage (NCBI taxonomy): Eukaryota > Metazoa > Chordata > Chondrichthyes > Rajiformes > Rajidae > Leucoraja > Leucoraja erinaceus. The sequence goes on from NC_073389.1 coordinate 47,542,800, forward strand.
TACATGCTTCTAATAAAAAATATTTTTTTTTAAAGTGGGTTAACATAGAAATATAGAAAATAGGTGCAGGAGTAGGCCATTCGGCCCTTCCAGCCTGCACCGCCATTCAATATGATCATGGCTGATCATCCAACTCTGTATCCTGTACCTGCCTTCTCTCCATACCCCCTGATCCCTTTAGCCACAAGGGCCACATCTAACTCCCTCTTAAATATAATAATAATAATAATAATACATTTTATTTATGGGCGCCTTTCAAGAGTCTCAAGGACACCTTACAAAAATTTAGCAAGTAGAGCAAAAACATGTAAGCGGAATGAAATAAATAGTAGAGACATGACTAGTATACAAATTAAAGACAGAATTCAATTCAAATATAGCCAATGAACTGGCCTCAACTACCTTCTGTGGCAGAGAATTCCAGAGATTCACCACTCTCTGTGTGCAAAATGTTTTTCTCATCTCGGTCCTAAAAGAGTTCCCCCTTATCCTTAAACTGTGACCCCTTGTTCTGGACTTCCCCAACATCGGGAACAATCTTCCTGCATCTAGCCTGTCCAATCCCTTAAGATTTATGAGAGGGATGGATAGGGTGCACAGTCAAAAAAAGTCAATTGGGCAGAAATATCAACAACTGGAGGACATAGCTTTGAGATCAGATCGGAAAAGGTTTAAATTATTTCTGTGTGCCTTTTATTTAGACAGAGAACAGTGGGTGCCTGGAGTACACTGCCAGGGTTGATGGTGGAACTAGAAACAAAAATCGCATTTAAGACACTTTTAGATGGTCACAGGATATGATGGGATGTGGATCACCACAGGGAGAGGGGATTAATTTGTCATCTTATTCCATACAGGCATTGTGACTGAAGGACCTGTGATTGTGCTGCACTGTTCAATGTTATATGTTCTCTATGTTGATATTAATAACCAAGATTCGTGGAAAACACTGCCACAAATATGGTGGTCCAAATCACCCCAGTCTTTATTGAAGGGACGGGAAACTCTTCAGAGCAGATCTCGCCCTTGCCAGTAACTCACTGGAAGTCCAGTGGGAATAACTGCAGTTCAAGGAATTTCCCATCCTGTTTCACAGCTATCTCCGCACAACATCAAAAATGCAAATTCACGACATTTTGCTGAGAATAGCAGCCGATTAAACAACTTCTAAATAAAACTAAGCAAATATTGAAAGAAGCATAAGTAACTGATAACATAATTATTGGTTTCACAAATTATTTCCAGTAACAACTTGACACATGATAGGCACAAAAAGCTGGAGTGACTCAGTGGGTCAGACAGCATCTCTGGAGGGACAGGTGACGTTTCGGGTCGAGACCCTTCGTCAGCCTCTGAAACATCACCTATTCCTTTTCTCCAGAGATGCTCTCTGACCCGCTGATTTACTCCAGCGTTTTGTGTCTACCTTCCATTTAAACCATCAGCAAATGTAGTTCCTTCCTACACAGTTTGGCTCATGCTGCTGAATAGGAGGAACGCAATCGGTTCCACAACTAGTGCCCCAGAAGGAACACCAATACCTTCTTCATGTTCATAAGGTCTAGCAGCAGAATTAGGCCATTCGGCCCATTGTGCTTACTCTGCCATTCAATCGTTGCTGTTCTATCTCTCCCTCTCAGCCCCATTCTCCTGCCTTCGCCCCATAACCCCTGACACCAGCACTAAGTAAGCAGTTAATTATGCAGTAATTAATTTTGTGTGTTTGCCCAAACCTATTGCACAGTTTCCATGATAATAGCATGATTTTGGGGGAGAATAAGAAGACTCCTCTCATTCGGCTATTCAATAGAGACCATGTGGAGTGGTTCAGATGAGAAAGAGAGCTGTAAGTCGTTAGGTTGCTTTCTCTGTAGACCCTGAGGGTTTAGCTTTTAGACAGGTCATAATTAAATTTACTCCGCTTTCCCCTCTTGGTGAAAACGCTAATCGATTCACCACAGCCCATTTCACCTGAAATGGATTCCCCACTTCTCACCTCAGGCAGATTGATTTTGGACTGTGAGCACAATTGTTAACCCTGCGTTAATTGGGTGTGAATCACCTTAGAAATAACATTTTTTTTTAATTTCAAAAATAAAAACTGCATTCATAAAAAAAAATGTTTATACAAAAGAAATGCACGGCTTTCTTAACATTCATGGTCTCGGTCAGCAATTCAGTTCAGTTCAGTTTATTGTCACGTGTACCAAGGTACAGTGGAAAGCTTTTGTTGCGTGCTAACCAGTCAGCAGAAAGGCAATACATGATTACAATCCAGCCATTTAGTGTAGAGTTACATGATAAGGGGATAATGTTTAGTGCAAGATAAGGCCAGCAAAGTCCGATCAAGGATAGTGTACACTGAGTTTGGGCACAGCCTGTGAACAGACAAAGAAGGAACTACTGTATGTCTGTGTAGGTGCTAATGAAGAACCGTTGAACATTGACCGTTGAACTAAGCATCAGTGCATGCCTTTGCATGGACGCATGTGGCTTGGAAATGCGCTGGTTCATGCAGATTCACAGCTGCTGCATGAATCAGACTGCTCGGGATCTGCAGGTCCCTGCAGCTTTTGCAAATGTGAAACCACGGACTTTGTGCCTGAGCATTGGCTCAGGACCTCAGCACCCTTCCTGCCTTGAGCAGAGAGGATGTTCTAAAGCAAACACGGTCTTTGTCTGGCTCTGCTTATTTAAAACACTCACATTTGTTGACATTTAATCCCAAAATGAGTGTGGGGAGGAAACGAGAATAAATTACATTTCAGACAAAGTAATTTTTGAGCCAGTTTCTTCCCCAGTCAGTTAGGGTTCATTTTACGCAGGATGGGACCACAGATGCTTGTTTACACTGAAGATAGACACAAAATACTGGAGTAGCTCAGCGGGTCAGACGGCATCTCTGGAGAAAAGGAAAAGGTGACTTTTCGTGTCGAGACCCTTCTTCAGACTCGACCTATTCCTTTTCTCCAGAGATGCTGCCTGACCCGCTGAGTTACTCCAGGATTTTGAATGAATAATGAATGAATGAATAAGTTTATTGGCCAAGTATTCACATACAAGGAATTTGCCTTGGTCTATCCAGGGTTCATTTTATTCCTGTCTGTATACTTGTTTTTTTCATTCTGGGCAACTAAAAGTGCACATTGTAGACTATCAAAATGGTACACATTCTGTGACATAATGTCCCCACTAGCTGCTAAAGCTGAAACATGTACAAACTCCGTAACTCCATATAACTATATGCCCCTAGGTACAGGGAGGCAAGTGGAGACAGCAAACCACACATACCAACAACAAGATGAGTGTGGTGAGATTATGAAGCTCATCTACACCTCATCCTCTACCACAGAATCTTTTTTCATGCACTGGCATCCCAATCTTCCGTACAACCTATTGCTGACAGAGGAGCGATTGAACTGTGGACCATTTGAAGGAAAAAATAGAGAAAAACCTATGTTTTTAACTATCTAACTAAGCTATGTGAAACCATGGCTACCATGGTTGTCAGGGGTTATGGGGAGAAGGCAGGTTAGGAGAGATGGGGTTAGGAGGGAGAGATGGATCAGCCATGATTGAATGGCCCAATTCTGCTCCAATCACTTATGAACTGTACACTGACAATCAATGACATATTGAATCTGAATCTGAATCAATGACATATTAATCAGCAAACTCATCCAACTCCTAGGAGGGTAAAGACAGCAACCCCAAAGCCATCAGTTATCTCACCCATCCGTTAGTTTAGTTTAGAGATACACCAATGAAACACGCCCTTTGGCCCACCTCGTCCACGCCAACCATCGATCACCCGCACACACGGGTTCTGTGTTATCCCACTTCCGCATCCACTCCCTGCACACCAGGGGCAATTTTGCCGAGGGCCAATAAACCTACAAAACCCGCACGTCATAGAGATGTGGGAGGAAACCGGAGCACCCGGAGAAAACCCACGCGGTCACCAGGGAAACGTGCAAACTCCACACACAGGCGGCACCCAAGGATCGAACCCGGGTCTCTGACGCTGTGCGGCAGCAACACCACCACTGAGCCACTGTGCCACCCTTTTACAGTGAATATAGCCAGGCTGAAACTAATGTTATCCCTTTCACATACTTTCTGATGAGATTCTCTACAGAATGATTAGGAGTAGGAAGCTTGGACAATTATTCTGTTTCTAATTCAAAGCAATTGGGCAAGCAGTCGTGTCCCCCCTTCCCCAATATTCTCAGACAATAAATCTGAGACCTTCCAATGTGTGCTAAGCCATGTAGGCAAACACTTTAATTCTGATTCCGAATGTTTTATCTGAATGAAATTTGATGCATTTTTCTTTTCTTGATAATTTGAGAGAGTATAATGCCCCTGTCCCACTTAGGAAACCTGAACGGAAACCTCTGGAGACCTTGCGCTCCACCCAAGGTTTCCGTGCGGTTCCCGGAGGTTGCAGGTGGTTGCCGTTAGACTGAAGAAGGGTTTCGGCCCGAAACGTTACCTATTTCCTTCGCTCCATAGATGCTGCTGCACCCGCTGAGTTTCTCCAGCATTTTTGTGTGCCTTCGATTTTCCAGCATCTGCAGTTCCTTCTTGAACACAATATTCATGCAGACTGACTTGAAAAACATGAGCACCCAGGAGGGAGCTACAGATTTTTACCTTGCAGCAATTTTGGTTGTTTTATGTAAGATAATGTACATCTGGAAATAAGTTGCGTACTCGAACCTAATCAGGTATTTATATATAGTCACACATGTGTGATTACAAGCTGAAATTCACGTTCAAAAAAAAAAATAGAGAAGTGATACATTACACACAGCCTTTACCATAGAGAGTGTCTGTATATACACAGAGAGTGTCTGTATATATTCTGCATGAACATATAACATGATATTCACAGAGGTTTATTCCCTTGCTCGTTGTCCGTTACACAGTGAGTGCTTTATAGCTGATCAGATGCATAACATTAAAAGGAATACATTTTACTCTTTCTGCCTGAGGTGCTATTCCATGTATAAATTGACTTGATTACTTTATAGCGACTAAATGAGTTAAAACGCAGCCGTTTTCTATTCAGATTCACTAATACCTACAAAAAAAAAACTTTTAAAGCCTCACGGGGCAAAATGGCAGCAGTTCACTTACTCTGGTTTTCACCAACAGTATTTTTCTCCAGCTTTGTATTTTGTATAAAAGACACAACAAACTACAGCAGAAACTGATATCCTGCAATGGAAGTTACAGCTAGAATGAAGCAATATATGTACTCATAAATATTAGTTTCACTACCATTACCCGCAACTATGTATATTTAAGGGGGAGTTAGATGTGGCCCTTGTGGCTAAGGAGATCAGGGGGTATGGAGAGAGGGCAGGTACGGGATACTGAGTTGGATGATCATATTGCCATGGCGGTGCAGGCTCGAAGGGCCAAATGGCCTACTCCTGCACCTAATTTCTATGTTTCTATGTTTCTAACTACAAGTCATGGTTGTCTTTTGATTTTTCCTATAACCAGTTGATGGAGTTCTACGTTCAACTTACTTTTCTAAAGACCTGTGGCCAAAAACGTATGAAAAGGCCAATCCAGCCTTCAAGCCTGTCCCATCTTTCAATTAGATTAGGGGTGACTTGTATCTTACTAATGCAATTGAACCGGGGTCTCTGGTGCTGAAAGGCAGCCCCTCAGGTTCCTATTAAATCTTATCCCTCTCATATTAAACCTATACCCTCTAGTTCTTGATTCTCCTACCCTGAGGAAAAGACTCAAAAGTTAATAAGTTCATAAATCATAGGAGCTGAAGTAGGCCATTCGGCCCATCGAGTCTATTCCGCCATTCAATCATGACTGATCTTTCCTTCCCTCACAACCCTGTTCTCCTGCGTTCTCCCCATAGCCCCTGATACCCGTACTAATCAAGAATCAATCTATCTCTGCCTGAAAATATATCCATTGTCTTGGCCTCCACAGCCTTCTGTGGCAATTCATTTCACATGAATTAATCGATAAATATCTCAAAGCTCTTTACAAAAACACGATCAGTAAAGATGACCCATCAAGAGACGAGGGCAAACGATGACAAGTTTAGATTTACAGAATGCAATAAAAAAAAGAGAGGTGGAGAAACTGAGATTTAGGAAAGAAATTCCGGAATTTATGCTTAGAAATCTGGATATGATGTCCCTCAAAGCTGATGTGAATTGAGGATGTTCCAGGCGGATGGGGCATGGAAGTGGAAGGAAGTATCCAAAGACAGAGGGGCAATGCAGTGGAGGGAATTGAAAGCTAAAATCAGAAGGTTAGATTTAATACAGTGCTGACTAATAATTAAAGTCAGACACAAAATGCTGGAGTAACTCAGCGGAACAGGCAGCATCTCTGGGTAGAAGGAATGGGTGACGTTTCGGGTTGAGACCCTTTCCTCCTCTCTGGAAAGAAAGAATGGGTAACTAGCACCTGCAGTTCCTTCCTACTAATAATTAAAGTTGATCAGTAAATGCAGAAGGGACATCACAAGCTAGATCAGAGAGGAGAGAATTTCGGATAAATACGTTTAAGGGAATCATTTGAGAGGTAGTCAGTCGAGCATTATAGTCGAGTCACTGAGTTATTAAAATATTTATTCTGCCAATGTTGAAGTTATCAGGGCAGAATAGCCTAATTGTTGAACTCCTAGGAGGGCTATAACCTTAGACATATATAACCATAGTTCAGATTCAACTCCACAGCACAAAATGTGCACAAAGACTATTCATCATTTTAATTATTACTGGTGCCACTTAGTCTTCAATAATAAAATCCTGCTGAGGTTTAAGAATCGCCCCTCAGGGCATTTTGAAGCCATAACATAGCGTTATACATGTGCAGTTAAAAGTAAAGTATTCATTTTTTCTGCATAATTCCTGGCGCTGTTAAAAAAAACAGTCAATGTCCCGCGTAAAGCAAGTTGAAGATTCTCACCTGGGACAGGTGGTTTACTGAGGTTTCTTTTACAGGGAGAGGAGGGAAAATCCCAGAAAGAGCTGATGGACTGGTCACCTCGGTCTGAATTTCTCAGCAAGCGGGTGAAATGTGGGACAAGTCGCCTTCACCCCAAAGCTACAGTTCTGAATATCAAAGTAAGTGCTTCCATCTTTATAGCAGAGAGTTTACATTTCACAGAAATTTTGTTTTGTTTATAGTTTAGTTTAGTTTAGAGATACAACGTGGAAACAGCCCCTTCGGTACACCGAGTCCACTAACACTGTCCTACGCACTAGGAACAACTTTACAATTTTGCCAAAGTCAATTAACCTATTTAGTTTAGTTTAGTTTAGTTTAGTTTAGTTTAGAGATACAGCATGAAAATAGGCCAGTCAGCCCACGGAGTACACACCAACCAACAACCATCCCGTATACCAGTTCTAACCCAACAATCTTGGGACAATTTACAGAAGCCAATTAACCTACAAACCTGCAGGTCTTTGGAAACCGGAGCCACCTGGAGGAAACCCACGTGGTCACGGGGAGAACGTAAAAACTCTGTACAGGCGTAGTCAGGATCGAACCCGAATCTCTGGTGCGGTAAGGCAGCAACTCTACAGCCATGTCCCAGTGCCACCCAGTACACACTGAATTATCACACCATAATGTAATAATAATAATAATACATTTTATTTATGGGCGCCTTTCAAGAGTCTCAAGGACACCTTACAAAAATTTAGCAGGTAGAGGAAAAACATGTAAGGGGATGAAATAAATAGTAGAGACATGACTAGTACACAAAGTAAAGACAGAATACAATTCAAAACACAATATGAGGCAATTAATGCACAGATGAAAAGGGAGGGGGACGAGGGGCTAAGGATAGGCAGAGGTGAAGAGATGGGTCTTGAGGCGGGACTGGAAGATGGTGAGGGACACAGAATTGCGGATCAGTTGGGGGAGGGAGTTCCAGAGCCTGGGAGCTGCCCTGGAGAAGGCTCTGTCCCCAAAACTGCGGAGGTTGGACTTGTGGATGTAGAGGAGACCGGCTGATGTGGATCTGAGGGACCGTGAGGGTTGGTAGGGGGAGAGGAGGTCAGTGAGATATGGGGGGGCCAGATGGTGGAGGGCTTTGTAGGTGAGGATCAGGATTTTGTAGGTGATCCGGTGGGAGATGGGAAGCCAGTGAAGTTGTTTGAGGACTGGAGTGATGTGATGCCAGGATTTGGTGTGGGTGATGAGTCGGGTGGCTGCGTTCTGGACCAGTTGGAGTCGGTTGATGTAGGTGGAGCTGATGCCAAGGAGAAGTGAGTTGCAATAGTCCAGTCAGGAGATGAAGGCATGGATGAGTCTTTCAGCAGCGGGAGGTGTGAGAGAGGGTCTGAGTTTGGCGATGTTGCGGAGATGAAAGAAGGAGGTTTTAATGACATGGCAGATGTGAGGCTCAAGGGAGAGGGTGGAATCAAAGATCACGCCAAGGTTGCGGGCCTGGGGAGATGGGGAGACAGTGGTGCCGTCGATGGTGAGAGTGGGGTTATTGATTTTGCTGAGTGTGGATTTGGAGCCTATGAGGAGGAATTCTGTCATATCGCTGTTGAGTTTGAGGAAGTCATGTTGCATCCAGGTGTTTATAGCTGACAAACAGGAGTTGATATGGGAGAGGGGGGGGGGGGTTGTGGGGGGATTTGGTGCCGAGGTAGATCTGGGTGTCATTGGCGTAACAGTGGAAGTCCAGGTTGAAGTGGCGGAGTATCTGACCAAGGGGGAGGATGTAGATGATGAAGAGTCAGTAGCAAGTTCTTATTCAAAAACATTTTTTTTGGCAAGGAAAAGAAAGCTAGGTGGGGGGGGGGAGATTGGTGAAGAAATGCAAAACCACTATAATACAAAGAGTTTGGTCAGTCAAACTCGTCAAAGTGAAACCAGAAAGATTATGATCCTACACATTCTCTGCGCATTGAAGCACTCAGTTGATTTTTGCTCTGTATGCTTCATCTGCTCTGCTACTTAAATTGCAGCCCCAGCTGTGCTTGCCAGAATGTCGTGAATGGCAGGCTCTCTCCACGAGCATGAGCGTGAAGCTGAAACCTGGGCCACCAAGCATTCATCCCACACACAGGCTACGCAGAAAAACTGCCTGTGTGTGTGTGCTGGAACATTCTACGCTAGCAGAGTTGGCATCAGTCTGCCCCAAGAATGATCTCTTGCTCACTCTGTTGAAGCGCTGCTGCTCAACCTGGAATAACATAGACGTCAGTGAAATATGACACAGATCTATGCCAAGCCCGCTGTATTTAATCTGTGGAGACAACAGAGTCCGAGTGAGTTGCGTGTTTACAATTTGTCGTCCGTTTTCAAGTTGGCATCTTCAAGATGGCCCGGAATCAGTCTTGCTTGTGGGTCGGACGCTTAAGTGCGTCAGCGTAGAAAAACACCGAAAGGCATCAAAGTAAAGTTTTATTCCAACTTTAACTGGGACAATCCTGCAGTTTCTCATAGACCAGAGCTCTTACAAATGGCTTACCACTCCTCAATTTCGACACGGAAAGGTTTCTTAGAAGCTCCAAAGGTCTCCCGCCTGTGGGCACAGTTGGAAACGAAAGAAGATACTTGATATGCGTCTTCTTTAGGCTGTTTAAGGAGTTGGTTTAGGAATGTAAATGGAAACAAGACTTGTAGCGATATCAAAATTAAAGAGTGGACCTGTTTTCCATTGACAAACAAGAACCAACCATGCACACACACTCCACCACACCCAATGGACTGCTGAACTGTTCACAATTTTCTCACTAGTTTCAAAATAACTTCAAAATATAGCATTCAAACTGAAAGTGGTGCTTCATAAAAACCTATCTCAGCAACATTCGTTGATCAGCAGTCCCACTCATTAGGAATTTAGTATTCAGGACATATACGTAAACAAATCCGAATCAAATGTTGAATCAAATGGAGATTTAAGATAAATTCCGATTCCACACACTTTTGCACAATCCTGACATTAATGAAAACACCTTCTGCTTCCTAGATGGTGCTTTTTTATTTTTTAGTGAGCGGAAAAATACCTTGGAACTAAAACAGCTATTTTTAAATTTGCAGGAATAAGCTGAATGAGCATTTAACAACCCAGCATGGCGATTCAAATTTAAAAATCGCAAAAGATAAATTAATTGCAACAAATATCCTGGATTGTCCGTTGAAATTTCTCAACAACTTTCATCAAAACAGGTAAGTTCGCAAAAAAGTTGAAGCAAAACACGTACTTGAGATTGTTTACGATGCTCTCAACAATCCGGCTCCAGTTGACTCCAACTTAAATATTACTTACAATCTAGAATATCTGGCAAGTGCAATGAAATTACCCGCTAACTCTGTGAAGGGAGTCAACCTTCACACTCAAACTTCTCTGGGCAGTGGCTTACCTTACTCTCCTTCTTTCAATTGATCACTCAAGCAAACTCGCAAAACTGCCACCGAGATAGCGGAAAAACTCAAGAGGGAAGAAAACAACGCCTACGCATCTCTCTTCTGTCCAGGGCATGCGTTAGAATCTCTATCTTTTCCTCAGAAAGATTTTCAGGCAAGCCAGACCGACCGAGTAGGAAAGAGGAAATTTTACAGGCAGCACAAAGGAAATCTGCTCATCGCCTTCCATTGTGAAAAAGAGGGTGTTGCTTTTTCCACCGTTCGACACATTTGGTGAAGAGCAATGATTTGCAGCACAGCGTTTTAAAACAGAATTCGAGCAATTCTTACCTTTATTGAGGTGGCCATTTTCGCACAAAAGTACGTTCTTTTTTTCCCAATCTATATATTGTTAAAAGTCGCCTATGCCCAGTCAGAGTGGTTGAAGTTTTTTTTTAAGAGGCGGCGAGATTGTGCTAAGTCTGGGAAATGAAGTCAGGCTGTAGCAGGAAGAGGTTTCTATTGGTCCTGGCTGGCTTAGCTCGAAGAAGCAGGATATTTTGGAGTTCACAGATAAGAGAGACCAGAAAACAATGTTGTTTTTTCTTGATCTATCGTTGATGATTTCTTTTTTTTTTTCTTCACTGTATTTCTAAAGCTGGTCTTCAAGGCAGGTGTTAAATGATGCTGACGGACTTTTACCACAGGATACAGATGTCACACTAAAACATGAGCTTAAAAACCTGACCTTAACTTGACTGGAGTGAACAATATTATTATTATTTTCTCCATTCCTTCCCCCCACACCACTACATTTCCCCCCTTTCTCTCCTAAAGAAGGTGATTCATGTTTGCATCAATCTGATGTTGAAGATCTCCGCTTTCTTACATAAGTTGTCGTTGTAATTAGTGGGAGAAAAAGATAACTGGTATTCAACAAACTATGTATACCAATATGTGACAAGAAGAGGATAAATATATTGGCTCCTTACCCAGCCAATATAATGTAGCAAACACCAACATTGAGTATAGAAGTTGGGAGGTTGAGTATAGAAGTTGGGTGGTCATGTTGCAGTTGTATAAGATGTTGATGTGGCCGCATTTAGAGTATTGTGTTTAGTTCTGGGCACTGTGTTATAGGAAGGATGTTGTCAAGATGGGAAAGGAAACAGAGAAGATTTACGAGGATGTTGCCAGGACTTGAGGGTCTGAGCTATCGGGAGAGGTTGAGCAGGCTGGGACTCTATTCCTTGGAGCGCAGAAGGATGAGGGGTCATCTTATCGAGGTGTATACGATCATGAGAGGAACAGATTAGGTAGATGCACAGAGTTTCTTGCCCAGAGTAGGTGAATCGAGGTCCAGAGGATATAGGTTTAAAGTGAAGGGGAAAAGATTTAATAGGAATCTGAAGCGTAACATTTTCACACAAAGGGTGGTGGGCGTATGGAACAGTCTGCCAGAGGAGGTAGTTGAGGCAGGGACTGTCCCAACATTTAAGAAACAATTAGGCAGGTACATGAATAGGGTAGGTTTAGAGGGATACGGGCTAAACACAGGCAGGTGGGACTAGTGCAGATGGAAAATGTTGGCCGGTGTGTGCAAGTTGGGCTGAAGGGCCTGTTTCCATAGTGCCTCCATGACTATGATTCCATATCTCCCCATTCCCTGCCTATCCATGTTTAACTATATTCAATGAAATCTTAGCAATCAAAATGATTTTTTTTTACATATATCCTGCGTGAACTATGATCAAATGATTAACTCATCCCCAGAGAATATTTCAAATCAATAGGTCGGAATTAATTTAACTAATGGAATTAATTCTTTCCTATCATTTGTCACTTTTCCATCTATTTTATTTCTCTAATGTTTTATTATTTACTGCTAATTTGTGCAGCCAGAGCAGTCTCTAAACAGTTCCTTAAGCTGCCGAGATGGCCTTAAAATCTCTTCTTGCTAAGCATTTCTGGGTAAAGTTATACCACCGAGGATTGATGTTTCCTGCAATAAACGTCGCTAACTGGTGTTATTCTAAATAACAGAGTAAGGCTTTGCTCATTCCTCTCACTGTGTTTTTTTACTAACGTTGCCTTGCTAAGATGCATGTGGACACATCGTTTACAGATTATAAAGAGTTACAGAAGAAGGAAATGGATGAGATTGCTGTCTTGTGCTCTGAACTAAAATGAATGAGTTGTTGTCTTGTTGCCACTCCTAAGGAAGTGCACAGAGGAAGGTGCAGGTCACCATTGAGAAAAGAGTGATTTTGTTGTAATGTGGTGACTGGGAGACCAAGTATTTGCAGCATTATCACGTTAACAGTTTTGTTTCATTTAGAGATACAGTACGGAAATAGGCCCTTCGGCCCACCGAGTCCGTGCCGACCAGCGATCACCCCGCACATTAACACTATCCTACACACTCTAGGGCCAATTCACACATACAGCACACCAAGCCAATTAACCTACAAACCTGTACGTCTTTGGAGCATGGGAAGAAACCGAAGATCTCGGAGTAAACCCACGCGGTCACGGGGAAAAAATACAAACTCCTTACAGACATGGTCGGGATCAAACCCGGGTCTCTGTCGCTGCAAGCACTGTAAGGCAGAAACTCTACCGCTGTGCCACCGTGCCACCCAGTTCTTGCCTATCGTAAAATGGTTCTGACATTGAATTCAATAGTGGCTAGTTTTAATTAGAGCATAGAACATTGAACATGGAACAGTATAGCACTGGTCCCAGCCCTAAATTGATGCCAATTTAAACTGCACACCTGCCTACACATAGTCCATCTCCATTCTCTCCCTCAGTTCATGTGTCTGTTGAAATGTCTCCACAACATTGCTATTTTATCTACGTCCAACAATTTCCCTGGCGTTCCATGCAACTGCTACTCTCTGTATTAAAAAATGTGCTTCGTAATTCTCCTTTAATTCTCCTTTGTAGACTTCAGGAAGTCCAGAGGTGGCACGCACACCCCCCCATTAACTCATACGTGTTTCTATGATATGAGTCCATCTCATGAGTCTCTTGGACCCACAATACCTGATATTTCCGCCCTTGAGGGGAAATACCGGCGAAATACCTACCGCTGCACCACTCATCACAGTATTTTCTATCACAGCGCTGTACCAGGTTCACCCATCAGTTTACCCTCCTACCTCCGGGACGCTCCAGAGCAGGTCGAAAACACTCTATCCAAACCTCGGTTGCCAATCAAATTATCGTTTGCTATGTCGCTCTTCAAGGGAGATGCTAAATGCATCCTCTCAAATGACCAGGCACGATTCATAATGATATGCCCTCTATTTCCAAACCCATTATTTTCCATCTCCTTCAGGTTGTTTCTGCGGCGCTCCAGCAGAACTGCAAACACAGATCCATCCCAAATCCAGTCTGGGACCTTCTCCATGTTTTTTGCTAAAGAGATTACCAAAAAGATCTGCAGTCGAGATCTAGTCGAATATTCTTCACGCAGAGTTCCAACAAGGTTAGATAATTAGGATATACAAAGATGATAATAAATGTCTATACGGCTCAGGATATCTTGAATACAAATGCATGGAGTGATCAAAACAAAACCTTCTATTGTATTTCAATGCATTTTGTATTAAAATAAATCTGAACATGCAATTGTTCAAATTAGGAACAGTGCTACTCATACCTGCTCTACCACTTAATAATATTATTGTTGTGAATTCAGCTCGCAACAAGACAACAACATTGTATTTGGGAAAGCTGTACCATTTACTAGCCTCTTATGAATCATGCACTAAGGCACCACCGCACAGCACAGTGGCACAGTTGGTGGAGCTTTTGCCACACAGCGCCAGAGACCCGGGTTCGATCCCGACGTCGGGTACTGTCTGTGCATTGTTTGCACATTTTACCTGTGACCATGTTGGTTTCCTCCAGGAGCTCCGGTTTCCCCCCACATGCTAAAGATGTGCAGGTCAATTGGCCTCTGTAAATTGCCCTTAGTGTGTATGGAGTGGATAAGAAATTGGAATAACATGGAACTAGTGTGAACAGGTGATCAATGGTCAGCATGGACTCAGTGGGCCGAAGGGCCTGTTTCCATGCTGTATTTCTAAACTAACACCAGATTCCTCTGCAGATCAGAAATCTGTAATCTCTCACTATTTATCTAATATGCATTTTTTTACTGCTAATATCCATACCCCATTATAGAATCTAACCCTATAATGGCTTGACCCTAGTCCCAATTGATTGCAACGTTTATTGGAAGTTAGGTGCAGCGTTACAGTGAAAACCATTGAAATACGTGTTGGAAATAACAGGGCCTTGCTTGACTCTAGAATGCCCAGAGATTGGATCTGTGAAGAATTAGTGGTTAAGATGATGGTTTGCCTTCTATTATAAGACATTGAATGTGATTTCTGAAGGTAATTTGCGAAACCTCACTCAATTTGGTGAAATTCAACACTTTTGTGAGGTCAAAATAAACCTGGACGGCGGTTGATGCTGCTTCATGCATTTATTTTGGAGTCGTTGTGTGATGGTGATCATATCTACATGCCTCCAACATCATGAACAGGCATTGGTGAGTGTAATTTTCCGTTCCTTCTCTCCAGAGATGCTGCCTGATCCGCTGAGTTACTCCAGCATTTTGTGTCTACCTTAGTGTAATTTTAAGGATCTTGTAAATGAAATATCTATCTTTTCAAGCAAAAATAAAGCACAAACTAAACTTTCATCCCAATTACTGTCAAAGCGAAGAGTTCTATAAAATTGGACCTGCCCTTTATAGTTGAAGGATAAAAATAATAACTTCCTCATTTCGAACAATTTCAACACAATTGGCCCTGAGACTGGTCTTGGAGGAAAAAAGAACAGCGGTGTTTTGTAATAACTGCTGCAACATCGCTCTGTTTCCTGCTGATTAGAAAGCTGAACTGAACTAAGCTGAGCTGAAGCAGACAGGGTGTAAAATGTACTCCAGTGCCCTGCAGACAACATATATAAGGCGTGTGGTTAAATACATCCCATTCTCTAGAATAGTCATAATTTGTGTAAACTGTATCTCCCAAGTTGTGTAAATTAGCATGACGATAAGGGAGTGGGAATAATCACTGAATTAATCCTGACATGCTTGATGAAGGTGGAAGATGCTATTATGGGATAAGAAATGTGAACCTATGTATCTTTTTATTTCAGCTGTTAATCCCCCTGTCCCACTTAGGAAACCTGAAGGGAAACCTCTGGAGACTTTGCGCCCCACTCAAGGTTTCCGTGCGGTTCCCGGAGGTTTTTGTCAGTCTCCCTACCTGCTTCCACTACCTGCAACCTCCGGCAACCACCTGCAACCTCCGGGAACTGCACGGAAACCTTGGGTGGGGCGCAAAGTCTCCAGAGGTTTCCGTTCAGGTTTCCTATGTGGGACAGGGGCATTATTTAACTTGCTTTGTGTTTGGCATTTTTCTGCCTTTATTTACTTCAGATTTTACTTCAGGGTTTCCAAATTACGTTTGCTCACTTTCCACAAAGCTATGAACAAGCCAGTCACTCTGAACTATTTTAATACAGAATGTGTGAAAATGCAGAACACAGGAGAGTTTTTGCTTCATTACATCATACATTTTATATTTTAATAACAGAATCATTCCTTTACTCCGTTATCAATTTCCTGAATCTTCTCAGTATCTTGAGCAAAAAAAAAACAAACGGCTGGAGGAACACTGAGATTTACTCAATATATTGAGTAATGGGAATGGCATATGCCATAAAAGGCACAAAGTGCTGGAGTAACTCGGCACGTTAGGCAGCATCTCTGGAGATCATGGATAGGTGACCTTCCTGGTCAGGACCCTTCTTCAGACTTCAGAATCAGAAGAAGGGTCCCAACCTGCAATGGCACCTATTCATGTTCTCCAGCTGTTCTCCAGAGTTGTTGCCTGAGCTACTGTGCTACTCCAGCACTTTGTGTCTTTTTTTATGAGCTACCATCTGTAATTCCTTGTTTCCACATGGCATATGCTGAGCTTGCTCTATCAATTATATTTTGTAAATTGAAGTCTTACCACAAGCTTGAGAAGCCTAATCCACAAATCCAAATAGCTTCCCATCTGATTTGAATGAGAGTGCTGGGATTAGTTTTGGCAACTGCAGATACCATAAGACCATAAAACATAGGAGCAGAATTAGCCCATTTAGTCCACTCCGCCATTCAGTCACGGCTGATCTATTTTTCCCTCTCAACCCCTATTCTCCTGTCTGCTGCCAGTAACCTTTGATGCCCTTCCTAATCAAGAACCTATCGATCTCCGCCTTAAAAATATGCAATGTCTTGGCCTCCGCAGTCGTCTGTGGCGATGAATTCCACAGATTCACAACCCTCCCGCTAAACAAATTCCTCCTCATCTCCATTTCGAAGGTATGTTCTTTAATTCTGAGGCTGTGCCCTCTGGTTCTAGAATCTTCCATTATTGGAAACATTCTTTCTACATCCACTCTATCTAGGCCTTTCGTTATCTGGTATTTTTCAGTGAGGTTCCCCTCATCTAAACTCCAGCGAGAACTGGACTGCCTATGGTAGATCAATTAAATCTGGGAATGAACAAAAAGCCAAAATTAGTGGATAAAAAAAACTCAAAAGAAAAGTTCTGGAGTTTTGAAGGATGAGGGGGAATCTTATAGAAACATATTAAATTATAAAAGGACTGGACAAGCTAGATGCAGGAAAAATGTTCCCAATGTTGGGCGAGTCCGGAACCAGGGGGCCACAGTCTTAGAATAAAGGGGAGGCCATTTAAGATTGAGGTGAGAAAAAACTTTTTCACCCAGAGAGTTGTGAATTTGTGGAATTCCCTGCCGCAGAGGGAAGTGGAGGCCAAATCACTGAATGGAATTAAGAGAGAGTTAGATAGAGCTCTGAGGGCTGGTGGAATCAAGGGATATGGGGAGAAGGCAGGCACGGGTTATTGATTGGGGATGATCAGCCATGATCACAATGAACGGCGGTGCTGGCTCGAATGGTCAAATGGACTCCTCCTACACCTATTTTCTATGTTTCTATGACAGGTGATTATAAGGGCAGTACACATATGGTCATAAACAATACTAATCAATATAAGAAAAATGATGAAATTGATTTGAAAGTAAGCATGCCAGATGTAGATAAGGGTAGGGAATAACTGAATTGATCACGTAATTAATTTTCCTTACTTTACTACTTAAGGGGTTGGCAAAGAAGTATCTGAATGTATATTGTACTCTCCTCTCCTCTTAAATCTCAGGAACATTAGTTAACTATTCTCGTTAACATGTGGGTGACTATTCTAGTGATCATTCAACACTGTATCATTTTGAATGTTTACTGTAACAAAATCTGCTATTGTACATATTTTACAATTAAGCCTATTCATTACTTTCCATATATTAATTAACCTCTTCTATTTCCAATCCCTTTCTCTTAAAATTTGGTATCAATCATTTCTCCAAAATATCCTCCTCTTTCTAGACCGTAGACTCTGGCCGGAGGCTAGCAGCCTGGTCTAACCATTCTTTGGTGTCCTAGTGCACTACGCCACTGTGTGGTCCTAGACAGTCTTGCACACACATTGTCTTACATAACCTCCAATAAGATTATGCAGCATAAGTGCAAAGAGGAAGTTAGATAATTATTCACTTTCTTTCACATCCTCAACATTTCACAGTCAAGTGAAGTCTGAAGAAGGGTTTCGGCCCGAAACGTCGCCTATTTCCTTCGCTCCATAGATGCTGCTGCACCAGCTGAGTTTCTCCAGCATTTTTGTGTACCTTCGATCATCCAGCATCTGCAGTTCCTTCTTGAACGCTTCACAGTCAATTAACTGCTTTTGAGGTGTAGATGCCATAATCATGTGGGCAAAGAGGTCAACTAATTAGTAAAGCAAGATCCCACAAATAAAGTCACAGAGTTTTTCATCACACCACAGACCCTTCGGCCCAACTCATCCGAGCAAGATGCACAAGAATGCCAGTCCTATAGTTTAAATGTACAAATAGAAAACAAGATAAATGACGATTAATTTAAGGGCCTGTCCCACTTGGGCGTCATTTGTGCCTCATTTACTCGACATGCCAAAAATTGGTTGGCACGTCATGATGCGCACAAGGCGCGTGGAGGAGTATGCAGTGACGTGCAGTAACACGCGACACCCCAGGATTTTGTGAGGCTCAAAATCCTCGCACGCCACCTGCGTAACGTATCCCTTACGTACGCTGATATACTCATGGCGTACACTGACGTACTGACGCCGTACGTGTAATGCGTGGTGATGCATGGTTACGCACGGTGACGCACGAACGTTGGCTATGCTAATTTATTATGTGTCACCGTGCGTCAACGTCCGTAACCATGCGCCGTCGGCGCGCCATTTGCTCGTCATTTGAGCGCCGCACCACGTGACCATCCGGGTATAAAGCGCGCGTAGTTTTGAAAAATTTTCACCGTAGTATGTTTGATTTTCACTGGGAAAATTCTTGCCACGGAGATCGGACTAGGTAAGAACGACATCGCAAATGGCTCCCAAAGGGGGCAGGGCCCTCAGGGGCACTTGGCGCGCGACTATTGTACTGCTAGACGATTTTCACGCGACTGTCTCGTAAATAACGCGCAAATGCCTCCCAAGTGGGACAGGCCCTTTGTGGTATTGATGGTGGATAAATGTTACCCCAACTATTCACAACTTCATTAGATCCAAAGGATCTTCTTGCATTCATTCAAACGGGCAGGTAGGTGCTCAGAGAAATATGTTTTTTCAAAGTCCCCAATTGAAACATGGAGCACTCCGCCAGGATAGAATAAAGCATCAGCCTAAGATTTGCAGGAGTAAAGAAATGCAAATGCTGTTAACAAAAGTAAGACACAAAATGCCAGAGTAAGTCAGGCAGCATCCCTGGAGAACATGGACAAATGATGTTGCAGATCAGGACCCTACTTTTATGGCTTATTTTTCTGGCTTATTTCAGAATATTTTATTTTTCACCTCGAATAACTTTTCTACAACTATCTCTGGTCATTCTGTAATTCAAATATTTCCCTTAATTTGTAGGAATGAATTAAAAAAATAGTCTATTGTCTATTGTCAAATGATAATGGGCATTCTCTCTTACCACTATCAACGTGTTGTGGCTATATTGTACACCAACTGTAAAAATACACTGTAGCTTTTCACACGTACATCTTCAACAGCTCCTTCCAATGACACATCCTCCGCTACATTGAAACATAGAAACATAGAAACATAGAAATTAGGTGCAGGAGTAGGCCATTCGGCCCTTCGAACCTGCACTGCCATTCAATATGATCATGGCTGATCATCCAACTCAGTATCCCGTACCTGCCTTCTCTCCATACCCTCTGATCCCCTTAGCCACAAGGGCCACATCTAACTCCCTCTTAAATATAGCCAATGAACTGGCCTCGACTACCCTCTGCGGCAGAGAGTTCCAGAGATTCACCACTCTCTGTGTGAAAAAAGTTCTTCTCATCTTGGTTTTAAAGGATTTCCCCCTTATCCTTAAGCTGTGACCCCTTGTCCTGGAAGAACAAGGACAATGTACTAATTGGAGAGCCATCATATGTAAATTTCCCTTTAATCGTGAACCATTCCAGCTCAGAACTATATGACCATTACCTCATTGTCTGGGTAAATTGCTGGAATCCCTGGTTTTAATGTTAACTTTCAGGGATGTACATATTGCTACCAAGAATTTATTGCAACTCAAAACAGCTGCAGGTGCTAGAAATCTGAAATAAAAACAGAAAATGCTGGAAATACTCAGGCAGTCGGGCAACATCTGTTTCAATTTGTACTTCAGGACACATTTCCACATATAGATCTACAGGTATTGCCATTTGCTTCCAGCATTGCTTGATTTTATTCACCACTTTAACGTCTCCTTACTTCACCCAATTCAAGTTTGCTTCCTTTTCCTCTCATGTTTATCTCCTCTCATGTGAATCCCAGTCACATAGCCTTTGGGGTGGCATTGTGGCGCAGCTGTAGAGTTGCTGCCTCACAGCGTCAGAGACCCAGGTTCGATCCAAACTACTGCTGCTGCCTGTACGGAGTTGATACGTTCTCCCCTTGACCACGTGGGTTTTCTCCGAGTGCTCCGGTTTCCTCCCACACTTCAAAGACGCACCAGTTTGTAGGTTAATTAGCTTTGGTAAAATTGTAAATTGCCCCTAATGTGTAGAACAGTGCGGACTCGTTGGCTGAAGGGCCTGTTTCTGTGTTGCATCTCCATACTAAACTACACTAATTTCAATCTTTATATTTCTTTGCATAAGGTGCAATGTTTCTGACGACCCTGTATGTAGTTTATTAATCTCCTACATTTTTAATGGCATTATATACAATTATTTAACTTTAATTTATTTTATATATATTTAATCTCCCTTTTATCCAAAGAATCTAAACTTTTGTGGATAAAATGCGTTTCTGTTCTCTTCCCCTCCATTAACTCCAACGATGAATAAAGTCAGAATAACATAAACTGGATTAAGGTCATAAGTCATAAGGAATAGGAGTAAAATTAGGCCCATCACGTCTACTCCGCCATTCAATCATGGCTGATCTATCTTTCCCTCCTAACCCCATTCTCCATCCCCTCACACATTCACATGCTTCACTTAGACCAGGGTCACTTTATATCCATCGCATTTGAGTCTGACCTGTTGTTGCCGTGTGGAAGGCAGATTTTTTCCGACAGCGGGTGTCATGGTCAACATCGACAGTCTGGTCTTTCCATTCAGTTGATGTCTACACACGTCCTCACTGAAAGATTAAATTGGTGATGACTGTCACTGCAAGCTCAATGGGATTTTGATCCTCAACCTGTTGCCATCAAATAACACTGTCCCACATATTGCATCAATTTACTTGCTAGTATATTACTATGTGAATCAGGAGACACATCAGGCCAAAGGTGTTCCAATTTCAATTCAGGTCATACTTTGCAGAGCATAGTTGACATATAGAACCTACTAATATCCTTCAAATGAGAGCTGAATATTTTCCTGGCTGTGTGACGTACAAATCTCCAATTTATTTTGCTTAATGAATATTTGTATCTATTATTTGCTTCTCCCGGTAGATTATGTAGCCTTCATGTGTGACAGGGTGTGTATGTATTGGGCAAAACATTGCTGGATGTTGGTTGTGGTTCATAATGGGAACAGCAGACAGTCATGGAGTCATACAGAACGGAATCAGGCCCTTTGGCCCACAAATATCCTAGTTGATCATGAGATATGTAGGAAGGAACTGCAGATGCTGGTTTACACCGAAGATAGACACAAAATGCTGGAGTAACTCAGCGGGGCAGGCAGCAACTCTGCAGAGAAGGAATGGGTGACTTTGAAGGGTCTCGACCCGAAACGTCACCTATTCCTTCTATGCCGAGATACTGCCTGTCCTGCTGAGTTACACCAGCATGTTGATCATGAGATGCCTAGCTATACTAATCCCTTTTGCTGGTACTTTTTCCGTAGAATACTAAACGTGGACTTACTTACACATGTAGTCTGACACAGATCTGGGACTAACTAACTTCTCTGGAAGGTCGAATCCTTTACGTAAGGGACTACAATAACTTGCACACCATTGTTAGCATGATTGACCTGTCCATTCTTCCTTCATTTTTGTTATTATACATATTTTACAATTAAACCTATTCAATGTCACATATGCATATCTCGAGGGGATCCTTCCATCATTGAATAAGACACAAGGTGTTTTTTACCTTCTCCTGAAAGTTTAATATTCTAACTGAAAGATAACACATATTGCACTTCGTCACACAGGTGTTGACCATGAACTAAGTGCTCCATGATTCATATTCAGAAGTAAGGATACTACCTCTGCTGACAGCTACCATTTAACCACTTTTGACCCGAAACATCAGGGACATGAGGCAAAGCACTGGAAACGCAGTTCCTACCAAAATGATACACGCAATTCTTTAAGCCTGAACATAGAACTGTACTCTGCAGGAACAGGTCATTTGGCACTGAATGGTCTTGCCGAACATGATGCCAAATTAAACAAATCTCCTCTGCAAGGACTCTGATTAATGAGGAGCAAGCAGAAAGCAGTCCGACTCTGGAATGAAATGCAAAGGTCTTGCAGTTTTTAATTGTCGGAATGGAGGTACTGCAAGGAACTGCAGGTACTGGCTTACCGAAGAAAGCCGCAACATTCTGGGGCAGGCTGCATCTCCGGAGAACATGGATTTGTGACGTTTCGTGTTGGGACCCCTTTCTAGACTGAATGTTGAATTGGAATGTGGGAGGAAACCGGAGCAAACCCATGCGGTCACAGGGAGAACGTACAAACTCTGTAGAGACAGCATCCGTAGTCGGGGTCAAACACGGTGTACAGCCCATGTCCCACTTTCCCGAGTTACTCACGGATTCTCCCGAGTTTTCCCCTTTGATTCAAACTCGGGGAATGTCCGTAGCTAGTCCGTAGGAGGCCGTAGATGTTCCGTAGCAGCTCGAAATGCCAGCCGTAGGTACTTGGGGCATCAGGTAAGTCGGGACGTTTTTTCAGCATGTTGAAAAATGTCCATGAGTTTAAAAAAAATAGCCCCGAGTACCTACGGCCGGCATCTCCGAGTTTGAAATGCCAAGGGGAAAACTCGGGAGAATTCGTGAGTAACTCCGGAAAGTGGGACAGTGGGGCTTAAGGCAGCAACTCGACCTCTGCGTCAGTGCAGGGGGATATGGCCCAAACACAAGTAAATGGGACAAGCTTAGATGGGGAATCTTGGATGAGTTGGGCCGAAGGGCCTGTTTCCACGTTGTATGACTCTATGATTCTAAAACCAAACAAAACCATTGAGAAGAGGGTGAATCCTGGTTGTATTCCATCCCCCCAGCCCCCGTCCCACCCCTCGCGAACTTGAACTATTTTGCCCAAGGCCAATTAAGCCGCTCTATCCAACTTCCCCGACGTAATCCGCAAAACCAACAAAGCTCTAATGAAACTTGGGATCTGCTCGTGGGTGGAGGCACTCTCTGCTTGGACTGGCTGAGCCCTCAGGGAAACCACCAGTCAAGTCAATTGTGCAAAACAATTTTTAGTGTTTAAGAGGGAACTGCAGATGCTGGAGAATCGAAGGTTACACAAAAAAGCTGGAGAAACTCAGCGGGTGCAGCAGCATCTATGGAGCGAAGGAAATAGGCAACGTTTGCCTATTTCCTTCGCTCCATAGATGCTGCTGCACCCGCTGAGTTTCTCCAGCCTGTGCAAAACAATTGTCTGGTAGACAAACCAGTAACAGCATCTTCTACCGACATAAAAAGATCGCTGATGGAGACGAAAAGCTGGAGTAACTCAGCGGGACAGACAGCACCTCCGGAGATAAGGCTCCCATTCCTTCTCTCTAGAGATGCTGCCTGTCCCGCTCCGAGTTGCTGACTCCAGACTTCGGTTTGCACCAGCTTCTGCAGTTCCATCCTACGCATAGAAAAGATCGCGGTTCTCAGTCCCCCCACTGCCATCTCACCTGACGAGTGGAGTTCTCCGTGACAATTCGTGCATTTATTCAGCAGAAAATCTGTTTTTGCAAAACAGGAAAAGTCCGGATAAAACGCATGTGCAGGAATTCATTACTGTCGCGTGCTCGATTATAAGCAGCTGGAAGAGATTTTCTGGTTAAACAATAATCTCTTTTTTTTTTCCTTTTGCAGACTGTATCGGCTTATTCATGGAGCATGATTTATAAAATGAAAAAGACCTGCAGTCTCGTGCAGCCAGGCTGCGGCACAGATTCTCCTTATCTGCATTAGACAGTATTTGATAGATAATGTGCATGAAGATTCACTTCCCAGTTTATTATGGGTCTGTCGACATAATCCCTCCCATGTGGGTTCCCTTAGCTCACATCATCAACTTGCAGCAATAGCTTGGTTTATCTTTCACCGTAGACGCAGCCTGACTTTCTGGCTATTTCTAGCTGTTGCTGCTGTTACTGTCCCTCACCTTGCCACCGTTATTTGGCAATGATGGGTTCAGGGAGTCAGAACTTCTATTCCCAGGGTGGAAATGTCCAACGCTAGAGGGAGTCCCCACAAGATGAGAGGTGGATAGTTTAATGGAGATGTGCTGGGCAGGTTTGATTTACGCAGGGGGGTGGGTGGGTGTCACCAGGGGGTTTGCACCTGCTTATTGGAGGCGGATACGATAGTGGCATTTAAGAAGCTTTTAGATAGGCACATTGGAAGTGTAGGGAATAGAGGGATATGGATCACTTGCAAGCAGATGAGGTTAGTTCCGCTAGACGTCATGTTCGGCACAAACATTGTGGGCCAAAGGGCCTCTTGCTGTGCTGTCCTGTTCTACGTTAAATGTTGCCAAGACCGGCTGCATGCAAATCATCATCATACTATCTGCGACTTATCGTCAACCTTAAGACTATAGAGATACAGCATGGAAACAGTCCCTTCGGCCCACCGTGTCGGCACCGACCAGCAATCACCCCGTACAGTAACACCATCCTACACATGAAGGACAATTTATCATTTTTAACAAAGCCAATTAACCTACAAACCTGTACGTCTTTGGAGCGTGGGAGGAAACCGGAGCACACTTATGCATATTCAGTCTTATGAATGTGCATAAGTTGTCTAATTCATTTTATTGTTAAACTGTGCAAAATAATTTACCTATAGCAGTGGTGTAGCTGGAAGAGCTGCTGCCTCACAGCGCTGGAGACCTGACCTCGGGTGCTATCTGTGTGGAGTTTGCATGTTCTCCCTGTGACTGCACAGATTTACTCTGGGTGCTCTGGCCACATCCCAAAGTCGTGCGGGTTTGAAGGTTAATTGATCTCCGTAGAATTGCCCCTCATGTGCAGGGAGTGGATGGGAAAGTTGGACCACGGAGAACTAGTGTGAACGTGCGATCGATGATCTGTGTGGACTCGATGGATCAAAGGGCCTGTTCTGAGTCAAGGATATTCTGAAAGGGAAGGCAAGCAGCCAGAGGTAGACTTGTTCTTTACTGGCCTCACTCGTGGCCACAGAAAAGCCTGTACATTCTCCTGACTACAGAGTCTCTTATCACTATTGCTCATCTAGACTTTGCCCCAATCTGCTCCTCCTCCTTAGAAGGCTTAGGAAATTCGGCATGTCCCCAAAAACTCTCACCAACTTCTATTAATGCACCATAGAAAGCATTTGTATCGGGATGCATCACAGCATGGTTTGAGAACAGCTCCATCCAAGACCACAGGGCTTTGTAAAGGCTTTTTACGTCAATGTTGAAGTTTGCAAGAAAAGACAACTAACTCATTAAATTTAGTATAAATCCATTTATGACAAGGGTTTAAATAAGAGAATTAACATTTGCAGCAAAGTAGCAGAGTAAATATAGGGCAGTGGGAGCCTTACAGCACCAGAGTTCTTACAGCACCAGAGACCCGGGTTCGATCCTGACTACGGGTGCTGTTTGTATGGAGTTTGTACGTTCTCCCCATGACCATGTGGGTTTTCTCCGAGAGCTACGATTTGCTCTCACACTCCAACGACGTACAGGGTTGAAGGTTATTTTTGGCTTGGTATAAAAAAATGTAAATTGTCCGCCGTGTGTAAGATAGTGCGCATGGATCGCTGGTCAGTGGGTACACGGTGGGCCGAATGGACTGTTTCCGTGCTGTATCTCTGAACTAAACTAAACTCAATGTACATTCAAAGACTTTAGCATAACATATCTATAATGGTGATTTCTAAAATGTTGCCATCTTTGCCTGTAAAAGTTGAGCAACCTTTCAACGAAAACATGCTGAAGTTTCACTCTAGAAACCTTGGCTGCATTAACATCTGATCGATGTTACCAGCAGTCAGAAGTGATTCATTCCAAAATACTCAACCTGTTTGCCAGTGTAAAGGCCCATATCTGTCAAGTTTGTGTTTGAAGGCTGCAAGTAACTCCAGAAGATAGAGGCAAATAAATCAGCTTATGTGGAGAGCTCCCATGAATCTCACCTTAACAAATGCTGGCTCTGGCTCCACATCTATATTTAAGATTTACAGCTAAGACACGCAGATCCAAAGAGAATATTTCCACAACATAATAGCATTCACATGCTACCGAAATCTCAAAGTCAAAATAAATAGCATGTGGGTGACACAATGCTGAAAATGACTTCTTCGTCTGACTTTTGATTGTAATATAGTTAGAGAATCCAATTTTAACTGCTCAGACTCGCTTATCAGTGCTGGCATTCAGTTGTGCTGTGGTTGATCTGATTTCTCACTCAAGATAGATACAAAATGCTGGAGTAACTCAACATCGTCTGAACAGGTGAGAAGTGAGGGAGGGTTTACAGGTATATGGGGGAGCAGGTGGATGGTGATGTAGGCACCTAAAGTTAGAGAATTCAATGTTCATCCCATGGAGTTGTACACTGCCAAGCAACCAACAATGGCCTGTTCTCTGTATCATCGTTACTTTTTTGCATATCTTTCATTCATTTCGTCTATATCTCTCTCTATATCACCATCTTTCCCTCTCATTTCCCTTTTCTCAGACTCTCAGTCTGAAGAAGGGTCTCGACCCGAAACGTCACCTATTCCTTTCCTCCAGAGATGCTGCCTGCCCCGCTGAGTTACTCCAGCATTTTGTGTCTATCTTCGATGTCAGCCTGCATCTGCAGTTTCTTCCTACACAAGCAGAATTATGAAATGGACAGTAGGCAAAAGTGTTGGGGAAACTCAGCGGGTGCGGCAGCGTCTATGGAGCGAAGGAAATAGGCAACGTTTCGAGCCGAAACCCTTCTTCAGTTTGAGAGTCTGGAAAAATGGAAATGAGAGGGAAAGACAGTGATATAGAGAGAGATATAGAACAAATGAAAGGCCGCCTTGATTGTAATCATGTATAGTCTTCTCTTTCACTGGATAGCACGCAAAGGAAAGCTTTTCACTGTACCTCGGTACACATGACAATAATAAACTAAACTCTTAACTCTACAGATATTGTTCCTATAGTTTGTGTGTGGCCTCACTTTAGCAATGGAAGGGGCCCGGGATAAAAAAGTCAGAAATTCTCTGCCACAGAAGGCAGTGGAGGCAAATTCACTAGATGTATTCAAGAGAGAGTTGGATATGGCTCTTAGGGCTAACAGAATCAAGGGATAAGGGTGAGAAAGTAGAAATGGGGTTCCGATTCTGGATGATCAGCCATGATCATATTGAATGGCGGTGCTGGCTCGAAGGCCCGAATATTTCTAGCATGGGAATGGGAAGATTTAAAGTGGATAGCAACCAGGAGATCCAGGAGGCCTTGGCAGACTGAGAGCAAATGTTCGGTGAAACGATCGCCCAGTCCACATCCTTAGGTGGTCGAGACCAACTTTGAATCTCCAAATATTTCTGCTGCTTGATATGTTTCTATAATCAGTCCTAAAGAACTACAACCATAAACCTAATTCAAGCACAAGTTCTGAATGTGTGGAATTGCACATTGTTTTCATACAGGAAGTCTGATTCAAACGCACCACTTAAGTACAAGACTTCCTGCCTTGTCTAAACATTCCATAATTGTTCGGTTTTATTGCTCGGCCCCTGACTAATGACGAGTTCCTTGACAAATTTAATGGATCATAGTACATTTTTGAAATCATATCACTCCTTGTCAAATTAGGGGTCAGGTTATGTGTTTGGATTCTTTAATTGGATGAGTGATTGAGTGGGCAGTGGTGGAAGTTTACACAATGTTCATTTTTTTTAATGCAATTGACAGACTTCCTTATCCCAACTGAAGTCCAACCCAGGAATAAAAGAGCTGTGCGCATTTAGCATGTTTGGCTGTGTTAAATATATGTAGCAGAGTTAAGTGCTTCTGCAGGGGCAAAAAAATTGCTCAGCTCACTTGCGATGATCTGTACAGTACACTATTAATAAAACAGTTGATAGTTTTTATTTAATTCGTTTTATTTCATTAAAATAATTTAATTGAGGTTGCATTATACGCACACTATCTGTGATGAGTCCCATTTTATGTTTGAATGAAGTCTCTTTGTCCACAATTTAAATAGTGGGACCACAGCTTTTTCTGATCCAACCTAATCATGTGGATATGGTGAAAATTCACCATTAAGTATAACAGCAAGTATAAGTAGGAAAGTAAAAGAGTACAAGAAGGCGCAGATTAAATTTAGTACAAAACATGAAGTGATTCACCTGGTCAGAAAGAATAAGCAAAGATAATATAGACTTCATGGCATAGTCTGCAGGATCTACAGGAACATGGACCCTTGGAGCACATATGCATAAAACCATGATGAGGACCGGGGGCATGCGGAGACAATGGTAACGAAGACTGGGTTTCATAAATACAATAAACAATATTAAAAGCAGTGCAGTTATGTTGAACCTGTATAAAATACTGGTTAGGTCATAGTTATCTCGCACTATGATCATCCATTTCACTTTAAGATGTGAATGCACTCGTGCTTGCAGAAATGAAACAGAAACATAGAAAATAGATGCAGGAGGAGGCCATTCGGCCCTTCGAGCCAGCACCGCCATTCATTGTGATCGTGGCTGATCGTCCCCAATCAATAACCCGTGCCTGCCTTCTCCCCATAACCCTTGATTCCACTAACCCCTAGAGCTCTATCTAACTCTCCCTTAAATCCATCCAGTGATTTGGCCTCCACTGCCCTCTGTGGCAGGGAATTCCATAAATTCACAAGTCTCTGGGTGAAAAAGTTTTTTCTCTTAATAATATACAAATATTATTCCTGATGTGATGATTCTGCTAGTAAAAAGGGACATCAAGTGCTAGAGTAACTCAGCCAGTCAGGCGGCATCTATGGAGAACATAGATCTCCAGACTAAAGAGGGTCTTGACCTGAGATGCCAACTATCCATGTTCTCCAAAGATGCTGCCTGACCTGCTGAGTGACTCCAGCACTTTATGTCCTTTTGTGCATTAACCA
This sequence comes from Leucoraja erinaceus, assembly GCF_028641065.1. Classification (NCBI taxonomy): domain Eukaryota; kingdom Metazoa; phylum Chordata; class Chondrichthyes; order Rajiformes; family Rajidae; genus Leucoraja; species Leucoraja erinaceus. Next base: position 47,572,122 of record NC_073389.1, read on the forward strand.
GCATCTGTAGTTCTTTGTTTCTACATTCCGCTAGAAAAGCTGAATTGTTCTCATTGGAACAAAGGTTGAGTGGGGGTTTAATTGAGAAGCTCCGGATTATAATTGGTTTAGCTCAGGTGCAAATGGTCAGTTTTGAAACTTAGGGTAAATGATTATAAATGTGAGTTGAGTCAGATACAATAACAACATCGAATGGTTGGCACGGTGCCGCATCAATGGAGTTTCTCCCTTATGGGGCTAGAGACACAGGTTCGATTCTGGCTGCGGGTGTAAGGCACTTGTCTGTAAGGCATTTGTAGGTTCTCCCCGTGAACTGTGTGGGTTCTCTTCTGAGGACTTTGGTTTCCTCCCACACTCCAAAGACTTGCAGGTTTGTAGGTTAATTGGCTTGGTATGAATGTAAAAAATTGTCCCTCGTATGGGATAATGTGAATGTGCGGGGATCGCTGGTCGGTGCGGACTCAGTGGGCCGAAGGGCATGTTTCCGCGCTGTATCTCTAAACTATAAGAAAACATTTGAAAGACACTGGGACAGGTACATGGATAGGAAAGGTGTGGAAGAATACAGGCCGAACTTGGGCAAATGCGGCTCGCTTAGATGGGGCATCTGGTCGGCATGGGCGAGTTGGCCCATTAGGCCGGTTTCCGTGCTGTGTGACTCTATGTAAGATAAAATGTATTTACAATAATGCAATACAATACAATTTATTTGTGTCATTTGAACCTCATTGAGGTTCAAACGAAATTTGGTTTATTTATTCCAGAAGGAGTTATAATCTAAAAATGGAGTTATAATCTAAAAAGCAAGCTGCCTATGTAAAGAATCAATCAGTGCATTCATAAGGGAATTGGATAGGTATTTGGGAATGAATAATTTGCAGATCTATAAGGAGAATGGAATAATAGGATTATTCTGTGGGAACTAGCACAGATTTAATGGGCCATAAAATTTCCATACATATGATTCTTTGATTCGTTGATTCTTGATAAATTAATGCTGACATGAAATCAATTATCTTTATGTAAACATCTACAGATTAGTATTACACAATATAATTCCATTCTGTATTCATAGCAATACTCTGCTTGTTTTCTGGCCCAGTTCGTATAGTACACTGAACGACATGTAACTTTCCTGTATTTGAAAATTAAATCTGTCTTTCTGTCAAATTATCTTTGTCTGCACTTCTTGGACCCACTCTCCCACCGTCTCATTTTGTCCCATCGGCAAGTGAGTTTATTCCTGGAGTTTCTGTATATTCGCTCTCTCTCATTTCTCTAGCTATCTTACTTTAGAAAATAAATTACTTTTACTTCAAAAATTACTTCCGTAATCACTTGCTTGGGGTGGTGTTATATGTTAGCATACAAGACATTGTATGAGGCTTGAGGCCTTTAGGAAATGTATTTACTTTTCTCAAGCCCGCTGAGTGCACATGTCTGACTGAGATAGCTTTGACGGGAACAATTTTTATCAATATTCGTTCATTTATATAAATATTATGTCATAACGCATATACATGACTACACGTGGAGCTTTCCTTCCATCAGTGCAATAATCATAAACACAATCATAATCATACTTTATTAGCCAAGTATGTTTTGCAAAATACGAGGAATTTGATTTGCCATACAGTCATACCAATAAAAAGCAACAAGACACACAAAATACATTTTAACATAAACATCCACCACAGTGACTCCTCCACATTCCTCACTGTGATGGAAGGCGAAAAAAAGTTCAATCTTTCCCTTCTTTGTTCTCTTTGTCGGGGGCCTCAAGCCTCCCGTTGACGGGCCAATTTCGACTCCCGTAGCCAGCGGTCGAGCTCACCACATGGTGGGAATCAAGCTCCCACACCGGGGGGAATCTTAGGTCCCCCCCCCCCACCGGGTGATCGAACCCCGGGTCAGGGCTAGTCAAACCTTCTGCGACTTTGGAGCTTCCCGACATCGGTCTCTACCCGGGACTGCGGGCTCCTCGATGTTGAAATCTGCAGGCCGCAGTTGGAGCGTCGATCCCAGGCAAGGGATCGCAGGCTCTGATGGTAAGTCCACGGACCACAGTCAGTCTTGAACTAGGCCTCCAGCTCAATGATGTTAGGCCGCAGAGCGACCGGAGATACGATCCGGAAAACAATCGCATCTCCGGCAAGGTATGAGATTGAGAAAAAGGTTCCCACGATCCCCTCCCCCACCCCCCACATAATACAAACCAGAGAACTTGAACACATACTTCTAAAATACACTAAAAATAACAAAAAAGACGAAAAGACAGGCAGACCGTTGGCGAGGCAACCATCGCTGACAACGCCACCTGGGCTACAGTTAACGGGAGATATTTATAATGTGCAACTACAGCTGGGAATGAGGAAGCAAATAATCAATGTCTTAATATGAGTGCAATCGTTTAGCAGTCAACAATGTGTTTACGTGTATGTACGCTTGTGTACTGGAATATGTTCATGGGCATCAGTGCAGTTTGAGCACTTCATTGAACTTTCATTCCAGAGCTCAGGGTGGCACAGTTCCAGGGACCCGGGTTCGATCCTGACTATAGGCGCTGTCTGTACGGAGTTTGTATGTTTTCTCCACGACTGCGTGGGCTTTCTGCAGTATCCTCCCACACTCCACGGACATACAGGTTTGTAGGTTAAGAGATAGGGGAGAGAGCAGGAACAAACCGGATAACCACTCATGATGATAATGAATGATGGAGCAGGGCTGAAGGGCTGAATGGCCTACATATGCTCCTCCTTTTATGCTTCGGTAAGGGGAATGTCTTAGGGGATTGAGAGAGGTATTTTGGTTTTGAAACAGCTTCAACGAGGCAATGCCCAACCCATTGGCGAAGGACATTCTGAGAAAGATCCTAACCAGTCAGGTAGTTACTCCTTTCACAAGAAGTACTCTTCACTTTGTTCATTGTAAGTCAACAAGTCATCCGACACTTTGTCCGTTGACTCCGCTATGAATTGGTTCAAGACTGCTATGTTAGTTGTAAAGATGTATTACTGTTTATAACTCAACCTGTTGACAGATTTAATTCCCCATCAAAATATTTCAAATGATTATTCAACTCATCTCCTGAATAGGTACCTTGAGGACAGCACTGTGGCGCCGTGGTAGAGTTGCAGCCTTACAGCGCCAGAGTCCCGGCTTCAATCCTGACTATGGGTGCTCTCTGTATGGTGTTCATAAGTTCATAAGTGATAGGAACAGAATTTAGCCATTCGGCCCATCACGTCTACTCTGCCATTCAATCATGGCTGATCTGTCTCTCCCTCTTAACCCCATTCTCCTGCCTTCTCCCCATAACCCCTGACACCCGTACTACTCAAGAATCTATCTCTGCCTTAAAAATATCCATTGATTTGGCATCCTCAGCCTTCTGTGGCAATGAATTCCACAGATTCACCACACTCTGACTTAAGAAATTCCATCCTAAAGTAGCGTCTTTTAATTCTGAGGCTATAACCTCTGGTCCTCGACTCCCTCAAGAGTGGAAACACAAGTGCATTTTGCACTTTCTCCCTGTGACCACAGGGGTTTCCTCCGGGTGCTCCGGTTTCCTCCCACACTCCAAAGACGGGCAGATTTGTAGGTTAATTGGCTTCTGTAAATTGTAAATTGTCCCTGATGTGTAGGATGGAGCTAGTGTACGGTTATCGCTGGTCGGCCCTGTCTCGGTGGATTGAAGGGACTGTTTCCACATTGTGTCTGAAAAGTCGAAAGTCGGAAGTCTAAAGTAGGGGTGCAGTGAAAATTCTGCACAGAGCAAATAAACTGGAAGGTGTTCACTCAACGTTGACTGACAACAAAGTTTGGTTTAGTTTCTATGTAGCCTAAGATTATGTATAATCTATTTGCATTAAAAAAGGGATTAGGATATTGATGTGGGCAATATGACGAAGAATGTTGTGGTGAATATGAGCAGGATGTTTGCGAAGCTGAAACACAGATTTTGAGTCAAAAATCTCTGGGTGATCAAGATTTTTTTTTCCCCCCTCAGCACATTGCTACATGTGGAACATACTGCCTGAAAGGAGGGTGGTCTGAGATTCAACCAAGACATTTGATAAATACTCTGTCATCAAGTAGCATGTTCGCTAATTTTGTTCCATTAAGTATGGGACGGCTGAAGCCAAGATCCTCAGCTCCCCCACCACACAGCACATTGACCTATCTCAGTACCAGGAACCTTTTTGACCCCGAGCTGATCTTCTAACGTCATCTCCTCTACATCACAAAGACCTATAACTAACACATCCTTAGCATTGCTGTTCCATACCAAGTAGTATCCCTGATATCCAAGTCCCGATCTACACCTTGGGAACCCCAGTGCTCTGGGGAGCAGGCAGAAGAATGGGGTTCAGAGTGAGAGATAGATGGCGGAGTAGAACTTGATGAGCTAATGGCCCAATTCTGCTCCTATCGCTTATGATCTTATGATCTTATGATCTCTGCTGGCAATTTCAATGTTCTATTTTGAGACATTTGACAACAAAATACTCTTGACTTGACCAGTCTTATGAACTGCAGCTCATCCAAAGTTCTGCTGCCCTTCGTCAGGCTGCACCAAGCTATGCTCCCTGACCAGTAGTGGTCTCAGATGCTCTAGAAGCTCAACTAAAAACCATGTGCTTTTATTCCAATCATTTTGTAGCCAAAAATTCCACTACCCCTTCCATCCTTTGTGGGATATGGGCCAAACGCAGGCAGGTGGGACTAGTATGGATGGGACATGTTGGTCGGTGTGGGCAAGTTGGGCCGAAGGGTCAGTTTCCACACTGTATGACTCTATGACTGTCTCTCTGTAATCCTTTCACAACCAGCAAAATGTGGAGTCGTGCATTTTGGTAGTAGGAACAACTTTAGACTATATTCTAAATGGGGAGAGAATTCAGAAATCGGAGGTGCAAAGGAACTTGGGTGTGGTGGTGCAGGCTTCCCAAAAAGTTAATTTGCAAGTCGAATCAGTAGGTAAGGAAGGCAAACGTAATGCTAGCATTTATTTCGAGAGGGCTGGAATACTAAACCGGGGATGTAATGCTGAGGCTCGGGTCAGTATGCATTTGGAATATTGTGAGAGATTTGGGTCCCATATCTGAGGAAGGATGCGCTGGCGCTGGAGGGTGTCCAGAGGAGGTTCATGAGAATGATCCCAGGAATGAGTGGGCTAACATATAGCATTTGGCAGCATTGAGCCTCTATCCACTGGAGTTTAGAAGGATGATGGGGGAGCTCATTGAAATTTACCGAACAGTGAAAGGCCTGCATAGAGTGGATGTGGAGAGGATGATTCCACTAGTGGGTGAGTCTAGAACCAAAAGTCATAGCCTCAGAATAACAGGACGTTCCTTTAAAAAGGAGACGAGGAGGAATTTCTTTAGTCAGAGGGTGGTGAATCTGTGGAATTCATTGCCACGGAAGGCCAAGTTAATGGATATTTTTAAGGCAGAGATCATTTCAATTCAGTTAGTTTATTGTCACGTGTTCCGAAGTGCGGTGAAAAGCTTTTCTTGCGTGCTATCCAGTCAGCAGAAAGACAATACATGATCACAATCAAGCCATTTACAGTGTATTGATACAATTATAGATAGATTCATAATTGGTACAGATGTCCGGGGGTTATGGGGCGAAGGCAGGAGAAAGGGGTTAAGAGGGGAAGATAGATCAGCCATGATTGTATGGCGGAGTAGGCATAGTGGGCTGAACGGCCTAATTCTGCTCGTATCATTTATGAACTAATGAAATGTCGCTGAATTCTTACACCTATAGGTTCTTGTGCTGTCTTGGGTTCCTTTAATTATCAATGCTAGTTAATGCCAGTTGGCCAGGCCTGCTGTTAATGGGAAAATGGGGGCATCTTGCAAAGTCATTGCCGCTGTTTCAACTTGTCACCCGCGCAGTCTATTTTAATGTGAGCCAAGGATAAAGGGGTTGGTGTGTTCTGTCACAGTGATACTTCATCTTCGTGCAAGGTTACATTAGAACAGGAACAGGCCCTTTGGCCCACAATGTTAGTGCCCAACAACATTTTATGGGAATCTGAAGGGGAATCTTTTGCACAAAGAGAGTGGTGGGTGTGTGGAATGAGCCAGAGAAGGTAGTTGAGGCAGGGACTATTGCAACATTTAAGAAAGCATTAGACAGGTACATGGATACGACAGGTATAGAGGGATATGAGCCAAAAGCAGGCAGCTGGGGCTAGCATTGATGGGACATGTTGGTCGGTGTGGGCAAGTTGGTCGAAGGGCCTGTTCCCACGCTGTATGACTCTCCATGACTATGACTCTATGGTCAATTATGTTGATGAAATGCTATCTTCCTCCACAGGTTCAACTTAGAAACTTAGATAGAAACATAGAAAATAGGAGCAGGAGTAGGCCATTCGGCCCTTCGAGCCTGCACCGCCATTCAATATGATCATGGCTGATCATCCAACTCAGTATCCCATACCTGCCTTCTCTCCATACCCCCTGATCCCTTTAGCCACAAGGGCCACATCTAACTCCCATTTAAATATAGCCAATGAACTGTCCTCAACTACCTTCTGTGGCAGAGAATTCCACAGATTCACCACTCTCTGTGTAAAAAATGATTTTCTCATCTTGATCCTAAAAGACTTCCCTCTTATCCTTAAACTGTGACCCCTAGTTCTGGACTTCCCCAACATCGGGAATAATCTTCCTGCATCTAGCCTGTCCAACCCCTTAAGAATTTTGCAAGTTTCTATAAGATCCCCCCTCAATCTAACTTGCTCCGTTTTTCTGATGTTTCTGACCATTCACAGTTGTATCGCTACCACTTACTGCACATTCAGCCAAGTATCATTTTGTTCCTTCATGCGACCATTACTTCAAAAAATGTGTCACTGTTCTTTTTATTTTTTGCGCATTCACCAATTTCACTAAATAATGATGGATCACGTTGCTTCCACTGCACCAGCATAGAAGAATTAAAGAATGGTTTGAATTTACATTGCACTTTTACATTGCTCTGGATACTCACTCTTTACTCTCAATAAGGTACTTTGGAAAAACATAACAGTTGAAATATAGGGAACATGGGAGCCAGCGTACATCATAAAAATCCCAACAAAACAGAAATGTGAATATGATTACATAATCAGTTTCGTTGTTGTTGAATGAGAGTTAATATTTGCCAGGATATTAGGGGATAACCTCCCCTTTTAATCTGTACTGTCGACTTCATCTGGCAGCATAGGCAAGGCCCCATTTTAATATCCCATCTGAAGAACGTCACCTTATATATTTCAGCGCCCTTTCACTACTTCATTGCTGTATTAGCCAAGACTTTTCAGCTTGCCTTTAGTGTGTGACTTTATTAGTTTCTGACCCACGAAGGGATGAGTGGCAATAAAGAAATGATATTCAAAACACATGCTGCAGCAGTAAGCGTTTGTGAGCTGAATGGAGCCGTAGAGAGAGCTGCAGCGCGGAGACTGGCCCTTCGGCCCACTGAGTCCGTGCCGACCACCAATCACTCATTGACACTAATCCTGCACAAATCCCATTTTTTATTCTCAATGCGTACTTTCAATGGGGCAGGTGGAGCCAAGACAAGGCTACACATAGAAAACATAGAAACATAGAAATTAGGTGCAGGAGTAGGCCATTCGGCCCTTCGAGCCTGCACCGCCATTCAATATGATCATGGCTGATCATCCAACTAGGTATCCTGTACCTGCCTTCTCTCCATACCCCCTGATCCCTTTAGCCACAAGGGCCACATCTACCTCCCTCTTAAATATAGCCATTTAACTGGCCTCAACTACCTTCTGTCGCAGAGAGTTCCAGAGATTTACCAAAAATGTTTTTCTCATCTCGGCCCCATTAATTATGTGGAAAATTATATGAAGCAGGGTGGTATAAAAGCAAGTACCAATATTTGCCCTTTAAGGACTGGTATGCATGCCGATTAATTTAGTTTACAGTATAACATATGGAACAGTCTGATCTGAGTATGGGTTTCCAAATAAATTTAAGTGGTTAATTCTATGTAATGGTTACGAAGTTGCACTCCCTCATCCCACCCAAATGAAGACTGCTTCAAAGACTACTTCCCAACCAGAGATTCATCTGAGTCTCGGCATCATTTCACGACACACATTCGTTCTATTCACCTCACAAAACAATGTGACTGCTCGCTTTCAGGAAATAATGAAGGATCGTTATTCTGAAGTAGGAGGAAAAAGTCAGTTTCCCTCCTTCTTCCCTTCACAGCTCCCCGTCCTCCTCCCTCACTTGCTCCCACTCCACAAGATCGCACAAAATATCGGTCAGCAAAAGAGAATTAAAGAGCGGCAGTCTCTACCTTTTGTTGCAAATGTGGCAGAAAGGAGCGGAGAGCTGCAGTTGGCCGGACATCTGGAGCACAGAATGAGCCGATCAGGCACGTGAGTAAGTGTGTTCGTCTCTGCCACATCTTGGCAATGACACCCTGAAGCAGATTCCTGTCCCATAAACAAAAAAACCTCTCGCAATATCTGCGCCGTGACTGCTCATATTTTCCCCACATGTACACAAGAGTTGGATCAGTGAACGCGACCAGACCTCAGAGGCACCAAGTGCAGTCTTCAAAACGGCTCAATATCCATGATACACAAAAATGCTGGAGAAACTCAGCGGGTGCAGCAGCATCTATGGAGCGAAGGAAATAGGCAACGTTTTGGGCCGAAACCCTTCTTCAGACTCTGCTCCATAGATGCTGCTGCACCCGCTGAGTTTCTCCAGCATTTTTGTGTACCTTCGATTTTCCAGCATCTGCAGTTCCTTCTTAAAGGCTCAATATCCATAACTGTTTGAGGAGTGTCCCCATCTTAAACAAGTCTGTCTAGGACAAAGATAGACACAAAATGCTGGAGTAAGTCAGCGGGACAGGCAGTGTCTGGGTGACGTTTCGGGTCGAGGCCCTTCTTCAGACTGATGTCAGGGGAGTGGGGCAGGGCAGAGATAGAATGTAGTCAGAGACAGGAAGACTGGTGGGAGACCTGGGCAGAGGGAGGGGATGGAAACTCTTCATTCACTTCACCTACACTCAGTCGCAGGAGCAGGTACAAACAACTGGCTATGAAGTCCTTGGCCATCCAGATTTCTATACTGTAGGATTCGAGGATGTTTTGCACAGCATTTTTTTAACAATGGTACTCTACACTTTTACGAGGATGTTGCCAGGACTCGAAGGTCTGAGCTATTGGGAGAGGTTGAGTAGGCTGGGAATGTATTCCTTGGAGTGCAGTAAGATGAGGGGTGATCTGATAGAGGCGTACAAAATCATGAGAGGAATAGATCGGGTAGACACACAGAGTCTCTTGCCCAGAGTAGGGGAATTGAGGACCAGAGGACATAGGTTTAAGCTGAAGTGGGAAAGATTTAATCGGAGTCTGAGGGGTAATTTTCTCACACTAAGAGTAGGTGTGAGAAGTGGCTTTGCAAAGCATCTCCTTCCTTGTAGTTCCCCAAGAACATTAGTTTTAGACATTAGACTTCAGAGATACAATGCAGAAACAGGCCCTTCGGCCCTTGAAGTCCGCACCGACCAGCAATTATCCCCTATACTAACACTGTCCGACACACACTGGGGACAATTTACAATTTTATAGGAGCCAATTAACCTACAAACCTGTACGTCTTTGTAGTGTGGGAGGAAACCAGAGCACATGGAGAAAACCCCCGCAGTCACAGGGAGAACATACAAACTCTGTACAGACTGCACCAGAAGTCAGGATTGAATCTTGGTCTCTGGGGCTGTAAGGCAGAACTCTGCCGCTGCCCTAATGTGCCACCCCAAATGTTTTGATAATTTGTGTTTTATGGACCGCCATAGTAGAGAGGGTAAGGGCTGAAGATTAGGGAACTTTGCTGAAGAACTCTGAGTGGATTGGGCCTGATGTTATTTTTGTGATAGATGGAATCTCCCATTATTTATTTGTTTGGGGAGTAGACTTTCAAATTTGTCCACGTTCTGAACACTCAGAGTTTCAAAAAAAAACATTCAGAGTTTTCACGGTGGTTCGTTACTTATTCTGTGTATATTGTCATGGAAAACAGTCATTAACTGAAAGTCAGGATGGAAGTGTCAAGGAATGGTGGGCATAGCTTTAAGGTGGGAGGCTTTGAAGCTTAAAGGAGATGAGCAAGCTCATTGTTTTTTTACATAGAGAGCGGTGGGTGCCTGGAACGTGCGGGCAGAGGTGGTGGTGGAGGCAGATGCGATTATGGTATTTTGAAGCTTTTGGATAGGAGCATGGATATGCAGGGAATGGTAGGATATGGATAGAGTCATGCTGCTTAGAAATAGGCCCTTCGCCCCGACTTGCCCACATCGACCAACATGTCCCATCTACATTAGTGCCACCTGCCCATATCCCTCTAAACCTACCCTATCCATTTACCTGTCTAAAAGTTGTGATAATATCTGCTACTACTACCTCCTCCGGCAGCTCGTTCCATACACCCACTAGATCACTTGCAGGAAAAGGAGGTTAGTTTAACTTGGTATTATGTTCGGCACAGGCATTGTGGGCCGAAGGGCCTGTTTCTGTGCTGTACCGTTCTATGTTCTATGTTCCAAGCAAGCCTGCACAGAAAGCACAGGAAAACAGAACAATTCCTGTCATCCTCAAAGTGTCCATTGTCTAGGACTTTCAGTTTTGTTCACCAGCAGCATTCACCTCATGCTTAGACTGCCCCCTCCTGCCATTGTTTAATAAAGCTGCAGCTACCCACCACCTTTCCTGATCTCACAGGCTCCCAAAGAACTTTACAGCCAAATTAATTACTTTCTGCGGCAAAGAGGATCGTGTTAAGCCCCCTCTCGCTCAAATAACTGGATGTCAGATGTGTAAGAATGAAAAATTATAAATATTCCATGTGAAATTCAACCCTTCACATCTGGTTTTAACAGAAGGAGGTCAAGTAATTAATCTGCTATGAAGAGGTGTGTTGGAGCTGGGCAACAAATTTGTACTCGGGGGACAAGCCGGGTGAAAGAAGGGGAGACCAGGCAACAATTCATTCACAGAGGGCGAGTGATGAATCTGCTGCCAGAACTTCAGACTTTAGACTTGAGAGATACAGCGCGGAAACAGGCCCTTCCGCCCACTGAGTCTGTGCCGACCAGCGATTATCACCCTGAACACTCGCACTACCCTACATACTAGGGAACATTTACAATTCTTTTACCAAAGCCAATTAACCTGCAAACCTGTACGTCTTTAGAGTGTGGGAGGGAACCGGAGCATGCGGTGAATACCCACACGGTCACAGGGAGAGTTTACAGACAGCACTAGTAGACGGGATCGAACCAGGCGCTGTTAGGCAGCAACTCTACCACTGCGCCAGTGTGCCGCCCCTGTCAGGAGGCAGCTTGGGCGGCATTGGACCAATCTGCTCAGCCAAGTGGGTGTGGAGAGATTAGCAGGGGTCCGATCTACTCCCAGGAAGTGGGTCAGAGTGATTAACCAGGCAAACAATCAGACCTCACATCTACCACGTTGCCTCTCACAACCTACAAATCTCGCCATTCCCTCTGGCTTTCCCATCTCCCCAGATATCATGATAGCTCACTCTTTCCCTCTTAGAGTCAGAGAGCAATACAACATGGAAACAGGCCCTTTGACCCATGCTGACAAAAAAACCCCCCATCTACACTAGTCCCACCTGCCGCGTTTGGCCCACATCCCCTCTAAGCCTGTCTGTCCTATCCACGCACCGATCGGTGTGTAGTCCATTGAGATCGGGAAGGGGATTGCGGGATATGCAACTAAATATTCTCAAGCAGAAAGAAATGAATCAGAGTCCAGAATTCCTGACATCGCACAACGTTTTTGACTGACTTCAATTATCATTGGAAAATCAGGTTATTTTTAAACACAATTTATTTTTTCAGGGTTCGAGCTAGGCTTGAAGGAGTACAGTTTGATACCGTGATACTTAAGGCTATATATCTGGGTCAGAAAATCAGATTATTTTTACACATTATTTATTTTTCAAGTATCTAGCCAGGATTGCCGGAGTGCAGTTTGATACCATTATATTTAAGGCTGTGTGTCTGGTTCAGTTTTGTTTCAGCTGCAATTTCACCCCTCTTCATAAAAATGAAGAACATTTCTCTCTGTCTCGACATCGCATTTAAAGGCTTGAATTGAAATGCCACGGAAAACCACTGGAATGAACTGGGAGCAAGTCAGGGCTTTCTGAAAAAGTCCCCCGATCTGGTTTTCATCGAAATGGAGTTGACTGTATTTCACGTTCTGGAATTAATTAGACCACTGACTGAATAGTTTGACAAGTGCAATATTAAAGTGAAATATAATCTCATCCTCTGAAGGGTGCTTTAAAACCCTTTTTTTAATGGCCTTTCGCCAGCCGGTTCTCCTCCAGACAGTCCTCAGTCCCCTGTCCCACCACGTCCAGCTGTGACAAGAATAGTCCAACAGTACCTGGCTGCAGGTGGATTGGAATTTAAAGCTGCTCATGGAGTCATAGAGTCAAAGAGTGATACAGTGTAGAAACAGGTCCTTCGGCCCAACTCGCCTATATTGGCCAACATGTCTCAGCGACACTAAACATAGAAAATAGGTGCAGGAGTAGGCCATTCGGCCCTTCGAACCTGCACCGCCATTCAATATGATCATGGCTGATCAACCAACTCAGTATCCTGTACCTGCCTTCTCTCCATACCCCCTGATCTCTTTAGCCACAAGGGCTACATCTAACTCCCTCTTAAATATAGCCAATGAACTGGCTTCAACTACCTTCTGTGGCAGAGAGTTCCAGAGATTCACCACTCTCTGTGTGAAAAATCTTTTCCTCATCTCGGTCCTAAAAGTTTTCCCCCTTATCCTTAAACTGTGACCCCTTGTTCTGGACTTCCTAGTCCAGACACTAGTCCCACCTGCCCGCGTTTGGTCCATATCCCTCCAAACCTCTCTTAACTGCTGTCCACTAAACAGGATGGCTCATGTAAGGAACCAGACATACCCCACATCACGTCACAACCATTTTCGTCACCATGGCAAGTCATTGTACCAATACTCGTCTCAACCACACAACAGCCTCAATCTGGAAACATCAAGACATCAGTCCTGTGGGAAAAGCATTAGCCTCCAGCTCTCCCTCCAAGACATTGCCGGCATGGTGGCACAGTGGTAGAGTTGCTGCCTCAAAGCGCCAGATACCCAGGTTCGATCCTGACTACGGTTGCTGTCTGTACGGAGTTTGTACGTTCGCCCCATGACCTCGTGGGTTTTCCCTGGGTGCTCCGTTTTCCGCCCACACTCCAAAGACACACAGGTTTGTAGGTAAATTGACCGGTACAGACTGTAAATTATCCCTAGTGTGTAGGATAGTGCTAGTGTACGGGGATCGCTGGTCGGCACAGACTCGGTGAGCTGGAGGGCATGTTTCCCCGCTGTATCTCTAAACTAAACTAAACTAAACTAAGACATGCAACAACCTAATGTGGAAATGTGTTGCAAACCCTCCAGAGTTGCTCAGTCTAATTCCTGGATCCACCTCCATGATAACAGTGGGGTCCATCATGTCCGTACCAACCTTTTTTGCCCATCTATACAAACCCAATTTATTCTCCCTAGGTCTATTTTCATTCATGCCATGTTAAATTTGCCACGCTGCTTGCTGCCCTTGAAGAGATTGACACCAGTTTTATAACAAGTAATGACATATCAAGATCCACTCAAGTCTCCATCTACCTTTCACCATCTAAAGTCTATCGACAAAGGCCACTGTTTTCCGCCCCTCATATGATTTCCCGCACCTCTATCTCCACATCCTCATCACTCTTTTGGAAGGAAGTTTCTTCTGAATTCTGTGTTGCTGGCCCTGTAGCTTTGCTCGACCACACCTGGAAACACTCAGTAGAAATTGAATCAGGCTGCAAAGCATGTGCTGGAATCCTAATGCGTGAATAATTCCCAGCCATATAAACCAGGGCAAGATGCTGCACATAAAACGTACAACTCTTAATCACAACTGCTACCCGACCGTTCTTCATTCAGGTAAACACAAACTCCCACCTAGCTAAGGTTTGGTTGCTTGGCACTGAGGAAGAAGATCTCCTCTCAATTTGATGTGCACAACTAGCTGGTCATACATACCAACTCTCTGAACACTGTGGTGAGGGTGTAGATTACAGGATCATAAGACGTAGGTGCAGAACTACGCCATTTGTCCCATCAAACTTGCCACCCCATTCGATCATGGCTTAGAGTTGTACAGAGACATATCTATTCTCCATGGCCTTTGTAGGCCAGTGAGGTGTTGAATTGTTTATTAACTTTATTTGCTTGGTTTTGCTGCGTTGTTCGTACTCGTGTTTTATGTTTTTTTAATTTATTGTTTGGATTTTTTGTATGTAATTTATGCGCCTCGTGTTAGTTGTATGTTCTGTTGTTCTGCCTGTTTTATGATGTCTTGCTTGTTTTCTTTTTTCTGTACAGCACTTTGGTCAGCTTTGGTTGTTTTTAAGGTGCTTAACAAATAAAGTTATTATTATTATTATTATTATTATGGCTGATCTATTTTTCCCTTCGAACTCCATTCTCCTGCCTTCTCTGCATAAACTTTGTCATGGTGGCGCAGTGGTAAAGTTGCTGCCTTACAGCTCCAGAGACCCAGGTTCGTTCCTGATCGTTGGTGCTGTCTGTGCAGAGTTTGTACGTTCGCCCAGTGACCGCATGGGTTTTCTCCGGGTGCTCGGGTTTCCTCCCACACTCCAAGGACGTACAGGTTTGTAGGTTAATTGGCTTCCTTAAAATTGTAAATTGTCCCTGCTGTATAGGATAGTCCTAGTGTGCAGGGATCACTGGTCGGTGTCGACTCAGTCGGCCGAAGGACCTGTTTCCGCGCTGTACCTTTAAACTAAACTATTGAAGAACCTAGAAATCTCTGCTTTAAAAACACCCACTAACTTGGCCTCCACCATGTGGGCTCTGTATGTAGGGAGTCAGTACACGCAAGAGGCCTTTGCCAGTGACATAACCTGTATAACAGTGTTCAGAGTAGCAAGTCGGCCCTCTGTCCCTACTTTACCATTCAATAAGATCATGGCTGATCATTTACGTCAACACCAATATTCTGTGCTAGACATTGAATCCTTAATAAAAAAGGCAAGGCATAGAAGGAATTGGACCTAGGCCAATTAAATTGGGTTTGTATAGATGGGCATAAAGGTGGGTATGGACAAGATGGGCAGTTTCCATGCTGTACAACTCTAAGACTTAAAAAATCCATGGAACTCTTCCTTGAGAATTATGAAGAGTCACTATACTTGGAGGGAAGACATTTCTTCAATCTTCACATCACATCTTAGAGGGATATGGGTGGGTGGGACTAGCGTAGATGGGGCATCTTGATCACCAAGGACAAGTTGAAAGGCCTATTTCTGCACTGTGACTAGGGTTCTATCTATAACTATGTCCTGAAAGATTGCCCTTTGCTTTGGTTCCTTGAATGAGCCTTCGTTCTAGACAACCCAGCCTGGGGAAACAGCATATAACCATATAACCATATAACCATATAACAATTACAGCACGGAAACAGGCCATCTCGGACCTTCTAGTCCGTGCCGAACACTTATTCTCCCCACTTATTCTCAGCAACACTGCATTAATCCCAACAAACCCTGATGAAAATTGTTTTGCTTCAATGAGATCACCTACCCTTCTAGTTTCTGGTTCTAGTTACCGACTGAAAGTTGGGGTTGGGGGTGACGGGGGGGGGGGGGGGGGGGGGGGGGGGGGGGGGGAGATGAAGAGCTGGAGGTAAGAAAAGACCAGGACCACTCAGGGCCAGCCACAAATGACCTCAGGCAGAGCATTGCCTGGTAGGGCCATTGTTGGCTAGGGAAGCTAGAGAAGGTGTAGCGAAGGTCTTGGTAGGTAACGCCCTGCCTGAGATCATTTGTGGCTGGCCCTGATTAGTCCTGGTCCCTCGCCCCTCTTCACCTCCCATTGTCCTCCCCCCCCCCCCCCCCCCCCCCCCCCCCCCCTTCAGTCTGAAGAAGGATCTGGACTCGAAACGTCATCCATTGTTTTTCTCCAAAAATGCTGCCTGACCTGTTGAGTTATTCCAGCACTTTGTGTCTATCTTTGGTATAAACCAGCATCTGCAAGAAGGCATATGGTATGCTTGTCTTCATTGGTCGGGGCATTGAGTGTACTGTAAGAATCAGGAAATTGTGTTGTAGCTTTACAGGGCTTTAGCTGAGGTCACAATTGGAGTACTGCTTGCAGTTTTAATCGCCACATCATAAGAAAGGGTGCAGAAGTGGGTTACCAGAATGAAGCCTGGAGTAGGTGATGTTAGCGACAAGTGGACGTTGGACAGATTTGAACTGTTTTATATGGAATGAAGAGAGACCTGATAGAAGTATATAAAATCATGAATGGCATAGATAGGGTCGACTGCCAGAACCCCAAATAATAACCTGGATATAGTGTGCAAGTTGCAGCAGGAATTAAAATTGGCATGTAACAAAGGTAATGCCACTGTGGTTATGGGGGTAGGGTATTGACAAGGATAGAGAATTGTTTGGCAGACAGGAAGCATAGAGTAGGAATAAACGAGTCCCTGTCGGAATGGCAGGCAGTGACGAGTGGAGTGTCGCAAGGCTCGGTGCTGGGGCCGCAACTATTTACAACATTAATGATTTAGATGATGGAATTAAAAGTAACACTAGCAAATTTGCAGATGACGCAAAGCTGGGTGGTAGTGTGAACTGCGAAGAGGATGCTAGGAGGTTGCAGGGTGACTTGGATAGGTTGGGTGAGTGGACAGAAGCATGGCAGATGCAGTATAATGTAGATAAATGTGAGGTTATCCACTTTTGCTGCAAGAACAAGGAGGCAGATTGTTATCTCAATGGTGTCAGATTAGAAAAAAAGGGAAGTGCAACGAGACCTGGGTGTCCTTGTACAATAGTCACTGAAAGTAAACATGCAGGAACAACAGGCAGTGAAGAAAGCTCATGGCATGTTGGCCTTCATAATGCATAGACTTGAGAATAGTTGTACAGGGCTCTGGTGAGACCACATCTGGAGTATTGTGTGCAGTTTTCGTCATTTGAGGAAGGACATCCTTGCAATTGAGGTAGTGCAGTGTAGGTTCATGAGGTTAAACCCTGGGATGGCGGGACTGTCATATGAGGAAAGATTGGAAAGACTGAGCTTGTATTCACTGGAATTTAGAAGGATGAGGGGAGATCTTATAGAAACATAAAATTATAAGAGGACTGGAAAAGCTAGATGCAGGAAAAATGTTCCCAATGTTGGGGGAGTCAGAACCAGGGGCAACAGTCTAAGAAAAACGGAGAGGCCATTTAAAACTGAGATGAGAAAATAAACTTTTTAACCCAGAGAGTTGTGAATTTGTGGAATTCTCTGCCACAGAAGACAGTAGAGGCCAATTCACCGGATGAAGTTAAAAGAGAGTTAGACAGAGCTCGAGGAGGCTGGTGGAATCAAGGGGTATGGGGAGAAGGCAGGTTACTGATTGAGGATGATCACAATGAATGGCGGTGCTGACTCGAAGGGCCAAATGGCCTCTTTCTGCATCTATTTTCTGTTTCTATGTTTCTAACCTTTATCCCAGGATGGAAATATCAAATGCCAGAGGGCATAGGTTTATGGTAGGAGGGGAAAAGTTTAAATGAGATGTGCAAGGCAAGTTTTTTTACACAGAGGGTGGTGAGTACCTGGAATGAGATGCCAGGGGGCTGTGGTGGAAGCAGATATGATAGTGGCAATTAAGAGACTTTTGAATAGGCACATGGAAATGCAGGAATGGGGGGGGGGGTTGGATTATGTGCAGGCAGAGTTGGCCTTGGCATCATGTTTGGCACAGACATTATGGGCCGAAGGGCCTGCTCCTCCGCTGTACTGTTCTATGTCCTATATTCTGTGTGTCAGATCGCAGTGAAATATCCCTTGGAGAATTTTATTCTACATGGATAGATTAGAGCACAGAGACCTGTGCCAGCCAACTATTGGCCATTCTGGGCTACACCCTTCATTGGTCATCTGTGGCCGGCCCTTCTTTATCCTGGCCTTTTCCGACCTCCAATCCCCTCCACTCTACTTTTAGTCTAAAGAAGGGCCACGACACAAAACTTCGCCAATCCCTTTTCCCCAGAGATGTTGCCTGAACCGTTGAGTTACTCTAGCACTCTGTGTCGACCTTCGTTATAAACCGCCATCTGCAGTTCCTTCCCACATGTTTTGTCTTTCTCCCAAATACTTTGTCAGGAATGGCCGACATCGCAAGAGTCTTTCCCCCTCTCCTTCTCCAGACCTTCAGGCCCCTTTCTGTCACACTCAAAGCCCCCCTTAAAGCACCCCTTTATTCCAACAGAAAGTTATCCCTTGCACCCGAACAACAGCATCGTCAGTCATCACTTCTTCACAAATCTCAATCAACACACTCCTCTGCAAACATCTCTGCTCACCATCACTCCACACTTGACCTGTACGTCATTGAGGATTTCTTTAAAAAGAGCAGGTTGTCCCCTCCCCATATATCATACACCAACACATCTAACCTCGCCCATACTTTGACGGCTAGGCACCTGTCAAAGCAAAGCCACTGTTCGGTCTGAATGAATGGTTATATTTCAATTTTTAGGCCTATTTTAGATATGGTAATTTTAATTTTTTAAAGCTATATGTATTTATTCTGTTTTTATTAACTGCATTGACAGGAACTGATTGAGAAACTTTTTTTTTGTTTCATCTGTGTATATAAGTACTCAGTTAAAGTGACATTCAAGTAAATACTGAAATACTGAATACTGAGGTTGGAGGGAGGGCCATCTGGGTCTGGGGTTAATGTGGTTAATGGGCTTCTTGCATTGCAGTATGGCAGGGCTAGAATCAAATCAGTGTCTTCAGACTCGAACACTGACTTCAACTCCCACCTTTACTGCATCTTCCAGTATCTGCCCATTGTGTAATTTAGTTTAGTTTAGAGACACAGCGTGGAACACCGATTCCGTATTCCGTACAGACCATCACCCATACACCAGCGACACTTTACAGGAGCCAATTAACCAACAAACATGCACGTCTTTGGTACGTGAGAGGAAACCGGAGCAGCCGGAGAGAAGCCACGCAGGTAAAAGCGGTCACAGGGAGAAAGTACAAACTCCCTACCGACAGCAGCCGTAGTCGGGATCGAACCCGGGTCTCCGGCGCTGTAAGGCAGCAACTCTACCGCTGCGCCACTGTGCTGCACATAGCGTAACCCCATTATCCGAGTGGTGGGATAAGGATGCACCCTGACTCACAATCAAAATGCTGTCAGTAACAATGTCAAGGATGGCCTTTTACAATGCATCTACCCTGGTGAAGATCTTCCCAAAGGTACACAAAAATGCTGGAGAAACTCAGCGGGTGCACCAGCATCTATGGAGCGAAGGAAACGGGCAACGTTTCGACCCGAAACGTTGCCCATTTCCTTCGCTCCATAGATGCTGCTGCACCCGCTGAGTTTCTCCAGCATTTTTGTGTTCCTTCGATTTTCCAGCATCTGCAGTTTCTTCTTAAGATCTTCTTAAATGTTAGAAACATAGAAAATAGGTGCAAGAGTAGGCCATTCGGCCTTTCGAGCCCTAGTATTAGTCTACAGCTATTCAAAGAAGAGACCCTGTATGCTCATCATTTCCTGGTATGTAATACCTTGCAGTTCTGATAATATGGTTGTAAATCATTTTTGCACCCCCCCTCCTCTAGTGCCTCTTGATACATTTGTAGAATAATGGTAACCATATTCCACACAGTACTCTCATTGTAATCCAAATTAAACTCAATACATTGAGCATAATCTCTCCATTTACATTTCTATCATAGAAATACAATTACACAAATCAACTCCAAATTGAATAAAATCCTTTGCAAATGTGCAAGACCCAATGTAGCATTCTTTATTCGGGTTCCAGGGTATCTATTATGCCAATGTAAATTCTAATGATAGTGCTGACTGCATCGTTTCTGCCTCGTTGTGTCATTTGTTGTACGTTGTTCTCATTTCTAGACCATAATGAAACGTGAACATTTTACGAGTTGGGATCTTAGCTTTATTTTTCTTTCAATCGCTTAACCAGTACCTTCCAAGTGGAGAACCTTTCCGATGCTGCCCGTGAACATGTTTCCAATTAAGAGATTGAGACAAGCTATGTTTCACTGGAGAGCATGCAGCAAATCTGTTCAGTGTCCCAATACAAAGTGTGAAACGACCCCAATCACAAAAGGCAGGAATCTAAAAGAGGGGGTTTGGGGCTGGAGGGGAGCAGTATAAATTATTTTCAGGCAGGATCAAGTAAGGGATAGATACAATCAAAGAGCGGGACGATTTGACCAAAGCAATTTACTACCAATGTGAGCAATCCATTTGAAAGAACAATGCAATTAGACCTGCTTCATTTTTCCACAGTCATGCACTGTTTTTAACCTTTTTAACTACTTCACCCATTTCCTTCTTTAAAATTGCAAATAAATTGCTTTCAAGATCCATTAAGGCAATGCATTCCAGATCATAGTAACTTTTTTGCTTCAAAAATGCCTTAATCGTCTTTCTAACCCTTTTGCAATTATGTGAAATCTGTGTCTTCGGATATAGATCATCCTCTATCCGAATATAAAATCTCATTATATGCACACGAGATACTTTTATATATTACAAAGTCACAAACGAGCATACCAAATTTATTAAACTTAATAATAGAGGAATTTGGGTCTTTTTCTGGATATAGAATAAACTGGAATAAAAGTGAAATCATGACATTAAAACCTCAAGAACCTACACACTTATTGAAGTTCCCCTTTAAAATCGCAACAGAAAAATTTAAATATTTGGGTATTCAGATTACTAGAAAATATAAAGCATTATTCAACGCTATTTGGTAGAATAAATGCAATAAAAATGATCTTCCTACCACAATTACTATACCTATTTCAGTCTATACCGGTATATATACCAAAATATATATTTTTTAAATTAGACTCTAATATTACTAATTATATTTGGGACTATAGATCACATAGAATCACAAAAAAACACTTATGTAAACCAAAAGAGGTCGGGGGACTTCCGAATTTTATGTATTATTACTGGGCAGTGCATATTAACAATATGATTTATTGGTTGGATAGTTCTACCCAACAGACAGAATGGATAAAAATGGAGAAGGAGGATTGCCATCCTTGGAATATAGGAACGATCCAAAAATTTGGGGATCCTCTTCTCCCCAAAAAAACTGAATAACACAATATATAAGAAGAACCCAATTATATATGGTACAATAAGAATTTGGAAACAAATAAAATTATCTTTAAAATTAAGAAATTTATCATTGTTAATGCCAATTGCGAATAACCCTTTATTTAAACCATCTCTTATTGATAAGACATATAACCAATGGGAAAGTCTCGGAATTAGAAGGATCGGGGATATGTACGAAATGGGAAACCTACTATCATTCCAACAATTACAATTAAAATTTAAATTGAAAAACAACCAATATTTTAAATATCTTCAGATTTGCGATTTCATGAAAAAATATATACAAGGATATCAAAAAGTAACTCCTGAGTTATTGGAAGAAGCAATGAATATTGAAGCTGACACAAAAATTAATATCATATTTATATAATAGTATTCTAAATATAGACCTACCATCGACAGAGGTACTTAGAGAAGAGTGGGAACAGGAACTAATGATAAAAATTACGAAGGTTAAATGGGAAAAATACTTGATAGATATTCACAAATGTTCAATTAATGTAAGACATAATCTAATTGAATTTAAAATTTTACATAGATTATATTATTCAAAAACAAGATTGAACAAATTTTATCCAAATATATCCACCACTTGTGATAAATGTCTAGCCCAAAAGGCAACTATAACACACTCCTTAGTTTCCTGCATAAAACTTTATAGATTTTGGAATGATATTTTTGAAATATTTACAAAATTATTCAAGACAAGAATGGACCCCAATACTGAAATGATTATATTTGGCGTAATGGAAGATGGGAATAAATTGAACACATCTCAAAATCTATTCCTTAACTATGGTTTAATAATAGCAAAAAATTAATACTTAAATTTTGGACGGGTACATCAATACCAACGCTTAAAATGTGGATTGCAAGTATGTTGGACACAGCTCATCTTGAGGAAATGCGATTCCTCCTAATGGATAAATCAGACCAATTCATAACGAGTTGGTCTCCATTCGTCGTTTTTTTGGAATCATATGGTGCAACACAATTGTAAAAAATAACTGTTTCAGGACTGGACGAGGGTTGGTCAAGATTATAAATAATGATCTCCTTTTCTTTTTTATTTTCTTTTCTTTTCTCTATTTTCTCTCTCAACTTTCTTCATTTACTCGTTTTCTTTCTTCACACACTATATATTTCACATCTTTCGATCCTTTACTATCTAACTTATTTTTCTTATTCTAATCTTTTTTTAATGTAACAAAAAAAAAAAGTTGTACATAAAATGATATAATTTAAAAAAAAAAAAAAAAAAAAAACAACCTCTCCCCCTACCAAGCCTCTCACTGGGTACACACACACATGCACACAAAGGCACACATGTCCTTATGATATAAAGGTAATTTCTCCTCCGAGCAAAGTTAATTTGCCAAGAAAAACCTTGCTTATTTCGGGAGTTTTCAAATCCATAATTTACTTTCCCACTGTTAAAGTTTCAGACCTGACACACACTAACCACATGCTTCTAACTGTAGCTGCATGGTCATTTAAAACAAAACATGTTTAGCCAAATATTTAGCGATCGGAACGCATGCTCAGGGATTCAAGGCCCTTCTGCCAAGACAGTGCACACACAGACCTGGAGAAAGCAGCATATTCACCTTGCATTAAAAGAACAAGTCAAGAGTGTCTTATTGTCATATGTTCCGAAACGGAACCATGAAATTCTTACTTGCAGCAGCATATCAGATATGTCGATATAGTATTCTGCAAAACCCATCATAAACAATAAAAACAAGTTCTGTACATACAGGTTAGCATAGTATTGTTGCCTAACAGAGACCAGAGACTTGGGTTCAATCAGGACTACGGATGCTGTCTGTACGGAGTTTTCCCTGAGACCTCGTGGGTTTACTACGGGTGCTCTGGTTTTCTCCCACATTCCAAAGACGTTCAGGTTTGTAGGTGAATTGGCTTCTGTAAATTGCCCCTAGTGTGTAGGATGAGAAACTGGGATAACATAGAACTAGTATAGATAGACGCAAAAAGCTGGAGGAACTGAGCGGGACAGGCAGCATTTCTGGAGAGAAGGAATGGGTGACGTTTCGGGTCGAGACCCTTCTTCCTAGTGTATGTTGTGCGTTGGTTGGCATGGACTAAGTGGCGTCAAGTTGGGAAAAGGGGAAGTACAACGGTATCTGGGGGTCCTTGTACACATGCCTATTGTCTATTGACTTGGTGGGCTGAAGGGCTTATTTTCAAGCTGTATCTCCAAACTAAAACTACCGCCGATTTTCCAGCCCCCTTGGTTCCAGAGCCTTGCCAGATTATCCATTTCGCCAGACCAAACGAGGTCATGTAAGACACAGAAATACACACCCAACCCGCTAATTGTACCCTTCCCGTGTCTCTAACGGACTGCTGGAAACTTAAATAAAACAAATATCACAAAGGGTTACTTGGCTCTTCCAAACCTCCATTCACAGACCATGTGCAATCTATCCCAACATGGACTCTCCCCAACCCATCTAAATTCATGCCAAAAGAGTTCTGCCTGAAACTCACAAACTCCCGAGCCAAGCGACAGAAAATACCTCTCAACGCATCTTCCTCATTAAACTCTAAACGCATGACCCAGTCTAGTCTCAACAGAATAGCAAACGTTTCTTCCTGTGTAGGATTCCATCACCCTATTCCCATGTCTGGCTGCTAAATCTTGCACATTTACCTGGTGTTTATTTTGGGTTTATTTTCTTTTATTAAAAAAAGAGTTAATTATTTTTGTTATCAACTGTTTTTTTTCTTTGACATTCCAGGAATGTGCTCCATTTAACCTGCCAGCGAGGATGATTTTGTGATCCATAAAGGGTCGGCAGGAGAGATTTCTCCTTTTTTTTCTCCCTGGCGCGTTATATATAAAATCAGCAACAATTGTGCAAAGGCAGTGAATTTTTAAAATCCCCGGGGATAGATCTGCTGACCCTTCTGTGTGAGCAGAGATTTTCCGGCCCGATAAATTACTTCCAGGTATTGTAATGTGGATATTTGTCTCATTCATATTACATTCCTCTGTTCGCTCTTTAATGGAGGAAATTTAAAATGAGGACGGCAAGGGAGGATTATTGGACAGGATGGGAGGGGGGGATAAGTTCTGAATCCTACGCCAACTCACCCTAATTCCTTTTCCCCCGGAGGCTGATGAGATGGTCAGATAGTCAATGACTACATTGTCTGGTGGGGGAGGACGAGTTAGTTAAATACATTAGTAAGGGTGCGCAGTTTGGGTTTTCACGTACTTTTCGATTTCACACGGCTAGCTGGTGATTTCCTAGCCCATGAAATGCAATAGTGATGACAGTTGGATAAACACTGTTTAGTTTAGTGATACAGCACGGATACAGGCCCTTCGGCCCACCGAGTCTGCGCCAACCAGCGACCCCCGCTCACTAACACTATCCTCTACACACTAGGGGCAATTTGCAATTTTACCAAGCCAATTAACCTACAAATCTGGGGGGAAACCGGAGCACCCAGGGAAAATCCACCAAAGGTCACGGGGAGAACGTACAAACTTTGTACAGGCAGCATCTGTGGTCAGGATCGAACCCGGGTCTCTGGCGCAGTAAGGCAGCGACTCTACCGCTGGGCCACCCTCAGCTCTTGGGCTAATGGTTCACCCGGCCTCTCGGGCAAACCTGGTTCCACCCTGCTCTCAGACTCACTGTTCACCACAAATGAAACTATTCCCAATGATCTACCTTGAACCATAAAGCAATGAAAAACTGCAGATGCTGAAAATATGAGATAAAAATGAAAACAAATATGCTGGAAATACTCAGCAGATCAGGCAACATTTGACCAATTCTGATGTCATCAATCTGAATTGTTAAATCAGTTTCTCTCTCAGCAGGTGCTGTCTGACCTGCTGAGTGTTTTTTATGTCCTCTGCAACATTTCACATCCCCCCCCCTCCCTCTCTCCCCGAGCACCATCACCCCCACAGATTAGAGCATCACAGGCAGCAAACTCGCAGAAATGTATTTTACTGACTAACTTTGAAATGAGCCGCTGAGTCTGGGACAGTCTGAATCATGTCCTTTTCCTGGACTCCGGGGGTGTGGCAACAAGACACGACTCACAACTCCTGTGTACAAGGGGAGACAGATAGAATTAGAGCACTGGAGAGATGACACCCTCTGCATGTGCAAACAAACACACCGTGAACTGTGCGTGAGAACCCACTGGCCAAATATATTGTAAACCGACTTAATTACAGAAAGATATATTTACAATGGCCAGCAGCGAATGATGTCATTTACATTCTAGACTAACCTCTGCATGCTGAGTATTCCAATTTCAAAAATAGACCAATGATGTCAGATGTTTTGATGAGTGAATTATTTTCGGATAAGGAGGTTGCCCTGTGATATTGTTTAATGCAGCGATACAGATACATGAATGCCATAAACCATGGAGCCAGAAACTCCGTCGATGCAATGTTCGGCAAATGGGCGGCATGGTGGCGCAGCGGTAGTTGCTGCCTTACAGCGCCAGAGACCCGGGTTCGATCTTGACTACTGGTCGATCTTGTCTGCACGGAATTTGTACGTTTGCCGCGTGACCTGCGTGGGTTTTCCCCGGGTGCTCCGGGTTCCTCCCACACTATAAATGCGTGCAGGTTTGTAGTTTAATTGGCTTGGTATAATTGTAAATTGTCCCTACTGTATGTAGGGTAGGGTTAAAGTGCGAGGATCGCTGGTCGGCACGGACTCGGTGGGCCGAAGGGCCAGTTTCCACACTGTATTACTAAACCGCACTAGTATGTAAAGTTCGGCGTTGTGAGTGTTCATTTAAACTATTCATGGCAAAGCATCCACAACCAAGCATGGTGGGGCTGTCATGGCCAGTCCAATGAAACATAATCCCCATTCGATATTTGCTCATCAAGATTTAATGACGATTCATTTAATGGCCAGATTTAATGGTCAATTAATGTCATCATTGCGGTTGAGTTGCTGCCTTACGACACTAGAGGCCTAGGTTCGGTCCTGACAACGGGTGCTGTTTGCATGGAGTTTGTAGCAAGGAAACTCTTCTAGTATCCTGCCGGATATGTATCCTGCCAACATCACTATAACTGATAACAGAGTATGTAAGAACTTGCCCACACTGTAAAGACTATATAGGTTTGTAGGTAAATTGGCATGGCATCTGGAAAATTGTACCCTGCTTCCTGTAGGTGTCCCTGGTCCTCCGTCTATGCTCATAGAAAAATCCAAAAACATCGGAGATGTCCTATTCTCTAGGGAGTAGGCCATTCCCCCCTTCGATATGATGAGACTCTCACCAGGATCTGATCATACCCCAATTCTGCAGTATCCTGTACCTGCCTTCTCTCCCTACCCCCCGAGCCCCTTATCCCCAAAGGGCACCCCTTACTCCCTCTTAAATATAGCCCATGAACCATCTCCTCCCCTTTGGCTTTCCGCTACTTTCTGTGTCCCTCAGAGAATTCCTGGTCAGATTCACTGTACCCTTACCTGGTACTTTCCCTTGCAACCGCAGGAAATGCTACACTTGTCGCTTTACCTCCCCCTTGACTCCATCCAAGGACCCAAGGAATCAGGTGAGGCACAGGTTCACCGGCATCTCATCAAACCTCATATATTGCATCCGCAGCTCTAGGTGTCAGCTGCTGTACGTCGGTGAGACCAAGCGCAGGCTTGGCGATCGCTTCGCCCAACACCTCCGCTCGGTTCGCAATAACCAACCTGATCTCCCGGTGGCTCAGCACTTCAACTCCCCCTCCCATTCCAAATCCGACCTTTCTGTCCTGGGCCTCCTCCTTGGCCAGAGTGAGTCCCACCACAAATTGGAGGAGCAGCACCTCATATTTCGCTTGGGTAGTTTATACCCCAGCGGTATGAACATTGACTTCTCCAATTTCAGGTAGTCCTTCTTTCTCCCTCCTTCCCCTCCCCTTCCCAGCTCTCCCACAGCCCACTGCCTCTGCCTCTTCCTTTCTTCTTGCGCACCCCCCCCACCCCCAAATCAGTCTGAAGAAGGGTTTTGACCCGAAACATCACCTATTCCTTCGGTCCATAGATGCTGCCTCACCCGCTGAGTTTCTCCAGCATTTTTGTCTACCTTCGATTTTTCCAGCATCTGCAGTTCTTTCTTAAACACCAATAAATCATATCATTGCATGTGAAGAACTATAGATTGTTTTCAAAGGCATAACATCAATACATGGGATTGGGTCATAGTCATAAAGAGATACAGCGTGGAAACCGGCCCTTCAGCACATCAACATCCATTTTACACTAATCCCATGTTTTATTCTCCTCACATTCTCCTCAGCTCCCCCCCTCCCTCTATGGAGCGAAGGAAAAAGGCAAAGTTTTGGGCCGAAACCCTTCTTCTAAATAAATAACTATATCTGATTACAATCAAGCATCCACAGTGTACAGATACAGGAATTAGGGTATAACATTGTACGATAAAGTTCGGTAAAGTCCGATTGCAGATCGTTCAAAGGTCTCCAATGAGGTAGACAGCAGGTCAGGACCGCACACTAGCAGGTGAGAGGATGGTTCAGTTGCCTGATAACAACTGGAAATAAAAACTGTCCCTGAATGTGGAGGTATGCGTTTTCAAACTTCTGTACCTCTTGTTTGATGGGAGAGGGGAGCAGAGGGAGTGACCTGGGTGAGACTGGTCCTTGGTTGTGCTCACGGTTTTTGCCGAGGCAGTTTGAAGTGTAGGTGGAGTCCGTGCAATGGAAGGTCAGTTTGAGTGATGGTCTGGGCCTATGTCCACAACTCCTCCCTGGCCTCTCCTCTCTGACTATCCCACCTTATCTATATGCTGCCTCTGCTCTCAGGGCTCCGTTAATAACAAGGGAGACAGAAGAGACTGCAGATGTTGGAACCACGAGTGGTGGATGGACTCAGCATCTGCAGAGGGAAATGGATAGATAATGTTTCAGGTCAGGACTGATGGAGTAAAGGGGGGAGAGCAGGTAGAGAGAGATCGTAGTGTGGCAAAAACTGGCAAATGGTAGGTGGACTGAGATGCAGAGGGGTGATTAGCAGATGGGTGAGGATAGTAATAACGGCTTGAAGTGAAATGGAGAGAATAAGGTGCCAGATTGAGAAGGAACTATAGTGAACAGTGAAGCCGGGTGAAGAATATGGATTGAAGGGGAAAGGGGGCATGGGAAAGAGGGGGGATAAAAGGAAAATGGGGGATTTGGAGTAAGATGAGGTGAGTGATAAACAGTAGGAGGGGAAAGTGAATGGGGCAATGGAGGTCGTGGGAGAAGGGTGTATATACTCAGGGGGGTAGAGTGGAGGAAGACATGGGTAGGTGAGAAGGGGATCGAGAAGTTTACTTGAAGTTGGAGAAAATGGAGAAGCCACCCTTTTGGAATTCACCTATTTAACATTCAGTGCCAATATCTCCAGGAATGGGTTATTGGTTTCCCATGTTGACTAAGAGCTTGGGTGACAGCTTAAAACATTTCATGATCATTACAATTAAAATTTTTGGCTATCACAGCAGAATGCAGAAACTTTGCCCTCATGTGAATGACCCCACTGAAGAACCACAAGACTGCATAAACGCTTGAGGCATGCAGTCCATGTTTAATTTTCTTGCAATTTACCATTCATGCAAATGTTTTGTGTCAGGTT
Organism: Leucoraja erinaceus; assembly: GCF_028641065.1. NCBI lineage: Eukaryota > Metazoa > Chordata > Chondrichthyes > Rajiformes > Rajidae > Leucoraja > Leucoraja erinaceus. The sequence goes on from NC_073389.1 coordinate 47,601,085, forward strand.
TTAGAAAAAAAACTAATCATAAGAATTAGAACAAAAGCCATTCATTTCCTATTCATTTCTCCTGACTTTGCATAGGCTGGCAACTTTAAGAGAAATATCCCCATCACATAAAAATGTGATCTAATTGGCCTTGAGTGGTAATTAGTTACAGAAACTGATCTACTTTAGCGTTTTGGATTACATAATGATACGCCTTGCAAACCATGCATCCCATGACTTAGTCTGAGCAGTATCACGAAAACCCACAATTATCTAAAAAGAATTAAACATTGGCAACATTTCAAATATGCATTATGTGGAGACATTAAACATTTGATGGGATTTAAGTTATAAATCTAAGTACATTTAACAGTTACACAGTGTACACAATTCTATCAGCGAATGTAATGTTATACATCCATTTAAATTTCCAGCTACGAATGCCTGATATTTCACCCAAAACAATTTAAGTAGAAGCTTAATGTTAGTTGTGGAACTACAATTAGATTTATGTGAAAAAAATCTAATTGCTCAGGTGGATACTATAAGTACGGGAATAAGATTAACATATTTTTCATAGATCACTAAGTAATTTACCATGGATCAGGTGTGTAGGATCTCCACCATTTGCAGCTTTCCCTCCAAGCCACAGAGTATCCTGACTTGGAATTAATCAGCAGTCCTTCATTATTGTTGGTCACGATCATAGAAGTCTCTGCCCAACAATACTATACAAATCGAGAATGGTACTGAACCATCTACTTCATTGGAAACCCTCGGACTATCTTTAATTGGACTATACCTTGCACTAAACATGATTCCCTTTATCATGTATCTGCACACTGTGGATGGCTTGATGGTAATCACGTATAGTCTTTCCGCTGACTGGTTAGCGTGCAACAAAAACCTTCCACTGTACCTTGGTACACGTGACAATAAGTGTTGGAAGGAACTGCAGGTGCAGATTTAAACCATGACACTAAACTAAACTAAACTAAAACTGTGACCAGAAGGACTGTTGCATCAATGCCCAGGTCCAAAAATAAATATAAATGTAAACATTAAAATGCTGGAAATATTCAGCAGGTCAGACAGCATCAGTGGAAAGAGAAACAGAGACAACTCAAGTCCTCCAATCCGTGCAACATCCTGATGCGTTTCCCCTGCATTCTCTCCAGTGCCACCACATATTTTCTATCGTGTGATGACCAGAACTACACACAATATTTTCAAGTGCAGTCCAATTTGCGTCTTGTCAAGTCGCAACATAAAGTCCCAACTTTTATATTTTACTAGACCAAGTGCAGACCCATTGGGTCTGCTCCCCCAATGGTGTGATCCCCAACCCAATATTCCACCATGCACCCGTCTCCTCCAATGGAACTGAAGCCGTTCTCAAAAGTAGGATTCCAGCACTGCCCTGCCTCTTTAAAAAAAATCCCTGCCTGCTGCAGCAGTGAAAAGTTGAGTGTTCCTGTCTTGCAACATTGTTTCGAAGTGTGTTGGAAGCTGAGGAAGGAGCAGCCGTCAACGAATCGAAAGGCAGGAAGGGTTCCGTACTGCAGGCGGACGGAACGCTCAACACCTCCCTTTGAGCCTGGGTTTTTATCACCGCCATAGGTATAGATAGATACATCGAAGTCCCTCACCCTGAGCACAGGATATGTCCTCAGCCCCCAAGCAAGTCACACTGTGTGGCTAGGTTCAGCAATTCTTGCATGACACTGTGGTGGTGGGCCCACCTAGGGCCTACCGGGAGGAGGTGGTGATTACCACTTTCAGGGAATTATCTGATCATGGACTTGAAGCATCAAGGGTCCATTGAGTATAAATGGTGACATCAACTGTTTTAAATCACCAATCTTATGACATGGTCATCACATGCCTCAGCACTGGGTGAGTAAGGCAAGGCAGCGCCTTTACCACCTCAGGCAATTGCGGAAATTCAGAGTGTCTCTGAGGATCCTCCAGTGCTTCTACGCAGCAGCGGTGGAAAGCATCTTGTCCGGGAACATTACCATCTGGTTCGGGAATTGCTCTGCCAAGGACAAGAAGGCTCTGCAGAGAGTAGTGCATTCGGCCGAACGCACTATGGGAACTTCACTCACCCCCCTGCAGGAACTATACAACAAGAGGTGCAGAGTGCGGAGCAGGCAACAGACCTGTAAACGGTTCCAGCCCTGCGGTCAGGCACGCCTGTGGAGGGAGAGGCTGAGAAGGAGTTTCTTCCCAGAGGCAATTCGGACTGTAAACGCCTTTCTCACCAGGGACTAACTGTACAGAACGTTTTTCCTTCTATTATTTATTACGTAAAATAATATGTGTCTTATGATTGTGTTTATAATTTGTTTGGTTGTTTTGTTGTTCCGCGAGCATTGCCACTTTCATTTCACTGCACATCTCGTATGTGTATGTGACAAATAAACTTGACTTGACTTGACTTGGCTGGACCAGGCGGCGCTCCAAGTGGCCGAGTGCCTGGACCGGACGCGGCTTACAGTGGTGGAGCAGCGGTGGAGGACACCACAGCTACGCTTGGCCAGGCCGACCCTGCAACGCCACTAGAACAACGGGCCTTCATGGTCAGGTTAAGAACTCGGCACCTATAACTTGAAAATGGCGTCATAACAGGAAACTCTGTATACTGTCTTAGTGTACTACTGCTGTACAATTGTACTGTATCTGAGATGCTTATCAAAGATGTACCTAAGTGCTTATGTATAGTGATAATTGTGCTGAACTGTATACAAAAATAAATTTCAATCTGCCCTGGTACATATGACAAATAAAGTACCATTGTAAACCATTGGATACCATTTACTGTTTATGTCATTCATTCATTCATCATCGTTGAAAACATTAGCGACGCAGTGGTGCTGGTTTCCAACAGGAAAGGTGACAGACACACCACACATCTCTGTACTCCAGTTCCTGCAGACTTCCGCCACTGGAGATACAGGACTTTGGAGTGTGTGCTTTATCATAATTACTTACAATGCTATGTACGACAGTGATCGCAACTTCTACTGAAGTGTGGATGGCCGATGGCTCGCTAGGAGCTCATCCGCCCTTTGATAGGTCTTGTTTTTGGTCCTGCTGGGGGTCCACAGCCCCCTCCTCCCCTGGCAAACCAGGTGGGGGAGACGGTTTAGTCGCCGACTAACCGACCATGGAGCAGGTAGCACGGGATTGCATGGTACCCGTAACGGGGGGACCCCCCCCCCCCCAACCTGACCTATCTCTATTTTACTTCATAAAGTGCAATTTCACTTTGTATTTTGCTCAAGATTCCAGAATTCACAGTGCCTTGATGTTCCCCATATGTGCCCATTTAAACGAGTCCTATTTGTTCACATTTGACCCATAGGCATCTCGAAACCGAGCACATGTCCAAATGCCTTTTAAATGTTGTTATTGTCCCTGCCTCAACCTTTTGATCTGTTGAGTATCGCAGCATTTTATGTCCTTATTTCAGAATTCCAGTACCTGTAGCTTTTTTTATACAGCTGTTGTCTTGAAAAACATCAACGCTTCACCAGTTAAGAATGACATTGCAGTCCTCAAGCAGGCACAGTCATCTTTTGCCATGTCCCTGCATCACCCCTGAGTATTGGAAGAATATCCATTGCTTCGCTATTTCATAAATCTCTAACGTATTGCTGCTTATAATGTTCATACATGAGATGTTCAATCGCCCGTGCAATAAAGAATGAGTGGATCTACACCATTCAAAAAAGGCATTAAAATGTTATTTCAGACAAATCCTACTCAATCCTACTCCATGTATTCTGGGACTTGGAAGTTAAATGGCGCTGCGCCCATTCTTTAAGGCACTGCGTTGAAACCGAGACTCACTGAGTTTCCAATTCTAGCCCAGGAACACAAAGCTGTGAAGCTCCTCAGTCTTTCCTTTCACCTCTAATCCATGCCAGCTGTTCAAACCCTAGTCTGAGGAGCGGCTTCTTGATTTACCTCGTGTTCCCGTCTATTATTCTTAATCTTGGCCATGTTGCACACCCTGGGCCTTCAGCTTTTCACTTCAACTACGCAGTTAAAAATAAAAAGCAGTATTCACTTTGGCAGTGTCTTCCCCCAAATCAATTTCCATATTTTCCATTTTGCTGCTCAGGCAGACTGTGCAGCAAGAAACTATTGTTGAATGTTAGAAGGATGCTGTAAAGCACATTGCTGCCCTACCAGGATTTCCAGCTGCTTTAAATCAATCAATTATCAATCATATTTTGCATAAAAAATATCAAATAAGTCACAATGTTGTGCAGTTGATAAAGCCTTTTTCAACTCTTCAGAACCCAGCACCCTTTATATAATTTACAAACTTATCTCCAAAGTTATATTTTTAGTCAATTATTCCATTCTTCTTTATCATGCTTTTTTTCTTTTTTTAATTTCTCTTTCGTATTTATTATCTATATAAAAAAAAATACTAGAAGCAGAGTTAATATCAATCGATAATATTAGTAAGGTACACAAAATTGCTGGAGAAACTCAGCGGGTGCAGCAGCATCTATGGAGCAACGAAAATAGGCGACGTTTTGGGCCGAAACCCTTCTTCAGGGATAATATTATACATTATATAATATTAGTAATGTAGGAATGATATACATGAAATGTTTTTAATGTATGTACCTGCCTCTAATAAAAAGATTGTTAAAAAAAAAAAAATCCACCATCCTAAATAAAAGGTAAACCTACTCAATTATCGATCATATTTTGCATAAAAATATCAAATGTCACAATGCTGTGTAGTTAATAAATCATTTTTCAGTCGGGAAAAGGATTTATTCATCGGAATCCAATATAAAACGTAAACTTACTCAATTATCAATCACATTTTGCAAATAAATATCAAATAAATCACAATGCTGTGTAGTAGATAAAGCCTTTTACAATTCGTCGGAATCCAAGGTGCAAAATAAAATGTAAACTTATTGTTTGTGTTTTATCATAATTCTAGTGTTGTTCTGAGATGGTTCTGCTGATATCATAAGTGATAGGACTAGAATTCGGCAATTCGGCCCATCAAGTCTACTCCGCCATTCAATCATGGCTGATCTATCTCTCCCTCCTAACCCCGTTCTCCTGCCTTCTCCCCATAACCCCTGGCACCCTTACTAATCAAGAATTAATACATATCAACCAACCATTTGTTCCCTGATATATTTTTCAATGGATTAAGGCATTGTAAAGGAAGAGTTACATTTACACCATGCCATCATATTTCCATCAATGCATCCCAAACTGTGGAAAGCAGGGACAGAAGTCCTTTTGCCTGTTCTTTCATTTAACTAAATCATGATTATTTCTGTCCCGGCTACATCTAATTCTGCCTAGCGTTCACTGGTTCATGTAAACTCTACTGAAAAATAATAATCGAATCGCAAAATTGACCTTCAACCTCAACAACCTATTGGGAGATAAATTTCCCAATTTCTACTACTACACATTATAGTTATTCCTGCCAGCATCCGGAAATGACCCAGCACTCATTTTAAAGCTCCTTTTCTGGCATCCAATACTTGATCTCTCTTCACTCTATTTAATCTTACTTCGTCAAATAGAGTCATAGGGTCATAGAGCGATACAGTGCGGAAACAGGCCCTTCGGCCCAACTTACCCGCACCGGCCAACATGTCCCAGCTACACTAATCCCACCTGCTGCGTTTGGCCCATATCGCTCCAAGCCTGTCCTATCCATGTACCTGTCTAACTGTTTCTTAAACGTTGGGATAGTCCCCGCCACAACTACCTCCTCTGGCAGCTCATTCCATACACCCACCACCCTTTGTGTGCTAAAGTTACCCCTCAGGTTCCGATTAAATCTTTTACCCCTCACCTTAAACCCATGTCCTCTGGTTCTTGATTCCAAAATTCCTACTCTGGGCATGAGACTCTGCATCTACCCAATCTATACCTCTCATGGTTTTATAAACTTATATAAGATCACCCCTCATCCCCCTGCACTCCAAGGAATAGAGTCCTAGTCTGCTCAACCTCTCGCTTTAGCTCAGGCTCTCGAGTCCTGGCAACATCCTGGCAACATCCTCGTAAAACTTCTCTGCACCCTTTCCAGCTTGTTGCAATCTTGTTGGGAGACATCTTGACTTCTCCTGTGAAATTTCCATTGCCGTCTGAAAGATTTTCAAATTCAAATTAATCCCTGACAGAAATTATATTGTCAGCATGCAACCCACTATGCTTATTCATAAACAGCCAGCTACCTCTATGACTCCCTTATCCACATTTAACCTGTCTAGCTCATGAAAATATCAAGAATCCAATAAACAAACTTCTGAGGTGGGCAGTAGATACGGCTCATCATCATCAATCTGTTCAAAATCATCGCTGAATCTCAAAGTAGTCATACAGACTCGTCTGCTCTAGGGACCAACACTAATGGAGTAACCCAGCCACTGGGTAATGTACTTTCGCCAGCAACTAACGTGCCCACATTTTGTCATTCTTTCTCACCTGATGCAGAGAGAACTGGTCTTACCCAACATGAGATGGACTTGGCAATTCGCCAATGCAAACGTACCACTTGTATCCATCAATACCATTTTACGTCCAAACGTTTGTTTGGATCCAACAGCTCCTATTGATCCACTGCATAGTGTCAATGCTATGCAACATTTAAGAAACAATTAGGCGGGCACTTGGATAGGATAGGTTTAGAGGGATATGGGCCAAAAACAGGCTGGTGGGACTAGTGTAGGTGGGACATATTGGTCGGCATGGGCAAGTTAGGCAGAAGGGTCTGTTTCCACACTGCATGACTCTATGTGCTGCCTCTAGTTGGTTCGTTCTTATCCTCTATATACATAGCTTCCTTACTTCCATGCTCCCATCCATGTCCATTACTGCTTTCCATCACAGTCTGGCCTTTTCTACGATCCTAGCCCTCATTTGGAACCACCTTACAAAATTGAAAGTCATTTCCATGATGGAGGCCATCCTATCAATCAATCAATCAATCAGATTTATTCATCACATACACAATAAATTGCAATGAAATGAATCTTGCCAGCATCGGTACAATCAAAAAGGAACACACGATACACAATTTAAAAAATTTAAAAAATGTTTTTAACACAAGCACCCACCACAGCATTCTTCACTGTGGCGGAAGGCACAAAGCACAGTCAGTCCTCCTCCATTGTTCCTCTTTGGTCGGGGGCCATAAACCTCCGCAGTCGCCGCTGCGGGCGGCCAGATGTACAGGACCTCTCGTCAGGACGGTAAGTCCTGAATCGGCACTTTCTTACCGGAGACCGCGGCTTCAGGATGTTATCGGCCACGGGCCAGCAGTCGGAGCACTTCTCCAGCGATCCCTAGCGATGGATCCCAGGCTCCGGACGCCACGCCCGCAGCTAGAAGCTCCGCAGACCACAGCTTCAGGCTGTAACAGTCCGAGGGCCAGTGATCGGAGCACTCCCTCCTGGCGACCCCGGCAAGGGCTCGCCCGCTCCGCAATGAAAAGTCCACGCTGCGCCCACTGCGCCCGCAGCTGAAACTCCGGGCCCGACTCCGGGAAAGGCCGCACCAATCCATGGTGTTAGGCCACGAGGGAGGCGACATGGAAAAAGTCACCTCTCTGGGGAGGAGGCGACCAAAAGCAGTTCCCCCCTTATCCCCCCCCCTCACCACCCCCCACACAAGATATACCAAGAGACATTAAAACACACATTTAGACACACTAAAAAAAACAAAAAATATGATCAATAAATGCAATAAATCCAACAACCTCATCACAGTTCTCTCACTAATGTCTAGGTATCCATCAAACCCACAACACCAATTCAAAAAGGTTTTTTAAAAAGTATCTGTTTACTTTCAAGTTGTTTAAGAAAGAACTGCATATGCTGGAAAAAATCAAAGGTAGACAAAAAATGCTGGAGAAACTCAGCGGGTGAGGCAGCATCTATGGAGAGAAGGAATAGGCGACGTTTTGTGTCAGTCTCAACCCGAAACGTCGCCTACTCCTTCTCTCCATAGATGCTGCCTCACCAGCTGAGTTTCTCCAGCATTTTTTGTCTACCTCCTATTTGCTTCCACCTTCAGTCTGTCCACAATCACCACTTAAATGTATGACCTGCAGTGATCTGCGAGGGAACTGGTCCCTTTACAAGTTTCTACAACCCTCTAATAAGAGATTTCATCTGTGCTTTGTCACACAAATACACCTTTAACTTTTCATACTGAGTCATAGCATTGCTCTCCTCCTCCCACAGATGGTTTAGATTTATTGGTCATGTGCACCGAGGTGCAGTGAAAAGCTTTTATTTGCATGCTATCAGCATCATATTATTAATACAATACATGAATACAATAAGGCCAAAGACAAGTACAAAAGGTGGAGCAAAGAGAAAGAACCAGAGAACAGAATGTAGGTCGCAACATTGTAGCCTAATGGTTCTGGAGAAAATGTCCAAAGTCCACGATGAGGTAGGTTGGAAGATCAGAACTGCACCCTAGCTTGGGGAAGGACCGTTCAGAAGTCTGATAGCAGAGCAGATGAAGCTGTTCTTGAGTCACGTTTCGGCATCTTCTGCCCCACGGGATGGTGGTGAAGAAGAAATGATTATTGTTCTTCAAGAGTTCAAGAGTTTTATTGTCATGTGTCCCTGATAGGACAATGAAATTCTTGCTTTGCTTTAGCACACCAGAACATTTACTAGGCACGAATACTGAACAGATCAATGTGTCCATACACCATTGCATAAATATATACACACATGAATAATTAAACAGATAAAGTGCAAAGAAACAGATTAATGGCTATTAATATTCAGTGTTTTGTCTGAGCCGAGTTTAATAGCCTGATGGCTGTGGGGAAGAAATTATTTTTCTTCACCCTGCAGCTTGATTGTACGATGTAACAGCAGGAACGCCTCTACCCTTTCCTTGCACAAGGCTGAGAATTCTCACTCTTTTCCTGTTCACCAACACATCTACCAGGACACCGCCTGCCAGCAATACCACCCTGAATAGACACAAAATGCTGGAGTAACTCAGCGGGACAGGCAGCATCCCTGGAGGGAAGGAATGGGTGACGTTTCCGGTCGAGACCCTTCTTCAGAAGAAGGCTCATGACCCGAAACGTCACCCATTCCTTCTATCCAGTGATGCTGCCGGTCCCGCTGATTGACTCCAGCATTTTGTGTCTATCTTCGGTTTGATAACTACAGTAATACCACCCTGTCCAGATGACGTTATACTTGTACGTTCTTCTATGTTGCTACTTAAAAGTTAAGTAAAAGGTACAGAGCTTCAAGACCAAATATTGTAAGGAATACACGATCACCTGCTGTGACTAACTGCACCGGCTATTCCAACAGTGTATCAAAAGTTATACCACTTGATACAGATGGTCCTTAAAAGATATAAACATCATGTCATCAACCAAATACCCAAGGTACCACCCAACTCAGTAACAGGAGCAGGAGCAGGAACAACTAGAGAGCAGTCCTGAGCTACAATCTATCTCACTGGAGACCCTCAGACTATCTTTAATCGGACTTTCCTGGACTTTATCTTGCACTAGAAGTTATTCACATTATTCCTGTGACAATATGCCTTCCCTCTCTCTCCATCCCTCCCCCTTCCCAGTTCTCCGACTAGTCTGACCGTCCTTGTTTACATTTTATCTCTGTTTGCTTTGTTGTCACCTTCTCCAAGCTAACAATGATCTATTCTACATTTTTCATGATCTCCCTCCCCTTTTTCTCATTTTCACACCTTACACTTCCTTCTCTCTGGATCTCCCTCTCCCCTGACTCAGTCTGAAGAAGGGTCTCGACCCAAAATGTCACCCATTCCATCTCTCCAGAGATGCTGCCTGTCCCGCTGAGTTACTCCAGCATTTTGTGTCTATCTTTGGTTTAAACCAGCATCTGCAGTTCCTTCCTGCAACATAGCTAACTAACTAACTGACTTGAGCAGTTAGTTAACACAGAGTGAGGAGTAGGGACTGTTCCTGTGCTGTACTGTGTTATGCTCTTTGTTCCATGAATCAGCTTATGTCCAGTAGTAGCTGGAAAGGGAATGTGCAGCGTTGTATTTCAGGCTTGAATGAAAGTTCCACATCTGGATTGCGTTTGGAGGTTATTTTTCTATTTTGAGATACTGATTGTCCTGCTGTGCATTTTTGACATTTTCTGGGGAGGCTATTGGAAATAATTTCCCACCATCTCTTGAAATTTTCCCATTTCTCTCAAACCAAAACAACAATTATCTTTTTTTTTTGCAAATCGCAGAACAGAGCAGAGTCATTTTCAGTGTGAAAGCTGAACAAGTTGTCTGCAAGCATACGTCTAGTGAAGCACAGTGGTGCAGCAGGTAGAGCTGCTGCCTCACAGCGCCACAGACCCGGGTTCGATTCTCTGCTCAGGTGTTCTGTGTGTGTGGAATTTGCATATTTTTCCTGTCGCCATGTGAGTTTCCTCCGGGTGCTCCGGTTTCATCCCGCATCCTAAAGAGGTGATTTATAGATTATTTGGCCACTGTAACTTTTCTCTAATGCGCCGGGAGCGGATAAGAAAGTGGGATAACATAGAACTAGTGTAAACGGGTGATCAATGGTCGGCATGGACTCGGTCGGCTGAAGGGCCTGTTTCCATGCTGTAGCTCTGAACCAAACCAAGTCAGATTCAAGGAATTGTATTGCCTTGCATGCTACCTTTATTTTGTCCTATTTCCATGTAAATGGTTCAAGTGATGGTGAATCACCAACCCTCTTTATTCCACAACATAGTCTTTGCATTAGATTACTATATGTTCGCTGGGCTTTGACCTAAGTTCAGCCCAGAAATGGTTGCAGGTGCTAGGCTACTGGAACACTCCCGCCTGCTTTTCTCCCTGAACTACTACCACTGGGAAGAAGCTACAGGAGCCTGAAAACTGTAACATGCAGGTTCAGGAGCAGCTTCTTCCCTACAACCATCAGGCTATTAAACACTACAAGTTCCAAATAGACTCCAAACCATATAGACTTGGGGACATTATTTTTGCACTATTATTGTCTATTTATTTGTCTATTTGTTTTTATATATATATAGCAAACTATTTTTGTTTATTATGGGTTTTACAGATTACTATGTTACATATGGGGGAGGCACGGTGGCGTATTGCTGCCTTCCAGCGTCATTACGCTCAAAATGCTCCCAACTGTTGCTATTTTTAAACATAAAATTCCATTAACGTTTCCTATCTTCTTCTTGCCTGCATGCACATACATTCATACACACATTCAAATACACACATGCACGCACACGCGCACTCACACACAGGCGCACACACACACGCGCACACACACACGCGCAAACACACGCCCACGCGCACACACAGGCGCACACACACACGCGCACACACACACGCGCAAACACACGCACGCGCGCACAAGCGCGCACACACACGCGCGCGCATACACACTCGCATACACAGTCGCATACATGCATACACACACACACGCAAATACAAACATGCGAAAGCACGCACACACACGCAAGCAAGTGCACACACACACACACACGCATACACAAACACACACACGCGCACGCACACACATGCGCGCATACCCACTCACGCGCGCATACACACACACATGCATACACACACACACACACGCACACACACACACACACACACACACACACACACACACACACACACACAAGCATACACGCACACATGCATGCAAAGTCCCGGCGGGCCACGTACTGCCATACTTCAGTGCAGGCCTGGCTCATGCAACCAGGGGAGGGAAGCCACCGAGCCCCCACTCACCCCTGAAGACCGAGAGCTTGAGAGGAGGGTCAATGGAGGAAGGAACAATGGAGGACCCAGCATGGGGGTACCACTGTGAGGGAGGGGGAGAGGGGGGGAGAACAAATGTGGACTTGGCGAGGGGATACTTTCTAACTTTAAGTGCCCTCTATCTGGCGACTATTCACATACCTTGGGTACGCAGACAAAGAGTTTCACTCTAACTTGTCACATGTGACAGGAAAGTATTCAATCATTCATTCATTCAGGTGGAGGGAGACGGCGATGGCGGCAGTCGCTGGACAAAGGGCCGGTGAGCAGGAACCGGAGGGGGGGTCTTACCTTCCACACCCTCAAGGTCAACTACCAGAGGCACCCTGGGGCATGCAGGTTACATAGAAATAGAAATTAGGTGCAGGAGTAGGCCATTCGGCCCTTCGAGCCTGCACCGCCATTCAATATGATCATGGCTGATCATCCAACTCAGTATCCCGTACCTGCCTTCTCTCCATACCCCCTGATCCCCTTAGCCACAAGGGCCACATCTAACTCCCTCTTAAATATAGCCAATGAACTGGCCTCAACTACCCTCTGTGGCAGAGAGTTCCAGAGATTCACCACTCTGCCTACTTCAAAAAAGTTCTTCTCATCTCGGTTTTAAAAGATTTCCCCCTTATCCTTAAGCTGTGACCCCTTGTCCTGGACTTCCTCAACATCGGGAACAATCTTCCTGCATCTAGCCTGTCCAACCCCTTAAGAATTTTGTAAGTTTCTATAAGATCCCCTCTCAATCTCCTAAATTCTAGAGAGTATAAACCAAGTCTATCCAGTCTTTCTTCATAAGACAGACCTGACATCCCAGGAATCAGTCTGGTGAGAACCGTCTCTGCACTCCCTCTATGGCAATAATGTCCTTCCTCAGATTTGGGATTTGGTTAAAGATGGCTGAGCAAGGAGAGGGACGATGGTTCACGGCACACCCGGGTGGAGGAGACGACTGCAACGGGCCTCTATGGCCTCTATGGCCTCTATGGCCGGCTGCAGCTCGGACTGTGAAGTGGCGTCACAACCTGGCGACTCTTGCATATAGACTCAACGGGCCCTTTCCATGTATCATATACTTATTCTACTTATATATGGCAATAATCTTACTGACCTGTATCCAATAAACAATCACACTCTACTTTGGTGCACATGATAATAAAGGATACGCCTTGTACACCTGTGCACCTACACATACATACACACATGCACTCTCTCCATTTCACATTGCAACTCTCCCTTCATTTCCCTCTGACACTGGACCTTTTCCTTCTCTGCTGACCCTTCAATACTTCGGAAGTCATCACATCTGACCTTCCCTCTCTGCATGGCTTTCAGTTCTCATAACTCAGCCATCAGGCCTGTCAGCTCATTTGGGCAAACATGGCTCAGGATACTGGGCTGATATCAGCAACCTCAGGTCATGAGGGAATACCATGTGTGTGATCTTCAAATCTTCAATCTTCAAATCCCCACTCATACTTTCACAACAAGCCTGCAAGGTGGACAGAAGGAACTGCAGAAGCTACTTTATAAAAAAATACGACACAAAGTGCTGGAATTACGCAGTGGGTCAGGCAACATTCCTGGTTCAATTGAGCAGTGAAATTCAAATTGCATTGCTTACACTAGGCAGCACGGTGGCACAGCGGTAGTTGCTGCCTTACATCGCCAGTGACCCTGGTTCAATCCTGACTATGGGTGCTGTCCATATGGAATTTATACGTTTTCCCCGTGACCTGCATGGGTTTTGTCTGATAGCTCCAGTTTCCTCCCCACTCCAAAGACGTACAGATTTGTAGGCCCATTGGTTTCGGTGGAAATTTGTAAATAGGCCCTAGTGTGTTGTGTGCGCTTGTATAATGGAGATCGCTGGTCGGCGCGGACTCGGTGTGCTGAAGGGCCTGTTTTCCATTGTGTATCTCAAAACTAAACTAAAAAAACTAACCATGCACATATTTTAGGTGCCATTCACACAAAGAAAAATTCCAAAGTCCAGTCCACATGCTGGAAGTCCAGGTGACCATTTAACTGGGTCAAAACCATCTAATGTACTTACACTAGAGCATAGTACTCATCCTCCTGCAAGTACCACCATGCCACCCATCCCTAACATCGCTATTGACTAAGAACGTTATGAATGGAATAAGCGCATTTGGAGAAAATAAATATTTTTCATTTCCCACTCTTGATGGCTCATGCTTGTTGTAAGTACATTTTTAAGTTTGATTGCTATGTTGCCTTGTCCACGCTGTACATTTGAGAGGCATCAGGCCAATAACTACAATTCCAGTGATGCATCTCCCTCATATCCCAAATGGCATTGGAACATTGGAAGCAGCAGGCTAAAGAAAAACATCAGACTCAAGACAGTAACTTCGTGTGAGACAAATTTGTCTCAGTAATGTGGTTAGAACAAACATTTCTAATGGCCTTGAACAGTATGTTCGTGACTTTGTATGATTATTGCAACACTGGGAATTCAGAGCCCATGCCTTGCAATGTTAGAAGATAGAACATAGAACGTGGATCATAGAATATTACAGTGCAGGAACTGGCTCTTTGGCCCACAGTAACCATGCCAAGTTAAACTAATCTCCTCCGCCTACGTGTGATCTATATTCCTTCAATCCCTGCAATATCCATGTGTCTATCTAAAAGCCTCCACCACCACCCATGGCAGACATGGGGATTTTAATATATTTTGGTCGTTTAGGAATCTGATTTTTATTTTAGGATTCCTAAAGCAAAGGCTGGTATCAGTGAAAGTGATCAGTCACGAAATGTTGGATTCTTGTCAAAAAATTAATCTGTTGAAAGAATGCTTGTGAAGAAAATCCTCTATACTTCAACGTCTGGGCATGACACTAGACCCTTGACAATGGCAATGATTCTAAACTGCTGCCTGATGTGCACAACAGGTCTCTCAATATTAGCTGGTTTTACCTTGCTGGCTTTGCCTTGCACTGAGCGTTATTCCCTTATCATGTATCTACTGTAAATGACTCGATTGTAATCATGTATTGTCTTTCTGCTGACTGGAAAGCTTACAACAAGAGCTTTTCCATAATACCTCGGTACACGTGACAATAAACTAAACTAAACTGAACTTTGGCAAAGGACAAAAAGTGTCCACGTGGCAGAAAGTCCATGAAGCAAAAACAAACAAAATAAATGTCTGTAATGTTTGTTAAAATGGAGCTGATTCAACCAAATAGACGAACCCAAGTAAGATATAATAACAGTAGCTGAATAAGTTTAATTTAGTTTAAGTTAGTTTATTGTCAAGTGTACTGTGGAACAGTGAAAAGCTTTTGCTGCATGCAAACCAGTCAGTGGAAAGACAATACATGATTACAATCGAGCCATCCACAGTGTAAAGATAAATGATAAAGGGAATAGGTATTAAAAGATTATTTGGCAATTGTAAATGTATTGTATTGTAACAGTATTGTTACTGTGTAAATAGCAATTGTAATTATACAGTAATTGTAATTGTAACTGAGTTGTCGGAGAAAAAAATATATATTTTTAAAAGGCTGTCTACCATGTCTTCAGTCCACATGAATTACCCACCCAAGCCACTCGACAGCCCAGTTTGACAATCTCTTTGACTAGGCTCACAACATCACATTGAGATGCAATTGGTAGAACAAGCTTAAAGGTTGAAGGAGTTAGTCCTTTGACATGGCTTTTCCCACTGTTGTACGACTTCCTGCAACCGAGTTTCAAATCAACTGTGGCAATATCCGTCCCCATGCAAATATTTCAAGATGCATTTGGCAGCAAAGGATTTAATTTCTCTTCAATCTTAAAAAAAAAAGTATACATACAGTATTCATAAAATATATGCAATGGACTGTGATCGCCAGGATCAAGAACAGCTTCTTCCCATCAACTATCAACCTCTTGAACCACACTACACAACCCTAACCACAACCCTATTCGGCAATGATCTGCTGTGGTCTCTGTATACGTTGCACTCCATTTACCAGTTGGAGGAAGGAACTGCAGATGCTGGTTCAAACCGAAGATAGACACAAAATACTGGCGTAACTCAGCGGGAGAGGCAGCATCTCTGGATGGAATAAATGGATGACAATTCAGGTCGAGACCCTTCTTCAGACTGCAGTCACCAATTCCTTCTATCCAGAGATGCTGCCTGTCCTGCTGAGTTACTACAGCATTTTGTGTCTATATTCTCCATTTACCAGTCTGAAACTATGTAAAGCCAGGAATGCATCCATTCATGCCAGTATCCTGCAGGTTGGCTTTGCTTAAAGAAGTCCTAGCTGATGTGCAGCACCTTAACGCTGTGCTTATTTAATATGTTGTTGTTAATAACAGAATATATGGGGGGATGATTAATAATTGTTGGCAACTAAATTACAGTACCAAATCTTCCCTGAAGGAAGAAAAACAAATCAGACATGCCTTCCTAGTCAGTCCTCTGCACTTCCCCTTGGCCTTAGGTGCAATGTTTCATATCAAGGGAAATTCCTTTTTCTCAAAACAAAGAGATTTCCTGGGGTGCAAAAAAGCAAAGTGGACTGAAACAATTCTTTGTGCGTTGAGCATCCAGCTGGGAGAGGTTGAAGCAGAATGTATGGAGGAAACCCGCTAACTCTTTCCAAATGGGCAACAGTCCATGCCAACAATTCATTGCTATTTAACCTGCTAATGGCATCACCATATCTACAGCATGTCTGGTCAACAGAATAGAAATGTTATTTAGAAACAGCACTGATTTTACTTCGGAGTCACGTGACTTTCCCCCACAGCGGCAGTTTTAAAAAGCCGGAACCAGCAGGTAAGAGTTACTCTGCCCGATGTCGCCTCCACACCGGCCAGATCCACTCCGCAGCCGGGCGGTAAGGCAAAACAAAACACTAACAAAGTCGTGGACTCAGAGGGGTCCGACTTTGAGCAACCGCGGGCGGCCAGCGACCGTGAGCGCTGGAGCCGGATGGAGCGGTGTGTGGAGCATTTGCTCCAATGTGACAGGCTCCGGGAGATGGAGTCGAGTCACTGTGGGCTCTATGGAAAACCCACAGCAGCACCTCTTGTAGGGCTGCACAGTGCTTCTCCCTCATCAGAAGGGAGCACTGGGGGTCAGTACTGGGCTGATCCTGAAGAGGGGTTCGCAGAAGAAAAATCAAGTGTGCAGGGGATGCAGGAATGAGAAAATCTGCTGGACATGGTGTCCAACTTCATACAGCCAGACCAGACTGGCCAAAACCTGGAGCAAAAGCTTGCTGCCAGTATAGACTATATGTCTTTTAACCAGCTACAAGAACAGGCTGTATTGGACACCACGTCAAGACACCTGGCACCGGGCAACTGTATATCCCTGAATGTTCCAGTAGTCAATACTTGTATATGGAAACATATTGGAATAGGAGTTAGAGGCATGGATGTCAAACTCCAAAAGGTATTAAAACTCCTAACAGCAGGGATAACAACATTCGCCCGCACGGTGGATGAGAAGGGCATATCCCAGGACCAACAGGATGCACTGGGATTGCTCTGCAACACTCAATACAAGATAAATAGCATCAGGAAGAATGCCATCCGACCCACTTTAAAACCGAAATTCGCGGGTCTGTGCAAACCTGGGAACATAAAACCACCAATACTACTATTTGGAGGTAACCTATCGAAGCAAGTCAAGGAGCTCGATGAGGAAGCAAAAACCCTGGGACTCATAAAAGGGACTTCATCAAAAACCCACTACAGCCACAGACAGCATCCCTACGCACCCACCAGTAGAACAAGACCGACTGTGAAAGCTCGAAGGTCCGGTACACCAAACATGAGTCTTTTTTAGGCCAAGGCCCAGGCCGGCCTTCTTGGAAGACAAGCGAACCTCCAACATCAACCAAACCACAAACCCAGACACCAGTGCCTCAACATCAACGAAGGATTTACAAAAAGAAGCAGAATGGCCTACTCCTGCACCTATTTTCTATGTTTTTATGTTCCTATGAGTACTAGAAAGTGAGCAAAATTGGGACAGGCAAATAACGTAACAACAGTTGAAGGAGAGCAAACTTAAAAGCTTTGCGATCCCAGAAAAAAAAAGTTATAAACGATTAGAAGAGATGTTTAAACTGACACAAGGGTCTGTGAAGTTGCACAGTGTCAGAAAGCATTAAAACCCTGGTGTTTATGCTAAATAAAAGGCGTGAGCAGACGAAGCCTCAGACAGAACTCTGGGTTGTAAACCATATAATTTCCAACCTATAATTACAACTCTTTGTTTGTTCTAGTTAAATGAAACTTTACGAAGAGAAGCGTGTAATCCTTCAGGAATTTATTGGCAATTTGGCACCAAATGTCGGAGTAAATAATTAAATAAAAAATCCCCACAAGGTGTCTGTTTGCCTGTGATATCGCTCTGAAAAATGTCAAATTACCTTAAAGGAGAGCAACTTTTATTATTTGATGAGTTGAACGCATATGGGCCGAATGAAAATATTTGTGCTGCAGAAAACCTGGCTATTTAATAAAACGGCTCACTTTCATTAGTGAGTGGAAATTAATTACCGTAAAATTCTACCCGGACACTGTTCCTACTGTGTCTCGTGGATAGGATTTCTCGAGGCAAATGCAATAAATATACAAAGTAGCCCGTAAATGATGCCGGGGGAGGCAGTTCAGGCAGGGACTAGTGCAACTTTCAAGAAACAATTAGACAGGTACATGGAGAGGACAGGTTTAGGAGGATATAGGCCAAACGATGGGACATGTTGGTCGGCGTGGGCAAGTTGGGCCATTGGGCCTGCTTTCATGCTGTATAACTCTATGATTCTATGGTAATTATTTGTGGTAGCACATGCACAAATGAAATCGATTTATGGGACCGATCATGCTCTCTGCCCAGATTTCCACCCTATATCCCTTCTCTTGTCGCACTTAACCAAGCTTGATGTGGAAAGCCTAATTTGTCCTCTGTACACTCGACTCCGGGATTGACATTGAAGGGCAGCGTAATGCATTGACCCTGCTCTCCCCAAAATGCCCTCATGACCTCTCCCAGCTGGCAAAGGTCGCCAAAGCAGTTTTTATCAGCTGTGAAATCTGTAAATTATTTTAATGATATTTCAGTATCTCTGATGTTCAGAACAGTTCTAAACCTTGCACAAGTTCAATTGACTAATTACATAAAGTAAACTCTATAAATAAATAACAATATTAAAATAAACCAAAACATCTTTGCAACAATCATAAGATCATAAAATCACAAGATCATAAGTGATAGGAGTAGAATGAGGCCATTCGGCGCACAAAGTCTACTCCGCCATTCAATCATGGCTGATCTCTGGTCTATCTCTCCCTCCGAACCCCATTCTCCTGCCTTCTCCCCATAACCTCTGACACCCTTAAATGTCCCTGTCCCACTTAGGAAACATGAACGGAAACCTCTGGAGACTTTGCGCCCCACCCAAGGTTTCCATGCGGTTCCCGGAGGTTGCAGGTGGTTGCAGGAGGTTGCAGGTAGTGGAAGCAGGTAGGTGAGACTGACAAAAACCTCCGGGAACTGCACGGAAACCTTGGGTGGGGCGCAAAGTCTCCAGAGGTTTCCGTTCAGGTTTCCTAAGTGGGACGGGGGCTTTACTAACCAAGATCCATGATTCGCCTACCAGATCCATGATTCGCCTACCAGCCTAGTCCACGAGTCTGGAATCCTTCATAAATCACGTCCATAAAGGAGGTTCCTGGGGCTTACCTGGATCGGGAGCCACTCCAGTACATCGAACGCGAAGGCAGAACTTTGAAATTTTTTGTAAATGGTGGCAAAATGTGGCGACTGGGGCTTGTGTGCAAAAATAATACAAAAAATAATTTCACTGCGCGGTGCACACGTGGCAATGCAGCACTATTGAACAATTGACCTGAGGAATCCCAGCAAGATTGGGCCTCATTGCAAGACTCCAGGTGATACAGAGCACCAGAGTGCAGTTAGCAGGTGCAACACCCTCTATCATCTGCTAAGTTCCAGAATTCCTGCAAGCGCAGGTCTAGAATTTATGGCCGTTCAGATTGCTAAACGCCACCCAAACAAACACCCGCAAACCTGAGCTAGATCCCACTATTTAGTTTTTGTATTTGTAAATTTAAAAAATGTATAAATGTCAACAGGGCAGTCGAAGGACTTAATTAATAATTCAACTTCCATGGAAAAACTACCTGCAAACCGTCACAAAGTTCAACTTTCTCACTGAGTCAGGAAATAGAAGTCTCCATTTGACTCAAAGCTGATCGAGAAACAGACATGAGGTAACACAACCACTCATTTCAATGTTCCTTGGCACTCTCCAGCGCTTTGAGTTGTTTTTCTGACCTTCATTGGCTGGCTTGAATGTGGTGAGATGGTTACTTGTGTGCAGATGTGACTGTCTGGAGCTAAGTGTGCACTGGAAGGCTGTCAGGACTCAGTCACCAGCCATCTTTCCACTTGGGACAGGGGGAATAAAGCGTTTCCAACCGCGATAACGAGTGAGAAAAGTGACTCTGAGCAGCACTCTCGCTTGCCAACAGAAATAAACAGAGGTGGATTTTGACCAAAGCAAAAGACAGCATCGTTTCAGGGAAAAGAAATCGAACAAAGGAAAGTGATCTAGGAAAGAAAGAGTGCGGTGTAAATAGATGGAGAATAGTGGAAAGGCACAGTCGGGTGGAAACAGAAAGGATATATTAACATGGAAAGTTTGGGACGTAAAGAATAAGCAAAGGAAACATGTCTGGGAAGGAACTGCAGATGCTGGTTTAAACCGAAGGCAGACACAAAAAAGCTGGAGTAACTCAGCGGGTCATACAGCGTCTCTGGAGAAAAGGAATAGGTGATGTTTCAGGGGGAGACCCTTCTTCAGAAAAGGAATAGGTAACGTTTCGGGTCGAGACCCTTCAAGGGTCTCGACCCGAAACGTCGCCTATTCCTTTTCTCCAGAGATGCTGCCTGACCCGCTGAGTTAACTCCAGCACTCTGTGTCTCGCAAAGGAAAGACTTTGGTAAAGTCAAAATGTAAGATTTGGAGTGAAGTGTAAATTCTAGCGAGTGCAAGCGGCTTGTACTCGCTAGAATTTAGAAGATTGAGGGGGGATCTTATAGAAACTTACAAAATTCTTAAGGAGTTGGACAGGCTAGATGCAGGAAGATTGTTCCCGATGTTGGGGAAGTCCAGGACAAGGGGGTCACAGTTTAAGGATAAGGGGGAAATCTTTTAGGACCAGATGAGAAAAACATTTTTCACACAGAGAGTGGTGAATCTCTGGAATTCTCTGCCACAAAAGGTAGTTGAGGCCAGTTCATTGGCTATATTTAAGAGGGAGTTAGATGTGGCTCTTGTGGCTAAAGGGATCAGGGGGTATGGAGAGAAGGCAGGTACAGGATACTGAGTTGAATGATCAGCCATGATCATATCGAATGGCGGTGCAGGCTCAAAGGGCCGAATGGCCTACTCCCGCACCTATTTTCTATATTTCTAAAGCAAAGACATGTAAGTTCACGACCCATAAGCACAAAGGGCTGTCTTCTGTAGGGACGGGTTGAAGCAACAATATTATTTGTGGTCATTTGGAGATTAACTGCTAATAAAGAAATCTGCATGTAATTCCCTTCATTTTTATTGCAACTTCGCCAGCGCTAACATTTCACTAAATCTTTCAAATAATATTTTGCATGGCAGGCGGGGAGGGAGATTTGTATTCCTAGCATCAGCCCAATGGGATGAGGCCTGCCACATCACATTAGTTGGCGAAAATCCTCTTGTAAGAAGTGCCCACAATTTTTTTTTTCTTTGGCAAAAGTGCTTGTACATCTTTTCTGCCTATGATAACATCGAGCCTGTTCCATACAAGTCAGAGCTCACACACAAAAGAGCGGCTGAAGAAACAAAAACTGGCGCGGATGAGTAAATAAATATAGATAAATATGGAGTGTTGCTGCTTTACAGCTCCAGAGACCCGGGTTCGATCCTGACCATGGGCGCTCTCTGATTACGGCAGTTGTACGTTCTCCCCGTAACCTGCATGATCTTTCGCCGAGATCTTCAGTTTCTTCCCACACACTCCAAAGACATTGGCTTGGTGTAAGTGTAAATTGTCCCCAGTGTGTGTAGGATAGTGTTAATGTGCGGGGATCATTGGTTGGTGCGCACTCGGTGGGTCGAAGGGCCTGTTTCTGCACTGAATCTCTAAACTAAACTAAATCCTGTGTTGATAACGGGATGATTGCTGGTGGGTGTGGACACGTTGGGCCAAAGGGTCCATTTCCATGATGTTTATCCAAAGTCTAAAAAGTCTTTAGGAACTAGGGTAGGTGATAGACATTCAGCATGGATAAACTTTCTGTGTCGGTGAGAATTAAAGAAAGCCATGGTTTATTTATTTTTCTATCATTCATGGCAACTGAGCATCTCAGGCAAGGCAGCATTTATTGTTCGTCCCTAATTGCCTATTCAGAAGGTGATGTGCCTTCTTCAATTTAGCTGGAAGTAGCCCCACTGCACGGCTGTCGAAGGAGTCTCCGCATTTTTAGGTGCAGACAATAATTGATTTGGAGGAGCTGGTGTCTCGGACTCCACACATCTATCACTTCCACTCTGGAAACCTTGGCAAGTTGCTGCGGTCAGAGAGCAAACTGAGCAAGCCAATTTGTCAAGCGTCTTCATAGTTGCTGGGAGTGTTCAACTTCTTCAGTGTTGCTGCGAATGTTCCCTGGATTAGAGGGTTTCAACTACAGGGAGACTTTGGACAGACTTGGATTGTTTTCTCTGGAACGGCAGAGGTTGAGAGGAGACTTGATAGAAGTATATAAAATGAAGAGAGGCATAGATGGGGTAGACAGTCAGTACCTTTTATCCCCCCAGAGTGGATATGTCCAATACTAGAGGGCATAACTATAAAGTGAGAGGGGGAAGGCTTAATGGAGAAGTGTCGGGCAAGTTTTTTACACAGAGAGTGGTGGGGGGCCTGGAATGTTTTGCCAGGAGAGGTGATGGAGGCACTTTGGATAGCGGCACATAGGATAGTGAGTGAGTCTTTTAGATAGGCACGTGGAAGTGCTGGGAACAGTGGGATGTGGATAATGTAGAGGCAGATGAGATCAGTTTAATTAGTCATCATGTTTGGCACAAAATTGTGGGCCGATGGGCATGTTCCTCTGCCGTACTCTTCTATGTTCATTGCTGGAGGAGAAGTTGAGTATCGGAACAAAGAGGTCCTTCTGCAGTTGTATAGGGACCTAGTGAGACGACGCCTGAAGTATTGTGTACAGTTTTGGTCTCCAAATTTAAGGCAGGACATTCTTGCTATTTAGGGAATACAGCGTAGGTTTACAAGGTTAATTCCCGGGATGGCGGGACTGTCATATGATGAAAGAATGGAACGACTGGGCTGGTATTCGCAGGAATTTAGGATGAAGGGATCTTAGAGAAACATATAAAATTATTGAGGGATTTGCCACGCTAGATGCAGGAAACATTGCCCCGGTGTTGGGGGAGTCCAAAATCAGGGGCCACAGTTTAAGAATAAGGGGTAGGCTATTTAGAACTGACATGAGGAAAAACGTTTTCACACTTAGAGTTTGGAATTTGTGGAATTCTCGTCCTCAGAAGGCAATGGAGGCTGATTCACTGGATGCATTCAAAGGAGTTAGATAGAGCTCTTAGGGTTAACGGAATCAAGGGATTTGGGGAGAAGGCAGGAACGGGGTACTGATTGTGGATGATCAGCAATGATCACATTGAATGGTGGTGCTGGCTCGAAGGGCCAAATGGCCTACTCCTGCACCTATTGTCTATGTATCATACTGGAAAGTTGCCCCGGTCTTGCTGCATGCTTGGATGCTTCATCTTTTTGTGGACTTAATAAACAAATTGGATATCTTGAACATCTGTGCAACTCATCTACAGCTATAACATTATAATGGAAGGAAAGTAATTCACAAAGCAACTGCAGATGTTCAGGCCTAGGATACAGCTCAGTGCAACCCCTGGAAAGATTGCCTTGGGCTGAGATGATTGATCTCCAATAGGCGCAAACGACTTGTGTGGAAGATAAACTCTTAGTGCTGGAGTAACTCAGCGGGTCAGGCAGCATCTCTAGAGACAAAGAATGGGTAACTGTTTGGGTCGGAACCCTTCTTCAGACCCTGAGTCTGAAATAACCAGCATCTGCAGTTCTGAATCTTAATCTACTTGTTTTACCAGTTCCCCTTGATCCCAAGCAGAGTTATATATTGCCTTTTGGAAATCATTTTCACCTCATCTCTTGTATTCATTAATTTTACCCAGATTTAGTCTGAGGTTGTGACAAAGTCTGAAGCCAGGACCCTTTCCCAAAATGGTATTACATACCAAAGGAGGCAATTCTAATGAATCAGTCAAGATTCTTTAGTCTATTCTTTAGATCAGTGATTCCCGACCTGGGACCATCCATGGTAAATTTCAGGGGGGCCACAGAAAAATTTGGGGATTTAGGGGGCCACGGGATCAATGAAGGGGGCCACAGAGCTACCACCCTGTTGCCTCCTAAACTTCAGTTATAATAAATTGAAATCTATGTAGTTGAAATATTTTTGATGTTTGTGGAATAGAATAAAAGAGAACATATGTGCAATTAATAGACACTGATATTTTTATGGAAGGTATTATAATATTGAAGTACTTTTTTTCCGCTAATAATGTCAGAGGAGGGGGCACAGAAAAATTAAAAGATCCCAAGGGGGCTATGAGCTAAAAAAAGGTTGGGAACCACTGCTTTAGATGACAGATGCTTGATAGGAAATTGGGTTCAGCCATTGTGATTCACAACCGTTAAGGAGTTTCTACAGTTCTCCGATAACCCCTGTCATTTGTGAAGGAGAAGCAGGTGAAGGGGATGGAAAGGTGGGTCGTGATGAAGGCAGAACAGCAGCACAGGGTTATGGGTACTATTTGTACAGAGTTTTTACGTTCTCCCTATGGCTTTTCTACAGGAAGTCCAGTTTCCACCCACATTCCAAAGACAATCAGGTTTGTAGGTTAATAAAATTCTAAATTGTAAATTGTAAATTGTCCCTTGTGTGTGGGATAGTGTCAATGTATGGGGTGAATGCTGGTCGACATGTCTCGGTTGGGCCCACGGGGCAGTTTTTGCATGTTATCTCTCAAGTGGTTGGACAGGCTAGATGCAGGAAGATTGCTCCCGATGTTGGGGAAGTCCAAGACAAGGGGTCACAGCTTAAGGATAAGGGGGAAATCCTTTAAAACCGAGATGAGAAGAACTTTTTTCACACAGAGAGTGGTGAATCTCTGGAACTCTCTGCCACAGAGGGTAGTTGAGGCCAGTTCATTGGCTATATTTAAGAGTGAGTTAGATGTGGCCCTTGTGGCTAAGGGGATCAGAGGGTAAGGAGAGAAGGCAGGTACGGGATACTGAGTTGGATGATCAGCCATGATCATATTGAATGGCGGTGCAGGCTCGAAGGGCCGAATGGCCTACTCCTGCACCTAATTTCTATGTTTCTAAGTCTAAAACAGCAAGCATTTCATTGTCTCTGTACTGTACACTGACAATGACAATTAAAGTTGAATCTGAATCTGAATCTGAATCTGAAACAACAAGGATGACAGAATCATAAAAATCTGGTTTTGTTGAAATTATTGTTTCACAAAATGCCTCAGATTGTCCTTACCAGACCTAGCAATTTATGTTAGGATATCTGGTCAGTTTACTGTACATGCTTAATACCAATCAGAACTCAAGAGCACATTTTCCAAATAATCTTATCAAATTTACTAAACAGCTCCTGATTTTGCAACTCCTCATTTGATATTAACACGAGCCTTTGACAATTTCAAGTGGCCACCATTGCTGTCCAAAAGGACCCTCGCAAACTGAGAGTCAATTTTCACGCCCAGGTTGAGCACATACTGACCCCAGAGCAGATATCACCACTGCACCCATAACATTGGAGCCTCTGCCCCATTTTTCTTGCGAAAACAAATTAAGAATTATTTGTTGCAAGTGCTGAGTTTTTTTTAATATTAGTCTGAAACAATGGAAGAATGGAATAGAAGCTCAAATGGTGTATATGATGAGTGTAGGATGTCCCAAATGCTTTGCAGTCATAGTCATAGTCATACAGTGTGGAAACAGGCCCTTCAGCCCAACTTGCCCATTCCAACCAACATGCCCCACCTACCTACATTTGGCCCATATCCCTCTAAACTTACCCTATTGATGTACCTGCATTAATGTTTCTTCAACGTTGTGGTAGTACCTGCCTCAGCTCCATCCTCCAGCAGCTCGTTCCATACACCCATCAATCAGCCTTTGTGTAAAAAGGTTACCTCTCAGGTTCTCATAAAGAATAAAGTCCTAGCTGGCTCATCCTCTCCCTATCCCTCAGGCCCTGGAGTTCAGGCAACATCCTTGTAAATCTTCTCTGCACCCTTTCCAACTTGACAAAATCTTTCCTTTAACATGGTGACCAAAACAGAACACAATACTCTAAACGTGGCCTCACCGCCCGTCAATGAACTGGTTTTGAACGGCAGTCACTATTGTGATAATGGAAGTAAAACCACCACAGCAAGTCACAATAAAAAATGGCTGATGAATGGTGATCGTTACTCTGTTTTGCTTCCCTTCACAGATGCTCTCTCAGTATAGCCAGCAGACTGTTTTTATGTCAGATTTCCAAGCCATGCAGCTTTTATTTATAGAGAACAAATGGGATATTGACACAAGAATCTCGGTAAAAATACGTATAATGCTGAAACTACTTAACATTTCAGGCAACGTCCCTGGCAAGAGAAACGGAGTTAGTTAGCGCAGTGCAGCACAGGAACAGGCCCTTCGGCCCACATTGACTGAGCCAACCATGGTGTAAATTTAACATCTGTCTGCACAGGCTCCATTTCCCTTCATTTCCTGCCTTTTCACATCTCAGTCTCAATGTATCTTGAATTTTGCAATTGTATCTGCTTCCACTGCATCCCTTGGAAGTGCATTCCAGGTATATACTACCCTCCATGTCAAAAGAAACTTGCCTCTTAAACCTCCTTTGGGCTTTTCCTCTACCTTAAAGTTAAGCCCCTTAGGGTTTGACATTTCCACCATCTGGGGGAAAAAAAGACTCTGACTATCGGCCCTATCTATGCCTCTCATCATTTTTTATACCTTTCAGCCTCCGACACACCAGATATAACAATCCAAGTTTGTTCTTTTCATACTTTTACATTCATTTGTTCTTTGCACCTAATAAATACCCCTCGTTTCCCTCTCCTCTCACTCCAAAGAAGGATCTCGACCTGAAACTGTCACCTATTCCTTTTCTCCAGAGATGCTGCCTGTCCCGCTGAGTTACTCCAGCATTGCATGTGTCTATGCTCCTTCCTACACGTTTTGTCATGAAATGGTGAAGTACATACATAAGCCTAGACTGGTAGAGCAGGCCAAAGCCCAGTCCCTGAACATGATAGATACTTAAAAAATTCTTAAGGGGTTGGACAGGCTAGGTGCAGGAAGATTGTCCCCGATGTTGGGGAAGTCCAGAACAAGGGGTCACATTTTAAGGATAAGGGGGAAATCTTTTAGGACCCAGATGAGAAAAACATTTTTTCACACAGAGAGTGGGGAATCTGTAGAATTCTCTGCCACAGAAGGCAGTTGAGGCCAGTTCATTGGCTACATTTAACAGGGAGTTAGATGTGGCTCTTGTGGCTAAAGGGATCAGGGGGTATGGAGAGAAGGCAGGTACAGGATACCGAGTTGGGTGATCAGCCATGATCATATTGAATGGCAGTGCAGGCTCGAAGGGCCGAATGGCCTACTCCTGCACCTATTTTCTATGTTTCTATGTTTCTATACTGGTCAAAACTAACTATCTTCCTCTTTGTCACAGATGGATGACCCAAAACTCCCATCATCGGCAATATCTCGGCATCGTTCATCCTGGGAATGGAACATCAAGCACATCCTCTGTTTATCAGCATTTGTGTAGGAAGGAACTGCAGATGCTGGTTTAAACCGGAGGTAGACACAAAATGCTGGAGTAGCTTAGTGGGACAGACAGCATCTCTGGAGAAAAGGAATAGGTGACGTTTCGGGTGGAGACTCTTCTGCAGACTGGGAGTCAGGGGAAAGGGAAACCAACGCTCACGGGGAGAACATACAAACTCCACACAGACAGCACCCATAGTCGGGATCGAACCAGGGTCTCCGGCGCTGGCGGCAGCAACTCGACCGCTGCGCCACCCTCCTCTCAGCTCAGTGAAGTCTCGACCGAGTCTAGTAACAGAGGAGGGATAATCCAAAAGTTGTCCAATGTCTTAATTGTTTTTCTTTTACAAGAGTAGGGGGTGAAGAAGTCTGGAGAAGGGTCTTGACCCGAAACGCCATCCATTCCTTCTCTCCAGAGATGTTGCCTGTCCCGCTGAGTTACTCCAGTGTTTGTCTTCGGGTGAACTGATGTCGATGGTTTAAGTGAGTGAGACCCCCCCACACACACACACACACACACACACACACCCCACCATGGAACAGGGCAGCTGTAACACGAGATGGACGATGGGGATGGAATGCGGGGCAGGAGGTGAGTTACTGCTGAGCTATGCTCGCTGCCCCAATCGTGCATTTAAGATATAATTACATTAAAATAGTCCCTAATGCCATTTATCCAATACCTAGCATCTCTAGATAAAGGGAATATGTGGCGTTTCAGGCAACGTGGCTACCCGAAACGTCAACTATTCATTTTCTTCAGATGCATGTTGTCTACCTTCTCTCTCTCAATCTCTCTCTCTCTCTCTCTCTCTCTCTCTCACTCTCTCTCTCGCTCCCTCTCTCTCTGTCTCTCTCTCTCTCTCCCCCCCCCCTCCATCTCTTTCTCCCTCGCTTTCTCTCGCGCTCTCACTAACACACTATCTCCCTCTCCACACTATCTCTCTCTCGCTCTCTCTCTCTCTCTCTCTCTCTTTCTCATCTATCTCTCTATTTTTCTCTCGCGCACACGATCTCTCTCTCTCTCTCTCCCCCCCCCCCCCCCCCCCCCCCCACCCTCCCTCTATCTCCCCCCCCCCCCCTCTCTCTCCTCTCTCTCTCACTCTCTCTCTCTCCCCCTCCCTCTGGGTGGAGCGTCGTAGATTGAAGGGAGCCCTGATAAGAGTATATAACATTGTGAGAGGCATACTAGGGTAGAAAGAACCTTTCCCCAGAGTGTAAACGTCAAAGACTAGCGGCCACACCTTTAAGGTGAGAGCGGCAGCGTTTAAAGATGTGTACATTTTTACACAGAGGGTGGCGAGTGCCTGGAACACGCTGTCAGTGACGATGGTGGAAGCAGAGACGATAGTGGCACTTACAGACACATTGATCTGCGGGGAATTGAGGGGTATGGATCTGTACAGGCGGGCGGGGGGGAGATCACTTTATCATTGGCATCGTGTTCGGCACAGACATTGTGTGTGCCTGTGCTGTATGCACTGTGTGGGAAGGAACTGCAGATGCTGGTTTAGACACGGGTCAGACAGCATCTCTGGAATTGCTCCAGGCATGCTTTTCTCCGTTACTCCAGAGATGCTGTCAGACCCGCCGAGTTACTCCAGCTTTTTGTGTCTATCCTGTCTACAGTGGCTTGCAAAAGTATTCATACCATTTGAACTTTTCCACATTTTGTCACGTTACAACCACAAACGTAAATGTATTTTATTGGGATTTTATGTGATAGACCAACACAAAGTGGCGCATAATTGTGAAGTGGGAGGAAAATGATACATGGTTTTAACATTTTTTTACAAATAAAAAACTGAAAAGTGTGGCCTGCAAAAGTATTCAGCCCCCTTTACTCCGATACCCCTAAATAAAATCCAGTGCAACCAATTGCCTTCAGAAGTCACCTAATTAGTAAATAGAGTCCACTTGTGTGTAATCTAATCTCAGCATAAATACAGCTGTTCTGTGAAGGCCTCAGATGTTTGTTAGAGAACATTAGTGACAAACAGCATCATGAAGCCCAAGGAACACACCAGACAGGTCAGGGATAAAGTTGTGGAGAAGTTTAAAGCAGGGTTATGTTATAAAAAAAATCCCAAGCTTTGAACATCTCACAGAGCACTGTTCAATCCATCATCCGAAAATGGAAAGAGTATGGCACAACTGCAAAACATGGCTGTCCACCTAAACTGACAGGCCGGGCAAGGAGAACATTGATCAGAGAAGCAGCCATGGTAACTCTGGAGGAGCTGCAGAGATCCACAGCTCAGGTGGGAGAATCTGTCCACAGGACAACTATTAGTCGTGCACTCCACAAATCGGGCCTTTATGGAAGAGTGGCAAGAAGAAAGCCATTGTTGAAAAAAAGCCATAAGAAGTCCCGTTTGCAGTTTGCCACAAGCCATGTGGGGGACACAGCAAACATATGGAGGAAGGTGCTCTGGTCAGATGAGACCAAAATTGAAGTTTTTGGCCTAAATGCAAAACGCTATGTGTGGCGGAAAACTAACACTGCACATCACCCTGAACACACCATCCCCACTGTGAAACATGGTGGTGGCAGCATCATGCTGTGGGGATGCTTTTCTTCAGCAGGGACAGGGAAGCTGGTCAGAGTTGATGGGAAGATTGATGGAGCCAAATACAGGGCAATCTTGGAAGTAAACCTGTTAAAGTCTGCAAAAGGCTTGAGACTGGGGCGGAGGTTCACCCTCCAGCAGGACAACGACCCTAAACATACAGCCAGAGCTACAATGGAATGGTTTAAATCAAAGCATATTCATGTGTTAGAATGGCCCAATCAAAGTCCAGACCTAAATCCAATTGAGAATCTCTGGCAAGACTTGAAAATTGCTGTTCACAGACGCTCTCCATCCAATCTGACTGAGCTTGAGCTATTTTGCAAAGAAGAATGGGCAAAAATTTCAGTCTCTAGATGTGCAAAGCTGGTAGAGACATATCCCAAAAAGCGAAAGGTGGTTCTACAAAGTATTGACTCAGGGGGGGCTGAATACTTTTGCACGCCACACTTTTCAGTTTTTTATTTGTAAAAAAATTTGTAAACGATGTATCATTTTCCTTCCACTTCACAATTGTGCACCACTTTGTGTTGGTCTATCACATAAAATCCCAACAAAATACATTTACGTTTGTGGTTGTAACGTGACAAAATGTAGAAAAGTTCAAGGGGTATGAAAACTTTTGCAAGCCACTGTATGTTCTACTTTTTTTCCCGAAGAGCAGCGATCAAAAACAAAATACGTATCCACGCCAATACCCTGAATAAAACTCATTTTTTGTATTTTAAAACATAGTTTAAAATCCGAAAAAACTTTGAAATGTATAATTGTTAATCGCAGCGATAACGTTAAATGAGCAGTTTCAAATACTGTAAAACATTAAATTGTGTAGGAAGGGACTGCAGATGCTGGTTTAAACCGAAGATAGGCACAAAAAGTTGGAGTAACTCAGTGGGACAGGCAGCATCTCTGAGGAGAAGGAATTGGTGACGTTTCGGGTCGAGACCCTTCTTCAGACTCAAACTTTAAATTGTGATTTTTTTTTGTTGTTAAATCCGCCCGCATTTGTCCGCTTATTGAGCGCCGCTCGGGATCTTGAATGAAATGGTTTCCTAATCTCACCGTTGCATAGTCGAGACTAATTTGTTCATATAGAAATAAACAAATAGGTAGGTCTAATTAACAGAGACTTTGGAGGATTCTACCTATTTTCCATCTCAGAGGTTTTGTGCAAATTGTTTTAACTCGTTACATTATTTTGAAACTCCATTTGATAGTTGCACCGATGAATTAGATTCCCAGCGGTCTGATCTGCCCCGTGCTCCCTGTATTTAGTGGGAGAAACGCCATAATTGAAACTATACCCAGAGGCTTATTTTCTGCATCGTAGCGACATAACTAACCGGGATATCACGGAGTGACAGCCTTAAAGAGATCTCAGTCTCGCTGATGCCCTAGATGTCAATTTTCAGCGAGGCCTTTAATACATAATGTCACATATTCCTTTTCTCCAGAGATGCCGTCTGTCCCGCTGAGTCACTCCAGTTTTTTTTAGGTAACTGTTTAGTGCAAGATGTTTAGTGTAAGATATTTATTGTTATTGTAAGATCTGTTTGCCCCTGTCCCACTTAGGAAACCTGAACGGAAACCTCTGGAGGCTTTGCGCCCCATCCAAGGTTTCCGTGCGGTTACCGGAGGATCCCGGAGGTCTGTGTCAGTCTCCCGACCTGCTTCCACTACCTGCAACCTCCGGCAACCACCTGCAACCTCAGTGGACGCGACAAAATTTGTAGCAAGGGAATGTGGAGCCCACAACGTGCCTTGGTCATCGGTGCCGGCTCTGGTTTCCTCTTAACCTTTTCATTCCTCTAATATCCCTCACCCCTGACTCTCATTCCGAAGAAGGGTCTCGACCTGAGAAGTCACCTAATCCTTTTCCATCAGAGACGCTGCCTGACGTGCCGAGTTACTCCAGCATGTTGTGTCTATCTTCGGTGTAAACCAGCATCTACAGTTCTTTCCTACACATAACGTAGCAATGGCTGGGTGAGAAGGTGAATAGTCTGAAGAGGTAGACAAAAATGCTGGAGAAACTAAGCGGGCGAGGCAGCATCTATGGAGCGAAGGAAATAGGCAACGTTTCGAGTCGAAACCCGAAGAGGTGTTTTTTTTTGGCGGTGTTAGATAGTCTGGAGTTCTATTGAGGGATTTTTTGTTGTTATTGCAAAAATTAGTGCACATTTTCTTAAACAATATGTAGTTGCTTCGTTGGGGGATTTTCATTTGAATGAGCTAGTATTCGTATGCCAGCCTTTCTCCCTCTTTCTTATGACAGCAAATGTGTTCTGAACACCACAATCAGTCGGCCACGATTTCTAATATAACAGGCACCGCTTTTGGCTGAAGAAGAGTCTCGACCCGAAACGTCGCCCATTCCTTCTCTCCAGAGAGGCTGCCTGTCTCGCTGAGTTTTTTGTGCCTATCGCCATTTTTGCAAGCCGTTACTATTCTCAGACTGCTTAGTCCCTGCACGTTTTTTTCCAGCCTTGTCTTGCCCCGGTCAAACAGCCCTGCGCTGTGATGTGACTGTTTAATGTGTCCCTGTAAGTCAGCGATATACTTTACTTTCGACTTTAGAGATACAACGTGGAAACGGCCCATTCGGGGCACCGAGTCCGCGCCGACCAGCGATCACCCCAGTACACTAGCACTATCCTACTCATAGAAACATAGAAACATAGAAAATAGTTGCAGGAGTAGGCCATTCGGCCCTTCGAGCCTGCACCGCCATTCAATATGATCATGGCTGATCATCCAGCTCAGTATCCTGTACCTGCCTTCTCTCCATGCCCCCTGATCCCTTTAGCCACAAGGGCCACATCCAACTCCCTCTTAAATATAGCCAATGAACTGGGCCTCAACTACCTTCTGTAGCAGAGAATTCCAGAGATTCACCACTCTCTGTGTGAAACATGTTTTTCTCGTCTCGGTCCTAAAAGACCCCTCTTATCCTTAAACTGTGACCCCTTGTTCCGGACTTCCCCAACATCGGGAATAATCTTCCTGCATCTAGCCTGTCCAACCCCTCAATCTCCAGAAGCCAATTAACGTACAAACCCGCCGAGTTACTCCAGCTTTTTGCGTCTAACGTACAAACCTATAAGTCTTTGGAGTGCGGGGGAAAACCGAAGCACCTAGAGAAAACCCATGCAGTCACATAGAGAACGTACAAACTCCGTACAGACAGCACCCGGGGGCCAGGATCTCACCCGGGTCTCTGGCGCTGTAAGGCTAAAACAACAACTCTACCGCTACACCACTTCAGGACATAGCACAAGAGCTGGAAGCAATGATTACACTGAAGTCCAATGCATTTTTTTGAGACACAATAACCACATTGAACGCTATAAAGTCCTGCGTTATGTTATGGAAAAGAACAACCACTTAATGGGCAATTTGGTCAAATGATGATAAATGTGTGTGTATGTGTGTGTAACTGAAGCGGTTTCTAATGTCAAACGCTCTTTTAGTGCAAGACGGAGCCAAACACCTGAATAATAATCCGCCGGTTTAAAGGAGACCATTCATAAGTATTTGCAACGACAAACAACTAAAGCAAACACTTAAACATTTGCCACGACAAACCAGAGTGGATTCCAAGGCATTCGCGTGGGAGATGCAGTGACCGGCCGCGCCAGATAAATAATGGGCCAGACTGTCAC
This sequence comes from Leucoraja erinaceus, assembly GCF_028641065.1. NCBI lineage: Eukaryota > Metazoa > Chordata > Chondrichthyes > Rajiformes > Rajidae > Leucoraja > Leucoraja erinaceus. The sequence goes on from NC_073389.1 coordinate 47,635,109, forward strand.
ACCAACGTCCTGATTGTGTCCATAATAAAAACAGATCATACCGGACAAACCCACCGTGGTGGGGGGGACCATGGAACGGTACAGCACGGACACAGGCCCTTCGGCCCACAATGTCTGTGCCGAACGTCTGATGTAAAGATCAATCCTGATCTGCCTGCCCAAATCCAAATATGTTCATAAGTGATAGGAGCAGAATTAGGCCATTCGGCCCATCAAGTCTACCCCCACCATTGAAACATGGCTGATCTATCTTTCCCTCTCAACCTCATTCTTCTGCCTTCTCCCCATAACCCCTGATGCCCGCACTAATCAAGAATCTTTCAATCTCTGCCTTAAAAAAAATATCCATTGAAATGTCCATTAACAAGAATATCCAACACCCCTCTGCTCCCTGCATACCCGTGTGCATATCCGATCAAACAGATTGGGTCTGTGTCAGGTTACAGCTCATCGATCTGAAAGTTTAGAAACAAGATGCCGGTTTACAACAACAACAAAAAAACCCACACACACAAAGTGCCGGAGTAACTTAGCGGGTCAGGCAGCATCTCTCTCGACCCGAAACGTCACCCATTCCTTCCCTCAAGAGATGCTGCCTGCCCCGCTGAGTTACTCCAGCATTTTGTGCTTCTCTCTCTCTCTCTCTCTCCAGAAAAGGTCTGAAGAATGGTCCCGACCCCAAATGTGACCTATCCATGATATCCAGTGATGCTGCTTGACCCACCCCCCGAGTTACTCTAGTATCTTGACCTGAAACTTTAACTTTGTTTCTCCCTTCGTAGAAACTGGCTGGCCTGCTGAGTATGTCAAGCAATGTCAGTTTTTATTTCGTATTTCCATCATATCCGGTTGCATTTTGCTTTTCAACGTTGAATGCTTTATTTTCAATGCGCCACTCTAACAAGTTCCCTGCCGCGACCCTTCAGAATTTAAGATGTTTGTTGTTTATTTCTAAAGTGAACCGAGGTTGGAACCAACTAGGTTAATCTTTGTTCGATCTGACCATTATTCCACAACCCGGATCAGATACCTTGCGATTCGAAGTTATAGCGCGCGTTAAAAGGACACAAAAAGCTGGGGTAACTCAGCGGGTCAGGCAGCATCTCTCGAGAGCATGGATCAGCGGTGTTTCGGGTCGAGATCCTTCCTGCCCATCGGCAATGAAACTATGAAACTTGAATTTTGCCGAATTATTATTATTAAGGTGTATCATGCTACCAATTTGACCTAAGTGGCATTAGCAGTATTAAAGAATCAATATTGTTGCAGTTCACCATGCAAACCATGCAAACCGAAAATATCTTTATGTATCACTTGCCCAGTGCTGTTTCAAACAAGCCCAGTGTTATTCGCTGCCGGAAGGAACTGCAGACGAAATGTGTAGGTAGGAACTGTAGATGCTGGTTTAAACCGAAGATAGGCACAAAGAGATGGAGTAACTCAACGGGTCAGACACACAACGGGTCAGACACGACTCTAGAGTTCACAGACACACGATCAATACAATCTCTGTCTCTCTACACCCAGGGTGGCGTATCTCTGGAGAAAGGGAATACGTGACGTTTCGGGTCGAGACCCTTCTTCAGACTGATGCTGGTTTACACCGAAGAGAGACACAAAATGCTGGAGTAATTCAAAGCATCTCTGGTGAACAAGAATATGTGACGCTTCAGGTCGGAATACCTCTTCTGAAGTAACGCGAAACGTCACCTATTCTTTTTCTCCAGAGACACTGACTGGTCCGCTGAGTTACTCCAGATTTTTGTGTCAACCTTCTGTGTTATCAGGTGTCCATTTTTCAGACCTGCTATGGGGGACGAGAGCTTGTGCGTTCGCTTTTTTGCCTCCTTATCTTAATAACACATTGAGATTGAATGTCGCGGGTTTACAAAAAGTAAAATATCTTCTAGGGAAGGTGGTACATGATGATTATGATCAACCTTGCAGGTCCGGGTTAACTGTACATCAGCTGTACAAAACGAGGTATGCGCAGTGGGAAGTAAAATGACTTCAATGGACTTTGTGTTTAAGAAGGAACTGCAGATGCTGGAAAATCGAAGGTACACAAAAATGCTGGAGAAACTCAGCGGGTGCAGCAGCATCTATGGAGTGAAGGAGATAGGCAACGTTTAAACGTTGCCTATCTCCTTCACTCCATAGATGCTGCTGCACCCGCTGAGTTGCCCCAGCATTTTTGTGCACCTTCACTTCAATGAACCCCGGCCTCAGTCAGGATTGTCCCCTGTACTGGTTTAGGACTGTGCTGATGATTAGGCTTATCTGACAATAATAAGATAATTTGCCAAATGTGCACACGAAAACATATAGACTTTAGTGCCAGCTACTAAGATGGTCAATTGAAATATATCTCAGCGCCAACATTCATGGAAGAAAGTTTGTATAGAATTTAACACAAGGCAGAGGTCACAGACACACGACCAATACAATATCAGTCTCTATACACACAGGATGGTGTCTCTCTGGTAGATGGAGGTCTAGAGCAGTGATTCCCAACCTGGGGTCATGGCAAATTTCAGGGGGGCCACAGAAAAAAAATTGGGATTTAGGGGGCCACAGGTTCAATGAAGGGGGCCTCCTAAATTTCAATTCTAATAAATTTAAATCTATGTACTTGAAATATTTTTGATGTTTGTGGAATAGAATAAAAGAGAACATATGTGCAATTAATAGACACTGATATTTTTATGGAAGGTATTATAATATTGAAGTACTTTTTTTCCGCTAATAATGTCGGGGGGGGGGGGGGGGGCACAGAAAAATTAAAGACCCCCAAGGTGACCATGAACAAAAAAAGGTTGGAAAGCACTGGTCTAGAGTCCAATGCAATGTTTAATGCTAGATGTATATTTCCATTCAAAGCCCCTACTTTAAATGGATAACGAGAAATTGCTGGGGCCAGTGCAGCACAAATATTTCTGCTTGTAAATTTCAGACTCTTGATCAATGACTGTGTTTCTATTTACACCGTTTTATATCGTTAATGCAACATTACACTGAAATATAAGGTCTGGTGAATGATGTCGACCACATGCGATTTCCGGCAACAAGGCCATGAATACAAGACATTTATAGAGACATGCCGACATAGGGGTGTGCAAGAATAAGGGGTAGACCATTTCGGACTGAGACGAGGAAAAATGTTTTCACCCAGAGAGTTGTGAATCTGTGGAATTCTCTGCCACATAAGGCAGTGGAGGCCAATTCACTGGATGTTTTCAAGGGAGAGTTATTAGATTTAGTTCTTAGGGCTAACGGAATCAAGGTGATTTGGGGGGACAGGAACGGGGTACAAATTTTGGATGATCAGCCATGATTATATTGAATGGCGGTGCCGACTTGAATGGAAGGCCCGAATGAACACCTGTTTTTTCCATTTTTGTATGTTTCTATGACAATATTCTCTCGTAGCCTTGCTTATTAAGTTGGAGGCACAACTCGAAATGTGCTTGCGCCTCAAATTCGTGACAGGGCGAGTGTATAATGTATCAGCCAGGATTTTAGCGAACAGTGAAAGCTAAGCTATGTTCAAGAGGCTTATCATGTATGCGATTCAATGGACAAATCCCAATCTAAAGACTTGAACACAACAAGCTGGAATGTGTTCCAGTAGTGTGCCCGGCAACCGCTACACAGTCATAGGTGACATTAAAATAAGGCTGAGTTTGTCTTAAAAGGACACATAGTGTTGAAGTATCTCAGCGGGTCAGGAAGCATCTCCGGAGAACATGGATGGACCCACACGATCTCCCGGTCGCCAAACACTTTAGTTCTCCTTCTCATTCCCACACTGACCTTTCTGTTCTGGGCCTCCCCCGTTGCCAGAGTGAGGCCAAGCCAAATGCTAATTGGAGGAATAACACCTCATATTTCGCTTGGGCCGCTTACAGTATGAATATTGAATGAATGAATATTGATTTCTCTAACTTCGAGTGACCGTCGCATCCCCTCTCTCTCCGTCCCTCCCCCACCCGAGTCGTTGACCTAATGTTAAAGTCGTCTTGTTGAGTCTCATTGTCTGTAACTCGTTATCACCGAGCCCACGGCTAACAATGGCCTGTTTCCTTTATCACCGTTACTTTTTTTTCCATATCGTTCATTCATTTGTTCTATATCTCTCTATATCACCGCCTCGTTTCCTTTTCCCCTGGTTCTCAGTCTGAAGAAGGGTCTCGACCCGAGACGTCACCTACTCCTTTTCTCCAAAGATGCTGTCCGACCCGTTGAGTTACTCCAGCTGTTTGTGTCTATGGTAGGTTTGTCTTGTTGTGTGGATGTATTCAGCCATTAGCATCACAGAAAGGAGGAGGAAGCTCCCGGGTTTTTTGGACTATGTTTATTTCTCAACCTATATCACTAAAGTAGATGATCTGATTATTATCCTGCCCTAACGGGACGCAGTGATTAACTGTTGTACCGTGTATCCAGAGGACTGTCCCATTGACCCAGCATTATAATTCGAAATCCCACCACAAAGGCATTAAACCAATTGGGGGTTTAGAGTGAAGATAACGTAAGCAGCGCACAATATCTGAAACTTTCGATTGCCATGAAGGCATAACTGCTTCACGGACGTCCCTCGAGGATTGGATTATATGTGAGGATAGACACAAAATGCTGGAGTAACTCAGCGGGACAGGCAGCATCTCTGGAGAGAAGGAATGGTTGATGTTTCGGGTCGAAACCCTTCTTCATGAGAGTCAGGGGAGACGAAATTAAAATAAATTAGAATGGGTATTATGTGTTGACATGACATCATCTGAATGAGTTTTTGTTTACTATTGGCGCTTGCAGGGATTTGTTGAGCCCCATGTCATGGACTTGTGGAGCACTGGCCAAGCATCCATTTACATTAACTCATTTTATTCGCCACATTTCCCAGTTTACCACATAATTGTACTTTAAAGCTACCGAACTGCGTGTAATCTGCTTTGGGGTGAACTGAGTCTGTAAAAATGTTCTGGGATCATTTGTTTTTCTTATCATAAATTACATTTAATGGTGGGTCACTGTGAAGGAAGCAGTGAACTAGGGTTACATCAGGTCGCCGGAGAGAAATAAAAGGAACATTTAGTGCAGATGCAATCCGAAGAAGGGTCTCGACACGAAACGTCACCCATTCATTCTCTCCGGAGATGCTGCCTGCCCCGCTGAGTTACTCCAGCATTTCGCGTCTATCAAGGAACAGCTGATGTTGGTTTACACCGAAGATAGACTCAAAATACCGGAGTAACTCAGCGGGTCAGGCAGCATATCTGGAGAAACGGAAGAGGGAGACCAGGGGTATGAAGGGGTACATAAAAGGTAAATATATTAATGGACGATATGCAAATGATGATCAAGGAAGGGTAGAGCCCACAATGGTCCATTGCCCTTACCACAACGAAGAATATTTAGGACGGATTAAGAGAGAAAACGGAGGCGGAAAGGAAATATTAAAAATGAGCCGACTGTCATGTTCCGACTGGAGCGTGTATTTCTCCTTCTGGGCCCAAGGTTGAGCACCATGCCTGTACTAAAGAGCATTTTAAACAGATTATTTACCTTGTGAAGTAGGAGCCCTAACTTTCTGCTCTGAGTTTTTTTTTTCTGGGGCAGGTCCAGTAATTTGAAACCCGTGGGTGGTCGACTCAGAACTCCTGATTTCAGGAGGCTAAAACTATCGAGCATTGCGACTCAGCCTGTTGGGGGTATGGAACTGAAAACAACGTTCCTCCCAGTTACAGCTTGCGCACTACTAATGGCGAGTTCTCCAAACGCCTTGATATATCCCCCAAGGAAATTTTAAGTCATTGTTATTCAGATGCTATGATAGTGTCATCGTGTGCTAAAACAACGAATTGCACGGATTAGTGTTTCTGCATCTTTACCTCTCTGGTTTCATTGGATTCGAACCATTGCCAGGTCAGGGAAACTGCTTAGTTATATCATTATACTGTATAACAAAAAAAGTTATTGGGCTCTCTATGTTCTTTCCCACCGAATGAAAAGGGCGGGTGTTCGGGGTTTCCAAAATAATTGATATTGTTACTTTTAATCAAGCCTGATTGTCATTCATGTTTAGCAGGTTATGACATATGACTGTCCATCTTCACAAAATGAGGTAATTTTAAGATGCTGAATTAGAAACACAGACATAGAAACATAGAAAATAGGTGCAGGAGGAGGCCATTCGGCCCTTCGAGCCAGCACCGCCATTCATTGTGATCATGGCTGATCGTCCCCTATCAATAACCTGTGCCCGCCTTCTCCCCATATCACTTGATTCCACTAGCCCCTAGAGCTCTATCTAACTATTGCAGAGGGATGTCCTTCCAAAACACACTGTGAGATCTTCCCCAGTGATTCAAAGAGATTTTATTTTAACTGAATTATTTTAGATGGCAATAATTCCATTCCACTGTGTTATAAGGTTTATTGTTTGTCAAAACATTAAGATATTTTTTAATAATCCATAACGATCCAGCACTTTTGTCTACCTTGGATTTTCCAGCATCTGCAGTTCCTTTTAAAGATGTTTTAAATGATTGCTACAATTGTTGCAATATGATAGAGTATGGCTTCAGATCATTTCTCGCACTTTAATTTGTACGCTTCAGAAAAATAAAATGTTTGCCCTCACTGCATCCTACAGAAGTTACTGAAAACCAAAAAAATAAAACCAAGAAAAATAAATTGTGTTCATAATAAATAGCCACTAATTCTTCAAATGATGAATTAATCAATTCTAATAAAGTTAAATTGATCAAACGAATTTGAAACACAGCGAGCCAGAGTTTAAGACTGTTTAACATTCTAACATTAAGACTGTTTAACATTTTTTTAACAAATTCATTTATTTTGGTTGCACTCAGATGAGACAGTCTGGTACTTAAAATTGGTACATATTTGGGACATATCACACGTCATATCAAATCAGATTTACTTAGTCTTTGTAAATTTCTTGTTTGCTTTCCCTTTCTTTTCATTCTGGAAAGCACATGAAGCATTTAGTGCCAATCCCGAGTTTAAGCCAAACTATTCCATGTGCGCAGTGTTTGTTCCACTCTACCTTCCTCTGGGATCCCATCTGTTTTCCAGTCAGCCACAGACCTCAACGCACAATAGGTTGCTGAAATTAACAACCGAGCAATGCATTTATATAGCATTGTCACAACCTCCCAGAGCATCAAGAGACTTCATAGTAAATTTCAAAGTGTAGTCACAATTGTAAAATAGTATTTATACGTCTACTTGTTCTTACAATGGTTCAGACACCAAGATCCCACATTTAGCATTGTGATAATGGTCAAGGCATTTATTTTTCTCCAGAGATGCTTTGTGACCCGCTGAGTTACTCCAGCTTTTTGTGTCTATCTTCGGTGTAAACCAGCATCTGCAGTTCCTTCCTACACATTTCTTTTAGCATATGAATTGAAGGATAAAAATTATCCCATATCAAAGGAAAACGCAATGCACTTTTCCGAACAGCAACAATAAAATATTTTACATTGACTGAGAGGCCAAGTCAGGCTAAACGTAAATATGGCGAGCATCAAAACATGCAGGAATAGCATTGCACTGGCTTATGACTATTCAACAGTGTAATATTTAAACACACATTTTAAAATAGAATTTGTGTTTAGTACATCCATGAAAAATATATATATTTGTTCCAGGAGTATATGAAACAGCCTTGGTGGTAAAAAAATATTACTTTTTTTTTTCAAAGAATAACCATATTATGGTTAGATTAATTTAGAGTAATTGGTTCATCAATCAAGTTAGTACAATCAAATATAAAAGCAAAGTTTACAGATAACAAACAACTTGAAAATTCCAAGGTGCTGTCTAGTCAGGTTGCCCAGAGGGACCAGAATTAGAAATAAATATTTGCAGAAGTATGTTGGAAGTTGAAAGGTGAGTCCACTTTAATTCAAATGCCTACTTCAAATAAGCTAAACTTCAAGACTTTTCTCCTTAAATTTTCTACCTAGTTATGTTATATTGTGTTGCAGAATATTTCAATACTTAAATACTTAAACATAACGTTGAGTTATGTATGGAACTATGTGTCAGAGAAGAATAGAACTATGAATCCAATGATTAATATCTCATTTGATGGAGTCGCTACATAGTATTAATAAGTTGATGTTGAAATCATAATTAAGTGACATGATTAGCATTATTTCAAAAATTAGGAGTAATGGTTGTATAGGCATATAACATTCATATTTTATGATATCATAATGAGTATACTTAATTTTGTTTCATGAATTTGCAGTAACCTTTATATTTTTAATGACATTTACAATAATAAGGCATGTTCAGTTTACATTCTAGTTGTTTAATGTCTAAAGGGACTTTAAATGAAATTTTCTAGTTTATCCCTTCCTTTTCTGATACACTCATGCCAAACTGGATGTGGTAATGATGTCAACCTTCAGACTAACTTGACTTGTCCAGGCTCGAGTCAGAATAGTGCAATAGCAAGCTCTAAGACATCAGTCCTGAATATGGAATACATTTTTAAGTGTATTCTAATTTTGCTCAAATAATATATTAATACCGATTGTGTTGGTACTACAAAAGCATGCCAAAGTGTGTCTTACGATGCACATTTCTGCCTGGGATTTAGGTAGTGGAGTAACACAGCTAGTAAAATTGCTGCCTCACAGATCTGGATTCCATGCTAATGCCCGGAGCTAACTGCACAGAGTTTGCGCATTCTCCCTGTGATTGTGTGCTTTCTTCCTATATCCTCCCAAAGAGATATGTTGATTGGTAGGTTAATTGGCCCTTTAAATTACCCCGATGGTGGGTAGAATCTGAGAGGAATTTATAGGAACGTGAGGAGAATAAATAGGCGAGATTGGCATGGAAGTAACATAAGGGGCTTGAAGGAGGGTCTCGACCCAAAATGTCACCCATTCCTTGTCTCCAGAGTTGCTGCCTGACCCACTGAATTACTCCAGCTCTTTGTGTCTAATAGGGATTGCTTGGCATGGATTCGGTGGGCTGAAGGGCCTGTTTTGTGTTCTGTAACCTTTAAGTTCTCTTACTATGATGTTTTGATCTAATTATCCAAGTCAAGTATTTCCCAGTACAATGAGCTATGCAAGTCATTTATTACCTCCCTACTCTTGAAAAGCGTGATGCATGACACAGAGGCACACAGACAATGAGGGCAAGAACACAGACACTGAGGGCAAGAACATGAGCAAATTCCAACATCTGGAATAACAATGTTCCAGGGATAAGATATCAAAGTCATTGCAAGATCAGCATCCAAAATACCGCTTGTTTCCAAATATTTATATTGTTGGGGTTTTTATTGCAGAGCAAAGGAAAATAAATATTACGCACTTCTAACATGACTCATGCCATGGAGAACACAACTGGAATAAACTGTATTCCATGCTATGAGAAGTCGTAAATATATTGTAACAATTCTCCATGATCAACCTGGCAGATAGTTGAGAAAAGTAAGACCCAGAACCGAGCCAAGGCGTCAGATAAAGAATGTCACACTCTACTGTGCTACTAGATTAGAAAGAAAGCAACACTCGTGAAAAATAAAAAAGAGCCGACCTAGGAGAATGTATGGACTGCCCGCCAACCCCGTGGCCATTCAAGTAGGTACCAGAAACCATTGAAGTTTAGAAGTTAGAACTTCAGATACTGGTTTACAAAAATAAAAAGGACACAAAGTGCAGGAGTAACTCAACAGGTCAGTCCGTATTTCTGGAGAACATGGATAGATGAAGTTTCAGATTGGGACCATTCTTCAGACCAATGTTTTGGGTCAAGGCTCTTCTTCAGACCATTGAAGTTTATTGACCCATAAAAAGCGAATACATTTAACAAAAAAAGAATGAGTGAGGGCAATGACATTTAGACTATAAGAAGAAATAAGTTAAATTATATGTGAAGCATGAACTCAAACAATCGGATGTACTGGAGCATTATTTTAAATGATGATCCAGCACGATTTACAGAACTCTGTGATTCTATAGAAGAGTTGGATTGGACTAAGCACTTTGTATTCTGGTCTTCCTCTGTAATCCATCACCCTATGGCCAAGTGCCTTGGTGCTCTGGTACATCCATATGAATTGCTTTGAGGATGCATAACTTTTGTAGTAAAGGAGATCCGATATTCAAAAGTATTTCCACCATAGGCCTCAACCTGACGTAGACACATGCCATCATAACCAGTGACCATGAGTCACTGCCTTTTGATTGCCCCCAAACCAATTCACACAGATGTACCAGAGCTCCAAGGCACTAGTCCATGGTGACTGGTTGCAGAGAAATAACAGCGTACAAGATGAGGAGTCTAATTCAACTGCCCTACAGATTTGAAGAATCGAAGAAAACCACTGACTGATTCATTATACTACATCATAGTTTCCCTAAAGCCCTGTTGACTAAAAGGTATAAACGTCGCGCAACATTATTGCTTCCTGGTTCACTGATATCTATTTATTGAAATTCTCATCTTTGCGGTTGAAATTCACCATTGCCGCACCCCTTCCCATCTCTGTAACCTCTTATAACATCTGATAACTTATCTTCCCTGCATTTCTAGCTGTTTGGACATTCCCAACTTTTTCCTCCCATCACTAGCATCTAGGAACTAAACTCTGAAAAGCTGTTCTTCAAAGTTGCTGCCCTCTCTTCCACCCCAAAGGTGCTACCTTATCCTGTCTCTTCAACCCAAATGTTAATTACAGTCTAACTATCTCCCTCTTGTCTGAGTCTGAAGAAGGGTCCTGACCTGAAATGCCACCTGTCCATGTTCTCCAGGGATAGGCACAAAATTTTGGAGTAACTCAGCGGGATGGGCAGCATCTCTGGACAGAAGGAATAGGTGATGATTCGGATCGAGACACTTCTTCATGCTGCCTGACCCGTTGAGTTACTCCAGCCCTCTGGGTCTTTGTTTTGTAAACCAGCATTGCAGTTCCTTGTTTCTACTATCTCTCTTCTGCCTCAATCAGTTTATTTTGACTGATTATAATTCTGCACACTGCCATACACAATAAAAACCGATGCCATTGTAGTTTTCAATTGTTGAATAAAAAACACTCAAACCGTCTTTCTTAGTAGAACGTATTATATCTGTTGTTAAAGAATTCTAATTTATCAAATCTCCAATGAAAATGATCATGGACAAAAGTTTGAAATGTTTTATCACACTTAAAACAATGGAATGGAAAATCAACAACATTCATTTGATTTTTAATTTAGGTTAGGAACATAGAAACATAGAAAATAGGTGCATGAGTAGGCCATTCGGCCCTGCGAGCCTGCACCGCCATTCAATATGATCATGGCTGATCATCCAACTCAGTGTCCCGTACCTGCCTTCTCTCCATACCCCCTGATCCCCTTAGCCACAAGGGCCACATCTAACTCCCTCTTAAATATAGCCAATGAACTGGCCTCAACTACCTTCTGTGGCAGAGAATTCCAGAGATTCACCACTCTCTGTGTGAAAAATGGTTTTCTCATCACGGTCCTAAAAGACTTCCCCCTTATCCTTAAACTGTGACCCCTTGTTCTGAATTTCCCCAACATCGGGAACAATCTTCCTGCATCTAGCCTGTCCAACCCCTTAGTTTGGTTTAATTTAGTTTTAGTTTAGTTTCGTTTAGCTTAGCTGAGTTTAGTTTGGTTTAGTTTAGTGATACAGCACTGTTCATTTGTTTACAATGTGAGATATACCTAATAAATCAAAGAGCAATATTGTGTTTTAAAAACCATGCATTCAGAGGCCACACTGCCACTCCTAACCAGATGAACAAAAACAGTAAGGATGTTTTGGCATGAGTCGATCCGTCGTCTCTTCTAATATGCCAATGAAGCTCCGAAAAGCCACTCACTATCTAAGTACCCAGTCAAATCCACACAGGAGCCACCCCTCTACTGTACCAATGCAATATGTGAATTTCACCGCAGCACTGGTAGGACCCTGCTTCATCCACAGGTAATAATTAAGTGCGCAGAGTAACGAGGGAACGTGAATAATTTCTATCCTCTCATTGTTTTGCAAAGCAGGTGAGACGGTGATTTATGTCTGCCAATTGGATTCAGAAAAAAAAAAATCTGAAGCGAATTAAAACGCCCACGAGGCATTGCCCTTTTAAGCCGCTGGGGCATTCTGACGACTGGTAGCAATCAGGCGAGAGCGGCTGCAATAGACAGGAAATCTAAAATTAGTTTTTACTACCTATAATAGAAGATTTACGGTATGGTTTAATTTGTCGTCTCCGGGCTAAAGTGTAAGGAAGAACTAAAACAGCCGCTTTTGGACACGGGGTCCAAACTTTCTCACAGACTCACTGAATGACTGGACACTCTCTCACACACACGGCACCGCTGGACATTCGCAGCGCCAGCGCGCTTTGCTATCCCGGCCTTCCTTCCATCCTTCCAAGTTAATTCCATTCCTTTTTTTTTGCTTTCCCTCTCTTTGTTCTTAAGGTTTTTTAAATATGTTTCAACACAGCACCAGACCCAGCTCATTACTCTTTCGCCTACACTTCCCCCCCCCCCCGTGAACGGGGAGGGGGGAATGTGGGATTAATAAAGAGAAGAGTCTTTCACCCTGTACATTTGGTGCTGCCATCTCAATGCGACTAACCGTCAGATGCAAGTCCGTAAAACTAAATATTCCAATGAAAGTGAGAAAGTAAATGAAATGCTACTTTAATCAACATTAGCTCACTTTTATCCAACTGAATTCAACCAAAGATATTTTTCTTCATTCTCGGAACTCAGAATTTTTTGGAAATTAGAAAATGAAATTATTATTTTATTAAGAAAATAACGGGAATAATCCTCCACAAATGACAACCGCAAGCTGAAACGTTGGCTGTGATGCATCATATTCGCTGACAAAAAATAACCGTTTCGACAGGATAACTGGGGGTAAACAGATCAACTTCTGGCTTTTATATTTCGAAATCCCAAGGAAACGTGATCCTCAAACTAACAGAGAAATCTTTTTTTTTTCAAACACGTGTCAGATGCAGTTCAAATTAGGGATAAGGGGTTACGTTCTCTCCCGGTCAATCGGTGTGGAAACAAGATTGCGCGCTTAATATATTGATTAAAAAGAGAGGGAGGTAGGGATGTGAATAGCTTGGAAGGACGTAATTGCAAAGATGTGTGAAATTGAAGGAGAGAAGTGGGAACAGGAGGGAGGGGGTGGGGAAAGGTGGGAAAGATGTAACTGGAAAGGTGCGCGATATTGAAGGGAGTGGAAACTAAGGGAAATGCCAAGTTAGGAAAGAGGTCTTGGAATAAACAGTCACAGCAGAAAATACGCGAGCCGTGCCCGGAATTTGTCGGCGGTTCGATGCCCCGAACGGTTCTTAGGTAAATAATCAATAATTGCTTGGGCAGAAGAGAAAGTGAGCGAGAGGATAGAAACAGCGGAATCGAGCTGCTCCTGTCCGCCCGCACTGGAACTGAACCCTTCTCTCGCCCGTTATTCGGCAAGAACTTTATAAGCCGTTGTTTCTGTTTAGAAAAAATAACTTTCCAGACTCGCTCAGGATATCACGTCACGACAGCGCCGATACTTTCACTTTTACGGACAAACAGGCGGAGGTAAACATTCCCCCAACATCTGGAAAAACTTTTTTTTTGTTTTTGGAAAACTTTCGCTCATCGGCTGCAAACCGAAATATGAGTTAAGGAATACCGTTTGGTTGCGAGTAGTAAATTAAAAAAAACGCTACCAGTTTCTGATCGAGTGGAGCCCATTTTGTAATTAGTGCTGATTTATCTCTTATATATATATATATATATGCAATGCGAAATGATAGGAACCCAGGCGTCTGTGAGCTGGGTCGGTTGTGAAGGGTGCGTACTTACAGAGTCCGGAGCAGTCCCGTTGTTGGGTGTCGGAGGCGCTGCTTTCTAGCTGTGAGCGCTGTGAATGGGAGAGGGTGAATGGAATTCCTTGTTCCCCTGAAATCTCCAATCACGGATCAGAGAGAGTGCCCAGACTCCCCATACACTTTACAGCGACAGCCAGAGACAGAAAAAAAAAGCGGGAGGGAGGGAGGAGAGAGTGCGAGCGAGAGAGCGAGAGAAAGTTGAGCAGAGGGGAGAGGCAAAAAAAAAAGAGGGGAAGACATTGGAAGAGTCTTTCGAGGTGGGGGGGGGGGGGGGGGGGGGGGGGGGGGGGGGGGAGCGAGAGAAAGCAGAGGGGGCGAGATAGTGTCTAAACAGATCAGTAAGAGGGGGTAGCCCAGAGGAATTGTGAGGGGGAAAGGGAACTGGAAGACAGGGCGACGAGAGCATGATTCGTGAAAGATTAAACGAGAGGGCAGAGGGAAGCGGGCACGGAAGGAATGGGAGATTCGTTAACAAAGCGTCGAAAACGAAAACCGCAAATGTGTGTGTGTGGGGGGGGGGGGGGGGGGGGGGGGGGGTTGGAGTCAAAATAGTAGTTCAGTTAAGGGGTGGTGAATATAAGCAAACAGAAAAGTCATCTGGCCGTGGAATTGCATTGGAACTGAGACGTGGTTCTGAACAGGGGCCGTTAGAATGAAATCTTTGCATCTCCATAAACAGATGTTAGCAATATTTATTAATTGTACAATAAGGCCACAACAGTTTTGTTTTACTGGACGCACCGGGGTCCCTTCAAACAGAAGTCTGATTGTGGTACCTGTGTGTTCAGGGCGCTTTTTCTCTATTTTTTTCGACAGACTTGTTTACATTTCTGCGGTTTAGTCTATAACTTTCTCTTTTTTTTTAGAACATCAGTCCACGCGCATGCCCCATTCCCCGAGCTTCCAGACATTCCTACAGTCTGCCAAGAATATTCTTTGCAAAAAAAATCTAGGTTTTTAAGAAAGAAACACGCCGACCCCCAAGACTGGGTCAGACGCGGCCGGTCTATGAATGAAATGGGTCGCTTCTCTTACTTACCCCCTCCCATCCATAACGCGACACGAATCGCTCCTGCTCACATACACTCACACATACACGCTCACTCACTCACTCACTCACTCACTCACTCACTCACTCACTCACTCACACGCACACACACACACACATTCACTTGTACACTCAATCTCAAACACACACTCACTCACTCACACACTCCACACACACACACACACACACACACACACACACACACGCACACACACGCACACACACGCACACACACACGCACACACACACACACGCACACACACACACACAACACACACATTCACACACACTCAATCTCAAAGACACACTCATTCACTCTCACACTCATACACACACGCACACACACGCACACGCAACGCACACGCACACACTCACACACACGCACTCACACTACACACACACACACACACACACACGCACACACACAGACGCACACACACACTCACACACACACCCACACACACACTCACACACACAAACACACACACACGCGCACACACACACACACACATATGCGCACTCACACTCAGGCACCGACACACACTCAATCTCACACACAGACTTACTCAAACATAACACACTCACCATTTAACTCCAGCCTCCCCCCGCCACACAAACGCATAACACATATGCACATAGTTACACGCTGCACCAATACCAAATACCCCCTCCACCAACTTCCACACCATCTTCACCCTAGCCCTCGCCCACACGCGCGCGCACACACACACACACTAACCCCATGCCCACAGACACACATTCTACCCAAGCAAAACAAATAACCCCAAGGCCTCGATATCCTATTCTTTCAACTAAACATGGGTCCGTGTGGAAAATAAACGAGATTGCGGGAAAGGCCAATCGCGTGCAGCCTGGACACGTCCTTGTACTTTTTTTAATGAATTATTTACCCGTAGATGCGATCTTTTTTGTTGTTGCAAATTCCTCTAGTTCTCTTCTTTTCTTCTTTCTCTTTTAGATTGTTACAAAAACACACATCCTCCGCGGGCCACTTGCACGACCTCACAAAATTGCGAGGCTACAGCTGTAATAATGATGTTCGCTTTTGCACCTTTATTAGCTGCCAGTGGGGAACGAGAGGAGTTAGGCCGATATTACTGTTTACACACATCTTCCATTTAACAGAGGATGGGTGAATGTTCGCGGTCATGCATTTGAATAGGAGTTCACCATTTGATTAGGAGCTCACCGCCGTAACATAAAGCACGATGACTTTAGTTGAGAGATGCAGCGCGGAAACAGGCCATTCGGCTCGCCGAGTCCGCTCCGACTGACCAGCGATCCCCGCACATTAACACTATCCTTCAAAAACCAGGGACAATTTACATTTATACCAAGCTGATTAACCTCCAATTGACCAAGTCTTTGGAGCGTGTGAGGAAACCGAAGTTCTTGGAGAAAACCCACACAAGGTCACGGAGAGAACGAAACGTACAAACTCCGTGCAGACAAGCACCCGTGGTCAGGATCAAACCCGGGTCTCTGGCCCGTTTCTAAACTCTTCTAAACAGTGCAGTCTGAAGAAAGGTCTCGACCCTTTTGGTCTGGAATTTGGGAGATTGAGGGGAGATCTTATAGAAACGTACAAAATTCTTAATGGGTTGGACAGGCTAGATGCAGGAAAATAGTTCCCGATGTTGGGGAAGTCCAGGACAAGGGGGTCACAGCTTAAGGATAAGGGGGAAATCCTTTAAGACCGAGATGAGAAAACTAAAGATCTCAGAGGAAACCCATGCAGTCACAGGGATAACAAACAGCATCTGTAGTCGGGATCGAACCTGGGTCTCTGGCACTGTAAGGCAGCAACTCTACCGCTTCGCCACCTTATTGCAAATTAAACAATTTTTTTCCAATTTGGGGCATTATTCATTCTATAAAACAGATGAATTCAGTCTTTCTGCGACCTAGCCCAACATAAATTAGTTGCAATATTGCCCGTGTTACAATGATGGTACAACTTAAGAAGCAGCAGATTTTTAGGAAATCTGAGATCAAGGAAGATATACTTTAAAATGGATCTTTCTGGTTCATAATATCTGTCAATTTCAAAATATTTTTGAAACTATTGTCTTCATAATGTGGGTAGCACTACCAAAAGTTTTCCTTGAATTACAAGTAATGAATAAAGACTGGGTAGACTCGGCTTGTACTCGCTAGAATCTAGAAGATTGAGGGGGGATCTTATAGAAACTTACAACATTCTTAAGGGGTTGGGCAGGCTAGATGCAGGAAGATTGTTCCCGATGTTGGGGAAGTCCAGGACAAGGGGTCACAGCTTAAGGGGAAGGGGGAAATCCTTAGACCGAGATGAGAAAAAACATTTTTCACACAGAGAGTGGTGAATCTCTGGAACTCTCTGCCACAGAGGGTAGTTGAGGCCAGTTCATTGGCTATATTTAAGAGGGAGTTAGATGTGGCCCTTGTGGCTAAGGGGATCAGGGGGTATGGAGAGAAGGCAGGTACGGGATACTGAGTTGGATGATCAGCCATGATCATATTGAATGGCGGTGCAGGCTCGAAGGGCCGAATGGCCTACTCCTGCACCTATTTTCTATGTATCTATGTATCTATGACCCGAAACGTCACCCATTCCTTCTCTCTATAGATGCTGCCTGTCCCGCTGAGTTACTCCAGCATTGTGTGTCTATCTTCGGTGTAAACCAGCATCTGCAGTTCCTTTCCTCACACCCTTGTAAAACGGATTACATGTGCGACCCTTTATTTTGCAATCCAGATTCGGAGTCATTTTTCAGTCCGTGCTCGTGACTGGATGTCAGAAATATCTGGGAGAAGCAGATCTGGTAGAAACTAAACTAAACTAAACTAAACACGTTGAAAAATAATATTATTTTGGGACCCATGCCGCCGCCGCACACTGCACTGCGCCGTTGCCGTCCGTGAATGTTCAGCAGTGAGATCTTAAGCTGTTATTTTCATTTTCGATATCTGCAATTAAAAAAACGCTGCATTCACATAGCGTCCCAAAGCGCATTGATGCACCTTTTGAAATGCAGTTACGGGAGAAGAGCGGCAGCCAGTTTGGCGCAAGAAATTCCACAGACATCAATGAGACAAAGATAAGATCATCTGTTTCCAGTGAGGATGGTTGACGGTTAAATATTGGCTGGGCTACTGGGAGAATTCTCCTGCACTTCTAGCAGCAGTGTCATGGAATCTTTGAGTCAATGGAGGCGGCAGGTTGCGCCCTCGTTTAACTTTTGCGACATTGAGGTCAACAGAACTCTCCCGCAGCGGTAAGATTTGAACTCAGAGTTTCTGAAACAATGAGTTAGTTGACTTTAGTTTAGATTAGAAATACAGCGTGGAAACAGGCCTTTCGGCCCACCAAGTCCGCGCCGCCCGGCGATCACCCGTACCCTTAACCCTATCCTACACACATTATGTAGGGACAGTTTACTTGTTTTTTTAACCAAGCCAAATGATGGGAGGAAATCCGAGCTTCAGGCGAAAACCCGAGCTCCCGGAGAAATCCCACGCGGGTCACAGGGGTGGGGGGCGTGCAAACTCCGTACAGCCAGCACCGGCAGTCACAGGGTCGAGCCGGGTCTCTGCCGCTCTACTACTGCTGCGCCCATGAGGGCAAGAATAAAGCAGAAAGCTTTAGCCAAATGGTAAGGATACTTAATTTATAATACCTCTTGAATTAATTTAATATTTTTTACATTACAGAAAACAACATGAACATTTTGCATGTTCCCCATTTTCAACAGGTCCCAAAAAGCTTTGCATCACATGGATAAAGCCATTTCTAGTATAGTCACAGTTGTGGCAGCCAATTTATTTGTGACCATCAATGTTAGGAGATGAATTAGGCCACTCGGCCAATCAAGTCTACTCCGCCATTCAATCATGTCTGATTCTCAACCACATTCTCCTGCCTTCGCCCCATAACCAATTTGCAAGCAAACTTGTTCAAATTGCATTGTGATAACCCGTTTTACGTAATGGTGATTTAATGATAAGCATTAACTGGTGGCGATTGAAGGATCTGCAGTTCCTTTTTACACACTCTTGTAAAAGGGATTACATGTGGGACCCTTTCTTTTGCAATCCTGAACCTGAATCATTTTTCACTCCGAGCTCGTGACTGGGTGTCAGAAATACCGGTAGAAGCAGATCTGGTTGAAACTAAACTAAACTAAACTAAACTAAAATAAACACGTTCAAAATAATGTTTTTAAGAAGGAACTGCAGATGCTGGAAAATCGAAGGTACACAAAAATGCTGGAGAAACTCAGCGGGTGCAGCAGCATCTACGGAGCGAAGGAAATAGGCAACATTTCGGGCCGAAACCCTGTTCGGCCCGAAATGTTGCCTATTTCCTTCGCTCCGTAGATGCTGCTGCACCCGCTGAGTTTCTCCAGCACTTTTGTGTACGTTCAAAATAATATTATTTTGGGACCCATGCCGCCGCCGCACACTGCACTGCGCCGTTGCCGTCCGTGAAAGTTCAGCAGTGAGATCTTAAGCTGTTCTTTTCATTTTCGAAGGAACACAAAAATGCTGGAGAAACTCATCGGGTGCAGCAGCATCTATGGAACGAAGGAAATAGGCAACGTTTCGGGCCGAAACCCTTCTTCAGACTCGATATGTGCAATAGAAAAAAACGCGCCGTGGGGCACCTTTTGAAATGCAGTTACGGGAGAAGAGCGGCAGCCAGTTTGGCGCAACAAAATTCCACACAGATCAATGAGACAAAGATAAGATCATCTGTTTCCAGTGAGGATGGTTGGCGGAGAAATATTGGCTGGGCTACTGGGAGAATTCTCCTGCACTTCTAGCAGCAGTGTCATGGAATCTTTGAGTCAATGGAGGCGGCAGGTTGCGCCCTCGTTTAACTTTTGCGACATTGAGGTCAACAGAACTCTCCCGCAGCGGTAAGATTTGAACCCAGAGTTTCTGAAACAATGAATTAGTTGACTTTAGTTTAGATTGGAAATAAAGCGTGGAAACAGGCCCTTCGGCCCACCAAGTCCGCGCCGACCGGCGATCACCCGTACACTTAACCCTATCCTACACTCATTAGGGAGAGTTTACTTGATAAAGAGGGCCATACTCCATATTAATTGTATTTAAATAGACTCACAATCTCCTCCTGGGAAGAATATCATAAACACACTGCGGAATTTGAGCAAAAGATTCAGACTAACATGTCAGTGGCCGACCGAAGTCTTTCTGGGCAGTTTCTTCTAAGATTTTGCAGATTTGGGAATCTTGAACCCAAAAAAAAGCCCATAGTGTCGGAGGAAGTCAGCGGGCCAGACAGCGGCAGTGGAGGGAACGGATAGACGACGTTCCCGATGTTGGGGAAGTCCAGGACAAGGGGTCACAGCTTAAGGATAAGGGGGGAAATCCTTTAAAACTGAGATGAGAAGAACTTTTTTCACACAGAGAGTGGTGAATCTCTGGAACTCTCTGCCACAGAGGGTAGTCGAGGCCAGTTCATTGGCTATATTTAAGAGGGAGTTAGATGTGGCCCTTGTGGCTAAGGGGATCAGGGGGTATGGAGAGAAGGCAGGTACGGGATACTGAGTTGGATGATCAGCCATGATCATATTGAATGGCGGTGCAGGCTCGAAGGGCCGAATGGCCTACTCCAGCACCTAATTTCTATGTTTCAATGTTTTGGATCTGGACCCTTCTTCGGACTGATGGGGTGGGGGGCGGGAGGTGAGGGGGGGGGGGGGGGGCTGGTAAAGAGAGGTGGGGGTGGAGCAAAGCCTAGCAAGTGAAAGGTGGATACATGAGGGGTGGGGGGGGATAGAAGATGGATGCCCTGAATACCTACCCCCCCCCCCCCCCCCCCCACGCCCTGTCCCCTTACACCAAGTTCACTCCCTCCGGTTTTACATTTCTCTCCTCCTTTCGTTATCTGCCAACTACTGTGTCTCCTTTAGTCGTTGCCACTTATTCCATCCACCTGCCTATCACTTCCACCCCACCCCCTCACCTGTATCCACCTATCACTTGTGTAGGAAGGAACTGCAGATGCTTGTTTAAATCAAAGATAAAAACAAAATGCTGGAGTAACTCAGCGGGACAGGCAGCATCTCTGGAGAAAAGGGATGGATGATGTTTCGGGTCGAGACCCGTCCACTTATCACTTGCCTGGCTTTGCCCCCAACCCACCTCTCTTAACCCCCCCACCCATACCCCATCAATCCATCAATCCATTCCCTCCCCAGCTGAGGCGCCCAATGAGGCCTACGTGGGAAGGTGGATTGCGAAAGTGTTTTATTGTTTGGAATCACTTCATTCTACAGAGGCGTTGACTCCGTTCTATTAACTGCTGGACACCCAGGTATTTCGTGAAACAAATTATCTGGTCATTATCTCATTGCTGCTTGTACATTTTTTTTCTAAACGCGAATTGATAATTTTGTATCCCACAATCAAACAACTTAAAAAATTAACAAACTTGGACGTGAACACCTTGGAATATAATGACAAAAAAATGATGTGTACATGTAATTATATATTTCTTGGCACTTAATTTTAGCCATATTATATGTTTACCCATGCATGTAGTATTTTTCTGTGCATCCTAACCATTTGTGTGTGTATATGTGATATATGAATGTGGTATGTTTTGGATGGAAATTCTATCATGTTGAGTTGTGTATGTCATATAATCACAGTCATGCAGGTAGAATCAGGCCCTTCGGCCCAACTTGCCCACACCAGCCAACAAGTCCCAGTTACACCAGCCCCATCTGCAGCGTTGGGCCCATATCCTTCCAAACTTGTCCTATCCATGTGCCTGTCTAATTGTTTCTTAAACGTTGGGATAGACCCTGCCTTAACTACCTCCTCTGGCAGCTCGTTTCATACACCCACCACCCTTTGAGTGAAAAAAAAAATACCCCTCAGATTCCTATTAAATACTTTCCCTTTCACCTTAAACCTGTCCTCTGGTCCTCGATTCACCTACTCTGGGCAAGAGACTCTTTCTTATGCCTGTGATATGTTTTGTGACACAGTATGTTTACATATCTGCTCCATTTGGATATGTGACAATTATCCTGCATGTGTGTATAATGTTGTTGATGTTTATTGCATATTGTGTGAATGTCGTGTTCACGTTTAAAAAAAAAAAAAAAAAACCCTTTAGACAGGTACGTGGATGGGGCAGGTTTAGAGAGATATGGCCCAAACGCAGGCAGGTGGGACTAGTGTAGATGGGACATGTTGGCCGTTGTGGGCAAGTTGGGCCTCGGGGCCTATTTCCATGCTGTAAGACTCTATGACTCAATATGCGCTGTGCCTGTATCTCCCCTTGTAATTGTTCAACAAAAAAGAATTTGCAAAACATATTTTTCCAATGCTTAGATTACGGAACAGAATAAGCTCTTCATAGCTGCCGAGGACGTTCCGGAAAGCAAAGAGTTAAATGCAATAATTTAGTCCGGCGGAATGTTACTGATTACGTGAATTAGCCAAATAATTATTCGAAGTTGTTAGAATGGAGTCGTTGTTAAAATTATCTGGAATAAAATCACTTCTCGTTCGCCATCAACGTTTGAGGCACCCAGAATGTGTTATTCTTAATTCGAGATCCAATCAATTCACATCCAGAACAATCTTTTCTTTGGCTAAAAAAAAGATTGACCGATCGTTATCAAAAATGCTAAATCGTTTCAACTTTCTCTCAAAATTTATGGGGGCATTATTTTTAGAGAGAAAAAAAAGATGTTTTAATATTTTAATTTATAAATACAATACACCTCTTGTGTTCAGGCTGAAACTGAATACAGTTACTTTTAATATTTCGTCCTGTACAATAATTATCCTTGTGCAACAGGCGAAGGACTGGATGGAAGTGCCAGATGATCAGACTACACGTACTTTGCAAAAGCTGTCGGGCAGAGACGTCGCGACTGCGCCGATCTGTCACACATCTTTATGAGAAATCTTGAGGGATAGACGGTATTTTCGTTTTACTTTTTTTGGCATTTTCTTTTCCAATTCGCGCTGCAGGGGCAAAGGGGAATTGAAAGAAGAAAAAAAAAACTCGCAACGTAGAGTCTAGACAGGGGCGATTCTGTCCAAATCTGGAAGACATTCGGCCAGGCTGGGAACACTGTAACCATCAGAGCTCACATTTCACTGGATAGCTGGCTGGGCACACACACACGCTCGCTCCCTCAATTAAAGATGAAAAATTGAACGATTCGTTCCCCAAAGCGGTAAAACTGGCCTCGTCCAGAATATTTTTTTTTTTGGTTAAAATGTACAATTTGATCATTTCAAAATATTCTCCCTGAAAACTGATCAGTGATTATCTAACAATAGCGGCTTGTAGCAACAGAGGAGTGGGAAGACCACTCTTTTAGCCTTCACGTTTAAATAATACCTTTTCCTGGGGCGAACCTGCATTTATCTGTTGATGTGCTCCAATGTTGTTTACTATGGACTGGGCGAACCTGCAGTTATCTGCTAATGGGCTCCAACGCTGTTTACTAGGAACTGTTCACAGATTGCCACAGTGCGTAAAGAGGACGGTTTAAAATCAGCTCTAAAAGGCGTTCGCGACTGAGTCCAAGTGGAATTGAGGCGGGTTTCACTGTGGGTCTAGCCAGAGTCACGGCTTCAGACCATGTTGGAGCCTTGATCTCTTCATGGACATTAGCGCTGAGATCCTCTGTGTAATTCTCTAAAAAAACCTCTGAGACATTTGTTTTCCAATTTCCACAGTGGAATTCCAGCATCAATGAATGCCTTGCACAGATCACTTTGCCACTCTACACCCCAGCGGTATCAACATTGACTTCTCTAATTTTAGATTGTCATTGTCTTCCCCCCCCCCCCCCTCCCCCTTCCCAGCTCTCCTTCTAGTCCTACTGTCTCCGCCTCTTCCTTTCTCCCCCCCCCCCACCCTTGAGAAACGTGGCGAAATATTAGTGAATAACTTGCAGATTTTCAACAAAGTAACTGACAATATTCGTAAAGTTCCTGGCGATGTAGGTAAAGACATACAAGGAAAATGTGAGAGTGATTTTAGCTAACAAAGATCTTGAAGAAGCTGAAGTTCTTGACAAAGGTAGTTGTCATGCACAAGATATCGACATGAATATAGAGTATGTAGCTTGTTTCAGGTATGCACCAGTGACCTCAGCTGAGGTACAAAGAAGTTTTTCACTACTGAAGCATATTCTGTCTGACAGACGGCATAGTTTGACACCAGATAATTTGAAAACAACGCTCATAATTATGTGCAACCAGGCAACTTTGGTAAATTAATGTTATATACCTTTATATTATCATTTTAACCATATTTTGGTGGTGGAAATAAATGCCTTTTTATGCCTTTTTTGGTCAATAAATGACTTATTCGTGCCTTTTTTGTAATTTTATTATGCCTTTTTGATTACCTATTTCAGAGTTTTTTAGTGCCTAAACATCCTTGATCCACATATGACAATCAACTGAACTCAACTGAACTCAGAATTAAAGGTGTAGGAAGGAACTGCAGATGCTGGTTTAAATCGAAGATAGACATAAAATGCTGGAATAACTCAGCGGGACAGGCAGCATCTCTGGAGAGAAGGAATGGGTGACGTGTCGGGTCGAGACCCTTCTTCAGACGGATGTCGGGGAGTGGGCGGTACATAGATAAGGAAGTGAATGGTATGTTAGCATTCATAGCAAAATGATTTGAGTATAGGGGCAGGGAGGTTCTACTGCAGTTGTACGGGGTCTTGGTGAGACCACACCTGGAGTATTGCGTACAGTTGTGGTCTCCTAATCTGAGAAAAGACATTCTTGCCATAGAGGGAGTACAGAGAAGGTTCACCAGACTGATTCCTGGGATGTCAGGAGATTTATATGAAGAAAGACTGGATAGTACTCGCTAGAATTTAGAAGATTGAGGGGGGATCTTATAGAAACGTACAAAATTCTTAAAGGGTTGGAAAGGCTAGATGCAGGAAGATTGTTCCCGATGTTGGGGAAGTCAGAACAAGGGGTCACAGTTTAAGGATAAGGGGGAAATCATTTAGGGCCGAGATGAGAAAAACATTTTTCACACAGAGAGTGTTGAATCTCTGGAATTCTCTGGCACAGAAGGTAGTTGAGGCCAGTTAATTGGCTAGATTTAAGAGGGAGTTAGATGTGGCCCTTGTGGCTAAAGGGATCAGGGGGTATGGAGAGAAGGCAGGTACAGGATACTGAGTTGGATGATCAGCCAGGATATGCAGGCTCAAAGGGCTGAATGGCCTACTCCTGCACCTAATTTCTATGTTTCTATATATAAGGAAGTGTACGGTGTGATTACTGGTGTTGCTATGAAGACATAAAGCACTTTTAGGAAACCAGATGGAAATGAAGATACCCATAGCGATAAATGGGTTTGACATAACATCTGTTTACGAAGCAGTATTGCAAGATTACGGATTAAATATTCCCAGAGAAATTGAGGTTTAGAAAGGCCAGACAATGGAAACCGGTCTGGGTCTAACTCTGATAGTAAAGGATGACATAAGGGCAAAGTTGCAGACTGGCCCTGGAGGATAGAGAGCAGAACCAGCGTGGGGGGAGGTAGAGATAACAAGGAACAAAGTATATTAGCTGGAGACGTTTAAAAGACCCTGAACAGCAGGAGCAAAGTTGGAGAAATAATGAAGATATACAAAAAACTTGCGGCAACAGTAATACAACGGTCCTGGTGATTTCAATCACTGTCAACGTCAATTTTGTCTGATGGTTTGACTCCCTGGCTTTCGAGTCCAGAACATCAAAGTAGGCACAGAGTGTTCTATGGGGTAAAGGGGGGAAAGTCAAATGTCACAGGATTTGAGGTCCTATGGTTAGACTTTCAGGAGCAGGGGAGGGATTTAAAAAGAAGGATCGAATAAACACAATACTCTCTGGATTACTCCCTGTGCCAAGTCCCAGGGAGATTAGAAATGGGGAAAAACACATCTGGAAAGCCAGGGGTCTCCAAGTTGTGTGCTCTTCTCAAAGCACTATTCCGCATTCAAAGCCTGGCAGAAGTGAGGACATGCAGCCCAGAACACAGTGGCGCACCAGGTAGAGAGCTGTGGCTTCACAGCGCCAGAGATCCTCGCCTCAGTCGTTGTCCGTGTGGAGTTTGCACATTCCCCTTGTGACACTGTACCTCGGTACACGTGACAATAAACGAAACTGAACTGAATCGAATTAAACTGAAAGAATGGTGGTAACTTGAACTTCTCGATATCTGAGTCAATATAATAGTAAGATTAAACGAGAACTTACCAGTTTGAAGTTTGATCTGTATTTTATGAGGAGTTACGATGAGGGATTACGTGAAGAACCCGTCCAGCACGCATGCGCGACATACTTCAAAGCAGCGGTGTGGAATCACAGAAAGACACAATAATTGAAATAAATATAGTAAAGAAAAGAAGAGCTTAAATACCAGTTGATCTCTATTATTGAGGGTGGGAGCGGAGGGCACGTAATCCCTCATCGTAACTCCTCATAAAATACAGATCAAACTTCAAACTGGTAAGTTCTCGTTTAATCGTACTATTTTACTTCGGAGTCGCGTGAGTGACTACGTGAAGATTTTAAAGCTCTGTGATTTCAAACCGTGTAACAGTTCATACTTCACTCACTGCCGAAGTCGTTCGAGGGAGGAAGTATGTTATCGTAATCAACCATGAATCTGTTTGTAAAAACAATAATGGTGTTTATTAAACAATAACAAAAAATAAATTGCTCCCCCGGGCTAAATTATATATTTGCAGATTCTAATATTTTCTCTGCAAATGATGCAGGTTCTGCCAACGGCTTATTATAAAAAGTTTGAAACGTTCTTTCCCCAGACCACCCCGCTGTAGCCAGGATGTGGTCTATTGGTACGTCCATTCTCTTAGCTGCCGACGTGGATGCTGCCCTGGTGGAGTGAGATTTATACATGTTAGTATTTATACCAGCGGCTTTCAGCACCTGCTTGAGCCATCTTGAAATGGTTTGGCTCGTCACCCGACCATGAGGTTTCTTGTGGCTGACCCATGAGGCTTTTTCTCTCCCTCGAGGAATTCTAGTTGTGTCAATATAGTTCAGTAAGTGGGTCATGGCACATAACCGTGGTTCTGGTCGGTAAGCCCGGAATTCCATGACTGGGTTTGATGTTCCTGGCCTGCTCTGTTTGACCAGCCCCTGGATAGTAAATGAGACATGGTCTGGTGTTACAACCATGTTGTCCAGTCGTAATAGGTGAAGTGACTGGACTCTTTGTGCTGACACAAGTGCCATCAGCATGACCGTCTTCAGAGTTAATTGTTCCAGGGTGAGGGACCTAGCTGGTGACCATCCCCTAAGGTATGTCAGGACCACACTGACATCCCAGATTTGGGTATACCTAGGTCTGGGGGGATTGGAGTTAAATATCCCTCTCATGAGCTTGATCACCAGCGGGTGGGATCTCATGGCCTGTTGTCCTGGTGCCTGAATTAAATAGGCTGACAGAGCACTTCTGGCTGTATTAATGGCGCTGTAGCTGAGTCCTTCATTATGGTGAAGGCCTGCCAGGAACTCCAGTACATTGGTTACAGTTGTAGTTGAGTATGTGGTTCCTGTGTCCGAACAGTATTTTCCCAACTTCTTGATATTTGACAAGTGTTGTTTCCTTGTGGATACACGGTGGGATGCTGTCATGGTGTTGATGGTGTTTTCTGACAATCCCAGGCCCAGCAGAGGCCTTTTCAAAATCTGTAACCCAGGAGTTTAATTTTATCGTGGCATGGGTGGCTTATGCCAGATACTGGGTGAGTTAGCAATTCTGGGCTACTGGGGAAAGTCATTGGGCTCAACGACCATGTCGAGGAGCACTGGGAACCATGGCTGTGTAGGCCAGTCGGGTAATATCAAAATACCTGAAGCAGAGTCCATTTGTATTTTGCGCAGTACCCGACTGATGAGGCAGAAGGGAGGAAATGCATAAAAGAAGAATTTTCCCCAGTCCAGCGCGAACGCACCTACCGCTGCTGCCTCAGGGTCTGGTTCCCAAGCGACATACATAGGAACATGGTGATTTAGTCTGGATGCAAATAGATCGATATCTGGCGTGCCATATTGCTTTGTAATTTTAGCAAATACTTTGGGATTTAACATCCATTCGGTGTTATCATTGAATTTGCGTGACCTGGTGTCTGCCACTGTATTTAGCTTACCTGGTAGGTAAGTTGCTGATAGCCATATATGTCTGTCGACACACCATTGCCAGATTGTGTTGACCAATTTGTCACATGATATTGATTTTAGGCCGCCCATATGGTTAATATAGGCCACCACTGTGGTATTATCTATTTGTAACCGAACATGCAAGTGATGCATATTTGTTGAATATGCTTTTAATCCATAAAATGCACCCAACATTTCCAGATAATTTATGCCCACTGTAAGTAGTAACGATGACTCTAGGTTAGTCCATCTACCACCTGTGCTGGATATGGAATTAGTTGCTCCACAGCCTTGAGCACTGGCATCTGTTTGAATAATTAACATAGGGTTAATGATGATGATAGGGCTGGAACTAAATGTTCTCTACCCACCACTGTAACTCTGATATTGCTTCAGTGGGTAATTTCATGACTCGGTCAAAGTGACCTGCATGTCGTTTTAATGCCTGCACTTTCGTTCTTTGTAAGTTTTGATAGTGCAGAGGTCCAAATTGTGTAGCTGGAAATGCTGCTACCATCTTTCCAATTACTCTCGCCACTTGTCGAATGGTTGGTCGATCGTTGACCATTAAATTGTTACATGTTTGTGCCAATTCTGCTGCTTTGTCTTTTGGCAAAGTTACAGACATGTGGACTGAGTTAATTGTGAATCCCAGTTAGTCCATGGTTGTGGATGGCGTCAACTTATATTTATCTGGTTGTAAGAAAAATCCCAAGGTTTCAAACAATTGTTTGGTGGCTGACACAGCTGATTTAGCCAATTCCATGGTTTTGCCTACTATTAAGATATCATCGAGATATGCCATGACAATAAGTTTTTGTTTTCTTAATATTGCCAAGGCTGGTTTTAGTATCTTGGTGAATAATCTTGGGGCTGATGTTAACTCATTAGGCAACACTTTAAACTGTCATAATTGCCCCATCCAGGTAAATTTCAGGTATCTGTGATAATCCTTTTGAATGGGTACTGAATAGTAAGCATCTTTAAGGTCAATGCTTGCCATGAAGTATCCTTTGGAAATCAGTTGTTTGGCAGTTACAAACGTTTCCATTTTGAAATGTATATACTTAACAAACATATTTAGTGAAGTTAAGTCAATGATGATGCGACGTCCACCATCTTTTTTAGTTTTAGTGAATATATTAGAGACAAATTCCAAGGGTTCATGTTTGTTTTTTTCAATGATACCCTTTGTAATTAGCCTCAGCTTGTTCAGCTTGTCCCTCTCGTTTTTCTTTAACTGAGATGGAAAAGACCCTTTGGGGTGTATGCTGAACTGGTGGCATGTTTTCTTGAGTAAATTCTATTTTGTATCCACAAATGCTGTTGAGTATATATTTGTCATTCGTGATAGACCTCCATACTTGCACAAACAGGTGTAATCTCCCCCCTGTTAGTATAGAACCCCCATTTTTTATATGCTGGTAGGAACCAGACCCACCTACCTCCATGGTTACGGGTGTTGCTTCTGTTTCTTTGTCGGACGATGTGTTGTCTGATGTGTTGCTGATGTGTTGCTGGTTGGGGGTGGCGCATTTTCCATGGGGTCCGCTCTGGGCCCTGGCCTAAAAAAGGCTTCCGGTGGTAATGTGCAGACCCCGAGCTTTCACCAGTCCCATAGGGTTGACGTCGACTGGTGGACGCGGTGGGGTACTGCCGCTTGGGTTTTGTGGGTTTGCTCGTCCCGGGGCCTGACCTCATGAGGCCAAATGTTTTGGACTCCTCCTCCATGTCCTTTACTTTTTTGGAGAGGTCCTTGCCGAAGAGCAGGATTTCTGGCTCTGTGGCCGGAGTTTTGCACAAACCCGCGAATTTCGGGTTGAGGGCAGGTCTTATTAGCTCCTTACGGAGGTTGTTAATTTCGAATTGGGTATTGCACAGCAGTGCCAGTGTATCCTGCTGATTCGTGGTCATTTCCACCCCATCCACGGAACGAGCATAGGAAGTGATGGCTGACGTCAGGAGCCTGAGGATCCGCTGTAGTTTGAGTTCTTGGCTGCGGATGTTTGGCCCAACGTTCCCCCAGATTTGGCTATTGATGGCCGGCACGTTGAGCGAGGCACAATTCTCTGGGGCCAAATACAGCTCTAGGGCCTCATTAACTACCTGCTCTTGTAGGGGTTTGAAGGACAGGTAATTAATGCTGGCCGCCAGTTTTGGCTCTAATGGCCGTCCTGCTCGTGGAGCTGCCACGTAGCGGTCCACCACACCCAGCAGCTCTTCCTGGTCCTGTACCCCAAGCGTACTCCCGACATCTTCGGCCAGTGACCCCTCTTCTTGACCAGCCCAGCCCTGGTCGCCAAAGCTGCCCTCGGTTGAGGGGGAAGCGATGGCCAGTGCGTTGCCTGAACTCCCTTTGCGAGACTGTTCCTTCTCTCGAAGCAAGTCTCGCTGGAGCATTTGCTCCACGAGCCGCTCCAAGCGGCTCAGGCGGCTGTCTCTGCCCCGCATGGGCGGTGAGACGTCCCCGTCCGAGGAGTCAGATACCACCGGCCGGTTGGTCTTCCGTGCTGATTTACATCCAGCCCGCTGCTCAGGCTGCGCTAGCGGGACTGGGCTCGGCTCGGTGTCGGGGATGGCGGACCGCAGGGTTTGCGGTCCTACCGCCTCTTGCCCCCCACTGATGGAACGCTCCTCTGTTGGAGCACGGGGGGCAAACTTCTTGGCTTGTCTTGTTTTGATCATATTCCTGGTGAGACAAAACAAAACAACTTATTTTTGGAAGTTGCACTCCATCGTTAGCATTTCCCATCCCTTCATTTAAAGTTATTCTAGTGGAAATTGCTTAGCAAAGGAGTTTGTGAATGCATCTGTTTGCACAAATATCTGCTTTCATAGCATCAAGAAACAAACACAGTGTATTCAATATTAACCACAAGTGGAGCACAGAACTGCCATTCTTCAAGAACTTGGGGGCCAGTCAACTCTCTATAACCTAGGGCAGTAAGGCTGTACTATAATATCCTATTATTTGAAATCTATTAAAAATATTATTATTATTTTGCACGGTTTTGACTGCGTATGGTCACACATAGTTAAGCTACTTAAAAATGTGGTATCTAACCAAGGGGCACACGTTGAAAAGTTGCATGGAGCAATGGCACATGGAATTTAATCCAGACAAGTGTGAGGTAATGCACTTAGAGAGATGCCAAATGCTAACAGGACATATGCAGTAAATGACAGGGATCTCAACAATGTTGATTTACGGAGAGACCTGCAAACTCATACATCCCTGAAAATGGCAACACAATGCACAGGGTTGGGAAGAATGAATTGGCTTGCTTGCCTTTGTAGGCGGTGCAAGGATTTTTAGAGATGGCATATAGAAAACATAGAAACATAGAAAATAGGCGCAGGAGTAGGCCATTCGGCCCTTCGAGCCTGCACCGCCATTCAATATGATCATGGCTGATCATCCAACTCAGTATCCTGTACCTGTTTCTTTCCATACCCCCTGATCCCTTTAGCCACAAGAGCCACATCTAACTCCCTCTTAAATATAGCCAATGAACTGGCCTCAACTACATTCTGTGATAGAGAATTCCAGAGATTCACCACTCTCTGTGTAAAAAATGTTTTTCTCATTCCAGTCCTAAAAGATTTCCCCTTTATCCTTAAACTGTGACCCCTTGTTCTGGACTTCCCCAACATCAGGAACAATCTTCCTGCATCTAGCCTGTCCAACCCCTTATGAATTTTGTACGTTTCTATAAGATCCTCCCTCATTCTTCTAAATTCTAGCGAGTTCAAGTCGAGTCTATCCAGTCTGTCTTCATATGGAGCTGCAGCTATTTCAACATTGGTCTGGCCACACTACAAGAAGGATGTGGTGGCGTTAGAAAGATGGGTTTGGACATATTGCTAACTGGCATCTTTTGGTGACCGACCAATGTCCAGTTCTGGTCACCACAGCAGAGGAAGGATGTGGTAGAATTAGATAGAGTTCAAAAAGGATTCATTGGGACATTAACATTTTCTGTCTATCTTTGGTGTCAACCGAAGTATCCCTCCTACACATTTCATCGGGCCATTGCCAGGAATTAAGGGCTTTATTTGAACAGAGAAATTGGATAGGCTGGGTTTGTTCCCACTGCAACACAGGTGGCTGAGGGGTAAACATTTATTATTAATGTTTAATGTTTTATGTGTCATTCGTAACTGTCACTGCATGTCATGTTGTCACTTGCGGGCGGAGCACCAAGGCAAATTCCTTGTATGTGAATACTTGGCCAATAAACTTATTCATTCATTCATTCATTCATTCATTCACCTTGTAGATATTTATAAAATCATGATGGGCAAAGATAGGGTAGTAACCCGAGTGTGAAAATGTCTAAAACTAGAGGGCAAAGGCTTAATGTGAAAGGTGAGAAGATCAAAGAGGTTTGATGTAACCGTGGCAGCATGGATGTCATAGAGAGACATAGACACAGAGAAATATAGAAAATAGGTGCAGGAGTAGACTATTTGGTTCTTCAAGACAGCACCGCCATTCAATATGATCATATGATCCCTTAATTCCATTAGCGCTAAGAGCTATATCTAACTCTCTCTTGAATACCTCAAGTGAATAGGCCTCCACTGCCCTTTGTGGCAGAGAATTCCACAGATTCACAATTCTCTGGATGAAAATGTTTTTCCTCATCTCATTACCAAATGGCCTACCCCTTATTCTTAAACTGTGACCCCTGGTTCTGGACTCTTCCAACATGGGACCATTCATCCTGCATCTAGCCTGTCCAATCCCTGAAGTATTGTATTTGTTTCTCTCATCCATCTAAATTCCAGTGAATATAAGGCCAGTCGGTCCAAGTCATACAGCGTGGAAACAGGCCCTTCGGACCAACTTGCCCACACCGACCAACAAGTCCCATGTACACTAGTCCTACCTGCCTAAGTTTGGCCCATTTCATACATGTTATTAAATCTCAGTGATTTTCCATTGCATGAACCAGATTGACAGCCTGCAGTGTCAAAACTAGTCAGGTGGCTGAAGATAGCTGTGCAAATTAATTCAAATTGCAGGAAATGTTTATTAGGGAGACTAGGTTTGTATCAGCAGCAAACTACACCCTGCTACAGGACTACAAATTTAACATACAAATAAATCAGGACTCAACATCAAGCAGACATTCCCAGAAACACCAGACTACACTAAGCATCACTACTAAGCAAATTAATTGTCAATGAAACAATGAAACACTTGAAATGAACAGAAGGTGATTGTCTATCTGTTTTTGTGGTCAAGTTGTCGAGAAAATGGAGACTGAAGAAAGCTTTAAGTTTGGCTCGTATCACAATGCCAGTGGCAGGCCTCCGAGCCAAGGCTAGCATCTCACAGCGATAGCCCAGTTCCAAGTGACCTTTCTCTACATTAATTGGGGAGGCTGGCACCCAAACGTACAGTTGGTGCCACATTTCGCCCATCCTTATCCACCATCTCCTTCTGCTCACCACTAGTTCCCGGCCCCTGCTCACAACGAAGTCCGGAGCTGGAGAGGAGGTGGAGGGAGTTGGCCATGGGTTCTGATGCTGGACAAGGGACATTAGGAAGACCTGGTAGGGTCTTAACTTCCATGCCTTCAAGGTTGGATGCAGCAGGTACCCCCGGGGCATGAAAGGTGAAGATGGCTGGGCAAGCAATTGGATGATAGTTCACAATACGATGGAGGTAACGGCTGCAACAGGCCTCCATGGCCACTGCAGTTGGGACTGTGAAATGGCACCAAAACCTGGCACATATTAACACCTTGCAAAAAGACTTGGTGGGCTGTTTCTCTGCATTATGTACTTAACCCAGAATTGTATTTACATACAGCAATAATCTTATTGGTCTGTGTGCAAAATAAGATTCTCACTGTATCTTGTTACACGTGATAATAAAGAATCATTGAACCTTTGAACAAAATGGTGAAAGGCCTGGGTGGGTCAATGTGGAGAGGATGTTTCCATTAGCGGGGGAATCTAGGACCAGAGGCCTTAGCCCCAGAATAAAAGGACTTACCTTTAGAAGGAGATGAAGAGGAGTTTCTTTAGTCAGAGGGTGGTGAATCTGTGGAATTGATTGCCACAGACGGCTGCGGAAGGCAAGCCAATGGATATTTGTAAGGCGGAGATTGACAGATTCTTGATTAATGCGGGTGTCAGGGGGTGATGGGGAGAAGGCAGGAGAATGGGAGTGAGAGGGAAAGATAGATCAGCCATGATTAAATGGCGGACTAAACTTGATGGATCGAATGGCCAAATTCTGCTCCTAGAACATCTGAACTTATTAATTGACACAAACCGCATCATCCCAAGTCCATGTTGTGCCCAGTACACCATTTTGCGTAATCAGGAACTTAATATTTCTGTCCTGCTAATGGGTTTCATTGTAATCTGTTGCCTGGAAGGAGCCAACACAGCGTGCTGCCATTTTGTAAAAGTTATGTTGTGTATGTCTTTAAAGGAGGCTGTTTCTGAAGGTACAATGCTTACTTTCTTAATAAACATCTCGCCCCCTAATCTAACACAGATGCCTATGTGGAGTGAGTGTTCTATCCATATTTATATTTTAATCTATGCATTTGGCATGCTCTACATGGAGCCAAATGTTTTAATTTAACCCCACCCTTCAGATCAATTAAACCTAATTCTGAAAGTCTCTATTTAGAAATCACAAATGTCTTACAAATTTGATATTTTGTTCAAGTTGAAATGAGTTTTATTGTCATGTGTCCCTGATAGGACAATGAAATTCTTGCTTTGCTTCAGCACAACAGAACATAGTAGGCATTTACTACAAAACAGATCAGTGTGTCCATATACCGTAATATAAATATATACACACATGAATAAATAAAATGATGAAGTGCAAATAACAGATAATTGGTTATTAATAATCAGAGTTTTGTCCAAGCCAGATGTAATAGCCTGATTGCTGTGGGGAAGTAGATATTCCTGAACCTGGTTGTTGCAGTCTTCAGGCTCCTGTACATTCTACCTGAAGGTAGCAGGGAAATGAGTGTGTGACCAGGATGGTGTGGGTCTTTGATGATACTGCCAGCCTTTTTGAGGCAGCGACTGCGATAAATCCCCTCGATGGAAGGAAGGTCAGAGCCGATGATGAACTGGGCAGTGTTTACTACTTTTTGTAGTCTTTTCCTTTCCAGGGCGCTCAAGTTGCCGAACCAAGCCACGATGCAACCGGTCAGCATGCTCTTTACTGTGCACCTGTAGAAGTTAGAGAGAGTCCTCCTTGGCAATTGCTCATTGCTGTTTCACCATTGCTGTTTCATCAGTGATGGACTCTGCCATGTTGCAGAAGAAAATAAATGTAACAAATTAAAAAATATAGTCATCACCTTAGTATCATATTGAAGTATTATTAAAAATGACACATCTTAAAAAAAGACACAAAATGCTGAGGGAACTCAGCGGATCAGGCAGCATCTCTGGAGAACGGGGATAGGTGATGTTAGGGGTCCGGACCCTTCGCTGAAGAAGGGTCCCGACCCAAAACGTCACCTAACCCCGTTCTCCAGAGATGCTGTCTGACCCGCTGAGTTACTACAGCACTTCGTGTCTTTTTTTGTAAGCCAGTGTCCGTGGTTACTTGTTTCTATACATAACTGAAGGTGGTATTTGGTTTTTTTACGCACCTGGATTCAGCCAGACCACCAAGAAATGTTGCAGAATTTGAAACACAAAATGAGCCGAATGCAGAAATGAGCTTCCACATTCACTTAGAAACATAGAAAATAGGTGCAGGAGTAGGCCATTCGGCCCCTCGAGCCAGCATCACCATTCAATATGATCATGACTAATCATCCAAAATCAGTACCCCGTTCCTGCTTTTTCCCCATATCCCTTGGTTCCTTTAGCCCTAAGAGCTAAATCTGACTCTCTCTTGAAAACATCCAGTGAATTGGCCTCCACTGCCTTCTGTGGCAGAGAATTCCACAGATTCACAACTCTCTGGGTGAGAACATTTTTCCTCATCTCAGCCCTAAATGGCCTAACCCTTATTCTTAAACTGTGACCCCTGGTCCTGGTTTTTATGCTGGTAAGAATGAGAATCCAGAAGATGGCTACATCCATAAAACAGATTGTTCCCTTGGATTAATTTGGTGTCATTGTAATACTCTCAATTCCATTCATTTGGTAGCCTTTGGGAAAGCTGCAAAAATTATAATTTTTATGTACAGAATCAAAATAAGATATATACAAAACATATTTTAAATTACTAAAAGCCAACTACTGTGAACAACCATAACTTGCAAATGTTTTGGTTTGTATTTTAATATCATATTCACTTTTATGAAGTCAAATTATTGAACAGACATTTTGATTCTAAATGATCAATTTTTGACTAAATTCATGACTAAATTCCCAGTTTTTCAAAACAAATTCCACCATCGTGCCATAGAACTATACATCATAGAAACAGGCCCTTCAGCCCAAATCAGACCAAGTTGGCGATCCAAGCTAGTCCCACAGGCCTGCGTTTGGCCCATATCCTACCAAATCTTTCTTATCCATGTACCTGTCCAAGTGGTTGTTAAATAATATGACTGTACCTGCCTCCACTTCCTCTGGCAGCTCATTGCACAAACACACCATACCTGTGTGAAAACATTGCCCCTCAACCTTTCTGCCCTGGGAAAAAAGACTGTGTCTACCGACATTATCTATCCCCCTCATGATTTTATAAACCTCCATAAGTTCAAATCTCACCCTTTAGGGGACCAAGACTCAACATAATCAGCATCTCCTTATAACGCAAACTCATGTGCAGGAAGGAACTGCAGATGCTGGTTTAAACCAAAGATAGATACAAAAAGCTGGAGAAACTTAGCGGGACACGCAGCATCTCTCGAGAGAGAGGTTATGGCTGACGTTTCAGGTCGAGACCCTTCTTCAGACTGACATCCTTGTAAATCATTTTTGTACCTTTCTCAACTTAACAACATCCTTCCTAGAGCAGAGCAACTACAACTGTACATAGTACTCCACATGTAGCCCTACAAACATGTTGTGTAGTGGTAACATAACATCCCATCTCCTGTACTCAATACCCTGAGCCTTCCATTTGTCCATCTGTGTCACCACCTTCATGGAACTATATACATACAACCCTAGGTTCATCTGTTCTACCACATGGGGTTCTACCATTTATTGTAGTCCTGTCCTACCAAAATCCATCACCTTGCATTTATCTAAATTAAACTCCATCTGACCTCTCTTAGTCCATTGATCAAGATCCTGTTGTAATCATCGATAACCTTCTTCACCGTCCATTATAACACCAATTGTAGTGGCATTTGCAATCCTATGAACCATATTACCTTCATTCATATCCAAACAGAAAATAATAAGCAGCAGTGAACCTAACACTGCTCTCTATGGTACACCAGTTGTTACAGACCTCCAGTCTGAAACAAACAACCCTCTATCACTCTCTGTACCATACGTTCATTCAATATTGTGTGGAATTGGTTAGTTTACCGTGGATCCCATGTGATGTAACTTGCCAACCCTACCATGCAGTACCTTGTCCGCATAGTCACCTTCTACTGCATTGCCCTCATCGATCTTCTTGGTCACCAATTCAAAAAACTCAAACAAATTCAGACTATAATTTTCCAAATTACCATAATTTAGATATTTTAATCATGCTTTTTTTTTTTTGCTGGAATAGACTACATTCAAAAATGCTATCCGGCTGCATTGGGATTGAGAAAGATATTGTGTTTATTGACTTTACTGGACTTTATCTTGCACTAAACGTTATTCACTTTATACATAACTTTATGATGTAGCTGTACACTGTGGAGGGCTTGTTTGCAATCATGTATAGTCTTTCCACTGAAGATAGACACAAAATGCTGAAGTAACTCAGCGGGCCGGGCAGCATCTCTGGATGGAAGGAATGGCTGATGTTTTGGGTCAAGATTGACTAGGTAGCACACAACAAAAGCTTTCCACTGTACCTCGATACAGTGACAATAAACTGAGCTAAACTCATCACCATTAGTCTAATTAGTTAGAGTGGAAACACAGGAAAAAACAACAAAGCAAAGTTCAACTTTGGTTCAGTTTGAGCTTGATGGACATGTGTGTCTAATGGTGAAATCCTACACCAGTTTTTGCTAAATTGCAGGCATATAACAAACCATTTAACCATATAGCAATGACAGCACTGAAACAGGTCATCTCGGCCCTTCTAGTCCATGCCAAACACTTACTCTCACCTAGTCCCATCCACCTGCACTGAGACCATAACCCTCCATTCCTTTCCCATCCATATACCTATCCAATGTATCTTTAAATGATAAAAACGAACCTGCCTTCACCACTTCCACTGGAAGCTCATTCCACACAGCTACCACTCTCTGAGTAAAGACGTTCCCCCTCATGTTACCCCTAAACTTTTGTCCCTTAATTCTCAAATCATGTCTTCTTGTTTGAATCTTCCCTACTCTCAATGGAAAAAGCTTATCCACGTCAACTCTGTCTATCCCTCTCATCATTTTAAAGACCTCTATCGTCCCCCCCTTAACCTTCTGCGCTCCAAAGAATAATGACCCAACTTGTTCAACCTTTCTCTGTAACATAGTTGCTGAAACCCAGGCAACATTCTAGTAAATCTCCTCTGTACTCTCTCTATTTTGTTGACATCTTTCCTATAATTTGGCGACCAGAATTGTACACCATATTCCAGAATTGGCCTCACCAATGCCTTGTACAATTTTAACATTACATCCCAACTTCTATACTCAATGCTCTGATTTATAAAGGCCAGCACACCAAAAGCTTTCTTTACCACCCTATCTACATGAGATTCCACCTTGAGGGAACTATGCACAGTTATTCCTAGATCCCTCTCTTCTACTGCGTTCCTCAATTCGCTACCTTTTACCATGTACATCCTATTTTGATTTGTTCTACCAAGATATAGCACCTCACACTTATCAGCATTAAACTCCATCTGCCATCTTTCAGTGCACTCTTCCAAATGGCCTAAATCTGTCTGTAGACTTTGAAAATCTACTTCATTATCCACAACAACACCTATCTTAGTATCATCTGCATACTTACTAATCCAATTTACCACACAATCATCCAGATCATTGATGTATATGACAAACAACAGTGGACCCAACACAGATCCCTGAGGCCTCCAACCTGACAAACAGTTATCCACCATTACTCTCTGGTATCTCCCATTCAGCCTCTGTTGAATCCATCTTGCTACTCCTGCATTTATACCCAACAATTGAACCTTCTTAACCAACGTTCCATGTGGAACCTTGTCAAAGACCTTACTGAAGTCCATATAGACAACATCCACTGCTTTACCCTCATCAATTTCCCTAGTAACCTCTCAAAAAAATGCAAGAAGATTAGTCAAACATGAACTTCCAGGCACAAATCCATGTTGACTGTTCCTAATCAGACCCTGTTTATCCAGATGATTATATATATTATCTCTAAATATCCTTTCCATTAATTTGCCCACCACTGATGTCAAACTAACAGGTCTATAATTGCTAGGTTTACTCTTAGAACCATTTTTAAACAATGGAACAACATGCGCAGTATGCCAATCCTCCGGCACCATTCCTGTTTCTAATGACATTTGAAATATTTCTGTCATAGCCCCTGCTATTTCTACACTAACTTCTCACAATGTCCTAGGGAATATCCTGTCAGGACCTGGAGATTTTTCAAAAGTGTCAGTACTTCCTCTTCTTTGATCCTCATAGTTTCCATAGCTACTCTACTTGTTCCCTTACCTCACATAATTCAATATCCTTCTCCTTGGTTAATACCGAAGAAAATAAATTGTTCAATATCTCCCCCATCTCTTTTGGCTCTGCACATAGCTGTCCACTGACTCTCTAATGGACCAATTTTATCCCTCGTTATCCTTTTGCTATTAATATAGCTGTAGAAACCCTTTGGATATACGCGGAATTGTGAGAGACCTTGTTACCTCTGAAAATTATTAGTGGACAGCAAACCTTGGACACCACCACATAATCTAACCTTGCACTAAGCATGAAAATGGAAGGCTGGAAATGCCAATTGCAGAGTTTGGGCACATTAGCGTCGCAAATTCTTTGTGACCCTTTCTTTTTGTGCATTCACTCAAGCCAGCATTTATTATCCATCCTTAATTACACCTTGAATTGAATGAATATCTGGCACGAACACATTAGAAAATAGCAATGACCCAACATGTTGTAGGGTGAGGAGTCACATGTAGACCAAACAGGGTAATGATGTTCTGAATGGTCTTTAATGGTAATCGAGTCATTTCATGACTATCATTTCCAAAACAAGCGTTTGATTGTAGATTTATCTCATTACTTGAACTTAAATTTCTCAGGCGCCCGGATTCTGGAACAGCACCAACATTCTGGAAACTGGTCCACAAACTTAACTACCAACTCACCATACCCTTTCGTGCTCAAGCATTTTGAGGAATCATATACTATTTATGATGGACCCAGATCACAAGTAAAGTGAAGTGGAAATGCAGAAAATGATTGGGGGTGGGGGGTGTAAAAGATGTGATCTACAATCTGGCAGGAACAGGACTTATTACAGCCAGGTGCCCATTTACATCTCCTTTTTGCTCTCCCTTGGAGTCAACACGTACATTACTGTGCGGGTAAGTTTGGTCTTCGGGCTGTTTCATCTGCGCAAATTAGATTTCTTAGGACGGAGCTCATGGATACTTTTCGGTGGAACACTGCATCCATTAGAGAGGCAAAAGTGTTATACTTGAAAAGTCCTGATCATAGTGATTTGGCCTGGCATTTGCTCAGTTTCAGCCAACTGTAACATAAGAGGGGCTTTTAATACAAAATCCGAAAGCAGGAAAAGAACCCTGTAGCATGATTAAATGAACGTTTAAACGCGTGCACCCAATTTGCGCCAAGTACTAGAACAAGTTCTCTCCAGTGTTCATAAAAGGCCCTTTATGGCCAAGTGCCAATCTGCCCTTCACCTGCTCCTTTTGCCAAAAACAATTATAACAGTTGACTTTATTCAACAATGGTCTTTTCTGTGTTTTGACGCACATCTCATCTGCAAAGGCTCTCTGAGAAATCATTTTGTGTTTGCAAGTGTTAAATCTGTGTTGATTGCAGACCCTTTATTAGGGAATAGCATTTCCAGAACTGCTATTAGTATATCATGATCCTTGATAGCACCAGCAGACAGCACCTGTACATGTTTGCAGAAAGCCCTTCGCAGCGGTGCAGCTGGTAGTGCCGCTGTCTCACAGCACTAGGGAATGGGTTCGATCATGACCTCGGGTGCTGTATGTGTGGAATTTGTACGTTCTCTCTGTGATTGCGTGCATTTCATTTGGTTGCTCCAGTTTCCTCCCACATCCCAAAGACGTGCAGATTTGGTGGTTAATTGGATTCTGTAGATTGCCCCTAGTGTGTAAGGAGTGGATGCGAAAGTGGAACTAGTATGAACGCGTTGCCAATGGTCGGCACAGAGTCATTGGGCTGAAGAGCCTGATTCCATGTTGTATCTTCCAATCAATCAAAACCTTTGGACATGTTTTCTCTACAACACGTCCTCTTCCTCTATGAAATCCAATTTGAAATCTGAACAAAAATAGCAATTTTCTTCCTTGTAATTAACTCACGCACATCAACTGTGTTCTACTCAATGTAATCCTTGCTTTTGAAATAGACATTCTTGAGTTCCTTCCACTCAAAAAAACTTTCAGTACATTACTGAGTAATGCAACAGCTTCATCCCCAGGCCATAAGATTACTGAACAATCAACAAAACCGAGGCTAGAACTTTTTAAATATCGACACTTTTTAAAAACGTTTTATATATATTTATTTTACAGAACCATGCACACGAGGCATTTTTATGGACGCACCGAGCACTTTTTACTATTACCTGATTTTGGAGAGTCAAATGCAACGAAATTTCGTTCAAGGTGCACTGTGTCTAGGTGTATATCTGAATGACAATAAAGTTTTCATTCATTCATTCAATTGCTGCATTGCCATTCTTTGGATGAAGTATTAGAATCTCCCTTAGTTGAAGGGAAAGGAAATAGTACCTCCCTTGGTATAGTTTTAAACACAGAGGAGTTCCCAACCAAAGCATCTTCAACCAGCAAACAAACTATCTGACCTTAATCATTACTGTTTGTGGGACTTCACTGAGGGCAAACCGACTGCCATATTTCCTGCAATTGGAGTGGCATGGTGGCGCAGCAGTAGATTTGCTGCCTTACAGCGCCAGAGACCCGGGTTCGATCCTGACTATGGGTGCTGTCTGTAAGGAATTTGTGACTGAATGGGTTTTCTCCGGGAGCTCCAGTTTTCTCCCACATTCCATAACCATATAGGTTTGTAGATTAAATAGCTTTGGTAAAAATTGTAAATTGTCCCTATTGTATAAGATAATGCAGGGATCACTGGTCAGCATGGACTCAGTAGATTGAAGGACCTGTTTCCGCACTGTATCTCTAAACTAAACTAAACTAAATGATTAAACCATTATGTGATATTCCAAATCTTTCTCTCACTGATTAATCTATGAGTTGTATCAGAAGAACTGGTCCATGTTCTGTGATCTCCACCCATCTCATCCTCCTAATTCCCCTTTAGAAAATGTGCAACCAAGCATTCAAATGAAAATGGCTTCATGGGCAAACAAATTTTAAGTCGATTGTTGATTTTGACTTAATGTTCATGACTGGATTTCGAGAATGGTCAACTTTAATGGAACAAGTCATAGACTCATGGATCATTGAGCCATACAG
Organism: Leucoraja erinaceus; assembly: GCF_028641065.1. Lineage (NCBI taxonomy): Eukaryota > Metazoa > Chordata > Chondrichthyes > Rajiformes > Rajidae > Leucoraja > Leucoraja erinaceus. The sequence goes on from NC_073389.1 coordinate 47,678,069, forward strand.
GTAGCCATACTGGACTAACTCAGCGGGACAGGCAGCATCTCTGGAGAGATGGAATGGGTGGCGTTTTGGGTCGAGACCCTTCTTTAGACTGCCTGTCCCACTGAGTTACTCCAGTATTTTGGGTCCACTATCGATTTAAACCAGCATCTGCAGTTCTTTCCTACACATAGAGCCATACAGCACAGAAACGGGCCCTTCAGCTCAACTTGTCCATGCCGATCAAGATGCCAGCTGGTCCTACTTGCCCGCATTTGGCCCTTTTCCTTCTAAACCATTCCTTTCCATGCACCCCTCCGAGTTTAGCAAGGATCAGCATAGTTGTTGAAGAGGAAGGAAGGGTGAATTGCAAAAAGATCAGGGGAAATGATTCAACCACTTCTGTTGTGGCACTTTCTCAAACCATTTAACCTTTCCCTAGTTCACTGGTGCTATAGCCTAAATCAGCGCTTCTTAAACTGGTGAATGGTTCACCCAAGGGCGAATGAAATTATTTTGGGGTGAATGAAACTAGAGGGGTGAATGATGGGTGAATGACTTAATTTATTCAGATTGTTTTTTTCTATACTTATAAAAGGCATTGCCATTAAAGTGGTTAGTAAGCTCTTATTGGTTTTAATACAAGGATACAAGGAATACAAAGGACATGTGTTATCACATACACCAATTGGTGTAGTGAAATTTGACCTGCCATTGCAGCACACCAATAAAATTAAGACGCAACATTAAAGAATTTAACAATAAACATAAAAACATCCCCCCACAATGGTACCCACTGTGAGGGAAGGCAGCAAAGTCCAGTCCTATCCCCAGTTCACCCATGGTCGGGCCTATTGAGGCCTCCGCAGTCGCCGCTACGGCAGCCCGATGCTTCAGGCCCTCTTGACAGATGACGGAACTCCAGCGTCGGAAGAACACTCTCAGCGGCTTGGAGTGTCTGGAGCGGCCGCTTTCTACCCGGAGACCGTGGCTCCCGAAGTCCACGGGCTGCGCTGGTCTGAGCTCCGACACTGGCGACCACGGCGAGAGATCCAGGCTCCGCGGTGTATAAAGTTCAGCGCCGCCCGCGGCTGGACGCCCGCAGCCACAGGTCCTCGGATGTTGGAGTCGGTGGTCTCAGCACTCCGGAGGTCACCGCACGACGACTCGGGTAAGGCATCGCCCGCTCCACGATGGTGCTTCAGTGCTGTGCCGCCGCCGAAGCTGAAGTTCGGGCCGGTCCCGGCAGGAAAACGCCGCTCCAGTCCTGTTGATAGGCCGCGAGGAAGGGGCGAAAATACGGCTCGGAGGAAAGCCCGCATCTCTGACCAGGTAAGGACTGAGAAAAATTGTTTTCCCCCCATCCCCCCCCACCCCCAACTTAAAAAGACTAGAAGACCTCCAAAACAAACTCTTTTAACTAACTAAAAATTAAAAAAAGGGTGAAAGGACTAACAGCTGCTGGCAGGACAACCATACTCGACAGCGCCCCCTGGATGGCTGGAGCAGGAAATTTGATATGTTTTTTTTTATCTCTACCTATGGTTTAGACGTTGGAATGGTTTTTTTTTAATGATTTCTCAACTCCAGTGGTAATTAAACTTCTTTTTTTTTTTATCACTCCTAGTTTTCTTTGCATATTTTTAGGATGTTCAAAAAGTTGAATAAAAGAAACACTTAAGAAATGAGTTAATTTAAGTTTTTGGCTCATGTGACAACATAAATTATATATAAAATTATACACAAGGGAGAATAAGATGAAAATTACCAAAAAACATAAGAACATTTAGTCGAGGGTGAATGAAATTTTGTGATAAAGACTCAAGGGTGAATGACACTGAAATAATTTAAGAACTCTGGCCTAAATGGCGGAGTGGTTTCAGGGGTGACTCACTAACTTGGAATCTGCTGAAAAAATACAAAAGCTTAACATCCAAGCAATACAGTGACTGTAAAGTTCATTTGTGGTGGTGACCTAAATGGTCAGATTGAAATAACCCTGTTACGTGCATTGTCCGATACATATTGACCACAATTGAATGAAATTTCAGATGTTGCGGAGAATTGGCAGGAAATCCGATATCATTTATGTTGTCCCAGTCTCGAGTCAAATAAGATAAGGATTATAACATTTAAATGTTTAGTTTAGTTTAGTTTGGTTTAGTTTACTTTAGTTTAGTTTAGTTTCGTTATGCAGCATGGAAATGGTTCCATTAGCCCTCCTAGTCCATGCCAACCACGTATTATTGTCAAAGGTTCTAGAAATGTTTAGCAGATTAGGCAGCAAGATTTTCAGAGAGAAGCGCAGTTAACATTTCAGATCAAGCCTTCTATCGCAGACAGCCACAATGAGAATTAAATATTTGATTAAATGAAATCAAACTAAAATTTAGCTGTGGTTTTCTCTGCCTGAAAACCTGCAGCGCCTTCAGATTTTTATTTCAGATTTTTGGGATCTGCATCATGCTATTTTTGTTCAATATATCGAACTGAGGGAGATCTAAAAAAACGGCGTATTTTCCTCATCTTGAGAGAGAGAGAGAAAAATAGTCTATATTCCATCAACCACACTATTTACTTCAAGATTCAAAACAGAAAATGATGGAAATAGAAGCAGTAAAGGGCAACTCAACTGGTTGTGCCACCTGTGTGTCATGGAGTCATAGAGTCATAGAACATGGAAATAGGCCCTTCAGCCCAACTTGGCCATGCCAACCAAGATGCCCAATATACACTAGTCTCACCTGCCAGCTTTTGGCCCGTATCCTTATAAACCTAAAAAATACTATGTAGGCAGATCTTTTACCTCAGTGCCTCTTTCTTACACTGATCATCATACTTTAATAACCTTAATATCTTAAAAAAGCTATTATATTTGGCTTGAATATAGACACAAAGTGCTGGAGTAACTCAACAGGTCAGGCAGCATCTCCGGTCGACTGCGTTTTATGTCGGGACCCTTCTTCAGGCCAAAAGTAGTGAGTGGGGGGGAGGGGAGGTGGGGGCAGGTGAAGTGCTGGAGGTAAGAAAAGACAGCGAGGGTCCATGGGCCCAGAGAGAGAGAGAGAGAGAGAGAGAGAGAGAGAGACTCAGTCAGCCCCGAGAGAGAGGGCGTCTGAAGCTAAATTTATCATTAAACAAAAATCGCAAATCATAGGTGGGTTTTAAATTACATTTTACTCAGATGCAAGCCAAGGAATGGCATAATTGTTACTGTTAATTGGACATAATCAACCTCAGCAAATTGACATATCTTTGAAAGGGAGTGGGTGTTTGAGCTGTCAGGACATTTTATTATTTGCTCTCAATAGCTTAATGACAGAAAACTTACTTTTCGACAAACCACTCATAAGTCTGGAAATTTTTTAAATGATAAATTTAGCTTCCGAAGCATTTTATTTTTCAAAATTGTCAATTTGCATCCTGGCTGGATGCGGGATCTTCATTTTACGAAAATATACCAGTTCATACCAGCAAATTTTCACTGACATCTTTCGTAACTTCTGAAAGATTTCTGAATTGCCCTACGTGAAATTATTTTAATTTGATACACACCTAGTTTCGGAATAACTATTTTAATCCTGACATCTACACTCCTGAAATAAGAAAAAAAATAACTTGCCCCTTATTCTTAAACTGTGGCCCCTGGTTCTGGACTCCCCCAACATCGGGAACATGTTTCCTGTCTCCAGCGTGTCCAATCCCTTAATAATCTTATATTTCAATAAGATACCCTCTCATCCTTCTAAATTCCAGTGTGTAACATAGAAACATAGAAACATAGAAATTAGGTGCAGGAGTAGGCCATTCGGCCCTTCAAGCCTGCACCGCCATTCAATATGATCATGGCTGATCATCCAACTCAGTATCCCGTACCTGCCTTCTCCCCATACCCCCTGATCCCCTTAGCCACAAGGGCCATATCTAACTCCCTCTTAAATATAGCCAATGAACTGGCCTCAACTACCCTCTGTGGCAGAGAGTTCCAGAGATTCACCACTCTCTGTGGTGTACAAGTCCAGTCGCTCCATTCGTTCAACCTATGACAGTCCCACCATCCCGGGAGGTGAATCAGTGACAGTTTGTACTGTGAAGAATGGGAAAGGCTGCTTCTGACACCAGATATATCTGTGATATACACAATGTGCTGGAGTAACTCAGCGAGTCAGGCACCATCTACGGGGGAAAAGGATAGGTGACGTTTCGGGTCTGGGTCCTTCTTCAGACTCTGCGTCTGGGCTCTTTCCTAAGACAGAGTGGGACAATAAATTCCTCTTTCATCGCAACCAATCTAATCGTCTACATACTCATGTCTGCATTATAAAATTCATTTTATTATCATTACTCTTGTCCTGTGATGTTGTTTCACAGAAAGTATTTTTACCCAATTTGGAAACTATCATGCAGAATTAAGTTCATCATATTTGATCTGCTGTATTAGACACTTTAATACCAACAAAGGTTTTGCCCATAAATTTGATCATATGGTGCTGCTACAGGATTGCGAATCATTTATAATTGGAGTCAAACACGAACGCAAGGAATTCTATGTTGTTCTTCATCACTCGTTCTTGTGCAAGATCAGGACATATGGTCTACAGTGTAGCTGATCAGATCAATTTGATCTTGAAAGTCCCTTCTACAGCGGTGGCATAGGGATGCTGTAGCATCAGTGGTTCTTGATTTTTGAGATTCTTCATTGCTCTTTACTTTCTTCATTGTAACTTCCTCATATGAACGAGTACCATTTCTTACGCGAATATGCCAAACATCACAATCTAATGCTTATTGTTCCCTGTGGTGTGTGTCAATGTTGAAACTCTTCAGGGAGTTTCTCAAAGTGTATTTTAGTTACATAGAGAAAAGAAGCAGTTCTATAATTGTATGATGACAGGAAATTTGACTGATCACTTCCTGTCAGTAGCTTTCGTTTAGTTTATTAATGCAATTTCTGTGTCACATTTCATTACAGCACAGAACGAGGCCTTTAGCCCATTCATTTAACGATAGCTCACGGAGCAATCCCTTTCCCAAAGTAATTTTCTTTAATAGAAGATAGACGCAAAGGGCTCGAGTAACTCAACGGGTCAGGCAGCATCTCTGGAGTGAAAGGATGGGTGACATTTCGGGTCAGAACCCTTATTCATATTGAATGTAGAGGGGAAGGAACTAGAGGTAGGAAAAGGCCAGAACAAATCAGGGCCGGCAACAGATGACCAAAGTAATGTGGAGCCCATAATGGCCCATTGTTGGCTGGAAATTCTGATATTGTGTCCTAGTTATGAACAGTTGCAATTCCACCGGTTATTTAAATTAAAAATGTAGATGTAGAAGCCCTTTCTATTAAAGCAAAAGGATTATAGAGTGAGTGCTTATGCTTTCATTGGGGATTTGTAAGCTCTCTTTGCTATATGAATTTTTCAGTCTATATCCCTTCTTATAACTGTTCGTGTAACAGAGTACCCAGACACACTGGAGTTAGTTGGTATTTGACTTGGCATAGTGGGACACTTATTTAATCCAGAACGCTATGAATGCCTGGTTCTTACTGTTTATGTTGCTGACACATCTAGCAGAACTTCCAAGACAGTCCAAGAAAATATCACTTCCCCCATCCTCCCACAATCTCTGATATTAGCCTGGATCGGCATTGAAGTACAGAGTTATATCCCCATTGAAATTTAGTAGCTACCAAGATTTAGAAATGCAATGAAGTCAAGTTCCATTGTAATTTCTGACCTATATTAATCCCTGCCCATATATAAAAGAGCAGTAATTTTCAACATAAGTAAAGGCCGTTTGGTCCTAAATGTTGGCGACTATTTGATGGGATCAGCACCATGCTATATGATTGTTATTCACTTATGAATTGTGACAGCGGATATTGCCAGATAGTTCAACGATTCAAAATCAAAGCCAATTCCAAAGTCCATATCTACATACACATCCAATGAAGGTAATTGGATAATGAATACTTGGGAAACATTCCCTCTTCCTGATTTGAGGTCATTTAAGCAAATTATTGCAACCCATGTTGGCCCCCAGCAAAAACTCAAGGAACATAGAAATATGAGTCGGGCATTCATCCTACTTCTTGCGACTATGTTATTGAACTAAACCATGGCTGATTTTTATCTTAACTCCATTTAACTGCCTTGGTTCCATTATCCCTTAATACCCTTATCTAACAAAAAAATCCAGCAATCTCACCTTTGAAATGACTTCCAATTATCAAATTCATACCAGATTTGTGAACAAATTGGACTTCCTCGTCTTGAAGTTTGCTTACTCACTGAATGAATTTGTCAAAACTGAAACGTCACGAAGTTGAGATGAATGGATCATTGCTAATTAATGTGAGTTAGTTCACATCATCCCACTTTGCTTGTTTGGTGTGTGATGAAATAACGATTGTTTAATCTACATGCTTTGAGTTTTCCTGTATGCTCAGATGAAGAAAAGAAAAATCCTGCAAGTTTGTAGCCCTTTCCGTGTACGGAAGGCATTTTAAAATGCTTTTAAAAGGCAGTGGTTTGGAGAATATAATTGATTCTGTGGCAGATGCGATTTTGAAGTGACATTGCCATGTTGGTTTAAAAATGCCAATTTGTACACAACTTGACCCAATGAGATAAGTAATCAGACAATCTGTGATAACAATTGAAATGTGATTGTCGATCGGGGGTCGAGGTTAACTAGTTTCCTTTCATCCGACAGTCCCATAAAATCTGTCACATTCACCTTTGAAGACAGATTGGTCTACAGTTTAACATATCATCTGAAAGATTATATTTCCTCATTACTCCAGTTAAGTATCCGCCTAAATTGTGTGCTCAAATCTTGGGAGCCGGGCTCAAAAGCAGTCTTCTGATTTAAGAGATAAGAATGCTACCAAATAAATGATGAAAGCCAAAAAAAACTGGTGAGCCATCTTAAAGGCCTCAACCGTATAATATTCATAAACAGATGGGAAACAACTAAAGTTAGGCCAGTTTCTAATAAAGTGGGTGGGGTATATGAAAGGGAAAAATAATGTATCTGAAACCAATTGAGTTCAATATATATATATATATATTGGTCTGATGAAAGGACCAAATAGATTTTGAGCAGCTTACCAAAAAAAAGGGGAAGCTATCAGCAGTAATGTTTAAGTCGTTTATTAATAGAAATCCATGATAGTGTTTGCCTGTCTGGCACTGGTTCAAGCTTTCTGTTGAATCACTATCTAACCCTTTTGTGGAGCAGATGAAAGCTTACATCTGCGTGGCACTCCTGAACAGGAAATACAAAGGAATGCAGTGTGGATGTGGTTCAAATGCTGCAAATGTTATGTGGAGCACAGGGAGGTGGACAGGGTACAACCCGAGAATACAGATAAACTGCAGAGAAAAGTTAAACATACATCAAGATGTGGCCCACGCTCCAATCTTTGGAACTAATGGAATGACGTGGGTTTTGCTTTTACATAAATGAGGAATCAAATCAAAACTTGACAGATTCCGTACACAAAAAAAAAACAAAGTGGCTGTCCTGCAGATCTGCCAGAACAGTTTCAATTTGACCTTAGTTATGACTTGCACTGTTACCCCACTGGTCCGCCTCGGTCTGAAGAAGGGACTCAGTCGGAAACGTCACCTATTCCTTTTCTCCAGAGATGCTGTCTGAGCTGCTGAGTTACTCCAGATTTTTGTGTCTATCAAAGCTGACTGCTTTGCTCAAGGTCAGAGGAAGATTTTCGAGGAACTATCACATCTGCCGCAGAACCAATTACACTCTGGGAACCGCACCCTTTTAATTATCGCCACCAGTTCAATTAGGGTGTTTATGTATAACTTAGATTATCAGATTTCTGGTCTACTGTTAATTTAGCTGTTCCAAGCCAGAGGTCAGGAGGTTTCACAAACAGAGCAGATTCTTAACGTTGTTACATCCTCTATATCCGAGGAAATAACTTTCACCTTCCCAATTTTCTCCAATCTTTTCCAGCAGTAGAATTTCACCACTTTACTTTACTTTAGAAATAGAGTGCGGACCAGACTCAAAATTAATAATACTTGGGATATCAGAACAACGTTTAACACTCACAACAAGCCAAAGATACTTCCTCGACTACAGTATAATAACTGGGAAAAAATTAATATTAAAATTTTGGAAAGGCCCTATAACCCCCACAATTAAAATGTGGATTGTGGAAATGTCGGAGACCCTACATCTAGAAAGAATTAAACTTGTCTTAATGGACAAACAAGAACTTTTTGTTAAAATATGGGCTCCATTCATTAACTATTTGAAGGGATAGATTGGCCCGGCATGAAAACCCAACTGAAGCTTGAACTCGGGATTAGATGAAAAGTTATACTTTATAACTTATCTCCAATGACGTATTATAAGTAATTCATTCCATCTTTTCTCTTTTTTGATATTTGTAATTCTTTTTTTTCTCTTTCTCTCTCTTTCTATCTATATAAAAAAACACTAGAAGCAGAATTAATCGACAATTGAAAATTTTAATGATATATGATTGATGTATATGAAAAGTTTTTTTACTATAATATGTAACTATACTTTACCATAATATGTTTGCTTCTAATAAAAATATATGTTTTTAAATATTTTAAAAAATAGAGTGCGGAAACAGGCCCTTTGGCCCAACGAGTCCGCACCGACCAGCGATCACCTGATACACCAACACTATCCTACACACTAGGGACAATTTTACTGAAGCCAATTAACCTGCAAACCTGTACATCTTTGAAGTCTGGGAGGAAACCGGAGCACCCGGAGAAAACCCACACGATCACGGGGAGAACGTACAAACTCCGTACAGACAGCACTTGTAGTCAGGATCGAAACCGGGTCTCTGGCGCTCACAGCAACTCGACTGCTGCGCCACTGGGTCGCCCTCCTCTGGTCCTTCAACTGAAATGATTTTATTTGAAATGACACAAAGTTTAAAAAAAACTGAAGATGTTGGAATCTGAAAGTCTTGAACCACTAACTTTATTTAACTCTCCCTGGATGCTGCTTGGCCGACTGTGTATATCCAGATTATTCTGGTTTTACTTGATTTTACTACTTTACTGACCATAAAGTAGGAAAGTTAGCAGACTGGCCATAAGGCAACTTGGTCTTGAGGCATCAAAGTACAGACCGAGATCACACTCATCTGAATTCTATTACATGACAGTTCCCAGTTAATATACAGTCATAGAGTTGTGGAAACAGGCCCTTCAGCCCAACTTGCCCACACTGACCAACATGTCCAATTTGTCTTTTATCCATCTATCTATCTTTTTATATATACTATTACTTAAACTCGCATCTTGACCACTTTCGGTTTGCTTTTTTTTAAATGTGCGCAAATACGGTACCCTTTATCGCTAGGGTTTTTCGCCACCTTACTCACTGTTCTCCTCTCCTCCAGCCGCACCAAGTTTTGTTCCGATCGGTGGAACATTACAAAATTTATGAAGGTTTAAAAAATTGTGAGATCAGCAGATTGGTCTTCTCACCTGTCAGTCACCATGAAGGTTACGCCCTCTTCCGGCACCCGCTGGAGAATAAAACCCCGGAGGCCGGACTGACCCCATAAGTGCTGTTGAGTCCCCCTTCCCCCCCTTCCCCCCCCCCTCTCCCTCCTCCACCCCACACAACCCCCCCAACACCACCCCACCCCCCCAACACCACCCTACCCCCCTCCCAAAACACCACACCCCATCCCCTCCAACACCACCCCATCCCCCCCAAACACCACCCCATCCCCCCCCCGACACTACCCCCCCCCTCCCCCCCCCACCCACCCCGCCCCCTCCATGGTGGAATATTGCATTGGGGAACGGGTTGCATCGGGGGACCTGACCTCCCGTGTGACTGGGACCCAACGGGTCCCACTTAGTCTAGTCTACACTAATCCCACCTGCCTGCTAGGGCGCTAGGGGTTATCGACACTAATCCCACCTGCCTGCATTTGGCCCATATCCCTCTAAACCTCTCCGATCCTGTATCATTCAATAGATGAGGGCCAGCATAAAGACCAGTATGCAGGTCCTCATCAGAGGACCAGGGAATGTACTACTGCCAACAGAGAACGTATTGCCACAATGCAACGTATCTAATCCAAAATTGAGATGGATATTGCATCAGTACTTTCCTGATGAAATGTCAAGTATCATTAACCATCAGGGCAGCCTTAACAGTATATACTGTATAAAGGTGCATTTTGCCGGCCTTACTCTCAACTAGAGCCTTAGCCTCTGGTCACCTAACGAGTTAGCCAGTCATTTGAGTCTTCCTGACTTCCCATTGAAATCAACCACCAGCAAATGGGAAATATGGTCTCAACACCTAATTCTTCAGCCTGCTCTATCGCCGAGCGTGGTTTGATGCCAACAGAATAACCTTGAAAAACTTACTCCATATATTCTCTTGACTTGGACTGTTGGCAGGCTTCCCCATTCATGATTCTGCTGTAAGGATCATGTAATTTATTATCATCAGTAGGAGCCAGGTGTGGTTTAACGTTCTGTTGGCTTTGTGACAGGTGAAGCAATCCTTCTCCGATAACAACAAACCCCTATGATAAAACGAGACTGGCAGCTTTTTAGTTTAGTTTAGTTTAGTTTAGCTCAGCTTAGCTTAGTTTAGTTTAGTTTAGTTTATTGTCACTTTACAATGAGAAGCTTTTGTTACGTGCTAACCAGTCAGCGGAAAGACAATATATGATTACAAAGGAGCCACCCACAGTGTACAGATACATGATGAAGGGAATAATGTGAATAAAGTTTAATGCAAGATAAAGGTGAGTAAAGTCCGATTATAGGGAGTCCAATGGTCTCCGATGAGGTATTTAGTAGCTCAGGAGTGTTCTCAAGTTATTGGTAGGATGGTTCAGTTGCCTGATAACAGCTGGGTACAAACTGTCCCTGAATCTGGAGGGGTGCGCTTTTATACATTTTTACCTTTTGCCCGAGGGGAGAGGGGAGATGAGGGGGTGGCCAGGGTGCGACTCGTCCTTGATGATGGTGGCCTTGCCGAGGCAGGGTGAGGTGTAAATGGAGTCAATGGAAGGGATGTTTAAGAAAGAACTGCAGATGCTGGAAAAATCGAAGGTAAACAAAAATGCTGGGGAAACTCAGCGGGTGTGGCAGCATCTATGGAGTGAAGGAATGGGTGATGTTTCAGGTTGAGACCCTTTCTCTGTCTACCTTCAATGGAAGGGAGGTTGGTTTGTGTGATGGTCTGTGCTGCATCCACAATTCTCTGCAATTTCTTGTGGGAACTTTTTGAATGCCTTTTTTATGAATATTCATGGGAATTACAAGTATACAAGATAGACACTACATGTATGGTGTACAATTCTCAGTGGATTGTCACCTTGCGTGGTGGAGAAGCTTGTGTGGACCTGAGATCCTGAGAGCGATGCCATCAGGAGCTATGCTCCTGGCAGGGCCACCCATGGTGGTAAGGTCAAGGGGGAGGTCTCTTTATGAACCTTATGGATATTATGAACCTTTGGATAATAATAATAATAATAATAATAATAATACCCCTTCGTGGCTAAACATTGAAAACACAGCAGTGAAAAATTCCTCCCTCTGTACTTTGCTTTTTTCCAAAACGGAATCCCCACATAAGTTGGTTGGTGAGAACTTCATTTTAAGAAATTCTATTCGAATTTTAAATCAGATAAGAAGTTCCAGTACATTGCCAAATGTCCCTATTTACACCCCCATATGTCACAACCACTCCTTTTTGCCATCACAGACAGATGGGGTGTTTGCTGTCTGGAGGGACAAGGGCCTTGCGACCCTCAGAGATCTATATATTGACAAAAAGTTTGCTTCGTTTAATCAGCTGAAATCAAAATTTAACCTTTCCAACTCATTTTTTTCGCTATCTCCAAATTAGGCACTACGTTAAAGATCAAATTGCAAATTTTCAAGCCATGCCTGACAGTTGCCCACTCTATGAGCTTCTGCAGCTTCCTCCAGACTCCAAACATCTAATATCTCGCTTTGTGAGTCTATTCACCACCTCTGTATCCACTTACCCATCTGAAAGAAGCCTGGTCTACTGAGCTGAATTTTGAGGTGTCTGACGACACTTGGAATGAAGGTCTTACCAGAATCCAAACTTGTTCGATCAATGTCAGGTATAAACTGATTCAGTTTAAAGTCATCCACAGACTCCATTACTCAAAGACCAAATTACATCGAATCTACCCTGCTATTTCTCCATTATGTGACAGATGCAAAAGTGCAGATGGTTCTTTAACACATATTTTCTGGCTCTGTCCTCATATACAAAGATACTGGTCTAAAATATTTAAGTGGTTTCCTGGGGTCTATGGAAACGATATTCTCCCTGATCCAGAACTGGCACTTTTTGGATGCTCAGAGACTGCTTTGTACTTCACGTCTGAAGAACAACAAGCACTGATGCTTGGTATGGTGGCAGCCAAGAAAATGATCCTAACAGACTGGAAATCATCTACACCCCACTGCTTCGAAAAATGGCTCAATGAAACGATAATAATCATACAGATGGAAAGGATACGCTTCTACAACTCCAAGGTACCAAACAACTTTTTAAGTGTTTGGGGACCATTTATCAACCATCTCAAAGTCCAATAATTTCATAATTTCATATTATCTGCAGTGATGTAGTCCTGTGACCTTTACTTATGCTTTTGCAATGCATGACTGTGTAGCACCATGTGGATTTTACCAATACTGTTATGTCTGGCGGCTTTGTTTTATTTATTTTTATTTTTTTAATTCTTTTTTTTTTCCTTCCTTTTTATTTCCTGTTGTCTTTTTCAGTTTTTATTTTTATTTTTTTTGGTTTTTTTGTTAAAAAAAAACAAAAACAACAAATAAGAAGGGGGAGGTCTCTGACAAAGAGCAATCCAACCAAGACCTCAACGGTGGAACAGGCGGAGGACGATGGCTGACGTTAGTGGAGCGTCACAACGGCTAGGAAGGCGGATGAAGGCTGCAGCAGAAAAGGGTCCCTGGTCATCTTGGACTCCATGCCACTGGACCCTGACCCAGATCTGTCAAGGACCGTGTGGTGGCCGTCTGTGCACCAGTCTCCCCACGTTAAACAAAGTCACGCGCAGGCGTCCTCCCAAAAGAGGACAGTCATACTTGTTTCCAGTGATCGCCGATGATGATGATGATTCTCAATACTATCCTAACTTCGGAGTAATTCTCATGAAGAGATTTCTGCCCGATTGATCATCTTAGATGCCACAAATGACAAATTAGCACATTCCTTATTCCTATTCAGCGACTCCTGCTGAGAAATGCAGCCAAGTGGGTGGTTGGGTAAGAACAAGATGAAGCCTATTTACAATATGTGTGTATAAATCGATAGTCATACTACATGGAAACCGTCCCTTCGGCCCAGCTTGTCCATGCCGACCAAGTTCCTTAACCAAGCTCCTTAACTGAGCTAGTCCCACTTGCCTATGCCTGGCCCATATCCTTAAAATGTTCATATCCGTCTAGCTATCCAAGTATCTTTGAAATGTGATAGAAACATAGAAACATAGAAATTAGGTGCAGGAGTAGGCCATTCGACCCTTCGAGCCTGCACCGCCATTCAATATGATCATGGCTGATCATCCAACTCAGTATCCCGTACCTGCCTTCTCTCCATACCCTCTGATCCCCTTAGCCACAAGGGCCACATCTAACTTCCTCTTAAATATAGCCAATGAACTGGCCTCGACTACCCTCTGTGGCAGAGAGTTCCAGAGATTCACCACGCTCTGTGTGAAAAATGTTTTTTCTCATCTCGGTCTAAGGATTTCCCCCTTATCCTTAAGCTGTGACCCCTTGTCCTGGACTTCCCCAACATCAGGAGCAATCTTCCTGCATCTAGCCTGTCCAACCCCTTAAGAATTTTGTAAGTTTCTATAAGATCCCCTCTCAATCTCCTAAATTCTAGAGCGTATAAACCAAGTCTATCCAGTCTTTCTTCATAAGACAGTCCTGACATCCCAGGAATCAGTCTGGTGAACCTTCTCTGCACTCCCTCTATGGCAATAAACAATAAAGATCATTGTACCCACATCCACATTGTACCCACATTGGATAGTTATATGGATGGGAAGGGAATGGAGGGTTATGGTCTGAGCGCAGGTATAAGGGACTAGGGGAGATTATGTGTTCGGCACGGACTAGAAGGGTCGAGATGGCCTGTTTCCGTGCTGTAATTGTTATATGGTTATCCTCCACCCTCTATTTGGAAATGTTGTCCCACATGTCCTTTTTAAATCTTTCCCCTTAAACTTTTGCCCTCTTGTTTCACATTCCCCTAACCAGTGGAAAAGACTGTTGCTACCCACCTTAGCTATTCCCCTCATGACTTTATAAAAATTTAAGGTCATCTCTCAGTCTCCTACGTTCCAGGAGGGAGCATGTCCCACCCGACCTAGCCTTTCCTTATAACTCAAACACACCATCATAAATCTTTTTTGCCTCTTTTCTAGTTTAAATGTCTCAATATCTCAACCCCTGTGCCACCCTCCTTTGGTCCTTCAACTGAATAGATTTTATTTGCAATGACAAAAAGCGAAAATAAACCTGAAGATGTTGAAACATGAAAGAAAGTCTTGAAGTGATAAGTTTAGTGCTAGGAGTTCCACTGTACGCATCCTTGTATGCCTCTCGTTAGCACATCTGTATGAAATGGTTGTCGACTTCAGGAGGGCGCAGCCAAAACATACACCCCTCAACATCAGTGGCACTGCAATGGAGAGAGTGGAGAGCATAAAGTTCCTCGGTGTGCAGAATACGGACAGCCTCACCTGGTCCAGGAACACCACTGGGACCGTCAAACGGGCCCATCAGCGACTGCACTTCCTGAGGAAACTAAAACAGGCCTCGATCCCCACCAACATCCTCAGGACTTTCTACAGGGGTACGGTGGAGTCTGTACTCACATACTGCATAAATACGTGGTACTCCACCTGCAACTGCTCGGACAGGAAGGCTCTGCAGAGGGTAGTGAGGGGAGCAGAGAGGATCATTGGCGTCTCCCTACCCTCGGTACAAGAACTGTTCCAGAGCCGCTGTCTGAAAAAAGCTCAGAGAATTGCTAAGGACAAACTGCACCTCCTCTACATACACCTGGATCTCCTGCCATCAGGCAAGAGATATCGAAGCATCAAAGCCCGGACTACAAGACCGCTAAACAGCTTCCTACCACAGGCTGTGAGGCTGCTAAACAGTCACTCTGTACTCACAGTCACTTGATTCTGCGGCTGGCACGGACACTTTAATAACTGACACTGGCCACTTTAATAACTGGCACTGGCCACTCAAATCAGCTGCCCCGGACATTTTTAAGATTGGTTTATTGTATTTTAACGTTGTGTTTTACCTGCCTTTAACTATTTATTTATTTATACTGTTCCATCAGGGACTGGATTGTTTTGAGTGTTATTATGTGTGAAATGTTTTAAATTTCACGTGCGATGCTCCGTTATTCCCTGGGAAACGTCTTTTCATTTTGCACTGTACAACTGTTGCTTGCAAGATGACAATAAAGGTTGATTGATTGATTGATTGATTGAAATATACAGAGTAGTGAAAGGCTTGGATCGAGTGCATGTGGAGAGGATGTTTCCACTAATGGGAGAGTCTAGGACAAGAGGTCATGGCCTTAAAATTAAAGGACATTCTTTTAGGAAGGTGATTAAGAGAAATGTCTTTATTCAGAGGGTGGTGAATCTGTGGAATTCTTTGCCACAGAAGGCTGTGGAGGCCAAGTCAGTGGATATTTTTAAGGCAGAGAAAGATAGATTCTTGATTAGTACGGGTGTCAGGGGTTATGGGGAGAAGGCAGGAGAATGGGGTTAAGAGGTTAACAGCCATGGTTAAGTGGCGGAGTAGACTTGATGGGCCGAATGACCAAATTCTACTCCTATTCCTTATGACCTTATGACCTTCGAATGGGCTCCATTCTTCCTGCAGTAATCTGTGCTAGCCCTGATTTGTTCTGGCCTTTTCTCACCTCCAGTTCCCTAGCCTTCCATTCGACCCCCCTGACCCCCCCCTGACCCCCCATCTCTATCTTTCAGTCTGAAGAAGGGTGGCGATCCAAAACGGCACCTATTCCTATTCTCCAGACATGCCGCCTGGCCTTCTGAGTTACGCCCGCATTTTGTGTCTATCTACCTGGGGTTAACACCCTTGTTCTTCCGGTCAAAAGTATTCAGTTAACATTCAGTCAACAATTGGTGTCAAACATAAAACTGATTTTCAATCACTTCATGCTGAAAAGAAATCCATTGTGAGCAATCCAATTTATTTGTAAAGGAAGGGTCTCAACATTCCCAACTTACCAACAATAAACACTTTTTTCATAGTTTCCCTGAAAGCAAAAACTGTCTTAGTGTTATTGCTGCAAAGTCGGGTCTTGAATTGGTACCAGCTCCTTAAGTATTGCTTTACATGCTACTGGAATTATGATAATAGTTTTTGGAGGCCACTGCCAACTTATATAAGCGTAATAAGGCCTGTGTTTACATTCAAAACTTTTTGGCTTGAAAGGGCCATAATGCCACTTAAAATATGCACTGGATATCGGCCTATTATGTAATTATGAGGTTGCCACCCACCCTTTTATTTTGGCAAGCCAGTTTGCTTATTCGAATGGGCTGCTTATTTTTCTATTTTTCAAACTTGGCAATATAAAGTGTTTTTTTTGTCAAAAACAAAAAGGCAGGGTTCAGACTCCCGATGAATTTTGCACAAAAACCAGAGGTAAAGAGTCTCCCAGCTTTCTCATTCGGGAAAATAGTAACAGGCAAGTTCTGTCTAATGTTAACAGTCAAGGAGCAGAAGTTAAAATATGGTATTCGCTCAAATTCATTCACATTCACACGCAGTTAGGTATAATGAAACTGAATAGGCAGAGTAATACCTTACTGGGCAATGAGGGGAAAGCAGAGAGAGGGAATAATTGGACAGAACTTTCAGGTACATTATCCTGGCAAAATAGACCACGTTTTGCATGATGGAAGGATGTATTTCTGATTGGAAGTCTGTGACCAGTGGTTTGCTACAGGATCAATATTGAGAATGTTAATGTCATTTTAATATATATTAATGACTTTGTGACCTATTCCTTTTCTCCAGAGTGTTGTGTGAAGTTCTGGCCATCACAGTAGAGGAAGAAAAAACGATAAAATGCTACTTCCTGCACCCTTGCAGAACTCATGGACTTCATCAACTTCACCAACAATTTTCATCATGCACTCAAATTTACTTGGACCATCTCCGACACCTCCTGCCCCTTTCTTGATCTCACAGTCTCCATCACAGGAAATGGACTATTGACTGATGCCTATTACAAACCCACTGACTCCCACAACTATCTCGACTGCACTTCTTCCCACCCTGCTTCCTGCAAAGACTCTATCCCCTACTCCCAATTCCTCGGTCTACGCCGCATCTGCGCCCAAGATGAGACCAAGGAGCTCATTGTAGACTTCAGGAAGTCCAGAGGCGGCAGAACACCCCCTAGATGTAACGGGACCTTGGAACGTGTTTTCTAGCTTCAGGGAACAGGGAGTCAACATCCCCCTCTTGGACCCCAATCTCTACTAGATCAAGAAGGCCCTCACTCGTGTCTCTTCTTCCTGAGGAACCCCGCAGGTTCCATCTGTGCTCCCCCTCCCCCTGAACTTCTCGCTGCACACATCGAGACAGAATCCCTACCTAGTTCACAGTATGGTTGGCAAACCTAGTTCTGCCTGCAGAGGGGCCAGGACGCATGTCTGTGAGCGGATGGCGGGCCACATCTATCATGTGTACACATGGATCTCGCCTCTTCGAGGACGTCACCTCAAGCGCTGGCCCGTGGTTACAGGTGCTCACGCACATACGGACCATTGCCTTGGCTCTGTCCTAAAGGCGGTGGCTCAAATACTCACCCTCACTCGTCCCCGGCCTATTGACAACCGGGATACCGGCAGTGAAGCCCAGATACAGAAGGTGCGCGGCCATGCCGGCGGCTTTGAGTAGGAAGCGGGACAGTCAGAGATGTTCATTTCACTGCACATCTCGTATGTGTATGTGACGAATAAACTTGACTTGACTTGACTTGATGATTGCAATGAAGAGAATGCAGAGAAGATTGTTGCCTGGATTGGAGGACTTTAGTTAAGCGGAGAGACTGGATAGGCCAAGCTTGTTGTCCCGTGAGTGAAGGAGGCTACTGGTTGTACTGAGAGAGGTGTATACAATGAAGGGAGTGAGGCATTAAAATTGCGAGGTGAGGTTTTTTTACTCAAGAGTGTGCGGAACTTACTGCCAGTAGAGATGGTGGAATCGATACAATCACTTGAGGCAAGACACAGAAGGTTACAGACCAATTGCAGACACATGGGATTAGCGTTGTCATGGACAAGGACCTGTTTCTGTGCTGAACGTCTCTGTGATACTCTGACTAATTTTTAGATTAAAAAAACATCGTAAAGCAAGTGCATATCTGACCTTTGAAGTGGCCATCACTAATTAAAACTTTGGCAGTAAAGGTAGGAATTAATTTAGTTTCTTTTAGGAAATTACCCAAATTTTCCACCAATCTTTGCACCATCTGCATTTAATGCCATTTGCCATTCTTTAGCCCATTCACGTAGCTGATGAGGATCATGCAGTAATTCTTGATAATCTTCTCCTCTGTCTGTGAAACCACATATTTTAGAGTCCTCTGCAAACTTAGTAACCATTCCTTGGTAGGAATTTTTACGTTCTCATCCACCAATCTTTGCACCATCTGCATTACTAAAAGTCTACGGTCGTCATTTTTGGCCACCTAGATCAGAGCCCACGTCTGCCTTCATGCACCAGATTATTTTTCCCATCGATGAAAAATCAGAGAGAAATTAATGTTTAAAAAAAATTCACCATTATCTCTGCTGCCCCTGCTGGAGGGAGGGGGAGGGACTATAAAACCAGGAGGTGGTGTGCCTCAATCAGTCTCTGCAAGATGGAGGTCACTCCACTCTGAATGACACTGAATAAATGTCTACACAACTGTGAGTACCCTTAATGTGGTTTGAAAATGAAAATCTGGTTAGTTTGAAGTAAAAAAGCACTGCCTGCAAATGGTTGTTTGGGGGGTTTGGATTGAAGTAAAAAGGCACTCTCTCTCTCTCTCTCCCTCCTCTCTCTCTCCCTATCCCTCTCTCTTTCTCTCTCTCTCCCCCTGTCTCTCTCCCTTTCTCTCTCTCCCCTCCTCTCTCCCCACCTCTCACCCCATACCCCCCCCTCCTCTTTCCCCCCCTCTCCTCTCCCCCCCTCCTCTCTCTCTCTCCCCTCCTCTT
Organism: Leucoraja erinaceus; assembly: GCF_028641065.1. Lineage (NCBI taxonomy): Eukaryota > Metazoa > Chordata > Chondrichthyes > Rajiformes > Rajidae > Leucoraja > Leucoraja erinaceus. The sequence continues at coordinate 47,697,387 of NC_073389.1, forward strand.
TCCTCCCTCCCCCCTCTCTCCTGCCTCCCCCTACCCCCCCCCTCTCCTCCTCCCCCCCCCCCTCCCCCTCCCCTCCCCCCCCCTCCTCCCCCCCCCCCCTCCCCTCCCCCCTCTCCCCCCCCCTCCTCCTCCCCCCCTCCTCCCCCCCCCCCTCCTCCTCTCTGTAGCACGCAACTGATAATGAGTCTCCAACAACCCATTCTGCTTCCTACCAGATACAGATTGCGACACATACAGATATATTCAATCTGTAGTCTTGGTTTTCTATACAATTTGATGACTTATCTCCAAGAGCAGATGGAAACGCAACTGTATTTCTTGGATCCCTGGAGCCAGCAGGGCATTTTGAGATGGGAAGAGGTGCGTAGATCTGATACATAGGAACTAGGGTCTTTACATGTTAGCTGATATCTAATGCTAGAAACAAATATTAGCTTTGTGCCCCTTGGTATAGCTCGCCATCTCCTCTTGACCCACAAGCAGTGCTGTGAAGGCACCTTTTCTACCAATCTTGGGACTTACTTAGTGGCATGAGAAAACTAACTGCTTGAGGTTAAAGCAGAAGATTAATTAATTATACTGATGATAGAGACAAAATTCTGGAGTAACTCAGCGGGTCAGGCAGCATCTCTGGAGAAAAGGAATAGGTGACATTTTGGGTCAAGACCCTTCTTCTGACCCTTCTTCGTCAGAAGTTGGGTCGCGATCCGAAACATCACCTATTCAATAGATATTAGACAATAGACAATAGGTGCAGGAGTAGGTCATTCGGCCCTTCGAGCCAGCACCGCCATTCATTGTGATCATGGCTGATCATCCACATTCAGTACCCCTTCTCACCATATCCTCTGACCCTGCTATCTTTAAGAGCTTTATTTAACTCTCTCTTGAAAGCATCAGGAGAATTGGCCTCCACTGCCTTCTGAGGCAGAGAATCCCACAGATTCACAACTCTCTGGGTGAAAAAGTTTTTGCTCATCTCTGTTCTAAATTGTCAACCCCTGATTCTTATTCTTACCCCAATTCCTTTTCCCCAGAGATGTTGCCTGACCCGCTGAGTTACTCCAGCATTTTAGGTCCATCTTCAGTGTAAACCAGCATCTGCAGTTCCATCCTACACATCCTATTAATGATACTGATCCTAGTCTCACTGTAATATTGAAGCAGCCAATCTGCCCTCATGGGAGCAGATTGGACATCTATTTTACACTCATAGAAACATAGAAATTAGGTGCAGGAGTAGGCCATTCGGCCCTTCGAGCCTGCACCGCCATTCAGTATGATCATGGATGATCATCCAACTCAGTATCCCGTACCTGCCTTCTCTCCATACCCTCTGATCCCCTTAGCCACAAGGGCCACATCTAACTCACTCTTAAATATAGCCAATGAACTGGCCTCAACTACCCTCTGTGGCAGAGTTCCAGAGATTCACCACTCTCTTTGTGAAAAAAGTTTTTCTCATCTCGGTTTTAAAGGGTTTCCCCCTTATCCTTAAGCTGTGACTCCTTGTCCTGGACTTCCCCAACATCGGGAACAATCTTCCTGCATCTAGCCTGTCCAACCCTTAAGAATTTTGTACGTTTCTATAAGATCCCCTCTCAATCTCCTAAATTCTAGAGAGTATAAACCAATTCTATCCAGTCTTTCTTCATAAGACAGTCCTGACATCCCAGGAATCAGTCTGGTGAACTTTCTCTGCACTCCCTCTATTGCAATAATGTCCTTCCTCAGATTTGGAGACCAAAACTGTACGCAATACTCCAGGTGTGGTCTCACCAAGACCCTGTACAACTGCAGTAGAACCTCCCTGCTCCTATACTCAAATCCTTTTGCTATTAAAGCTAACATACCATTTGCTTTCTTCACTGCCTGCTGCACCTGCATGCCTACTTTCAATCACTCCCCTCTCCATCACCCACCACGGCCCATGTCCCCACCCTTTCCCACTGTAAGTGGACGTGAAAGGTTCAAAAAGTTAATGGTCCTCCTAACGATATCCCATCCCTTCTTTCTGTGGAAAGGTTTAACCGACATTAATAACTCGTTGCTTTCTCCACAAATGCTGCCTGTCCTGCCGAGTCCTTACGGTGTTTCCAGTTTTTATGACAAAAACAGGGATGTTTGCTACTGCAGACATTCCACACGAGAGCCGTCACCATGATCTCACATGCTGGAACAGCACCAGCTCCCCTTAGCTACAGTAACGACGCCATCTGGCGTCTTTATAGAAGCAGTGAGGAAAATCCTAAATGAAGGATTCAGCCTTCAGCGAAAAAAAATTTCAACTTTTTTTTTTTTTTTCTACTCTCTGCCTTTTTAATGGACTTATAAATAAATCCAATAGGTTGATATGAGTGGCGTTTTTTTCTAGCGGGTTTATCACGTGCCATCTTAACTTTATGGAAGAAAGGCACAACTTGCTGGAGTAACTCAGCGGGTCATGCAGCACCCCTGGAGATCGTGGATAGGTGATGTTTCGGGTCGGGACCCTTCGTCAGATTGATTTTAACATTATGGAATGCTGGATGCCACGCACAAGTGACGGTCACCATGAAATCCAACCATTCACTGTATTTTTTTATGAAATGTTTCAAATTGATTTATCTATTCCCAATAAAAAAAAAATCTGAATCCACACTGACGGGATTTATAAGCCATAAAAATTGAGGATTTATTCGTATGATATTTTGCTGCACATTCTTGACTATGTGCCACAACCCATGAACAAACATGGCTGCCAATGCACAAGTCAAGATGATGTACGCTATGCTTCGAATAAATTAAATGCCAAGTTTGGATGTAGGCGCCTTTATGGAAATTTTATTTTCTGCACTTTAGTTTTATGTTTCTGAATGCTTCAGGACTGATTTAAGGAGTCACTAGGGATGAGCACTCAATCTGAAGGTAGATGTAATCCAATCCCACACTATTCTCTTTGAATTATTTAATGAAAATCCATGCCTGTCTGCTCTGACAACTTTCCAGTCCGGACTACTTTTAAATACCGAATAAAGTTATGTGTCTGCCCACAGATTGTGTGTGTGCCACCTATCACTCTGTCCATTTCACCACAATATGTGTACACAAACAGTATCGCCGTGGCTCAAGTCACAGCACTATTTGATACAAAAAGGTTTTCACCATTACTTTGTTTCCCCCCCCCCTCTCTCTCTAACTTTGGAATCTACCACAATCTTTTATGCCATCATCTAATGTTTGATGTAGAAATAAAGAACTGTAGATGCCGGTTAATACACAATAGTGCACAAAATGCTACAATGTCTCAGGAGAACATGGGTAGATGACGTTTGGGGTCGAGACCCTTCTTCAGAATGGCCTCACGAAGGGTCTTGACCCGAAAGGTCACCTCTCCATGTTCTCCAGAGATGCAGCCTGACTTGCTGAGTTGCTCCAACACTTTGTCTCGAATGTTTGATGTTAGTTTTGAGAATGGATTTCTTGACATCTGATGGCTTTCTTGCTGGTTTGCTTTCAGTTCGCTGAAGTTACCACTAGTTTGGCAATTACAGCATTTAATTCTATCATAAATAAGTGATGTATGTTCATTAATTTTTTTCACCACTTGTTCTCAAGTAAGACTATGATGTCTTGTCTTGTGTAGTGATATGTACAGATATGGTTGATTAGACCAATCTGGGATCTAAAGTTCCTTTCCATACAGATAACAGAGGTGCAGGGATGCTGTGGCATTAGTGGTTCTTGATTTTTGAGATTCTCTCTTTGTTTCCTCCATTCTAGCTTCCTCGTTTGAGCAAGCTCAGCTTTTTAACATCAGAGTTTATGGGGAGAAGGCGGGAGAATGGTATTAATAGACAATAGACAATAGACAATAGGTGCAGGAGTAGGCCATTTGGCCCTTCGAGCCAGCACCGCCATTTAATGTTATCATGGCCGATCATCCCCAATCAGTACCCCATTCTCCCGCCTTCTCCCCATATCCCCTGACTTCGCTATTTTTAAGAGCCCGATCTAGCTCTCTCTTGAAAGCATCCAGAGAACCTGCCTCCACCGCCCTCTGAGGCAGAGAATTCCACAGACAGTGTTGAGAGGGAAAAATAGATCAGCCATGACTGAATGGCGGAGCACACTCGATGGGATGAATGGCCTAATTCTGTCCTTATGTCTTACGGAACACAAACAGGACGATCCAATCCTTGTTGTTTGAAGTGGTGTGTGTTACTGGTGAAACTCTTCAAGGATGCTCAAAGTGACTCTTCAAACTCTTTTTCTGCCCAGCATATGATCAGTTGTCCTCCGTCAGCTCTCTGCTAAGTGGCTCCTATGGCATCCTGACAGCAGGCAGTCTTCTGACATGTCCTGCCCGCCCAATCTGTGTTTCTTTCAGCAACGTGGAGATGCAGGGGAGTGTTGTCTGGGACACAATCTGTGTGTCTGGAATCTTGTCTTGCCACTTGAAGTGAAGCATTCTGCGTAGACAGGTCATATGGAAGTAGTTAAGCTGTCTGCAGTGTCTGCTGTACACTATCCATGTCTCAGGCATAGAGTAATGTGACTCTGACAACAGCACGATACACCTTCAAGCTGGTCTCTAGGCTGATTCCTCCTCATCCCCTGAACTTTGTTTTCAGCCCTCCAAAACCAGAACTGACGTTTCTACCCTGTTGTTGTCTTCGTCATCGATGTTGACTGATCTTGAGAGAGTTTTGCCGACGGGCGTGAACTTGTCCACTACTGAAAGCCTCGGACATGGATGTTTTGGGAAGGAAACTGCAGATGCCGGTTTAAACCAAAGACAGACACAAAAATCTGGAGCAACTCAGCGAGACAGAGAGCGTCTCTGGAGAGAAGGAATGGGTGACGTTTTGGGTCAGAAGGGTCTGAAGAAGGGTCTCGGGCACCATCACAGAATATGGAACAGTATAACACAGGAACTGGCCCTTCGGTCCACAATGGTTGTGCCGAACATGATGCCAAGTTAAACTGATCCATATCCCTCCATTCCCTGCACTTCCATATGCCTATCTATAAGCCTCTTAAATGCCACAATTGTCTCCTCCACCACTCCTGGCAATGGATTCCTGGTCCCCATTGCTCTGTGTAAAAAACTTGCTCTGCACATCTCTATTATATTTTCCTCCTCTCACCTTATAGTGCCCTCTAGTGGCCATTTGCACCATGCGAATAAAGGTTCTGACTGTCTACCATATCTATGCTTTTCATAATTTTACATCCTTCTATCAAGTCTCCCTTCATCATTTTACATCCTTCTATCAAGTCTCCCTTCATATGTATGCCTTTCATAATATTATATCGTTCTATCAAGTCTCCCTTCAATCTCTGACATTCTAGTGAAAACAATTCAACTCTATCCTGAATCGATGTCTATCTGTGTCTGAAGAAGGTTCTTGACCCGAAACGTCGCCCATTCCTTCTCTCCAGAGATGCTGCCTCACCCGCAGCGTTACTCCACCATTTGTGTCTACCTTCAACTCTATCCTGTGGAATTCTATAATCTGTGGAATTCTCTGCCTCAGAGGGCGGTGGAGGCAGGTTCTTTGGATGCTTTCAAGAGAGAGTTAGATAGGGCTCTTAAAAATAACGGAGTCAGGGGATATGGGGAGAAGGCAGGAACGGGGTACTGATTGGAGATAATCAGCCATGATCACATTGAATGGCGGTGCTGACTCGAAGGGCCAAATGGACTACTCCTGCACCTATTGTCTATTATCTATGATCTATTATTATCTATCCAATCTCTCCCTGTGGATAAAACCCTCCAATCTAAGTAGCATCCTGGAAAATCACCTCTGCACCCTCTCCAAAGCCTCCACATATTTCTTGTAACGGGACCAGAACTGCACGCAATATTCCAAAATCCTATAGAGCTGGGTCAGGACTTCCTGACATATTCAATGCAATGAAGGCAAGCAAATCATATGCCTCCTTACCACACAATCTACTTCTGCTGCCACCTATGAACTCCAAGATCCCTCTGCACATCAATGCTGTTTAAGGGTCTTGCCATTAACAATATACTCTTCCCTTGCAAAGGTTTACCCTCCCCATCAGTTTTGTATGTTAGTTTGATCCCTATTGAAGCTGAGCCTATCGCCATTTGCATATGTTCATTGAGGTACAAGTACTATGAAACTCTTGCTTGCATCAACATCGCAGGTATGTAGATTCAATCAACACACATAAACATCAATTGTATATAAATTGCACATAAATAAAATATTGTCCCTCAGGTTCATATTAAATCTTTACCCTCTCACCTTAAACCTATGCTCTCGTGTTCTTGAATCCCCTACTCGGGTTAAAAGACTCTGTACATTTAGCCGGTATATTCCTTTCATGATCTTAAATCCTCTGTGCATTTACCCGATCTATACCTCTCATGACCTCTATATGCCTCATCCTCCTGCTCTCCAAAGAATATTGTCCTAGCCTGCCCAACCTCTCCCCTCTACAGCACTTTCAGCGCCAGAGACGCGGGTTCAATCCCGACTACGGGTGCTGTCTGTACGTTCTCCCTGTGACCACGTGGGTTTTCTCCGAGATCTTCGGTTTCCTCCCACACTCCAAAGACGTACCAGTTAGTAGTCGAACTGACGGTATAAATGTAAATTGTCCCTAGTGTGTGTAGGATCATATTAATGTGCGGGGATCGCTGGTCGGTACGGACTTGGTGGGCCGAGTGGCCTGATTCTGTGCTGTTTCTATCTCTAAACTAAAACGAAACAAAGTCATAAAATATAAAATGGTCATGCTTAACATTTGACTGCTGGACATATCTATTGTTTTTATGTTGCAAACTGAGATGTTCATACTTGCTCCTCTAGCCTGCTCTAAGCTTCCTGTGTCTCATTGCAAACCCACTGAGCAATCAAAATATAATGTCAATAACAATAGCACTTCATTTTTCTCCCGTTCTCTCCTCTTGGTTGGACATTTTATTGTATCCAGCCTCATCTAAAACTCAAGGCCAAGAGAATAGGGGCAGGCATGCAAACCCCCTGCAGAACAATCCTGGAGTGTCTGAGGCCAATGCTACATCTCTTCAACAGCCTAATTTGTGTTCTTGTTGGCAGCTCATTATGTTGTTAAACTTTCTGCACAGTCTACACAAAGTGGCTACTCTTGGCTATAAATGGAACATTCTCATGGGATTTCTCTTGCAGGGAGATATGGTAATGTAGTGGTTATGTCACTGAACTGACGATCAACAGACAGAAATTCAAATGCCACCACAGTAGCTGAAGAATTTTACTTCAGTTTATTAGAAAAATCGAGCCATAGAGCTATACAACATGGAACAGACACTTTGGCCCAATCCATCCATGCTAAGAATTAATAGATCAAGTGGGTTCTTGTTAATAACCCATCTAGCATGCTTACCCAGACTATTCGGTTTTGTTTTTCTTAGTTTGGAGATACAGCATGGAAACAGGCCCTTCAGCCCACCAAACCCACGTTGACCACCGATCACCCATTGACATTAGTTCCATGCTATCCCACTTTCACATCCACTCCCGATACACTAGGGACAATCTAGAGAGGCCAATTATTCTACAAACCTGCATGCATTTGGGTTGTGGGAGGAAACTGGAGCACCTGCAGGAAACCCACGAGGTCTCAGGGAGAACGTGCAAACTCTGCACAGACAGCACCCAAGGTGAGGATTGGAACAAGCCTGCCACTCCGGTGCTGTAAGGTTATATGAGGTTGTATGTGAAGTTGTATTGGGACCACAAGAGTGGAGAAACAAAGAAGGCAAAAGTTTAGGATATTGCCAGTTACTAAAACCAGCTGTCAAATGACCGCCAGATCTTAGTGGGTTACACACAAAGCTTTGTGATCTGTCCCTTCCAAATGCCTAATATGCATTTGGGTATTTAATAGTAAGTAATTGACCCAAGTTTTATGTTTCACTTTTTGCCACAAGCACAAATATAGTTGAATATTCATAATGCAAAATCTATTAAGATGAAAAACACTATCGACACTTGCATGAGAGATTGAGGCTATTTAGAATGCATGAGCACAATATCCAGTGTGTGTAACCATGTAAACTGAGGCAAATACTGGGCCAGATGTGAACAACCTCTCAGTTTGGCTGTGGGACACTGCAAATGCAACACATAAAACAGCTGGGATCCAGGGGTGGAGCTGGTTTAATGTAATCCATGTGGTAGGACCCTGCCTGCTTGTTTAGGTGTACTTTAAAGAACTCAGCATTCCTTAAAAGCAAAGACCTCTCCCATGACCTAATCACCAGCACCGAAACAATGTTAACCTATTATTCCGAACTCAAGCATCACCTGTCCATGTTCTCCAGAGATATTGCCTGAAAGTGCTGAGTGACTCCAGTACTTTGTGTCTATTTATTTGTAAACCAGCATCTGCAGTTCCTTGTTTCTATATTCATCTCACTGCCCATTATGATTTGTTACTAGTTGTTAGAGTTGCCTCTATAATAGTTCCCACTATACTGTCGACATAAAATTATTTTTTCTGAATAAATGAGGCTGACACTATAACACGATTTTAAAGAAAGTGGACAGGTACATGGATAGGAAAGGTTTAGAGGGATTTGGGCCATATGTCAGCATCTGATACTGTCATAGATGCGGCATTTTGGTCGGTGTGGACAAGTTTGACCGAAGAGCCTGTTTCCTTGCTGTATATCTCTGTAACTTCATTCAGAACTGACTTAAGGAATCAGTCTGATGAAGGGTCTCGACCAAAAACGTCACCTTTTCCTTTCCTCCAGAGATGCTGCCTGACCCGCGCTCCAGCATTTTGTGTCTATCTTCGTTATGAACCAGCATCTGCAGTTCCTTCTTACATTTTCACTGTCTGAAGAAGGGTTTCGGTCCGAAATGTTGCTTATTTCCTTTGCTCCACAGATGCTGCCGCACCCGCTGAGTTTCTCCAGCACTTTTGTCTACATAGAAACATAGAAAATAGGTGCAGGCGTAGGCCATTTGGCCCTTCGAGCCTGCATCGCCATTCAATATGATCATGGCTGATCATCCAACTCAGTATCCTGTACCTGCCTTCTCGCCATACCCCCTGATCCCTTTAGCCACAAGGGTCACATCTAACTCCCTCTTAAATATAGCCAATGAACTGGCCTCAACTACCTTCTGTGGCAGAGAATTCCAGTGATTCACCACTCTCTGTGTGAAAAATGTTTTTCTCATCTCAGTCCTAAACGATTTCCCCTTTATCCTTAAACTGTGACCCCTTGTTCTGGACTTCCCCAACATCGGGAACAATCTTCCTGTATCTAGCCTGTCCAACCCCTTAAGAATTTTGTAAGTTTCTATAAGATCCCCCCTCAATCTTCTAAATTCTAGCGAGTACAAGCCGAGTCTATCCAGTCTTTCTTCATATGAAAGTCGTGAAAAAATCAGTCGCTTGAAGCAGTTTGAGACTCTAAACAGCATTCTTCTCCCACTACTCTATTGAAAAATATATCCCATTCCCAGTATCACTCGCCTTATATAATGTAACATGGATTTGGGAAATGTTCCTTCTTCAGAGGAATGAAGAGAACTAAGATTCTGATGTTATATTACCCGTTCAGACTCTCTGTGTTGGAGGTCAACACTGTGGTAAAGCTGTAAGTTATCTGGCACTGCCTGTTGGGTGTGCTGTAACACAACTGTAGCTACTTCACCCAGCAGAACTCCATCGTGGATTTTTTTTAATCCATTATTCAAAAGGAAACACATTTTAAAGATCATGTCCTGCAAAAACAAAGATCATTCCCATTTAGTTAGTGATCATCTATTAACATTCATGATTACCTCTGATTTCATCAGGTATCATGCAGCAGATTCCCAATGGAAAATAAAATATATTTAGACACAAGGAACTAAACAGCTGGTTTACAAAGGAAGACACAAAGTGCCGGAGCAACTCAGCGGGTCAGGCAGCATCTCTGGAGAACATGGGTGGGTGACCTTTCGGGTCGAGTCTGTAGAAGGGTCCCGACCCAAAACATCACCTATTCATTTTCTCACGAGATGCAGCCTGACCCGCTGAGTTACTCCAGCACATTGTGCCCTTTGTAAAAATATATTTATCATTCTTTACAGGCCCCATATCAAGTATTTTTTTTGTGTTTATTACCGGGGGTGAGAAGCATGGAATGGCTCTGTGCCAGAATGCATTTACCATTCTATAATTTTTAGAATGCATTTCCCAAATTATTCAATTTAAGCCAATAATTCTCTGACAATACCTGGAGTCACATTGAAATTATAACATGGAAATGGGTCGTTCAGCTCAACCTGTCCATGTTGGCATTTATCTTCCATGTATTTAACAGTACAGAAAACAATATTCTGATCAATATAGACTTAACTTTCCCATCCCTCAACTGCATATTCTTAAATGGAAATACTGCCCATGTTTTAATCATGATACATTTTGCAGCTCATATATTCTTATATTCATATATTCTTGCATATATACAGAAGTTCATCATCCCTTAATTTTGCATCAAACCAAGGCCCCATACCCATCCTCCTCCACTACTGGTGAAAATAGTTTAAATCTTTTATGTCTTTGTCCTGGTTGCTTCAGCTGCTTTCTTACCAGTCCGCCCAAGTGGCCCAGACCAGCTTACTTGCACCTCCGACCCCCATGTTCTGAACACTGAGAAAAGTACACAAAGTGCTGGAGTAACTCAGCGGGTCAGGCAACAACTCCGGAGAACATGGATAAGTTCATCAGTTTATCAATTTAGTTTATTGTCACGTGTACCGAGGTACAGTGAAAAGCGTTTGTTGCGCGCTAAGCAGCCAGCGGAAAGACAATACATGATTACAATCAAGCCATTTACAGTGTTTGATACATGAGAAGGGAATAACGTTTAGTGCAAGATAAAGCCAGCAAAGTCCGATCAAGGATAGTCCGAGGGTCACTAAAGAGGTAGATAGTAGTTCAGCGCTACTCTCTGGTTGTGGTGGGATGATTCAGTGACCTGATAACAGGTGGAAAGAAACTGCCAGAATTTGGTGGTGTGCAAGTGACGTTTTGGTTCGGGACCCTTCTTCACACCAATTGTGGGGGGGGGGGGGGGGGGGGGAGGGTGGAGGCAGGGCCGGATTTAGATGAAGAGAGGCCCTAAGCTATTTCACTTGTAAGGCCCCCCACAACTAGAGGACCATGACTACCCGACAGTGACAGAGTGACACTTTTAGATCCTACTGTATGTTGTCATTAAACAGTTGGTTTTAAAATACATATTGGATTCACCGCGGAGCGGGCGATGCTTTACCTGGATCGCCGTTTGAAGCTCTGGAGTGTTGGGCCTGCAGCTTCAACATCATGGAGCTGTGGTTTGCAGAGGTCCCAGCCTCGGGCCGCGCTGATTTTAATATCACGGAGCCCTTGGAACCCTTTGCCGAGGGCCGCCAGCGTGAATCTCCACCCAGCTCAGCCTGTGGACTTCGGGAGCAGTGGTCTACGGTAGGAAGTGGCCGATTCGGAAGTCCAAGCCGCTGAGAATGTTCTCCCGTTCCGACGTCGGATGGTGACCCCCAAATTTCATTGTACCAATGGCCATGAGGGGAGGGTCCAAGAGGAGGGGTTCCGTTGGAGACGGGAAAAGGGATCATCAATGGGGGCAAGGACTCCTTCCCATAGAAGAACGGTGTGACGCAGAGGCGACAGAAGAAGAGCTCCAAATCGCGGCGGGCGCGGAACTCATTGAGGTGGGGACGGAGGGGGACAAAGGTGAGACCTCTGCTGAGGACAGACCGTTTGTATCAGAGAGGGGGAGGTCTGGGGGATGGTGAACACATGGCAGGGGTGGGGGTTGGGGCCGGAGGAAGGCAGGTGAGTGGACTGAGGCCGAGGCGATGTCTGGTGGGTGGTCAGTAGGTAGGGTGGTATGAGGACTGTAGTGTTGGTGTGGAAGAGCTGGGGTCACATGGTTTGAGGGGAATGGGGAAGACCCAGTGGAACAGCCACTGAGATTACCAGGGTTGGGGGGGACTAGCATTAGGACCCAGCGCAGTCAAACCCGGGGGAGTGGGAGTCTGCAGAGTGGAAATTTCAGGCCCGGTGCTGTGTCCAGGCTGCAGGTAAGGCGATGGCTGCGGACTGCTGGAGGGCGGTGGAGTGGCCAGGGTCAGCAGGTGAAGAGTAGGAGGTCCCGGTGGGCGGATGGTCGGTGGAGGGGGGGGGGGGGGAGATGGATGAGATGAGAGGCAGGACAAAGCATGGCATGTAACTTGTGAACACAAGCAAGAGGGGATTTGCTGTGCAGGTGGTTGAACAAAGGCCAGAGATGCAAAAAGGTGTGAGACAAAACGATTGAAGAGTTGCAAATTATGAAGCCAGAGGAAGGAATGTAGGTGTGGGGGTAGGGGTGGCAGGGAGAAATAGGTGTGAATCTAGGTAGGGCGCAGAAAGAAAGGGGAAAGGGTCAGTGTGGAGGAGAAAGGGGAGGGGGAGGGGAGCGTTATTTGACGTAACCCAAAATTCGAGAATTCAATGTTCATACCATTGGGTTGTAAGCTACACAGACGGAATATGAGGTGTTGTTCCTCCAGCCATTGGAAATGGTCTCTTTCAATCTGCCCTGCCTCTTCCCTTCATGGCTTTCCACAAAGTGTAATCCATGCAAAGGCAAGTGCAACATCATGCATTAAAAAGACTGAGATTGGTGGGTTGTTATTACTTAAGGACAAATCTGGAGGAAGTATTAGATGGGAAACTATACTGCAATTCAGACATATCCGAGGACATTGCGGGAAACTAGAGAGGAAATTACAGGAGCCCTGGTTGAAATTTACGAGTCATCCGGAAGACTGGAGGGCGGCAAATGTTGTGCCTCAGAGACTGCAGGGACAATGTTGGGAACTATAGGCCGGTGAGCTTAACATCTGTAGCTGGAAAGTTACTAGAGAATATTCTGGGGGATAGGTTATACAGGCATTTGGATGGGCAAGAGCTGATTAGGGGTAGTCAGCATGGTTTTGCACATGGGAGGTCATGTCTCACAGATCTGATTTTTTTTTAAGACGTGACCAAAAAGGGCGATGAGGGCAGAGCTGTAGATGTTGTGTACATGGGTTTCAGTAACGCATTCGACAAGGTTCCGCATGGTATGCTTCTCCGAAAGGTTAGATTATCATTATCATTATCATCCTTTTATTGTCATCATGCAAAGCAACAATTGTACAATGCAAAATGAGAATACGTTCCCCAGGGAATACCGGAGCATCGCACATAAAAACTTGAACATTTCACGCATAAATAAAAACAATCCAGTTCCTGATAAAAAAACAGTACGAATACCACGAGGGTGGTAAAGAAAGCTTTTGGTGTGCTGGCCTTTATAAATCAGAGCATTGAGTATAGAAGTTGGGATGTAATGTTAAAATTGTACAAGGCATTGGTGAGGCCAATTCTGGAGTATGGTGTACAATTTTGGTCGCCTAATTATAGGAAGGATGTCAACAAAATAGAGAGAGTACAGAGGAGATTTACTAGAATGTTGCCTGGGTTTCAGCAACTACGTTACAGAGAAAGGTTGAACAAGTTAGGTCTTTATTCTTTGGAGCGCAGAAGGTTAAGGGGGACTTGATAGAGGTTTTTAAAATGATGAGAGGGATAGACAGAGTTGACGTGGAAAAGCTTTTCCCACTGAGAGTAGGGAAGATTCAAACAAGGGGACATGACATGAGAATTAAGGGACTAAAGTTTAGGGGTAACATGAGGGGGAACATCTTTACTCAGAGAGTGGTAGCTGTGTGGAATGAGCTTCCAGTGAAGGTGGTGGAGGCAGGTTCGTTTTTATCATTTAAAAATAAATTGGATAGTTATATGGATGGGAAGGGAATGGAGGGTTATGGTCTGAGCGCAGGTATATGGGACTAGGGGAAATTATGTGTTCGGCACGGACTAGAAGGGTCGAGATGGCCTGTTTCCGTGCTGTAATTGTTATATGGTTATATGGTTATATGGAATAGTTTAAAAAAGTGCAGGTAAAAAAAGCAACATTAAAATACAAGTAAAAAATTAAAATAAACAGTCATAAAATGTCCAGGGCAGCTGATTTAAGTGGCCTGAGCCAGTGCCAGAGTTATTACTCAGTGCCAGTTATTAAATTGTCAGTGCAAAAGCAGCAGAATCAGGTGGAGTGACTGTTTAGCAGCCTCACAGCCTGTGGAAGGAAACTGTTTAGCAGTCTGGTTGTCCGGGCTTTGATGCTACGGTATCTCTTGCCTGATGGCAGGAGATCCAGATGTGTGTGGAGGGGGCGCAGTTTGTCCTTTGCTATGCTCAGTGCTTTTTTCAAGCAGCGGCTCTGGAACAGTTCTTGTACCGAGGGTAGGGAGACGCCAATGATCCTCTCTGCTCCCCTCACTACCCTCTGCAGAGACTTCGTGTCTGAGCAGTTACAGTTGGAGTACCATGTGTTCATGCAGTATGTGAGTACAGACTCCACCGTGCCCCTGTAGAAAGTCCTGAGGTTGTTGGTGGGGAGTGAGGCCTGTTTGAGTTTCCTCAGGTAGATTGCGTGGGATCCAAGGAGAGATAGCTGAATGGATAGTAAATTGGCTCTATGGAAGGAAACAGAGGGTGATGGTGAAAGGTTGCTTCTCGAACTGGAGGCCTGTGACTAGTGGTGTGCCTCAGGGTTCTGTGCTGGGGCCCATTACTGTTTGTCATCTACATCAATGATTTGGATAAGAATACATAGCGCAAGATTAGCAAGTTTGCTGATGATACAAAAGTTAGTGGTTTTGCAGACAGTGAAGATGGTTGTGAATGATTGCAGCAGGATCTGGATCGATTGGCCAGGTGGGCGGAGGAATGGTTAATGGAATTTAAGTTGTCAAGAGAGTTTATTGTTAATACAGAGAAGTAGAGAAGTGAGGTGGTGCATCTTGCAACGTCGACAAGGGCAGGACCTACACAGTAAATGGTAGGCTTCTAGGTGGTGTTGTAGAGCAGAGGGATCTAGGAGTACAGGTGCATTGTTCCTTGTAGGTCGAGTCGCAGGTTGATAAGGTGGTCAAAGAGGCTTTTGGCACGTTGACCTTCATCAGTTAGAGTATTGAGTATAGAAGTTGGGAGGTCATGTTGCAGTTGTATAAGACATTGGTGAGACCGCATTTAAAATATTGTATACAGTTCTGGGCACCATGTTATGGTAAAGATATTGTCAAGTTTTAAAGGGTTCAGAAAAGATTTACGAGGAAGTTGCCAGGACTAGAGGGTGTGAGCTATAGGGAGTGGTTGAGTAGGCTGGGTCTCTATACCATGGAGCACAGGAGGATGAGGGGTGATCTTATAGAAGTGTACAAAATCATGACTAAATTGGGTAGATGCCCAGAGTAGGGGAATCGAGGACCAGAGGACACAGGTTCAAAGTGAAGGTGAAAAGATTTAATAGGAATCCGAGGGGTCACTTTTTCTCACAAAGGGTGGTGGGTGTTTGGAACAAGCTGCCAGAGGAGATAGTTGAGGCTGGGACTATCCCATCATTTAAGAAAGTGTTAGACAGGTACATGGATAGGACAGGGTTGAAGGGATATGGACCAAGCACAGGCAAGTGGGACTAGAGTAGCTGGGACATTGTTGGCCAGTGTGGGCAAGTTGGGCCACAGGGCCTGTTTCCAAACTGTATCACTCTATGACTCTAATTCAGCCATGCTCCAATTGAATGGTGAATGAAATTCAATAGGCTTACTCATATTCCTTCAAGAGTATTAATTAAATCAATAGAGAATCCAAACAATGTTAAAAATGCTGGCCTTCTCCTCACCCTGCTCCTAAATGTAGGTGTGCAATGAACAACAATGTGTGCAATGTGCAATTTCAATCAACCGCCTCTTGCCTCTTAACCGCCTCAACTCGCTGGAAAAGGTGTAGAAAAGATATACGAGGATGTTGCCAGAACTTGAGGGCCTGAGCTACAGGGAAAGGATGGGCGGTGATCATATAGAGGTGTATAAGTTAATGAGGGGAATAGATAGGGTGAATGCACACAGTCTTTTACCCAGATTAGGGAAGTCAAGAACCGGAGGACATAGGTTTAAGTTGAGTGTAGAAAGATTTAATGGGAACCTGTTGGGCAACTTTGTGTATTGGGACTAGTATATTATTCTAAATTCCAAAGGATCTAAGTCAACATTGAACAATCTTTCCTTAGAAGCATACAGCCATTTCAAGTATTTGTCTGATATACCAAATCTCAATTGTCTCAAATTCATCAACTTCTTTCCTTAAACAAAGCAATCAATATTGTCCACAGTACTTGAGAGTTGTTGCATAGTAACTCCTTAGTTTTGTAATCAATCGCAATAAATGATAACATTCTGTAGGCTTTCCTAATGACCTACTCTTCCTGCTTATACGCCTTTTGTTAATCATGTCTTTGCCCAGCTTTTCAGAAATGAAGCAAGGAAATACTTCGACAGATAAAGTATGGAAGAAATATGGAAGCTTTTATCCACAAATAGCAATTAAGATTTATACATTTCTCTACATTCATATAACTCTCCTATTCTCTTCACTCAGTTGATATTATGGTCTTTCAGTTGCTTTAGTGCGGTCACGGTGGTGCAGCGGTAGAGTTGCTGCCTTACAGCGAATGCAGCGCAGGAGACCCGGGTTCGATTCTGACTACGGGTGCTGTCTGTACGGAGTTCATACATTCTCCCCGTGACCTGCGTGGGTTTTCTCCAAGATCTTCGGTTTCCTCCCACACTCCAAAGACGTACAGGTTTGTAGGTTAGATCGCTCGGTAAATGTAAAAATTGTCCCCAGTGTGTGTAGGTTAGTGTTGATTCACGATAGCGGGCTGAAGGGCCTGTTTCGCGCTGTATCTCTAAACTAAAACATTTCAGAATGCAACAAAACTCATAAATTGATAGTCTATAGAAGGGGGAATACCTACTTAACGAAGTATTTGCTAAGGTCTTTAGTCACACAGAGGCAAAAGATATCCGTTATGTTTCCTGTGTTTGAAGTTAACTCTGGAGAACATTTGGTAAATATAAACTTTTTTTAACATCTTAAAAGAATCCTTATATCGGTTGAATGACCTAGTACAAAATCTAAATAATCTATTCACCTATTACTGGTCATGCCTTGTCCTGCCCCTCTTCTCTTCAAACCTTCATAGAAACATAGAAACATAGAAAATAGGTACAGGAGTAAGCCATTTGGCCCTTCGAGCCTGCACCGCCATTCAATATGATCATGGCTGATCATCCAACTCAGTATCCCGTACCTGCCTTCTCTCCATACCCCCTGATACCTTTAGCCACAAGGACCACATCTAACTCCCTCCTAAATATAGCCAATGAACTGGCCTCAACTACCCTCTGTGGCAGAGAATTCCAGAGATTCAACCCGCCATCCCCTGCAATCAGTCTGAAGATTGGGTTCCACCCCGAAACATCGCCTATCCATGTTCTCCAGGGTTGTTTAGGAAGGAACAGCAGATGCTGGTTTACACCAAAGATAAACACAAAATACTGTTGTACTCAGCAGGACAGGCAGCATCTATGGAGAGAAGGAATGGCTGATGTTTCAGGTCTGAAGTAGGGTCTCGACCCGAAACATCACCCATTCCTACTCTTCAGAGGTGCTCTGAGTTACCTCTGAGTTACTCCAGTCTTTTGTGTCTTTCTCCAGAGATGCTGCCTGACGCGCTGAGTTACTCTAGCATTTTGCGTCTTTCTAAATAGTTTTACCGTATTTTCCCCCTAATTTTCCATATATTTTTGACCAAATGTAGGGGTAAAACGAGGAGATTTCTTTTTTTCATTCAGTGTTGAATTTTTAGAACACAAAACATAGAAAAGTGTAGTTACACAAAAATGCTATTTCCTACGCTCCATAGATGCTGCTGCACCTGCTGAGTTTCTCCAGCATTTTTGTGTACCTTCGATTTTCCAGCATCTGCAGTTCCTTCTTAAACACTTAGAAAATAGTGCAGGAACAGGCCCTTCCATCCACATTATCAGCGCCAAACATGATACCAAAAAAAAACTAATCACCTCTGCCTGCACGTGATCTATATCCCTCCATTCCCTGCATAACCATGTGCCTATCTAAAAGCCTCTTAAACGCCACTTTCATATCTGCCTATGTTTTTGATTTCTCCTCCCTAAAGGTTTGTTGAGGTGTAGCCATTGAGTTCATTCAAAGTAGAGATCAACAAAGTATTGAATGTTAAAGAAATTAATGGATAAGTGAATGAGGCAGGGGGGAATGGGGTGACAGGAGAAATTCGGCCATGAATAGCAGAGAATGACTTCCTCCTATTTCTATTTTACGTGTTCATATGTAAACATATCTCAATAACTCATAGAAGGTATAAATTCTATTGGTGTGGTCAGAGTCAGACAACCATTCTCTCTTTGTGAACCAAAACATTCACATTTTCTAAAGGAATTAACTGCGTCCTGGGGGAGTTTATAAGAGGAAGATTCCTATCAACTTTACTCAAGTGACCATGGTTCATGTTTGAGGCTTGATGGATGTTGTCAAAAGCTATCAGACTAGAGGAAGAAGACAAATCAAATTTTATTTGCTTAGCATTCTGGCTAACGTTAGATATTTCCTTCCTTATGCCGGGATGTCAAAGGCAATTATACATAGTACATCAAAAGTGTTTCAGGTGAGATCAAGTCGCATAGCGTGGACAAAGGGTCAACCTTAGTATTTTTTTTGGACCATAACAAAGAAGTATGAACGTCTAACTGCATTACAAGATATTCCATGCATTAGAAATACACTTGAATGTTTATGAGGGATGAGAAAAAGTTCCATACATCAGCAAATCTTTCTTTTTTTAGTTTTAGCTATAAACATACAGTGTGGAAAGAGGCCCTTCGGCCCACCAAGTCCGCACTGACCGGCGATCCCCGTACATTAGCACTTCCTTAAACACACTAGGGATAATTTGACATTGCTACCAAGCCAAATAGCCTACAAACCCGTACATCTTTGGAGTGTTGGAGGAAACCGAAGATCTTGGAGAAAACCCACGCAGGTCACAGGGAGAATGTACAAACTCCATACAGATCAGCACCCGTAGTCAGGATCGAACCCGGGTCTCTGGTGCTGTAAGGCACTAGCTCTACTGCAATGCCACCATGCCGTCTTACTGTTTTAACTAGCTGAAACATCAGGGCTATTTGTTGAGCAACTTGATGTTCCAAAATATTGCCGGAACACACATGATTTCATTCCTTTCTATGTTACCATATGCTTTGGCTGACTTCCCTCACAGAATTGAAGTATTTCACTCCATCCATTTTCAATCTGGGAGAGAAAGGGTTAATTGTACTTAAAAACTTTTGTTTTGGTAGTTTACGACAACTTTTTCAAGAGCAAGAACGATAAGTCAAGGGTGAAAGTCTCATGCACAATTTGTAAACAATATGTTGCCACACGCAGTTAAGCTATTTATTTGTTGCAGAAGTGTGCTGGCATTAAATAATTTAACGATATGTTAGTGATGTTCAGAAGTTTGATTAAGATATTATCTTTTTTTTTCTCAAAGATTGAGTTTTAGTTGAGAAAAAGCCTTGACAATTTCCTTAAGCCCAGAAAAGGTTTGGATTCCCAGGACCTTTGTACCACTTTAACAGCAGGAATGAGATATACACGTCAAACAATCTACAGCTGCACTATCCATGACTATATATATACATCCATTGGACAATAGACGGAAAGGTGCAGCCATATTTAACATAGCAGACTAATGTAAAGGCATCAAAGTAGAGTTACATACCAACTTGAAAAGGAACATAAACATTAGGCGTGTACAAAATGGGATCATAAATGGAGTGAAAAAAATGTTAAACAAGATACAAAATAATGAAGCTAGATGAACGCAAAACAAAAAGCAGAGATCTGGAAAATCAAAATCAAATTTTAAATGTATGTTAACCAAAGCATACGGTAGCCTAGAATATAATGAAATAACATGTATTAAGGCAATATCATGAGGATCAGGTTGCCCAACAAATAGCCCTGATAGTTCAACTGATTAAAACAGTAAGATAGAAATGTATGGGCCAGTCTAGATTGCAGAGAAGGCGGAGAAGGGCAATGGGTGAAACAAAGGGAATTTCACTGATAGATTGATGTAACCATTAAGGACAGCGTAGGTTCACGAGATTGATCCCTGGGACGGTGGGACTGTCATATGAGGAAAGATTGAAAAGACTAAGCTTGTATTCACTGGAGTTTAGAGGGATGAGGGGGATCTTATAGAAACATATAAAATTATAAAAGGACTGGACAAGCTAGATGCTGGAAAAATGTTCCCAATGTTGGGCGAGTCCAGAACCAGGGGCCACAGTCTTAGAATAAAGGCGAGGCCATTTAAGACTGTGGTGAGATAAAACGTTTTCACCCAGATAGTTGTGAATTTATGGAATTCCCTGCCACAGAGGGCAGTGGAGGCCAAGTCATTGGGTGGATTTAAGAGAGAGTTAGATAGAGCTCTAGTGGCCAGTGGAGTCAAGGGATATGGGGAGAAGGCAGGCACGGGTTAGTGATAGGGGACGATCTGCCATGATCACAATGAATGGCGGTGCTGGCTCGAAGGGCCAAATGGCCTCCTGCTGCACCTATTTTCTATGCTTCTATGTTACCTTTGCTGTACCTGCATGAACAAAAAGTCCTTCTACATCATAGCACTCATACTGAATTGGTTTAAGAAAGACCCATTTCCCACAACTTCCTCCTGTTACAAGTAGCCCAGAAAGCAGCCCTTACCTTTCTCATATTGCATCATTCAATAGTACTCTATGAAGAACTATTCCTATGATAAAATCACCACTAATATGCTACATGTTGCAGTTCAACAGGCTATGACCTCTATAAGACTAGATGGTCACATATTGAGAGAGAATGAGATACTGCTTTCAGCAAAACCATGATGTTATGCAGGCCTCCTGTATATTTTTTTCTTCCTGTGGTTTCCAGATACTATAACTTGTACTCCAGTCAAGATTTTCCAGTACTTCATTAAAAACACAGTAATACCATTCTAAGAATAGCAACTACTTAGACTGAATTTAAGCTATAATTCTGCCACAGTTTTATGATAAGAACCATTTATCACTGCTGTGGTAAATTGCTATGTATTAGTAATTTAGGAGTCTACATACACATTTGGCAGACACTTCAATATGAACTGTAACATGAATTTATCTGAGATATTAAAAAAAAACATTGTAGTATTGGAGTGTTTTTTTTTCAATTCACCGTCAGGATGTCAGAAAGGCTGGTGTTCCATGTCCACCCAAATTTTTCTGAGATTGTGATTGAGTATTTTGAAGAATATTGAAGAAGGCTTACCAGCGTCTCTTCTTCCTGAGGAGACTGAAGAAGGTCCATCTGTCTCCTCAGATCCTGGTGAACTACCGCTGCACCATCGAGAGCATCCTTACCAACTGCATCACAGTATGGTATGGCAACTGCTCTGTCTCCGACCGGAAGGCATTGCAGAGGGTGGTGAAAATTGCCCAACGCATCACCGGTTCCTCGCTCCCCTCCATTGAGTCTGTCCAAAGCAAGCGTTGTCTGCGGAGGGCGCTCAGCATCGCCAAGGACTCCTCTCACCCCAACCATGGACTGTTTACCCTCCTACCATCCGGGAGGCGTTACAGGTCTCTCCGTTGCCGAACCAGCAGGTCGAGGAACAGCTTCTTCCCGGCGGCTGTCACTCTACTCAACAACATACCTCGGTGACTGCCAATCACCACACCCCCCGGACACTTATTATTATTTATTCAAATCATTTGCTATGTCGCTCTTCCAGGGAGATGCTAAATGCATTTCGTTGTCTCTGTACTGTACACTGACAATGACAATTAAAATTGAATCTGAATCTGAATCTGGATCTGAAGAAATAAAGGTTGATGAGGGCAAAGCCATAGATGTTGTCCAAATGGACTTCAGCAAAACAGTCTTACCTTCCACTACCTGCAACCTCCGACAACCACCTGCAACCTCCGGCAACCACCTTCAACTAACATCGCAACCGGCTTCGACTAAAAAATTACCGATTTTTAAAACGGCAACCTATTTTTAGTCGCGGCCGGTTTTTAATTTTTTGAAATAATCGCCGGAACATAGAAGAAGCGGAAACCACTTTCGACCATTAGGGCGACTGACAAAAACCTCCGGGAACCGCACGGAAACCTTGGGAGGGCCGCAAAGTCTCCAGAGGTTTCCGTTCAGGTTTCCTAAGTGGGACAGGGGCATTAGACCACATGGGATCCATGGAGAGCTAGTTGAATGAATGGAAAATTGGTTTCATGGAAGGAAGCAGAGGGTGATGATGGATGGTAGACAAAAGTGCTGGAGAAACTCAGAGGGTGCAGCAGCATCTATGGAGCATGGATGGATGGATGATGGATGGTGATGATGGATGGTGTTTTTTTTTGAATGAAGGCCTGTAAATAGTGGTGTGCCTCAGGGATCGATGCTGGGACCATTACTGTTTGTATTTTATATCAATGATTCGTGTGAGAATGTAGAAGGCATGATTAGTAAGTTTGCAGATGACACTAAAGTGGGTGGTATCGTAGATAACAAAGATGGTTATCAAAAATTACAGTAGGATTTTGATCAGTTGGCCATGTGTGCTGAGGAATGGTTAGTGGAGTTTATAATACAGTTATTGTAAATGGGAGGAGTTGCATTTTGGGGTCTAGCTGAAATATTTTTATGAATCTGACGATAATTTGGTACATACTTTGTCGTACCGTTCAAGATCACAGAAGTATTTTAATATAAATTTGAAATACATATGCAGAAGTCTGAAATGAAAACAAAAAATCCTGGATACACACATAGAAGACGCATTGTAAACCATACCACAATGGCACAATTTAATAGATTCAGTGGGTTGTCTTAATGGATGCAGTAGGTTATTTGTAAAGTATAACTATCTTTAGTGAATAAAATATTCAAGATCAGGAAGAGAAAGTAACAGACTTTAATTGAGAAAGTTGACAGGAGCTTCTTCAGACATGAAAGAAAATGCAGAATAATTGCATATGAAGAAACTGCAACAGATATTACACTCTGACCCACACAACAAGAATACGTCAGAGTGCAGCGGAAAATGATAGAAAAACCAGACAAATGAGAGATGAGACATTTTACTATGAGGGGTGATATTTGTAACCTGCTTATCTCTCAGAATGAAAGCTGCATATCATGGAAGAAAAAATCTCACAGGAGACATCATTGCCTATCTTTAGCTAGAACGGTGCAGATTGTAGGGAGGAAGAGTGATAAAGAGAAGAAGAGGAGAATTCTCTTCACTGCTTCTATAGTATTCATTTTAAAGATAGGATTGGGCACATTCTCTTGCACTAAATTGAATTCCCTTTATCAACTGTACACAGTATCTGTACACTGTGGATGGCACGACTGTAATCATGTATAGGAAGGAACAGCAGACGCTGGTTTAAACCGAAGGTAGACACAAAATGCTGGAATAACTTAGCAGAATAGGCAGCAGCTCTGGAGAGAAGGAATGGGTGACGTTTTGGGTCGAGACTCGTCTTCAGATTGTCTTTCTGCTGGCTGGTTAGCAAGCAACAAAAGATTTTCGCTGAACCTCGGTACACATGACAATAAACTAAACTAAACATATGTAAATATAAAGAGGTCACCTCTAAATTAACAATCTCAGATGCAATTCCACCCAGTACATTGTCTTTGGGCAAGCAATCAATGCACTGACTGTGGTCTATCTGTGCCAAGATGTATGGTGTGGAGGTGTCCTTAAAGGGTTTGTCCCACTTGCATGCGATTGCATGCGTTTGGCACGACCAAACAGAAGCGGAGTTCGCGCGAAGTTTGCGCATGACGTAATTTGCACCATACTTACCAATCACCTGGGCAGGAGGCGGACCGACTGAATTTGGGCGTTGCACGGCGTCGGGCGGTGACGTCATCACGCAACGCCACGCCGGGCGGTGACTTAATCGCGCAATGCCACGTGTTAGGCGTACGCCATCAAGACGCTGCGTACGCCATCAAGACGCTGCGTATGACCGCAATGCGCCTGCGTGCTGACAGGCCGTTGGTGCGCAAAGATTTCGGACACTGTTAGATTTTTGGAGCCCATGCGCGATCTCAGGACCAGCCCCCCACAACTCCGTGGGACCGTACGCCTCAAGCGACCACGTTTGGTCGCGCCAAACGCATGCAAGTTGGACAAGCCCTTCAGCACTTGCTCGTGATGGTCTCCAGAATGATTATAGATCAATGTATTGTGACAACATTACACTCATTATTTTCTGATGAAAAGCCCATTCAAAAACTGAAAGTTGAGGATGAAGGAAATGTGAAATATATAGATCCATACCTAAGGTGACAGGGTCAACTTCTGAAGAAGGGCCTCGACCCGAAACGTCACCCATTCCTTCTCTTCAGATATGCTGCGCTGCCTGTCCCGCTGAGTTACTCTAGCTTTTTGTGTGTATCTTCAGAGGTTGAATATTCGAATCAGTCTGGACATGTAAACTGAAAGGAGATCCTCTGCCATTCTACCTCTACACAAACCAAGCCTTTCGCCCTGCATGTACTCATCCCGCAGTCAGTCATGACTACCAAGAAAGGCAGGAGTAGCAGCAATATCACTGGGCAATTTCCTCTCAAAGTCACACATGGTCTTCGTTAAGAAATAGTTCATTCATCCTTACCATCACCGAACCAAATTCCAAGAATTCACTTCATCCTACTAATACCACTGTGGGTGCAACTTCATTTTCCAAATTGTTGTGGTTAAAGAGATCAGCCCAACAGTTTATCTTCAAGTTGACTTGAAGATGGGCAATTAGAAACATAGAAAATAGGTGCAGGAGTAGGCCTTCCGGCCCTTTGAGCCTGCACCGCCATTCAATGTGATCATTGCTGATCATCCAAAATCAGTACCCCGTTCCTGTTTTCTCCCCATATCCCTTGATTCTGTTAGTGCCAAGAGCTATATCTAACTCTCTCTTGAAAGCATCCAGCGAATTGGCCTCCACTGCCTTCTGTGGCAGAGAATTCCGCAAATTCACAACGCACTGGGTGAAAATGTTTTTCCTCATCTCAGTCTTAAATGGCCTACCCCTTATCCTTAAACTGTGACCCTTGGTTCTGAACTCCCCTGACATAAGGAACATTTTTCCTGCATCTAGCCAGCCCAATCTCATAAGAATTTTATATGTTTCTTTAAGATGCCCTCTCATCCTTCTAAACTCCAGTGAATATAAGCTCAGTCAATCCATTCTTTAATCAGATGTCAGTCCCGCCATCCCGGGAATTAATGTTGGTCTTTCCAACAAATCACATGTAAGAGAATTAAATCAAAAATCCTTCTCTTGGCTCGGCACTGACAATCTCCTACTACTTTGTTGCAGATTGTTGCAGACCTAATATCATGAGGAAAATTATTAGAAAATCAGTAAGGAAATTCAATGTGCATCATCAACTCTCACCAATTTCTACAGATGCACTACACAAAGCATCCTGTACCGATGTATCACAACTTAGATTGGCAAATGGCCTGCCCAAGACTGTTTATTGGTGGCTCAATGAATAAAAACACATTCATGGTAAAGTCCAACTTTATTTCATTGAGTACACTAGAGCATTTCAACAGCCAGTTGCTGCTTGCGTCTCGCTTACCAACTGGCCCCGAGCGAGAGAGAAAGTCTTTGTGTGAGTACCGTAATACTCTGTAAAAGGTGGCATGCATATTTGTGTGGTGAAGATTATAAATGGCATGAATTAATAAGGGTTAATAAGGGTTAATCTACATCCTTCCTCTTAAAGAAGTAAAGCATATATGGTGGTTAGTGGAGTAAATATGAAACACTAGTATAGGTGCGGCATTTATTATTTTACTGCATATGAGAGCACATAAACTAGACAGGTCATGCACAGTTCAGGTATAGCCAGTAAATTGTTCAATTAGCGGGTTTGGCTTGCAGACACGACCTGCGTGTGTACGATAATAACCTCCAGCAGACACCTCATCCTTTGTTGGGGAAGCAAGTCCCATATCGGGGGAACGCGGAGGAGAAGACACCGGTGGAGATTGGGGAACCGGGGAAGGCAGGGATGGCGCTGGCACCGGCAGAGGAATCGCTGGAGCGTGAGGGAAGACCGGCAAGCTGGTCCGGGTAGGGACGCTGGTTCATTAACTGGAAGGAGGTGTTGGCGGATTTGCCGATTAATGCCATTGTCCCTACTGACCAAGTACGAGCGTGGTTCCACAGTGGACCCCAGAATGACTCCGAGGCGGTCGTAACCACAGAGTGACCGCAAGCGGACGACCTGTCCCTTGTTGAGTTCAGTTCGCAGTCTCCTTTAATGAGGGTTAATCTACAAAGACCACAAGAAATGACAGTTGTGGACGCAGCACAGCCCAGTCCATCATGCAGACCAACCTCGGCCCCATTGACTCCATCTACACACTTCACACTGCTTTCGGGAAAGCAGCCAACATGATCAAGAACCATTCACGTCCTTGTTATCTCTTCTCTGCCGTGGGGCACAAGATATGAAGGCTGGGAAACACATACCCACAGATTCAAGAACATCTTCTTCCCCACTGTCCCCATATGTTTCCAATCTACCAATCTACCTCGTTGGAGCCCCTCAACTTTTTGTTATCAGCACCTTCGTGGTAGCTCCGACACCATGTTCTGTAGGCAGACACAAAGTGCTGGAGTAACTCAGCGGGTCTGGCAGCATCTCTGGAGAAAAGGAATAGGTGATGTTTCAGGCCCGACCTGAAATGTCACCTTTTCCTTTTCTCCAGAGATGCTGAATTACTCCAGCTTTTTGCGTCTATCTTCGGTGTAAACCAGCAACCGCAGTTCCTTCCTACACATATGTATTTGAATGTTATGCTCATCAAATGCCCAACTCCATTGAATTAAAATACACCCTCATTCATAATCTCCACACTTAATAGCATTCTGTCACTCAATCTATTTGTTACAGGAAAGGAAGGCTGGGGTTTGGCCTCAACAAACTGCGCAGCTGACAGATGCGGAGAGGAAATCCATGGAGATAAATGGCCCCTTCTGCTTCCCCAATAATTGGAGAAACTGCATCTGAGGATGCACAGATGTCTAATGACAACATTAAAATTATCTTTATAACTCATTTATTTCACCAATGAGTATGCTGATCGGCTGGATTGTTACATTAGATTGAATTTTTTCCTGTCTATTCTGTCTCCCAAGATTTTAGTCTGCTGAGCATTTTTATGTGGACATAACTGATATTGATTCCTGAGAAGAACTCTTTCCTATTTAAGAGCTTACTGTTTTAGAATGTAGTGGGCCTGTCCCACTTAGGCGACTTTTTAGGCGAGTGCTGGAGTCTGCGCTCGCCACACGATCGCCACATGTTCGCTGGTGATTCTCCTTCATGGTCGCAAGGAGATCCCGCATTCTGGGAACTCGTCGCGGCCTCAGTATGTTCGCCGCAAATTTTTCAACCATGGAGAAAATCGATAATCCTGTAGTCATAAGTGCAGTTGTAGTGGGGTTGCCATGTAGTTGAAGGTAGTCGAGGGAGTCGTAGGTAGTTTTAGTTAATCGCCTTTGCTGACCGGTCATTTTCATTGGCTCATTGGGGGAAAAAAAACGTAAGCACGAGTTTTCAGAACCAAGGATAACCGACCGGTAATGTTAAATGTCCGCCGAACTTCACAGCCGTGTAGCCCTGGCTTCTTAAAAGTTGTTTCTGCTCCTTCTGCTCACTGCCCCCTTCTCCCCTCCTCCCTTAAAGGACTTACCGTACACTGTGCTAGCCGTCTTAATTACAGCGCCAACCTCCCTGTTCATTGCGGTGTGTGCCTGTATCACCTTGGCTTTGCACCGTGTGAATTTCAGGCAGCGCTCCTCCCGCTTGCCCTGTCCCCCGCCTTTGCTGTGTGTGTGTGTGTGTGTCCCCCGCCTTTGCTGTGCGTGTGCGTGTGTGTGTGTGTGTGTGTGGGTGTGTGTGTGTGTGTGCGTGTGTGTGTGTGTGCGTGCATGTGTGCGTGCATGTGTGCGTGCATGTGTGCGTGCGTGTGAGTGTGTGAGTGAGTGTGTGTGTTCCACTCTAACAATCGCCGTTCCAGTTCCCGGTTTTTCAGGCGACTGCCGGCAACTTGACAGTCGCCAGCAGTCCGCTGAAACATCGCCTTAGACTCATGTAATGTGTTGGCTGTTGAGTTTTCAAGTTACCCTTCACTAGGATGGCCCGGTGGTGTAGGCCGTACAGCGCTAGAGACCTGGGTTCGATCCTGATTTTGGGTGCCTGTCTGTGCAGAGTTTGTACGTTCTCCCTGTGAGATCTTCAGTTTCCTTCGACATCCCAAAGACATGCAAGTTTGTAGGTTCATTGGCTTGGTATAAAACTGTAAATTGTCCCTAGTCTGTGTAGGATAGTGTTAGTGTGCGGGGATCGGTGCAGACTGGGTGGGTCCGCGCTGTTTCTCTAAATTAAACTAAACGAAAATAAATTAGAAATAGAATTGAGAACAACCTGAAGCCAGTAACTCCTGCTGCTGGGGAGAAGGGAATAACAATGTCCACCACCATTGCTGAACCCCAAGGGCTATCCCTGAGAAGAATGCTAGCCATGTGCTGACAGACGTGTAAAATATACTTCCTACAATAACAAAGACAACAGAAGAGCTGAACTCAAAAGATAGACACAAAATGCTGGAGTAACTCTGTGGGTCCGGCAGCATCTCTGGGGGGAAAAATAATATTGGACGATTTGGGTCGGAACCCTTCTTCAGACTGAAAGTAGAGGTGGGGGCTGGGGGGGGGGGGGGGGGGGGGGGGGGGGGGGGGGGGGGGGGCAGGAAATAAACTGTAGGTGATGAAATGCCAGAACAAATCTGGGCCTACAACATTTGACCTCAGGAAAGGTGGATCCCATAATGGCCCATTGTTGGCTGAGGAAGCTGTGCTAACGAGAGGGATACCAAGGGGAGAACAGTGGAACTGGTTGGATGACTAGGGTGAGGGGGGAGAGGGGGAATGCAGGAGTTTCTTAAAATTAGAGAAATCAGAATTCATGCCACTGGATTATAAGCTGCCCAAGCGAAATATGAGGTGCTGGTCCTCCAATTTGCGTGTGGCCTCACTCTGACATTGGAGGAGGCCCAGGATGGAAGGTTCAGTATGGGAATGGGAAGGACAGTTAAAATGTTTGGCAACCAGGAGTTTGCGTAGGCCAAGGCAGACTGAGCGTACATTTTCAGCGAAATGATCGCCAAGTCTACGCTTGAGCCCACACCGAGAATATCGGATACAGTGGATGACGTTGGGGGAGGTGCAAGTAAATTTTATCCTCACCTGAAAGGACTGTCGGGGTCCCTGGATGAAGTCGAGGGAGGTCAGGGTCCCTGGATAATAATGGAGTCGTTATTACAGGGAACTACAAGCTGACTGCATGGAGGTCCTTCACAGAGCTATCAGCACAGTTATGTGCCAGAAATGTCTGGTCTTTAGATAGGATGGCATTACAAGTTTATTATTATCATGTGTACCGAGATACAGTAAAACAAGCTTTGTTTTGTTTGTTATCCAGGCAAAACATATCATACACGAGTACAAAAAAAACCAAACACCAGTGGAACGAAAAGAGAAAGGAAACAAAATACTGAAAGTAGTCAAAAGGGTAGGGGGTAACTGCAGATGCTCAGAGTACCTCTGCGGGACAGGCAGCATCTCTGGAGAGAAGGAATGGGTGATGTTTCAGGTCGAGAACCTTCTTCAGACTGGGGTCAGCGGAGCTGGAATCTAGAGATATGGAAGGGTAAGGTATGAAAAAGACAGATCAAAGCAAATGATGCTAATGAAATGTAGAATGGTTCCTTGTTAGCTGAGGGCAAGGTGACAAGGAGGCATACAATCAGTAAAATTAATCAGAATTCAATTCAATTCAATTCAATTTTAATATAATTGCACAGATACAAGTATGGGTACAACGAAATGCAGTTTAGCGTCAGTCCGTAGTAATAGTGCAATATAGAAATATTGTATAGAATATAGAAATATAGAAAGGACAGTGAAACAAGTCATAGAACTAGGGTTGGGGAGATGGAGAGGGAAAGCAAGGGTTACTTGAAGTTGGAGAAATCAGCATTCATATGACTCCTATACATTGCTGTTAGCACTACCATACATTTTCCCATTATAATTGATATTTTCCTATTATAATTCCAAAAGACATAGGAGCAGAGTTAGGCCATTTGGCCCATCGAGTCTGCTCTGCCATCTGATTATAGTTGATCTATTCTTCCCGCTGAATCCCATTCTCCTGCTTTCTACCCGTAACCTACACCTGCTATATCTATGAGAATGAGACCAGGCAACAAGTGGTTCTTGTGCTGTATCCATTAACATACGTTTTAATAGATTTTCCATATTTAGTCTTTTCTTAAACTTTCATGCAGCTTGATTATTTTCTATCGTGATCAACATTTTTTTTCAGTCCATGTATGATCCTATTCTGTACACAACTAATGTTCATGTTCCTTTCCACGTTGGTCACACTACATTGTAGCCTTTACATTGGTCTGCTAGGTCAAACCTGGCTGCACCTCTCTGTCCAATGGATAGATATTGTCATAGATAGTGCAGCTGTAGATTGTTTGACTTGTACACCTCTACACAGACCTCCAGTTGTGGCTACACCGATGGTCCATAAAGTTCATTAAGTCATAGAGTATGCAACCAGGCCATTTTAACCCACCACATAGCTGCTGATCAGTAGGTTTCCATCCATATTAATCCCATCTCTAGACCTTTGCCGTTAGTGTTTACTGCCTTCGTGATTCAAATGCTAGATACTTCTTAAATACTGTTAGCAACCACTGCCCCTAACACTCTCCCAGTAAGTGTATTCCAACCACTCACCCTTCTCTGGGTGAAAAAAATACCCGCAGATCCCCTCGATATCTATTACCCTAAATCTGCGTCCATGTGATTTATCCACCACTAATATGGGGGCTAGGTTCGTGCAGTCGACCATACTTATACTACTCGTAATTTTCTACACCTCAATTTTGTCCCTTCTTATCCTCCTCTGCTCCAAGGAAACATAGAAAATCGGTGCAGGAGTAGGCCATTCGGCCCTTCGAGCCTGCACCGCCATTCAATATGATCATGGCTGATCATCCAACTCAGTATCCTGTACCTGCCTTCTCTCCATACCCCCTGATCCCTTTAGCCACAAGGGCCACATCTAACTCCCTCTTAAATATAGCCAATGAACTGGCCTCAACTACCTTCTGGCAGAAAATTCCAGAGATTCACCACTCTCTGTGTGAAAAATGTTTTTCTCATCTCAGTCCTAAAAGATTTCCCCTTATCCTTAAACTGTGACCTCTTGTTCTGGAAACAGACACAGACTCTCCATTACCTCCTAGTAACTGAAACACTCCGTGCCAGATGACATCCTAATGAAACTCCACTGGACCCTTTCCAGGAAAAATGTTTACACTAGCAAAATAACAAAAGGAGGTGTTTCTTTGTGAGGCTATTGAACAAACTTGGATTCTTTTCTCTGGAGAATCAGAGGCTGGGGAGATAACTGATAGAAGTGTTTACAATTATAAGAGACATAGATAGGTAGACAATCAGAAGCTTTATCCCTGAGTGGAAATGTCAAAGAGTAGAGGGTATAGCTGTAAGGTGAGATGGGCAAAAGTTTAAAGGTGATATGGATGGCAAGTTTTTTTACACAGAGAGTGGTGGATGCCTAGAACGTGCTGCCAGGAGTGGTGGTGGATAGATGTGATAGTGGCATTGAAGCAGCTTCTTCTTCTTCTTGAGTATGGCGTGCACAGCCTAAAGTTGTAGGACAACTTGTTCTATTTGATCTTATTTGATTGTGCACGCCAGGTTGATTGCATTAGTCGAAACAGGGCGGACCATGTGAAGGTTGCAATCTTCCACCCCATTGAAGCAGCTTTTGAATAGATACACTGGATATGCAAGGAATGGAGAACTGTAAGCACAAAATGCTGGAGTAACTCAGCGGGACAGGCAGCATCTCTGGAGAGAAGGTGTGGATGACGTTTCGGGTCGAGACCCTTCTTCAGACCACAGGCAGGCGAAGGAGATTAGTTGTTCAAGGAGGAACTGCAGATGCTGGAAGATCGAAGGTACACAAAATTGCTGGAGAAACTCAGCGGGTGCAGCAGCATCTATGGAGCGATGGAAATAGGCGACGTTTTGGGCCGAAACCCTTCTTCAGTCTGAAGAAGGGTTTCGGCCCAAAACGTCGCCTATTTCCTTCGCTCCATAGATGCTGCTGCACCCGCTGAGGTTCTCCAGCAATTTTGTGTACTGAAGGAGATTAGTTGTTCAGCAGAGACATTGTGGGCTCTAGGGCCTGTTCTTGTGATGTACTGTTCATGTTCCATGTTCCATGTTTTATCAAGTGTGCAGTTTTCATCTGGAAGTAGATATAATCATCCCTTTCAAATGAGAATTGGATAAATTCAACAAAGGTTTACAGTAGTGTCGACAAAAATCACAGCAGTGGGATTAATAAACGTATTTCAAAGAAGCAAAATGGATTGTGGGCTAAAATTATGTTTTTAAGGGCATGCCCAAAATATTTTAAATATATTATATATATTTGATGAGAATTTTCTTCCTATTTTGGAAAAAGTATTGGAAGATCAAGTTTTGGAAGGATGTACTATAAAAAGGATAACTAATTAATTTCCAATATCAAACTACAAAACCCATTACATTAGATGCTTCCTCACCCGCTGAGTTTCTCCAGCATTTTTGGGGGTGGGGGGTGAAACGGGGGCTGCTGTCACTCCCTTCGGGGGAATACGACCTTTTTGTCGTATCCCCCTTCTTTGCCTCCGTCTATGCTGAGGCCTAGCGGAGCCGGCGACCTCGGGACTCTGGAGGCAGCTGACAGGACTCGTCCTGGGCTCGCTCCCGGCCCAGCCCGGGATGGAACGGTGCTCCCGTGAGAGCGGCATGGTGAGGTGCTGGAGTGGCCCAGCCCGAGGGAGGAACGGCACTCCCGCTGGAGTGGCCCAGCCCGAGGGAGGAACGGCACTCCCGCTGGAGTGGCCCAGCCCGAGGGAGGAACGGCACTCCCGTCGGAGTGGCCCAGCCCGAGGGTGGAACGGCACTCCCGTCGGAGTGGCCCAGCCTGAGGGAGGAACGGCACTCCCGCTGGAGTGGCCCAGCCCGAGGGAGGAACGGCACTCCCGCTGGAGTGGCCCAGCCCAAGGGAGGAACGGCACTCCCGTCGGAGTGGCCCAGCCTGAGGGTGGAACGGTACTCACGTGAGGGCGATCCGGTCTGGGGGCTGGGACGGTGCTCCGGTGGCTGGGACGACGTTCTGGCGGCGGTGTCCAGAGTCTGGGTTCAGCCGCGGGCCGGCGGCTGCGTGTGCTGGACTGGAGGTGCGGCGACTTCGACCACCCCGGACCGCGGTGTTTGAGCTGGCCCGTTCTCGGGGTTCGGTGAGCTGCGGGACTGTTTATACCATCGCCCGGTGGGGAATCGCCTCAGCGCAGAGGGAGCAGAGGGAGAGACTGCAACCCTAAGATTTTTGCCTCCACCACAGTGAGGAGGTGTTTGGAGGACTCACTGTGGTGGATGTTATTTAGTGTTTATTGTTGTTATTATTGTATCATTGTATGTATGACTGCAGGCACAAAATTTCGTTCAGACCATAAGGTCTGAATGACAATAAAGGAAATTCTGATTCTTCTTCGATTTTTCCAGCATCTGCAGTTATCTCTGAAACATTTTATATTTAGGGCAGTTTCTTTTCCAATTATATTTTTTTCTTCAGCACAGAAACATTACATAAACGATTGTTACTATAAATACAATTACTTGGGATATAATTTAAAATGAAAACCAGGCTAAACCTCATCTTTAATGATGAACTGGGGCAAAATGTCCCATGTAACTCGTGACTCAGTATGTACCCACTGAGTCAGCACGTGGTGGATTGGAGTATCAACATAACGACTTTTGAACACAATTCGCGAGAAAGTGCTACTTTTTTTTTGTTGCAAATGCCGTCTTTCAGATGGGAGCCACAGAGGCCTTGAATGCTGTCTTCGTTGTAAACTATTTTTATTTGTAAACCATTCCGTGGAGCCACTTTGAAGATTAGGTGGATTACGTTTATCAAATGTTAGTGAGATCATTGATCGAATGAATGTGTGCTGAAGATAACAAGACTCGACGGATTTCGTGGAAATCACCATTAAAGTCAAAACACACTTCGTCGTCATCTGACGAGCTGGCGGTTGCTATAACAGCAGGAAGCAAACCCACTTGGCAAGTTAGCCTTGTTTGGCGATGCTTTTCTTTTCTAATATAACATTATCCCTCCTACTCCCGACGTTGTCCAATGAAGAGAAACCAACGAGCAAAGCGAAGTTGTGGACCTGATGTAAAAGGCGAGGCTCTGATAGCGCAGGGATAGATTGCTCAAGAGCCTGATCTCATATAGTTGATTGGGGGGGGAAATCGTAGCCAGTTTCCACTGGGATATAAACACTCGCCTGAAATTGACACGCGTCCATCAGCCGCGGATCTAACGAGCTCAGCCTGCGCGCTTTCGTGGTTCGTGGCGTGGGATATATACATGTATATGTGTAACAAAATACTCAAAAGAGATACAGTAAGTACAGGTTATTGTATGTAGGTAATAATTTACAAGTCTTGTTCTTGGACTGCGCGATGGAGATTCGGGGGTTAAGCGACCTTTGTTAAGGGATAGACATAAAAATACTGGAGTAAGTAACCCAGCGGGTCAGGGAGGCAGCATCTTTGATCTGTGTGTGTGTGTGTGTGGATTGTCTCGGATTTGAGCGGAATTGTTTGCCTTTCACCTACCGGTTGCTGTTCGCCATTTCAGTATCCAGATCTGAGAACAAACTCGCTATCTTGGAGATGGGGGGGGGGGGGGGGGGGGGGGTGGTTTTTGGTAGTGAATTATTAAATGATAACACAGGCAAAGGGGGAGGGGAGGGGAGGGGAGGGGGGCTTCTGTAAAAGGTGAAGGCGCTTCTGTAAAAACTGCCGGCAGGAACAAGATGAAAGCAACGGCGGCAGTCTGCACAACAAGACTGGCTCCACGGACGCTTGAAGCAGCGTGGGTGGGTTTTTCCCCCATGAGCGATGAGATAGAAGTCGCTGTGGTTTCAATGCTCATTTTGCACGCAGCCAAAGTGGTTTTTCAGAATGCATCGATGTAAAAAAAATGCAAACTCTCAAAGATTCATTTCTTTCCGGACTGCACCCACGACCTTATCTCTTTTGAGTCCGCCTTGCAAGATTGTGTTAACAGTGCCCTCCATTGTGAACCCAGCAAAGTTGCAATTGGGTTAATTTGAATGAAGTAGCTGTGTATACTTTCTTGTAGTGTATATATGGATCATTATATTTTACATGGATCATTATTATTTTACATGGATCTGGTGACAATATACGTACACGTTTTCTTTAATGCTATTTACAGCTTCATAGACAATCCTAGCAAATCGTTTGGGGGTAGATGTTACCTATCAGGACTAAGTTAATAACACAATACATTTATTTCACGTTTGCACTTTTTTTTGAAGACATCAATAAACGGGGGGTAGTGAGCATACTCTGCTATTCTATCAGATCATGGCGGATCTGAATGTTGGTCTCAACGCGATTTTTTTTGCCCACTCGCAGGTATTTTCATTTTTTTTTTAATTTTTGTGCCAATCTAAACATTGCATCCATAGCTCACTGGAGCAGAGATTTCTAAAGATTGACAACCTTCGGAGGAAATTTTTCCTCAAATGGCTGATCCATTCTCCTGAGATTATTCCTACTAATTTGAGATCACAGAATCATGACATCCAATACTTCAGGCTTCTTCCAACATGTTTTGATAAGATCACCTTTCTTTAACACAACATTTAACAGTAGAAGACCATCTAGGCAGGCACACCGTGTACTTTCTTTACCATTTTATCTACTTGTATGTCAATTGCAGATATGTGTGTGTGTGAGAAAACATTATTGTCCAGAACATGCCTTTCAGCCCACAAACTCTGTACCAAACATGTCAATTTAGTCTCTGCCCATTTTTTTGCCCACTTACAATTCTCAGTGTATCCATTTGCCCATCTATAAAATCTCTTAAATGTCACCGTCTTATCTGCTTCCACCACTACCTCTAACACGGCATTTCATGCATCCACCATTCTATGTGTATGGGGGATGGAAAAACCTTGTTCAGAATCTCTCCTTTAACAATTTCCCTTTCTGACCTTAAAGCTGCACTCTGGTTTTTAACATTTCCACCCTGGGGAAAAGGTTCTGACTATCTACCATATCTATGTATCTCATCATTTTATATACTTTGATCAGGTCTCCCCTTAACCTCTGAAGCTCCAGAGAAAGTAATCAGAGTTTGTCCAACCTGTCCTTATAACTAATATGTTCTGATCCAAGCAATGTTTGGATAAACCTCTTCGACACCCTCTTCAACACCTCCACATCCTTCCTGTAATGGGTTCATCAGTAATACACACCAAACTCCAAATGCAGCCTAACCAAAGCTTTTATAATGCTGCAACATGACTTTTATACTGAATGGCTCGACTGATGAAGGCAAGCATACCGATACATCTTTGTTGCCACTTTACTTGTATGGCCTCTTTCGGGGAACTATGAGCGTGGACTCCAAGATCCATCCCTCTGTATATCAATGTTGTGAAGGGTCTTGTATTATCTTAGTTCCAGAGGTCATAGACCTAATTTATTCAATCTTTCTTTGTCAAATATTCCCTTCATTTTATGGGTCTATCCAGTGAAACTCTCCTGTACCATTCCCAAGGCAAGTGTGTCCTTCCTTAACAGTGTAGTACAGTTAGGCTAATGTCCAAAATGAGAAGCCTGTTTTAATTATTTAAATATCGCCTGATAATATATGGGTGAGGCAAGTAAAATATGCATTAGTCATGTTAACTTATGCGAGCCAAGGTAGCATTTTGAAGCAAAAGAGGATTTTGATTTCTAAAGCACATTCCAAGGCTTTAACATCATCGGATGCTTTCATGGCTTTGAAGTCCGGTTGCTGTAGGAATAGAAGAAAGGTGGCAGCCAGTTTGCACACAGCAAGGTTCCCCAGACTGTCATGAGCTTACTTGGCAGGCTTGTTTCACCAATCTTGCTTAATATTGGCCTGGACTTAAAAGGGCAAACTACCCTGCTCTCTTTCAAAATGGGCATGCATCTCTTGCAGTCATCTGAACTATTATCAGTTTAACATCTCGGATGAAAGACCGTATCTCCTGATAGTGTGGCACTCCTCCAACACTGAAATCTTAGCGTGGATTGTGTGTTTGGCTCCAGTGCAATTTTGAAATGATAACATTTTGAATAAGTGGGAGATTGCTATCATTCTGTTGAGACGGGCAGAGTGGAGCAGTGCTGTTGTTGCTTTCCCTGATTTATTTCCAGATCAAGCAGGCCTTTGAATCAGATACTTCAATTTATTTAAACCTGTTTATTTCCAAATTAAGTTTTGCCCATGGGGTATTTCTGAACCAAAAAATGATGACTGGTTAATGGAATTTGAGAGAGAAGCTAGCTGTTATTACTTTATTATCACATACGTCAGGGTGCTATCCAATTCCTCGTTTGCAAGGGCGGTACAGTGGCGCAGCGATAGAATTGCAGCCTCGCAGCACCAGAGACCCAGGTACAATCCTGACTATGGGTGCTGTTAATACATTCTCCCCGTGACTGCGTGGGTTTTGTCCGGGTGCTCCGGTTTCCTCCCACACTCCAAAGACGAACAGATTTGTAGGTTAATTGGCTTCGGTAAAATTATAAAAGGTCCCTAGTGTGTGTAGGGTAATGCTAATGTACCAGCTGGTCAGCACGGACTCGGTGGGCCGAAGGGCCTGTTTCCGAGGTGCGTCTCGAGTCTAAAGAAGCTAATGATAGATACAATAATAAATATGAATACCAAATAACAGAATGATGTAATGATTACAATTCTTTTAATTAAAAAAAACTTAAAAAAAAAAAAAACTTAAATGGAAGAAACAAATGAGCAACAGTAGAGTATGTGGCAGGAACATCACATGAAGGTGGAGTGAAAAAGGTGGTTCAGGTATTTGGATATCTGGGCTTTCAAACTCCGAGGAGCTCCCAGAAGGTGGAAGAGAGACAGTGATCAGGAGGCATCCTTGGTGATATATTCAGCCTTCCTGGTGCAATGCACCATGACAATGGACTGGATGGAAGTGGTGAGCCTATTATGGACTGGGCTGTGTTCACCACTCTGTGCAGATGCAGTCAGTCAACTGCAGAGCAGTTGCCATACCAGGCTGAGATGCCTTCTGGCAGAATACTTTCTGAAGTTGAAGGGAGTCTTTGTGGACATTCCAAATCTTCTTGGACACCTAACAGAGTAGGCACTGTTGATCAGTGTGAAGAGACCAGTTTTGGAGCTCTTGACCAGCAGCTCCAGTGATGGTGACAGTAGTGCAGCGCTGCTCCACCTCCCGCTTCCTTGGGTCAACAAGCATTCTTTTTGGGGGGGGGGGGGGTTTCCTTGATGATATTAAGGGTTAGATTGTTGTTCTAATACCATGACTCAAAGTTCCCAATCTCCTTCCTGTACTACTTCTCATACCTGGTGTTGATCCTGCCAACAACAGTGGTATCTTTGGTGAATTTGGAGATGGAGTTGGCACTATATTTGGCAAGAGTCATGTGTGTATAGGAGGTAGAGCAGGGGACTGAGCACACAACCCTGACCCAGCACCAGTGCCGAGGGTCTATCTGGACATAGCATTCATATGTTGTCCAGAACAAGGGGTCACAGTTTAAGGGTAAGGGGGAAATCTTTTAGGACCGAGATGAAAAAACATTTTTCACACAGAGAGTGGTGAATCTCTGGAACTCTCTGCCACAGAGGGTAGTTGAGGCCAGTTCATTGGCTATATTTAAGAGGGAGTTAGATGTGGCCCTTGTGGCTAAAGGGATCAGGGGGTATGGAGAGAAGGCAGGTACGGGATACCGAGTTGGATGATCAGCCATGATCATATTGAATAGCGGTCGGTGCAGGCTCGAAGGGACGTATGGCCTACTCCTGCACCTATTTTCTATGTCTTGCAACATAGGAAAAGATGGTACTAAACCTGTCCTCCAGCATCTCCGATAGACTACCCAGGAACAACTAATCTCATTTAATTGTGTTTTGAAGGTTTATTTCGCCTCTTAAGATTTTCAGATAAAGTCTTCAAAGGAGACGGAGGTGTGGAGTCTGTTAAAGAGTAATCTAAAATATGCCTGACTCTAGTATGGTCTGATGGATTAAACATTAATCAGGGTAATATTGTGATGGAGGTTACCTTGACCAGCTGTCTGAGTGTGGGTGTATTTAATCTCACTGTAAATGAACATGATTGCCTGACAAATAGTGAATGAACCATACAAATCTAAACAGTCATATGATTAATCTAACTGATACATTCACCCTTGGCAATGTGTACAAAACAGAACAATAAGCTGATTAATATTGTCTGAGACCAGCATGGCTGGAGAGATAATAGAAATATAGAAAATCGGTGCAGGAGTAGGCCATTCGGCCCTTCGAGCCTGCACCGCCATTCAGTATGATTATGGCTGATCATAGATCATAGTCTTGTACATTTGCTGGAAAAATTATGGGATGCATCCCTACAATTTTATATTTATATTTCAAAGTATAATATGTATATATATATTTACGTGACCTGGTTTCTTTCAATTTAGGCTTAGTTTGTAGGTGCAGTGTGGGAACAGGCCCTTCGGCCCAACATGTCCGCACTGCCAGTGACCACCCTGGACACTAGTGCTAATTTACACACTAGGGACAATTTACAATCTTTACCGAAGCCAATTAACCTCCAAACCTATACGTCTTTGGAGTGTGGGTGGAAACTAGAGCACCTGTGGAAAACCCACGCAGTCACAGAGGAGAAGGTACAGATTCCATACAGTCGGCACCCGTATTCCGGCTCAAACCCAGATCTCTTGCACTGTAAGGCAGCAACTCTACCGCAGCACCATCAAGCCGCCCCTACTTGTAAATAAGGAGCTGAAACGTATGCAATCTACATTCCCTTCTGAAAAATGTACATTCTCACATGAGAGACAAGTTCGCATTTCAAAAGCCTTGTATACATTTCCACCCACACAAAACAGAAAATAATCAGTAAAATCTTTCCCATGTAAGTGGCTCGAGCTAATCTCTCTTTTCGTCTCTGCGCTTTATACCTGTTGCTCATATCTGCTTAGTTTAGAGGTGCAGCATGTAAACAGTCCCATCAGCCCACCAAATTTGTGCCAGTTCACCTGTTAACACACTAGTTCTGTTATCATCAATTCCCTACACACTAGGGGCAATTTACAGAGGCCAGTTAATCTGCAAACCTGCACTTCCTTGGGATGTGGGAGGGAACCGGAGCACCCGGTGGAAAACCCATGGAGTCACAGGGAGAACATGCAAACTCTGCACAGACAGCACTGGAGGTCAGATTCTAACCCGGGTCTCTGTGGCTGTGAGGCAGCACTCCACCAGCTGCGGCACTGAGCTGCCCAGAATCCATTTATAGTTATTTTACCAGAGTAAGCATGTATTCACAAGGGGATGGGATAAATTTAAAAGGAAGGCATTTGATAATTATGGAGAAAAAGCAGGGAAGTCGAGCCTATTAGATCTAATCTAATCTAATCTAATCTATTTGGAAGGTCCTTTCTAACAGAAACGTACAGACACACTCCAAAGTTAATTGGTTTGGTATCAATGTTAAATTGTCCCTAGTGTGTGTAGGGTAGTGATAATGTACGGGGATCGGTGTTCAGTGCGGACTCGGTGGGCCTGTTTCCGTGCTGTATCTCTAAACTGAAAAGGTATATTCATGGTGTCTTTTTAAATTTAAAAAAAAAAAAAAAAAAAAAAAAATCTTATCGAGATAATTTGTGTTTTGATGTTTGGACAGAACAGCCTCGCCTTATGTGCGTTCTAGCCTGCAGCAGTTATTCAAGCTATGGTTTCAGACCAACATGCATGTGCAAATCTGTGAGCTGTGTCTGACTCACGCCTACCTTGTACATTCATCAGGTGTAAATGGAATAGAATGTTATGTTGTCTGGTAATGTCAGTACTTGTCAAGTTCAATAGCAAACCAAAAACAACTCACCTGACACATTTGATTATGATGAAATGTTGACTTTGGCTATCGTGAAAGCAGTCATTCAACAAAAGTGCTTTGTGTTAAGTAAGTTTTACTAAATTCAACCAGACTTTACATTATCTAAACTTAAATAGACATTCCAATCTAGGCGGTCAGGAAACGGGACTCGATTGGCAAAAGTGCTTTACGTTTAAGTAACTTTCATTTTAACTTGCTAACAAAAATGCAGCTTGTTCCCAGAAAAGGGAATGTTTGAGCCATTTTAATTCGGTTTACTTTTTTGCCTCCACAGATCAAGATGTGTGATTTCTTGAGGGATCAGGAAGCCCCTGTCGTTTTGGAATCACGAGGCATGCTTAAGGTAAGGTTTAACATAGCGAGACAAACGACTATTGCAACATACTTAAATAATGTAAGAGCATGTAAGCCTTTCAAGCCTTGGAGAATGTGTTACAGCGTGCATAGGCTTTTTATTTCAGCCAAGTGTGTAGAGATTTAAAACTAATTCTGTTGTCAGAAGGAACATCTGGAGCCCAAATTTCTGTCAAAAATGGTGTAAAGTTCGGTGCCTGTTTACAAATTTGATTAGTACAGGTGTCGGGGGTTATGGGGAGCAGGCAGGAGAATGGGGTTAGGAGGGAGAGATAGATCAACCATGATTAAATAGTGGAATAGACTTGATGGGCCGAATGGCCTAATTCTGCTCTCATCACTTATGACATGTTAATTATTATCATTCATTCACTTCTTAAAATCGTAATTGCTGTTCCTTGGATTAATCGAGGAGTTTGCATAGGAGATTTTTATGGTGCTGATAAGTTTTGAAGAAAAGTTTTACTGTTGACTTGTGTGCAATAGACATTATCTACAAAGCAAGTAGGTTGTTTGGCTTTGGCTTTGGAACATTCTATCACCATGGATTAAGGCTATAACAACAGTATTCTAGTTCGGTGTGATACAGGTGCTGGACAATTCCTTTAATATTTAATTGAAGATATATTTTCTAATCTTCCTCCAAAGATGATCTGATTAAACAATGACAAAGGATGCAAGCCATTCCTTATGAATGAGCGTTTTTCTCTTATTCTAGATTAATGTTTCTTTGAAAATAAGGACACAAAGTGTTGGAGTAAGTCAGCAGGTCCGGCAGCATTCCAGGCGGTGACATTTCAGATTGAGACCCTTTTTCATACCGTAGAAGGGTCCTAACCCAAAACGTCGCCTATTCATGTACGCAGGGATGCTGCCTGACCTGGTGACTTACTCCAGCACTTTGTGTCCTTTTTTTGTAAGCCAGCATCTCCAGTTTCTTGTTTCTGCTTATTAATATTTCTTTAGGCAGGTTCTTGTTAAAACAGGATGATTTGACAACTTTTTAGTTATTCATCCAAAACCTTTAATTGCCTAGCAGTTTGCTGAACTACCCAAATTAAATCATGCGAACGCATTGTGTAAGTTGGAATGTAAAGTATTAGTGTGAGCATGTTCCACCCTTTAGTTCTATGTCATCGTTCTATGTCCATAGAACAATGCTCAAAAGGTGGCCTCTTATCCCAGGGTGCCTTTGCCACCCCTTTTGACCCATCCCTTATTACATTTTCCAAATCTGTTTAGTTTACTTTATCGTCAAGGTACAATGAAAAGATTTTGCATGCTGACCAGTCAGTGGAAAGACTATACATGATTACAATTTAGCCACCCACACTGTACAGATACACGATAAAGAAAATTACGTTTGATGCAAGATAAAGTCCGATTAAAGATAGTCCAATAGTTACACGTAGTATATGGTTAACTTCCTTCTAAAGTCATAACTGAATCCACTTGGGTAGACGCAAAATGCTGGAGTAACTCAGCGGATGAGGCTGATTAGATTCTTGATTAGCTTGGGGGATATGGGGAGAAGGCAGGAGAATGGAGTTAGGAGGGAGAGATAGATCTGCAATTATTGGATAGCGGAGCAGACTATATGGGCCGAATGGCCTAATTCTGATCCCATCACATGAGCTTTCACCGACTTTTCACGTTGTACATTTAAAATCATTTCAATTTCTTCCATGCAGTGTTCACTATTTTGTAGTCTGGAAATAAATGCAAAAGATACTTTAATCAGAAACAAACCGTATAAAGCATACATCAGTTATATCAGTAGACTACTGGATGAGTAATTCTACAAATGTTTAACTCGTACCATGCTTGGCGTTCCAGTTTACACAATGTGTGGGTGTGTTTTCATTGTATAGTCTGATGAATTTGTAGGTAATTCAAGTTTCTAGATAATCGCTTGGGGGGTGGGGAGAAAAACTCCATCCAGTTTAACAATGCAGTGTTCATGACTCTGGAATGGTTTACATGTTTTATTACAGTTTAATCTTGATCAACATTTTTTTTTTTTCTTTAATTTAATTCCACAACTTCTGCGTCACATCAGATTCATTGCTGTCAAGGATCTAGGCTCAAATCCAGCCAACAAGATCTTGACCAGAGAATACAACCAATTGGTGTGAAATGAGTTGTCAAAATTCTGCAATGAATCAGCCAGTGTGTGTGTGTGTGTGTAAATAAAATTGATATTGCTGTAGAAAGGAACTGCAGATGCTGATTTATATTGAAGATAGACACAAAGTGCTGGAGTAACTTGGCAGGCCCAGCATCTCTGTAGTAAAACTTGGGTGCCGTTTCAGATTGTGATCCTTCAGTCTGAAGAAGTGTCCCAACCTGAAACGTAATCCATGTTTTCTCTCCAGAGATGCTGTGCTGCCTGACCCGCTGAGTTTTAATATAGATATTCTGCTCGTATGTGGTGAAGCATGTAGCACTACAATTTTGCTTTTCAGTCCATATTTGCCAGCTGACTTCAAGTGTTTCCAGAATTTCCTGTTTTTAATTTCAGAATTCTGGCATCAGTAATTAAATTTTTGTTAACACACACCAAATATTCACACATCAATACACTCATTGTCCCTCACTTGCAGAATTTTTAATGTCACCATTGGTACTAGTTTTGAATGATGTTAATTTTGAATCTCTTCTAGTAGCAAGTGGAAATGGCAAATAATTGTTTGTAAATTAAATGTAATATAGTTGCAAGTTCTTAAGAACATTTGATTTCCTTTTTCAGCGCCAATCAGCATTTGACATGCATGAGGCATATGATACTGGACTTGACAGATTCCTGTCACATTTGGATGAAGAGCAGAGTGTGCAAGAGGTTCCAACAGGCATGTCCGCACTATTAAATGGTAAAGTACTTCAATAACTGGAAAATATTCATCTTTAACTGTTATCTCAGTAGAATGGCACATGTAATGCTGCAAGAGGATCTCGGCTTGGGGGGGGGGGGGGTCCACAGAGACCAGAGAGGGACCATTGGGGACTAAATGGAACACTTTGTAACTTTCGGCGCACTATATGTGGCGACTCTTTGCATACATTGTGTATGCAAAACAAAGAATCTCGCTGTGACATGTCACATGTGAAAATAAAGTATCGTTCATCTTCTTTCAATTTTGGTCGCCTTGTTGAAGGTATTGGTGCAGGGTTTGGTTGATGAACATATCGCCAGGGCTGGCATTTATAAATGCAAATCTCTGTAAAGGGCACAATGCTGGAGTAACTCGGCGTGTCAGGCAGTACCTCTGGGGTACATGGATAGGTGAAGTTTTGGGTCGAGACCCTTCTTGAAGGATCGTTGCCCAAAACATCTCCAGTCTGAAGAAGGATCCC
The DNA here is from genome assembly GCF_028641065.1 of Leucoraja erinaceus. Taxonomy (NCBI): domain Eukaryota; kingdom Metazoa; phylum Chordata; class Chondrichthyes; order Rajiformes; family Rajidae; genus Leucoraja; species Leucoraja erinaceus. The sequence continues at coordinate 47,742,349 of NC_073389.1, forward strand.
AGCCCAAAATGACAATTAACCATGTTCCCCTGAACCAAGCTGCCTGACCCGCCAAGTTTCCCCAGCATTTGTGTCCTCTTGTGCCAATCAACATCTGCAATTCCTTGTTTCCACACTTCTCTTGTCTGTATTTCAATTCTAATTTTCTGCCGGTTCAGGAGTTGGAGGTGTTGTATTTGACCGCAATACTCGATTCTTTAGTGGGGTGGGGGTGGGAGATGATTTGCTCATTCTAAACCTCTGGATGTTACTGAAGGTTCGGTTTCAGCAGAGTTGAATGTCCACATGGGTCAGCTGGTTTTCTTTTTGGCAATCTCATCTTCAACCCGGTACGATGGTGCAGTGTCGGAGACCCGGGTTCGACCCCGACCACGGGTGCTGTCTGTACGGAGTTTGCACGTTCTCCCCGTGTGCTGCGTAGATTTTCTCTGAAATCTTTGGTTTTATCCCACGCTCCAAAGACATACAGGATTTGTAGGTTAATTGGCTTGGTAAATGTAAAATTTGGCCCTAGTGTGAGTACATTAGTGTTAATGTGCGGGGATCGCTGATTGCTGGATCGCTGGATTTCCCTTTTTTCAGAAATGATCTGATCGCTAAATGCAATCGCTTTCAAAATTAAACTTTCATTTCCCCTAAGGCTCAATGCTGTGGTTATATTTGCATGGAATTACCAGATTCAGCATTGTGCAGTCCATTTTTGTTCCAGGAAGGAAAAGTAGAACTAGAACAGAAGTCGGCTGGAATCTGAAATGAAACAGAAATGTTGGAAGAACTCGACTAGTCAGTTAGCATCTGTGGGGAAAAATAAACCAGTCTGTGTTTTGGGTCAACGTGGTTCTGGGGCAATAAATTAATGATATTTCAGTGCCAGTTCTGAGGAAGGGTCACTACCAAAAAATAATGACTGGTTTCTCATTCCAAAGATGCTGCTTGACTGTCTGAGTTCTTCTAGCATTCATGGTTTTTATTGCATCATTGTCCCCTCACTGTTCGCCATTATAACATATTGCAATGACAGTAACCCAGCTTGCTGTGAAATTCTAAGGTCCCATTTTGACTTTGAACTTCTTTCTCATTATGTTTGTGAGAACTCTACTCCACTCCAATCCAATATTTTCATCAATCAACTATGATACCAAGCCAAGTATCTGTCTCCAGTATCCAAGGGCACTATTCAGAAGAAGAATTAAGGATAATTATCCCTGGTGTCCTGCTCTTGTTTTGTTGCCAAACCAGTATTTGGAAAAGCTTGTTGTGTACAAGGGGGCTACATTACAACAGTGACTCCATTGGCTTGAAAGGGCTTTGAGATATTCTGAAAGGCATTTGGAAATGTCCATATTAATCGTGTGCTTTCTATAAATAATTGCTAATCTCTTTGTAACCTGTGTCACTTTTGATGAAGTGACTATTTTAATAAATTTGTGTGCAATGGTTGGAACTCCAGCCACTTTAAATGTTTATCTTAAAAAATGACTTCATGTAGTTCTTGAGTCAGATTGATGTATCCAGAATATCAACAAAAGTAAACATTGTAATTTAACACTTGACTCGTGGATTGTCATTTTCATTTGTCAAAAAGGGAGAAAGATTAAAATATATAACACGTTTATATTTCCTCTTTCGAGGGAATTTTTTTTTTCGTGGTGAAAATATGATTCCTCGCAGCTTATTTTTGTTGTCTCACTCACTGTAGATGTTGGAGCCAATGAAGTACCGCTCCTTACGCCAGTCAGCAAGGCTGTTATGAGCCAGGCACTCAAGGAGAGCTTCAGTGGTTTTGTCAAGGAGAGGCGACGTCTTGGTATCCCAAAAGGTAACCAGTTTTACAGTAGTCGCTGTGTTTAATAAAATGAGAATAAAAGGATGTGCCTTTAGAATGGAGTAGTGGAAGAATTTCTTTACAAGTTACAGTAGCAGAATTAGGCCATTTGGCCCATCAGGTCTTCTCTGTCATTCAATCATGGCTGATCTATCATTCCCTCTCAGCCCCATTCTCTTGTCCTCTCCCCATAACCCATGATACCCGTTCTAAGTATGAATCTATCTGCACCTTATTGAATTCCACAGATTCACCACACTGACTAAAGAAATTCCTCCTCATCTCCTTTCTAAAGGTACGTCCTTTTATTCTGAGGCTATGTCCTCTGGTCCTAAACTCCCACTAGTGGAAATATCCTCTCTACATCCACTGTATCCAGGACTTTCACTATTTTGTAAGTTTCTATGACCTATTTTCGTGCCATGTCGTTATATGACTAAGTTATGACTCGGATAATTTGACGCAATTCCTACCACTCGCAGGCAGGCTGAGCAGAAGGAGGAAACTAAATTCATAATAGGAAACAGTTTTCAAGATGAAGATGCAATTTCCTTTAGGAAAGTGGAAGGACACATTGAGTACCCTCTCTGAACCGTTGCTAAGTGACGCTTTCTGAGAAACATGTAGTTATGAATGGTGAATACAATCGGAGGGGAACTCTTTTCTTTGACCACACGTCTGAATGAATCACCAGCTTCAATTGAATGAAAGAAGCTGACTTAACATTTTATTTCTCTTTAACTCCCCTCCCCCTCCCTATTTTTGGAAACCGCAATGTTAATTCCCTTTTTAAACAACCTGGGTAGCGCAAGGGCAGCACGATGGCGCAGCGGTAGAGTTGCTGCCTTACAGCGCTTGCACAGCCGAAGACCCAGGTTCGATCCCGACTACGGTTGCTGTCTGTACGAAGTTTGTACGTTCTCCTCATGACCACGTGGGTTTTTTTCCACAGAGATCCTCGGTTTTCCTCCCACACTCCAAAGACGTACAGGTTTTGGATTAATTGGCTTGATATAAGTAAAAAATTGTCCCCAGTGTGTGTAGGATGGTGTTTGTGTGGAGGGATCACTGGTCAGTGTGGACTCGGTGGGCCGAAGGGCATGTTTCCACGCTGCATCTCGAAACTAAACTAAAGATTAGCACAAAGAATAAATGTATTAATCCATTCGCTACCCATGTAGGAAAAACCTGGACCTGGTCTTAAACTGAACCAAAGAATTCTGTCTTTGAGAAACTGAACAAATGATTAGTCTATCTTGAGAAGGAGATTTTAGTTGAAGCTTTGCAGTAACTCTACATTTGTCATTTGTTTCCAGACCCTCACATTTGGACTGAACAGCATGTTAATCAATGGTTACACTGGGCCGTGAATGAATTCAGTCTGCAAAATGTCAACTTCCAAAAATTCTACATGATGGGTCAAGTTCTTTGTGATCTTGGGAAAGAATGTTTCCTGGAGCTGGCACCTGACTTCATTGGAGACATCCTCTGGGAACACTTGGATCAACTAATGAAAGGTACAGTGGTGTCCTGAAATAGTTCCTGGAAGAAACAAAATGAAGCATGAGATTCAAAATACACAGCGCTTCTTAATTCAGGAGAAACCATTGTGTATTATTTTAAAATGTTTACTTATGGATGTAATGAAGGACATGTTGGCCGGTGTGGGCATGTTGTTCCAAAGGGCCTGTTTCCACACTGTATCATGCCAGGACTCTTATGGATACTTTTTTTTTAATTAAAATCCAATCTTTGCCCTTGCCCTTCTCTCCAGTATAATAATCTTCTGTTATTATAGTCCTGCAGCATGGAAACTGGTCCTTTGGCCCAACTCATCCACGCCAACCAAGTTGACCCATCTAAGCCAGTCCCATTTATCCTTGTTTTGCCTACATCCCTCTGAACCATTCATATCCATCCATGTACCTGTCCAAATGTTTTCCAATGTTGTAATTATACCTGCCTCAATTGCATTCTCTAGCAGCTACATTTGTTGTTCACAAATACTTTGTCTCGATTGGGGTAGCGCGGTGGTAGAGTTGCTGTCTTTGCAGCGCCAGAGACCAGGGTTCAATCCCGACTACAGGTGCTGTCTGTACGGAGTTTGTACGTTCCCTCGATGACCGCGTGGGTTTTCTCCGGGTGCTCCAGGTTTCTCCCACATTCAAAAGACCTTTGTAGGTTAATAGGCTCCTGTAATATTATCCCTGGTGTGTGTAGGATACAGCTAGTGTATGGGGTGATCGCTGGCCGGCACGAACTCAGTGGGCCAAAGGGCCTGTTTCTGTACTGTATCTCAAGTCTAAAAGTCTAAAGCTTTTATGTGAATCCTGACCATAGATGTGACCATTCAATAACAAACCGCATCATCCTGCCCTTGTCAAGAATGCACACATGTGCTCCAGCAGTGACATGCACCAGGGAACCCTGCCATGTCTATATTACTTGGAACCTAGAGGCCAGGTCCATTCCATCTACCTCACCTTGGTAGAGGAGCAAACACCAGTGATCAAAGCTTAGATCTTCCAGAGTCTTACAACTCAGTTACCCACTGGATAAGCCACTTTGTTGGTCAGCTTTATGTCCAAGTCATCCATTAAAGCTCATTCTGTTTGTTATAAAGGTTTGTACAATCATATCCCCAATTCAGTTTGGCATCTACCAGATGTAAACTCTCTCACTTGTTCGCTAAAGTTGAAATGTTCACCTTAACTCACAATGTTATGGTGGCACTGGAGCATGGAGACTCTTTGTAAGGCCCCAGAGGGGAATCCACTATCATCAAATATAATCTCCCTACTTTTCAAAATCTCTCTTCCACTTGTTGATCCAGCACAACTCCATTATACTTGAGTTTGGCTTGATTGTATTCATGCATAGTATTATTTGATTTGATGGGATAGCATGCAAAACAAAGCTTTTTTTCTAGATGCAGTGTGGAAATAGGCCCTCGGGACAACCGAGTGTGTGTCAACCAGCGATCCCTGCACACTAACACTATCCTACACACACTAGGGACAATTTACAATTTTACCAAGCCAATTGATCCTACAAACCTGTACGTCTTTGGAGTGTGGGAGGAAACTGGGGCTCCCAGAGAAAACCCACGCAGTTCACAGGGGGAACGGACAAAATCCGTACAGACCACACCTGAACCCAGGTCCCTGGCAGTAAATCTACTGCAACACCACCGTGCCGCCATTGTACCTTGATACGCGTGACATTAATAAACGTAAAGCTGAGCATCCTCTTTCACTAAGTGGCCTTGCTTTTTGTTTTACAACCTAGCCAGTGATACAGATCAAGTAAGGAATGAGATTGCAGAAATTCATTTTGACGCAGGCCCTCACACTCTAAGCTATACTTGAAGATGCCAGAGGACTAATTCACTTCAACACGTTTGATCGGAAAAATGATTTGGTGAATGGGATTTGACTTGAATCCCTTTGGACTGTCCAAGCTGTTAACTGCAGATTAGCACTACAAGAGCCATTTTACATATGGGTATTGAAACAAAGTGCAGGGGCGCCCCCAAGCTTTCAATTGTTTTTTTAAATGATAAAACCCAGCTGCACACGTACTACATCTCATTTTGAAGCATTTGTTTCTGTCAGCCGGTTTGTTTTCACTTTTAGTTGGTATCTTTGATTTCACATCACAGAACACTGAAAGGCTGAGGCGGAGACCAGACTCTTGAATGCTTTTGTGGCTTGTCTGATTCTTATCACTTTGTTTGTGATTCAGTTACTGCAATAAAGATCTTTCAAACCTTTTGGTTTCTACATGCGAAAAGTCTGCAGGTTTGCAAAATTGGTTTCAGATTCAGATTCAGATTAAATTTTAATTGTCATTGTCAGTGTACAGTACAGAGACAACAAAATGGTTTCTGGCATGCACTGAGTTCTGGATCTCGTATAGCCTGTCAAAATGACCGAGGCAAGTCCTTATGATGCAACTTACTGGGGAGAAACCCGAGATTCCAGTCAACCCTTGAGTGATCTCTCTGAAGTATTCTATTTCAATTTTTGTGATGTTAAAAAAAAAAAAGAAAAAAAGAATTGCCACGTTTATTAATTAATTTATTTTTTGTTCTAGGTTCCCAGGAATCATCTCAGCTGAACTATCCAGGGAACTCTGCTCTTATCAGTGGAAGCTCAAACTGGGTGGATAATAATTCATTTGGTATGTCCTTGCCAATTCCATTGAGTGGTACATTTTGACAATTACTTTTGTAGTCCAAGTGAACTGATTCCTTGTAATAAGATGAAAATGGGGTAGAAGATTGCAACCTTCACGTGGTCCGCCCTGTTTCAACGAATGCAATCAAATAAGATCAAATAGAACAAGTTGATCTACAACTTTAGGCTTGCGCAAGAAGATGAAAGTGCCTGTTTTTGTGATGCTTTGATCTCTGGCCACCAAGACACTCCATCTATTTTTTTTTAGAGCGGAAGGAAAGATCTTTTTGTATATTGCTGCCATGCAGGGTTATTAATGCTGATAATCACTAGTTATTTGTGTGGTGCAATAGAACTGTGGTCAGAAGTTTGCCACATGCTTCCCAAAACCATTTTATATGAATAGATTAGATTTCTTGTTTATGTCTGCCCAGAAAAATAGTCACAGGATGAATGCTGATTTTAACCGACTTTACTGATTTTTGATCTAAAGTGGTTTCCTTGACCCCAAATAAACGTTTCCTTCTCTGAATCAATATAAATTGACCTCTTAAAAACATTATGCAAGCCACTTTTCATATTACAGCTTATGGGAAAACTGTGTGTTTATTTTTCTGGCTTGGTGTTTGCAAGTGTAAGCAGGAGGTCAAAGCAAAATAGTTGATCAAGTTTCCAAGCTGTGGTCAGTTTAGTCAGCTCAATTGATGTGTAGTGGGTTGGAGAGAGAATGAACCTGGGGGAGTATATATACATATTGGAGCAACTCGAGCTGCCACATAGGAACCAAGTGGTGGCAGCCAACATAATACATTAAAAATAACTCCAGGTAATATTAGAAGTAACTGCTGATGTATTTTGAAGTCAGTTGGGTTTTTGTTGGCTGCATCCCAGTCAAAGAAAACAGTTTGTATATCATTCCTGACGATCTTTTCCTTCAAATATTTTTAGAATTCAACTCGAGTCAACCTCCGTGTGGGAGTCATGTCTCTGACTTTACTGGAAGTTTCCTCTCTGAGTTGTGTCAGATTTCGTCAGATTTGAATAACCAGGATTTTCTTGGCTTGAACCGCGACCTCTCGATCCTTGAGATGGGTTATTATTCCATGCAGCAAAAGCAAATGAGCGGCAGCAATCTGCACGTGGCTGCAACTGGCACTGGTGAGTATGTGCGGAGGTAGCTAAGTGATGAGATGAAAAGTAAAATGGCCGACCCTGTGGTAGCAAGGAGCTGGAGGGGGTGAACTATTGGTGGTGATAAAATTTAGGTTACTGCCTTCAAGGCCCGAGTAAAATATTTTATGCATTAGAACAAAGTGGCAGAAAGAAGGAATTTGAATAAGATACTGAAATCATTTTTATTTATTTATTAATATTTTTATTAGGAGCAATGTACAATAATATAAAACATGAATAGCATATTACATTTCCTGCACAACTTCTTATTTTTAATTTAATAATAAGAAAAACATAAGAAAAGCAAGAAACAGAAAGAGAATATTATATAAAGTAGTGACATTGTTAGATACTGAAATTATGACTGGTTATTTACATTGATGGGAGAAAGTAAAAAATGGGTTACAAAAAAGGATTTAAATCTGAAGTGATTAGGGATATCTTTCGGAAAGAGTCAAGAGTATTTAATTGTCACATGCACCGACAACAGAACAATTAAATTCTTACCTGCTGCAGGATATTGGGCTTGTAAATGTATGTGAATAATAATTTGATAACTTGATAACCCAAATACTGGTGCAAAAAATATAAGCCAAAATCCTTATACTAAAGACTGCCCATAGTTCATAGGTGAGATTAGTGTTGTGTTGAAGACCCTGAGGGTGATGAATCTCTAACTACCGTCCCAACTTTGTGGAGGTTTGATCACTAAGTAATTAAAGATGGGATGAGTTTTTTTTTCTTTGGAAAGAATGGGGAATTGAGGGCTAAGTGGGACAGATGAGTTGAGGGCTGAGGTAGATTGGGAGGTGGGGGTGGATGATGCTGCTTTCATAAGTCGTGAGTAGAATTAGGCCATTCGAAAATCAAGTCTACACTGCCATTCAATCATGGCTGATCTATCTTTCCCTCATAATCCCATTCTCCTGCCTTCTCCCCCTAACCTCTTACACCGTATTAATCAAGAATCTATCTATCTCTGCCTTAAACACTGACTTTAAGTATGATCATGTACATTCAGTATGATACTAAATGGAACTTTTTTTCTTCAGTTGAGACCATAAACCAAGGTTCTCTTGAAAGTATGGACAGCTTCGATGGTGCGGACCCCCTGTTGAAATCTTGGAACAGTCAGTCGTCTTTATGCGATGTGCAGCGTGTTCCTTCTCAAGACAGTTTTGAAGATGATTGCGCCCATTCCTTGTGTCCAAGCAAACCCAATATCTCGTTCAAAGATTACATCGAAGAGAGGAAAGACCCATTGGAACAAGGAAAACCTGTCATCCCTGCTGCCGTGCTTGCTGGATTCACAGGTAACAGACCCTTTGGTCATAGAACAGTAAAGCACAGAAAAGAGGTCCCATGGCCTACAATGTCCATGATGCCAATTTCAACTATTCTCCTCAGCGCACTCGTGATCCATATCTCTCCAATTCCCTGCGTATCCACATGGCTATCTAAAAGTCCCTTAAATGCCATTATGCTATCGATGCCCACTGCTCTGTGTCCCAAAAAAACCTGCCTCGCTCATCTCCTTCACACTTAGTTATTCTCATCTTAAAAGCTATGCCCACAAGTCTTTGATAATTGGAGTTATGGGACGAAGGCAGGAGAATGGGGTTGGGAGGAAAAGATAAATCAGCCATGATTGAACGGTAGTTTAGAATTGATGGGCCGAATGGCCTATTTTCTCCCAGAACTTGTAATTCCATTATTGGGGGGGGGGGGGGGGGGGGAGGTTCTGATCCTTATTTGCTTTGGTTGTTCTAAACCAATAAAGGAGGCATTGCTTTAAAGTTGAACAATTGCTATTCTGCCAGAAACTGTCAAATTTGAAAGAAAACAAACATTGTCTGATTTTGAAGAAGATTTCTATCTTCTAGGATGGAGGAGTTAAATGTCCTCCCTTTGTAGATCTACAATCTCTTTCATTCCGTAATCAGCCATTTTGCTTCTCGTATACACTAGTCAGCTATGACAAGCTAGTGTTTAGTATGGAGGTGCAGCATGGAGTCTGGTCCTTCGGCCCACAGAATCCCTGCCGACCATCAATCACCAACTCGCATTACTATGTTATCCCGCTTCCCCATCCACTCCCTATACACGAGGGGCAATTTAGAGGCCAATTGACCTACAAACTCGCACATCATTGGGATGTGGGAGGAAACCCACATGGTCACAAGGGAGAAAGTGCAAACTCCACACAGACAGCACCCGAGGTCAGGATCGGACCTGTGTCTCTGACGCTGCGAGGCAGCCACGCTACTAGCTGCGCCCCTGTGCCGCCCTGTGTAATTGTACCTTTGCAAGCTGTTCCTCCTCCTTCTAGGAGATGGGGAAACTGCTTATTTCTTCTTGCGTACTCCTGTTTTGTTTTACGCCATAATGAAAATTGATTGCCTTTTGCCAGAGAAAGTTGCTAGAATCCAGATCCGTGGTATTGAAAATATAACTTTCATCTTCTTTAATTTATTTGTACAGGAAGCGGACCCATTCAACTTTGGCAGTTCCTCTTGGAATTACTGACTGATAAATCCTGCCAGACATTTATCAGCTGGACGGGGGATGGTTGGGAGTTTAAACTGACCGACCCAGATGAAGTAAGGCTCTTCGTGTTGTCAGATTATTTGCGTGTGAAAAATGTGGTGTGGGCAGTCACACAAGAAACATAACAGAACAAGATAAATGCAATGCACTTGGCTGATTCTGAAGGCTACACTCTGAGAAGACAAAAGTCTGAAAATCTCCAAGTCCGACACTAATTAGTTTCTTCAGTTTTCAGATTTTTGGCATGGACCAACAAAAGTGAACTAAAAATGACTCTTTGCATTAACCAAGTTTAGATATGATATTACCAAATTAAACACTTGGGATTTTTTTTTTAAAGTGGATACATGTGGAAGTGTAAAATATGGAATTTTTTGGAGGTGTCTTTTGAATATAATGCCCCTGTCCCACTTGGGGAAACCTGAACGGAAACCTCTGGAGACTTTGCGCCCACCCAAGGTTTCTGTGCAGTTCCCGGAGGTTTTTGTCAGTCTCCCTACCTGCTTCCACTACCTGCAACCTCTGGCAACCACCTGCAACCTACGGGAACCGCACGGAAACCTTGGGTGGGGCGCAAAGTCTCCAGAGGTTTCCGTTCAGGTTTCCTAAGTGGGACGGGTATAAGGCATCAAATGCTTTCTGCATAAGTAGGACATATTGGCATCTTGTTTTTATTCTTCTTCAAATCTGTTTTCTCTCAAACTCCACTGGCAACATAACAAAAAGGATGCTGCCTGACCCATTGAGTTACTCCAGCATGTTGTGTCTATCTAACTAAAGTTCTGTTCACTGGCTAGTATTCACATTGTCCTTGCTTCAAGAGATGACACTTTTCTTCTTGTATCATGTGATGCCTGGTGCCAACATGACCTTGAAGATTAGAGCAGAGTTAAGGTGCTCCAGAAAAACGAATAGTCAGGACAAGGCATTACTCATTGAAGATAGGTACAAAACACAGGAGTAACTCGGCGGGACTTTTTTCCTCTCTCGGTTCCCCTGTCATGTACTATGTTTACATATTCACATATTCTGTTGTGCTGCAGCAAGTAAGAATTTCATTGTCCCATCCGGGACATATGACAATGAAACACTCTCGACTTGGCTTGGCATTTCAGGTTGAGACCCTTCCTCAGACTGGGAGTCGGGGAAGAGGGAAACTAGAGATATAGAAGGGTACAAAGAACATGTAAGGTGTGAAAAGGATAGATCAAAGCAAATTATTATCAATTTACCAGGTTCATTCTTGGATGAGGGAAAGATGACAAGGAGACATACAAACAGTAAAATGAATCGGAAGGACAGTGAAACTAGTATGGGGACTAGTGGTGAGGGAGGGCATGGGGAGAGAGGGAAAGCAAAGGTGACTTGAAGTTGGAGAAATCAATATTCATACCACTGGGTTAAAGCCTAGTAAACAAAAATTTAACTGCTCACTCAGTGTGTACAATGGATTTTAGAAGGTGATGCAAAAAGATCATGAGAGGTGGGAGAGATCGAGAAACTAATTATAGTTGCAGTGGACAGCCAACTCTTCTCCCAGCTAACTGCAGTCTATGCTACATTTTCCTTGATTTTAATTCCTATTTTCACACCTTACACTTGCTTATCTATGTATCTCCCTCTCCCCCGACATCAGTCTGAAAAGGGGTCTCGACCCGAAACGTCACCTATTCCTTCTAACCAGAGATGCTGCCTGTTACTCCAGCATTTTGTGTCCATCTTTGCTTCACACCTTTGTTTTGTTGGCCATTGTTTATTCCGGTCCCACGGGGATCGGTTATTTCCTGCCATTGTAGTACGAAACCCTAAAGCTTTTTCATTTCTTTTCCGCAAACACAGGTAGCTCGTCGGTGGGGCAAGCGGAAGAACAAGCCCAAAATGAACTATGAAAAGTTGAGCCGGGGGCTGCGTTATTACTATGACAAAAACATCATCCACAAGACGTCGGGCAAGAGATATGTCTACCGCTTCGTCTGTGACCTCCACAACCTTCTGGGATACACGGCAGAGGATCTTCATGCAATACTTGGAGTGCAACCAGACACTGAGGATTGATGCGTTTACTGTCGCTGCGTGGTTACAACTGCTAGCGGTGTGAATGTTACTGGTGTGCGGTCAACCCTCTGAGCTGGTCTGGTGCAGTGGGGACGCAGTGGTTACACAATGCGGAACGTTGCCACAGAGGCACCTTGCTTTTCCAAAGATACAACTGGTGACAAAACCTTTTTCCCCTGTGCTCTTACCTTTTGTAGAGTTGTGCAGTATTAACCAGTTATATCATCAGTTTAGCTTAGCAATGTGGTCATTTTTAAAAATATCCTTCTGATCTGAGAATTGCCAAATTGTAAAACGAGCTTTTAATTGAAAGAGCTCAACTTAAAAGCCATCTAGCAACAACTTGTTTAACATGGCGTGGGTAAGTTTGTTATTATAGTTTCAGACCAAAGACGTTGCCATAGTGGGAGGCTTTTATTTGCATGCACAGCACACTCTGAAGAGCATAATCCTGCCCTTCTGTGATATCTTGTCACCTGTGGCCAACTAATAATTCTGCACATGATACTGATCAGATTCCTATGTCAAAAATTAACTTGATATAGATACGAGTGGCTAGATTTACATTTTGTGTCCGCAAAAATGTAGGGGGTTTGCAGACGACAACGAATTCTCATTTGTGTTTATTACTTTGCTAAATCAAACGATTGCTCAAGGTCAACTTCTGCTAAACAAAATGTGGCAGTATTAAACTGTGGCCTAGCAACTATCAGTAAATATTTTAACAACATTTTACATGAGATCGCCCATGTTTTTTCGTTATTTGTAGCAATGGTCACTGCTTGTAAATCCCAAAATGTTTCCATCTTTTTTTTAAATTCCACCTATTGCTCCAAATGGTGGTGTTCCTCCAACATGTCCACTTTACCAGGTATGTGAAAGGTATCATTTTAAAAATCAAAGTGTAAATATTGCAACACAACCGTACAAGTCTCTGGCAGCTGCTTCCTATCACAGGTCTTTGCTGCCAAGGTTGGGTCATTGTGAAAGTCAACAAACGCATGCTTTTCAGAACGCAATAAGGAGACGGCAGCCTCTTCAGTGTGGCATTCAGCGGAAGTATATTGTCAGAGACGCTTTTTTAAATTTTTCTTGAGTTTCTGTAAATATTTCATAACTATGGCTTAATAGTAGGGATGCAACACAAATATTTTTGATACCTCTCCGCACTTTCAATGTAGTAGCTACCCATTGATTCCGTGGTTATTCAATGGAAAAATTAAATAAAACTTGTGCATGACTGGGTCATGGATTGCAAGCTGGTTCCAGGAGATAGATGCTCATTTAATGGAACCGATCTTTAATTATCAAAGTGATTAAAATGAATGTAAAAGTTTTTTTTTCTTTAGATGTTATCCCCTGTAATACCTCAAACCTGTTTTCAGAAAGAGCCTCAATGCAGACTTTAAATAGTCCAACCTGAACGTACCAGTTAGCTACTGAAATGCTTTCATTCTAGACCCAAACTTTCTGCATGCTAGCTCACTTTAGGACAGGATAGAAGGGGACTAATTTTTACACATAAATTATAACCCACCTCTGGGCTGATGTTGCAGCTGGTTATCTGCACTGAATCTTAAAATTGTTTTAAATTGAATGAGTGAAGAAAGTCTTTTGATACCATAAGGTTTTCTGAATGCAAAACAATGTATAGTTTTTTTTTTGTATAGTGATGAGAATTTGAACATTAAATATCAATTGTTTGTATAAATGGTTGTGGTTTTGATATATTTTTGAAATAAATCCATTTCCTGAAATAACTGTTGTACTTTTTTTTTTAAATTGCAAACTGCGAGAATTAAACATGACTCAAATCTTTATAATGTAGACTATAATCAAAAGTATTTGTAACCAAAGGTCAGGGCCTGATGGAAAATAAACTAGCCTTAGATGATATTTCCACAGACAACATGGTTTGTCATTGCATTATTATTTGCTTTATATTCTCATAAGCAAAGTGCATGGGCAGATCATCTTGTGTTTTAATAAAAAAGAGGTTGTACATGCAAGGGTTGCTCAGGGATTGGTGATTTGAATGAAGTGTACAAGTTCCTGAGTCCTTTTAACATGGTGGAATTGGGGCAGGCATTTTCTCTTGCTCTGTGGTTCCAGTTTATAGATTATCTTTTTAATAAAAATCTTGACCTACCTCTATTTCTCTCTGTGTGGCAAGAAACTGCAGATGCTGGTTTAAATCGAAGATAGACACAAAATGCTAGAGTAACTCAGCGGGCCAGGCAGCATCTCTGGAGAGAGGGAACGGGTGACGTTTTGGGTTGAGACCCTTCGTCAGACTGATGAAGTTCTCTCCTACTTTCAGTCCTGACTTGCAACGTTGCCCATCTTTTTTTCTCCAGAGATGATGTCTGACCCGTTGAGTCACTCCAGCACTTTGTGTCTATCTTCGATGTAAACTAGCATCTGTCTTCTTTTCCACAGATGACATTAAGTTTCTCGAGTGTCAGTGTTGCAATGCCTTGGGGACATGCCTTGGGGACATACAAATGCATCCAAAGCACTTAAATGGGCATACTGTATTTTTATCAACTGATCATAAAAATGTGATGACATTTATATAATGCCTTAATTGTAGTACCATGTGTCTGAATCCTTAATTCTTGATTCCTTGAGGACTTTCATATGAAGAAAGACTGGATATGACTTGGCTTGTACTCGCTAGAATTTAGAAGATTGAGGGGGGATCTAATAGAAACTTACAAAATTCTTAAGGGGTTGGACAGGCTAGATGCAGGAAGATTGTTTCCGATGTTGGGGAAGTCCAGCACAAGGGATCACAGTTTAAGGATAAAGGGGAAATCCTTTAGGACTGAGATGAGAAAAACATTTTTCACACAGAGAGTGGTGAATTTCTGGAACTCTCTGCCACAGAAGGTAGTTGAGGCCAGTTCATTGGCCATATTTAAGAGGGAGTTAGATGTGGCCCTTATGGCTAAAGGGATCGGGGGGGTATGGAGAGAAGGCAGGTGCAGGATACTGAGTTGGATGATCAGCCATGATCATATTGAATGGCGGTGCAGACTCAAAGGGCCGAATGGCCTACTCCTGCACCTATTTTCTATGTTAAATAGTGTCATTAGATGAAAATATTATAGGAAATCGTGAGAGGAATAGATCGGGGAGATGCACAGTCTCTTGCCCACAGGATATGAATTGAGGGCTGGAGGACATAGGTTAAAGGTAAAGGGAAAGATTTAATAAGAATCTGAGTGATAACTTTATCACACAAATGGTGGTGGGGGCATGGAACAAGCTTGCCAGAGGAGGTAGTTGAGCAAGGGACTATCACACTATTTAAGAAACAGACAGGTACATGGATAGAACAGATTTGGTGGGATATGGGCCAAATGCGGGTAGGTGGAACTAATGCAACCGGGCATACATGTATTGGCTGGTGTGGGCAAGTCGGGCCGAAGGGCCTGTTTCCACACTGTATCACTCTGACTAATAAATGGTAAAAGGCCTTGTTAATAATAATGATATTGAATGATTTTACAATAGCGACGATTTAGGTCAATAGAAGAGGCTGGGCAAGGGTGGAGCAAAGCGACATTGTAAAGTTCTTTGTGACCACAGAGGTAAATCGGTACAATTCCTGCCTTCCAGCTCCAGAGACCCGGGTTTGATCCTGGGTGCTGTCTGTGCGGAGCTTGCATGTTCTCCCTGTGACCACGTGTGTTTGCTCCGGTTTCTTCCCACATTCGAAGCGTGCAAGTTTGTAGGTTCATTGGCTTCTGGCTTCTGCAAATTTTGCCTAGTGTGCCAGATAGAACGTGTAGCGTGATCATTGATCGACGTGGGCCGAACGGCCTGTTTCCACACTGTATCTCTAAACTAAACTAATATGTTGGATACTTACCAAATATGGTAATTTCCTGACACTTGCAAGGTATGAATGTTATCAGCCTAAGCACCTGGTACAAATGGTTACAAATGCTCAGCCTTTTATGATAAATCAACATTTGGTATTCACGTTTACTTGCAGCTTTATTTGAAATTTCAGAATTAAATTTGTATTTCCAGCAATATTAGCACAGCCTTTAGATTATTATTCAAAAGCAAAAATGGAATTTTGAGATAAAGACACAAGGTGCTGGAGTTACACAGCGGGTCAGGCAGAATACCTGGAGAACATGGATAGGTGATGTATCGGATCGGGCCCCTTCTTCAGACTAATTATTGTTGGGGGGTGGGGAGACTGGTTGAATCATGTTCATAAGTTAAGGGAGCAAAATTATGCCATTTGGTGCATCAAGTCTACTCTGCCATTCAATCATGGCTGATCTTTTTCTTTCAACCCCATTCTTCTGCCTTCTCCCCATACCCCCTGACGTCCATACCAATCAATTCACTGATAGTTTTCTAGTATTGCCCACTTTAAAAAGTCCTGTTCCTCTGAGTCCTAGGATTTCCAATTGTTCATATCATCCTGAGGCAGGCCCGTTATTTATCCTGGGAACTGGCCACTGAAACTTCAGCAGGTAACAATGTGCATGGTTTGCAACTCAATTCATTACCATGGGGATTTTATGGCGGTGTGGAAGAACAGGTCCAGCAGGTAAGATATTTTCACAGGCTATTGTTCACTGATTCTCAACACCCCATGATGAGACACCATTACTTCCTGGCGGGAACATACAGTCCTTACAGCACTGCTGCACCCACCCAAACCATGTCTGATTGCGTAACATAAAGCAATTATGCCAGTGCCAAAAGACATCTTGTCCAATATCATGTGTGGGAAGGACCTGCAGATGCTGCTTTACACTGAAGATGGACACAAAATGCTGCAGTAACTCAGCGCGACTGGCAGCATCTCTGGATAGAAGGAATGGGTGATGTTTTGAGTCGAGACCCTTCTTGATCTCCAAATCTGAGGAAGGACATTATTGCCATAGAGGGAGTGCAGAGACGGTTCACCAGACTGATTCCTGGGATGTCAGGACTGTCTTATGAAGAAAGACTGGATAGACTTGGTTTATACTCTCAAGAATTTAGAAGATTGAGAGGGGATCTTATAGAAACTTACAAAATTCTTAAGGGGTTGGACAGGCTAGATGCAGGAAGATTGTTCCCGATGTTAGGGAAGTCCAGGACAAGGGATCACAGCTTAAGGATAAAGGGGAAATCCTTTAAAACCGAGATGAGAAGAACTTTTTTCACACAGAGAGTGCTGAATCTCTGGAACAAACTCTCTGCCACAGAGGGTAGTTGAGGCCAGTTCATTGGCTATATTTAAGAGGGAGTTAGATGTGGCCCTTGTGGCTAAGGGGATCAGGGGGTATGGAGAGAAGGCAGGTACGGGATACTGAGTTGGATGATCAGCCATGATCATATTGAATGGCGGTGCAGGCTCGAAGGGCCGAATGGCCTACTCCTGCACCTAATTTCTATGTTTCTATGTTTCTTCTCACCGTCTGAAATACTCCAGCATTTTGTGTCTATCTTCTATTATCCAATATCATCTCAAGTCTTAAGGGCCTGCCCCACTTAGCGATTTTTTTGGCGACTGCCGGCATCATTGACTGACGTATCAGGTCACCGAAACGTTTGCGGCGTGATGAGGCGTGATGCGGCGGTGACGCTGCGTGATGACGTTTTGAAGCGCGGTGTTTTTCCAAGTGTCGCAACGTTTTTTTGTCGCCACTTGATTTTGAAATGTTCAAAACCTTTTGGCGTCACAGATATGACGCCGGCAGTCGCCGAAAAAAATCGCTAAGTGGGACTGGCCCTTTAATGTTCAGTGAGTGAGCTGGTCATTCTGAGAATCTGCAGAAACAAGGAAATGCAGATGCTGGTTTACCAAGGAAAGACACAAAATGCTGGTGTAATTCAGCGGGTCAGGTGGTATTCAACCCATCAAGCCTACTCCATCATTCAATACTGGCTAATCTAAATTTCCTCTCAACCCCATTCTCCTGCGTTGTCTCCATAATCCCTGACATCCCTACGAATCAAGAATCTGGCAATCTCCGCCTTAAAAATACCCAACGACTTGGTCTCCACAACCGTCTGTGGCAATGAATTGCACAGATTCATCACCCTCTGACTAAAGAAATTCCTCCTCATCTCCTTTCTCAAGGTATGTTCTTTTATTCTGAGTCTATAGCCTCTGTTCCTAGACTCTTCCACCAATGGCAGCATCCTCTCCACATCCACTCTATCCAGGCCATTCATATTTCCTTGCCAGGTAATGCGTTGGAGTTGAGGGAGACTTACTTCCAATACAGTTTTGTACGTTCAGAGGTGGTTGATGAGGCCAATGTTAAATCCACTGATTGTACCACAGTTAGAATAGCAGTGTTTGTCAGGGAAAGACTGGCAGATTAACTCAGCGGGTCAGGCAGCATGCCGGGAGAACATATAGATAGGTGACATTTTGTGTCCGGACCCTGCTTCAGCTAGGTCCCAACCCGAAACCTCTTCTTGGCTGAGTTGTTTGGAGGTGTCAGGAGTTATGGGGAGAAGGCAGGAGAATGGGGTTAGATGGGAGAGGTAGATCAGCCATGATTGAATGACGGATGCGATTTGACGGGCTGAATGGCCTAATTCTACCCCTATTCCTTATGATATTATGAGTATGCAAATTGTGCAGTCATTTCACCATTCCCCATGCTCCCAAAATAGAGACTCATGGTTATCACTGCCTTCCCTGATGATCTTTCCCAGTTTTGACACGGATCAAGGTTTCCCATGAGTCAGTGAGGACGTTACACTATTTTCAGGAGGCTTTGAGAACATCCTTGGAATGTTTTGTCTGACCTCCCTGTAATCTAGTGTCCTGCTGGAATTCAGAATAGACTGCCTGCTTCAGTAATCTGCCGTTGGCCTGTCCTTCGAAGCCAGCAAGAGTAAGTGGAGCCATGATGCTGGCCATGGTTGGCTCGGGAGATGAGACTAACCTTGGTTTGCTTAAGGGCCTGTCCCACCAGCATGCGATTGCATGTGTCTAGCGCGACTATATGTGGTCGCTTGAGGCGTACGGCCTCGCAGGGCCGGTCCCACTTCGATCGGCGGAGGCGTATGGAGTTGTGCGGGGCTGGTCCCGACATCGCGCGGGGCTCCAAAAATCTCGCACTGTCCGAAAATCCCGCGCGACAACGGCCTGTTGGCCCGCAGCCGCATTGAGGCCGTATGCAACGTCTCGACGGGTGTACGCAGCGTCTTGACGTCGTACGCAGCGTCTTGACAGCGTATGCCTAGCGCGTGGCGTTGCGCGATTACATCACCGCCCAATGCCGTGCGACGTCCAAATTCAGTCGGCCCGCCTCCTGCCTAGCTGATTGGTGAGTTTGACGTAAATTACGTCACGAGCGTACTTAGCGCACACTCAGCGCGAACTCCGCTTCCGTTTGGTCGCGTTAGATGCATGCTGGTGAGACAGGCCCTTTACCTTGCTGGTGAATTTGGAGGTTTGTCCAGGGCAAACATTGGAAACACCTCTCCAGTACTGCTACACAGTCCCCATTACGCAGGTGTGCAGGAGGACGATGCCTGGCACACAATGAGCTTTAGAATTTGGATTTTAGAGATGCAGCGTGGAAACAGGCCCTTCAGCGCACCGAGTCCATGCCTACCGAGTCCACCCCAATATACTAGCAATTGTTGTCCTACACATTTGGGACAACTTACATTTTTTTTACTGAAGCCACCGAACCTACAAACTTGCACGTCTGTGGAATGTGGGTAGAAACCAGAACACCCAGAGAAACTTTTTGTTGTGTGATAACGTCAGCAGAAGGACTGTACATGATTACATAGAAACATAGAAACATAGTAAATAGGTGCAAGAGTAGGTCATTCGGCCCTTCGAGCCTGCACCGCCATTCAATATGATCATGGCTGATCATCCAACTCTGTATCCTGTATCTGCCTTCTCTCCATACCCCCTGATCCCTTTAGCCACAAGGGCCACATCTAACTCCCTCTTAAATATAACCAATGAACTGGCCTCAACTACCTTCTGAGGCAGAGAATTCCAGAGATTCACCACTCTCTGTGTGAAAAAAGTTTTTCTCATCTCGGTCCTAAAAGATTTCCCCCTTATCCTTAAACTGTGACCCCTTGTTCTGGACTTCCCCAACATCGGGAACAATCTTCCTGCATCTAACCTGTCCAACCCCTTAAGAACTTTGTAAGTTTCTATAAGATCCCCCCTCAATCTTCTAAATTCTAGCGAGTACAAGCCGAGTCTATCCAGTCTTTCTTCATATGAAAGTCCTGACATCCCAGGAATCAGTCTGGTGAACCTTCTCTGTACTCCCTCTATGGCAAGAATGTCTTTCCTCAGATTAGGGGGCCAAAACAGTATGCAATACTCCAGGTGTGGTCTCACCAAGACCCTGTACAACTGCAGTAGAACCTCCTTACATTCTAGCCGTCCACAGTGGACAAATACATGATAAAGTGAATAACATTTAGTGCAGGATAAAGTCTGATTATGTCTTCAATGAGGTAGATAGTATC
Organism: Leucoraja erinaceus; assembly: GCF_028641065.1. NCBI lineage: Eukaryota > Metazoa > Chordata > Chondrichthyes > Rajiformes > Rajidae > Leucoraja > Leucoraja erinaceus. The sequence continues at coordinate 47,762,611 of NC_073389.1, forward strand.
TCAGGACCGCTCTCCAGCTGTTGGTCCTGCTTAACTGGCCAGTAATGTTACCACTGAAGATAGACACGAAAGTTGGAGTAACTCAGCGGGACAGGCAACATCTCTGGAGAGAAGGAATGGGTGATGTTTCGGGTCGAGATTTCTTCAAACTAGTCAAGGGAAAGTGAAACAAGAGATATAGACGATGATATAGAGAGATAATGAACGGTGAATGAAAGGTATGCAAAAAAGTGACGATGATAAAGCAAGCAGGCCATTGTTAGCTGTTTGTTGGGTGAAAACAAGAAGCTGGTGCGACTTAGGTGGGGGAGGGATGGAGAGAGAGGGAATGCCGGGGTTACTTGAAGTTAGAAAAATCAATATACCACTGGGCTGTAAGCTGACCAAGCAAAATATGACACGCTGTTCCTCCAATTTGCATTTAGCCTCTCTGACAATGGAGGAGACCTAGGACAGCAAGGTCATTGTGGTAAAATGAAGGACATGAGACACATATTAATCGGGTGGCTCAGCAGCCAAATACAGGAGAATAAAACACTCCCTGTAGCTTGTGACACATTCCATGGGAACTGTTTGAGAGTCTGTGCTCAGTTCTGACGGAGCTCAGTTCAGGCCCCATATGTACATAAGGTAACAGTTTAAACAGTGAGAAAAACAAGACATGTCGCAATGCTCTCCTAATTACACTGAAACTATTCCACACGAGTTGCGTTGTGAGGTGTACTGTTCCATTGTTCGTGGTCCGAATCGTCTGGTGTGTGACCAGTGACTCCATTAGAGATCCACCTGCCACTGGCCCCTGTGTCTGCCAATTTGGATCATGCTTGGAAGCACTCAATGCAGTTTTGCAATATTTGATCAAAAATAGAATCACTAAGCAAATATACCTGGGTGTTTGGATTGTGTAGTGTTTAAAAGTGTAACATTATCAATTTTCATCGGAGCAGAATTAGGCAATTCTGCTCCAATGAAAATATCTGAGTTATTACATAGTTTCCCAGTCAAAAAGTCAATCCATGCAATGGCAACTCCTACCTAATGTAATCCTGCAATTGATGTTGCCATCAGTTCCTGCTTCCTCTGCTCTTCCTGCTCCTTCTGCTGAAGATCCTTAGCAAGGAGTCTGTTCTCCTGCTGGCTTAGTTTAGAGATACAGCATGGAAACGGGTCCTTCGGCCTACCGAGTCCACATCTACCCATTCTCAATAGTTCAATGTTATCGCACCTTCTCATCCAGTCCCTATGCACGAGGGGCAGTTTACAGAGGGCCAATTTGGGATACGGGAGGAAACCGGAGAACCCGGAGAAAACCCAGGCTGTCACAGGGAGAACTTGCAAACTCCACACAGTTGATGATCACAAAGTCTGAAAAGCTTTCTGGTAAGTACTGAAGACACTGGTGCAGACAACTGAATCTCATCTTCTGGAATACAGCAGCGACCCCTATTAAACCTCTGATGAACACCTGCTCTTCAGTGGCGAACAGACAGATACATAGAGGGAGTGGATAGATCCAGCGTGCTCAAGATTTAACTGTTTGTAGCTTCTCGTGGAAGCAGGAATGGCACAACCTGTAGATACATCTGTCAGAGTTGTGGTGTGCAGGAATTTGCCTGACCACGAACAGCAGAGGTTTAAATTTAAGTTTAGATATACAGCATGGAAACAGGCCCTTAGGCCCACTGAGTCCATGCTGACCCATACACTAGTTGTATCCGAGACACGAGGGACAATTTATAGAGGGGCCAATTAATCTATAAATCTGCACGTCTTTGCGGTGTTGGAGGAAACCGGTGTACCCGGAAAAAGCCACAAACACCGTACACACAGCACCCGTAGTTGGGATTGAACCCGGGTCTCTGGCGCTGTCAGGCAGCAACTCTACCGCTATGCCACTGTGTCACGCTACAGAAGATCATGTATTATATAGAAAAAATATAGTTTCTGGATTGACCAGCAAGGATCTCTGGAGATTCTGTGTATTAGGGTCAGAGGCCATAAACCATTCAATATCTCTTCCATTAGGTTGTGGTCAGCATTTCCAACACTGATATGGTCGAAGTCATCCAGCACACTCATGGGTCTATGCAAGTACTCATTGATAATACAAGGATTTAAAGTGCTGAACTGGCAATGAGCCACACCCAGATATTTGTAATTAGGGACGGCACAGCGGTGTGGTGGTAGAGCTGCTGCCTTGAGGGCCTGTCCCTCGAGCATGTGGCTGCATGCGGCAAGCGCGACCTAACGTGGTCGCTTGAGCCGTACGGCCTCGCGGGGCCGGTCCCACTTCGATCGCCGGAGCCGTATGGAGTTGTGGTCCCGACATCGCGCAAGGCTCCGAAAAACTGACACTGACCAAAAATTCCGCGCGGTAACGGCTGGCCGGCCCGCAACCGCATTGAGGCCGTACGCAGCTTCTTGACGGCGTACGCCTAGCGCGAACTTCCCGCGGACTTCGCTCGAACTTCACATCAACTCGTACGGGATCACTCGACCTCCGCGCGGCCCCCACTTCCGGTTTGGTCGTGCTCGCCGCATGCAGTCGCATGCTCGTGGGACAGGCCCTGTACGGGGATCTCTCGACCTCCGTGCGGCCCCCCTGTGGCCCCCGCTTCTGGTTTGGTCGTGCTTGCCGCATGCAGTCGCATGCTCGCGGGACAGGCCCTTTACAGCACCAGAGACCTGGGTTTGATCCTGACTACGGGTGCTGGCTATACAGAGTTTGTACGTTCTCCCTGTGACAACATGTATTTCTCCGGGTGCTCCAGTTTCCCCCACACTCCAAAGCATACAGATTTATAAGTTAAAGATAGACAAAAAATGCTGGAGTAACTCAGCGGGACAGGAAGAAAAGAAGGAATGGGTGACGTTTCAGTGCCTGTCCCGCTGAGTTACTCCGTCATTTTGTGTCTATCTTCGAATTAAACCAGCATCTGCTGTTCTTTCCTACACATTTTTACAAGTTAATTTGGCATCAATAAAATTGTAAATTGGCCCGAGAGTGTAGGATCGATCGTGCTAGTGATTGCTGGTCGACGCAATCTCAGTACTGGTTTCCAAGCTATATCTCCGAGGTCTAAAGTCCACAAGTCCAATAGGTGGCTATGCAGTACGTAGCAGAATGAATGAAACTAAAACTGAAAATGTGAAGGACCCTGTAAATCAGAGGTAGAAAAACATTTTCAATGGTTCTTTTTGGGTTATCTGTCACCATGGTTGATGCACTTTTGGAGAGCGTTGCATAATTTCCACTGGCAACAATTTAAAACAGCATTGCTTGAGCAATTATATAATTATATTTGCATGTAAAAGAAAAACAGGTCACCATCAGATGTGCAATCTGCAACAAAAGTTTCTGGAGTGACACAAAATGACAAGCGGTGACACATTTTATTCCAAGGCACCTAGATTTTTATCTATGAGGTGTGAAGAAATAAGCACCAGACGACCACATTTCTAGATCAACAATTTCAAGAGATGGAGATCAAAGTGGCATTGGAAGATGGTGAAGATGGAGAATGTACCTATAACGTACGTTCAATCAATCAGATTTGACTGGACTGCACCTCAGTTATTTATCCCTTGATACTCTTCCCCAAAACATATTTAATGATCTTAATTTGAATCAAACGCCCAAGCTCTTCTGAGGAGAAATTTCCAGAATTCCGATAAGCTTTATGTGAAAAAGTACTTACAGTCAGTGGCGGACTGGCCAGGGTGTCAGCTTGCCCGATGGCAAGTGGGCCCCTGATGGTGCTTGCAAAAAAAATGACTATTGGTTCTAAAATGCTTGCAAAAAATGTCTATTGTTTCTAAAGCTTGCAAAAAATGTCTATTGGTTCTAAAGCTTGCAAAAAGTATCTATTGGTTCTAAAGCTTGCAAAAAGTGTCTCTTTTCGTTCTGTAAAGAATGTGTCTATTGGTTCTAAATGCTTGCAAAAAATGTATATTGGTTCTAAAGCTTGCAAAAATGTCTATTGGTTCTAAAGCTTGCAAAAAAATGTCTATTGGTTCTAAAGCTTGCAAAAAAGGTGTCTATTGGTTCTAAATGCTTGCAAAAAGTGTCTATTGGTTCTAAAATGTTTGCAAAAAGTGTCTATTGGTTCTAAAATGTTTGCAAAAAAGTGTCTTGTTTGGTTCTACAAATGCAGAATGTGTCTTCTTTTGGTTCTACAATGTTTGCAAAAAGTGTCTCTTTTGGTTCTACAATGCTTGGCAAAAAAATGTCTATTGGTTCTAAAGCTTGCAAAAAAATGTCTATTGGTTCTAAAGCTTGCAAAAAAATGCCTATTGGTTCTAAAGCTTGCAAAAAAATGTCTATTGGTTCTAAAGCTTGCAAAAAAAATGTCTATTGGTTCTAAAATGCTTGCAAAAAGTGTCTCTATTGGTTCTAAAATGCTTGCAAAGGTGGGAGGGGGAGGGACTATAAAACCCGGAAGTGGTGTGCCTCACAGTCTCTTCAAGATGGAGGAAGGCAGAGGGTCACGTTTCTCTGAGCTGTGAATAACACATGTCTACTCAAATGTGAGTGCTCTCAGTGGTTCTAAAATGCTTGCAAAAAGTGTTTATTGGTTCTAAAATATTTGCAAAAAATGTCTATTGGTTCTAAAATGCTTGCAAAAAGTGTCTATTGGTTCTAAAATGTTTGCAAAAAGTGTCTCTTTTGGTTCTACAATGCTTGCAGAGTGTGTCTTTTTTGGTTCTAAAATGCTTGCAAAAAATGTCTATTGGTTCTAAAGCTTACAAAAAAAATGTCTATTGGTTCTAAAATGCTTGCAAAAAAAGTCTATTGGTTCTAAAATGCTTGCAAAAAAGTCTATTGGTTCTAAAATGCTTGCAAAAAAAAGTCTATTGGTTCTAAAATGCTTGCAAAAAGTGTCTATAGGCTCTAAAATGTTTGCAAAAATGTCTATTGGTTCTAAAATGTTTGTAAAAAGTGTCTCTTTTTGGTTCTACAATGCTTGCAGAATGTGTCTTTTTTGGTTCTAAAATGTTTGCAAAAGAGTTGCTGTGTCTTTGTAAGTGTCTGTGGATGAGTGTGTGAGTGGCTGTGTACGAGTGTGTGTATGTGTGAGTGTCTGTATGTGTGTGCGTGTTTGACTGTGTCTCTGTGTATGAGTGTATGAGTGTCTGTATGTGTGTCTGAGTGTGTGTCTGCGTGAGTGTCTGAGTATTTGTGTGTGTGTGTCTGTGTGAATGCACGTGTGCGTGTGTGTGTGTCTGTGTGTCTGTGTGGAGAGCCACTAAGAGTGCATGGGGGGAGATTGAGGGGAGAAGGACTGAATGCGTGTGGGGGAGGGGAATGGCATGGAGCAGAGTGGGGGGGAGAAGGGAAGAGGCGTGACTGAGTGAACTGCCACCACCAGCTGTGAGTGACTGGGCTGCCAGCCCACCAGCCATGAGTAAGTGAAATGCCAGCCCACCAGCTGTAAGTGATTGAAGTGCCAGCCCACCACCCATGACTTAGTGAACTGCAAGTCCAAAAATCCATTCGGTCCACAATGTCCATACTAGCCCTCTGGAAAACAGTTCCTTCAGTGCACAACAGCCTGAGTGACTGAGCTGCCCGGCCAGAGTGACTGAGCTGCCCGGCCAGAGTGACTGAGCTGCCCGGCCAGAGTGACTGAGCTGCCAGCCAAATAATCCATTCATCCCACAATGCCCATACTAGCCCTCTGGAAGCCAGTCCCTTTGACCCACAACACACATATTAGCGCTCCAGAAACCCCCCCACTGCCCAGCAATATTGGAATTGGTGGAGAGGTGGAATATTGCGTTGGGGGACCAGCCCTCCCGTGTGATGCTGGGACCCAACGGGTCCCACTTAGTCTAGTATATATATATAATCATATAACAATATAATCATATAACAATTACAGCATGGAAACGGGCCATCTCGGCTCTACAAGTCCGTGCCGAACACTTATTTTCCCCTAGTCCCATCTACCTGCACTCAGACCATAATCCTCCATTCCTTTCCCATCCATATACCTATCCAATTTATTTTTAAATGATAAAATCGAACCTGCCACCACCACTTCCACTTCCACACAGCTACCACTCTCTGAGTAAAGAAGTCCCCCTCATGCTACCCCTAAACTTCTGTCCCTTAATTCTGAAGTCATGTCCATAAATATTGCCTCTCCTTCTCAGGCCTTGAGCAAGCACAGGCACAGATCATCTTCAATTGGTAGAGAGATTGCCAACTGCAGATATTGAGGATGAAGGCAACATCTTCCACCTGGTAGGATGTGATGAAAAAGTCTCCCGGGGATCCCTTTTGGGGTTTCATGCCAAGGGTATTCATATTGCATCCATTTTCCAAATAGACCATTTAAGAATCAAAGTTAGATGTGTGGTTAGGAGTCAAGGGTCAAGAGTGTTTTATTGACATTTATTTGTCATATACGTATAATACACAAACACACTGATCTTGTTTTCATGTTTATTATATTGTTTACAGTCAGTGTACTATTTTTTCATATTCAGTTGTGCTGCTGTAAGTAAGAATTTCATTGTTCTTCAACTGACAATAAAACACTCTAGACTCCGAACCACACACCTAACTTTGATTCTTAGATGGTCTATTTGGAAAATGGATGCAATATGAATACCCTTGGCATAAAACCCCAAAAAGAATCACCGGGAAACTTTTTCATCACATCCTAAGGGACTGAAGTTTAGGGGTAACATGAGGGGGAACTTCTTTACTCAGAGAGTGGTAGCTGTGTGGAATGAGCTTCCAGTGAAGGTGGTGGAGGCAGGTTCGTTTTTATCATTTAAAAATAAATTGGATAGTTATATGGATGGGAAGGGAATGGAGGGTTATGGTCTGAGCGCAGGTATATGGGACTAGGGGAGATTATGTGTTCGGCACGGAATAGAAGGGTCGAGATGGCCTGTTTCCGTGCTGTAATTGTTATATGGTTATATGGTTATCCTACCAGGTGGAGAATGTTGCCTTCATCCTCAATATCTGCTCACTACTTTTCAACCAACTTTACAGTGATATTCCGCCATGAGACTGATCACATTTGTTTGACTTCAATCCCATTAAAACATCCCTGCTGCATTCTTCAATCTGCTGGACAGTCACTGCCTTGTCGAAGCCTGCCTGCTCTCTGTTTGCAGGAATGCAGTTGGCAATCTCTCTACCGATTTAAGATAATCTGTGCCTGCGCTTGCTCAAGGCCTGAGAAGGAGAAGCAACATGACAGCGTGTTTCAACAAGATACGCCTCTTATTTTTGTTGGCAACTTTCCATCGATGCAAACTGCATGAAAATTAGCAATGACAACCAACAGTAAGAAGGGGCGGCAAAGATGCTTGGGTTGGATTTTTCTTTAATCACTTCAACATAGAGTCACACAGCATAGAAACTGGCTCCTCAGTCCAACTTGTCCATGGTAACCAAAGTGACTATCAAAGCTAGTCCCATTTGTTTAAACAAATCCCCTTGAAACCTGTCCAGTCCATGTACCTGTCTTTTTACCTGCCTCAACTACCTCCTCTGGCGGCTCGTTCCATGGTTGTACCCTCCTCAGAGAGGAAATGTTGCCCCTTAGGTTCATATTAAAACTTTTCCTTCTTGGGTTTAGGTTTAGGCTTATTGTTGTCACGTGTACTGAGGTACAGTGAAAAGCTTTGTTTTGCATGCTATCCAAACAGATCAGATAATTCCATACATAAATACAATCAAGTCTAATTCAAGTACAAATAGGTTAAGCAAAGGGCAAGATACAGAGTGCAGAATATAGTTGTCAAAATTGTAACTGTCCAAAGTTCCCAATGGAAATAGGAGAGGCACCTCTTTTAATGCAAGGAAATTAGGGTTAATTGACCTAATTTTGTCACCTGTGCTATTGATACCTCTACCATCAGTTTGGCAACATATTTTGAAGCTAAGCACAATGTGTCAAAGCATTTATAGACATATTTGTTGTTTGATGGTTGTTTGTTTGTCTCTTTGCACAAAGTCCGCGAGCATTGCCACTTTTCATTTCACTGCACATCTCGTATGTGTATGTGAAGTATAAACTTGACTCGACTTGACTTGACTATTATAGACAGATGTCTACTATAGAATGGCATTATAGACAGGTGGGATAGATGCTAGATGCTCTATGCTATGCGGCACGGTGGCGCAGCGGTAGAGTTGCCACATTATGGTCCTTACAGTACCAGAGACTCATGTGTTCGATCCTGGCTACGGTTTCTTGTCTGTACAAAGTTTATACGTTCTCCCCGTGACCGCCTGGGTTTTCTCCGAGATCTTTGGCTTCCTCCCACACTCAAAAGACGTACAGATTACTAGGTTAATTGGCTTGGTATAATTGTATATTGTCTCTAGTATGTGTAGGATAGTGTTAATGAGCAGGGACCGCTGGTCTGTGTGGACTCGGTGGGCCGAAGGGCATGTTTCCGCACTGTATCTCTAAACTAAACTAAACTAAACTCAACTATTGTATTAAAATGTGTACCTTTAGGAGAAATCCTTTCCATGACACAGTGTCAGAATGAAGAAACAGTTTGCAACCTTTAGTCTCTGGTGTTTATGAACCCTTTGACTCTATATCATAAATAAAACAGCTAGTCACCCTCTGATACTCCAGTCCTAGTGTATGCCAAGCTAAAGGCCAGCATTCCCTTATCCATTCTGATTATATTCAATGCCTCTACCTGTCCTTGATATTTTAAGGATAAATGTAGCAACTGGTGACTGTGCAGCATATTAATATGCATACCAAGGTTGTATTTTAGTTACAGGAAGCAAGCTGAAGGATGAAAGGGCAGGCGTAAAGGTTGGTTATCATTATTCATACAGGCGAGCAAAGATACATTAAAATCAACACCCTTCAATAAGTAGCCCACAATTCTATGTGCACGAGGACATGAGCCTTCTGTTCAGCAAGTATGCACTAACTTTAACTCAAAATTGAGCCTTATTTAAACGGTACGAGTTCATTCCAAGAGCTCTCCCGAGTTTGCCCTGATTCGAATTTGGAGATTCACGGTAAAGGCCACTCGTCGGTACTCGGGGCTCGCGTGGACATTTTTCAACATGTTGAAAAATCTTCACGTGTCTTCCCGTGCTTACCTGCCGTTAGCGAGTCTTCCCGAGTACCTGCCGTTGGACACTGCACACGGACACAATAACTAAGAAAGCCCGCCAGCGGCTCTTTTTCCTGAGAAGACTGAGGATGTTTAGCATGAACGCCAGCATCCTCACAAACCTCTACAGTTGCACCATCGAGAGTCTGCGGACGGGCTGCATCACGGTCTGGTACAGGAACTGTTTTGTCCACAGCCGCAAATCACTACAGAGAGTGGTGTAGGCGGCACAGCACATCACTGGCAACTGTCTCCCGGCCATTCAGGACATTTTCCACAGGCGGTGCCTGCAGAAGCCACACAGCATCATCAAGGACCGCAGCCACCCAGCACACAGACTGTTCTCCTTGTTACCGTCAGGCAGACGATACAGGAGCAAGGCTGCACGTACCACCAGACTTAAGAACAGTTTTTATCATCAGGCCATCAGGTTTCTGATCTCATAAACACATCATATATGTTGATTATTTTATTTATTATTGTCTTTTACCTACCAATGTCACTTTTATCGTATCTTTTTTAATTTTAATTTTATCCTTGCAATATCATTGCTGAGGTGACTCGTTGTCTTGTCAAACACATTTCATTGTGCCGTTGACCCTGTGTTAACCTACAGATGACAAATAAAACTCTCTTTCTGCCAGCGGGTTAGCACGCAACAAGTCTTTTCACTATACACGTGATAATAAACTAAACTGAACTGAAACTGAATTGAACTGAACTGACCTGACTCCCATTGCACCATGACCATTCTCTCTCAAGCCTGCTAGCATGTAATGGATGCTCCCTGTTAAAAGAACATGCACAGCCACAATGGATGCAAATCATCCTCGACCTTACGGCATGAACATTGAATTCTCTAATTATAAGTGGCGCTCACCTCCCCTCTTCCCTTGGGTCTTATTTCGCTCCAGACTCTTATCTCCCTCCAGCCCCTTTTCTGCCACGTGTACTGAACTTCCCCTTTTTGATTCATTTGCCGATTTTGAAAACTAAGTTGCAAGGTACAGCATCCTATCAGCGTAGATAGACACAAAACGCTGGAGTAACTCAAGCGGGACAGGCAGCATCTCTGGAGAAAAGGAATGGGTGACGTTTCGGGTCACAACCTTTCTTCGGACAACCTATCAGTTGGAAGGTGGGGGGAACCGGTCCACCTGGAGTAAATCTACCCGGTTACAGGGAGAAGGTGCAACGTCTGCACAGACCTCAATCATATTTCTTGAGTGACATTCGGGTTAGCATTAACTCTTTGCCACATTTTTAGAACATTGAGTACCGCCACACTTTTTAGCAGCATTGACTGCCTACGGCGCACCATCAAAGAGATTTGAGATCAGCTATCTCAGCGGAAACCAGCAGCAGCTTTGCTGTTGTTTCAAAGCACACCACAGCTGGTTATTTTATTCTTTTGGGCAATCTGTTCTTTGAAAAAATGTGAAGTACCATGCCACGCACTAGATTCCAGGAAGTCAGACATGAGGTACTTTAATTCAGGATTTCCCCAATTCTAAATTTATCAGCTCTGCAGAAAGCAGAGGATAATTCAAGCAGCACAAGCCATGCATACCAGGAATGCACATAAGCTCCGGTCTGTGATGGATTACAACTGATCACAAACATGCTTTATGCAGAATGTTAGAATCCGCCATGACCATCTTCTCCCACCTGGGTTTAAACAGCAGGGGAAGAAGCAATAACCAGCATGATTCCTGCGTCTGGTTACTGTGTAAGCAATGGTGCATCCCAACACTTTGCTCAGTCTTTCTCAATGCTTTTCTGCGCAAAGCTGCACCTCAACTCCAATAAGCTTTCTGTTGGGGGTGAAATTAATCCATTGGACTAATGGGAAACTGTTCAACCTGCATTGCCATCTGGCCAGAACCAAGGTCACCTCAAGCTCTGACGTCAAGCAGCAATAAGCACAGACACTTGCACAGCACACATTCACAGTGGCAACCCCGGACGATAAAATTCCACAACGATTGAGGAAAACTTGGCCATATTAGCCACGAGGTTAATTCCCGGGATGGCGGGACTGTCATATGTTGACAGAATGGAGCAGCTGGGCTTGTACACTCTGGAATTTAGAAGGATGAGAGGACACCTTATTGAAACATATAAGATTATTAAGGGTTTGGACACGCTAGAGGCAGGAAACATGTTCCCGATGTTGGGGGAGACCAGAACCAGGGGCCACAGTTTATGCATAAGGGGTAAGCCATTTAAGAACGGAGATGAGGAAAAACCTTTTCACACAGAGGGTTGTGAATCTGTGGAATTCTCTGCCTCAGAAGGCAGTGGGGGGGCAATTTTCTGGGTACTTTCAAGAGAGAGTTAGATAGAGCTCTTAAAGATAGAAAAGTCAGGGGAGAAGGCAGGAACGGGGTACTGATTGTGGATGATCAGCCATGATCACAGTGAATGGCTGAATGGCCTTCTCCTGCACCTATTGTCTATTTAGTTTACTTAGAGATACAGCGCGGAAACAGGACCTTCTGCGCCAATCGGTCTGAAGAAGGGTCCTGACCCGAAACTTCCTCCATCCACTCCATCCACAGATGCTGCCTGACCTGCTGAGTTCCCCCAACACTTTGCGGTTTGCTAAAAAAATCGATTTACTTTTCACAGCATACAAAACCACCGTGGATGTATTAGGACATTATGAATTGCATTTCACTGGGCATGTTTGATGTTAGATATAGAAATTGAGGAAGACATGATTATTCAACTGGACCAAGTGAACAACATACCTTCATTAAAACTGCCTGCATTTTTACAATAACCGTATAAAATCTAACATTATGACAATGTGCAAAAAAGTTTACTTTGTTTATGGCAGGAGATACACAGAGGACCATGTTTACATATCGGGTGTGCTGCTGCATAATAATTTCATAGTTTCCCCTCAGGTTCCTATCAAATCTTTCCCTCTCTCACTTTAAACCTCTGTCCTCTGGTTTTTGATTGCCCTACTCTGGGTAAAAGACTCTGAGCCCTAGGTATTCCCCTCATGATTTAATACACCTCTAAACGATCGTCAAACAGCCTCCTGAGCTCCAGGGAATAAAGTCACTTCTGAGCCGAGTCAGTTGCTATTAGTGGGATTTTCAGCCATGGAAAGAGAGCACAAAGTCCAATCACGTGATCACTTGTTGTTTATAAATAACTTTAGCAGTCCATGGACAGCCAGCCGAAACAGGTAAACTCCTCCCACAACCAGACATGCTGCAGTTAACTTTAATGCACTCAAATGATTTACATATTTGCAATTAAACCATCGTATGGTGTGCACTTCCAGTTAATGGCATGCTTATATTCTGTATTGTTTTCTTATTTGTATTACCCTGATGTAACTTGCAGGTGTACTTTGCAGGTAACTTCTTTAGATTTCAAATATATTTACAAAATCAAATACTTTATTGGTTGCTAGTAACAATTGACAGCACAGTGGCACAGGACTGGAGTTGCTGCATTACAGAGACCAGGTTCGATCCTCACTATGGGTGCTATCTGTATGGAGTTTGCACATTTTCCCTGTGATCGTGTGGGTTTCCACCGGGTGCTCTGGTTTCTTCCCACATTCCAAAGACATGCAGGTTTGTAGGTTGTGTAGGAAGGAGCTGCAGGTGCTGGTTTAGTTTAGTTCCCACCAGGTCCGTGCCGAGTAACGATCTCCGCACATTAACACTATCCTACACACACAACACACGAGGGACAATGCTTACATTTACCAAGCCAATTAACCTACAAGCCTGTACGTCATTGGAGTGTGGGAGGAAACTGAAGATCTCGGAGAAACCCCACGCAGGTCATGGGGAGCTCGCACAAACTCCATACAGACAGCACCCGTACTTGGGATCGAACCCGGGTCTCCTGCGCTGCATTTGCTGTAAGGCATCTACTCTACCATTGAGCAGCAGTGCCGCCCCTTTAAGCCTTTGGTTTAAACTGAAGATAGACCCAAAATGCTGGAGTAACTCAGCGGGACATTTCTTCAGACTCATTCAGACCCAGTTTGAAGAAGGGTGTCGACCCGAAACGTCGCCCATTCCTTCTCTCCAGAGATGCTGCCTGTCCCGCTGAATTACTCCAGCATTTAGTGTCTATCCAGGTTTGTAGGCTAATTGGCGGCAATGAATTGTCCCTAGTGTGTAGGATAGAACTAATGTATGGGTGATCGTTGGTTGGCGTGGGCCGAACGGCCTGTTTTCACGCTGTATCACTAAACCTATAACTATACTAAATTATACTAAACGAAACTAAACTAAACAATCTTAAAGCTTAAAGCCTCCTCCAAGTTAATTCCTCCATTGATCTAATGTGATAGCCACTGAGCCATGAAATGGAGACACAAGAGACTGCAGTTGCTGAACCACTTGTAAAACCACAAATAAACTTGACTTGACTTGACTTGACTTGACTTGACAAAGTGTTGGAGGAACTGAACAAGTCAGGGGAGGGAATGGACAGGCGATGTTTCAGGTCAGGACCCTTCCTCAGCCCGAACTATAATTGACTGAGATTGACTCTTTCTCGTAATTTGTAATTTTTCACCGCTCGTTACGTTATTTTGGAGAAATTATCCTGCCTCTATCAGCAGCCATTGCTGTAAGTCCACTTTCCCCCATTCTTTAAGTTAACTCTGCTTTCAGAGAAACTTGCCTTAGTTTACTTTATAAAACATTGTTTGGTGCGAGTCATCCTACACCACATCCAAGTCATTGTCTGACAATGTTATCTCAATAAATATTCCGTGCTTTATTTCATCAAGCAGAAATTCCAGTCAATCTGGCTCCAACTAATGAAAAAATGTTATAAATGTAATCTTTCTCAAAACAATGCAAAAGTGCAGTTTCGAAGTTTTATACTGTACAAAAGAATGACATTGTTCTTATGTAGTGGTGTTTCCTCCTGGGCCATTAGTCTCGGATATACCTTACTGAAAAGCTTCCTACAGTACCTGCCCCTGGAATTCACTCAGTTGAAGACCAGCAGGTTTCAGCCAAAGCACAAAAAATCTTTGACCAAATATGTCACACAACATATTCTTCCCAGTGTATAGGAAGTAACTGCAGATGCTGGTTTACATCGAAGATGAACACAAAATGCTTGAGTAACTCAGCAGGACAGGCAGCGTCTCTGGAGAGAAGGAATGGGTGACGTTTCGGGTTGAGACCCTTCTTCAGACGAAGTAAGAACGCTTAGAGTCATGGAAGATTCTTCGTGTTATACCCAGTCTGGTAGTTCATTGCCCTGTAAATCCTTGCACTATTTCACATATCCTCCAAGGGTCATAAGGTTATAAGGTCATAAGTGATAGGAGTAGAATTAGGCCGTTCAGCCCATCAGGTCTACTCCACCATTCAATCATGGCTGATCTATCTCTCCCTCCTAACCCCATTCTCCTGCCTTCTCCCTATAACCTCTGACACCTGTACTAATCAAAAATCGATGTTTCTCTGCCTTAAAAATATCCACTGACCTGGCCTCCACAGCCTTCTGTGGCAAAGAATTCCACAGAGCCACCCTCTGACTTAAAGAGATTTCTCTTCATTTCCTTCCTAAAAGAACTTCCTTTAATTCTGAGGCTATGACCTCTAGTCCTAGACTCTCGCACTAGTGGAAACATCCTCTCCACATCCACTCTATCCAAGCCTTTCACTATTCTGCATGTTTCAATGAGGTCCCCCCCCCATTCTTCTAAACTCCAGCGAGTACAGGCCCAGTGCCGACAAACGCTCATCATAGGTTAACCTACTCGTTCCTGGGATCAATGAGGTCGTCACTCAGCGGGATCCATGTCATGTGATATCTGCTGATATCATCAACTCCGAGGCACAGGACTAGCAGAAAGAATCGTTCATCAACAAGATGAGCAGTCAAATGTGGATCGTTCTCTCGCTTCAAGATGCAATTCAAAGTTTGGGCCTGAGGCCAAATTGTTTAGACTCAAGCGTAGGCGGTGTTCAGACGAAAGAGGTCATGGTTACAAAACCAAAGTACATTCAGTTGCACAAAGAACTGTAATATGTAACTACGACATGTGACTTTCAGAGGCACCCTTTGTTTTCTAATCAATCTTTACCACCTGAAAAGAAAGTTGACTTTCTGCTTCTTGACCTCAAGTGCAGATTATTGAACCTTGCAGAATACAGCAGTGAATCTATTTCGCAAGTAGTTCATTGACTATGAATATCAGTCAAGGGAGCTGACAAACTCTTCCACAGAAATTATATAAATCATAGAACTGCAATGAACAAGAGGGAACCTGTGCTGACTCTGAAAAAAAAAATATTACCCCATAATCATGCAAGTACTATTCTGGCATTAAGCAAAGAAATTGTGGAATATGCTCCCATGTTAAATCCATACATTTAAAGGAACAGAGATCCTGGGGAAAAATATAATAGCAAGCATTTGTTGAGTTTAGCTACGGGTGGGGTAAAGGAGAGGAGGGAGTTGTTGCTGAAGAAAGGAATCAATGGCTGTATCTAACACTCACAGAGCATAGAGTAGTACAGCACAGGAACAGGCCCTTCGGCCCACAATGTCCGTGCCCACAATGTCTGTGCCGAACATGATGCAATTTCAAATATTTTACTTGCCCACTGACTTATGACGCTGTGTTGGACAATCCTCTGGAGAGGCGGGTTAGCGATTCGAATAGTTTATCAATGAACTGCAACAATATTTTAACTGACATTTACATTTTTGGTAATTAATACCTACAGGTCCATGTTATGTTTTTTCTTACAACGATCAGTTCACTCGTTGGAGAAGCTCTTGTTCTCTATAAATTCAGCCGTATACTTTGGCTAAAATTTTGCTCTTTATTTTCATTCAATTTGCAATTAAATATTTTAATTCTCCTTTGTTTACAAAGCAAATATTTCTAGATTTGAAGGGTTTCGGCTCGAAACGTTGCCTATTTCCTTCGCTCCATAGATGCTGCTGCACCCGCTGAGTTACTCCAGCTTTTTTGTGTACCTTTCTCTAGATTTAGTTGGGTACCTGTAATAATACCTAAGCCGGCAGTAAGCTGTAGAGGGTGCAGAAAAGATTCACGAGGATATTGCCTGGATTGGAGGGCTGGTGTTCTACGGGGAAATTGGAGAAGGTGGGTCTTTTCTGCATGGAGGCCCAGAGGTGACACGATGGAGGTATATAAATACCAGGTGGCACGGTGGTACAGCAGTAGAGTTGCTGCTTTACAGTTTCAATAAGTCTGAAGAAGGTTCTCGACCCGAAACGTCACCCGTTCCTTCTCTCCAGAGACGCTGCCTGTCCCGCTGAGTTACTCCAACTTTTTGTCTATATTACCAGATCCAGTTTAGTTTATTGTCACGTGTACCGAGGTACAGTGAAAAGCTTTTTGTTGCAGGCTCACCAGTCAGCAGAAAGACAAAACAGGATTACAATCAAGCCATTTACAATGTATAGATACATGATACAGCGCCAGAGACCCAGGTTCAATCCTGACTACGGGTGCTTGTCTGCACGGAGTTTGTACATTCTCCCCGTGACCTGCATGGGTTTTCTCCGGGATCTCCAGTTTCCTCCCACACTCCAAAGACGTACAGGTTTGTAGGTTAATTGGCTCAGTATAATTGTTAATTGTTCCCAGTGCATAGTATAGTGTTAGTGTGCGGGGATCACTGGTCAGCGCGGACTCCGTGGGCCACAGGGCTTGTTTCTGTGCTGTATCTCTAAACTAAATTAAAAAAACTATAACATTATAAGAGGCACAGATAGCGTAGATAAGCAGCGACCGTTTCCAACAGCCCTTCAGCCCAACTTGTCCATGCAGACCAAGATGGCCCTATATGCCAGTCATATTTGCCTGTGTTTGACCCATATCCCTTTAAACCTTTCCTCTCTATAGACCTGTCCAAACCTCTTTTAAATGGTGGATAATAGTACCTGTGTAAGAAGGAACTGCAGGTGCTAGTTTAAACCGAAGATAGACACAAAAAGCTGGAGTAACTCAGCAGGACAGGCAGCATCTCTGGAGAGAAGGAATGGGTGACGTTTCGGGTCGAGAAGTGTCTCGAATAAGGAATAAGGGGTAAGCCATTTGGAACAGGTACGAGGAAACACTTTTTCACACAGAGTTGCGAGTCTGTGGAATTCTCTGCCTCAGAGGGCGGTGGATGCCGGTTCTCTGGATACTTTCAAGAGAGAGCTAGATAAGGCTCTTGAAGATAGCGGAGTCAGGGGATATGGGGAGAAAGCAGGAATGGGGTACTGATTGTGGATGACCAGCCATGATCACATTGAAAGACGGTGCTGGCTTGAAGGGCCGAAGGGCCTACTCCTGCACCTATTGTCTATTGTCCAGAGATGCTACCTGTCCCACTGTCTCCAGCTTTTTGTGTCTATCTTTTGTAATAGAACCCCCTCAACTACTTCTTCTGGCAGTTAGTTTCATATATGTACCACCCTCGGTGTGGAAAAAAAAACGAGTTTCAAGTTTGTGTTAAAACTATTCCCTCTCACCTTAAACCTATGTCCTCTGGTTTTGGATTTGCCAACCTAGGGGAAAAAGGCTGTTGGTATCTGGGATCAGCTGCCAGAGGCGGCAGTGGGGGAAGGAACAATAACAACATTTAGGAAGCATTTGGACAGGTACTTGAATAAGATCTATGGGATTATTACAGGCACATAGGATTAGCAGCGACAGGCATGATGGTCGGTATAGAACCTGTTTCTAAAATGTACAAACCTATTGCTCGATGATAACAAAATTAAACTAGCTGTTGAATACATCCCTTGGAAGAGCGGGCTATTTGTAAAACATAAATTACTGGAACCATGAATCGTCCCCCATTGCAATGATCTCAGTAAACCTCCGCAGCAACAAAGGGTTTGAACAAGGTTTTTTTTTAACGAGAAATGTTTTCTTTGCATGTTAGCAAATATCATATCATATCCCTGCTCCAGACTCTTAGGCACTGCAGCGAATCTAGAAGCAATTAAGTATCAAGGTTGTTTAATATGTGCTTTGTTTATCTTTCACCTTTCATTCTCCCCTCACCTCCTTGTGATGTTGCTGAGTTTCATTAGAATGCTTCATTCTAACACTCCCGCTGCACAAAACATTTCTAGCTTCTAGCTGTTTGAAATACTACTTCCCGCAGCAGAAAATTGTGGGCTAAAGATTTATGTTAAGAAAGGAACTGCAAGTGCTGGTTTATTCCAAAGATAAGCACAAAGTGCTGGAGCAACTCAGTGGGTCAGGCAGCACCTCTGGAGAAATTGTTTAGTTTGGTTTAGTTTAGTTTGGCTCAGCTTAGATTAGTTTAATTTAGTTTAGATTAGTTTAGAGGTACAACATGGAAACAGGTCCTTCAACCCATTGAGTCCGTGCAAACCAGCAATCACCTGTTCACTAGTTCTATCCCATAGCTCTGCATTCAATACGGTCATCCCCACCAAGTTCACCACAAAACTCCACCAGCTAGGCGTCAGCTCGCCGATATGCGATTCGATCCTGAACTTTCTGACGGAGCGACCGCAGGCAGTGAGACTGGGCCCACACCTGTCCTCCACTATCACCCTGAGCACCGGCACACCACAGGGCTGTGTACTAAGCCCCATGCTCTTCACTGACGACTGTGTTCCTGCATTTGACACCAACACCATCGTGAAGTTTGCAGACGACACAACAGTGATTGGGCTGATCACCAACGGTGATGAAACAAAATACAGAGCGGAGGTGCAGAACCTGGCGGACTGGTGCGCACGTAACAACTTGTCACTAAACACCTCCAAGACCAAGGAACTGATTATTGACTTCAGGAGGTCCCATAATGTAGAATACGCCCCAATCTCCATCTACGGGGACAGTGTGGAGAGAGTGTCCAGCTTTAAGTTTCTGGGCACTCACATTTCAGAGGACCTCACATGGTCCACCAACACCGCTGCGCTGGTCAAGAAGGCACAGCAACGACTGTTCTTCCTGAGGACATTAAAAAAGAGCATATTAACGTATGGCATCTCTGTGTGGTATCTCAGCTGCACGGAGGCGGAGAGGAGAGCTCTTCAGCGCGTCGTCCACAGAGCGCAGAGGATTATTGGGACACCGCTACCAGCCTTGGAGGGCATCTACCACACACGGTGCCTCAGGAAGGCCATCAGCATCCATAAAGACTCCTCACACCCTTGTAACGGACTGTTCGAACTACTTCCCTCCGGCAGACGTTACAAGGCCTTCTACGCACGAACCTCCAGACTCAGGAACAGCTTTATTCCCAGAGCTATAGCGGCTCTGAACCGGCCCTGCTGAGTGCCCCCACCCCCCCTGGACTGTCTCCCTCGGATGGTCACGTCGCACATCTTATTTATTTATTTATTTTACTTTTGTTTTACATCGGTTGGAAGCTGCATACTAAATCTCGTTGCACTGATGTGCAATGACGATAAAATATATTATTATTATTATTATTATTATTATTATTATTACTCTAGAGACAATGTACAGCCCTTACTTCTGTGTTTAATCGCTCAATTCTTCCATCCAACCACTTCATTAGCATCAGGGTTAACACCTGTCTCTATACCAACTCCCTCGACTCTGTCCAGGGACCCCGACAGTCCTTTCGGGTTAGGCAGAGGTTCACTTGCATCCCCTCCAACCTCATCTACAGTATCCGTTGCTCAAGATGTGGACTTGTACATCGGTGAGACCAAACGCAGACTGGGCGGTCGTTTTGCGGAACGCCTTCGCTCAGCCCGCCTGAACCTACCTGATCTCCCGGTTGCTGGACATTTCAATTCCCCTTCCCATTCCTCCACAGACCTTTTGGTCCTAGGTCTCCTCCATTGCCAGAGTGAGGCTAAACGCAAATTGGAGGAACTGCATTTCATATATCACTTGAGCAGCTTACAGCCCAGTGGTATGAATATTGATTTAACTTACTTCAGGTAGCCCCGACATTCCCTCTCTCCTTATCCCTCTCCAACTCAAGTCACACTAGCTTCTCATTTTCACCCGACAAACAGCTTACATGGCCTGTTTTCTTTCTCATTGTTACTTTTTTGCATATCTTTCATTCATTGTTCTTTATCTCTCCACATCACCATCTATATATCTCGTTTACCTTATCCCAAACCAGTCTGAAGCAAAGATCCATTTGGTCTGAAGAAGGGTCTCAACCCAAAACGTCACCCATTCCTTCTCTCCAGAGATGCTGCCTGTCCAGCTGAGTTACTCCAGCTTTTTGTGTCTATCTTTACATGTATCCTTTCTCCCCACATTGTGTCCCTGCCACTGTACTTGCTTAAAATTAATTACATTTAATAAAAATAATTTCTTATAAAACCGCTTCCTAACCAACCAAATACATCCAGTATTGTAATGTTTTTATTTTACACTTCCACCAGTAATTTGGTCATAATTGATATGAACAATTTGATCATCTTAAACTGTGGATTCATTTGTGGTCAATAAGCAGAGATCAGTTAACCACAGTTGCAAGTGTTACAAGTCTCAATGCAGTCACTCCCTCTTCTCCCATCTCCCATCAGGCAAGATACAGAAGTGTGAAAACGCACACCTTCCGATTCAGGGATGGTTTCTTCCCAGCTGTTATCAAGTAACTGAACCATCCCATCAACAACTAGAGAGTGGTCATGAACTACCCACCTCATTGGGGACCCTCAGACTATCTATTTTACTGGGAATTATCTTGCATTATACATTATTGCCTTTATCCTGCATCTGTTATCATATAACTGATCTGTTATCATATAACAGTTGAGCAGCACACAATAAAGTCAAAGAAAGACACAAAAACTGGAGTAACTCAGCGGGACAGGCAGCGTCTCTAGAGAAAAGGAATGGGTGATGTTTCGCATTGAGTCCAGAGACCCTTGCCTCGCCCTGAAACGCCATCCATTCCTTTTCACCAGATATGTTGCCTGTCCCGCTGGGTTACTCCAGCTTTTTGTGTCTTTTTCGGTTTAAACCAGCATCTGCAGTTCCTTCTTACACAATAAAGTCTAAGGACAGGCCACACCTTCCGTTGCTGTTGATGGCTGTTTACAGAAGCAAATATCATTAATCTTATGACATGAATTGCAAATTGCAATTGCTTTTACAGCTTGAACCTTGAACATGATAAGGTTTATATTGTAGTCTAAGGCGTAGATAATTTATGGATCAATTGTATTAAGTGCCAGCCTGTCAGTCAAAAGCACACTGCAGTAAGTTGAACCTGTCACCGATTGCGTTCCAGACACAAGTGAAGCCAAATATTTCACAGGCGGTTACCATGGTAAAGTATTGTAAAATCCACAATGTAAGGTGTGATTATCCCCATTGTTCACTGTCAATTGAGTAATCAAAACATTCCATGGATGGATTAAACAAAGTGTGAAAAATAAATCACTAAACACAGCGCACTCTCTAAGATAAACAACCTTCTTTGCTGCTATCCATCTACTGCTATTCCTCAATCGATGGGATACTGTTTTTACTTTACACAGGCCACACTGAGATCTCCTCCACAACCTACAACCCACCATCTCATCCCATCCCAACACATCACCACCCAAAAAGGTCAAGGGTAAGAGCACTACCACCTCCAGTCCATCTCCAAGCGAAACACCAACCTGATTTTGGAAGTACATTGTGTGGGAAGGAACTGCAGATGCTGGTTTAAACTGAAGACAGACACGAAAAGCTGGAGTAACTCAGTGGGTCAGGCAGCATCCCTGGAGAGAAGGAATAGGTGACGTTTTGGGTCGAGACCCTTCTTCAGACTGGTACATTGTTCTCGCTTTATCATGCCCAGGGTCTGAATACTGGAACTCCCCACCCAACAGTGCAGTAACAGGACCCATCTGAAGAAGGATCTGGACCCAAAACATCACCCGTTCCTTCTCTCCAGAGATGCTGCCTGTCCCACTGAATTATTGCAGCTTTTTGTGTCTATCTTTGGTTTAAACCAGCTTCTGCAGTTCCTTCCGATACAGTACAGTAGCGGGACTGAGACATTTCAAGCAGTGACTCGCCATCCTCAATGTACAGCAGCACAGTTAATGGCGGCACGATGGCACAGCGATAGTGTTGCTGCCTTACAACGCCAGAGACCCGGTTTCGATCCCGTGACCCGCCTAGGTTTTCTCCGGGTTCTCCACACATCAAAGACGTACATGTTTGTAAGCTAATTGGCTTTGGTAAGAATTGTAAATTGTCCCTAGTGTGTAGGACAGTGCTAGTGTACGAGGATCGCTGGTCGGCATGGATTTGGTGGGCCGAAGGGCCTGTTTCCGAGCTGTATCTCTAAAACTAAAACTAAAAACTAAAAGTTTGGGATTGATGACAAACATTGCCTTTGTCAGCAATGGCCAATTCCTGTAAGATTGATATTTAATAAAATACACACAAACTGGGAAATGTCCAAGTTGATAGCTTGTGCAGAACCTTGCCACGCAGATGTTTCTTGGCCAGTCTGTCATTTCCTCTTCTGTCAAATAGCTTTTCATGAAGATAGACTGTTTCTCAGCATTATCAGTCCTCTCTCATTGGAGTACGAGTCAAAACATTATTGCATTCATCTATCAGATACTCACTCCCACCACAACCCAATGTTATGAGAAAATACATCAGGCCCTTGATTATCATACAGGGCAAATAGTCATCGAAGGCTGAGTCAGCTGGTTTGATATAAGTGACAAGGTATGGTAAATTCAATTAGTAATTCTCCAGAGCTGAAATGAAATCTTCACCTTTGCAAGGTTCAACATGGCTATCAAAGGTTAAATGGAGGACAGACAAAAAAAATTGCCTGATATTCAATGCTTTTGGCTTTGGTTCAGTGAGGACTCATAAATATAATTAAAATGCACATTTGACTAAATTGATTGTATACGTGCCAACAATTAAAGACGAAAAAGTTTACTTTTAAGTTTACTTCTGAAGTTGAGTCCCAACCCGAAACTTCACCTATCCATGTTCTCCAGGGATGCTGCCTGACTCATTGAGTTACTCCAGCATTTTGTGTCTTAAGGGCCTGTCCCACTTGGCCGTCGTTTGCGCGCCATTTACGTGACCTGGTAGCGTGTGGGTAGCTTGTGGGTAGTGCGGGATGGGCTCATGCAGTGGCGTGGAGGAGTGTGGAGTTGCGCGCGGTATCGTGCAGCGCTCCAGGATTTTGGTCAGCACGAAATCTTCGCGCGCCACAGGCCGGTCGCATAAATGACGGCCAAGTGGGACACCCTGGCGCGGCGCAACGTCTCACCTCCAACAGCAGCAGAAGCAGGCAAGCGATCGCCGAGCTCGGCCTGGGGCTCACGGCCGTTGCGGAGCCGGATCCGCCCCCACTCCTACTCCCAGAGCGGGGCCAAGCCGATTGGAGATAGACACAAAATGCAATAGTAACTCAGCGGGACCGGCAGCTTCTCTGGAGGGAAGCAATGGGTGACGTTTCAGGTCGAGACCTTTCTTCAGACTGAAGAAGAATCTCCATCCGAAACATCATCCATTCCTTCACTCCAGAGATGCGGCTGGTCCCACTGAGTTACTCCTGCATTTTGTGTTTATCTTCAAATGATGTCACGCGCTTGAATATCCCTGTGAGATATTTGTTGGCAAAAGTATTTAACCAGCACGCATCGTGTTAGTGAATTATGCTTTCAAATGAAGCTCACATTTCAAATGATAGTCATGTCAGGGTATTTGTAAAATGATGAACGAGGCATTATGGCATCATTTATTACTTATTTAAAATGGAATTAACTGTGACTCCCAGTTCCAAGCTGGGATTTTCAGCCCAGTTGGAACTTTATTCCATATTCTCATTTTTAATATGTTGGGAATTAGAATCACAGAATCATAGAGCACGGAAACAGGCTTTTACAGCCTAACTCGTTAAGCTGGCAAAAATGCCCCATCCAAGCTAGTCCCATTAGCCTGTGTCTGGCCCATATCCGTCTGGGCAAGGACAGCAACTTACATCGCCAAGGACAAAATCTTATATTCTCATGGTCACCATTACCAAAACCAGTTCTCTGTCCAAGATTCATTTCAATGCTTGTATTTATAAAGGTGACAATAGTGCTTAGAATTTAGATCCTTGCACAAATCTTACATCAGGAATTGGGTTGCCCCTGTCCCACTTAGGAAACCTGAACGGAAACCTCTGGCGACTTTGCGCCCCACCCAAGGTTTCCGTGCGGTTCCTGGAGGTTGCAGGTGGTTGCCGGAGGTTGCAGGTAGTGGAAGCAGGTAAGGAGACTGACAAAAACCTCCGGGAACTGCACGGAAACCATGGGTGGGGCACAAAGTCTCCAGAGGTTTCCGTTCAGGTTTCCTAAGTGGGACAGGGGCATTTACTGTTCTTTATGACAAACAGGCGTTGGGAATGGGAAACAAAGTCAGAAATTACTGGAAGAACTTTGCAAGTCAGGCAGCCTCTGTAGACAGATAATCGTCAGTATTGTCTTTGACACAAAACAAAAACTCTATTTCTCTTGTGTGACAATCAATGCTGGAATAACTCAGCGGGACAGGCAGCATCACTGGAGAGAAGGAATGGGCGACGTTTTGGGTCGAGACCCTTCTTCACGCTGAGTGTCAAGGAAGAGGGAGCCACAGAGATATAGAAGGGTAAGGTGTGAAAACAAGACATCAAAGGGGACGAACTTCAAGGAAAATGTAGATGAGATCATTGTTAACTAGGGGAATCATACAAAGATAAAAATGTAATCAGGAGGACAGTCAGACTGGACGGAGAACTAGGGATACTTTCACCCGCCTATGACCGTCACACTGGTAAGATATAAATTAGAGATATTGGTCTGAATCCTCACGTACTCCAATGCACTTGTGCCCATGCTAACATCAGGAGAACTGCATGGACAGATTCAGAAAGTTCACAGAGCATGCTACAACTAACCCTCTCACTAATTTACCCTCTCATTATTTGGTTGTGGCAACTTTAATTTTGTTTAGAGATACATGGCAGAAACAAGGGCCCACCAAATCTGTGCAGTCCAATGATCATCTCGTACACGAGCACTATCCTACACACTAGGGATGATTTACAATTTGACCAAAGCCAATTGGCCTACAAACCTGTGAGTTTTGGAATGTGGGAGGAAACCGGAGCACCCGGTGAAAACCCACGCGGTCAGGGGGGAGAACGTACAAACTCCACACAGACAGCACCTGTAGTCAGGATCAAACCCAGCGGCAGCTCTACCGTTATGCCTCCGTGGCGCCCAAAACCTCAAGCTGTTCCCATCTGGCAGTGGCCAGCTTGTATCTGCAAATGTGATCCAGCAAAAAGACTCTGTATGAAATTCTGATGGACACTCTCGGAACTGAAACCAGCTGTTTCTCTTTCCACGGATGCTACCGGGCATGCTGATTGGTTCCAAACTTTTCTGTTTTCATTTGAGTGATGGTCGTCTGGTACCTCGGCAGCAGCTGTTGCCTGGGCTCTGGTATAGAGTGTGGACACAAAATGCTGGAGTCAGTAACCGAGCGGAAGAGGCAGCCTCTCTGGAGAGAAGGAGCGGTCGGGACCCTTCTTCAGATCGGGATGGAGTGTGGTTGGATTGCCAACAAGCCCTTCACAAAGAAGCTCTGATGAACTTCAGAAGGAGGTCAGGTGTACATTACGCAAGTACACAAGACAGAGCCTGAGTCAGATGTCTGGGTCCTGGCTCACCATCACATTGTGTAGCCAAGTGTCAGCAAAGTATCCCAATCGTGGCTCTCGTCCAAGTCCTCTGAAGCAACATGGTTTTTGGAAGGAAGCCACACCAGATTTCCTCCAGACATTAGTTCATGAGTGCAGGCGATAGCTCTCTTTTTGCACATATATCCTTGTAACCCAATTTATCTTCCAAATGGTGCCATTCTGGTGACTTGGGGAATATTATTGCAAGAGCTTTATGTTGCACAGGGGCGCAGTGGTAGAGTTGCTGCCTTACAGAGCCACGACCCAGGTTCAATCCTGACTCATTATCATCGGCGATCACTCGAAACGAGTATGACTGTCCTCTCATGGAGAACGCCTGTGCGAGACTGGTGCACAGGCAGCCACCACACGGTCCTTGACAGATGACAGCGGAGAGGAGAGCTCTTCAGCGCGTCGTCCATAGAGCGCAGAAGATCATTGGGACACCGCTACCAGCCTTGGAGGGCATCTACCACACACTGTCCCTCAGGAAGGCCGTCAGCATCCATAAAGACTCCTCACACCCTTGTAATGGACTGTTCGAACTACTTCCCTCCGGCAGACGCTACAAGGCCTTCTACGGCCGAACCTCCAGACTCAGGAACAGCTTCATTCCCAGAGCTATAGCGGCTCTGAACCGGCCCGGCTGAGTGCCGCCCACCCCCCGTGGACTGTCTCCCTCGGATGGTCACGTCGCACAGACACATCTGCACTTTAGTCTGTTTGAACTGTTTTGACTATTTTACTGTTCTTTTTACAATCCATGTTCTCGGGGTATCTAAATCCAAATTTTATTAGTTATTTATGTTATGACATCGGATGGAAGCTGCAAACCAAATCTCGTTGCGCTTATGTGCAATGACAATAAAAATATATTATTATTATTATTATTATTATTATTATTATTATTATTATTATTACTATTATTACTATTATTTCTGGGTCAGGATCCAGGAGTCCAAGACGACCAGGGACCCTTTGCTGCTGCAGCCTTCATCCGCCTTCCCCGCCGTTGTGACGCTCCACTAAAGTCAGCCATCATCCTCCTCCTGTTCCACCGTTGAGGTCTTGGTTGGATTGCTCGTAGTCAGAGACCTCCCCCTTGACCTTACCGTCATGGGTGGCCCTACCAGGGCATAGCTCCAGACAGCATCGCTATCAGGATCTCAGGACCACACAAGCTTCTCCACCACAGCAAGGTGACAATCCACGGAGAAGATCCTGACTATAGGTGCTGTCTGTATGGAGTTTGCACGTGCAACATGCGTGGGTTTTCACCTGCAACATGCGTGGGTTTTCTCCGGGTGCTCTGATTTCCTCCCACACTCCAAAGGCGGGCAGGTTTGTAGGTTATGCAGCCTCAGTAAAATTGTAAATTGTCCCTAGTGTGTAGGATAGAACCAGTGTATGGGGATCGCTGGTCAGGGCAAACATGGTGAGCCAAAGGGCCTGTTTCCATGATCTCAATAGACAATAGACAATAGGTACAGTAGTAGGCCATTTGGCCCTTCGAGCCAGCACCACCATTCAATGTGATCATGGCTGATCAACCCAATCAGTACCCCGTTCCTGCTTTTTCCCCATATCCCCTGACTACGCTATTTTTAAGAGCCCTATCCAGCCCTCTCTTGAAAGTATCCACCTGCCTCCACCGCCCTCTAAGGCAGAGAATTCCACAGACTCACCACTCTCTGTGAGAAAAAGTGTTTCCTCGTCTCCGTTCTAACTGGCTTACTCCTTATTCTTAAACTGTGGCCCCTGGTTCTGAACTCCCCCAACATCAGGAACATGTTTCCTGCCTCAACCCTTAACAATCCATTAACAATCTTATATATATCTCTAAAGTAAAGTCTAAAGTAAAGTCATGAATATCGACCCCCTCACCCTCCTCTCCCACCAGCATCCCTCCTGCCCCTTGCACGGGCTTCTTTTATTTGGTTTCCTCCACTCATGGAGGGGTAAAAACATGGCCAACATGGATAAACCGGACAAAATATAGTCATTGGTACAAGCTCTAGGCAACAGCATCTTCATGGAGATGATTGTGTCTACTTATTGATCAAATCAAAGGAGCTGCTATAATCACTATGGACATTGCTAATGAGAATAGGTGGAAGACTGAGGGTTGTTCTTTCGGTGGAGATGGTTTTGGGCTCAGCAGTTCCGAAGTCAAGAGACCATCCTCCTGTATCTATGGCATCCTTCCTCTCCCTGCAGGTCTTAACCTAAACGGAGAAGAGGATGGAATTGAGTAAGATCTTCATTTTCATCCTTGATGAGTTTTGACCTCTGTTGGAGGGGCTAAAGTGATGCTGATGGCATGAATGAGAGTAAGAGTGTTGTGGGAAGGGGCATCATGTCCCATCTGCACTTGTCCCACCTGTCTGAGTTGGGCCCATATCCCTCCAAGCCTGTGCTACCCATGCACCTGTCTAATTGTTTCTTAAACTTTGCGATACTCCCTGCCTCAACTACCGCCTCTGGCAGCTCGTTCCATACTCCCACCACCCTTTGTGTGAAAAAAAGTTACCCCTCAGATTCCTATTCAATCTTTCCCCCCTTCACCTCAAATTCATGTCTTCTGTCCTCGATTCCCCCACTCTGGGCAAGAGACTCTTATAAGTAATTCCAGTTCAGCACACACACAATAAAAATGATAACTAAATCTCTATGAGGTTTACTTCTTTTGAAAATTGCTTATTTTCACCGGCTGAAATAATATTTTTATGCAATCTACTTTTATAACATTTCAAAGATGCCTCCACGCGTGGCTTTTGACTGATGAAACCATTGTTACCGTGTACCTCTAGCTCGGTGGGATCAGCGGGTTGACACTTGAAAGAATATGATCTCATCTCCAGCAGAAGGAACACAGTTTAATCATAATTTTAATGGCAAACAACACTGCAGAAGAAATTATTACGAAGGGTGAAAGTGCTGTTGTTATTACCTTTAGCTACAGTATGAGATCATAAATTCAAATTGGTTTATCTAACTTGCTAATTAACCTTCAAATTCATGCCGTGCGTATCTCTGAAGATCTTTCCTGGACCCAGCACACTGATGCAATTATAAGGAAAGCCCATTAACGCCTCTAGTTCCTGAGAAGATTGTAGATTTTTGGCATGTCAGAAAGGATTCTCTTGAACTTCAATATGTGAGAGCAGATGGTTAGATGGTTGCATCACAACCTGGTTCGGCAACTTGAAAGCCCAGGAGCGAAGAAGACTGCAAAAAGTGGTGAACACTGCCCAGTCCATCACGGATTCTGACCTCCCCACCATCGAGAGGATTTACAGGAGTCCCTGCCTCAAAAAGGCAGCCAGCATCATCAAGGACCCACACCACCCTGGTCACACACTCATTTCATCACAGCCATGGGGAAGAAGGCACAGGAGCCTGAAAATTGTAACGTCCAGGAGGTTATATCCGAAAGCCATCAGGCTACAGCCTCCAAATAAGTTCCGAACTGCATAGACTTGGGGGCATTGTTTTTTTCATTTTGCACTATTATTAGTGTGTGTGTGTGTGTGTGTGTGTGTGTGTGTGTGTGTGTGTGTGTGTGTGTGTGTGTGTGTGTGTGTGTGTGTGTGTGTGTGTGTGTGTGTGTGTGTGTGTGTGCTTTTCTGCAAAAAAGATACATGCATATATACACATATACATACATATACAGACACATATGTATACATATACATATATATGTATACATACACAACACACACACATACATATATATATATATATACACACACACACATACATACATATTGTATATTTGTGTAAGAAGGAACCAGATGCTGGTTTAAACCAAAAATAGACACAAAAAGCTGGAGTAACTCAGCAGGACAGGAAGCGTCTCTGGAGAGAAGGAATGGATGACGTTTCATAGTCTGAAGAAGGGTCTTGACCCAAAATGTCACCCATTTCTTCTTTTCAGGGATGCCTGGCCCGCTGTGTTACTCCAGCTTTTTGTGTTTGTACATACATATATACATACATATACACATGCATATATACATACATACATACATACATATACACATAAAAACATACACACACACATTTTCAAATCATTTATTTTCTCATTTATTATATTGTTTACAGAGCACAGCCTCAACTACCTCCTCTGGCAGTTCTTCCACACACCGAACGGCCTCTTGGCCTGACCAGAAGCGTCACCTGTTCATGTTCTCCAGAGACGCTGCCTGACCCTGTCCCTGATTTATTCCAGCACTTCGTGTCCTTTTGTGTTAACCGGCATCTGTAGTTTCTTGTTTCTTGCACCTGCAATAACTTTATTTTTAAATGAGGTTTTATTAAAGTGTTGGATTGGATTGAATTGAACACATCATCAAGTATTTTGTTTGTTATAGACCAGCTTGTACTTGTTTTATTTTTCTATGCCTTTTCAGCCCTGCCAATATTCCCAGATGTTTGGCACCATCCTTAGCTATGTTTTTTTTGCACTGGATAATTAAACACTCTCACATGGAATATTTCTTGGAAAAATCGTATTTTAAAAGTAAACAAATTAAACTTGTTAATTGAATCCATCAGATTGCAACAAGGTGTACTTTGGAACTCGGCTACATACTGCCCTAACTATATGAACAACAAAACATTCAGCTTATTCAGCTGGCTGAAGAAGGGTCTCAACCCGAAACATCGTCTATTCCTTCTCTCCATAGATGATGCCTCACCCGCTGAGTTTCTCCAGCATTTTTTGTCTACCAGCTAATTAACAGAAGTGTTGTTTGCTCTTGTTGAATTACATTGTTGCAAGGTTCCACATTTTAATTTGAAGTGAATTATCATGCTGCATTTTTTGTATATAGCTGAGAAAAATTGGGCTGGTGATATTATCACATTATCACATGTGAGATGGATAAATCAGACCAATTCATAATGAGTTGGTCTCCATTCGTCGTTTTTTTTAAATCATATGTTGCAACACAATTTTAAAAAATAACTGTTTCAGGACTGGACGAGGGTTGGTCAAGATTATAAATAATGATCTCCTTTTCTTTTTTATTTTATTTTATTTTCTCTATTTTCTCTCTCAACTGTCTTCATTTACTCGTTTTCTTTCTTCACACACTATATATTTCACATCTTTCTATCCTTTACTATCTAACTTCTTTTTCTTATTCTAATCTTTTTTCAATGTAACAAAAAAAAAAGTTGTACATAAAATGTATTATGAAAATATATATTAGGCACTTTGGTGCCATATGACTGTACTTCTAATAAAATAAAATATTTAAAAAAAAATTAAAAAAATCACATGTGAGATGAACAACGTGGACAATTACCAAGCCTGCTATCAGTTTAGTTTAGGAAGGAACTGCAGATCATGGTTTAATCAAAAGGCTGGCAGTATCATCAAGGACCCACACCATCCTGGCCACACACTCATCTCCCTGCTACCTTCAGGTAGAAGGTACAGGAGCCTGAAGACTGCAACGACCAGGTTCAGGAATAGCTACTTCCCCACAGCCAACAGGCTATTAAACCTGGCTCGGACAAAACTCTGAACATTAATAGCCCATTATCTGTTATTTGCACTTTATCAGTTATTCTTATTCATTCATGTGTTGTAGTCAATGCCTACTATGTTCTGTGTGCTGAAGCAAAGCAAGAATTTAATTGTCCTATCAGGGATACATGACAATAAACTCACGTGAACACTTGAACACTTGAATCTGAAGATCGACACAAAATGCTGGAGTAACTCAGCAGGACAGGCAGCATCACTGGAGAGAAGGAATGGGTGATGTTTCAGGTCGAGACCCTTCTTCGGACAGTTTAGTTTAGTTTACGCCGACCAGCGATCCCCATACACCTGCCCTATATGATACAATAGGGACAATTTATAATTTTACCCAAGCCAAATAACCTATTCATGGTGTGAATACCAGAGAAAACCCACGCAGTCATGGGGAGAACGTGCAAACTCCGTACAGAGAGCACCCGTAGTCAGGATTGAAGCCTGGCGCGGTAAGGGAGCAACTCTACCGCTGTACCACCGTGCCTCTTCTATCAAATCAAAATGTCAGTCACTGAAGAACAACACAGTCTACAGGTAACGAGTTGCCATCGTGCTGCCCCATGGCGTTCTTTCCTCCATTCTTTATATTCCTCAAAGGCCTATCTGATAACAGCGGTAGAGTTGCGGCCTGGCCGGGTGCTGTCTGTGCGGAGTTTGTACGTTCTCACCGTGACCTGCGTGGAGTTTCTCCAAGATCTTCTGTTTCCTCTCACAATCCAAAGATGTGCAAGTTTGTATGGTAATTGGCCTGGTATAAATGTAAAACTGTCCCTAGTGTGTGTGGGATAGTGTTAATATGCGGCAATCGCTGGTCGGTGCGGACACGGTGGGCCGTGGGACCTGTTTCCGCGTTGCAGCTTTTTTTTCCTTTTTTTTATTTAAAGTTTTCTTTTTAAAGAAAAGAAATGGAGAAAAAAGAGTTAAGAGAGACTATAAACTAATAGAAAGGGGGGAAAAAGCAAGAAAGAAAGATTACATATATAACGATGGTGGAGATAGATCCGGGAGATGTTGAGTATAGTTGTTCATCCAATACCTAAACTCAAGTTGCGACTTTGTGTTAATTTTCTGTTATGCAGAGATCGCTGGTCGGTGCGGAGAAAATAGGACCGCTCAAGAATCGAGATCGAAATTTGTGCTTGGATTCTGCGGATGTAGGCAACAGTGTGAAGAATACTCATACGCAAGTCAGTTTGAGATTGAGTAGGAAATACTGGGCCTCTTGAAGAGCATCGCAGGTGGATAATTCCCGATGAGATTTATCCCGTGCTATAGCGAGAGGCAAGAGAGAATATTGCAGGAGCCTTAAAGAAGATCATTGTATCTTCTCTACCCACAGGCAAAGTCCTGGACGACTGGGGAGTAGCTAATGTTGTTCCATCATTTAGAAGGAATGGTGACATTTTGGGTCGAGACCCTTCTTCAGACCAGACCTTCTGAAGAAGGGTCTCGACCCGAAACATCACCCAGTCCTCTCGGGAGATGCTGCCTATCCCGCTGAGTTACTCCAGCTTTTTGTGCCTATTTTCAATTTAAACCAGCATCTGCAGTTCCTTCCTACACATTTGAACACAGCAAGTCGTGTCTTACTAACTTGATTGCGTTTTTTCATGAGGTGGCGAAGGTGATTAATGAGGATAAGGGGGGTAGAGAGGTTGTCTACTTGGATTTTAGATTCCCTTGAAAAAGTCCCACATGGTAGATCCAGAAGAATATGATGCACACTGGATAAATAATAATTTTAATCTAATGTTATGCTCTAGGAATATAGGAATGTTGCTCGAGGAATATATGCTCTGATATTGTGTGCAATATATTCCTTGCTACGCCAACCAAAGATCGCAACTTTAAGCACTGATTTTCTGGATTTCAATTAGATTTTTTTCCTAACCGCGCTCAGCATTATTAACCGCCCGCAGTGAACATAAACACCAGCAGACATGAGAGGGTTTTGAGTCAGTGCCTGGAATAGGTAACAGGAATTCAGATCTGGAACCAAGCCCACCAAAAGTCTTGTTGGGACAAATTTATTTTTGTGAAACTTGTTTCCCTTTCAACTATGCCCTGGTCACCTCACTTTAGTGTTGGCATTGCAGCTTCTCCATCTTAAAACACACAAAATATCTTTATTTGCTTCACTAAATGATGTGAATGAAAGGCTGCCATAGATCGCAATGAACTTGTGTGGGCATCCTAATTCAAAACAGTTCCAATTCATCTCCCAACCCCCATTCCCGCTTAACGTGTCACAGAACACTCTAACATTGATTTGCATAGTTTGTGTTAAAACATTTTTTTAAATAAAAATTAATTGGGCTAGATCTGCACATGGAAACTGAATTCAAGAAATTTGGTGAACTGGTGAACTTTCGTGCAGGGGGCCAAGTGTGTATGTTAAACAAGTCTGGCCTTCCTCAGAAGAGAGACCTGGTTTCAGTTGGTTTAGAGAGCTTAGAGTTTAGAGAGATACAGAGTGGAAACAGGCCCTTTGGCCCACCGAGTACATGCCGACCAGCGATCCCCGTACACAAGCACTATCCTACACACTAGGGACAATTGTTTATTGTCTATTGATTCTGTGCCGACCAGCAATCACCCCTTACACTAACTCAATTCTATACAATAGGGACAATTTTACCATACCTCCAATTACCAAAGGAAACAAGAGAGGAGATTGCTAGGGGCCCTGAATGAGATTATTACATAGTCATTGGCAGAGAGGGGGTCAATGGGTGATGAATCTGTGGAATTCATTGCCACAGAAGGCTGTGGAGGCCAAGTCAATGGATATTTTTAAGGCAGAGATAGATAGATTCTTGATGAGTGTGGGTGTCAGAGGTTAAGGGGAGAAGGTGGGAGAATTAGAATTAGAATTAGAATTAGATCCTTTATTTGTCATTCAGACCTTTCGGTCTGAACGAAATGTCGTTGCCTGCAGCCATACATGTAATAATAAACAACAAAACACACAATAAACACAAATGAACATCCACCACAGTGAGTTCACCAGGCACCTCCTCACTGTGATGGAGGCAAAAATCTTAGTGTTACTGTCTCTTCCCTCCTCTTCTCCCTCTGCACTGAGGCGATACCCCACCGGGCGATGGTAAGTCAGTCCCGCGGCTCACCGAGTTCCGCGAACGGGCCGGTTCAAGCTCCGCGGCCCGGGGTGGTCGAAGCTGCCGCCCTCCAGTCCAGCGGACGCAGCTGTTGCCGTGGGAGCTCCAGAAAACAGGCACCAGCCTGTGACCCGCGAGCTCCCGACGATGTCGCCTGCTGGCCCGCAGCCGAGCCCCGGATTCAGGTCGCCGCCGCCAGAACGCCGCCTCAGCCACCGGAGCACCGTCCCCGCACCTGGGCCGCACTCACGGGAGCGCCGTCTCAGCCCCGCGCCGGACCACCCTCACGGGAGCGCTGTCCCAGCCCCAAGCCGGGCCGCCACAGCCACCGGAGCGCCGAGAAGGTGGGAGAATGAGGTCAAGGAAGGATAGATCTGCAATTATTGAATGGCAGAGTAGATTTGAGAGGCCGAATGGCCTAATTCTGCTCCTATCACTTATGAACTGGCCACAGATGAAGTCCAAGATGACTGGAGGACTGTGAACATGGAACACAGAAACAAGAAACACAGCAGGGTTAACTCAGGTAATAATGTTGTACTAAATGTATCAATTGTAGAAAACGTCCTGGAAGAATATAGATTTAACATCTCTGGGAACTTAACCAAAAGAAGCAATTATATGTTGAAATAGTGTTGGGTGGAGGACTTTCAAAATAGATAAATTAAAGGGGTTCAAAAAGGGGTTCTTAAATAATTATCCACTGAACATATGAACGATGTTACAATATAAATTACAGTGAATTAATATTGCTGGGCATATATACTGCCAATTCACTGGCAATTTTTCATGGTGTGAATTTACACATTCTAGTGCACAGCTGAACCTAATCTGTATCTGACCTGCACATACTTTCAATCAGAAATCACTGAATTACAATTGACATTGGCAATCCTGACTAATTCCTTTCACTTTCCAACTCCAGCGAATTTCAACTCCCTGAGTTTACACGGGAAAGTCTAGGATGAATGTAGATTTTTTTTTGTGTCTTTGGTTCATGACCCCATGGAATCAGTAGACACTATTTCATCACCTGAGAAATCCATCAAGTCAAAACAAGTCTAGTTTATTGAAATATGCACAAGTATGGTTAGGACACTCTCCTATACATCGGTGAGACTAAGGGCGGGCTTGGCGAACCTATTGCTGAACACCTCTGCTCAGTCTGCCTAAGCCTACCCGATCTCCCGGTTGCGAAACAATTTAACACCCTCTCCCATTCCCAACGCAAATCGGAGGAACAGCACCTCATATTTAGCTTGGGCAGCATACAATCCAGCGGTATGAATATTGATTTCTCTAACTTAAGTTAAGTAACCCTTGATTTCCCTCTCTCTCCATCCCTCCCCCATCTTAGTTTCATTGTCCTCCTGATTATATATTACTGATTGTGTGCCTCGTTGTCACCTTCCCCTCAACTAACAATGCACCATTCTACATTTCCTTGATCGTCGTCCCCTTTGATCTGTGTTTTCAAACCTTACCCTTCAATATCTCTATGTCTCCCTCTCCTTTGACTCTGAGTCTGAAGAAGGGTCTTGATTTCAATGAGGCACCCCCTCAGTCCAGTGAATATAGGCCCAGTGCCATCAAATGCTCATCATGTGTTGATATAACTTATACATTCTACACCAACGCCACCTTTCGGGTAGGTGGCATTTCGACAGAGCGGCCATTCGGTGAGTTTGCTTTTAGGCGACACAGCTTTTCAGTTAGTTGGCTTTTAGGCGTCCCGCCCTGTCAGTAAAGGCCTGTCCCACGAGCATGCGACTGCATGCGGCAAGAGCGACCAAACCGGGAAGCGGGGGCCGCGCGGAGGTTGAGTGATTCCGTACGAGTTGACGTGAAGTTCGAGCGAAGTCCGCGGGACGTTTGCGCTAGGCGTACCCCGTCAAGACGCTGCGTATGGCATCGAGACGCTGCGCACGCCCGTCAAGGCGGTGCGTGCGGCCTCAATGCGGCCGCGGGCCGGCAGGCATTTGCTGTGCGGAATTTTTTGACAGTGTCAGTTTTTCGGAGCCCCGCGCGATGTCGGGACCAGCTCCGCACAACTCCATACGGCTCCGGCGATCGAAGTGGGACCGGCCGTACGGCTCAAGTGACCACGTTAGGTCATGCTTGCCGCATGCAGTCGCATGCCTGTGGGACAGGCCCTTGAGTTTGCATTTAGGCGACCCGTCCTTTCGGTTAGTTGGCATTTCGTCTTCGTACTCTTTCGTTTTTTTGGCGTTTCAGCCTCGTTTCCATTCGGTTCTTTGGCTTCGACTTCTTTGCTTCGGCTTCTCGTCCGTCGGCATCACGTCCGGGTACCTCTGCACCTGCTGCCCCATGATAGCAATGAGAAGAAGGCACGGCCCACCACTGTCTGGTAAACCTGTCTGTGTATTGGAGTTGCTCTACCAGCACATGATGCATTCAGTCAGGATACTTTCTAAACTTTCTAAAGTTTAATAGAGTATTCGCCGCATGCTGAATCTCTTTAATCTTCTAAGAAGCAAAGGCACTGGTGCATAAGCGTCACGATTACATCTATATACTGGCACTAGGACAAAAGTTAACACCCAGGTATTTGCTGCTTTTTTTGTTAATATATATCCAACAAAGATATCTTTTGTTACAGAGTAAAACATGAGTACATTCACTTTCATCTTTTTCCTGCTAAATGCATGGCCATTATTTTGGTTCAGTATGCTCCAAGTGAACGAGACGTGATTTTAGTTCATTAATTTCTGTAGTATTTTGACCCAATTCCTTACTGTTGACACTATGCAATACTCACACAGATGGATTCCATCTGTTTTTGGTTTGTTTCCCTTTGGCTGTAAGCTTTCTTTATGGCCACTGCCACGGTGTGACTGAAATAAAACAGTATATATAGCAAAAAGAGAGAAAAAAAATCCCCTTCAAGACTTCAGACATTTTACAGACGATTTAGTGTTTTTGAAATATTTAGATGTAGGAAACTCAGCAGCCAGCTTGTGTCCCGCAAACACAATACAATACAATACAATACAATACAAATTTATTATCATTTGAGCCCCAGTGAGACTCAAACGAAAACTTATGAGCTTATGAACAGCAACCTGATGATGTCCAAATAACCTATTTTTAGTAACATTGATTGAGGAATAAGCAGTGACCGAGACACCAGAGTCAACCCCTCCACTGTTCTTCATTATAGTGTTATGGCAATTTTTGTTCTGCATACTTAAGATAGCAGACAAAACCTTGGTTTAACATCATATATATAACATCATAACAAGGCACCCCCTACAGCACAGCAGAGCACCCCAAATACCTTACCAGAACATCGAATGAGATTTAGTTTTGTTTAGTTTAGTTTATTGTCACATGTACCGAGGTACAGTGAAAAGTTTTTTTGTTGCGTGCTATCAATTAATGGAAAGACCATACATGATTACAATCAGGCCGTCCTTAGTGTACAGATGCAGGATAAAGGGAATAATGTTTAATGCAAGATAAGGTCCAGTGAAGTCCGATTGAAGATAGCTCGAGGGTCTCCAACGGGGTAGATGGTACGTCAGGACTGCTCTCTGGTTGGTGATCAGATGGTTCAGTTGCCTGTTAACAGCTGGGATGAAATTGTCTCTGAATAGTGAGGTATGTATTGTCACATTTCTGTGCCTCTTGTCTGATGGGAGTGGGGAGAAGAGGGAATGACCAAGGTCGAAGAGGGAACACAATTTTGTGCTCAAATCCATTGCATGCGGGGTTTTTTTGCGACAATGACTGTGCACAATATTCCAGGTAGGGTCTCACCAATGTCAGCTGCAACATATTGCCCCAAGTCTTGTACTCAAAGCCCTGCCCTCTTCTCCCTCTTTATTCTCCTGTTGGGGCTGGCGAATCATCCGCAGTCGGGGCCATCAAAGCTGCCGCAGCCAGCGATTCGAAGTCCTCGCGCCGAGGTGATTGAAATCCCCGCGTCAGGACAGTTAAAACTCTCCGTAGCTTGGGGCTCCTGAATCGGTCTCTACCCAGGGACTGCGGGCACCATAGGCCCGTGGTTGGGGCTCTCCACAGTCAATCCCCAGCAAAGGGATCGCAAGTTCCACGATGGTAAGTACGCGCCACGCCCGCAGTTGAAGGACCGGGTCGGTCTGCAGGAAAGGTGGCGCCTCACAATGTTAGACCGCAGTGGGAACGGAAATACGTTACGGAAAAGAATCGCATCTCCATCGAAGTAAGAGATTGAAAAACGTTTTCCCCAGCCCCACCCCCCACATAAAACAAACCAAAGAACACTAAAACATCCTCTTTAACACGTACTTCAGATTAACAAATACAAAAGACAGGACAGACAGACTGTCGGCGAGGTGAATCATACTAGATTCAAAATTGTCTCGTTGAGTTTCATTGTCTGCAACTCATTTTCACCAAGCCCACAACTAACAATGGCATGCTACCTTTATCATTGTAACTTTTTTTGCATATCTTTCTATACCTGTCTATATCACCATCTATATCTCTCGTTTCCCTTTCTCCTGGCTCGCAGTCAAAAGAAGGGTCTTGACCCGAAATGTCCTGTTCCTTTTCTCCAGAGATGCTGTCTGACCTGCTGAGTGTCCTCAGCGTTTTTGTGTCCATCCATCTTTTGTATTTGTAGTATATAGGTGTAGTGAACAAATTCAAAACATTTGGTTCCAAATAATTGAAAGCTCGGTTGACATTAGGAGGGAAGTTAAAATTAATGATGATGAAGACACTGGAAGGTCTGCAGAGATGATGGGCACCTTATATATCTACTTAATCTTCCAACTGATATTCTCATATATCCACGTTAAATGGAACAAAGGAAGGGAAACTTCAAAATGTGTTGGAGATCAGTGGAATTTGGCTCCAGTCAGACTCTATATCCATGACTCCCATATTTATTTTTTGTGCTTTCTCTTTCTCTCTCTCTATCTGTTCCTATTTTCATCTGTTTTCCATTACATTCTTCATTGAGGAGCACTCATGCTTACTCATTTCCACTCTTGAATTACACTAAGGCTTCAACCATTTCTTTAACCTCTGCCAACTGTGAAGAAAAGATGTGCACAACTCATGGCTTTGCACAAACCGACCTCTTTTCCGCCCTTCCAGCCCACATTGTTTTATCTTCCTAAAATATTTATATCAGTTGATGTAGGGTCACAACTTAGTGGCTTAGTTAGCAGCATGCTTGCTTATGAATCAGAAGGTTAAGGATTCAAGGCACGCTCCCTAGAATTGAGTGTGCAAGTCAAGGCTGATGCTTCAGTGCCGTGTATTGGAGGCTTTTACAATGTTTGCGATGCTATCCTGTCTGATATTTAGACCCTATTGCTCTCTGGGCTTGGTATACCTGACGGCATGGCATATCGTAGACAAGCAAAATCCAGAGAACATAAGTTTAAGGTGAGGGGGAAAAGATTTAATAGGAATCTGAGCGGCAACATTTTACAAAAAGGGTGGTGGTTATGCAGAACGAGCTGCCAGAGGAGGTAATTGAGGCAGTATTATCACAATGTTTAAAAGACATTTGGACAGGTACCTGGATAGGATAGGTTTAGAATGATGTCAGCCAAACACAGGCAGGTGAGACTAGTGTAGATGATCCAAAAGAAAAAAAAAAAAAAAACATTCTTAAGGGGTTGGACAGGCTAGATGCAGGAAGATTGTTCCCGATGTTGGGGAAGTCCAGGACAAGGGGTCACAGCTTAAGGATAAGGGGGAAATCCTTTAAAACCGAGATGAGAAGAACTTTATTCACACAGAGAGTGGTGAATCTCTGGAACTCTCTGCCATAGAGGGTAGTTGAGGCCAGTTCATTGGCTATATTTAAGAGGGAGTTAGATGTGGCCCTTGTGGCTAAGGGGATCAGGGGGTATGGAGAGAAGGCAGGTACGGGATACTGAGTTGGATGATCAGCCATGATCATATTGAATGGCGGTGCAGGCTCGAAGGGCCGAATGGCCTACTCCTGCACCTAATTTCTATGTTTCTATGTTTCTATATTGGTCTGCATGGGCAAGTTAAGCTGAAGGACTCATTTCCACGCATGACTCTATAACAGTGTTATCCCTGATACTTATTCCTCAGTTAAATAGAGACATCTGAACATCGACACATCACATCAGTGAGGAGACTACCTGGGCCTTTTGCTTCCGCGATGGGTTTCCACCCAGGCGACTATTTGCGTGCTAGCCACGGAAACAGATCTGAAACCACACATTACCACCGCTCCACACTTTTAAATCTCTACTCCTACAGCAACGTTTCTTACTTTCACTATGATCTTCGTAATCCTTTCCTATCTTTTCTGGCAGCCCCTCTTGGATCATGGATGACCTGCTTCCACTCCAGTTGTGTGGGTTCAGAGCTCACTGACAAGGCCATTGTGACAAGGCCATTAGGGCAACCAGAGAATCTTCCACAGATGGGATGGGAAGTAGCTTATGGGCTGTGAGGCGATGCGCTCCTTTTGCCACTTGCACGGGGCATCTGTCTGCTGCTGGTGCATGGCCTCGATGTTCTCAATGCTATTCCAAATGCTTGTTCGCTACTTTGAACAGCAGTGATACAGAAGTTGCCAGGAGACAGTGCGGATGCTCCATTTCTTCCAGAGGCTTTGAGCATATTCTTGAATCTTTTTTCTCTGTCTCTCCGTTTCCCTGAGTGGAGGTCGTAACCAAGGCTGGAGGTGGAGTGGCAAAGACAAAAGAGGTGCAAAAGAGGCAGATGGGGAGTGAATTACAGAACCAGTGGTGGCGAGTGAAAGGGAATGAGGGAGAGGGAAAAGATAAACAGGGAACTCTGTGTAGGGGACGAGTGGATGGATGAAGGTTAAGGAACTAGGTGACCAGGGCAGTTATTGGAAAGAAAGGTGTTCACGTGGATGGGGTGGTTGAGGAGCTGGGTAGATTAGAAGGGGAAATGTTATCTGAAATTGGGGAGTTCAGTGCTCAAGCTAAGAAAGACACAAAGTGCTGGAGTAACTCAGCGGGTCAGGCAGCATCTCTGGAGAACACGGATGGGTGACGTTTTGGGTCGGGACCTTTCTTTGGACCCTTCTGTCTCTAGTGTTCCTGCTGCTTGAGTATGGGCTACACAAGCGGAATATGAGGTGCTGTTCTTCCAGTTTGCACGTGGCCCCACTCTGGCAGTGGCAGAGGCCAAGGACAGAGAGGGTCAGTGTGAGAATGGGAAAAGGAGTAAAAATGGCTATCATCCAGGAGCTCCAGCGGGCTCTGGCAGACGGAACAAAATTATTCAGTGAAACAGTCACCTAGTCCCTGTTTGGTCTTGCCAATGTAGAGGATTCTGCCTGATCCACTGAGTTCCTCCAGCAGTTTGTCTCTTGCTCAAGATTCCAATTTTGCAGTTTCTTATGTCTCCAGTCTACTGGTGCTTTAATTTTTGATTGTGGTTTTATGCTCTCAACTTACTTGCTGAGATGATGCAATTTGTTAATGCGATTTGCGGATATCTTATCTAGATCAAATTTCAACCAGTTGGGCTTAGAACGAAACTGGCATTTGCATGTATGTCAACTTAAGTGTGATGAGCAAAGAGGCATCAGACTTTGTACACAGATACAATTCAGCAAAGTTCCCATTTTGCAAACGCTACAGAGTATGACCCTAATGAATGTGTAGACACTGAGAATGTTTAGTTTAGTTCAGTTCAGTTTAGTTTAGTTTTGCAGAAACAGGCCTTTCGACCCACCGAGTCCATGCCAACCAACGATCCCCACACACTACCACTAGAAACCCACGCAGTCACAGCACCCGTAGTCAGTATCAAAGGCAGGTCTTTGGCTCTGTAAGGCAGCAACTCTACCGCTGCGCCACCGTGCCACCCCATAACGTCTGAGAGTTTTTGCACAGTTTTTGTTTCGTACATATTTTTTTATTCTGATTAACGTTTATTTTTGGAAATAAAGAAAACAGAGTAGATAAACAATTGACCTGGTAGTTATTTTTTGGATTAGTTCTCATGTTTATGTTAAAAAAAAAGGCAAACTCTGACCTGCTTAAATTCCATTTCATTGCAGTCATTGGTTGTGATAAACATGATGTTTTTCTGGTCATGAGCGCATTTCTTTAAGGACTGTTTGAAAGAGACTAAATGCCTCCTCCATCATCAGAATATAATACACAACATGCTCGAAAAGCTGCTGGCAGACTGCGCCTGATGAAATATGGTGACTGCTAAAGAATTCCACGCGATTAATGGGGTGGAACTTGCTTTTCCTTCCAAACAAGAGCGAGCTGTATTAGTACTGTGATTCATCTCATTTTCTGGTAGTATTCTCACCCTCTGAATCAGAGCATTGTAGATTTGCATACCTGAGGCAATGACCAGCAAAAGATTCTAGATCGATAACGTCTAGGGA
Organism: Leucoraja erinaceus; assembly: GCF_028641065.1. Taxonomy (NCBI): domain Eukaryota; kingdom Metazoa; phylum Chordata; class Chondrichthyes; order Rajiformes; family Rajidae; genus Leucoraja; species Leucoraja erinaceus. The sequence continues at coordinate 47,805,463 of NC_073389.1, forward strand.
GTGCTGCAATTTCAGGGATGGTCTATGTCTACCTGAGATTAAGCCGCTGTTTTTGGTCATAGTTCAGGGATTAATCTTTGTATCCTTAACAGTATTTATCCCTCGACCAACATTACAGTCTGAAGAAGGGCCCCGACCCGAAACGTCACCTATCCACGTTCTCCAGAGGTGCTGCCTGACCCGTTGAGTTACTCCAGCACTTTTTGTATCTTTTTGTGCCCACTAGCATCTGCAGTGCCTGGTTTCAACATTACTAAGACAGATTTTGTCATTATTCTTTTGTTTTATCTTTAATTATCACCAAAGTGTTGTTTGACCTTGTTACTCAGAACCCTTCACTGTAGGAATTCGAGTCATTTTCCTCTTTGAAGTATTGCCACTGATTTCTAATATTATTGTGGTGACATAATGGAGGGACTCCTCCAGCATTTTGTAGGAGGAAGCCTTGGGAGCGCATTGTGAGAAGGCGTGATTATTTGTTGCTCATGTGAGTACATTGTGAAAGCCTCACATTGAATGCCCTGGCTGGTATTATAGAGTCATAGAGAGTCATAGAGTGATACAGCGTGGACACAGGTCTTTCGGCCCAACTAGCCCCCACCAGCCAACATGTCCTAGCTACACTCGTCCCACCTGCCTGCGTTTGGTCTATATCCTTCCAAACTTGCATTATCCGTGTACCTGTCTAACTGTTTCTTAAACGTTGGGATAGTCCCAGCCTCAACTACCTCCTCTGGCAACTTGTTCCATTCACCCACCACCCATTTCATTATTTTGTTTCCACACATATAAAGGTTGCCCTGCTATAGGAACCCGCTGCCGAACCCGACCCGGCTCATCCCCGAAGAGCTGAGGAGCCCGCCTGTCCCCGAGGAGCGGGAACCTTGGAGTTTAGAAAGTTAAGGGGAGACCTCATTGAAACTTACAGAATAATGAAAGGCCTAGAGGGAGTGAATGTGGAATCAATGTGTCCACTGGTGGGAGAGTCTAGGAACAGCGGCCATTGCCTCAGAATTAAAGGGTGCTCTTTTAGAAAGGAGGGGAGGAGAAATTGCTTAAATTGAGGGTAGTTCATCTGTGGAACTCGTTGCCACAAAGGGCTGTGGAGGCCAAGTCAGTGGATATTTTTTAAGGCAGAGATAGACAGATTCGTGATTAGAATGGGCATCAAGGGTTATGGGGAGAAGCCAGGAAAATGGGGTTAGGAGGCAGAAATCAGCCATGATTGGATGGTGAAGTGGACTAGATAGGCTGAATGGCCCAATTCTACTCCTATAACTTGTGAACCAGAAGAAGATGGGAGTCGGCGACATTGGTGGATGCTGGACAAAGGGCTGGTAGGAGAACAGGGAGTCTAACGTTCTGTACCTGCAAGGTCGACTTCGGGAGGTGCCCACTCCCCCCGGGGCACAAAGGCTGAAGGCCCAGAGACGAGAGAAGGGCGACTCGCTGGCTTACCAAATGAGATGAAGGTTGCAACTGACCCATATAGCTAGCTGCAGCTTAGACTGTGTTAAATGGTGGAAAATTCAGGCAACTATTGCATATGGATTCAGTGGGCTGTTTCTATGCATGGGGTACCTAATCGGGGATTGTCTTTATGTACGGCAATAATTGTACTGATCAATATGCAAAAAAAAAATGTCATTGTACATTTGGTACATGTGACAATAAAAGAACCATTGAACCATTGAAAGGTCAGGTCGTGATTTTGGAACCAAACTTTCAGTACTAGGTTTGGATATTTCGCCAGATTTCAATATTCAATTCTTGCTTTTGATGTTCCCAGAGGTATCTGTTTTTGTCACTTGGATGGTCAGGTCAGTTCCACCAACTCAGTATTCGCCTTTCTCCAGAGGGCTTTTGCCAAAAAGGACGCCTTTTCATCTGCTATGGAAAAGATAACAAGCTTTTAAATTCCTTAGCAGTTACACCATTCAGAGCTGCACCTTTCATATATCTCAGTGTGGCTTCATAAAGATGGTGTCTCCAAAGAGCACCCTCCCTCAGTACTGCGCGCATGTGTCAGCTCAGATTATGTGCACAGATTTCTCGGATTGGCCTTGAAGGCAGCCTTCAAAGACTTCATAGACTAGGAGACTAAAGTCTGGATTTTGCTTATAAGCAGGAATATTGAGAGCATTGCGGGTAACGCACCAGCATAAATGACTTCACATATGCACACTTTCTGATAAGAGTCTCTCATATTAAATGAGGATCCTGATGAGTCAACCCTCCTTAACCAATAGCCTATTTTGATTTCTATGCATCAGTGTGTTTATACATTGTGCATCCATGTATAGCAGGGCAATGCATGTGTGTATGTAATTTATAGGTCTCTGTGTTTGTATGTTGTTCCCTCTCTTAGTTCAGTTTAGTTTATTGTCACGTGCACCGAGATACAGTGAGAAGCTTTTGTTGCGTGCTAACCAGTCAGCGGAAAGACAATACATGATTACAATCAAGCGATTCACAGTGAACAGATACATGATAAAGGGAACAACGTGAATAACATTCAGTGCAAGATGAAGCCTGTAAAAATCCGATCAAAAATACTTAAATTCCTCCGCTCCATAGATGCTGTTGCACCCGCTGAGTTTCTCCAGCATTTTTGTGTATCTTCGATTTTCCAGCATCTGCAGTTCCTTCTTAAACACTTTGTCTACTCCACTGCGAAATCTCCTCAAGGTATGCCTACTTTGAAGAAGTTCTCCTCCTCTCTCCGGAGCCTCCTTTTCCCTTCCTTCTCCCCGCCACCCCCTATCAGTCTGAAGAAGGGTTTTTGGCCCGAAACGTTGCCTATTTCCTTCGCTCCATAGGTGCTGCTGCACCCGCTGAGTTTCTCCAGCATTTCTGTGTACCAAAAATAATCTGAAGGTCTCCAAAGAGGTAGATAGTAGTTCAGGATGCTCTCTGGATGTTGGTAGGATAGTTATCTCTATACATGTACCTGTGGTCTGTGACCCTCGGATGTACCCCCTTGTTAAACAAGGGACTGTTCTGAGTAAGCTGGTTGTAATTATAATTCTCATGGTATATTATCTTTCATTACAATTTAGATTCCTTCTGCAAAGAAGAAGTTTAATCAGTTTCCTGTTGCTGCTCCTTTGATGTGACAATTTGAAAATATCAAATTTATAGGCCAAACAAAGACAGCATACTGCAAATGTTAACTTAACAGCTCACTCTGTCATTCCCAAATCACATCATCAGTGGTATCCTTATTTTGAGAGATTCTAATCACCCTTCGTGAAGTTAGCTTACCCCCTTTACATTAATAATAGGCCCATCAATAATTCTCACCATTTTGGGGACCAAACATGCCAAAAGAAATATTTTTGTTTCAGATAAAAACTAGCCAACTTTCTATTCACATAATTTCCAGTCACAGTTAATTTCAATTCTGCATTCATAAAGTCTTACAAGTTGAGTGACTCCTATGAAAGTTCAACTTTGTAATGAAGGGGTTGAGTTGGACTGTGAGCCTTTATATAGCATGAGCATTACAATAACAAATCTGCTGACGAGCGCTATGTTGATTTTGTTTGTCTCATTTATGGTATCTTTATAAAGTTATGAATTCAATTCTGATTCTGGAGATTTGATCACACCATGTGGACTGATGCTTCAGGGCAGTATTGAAGACTCAATGATGCTTTTATTGTCACATGTATGAAGTGTTAACACAGTGAAATACTATCCTTACAAGCAGTAGAGTATTTCCGTAACCCCGATCCCTGATTAGCAAGTGGACAGAAGTCGTCTAATGAGCCCGCATGCAAGAGTCTGAAGAAGGGTTTTGGCCCGAAACATTGCCTATTTCCTTCGCTCCATAGATGCTGCCGCACCCGCTGAGTTTTTCCAGCACTTTTGTCTACCTGCAAGAGATGCCATGTTTTGGTGCCCTTTCCAAAGTGCCCGCTCTAGTTCTCATGAGTGGTGACTGTCCTAGGTCCCAAGTCCCAGGCTGATGCGGACCTCCAGCCATCTCCTTCCTTGGACCCCACGTCCCTCTCCTCGCCTGTTCACCCTTCATCCCTGGAGGTGCCTCACGCAGCTGACCACGAGGGGGTGGTAGACCAGACCCTGGTTCCCTCTCCTTTCCTACCGGCCTCCACCCTCGTCGCTGACTCCAACGTCCCAGTCTCTGGGCTTCATGGTCAAGCAGGAGCCGGCACAGCGGTCTTCCCCTCCCACTTTCAGTCCGGTGGCGTGCTTCGCTTACAGAATGGCGGCACGGTGGCGCGGCGATAGAGTTGCTGCCTTACAGCGCTTACAGCGCCGGAGACCCGAGTTCAAACCCGGCTATCGGCTGCTGTCTGTACGGAGTTTGTACATTCTCCCCGTGACCTGCGTGGATTTTCTCCGAGATCTTCGGTTTCCTCCAACGCTTCAAAGACGTACACGTATGTAGGTTAATTGGATTGGTATATATATGTACATTTTAAAAAAAATGTCCCTAGTGTGTGTAGGATAGTGTTAATGTGCGGGGATCGTTGGGCAGTGCGGACTCGGTGGGCCGAAGGGCCTCTTTCTGCGCTGTATCTCTAAACTAAACAAATCTAAAACTAAACTAAAAATGTCATATTTCAGATGCATTAAACTGAGGCCCAGCTGTTCTCTCGCAAAAGATCCCCTGATGCTATTGAGAACATGGAGGGGTTTTCAGTGTCAGGGTCATTATTAAGAAAATAAATATATTGGTCATTTATTTAATTGTGTAGGATCTTCATGTATGTAAGTTAGTCGTCTTTTTCTATATTGATATCTGTGAAGAAATTAATCTATTACTGAGACACAGGAGACTGCAAATGCTGGAACCTTGAGCAAAAAAAAGTGCTGGGGGAACTCAATGGGTCAGGCAGTATCTGTGAAGTGAAATAGTCAGAAGAAGGGTCCTGACGAGAAATGTCATTAGTTTAGTTTAGAGATACAGTGTGCAAACAGGTCTTTCAGTTCCCCAAGTCCGCGCTGACCAGCGATCCCCGTACACTAGCACCATCCTACACACTAGGGACAATTTGTAATTTTTCCTGAAGCCAAAACATCCTGAAGTCCTACAAACCAGTACATTTTTGGAGTTGGAGTAAATGGAAGCACCTGGAAAAAACCCACGCAGTCAAAGGGAAAACATACAAATCAGTACTAACAGCACCAGTAGTCAAGATCGAACCTAGGTCTCTGGTGCTGTAAGGCAGCAACTCTACCGCTGCACCACTGTGCCGCCCATGGCCTCAGACTCATGGAACAGGTTATCTAGGCTCAAACTGCATGTGGCTCCTTGCTGAGCTGTTAGCTTTCATCTCACATGCTTCCTCATCTTTTTCTGTTTGTGTTATTTTTGTCTATCCAACGATAATTAAGAAGACTTGCAGGTTATGGCATCGGGAAGAAATCGGTTTTCACAAGGAGCAAGGCGGTTAAGTAGAAAATCCTTCCCAAACTGACAAAGCAATGGGAAACTCATGAGTGGTGGGAAGCATCATTCATAAGGTTGGCGAGCTGCCAAGTGAGATTGGCCCTTGTGTGTGAATAATGAGCTTTCTCTGTTACAAAAAAAATCTCACCGGAAATTCTTAGAAACCAAATCTCCTCTCTGGCTGTTCTTGCAATGCCTGGTGTTGCTTCTTATCAAAATACTATTAAACTTGCAAAGACAACTTCCAAACTGAGATTACCGTTTCGAACACAGAACATGGTACAGCACAGCATAGGAACAGACCATTTGATCCATGATGTCTTTGCTGACCATGATGCCAATTTAAACTGGACATGACCCTGACAGTCCATGTATCTCCATTAATTTTTGCATTGTCTGCAAACTTACTAAACTGCTTAATTGTATACTTGTTTAAACAATTTATATACATACATTTTTTATTTTTTTTAAAAATATTTTTATTGGAAGCAAACATATTATAAACATTTCATGTATATCAGTCGTACATTGTTAATATTATCAATTGTAAATTGGTTCTGCTTCTTTTTTTCACTTAAATTTGTATTGATTTTTAAGAGATATATACAAAACAGTGCAACACCATCACCCTAAATAAAACAAAGTAAGAAAAACAGCAATCAAAATAAAAAAAATAAGTAGATAGGGGAAAGAAAAAGAAGTAAAAAAAAAAAAAAAAATTGGAATAAGACCGTGTGGTTCACTTACCAACTTAAAAAAAGAAAAAACATTACATTGATTAGTTATCTGGAGATAATTCAATATTCATATTCAATTGGTTCTACTTCTAGTTTTTTTTTAAAAAAATATATATATATATATATATAATACTAGACTAAGTGGGACTCAACTCCACTGATCGGAGTCCAATTTTCCCGAAGCTAGTCGAAGCTAGTCTTCAACATAATCGAACGAGGTCTTCCACATAGTCGAAGGAGGTCTTCAACATGATACTTTTTAACTCTCCAAAACTCTTCTAAACTCGCCAATTAGGTCGCTGCAGTGGGACAGCCCCCTTTACCCTAGTGTCTGTGCTGGGACCACTGTATATATATTGTCGATACTAAAGTGTGGCAATCAGTAACAAGTTACCTATTGATAAAAATGGGATATAATTACATGAGCAGAATGCACAGAGAAGTAACAGATTGATAATGAATACAGTGGTGATGCATTTTGACAGTGGGGACAACAAGAAGCAGTTGCCACAGTTCTAAACAGAGTGCAAGACATCATGAAAGTGGTATTTCATGTGCAACATTCATTGAAAGTGAGAGGACTTGCGTTGAGAACAGGTAGCAAAGCAGGTGGGAACTTGGACTTCATGAATAGAGATAAAAAGGGATGCTGTTCCCCGATTCATAGTTCCTCCAACACTTCGCGTTTTACTCAAGATTCCAGCATCTGTAGTTTCTTGTGTCTCGTTTTTACAAGGAAATTGGATTGATAGCTAAGGGAAATGAAGAAACAGAGTGTTGGAGACAGGGCGAGGAGAATGGAACTGACTTTAACGGGCTTGCCCCCAGCTACATCAAAAGTCTGCTTACCCACCACACCACTTCCAGGTCCCTCAGATCGGCAGACTTGGGGTTACTGAACATCCCGTGGTCTAGGCATAAGCTCTGGGGCGACCGCGCCTTTGCGGTTGCAGCTCCTAGACTGTGGAACAGCATCCCTCTTCCCATCAGAACTGCCCCCTCCATCGACACTTTTAAGTCGAGACTTAAAACTCATCTTTGCTCTCAAGCCTTTCTTGACATCCTCTGAGGGAGGGCTATATGTATGTATTTATGTATGTACTTAATCTATGAACCACTGTTGTATAACGTTAGTACCTCCACCAATGTAAAGCACTTTGGTCAACGAGAGTTGTTTTTTAAATGTGCTATAGAAATAAAAGTGACTTGACTTGACTTGATTGCTCTACAAAGAGGTGGTGCAGGCTCGAAGGGCCAAATGGTCTCCTCCTGCACCTGTTTTCTATGTTTCACTTGAAACCATTCTAAACATCCCTGCTGCTGAAATTAGGTCAGTTGCACAAGCAGGAACCAGCCACATTTTCAGACCTGGAAACGATCATTTTCATTTTATTTTCAGTTGTGCAGCATTGAACTAATCAGCACCACACGGTCACATTTCTGGGCCCGCTATCTCACACCCAAACTAATTTCACCCTGGCTCCACAAATGTGAGAAATGTATCTCCTCCAATTCTCATGCAGTCTTTTATAGACATCCTCTGCAGCCTTTATTGGCCGCTTCTCATTTATCCTCATCATTCCTTACCGATGTAGAATTCCAAACTGTGAAATCCAATACAGGGCAAACATGCTGATAGAAAATCACCTCCAGCTGAAATCTGGATTTCTGATCATAAGCGTTCTGACAAAGGGCATTGTAGCAACCTGTGCTTTGTAATTCCAGCATTTTTCTATTTTTATTTGAAATCTGTCTGCGTTTGAAGTGAAACAACTTTGTGGAATGTTTCATCCGGACTCAAGTGGGAATTAGGCCAGTGCAGCGAATTGTCATGGAACTTCCGTGGAGAAGTTAAGTATTAGAATATACACATGCTGCATAGCCCAATCTTTAGACTGGGAGAGGGTATGCTTGTGAATTTCAGATAGGGAAAAAATATATAACAAAGCCTGTAACCATCACGGCCCTAGAGACATCTCCGCCATAGAGGCTATATATCGGCGAGACCAAGAGCAGGCTCGGCAATCATTTCGCCGAACACCTCTGCTCAGTCCGCCAAGGCCTATTCGATCTCCCAGTTGCAAAACACTTTAACTCCCCCTCCCATTCCCACATAGAACCTTCGGTCCAGGGCTTCCTCCACTGTCAGAGTAAGGCCCAACGCAAATTGGTAGTAACAGCACCTCATATTTCACTTGGGCAGCTTACAACCCAGTAGTATGAATATTGATTTATTTAACCTCAAGTAAACCTTGCTTTCCCTCTCTCTCTCTCTCTCTCTCTCTCTCTCTATCCCTCCCCCACCTTAGTTCTCTGTCTAGTTTCACTTTCCCGCGGATTAACTTTACTGATTGTATGTCACCTTCCCCTCATCTAACAATGAACCAATGTACATTTCACACCTTATCCCTCCTTATCTCTAGGCTACCTCTCACCTGACTCTCAGTCTCAAGTAGGGTCTCAACTCGAAAAGTCAGACATTCCTTCCCTCCAGAGATGCTGCCTGTCCCACTAAGTTACTCCAGCATTGTGTGTCTATCTTCCGCCATTGAGAGCTGTCTCAGGCATATCAGTACAATCAGCAAGCCATAAGGTCATTAGGTCGTAACGAATAGGAGTAAAATTAGGCCATTCGGTCCATCAAGACTACTCCGTCATTCAATCATAGCTGATCTATCTCTCCCTCCTAACCCCATTCTCCTGCCTTCTTCCCATAACCTCTAACACCTGTACTAATCAAGAATCTATCTGTCCCTGCCTTAAAAATATCCACTGACTTGGCCTCCACAGCCTTCTGTGGCAAAGACTCATCACCCTCTGACTAAATAAATTTCTCCTCATCTCCTTCCTAAAAGAACATCCTTTAATTCTGAAGCTATGACCTCTAGTCCTAGACTCTCCCACTAGTGAAAGCATCCTCTCCACATCCACTCTGTCCAAGCCTTTCACTATTCTGTATGTTTCAATGTTGCCGTAGCAACATCCAGCTCCTCCATGCGGTCTCCATTTCTGAACTAGCGAATCAATACTGTACTAAAAAATAAAGATGCTCCATAGCCCAGCTCACACATACAACCCTGCTCCTGGCAATTAAGATGTGTGACAAGGCTCGGGTAAACATGGAATGCCTGCCATATCTCAGGAGCCATACGTCAGTCGAGGCAGATAACGAATATCATTTATGCACGACTGCAGAAAAGAGCATTTTGAAGGTAAAGGCTTCAAGCCTGTCTCAAATTCATGGTCACCAAGTTCATGGTCTATCAGGAAGTAGCGATTCCCAGCCTTACCGTACGCCTTGGAGACAAGGACAATTTATAGTAAGCGCCTCGAAGCACTCGAATGATAACATCCACCTCACCTTCACTGTATCTTCCAAATCAACAGGCAAGAAAAATAAACCACTGTTGCCTCTCACCTGACTCTCAGTCTGAAGAAGGGTTTCACCTATTCCTTTTCTCCAGAGATGCTGCCTGACTCACTGAGTTAAGGCCCTGTCCCACTTTCCTGAGTTACTCACGAACTCTCCCGAGTTTTCCCCTTGATTCGAACTCGGATAATTACGGTTAGTAGGTACTCGGGGCTATTTTTTTTTTACTCGTGGACATTTTTCAACGTTGAAAAAACTTACCTGATGCCCCGAGTTCCTACGGCTGGCATTACGAGCCGCTACGAAACATTTACGCCTACGGCCTCCTACGGACCCGCTACGGACATTCCCCGACATTTCCCGAGTTCGAATCAAGGGGAAAACTCGGGAGAGTCGTGAGTAACTTGGGAAAGTGGGACAGGGCCTTTACTCCTGCATTTTGTGTCTATCTTTGGATTCCATTCAGTCAGCTCCACTGGACATTCAGATGTCTGACACCAGACTTTCAAACCAAGCACTCTACTCTGAGCTCTGCCCGACAAAGCATCTTCCTCAGCTCAAGGGAATCCCTGGGTGAGGGATGCTCAGACTGGGAGGAAAGAATCTGAGAAGGCAGTGAACGCATGGACGTAGAGAGCACACAGGGCAGACATTGTGCAGAGCAATCATCACTACCTGACCCGCCAGGTTCCAACAGACCCACTAGTGCCAGGGTCTGGAGATCTCTGTGTGGTAATTCAGCTGCACGGAGGCGGAGAGGAGAGCTCTTCAACGCGTCGTCCACAGATCGCAGAAGATAATTGGGACACAGCTACCAGCCTTGGAGAGCATCTACCACACACACGGTGCCTCAGGAAGGCCGTCAGCATCCACAAAGACTCCTCACACCCTTGTAATGGACTGTTCGAACTTCTACCTTCCAGCAGACGTTACAAGGCCTTCTACGCCCGCACCTCCAGACTCAGGAACAGCTTCATCCCCAGAGCTATAGCTGCTCTGAACCGGCCCTGCTGAGTGCCCCCCACCCCCAGCATCTGTCTCCCTCGGATGAACTGTCTCCCTCGGATGGTCACGTCGCACATCGACCCGGCACAGACCTATTTGCACTTTAGACTGTTTTATTATTTTACTGTTCTTTTTTTTTAATAAATCATGTTTCTCTGGGTATCTAAATTTTATTAGTTGTTTAAGTTATGACATCGGATGGAAGCTGCATACCAAATCTCGTTGCACCTATGTGCAATGACAATAAAATTTATTATTATTATTATTATTATTATTATTATTATTATTATTATTATTATTATTATTATCCTGCATTAGATTCATAGAAACATAGAAACATAGAAAATAGGTGCGGGAGTAGGCCATTCGGCCCTTCGAGCCTGCACCGCCATTCAATATGATGATGGCTGATCATCCAACTCGGTATCACTCGGTACAACTCGTTATTCATGCAGAGAGTGGTGAATCTCTGGAACTCTCTGCCACAGAGGGTAGTTGAGGCCAGTTCATTGGCTATATTTAAGAGGGAGTTAGATGTGGCCCTTGTGGCTAAGGGGATCAGGGGGTATGGAGAGAAGGCAGGTACGGGATACTGAGTTGGATGATCAGCCATGATCATATTGAATGGCGGTGCAGGCTCGAAGGGCCGAATGGCCTACTCCTGCACCTAATTTCTATGTTTCCATGTTTCTATGTATCCTGTACCTGCCTTCTCTGCATATCCCCTTATCCCTTTAGCCACAAGGGTCATATAAACATCAATAAACATCTCACCAAGTACAGAGAACTGTAGTGCTGGCAGGTTATCCTTGACCTCAAGGAACTACCTATGAGGAGATAGATCATCTTACGATAGGATGCGACACAATGGAACATTATTTATCCCAGCAGGGATATTGGTCTGCCAACATAAAGCACAAAACACATGAAACATGAAATTAAAGTGATGAGTGGAAAGGGTTTGGGAAGTGCAAAGATTGGGGAGGGAAGTGGCATGGGGGGGGTGGAGGGGGGGTTAGGGGAGTCAGTCAACCCCACGACAGAAGGGGAGGAGTTGTACAGTTAGACTTGATAGAATCGGTTTATACTCGCTAGAATTTAGAAGGTTGAGGGAGGATCTTATAGAAACTTACAAAATTCTTAAGGGGTTGGACAGGCTAGATGCAGGAAGATTGTTCCCGATGTTGGGGAAGTCAAGGGGTCACAGTTTAAGGGTAAAGGGGAAATCCTTTAGGACCGAGATGACAAAAACATTTTTCACACAGAGAGTGGTGAATCTCTGGAATTCTCTGCCACAGAAGGTAGTTGATGCCCGTTAATTGGTTATATTTAAGAGGGAGTTAGATGTGGCCCTTGTGACTAAGGGGATCAGGGGGTATGGAGAAAAGGCAGGTACGGGATACTGAGTTGGATGATCAACCATGATCATATTGAATGGCGGTGCAGGCTCGAAGGGCCGAATGGCCTACTCCTGCACCTATTTTCTATGTTTCCATGTTTGATAGCCGCAGGGAAGAAGGATCTCCTGTGGCGTTCTGTACGCCATCTTGGTGGAAACAGTCTTGAATCTTGAATCCAGGAATGCAGCGTGTAAATCAAAGCATGTTATTTCTTGTCCGGTAACTTTGCAGAAGCCTGCATTTATTTGCTCATCAGATTTTCATACCACACTTTCTGGATCTGAGCAGACTGTCGACACTTTCTGATGTGGTCAGTTGTTTGTGGAAGGTGAGAGAGAGAGCCCAGTATCCAAGAGATAACTTTTCACTTTTTTTTTAAACCTTAGGCAAAAGGAATTGCAGGTTCTGGCTTACAAAAATATATATGTAACATGCTGGAGTAATTCAGCAAGCCAGGTGGCATTTCTATGTGTCACACAATCAGTCAGCAGAAGGGTCCCGGCCAGAAACGTCACCTATCGATGTTCTTCATAGAGCCCGACCTGCTGAGTTGCTCCAACACTTTTTAAAAAACCCTTATTTCACTAAATTATTGCTGATTACATTACATTACATTACATTACATGTCATTTGAACCTCAGTGAGGCTCAAACGGAACTCCGTTTTCACAGCCATAAACAAACAAAGATAATTTCCTACAGACATACACACAATTCAATTTACAGAAACATCCATCACAGTGAATCTCCTCCTCACTATGATGGAAGGCAAATTATTTTCTCTCCCCTGTTCTCCATTTTCTCCCAATGTTGAAGCCCCAGGCGGGCGATGGTGAGTCCCACGGCCATTTTAGGCCGCGCCGGGCGATGTACGGCCCCGCTCCCGGTCTAAAAGTCACGGTTGGAGCCCCCGGAGGGCGCTGGAATGTCCCGCGGCCATTAAGCCGCGCCGGGTGATGTACGGCCCCGCTCCGGGTCGTTCCAACCCCGCGACACGGGCTGGAGAAGTCGCGTTGCGGGAGCTCCGGAAAGCGGTCTCTCACCCGGACCCGCTAGCTCCCGATGTCCCAGTCCACCGGACCTGCAGCTGCAGCTGGAGCTGGAGCTTCCGATCTCCGTGGTCAGGCCGCAGCAGCGAGCCACCACCGCTCCCCACGCTCCGAGGCCGGCCAGCCCCATGATGGTGAGTAGTCCGCAGCTCCGCAGGCTCCGTGACTGGAGCCCCCAGGTAGTTCAGGCTGGAGGCCGCTCCACGGTGCTAGGCCCCAACAACAACGGAGACCCGACAGGAAAAAGGTCGGGTCTCCCGTGCAGGGAATAGATTTTTTTTAAGTTTCCCCCCCCCCCCCCTCCCCCCCCCCCGCCCCCCACATATACACAGTTAAGAACACTATTAAAAAACACGAACAACTGCATTTAACTAGACAAAAAATTTAAAAAAAGACAGACAGGCTGTAACGGACAGGTGAGTCACGCCACCACAAAATGTGAAGAGGTTCACAGAATTGTGTTCAGTTACACATTGTTTCTTAACCCTGAGGGTTTTGTCCAACTGAAGTGGAATTTATTGCAGCAGAAGGCTGTGGAGGCCAAGTCAATGGCTATTTTTTAAGGCAGTGATAGATAGATTTTACTTCGGAGTCACGTAAGTGATTCCGTGAAGACCCCAGCTCCAGTGCGCATGCGGCATAATCGCACAGCGTGCAGAACGCGGCCAGCGGGAGTCGGGCTAGCTCCCGCATCCAGGGACGAAAGGTAAGTACTTACCTTAATCGGGCCTTGTGTTTTTTGCTCCAGGGGGAGCAAAGTGAGGCATGGTGAGCGGCCCCGTTTCGACTCCAGCGTGGAGCCGACAGTGGACGGGGAAAAGGCGCTACCCGGACCGCAAACGCTGCGGACCGCTGCAAGGAGCTGCGCTAATGCCGGTCCGCTGAACAGCTGTTTGGTAACAGCAGCGGACCGGCGGGAAATTTAAAAACCCGACCGGCAGCCCTGCAGACTCCTGACTAGGAGAATCGCCGCCCGGGAACCGCCACAATGCCGCCTGGAAAACGGCAGGCAGCCTCTACATGCAGGTAAGGGGAAAATCTTACCAATTTACAGGTTCCACAGGAGCCAACTTCCTCCAAAACTGGCACAGGTTGAAGACAGCAAGAATAAGAGTATCTGTCTCCCCAAGCCAGAGGAGGTCATGGAATTTACCTCCAGGAGAAAAGGGGCATTGGCTGAATGCCAAGGGAGCTGACTCCTACCCCAGTGCTATTGCACTAGCCATCTCCCTTGTCGAGGGATTGATGCAACAGCGGAGTTTGAGCTATGCCTCCTCCAATTTAGCGCACCCTTTTGCTCCCTTTTTAGAGGCTAGCTAAGGAGGCCAGGGCTGGGCTGGCTTAAGCGCTGGGCAGGCGGACGAGAACAGCAGTATGCCAGGGGAGCAGGATCAGGAAGAGCTACTGGGTGTCGTGGGCCACTACATGGCTCCTCCACGCGACCATCTTCCCAACAAAAGCCCTGCAGGAGCAGGCCTTTCCAGAGGCAAATCCGCAGGCAGCTGGGTCTAGTAGACTCGCAGACAAGCAGCGAATTCTACAGAAGGTCAAGATGTTACCACCTTTGCTCGCCTTTTCCACGGATTATATTCTCCCAGGATAAGGACTATCCCTTTGCACTACCAGGGTGCTGACGCCTAAGATGTTCCCATATTTGGGATACTCGACTGAACAATGGTGCATATAGACCTGCCCGCAACCCCGAATATATGGGGCTATGCAAACCGCTGCTGCGGGAAGAGAGGCAGCTAAACCTGTGCGCCTCATGAAGGCAGGCTATGGGACGAGCAGGACATCGCATCCAACACCCAGCTGGCAGCACCCCTCGGCATCCACCAGCGATATCAAACAAGGACTGGTGAAAGCCTGGTGACCGCTTCACATCCCCCATAGTTCTTTTTAGACGGGGCCCAGAGCGGAGCCGTGGGAAGATGCGCCGCCCCACCGACAGCACCAGCATACCAGCAAACTACGCCTTCATGAAAAACAACAAGCATGGAGGTAGGTAGTCTGGTTCCTCCCAGTTTACACTAAAACAAGGGTGTTCTACTAACTGCATGGGGGGGGGGGGGGCATTTACACTTGTGGATAAAGCATGGGATGCTGTCACAAATAACTAAAATATACTCAACAGTATTAGAGGATAAAAACGAATTCAAATTGGGCATATTACCGCCAGTTCAGCAATGCGCCCAAAGGGCATTTTCTCCCTCTAAGAAAAGAGAAGTGAGAAGGCAAGCTGAACTAAAAAGGCTCATTACTAAACGGATCATGGGAGTAAAAATGAACCATTGGAATTTGTATCCAATATATTCACCAAAACTATAAAAGATGGTGAATGTAGCATCATCATTGATCTAATATCACTAAATAAATCTGTTGAGTATATCCACTTTAAGATGGAGACGGGGTTTTGTCACTGCCAGACATCTGATCTCCCAAGGATACCTATGGGGAGCATTGATATGGAAGATGCTAACTATCTTATACCCATACACTAGGATCATTATAGATACCTAAAAATATTTACCTGGATCATGGATATCCCGGTTAGGGCAACCATGGGAGCATATAGCATTTCATATGGTCTAAACCTCAGCCCTAAACTATTATAAATGGCCATGAAAATATTAAGAAAACAAGCATAATCATGGCACATATTGGATGATATCCTCATATTAGGGGAAACAAAGGAATTAGCTGTGGAGCAGTTCTAGCTACGAAACAGCTCCCTAAGCTGAGGTTCATCCCACGCCCAGATAAACCAGAATTGAAGCGTTACTACCAAGGATTATCTGGGCTTCAATAATAATTCCGTCCATATGACTGTTACTTTGCCAAGATACTTGGGTCACTATAATCAAATCATGAATGTACCCACTGAAGCTATATCACAATTAAGGTGGTGGGCAGACATATATTTGGCATAGTTTTCAGCCCTATTATCATCACCAATCCCAACTTGGTTATTTTAAAAACCAATGCCAGTACTTTAGGCTGGGGAGCAACTAAACTCCATATCCAGCACAGGTAACAGATGGACCAAGTCACAAACATCGTTACTACACATACCGGGCATCAACTTCTTGGGATTGGTGATCGCCTATTGGGCTAAAAAGCATATCCATTTCAAATGC
Organism: Leucoraja erinaceus; assembly: GCF_028641065.1. NCBI lineage: Eukaryota > Metazoa > Chordata > Chondrichthyes > Rajiformes > Rajidae > Leucoraja > Leucoraja erinaceus. The sequence continues at coordinate 47,821,579 of NC_073389.1, forward strand.
AGCACGTACATATGTGGTTACGGATTGATAATACTATGGTGGTGGCTTATATCAACCATATGGGGAGCATAATAATCATTATTGTGCAACAAATTGGTCAAACAAATCTGGCAATGGTGTGTCAAAAGACATTTTAACTATCAGCTGCCTATGTCCTAGGAAGCTAGAACACAGTGGGAGACACCATGTCACGGGGTAAAATTTATGATTACATTGAATAGATGTCAAACCCAAAATATCTGCTAAAGTTATTAAGCAGTTTGAAAGCCAGATATCAATTGGTTGCACAAGACGGAATCACCAGTAACCTATGTATGTGACTGAGGAACCAGGTTAGAGGCAGCAGCGATAGATGCCTACACGCTGGAAGGGGGAATTTTGCTTTGCCTTCCTCCCTTCTGCCTCATCAGACGGGCACTTTACAATACAGATGGGATCTGTCTCCGAGATATTGATCGTGCCCGACCGGCCTACACAGCCATGGTTCCCAGTTCATTACGACACGGTGGGCGAGTCACCTATGGATTTCCCTAGTGGACCATGGTTGCTGACTCAACCCAGTATCAGGCACAAGCCACCCATGCCAGGGGAACATCAAACTCCTGGGTGCAGGTTTTGAATAGACCTTACCAGGGACTGGGATTATCCAAAGGAACCATTACCACCATGTCGGCATCCCTGCGAACAGTCACTAAAAGTTAACATGGGTAAAATACTGCCACGACGCAGGGACAACATCCCGAACTATTCAACCACTGACGTATTGGAGTTCCTGGAACATCTACACCATGACTAAAAAGTAAGTTACAGTGCCGTAAATACAGCATGGAGCGCCTTATCTGCTTATCTAAAACAGCATGTCAACAGAGCATGGGATCCCATCCACTGAAGGTAAACTTATGAAGGGCAACTATGATATAAGCCCCAAACACCCAGGTATATACCCATGTATGGGATATTGGTGTGATATTGACATATCTCAGAGAATGGCACCAGCCAGATCCCTCAGCTTGCTTAATCTATGTTTTAAAAAACGCTCATGCTTATGGCTCTCGTACACGCTCTAGATTCCGGTCACTCCATAAACTAGACTGGATAACATGGTGATTACCCCAGACGCATCACGTTCATATTTAGGTCTGGTAAAATCTAACTCGCAGGTATATGGGACTACGCGAGATTATGAGTTCGGCACGAACTAGTAGGGTCGAGATCGCCTGTGTTTTCCGTGCTGTAGTCGTTATATGGCTATATGGACCAGGAACGCCCTATTCACTGGTGGGATTCCGGGCCTACCCACCAGAGTCCAGGTTGAGTGTGGTGACCCATCTACTACTATATATAGACACAACCCACAATCTTAGAGGGAGATGAAAGCCTATGGGTCAACCACAGTAACCCAAGACGGGGTACGAGCCAAACCACTCCAGGTGGCTCAAACAGGTACTGAAAGCTGCCGGAATAGATAATAATACATTTAATCCCATTCCACTAGGGCAGCATTGGTATCAGCGGCTGAACGAATGGACGTTCCAGTTGACCACATTTTCAATACAACAGAATGGTCAAGGAAACGGCGTTCAGAACATTTTTTATTATAAACCGTTGATAAACCTGATTTAATTGCAGGAGAATATTACAAACTGCAATATTAATTTAAGCTCAGAGGAGCTCTTTTATGTTGTTATTGTTAACAAATACCTTTCTGTTTTCTTTTGAAAGCAGATCAATTGGTGATTACGATAACACTTCCTCCCTCATAAACTTCGGCAGTGAGTGAAATAAAAACTGTTACACGGTTTGAAATCACAGACCTTTGAAGTCTTCACGGAATCACTCACGTGACTCCGAAGTAAAATAGTAAGATTAAACGAGTACTTACCAGTACGAAGTTTGATCAGTATTTTATGAGGAGTTACGGTGAGGGATTAAGTGCCCGCCGCTCCCACCCTCATTATACAGATCAAACTAGTAAACTGATGTCTCGTGATCTTTACTATCTTACTTCAAATATTGTGTCTATTCTGTGATTTCACACCGCTGCTTCGAAGTATGCCGCATGCGCACTGGAGCTGGGGTCTTCACTTAATCCCTCACCGTAACTCCTCATAAAATACTGATCAAACTTCGTACTGGTAAGTACTCGTTTAATCTTACTATTCTTGATCGATACGGGTGTCAGGGGTTATGGCAAGAAGGCAGGAGAATGGGGCTAAGAAGAAAAGATAGATCAACCATGACTGAATGGTAGAGTAGACATGATGGGCCAAATGACCTAATTCTGCTCATATCACTTATGAGCTTATGAACTGTAGTTTGATGCTTTTTTTTTGAATAATAATTAAATATCTTATTTATAAACAAAATTAAATAAACATTTAGAAATTGGATTTTCAGATTGGTTCATACTTTCTTAAAGTGGTTTTAATGTGGTCACAGAAGAGATTTACTAACAGGGGCAATGAGTCATTGAGCTTGACCCAACAGCAAAAAATCTATTAGCAACCTGTTCAACGCAGCAAACAAGAAACAGGATTATTATTATTGCATGCATCCATATAATTTGCACAGTTACAAGAAGGTCACCTGGACAACAGACTTGGGAACTCACAGTGATCACAGACCAGAAATCAATGGTTCAATGGAACTTTATTGTCACATGTACCTGGGCACAGTGAAATTCCTTTTTTTGTATACAGTTCAATAAAATGATTACTATATGCAGGCACAATCATACATAAGCACAAGAACGTACGATAGTAGTTTCTGGCGCCATCTTGTACAATTCCAGTTCCGAGTTGTTAGAAATGTAAGCGTCTTAACTTGGCCATAAAGTACCGTTGTCCTGGCGACGGCACTGGGTCGTAGTTGCAGGGTTCGGCCTAGCCAGGCGATGTTGGCGATGTCCTCCACTGCTGCTCCGCCACTCTGTGTTAAAAAAAAAACAACCCTGCACATCTCCTACAAACCTTCCCTCTCTGACCTTACAGTTTTTGCCATTTCTACCCTGGGAAAAAAGGTCCTGACTGTCTACCCTATCCTTGCCGTTCACATTTTATAAACTTTTATCTGGTTTCCCCTCAGCCTCCGCTACTCCATAGAAGAAAATCCAGGTTTTTCCAACCCATCCTCAAAGCCAATACACTCGAATCCAGGCAGCATTCTGATAAACCCCTTCTACCCTTTGCAAAGCCTCCACATCCTTCCCGTAAAGGGGTGACCAGAACCACACACAATACTCCAAATGTGGCCTAACCAAGGTCCTATTAAGCTGTAACATGATTTCCTGACTCTTATAATTGACTGATGTGGGTAAGCACAACTTGTTGTGACTTGAAAGGCAGAATTTTCACGCTGTGTAGAAAAATGTAGAAGCACTAAATAAATGCATGTAAAGCATTCACCAGCAACATAGACAGGACAGAAACATTGAAGCATTTGTCTGCCGTATTTTTTTAAAACACTTTTTTAGCCATGATCCTACTCAACATGGATGAGCTAGTCTATAGAACCCTGATATTGACACAATTGGAATGAATTCCAGAGTTGGGAAGTCATGTTGCAGTTGTATAAGACGTTGGTGAGACCGCATTTAGAGTATTGTGTACAGTTCTGGGCACCATGTTATAGGAAAGATATTGTCAAGCTTGAAAGGGTTCAGAGAGGATTTACGAGGATGTTGCCAGGACAAGAGGGTCTGAGTTATAGGGAGAGGTAGAGTAGGCTGGGGGAGCACAAGAGGATGAGGGGTGATCTTATATAGGTGTATAATATCATGAGAAGAATAGATCGGTAGATGCACAGAATCTCTTGCCCAGAGAAGGGGAATTGAGGACCAGAGGACATATGTTCAAGGTGAAGGGGAAAAGATTTAATAGGAATCTGAGGGGCAACTTTTTCACACAAAGGCTGGTGTGCGTATGGAACAAGCTGCCAGACGAGGTATTTGGAGCTGGGAATATCCCAATGATTAAGAAGCAGTTAAACAGGTACATGGATAGGACAGGTTTGGAGGGATATGTACCAAACACATAGTGGTGGGACTAGAGTCGCTGGGACATGTTTGGCCAGTGTGGACTAGTTGGGCCGAAGGGTCTATTCCCACGCTGTATCACTCTATGAATAATAAAATAAACTATAAACTGCTCAGGAATAAAATTAGGAAATGCATCAACTCATTGACTAAACGTGGGAAAATGCAATTACCACACAATAGAATTGGACACATCATACGCATGTAGTTTGCTCTGAATATTACATGGCCTGCTCCATCCGTTAATCTGATCAAAGTCAAGTGTTTACTCCACATTGGACAACATTCTGTGCATTCACCCTATCTATTCCCCTCATGATTTGATACACATCTAAAAGATCACCCCACAGCCTCCTGCATACCAAGTAATAATGTCCTCGCCTGCCCAGCCTCTCCCTGTAGTGAGGAAGTGACATTAAAAAATCTGCTGTTTTTGCAAATAAGTAGTAAGAGTGTTGTAATGGAGAGTGGAAAACAAATCCAAGCCAATATCAGGGTGAATGGATAGTCTTTTACCCAAAGTTGGGGAAATTAAAAACCAGAGGACATGGGTTTAAGGTGAGAGGGGCAAGATTTAATACAAACTTGATGGGCAACATTTTATCACGTAGGGAGTAGTGGGTATATGGAACGGGATGCCGGAGGACTTAGTGGAGGCAGGCACTTTAATAGCATTTATCTGCCACTTGGACAGATACATGGACAGGAAAGGTTTAGAGGGATGTGGGCCAAAACATATGGGACTAGAAATGGGACTGTTTGATCAGCCAGTGTGGACTAAGTGGGCCGAAGGGTCTGTTTCCATGCTGTATCACTCTATGAATAATAAAATAAACTTAAACGCTCAGGAATAACCATTACTGAGGAAATGCATCAAGCAAGTTATCAGAGGTGGGAAAATCCAGATTAGGGAACAATGAATTGCCCACATCATAAAATGTAGTTTGCTCTGATATTACAAGGCCTGTTCCATCATTATAACTGAGCAGGAGGTCATAGACAGATTACTCCAGTGTGAGAGTTGATTCTGTGAAATTAAACCCTATCTAGCAGAAATGATTTTCACATCAAAAAGATCACCCCACAGCCACTGCATACCAAGGGTAAAAGAATGTCCTCGGAGACAGTAGCCTCTCCCTGTAGTGAGGGAAGGGGTAGGGACATTAAAGAAAGCTGCTGACTACCTGAAATTGGTAAGTAGTCAATGAGTACCGCTGGGGTGTAAAGTGGAAAAATATCCGAGCTGGTATCAGGGTGAATGGCCTCACTCTACCCAAAGGAGGGGCCCATTAAACAGAAAGGTCAGATGGGTTTAAGGTGAGAGGGGCAAGATTTAATACAAACTTGATGGAGATCAGGTTGGTAGGGAGTAGTGGGTATATGGAACGGGATGCCGGAGGACTTAGTGGAGGCAGGTACTTTAATAGCATTTATCTGCCACTTGGACAGATACATGGACAGGAAAGGTTTAGAGGGATGTGGGCCAAACATGGACAAAAATGGGTCTGTTTGATCAGCATGGACAAAGTGAGCGGAAGGGTCTGTTTCCATGCTGTATGACTCCGTGACACAGCAAACGATAACTTACACGCAAAAATAACCATTACTGATGCAAACAGGGAAAGCAAGTTATCAGAGGTTGGAATCCAGAAGGGAACAATGTGCCCAGATTGAAAATGAGGGGCTGATATTCAAGCTAGTGTTGAGCTTCATTATAACAGAGCAGGAGGTCATAGACAGATGGATCAGTGTGAGAGTTGATGGTGAAATTAAAGTGGCAGGCAGCAGAAAGTAGTTTCTTCAATGTAGAGGAACCACTGTAAAATGGTGAAAAAGAAATGTGGATGCGGAGATGTGTAGGCTCCTTTAAGAAAGGGAAGGGGTAGGGGCTGGAGGAGGGAGAAAGCAATAGACTACCTGCTGGAGAAAACTACCGCAGGGGTGTAAAGCTACCTAAGAGAGAATGAATGCTGGCTCCATTTTGCGTTGGGCCTCTTTCTTCAAAACTGAGGCCCAGGGGGGGAATCGGAAAAGGGGATGAAGAGGTGCTGAGCCAGTAGGCTTGATCAGAGGGTTAGTGCGAACTGAGAGGAGGTGTTGGGGGAAGTGATCACCGAACCTGCGCTTTATCTGAAATGTGGAGAAGTTGACACACCTGGAACAGCAGAGCTGGGGTGTAGACTAGGTTGGAGGAATGCAGGTGAACCTCTGCCTCCGCCTGGAACTGGGCCTCACTCCTAGGATGGAGGAGGTCCAGGACAATAAGGTAAAGCGAACAGGAATGGGATTTCCTGAGGTTGCCAGGGAGAGTACCCAGGGAGTGCGAACTGAGTGGAGGTGTGGGACGAATGACACCGAGCCTGCGCTTTGTCTCGCGATGTGGAGAAGCAGAAAGGAGAGGAGATGGGAAGATGTGGCCAGTGGTGGGATCCTGTTGGAGGTGGCAAAAATGTCGGAGGATTCTCGGCGCTGGGTGAGACACCGAGACAGATGTGCAAGTGAATGACTTCAATTTGGATCCATTGATGGTGGATAGGAAGAGATGAAAAGACAGGTTTCAGTCAGGTGTGTAGGAAAGAACTGCAGATGCTGGTTTACACTGAAGATAGAGACAAGATGCTGGAGCAACTCCGCGGGTTAGGCAGCATCTTTGGAGAAAAGGAATAGGTGATGTTTTGGGTGGGAACCCTTCTCAAGCTTTCAGTCTAGGCTGAATTGGCTGGTTTTATTATAGTCATACTTGGAGCATTATAATTGAACATATTAGCCATAGGTACAACATGGACTAATTCAGTATCCCAACCCCAGTAAGCAAGAGGTGGTTTCTGCTACTGGGTAAGTGGACAGTAAAGGAGAAATAATAAATACACACTAATACTCTAAACAAGTTAGGGCTTTAGGGCTTGAACAAGTTAGGGCTTTATTCTTTGGAGCGCAGAAGGTTAAGGGGGGACTTGATAGAGGTTTTTTAAATGATGAGGGATAGACAGAGTTGACGTGGACAAGCTTTTCCCACTGTGAGTAGGGAAGATTCAAACAAGGGGACATGACATGAGAATTAAGGGGACTGAAGTTTAGGGGTAACATGAGGGGGAACTTCTTTACTCAGAGAGTGGTAGCTGTGTGGAATGAGCTTCCAGTGAAGGTGGTATAGGCAGGTTCGTTTTGGAGCATTTAAAAATAAATTGGATAGTTATATGGATAGGTACAAAATGGAGGGTTTCAGTCTGAGCGCAGGTATAAGCAAGAAGTGGTTTCTGACTACTGGGTCGAGATGACAGTTTCCGTGCTGAAATGTTATATGATTATATGATTATATAAATGAGAAACAGAGTCTCCACACTTTCTTGTCCAGAACATATGTGAAATCTAGGTTGAAAATCAACCTGCTGGAAGAACTCAGCAGATCAGGCAGCAACTATAGAGGAGAAAGGACAGATGACGTTTCAGGTCAGGACCCTTCTTCAGATGCTATTCGTTTCCCTCCATGGATGCTGCTTGAATCATTGAGTCTCGCCACCAGTCTCTTCCTTGCTCAAGTTCCAACTGCTCCAGACACTTGGGTTTACATGAGATTTAAATTGACTGAAGAGAACAAAGAGGTTCTGTTTGCCAATGTTTAATGCAGACTTTCCAAAATACCTTGTCTACTTTCCAAAATAATTCAATCACTGTTTGGTGCTATAAGATAGGATGGAATTAAAAGTAATCTCTTTGGAAATCCATTCCCAACACAACAATTAATGAGAATTCCCATTCCCAGTAAACATTTCAAGTTAGCTTCAGAGCAACTTGTGAGATTTCAAGTATAACATTTAGTTTGGTTCTATCATTTGTCAAATCACGCCAGATAGGAAATGGTGATTACATCGCAAGTGCTGAGAGTCTGAAAGTAAAAAACAACCTGCAAATGTTGGAAATATGAAAAAATAAATATGAAATGCTGAAGACAATCAGCAAGTCAGGCAGCATCCGTGGAAAGAGAAACATCCTTAATGCTTCAGGTCAAAGGTTAAAGCAGCACGGTAACACAGCAGGGATCGATGGTTGACGTGGACTTGGTGGGGCCGAAGGGCATGATCCGAGCTGTATCTCTAAAGTAAGCTAAACCCTTTGCCAGATTCCAGGAGTCTATTTTGTTATGGATAAGCATTCATTAACATTCACAGCAATTAATCATGAGCCACAGAGATGGTTTTTTCTGGGCCTCTGCCCAGATGAAATGGAATTCCCGGGAATAACAAACACAGGGAAATCAGGTAGGCACAGTTCACGTTAATTTGAATGGACAAAAAAATCTGGTAATTTTTTTTATACTTATCCAATGCTGATGGACTGCGGTGTTCAGGTGCAGGAAATACTCCAACACTTTTATAAACTTCAGAGCTTTGACGACAGAGTTTCCAGACACGTCCCTTGATATTTGGACCAAATTGTTTATGTGCAGTCTGGGATGGGAGGTGAAACGACATGGAACAGGTCACCGAGCAGAAATGCTCCTGCAGTCAATGAATAGTTAACCGTTCTTGATTATATGTAGAAATGCTATGATCACGGGGTTTGATATTTTTTTTATGAGCTGAAACAATTTTCCAAGCAAAGGCTTTGAGCAACATATCCCCGCAGAAAGAAAAATTGACTGCAAATTGCAGCTTCCAACATCTGCAAGTCATTGTGCTGTAATCTACACACCCGAGGCAGAAAAATTAACGTCACTGGCTGAGTGACTCATGGGGTGGGGAGTCACACGAGCACTTACACAATGTGGCTCATTGTTTTCAAAACTCTTCCCTATTTTGCACTATAAAGTTACAGTACATTTTATGACATTTATATAATGCCTTTAATGCAATAAAAATTTTCAACTCAGTTCCCAGTCCGTTAAAACAATCAACAAGACGATATCAGGGCAGTTGTCCAAAGGTCTGGACAAAGAGTCATTTTTTGGGGAGTATTTTAAAAGTTGGTAAAAGGATGAGGTGAAGCGGTGTATAAGTTTGGGAAGGGAATTCTAGAGCACCAAGGCTCAGCATATCCACCAATGTAGGGCCAATTAATATCAAGAATCATCAGCAGACCAAAATTATAGGTATTTTAGCTGGGGCGTACAGACATATGGAAAAACAATTCTATGGAAAAATATGAATAACAGTGACCTAACTTGAAAGAGCGAGGCGTCGCTTAAACTTGAGCTAAGTGTTCATTAGCAATTTCGTAGAAAACTGGGCTCGGTTTAAAAACTCAGGGCAACATAGTTTAGTTTCGAGCTACAGGGTGGAAACAGGCCCTTCGGCCTATTGGGTCCGTGCTGACCAAAAGCCGACCGTGCCGACTAGGGTATCGCCCATACCCTAGTTCTATGTTATCCTACACACTAGGGGGCCATTAACCGACCAACCTGCACGTCTTCAGAATGTGGGGGAAAAACCCATGCGATCACAAGGAGAACATACAAAGTCCATAGGTGTACAAACATAGGCAAGGATCCAACCTGGGTCTCCAGCCACAGTGCCATTCTGCACAGTATTCTCAAGTAGGATATAAGTTAAATTACACAAAGTGCTGAGGTAACTCAGTGAGTCAGACAGCATCCCCAGAGAACATGGATAAGTGACGTTAATGCCACCTATCCATGTTCTCCACAGCTGCTGCCAGACCCGCTGAGTTACTCCAGAACATTGTGTCTTAATTCAAGAAGGACATTATTGCTATTTAGGGAGTGCAGTGTAAGTTCACCAGGATAATTCTCGGGATGGCGGGACTGACATATGAAGAAAGAATGAGTCGACTGGTATTGTATTTGCTGGGATTTAGAAGGATGAGAGGGGATCTTATAGAAATGTATAAAATAAAATAAATTCTGAGAGGATTGGACAGGGTAGATGCAGGAAAAATGTTCCCGATGTTGGGGGAAGTCCAGAACCAGGGGTCACAGTTTAAGAATAAGACCCATTTAGGACTGAGATGAGGAAACACTTTTTCACCCAGAGAGTTGTGAATTTGTGAAATTTGCCACGGAAGGCAGTGGTGGCCAATTCACTGGATGTTTTCAAGAGAGAGTTAGATTTAGCTGTTAGGGCTAACGGAATCAAGGGATATGAGGAAAAAGCTGGGGCGGGGTACTGATTTTGGATGATCAACCATGATCATATTGAATGGCGGTGCTGGCTCGAAGGGCCGAATGGCCTACTCCTGCATCTATGTTTCTATGATCACATGTTTGGAGCAACTTAAAATGTTTCACTTTGAATGAATTCCATTTTGAGCACGTTGATGTTTTTTTGTAAACAGTCGATGAAGGCCAGTGTTGACCAATAGACCTTGAGGTGGTGGTGCTCAGACACCTTAAACCAACAGAGTTGTTTAATGATGATATTTACATTGTTCTGCTAAGTAGTGAATGCAAGATTTAGACCCAATGACAATGAAGAAATTACAATATATTTGTAAGTGTGGACTTTGAAGGGTCATTTTATAAAGGCATTTTCATGTGTCTTCACCAATAGTTGATTAAGTGATAAGCATGAATGCAGTAATCCATATCATAGTTGCACACATGACCCCCCTTCCCCTCCATGTTTCAAGAGGAGTGTAGCGTTCCTCGTAAATTGATCGATTAGTACGAGTGTCAGAGGTTATGGAGAGAAGGCAGGAGAATGGGGTTAGGAGGGAGAGATAGATCAGCCATGATTGAATGGCGGAGTAGACTTGATGGGCCGAATGGCCTACTTCTACTCCTATCACTTATGACCATATTGTGATTTTCCGTGTCATCGATGCATGCGTTAAGAAACGCAAATTGAACAACATGAATTGTATTTAATTATTTACTTTTACTCACATCAATTCCACGAGAGCATATTTTATTCCATATCTCAAATTTTTGGGGAGTGAATTGTGAATTCTGCAAGGGGGTATTTCCATTCCCTGAGTGGCCATAATGTACCTGTACTATGGGATGCAAGCTGGTGGCTTCTGAACTGTGCGATGCCATCATTGTTTGATACAGAGATCAACTTCCTGGATTCTGGCACTCGGTATCAACAGCTCAGAGGATAAAGCAACAACCAGGGCGAGCATAACATGATGGATTTCATAATCACTATGATCATGATTGGACTCCAAGCCCCATGGCTACCAATACAGATTCTGTCTATTCAAAAGGAAGAAAGTTTAGGCTCTCCACTGGGTGGAGAGCCTATAGGAAGGATGTCAACAAAATAGAGAGAGTACAGAGGAGATTTACTAGAATGTTGCCTGGGTTTCAGCAACTAAGTTACAGAGAAAGGTTGAACAAGTTAGGTTTTTATTCTTTAGAGCGCAGAAGGTTAAAGGGGGACTTGATAGAGGTCTTTAAAATGATGAGAGGGATAGACAGAGTTGATGTGGATAAGCTTTTCCCATTGAGAGTAGGGAAGATTCAAACAAGAGGACATGACTTGAGAATTAAGGGACAGAAGTTTAGGGGTAACATTAGGGGGAACTTCTTTACTCAGAGAGTGGTAGCTGTGTGGAATGAACTTCCAGTGGAAGTGGTAGAGGTAGGTTCAATTTTATCATTTAAAAATAAATTGGATAGGTATATGGACGGGAAATGAATGGAGGGTTATGGTCTGAGTGCAGGTAGATGGGACTAGGGGAAAAAGGAAATGGAAAGGGTTCGGCACGGACTTGAAGGGCCGAGATTGCCTATTTCCGTGCTGTAATTGTTATATGGTAACAAGTCCAAGAAAAATGTAGTGAGCACCCCATTTTGGGTCAATTTCCACCTCACAAGATCTTTCATCAGTTGAGTGAGATTATGGAAGAATCTCCTTGTTATTGGCTATCCTTGGAAATTCTTCACCTCTATCTGCCCCACGGTAACATGCAAGCCATGACCCTCAGTCCGATCATCACATATACAGTTCTGGTGAAAACTGGATTCAAGCAAGACTACATTGTTTCATCAACCCTCTTCTCAATTTTCCTCAATGCAGCACTTTACCTCACTTCCAACAAGCTCCCCATAAACAGGGGTCATTCCAAAGGATGAGCGGTAGAATTTCCAAGCTTCACTCCAGCACTAAGATCACCTTGATCTCAACCCTAGAGCGACAGCTCCAAGCTATTGTTTATTCCTTCACGGAAACATTCAAGAGCATTGGACTCAAGTTTACCATCTTGAAGACTGAGGTCCTTCACCAACTTGCGTCACTCAATATAATTAACTGTCATGATGAGGTGCTGTCCAATGTGGATCAGTCCCCAGTATCTGCGGAGCCAGCTCTCAGGGAGTGAAGGCATTGATGATAAAATCCACCACCTACCCGCACAACAGCATAGCATTTGGCCACCTGAGGAATAGAGTGCATGTAGACCAAGATTTCACAGTGAAATTATTTTTGCCCAGATCACACATGCACAGGTCGCCATATTATGGCACCATTTACAAAAGGTTCAAAGTCCGGTTCACACGCTTGATGTACTGGAGGGGCTCCCGATCCAGGTAAGCCCCAGAGCCTCCTCCGTCGCCCTCGACCAGCTCGGACCGCAAACCCCGTCCCTCTCTGTGCTGTCTGTGCGGAGTTTGTGCTTTCTCTCTGTCGATGCATGGGTAGTTTAGTTTAGTTTAGAGATATTGCGCCGAAACAGGCCCTTCGGCCCACTGAGTCTGCACCGACCAGCGATCCCCGCACATTAAAACTATCTTACACACACTGGGGACAATTTGCATTTATATCAAGCCAATTAACCTACACACCTGTACGTCTTTGGAGTGTGGGAGGAAACCGAAGATCTCAGAGAAAACCCATGCGGTCACGGGGAGAACGTACAAAATCTCCATACAGACAGCACCCGTAGTCAGGATCGAACCTGGATCTCTGGTGCTGCAAGCTCTGTAAGGCAGTAACTCTACCACAGCACCACCGTGCCGCACACCAGTATGCTCTGGTTTCTGCCCGCATCCCAAAGGCATGCTGGTCTAAACCCAAAACTAAACCATGTAGCTCCTCAGGTTTGGTTTCTTCAGCACAAGCTGCTGCAAAGAGTCCCAATGCTTCTGCCGCTCGGCTCCCCATTGCCGTCAGTGAGAGGCTGTCTTGCCCCCCAAAGCACATTAACGCTGACTCTGCAAGATCCTTTAAATGGACCAGATTCAACTCTCTCTTCCAAACCAAGATGCCCAACACCGTGGTTTGATTCACATGATCTGCCCAGGACAGAGAGGTCAGATTCAGAATGGGAGGGGGAGTTGAAGTGCTGAGCCACCGGGAGATCAGGTTGGTTAATGCGGACCGAGCGGAGGTGTTCGGCGAAACGATTGGCTGGCATACGCTTGGTCTCACCGATGTAGATCAGCTGACATCTAGAGCAGCGGATGCAATAGATGAGGTTGAGTTTCTCCAGCACTTTTGTCACCAGCTGAGTTGCTCCAGCACTTTTGTCTACCTTCGATTTTCCAGCATCTGTAGTTCCTTCTTAAACACTTTGTCTACTGCGCTGCGCGCCCCATAGATGCTGCTGCACCCGCTGAGTTTCTCCACCACTTTTGTCAACCTTCGATTTTCCAGCATCTGCAGTTCCTTCTTGAACACATGATCTGCATGCCTGATTCTATATTCCAAAAACAAGTAGAGGCAAAACACATCAAAGGAAGTTCACATATTATCTCACTGACTCAGGCTGCTCAAACAAATGGAGGAGAATCTGGGGATACATCGAACACAGACAGATCTTTTTGACAGGGGCATTCGGAGGACATACAGAAACTGCTGAAAGAACATCAACAATCCGAGTAACCCACCAACTCCACCTGCCCTTTCTGTGTCAGAGCTTGCAACTCCTGCAGTAGATACTGTGCATTAGGCACCTCAGCACCTACAGAATGCAAGTGAAGGCAAGCCTGAAGGAGTGCCCAAGAGGGTGAAGATCATGCGTGGATCCCATCTGCAATGTATACAGAATAGGTCTGCATTTCTCACTCTTTCCTTTCTCACCTAATCCTTTGTTACTGCTGTACTTATATCCTGAATAAACTAACGCCTTCACCAATGCAAATTCACAAACCCACCCAGACAGTGAAGCTGGTCATTTGGACTTCAGCAAAGAGTTTGTAATACACCGAGGGATACTCATGTTCGTCGTGGGTAGCACGGTGACACAGCTGTGGAGTTGCTGCCTTACAATGCCACAGACCCGGGCTTGATCCTGGCTGCGGGTGCTGTCCGTACAGAGTTTGTACGTTCTCCCTGTGACCGCATGGGTTTTCACCGGGTGCTCTGGTTTGCTGCTACGTGCAGGTTTGTAGGTTAAGGTCATAAGAAATAGGAGTGGAATTAGGCCATTCGGCCCATCAAGTCTACTCCGCCATTCAATCATGGCTGATCTATCTCTCCCTCCTAGTCCCATTCTCCCGCCTTCTCCCCATAATCTCTGACACCCGCACTAATCAAGAATCTATCTATCTCTGCCTTAAAAATATCCACCGACTTGGCCTCCACAGCCTTCTGTGGCAAAGAATTCCACATTCACCACCCTCTGACTAATGACATTTCTCCTCAAAAGAGCCTAAAAGAACGTCCTTTAATTCTGAGGCTATGACCCTTAGTCCTAGACTCTCCCACTAGTGGAAACATCCTCTCCACATCCACTCTTTCACTATTCTGTATGTTTCAATGATGTCACAGTCTGCCCTCTCCTCATTCTCATCCACTTCACCTCCCTGTACTTTCCCACCAGTCCTTCCTTCTCCTCGCCTGCCACTCCCTTCTCATCAGCCCAACTCTCCTCACCTGTTGCACTCAGTTGCCTCTGATCTCCAATTAACCCGGTATATAGACTCTCCTCACCGGGCACACAGTGCCAGATTGTTCTCAGCATTCATGCAAGACTCTCCAGCGATTTCCCGACTACCTACACGGATTCGAACCTGCCTGCCCCTGACCATTCCGTCCTGTCGTCTTCCCGGATAGCACCTCAGCCTTCTGTCCCCGACCACGGCCTTCGTCCCGTACCTCCTGGTTTCTGTCTGCCTCTCTCCTGGGCTGTTTGGTGTATCCCTGCAACGGCTCCTCGACTTCCTGCCTGGCTTCGACTCTCCTTTCGTCTGTCCCTCGCTGGTTTGTTTGCATCGTGTGTTGGATCTCCTGGTTACCGGGCCTTCCGCTACCCCGACTACGTCTCCTGCCTGCCCCTCTTCGGAACCCTCGCTCAATCCTGAGCCTCTGTGTGAGTACGGTGTACCCATTCCTGTGTTACTACTCTGTGCTGCTATTGGGTCCTAGCTATACCCGTTACAAATGAGGTCTCTCCCTCATTCTTCTAAACTCAGCGAGTACTGGCCCAGTGCTGACAAACGCTCATCCTGGGATCATTCTTGTTAATTGGCTTCTACAAATTGTCCCTTGTGTATAGGGCAGAACTAGCGTATGGGTGATTGTTGGTTAGCGCAGATTCGGTGGAGCGAAGGGTCTGTTTCCACACTGTATCTCTAAACTACACCAAACATTATCCACTAATATTGAATGATAAGTTCACGTGCATGAACATCAGAATAAGAAGCTCGCCAGTGAAACACAGTTTAATTTGTTACTGACTCATTCCGGGGGGAAACCATACCGAAGGCTGAGTATGGTCCTTTGGGAGAAAAAAAAATGGGATGAGGAAGATAAAAGTTATTTTTCTCATTACTATCGCTCTTTCATGTGGATGTTATTCATTGAGAATATCTGGCTTTGGAAACAGCAATCATCTGAGACAGAGCACACACTGCTCAGCCAAAGCAAACAAAACATATGAACACACACTGTGCAACTTTTCTTGAAGATATCCATTTAAATATTTTTTAGTATTGCATTCATACCCATTGACTCATTAACTGACTAAAGGCAGAGTCAGTTGCTCAGGTCCAGAACGCGTGAGAGAGAGAATGTTGGGTCATCTTTCAGCAACTTACATAACCCCAATGTGACTGAAAACATCACAGTGGATCTCAGAGGTACAGCACAACACAAAGGTAGCTGATCCCTGCTTCTGAATGGTAGCCTCAATTTTGATTCCCGTTTCAAGCAGCATTGTGCAATTCTTTGCCTGGTGCAATTATAATGCGCACTTTGAGACTATTTTCCATTTCATACTTTAAAAAATCATCATCTTGGCTTAACTATCACCCACACCCGCACACGCACCCACACGCACCCACACACACCCACACACACCCACACACACCCACACACACCCACACCCACCCACACACACACACACCCACACACACGCATTTTCAAACAGACAATGGTAGTTCACCCCTTGGTTCCCACCAAATGCGCAGCTAATCTCAGCAAAGAGAGTGGTAGCCATGTAAAAATTGACCAAGATTACAAAAATACTAAGCATCCCGTCTCCTAATAATTAACCCATCATCTAAATGCTCCAGTTAAAAATACCCTATGAATTCAATACAAAATTACATTACAAATGTTCATTATGCCTTAATGGTATGTTCAATTCTGGAGGTCACAGAGGGACTCTGAAATATACTGTTAAGATTTTCTTTTTGTGGGGTGACAATAGGTGCAGGAGTAGGCCATTCGGCCCTTCTAGCCAGCACCGCCATTCAATCCATTAATTCCCGGGATGGCTGGACTGTCATATGCTGAGAGAATGGAGCAGCTGGGCTTGTACACTCTGGAGTTTAGAAGGATGAGAGGAGATCTCATTGAAACATATAAAATTGTTAAGGGCTTGGTCACGCTAGAGGCAGGAAACATGTTCCCGATGTTGGAGGAGTCCAGAACCAGGGCCACAGTTTAAGAATAAGGAGTAAGCCATTTAGAACTGAGACGAGGAAACACAGAGTGGTGAGTCTGTGGAGTTCTCTGCCTTAGAGGGCGGTGGAGGAAGGTTCTCTGGATGCTTTCAACAAAGAGCAAGATAGGGCTCTTAAAAATAGCGGAGTCACGGAATATGGGGAGAAGGCAGGAACGGGGTACTGATTGGGGATGATCAACCATGATCACATTGAATGGCGGTGCTGCTCGAAGGGCCGAATGGCCTACTCCTGCACCTATTGTCTATTATCTATTGTGTAATGTGATCATGGCTGATCATCCCCAATCAGTACCCCATTCCTGCCTTTTCCCCATATCCCCTGACTCCGCTATCTTGAAGAGCCCTATCCAGATCTCTCTTGTAAGCAGAACCTGCCTCCACCACCCTCTGAGGCAGAGAATTCCACAGACTCGCAACTCTCTGTGAGAAAAAGTTTTCCTCGTCTTCGTTCTAAATGGCTTACTCTTTATTCTTAAACTGTGGCCCCTGGTTCTGGGTGGGGGAATTTAGTCATGGAAAACAATCTATAAAACCATTTAATTTCCCCTCCACTAGAAATGCAAACATATTTGAAGAGACAAGGATTCAGGAGACAAGGAGTCTGAAGGAGGATCTCAACCCAAGGCGTCACCTATCCATGTTCTCCAGAGATGCTGTCTGACCTGCTGGGTGGCTCCAGCACTTTGTGTCCTTTTGTGTATTAACCAGCATCTGCAGTTCCTTGTTTGTACAAGGATATATGAGTGCATGGTCGATAAGGGTAGAAATCCGTCGCGTATAAACAACATAGCAGAAACAAAGATGTAACTGCATGCGTGATAAAAAAAATATGGTTGTTGATTTAAGAGGATGTGGGCACTCAGTGTGCAAATTGCATCGAAAATTTATGCAAGTCTATAGATCTTGAGGGGAATTCCACCAGCTGGATGCCGAGAAAATAAAACTCACCACGTATTTAGCTACCTCATCTTAAAACTGATTTTAAATTTGCATTAATTCAGTAATGGCCCAATCCATATGTAATTTATTTTAGCCAAAATAGCAGCTTTGATTAACATGTCACTTAACAGTTCACTGTTAATATCCTACAACAGAAGGGAAAAACAGTCGACAAACAAAAATTGCAGAATAGCAAGAATAGGGATGGCACAGTGGCGCAGCGGTAGAGTTGCTTCCTCACAGCACCAGAGACCCAGGTTCGATCCTGACTATGGGTGTACTCTGTACGGAGTTTGTACATTCTTCCTGTGGGTTTCTACTGGGTGCTCCAGTTTCCTCCCAAGTTCCAAAGCAATTACTCTTGGAGCTGTCATGACTCTTGTAATTAAGGTTTGTAGGTTAATTGGCCTCTGTAAATTGACCCTATATGTAGGATACGAAATGGGGATAACATAGAAATAGTGTACCGGGAGATTATTGATCGATGTCGACTTGATGGGCCTGGGGGCCATTCCCATGCTATATCTCTAAACTAATCTTCTTCTCCTGGCTCCCTGCCCTCCTAAGGCTCCAACCTCATCATTCCCCAGGCCCACACGGCCAATTTTACCTTCTCCCCAAAATCCACAAACCTGTCTAACCTGGCAGACCCATTGTCTCTGCTTGTTCGTGCCCCACCAAACTTATTTCCACATGTCTCGACTCCATCCTATCCCCCCCCCCGGTTAAATCCCTCCCTACCTATGTCCAAGCCACCTCACATGCTCTTTGTCCCCTCCATGACTTCCCTTTTCTAAGCCCCCATTCCCTCATCTTCACCATGGATGTCCAGTCACTCTACACCTCCATCCCCCACCATGAGGGTCTTAAAGTAGGTATGTTACAAAACTTATCTTCAGCGGCGCTGCAGTTCTGTCACTGGCCGTGTGCGCGACTTTGGCGCCTTTGAGGGGGGGGTTGTGAGATTAAAATGCCGTTTTCTCCTGCCTGTCTGAGATATATTTTATCGGGCTACTACCTGATGCTGAAAAAGCGTTCTGACTGCCGTTCTCGGAAGTTTTTTTTTAAACTGCGGGACATACTTTCCACATCCACTCTATTAAATCCTTTCACTATTCTGTACATTTCAATGAGGTGCCCCCCCTAAGCTCCAGCAAGTACAAGCCCTGTGCCGACAAACGCTCATCGTAGGTTAACCTACTGATTCCTGGGATCATTTTTGTAATCCACCTCTTCTAAAATACTTAAGTGTCCCAAGGAATTTTACAGCAACAATAAATGGAAATTCGAAATGCACAATTTCTGTGTCCGTCCCTGCTTCATAGGTCTATTGTTTTAACACCGTGCTGATGCATTTTGGTTGAGAACCAAGAGGGTATCACCCTAAGGATATAGTTTTAAAGTCAAAGGGAGAGTGACCTCTTTGACCTTAAAACAAAGGTCAACGTTTGTTTGGGGGGGTGGAGGGGACTTGTGTTTTTATTAATTAACCCATAGCTCCAAAGCAGTAGATGCCTGGAACATGCCACCAGGAGTAGTGGTGGAAGCAGATATGACAGCAGCATTTCAGACAGGCACAAGAAATGGAGGGACATGCGGGTGCAAGAGATTCGGCATCATGTTCGGTGCAGACATTCGGTGAGCGAGAAGGAACGGCACATGCTGGATTACGCTGAAGACAGGCACAAAATGCCTGGAGTAATTCAGAGGGTCGGGCAGCATCTGCGGAGAAAAGGAATAGGTGATGTTTTGGGTCAAGTCCCTTCATCAGACTGGGAGTGAGAGAGGGAGAAACTAGAGGTATAGGAAGGAACAGAACCCTTCCCTGACTCTCAGTCTGATGAAGGATCTCGGCCCAAAACGTCACCCAGTCTGATGATATATTATATATATATACATGTATTATAAAGTGAAAAGCCTTTTGTTGTGTGCTATCCAGTCAGTGGAAAGACAATACATCATTATAAATGTTGGCCACAGCGCACAGATACAGGATAAAGGGAATAATGGAAACTGCAAGATAACATCCAATTAAAGATAGTCCGAGGGTCCCCCATGATGTAGTTAGTAGTTCAGTACCACCCCCTAGTTGTTGATAGGATGGTTCAGATGCCTGATGACAGCTGGGACTAAATCACCCGCAAAATATGGAATCGTATTGTTTTGGGCTATTGAAAGATCATGAATGAAACAAAATGCGTGTTAATTTAAACGTAAGAATTAAGATAAAATGCAAGCAACATACATTTTTTCCCCTAGAATTCAGAAAATCAGTGGGAGGCATCAGGGAAGTTGGTGATCAGA
Organism: Leucoraja erinaceus; assembly: GCF_028641065.1. NCBI lineage: Eukaryota > Metazoa > Chordata > Chondrichthyes > Rajiformes > Rajidae > Leucoraja > Leucoraja erinaceus. The sequence goes on from NC_073389.1 coordinate 47,841,665, forward strand.
GATTTCAGACCTGCACGATGGCGCAGCAGTAGAGTTGTTGCCTTACAGCGCCAGGGACCCGGGTTCGATCCTGACTATGAGTACTTCTCTGTACAGAGTCTGTACGTTCTCCCCATGACCTGCATGGGTTTTCTCTGGGATTTCTGGTTTACTCCCACACTCCAAAGACGGACAGGTTTGTCGGTTAATTGGCTTGGTATAATTGTAAATTGTCCCTAGTATGAGTAGGATAGTGTTAGTATGTGGGGATCGCTGGTCAGCGTGGAATCGGTGGGCTGAAGGGCCTGTTTTCGTGCTGTGTCTCTGAACTGAACTAACAAAAACCTAATTTTAACATCAAGAGTCAGGCCATGAAACAGGTGATGAACAGTCATTTCATGAATAAAGCTGACAAGATCAATTCTGTTTAAGAAGGAACTGCAGATGCTGGAAAATCGAAGGTACACAAAAATGCTGGAGAAACTCAGCGGGTGCAGCAGCATCTATGGAGTGAAGGAAATAGGCAACGTTTCGGGCCAAAACCCTTCTTCAGACTGCTGTTGTTCAAAATTCTGTTGTTCAGATGGAAAATAAACATCATACGAAACTGGAGTAGAGACTGAATGGCTTCTTTCCCATGGTACACATTCATGGGAATTCAATGTCACCAAACCTGTTAATCTGTTGACCACAAGTGACGAAAGATTCTTGACAGATCTTAATGGCTTTCTGGAAGCTGGTTACAGATTGCAGTTGGAATGTTGCCTTCTTTAGTTTAGTTTAGAGATACAGCACGGAAACAGACCCTTTGGCCCACTGTGTCCACATCGACCAGTGATCCCCGCACTTACACACACTAGCAACAATTTACAATTATATCAAGCCAATTAACCTACAAACCTGTACATCTTTGGCGTCTTTCTTCTGGATGAAAAAAAGATACAATAATCTAAAAAATTAAAAAGCAACAAGAGAATTACAAGATAATTATCTCAGCGGGTCAGGCAGCATCTCTGGAGACAAGGGAAGATTCAAACAAGAGGACATGACTTCAGAATTAAGGGACAGAAGTTTAGGGGTAATATGAGGGGGAACTTCTTTACGCAGAGAGTGGTGGCGGTGTGGAATGAGCTCCCAGTGGAAGTGGTGGAGGCAGGTTCATTGATATCATTTTAAAATAAATTGGATAGGCATATGGATGAGAAGGGAATGGAGGGTTATGGTACGAGTGCAGGCAGGTGGGACTAAGGGGAAAAAAATTTGTTCGGCATGGACTTGTAGGGCCGAGATGGCCTGTTTCCGTGCTGTAATTGTTATATGGTTATATGGTTAAGGAAAAGGTGACATTTCAGGTCGAGACCCTTCTTCAATTTTTGATTTGACCCAAAACATCACCTATTCCTTTTCTCCACAGATGCCGCTTGGCCCGCTGAGTTGCTCCAGCTTTTTTGTGCCCATCTTCGGTTGAAACCAGCATCTGCAGTTCCTTCCTACACACTTGTTGTTCATTTCTCTCTCCATACCTCCCAAAAGGGGAAAAAAAAAATCCTCCTCTTCAGTTCCTAATTTAGCTCTGTCAGGGCACTTCTGCTGCCATTTTTTAAACTGACAGCAAATACCTTATTTGCATCTCAAAATTAGTGTAATTACTTGCAGATGTGTACTCATTCCTTTGACTATTAGCGAGGCAATCACAGGTCAGCCCTGCCTCCGACAGTGACCTTAACATCTCCTAAAATTTCGATTGCCCTGACTTAACACAGTCATTAAAGTTGATTTCCAATCACTAGCTTTGAATCTGGTCCAGAAAAGGGGATAAATTACCCCTCTCTGTCCCACAGCTAATTCATAGGCTCCTTGTGCTTTGCTGACCGATTTCAAGGAGCAATGGAAAAAAATTCAGATTAATAATGATGCTGGAATTTCCATATATCTGCTGTATATACAATGCCAGATGGTCTCGCAGCGAGTTTAATGAGTAGTTTCCATGATTTGTCAGTGGTCATGTACATACAAGCAGTCATTTCCTCTCTACAAATTTGAGTGGCTGGTTTGCCAAATAAGCCCCAATTTTTTTTGACCAAATTAAATAGTCATAATGGATCAGTCGTCGTTGCATCATTAAATTAGGTCATTAAATTAGCAGCAATGGAATAGGAGTAGCAATGAACAAATTTAAATTTAGACTTGTAGAGATACAGCGTGGAAACAGGCCCTTTGGCCCACCGAGTCCGCGCTGACCAGCCATTACTTGCACAATATCACTATATTACACACGGAGTCATACACCCCGTGTGGAGTTTGTATGTTCTCCCCGTGATCACGTGGGTTTCCTCCGATTTTCTCACATATTCCAAAGACACGCAGCTGTCGTTTAATTGGCTTCGGTAAAAATTGTAAATTGTCCCCAAGGCGCAGGATCGCCCTAGTGTACGGGGATCGCTGGTCGACACGGACTCAGTGGGCTGAAGGGTCTGTTTCCGCAATGTATCTCGAAAACACAGACCGAGACAAATAAATGTGCAGGATATGATTCTTGGTGGAATATTTCTAATTCTTACTATTTCATTAAAACTTCAGTCAGAGATATATTTTTGTCCTTTTATTACATACATCCCCTCATGATGCATTCAAGCTGGGAATTAGGTCATGACCCAAAGAGTAAAAGACCATTGCATAATATTGAATGCAATAGAACGCCGTGTCAGAAATCAAGAGAATAGAATAGTTTCTTTATTGTCATTGTAACATGAACCATGTACAACAAAATTTAAAAATGTCAGCCAGTCAGTGCACCATTCAAACATTTCTAAAAGCTAACGATAGATACAAGGTAAAATATTAAAAGATAAACAACTAAAATAAATATCACAAAAATAGCACGCATAAACACCCAACCCTCCGTCCCTTAGTATATCTCGCCCCTGCGTTCCTTGGCGGCTACATTTAGTGCTTTTATAGCAGTGGGGTAAAAACTGTTTTTTAGTCTGTTCGTCCTTGTCCTTGTAGATCTGTACTGTCTGCCTGATGCCAACAGTCCAAACAGGGAGTGTCCGGGGTGGGAAATGTCCTTTATGATACTCTGGGATTTTTTGGTGCAGCGGGAACTGTGTAAGTCCTCCAAGGTAAGGAGAGGGCAGCCGACAATCCTCTGGGTGTTGTCAATGGCCCTCTGGAGCGCTTTCCTCTGAGCCGCTGTGCAGCTGGTGTACCACACGCATACACAGTATGTTAGTATGCTCTCAATGGAGCACCGATAAAAGGACAGCAGCAGTCTCTGAGTGATGTTATTCTTCCTGAGCACCCTCAGGAAGTGCAGTCTCTGCTGGACCTTTTTCAGCAGCGCAGTGGTGTTCACGTCCCACGTCAGGCCCTCCTCAATATGGATTTCCAGGAAGCGGAAATCCGCCACCCTCTCCACACAGTCCCCTCTGATAGTCAATGGTACCATGTCCGTTTTATTCTTCCTAAAGTCTATTATTAATTCCTTTGTCGTTAAGGTGTTTAGGAGCAGGTTATTTTCTTCACACCACACTGTCAGCTGCTCCACCTCATCCCGGTAGGCGTACTCGTCCCCCCCGGAGATGAGTCCCACCACCGTAGTGTCATCCGCAAATTTGACAATGGTGTTGCTGTGGTGGGCGGGGGTGCAGTCATGTGTGTAGATGGTGTAGAGCAGGGGGCTCAGTACGCAGCCCTGTGGAGAGCCGGTACTGAGGCTGAGGGCCGTGGATGTATGATGGCCCACTCTGACTCTCTGGCTGCGACCCGACAGGAAGCTATTTATCCACGTACAGGTGGAGTGTGGAAGTCCCAAGTCCCCCAGTTTGTCCACCAGTTTGTGGGGAAGGATGGTATTAAAAGCAGAGCTGTAGTCCACAAAGAGCATCCGCACGTAGCTCCCCCGCTGCTCCAGGTGAGACAGTGCAGCATGGAGAGCTGTGGCTACAGCGTCCTCTGTAGATCTATTTGCTCTGTACGCAAACTGGTGGGGGTCAAAGCTTCGGGGCAGGAGTGATGTGATATGACCCCGGACCAGTTTTTCAAAACACTTCATCACCACTGGTGTGAGTGCGACTGGCCGGTAGTCGTTGAGGCTGGAGATGTTGTTTTTTTTGGGCAAGGGGACTATGGTGGAGGACTTCAGACAGGGTGGAACAGTGGACTGTGCCAGAGTGGGATGGATATACTCTGACTTCCTTGCTGGGTCACGCAAGCACAAATAGCAATACACTGTACTAGACGGCACGGTGGCATAGGAGTAAAGGGCCTGTCCCACGAGCATGCGACTCCATGCGGCAAGCGCGACCTAACGTGGTCGCTTGAGCCGTACGGCCTCGCGGGGCCGGTCCCACTTCGATCGCCGGAGCCGTATGGAGTTGTGTGGAGCTGGTCCCGACATCATGCGGAGCTCGGAAAAATTGACCACGTTCAAAAATTCCGCGCGGCAACGGCCTGCCGGCCCGCAGCCGCCTCAACACCGTACGCACCGCCTCGACGGGCGTGCGCAGCGTCTTGACGCCGTACGTCACGCGCGAACTTCCCGCGGACTTCGCTCGAACTTCATGTCACTCACTCGACCTCCGCGCCACCCCCGCTTCCGTTTTGGTCGCGCTCGCCGCATGCAGCCATATGCTGGTGGGACCGGCCCTGTATGGGGATCACTCGACCTCCGCGCGACCCCCGCTTCCGGTTTGGTCGCGCTTGCCGCATGCAGGTCGCATGCTCATGGGACAGGCCCTTAAAGCTACTGCCTTATAGCACCAGAGACCCATGTTCAATCCTGACTATGGGTGCATGTCTGTACGGAATTTGTACATTCTCCCTGCCATGACCTGCGTGACACATACTCCAAAGACGTACAGGTTTGAAGATTAATTGGCTTAGTATAAATGTAAAATTGTCCATACCATAATATGAATAAAGCCCTTAATTTGTGAAAAATCAATTTAGTTTCTCCAAAGATACTGAAAGTTTTAAAGAAACCCAATCTCATGAATGCAACCAACAATTATTCCAGATTATACATATATAGCATAGTCCATGTTCATTCTTGTCAAAAGATTACTCAAGATATGTAAATATAATGAGAACTCTAGTTCAGAGTTTAATATGCAACCTTCCGTGTGCTTGCAGCCATTTTGAATTTCTGCTATACATTCATCCAATAAAGGGACCTATCAATACAAGGGATGAAATGTTCTTAAAGTGCCCTCAGGATAATACAGCAGATGTGTGCTAGATCATGCATTTTCACCAAACCTACTGCCCCACAGTGTCCACATGCCCACACCCACCCTTAGGGTGTGAGAGGACTAAGTAACCCAACCATCCACCCACCCACAACATAGAATTGGCACTGAAGGCCGATGAGGCCTTGCAGGCCATACCATGAAGTGCATTTCACTGTTGCCACAGGCCTTTGAACTATTTTTAAATAGATTCATAGAGTCATACAGCAGAGAAACAGGCCAACTTGCCCCTGCCGACCAAGATGTCCCATCTATACTAATCCCACGTTTGGCCCATATCTGTCATGGTACTTGCTAATCCCCTTGCTGATCACCGAGGGGGCATAGACTGTTGTCTTGTGTTCAGTTACTTTCAAGTATTTTCACTTGTGTGTCATTATCATTTGTTTTACCCATTGAGTTCCCTGTTTCCCTGTCTTGGATTTTCTGATATTAAGCTTTTTACTCTTGGTTATCAGAATTCTAGTACGTACAAGCCTTTTTGTGTTTAACTTCAACTTTGGACTTTAGAGATACAGTGCGGAAACAGGCCCTTTGGCCCACCAAGCCTGTGCTACCATCAATTACCCCATGCATTAGCACTATCCTACACTCCAGGGACAATCAACAGTCAACATGGATTTGTGCCTGGAAGGTATTGTTTAACTAATCTTCTTGAATTTTTTGAAGATGTTACACGGGAAATTGATGAGGGTAACGCAGTGGATGTTGTGTATATGGACTTCAGTAAGGCCTTTGACAAGGTTCCTCATGGAAGGTTGGTTAAGAAGGTTCAATGGTTGGGTATTAATGGTGGAGTAGCAAGATGGATTCAACAGTGGCTGAATGGGAGATGCCAGAGAGTAATGGTGGATGGTTGTTTGTCAGGTTGGAGGCCAGTGACGAGTGGGGTGCCACAGGGATCTGTGTTGGGTCCACTGTTGTTTGTCATGTACATCAATGATCTGGATGATGGTGTGTGGTAAATTGGATTAGTAAGTATGCAGATGATACTAAGATAGGTGGGGTTGCGGGTAATGAAGTAGAGTTTCAAAGTCTACAGAGAGATTTATGCCAGTTGGAAGAGTGGGCTGAAAGATGGCAGATGGAGTTTAATGCTGATAAGTGTGAGGTGCTACATCTTGGCAGGACAAATCAAAATAGGACGTACATGGTAAATGGTAGGGAATTGAAGAATGTAGGTGAACAGAGGGATCTGGGAATAACTGTGCACAGTTCCCTGAAAGTGGAATCTCATGTAGATAGGGTGGTAAAGAAAGCTTTTGGTGTGCTGGCCTTTATAAATCAGAGCATTGAGTATAGAAGTTGGGATGTAATGTTAAAATTGTACAAGGCATTGGTGAGGCCAATTCTGGAGTATGGTGTACAATTTTGGTCGCCTAATTATAGGAAGGATGTCAACAAAATAGAGAGAGTACAGAGGAGATTTACTAGAATGTTGCCTGGGTTTCAGCAACTAAGTTACAGAGAAAGGTTGAACAAGTTAGGGCTTTATTCTTTGGAGCGCAGAAGGTTAGGGGGGACTTGATAGAGGTTTTTAAAATGATGAGAGGGATAGACAGAGTTGACGAGGAAAAGCTTTTCCCACTGAGAGTAGGGAAGATTCAAACAAGGGGACATGACTTGAGAATTAAGGGACTGAAGTTTAGGGGTAACATGAGGGGGAACTTCTTTACTCAGAGAGTGGTAGCTGTGTGGAATGAGCTTCCAGTGAAGGTGGTGGAGGCAGGTTCGTTTTTATCATTTAAAAATAAATTGGATAGTTATATGGATGGGAAGGGAATGGAGGGTTATGGTCTGAGCGCAGGTATATGGGACTAGGAAGATTATGTGCTCGGCACGGACTAGAAGGGTCAAGATGGCCTGTTTCTGTGCTGTAATTGTTATATTGTTATATGGTTATGGTTAATTTACAATTTTACTGAACCCAAAAGATGGTTCCCAATGGAGCCCACTGTATGTTTAATCACCTTGCTTCATCACGTTAGTTCTACACTAGGTTGTTTCGGCTACAATTCTCACGACTGTGATATAATGTGGTTGCAATCACTATCAGATTTTATACAAGAAGAAAGTGAAGCAAAGCACAGTGGCACAGTGGCACAGCCAGTAGAGCTGTTGTCTCATAGCACCAGTGACCCAGGTTCGATCCTGACCTTGGTTACAATCTATGTGGACTTTGCTCGTTTTCCCTATGACCCTGGGTTTCCTTCAGGTGCTCCAGTTTTTCAAGTTCAAGTTTACATTTATTGTCACATCCACCAATTAATACAGTGAAATCTGGGTTGTCATACAACCATATGAATAAAAAGAACACAACACACGATAGAATTACACATATACATCCTCACACAGCGGAATCACCGTTTCCCACTGTGAGTGAAGGCAATAAAATTCAGTCATCTCCCTTCCTGTTTGTTTCCTCTTTGTTTCCTCCCACATCCCAAAGACATAGAAACATAGAAATTAGGTGCAGGAGTAGGCCATTCGGCCCTTCGAGCCTGCACCGCCATTCAATATGATGATGGCAGATCATGTGGGTTTTGTAGGTTAATTGGCCTCTGTAAATTGCGTTGGGAGTGGATGCGAAAGTGAGACATAGAAACATAGAAACATAGAAAATAGGTGCAGGAGTAGGCCATTCGGCCCTTCGAGCCTGCACTGCCATTCAATATGATCATGGCTGATCATCCAACTCAGTATTGTGTACCTGCCTTCTCGCCATACCCCCTGATCCCTTTAGCCACATTCCCTCTTACATATAGCCAATGAACTGGCCTCAACTACATTCTGTGGCAGAGAATTCCACAGATTCACCACTCTCTGTGTGAAAAATGTTTTTCTCATCTCAGTCCTAAAAGATTTCCCCCTTATCCTTAAACAGCTAAATTTTAAACTGAGACAATGCAGAACTAGTGCAAACGGGTGATTGGTAGTCGGTGCGGACTCGGTGGGCCGAAGGGCCTGTTTCCATGCTGTATCGTTCAATCAAAACAACAGGAGCTAATGGAGGGCTAATGCGATAAAGGGCCCTCTTAAAAAGTAAGAAAACTAAAAGGAAAACTGATTCATGCCTGTTTAAAGCTACTGACTGGTGCAACACAATTGTAAAAGCTAACTGTTTCAGGACTGGACAAGGGATGGTCAAGATTGTAAACAATGATCTCCTTACTTCTTTTTTTATTTCTTACTCTCTTTTTCCTATTTTCTTTTCTTCAACTTTCTTCATTCATTCTTCTTTTTTCTTCTTTTTCACACACTATACATCTCATGTTTTTCTATCCTTTACTATCTAATTTCTTTTTCTTATTCTAATAATAAAAAAAAAATAAGAAGCTGTACATAAAATGTATTATGAAAATATATATTAAGCACTTTGGTGCCATATGATTGTACTTACTTCTAATAAAATAAAATTTAAAAAGATTTTTTTTTTAAAACTACTGACTGACAATTATTGCTGATGTTCATTTTCGACCTAAAATACTTACCAAGCAGCCGACTGTAAAATCCCAGCAGTGTGATTTTTATATTTTTTAACTCACAGATCTGCTTTCACTTTGACTTTTGAACAATCTGTTCCAACACACAGCAGCTGCGTAATGAATTGATATTGAAACCTGGAGCCTACTATGACCACACAACTCCCAAACACCAATAGATTGATATCAGATGCAGTCTTAAACCACATTCCAATCTTTGTGTCGTTGGGCTCTGTGAAGGGGAAGCTTTTTTTTGTATCTGCATTTAAACATAGAAACATAGAGAATATGTGCAGGAGTAGGCAATTCTGCCCTTCGAGGCAGCACCGCCATTCAACATGATCATGGCTGATTGTCCAGAATCAGTACCCCGTTCCTGCCTTCTCCCCATATCCCTTGATTCCGTTACTCATTGTACTTGTTGTAAAGGAGATATCTTGCTATGTGGTTCGATCCTGATCTCTTGCTTCTACTCCCCCACGATAATAACAACTCACAATTATGCAAGTCTCCTCATGTGGAAGAAACTGTCCAAGGTGCCTCAAGGGAGCAGAACAGAAATCTGAGGACAAAGAAATACCAATGTTAAGAAGAGCGCCTGAACGGAGGTTCATAAAGGTGATGGCAGATTGGTCCAGGTCTTTTTTCACTTCCAGCTCCTCGCAACTCCCCAATCCCCTCCTTCCATCCCCTATTTTCAGTCTGAAGAAGGGTCCCAACCCAAGACATCACCCATCCTTTTACTCCAGGGATGCAGGCTGACCCGCTGAGTTACTCCAGTGCTTTGTGTCTATTGTTGGTTTACACCGCCATCGGCAGTTCTTTGTTTCGACACAAGACCTCAATATGGCACACAAAGCAATGTGGTCAGAGCAAGCTTGCAGCTGACTGCTGAACTCCAAATAAATTAAAACTTACAACAGAATGGAGTTTATTTTAGGAACCACCAAATCTTTACAAATGAGGAGAAACATAATTTAGCCAGTACATTAGGCCCCGCCCATGCCAACAACACCCATCCATGCCAGCACAAGCTGGTATTCTGTTTGAGTCCCTTGTGAGAAATTAGTTTAGTTTAGGTTGGTTTAGTTTAGTTTAGTTTAGTTTAGTTTAGTTTAGTTTAGTTTAGTTTAGTTTAGTTTAGTGATACAGCGTCCAGATAGACTCTTTGGTCCACCAGGTCCAGGGCCTTTGGCCGACCAGCGATCACCTGCACGCTAGTTTTATCCTACAAACTAGGAACAATTTATAGAAGCCAACTAACCTACAGACCTGCACGTCCTTGGGATGTGGGAGGAAACCGGTGCGCTCGGAAGGAACCCACGCGATCATGGGGAGAACGTACCAACTCACAAATTCAAAAGTTATAGGTGTAGAATTAGGCCATTCAGCCCATCGAGTCCACTCTGCCATTCAATCATGGCTGATCTTTGCCTCCTAATCCCATTTTCCTGCCTTCTCCCCATAACCCTTGATACGCATTTTAATCAAGAATTTGTCTATCTCTGCCTTAAATATATCCACTGACTTAGCCTCCACAGCCCTCTGCGGCAACGAGTTCCACAGGCTAACTACCCTCTGACCAAAGAGGCGCCTTTAGACCTTCCATAGACACACTACCTGCAGTTAGGATTGAACTGGGGGTCTCTGGCGCAGTAAGGCAGCGACTCCACCGCCGCGCCACCGTGCCACTCTAAAAATAAAACGGCCACAAAACTCTCACAAGATTTTGAGAAACCAAGTCTGAGGAAGTTGTCATTTGGTTTAGGGGACAGTAATAGTGCTGAATGGGTCACGGCAGGGAACCTTGGTAACCATGGGGAACTGTGGAGAGCCCAGTTGCCCACAACTACCACCGACTTACCCCTATACTTCTGTGTAAACTGGCAGCATGTGAGCATTCTGTTCCCCACCCAGATGATGCCCCCTTGTGGATTGAAAGGTTGACTGCGTTCCATCACTGATACCAGCCACTGATGCCGGCACTCATGTGAGGTGGGAGTAATGAAGATGGGACAAGGTACCAAGAGACCACAGTGAAGAATGTTTTATTGACATATGTCCCAAATTGCAACTTCCTTGTAGCGGCACAACAAATATGTTTGAGTTTATTCTCACGCGTACCGAGGTACAGTGAAACGTGAATAGTGACTCAGTGGGTCGGGCAGCATCTCTGGAGAAAAAAGTACAGGTGACGTTTCGGGTCAGGACCCCACTTCGGACTGAAAGGTTTGTTGCTTTTGTTGCGTGCTAACCAGTCAGCGGAAAGACAATACGTGATTACATTTGAGCACTAAACATAGTGTAATCACCATAATAGACAACAGCAAGAAAAGTTCACTATATTAAAAATATAATCAATAATAGCACAAAGGCAAAACAATGCCCCCCAAGTGTATGTTGTTTGGGGTTTAGTTGGTGGTTGTAGTGTTTAATAGCCTCATGGTTGTTGGGAGCAGGATCTGAAAATACCATTTCAGGGTATAATCTGTGTGGAGAAAGGAACTGCAGATGCTGGTTTACACTGAAGATCGACTTAAAATGCTGGAGTAACTCAGTAGGACAGGCAGCATCTCTGGAGAGAAAGAATGGGTGACGTTTCGGGTCGAGACCCATTCGTCACCCATTTCTTCTCTCCAGAGATGCTGCCTGTCCCGCTGAGTTACTTCAGCATTTTGAGCCCATCTTCGGTATAATCTGTGTGGATATTTGCTGCCCGATGATAAACTTGCCTCGCCTAAATTATGCCGAGCCACAGGAATTCACCAAGGAAGTCAAGCCTCAGCCTTTTGGATTGGTGTAAGATCAGCCACGGCCACAAACAGCAATTCTACTGAAAGATGTGGTTAACACAAACCGTTAAGATGCAAAAATCAGGATGCCACAGGATGGAAATGTACAATAAAAACAGATGCACTCAGCGTGCCGGGCAGAGTCCGTGGGGAGAAAAGCAAAAACTAACATTTCAAGTTCTGATACCACCTTATCCTCGAAATATTTCCAGCAGGTTTTTGAAAGCTGTAAAACAAAAATGCTGTCCGTTACAAAGGAAAACAAAATAAAGAGTTAAGAGTTAAGAGACAATTCATCCACTGAATACAATCTAGAAACAATCTAATGCCCCTGACCCACTTAGGAAACCTGAACGGAAACCTCTGGAGACTTTGCGCCCCACCCATGGTTTCCGTGCGTTGCAGGTGATTGTCGGAGGTTACAGGTAGTGGAAGCAGGTGGGGAGACTGACAAAAACCTCCGGGAACCTCCGGGAACCGCACGGAAACCTTGGGTGGGGCGCAAAGTCTCCAGAGGTTTCCGTTCAGGTTTCCTAAGTGGGACAGGGGCATAAGGAAGGTTAACAAACATAAACTCCACAGAAAAAGGCAGATACAGGGTGGCACAGTGGCACAGCAGTGGAGTTGCTACCTTACAGCACCAGAGGCCTGGGTTTGATCCTAATTCTGGGTGCTGTCTATACGAAGTTCGTACATTCTCCTTGTGATGGCGTGGGTTATCTCCAAGTGATCCAGTTTCCTCCCACATTCCAAAGACATGGGGGTTTGTTGATTAGTTGGCTTCTGTAAATTGTCCCTAGTGTGTAGGATAGAACTAGTGTATCAGTGATCGCTGGATGGCGCAGACTCGGTGGGCTTAAGGTCCCGTCCACCCTCTGTATCTCTAAACTAAACAAAAACAAATGTAAGAAAATGCAGATGCTGGAGTCTTGAGCGAAAAACAAATGCTGGAGGAACTCAATAGGTCCAGCAGCATCTTTAGAAGGAAACGGACAGATGACATTTCGGATTGGGACCCTTCTGCAGACTGGCACAGAAAATGGCAATGGGCAATAATAAGTAATGCTCAAAACACTAATATTCTTCCTTCCTATTAGGTGATACCACAGTTACAGTTTCTATTCCATTAAGGACACCTGCACAATGTCATCAGTCACACACCTGCAGGCCACCAGACACAAGCGATTCACTGTTGCATTTGCCCAAGTCTAAGCAAGAGTTTGAGTTCAAGCTTGAGTTTAGTTCATTGTCACGTGCACCGAGGTACAGTGAAAAGCTTTTGTTACATGCTAACCGGTCAGCGGAAAGACAATACATGAGTACAATCGAGACATCCACTGTGTACAGTTACATTGCAAAGGTAATAACGTGGATAATGTTTTGTGCAGGATAAAGCCAGTAAAGTCCGATCTAAGAGTTTCCAATGAGATAGATAGTAGTTCAGGACTGCTCTCTGTTTGTGGTAGGATGGTTCAGTTGCCTGATAACAGCTGGGAAGAAACTGTCCCTAGAGGTTCTGGAGGTGTGCATTTTCACACTTCTGTGCCTTTTGCTTGATGGGAGAAGGGGGAAGGGGAGTGGTCCCCTTCCCCCCTCGACTTGCTCTAAATTATGCTGCTGGCCTTGCCGAGGCAGTGTGAGGTGTAGATGGAGTCAATGGAAGGGAGGTGCAGGTCTGAGCTGTGTCCACAATTCTCTGCAATTTCACTCAGCAGGAAGGATGGTATTGCAGTGAGACCGGGCAGATTGTGCGAAATATTCTTTATCAATGGTAACAAATACTCAAACTGCCGCCTACCTAGTCAATAACTAATGATTAAAGCTCCTGTTGATGCGAGGAGCACAAACTACTAATTACTGTCAAAACCCCGCGAACAAGCCCCCTGTCACGTGACAGTCCCGACCAATGACGAGGGTTCTGAATGTCCAGCTTCACCACTAGGTGTCGCCACAATATTGAGGAGAGACTAATGGGAGAGTCCAATTCAAGGAGAGACAACATGGCTCTGATGGGCAGCAGACACACTGGAAGCAAAGATATTAAACATAGAAACACTGGAAGCAAAGATATTGAAGCAGGAAATGTTGGAAATCAACAACTCCGGCAGCACCTCCGGAGAGAGAGCAGAAAAACTATTTTAGCTCACGGACCTTGCATTATTTCATCAGAAATTGCGAATAAAAATGATCATTTTCAGTTCAATGTTAAGTGTTGCCTGAAATTCAGGAGGCAGAAAAATCCATGGTTACATTGAAGCTGGAACTGGAATAGACACACAGTGCGGGAGTAACTCAGCGGGTCAGGCAGCATCTCCGGAGAAAGAGGATGGGTGACGTTTCGGGTCGAATCCCTTCTTCAGGCCTCCAGAGGTGCTGCCAGACCAATGGAATGATGCCTTAAAGGGGAAGTTATTGGGAAGAGGCAGAGGCAAAGTGAATAATTGCATACTTCTTTCAAAGAGGCTGACCAGCGACAATCAGTGGGAGCCATCACTTGTTGCAATAAAGGTAGCCGAGCTAATTCTGCTGCCACCATCATCTATTGCAACACGTGATGGCTCCCACTGATTGCCGCCGGAAGTTTGTGTCCTTTTCAGGACGGACGATGACAGTGATGTCAACGTTTGAAACATGGAAGATGGACACGAAATAAGAAGATCGGCACAATGGATTGAATGGTCTCATTTTGGAAGATTAAATCTAGGCTTCTATTCCCTGTTCTCAGATTGCACCAAACATCTGCCTTGCATGTCAGTAACAGATCCCACAAAGATTGTATGTTCACAAAAAGAAGCACATTCCCGTCCAGCCCACAAGATATCTCAAAGCTTTGCTGGCACAAGTTTAACTCCACCACACATTGACATTACATGATAGTGCAGTCTACATGTTGGTGTCATTCCGACCATCCGCATTTGGTTCCCAGAAGTGAGGTCACCCCAAACCACTCAATAGTACACCCTGTGTACTACAATTAGAATGTAAATTATGCATCCAGTGTACACTGTGTACAATGAACTTAACAACATAATAATCCAGTACGTCCATCTGGTTGAAATGCCTGGAGGCAATGAAGTCCAACGTTGCAATTCCTTTGAATATTGTCATTGACTGGGAGGACTTGGAAACAGAAAAGCCCTGGAGCTAAACAATCAAAATAAAACATCAAAGAACTCTTGAAAGAATACGGGCAGCACAGTGGCGCAGCAGCGGAGGTGCTACACACCTTACAGCGCCAGAGACTCGGTTTTGATCCTGACCACCGATGCTGACTGTACGAGTTTTTACATTCTCCCTGTGACCGCGTGGGATTTCTCCGGGTGCTCCGGTTTCCTCCCACACTTCGAAGGCGCACAGTTTTGTAGATTAATTGGTTTTGGTAACATTGCGAAATTGTCCCTAGTGCGTAGGATAGTGCGAGTGTACGTGGTGATCGCTGGTCGGCGCAGACCCGGTGGGCCAAATGGCCTGCTTACACGCTACATGTTAGCATTGTTACAATCCCTGCCATCAGTGGTGCTCCAGATCTGCCGACCGACCGGTGTGCGCGGGATTCGAGAGGCAGTTTCGGGGGGGGGGGGGGGGGGGGGGGGGGGGAGTAAACTGCAGGTTTTTCATTGTTCTCAGGGAGGCATTTCCTCGTACAACAAGCTTATGATATCGAGGAAATCCCGTTCTGTCATCCGTTCCCGGTTTTTTTCAACACATTGCTGGTCTATTGAATCGCTGGATTTGAAAGTCGGGGCTCAAATTCACGGATCGCCTTCAAAATCACGGATCACAAGTTCAGGACAAAACAAAAGGCATATAGGACGTGTATTTAACATCTTATCTAGTTTTTGGTGTAATTTAATTTTAATCTGATGATGCGAAATAAGTCAATTAGGCCCCGATATCGGCAACATGATCATTATCCGTATTGTGTGATTGTCTATTCATGATCACTATTTTCATACTAAATATCTGACTAAAAACTTCCACAGTACATACAGATCGGATTGTGGCCGGCACCATGTTATACATGGCGGCATGCGGCAGCAACGACCAATCTGTATGTATGTCTGTGTAAAACGGTCCTTGTGACAAGGTTTGTCCTCGATCACAGCTTTTGAGTTCAGTCAATAGAAAAACTATTGGGAACAAGATGCTAATTTCCTAGTATGAAAATGACCATAACTTTTTTTTAATACAGATGATATGAAAGTGAATTAGGTAAATATTAAAGGTTTATTTTATGCTTCACCTGATGGGATAATTTACGAGATTGATTTTTTAAATCTCAAAATTTTGTAAAATTCCTATATATGTCTAAAGTAAAGTTGAAACACTCTTTCTTCTCCATCCGCCACTACTCCAGTCTGTCATCCATGCTGCATCAAGTCAAAAGAAATATTTAAGGTTGCATGCCTATTGATGGGTGGAAAGAACTGCGATGACTAATGCTTACAGGTGAATCCACCTCTGCTATTCACTCCCAGCAAATTGCACAAATGCCGCCACTTAGTCACAAAACCGGATGGGAAGTCCCACACACTGGATTGTGTATAATTATAATTTCTACATCTTCAGGGATATAATGTATATAATGTATATATTCAATTGAAACAATGATGTACTGTTAGAATATATTAAGTCAAATCCTCACAAGTTCTCTCAAGTGTGCAGTTTTGGTCTTCTAATTTGAGGAAGGACATTCTTGCTATTGAGGGAGTGCAGCGCAGGTTCACCAGGTTAGTTCCCCGGATGGTGGAACTGACATATGGCGAAAGAATGGATCGACTGGGCTTGTATTCACTGGAATTTAGAAGGATGAGAGGGAATCTTATAGGAACATATAAAATTCTTAAGGGATTGGACAAGGTAGATGCAGGAAAAATGTTCCCCATGTTGGTGGAGCCCAGAACGAGGGATCACAGTTTAAGAAGGAGGGGTAGGCCATTTAGGATTGAGATGAGGAAAAACCTTTTCATGCAGAGTTGTGAATCTGTGGAATTCTCTACCACAGAATGCAGTGGAGGCCAATTCACGGGATGTTTTCAAGAGAGAGTTAGATTTAATTCTGAGTGGTAACGGAATCAAGGGACATGGGGAAAAGGCAGGAGAGAGGTACTGATTTTGGATGAACAGCTTTGATCATATGATCATAATGAATGGTGGTGCTTGCTCGAAGGGCCAAATGACCAGCTCCTGCACCTATTTTCTATGTTTCTATGTCTATGTTGCTAGGTGGATGTAAAAGATTATATATTGAAGATGAAAATGGAAACTCCTCCTGTTGCCCTTTCGAATGTTTATCTTTCAGCTATGCAGTTTTCTTGTTCACTTGGTAGAACTTTTGATAAATGCAGAATTTTGGGCAGCACCTTGGCACAGCTACCTCACAGCATTAGAGACTTAGGTTCGATCCTGACCTCGGGTGCTGTCTGTGTGGAGTTTGCATGATCTCTCTGTGACAACAGAGAGATCTGGTTTCCACCCACATCACAAAGTTTGTAGGTTAATCGGGCTCTGTAAATTGCCCCTGCTGTGTAGGGAGTGGATGCAATAGTGGGATAACATAGAACTAGTATCAACGATTGGCTTGGACTCGGAGGGCCGAAGGGCCTGTTACCATGTTGCACATTTCAATCAATCAATTCAATCAATCAAATTGCCCCCCCCCCCCCCGCCCACACACACACCCTCTCACGCACGCACTCCCCCCCCCCTCCCACATCCCTCTTCCCTCCCTCCACCCTCCCCCCTACCCCACCACACCCCCCTCCCCCACACACCACCTCCCCCCACAACACAGTCTCCCCCCCTCCCTGCACACCTCCCCCCCCACACCACACCACCCCCGCCACATACCCCACTTCCCTCTCCCCCTCCCTTCCTCCCCTCCCACACATGAAGAGGAGGGGGAGGAAGTTCTCGGGGATGAGGTGGAATGAGCTGCGCCTGCGCAGTTGGGAGCTATGGGTGAATGGGGGAATATTGCGTTGGGGGAACGGGTGAGTGGTGGAATATTGGGGCTCCCATGTGACTTGGACCTAGTCTCTAGTATAGCAATTAAAATCAGAAAGTTATTTATCAAATGACAGATTGATATTGGCTATCCAGAGACATGGTGGACCAGAAAACTGAACCATCCAACCAACAACAAGAGAGTAGTCCTGAGCTACTATCTACCTCGTTGGAAAACCTTGAGCTATCTTTGATCGGACTTTACTGGACTTCATTGTGCACTAAATATTATTCACATTATCCCCTTTGTCATGTGTCTGTACACTGTAGACGGCTCGATTGTAATCATGTTTTGTCTTTCCGCTGACTGGTTAGCACACAACAAAAGATTTTCACTGTACCTCGGTACACGTGACAATAAACTAAACATAACTCAAACTTAACTCAGGTGTCAACTCCAAGACAAATGTGACGGGCTGCATCAGCCACCATGCATGGTCCCCTTCCATCGTATCAAAGCCTTTGACTCCATCAATCATATGCTTGTAAGCCAAGCCCTGGGACATCATTGTCACTGAAGTATATGAGAGGCTGGGCTTTCCACTCAACATCAGCAGAACTATTTCAAATTCATCCCCAGTTCAGTCTCCTCTCTACACCAAATCCCAGTCCATTCCCCAGACCTCAAAATACACAATGCTGGTCAATAGACAATAGACAATAGACAGTAGGCCAATATGCCCTTCGAGCCAGCACCACCATTCAATGTGATCATGGCTGATTATCCCCAATCAGTATCCCGTTCCTGCCTGCTCCCCATATCCCCCGACTCCGCTATCTTTAAGAGCCCTATCTAGCTCTCTCTTGAAAGTATCCAGAGGACCGGCCTCCACTGCCCTCTGAGGCAGAGAATTGCACACTCACAACTCTCTGTGAGAAAAAGTGTTTCCTCGTCTCCATTCTAAATGGCTTACCCCTTATTCTAAAACTGTGGCCCCTGGTTCTGGACTCCCCCAACACCGGGAACATGTTTCCTGCCTCCAGCGGGTCTAAACCCTTAACAATCTTATATGTTTTAATGAGATAGCCTCTCATCCTTCTAAATTCCAGAGTGTACAAGCCCAGCTGTTCCATTCTCTCAGCATATGACAGTTCCGCCATCCCGGGAATTAACCTTGTAAACCTACGCTGCACTCCCTCAGTAGCAAGAATGTCCTTCCTCAAATTAGGGGGCCAAAACTGCACACAATACTCCAGGTGTGGTCTCACTAGGGCCCTGTACACCCACGTGGTCTCACTAGGGCCCGGTCCTTCACCCATACTCCACACCCTTGCATCGTTAGTGTCTGGGTCTAACTAAACCAAAATGACTTTGCAATATTTCCTCTCGCTAAGCCATCTGTCTTTCATTTTTTATACAAAGGCAAAGTCATTGCCTCGAAAATCCCGCCCAAATAGATTATGGATTCTTCTGAACTGCTTGATATCGTGAGGCTTGTGAATGTTCTCAGTTTGCTGAAAAGGCTAAATCACTGTCCAAATGACGTCTTGGGCTCAGCCACTTATAGTGGACATTGACCCACCATGCCTCCTCAACTCTCGCCCGATCACAACCTCATCAGCCCCGTTCCCCGGCCAAAGGCTGGCCTTCCAAACAGGTCACAGCCCAGCCTCGAGGAGGTAGCATCAGAAGGTTGACAGCTGCAAAAATGTGCAACATCTGGTTTATTTTGCTCCGGGCCTTGTGGTACAACAGGATCCTCCATTGGCGTTGATGACCATCCCATTGGTGCCATTCCGGCACACCCTACAATGACGTAAAGGAAGAGGACATGTGCCCATCCCATCATTTCCCCGGCAGGAATATGCATGCTACCAGCACTCTGTTTAATACGCTTCTAAATAAACAGTTATTTTATAGAACTAAATTTGTCGGTATTTTTTGCAACGCTTGTTTTTCAGCTGTTTAAACAAGTCTGGAGCATTCAGAATGTCACTGGCATACTTCCATCTCTTGCCTTGTTTAATGTGTACATGTGTACCATGCCAGGGGCCATTGGCCAGGTCCCAGATTGTAAACAGCACAGTTCCCAGAATGATGTTGGCTCACGTCAAGTACCATGATTAGCGCTGAGGCTGATGTCACTGGCTTCTTTTTTTTTTTTTAATCATTTTCCAAAACTCACATGACACCTTCTGGTCATAGCGTTTAATGAGTGAGTGGACTGTGAGTGTGGGATTGACTGACAGCTGATTCATTCTGCGCTGATGAATTGAAAGACGATTTTAAAAAAAAGGAAAAGATGACCACACCTAAAGCCATAAAACAGGCACCACACAGGAGTCTACCTCAAACGAAAGAACTGCTATTTTAGTTAAGGCAAAAAAATGCTAAATGATATCGTGACAATCACCAATCCAATGTTTTTTTTTCTGCTCCGCCAGACCATTTTTTTTTAATATGTGGATTCTCTGATTAGAAGTTATCTAGAGACAATCGACAATCTTATGTGTTTACTCATGTTTCTAGCTTTCTTTTCTTGGATCATCTCACTTCTGCCATGTGTGTTGAAAGTCCTTCCTGAGCATAATGTATTATACGCTGGCTCGAACGGCCGAATGGCCTCCTCCTGCAGCTATTTTCTATTTTTCTATTTTCTATTTTCTATATTAGGCTGATAAATAAATGTTTACCATGGCATCTCTAGAATCATTGGAGTTTTTCAATCATCTCTACGTTGCAATGCAATCTTCTCCAAAACAATCTAATTCAGGCTACACTTGTTTCAGTCCACCAGCAATTCCACAAATGGGATCCCTTGCAGATTCGGAGCTCCAGGTATTTACTGTGGCAACCACAGGATCATTGCAGCTTTTCAATTGCCTCCACATTGGAATGCAATCCTCTCTTAAACAATCTAACTCAGTCTACACATGTCTCAGTCCACCAGCAACTCCACGGGGTGGAAGATTGCAACCTTCACGTGGCCCGCCCTGTTTCGACGAATGCAATCAATCCGGCGTGCACATTCAAATAAGATCAAATAGAACAATTTGTCCGACAACTTTAGGCTGTGCACGTCATACGCAAGAAGAAGAAGAAGCAACTGCACAATGGAAATATCTTGCAGATTTTGAGCCCGTCTCCAGGAATGATCAACTCTTACCTTCCACGTCATTCCACCTTCCACCTGTACGTGGATAAATAGCTTCCTGTCGGGTCGCAGCCAGAGAGTCAGAGTGGGCCATCACACATCCACGGCCCTCAGCCTCAGTACCGGCTCTCCACAGGACTGCGTACTGAGCCCCTTGCTCTACACCATCTACACACATGACTGCACCCCCGCCCACCACAGCAACACCATTGTCAAATTTGCGGATGACACTACGGTGGTGGGACTCATCTCCGGGGGGGACGAGTACGCCTACCGGGATGAGGTGGAGCAGCTGACAGTGTGGTGCGAAGAAAATAACCTGCTCCTCAACACCTTAAAGACAAAGGAAGTAATAATAGACTTCAGGAAGAACAAAACGGACATGGTACCATTGACTATCAGAGGGGACTGTGTAGAGAGGGTGGCGGATTTCCGCTTCCTGGGAATCCATATTGAGGAGGACCTGATGTGGAGCGTGAACACCACTGCGCTGCTGAAAAAGGTCCAGCAGAGACTGCACTTCCTGAGGGTGCTCAGGAAGAACAACATCACTCAGAGACTGCTGCTGTCCTTTTATCGGTGCTCCATTGAGAGCATACTAACATACTGTGTATGCGTGTGGTACACCAGCTGCACAGCGGCTCAGAGGAAAGCGCTCCAGAGGGCCATTGACAACGCCCAGAGGATTGTCGGCTGCCCTCTCCTTACCTTGGAGGACTTACACAGTTCCCGCTGCACCAAAAAAACCCAGAATATCATAAAGGACATTTCCCACCCCGGACACTCCCTGTTTGAACTGTTGCCGTCAGGCAGACGGTACAGATCTACAAGGACAAGGACGAACAGACTAAAAAACAGTTTTTACCCCACTGCTATAAAAGCACTAAATGTAGCCGCCAAGGAACGCAGGGGCGATACAGACTAAGGGACTGTGGTAACTGTGAAATCGACAGAAGGATGGAGGGTTGGGTGTGTATGCGTGCTTTGTTTGTGATATTTATTTAGTTGTTTATCTTTATTATTTTACCATGTATGTATCGTTAGCTTTTAGAAATGTTTGAATGCTGCACTGACTGGCTGACATTTTAAATTTCGTTGTACATGGTCCATGTTACAATCACAATAAAGAAACTATTCTATTCTATTATTGCCTGTGCCAAACCAAACCACAATGACCTAGCTGCATTTCTTCGTGCTAAGCCATTTGTCTTACAACTTATCAGTAGATTCTTACAATGGCACCATCATTGTCCTGAAAATCAAATAGATCATGGATTCTTCCTCCGAACTGCTTAATATTGAGACATGAATGGTCCCAATTCAAAGCAAATGCTAAATCACTGTCTAAATCATGTCTTTGACTCAGCTACTAATAATAAACTCTCCTCCCCTTTTGGAATAACAGGCCTTGAACTAAGTTGCTGACCAACTATTTTTCTGCACTTTTTCATGGTCTTTTTTTCAACTTCACAGTAGCCTCTGCAGAGACTTCGATAGTGGACTCCTTCTTCCCCACTATTTAGCTGCCATCATAATGCGATATCTTCTTCCCTTGTCAATCCATAGCAAAATAAAAGATGCCCCACCCTCAACGGCAGCATTGACAGCACCACAGGTCCATGCTTCACTGCGGGTCCGCGACCTTTCAACTGTCGTTGACAATAACTTGACATCAAGAATAGATTCATCATTGTATATCACTTCACTGTCATCACCAGTCTCTCACTCCCACCTGCATTCACATCACCAATGTTACCACTCATCTGTATCCTGCACCTTCTCACATTGTATATTTGCAGTACTTCACTGAAGTTCTAATGCTGAATCTTGGAGATGAAATGGTTTTCCTTTGTCTCAAATCAGTGCCTCTTCCTTGAATTGCTCCCTCTGTATTCACCCCTCCAAGTTAGGCTATAACAAGCTTAAATGCATGCAAAGACAACAATATATTTATATTAGCCACTGGGATGAAACCGGTGGTATTTTTCAGCATTTAAACAAGAAACTAATAATTTGGTAGTTCATTGTGAAGTTGAGCAAACTTGGAAAACTGACTTCTTCTAAGTTTCTTTCAGCACAGATATAGATCTCTCTGCTACCTCGATGGAAGCAACATGGTTCAAAGGTGTGAAGAAATGCTTGGCTTTCAAAATAAACCTGTTAAAGTCAAGGTTATAGATAATATAGATTATAGATAAGCCCATGAATAACTTCCTTCAGATTAAGATCTCCTTCTTAGGCATTTATGGAGTCATAGTCTTACAGAGTGGAAACAGGCCCTTCGGCCCAACTTGCCCACGCCGACCAACGTGCTCCATCCACACCTGACTGCATTTGGCCCATATTCCTCTAAACCTAGTCTATCCATGTACCTGTCCAGATATTTTTTCAGTTATAATAGTGTCTGCCTCAACTACTGTACTTCGTCCAGCTGCTCATTCCATATACCTGCCCGCCCTTTGTGTTAAAAAGTTGCCCCTCGTGTTTATATGAAATCCTCTCCCCTCACCTTAAACCTATGTCCTCTGGTTTTTGACTTGGTACAGAGCAGGTTTTTTTTTAGGATAAAGTTGGCAGTTTTTAAGGCAGATCCAGTGCATGTTATGCAATGATTTGCTTATAATTGTGGCAAACAATATCAAACTTCTGACTCATATGGGGAAGGATTAGCTTACAGGCACAATTGAAAAGGTACATACAGCACTGAAATGCTGACAAACTAATGCGGGCATGTCAAAAACATAATTACACCTTCAAAGATGCCTCAAACTGAATCAATGGAAATGACGCACATCTATCAATTAAAACTGGTGCAAAACAACCCTTGTTCTTTATCATTTGGTCTTTATTCAAGTATATCTACAACATTGATTTTTACCAATAGATGCTATGCACCCAGAGAAGATGGAAATGTTTCTCATGGTCACTATTTTTTGTTTTGAGTTGGGAAGGCAGTGCTGAGAATGCTCAGGTATTGAATGCCTGCTGACATACTGCATTACAGCATGGTATGGCAGCTGCACCATGGCAGACAGGGAGAGGCTTCAGAGGGTAACCAGGACAGCGCAGAGGATCATTGGCTGCCCTCTCCCCTCCCTGATGGACATCTACACCTCCCGCTGCCTTAGCAGGGCAAAGAAGATCATCAAAGACAGCTCCCATCCTGCGTTTGGACTGTTCGACCTGCTGCCCTCTGGAAGGCGCTATAGGTGCATCAAATCCAGGACAAACAGACTCAGGAATAGTTGCTTTCCGAGAATTATATCTACTATAAATTCAAATTCACACATGCACTGACTACACCGCCCAACACGGACTTCCATCTGTATATATGTATATATGAATGTAGCGCCGCAGAATTTGTGCACCTATTCCCCCTCCCCCCCCAAATCCCTTCTGTTTTTTGTTTTCTGTCTCTTGTTTTTTTGTGCTAAATTGTATGTATGCACTGAGTACGAGCAGCTTTCAGTTTCACTGTACATGTATAGTGACAATAAATGGCATATCTATCTATCTGTAGTGAAGGAACTGCAGAAAATTATAGTCATAGAGTCATACGGCATTAAAACAAGCTCTTCAACCCACATTGCCCACACCGACCAACATGTCCCATCTACACTAGTCCCACCTGCCTTACATTTGGCCCCCTAACCCTCCAAACCTGTCCTATCCATGTACCTGTCTAACTGTTTCTTAAACGTTGGGATAATCCCTGCCTCAACTACCTCCTCTGGCAGCTTGTTCCATACACCCACCACCCTTTGTGTGAAAAAGTTACCCCTCAGATTCCTATTAAATCTTTTCCCCTTCACCTTAAACCTGTGTCCTCTGGCCCTCGATTCACCTTCTCTGGGCAAGAGACTCTGCGCATCCACCCGATCTATTCCTCTCACATTATACATTTTATTTTAATATGTCACTGGTTCTGGACCAAAGCTTGGGATTTGTCTTTCAGCTGTAGTCTGTTGTTGCATCAGTAGCAGATGAAGGGTGGAAATTCCTGCCACATTTGGCTGCCATCACCGTAGAAGTCACAATGGAACAAGACAAATTTAAACCTTCTGAGCCTAAAGGGCCTGTCCCACTTACGCGACCTTTACAGGCGACTGCCGGTACCCGTGATAGGTCGCCGAAATGTTCAACATGTTGAAAAATCAGCGGCGGCCAGAAAGACGCTATGACTATTTGGAGATCTCTCACGACCATACAGGCGACCCCTGGCGACATGTCGCGGGTGACCTCTCATTACCTCATCAGCGACAACGATGAGTCGGCCTACAGGGAGGAGGTCCAGCTCCTAGCAGCATTGTGCGCTGACAACAACCTGGCCCTTAACATCAAGAAGACCAAGGAGCTCATTGTGGACGACAGAAGGTCTAGGGGCGGCACGTGCACCCCCATCCACATTAACGGGACGGAGGTGGAACATGTTTCCAGCTTCAGGTTTCTGGGGGTCAACATCTCTGATGACCTCTCTTGGACCCACAATACCTCAACTCTGGTCAAGAAGGCTCACCAGCGTCTCTTCTTCCTGAGGAGACTCAAGAAGGTCCATCTGTCTCCTCAGATTCTGGTGAACTTCTACCGCTGCACCATTGAGAGCATCCTTGCCAACTGTATCACAGTATGGTATGGCAACTGCTCTGTCTCCGACCGGAAAGCACTGCAGAGGGTGGTGAAAACTGCCCAATGGATCACCGGTTCCTCACTCCCCTCCATTGAGTCTGTCCAGAGCAGGCGATGTCTGCGAAGGGCGCTCAGCATCGTCAAGGACTGCTCTCACCCCAGCCACAGACTGTTTACCCTCCTTCCATCTGGGAGGCGCTACAGGTCTCTCCGTTCCCGGACAGGCAGGTTCAGGAACAGCTTCTTCCCTGCAGTTGTTACCCTACTTAATTCTACGCCTTGGTGTTTGCCAGTCATCCCCCCCCCCCCCCCCCCCAAGACATTCCTTCCCCAGTGACTGATCTTCCTCCCGGAAGTTGCACTACTGCTGCTGTATATACATATCTATATTTACAGTTCCATTATTCTGTGCTCGCACTTCTGGGTGAGATGCTAACTACATCAACGGTTTTATTTATCATAATTTCACATGTGAAACAACATTCTTTGTAACAACATCTTTGTATGATTTGTTCACAGACTTAGGCTTTGTTGCCACCTCAATGTACTTCGTTTGAAGGAGCCACCCCACGTAACACTGTCAGAAATAAAATATCATGTAGCTCAAGAATGGTTGTTTCACACATGGTACAAAGAATAGCTGATTTAGACGTTTTGAACCTTAGACATACAGGGCGGAGACAGGCCTTTCAGCCCACAGAGTCCGCGCTGGCCACCAATCCCCGTACACTTACACTATCCTACACACATTGGGAACAATTTTACAATTTTATTGAAACCGAAATAAGGATTGTGGAGCAGGATAAAATGAATTGCCGTCTTACTGACACCGGACCTACAAACCTGTACGTTTGTGGAAAGTTGGAGGAAACCGGAGCACCCGGAGAAAACCCACGCGGTCACAGGGAGAAAGTATAGAGTCCATAGAGACAGCACCCATAGTCAGGACCAAACCGGTCTCTTGTGCTGTAAGGCAGCATCTCTACTGCTGTGCCACTGTGCTGCCCAAATAGAAGATGAAAAGGAATAGTCTCACACCTTTGCCATTTCATCTCTGCCATTTGTCCAGCCGTCTGCCTCCCAAATAACCCTCCTCACCTGTGTCGGCCTAGTATTTGCCAACCCTTGTCCTGCTGTCCGCACAGATTTTGTATGTTCTCCCCGTGTCCGCATGGGTTTTCCTTGGGTGCTCCAGTTTCCTCCCACATCGTCACTACTGTGTAGCATAGTGCTAATGTACGGGGATCGCTGGTCGGCGCGGACTCAGTGGGCCGAAGGGCCTGTTTCCGCGCTGTATCGCTAAACCAAACCGAAATAAGGATTGTGGAGCAGGATAAAATGAATTGCCGTCTTACTGACACCGGACCATTGTCTCCAAGTTAAAACTTAAGCAACCAGGGCTGTGAAAAATGTATGATATCTGTGAGTGAGCAAAACCAAATGGTCAGCAGTGCGGTGCGTGGCCTCAGCAGCGACATCAGCAGCATCTGCTCCACATCAATGATCTCTGAGCAACACTGAATCTACCGCAGCATCAGTGTGTTGACCTCGGCAGACCCACCCATGGTTGCCGGCAGCTGCCACTAAGTAGAATGTGTGGAGCAGACATTGTAACTCAGTGCTTCATCATTATATTCCATAATCACATCACTTAGTTTTATATTGCACATATGCACCACAACACCCACCCACAAGTCCTCCACAAAGAAATACAATCCCCTGATGCACATCTTTATTAGTATCATTTTTTTTGATGTAAGGTCAAAATCCTGGACATCCTTACCTAAGCATACTGAGGGGGACTATTATACTTCGTGAAGGCAGCTTTCTGCCACCTTGTCAAACACTTGTAGATAGGCAGTAAACCAGTCGATGAGGTCAACATGCCATGAATGAGTAATACAGATTTCTAGTGCCTGTTTTGGAATACAGCTGCTCCTCGACCTACGATGTGGTTACGTTCCGATAAACCCATCGTAATCCGAAAATATCGCAAGTCGAAAAGGCATTTAATACATTGCGATCACGTGATCGGACGTGACGAGCGGCTCGCTGCCGTTGCCGAGCGTTTGCCCATCGTAAAGTCGAAATATCGTAGGTCGAAGCGTCGTAAATCGAGGAGCATCTGTATTGCAAATATACAGACGCATCACATTTTACGCGTGCTTGATTGCTGCTTTTCATTTAATGCCAAAGCCCGATTTACATGCTCGTATATTTTTGAAATAACGCGTGGCGGCGTGGTTGCGTGCGTTTAATTCACAAGCATTTGATTTCCGCGCTGCTTTTTAAAGAACGCAGCCTCTGCGTAAAACACGAGGTCAAGTCAAGAGAGTTTATTGTCATTTGTCACAGATAGGGCAATGAAATTCTTGCTTTGCATCAGCACAAGGGAATATAGCAGGCACAAATGCAGAACATATCATATCAGTGAGTCTATATATACGTATTCGGAGTCTGGGAGTTTGGACAGCGTGACACTTCCTATAATATTTCCTATATTTTTCACGATACATTTCACAGAATGAATGGCTAGAAGAGTGAAGTGTTGTCACACAACTCAAACCACACAGTAGGATTTCACAACAGGTGAATCATTAACACACGTCCAGCTCAAACCACAACAACACACAATACAAAGAGTTGGCTTTTGAGTTTGGTGCCGATAATGTGTGACGTGTCTGAACTCATCGACACAGTTGTTGTTTTCGCTACCACTAGCTATGTTGCGGGCTCCTGTGACAGGTCTGTGCATCAGTGATAACATCATAAATGAGAGAGAGAGACGAGGAAATTCCCAGCTGCAATACCCTGAGATAGCTGGCCTCAGTCCCAAGATTGAGGGAAGAAAAATTAGAGAAAGAGGAAGCCAAATCAGGCAGGAAGCATTTTGTCACGATGTGCGTGATGTTAGCAGGGCTACTTTTGTTAGTTCATAAGTTCCACATTAATCTAGGAGCAGAATTAGGCAATTCAACTCATCAAGTCCACTCCGCCATTCAATCACGTCACCTATTCCTTCGCTCCATAGCTGCTGCCTCACCTGCTGAGTTTCTCCAGCATTTTTGTCTACCTTCCATTTTTCCAGCATCTGCAGTTCTTTCTTAAACATGGCTGATTTTAGTTTAGTTTAGTTTAGTTCAGGGATACAGCGTGGAAACTGGCCCTTTGGTCCACCGATTCCACACCGACCAGCGATCCCCGCACACTTTCACTATTCTACACACACTAGGGACAATTTACAATTTTACCAAGCCAAATAGCCTACAAACCTGTACCTCTTTGGTGTGTGGGGAGAAACCGGAGATCTGGCGAAAACCCTCGCAGGTCACGGGGAGAACGTGCAAACTCCGCACAGACAGCACCCCTAGTCAGGATCGAACCCGGGTCTCTGGTGCTGTAAGGAGGCAACTATACCACTGTGCCACCATGCCGCCCTGATTTATCTTTCCCTCTCAACCTCATTCTCCTACCTTCTCCCCATAACCCCTGACACCCCTACCGCCTTCCGTGGCTGGCGTGGGGAGGTAACGATATTCATCTTCCTGAACCAGTGCAGATCTTACACTGATGATAGCAAATTCCACATTTTTCGCCAGCAAGGTCAAAGAAATGGTGCACTACGGGTATGAGTCAGGCTGACTTGTAACCCATAGCGATGAAAGTGCTACCATAATATTGCTGTCAAACTGTTGGGTAATTCTGAAGGGGGAAACCTTATTTCATTTAGTGATTCACCACACTTATGATCTCGGGGACAAATGGAACTGCAAATGCTGGTTTACTAAAGAAAAAGACACTGGAGTGCTGGAGTAATTCAGCAGATCAGGCAGCACGTCTGTAGAACATGCCTGGATGACGTTTCAGGTCGAGATCCTTTTTAATCACAGATCCTGCCTGACTCGCTGAGTTACTCCAGCACTTTGTATCTTTTTTTTGCACTTAGTGAAATTTTTACACCATTTCACACTACTTTATTTTGCTTATCTTGCTTCTGTCAGATACAGAGGTAATATTGTGGTAAGAGGTGATTGTGGATGATCAGCCATGATCACATTGAATGGCGGTGCTGGCTCAAAGGGCCAAATGACCTACTCCTGCACCTATTGTCTATTGTCTATTGCCTATTGTCTAATACTGGTAACACTCATACTGGATAACGTGCTTTAATTTTATATGCCACAACCTCCAAGCTTCTGCTTAAGGTCACCCAAACTTTGCACACATAACCTAACTCAAACCAAAGAAGGGTCTCGACCCGAAACGTCACCTCTTCCTTCTATCCAGAGATGCTACCTGTCCTGCTGAGTTGCTCCAGCATTTAGTGTCTATCTTCGGTTTAAACCAGCATCTGCAGTTCCTTCCTTCATACCAAATCCAATGTGTCTATCACCCCGGGGGCACTGCTTCCAAGTCCAGCCATGCCCCAGCTTTGAAATTGCTTCATAGCCTCTTGATGAATCAGCTAACAATGAGGTTGAAGCAAGAATCCTCACTCTAGCCTTCTTTTATCAAATGGTACAAGACAAGGGATTGATAACTGATCCAGATGATGAAGAACTCAAGATGGAGTGGGATCATCTGCTCTGTGGGTTCAGCCGAGCACACAAGAGCACATGAGAGTATTCAAAGGTTCAAAGATTCAAAGGTTCAAAGGTCAGTTTAATTGTCACATGTACCAATTAAGGTGCAGTGAAACTCAAATTACCGTACAGCCATACTAAAGAAAGCAACAAGACACACAACTACATAAAAATTAACTTAAACATTCACCACAGCGGATTGCCCACATTCCTCATTATGATGGAAGGCAATAAAGTCCAATCTCCTAACTATTTTTATTCTCCTGCAGTCAGGGCAGTCGAACCAACTGCAGTCAGGGCGATGGAAACCCCTGCAGCCGGCGTGCAAAGCCTCCGCGTCGGGGCGATCGATGCTCCAGAAGTCGGTCTCTAACCAGGGACCGCGAGCTCTACGATGTTAAAGTCCGCAAGCTCCCGCGGTTGAAGCTCCAAAGTCGATCCCCAGCAGGGATCGCGAGCTCCACGATGGTAAGTCCTGCAGGCTCCCGAAGTCGGTCTCCAGCAGAGGCCGCCAGTTCCTCGATGTTAGGCCGCAGTGCGGGTGGACATACGATACGGTAAAAAATCGCATCTCCATCGAGGTAAGAGATTAAAAAAAGTTTCCCCCACTCCCCCCCCCCCCCCCACATAAAACAAGCTGAAGAACACTACAACATATATTTAACACATACTAAAATAACAACAAAGCAACAAAGATGGAAGGGACGAGACAGACTGCTGGCGAGGCAGCCATTGCTGGCGCCACCTGGTGGTTATAAAGAAG
The DNA here is from genome assembly GCF_028641065.1 of Leucoraja erinaceus. Classification (NCBI taxonomy): domain Eukaryota; kingdom Metazoa; phylum Chordata; class Chondrichthyes; order Rajiformes; family Rajidae; genus Leucoraja; species Leucoraja erinaceus. The sequence goes on from NC_073389.1 coordinate 47,872,243, forward strand.
CATGGGGGATCAGGGGCAGTACAATACTCTCTTGGTCATTTCTACATCTTTTTGAGAAATCTTAGCAAACGGACGTTACGACGCGCAAAGTCACACTCTCTCAGCACTGTCCAACTCAGCAGCGTGTTCCAACTTTTGTGTTCGAGACTCAGGAGAGAAATTTGATCACATAACCATAACTCTAGAGAAAAGAGAGGTGCCAACTGAGCCACAGTAGGCAACCACTCTGATCCTCCGCAGACGATACTTGTGAGCATTCCAGTTTGGGATCAAAGGGAAACAGGCCTCCCTTGCCATATTTCCATATTAACACAATGCAGAAACACCCAGGGGAACTATGCTGTAACAATAAATTCTCACCGGATACTTTAGTGTTAAAAGCAGCTGAAACCCTTGGCTTCCTTCCACATTCTGAGCAGGAAACTATCAGCCATCTGAAATAACGCCTCATATGTTTATTAATCGAGGCAGTCGCTGCCTATTTTAATGCTGTAGGTCAAATGAGAGCATTGATTTACACTATTGACAATATGCCAGAGAATCATAGATTCATGGAATGGAAGAGAGCCATTTGGCCCATCAAGTCTATGTTGACTTCCGGTACAGTAATCCCATCATTCACATTCCCCTGCTCTTTCTCCATGGTCCTACACATTCATCATTCTCAAGTAGGGTTGCTCAGTGGCGCATCAGTAGAATTGCTGCCTTACAGCACCAGAGACCTGGGTGCGATCCTGACTACGGGAGCTGTCTGTACTGAGTTTGCACGTTCTCCCCGTGACTGTGTCCAGTGCTCCAGTTTCCTCCCACACTCCAGACACATACAGGATTGTAGGTTAATTGGCTTTGCTAAAATTGTAAATTGACCCTAGTGTGTACGATAGTGTTAGTGTACGAGGTGATCGCTGGTTGTGCCAAAGGGCTTGTTTACAATACAATACAACGATTTATTTGTCACATTGCACAAAAAGTGCAAGTGAAATGATACGTCAGCAGCGATACAATGATAAAGGGCACACACAAAAACACAATAAATTTTTAACATAAACATCCACCACAGCATTCATCACTGTGGTGGAAGGCACACAATTTGGCCAGTCCTCCTCCATTTCCCCCCGTGGTCGGGACCTCAACCCTCCGCAGCCGTTGCTGCGGGCGTCCAGATGGTAAAGGACAAGGTACAAGTCCAGGTAAGTCCAGAGTCGGCTCATCCCCACCAGAGACCGCAGCTTTTAGTTGTTATAGGCCGGCGGCCGAAGATTTAAAGTTCCCTCCACGTCGCAGCCTTAAGCACCGCAGTCTGCAGGGCCGGCGGTCAAAGCTCCCCTCCAGGGGTGATGTAAGTCCATACCGGACCCGCGGTAGAAGTTGGCCGCGGGCCGGCGGTGGAAGCTTCTTCTTCCCCCCGGGTCCCCCACGAGGGATCCCGGGCTGTAGACGCCGCGCCAGCTGGAGCTGTGCAGACCGCGGCTTCAGGCTGCCGTCTGCTGCGGGCCAACGGAACGGAGCGCTCCCCTCCAGCGAGCCCCAGCTCCGTGCTGACAGTCCACGTTTCAGCACTGTATCTCTAGAGTCTGAGGTCTAAATGTGGCCTGAATTGGACCCCAGTACTCCAGTTGAGGCCAAACAAATGCTTCGTAAAAGTTCAATATAAAAGGCCTGTCACACCGCTGTGACCTAATCCGTGAGTTCAGAAGTGTTTGCCATCGACTCAAACTCGCGGCATGGTCGACATGTGGTCCTAGGAGGTCCTATGAGGTCACTGGAACTCTCCTTCATGCTCGAGAGAAGTTCCCGCACGCTCGCGGCCTCAGCTAGGTCCCGGAAATATTTTCAGCGCGTTGAAAAATTTTCCGCGAGTAACATTTGGTCGGCATGGTTCTTTTTAACTCGTAGTGCAACGGAGTGGGGTCACTATTTAGTTACAGGCAGTCCAGGGTAGCCGTAGGCAAACTCCTTCGCCGACCGGGCATTTTGATTGGCTCATTGACGTTTTCAGGACCAAGGAAAACCGACCGGTAGGTAAAATGTCCGCCAAACTTTATTATACTTCTTAAAAGTGTCTCCACTCCTTCTCTCCCCCTTCTCTCCCCTTCTCTCCCCTTCTCTGCATTTCACTCCCCTTCTCTCTCCCCTTCTCTCCCCTTCTCCGCCCCTCTCTTGCCCCCTCCCCTTCTCTCCTCCCCATGCCCCTCCGCGCTCTCTAAAGGACTTACCATACACTGTGCAGCCGACTTTTACCTTCCTCTTCATCGCGGGTGTGAATTTCAGACGGCACTCCCCCGCTTTCCCTGTCCCCCACCTTTGCGATGTGTTTGGGTGTGTGCGGTCGGTCGATCCAGTTTGAGGTTTTCCAAGCGAGTGCCCTCGAGCTTGAGGTCCGAAGACACTCTTCTTAACTCGTGGATTAGGTCGCCACAGTGGGTAGCCCCTTTATTCTCCTGGTTTTACACTCTCAACCTCAAGCATGGACTTCAGTAAGGCGTTCAACAAGGATCCGCATGGTAGGCTGCTCTGGAAGGTTAGATCGTATGGGATCCAATGAGAGATAGCTGAATGAATAGCAAATTGGCTCCATGGAAGGAAGCAGATGGTGGAAGGTTGCTTCTCAGACTGGAGGCCTGTGACTAGTTGTGTGCCTCAGGGTTCGGTGCTGGGCCCATTGCTGTTTGTCATCTACATCAATGATTTGGATGAGAACATACAGGGCAAGATTGGCAAGTTTGCTGATGATACAAAAGTTAGTGGTTTTGCAGATAGTGAAGATGGTTGTGAACAATTGCAGCAGAATCTGGATCGATTGGCCAGGTGGGCGGAGGAATGGTTGATGGAATTTAATACAGAAAAGTGCGAGATGTTGCATTTTGGGACATCGAACAAGGGCAGGACCTAAACAGTAAATGGTAGGCCTCTGTGTAGTGTTGTAGAGCAGAGGGATGTTGGGGAACAGTTGCATGGTTCCTTGAAGGTCGAGTCCCAGGTAGATAAGGTGGTCAAAAAGGCCTTTTGCCCTTTGGCCTTCATCAGTCAGTATTGAGTATAGAAGTTGGGAGGTCATGTTGCAGGTGTATAAGACGTTGGTGAGACCGTATTTGGAATATTGTGTTCAGTTCTGGGCACCATGTTATAGGAAAGACATTGTCAAGCTTGAAAGGGTTCAGAAATATCCGGTAGGCGGCGCGACTCTGGTCAGCAGCGGCCTCTGCTTTCCCTGTCCCGCGTTTTTATTATTTTTTTGTCTGTGTTTTTATGTAGTTTTCGTTATTTTTTGTTGGGGTGTGTGTGTGTGTGGGGGGGGTGGAGGAGGGGGTGGGAGGGGGGGGGGAAAACTTTTGAATCTCTCCCTGCACTGGAGACCCGACCTTTTCTCGTCGGGTCTCAGCTGTCGTTGGGGCCATGGCAACGAGGAGCGGCCTCCAACCGGGAAGAAGCCGGGGACTCAGGTGCCGACTCACCTCACCGTCGCGGAGCTGGCCGAGACCGGATGGGTGGAGCGGTGGAGGAGCGTTGCTGCTGCCGACTGCTGCTGCTGCTGCTGCTGCTGTGCTGCTGCTGGTTGCTGCTGCTGCCGCCATTGCTGCTGAGTCGGAGGCTGCTGCTGCGGGTCTGCGGATGAGCGGCACCGGGAGCCCGCGGTTTCCCTGGAGGGAGACCGCTTTTCGGGGCTCCTGCAACGGCGACTTCTCCCGCCCGAGTTGCGGGGTCGAAGAGCTCCTGGAAGCGGGGCCTAGCACCAATGCCCCGCGCGGCTTGGAATGCGGGACTTTGCGAGCTCCAACATCAAGACCCGGTGTGCGACCTCGCACCACCCGGCGTGGCTTCAATGGCCGCGGGACAATCGCCATCGCCAGCCGGGGGCTTTGACTTTGACTCTGACATCGGGGGGGGGGGAGAGTGCAGTGGAGAGATAAGTTTATTTGGCCTTCCATCACAGCTATGTGATGGATGTTTATGTAAAATGTAATTATGTTGTGTCTGGGGTCTATTTGTGTGTAATGTATGGCTGCAGAAACGGCATTTCATTTGGACCTCCAGGGGTCCAAATGACAATTAAATATACTCTTGACTCTTACTCTTGAAAAGATTTACAAGGATGTTGCCAGGACTAGAGGGTGTGAGCTACAGGGAGAGGTTGAGTAGGCTGGGTCTCTATTCCATGGAGTGCAGGAGGATGAGGGGAGATATTATAGAAGTATACAAAATCATGAGAGGAATAGATTGGGTAGATGCACAGAACCTTTTGCCCAGAGTAGGGGAATCAAGGACCAGAGGACACACAGTAGGTTCAAGGTGAAGGAGGAAAGATTTAATAGGAATCCAAGGGCTAACTTTTTCACACAAAGGGTACAAGCTGCCAGAGGAGGTAATTGAGGCTGGTACTATCCCATTGTTTAATTAGACAGGTACATGGATAGGACAGGTTTGGAGGGGTATGGGCCAAGCGCAGGCAAGTGGGACTAGTGTAGCTGGGACATTGTTGGCCGGTGTGGGTGAGTGGGGCCGAAGGGCCTGTTTCCACACTATATCACTCTATGACTCTCGTTTTCAACCAGAAACATCAACTCTATTGATGCCATTTGATCTGTGAATGTTCCAGCATTCTCGGTTTTTCTTTCAGAATTCCAGTATTTCCAGCAGTTTTTTCGAATTCCATATTGGTTTCTAATTATAAACATACCTGTTATTAATGTTAGGATTTATGTACATTTACACTCAAGTCCCTTAGTTTCCACACACCTGACTATACCATTCATTTAATATTTTCTCTCCTCATCCAGCACTTCATGTTTTGACAAATAAATCAGCTCAATGAACATAGAGCATAATAGTACAGTGCAGGAACGGGTCCTTTAGCCCACAATGTTTGTGCCAAACAAGATGCCAACGTGTCTGTTTTCGGTTTCAATTTCAGTTTCAGCTTAGTTTATTGTCACGTGTACCGAGGTACAGTGAAAAGCTTTTATCTGTACATGATCCCTAAACCCCTGTCCCACTTAGGAGATCTAAACAGCAACCTCTGGTGACTTTGCCCGCCACCCAAGGTTTCCATGAGGTCACCGGAGGTTTTGGTCACTCTCCCTAATGGTCGAAAGTGGTTTCCGCGGTAGTCGAGGCTTCATCTTATGTTGCTGCTATTTTTTCATCATGATTAAAACTGGCCTCGACTAAAAATAGGTTGCCGTTTTAAAAACCGATCATTTTTTTGTCGCAGGTCTAGTCGAAGCCGGTTTTCTTCATAGTCGAGGAAGGTTTTCAACACATGCGTGGGAGGTGGTAGGGGGTTGCAGGTCACCTCAACCTTGGTTTTTTTTTGGGTGGCGGGCAAGGTCACCAGAGGTTGTTGTTTAGGTCTCCTAAGTGGGACAGGGGCTTGACACTCTATTCCTTGCACTTCCATGCGCCCATTCAAAAGGTTCTGAATCACCACCATTGTATCTGCCTCCACCACCATCACCACCACCATCCCTTCAAGGTGTTTCAGGCCCCCGCCACTCTCTGTGTAAAACACTTGCCCCGCACATCTCCATTATAGCCTCGTCTCTAGCGTTGGCCATTTTCAACCCTGGAAAAAAGGTTTTGACTGTCTACCCTATCTATGCCACTCATCATTTTATATACTTCTATCAAGTCTCCCCTCAGCCTCCAACATTCCAGGGAAAACAATCCAAGTCTAAACGAGTACCAGCTCTTTATTTAGTACAAAGTCATGGAAGGCAAAATTTGTGTTTAAGAAGGAACTGCAGATACTGGAAATTCGAAGGTACACAAAAATGCTGGAGAAACTCAGCGGGTGCAGCAGCATCTATGGAGCGAAGGAAATAGGCAACGTTTCGGGCCGAAACCCTTCTTCAGACTGATAGACTGATGGGGGGGGGGGGGGGGGGGGGGGGGGGCGGGGAGAAGAAAGGAAAAAGGAGGAGGAGGAGCCCGAGGGCTGAGGGAGAGATAGGAAGGGGAGGAGACAGCAAGGGCTAACAAAATTGGGAGAACTCAATGTTCATGCCCCCAAGATGCAGACTCCCCAAGCGGAATATGAGGTGCTGTTAATGGCTGGTTGTTTTGTGATAAAAGTTTGCTTTTCAGACCATTTTCATTGTGTGTGGTATTTTCATGTTATCCATACTGCTTTGAAATCTTCCTACTCGAAATGCAAGCACCAAATTTCACATCGGCAGGGGCCAAAGTAATCAAACTTTCTATACGAAGTGGCACAGGATAATGTAAACATCCAAGTCACTTTTCAAAGGCAATCATTTTAAAATATTGTGGTTACCATGGTTTTTTCTAAGGTGTAATTCAAAGCCCCTAAATTCTATGTACAATCGGTACTGATTTTAACTAGAGTGCTGACTTCTGTACATCTAGGCAAAGAAGAGAAAATAATGCTCACAATTGAAACAACTTCACAGAGAATCTTGAGTAATACTGTGTTAGTCATTCGAAGATGACCAATTCCCATAGAATGAAATGGCATTAACATTTTTTCTGCTTTTGATTGTAGACAAAATTGCTGGAGAAACTCAGCGGGTGAGGCAGCATCGATGGAGCGAAGGAATAGGCGATGAGGTCGAGACTCTTCGATTTTGTCTACCTTCGATTTTTCCAGCATCTGCAGTTCTTTTTTAAACATTTCGTCAGAAGGGTCTCGATCCGAAAGGTCGGCTTTTTCCTTCGCTCCATAGATGCTGCCTCACCCGCTGAGTTTCTCCAGCAATATTGTATGCCTTTGATTTTTCCTGCATCTGCAGTTCTTTCTTAAACATTCTGCTTTCGATTATTCATTCCCAAGATGATATGATCACATTTGAGCATGTTTAGTTTAGTTTAGAGATACAGCGCGGAAACAAGCCCATTGGCCCACTGACCAGCGATCCCTGCACACTAACACTATCCTACACACACTAGGGACATTGGTTTTATGTTTATATCAAGCCATTTTACATACAAACCTGTACATCTTCGGATTGTGAGGAAACCGAGGATCTCGGAGAAAACCCACGCCGGTCATGGAGAGAACGTACAAACTCCGTACAGACAGCACCCATAATCAGGATCGAGCCCAGATCTCTGACGCTGTAAGGCAGCATCTCTCCTGCTAAGCCACTCAAACGTGACTGGTACCTCCACACATTTGAAGGTATCCACAGGAGTTTAGTTTAGAGATACAGCCCCTTCGGACCACCGAGTCTTTACCGACCAGTGATCCCCGCACATTATAATAATAATAATAATAATCTTATTTATATAGCACATTTTTAGTCAACTTGCATTGACCCCAAAGTGCTTCACATAATTACATTACATTTACACACAGGCAAAGGCGGGTGAAGTGTCTTGCCCCAAGGACACAACGACAGTATGCACTCCAAGCGGGATTCGAACCGGCTACCTTCCAGTCACCAGCCGAACACTTAGCCCATTGTGCCATCTGTCGTCCTATCACTATTAACACTATCCTACACACGCTAGGGACAATTTACACATACACCAAGCCAATTGACCTACATACCTGTACGTCTTTGGAGCGTGGGAGGAAACCGAGGATCTTGGAGAAAACCCGCGCGGTCTCGGGGAGAACGTACAAACTTCGTACAGACAGCACCCGTAGTCGTGATCAAACCCTACTGGCGTTGCGGGCACTGTAAGGCAGTAACTCTACTGCTGCACCACCATGGCGGCCCTCATAAAGGCAGCCAGCCGCACTGACCACGCTTTCATTTCGCCCCTGACATCAGGATGAAGGGATTGGAGCCTAAAAGATATAACATCCAGTTTAAGGAGCAGTTTCTTCCCTACAGCCATCAGGCTATTAAACACTACAACCTCCAAATAAGTTCCATACTATATATACTTGGGGGCATTGGTTTTGCCTTTGCACTGTTTGATTTTTATTATATGTACATATGCACATACACATACACACACACACACACACATACACACATATATATATATATATATAATATATATATATATGCCTGTCCTGCTGAATTACTCCAGCTTTTTGTGTCTATCTTTGGTTTAAACCTTCCTACACACACACATACTCATATATATATATATATATGTCAGCACTTCAAGCCAGCTCCGCCATTTGATAAGGTCATGGTCGATCTGATTGTGTTTGGGATTGGGCAGAGAATGCGTTCACTGGTTATCGCAGAGTGCAGTTTAGTATATTCACACGTGTACTGAGGTACAGTGAAAAACTTTTGTTGCGTGCCAACCAGTCAGCAGAAAGACAATACATGATTACAATCGATCCATTTATGGTGTATAGATACATGATAAGGCGTATCATAAGAGCAGAGGGTCCCAAGTATTTTTTTTCTGCACCTTTATAATTTTGCACTCTAATTGTAAACACAGAATAAAACTATCATTTTTAGTGCTCATGTAACTATTTTATCTGGGAGAGTCTCGGACCAGAGACCCCAGCCTCAGAATAAAAGGACGTACCTTTAGAAAGGAGATAAGGAGGAATTTCTTTGGTCAGAGGGTGGTGAATCTGTGGAATTCGTTGCCACAGACGGCTGTGGAGGCCAAGTCAGTGGATATTTTTAAGGTGGAGATTGATAGATTTTTGATTTTAGTACGGGTGTCGGGGGTTGTCGTGAGAAGGCAGGAAATGGGGTTGAAAGGGAAAGATAGATCAGTCATCATTGAAAGGCTGAGTAGACTTGATGGGCTGAATGACCTAATTTCTGCTTTTATAACTTATTACCTTTAACACATGCAGTTGTCCATTCTCCTCCTTTAATCGCCCACCGCAGTTTGAACAGGTTAGGATATAAAGGATTGTTCAAGATCTGCTACTTCAGGCTCATTGACCACTTTTAATACCAAGTCCCTGGGCCCAGATGTTATACTTACTGCTAGCGTAACTCTGTATTTGAACGTAACATTAAAGCCTTGCATTAAAATAATGTCCATCTATAAATCTAGACTCATAAGATATGAAGATAGATAGATAGACACAAAATAAACGCTGTAGTAACTCAGTGGGTCAGGTAGCATCTCTGGAGAAAGGAGATGCTGCCTCACCCGCTGAGGTCCTCCAGCATTTTGCGCATATCTTCGTTGTAAACCAGCATCTGCAGTTCCTTCCACACATATGATGTGATGATTTGCTATTTCTTATGACTAATATCTTCCGATTGCATTATACTGTAAGTAGTGGAATTTATCTGCTCATCGCCAACAGTTAAAGGTTCCTTACTCTACACCAAGAGCTGTTTGCAAACAATTTCAAACTCTTCAACTAAAGAAATGGTTCATCCTTTATACAGTAGTCTTGTTTCCGAGCTTTCTAACATCCAAACCTGAGACCTGCCACACAAAGATCAAACTTACAAACATAAAGTTAAAACAATTTTAATGTTGCGGTGGATGTTTGAATAAATTTACTTCCTGCTTCATTTGCACGCTGGGATTTCCCTGGAGCGCTGCCATCTCAAATTGCTATTAGCACATCTTAGCCGATGCGTCATCTGCTGCAACAAATGAATACAACAAGATTGTGCGTGATAGGATTTACAATTGTAACCGCAGCTGGTGAAAATACAGGAGATGGAAGAATACAGACCACATGTTACATCAGAGTCTCACGTAAGGGCTCATGTTCCCACAACTTTCCCCATCGTCTTAAGGAAGATGGGGCCCAAGCATACGCCCAAGACTATATGCATGCGAGCCACAGAAGCAGATCTACAATCACATATTACAATCGCTACACACTCTTAAACCTCCACTTCTACTGCAACATCTTTTACCGGACTTTGCTGGCTTTACCTTACACGTTATTCCCTCATCATGCATCTGCACACAGTAAATGGCTCGCTGTCCCTTGAGGTCGAAGATGATGGTCTATGTTCTGTTGGTTTTATGGACTCTCAGGTGGCTTATGAGTCCAATCCTGGCTTTGAAAGTTCTTCGACATTCAGGACAGGTAATTCCAGGTGGCAGATCGGGCTTTGGTCGTTGCTGCCTCTCTTTCCGTTTTCTTCTCTTTTCTTCTAATTCTGCGCATCTCTCGGCTTCGAAGGTTGCTGCTCCTTATAACCATATAACCATATAACAATTACAGCACGGAAACAGGCCATCTCGGCCCTACAAGTCCATGCCGAACAATTTTTTTTCCCCTTAGTCCCACCTGCCTGCACTCGTACCATAACCCTCCATTCCCTTCTCATCCATATGCCTATCCAATTTATTTTTAAATTATACCAATGAACCTGCCTCCACCACTTCCACTGGGAGCTCATTCCACACCGCCACCACTCTCTGCGTAAAGAAGTTCCCCCTCATATTACCCCTAAACTTCTGTCCCTTAATTCTGAAGTCATGTCCTCTTGTTTGAATCTTCCCTATTCTCAAAGGGAAAAGCTTGTCCACATCAACTCTGTCTATCCCTCTCATCATTTTAAAGACCTCTATCAGGTTCCCCCTTAACCTTCTGCGCTCCAGAGAATAAAGACCTAACTTATTCAACCTATCTCTGTAACTTAGTTGTTGAAACCCAGGCAACATTCTAGTAAATCTCCTCTGTACTCTCTCTATTTTGTTGACATCCTTCCTATAATTTGGCGACCAAAATTGTACACCATACTCCAGATTTGGTCTCACCAATGCCTTGTACAATTTTAACATTACATCCCAGCTTCTATACTCAATGCTCTGATTTATAAAGGCTAGCATACCAAAAGCTTTCTTTACCACCCTATCTATATGAGATTCCACCTTCAAGGAACTATGCACGGTTATACCCAGATCCCTCTGTTCAACTGTATTCTTCAATTCCCTACCATTTACCATGTACGTCCTATTTTGATTTGTCCTGCCAAGGTGTAGCACCTCACATTTATCAGCATTAAACTCCAACAGCCATCTTTCAGCCCATTTTTCCAAATGGCCTAAATCACTCTGTAGACTTTGGAAATCCTCTTCATTATCCACAACACCCCCTATCTTGGTATCCTTCTTGGATGATGGTTCGCCAGAGTTTCCTGTCCTTGGCATTGGTTTCCCAATTGTCGATGTCGATTTCACATTTCTTCATGCTGGCTTTTAAGGCGTCTTTGAATCCCCCTCTTTTACGTTTGCCTCCTTTAAGCTGGGAGTAGAAGGTTTGCTTTGGTAGACGCTCGTCTTCCATCCGAACAACATGACCGACCCATCTTAGTTGGATCTTGATGACGAAGACTTCGACGCTAGATGTTTTTTGCAATCATTGCAATCATGTTTTGTCTTTCCGCTGACTAGATAGCACGCAAACAAAAGCTTTTCACTGTACCTCGGTTCACGTGACAATAAACCAAACTGTAAAGTGTAAGGGAGGATTTTATAAGAATTCATATTCATATTTGTTCAATTTCATAAAAGTTCAATGTCTCAATTTAAGCTCACCAATTAGGGACAATACCGAGTGGCAGTGGTGGAGTTGCTGCCTTCAAGCACCAGTGACCCGGGCAATTAACAGTGACCAATTTACATGGAATGTGGGAAGAAACCTTTATGGTCACAGCGAGAACATGCAAAACTCGGAGGTCAGGATTGAACCCAGGTCAGCTGTGCCACTGTGCGCCCCCCGGATGTGACACTGTACGGGTTTATTATTGTCAAGTGTACTGGAATACAAAGGGCAGTTGGCAGGTGCTATAGACCAGCACGGGAAGGTAGACGCTCCCGCCCCCATGAGTCTCAAGCACTTGGGGCTCGTCAGCCTAGGAAGGCAGTCCATCTAGGAGAGGGAAAACTCTGATTTAAAACCTCCACTGCCTTGTGGCCATATCCAGTCATGGAAAAGGCTCCTGGAGTAAATCTCAAGAAAATCCGGAGTTGGAGCCCCTAAGGCAGTTCGTTGTTGTCTTCAACCTCACTCTGGCAGCTCCTGCGATGGAGCTGGTGCCAAACTGTAACGTCCCTGCTGTTCCTTTGGATTGATCAGCGACATGGAGAGGGAGGATGTGCTGCATGGGCAACAGCCTGTCCTCCATATGACATCGCCCAGGCTTGCATCCGACCACACATCACCTGCAAACTAGGATGCATCATCCATGGTCATTCATGACCGAGGGTGACCTACCACTGAAATACAGACTTTGTTTTGTGTGTTATTCAGGCAAATCATACCATACATACCGTACAATAAAAGCAAACATGTGTACAACTATAACCATATAACCATATAACAATTTACAGCACGGAAACAGGCCATCTCAACCCTTCTAGTCCGTGCCGAAACACATATTCTCCCCTAGTCCCATATACCTGCGCTCAGAATATAACCAACTGTTGTGCAAAAGGGAAAGAAAGCTGTGCAAATGTATGGTAGGAGAATCAGGGTGAATTGCTGAGCACATGGGAGAGATACAGGGAAATGAAGGGGGAAAGTGGGATCAAGGAATGATTCTGAGAAGTAGCAGAAACCCAATGAGTTACATGGTCTCCTTCTATATCATGGGGAATTATGAGAAATATGGAACAGTTTGATTCAGATTGGAGTGTGTTCTAAAATTCTGCTCCTCAGCTCCTCAGCTCCTCAGCTCAGGCAGGCACGGTGTCACAGTTTTAGAGTTGCTGCCTTACAGCGCTGGAAAACCAGGTTTGATCCTGACTGTGGGTGCTGTCTGTACGGAATGTGTATGTTCTCCCTGTGACAGCATGGGTTTCCTCCGGATGCTCCAGTTTCTTCCCACACTCCAAAGACGTACAGATTTGTTGTTAATTGGCTTGGTAAAATTGTAAATGGTCCCTATCGTGTGCTGGATAGTGTCAGTATACACTGGTCACGACAGACTCGATGGGCAGAAGGTCCTGTTTCTGTCCTGTATCTCCAAACTAAAGTAAACTCTACACCGGGACATTGTCTGTTCCTGCACCTTTTGCTGCATCTAGTGCTCTCAGCTATGTCTTGATATCATGTGGAGCGAATTCAATTGGCAAGAGCTTCTGAAGAAGGGTCTCGACCCGAGTCGTTGCCTATCCATGTTCTCCAGGGATGCTGCCTCAATTACTTCAGCACTCAGAAACATAGAAACATAGAAAATAGGTGGAGCTTGGCTTCGATGATGATGGTGGTGATCGCAGGAGGAAGCTGAGATGAATCAGCAATTCGCCACTTTAGATGCGCCGAGTCATAAGGTTACAGATGGTGGTGATGTACGGTTGTGGCGCTACTGACAACCACACACACGTCACATCTGCCCTTTCTTGCGAGCCACGTCTGCTCTCTCCCATGTAGTCAGTTTGTAAAGCGTGATTGCAGATCCACATCAGTGACCAGCTCGCAAACAGTCTCCTGGCTTGGACGCCATCTTGGATCATTTAGCACAATTGTAGTGCCACGCAACAAAAGGGTTTGTGCAGAAAGGAACTGCAGGTGCTGGTTCACTCTGAAGATAGACACATAAATGCTGGAGTAACTCAGCAGGCCAGGCTGCGTCTCTGGGGAAAAGGGACAGGTCACATTTCGGGTTGAGACCCTTCTTCAGTCAGAAGAGAATCCTTGGTTTGAAGGTGATATTCAGTTTCGACAAGGACTGTGCGGTGATCATTTCTACCAATGCTTTCATCAACAGATGCATCTGCCAAAGGGAAATGCCAAATGCACTGTAGGTTAGGTTACCCTGTGGGTTTATATTAGTTTTTAGTTTAGAGATAGAAACATAGAAAATGGGTGCAGGAGGAGGCCATTCGGCCCTTCGAGCCACCGCCATTCATTGTGATCATGGCTGATTGTCCCCTATCAATAACCCGTGCCTGCCTTCTCCCCATATCATCCCTTGACTCCACTAGCCCCTAGATCTCTATCTAACTCTCTCTTAAATCCATCCAATGACTTGGCCTCCACTGCCCTCTGTGGCAGGGAATTCCATAAATTCACAACTCCCTGGGTGAAAAAGTTTTTTCTCACCTCAGTCTTAAATGACCTCCCCTTAATTCTAAGACTGTGGCCCCTGGTTCTGGACTCGCCCAACATTGGGTACATTTTTCCTGCATCTAGCTTGTCCAGTCCTTTTATAATGTTATATGTTTCTATAAGATCCCCCCCTCATCCTTCTAAACTCCAGTGAATACCAGCTGGTCTTTTCAATCTTTCCGCATATGACAGTCCCACCATCCCAGGGATCAATCTTGTGAACCTACGCTGCACAGCCTCAATCACAAGGATGTCCTTCCTCAAATTAGGAGACCAAAACTGTACACAATACTCCAGGTGTGGTCTCACCAGAGCCGTATACAACTGCAGAAGAAACAACAGGGAAACAGGCTGCTACCTCGGAGAAGCAGTTTCCTGCAGATTCATCGTGCCTTCTCTACCGACTGACATCCGAGCCGACTGTGAGTTGCTTTGTGATTGAGTACAAGGACCAGGGTCAGGAGTAGATCATCGGAATCTCTCCAGCTTTCATTACCAGGCTTTATACTTTTACACTTTAGAGATACAGCGTGGAAGCTGGCCCTTTGACCCACCGAGTCCGCGCCGACCAGCGACGTACGCCTTTGGAGAGTGGAAGGAAACTGGAGCACTGGAGAAAGCCCAAGCAGGTCACGGGAAGAATGTATAGACTCCGTACAGACAGCACCCGTAGTCAAGATCGAATCCCAGGCCTTTGACGTTGTAAGGCAGCAACTCTACCGTTGCGCCAACATGCCACCCTGTTTCAATCACACCCTGCCACAGACCCCGTGTGGCAATTATGCTCTTGTCACAGTCAGTGGTGGTCCTACAAAGTCGGTCTCGGCGATGGACCCTGAACCCCTTCCTTCCCAACCAGAGGGTGTCCTGTGTCCTTGCTGCACACAAACATAGGGCTTGGAGGGTCATGCTCGAAGTTTATAAAACTCAAATGAAAGTATAAAACACATAGGATGACACTTGCGTGCCGTGTTTAGTTTAGTTTAGTTTAGTTTATTTATTGTCACAGGTACCAAGGTAAAGTAAAAAGCTTTTGTTGCGTGCTAACCAGTCAGTGGAAAGACAATACATGATTACAATCGAGCCATTCACAGTGGACAGGTACATGATAAAGGAATAACGTTTAGTGCAAGGTAAAGCCAGCAAAGTCCGATCAAGGATAGTCCAAGGTTCTCCAATGAGGTAGGTAGTAGTTCAGGTCAGCTTTCCAGTTGTGGTAGGATGGTTCAGTTGCTCGATAACAGCTGGAAAGAAACTGCCCCTGAATCTGGAGGTGTGCGTTTTCACACTTCTATACCTTTTGCCCAACGAGAGAGTGGAGAAGAGGGAGTGGCCAGTGTGCGACACCTTTTTGATTATGCTGATGGCCTTGCCGAGGCAGCGTGAGGTGTAGATGGGGTCAATGGGAGGGAGGTTGGTCCGTGTGATGTTCTTGGCTGCGTCCACAATTCTCTGTAAAGTGCTAGCCACTATTTCTGGATGCGATGCACCTCCTCTGACCACAGAAGCATTATGAAGGTTCTTCAGAGCCTGAAAATGATAGGTTTGAGAAAAGACTGTCTAGACTGGAGGTTACGTTCCTTAGACCTGGAGGGAGATTTAACTAAGCTGTTTAATATCATGGGAGGGTTTTATCGGATGGATAGGAAAATCCTATTTCCTTACCAGAAAACGGAGACATTTAAGACGACTGTTTGTTTGGATCAGTGTGCTGAGGGGAATAAAAACTCTCCCAAAGAGATGAGAATCTGGAACTCAGCCTGAAAGAGCGATTGAAAAATGAAACCCTCATCATATTTTACAATTATTACAGTATTACTTCAAGAACTTGTGTCAAAAATTTACTGCAACAGGGTGGTGCAGCGGTAGAGTTGCTGCCTTACAGCGCCAGAGACCCGGGTTCAATCCTGACCACGGGCGCCGTCTGTACGGAGTTTGTACATTCTCCCTGTGACCGCGTGGGTTTTCTCCGGGTGCTCCGGTTTCCTCCCACATTCCAAATACGTGCAGGTTTGTAGGCTAATTGGCTTTTGTAAATTGTTCCTAGTGTGTAGGATAGATTTAATTTACGTGTGATCTCTGGTCGGCGTGGACTCAGAGGGCCGAAGGGCCTGTTTCCACACTGTATCTCTAAACTAATCTAAATCATGATCTACAACAACATGAATCGAAGGCAAGCAGGGGGGAACAATTCCACTTGGGCCAGCTTGGACACAGTGGACAGAATGACCTCTTTCTATACATTCATCTCTATGGTCTTAAAATCCAATGAATCATTTTGACGTGCTTAGTGAAACAAACTTATCCCCATGTAATTTTATGACTTGTTTTAACCATAAATAAACATTTCCAATGCACAGGTCATCAAACGCATAATGTTTACTAAATTATTATCCAAGTAAAACTACACAAAACTTTCTCAAAGTCAACTTCTATTTCTTGGACTTCGTGCCATCTGAAGGGCAGCCAGTTTCCATGAATCAGATAGTGACCTTTCTCACCGTTTATAATCATTTGTTGCTCTTGCTCCCTCTATTCACAGTCAAGACCAGTTATTCACAGTCAAGACCAGTGTTGGTGATAAAAGTCTGCACGTACTCTTTCCACCGATTTAATTCAGACTCAAGGGCCTGTCCCACGAGCATGCGAATGCATGCGGCAAGGGCGACCTAACGTGGTCGCTTGAGTCGTACGGCCTCGCGGGGCCGGTCCCACTTTGATCGCCGGAGCCATATGGAGTTGGGCGGAGCTGGTCCCGACATCATGCGGAGCTCTGGAAAGCTGACAGTGTTCAAAAGTTCCACGCGGCAACGGCCTGCCGGCCCGCAGCCGCATTGAGGCCGTACGCACCGCCTCGACGGGCATACGCAGAGTCTTGACGCCGTACGCAGCGTCTTGATGCCGTACGTCACGCGCGAACTTCCCGCGGACTTCGTTCGGACTTCATGTCACTCACTCAACCTCAGTGCTGCCCCCGCTTCTGGTTTGGTCGCGTTTGCCGCATGCAGTCGCATGCTCGTGGGACAGGCCCTTTAAGATCGACACAAAATGCTGAGGTAACCCAGCGGGTCAGGCATCATGTCTGGCGAAAAGGAATTGGTGACGTTTCGGGTCGAGACCCTTCATCAGACGAGGAGTCAGGGAGGGGGCCACTGGAGGTTTGGGAAGGTGCATAACAAATCTGAGCCTGCATCAATGACCATCGATTAAGACTTATTTAATTTTAGTTTTAATTCAGCTTGAATTGTGAGGATTTTCAATTTTGTTCCATGAGACACAGTGGGCTAGTTCTATAGATTACAAGGTTAATGGGCCATTTACCTAACGTCATTTCTGGGACTGATAAACATTCTGTGGTAACACAAACTAAATGTTGCTGAACTTTGGTAACATCACAAAACGTTGAATGAGGTGTACTCCATAATATTCAAAAGAACATAATCTCTTGTTTCTGCCCTCATGGAAAGGTATAACCTTATCAAAGCTATCATTACACAGCTTATGAAGTATGGGTGTCAACTGAAACTTTAGACTTTACTTTAGTTTAGAGATACAGCGTGGAGACAGGCCCTTCGGCCCACCGCGTCTGTGCCGACCAGCGATCACCTCGTACACTAGCATCATCCCACACACTAGCGACAATTTACAATTTTAATCAAAGCCAATTAAACTACAAACCTGTACTTCTTTAGAGTGTGGGAGGAAACTGGAGCACCCGACATGGTCACAGGGAAAACTCCATACAGACAGCTCCCGTAGTCAGGATCGAACCCGGGACTCTGGTGCTGCAAGGCAGCAACTCTAACACTGCACCACCGTGCCGCCCCACATGTTCCATCTTATTGAATTTGGCTGATTGTTAGTCAGGATGGCAGAGAGAAACATAAAAACATAGAAACATACGTGGTGGCCATTTGGCTTGCTTAGAACGTCATTCATGATGTCATGTGTCTTTAAATTTTAGACTGCCCGTTATATTGTGGGTGGGTTTTATGATGTATTTTAAGGCGAGTTTGGAGCTAAATTCTTGTGCAGAAGCTTAGTTTTTAGTTGAGTTTTTTGACCAGTATGGGGAAGGTTTACCCTTCAACCATGCGAAGTGTAACGGAGATACGAGGAGTTTTCTAACGTTTAAAGCGATAAGCTGGAGTTCGATGAAGACTATAGTAACGAGTCGGAAGAAGTTTGGATGTATCTTATTGTTTTTCATCAACACTAAAGAATTTATTCATCAAAAGACTGTGTTTTGGAAGGTTTGTCTGCGAAGACGCTCTGAAGGCCTCTGACGGTCAGCTCGGCTGCGTATAAAGACATTCCCCTTAATCATGTAGCCCATTTAGTGGTTAGAGGGAGTAATCTCTTGAACGATATAAAAATCTGCCGCTGCAACATAGCAAAAATAGATGCAGGAGTAGGCCATTCGGCCCTTCGAGCCAGCACGGCCATTCAATATGATCATGGCTGATCATCCAAAATCAGTACCTCATCCTGGCTTTTTCCTCATATCTCTTGATTCCCTTAGCCCTAAAAGCTAAATCTAATGCCCCTGTCCCATTTAGGAAACCTGAACGAAATCCTCTGGAGACTTTGCGCCCCACCCAAGGTTTCCGTGTGGTTCCCGGAGGTTGCAGGTGGTTGCCGGAGGTTGCAGGTAGTGGAAGCAGGTAGGGAGACTGACAAAAACTTCCGGGAATTGCACAGAAACCTTGGGTGGGGCGCAAAGTCTCCAGAGGTTTCCGTTCAGGTTTCCTAAGTGGAACGGGGGCATAACTCTCTCTTGAAAACACCCAGCGAATTGGCCTCCAATGCCTTCCTCCCACACTAGCCTTTGAAGTGTTGCTATGAGTTATTTTGAATCCACCATTGTGACTCAGTCTAACTCACCTGAATTACTCACCCAGCGGTATGGACGTTGAATTCTCTTATTTTAAGTAACTTCTGCAAACATTCCCCTTGCTCCCTCCTTGCCCCCCTTCCTCCACCATGATTGTTTAACCAGTTCCACAGTTCACAACCATGTATCCCTCTTGAGCTCACACCTTCCCTAGCCACTAAATGGCCTATCAGGTAATTACCCTCACCGAGGATATCTGTTGAATAGAAAGGAACTGCAGATGCATGTTTATACCGATGATAAGTACAAAGTGCTGGAGTAACTCAGCGGGGTCAGGTAGCATCTCTGGAGAAAAAGGATGGGTGACATTTCGGATAGGGACCCTTCTTCTAACTGGAGCTCATCCGTTGCCAGCCTTGATATATTCTGATCTTTCCTTGCCTCCAGTTCTTCCCTACCTGCCCTCTCCCCCCCCCCCCCACTTTAGTCTGAAGAAGGGTCCCGACACAAAACATCACCTATCCATTTTCTCCAGAGATGCTGCTTGAGCCGCTGAGTTACTCCAGCACTTTGTACTTATCTTCGGCATAAACCAGCAGCTGCAGTTCCTTTCTACACAACCTGATTGAAGAATTAGCCTTAAATGAAATAAACTGTAAAACGTACCTCCACTGAAAACAATTGCCCTCTCACGCTGGCTCATCAAACAACGTTTGCATATCATAATATTAAATAAGCTTAGTTTTTCAAAGTACATCATCTGGAGGAAAAGTTTGGGATAACAACTGCTTAGGAAAATGGTGTTCTAAATGCTGGCAGTTTATATCGAAATTGGATGTGCTTTTATTTTATTAAGGTTGTTGGTTAATCATTAAATATTTGCTGGGGTAGGTCAGATAGTGAATTCAACAGGTCAGCATTTAGGATTTGGCAACATGATGTCCACATGTGTTTATTGTATTAATAAGTCATAATAAAACTACCAGTCAATGAATGTGTTATTCCCACTTGTGTTGCTGCCCCAGCCCATTGTTGTTCTCCTTGGTTACCACCGACTTTGGGAAATTCCGGAAATAATGGAAGTCTCGCTCATTTTGCCAAGTATTCAACGTGACAGTTCTCAGCACGAAACCAGTCGCCAACAAGCCCGATTAGCGAAATAGCTTGGTTCGCTTCAATGACTTTTGCTCTGCTTAGATCCAATTTAATCTGCTTTCCCTTGACATAATCATACTATAATTTGACCCTTCAAAGTGGTCAGTCTGGCATCCGATGGGGTGTATTGTATTGGTGTATAAGACCTGGAAAAGATGACCCAATGTAGCATAACCTTTGTGACAATACAGGAAGAGCTATAATAAGATCTCTTGAATTAACCACTGAAGTGTTTTCAGGGTGCTTTTCCTGGGGAAGTCCCCACAGGGATAGAAGGTGACCACGATGTGGTATTCATAGAAACATAGAAACATAGAAAGTAGGTGCAGGAGTAGGCCATTCGGCCCTCTAAGGCAGCACCACCATTCAATATGATCATGGCTAATCATCTAGAATCAGTACCCTGTTCCTGCTTTTCCCCCATAATCCCTTGATTCTGTTAAGCTCCGTAAAATCCATCTGAAATTTGGCCAAAAGTCTAGGAATTAAAACCTTAGATATTTCATCCAAATCTTACCTAGCTTGTGCAAGCTGCTTAGTTTAATTTAGTTTAGTTTGGAGATACTGTGTGGAAACAGGCCCTTTGTCCCACCGAATAAGTGCCGCCCAGCGATCCCCGCACACTAACACTATCCTACATCCACTAAGAGTCTAGAGTGTTTTACCTGCTTCTTTTCTCTTCATTTTCTCTCTTTTCTCATTTTCCTTTTCTCACTTTCTGATATCACACATTTTTCTATTTCTTTTCTATTCTTTTTCTGTCTTTTTTTATTGTTAAAATAAAAATAAGAAGAAGCTGTACATGAATTGTAACATGCCAATATATACTAGGTATCTATAGAAACATAGAAATTAGGTGCAGGAGTAGACCATTCGGCCCTTCGAGCCTGCACCGCCATTCAATATGATCATGGCTGATCATCCAACTCAGTATCTTCATACTTCTAATAAAAATTAAATGTTTTAATTTAAAATTTGAATTTAAAAAAAGAGTGTTTTATTGTCATGTGTCCCAGATAGGACAATGAAATTCTTGCTTGCTGCAGCAATTTACAATTTCACCAAGCCGGTTAGACTGCAAACCTGTACGTCCTTGGAGTGTGGGGGGAAACCGGAGATCGTGGAGAAAACCCACACAGGTCGCGGGGAGAAAGTACAAACTCCGTACAGACAGCACCCCTAGTCAGGATGAAACCCACGTCTCTGGCGCTGTAAGGCAGCTGTACTACAACTGCGGCACTGTGCCGCCCGTAGTTAATGCGTTATTCCCACTTAGTTTCTGAAAACTGAAAAGAGTAGATTTTCAATGATACTAGATTAGGCTAGCTATTATCATATACACCCATGTACATGAGGTGTACGTGTACCTGAGGGTGTACAGTGCCGAAACAGTGGTGCAGAGGTAGAGGTAGAGGTAGAGGTAGAGTTGCTGCCTTACTGACTGACTAATCCTGACTGCGGGTGCTGTCTGTACGGAGTTTGTACGTTCTCGCTGTGACCGAGTGGGTTTTCTCCGGGTGCTCCGGTTTCCTCCCACACTCCAAAGACGTGCAGGTTTGTAGGTTAATTAGCCTTGGTAAAGTTGCCCCTAATGTGTAGGATAGTGTTGGTGGATGGGTGATCATTGGTCAGTTTGGACCCAGTGGGCCGAAGGGCCTGTCTCCACCCTGTATCTCTAAAAGTCTAAAAGTTAAAAAAAAGATGTTCAGATGCCAGTTGCAAGTGGAGACCCCAAGGCCACGGTGCAGGAGTTTAGGAATGTGCGTATTCCATTGTATGGTGTTGAAGGCTGAGCTGCCGTCAATAAGTAGCATCCTAACACTGGTGATCTTATTATCAACTTGATCCAAGCTCAATGTATTGCAAGAAAATGGCAACCTCCCATAGACTTATTAGTCCTGTGCCCAAATTTCAGGGGATTTCTGATAACTTTTCAAAGACTAGCCCAGATATGGGCCATTATCAATCTTTCAAAGTATTTCATTTTAGTCAGTTAGACTACTGACAACTGAGTGGTAGTGAGTGAGAGAGAGGTCAATTTTGTTTTCTTGGGGATTGAAATGATGCAGACTTCCTTCAGACTCGGCTTGTACTCGCTAGAATTTAGAAGACTGAGGGGGGATCTTATAGAAACGTACAAAATTCTTAAGGGGTTGGACAGGCTAGATGCAGGAAGATCATTCCCGATGTTGGGGAAGTCCAGAACAAGGGGTCACAGTTTAAGGATAAGAGGGAAATCTTTTAGGACCAAGATGAGGAAAACATTTTTTACACAGAGTGTGGTGAATCTGTGGAATTCTCTGCCACAGAAGGTAGTTGAGGCCAGTTCATTGGCTATATTTAAGAGGGAGTTAGATGTGGCCCTTGTAACTAAAGGGATCAGGGGGTATGGAGAAAAGGCAGGTATGGTATATTGATTTGGATGATCAGCCATGATCATCACATTGAATGGCGGTGCAGGCTCGAAGGGCCGAATGGCCTACTCCTGCCCCTATTTTCTATGTTTCAACTGTTGAAGTGAAAGGCTGAAGATGTCAGTGAAAACTGTGCCCACATGGTTTCAGACCCCATCCAGATATTCCATCCGGGCTGGCTGCTCCCCAAGAGTTTTACCTCCGGAAAGCAGGTCCGACTTCTGCCATGGGACCGAGCCAGTGGAGATGGAGGCGACAAGCCAAGGTGAAGCTTTGCCTGTTCAAAATGGGCATAAAAGGCATGAGCTGATCGGACAGAGATGTATCACTGCCAGAGATCGCCCCTGATTCCAGCTTGTAGCTTTGATGGTATTCAGGCCCTGCCACGTTCACCTGGCATCCACTTGATAGAACTGAGCCTCCAGCTTGGCTTGGAAGTCTTTCTTGGCGTCTCTTGTTGACCATACTTGGCTTTCATGTACGCTGCGGGCTTGAAGGCTTCGGAAAATGCCTGAAAGATTTTCCTTCAGTTCCTGTCACTGCTTATTTCACCGCTGTGTAATGGCCGTAAACAAACCGCTCGAAATAACACGGCGGATTCCAACAGAATTTGAGACGGAATATCCATAGGAATGTGGTCAGAACTAATTGCAACCTTCAACTGAGGTCCTGGGGACTCAATAGAACAGAGTAAGAGGCAGCATTACATCGCACTGATTATTTGTTATCACTTTGTGACTGTGGTTCCCAAATTGTACTCATTAGCTACCCCAGAACCCACAAAATCAGTGGAAATAAGTCATCCTGATCTGACAGAAGTGTCTAAGAAGAGGAAGTGGAACTAATGCATTGTTATCTCTCTCAATAATGTTTTACATGTTAAAAAAAACCTCATTACGTATGAGAACATAGAACAGTATAGCACAGGAACAGGCCCTTCGGCCCACCATGTCCATTGCCGAACATTTAGCCAAGTTAAGCTAATATTCTGTGTTTGCACATGATCCATATCCCTCCATTCCCTGCACATGCATGGGGCCTATCCAAAAGCCTGTTAAATGCCATTATCATATTAGTTTCCATTACCACCCCATTCCAAGCACCCACCACTCTCTGTGTAAAACACCTGCCCCATACATCGCCCCCTAACCTTGCCCCTCTCATCTTAAAGCTACGTCATGTAGTCTATGACATTTTCATGGTGGGAAAAAGATTCTGGCCGCCTACACTGTCTATGCCTCTCATAATTGTATATATTTCTATTCCTACCCTCCAGTGCTCCAAAGAAAATAATCAATGCTTGTCCAACTTTTCGTTATGGCTGGTATACTCCAATGCATTCAGAATTTTGGTAAACATCTACTGTACCTTCTGCAAAGTCTCTATATTCTTCCTATAATGAGGCAACCAGACCTTCTTACAAATATGGCCTGGCCTAAGTCCCATACAACCGCAAGATGACTTCCTGACTAATGCTGAAAGCCCTGATCAATGACAACAAGCATACCATGTCCCTTCTTCACCACTCTATCTATTGGGAAATACCCCATACCATATGCCTTCTCTACCACTATCACTTTCATGGAGCTATGGACATAGACCCTAAGAACCCTCTGTACTAATGGTGCTAAGGGTGTTGCCATTAAATATATACTCTCCCCTTACAGTCAACCTCCCAAAATGCAACATCTTACACTTGCTTGGGTTAAACTCTATTTGCCATTTCTCTGCCCATTTCTGTAACTGAACTACATCCTGCCGTACACCTTGACAGCCTACCTCACTGTCCGCAATTCTGCCAATTCTGGTAAAGCCTGCTTAGTTACTAACCAATCTATCTGCATATATATCCCAATCAATTATATATCACCAACATCAGAAGTCGCAACAGGTCCCTGCAGAACTCCAATAGTCAGTGTGCTCCGTCCAGAATGCCACCCTTCCACCACAACCCTCCATCTTCTAAACGTAAGCCAGTTCTAAAACCTGACAACCAAGTCACCTAACAACATGGATCTTCTGGATCACGACCATGATGAGGGTCATCAAATGCCTTATTCAAATCTATGTAGACATCTTCTAGTGCCCTACCCTCATCGATCACCTTCATCACCTCCTCTAAAAACTCAATCAAATTCGTAAAGGGCCTGTCCCACGAGCATGTGACTCCATGCGGCAAGCGAGACATAACGTGGTCGCTTGAGCCGTATGGCCTCGCGGGGCCGGTCCCACTTCGATCGCCGGAGCCGTATGGAGTTGTGCGAGGCTGGTCCCGACATCTCACGGGGCTCTGAAAAACTGACACTGCCCAAAAATTCCGCGCGGCAACGGCCTGCCGGCCCGCAGCCGCATTGAGGCCGCACGCACCGCCTCTACGAGCGTGCGCAGCGTCTCGACACCGACGTCGTACGTCACGTGCGAACTTCCCGCGGACTTCGCTCGAACTTCACGTCCACTCGTACGGGATCACTCGGCCTCCGCGCAGCCCCCGCTTCCGGTTTGGTCACGCTTGTCGCATGCAGCCGCATGCTCGTGGGACAGGCCCTTTAGACAAGACCTGCCACAGACAAATATAAGTTGACTGTCCCTAATTAGCCCATTCTCTTCCAAATGATAGTAAATCCTATCCCCAAACGTCTGCTCCAATAACTTCCTAACCCCTAGCGTGAGGCTCACCGGCATTCTTCCTGGATTATCTTTACTTCCTTACTTATACAAAGGAACAGCATTGACTACTCTAGTGTAGATGATAAACAGTGACTGTTCCAAGCATAAACCTTATGAAGGGAGACACAGTGCCAGAGACCCAGGCGGGTGTTGTCTGTGCGGAGTTTTATGTTCTCCCTGTGACTGCGAGGAATTGGTCCAGTTTTCTCCCAAAAGGCCTGCTTCCACGCTGTATCCCTAAACTAAACTAAACTAAACTAAACTAAACTAAACTGTACATATTGCATTCCCTCTCTCTCTCCGTCCCTCCCCCACCCTAATTGTCTTGCAAATTTTATTGTCCATATCCCTTCGTTATCACCTCTTTCACAGCCAACAATGCACCATTGTGGGCTCCACCTTTCCTTGGTCATCGGTGCCATCTCTGATTTGTTCTGGACCTTTTTCATACCTCCAGCTTCCCTCTCCCCAGACTCTCAGTCTGAAGAAGGGTCTCCATCCGAAACGTCACCTATTCCTTTTCTCCAGAGATGCTGCCTGGCCCGCTGAGGTACTCCAGCATTTTGTGCCTGTACAAACAAGTACTTGGTTTTGCCTTTTGACCTTTACAATATTTATCATTGAACCACAATCCCTAAAATGGCATTAGAACAGCATTGTGTCACCCAACAAAGTATTTATTTGCAAGATTCCCAGACTTAGTTGTCGCATATTCTTGAGTAATGCATGCTGTTCAGACCTACTGAACCTAATTAATTTTTGCAAGATATCACAGTCGCTGGCATTTAGCCCTGCAGCTGTGACATTAGCAGGCAGTCCTTGAAAAGAGAAACACATGATAGAAGCAGAACCCTTTAGGATACTGGCAGCACGGTGGCGCACAGTAGAACCGCTGCCTTACAGTGCCAGAGAGCCCGGTTCGATCCTGACTACGGGTGCTGCCCGTACGGAGTTTGTACGTTCTCCCCGTGACCTACGTGGGTTTTCTTCGGGTGCTCCGGTTTCCTCCCACACGCCAAAGACGTACAGATCTGTAGGCTAATTGGCTTTGGTAAAATTGTAAAATTTGAATAGTGTGTGTACGATCTGCGGGGATTGTTGGTCAGCGCGGTCTCGGTGGGCCGAAGGGCCTGTTTCCGCACTGTATCTGTAAACTAAACTTAGCTAAACAAAAATAAAACTAAACCAAACTAACCTAAACTACTGAAGAACTTGGCTGCTTGAAGCGGACTGCGGTGATAGAGGGGGTGTATGAAGTGGGGGGAGGCAAACACTTTCTGGAAGAGCCCGGCTGCAGCCTCAAGAGGGGTCCGGGGTGGACAGCAAGCATTGGTCTCTAAGGTCAGGGGATCCTGGAGAGGCTTGTTGCAGGAAAGTACCGACAGGAGAAATGTTCTGTGCTGTCGGAGATCTTGCAAGCAACTGAAGTTAATACTACAAAAGTAAATTTCATGAACACTTGCTCTTTGGGGATGTCGGCAGATGCATTGTGCCCAATCTACTGGAATCTATGCAACTGATGCACTGTAATACTGAGAACTATATTCAGCACTTATATATCTTCCTACTTGAATTTGACTTGATTGTATTTATCTATAGTATTATCTGATTATGGATAGCACGCAGAACAAAGCCTTTCACTTGTACCTCGGACAATAATAAATAATGCTAAAGCTAAAGCTAAACCTAAACCTATCTTGAGTCAAAGAAAAAGTGCTGGAGTGACTCAGCAGGTCAGGCAGCATCTGTGGAGGAAATGGATAGGTGATATTTTGGGCCGGGACCCTTCTTCAGACGATGTCGAGCTTTGAGCTCCAATTTATGCTGTAAAAGGCATGACGTGAATAATTATATCATCTTGAGCGGCCTGTCATCCAAAACCTGTCGCCTTATGACACATTTTTTGTTTAAAGTCTTCCTTTCATTATTTATTTATATTGACAACATCGGAGCATATTATGACCCGAATATAAAAATGAATGAATATTGCAAAATTGTCTGAATATTAAACTGCTTTGCAGTTTGTGTATCCTGTGTGTCTATATTTCCTTGCAGACATGTTTAATGTTTTACGTGTCATTCCTAACTGTCACTGTATTGCCATGTTGTCACTTGCGGGCTAAGCACCAAGGCAAATTTCTTGTATGTGAATACTTGGCCAATAATTCATTCATTCATATGTAAGGATTGCTTGGGAATCTCATTGCATCTCAATGCAGGGCTCCAAATCTTCATTGATTGGCAATTGTATAATTTAGTTTAGTTTAGTTTAGTTTAGAGATACAGCACGGAAACAGGCCCTTTGGCCCACCGAGTCTGCACCGACCAGCGATCCCCGCACATTAACACTACCCTACACACACTAAGGACAATTTACATATAGCCAATTAACCTACAAACCGAAAATCTCAGAAAAAAACCCATGGGGACTGTACAAACTCCTTGCAGCCGTAGTCGTGATCGATTCTGCATACCTGGTGCTGAAAGCGCTGTAAGGTAGCAACTCTACCGCTGCACCATTGTGCCGCCCTTGTGATCATGGTTAACCTTCTTGCACGCCCTCTGAATTAAATTTCTTCTTAATTCACTTTGTACCATCCAAGAATTGTTTAACGAGCGGCTGGTTCCTGAGTGCAGTGTGTGAAACTACTCAGATTTAACATTTCTGTGTGTAAGAACGAACTGCAGACGCTGGATAAAATCGAAGGTAGACGCAAAACGCTGGAGTAACTCAGCGGGTGGGACAGCGTCTATGGAGAGAAGTAATGGGTGACGTTTCGGGTCGAGACCCTCCTGCAGACTGATCTCGACCCGAAACGTCACCCATTGCTTCTCTCCATAGATGCTGCCTCACCCGCTGAGTTACTTCAGCATTTCGTGTCTGCCTAACATTTCTGTGTGTCAGCCGAGGATTTCAATTCACATTTGAATAATGATGGCAAAGATAAATGTGTGTAATGACGTGGTATCAGGGTTTGTTTCACTAAAATTCACACTCAAAAGCAATAAGGCGTGACTCTTGTTCATCGGGCAGGAAACCTGGTCTATTTTTACATATTTGCTGAATTCATTCTGGGTACTTGCAGCAGGCAGATAAGGAAAATTCGAAGTGAGTGTAAAAACATGTTACCAAAAGGAGCGGCACAGCGGCGCAGTGGTAGAGCTGCCCCTTACAGCGCCAGAGATCCGGGTTCAATCCTGTATGGCGCTTCCACCTTCTCCCTGGATTTTCTCCGAATGCTCCGGTTTGCTCCTGCATTCCACAGACATACAGGTTTACAGGCAAAATTGGCTTGGATCAAATTGTAAATTGTCACTGATGTGTAGGATAATCATAAGGTCATAAGGTCACAGGTCTACTCCTCCATTCTGTCATGGCTGATCTATGTCTCCCATAGAAACATAGAAATTAGGTGCAGGAGTAGGCCATTCGGCCCTTCGAGCCTGCACCGCCATTCAATATGATCATGGCTCCCATCTAACCATATTCTCCTGCCTTCTCCCCACAACCTCTGACACCCGTACTAATCAAGGATCTATCTATCTCTGCCTTAAAAATATCCACTGACTTGGCCTCCACAGCCTTCTGTAGCAAAGAATTCCACAGATTCACCACCCTCTGACTAAAGACATTTCTCCCCATCTCCTTCCCAAAAGGACGTCCTTTAATTCTGAGGCTGTGACCTTTGGTCCTTGACACTTGCACTAGTGGAAACATCCTCTCCACATCCACATCTACTTTCACTATTCTGTATGTTTCAATGAGGCCCCCCCTCATTCTTCTAAACTCCTCGAGTGCAGGCCCAGTGCCGACAAACGCTCATCATAGGTTAATCTACTCATTCCTGGGAACATTCTTGTAAATCTTCTCTGGACCCTCTCCAGAGCCAGCACAGCCTTCTTTAGACATGGTGCCCAAAATTGCTCACGATATTCCAAATGCGGCCTTACCAGCGCCTTATAGAGCCTCAACACAACATTCCTGTTTATGTATACAAGCCATCTTAAAATAAATGCTAGCATTGAGTTTGCTTTCTGTACTACTGATTCGACTTGCAGATTCACTTTTTGGGAATCCTGCACCAGCACTCCCATATCCTTTTGCACCTCCGATATCTGGATGCTCTCCCCATTTAGAAAACAGTCTATGCCTTTATTCCCACTACTAAATTGCCTGACTCCACACTTTGTGGAGGCAGGTGTGACTGGTGTAGACGGGGCATGCTGGTCGGCATGGGCAATTTGGGCCGAAGGGTCTGTTTCCACACTGCATGACTCTATGAACAAATTGGGCAGAAGGGCTCTTTCTGTGCTGCATAGCTCTGTATCTCTATAACTCCATGACAGCGAGCATTAACATTTCCCAATCTTCCAGACTGGAAAGTTACTGAATTGGTTTAGGGGTGTCTGGAAGATGCACAAAACACAATGTCAATCCCAACGTGCGTTTTATCCCTTTCTAAGAGAGTGGCAAAGTTGGGACACTGAGTCAGACAAGTCCCTGCGTTCTGCAGAGAAAACCTGGAAATGCTCATCATTAGACTGGGATCAAGTCAGACTATTTATGAGGAAAGATTACATGGAGCAAAATTGTTATTATCTTCCAGTTTTAAATAATTGTTGAGCTGGCATTCTGGCCAAGGACATACATGAATGAAATTCAAATGCTACTTGGATTTGATCAATTGAAGACACATAAGAATTTCCACAGTTTAGTGTAGTTTAGTTTAGTTTAGTTTGCTATTATTGTCGTATGTACCGACGTACAGTAAAAGCTTTTAGTTGCATGTTAGCCAGTCAGCGAAAATACTATACATGATTACAATCAAGCCGTCCATCCCGATGTTAGGGAAGTCCAGGACAAGGGGTCACAGCTTAAGGATAAGGGGGAAACCCTTTAAAACCGAGATGAGAAGAACTTTTTTCACACAGAGAATGGTGAATCTCTGGAACTCTCTGCCACAGACGGTTCGAGGGTCAATGGCCAATTTGAGAGTAGATGTGGCCCTCGTGGCTAAGGGGATCAGGGGGTAAGGAGAGAAGGCAGGTACGGGCTATTGAGTTGGATGATCAGCCATGATCATATTGAATGGCGGTGCAGGTTCATGGTTGCACCTGATTATTTTCTAGTTTCTAGTACACAGATACATTGTCCCTGACATCTAGGAAGAGAATGAAGTCCGATTAAAGACTGGTTTACCTTTAGATGAGAGGTCAGGACCGCTCTTTGGTTGGTGAGAGGGCTGTTCAGTTGCCTGATTGCAGCTGGGAAGAAATTGTCCCTGAATCTGGGTGAATGAATGAACAGACTGGTTACCTTTAATAACGGATAATCTGCGTGGAACTCAGCTGGTCGAGCAGCATCCGTGGGTGAAAATGGTTGTCTTTGATAAGTTCTCTTAACCATCGACCCAAAGTGTTGTGAATTCAGTAAAACTAGCTTGGAGTGCAGTTCAGCAGCATCATAAACATTGGCCTAAAATCCTATTGAACCTTTGATCTTTTTAGATCATTGCAGAGTTTCATAAAACATGAACGACACATGAGGGAAAAAATATCCATCCGATCATTTGGGCACAATCTTCTTGCAATTTTTAAATTAACAGTGTTTATTTGTTCTTTGTCTGAATCTCATTCAGATTTAAATGCTGTGTGTTATAATGACAATAATATCATGGCTGGGACCTACAGTAATTACATAGATTACAGGAGCTGAACTCTGCTCCACTAACTCCCAAAGAGACCTGAGGTTTTTAGTCCCCCAAGTCAGACTAAATGAAAACCACATTCTTCAGCCTCCAGACGTCGAATATCAGCTTGGCTGTGGGCCTGTTACTAATTATTAGATAAAATCTACTTCAGAACTAACCTTCTGTGCAATAAAAAGGTATTGAATTCGCCCATGAAATGTGACAGTGTTGGCACTATTTGATTTTCACGGCGAAACCTGTCTCAGGAAGAGACTAACGGGCCTTGCAGCTAAAATATAATAATTATCCCTTGTGTAAAAAGTGGAAGAACAAAAGGAAAAAGGGAAAATGAGTAAGAAACTTTTTCATCCATAGTCATAATTTTTTTAAATGTTATTAGTCATTAAATAGTATGTTAGTGTTGCTGCACTTGTTGAATAGTTTGTCAACTTGGACTATTACGCCACCTTGTGGAAGTACATAGATTTGCTGCTGTGTCTTTTGTCCACAGTTTTGTTCCTTTACTATAATCGAGTCTGTGATAAAGTATACCATTGAGGCATGGAGAGTTCAATTCTCCCTCAAACACACTTGTACCTCGTCAGGCAGCCATTATTTATCCGTTCAGATACATGTTTACTTTTCCAAAGCAAATGCTGTAAAAGACAAAGTAAAGGTTTGATCCTTACCACAGGTGCTGCTTGTGCGGAGTTTGCACGTTCTCCCTGTGACCGCGTGGGTTTTCTCTGGGTGCTCCTGTTTCCTCCCACGTCCCAAAGACGTGCAGGTTTGTAGGTTAATTGGCCTCTGTAAATTGCCCCTATTTGTGTACGACCGAAAGTGGGATAACATAGAACTAGTGTGCGGATGATCAATGATTGGCATGGACTTGATGGGCCGAAGGGCCTGTTTCCCCGCTGTTTCGTTAAACTAAACAAACAGCTAAAAACTTCAGTTTCATTATCATTCTCCTTGTTTTTAATGCATGTGGGTTTTAATTCTTGTCCCTAAGCCCTGCTTCCTGAACTGAGAGAGGGTGCTGACAATGGAATTAATGCTTCACCATCAATAATAAGGGGCGGCACAGTGGCGCAGCAGTAGAGTTGCCGCCTTACAGCGCCAGCGACCCAGGTTCGATCCCGACTACGGGTGCTGCTTGCAAGGAGTTTGTACGTTCTCCCCGTGACCGTGTGGGTTTTCTCCGAGATCTTCGGGATTCCTCCCACCCTTCAAAGACGTACAGGTTTGTCGGTTAATTGGCTTGGTGTATGTGCAAATTGTCCCTAGTGTGCGTCCGATAGTGTTAAAGTGCGGGGATCGCTGGTCGGCGCGGACTCAGTGGGCCAAAAGGGCCTGTTTCCGCGCTGTATCTATTCAATGAATTAAATTAAATAAACATTAGCTTTGAAAATACTAAAGGCATTTGGGCAATGACAGGGTTAACATTGAAATCTGCCTGATCAGCCTTCCATCTACAGGACAGGAATCAGATCTGGATCCTATTTTCTTGGCACGGATTTCTTTCTTCTCACTGTTCACTACGCTAATAGAGCCAAGGGCAAAGGGAAACATTTACATCAGAAAGTGTACAAAACCTCAGAGGGTCAAGAGTCAGTGACTCCAGGAAACGTGGCCAAGAGCATTGTGCAGAGTTAGGGGAGTGAAGGGCAGGAGGTTTCTATTCCAGGCCACAGGAAGCAAGATATTAACAAGTGAGAAGAATGGAACAATGTGAAACTAAACCTTCGTTCACCTTTGACCCGGACATAAATATTGCAGCTATCGCTTTTAAAAAATAACAGTTTAGTTATTGTTTAAAAGACCACCCATCACCAATGTATAAATACCATTGATTCCACTTCAATTAATGCAGTTTGAAAAGCATTCACTGCGTTTAACCAAATAAATGTTGCTGTAAATTAAGGGAGTAGTTTTGTGGTTAGATTATGTATTGTACCCACTTTACAGCCCAGACTACACATGGTCGCCATCTGTACATGTTGTATAATCTCCATTAGCGTAACATAAGAAGTCAAAATAGAAGAAATCCCTTTTACCATTGCAAGCTCAGTGGTTTATTTAAGCCTCCTCTCCTGCCCCCCTGTGTGGCACCAGGCAATGCAGGTCAGAAAGGTCTCCAGTCCATGCTGAAGTTGGATGCCTGGCCTGTACTGAGTTAGCTGAACTCATCTATATAATGACAGCAATAGACAGGCTTCAGTGGAGATCAGCACCCTGGGGCCAAATGGCTGGTTGCCACTGAGTGAGCGTGGTTGGTAAAATCACACAAACTGGCTCTGGGGGAGAAAGAGGATTAGATTGCGATCGCTCCTGTAGTTAAATAATGCCAATCTTCATTGTTCAGGGCCATGGTCCAGAATTGCCACTCGAGTAAACATTTGGAGGACACGTACAGTATCATCCAAGGACTGAGGAGTCAAGAGTGTTTAATTGTCATGTGACCCAAAAAAACAGAACAATGAGATTTTTATTTTCAGCGACACAACAGGTCTGTAATCATAGATAACGGTGGTGCAACAGTACAGTGCCAGAGACCCGGGTTCGATCCTGACTATGGGTGCTTGTCTGTACGCAGTTTGTACGTACTCTTTAATAGAGAGTTAGATAGAGAGAGTTAGATAGAGCTCTAGGGGCTAGTGAAGTCAAGGGTTCTGGGGAGAAGGCAGGCACGGGTTATTGATAGGGGACGATCAGCCATGATCACAACGAATGCCGGTGCCGGCTCGAAGGGCCGAATGGCCTCCTGCACCTATTTTCTATGTTTTGATGTTTCTATGTTCTCCCCGTGACCTGCATGGGTTTTCCTAGAGATCGGTTTCCTCCTACACTCCAAAGGCGTACAGGTTTGTAGGCTAATTGCCTTGGTATAAGTGTAAATTATCCCTTGTGTCTGTAGGATAGTGTTAACATGCGGGGATCACTGGTCGGCATGGGCTCGGTGGGCCGAAGGGCCTGTTTCCACACTGTATCTCTAAACTAAACATAGTAAACAAAAAAAGTTAAATAAATTAAAAATAAATCCAATAATAGTGCAAAAAATGCCCAAACAAGACAAGTCCGGAGTTTGGAGTTTTAGTTGGTGTTCAAAAGCCCGCTGGTTGTCGTAACTTAAGTATTTTCAGGGGAGAAAAGGGAACAATGTCTATTTTGTGGAAAATGATGGCTGCACTTGGAGTGGCTGTGCTGCAAATAAT
Source organism: Leucoraja erinaceus (assembly GCF_028641065.1). Classification (NCBI taxonomy): domain Eukaryota; kingdom Metazoa; phylum Chordata; class Chondrichthyes; order Rajiformes; family Rajidae; genus Leucoraja; species Leucoraja erinaceus. The sequence continues at coordinate 47,906,139 of NC_073389.1, forward strand.
TTGTACTCTGATATTTCATCCTATTTGACTTAATCTTGTGGGACATTATTTCCTTAGATAGGACTGCAGCCCCATCTAGTGGCCAGCACTGAACTTTCCTGCTGGCCGTGATACTACACCCTGGCTGGAACGCAGAAACAGAGAGCACAGCAAAATACCCTCCCGTAAATGGCGGCACGGTGGCGCAGCGGAAGAGTTGCAGCACCGTAGACCCGGGTTCGACCCCGACTACGGGTGCTGTCTGTACGGAGTTTGTATGCTCTCCCTGTGACCGCGTGGGTTTTCTCTGAGATCATCGGTTTCCTCCCACACTCCATTGTGTATGTGTAAATTGTCCCTAGTATGCGTAGGATAGTGTTAATATGCTGGGATTGCTGGCCGCGCGGATTCAGTGGGCCAGAGGGCCTGTTTCCGTGCTGTATCTCTAAACTAAGAAAAAATAAACTAAACTAAATCTTCTGTTGATCAGGCTCAAGACCTGCATATTAATTTCTGATTATTCTTCTGCTCTCTTGCAGTTCAGCAGTTAATGAATCCATCCCCAGACATCACTCTCATTAACCCTGATGGTCTAGTGGTCTGCCCGTATCTGTAACAGAACCGGCGGTATCTTTTGACAACTTTCTTCACTGTCCACAATTAAGGGCGGCACGTTGGCGCAGCGGTAGAGTTGCTGCCTTATAGCACCAGAGACCCGGGTTTGATCCTGACCACGCGTGCTGTCTGTATGGAGTTTGTACGTTCTCCCCGTGACCTGCGTGGGTTTTCTCCAGGTGCTCCAATTTTATCCCGCTCTCCAAAGACGTATGGGTTTGTAGGTTAATTGGCAACATGCTATATCTCTAAACTAAATTATAAAATAAACAAGGTTACACAAAAAAGCTGGAGAAACTCAGCGGGTGCAGCAGCATCTATGGAGCGAAGGAAATAGGCAACGTTTCGGGCCGAAACCCTTCAACAACTCCACCAATTCTTTGTCATCTGCAAATTTACTAATCACCCCATTTACAGTTGCGTCCAAATTATTTATATATACATACATCATAAAAAACAGCTGCCTCTGCATTCATTCCTTAAGAGCATCAATGGTCACAAAGCTGTCAGAATAACACCCCTCCACCACCTGTCTGTCCAAGCCAATTTTGTATCCAATCTACCAAGTCACTATGGATCCCATGTGCCTTAATTTTTGTGGATCAGCCTACCACAAGGGACTTTTCATCACTTGTCCATGTGTACCCCATCCACTGCCTTACCTTCATCAATCACCTTTGTCACCTCCTTAAAAAACTTGATCAGTTTCTAAGATGTGACCTCCCACACACGAAGCAATGCTAACTATCCCTAAAAAGTCTAAGTTTTTTTTAGAAGCTAGTAGGATTTTAGAGATACAGCGCGGAAACAGGCCCTTCAGCCCACTGCACCAGCGATCCCCGCACATTGACTATCCTACACACACTAGGGAAATTTACACTTATACCAAGCCAATTAATCTACAAACCTGTACAACGTCTTTGGAGTGTGGGAGGAAACCGAAGATCTCGGAGAAAACCTACGCAGTCAAGGGGAGAACATACAAACTTCGTACAGACAGCAACCGTTGTCGGGATTGAACCCGGGTCTCCGGCGCTGCAAGCGCTGTAAGGCAGCAACTCTACCGCTGCGCCATCGTGCCGCCCTCCAACAATCTTTTACCGCTTTGTAAGGCTCACTGGTTTGTTCCTCTTGCCCTTCCTGCTTTGTCCTATTGCCGGGTGTCAGGGGTTACGGGGAGAAGGCAGGAGAATGGGTTTAGGAGGGAGAGATAGATTAGCCATAATTGAATGGCGGAGTAGACCTGATGGGCCGAATAGCCTAATTCTGCTACTATTACTTTTGACCTTATGACCTTCATAAACAAAGGAACAACATTGACTGCTCTCCAGTCTGGGGCCTCTCCTATGGTTACGGAGAATATAAAGATCTTTATCAAGACACAAGCAAGACACTCTTACCTTTCTCAATTAACTGGGATGGGTCCTATCAGGCCCTGTGAATTAATCCACCTTAATGTTCTCACAAGATCCAGCATCTCCTCCTTCCAGATATCAGCATTCCCTGGAATATCAGCTCAGTCCTTCCTGATCTCACCAGGCTCCACGTCCTTCTGCTGAATGCCAATGTAAGGTACGCATTTAGTTCCTCGCCAACTTCCATTGGATCCATACATAAAGTCCCTCCTCTATCCTTGAGTAGTTCTACCCTCTCCTTAGTTATCCTCTTTAATGTAGAAGATGTCCTGCTGGACTGAGCACCATCATGTCCCACCTCATGTCCCACCTCAAAGACTTCAAATTCCTGGCCGTGCATATTTCCAAAGATCTTTCCTGGACCCAGCACAATGATGCAATTATAAATAAAGCACATCAACGTCTCTACTTCCTGAGAAGATTACGGAGATTCAGTATGTCTGAGAGGATTCTCTTGGACTTCTTCAGGTGCACAGTAGAGAGCATATTGACTGGTTACATCATGGCTTGGTTCAGCAACTTGAACGCCCAGGAGCGGAAAAGACTGCAAAAAGTTGTGAACACTGCCCAGTCCATCACGGGTTCTGACCTCCCCACCATCGAAGGGATTTATCAGAGTTGCTGCCTCAAAAAAGGCAGCCAGCATCATCAGAGACCCACACCACCCTGGCCACACACTCATTTCACCCCTGCCATTGGGAAGAAGGTACAGGAGCCTGAAAACTGTAACGTAGGTTCAGGAGCAGCTTCTTCCATACAGCCATCAGGCTATTAAACACTACAACCTCAAATAAGCTGCTGAACTTCAATAGTCTATTATTATTATTATTATTATTATTATTATTATTATTACTATTATTACTATTCTACTAGTGTGTGTGTGTGTGTGTGTGTGTGTGTGTGTGTGTGTGTGTGTGTGTGTGTGTGTGTGTGTGTGTGTGTGTGTGTGTGTGTGTGTGTGTGCGTGTGTACTTGTGGGTATGTGTATATATGCACACTGAACCTTTATTTTCTCTCTCGTTTATCACATTGTTTACAGTGTACTATGTTTACATATTCTGTTGTGCTGCAGCAATTAAGAATGTCATTGTTCTATCTGGGACATAATGACAATAAAACACTCTTGACCTCCCACCAGCCCAGCATTGGGATTCTGCATTGGGATTCAACAGTACTCTGGACTGAAGGAAGGATCTGAACAGATGATACATTTTACAACCACTGACTGGAGACAGATGATGGGCAGAGAGAGGCTTGTGCTTGGCCATTTGGCTGATGGTCTTTTGTTTCTACTGTGCAAGCAGTACTAGTTAGTTTGGTTTAGTTGAGTTGAGTTTGTTGTCACGTGTACTGAGGTACAATGAACAGCTTTTGTGGCGTGCTAACCAGTCGGCAGAAAGACAATACATGATGACAATCAAACCACCCACACAGTACAGATACATGTTAAAGGGAATAACCTCAATAACATTTAGTCCAAGATAAAGTCCAGTAAAGACAGATTAAAGATAGTCCGAGAATCTCTAATGAGGTAGATAATAGTTCAAGAATGCTCTCTAGTTGTTGGTAGGATGGTTCAGTTGCCTGATAACAGCTGGGAAGGAACTGTCCCTGAATCTGGAGGTGTGCGTTTTCACACTTCTATAGCTTTTACCTGATGGGAGAGGGGAGAAGAGGGAGTGCCCGGGGAGGGACTCATCCTTGATTATGCTGCTGGCCTTGCCGAGGCATCGCGAGGTATAAATGGAGTCAATAGAAGGGAGGTTGGTTTGTGTGATGGTCTGGGCTGCGTCCACGATTCGCTGCAATTTCTTGACGATCTTGGATGGAGCTGTTCCCCAACCATGCCGTGATGCATCGCGATAAGATGCGTTCGACAGCGCATCTGTTGTCTAACCAGACAAAAAGGCTATTGAAAGCTGCAGGAATAATGATGTTGGAGAGAATATGCCAACCAGTCTCCCTACCCTTCCATCAACTGGCACCATCAGGACTGGGGCCGGGGGGGGGGGGGGGGGGGGGGGCAATGGAGGGGCAGCAGGAGCCACCTATCAAAGGGTGGGTGTATCTGTGTTGGACCAAAGCATTGGCACTGTGTTGCAGGGATTGAACATTCCAGCGCACTGCAATTTTATATTTAGACGATGCTTAAAAGCCCTGTCCCACGGTACAAGTTCATTCCAAGAGCTCTCCCAAGTTAAAAAAAAATCAAACTCGTGGTAAGCACGGAGAATGAACGTAGCAGGTACGTCGGAGCTCGGGGACATCTCCTAGCGGCTCGTAACGCTAACGGCAGGTACTCGGGAATACTCGCTAATGGCAGGTAAGCACGGGAAGACTCGTGAAAGATTTTTCAACATGTTGAAAAATGTCCACGAGAGCCCCGGGTACCGACGAGTGGCCATTATCGTAAATCTCCAAGTTCGAATCAGGGCAAACTCTTGGAATGAACTCGTACCGTGGGACAGGGCTTTAAGACTTTACTACATTTACATCTACAGAAGATTTAGTGGTCTTAACCTTATTCACTCGGTACAATCAAGACCAAGATCCAAGATCTGAACCCGAACCCGGGTTGCCGGTGCTGCAAGCGCTGTAAGGCAGGAACTCCACCGCTGCGCCATCATGCCGCCCCCTTGTAGACCTTGGAGACCCGGGTTCTAACCCGACCGCGGGTGCTGTCTGTATGGAGTTTGTACCACGTGACCGCGTGGGGTTTCTCCGAGATCTTCAGTTTCCTCCCACACTCCAAAGACGTACAGGTATGCAGGTAAATTGGCTTGGCATAAGTGTAAAAGTGTCCCTAGTGTGTGTAGCATAGCGATAACGTGCAAGGATCAGTGGTCTTTGCGGTCTCGGTGGGCCGAAGGTCCTGTTTCCGCACTGTATCTCTAAACTAAACTAAAGTGTCTAAATGTTGTTTAAACGTTGCAATAGTACCTGCCTAAATTACCTCCTCTGGCAACTCATTCCATACACCCATGACCCTTTGTGTGAAAAGGTTACCCCTCAGGTTCAAAATAAAGGTTTCCCCAATAGGGGAAGGGGGGGGGGGGGGGGGGGGGGGGGGGATGTTGTGAGGGGTTACCCATATGATTGGCAAAACACAAGCCTCTCTCCTTCCATCAACATTCTCCAGTCACTGACAACACAAAAGGGCATCTCCGCAGAAACAGTTGTATTGAGTAAATAAACCTTCTGGATTTTCCAGAAAGTTGCGCAGGTTGCTCTCTCCCCCATCTGGCCTGCACATGCACTTCTTATTATTCCCCTTGGTAACTCAGCACTTCCACCCTGCTTCATATAAATCGTCTGTTATATTTCCTTTTGAACTGCAGCAGGCCTTTTGAACTCGGTAATATTTCAGAACAAGCTAAATCCAGTCTGAATGAATTTCCTCAGACTTTTTCTGAAGTTTCAATTAATTTTTTTGGTGCAGTGGTCTCTCGATAGTCTGAAGGCCACATTTTGAGACAAAAATGTAGCGTTCGGCTTTTTTTAAGGTCTTTTGTTACTGATCCCTCAACATTTTTTCCGCCAGCACCTCTTCCTTACGTGGGGCAGAATTAACCCATACAGGAATGTGAAGTAGTCAGCCAGGATTCTCTGCCCTGTTTGCTCTACAATTGCCCCCGTTGAAAGTGGATCCAGTTACGGAGTTTATTCACCCATCGAACCTGTGACACTGGTCCTTTCCCAAGAGACTTTCCTTTAGACTTTAGAGACACAGTGCGGAAACAAGCCCTTCGACCCACTGAGCCCGCGCCGACCAGCGATCACCCCGTATGCCAGCACTATCTTACACACACTAGGGACAATTTACAATTTATTCCAGAAGCTGATTCACCTAACAAACCTGTATGCCTTTGGAGTGCGGGAGGAAACCGGAGCACCCGGCGAAAACCCACACTGTCACAGGGAGGTCGTACAAACTCATTACAGACAGCACCAATCGTCAGGATTAAAACCGGGTCTCTGGTGCTATAAGGCAGCAACTCTACCGCTGCGCCACTGTGCCAACCTGTGCCAACCTAGCCCTTCCCGCAAAGCACTGTTGTTATTTTTTTTCATCATTTTCAAATACAACTTTTTCGTGTCATTATTAAATCAGCTTTCACGCAGTGCATTTCAGGTCATGGATTCGTGCTAGTTCAGGCAAGAACATAGAACAGTACAGCACAACTACAGGCCCTTCAGCCCACAATGTCTGTGCGGCACATGATGCCAAGACTGAATCTTATCTGCCTGCACCTAATCCATATCCCTCCTTTCCCTGCATGTCTACATGCCTATCCAAATGTCACTATGGTATCTGCCACCACTACCAGTTCCAGCAGTGTATTCCAGGCACACACGCCGGGATGCTCCGCAGAATCTCTGTGCCCCCATGTGATCTCGTGAGTTTTCCCCGCGTCCCCAGTATCTCTAAACTCTAAAAACTCCAAAAGATTCACAAGGATGTTACCGGAACAGGAGGGCATGACTTATAAGTTGATGCTGGGGCTTTCTTCACTGGATCATGATACTGAGTGACGACCTCATAGAGGGGCACAGATAGAGTGAATGGGACATTGATTGGAAAGGTTTAGAGGAAGATGGGACATTTGCCCTTGCAATCACACTGGTGCACTTATAAAGTAAGCACATCAGCGACTCTACTTCCTGAGAAGATTACGGAGAGTCGGTATGTCGAGGAGGACTCTCTCGAACTTCTACAGCTGCACAGTAGAGAGCATGCTGACCGGTTGCATCGTGGCTTGGTTCGGCAACTTGTGCGCCCAGGAGCGGAAAAGACTGCAAAAAGTTGTAAACACTTCCCAGTCCATCATCGGCTCTGACCTCCCTACCATCGAGGGGATCTACCACAGTTGCTGCCTAAAAAAGACTGGCAGCATCATCAAGGACCCACACCATCCTGGCCCCACACTCATCTCTCCGCTGCCTTCAGGTAGAAGGTACAGGAGCCTGAAATCTGCAACATCCAGGTTCAGGAACAGCTACTTCCCCACAGCCATCAGACTATTAAACTCAACTCAAACAAAAATCTGAACTATAGCCTTTTGCACTTTATATGCTTAGTTATGTGTGTATATATATATTCAATGGTATATTGACACACTGATCTGATTCTGTATTTATTTATGCCTACAAAATTCTGTAGTGCTGAAGCAAAGCAAGAATTTCATTGTCCTATGTGGGCCACATGACAATAAACTCTCTTGAACTTGAACACAGATAAATGGAACAGGCTCAAGTGTGCAACATGGACTGCATGGACAAGTTTAATTTAGAGATACAGCATGGAAACAGGCCCTTCGGCCCAGCGAGTGTGTGCCAACCAACCAACCCGTACACTAGTTCTATCCAACACACTAGGGACAGATTTTCAGGGGCCAATTATCTACAAACCTGCACATCCTTGGAATGTGGGAGGAAACTGAAGCACCCGGAGAAAACCCATGCGGTTAAAACAGGGAGAACATAAAAGCTTTGTAGAGACAGCACCAGTGGTCAGGATTGAGCCCAGGTCTTAGATGCTGTAAGGCAGCAACTCTGCCGCTGCGCCACTGTGTCGACAAGTTGAGTCAAAGGGCATGTTCCTGTGCGGTGTAACTCTATGATAATCAACAAAGTGCTTTTTAACTGTTCACCGCACTCATTAGCAAACAGCAGGCTCACAAAACAGCAGTGAAATTGGTTAAGGCTGAAGGTGTCCCCTCCAAAAAATAGTCCATCAGGTGCGTTCAAGTCTGTGGCTTGCACTAGGAGACCCTGTTGACTCAGAATGTGAAGTTCAACCCAGGAGATACGATTGGTACAACATTGATAGCAATGTTCAGATATCCCTGAGAAATTGTGTAGGAAGGAACTGCAGATGTTAGTTTACACCAAAAATAGACACAAAATGCTGGAGTAACTCAGCGGGTCGGGCAACATCTCTGATGCTGCTGCTGATGATGAGATGATGATGAGATGCTGCCTGACCCACTGAGTTACTCCAGCATTTTGTGTCTTCCCCCCAGGGAAAATATTGCCATACACAAACTATCTGAGGACATGCATTCCCTCCTTCACTGAGTCTTCACAGAAGATTCACTGATAGCTTCCTCTCCTCTTGCTATCAATTTATTTCCAGTGATGCAATACTCCTTCCTCCCCACCTTTAGCACCAAAGGAATGTTTCATCAGTTTTTGGAATTAGGTTCCTGACTTAAAACAGCTTTTGCAGACAAAAGTGGGAGTGGGAGGATGAGATAATATTCTGTTCAGCCACTGGTAGTTTAAAGGCGAGGATGTGCTCTGCGGAAGCAATTCCAATACAGAGTATTTCCTCCCAAATACTTCAAGCAGAAAGAATCCCAGATACTGTACTAAACATATCATTTATTAGTGCCACGCTGCACCAATAATCATTGTGTATCCACAATGATCTTAGTTTAGTTTAAATTACAGATACAGGCCCTTCGGCCCACCGAGTCCGCACCGACCAGCGATCCCCGCACATTAACACAATGCCTACACACACTAGGGAAAATTTACACTTATACCAAGTATACAAACCCAAGTCAATTAACTTACAAACCTGTACATCTTTGGAGTGTGGGAGGAAACCGAAGATCTCGGAGAAAACCCACGCGGTCACGGGGAGAACGTACAAACTCCGTGCAGACAGCACCCGTAGTCGGGATCGAACCCGAGTCTCCGGCGCTGCAAGGGAGCAACTCTACCGCTGCTCCACCGTGCCGCACCAAACCTAAGCAAAGTTGAAATTCTCATACAGGTTTAATCATCAGTACAGTGTTCATGCAGACATAGAATTATCTCTCTGTTGTTGCTGGATGCCTGCCCCGAAGCAGCTAGTTTTTAAATTCATTCTGATAAATGGCCAGCGCCCCAAGCATCTTTACCCTTTACAATCGTCAAGGGAGCAGCAGTAAATTTTCAGCATTTTATTTCTAATAACCAGCCGTTTTATCTTTCATCTTCAAATAACTTGCGTGGGTACAGCTGTGTAATCATTTGATGGCGCACGGAAGATTTTTGGTTTAATCAACAGCAGATCCAAGGCTGAAAGTTAACAAGGTCAAATCTTTCAGCACTGTAAATGTCGGTGATTTTTTTCTTAATTTTTGGGATATGTGACAGTGGTCTGACCCTTTCTCTCACCACTCTTGAAAATAACAGGCAAATGATCTTTAAAAGGCACTATTTAAGAGAGAGTTAGATGGAGCTCTAGAGGCTAGTGGAGTCAAGGACTGTGGGGAGAAGGCAGGCACGGGTTATTGATAGGGGACGATCAGCCATGATCACAATGAATGGCAGTGCTGGCTCGAAGGGCAGAGTGGCCTCCTCCTGCACCTAGTTTCTATGTTTCTATGGACAGGTACATGGAGTTTTGAGAGGGTGCACAGGAGTTTTATCAGAATGCTGCCTGAAGTCGAGGGTTTCAGCTACAAGGTTGGATAGACTTGGATTGTTTTATCTGGAACGTCAGAGTTTAAGGGGACTTTTAGGGAGTAACTAGACCAAGTGGGACCAGTTGGGCCCCATCCCCCAACGCTGGGGGGTGGGGGGTGCGGCGGCGGCGTTCACCCCAGGGTACCCCCCCTCCCCGATTGGCCTCCCCACTCCCTGCCGTGTGGCCAATCACCAGGATCGTGAAGCAGCAACCTCATTACTGTTGGCAACGTCCCATTGGGATGTCATTGTGGCAGTCGGCAGCTTGAGAGCCCACTGTGATTGATGCAGTGCGAATGGCATTGTGACATCATCACTGGAAGCTCCTGGAAAAAGGGCCGTCTGTGAGAAAGGCGGTTGTGGCTACTTTAAAACTTTAATCATGAATAACTTTTGAAATATAGCATGAAATCTGAAGTGAACCTGATTACGACGTGGTGGGGGATTAGAAGTTGAGGAGCAGCAACCGCGTTACCATTGGCAACATCCCATTGTGATGTCATTTGTAAATGAGATCCATTGTGGTTGAACGTCTGTGAGATCACATTGTGAGATCATCACTGGAAGGTGCTGCAAAAGTCTGCCACTGGAAAGCAGGTAACTTTTTTCAAATTGGGCTTTTTTAAAAACTTTATTCATGAATAACTTTTGAAATATAGCATGAAATCTTAAGTGAAGCTGTACAGTGTGGGACCAAAATGCAACCAGAACTTGAGGAGCAGCCCCTTCAGATATTGGTAGAGGGGCAGCAACCTCGTTACCGTTGGCAACGTCCCATTGTGATGTCATTTTGTCAGTCGGCAGCCAGCTTGAGAGCCCATTGTGATTGGTGCACTGTGTGAGGCATTGTGACATCATCACTTTGAGACGGCTGGAAGCTGTCTGTGAGAAGGCGGTTTTGAAAATTTCAACGATGAATAACTTCGGAAATATAGGTGGGAAGATGTTTATCGCCACCACGGGAAAAACGTGAGTAGGATGTGTGAAAATATGAAGGCTGTGGCCTAGCGTTTGGAAGAAGGTAGGAATTAACCATTGACAAAGAGACACATCATGGGCACAAACCAAAGACTTTTAGTTATATAGAGATAATAGGTAGACAATCAGAACCTTTTTCCCCAGGGTGGAAATGTCCAACTGTACAAGGCATAGCTGCTGTGTAAGTTGAGGGGGAAAATATAATTGGAGATGTACAAGGTAAATCTTTTTACACATAGGGTGGTGAGGGCTTAGAACGCATTGCCAGGAGTGGCAGTGGAGGCAGATATGATAGCGGCGTTTAAGAAGATTTTAGATAAGACACATGATTTGCAGGGAATGGAGGGGTATGTGCAAGCAGATGAGATCAGTTCAGCTGGGTATTATGTTCAACACATTGTGGGCCGATTGGCCTATTCCTGTGCTATACTGTTCTATGTCCTATGAAAAGTGTAGAGGGATACGAACGAAATGCAGGCAAATGAAATTAGCTTAGATGGGGCATCTTAGTCGGTATGGATGAGTTGGGCCGAAGGGCCTGTATCCGTGCTGTATGACTCCATGATCTGCAAGAGAAACTGAGGCACCTGCTTTGTTGCTTCTCTTAACAATTGCCCAACATAAAGAGCCAGATAGCAAAATGATCAGTTTGGATTTTGGGGTTTAGAAATGATTACTGCTATGAAATAAAAATTTACAAAAAAAAATAAAAGTAATCAAGCTGACAGGACTTGTCACGGTTTATTAAAATACTTCAAATCATTGTTGAACAAAACTGCTGTGATTTATTATTTCCACTGAATAAAACATTGCTAAATCTAGGTAATAACTCCTTTTGGAAACCACTCAGGCATTCATTTACAAACTAATTAGAAATTGTTCGGCTCATGTATACAGGTTGCTTTGGATCTTGTTTGCATCAACTAGCTGGTGTAATATTTCCGCACTTTGTGTAGTCACCTGCAAAGAAACAAAGAAACTATTCAAAAATATTTCTAAGTGTCAATGGTTTCTAACCTCTAAGGATTCATGGGCTGGAAATTGTAGTGTAGAGTTGGGAAGGAGGGGGAACAGAGAGGGTGAAGGGAAGAGGAAATAGTCATCATTCCACACTGCTGTTCATTTAGCCTGGCTGTAAAATTACGGCTGTGTTATATCCCATAGGTTCCAATTTGCCAACATTCCTGGCCTTGCATTAAAACTGTAGATCAAACAGCATCCATAGCGAGAGAAACAGAATTAATATTTCAGATTGAAAACCGTTCATCAAGAACAGGAATGTGAGAAAAAAAAGTTAAGAGTGGCATAGAGTGGCATATGTTTATTGGATTTACGAGAGAGTTAGATAATGCTCTAGGGCCTGGTGGAATCAAGGGATATGGGTAGGGGCCAGGCACGGGTTATTGATTGGAGACGATCAGCCATGATCAAAATGAATAGTGGTGCTGGCTCGAAGGGCCGAATGGCCTCCTCTTGCACCTATTTTCTATGATTCTAGTTGGCATTCCCGGGAAGGTTAATTCCTGGGATGGCGGGACTGACATATGCCGAGAGAATGGAACAGCTGGGCATGTACACTCTCGAGTTTAGAAGGATGAGAGGATATCTGATTGAAACATATAAGATTGTTAAGGGCTTGGTCACGCTAGAGGCAGGAAACATGTTCCCGATGTTGGGGGAGTCCAGAACCAGGGGCCACAGTTTAAGAATAAGGAGTAAGCCATTTAGAACGGAGACGAGGAAACACTTTTTCTCAGAGAGTGGTGAGTCTGTAGAATTCTCTGCCTCAGAGGGCGGTGGTGGCAGGTTCTCTGGATGCTTTCAAGAGAGAGCTAGATAGGGCTCTTAAAAATAGTGGAGTCAGGGAATATGGGAAGAAGGCAGGAACGGGGTACTGATTGTGGATGATCAGCCATGATCACATTGAATTGCAGTGCTGGCTCGAAGGGCCAAATGGCCTACTCCTGTGTCTATTGTCCATTGACATTCGGCATGCTTGCCTTCATCAGTCGGGGCATTGAATATAATTAGGACGTCATGTTGCAGCTTTATAAAACTATGTTTCTATGTTTACAAAAAGAATGTGGCGTCTTCGGAGAGGGTGCAGAAGAGGTTTACCAGATGCTGCGTAGAATAGAGGGTATTAGTCATGAGTAGGGGTTGAACAAACTTGAATTGTTTTCTCGGAAGCATCGGAGGCTGAGGGGAGACGTTTATAGATAGATGTTTATAAAATCATGGGGTACATAGACAAGGTAAACAGTCGGAATCTTTTTCCAAGGATGGAAGGACCAAAGACAAGAGGGCACAGCATTAAGGTCAGAGGGGGAAAGTTTAAAGGAGATGTGCGGGGCAGGTTTTTTGTTTTATACAGAGAATGATGGGTGGTGGAAGCAAAAACGATAGTGGCGTTTAAGTGCCATGGATATGCAGCGAATGGAAAGATATTGATCACGTGCAGACAGAGGAGATTAGTTTAACGGCATCATGTTCAGCACAGACACTGTCAGCTGAAAGGCCTTTTGCTGTTATCTTCTATGTTACTTTATAAAGTAGATCACTGCTTTAAATCTAATGCCAAGGTAGTTGGTTTTCAATTCATGTACAACTTGCAAACAAATGTCACCTTTCCTGACTCTTGCCTTTAATGTATACTTCAATAGCATAAAATATTGCAACCATATGTCCAGATACGATAGTGGCATTTATAAGACGTTTGGATAGGCACATGGATATCCAGGAATGGAGGGATATGGGTAATGTGCAGGTGGACGTGATGGTCTTGGCATCATGATCGGCATAGACATTGTGGGCCGAAGGGCCTGTTCCTGTACTGTTCTATGTTCTATAACTATGAAGGGTGAATTGTCCTTACCTTTACAAAAGATTTCAAGCTCCTACTTGCAAGCACTGGCTTGAAGGCTTCCACTGTCAACGTGTCCAGTGCTGCAACGTCACTGTAGCAGTGGTAGAGCACGGCGGGTATCTGTTGAACCTGACAGTGGGTCAGGACTGGGAACAAAGAAGAAGAAAAGACAACTTTCAGTACTTGATCTTCCCCACACACCAACCCTCCAGAAACCTCAAAAAGCAACTGCGTGCGTCCGAATGGCAAACGAGCCACGTATAACAATTATACTCAGGTCTGAATTAATCTGGTTGATCCCTTTTAGTTAGTTAGTTTAGTTTGTTTAGTTTAGTTAGTTTATTGTCATGTGTACCGAGGTAAAGTAAAAAGCTTTTGTTGCGTGCTAACCAGTCTGTGGAAAGACAATACATGATTACAATCGAGCCATCCAGTGTACAGATCATAATTAAAGTAAGAAATGTTGCCATTTCAAAAGAGAGCTGGGATAATCATTTACTACAGGTGCATAAATGTTCGATCAACGTACGACATTCGCTCATCCAATTCAAAACATTACATAGATTATATTATTCAAAAAACTAAATTAAATAAAATCTTCCCTAATGTTTCACCAATCTGTGATAAATGCCTGTGTCAAGAAGCTACCATAGCGCACTCTTTTGTTTTTTGTACAAAAATCCAAAAATTCTGGTATGAAATATTTGATATTTTTTCAAAATTAATCAAAATAAAACTGGTACCAAAACCAGAATGGATTATTTTTGGAATATCGGAAGGTAACCCTGAACTAAACGTGTTTCAGAAGAATTTATTTAATTACGGGCTAATAATGGGAAAAAAGCTTATACTTAAATTCTGGAAAAATGCGCCCACACCAACAATAAAAATGTGGATATCAAATATGTTTGAAACATTACATCTGGAAGAGATGAGATTCCTCTTAGCAGGTAAAGCAGACCAATTCCAAAAGACGTGGTCTATGTTTCTGGACCTATTACAAGTATGAGGTGCAATAGTAATTTTTAAAAATAAATAAATAAATAAATGGTATCAGGACCTGGTAACGGGAGGTAAAACAACAAAAACAGACTTGGTTGGTAGTCCCCTTTCTGCGGAGTTTAATGTTATAATAGAGCGATTGTTCCTATTTTCTTTTTCTTTCTTTTCTAGGGTCTACTTTCTCACTTTACTTCCTTCTCTAACTTCTTTTCTAAGGGGCTTTCTTTTCCCAACACTCTTGCACTTCACGACTCTTGCGCACTTTCTTTACTTTCTTTACTTCTATCTTTTTCTTAAAGCTCAAAAAAAAATGAAGCAGTACAAAAAATGTATTAAGATATATGTGTTGTGTAGTATTGTAATTTACCGTACTTCTAATAAAAATTAAAAAAAATTTAAAAAAATTAAAAAAAAAGAAATGTTGCCATAGGACAAGGGTTCCTAACCTGGGGTAAATTTAACCCCAAGGGGTATATTTCACCTACCCAGGGGGTAGATTTGTTGATTCAGGATTTGTATATATTTTTTCTCATTGACTGTGTTCGGTTCGGTTCTGATATACCGGTAGCTGTTCATCATTAGTCGTTCATAAATAAGTGAAATAACATTGTTACGTGCTATTAAAGTTGCCAGGGGTAAACGGGACGAAAAAGGTTGGGATCCCCTGCTGTAGGTGAAGAGATTTTAAAAGTGTGGAGCAATTGTAATGTGTGATGACAGATCAGCTTCTGTGGCCAGCACACAAAGAGCCTCCTGGGTTCGGCAGCATGTTGGATTTAGGACGACAGCAAGGATCTCATTATGGGCCTCAGTGCCATTCACGGCTGGGAACATCCATAAGAAATGGCCACTTGGCTGTGGGAATGAGAACTGCTCATGAGTCCAAATCCCACCAGTTACTGTGTAGGAAGGGGCTGCAGATACCGGTTTACACCGAAGATAGACACAAAATGCCGTAGTGACTCAGCGGGTCAGGCAGCCTCTCTGAACATTCAGAGTCTGATGAAGGGTTTTGACCCGAAACGTCACCTGTTATTTTTCTCCAGAGATGCTGCACTGAGTTACTCCAGCATTTTGTTTCCCATGAGTTACTGCTCTTCGTGTGAGAAGGCATGGGAAGGGCAACACCAAAGCCAGGCCAAGGCATTGAACGCCGCCAGGACAATAGACCTTCATGACCAGGTCAAAATCCTTGCACTTACAACAATGGGACTTGAAAGTGGCACCAAACTGGAGACTCTGTATACTGTCTCAGCGCACTACTGCTACACACTTGTACTGTTTCTGAGATGCTTATCTAATATGTATCTAAGTGTATATGCATAGTGTAGGAAGGAACTACAAATGCTGGTTCAAACTGAAGATAGACACAAAATGCTGGTATAACTCAGCGGGTCAAGCACATCTCCGGAGGGAAGGAATGGAAACATTTCGGATCAAGACCCTTCTTCAGAGGGTCTGACGAAGGGTCTCGAACCGAAACGTCACCCGTTCCTTCTCTCCAGAGATGCTGCCTGTCCCGCTGAGTTACTCCAGTATTTTGTGTCTATCTTCTGCTTATGTATAGTGATACTTGCACTGACCTCGGTACATGTGACAGATAAAGTACCATAGCATACCAGACTGTAAAGTACCACACCATACCACCAAAATAGCAAGTTTAACTTACTACAAAAAAACCCAACCGCCTATATTTCACTGGGTCATATCCAATACCTGCATTTCACTTCAAAGTAGTTTGTCTGGTAAGCTTTTGAAGCACGACTTTCAGTATATTTTAACGCAAATTATTAGGCATGCTTACAGAAGTAATTGTCCAATTGAGTAAGATTATCATTGTGCATGAGAATGCAGGTGTTTGAGAATCATTCTGAGAATGCAGAATTGTAGGATTTAGTCCACAATAGGAATGGTTGGGCAGACATGGACTTTATTGTTTGGAGCTCAGGAGACTGAAGTATGGTCTTCTATAAAAATTATGAGGGGTGAATGTACACACAGTGTTTTTACTAGGATTTGGGAAAGGGTGTTCTAAATGAAACGAGTTGCCAGAGGAGGTTACACAAAAAAGCTGGAGAAACTCAGCGGGTGCAGCAGCATCTATGGAGCGAAGGAAATAGGCAACGTTTCGGGCCGAAACCCTTCTTCAGACTGATCGGGGGCGGGGGTGGGTGGGGACAAGAAAGGGAAAAGGAGGAGTAGCCAGAAGGCTGGGGGATGGGAGGAGACAGCAGGGGGGCTGAGGAAGGGGAGGAGACAGCAAGGACTAACAAAATTGGGAGAATTCGATGTTCATGCCCCCGGGGTGCAGACTCCCCAAACGGAATATGAGGTGCTGTTCCTCCAATTTCCGGTGCTGCTCGCTGTGGCCATGGAGGAGACCCAGGACAGAGAGGTCGGAGGCAGAGTGGGAGGGGGAGTTGAAGTGCTGAGCCACCGGGAGGTCAGCTTGGTTATTGCGGACCGAGCGGAAGTGTTCAGCGAAACGATCGCCCAACCTCCGCTTGGTCTCACCGATATAGATCTGCTGACATCTAGAGCAGCGGACGCAATAGATGAGTTTGGAAGAGATGCAGGATTCTTCAAGAGTTGCCAGAGGAAGTGGTTGTTGCAAGTACAATAACATTAAAAATATACCTGGAAAGGTATATGGATAGGAAAGGTTTAGAGGGATATGAGTCAAGCATGGGAAAATGGGACTAGTGTATATGGGCATCTTAGTCTTTATGGGCAAGTTGAGCCAAAGGGCCTGTCTCTGTGCTGTATGACTCTGACCATGAGAAACTTCTTTAGCAAGAGGGTGGTGATTTTGTGGAATTCATTGCCAAGTCAATGACAGATAAAGCAGAAATCGATAGACTTAATCAGGAAGGGCGTCAAAGGTTACGGGAGAAGACAGGAAAGTGGGGTTGAGAGGGAAAAATATGTGGAGCAGACTCGATGGGCTGAACGGCTTAATTCTGCTCCGATGTCTTATGGAGTATTTGGTTGTTTATATAAACATCATCTCAAGGGAAGGAAAAGTAAAAGAAAATTTAAAAAACGGGAAAATCTCTACTGGTTCAATGCAAGGAATACCAGTTTGCAAAGTGGGGGCAGCGGTAGAGTTGCTGCCTTACAGCGCCGGAGACCCAGGATCGATCCTGTCTACGGGTGCTTGTCTGTACAGAGTTTGCACGTTCTCCCGTGGCATGCGTGAGTTTTCTCCGGGATCTTCGGTTTCCTCCCAAACTCCATAGACGTGCAGGTTTACAGGTTGATTGACTTCGTATAAATGTAAATTGTCCTGTGTGTGTGTAGGATCGTGTTAGTGTGCGGAGATTGCTGGTTGGCACGCACTCAGCAGGCCGAAGGGCCCGTTTCTGCGCTGAATCTCTAAACTAAACTTAGTCCCTGCAGCCTCGCATGCCGCGATGGCATGATAAAGGGTTTTGTTATCACTGGAGCGATGAACCACCCTGACACAAAAATGGAAAGAAATCCTGTCAATAGTTCGGTCCTCTGCCCTGTGCTACAGAACCCATACCTGCTGCAGGTAGTCCTGAGATGACGTTGGGCTGCTCCAGTAACTGGCAATGGGGAAGCTCCTGCACTGTATTTGTCTTCAGTGCTCGAAGGAAAGGAACAGGGATGCTGGGAATAGACCGGGATGATTTATATTCAGTAACAGAAGAACTCGACAGGACTATGACACCTAGGTTCCTTTTCTGGATATTTTCAAAAACCTGCAACGCAAAGAAAAGTCATTAATATTGTTAAATGTGTCTTCCCCTTGGTTGCTGAATACAAGTGCATCCTCAGACACCGGTCACTCACACTTGATCCACTTTATTGTTGACTGGACCTGACAGGGATGCAAGAGGTTGAAAAGCAGCACAGCCTGGACACTATTCCCACAAACTAACACTGGAGAGGCTCCGGTTTACAAGAATGATCCCAGGAATGATTGGGTTAGCGTATGATGAGTGTTTGAAGGCACTGGGCCTGTACTCGCTGGATCTTAGAAGGATGAGGGGGCACCTAATTTAAACTTACCGAATTGTGAAAAGACAGGATAGAATGAATATGGAGAGGATGTTTCCATTCGTGGGAGAGTCTAGGACCAGTGGCCATTATCTCAGAATAAAATGATGTACCTTTAGAATGGAGATGAGGAGGAATTTCTTTAGTCCGAGGGTGGTGAATCTGTGGAATTCATTGCCACAGACGGCTGTGGAGTACAGGTCAATGGATATTTATATGGCGGAGATTGACAGATTTTTGATTAGTAAAGGTCTCAGAGGTTATGACGAGAAGGCAGGAGAATGGGGTTGAGAGGGAAAGATAGATCAGCCATGATTGAATGGCGGAGTAGACTTGATGGGCCGAATGGCCTATTTCCGCTCCTGTCACTTATGAACTAAAAGTACACACTCTCCTGCCTTTGTGTATTGAGCTTCAATCCTCATTATAGAGGTGTGGCAGTATTATGCTGTTAGTTTATGGTTGTGGGTATCCAGGAAATGCTGGCTTTTACTACCATCTGAATGCCTGGAGGATAGGAAAGTCTTACAACTGGGTGGAAGATTCTGGGCATCGACAAGTACATAGAGGCTGAAAGCCAGGGAAGTGGCAGGGTTCCTCTCTCACCTACATCAGTGAAGACCAGTTGGGTTTGCAAAGCAATCCATCGTCTGTGTGATCATTTTACTCACATCATCTTTCAGATTCCTTTCAAGTGGTGCTCAAGTCCTCAGCTGCTCACAGCTGGATCTGAACACACCTTCTCCGGGTCTAAGATGGCGAATCCAGTATGGTAATCGCTGAAAGTCAACATCTTTACATCCATATGGGCACCACAGCTGGTGGAGATGCTGCCTCACGGTGCCACAGACCCGGCATCAAACCTGACCTTGGCTGCTGTCTGTGTGGAGTTTGTACGTTCTCCCTGTGACACAATAGGTATCGTCCGGGTGCTCCGGTTTCCTCCCGCAACCCAAAGACGTGAAGGTGTGTGGGTCAATTGGCTCTCTGTAAAATTGCTTCTGGTGTGTAGGGAGTGGATGAGAAACTGGGATAACGTAGAAATACAATGAATGGGTGATCGATGGTCGGTGTGGACCCCGGTGGGTCTGTCTCCATGCTGTATCTCTAAACAAAACTAAATCTGGGCAAAGAGAATATTTTTACATGAAGTGATAGCCACTGGCCCTTAGCCCACTAACGGCACTCAAGAGCTACAAGGCAACACGGACTGAAGAGACTGGTGGAAGAGCACCTACCTTCTCAGCCCAGTGGAAGAGCTGATCCTCAGCTACGTGGCAAGTGCAGTGGCAGCTCAGAATCTGCAGACACACAAAGAGAGTAGATGAAGGCAAACCCAGCACATGTGGGGAAACAACGTCTATTACTACAGAGCATTTGGAAATAGGCAATGGTTCGTGTCGACACCCTTCAGAAGGGTTTTGGCCCGAAACATTGCCTATTTCCTTCGCTCCATAGATGCTGCTGCACCCGCTGAGTTTCTCCAGCACTTTTGTCTACCTTCTGTCATTTTCCAGCATCTGCAGTTCCTTCTTAAACACTACAGAGCATTTAACACATCAGAGGGTCCTGCACCAATGTGCTACTCATGAAGTATCTTTCATGGCATGTTATTGCTGTATCTGTGTGAAAATCTACAACATGACCACAACACAGTGGCGCAGCTGGTAGTGCTGCTGCCTCACAAAGCCAGAGATCTGGGTTCGATCACGACTATGGGTGCTGTCTGTACGGAGTTTGTACGTAACCCCTTGGGGTTTCTCCAGGTGCTCCAGTTTCCTCCCATACTCCAAAGACATACGGGTTTGTAGGTTAATTGGCTTCTGAAAATTGTAAATCATCTCAGTGTGTAGGATAGTGCTAGTGTATGGGGTGATTGCTGATTGGTGCGGACTCGGTGGGCCGAAGGGCCTGTTTCCACGTTGTATCCCTAAAGTCTAAAGCCTGGCAATTAAAGCTCAAGAGATTCCAATGATCTACTCCTGACCCTGGTCCTTGTACTCAATCACAAAGCAACTCACAGTCGGGTCGGATGTCAGTCGGTAGAGAACGCACGATGAATCTGCGGGAAATTGCTTCTCCGAGGTATGTTGTCTCTGGACTCGTTCATTGCACAATGTAACAGCTCCAACAACTTCCCAACTCCCACAGCATTGTACAAAGGATTTGAGAAACCCTGTAAAACAAACACAAAGGCTACACGATCAACAATGTCATTAATCCAGCAGGCTCAGAACAGAGATGGGAAAAATCTTTTTCACTGAGAGAGTTGTGAATCTGTGGAATTCTCTGCCTCAGAGGGCAGTGAATTGAATTGAATTTCCTTTATTGTCATTCAGACCTTACGGTCTGAACGAAATTTCGTGCCTGCAGTCATACATACAATGATACAATAATAAACAACAATAAACACAAATTAACATCCACCACAGTGAGTCCTCCAAACACCTCCTCACTGTGGTGGAGGCAAAAATCTTAGGGTTGCAGTCTCTCCCTCTTCTCCCTCTGCGCTGAGGCGATTCCCCACCGGGCGATGGTACAAACAGTCCCGCAGCTCACCGAACCCCGCGAACGGGCCGGTTCAAACACTGCGGCCCGGGGTGGTCGAAGCCGCCGCACCTCCAGTCCAGCACACGCAGCCGCCGGCCCGCGGCTGAACCCAGGACTCTGGACACCGCCACCAGAACGTCGTCCCAGCCACCGGAGCACCGTCCCAGCCCCCGGACCGGATCGCCCTCACGTGAGTACCGTTCCACCCTCGGGCTGGGCCACTCCAGCGGGAGTGCCGTTCCTCCCTCGGGCTGGGCCACTCGACGGGAGTGCCGTTCCTCCCTCGGGCTGGGCCACTCCAGCGGGAGTGCCGTTCCTCCCTCGGGCTGGGCCACTCTGACGGGAGTGCCGTTCCTCCCTCGGGCTGGGCCACTCCGACGGGAGTGCCGTTCTTCCCTCGGGCTGGGCCACTCCGACGGGAGTGCCGTTCCTCCCTCGGGCTGGGCCACTCCAGCGGGAGTGCCGTTCCTCCCTCGGGCTGGGCCACTCCAGCGGGAGTGCCGTTCCTCCCTCGGGCTGGGCCACTCCAGCCCCTCACCATGCCGCTCTCACGGGAGCACCGTTCCATCCCGGGCTGGGCCGGGACCGAGCCCAGGACGAGTCCTGTCAGCTGCCTCCAGAGTCCCGAGGTCGCCGGCTCCGCTAGGCCTCAGCGTAGACGGAGGCAAAGAAGGGGGATACGACAAAAAGGTCGTATTCCCCCGAAGGGAGTGACAGCAGCCCCCGTTTCACCCCCCACCCCCCTCCCCACATAAACACAGCCTAAAAAACCAAAAACATAACTACACAAAACGGAAAAAAACAACACAAAAAAGTAAAAGACAAACGGACTGCAGACGAGCCGCAGCCGTTCCCAGCACCGCCACTTCCGGACTGATTCTGGCTGATGGAGGCTGATTCTCTGGATGCTTTCAAAAGAGAGTTAGATAGAGCTCATAAAGATAGCCAAGGGATATGGGGAGAAGGCAGGAATGGGGCGCTGATTGTGGTTGGTCAGCCACGATTACATTGAATGGCGGTGCTGGCTCGAAGGGCTGAATGGCCTATTCCTGCACCTATTGTATATTGTCTTTGCCGCTCCTGGCTGAGGTTGTTTACAAGATCGATCCCAGGAATGATTGGGTTAACATATTAGGAGTATTGAGCAGTTTTGGGCCCCATATCTGAGGAAAGATCTGCTGGCCTTTGGAGAGGGTCCAGAGGAGGTTTATGAGAATAAGGAGTGTTTGACAGCACTGGGCCTTTAATTACTGGAGTATAGAAAGCTACCAAATAATGAAAGGCCTAGATAGAGTGGATGTGGAGAGGATGTTTCCAGTCATGGGAGAGTCTAGGACCAGAGAACACAGCCTCAGAATAAAAGATGTATCTACAAAGGAGATAAGGAGCATCCATATCCCCCCAAACCTGTCCTATCCATGTCTAACCTCTTCTTAAATGTTGGGATAGTTCTGCCTCAACTACCTCCAAGCCTACTCAACCTCTGCCTATAGCTCAGAACCTCTAGTCCTGGCAACATCCTTGTAAGTCTTCTCCATACCCTTTCTAGCTTGACAGCATTTTCCTAGAAACATAGAAAATAGATGCAGGAGAAGGCCATTCGGCCCTTCGAGCCTGCACCACCATTCAATATGATCATGGCTGATCATCCTACTCAGTATCCTGTACCTGCCTTCTCCCCATACCCCCTGATCCCTTTAGCCACAAGGGCCACATCTAACTCCCTCTTAAATATAGCCAATGAACTGGCCTCAACTACCTTCTGTGGCAGAGAGTTCCAGAGACTCACCACTCTCAGTGTGAAAAATGTTTTTCTCATCTCGGTCCTAAGGGATTTCCCCTTTATCCTTAAACTGTGACCCCTTGTCCTGGACTTCCCCAACATCGGGAACAATCTTCCTGCATCTAGCCTGTCCAACCCCCTAAGAATTTTGTAAGTTTTATAAGTTTCTATAAGTCCTTTGACACTATGCCCAGAACTGAACACAATACTCTAAAATGTGGCCTCGCTAATGTCTTATACAACTGTAACGTGACCTCCCAACTTCTATACTCAATACTCTGGCCGATGAGGGCCAATGTGCCAAACGCTTTCAAGAGAGAGCTAGATAGGGCTCTTAAAAATAGCAGAGTCAGGGGATATGGGATGAAGGCAGGAATGGGGTACTGATTGGGGATGATCAGCTATGATCACATTGAATGGCGGTGTTGGCTCGAAGGGCCGAATGGCCTACTCCTGCACCTGCTGTCTACTGTCTATTGACCACCCGATCCACCTTCGAGGAACTATGCACCCGCACTCCTAGATCTACAACACTAACGAGAGCCCTACAATTCACTGTGTAGTTCCTGCCCATGTTGGACTTCCCAAAATACAACACCTCACATTTTTCTGCCACTTTTCACTGGGTCCCTGTGAGTTGAGAGTGAGCTGAGGGCCCAGCGAGTTGCATGGGAGTGTGGCAAACATTATTAGGTCTGCCAGGGTCAGGTAATGGTCCATCCACATGGTCAAATCGTGGATTATTGTTACTGTGATTATTTTACTGTGATTCCACAATTGCCTGGCATCAAATTATTGGTACACAACAGACAAAGTTAATCAGGAGATGGAAATCACTAACTCCGTGTCTGGGTTTCAATCAGCCACAGTGTGTTCCTGACCTCCAATCTACCTCATTGGAGACCTTTGAACTATCTTGAATTGGACTTTACCAGACTTCAATGTTATCTCATGCACTGAACGTTAGTTTTAGTTCCGTTTTAGAGATACAGCGAGGAAACAGGCCCTTTGGCCCACCGGGTCCATGCCGACCGGTGATACTAGTTCTATGCTACACAGTGTGATCCTCAGCTTTTTAGCGACCAAACTTCAATTCATCTTTAATTCTTCAAGTGACATCCCTTCACTGTGCACCATCAATTTACTTATTTTGACCCATCTTCAGCAGCCGAGGTATTAAGGGCGTCCACCTGCAATATTAACTCCGTTCCTCTCTTCGCAGATGCTACCTGACCCGTTGGAGATTTCCAACATGTTATCTGATGTTTAATGTTTGGCTTTGGGAAGAATGAGTGTTGAAGGCGTAGCGAGAGTAGTGAGGAGCGCGGAGATCAAACGGACAGCAACACGGTGGGCAGCGCTGTGAGGGTGGCACGGTGGCGCAGCGGTAGAGTTGCTGCCTTGCAGCGCCAGAGACCCGGGTTCGATCCTGTCCACGGGTGCTGTCTGTACGGAGTTTGTACGTTCTCCCCGTGACCTGCCTGGGTTTCCTCCGAGATCTTCGGTTTCCTCCCACACTCCAAAGACGTACATGTTTGTAGATTAATTGGCTTGGTATAAATGTTATAAATTGCCCCCAATGCGTTGGGATCACTGGTCGGTGCGGATTCGATGGGCCGAAGGGCCTGTTTCCGCGCTGTATCTCTAAACTAAACTAAAAACTATAACACCTCCTTTACTCACCTGCAGCATTCTCTCCGACGGCGATGAGAAATGTGGAGCAGGGGAGCAGGCTGGCCGAGTGGTCCGTCGATGATCTATTCTCTGAGCTCCACTGGATGGTCACATCTCTGATGGGGAAGACATGAGATTCAACTAAAGAAATTCTTCACCCGAGCGCAAACTGGAAAAACAACCGTGGCACGCTGCGTCTATCAGTTCCAATGAACTTCAAGAATATAAACAGAAACTGCTAGGTTGCTCAAGTCTGCTCCTCCATTTAGTAAGATCACTACTGGTCTTGGTCAAATTCCTAGAAAACTTGATTCGTCTCTGACCAAAGATGTGGCCACCTTAGCTTAGTTTAGATACAGCGTGGAAGCAGGCCCTTCGGCCCATCGGGTCCGTGCCAACCAGCAAACACTCGATACACTAGCACTATCCTACACACCAGGGACAATTTATAATTCTTACCGAAGCCAATTAGCCTTCAAACCTGTACGTCTTTGGAATGTGGGAGGAAACCAGGAGCACCCGGAGAAAACCCACGTGATCATACAAGAGAACATACAAACTCCGTACAGACAGATCGAACCCAGGTCTCTCGCACGATCGATCTCTGCAGACTATTTAATCCCACCTGGAAATAATCCTACTGGACACATCTCAATCCATGTGGACCAGGAGTTAATCCCAGCAGTAAAATGTAGACACAAGTCACTGTTGATGAAGGATCCTGACCCAAATCATCACCCATTCTTGTTCTCCACAGATGTTGCCTGACCCACTAGGTTTACAGCACTTTGTGTCTTTTTTTTGTTAATCTCAGCAGCAGGCAAGGTCCATCCTAACAAACTAGGAGTTAATTCCCACAGGCCTGGTCCATCAGGCCACCAGCATAATCAAGGGCAAGTCTCACCCCAGTCACTCCCAAAGATCATAGAAGGCTTTATCTTTGGTCACGCCCTCTTCTCCCCTCTCCCATCAGGCAAGAGGTACAGAAGTGTGAAAATCCACACCTCCAGATTCAGGGACAGTTTCTTCCCAGCTGTTATCATCAGGCAACTGAACCATCCCATCACCAACTAGAGAGCAGTCCTGAACTACTGTAAATCTACCTCATTGGAGACCCTTGGACTATCGTTAATCGGATTTTGCTGAACTTTATCTTGCATTAAATGTTATTCTCTTTATCATGTGTCTGTACACCAGTGGTTCCCAACGTGGGGCGTACGCCCCACAGGGGGGCAATTTGATTTTTAAGGGGGGCAATTGAGCGCGACTGAGGAGGTCTGGGTCCAAATTTTCGATTTTTTTTTTTTTTGGGGATTTTCCATCAGGTTCCATATGTAGTTTATGTTTCAGATGTTATTTTGAGTAAATACTTTTCTTTGGGTAAAAAAGGTCTTTATTGTGTAGTTATTACATAATCCAAGGTATTGCCGTTTTAAGCTTCTTCGGGTGAAACGGAGTTCACTTTTTAAATGATAAGAATTATATATCACCACATGGGGGGGGGGGGGGGGGGGGGGGGCATCAGGATTTTAGAGGTGATTAGGTGGGGCATGGCCAAAAAAAGGTTGGGAACCACTGCTGTACACTGTGGACGGCTCAATTGTAATCATGTGTTGTCTTTCCGCTGACTGGTTAGCATGCAACAAAAAAGCTTTTCACCTTAATACACGTCAATAAACAAAACTAAACTTAGACCAGTTACTCTCAGCAGAGCCAAATCAATCTTTGCAGCCTACATGATCCTAGCAGTTCTGAGTCTAATGTGTAGGAAGGAACTGCAGGTGCTGGTTTATTCCAAAGTTAGACACAAAGTGCCGGAGTAACTCAGCTGTTCTGGCCGCATCTCTGGAGAAAAAGGATGGGTAACATTTTGGGTAGACATTCTAGTCTGAAGAAGGGTTTCCGCCCGAAACGTTGCCTATTTCCTTCACTCCATATATGCTGCATCCACTGAGTTTCTCCAGCATTTTTGTGTACATTCTAATCTGAGGGACCTGTTAATCCCAGCAGGGCAGGGCAGGGATATTCCCAGTTGATCAGTAGTCAAACCCAGTTGGTGTGGGTCAATCGCTACAGACCATGAATTAACTCCAGCAGCCCTGCATCTACCTCAATAGACATGGGGAAAATAAACCATCAAACCAGTGAATGCCAACAGCTTCAGGCCGATCCCAGGGTCTCGACCCGAAACGTCACCCATTCCTTCTTTCCAGAGATGCTGCCTGGCCCACTGAGTTACTCCTGCAATTTGTGTCCATCTTCAATTTAAACCAGCATCTGCATCTGCAGTTCTTTCCTAGTAAACAACCCCTGCAGCCCTGCATCTACCTCAATAGACCACGGGGAAACCATCAAATCAATGAATCCCAACAGCTACAGGCTAATCCCAGACAGGCAGGGAAATTTCCAGTAGATCAGGTGATAAACCCAGTATATCAACAGACCAAGAGTTAACCCCAGCAGCCCTGCATCTACCTAAATAGACCACTAAAAAAACCTTCAAACCAAGCAATCCCAACAGACCTGGCAATCCCAGCAGCTTCAGGCCGATCCCAGCAAACCAGCAGACAAGTCAACCCAAGCGTATCAGGGTCAATACCAACAGACCAGGGGCAACCCCAGCAGGGCAGGTTCAAGACCAGCAGACCAGAGTTAATACCAGCAGGGCAGAGTCCACCACAGCAGACCAGGGTTAATCCCACCAGACCAGGGTCAACTCCAGCAGACCAGGGTCAATCCCAACAGGGCAGAGTCAATACCAGCAGACCAGGGTCAACTCCAGCAGACCAGGGTCAATCCCAACAGACCAGCAATCCTGGCAGAGTCAACGCCAATGGGCCGCTGGTCCCAGCAGCTGCTGGTCAGACCCCATCCCAGCCCAGCAGCGGCCCGGCCTCGGCCAACAGCCTCACCTGCGCCCCGCCAACTCCCTTCTGATCTCCTCATCCTCCTCCTCCTCTTCCTCCTCGGCCACCGCCCGGGAGAAAGCAGAGACGACCTCCCCGAAAAACGTGGCCATTTGCCGGCTTGGTTTCGCCTCTGCCTCACAGGCAGCAAAACTCCCGGCCTGGAGAGGGCGCGTCAGAGGCGGCCCGAGGAACGTCGGTCACCACGGCCGCCGCCGCCAGAGGGCGGGCTCCCCAATACCAGACACTGTAATTACAGCGATCCGCCGTCAGAGGGCGGGCTCCCTCATACCAGACACTGTAATTACAGCGATCCGCCGCCAGAGGGCGGGCTCCATCATCCCAGACACTGTAATTACAGCGATCCGCCGCCAGAGGGCGGGCTCCCTCATACCAGACACTGTAATTACAGCGATCCGCCGCCAGAGGGCGGGCTCCCTCATACCAGACACTGTAATTACAGCGATCCGCCGTCAGAGGGCGGGCTCCATCATACCAGACACTGTAATTACAGCGATCCGCCGCCAGAGGGCGGGCTCCCTCATACCAGACACTGTAATTACAGCGATCCGCCCATCATCCCATACACTCTAATCACAGTGTGGTTCGCCGCCAGAGGGCGGGCTCCATCATCCCAGACACTGTAATTACAGCGATCCGCCGCCAGAGGGCGGGCTCCCCCGCGCCAGACAGCAGGTACACAAAATTGCTGGAGAAACTCAGCGGGTGCAGCAGCATCTATGGTAGTAGGTATGTTGCAAAACCTACCTGAATCGTCGCTGAGAATCTGCCCCAGCCCGTGTGCGCGATTTTGGAGCTGTTTAGAGGGGGCGGGTTTAAAACACGATTTTTACTAGGCTGTTCCAATCGAAGATGTTCAGCCTAGTAAATCCGTTAACGATTTTAAGAAAAATATCTGAAATTACCCCTGTCGCAAAAAAGGCATTATTAGTACTTTTTATAGGCCTCGAATATTTTAGTTATAATAGCAATTTCAAAATCACTTCCGCCGCTCTCTTCAACCCGCGACCTCTTTCTATCAGCCCAAGGGCTGTTTATAAAGACTAAAGAAAATTAAAGGTATGGCCGTTTTATGTTTTTAACATTAAAAGGGGCTTCTTAAGACCCCTTTATACAAAGTTTACTATAGCGAGTAGTTCATTTTGGGCTCTTTATATCCCGCAGTATTTTTCTGGGCATTTGAGGGCACAAATCCAGCGCAATGTGAACGTTCTAAACCAGCACGTTCACACGAACCCACTAGAAAGCCGATTTAAAATGGACTTTAATTTACAGCATTTGAACACTAAATTCCTTCCATTTGGCCTATAAATTGATGTAAATGAGATTTAAAAATCATGTTTTATTGTGAATTATTAGTGAATATTATTTGGACACTTAGGCTATTTAAAAATGTTAATCATTTATTAAGAAATGGATAGATGTTTAGATCTAGTAATTGAAGTTTGAAATTAGCTACAATTTTTTTTTTAATCTTATTTATATCGCACATTTTTAGTCAACTTGCATTGACCCCAAAGTGCTTCACATAATTACATTACATTACACACAGGCAAAGGTGGGTGAAGTGTCTTGCCCCAAGGACACAACGACAGTATGCACTCCAAGCGGGATTCGAACCAGCTGCCTTCCGGTCGCCAGCCGAACACTTAGCCCATTGCGCCATCTGTCGTCCCAATTGGGTAACTAACTAATTATATGCTTTAATTTCAGGTCATACAAGTAAGATTATTTTATATTTGTTTCAGAATGGTTCAATCTATGATAACTGAAAATTTCATTCAGTTCTCTTAATTTTTAAGAAGGTTATGGGCTTTTGACTGTCCATGATCACAGCTTTTTTGTTATGTCCATAGAAAATCAATAGGCAACAAGATGCTAATTTCCGAGTATGAAAATGGCCATAACTTTTTTATTACTTGAGATATGAAAGTGAATTAGGTGTCAAATTAAACTTCTTTTTATGTTTTATCTGATGGGATAAATTGCAGACTTGATTTTTTAAATCTCAAAATTTTGTAACATTGCTATATGGAGCGAAGGAAATAGGCGACGTTTCGGGCCGAAACCCTTCTTCAGACTTCAGGTTTCGGCCCGAAACGTCGCCTATTTCCTTCGCTCCATAGATGCTGCTGCACCCGCTGAGTTTCTCCAGCAATTTTGTGTACCTTCGATCTTCCAGCATCTGCAGTTCCTTCTTGAACACAACAGCATAATTACAGCAATCTGCTGCCAGAGGGCGGGCTCCCCATCCCAGACACTGAATTTACAGCGATCCGCCGCCAGAGAGCGGGCTCCTTCACCCACACCGCTTAATCACAGCGGTCCGGTTACACGTGTAATTACAGGGTTCACCGACAGAGGTCGGGCTTCTCGCCTTCAGTGGAGTAAATTGGAAAGGGAGAGTTGAAATAACTGGAAAGAACCTCAAGAGAGTCAATAGTGTTTTATTGTCATTGTCCCTAAACAGAACAATCAAATACTTACTCTGTAGTTTGGAACTGCAGATGCTGGTTGACACCAAAAATATAAACAAGACGCTGGAGTAACTCAGCAGGTCAGGCAGCATCTCTGGAGAGAAGGAATGTGGCATTTCGGGTTTGGACCAAAGTCTGAAGGGTCTCGACGTGAAATGTCCTCCATTCCTCCTCTCCAGAGATGCTGCCGGTCCCACTGAGTTACTCCAGCATTTTGCGTCTATCTTCAATTAAATACTTACTTTGTCTCCATTAAACAATCTTTAGTCATCACAAAAAAAGTGCTTGGCAAACTAAATACCAGTGTGGTAGAGTTGCTGCCTTATAACACCAAAGACCTAGGATCGATCCTGACCACTGGTTCTCCCTGTGTGTTTTTTGGGTGCTCCGGTTCCATCTTACACCAGGAGCATACAGGTTTGTAGGTTAGTTGGCTTCGGTAAATTTGTAAAGAACCGCTGGTGCGTAGGATAGCATTAGTGTACGGGGTGATCACTGGTCGTTGCAGATTCGGTGAGCCGATGGGCCTGTTTCCACACTATCTATCTCAAAAGTCCAATGAGGTTAATATGTTACAGATCACCTAACCTGACAAATTCAGGTCATAAAAGAAGTGGGTGCAGAGTTTATTGATTGATGAATGGCTGGACGAGTAGGCACAAGAAGATGTTGGAACAATTTTCAAGGTGGAATGTAAACAAATTGGCAGGTTTCATCTCAGGATGATTGAAAACAATATCTTAGCAAGGATGTTAGATGGGCCAGGTTTAAACAAGCTTATGTGGGTGGGATAACGAGAAAAGGTGAGCAAACAGAATCTGCAGCAAGGTAATTGTTTTGTTCTTTCCAAATTTCAGTTGTGAATTTCTGTTTATCCAGAACTAAAAATTTCAAAGGCTAAAAGTAGAGATAGTTATGAGCAGCAACTTTGGAAAACTTTAGCTTCCTGATAACACCTCTGATTGCCAGAATGTGAATGAGAAATGAGGCAACGAAGTGAAGATGTTTGCTGATTATTCTCTTGTAGGTCTGGGTAGATAATATAATCCTAGTCAAAAACAACTTTGCAAATGCTTTTTATTTTTAAAGAATTTTATTTTTACAAGGGGAAAGCAGTTTTTCTGCATAAAACCTATAAAGTAGCATAACCACAGCCACATACACTATTAATATATACAATATGCTACGCTGCCAAGGCAAAAAATGCTGGTTTTCTAAATATGTACAAATGTACAATTTACAATAAACTGCCATAAATGATGAAATAAACTGCTAATGTATTTCCCTTTCATATAAAAGAAAACTGAAGTTTACCATTTTGATAAACACCTCTCCCTGAATAACAATTCGTCAGTTTACACGTACAAAGGCTCCTGAGATCAAAATACAAACAATTTGGCAAAAGCAATGTCCCAGGAAAGTGTTTTACTATTATTTTTTAGGGTGGAGACTTGAGCAAATCTGTGCTAGCAACATGATAAAACGATCAATAATTCAATTTTAAACTCATTTATTTCTCATGCACACTTTGGAGCTTTTGTCAGAAGTCACAAGGTGGCCTAATCCTTGAAACAGTCTGTAATTGTGGCATTTGCATGCTGTTTTTCTCTCTTTCCAGAATCAGACATCTAACCTGGATGGTCAGCCATTCCTTCATAAACTTGTTCATGCAGCAGTAAAGACTAAAGTCTGTTTCAGGCACTCGAATTTGGCACTGCAGTATTGTGTTTCTAAGACTATGGAAATGCTGCTCTTCTCCCCAAATAAAACATCATGCCATAATCACTGGGACATTGCACTTTATCACACCTACTAGCCTCCAAGATGCCAAGTCTAGGGAAACATTACCCACCACATTGCAAAGGAAACAACACATCAAATAATGGGTCATTTGTGAAAACCACAATTTTAGTTCACTGCTTGTAATAAATTAGGTCAACTAATTCTACCTGTCATTATTCGATATTTTAAACAATCATACAAAATTCTTAAGCGTTTCCTTTGTTCAATACTCTACTCCTAACTGGAAACCAAAATGCACAGTCAATTATGGTAATTTCTATAAAATGATAATTAATGTTTATATTAACATCGGAAATGTTTACAATGTCAATTCCAAAATAATGGTTTATTAATTGCAAAGAATTGAGATTAAACTAGAGCTAATGAATCAATTCAGCCTGATGTCAGCCGTGCAGGGAAATTATGCTTTGATTACATTATTGAGCATGTTCATATATTGAATTACCCTTTATAATTTTTGCATCAATTGGCACGATTTTTCTATAAATATAAAAATGAAGAAAAGTGTGACTGAAGAAGAAAGGAAAGTTGATTTATTTGTGGCAGTCTGTTCAAAGGCCATTTGCTCTGGATACTAAACCTCTCTCTTTATAAAAGAGACAGAATATCCCAAATCAGCTACAAATGGAATATAAAATGCAATTGAAAATTATTATTCTTGGCTATCATTCTTTTATACATCATGCTCAAGGACAAAAATATCAAGCATACACATCCAAATAATTAATTCACTTAAACTATGTCATCGTCATCTGACATGTGTGCTAATTAATAATTACAGTTTCTGGTCAAATCCATTGTTTCCCTGAGCATAATATAACGCACAATATCCATGAAACAACGTTTATAATTCATCAAGAAAGGGAACTATTTTTGTAATGTGCATTCCGATAAGGTGACAAAAAAACGTGGGTTGTTTCAAGTCAGCATGTCTTGAACATGCAACAATTCAAACCAAAACAAAAAGATCTCAGCTCTACAACAGAATGGTATGTAATTGTGCCAATGCTTCTGTTACTAATTACAACTTCAACCACAGTTCTACATTGCTATCTGATAGCAGGATGAGGATAGAGTTTGTAAACTAGTGTCTGCAGTTCCTCATTTCTACAGATGGAGGTGGTTATGTTAAAACAATTTGTTTTTGCATCTCTCAGTTGGTGGTGAGGAAGGGGGAAAGGTAAAGAGAAAAAAAAAACTGGGAGAATAAATAGGGTTCCTATTTCAGATTACAATCCATCTCTTTCCAATGAGGTCTCCGCACAAAACACCTTCCTGACATTAATCTCCTGGACACATTTTGTAGCAGCTCAGTTAAATCTCTTACTCGGGTAGAGTTAACTGAATCAGACATGATTCCATTCAATCTCCTTATATTACAATAAGACTAAAAATTAGTGGAATATGCCAAATCCTATGAAGTTCTACCCTTGCAACTTGAGAACCATAATTATATTTTGTTGCAGATATTAACTTGGCTTTTTAATTAAAATATTAATGTACCTTGAGTGGTGTTAGATGTTAACATCTCTTGATCTAACATGATTTTATTCTGGCAGTGGACTGACTGGCTGAATAGGGGAACAAAGAATTACCTTTAGTTACTAAGCTTTTATCTGTCATTGGTAATAAAAATAAACTCGGCCGTTTATGTTACTAATTTTACATTCATATCAAATTTTTAAATGGCAGGATAGAGCCGTAACACGTTGGATAGGTTATGGAATCACATGATGCAGGGAGGGATACAGAGAGGTGTTGGGAAAATAATCAAAATCTGTTAAAAGGTTACTTTTCTCCACAGAAGCTGAATATTTGCACCATTTTCTGTTGTAAATTAGGAAAACAAATGAACATCAAAATTGATTTTATGCAGCTTCTAAATATTAGAGCACATTAGGAGTAAGTCAACTGCAAAGTGCATTTTTATTTCATTTAGGAATCCAACAATATTTCACAGGGAAAATAGGATTTAGCAATGAGGGCTTGATAGGCGTGGGATATGTATTGATGGAAAAAAGTACATTATGAGGCAAATTTTCCTTCCAGTTAAGGTTAGAATGCATATGTTGGGTATATATTTCCTTAGTTTACAACCATTTCTTTGTATTTTGTTGCTCAAGTTGTTGGAATGGGCAGGAGAAAATATTGAAATAAATAAAATTACAGGTGAACTCTAAATCATGATACAAGCAGTTACTGATGACTTCAATGTGAGAATTGTATGATAATCAAAGCCTGTCAAAATTAATTCAGCTCTACCAGTTTAAAAACTGCCTTCTTTACAGCCAATTAAATATAGTTGGGATAAGAAGCTCAGTTTCCACTGGTGATTATTGCTCCAGTACAAACATAAATTATAGCTAGTTAATACCAATGAAATGTTAGTATCTGTGCAAATTATCCATTTCTCTATGATCAAACATAATTTTCTAACTGAACCACTGACGCAGAATTTATCTTTTTTTCTTAAGTCGAAATATTTAAGGAATGTTTTACTTGCAATAGGATAGTTCAGAAGATGACAGTTCATAAGTTTTTATTCAAGCAAATGCAAGCAAATTAAAAAAATAGAAACGACAGCAGGGGAGGGGGGGGGGGGGAGAAATGTTACCCTAATGTTCACACATAACCCTGTTGCCAATGCTGTGTTGTTCTTGCCAATTTTACTCAATATTGAACGCAATGCATTGATGTAATATCCAGAATAATCAAGCATTCCACCCGATTCCATGCGTTCGTCCCCTACATGTCAGGTTAAAATTACCTGTTGTTTCTTACATACAAACCACTTCAAACATTTCCCTCCATTTTGAAAACTAGTGGTGGTACAATATTCTGTAACATTCAAGTATGGAAATGGATCATGTGGTTTGCTGGGGCAAAAAATAAAATGTTCCTGAGGACATATAACAGCAAAAAATAATGAATATCATTTAGCATCTTTGTAGGCACAGACAAAACTGAAGGCACCAAATGTCTTTTTATAAAGCACAACTCCACATCAGTAAACTGTGGATGAGCCAAAAGGTCACTTGCTGTTACAGGCGGTTTAACAGTTTTTTTTTTTTTAAACACATCAAATGGAGCAAACTTGGCTGCCACCATAAATCATACAAAATCTCAGAAATCACATACTCTCGTAAGAGTTCAACTATTTCCTCTTTTTCCCGGTGATCTGGCATTCGAAGAACATTTTGCATATGAGAAATATAAAATTCACGTGCATTTTTTGAAAAGAAATTCTATTTTTTAAATTGATCAGTATAAAAGAGTTTTTTGTTTTTTTTAAATGGCCTCATTGTTTTCACCCTACTCTTTCACCCTTGGAAAAATGATACATGTGGTAAATGGGAACAGATGTAGGCAATAGGTCAACATAGCCGAAGATGATGGCTACTGGTCCCACACTGCAAAATAAACTAACATTGCAAATGCAGAAATTTATGTCCTCCACACACTTAAAAAAAAAAGCTAATTGTGCAACAAGTAGAGTTTTAATTTAAACTGTTATCTATCTTACTTTTTTTTGCAAGGGCTAAATGTGTAGGCATGAAAAGTAATTTGGAAAGAAGTTACCTGACCAACTACTGGTTTAAGTACAAATTAAATATATCCTTAAATAAATGGCTCATCATAAAGTAAATTTTATACATTTTTTGATTAAAAAAAGCTGCAAAAATACAAGAGTTTTGCATTGATCTTCATATTCAATGATACTTTTTTAGAATATAGTATAATTAGCAGTGGGTCAATATCTTCAGAAAACAAATCAATTTTATATCATGTGTAAGAAATAGGGAGGAGATGCTGGTTTACATCTAAGGTAGACACAAAATGCTGGCATAACTCAGCGGGTGAGGCAGCATCTCTGGAGAGATGGAATGGGCAATGTTTCAGGTTGAGACCCTTCTCTCCAGAGATGCTGCCTCACCTGCTGAGTTACTCCAGCATTTTGTTTCTACCCCAAATCATGTTGGGTACATTATAGATTAGAACAATTATAAATAGGCAGAAGAATCCCAGGCTGTTAGTAATTTGGAAGATTTATTTTGATGCATTGCATTCCTGACATTACAAAATAATGGAATCTGTTTTCTTATGGCATTCCTGCGAAGTTTGGTGATCTATAAAATGTAACCAAGTTGAAGAGATTATGAAGGAAGATATTATCTACCAACATTTGGGCAAAAATAATTTGCTGCACACTCAAGTCAAAATTTGTGTCCCGCCTCAGCTGAAGAACTTAGCAAATAACTTGGAATTTAAAGACACACAAAGGACACTTTAGTGTAGCATTGTGCCAACAAATACATATAAGCAAAACTCCCATTATTTGTTGCAAGCTATCTCCGTCTGAGCAGTGATAAGTTCACCATACTGGGATGGAAAAATATACACACCAATTTGCTGAATGATGTCTAGATCATGCCTGGATCAAAAGCACCTGAATCTCTTCAACCCTTTAGTTGATAAGTGTGAATGTTCACCAGCAAGACTCACATGGACATTGCCAACAGAATTGCAGGTCAGAATGAGTCACTACATTTAAATTGGAGAGCAGGATAGATTGTCTAATTTTACAAACTCTGTCTAATTTTACAAACTCTGAAAACGGTTAAAGCATCAGTCGATAGCACAGAGTGAAATGATGTGAAGGTACTGCAACATTTGGGAAAATAGCATAATTTTGGAATAAACACACGATTTATTACAGCGAGAATGCACCATATTCACTCCAGAGTTACTAGGTTAATGCATGCCAGGATTTCACTCCGATCACCTTTTGTTTATTGAAATATTTTGAAATTGCCTTTAATGTAGGCCTCCATTTAATACTACCTTCTGTCTAGCATTGAATATTTGCATAGATGTTGAGACACGAACAACTTTAATTAAAGAAAGCAGGCTGGATTATTTTTTTAACAAAAAGGTTACCAGGAAAACAGGCAAAATTAATTTTGAACCATAGTACATCCAAGTAGGTTTTCTCCTGCATTTTCTAATCTATCTGCTTATAACAACTTTTTTCCCTGAATTTAATTCCAAGCCATCCCTCATATTCCAAATAAATTTGCTCAGATTCTGCAAATCTGCATAAGATTGGCACAGTATAAATATTTATCATCTCTTTGCTCTCAACCTCACTAATTTCAAAATATGTTATATGGTCTATGCATTAAGGCCAGCAGTAAACATTGGTTTATTCTGTCCTTTAGCCAAGCACAGGAATTTGAAAATTAAACAGGCAATTACCCTGTCCGCTGACCAGACAGAACTCAAAGAATAAAAAAATACCAACAGATAAATCTATCAATCATTCAAATACGGTAAATTGTGATCAAGATAATGTTATAGTCTTTTGTCCAATTTTGCATACCTACTTCAAAGAAACTCATCTTTTCACTCTTTCCACAGTGCAGCTATTTCCTTCCTTTGAACTCATCTCCTTCCAAAAATAAGTCTAAGTCGGTATTAAAGTACACATTTTAGACAAAAATATTTGACTTGAATATAAATTCAATTAATGAAGTCATTATAACAAACCTTGAGATGAATGCAAAACGCCCTTTCCTGATTAATAATCGAGTACCCTAATGCAAAAAAAAATAACCGCTTTGTCTACTGAAGAGACAAATATGCTCTCAGTTGGCTTAAAATACATGCAAGTAAAAATAAATAATTTTTGTTGTAGTGCTTAATAGGAGACAAAGCCAAGTTGCAGAGTCTTTTCTAGCATGGTCCACAGACATTATTGGAGTTGCCTGGTGTCCTGTTGCAGTATCTTGTGCTGTTTAATGCTTGCAGTGTCAACCATGATTTTGTGTCCATGAACAGCCAGCTTTCCCCCTCCCCCACAAAATAAATCCAGAAAAATATAAATATAATCCCTGAAATTCTAGAGAAAAAAATTCACAGTGGTTCAGTGCCAAATAAATGGCTGCTTCTCAGTCTCTCACTCTCATGGGTACCCTCCGTACCCGTCCAGACCTGGATATTCCATGGTTAGCAACCTCATTGTGTAAGACACCATCTGTATCGGAATCACAATCATCATATCTTACAGTCCTTCTGCCTTGGTTTCTGGTCCTTATTGCTGATGGTCTACAATAACAATCCTTTTTGACGTAATCAGAGTCATCATCATCATCTTCTCCCTCTTCGCTGTCCAAAATATTTTTCTGTTTCTTGTATTCTAATCTGCTGGTGCCTTTTTTCATAACAGCTTTGTTTTTTCCTCTCCCTATAACTCTTCTGGGTCTCCCTTTCTTCAGTTTTACCTTTGCTTTAACTTTTGACTTTGCTTTCATATTGTAATCGCTATCCAAATCAGAAATAGATCCAGATTCAGAGTCCGTCTTTGATTTTGATTCAGAACTGGAGCTCGAGCTGCCTTCAGATCTAGAACCAGTACTAGAACTACTAGAGCTACATTTGCTGCGAACCATTTCCTGCTGTTGCTGGCTGTCAGGCAGCGAGTCATCATCTTCCAAAATATTGACATTTTTTCTTCTCTTAACACCACCGAATAACGCATGATCCCTCTCTGGCTCTGTGTCTTCTTCCTCTGAATCACTCAAGATCTTGCGTTTCTTAGCTGCAGTGGTCTGCCGAACCAATTTTCTGCTGTGTCCATTTATCCGAGTACCACTAGCGTCTGTTTCTGTAATAGAAAAGTCTTTATTTAGAAGAGAGATATAAACTATCAAAAATTATAAAGAGATGAAACAGCATACCTGGTCGTCATGTTAAAGAAATATAATCCAGTTCACTTTGCCATCAGGAGGGTGAGAATGGTGGTGAAGGATGAGTTAATGGATCAAATCTGGCAGGGACAAAGCAGCATTTTCCGATATAAATGTTGGCAACTTCAAGCCTTGAGTGTGGAAGCAGTATGCATTGCGTTTGAGAACGCATACATCCAGATACAGGAATAGTTTCTTCCCAGCTGCTATCAATGGTTCATGAATGGTTCATTCATCAGTTAAAGTGTGGTCCTGACCTCTTATCAACCTCGTTGGAGACCTTTGAAAATCTTTAATCAGACTTTATCTTCATGTTGTACCCTTTATCTGTGCACTATGGATAGCTTGGTTGTATTCATGCACAGTCTTCCCTTGGACTGGATAACACCCAAACAAAAGCTTCTCACTGTACCTTAGTACACGCGGAATAAACAAAACAAAGGAAACCCCCAAGCTGTGTTTAGCCATCCAGTGCAGCTTTTCCAAATGTTCTCCAACATTGACTGATGTATAGAATTCTGGCAATTCCTCACCACACAAAACATACAATCTGCACACAACATTCCGCACCAAGGAAAATTGTGATTTGAGCAGAAGGGAGTAACTGAAAGAGATTTAGATGGAGAGAAATAATTTTTTAAATATCATATTGTTTGCCAAATCAAGTGATGTGGAAAGAACATTTCAGCCAGGCAGCTGACCAACTGTTTTGTGAGCAGCTCTTGTTCCGAGCGCCATGGGATCCCACAGAAGAACCTGTCTGCACATAATGCCTCTCACTCTGGGGGAACTGCATCAGATTCTTGGATGATATGTGCCAAGCATCACTGAAAACTCCAAGCCAAAATTGAACAATAAGAACTCAAATATATTTCAGAGGAAAATGGCATATTTGCAACATACAAGCATTTAAATTGCGATCAGGGAGCGACACAATACTGAATTTGTGTCTTTTTTCAATATGATTTTTCGATGAGATCCATCATCCATCTGAAAGCACAGCACCAGATTCTGCTAAGTTAAAACATATAATTCCCTAAAAATTAGAACTGCTGTAGGAATCAAAATGTCAACATAGGTCATTTTTGGAAAAATCGCACATGAGAACTTAAAAGTTACAATCCTTTGATTTGACTGAGCATGAGAAGAATGTCTTCATGCCGACTCTCAAAATGATAGGAGAATTAAGTTATCTGATAACTGAAGTAAAGAATTATCATTCAACTTTCCGCAGTTATTGAATCTAAACAATTCAACAACAAATGCAGCACATGCAGTTTTATCTGAATTACTGTGCATGTTAAGCAAATTTGAATTATATTTTGAGATTTCTAAGTCCTGAAGTTATCTAAATAAAATAGTTCATCCAGTTCATATTGTATATACATTAATCAGTAGTTCATCAGTAGTTCAACTGTACTCACCTATTGTGTCTTTAGGTAAGGTGCACTTTCTTACGGTCCTGCTGCTTCCTGCCGCACTTTCTGTCCAAGTATCATTTGGAGAAGAGGTTGAAGATTTCAGAGTACAATTATTCGCTTCAGTAGAACTTTCACTGGAGTCCCCACTTCCTAATACAATGAAATACAGTATTGTAGAGGCTGCTTTTATCTTTCCTTAGTTTACTTAGGTACAGAAATCTTTTCCGATTCATTGTTTTCATATAATCACAATAATTTACATCAAAGAAGGCAATAGGTTCAGTAGGCCATTCAGCCCTTTGAGCCAGCACCACAATTCACTGTGATCATGGCTGATCATCCACAATCAGTACCCCGTTCCTGCCTTCTCCCCATATCCCTTGACTCCACTATCTTTAAGACCTCAATCTAACTCGTGCTTGAAAGCATCCAGAGAATTTGAGGCAGAGAATTCCACAGATTCACAACTCTGGGTGAAAAAGTTTTTCCTCATCTCCGTTCTAAATGGCCTACCCCTTATTCTTAAACTGTGGCCCCTGGTTTGGCACTGCCCCAACATCGGGAACATGTCTCCTGCCTCTAACTTGTAAAATCCCTTAATAATCTTATATAGTTTTAATAATATCCCCTCTCATCCTAAATTCCAGTGTATACAAGCCCAGTTGCTCCATTCTTTCAACATACAACAGTCCAGCCACCTGGGAATTTACCTTGTGAACCTACGCTGCACTCCCTCAGTACCAAGAATGTCCTTCCTCAAATTTGCAGACAAAAACTGCACACATTACACCAGGTGTGGTCTCACCAGTGTAAAACTGCAGAAGGACTTCTTTGCTCCTGTACTCAACTCCTCTTGTTATGAAGGCCAACATGCCATTAGCTTTCTTCACTGCCTGCTGCACCTGCATGTTTAATTTCAATATTCATCGCATCCATGGTAGCCAACAAAATAAAATTACGAGTCCTATTCCCAGGTGTATGTCATTGTCTGGCATGGCACTTCAAATGCACAATCGAACAGTTTAAAAAATATTTATAAATGCACTAAGCTTTTAAGCCCCAGGATGATTTCAATCATATGAACTGGGTCTTCAATTCCAAACTAAATTCAATTTGACTGCCCTTTTTACCAATCGTTTTAAAGTTGTGCCAGCTGGTTCTTGACTTCAGTGCTAAATAAAAATGGGCCACATTCACACAACTGAACCCCTAAATAAGTTTATAGTCCTCAATCATGTCTAACTTTAGCCTCCAATGTTCCAAGAAAACTAAAACAAAGTGTTGAAGGACCACATCTCGTCAGGCAGGAGAGAATGGACAGGCAATGCCAAGTTCCTCTGGCACTTCATGCTTGGCTCAAGATTCCAGCATCCACAGTTTGGCACAACTATTCCTCGCATCATAAAATATCCTTCCATAATCGGAATCAGCATAACAAACTTTCTCTTAACTACTCCCATCGATTTCTTTCATAGAATTACAAACTCATAACAACATGGAAACAGACCATTTGGCTCTCCACGTTGAAACAGCCAATGTTTAAAACCAGCAAGTGAACACCGGGAACTGATATTTTGTACACAATCTGTTAAATTCAAGCAATCTATTTCTATAGCTTCATTTGGAACGGGCTTGATCTTTTATAATCCCAGTCTTCTACTATGCAATAATAGAAACCTAAGAGAGAGAAAAGCGTGACATCCAGTCCTCAATGGCCAAGAAAAGAAGCATAGAACTTAGCATAAAAGTATCTTGATCGCAGATTCACCATGACGTATAGCAATTACTTCTATTTATATATTATCTTTATTGTAGTTAAACATTCCGTATGAGCGAAACACTATTCAGTTTCTTTACTCACCTGTCGTTGATCCAACTGACCCATTGGGTAAATCCTTTTTATCTCTTTTTACAGTTAGGGCAGGTGCCCTGGCCCTTGTGTTCCTCACTCTGGATGATGTAGAAGAATGATCAGAAGCATCACTGGAGCTACTATCACCTGTGCTACTTGTACTGTTGTGAGATGAACTTAATGAGGTAGACCTTTTGCAAAGATATTCGACTTTTGCTTGAGGCTTCATTGGTTTCCGTTTTCGCTCTGGACTAAAGATTGGACAGAAACAAATAAACGCTTGAGTACATTCAGTACTTTAGCAATGCCAGGCCAGCAAATTTCCCAGACGATTAAATGTTATTGCTATTAATCCCCAAAAACATTTTTTAGTTTAGTTTAGTGATACTGCATGGAAACAGGCCCACCGAGCCTTGAACTTTGATCACTCGTCCACACTAGTTCGATGCTTTCACACTTTCTCAATCACTCCCTACACACAAGGGACACGTTACAGAATTAACTTCCATACCCGCAAGTCTTTGGGATGTGGGACAAAACCTGAGCACCTGGGAGAAAGTGCAAACTCCACGCAAACTGCACCCGAGGTCAGAATCAAACCAGGTCTCTCGTGCTTTGAGGGAGTAACTCTACCATCTGTGCCACTGTGCTGCCTCAAAGTTCACTTTTTAAAAGTTTCACTGTATGTCAATACATTTTCTCAACCATTGCAGGCGAGTTGAAAGGATGCACAGGATCTGGGGCCCTGATGAACAAGTAGTGTAGGAACCGGTACCACAGTGAAAGGAAAGGGACATGGCAATCTTTGATGCTGAATGAGCAAAATTCTCAGAATTTGCTTCTCGGAATGG
The DNA here is from genome assembly GCF_028641065.1 of Leucoraja erinaceus. Taxonomy (NCBI): domain Eukaryota; kingdom Metazoa; phylum Chordata; class Chondrichthyes; order Rajiformes; family Rajidae; genus Leucoraja; species Leucoraja erinaceus. Next base: position 47,948,559 of record NC_073389.1, read on the forward strand.
AGGTCTGTGACTAGTGATGTGCTACCGGGTTCGGTGCTGGGCCTGTTACTGTTTGTCATCTATATCAATGATTTGGATGAGAACATGCAGGCCAAGAATAGCAAGATTGCTGATGATACAAAAGTTAGTGGTTTTGCAGATAGTGAAGAAGGTTGTGAACAGTTGCAGCAGAATCTGGATCGATTGGCCACGTGGGTGGAGGAATGGTTGATGGAATTTAATACAGAGAAGTGTGAGGTGTTGCATTTTGGGACGTCGAACAAGGGCAGGACCTACACAGTAAATGGCAGGCCTCTGGGTAGCATTGTAGAGCAGAGGGATCTAGGAGTGCAAGTGCATGGTTCCTTGAAGGTCGAGTCGCAGGTAGATAAGGTGGTCAAAAAGGCTTTAGGCACTTAGCCATCATCAGTCAGAGTATTGAGTATAGAAGTTGGGAGGTCATGTTGCAGTTGTATAAGACGTTGGTGAGTGCATTTAGAATATTGTGTTCCGTTCTGGGAATAGGAAATATTGTTCCAGTTATAGGAAATATATTGTCAAGCTTGAAAAGGTTCAGAAGAGATTTACAAGAATGTTGCCAGGACTAGAGGGTGTGAGCTATCGGGAGAGGTTAAGTAGACTGGGTCTCTATTCCAAGGAGTGTAGAAGGACGAAGGGAGATCTTATAGAGATATATAAAATCATGAGAGGATAGATCGGGTAGATGCACAGTCTTTAACCCGGAGTAGGGGAATCGAGGACCGGAGGAAATAGGTTCAAGGTGAAGGGGAAAAGATTTAATAGGAATCCGAGGAGTAACTTTTTCACACAGAGTGTGGTGGGTGTCAGGAACAAGCTGCCGGGGGGGGGTAGTTGAGGCTGGGACTAACCCATTGTTTAAGAAACAGTTGGACAGATACATGGATAGGACAGGTTGAGGGTTATGGACCAAGCACATGCAAGTGGGATGAGGACATTGTTGGCCGGTGTGGGTGTTGGGCCGAAGGGCCTGTTTCCACACTGTATCACTCTATGACTATGACTCTAATTCATCTGACTGCAGATGTGCTTTAATGTAATTGGTATAGTAATTTCTCACAAAGCTGCATGGAATTAAAATGAAATATTTGAAAAATCCCACATTTCTGAAAGACTTAAAAAAAATTCAGTTCAACATCAACATTTTTTTTTTTAAATGACAAGCTTAACCTATAAAATATGTTCAAATAAAATATTGGACTGTAAATATCATACCTGGAGGTTCTGCTGCTTGACCTGGAGGCATCGGAACTGTGTATACGTTTCTTGCATCTCCATTTGTGCTGATTCCTTTTATTGTAGTTTTGAGCAGTTTTATAATCAGAGATGATGTTTCGAATTTGGTTCTCAAAAAATGCAGACAATCTCAGAGTCATGCTATATATCTATTTGTTGGGAGAAGAAGATTGCTCTCTTAAAAAGTTATGAAACAAAGCTCAGCAATTTCATAATCAAATCAATCATTACATAATTCTTTCAAAATTTAATATGAAATGTTTTTTCTTCCTCTCACTCTTAGAGGTGCCAATTCATAACAAATATATGGCTCGTATAATTACGGGCTTCATCTTAAAAGTATTCTATACATATTGACCAAAATGGGAAGAGGAAATTTCAAAAAGGAAGAATCAATATCATTGTTGCTACAGCCTTACAATTCCAAATACCCGGCTTTGATCTAACCCCAGGTGCTGTTTTTTTTTGTACATTTTCTCTATAATCAGGTTCATTCCCTCCAAAACTCCTAGATTAGCGCCTTGCAAGATTAGCTCTTTGACGTGTAATTAATTAACGAGTGGCAATGATGCCTTTTACAACTGCTGGATTTTATCTTAAGTATTTTTTTAAATGCATGCAAATAACAATGTTTATTCCGCTTACCTTAGACTTTTTGTTTGGGGAATAAGCCTTAGCATTGCTGAAGATTAATCGCACATCTTTGGAAAGATCTACAGGACTTTCGTAAGTTTCTAATGCTTCTTTTACAGTTTCCAAGTCCATTGGAGTGTGTATAATACTCCTGTAATCCTAAATATAATTCAGATAATCAAAATTTAAAAGCCAAACACTAAAAAGTCTATAATTTCTCCTACCTTACAATACAATATATTGTAAAAAATATTGCCCGCTCCTATTGGTAACGTGACTTTGACATGGCTTAGTACGTCAACAAATGTTGTGCAATCAAGTCTAGAGTCAAGAGTGTTTTATTGCACAGAATATGTAATCATAATTAATAACAAAACTAAAAAAAACATTAACAGTGCAATAAAAATAATTATAATAGTCCATCTGTAAAGAGTATGAAAATTGCCATACCTTTGTTAATACTGAAGATATGAAAATGAATTAGGTGTCAAACTAAACTTCTTGTTATGCTTTATCTGATGGGATAAATTGCACACTTGATTTTTAAAATCTCAAAAAGTTGTAACTTTACTAATGTTTCGCTGTCGCTTGAGCTGCCTCTTGATTTCGCCTTGGAGGTGATGGCATTTGAGCCCTGCCACAGTTGCCGAACAGCTTGGATGATGTTGAAAATTTGACCCTTTATGCAACTTTGATATCTTGGTGTGGTTGTTAAGTAATGCCAAGTGTGGAAGGATGAAGTGAAATATGTTTTTGGTATAAGACCTGACTGTTGGCGATTAAAGAGGAATCATGAGGTGGTTTATTCAGTAGTATGCAGATAATAGTACAGTTGGTAGGATATTTGAAGATACTTTCACCGACTGAAAGCTCACAACTAAATTTTGATCCTAACATTTACAGTGCCCCCCATAATATTTGGGTCAGAGCCATCATTTATTTATTTGCCTCTGTACTCCACAATTTGAGATTTGTAATAGAAAAGAATCACGTGGTTAAAGTGCACATTGTCAGATTTTAATAAAGACCATTTTTATACATTTTGGTTTCACCATGTAGAAATGACAGCAGTGTTTATACATAGTCGTCGTCCCACCCCATCCCCATACAAAAGTATGTTTGGGATCATTATCTTGCTGCTGGCCAATGAGCTTTGAGGCATTTGTTTGAACTTGAGCAGATAGGATGTGTCTATACACTTCAGAATTCATTATGCTACCACTATCAGCAGTTGTATCATCAATGAAGATAAGCGAGCCAGTACCTTCAACAGCCAGACATGCCCAGGCCATAATAACCCCACCACCGTGTTTCACATGAGGTGGTATGCTTTGTAACTTGGGCAGTTCCTTCTCTCCTCTATACTTTGCTCTTGCCCTCACTCTGACATGTTAATCTTCATCTCATCTGTCCACAAGATATTTTTCAAAAACTGTGATTGCTCTTTTAAGTATTTCTTGGCAAACTGTAACCTGGCCATCCTATTCTTTGAGTTTCATTTGCTCAACTTTGGTCCTCATGTTGATAAACAGCAATGAAAGTTTCCAAAGGCGATGCAAAGACTGGAGGAAAGACTAGGTGCTGAATGCTCTCTTATATCTTATAAGGAGGCAATTAAACACACCTGAGCATTTACAAACTTTGAAGCTATGAGTCCCAAACTTAAGGTGCCCAGAAATTGGGGGACTATGTATAAACACAACTGTAATTTCTACTTGGTGAAACTAAAATTTATAAAAATGGCCTTTAATAAAATCTGACAATGTGCACTTTAACCAATGTGATTTTTTTCTATTACAAATCTCAAATTGTGGAGTACAGAGGCAAATTTTTAAAAATGTGTCGTCGTACCAAACATTATGGAGGTCACTGTATCTTCATGACCATTTGCTCCAAATATCTTGAGGATATGTCCAGATGGGCTGCAAGGTTACTCTACATCAACTTTCACTTCTTCCTGCAAGTCTTTCACTGCAGAGTCCGAAGGCAATGATGATATCCCCTCTCTCCTGCTATACTTTACTGTACTTTATGTCACTTCTTACCTAAATACCAGCATCTGTTCTTCCCACAGAGCACATAGCCCACTTCCAGAACGTGCAGGCTAAATCTTAACATGTGTTTATGAATTTGGGTCTCTTGATGATGCAAGCAACTAATCAAGAGCATGATTTTGTTTTGCTAGTTACATGGCAAACTCATTGTCATAGTCAATTCACCCACGCTGAATCAATGGGTGCAGATTAATCTCACATCATGATATGTGTTTATTTTAGTTGATTTTCCGATCTTCATCACCTTCCTCAATTTCATCTCTAAATGGTGTATGGACACCTCAAATCCAGAAGAATCTTTGCAGTTAACCAAAATTAACATGTCTATCAGTTCAGGTGTTCTGAAAAATATCCAATAATTGGATCTCTTGAATAATTTGCATTGCTATTTCCTTTAGGGTAAAGTTGGCTTGCCTTGTTAAACTTGTATTCAATAAATAAAAACAAATAATATTATAATAATATAATAATAATAATAATAAGTGTTATTTATGGGCGCCTTTCAAGAGTCTCAAGGACACCTGATAAAATAACTAAAATATTGCAAATGGAATCTTAAGAGTTTCAGTCAGATAAAACACATCCAAATCCCAAGGTTATTCTGGTGCTCAAACCCATCTTCTTATTGCAGCAGGCTCACAATGGCTTTTTGACAAAATTAGCATTTTTGAAAAAGCGCAGAGACATTTATTGAGTTTACTATGATGCAGCGATAAGTCTTCAATTAGCATGCATATTGGAGTCTGAATTGACCTACTGGATAGACACAAAATGCTGGAGTAACTCAGCAGGACAGGCAACATCTCTGGATAGAATGAATGGGTGACTTTTCGGGTCAAGACCCTTCTTCAGACTGATGGACCCGACCCGAAACGTCACTCATTCCTTCTCTCCAGAGATGCTGCCAGTCCTGCTGTGTTAATCCACATTTTGTGTCCATCTTCGATTTAAACCAGCATCTGCAGTTCCTTCCTACACACTTGACCTACTGGATATTCAGCGAGGTCCACAGGCTGCCTGAATGGTTCGGAATCTTCACACTGAAACAGGACTTCCACCAGCTCTCTGCACTGAGCTTTCCATGCATTGACATCACAGATCATGTTCCCATCTAATTCATGCCTTGGGTGATTCTTAAGGGAATAAAACAGATCAAAGTAATCAATGCATCAATAATAAAATACAATCAACACAGCAATTTTTATATCATGAGCTTCAGAAAGAAAAAACTTACAACTCTTGACTGACCTTATAGAATCATGAAGCCCAGAGCTAACTTACACAATAGATTGCTACAATTAACCCTGCTTTATTTAATTGGAAGCAAAATCATCCACATTTAAAAAAAAATGAAAATATATAATTGAACAACAATTAGCATCTAGGAACTGTTAAATAAATTATGTTTAATAGTCAATTTACAATTTTTAAACATGATTTATTGATTGATGGTGTGGCCAGCTAAGTCGGTATTTACTATTCAGCCCCTGAACAGTGGCATTTTAGAATGGAATTACAATTCAACCAAACTGATGCAGAACATGATGCCAAGCTTAACTACTCTCATCTGTCTGCATATGACTCATGTCCTTCCATTCCCAGCATTTTCATGTGCTTTTTAAATGACACTATCGCATCTGTGTCCACCATCGCTGCAGCATGATCCAGGCATGCGCCACTCTCACACATCTCCTTTCAACTTTTCTCTTCTCACTTTAAAACCCTCTAGTCTTTGACATTCCCACCTTGGGAAAAAGGTCCTGACCATCTACCTACCCTATCTATGTCTTTCATAATTTTATATACTTTTATCAGGTCTCCCATCCGTCTCCAATGCTCCAGAAAAAACAGGCTTGTCTAACCTCTCCTTATATCCAATGCCCTCGAATCCAGGTCAACCTCTTCTGCATGCCACCACATCCTTCCTATAATTGGGCGAACAGAACTGTACACAATACTCCAAATGTGACCTGACCATAGTCCTATAAAACTATCATGACTTCCCGAAACTTATCGCAAAGGTCGGTGGGGGCGCTGTGAGACGGCTGCCCTGCCAGCAGCGTGTTAGTCATTTCTACTTTTTTTGTTTTTTTTAGTATTTCCAAATGTGTATTTTAATGTCTCTTGGTGTGTCTTGCGTGGGGGGTGGTGTGGGGGGTAAGGAAAAAAACGCTTTTGGTCGCCTCCTCCATGGAGAGGTGACTTTTTCCATGTCGCCTTCCTCGCAGCCTAACACCAAGGATTGGTGCGGTCTTTCCCAGAGTCGGGCCCAGAGCTTCAGCAGCGGGCGCAGCGTGAACTTTTTCCGATCGCTGGTCCACGGACGGTTCAGTCTGAAGCCGCGGTCTGTGGAGCTTCTAGCCACAGGCTTGGCGTCCATAGCCTGGGATCCCTCATTGGGGACCCCCCGGAGAAGAGCTCCGACTCGCCGACCCGCGGCCTACAACACCATGAAGCCGCGGACTGCGGAGCTCCTAGCCACGCGTGGCGTTCAGAGCCTGGGATCCCTCGTTGGGGACCTCCGGAGAAGAAGAGCTCCGACCCACGGCCTTCAACATCTTGAAGTCGTGGTCTGCGGAGCTTCTAGCCACGGACACTTACTTACCATCCAGAACGTGATCCCTTGCCGGGAATCCCTGGAGAAGAGCTCTGACCGCCGGCCTGCGGCCTTGGTCATCCTGAAGCCGCGGTCTCCAGTAGGGAAGCACAGATTCGGGACTTGCCTTCCAGACGAGAGGGCCTGTCATTTGACCGCCCGCAGCAACAAATGCGGAGGTTATGGCCTCAACCATGGGCGAAAATGGAGGAGGTCTGACTATACTTTGTGCCTTCCACCACAGTGAATGAATACTGTGGTGGATATTTTGTTTTAAATTTTTATAGTGTATTGTGTGTTCTTTTTTATTGTACCGCTGCTGGCAAGTTAATTTCACTGCACTTTATTGTGCATGTGATGAATAAATCTGATTGTTTAAATGATTGCCCTAACAAATGAAAGCAAGCATACCATACCGAGATAAGAACGTTAAACTTCTTTCTTTCAAACATTTTTTTAAAAAGAAAATTCAGTAGTTGCGTTGTCAACACTGATAGTCCTTTTTCTAGATATTTGATTGGCATCAATACTGATAGTTTTCATTCTAAATATATATATTTTTTTAATTTAAAATCCCCCGGTTGTAGTGAGAATCAAACACCCGAATCCAGATCAATAGTTCAGACCTCTAGATACTAACTGAGTAACTTAACCACTACACCATGGCACTGTTTTGTTCCCCATGCAGTTCAAAGTCCACTTGCACAGCAAATACTGCTACCTGATTAACTATGGCAAGTGTTCTCCATGTCCTCTCAATACCCAGATATAAAATAGAAAACTGCTGCCACAGCACAATAAAAATTAAGAAATTCTGTTCCCCATGGGAAGAATAGCCCAAAAGCCAAATAGTGATATTTTCAGGAATCCACTGGAAAAGCAGACTATCAGATTAATAGTTAAATACTTAGCAGCAGAATCAGTATTTATGTTACTCACTCTCTGAGTAGATGTTCCTGCAACAATGGCTGTATTATCACCCTGAAAATCAGATGACAATAGAACATCAGTAATATCTTCAAGAATGTCTTTTTCATTTTGGAATATACATTGAAAAATTATATTTTAACAGGATAAACCAAAATCAGTTACAAATATTATGATTAAAAATTCTTATTCTGTACCTCATCCTCTTCTTCAGAGTCCAGTGAACAGTTCTCCATAGTATGCCAAATCTCAAAAATATCATAACAATCTTTATCCCTGAAATAAAAAAAGTGCCACATTTTAAACATATTAGCTAGAGATGATTCGAGAACACAATGTTATATCCGCAGCTGAGGTATTGTCTGCTCCTCTGACTTCTCTACAACCAGCATCATTATTTCTTGATATCCTGTATTTCACATCTGGTGGCTCCGTCTTGCCAAAGGGACAAGAATTGCAATGGGAGAGTCTTCCATGTTGTCTCTCTGGTATGATTTTGTGATTCCATCATGTTGTTTGTTTGACTGGCAGCAGAATAGCTCTCCCCACTGATACATCATTGCCCATGAATGGTCTTTGGACATCAACTGGGGCTGGGAGCAAATTTGCTTCATCCGAATACGATGCTTGGTTTCATGCATCTGGTTTAATCCTATTTCTAAATTGCCATAGCAGTCACGACACAACCATGTGCTTTGCAATTTCATTTCAGAGGGCAGTTAGGAGTATCTACATTCCCCTCTGTCTGGAGTCATGGTCATAGTTTAATCACTGATTAGCCATACACGGCTCAACGGACAATTCCCTGTACAGGCACCCCCCCCCCCCCCCGACTTACATAATAGCAAGTTACATATACTCGCACATACGTAAACAATTCACAATAGGTGGTCTTGTTTCCTGAATGACCTGTTTTATTGCAACGGGAGGATGGCGAGGGTTTCCCGTCCGCTTAACAGATAAAAAAGTGTCGTCCATTGGAAAGGCAAGCGAGAATGAGGGAGGCGAGGGAGTGCTCCTCCCGACCGAGTCGCCGACATCTTCCATAATGTGCACCATAGCAAGCCCTTCTTCACCTGCTGCCGAAGTGTCTGGTTGACACGGCTGTTTCTACGGCTCACATTTATACCCCCTGGCCGACAGCGCTTTCTTCAAGCCGCCACCACCAACAGGAAGGGCACAGCCACTGTGGGGCTCCCTCCCCTCTCACCAGCTGCCACATCTTCCTGTCGGCCATCGCTTTGTCCACTCCCCCCTCCACCACCTTGGAAGAGCTCAGCAACACTGGGGGAGAAGAAGGCTGCGGCAGTAGAGGGTGAGCGGCGGAGTGGACTTAGCGACAGGAGGTGGCGGCCGTGGTGGCGGTGGCTGGCAACGTCACCTATCCACGTTTTCCAGAGGGCTGCCAAACATGCTGAGCTACTCCAGTACTGTGTGTCATTTGTGTAGTAGTGAGCATCTGGACTTCTTTGTTTCTACATAGTTTTAAGGTGATTCTGACGCACAAAATATGACTTACATAAGGGTTTACAGAATGTAACCCTTACCTAAGTCGGGGAGCACCTGTACCATAAAAGAGTTCCTCTTTTGATGTGAGTGATACAGGTAATCCCGATTTCTGAACAGAGCAACTTACTTGCTCTTTTCAATAGTAGCCAAGTATTGCGCAAACTTTTAAGACATAACATAACACAATATAACCCAATGCAAAGTTTATTTCCTTGAAAAATGTTTGTGAACTAGTTTCATTCCAATTGCCAATTCTGCTGTGTAAATAATTTACAAATTATTCATTTTGTATTTTAAGGTATAATTTGAATCTTATCTAAATATTGTTTATGGAAAAAAGCAGCATACTCACTCAATGAACTTAAGGATTAGATCAGTGATTCTTCTGGCTGATTTAACAATAGGGCTATCTGGTTCATTGAAAGTTTGTGCATTGTGCTCTACGTATCTCACCTCCCACACAAGAGCAGTGATCCTCCTACAAATTATACAAGCCAGAAATAACAGATTCAAAATCTTCATCATTATTCAAGAACATAATAAATGTCGGACATTAAATATATTCCTTCAACACACAAGTACCAAAACAGCTATCATTGAATGATCTACTGTGATTATTTTATCACTTTAAATCAAGTGTGTTTTTAAAAGACGATAAACAGCATTAAATTTCAGCATCCCTATTCCCTTACTTTTATGGCAAATGAAATCTTAGCACGTTGAAGGAGTCCAATAAATAGTTCAATGTTTATTGTTTATGATTCTAAATAGTGATTAATCCAAAAAAAAAAAAAAGAAAATATCTTCCAAAGTTACCCTAGTATAAAAGACCCCCAATATAAAAGGCCATTCGGCTCGAAGGGCCGAATGGCCTCCTCCTGCACCTGTTTTCTATGTTTCTAGTACAACCATATCATATATTTCAGCACAACAATGAGAAATAATTTTCATCCAGCTAAAACGCTGGTATATTTCCCACCCCCCACATACACAAGACAATCTGTCAAAATCTGAAAAAAAAATTTACTTTCTCATGGATACTCAATTTATCAATCAAGACCAGTATTTCAATTCAAGTTTTTCTTTATTGTTTTTTTGCTGGACAAACAAGTTTAGATACTTCTTATCAACCTGTGTTTTTAACACTTTTGGTCTTCTATCTCTCCGCTCCTCCTTCCACATATCATTCCATTAATTGGGCATTTAAACAATTATAGTTTTTCCTAATTTTATATCTTTCGTCTTTGCTTCATGCCTCAAAAAGATTACCAAGTATTTTTATATCATAGTAGTGCAATTAAGATGGGCAATACTACCCAAAAGGAACAGAAAGCGTGGTAAATAAGCCTTTGATATTGCTGCTAAAGACCTGAACATCAGTTCTCTAACGTCTGCATAATAAAAAAAGTTTGTAACATTAGATTTACTCATCTTCCTTTCATTAATTATTTTAATTTATAATGCCATATTAAAAATTTCCATGAATGCTAAAAATATAATTTTAAAATCAAATTGATGTTTATATCAACAAATGGAACAAAAGTTGTGGTCATATCTGAAATTCCACCCATGGAAATAACATGAAATACATCCATTTAACAGCATGACATAATTAAGGGAGCCATTGCCTTCGTTATTTTTTTTTAAATCCTAACCTATTGACAATTATTTATTTTGGGGGGCTGTGAAGGGAGACGTGGAATTTACATACCTGTAAAACCTATTTTGCAATCTCATTCTGATAGTGTTGATGTCAGTGAGGTAAGAAACCACCATACAGTATGCAGGATATTCACGAAGGTCCACAGGATCCTTAAAGGGAGTTGCTATATCTGTTAAATGAAATATTTCCAAGTTAGAAGTGTGGAAATGAATCATGTGAGCAATATCACATTAAACTTGATGCAATGCTTTGTGTCAATGATGATATTGGTCCAAAACACAAATGCTTTAGTGAACATACCAAGTGTCAGAACGTCTTCAATGCCCCTAACAATACGATCACATTCTTCATCTCTTGTTCTTTCACCCCACTCCCCTTCTTGAGGTTTGTAGAGCAGAGCTTCTAGCTCATCTGTTGTAACAGAAACACCAGCACTTGGGTCTTCAGGAAATTGGGCTACAAATTGAACAGGGACACAAAAGAGTGCATAAAAAACTAGAGCAAAAAACTGAAGATGCTAGAAACACAAAACAGGAACTCAAAATGCTGCAAGCACGAAGCCAGTCAAGCAGCAAAGTGGAGAAGGGCAGAGTCAATGTCCTGAATAAACATGTCCTGAATTACAGAGGATGAGAGGAGAAGAAATGTTTATGACAAAGTACAGATCAAAGTTGTCAATATAAGACTTTTTTTTCACTCATCATTTGGAAACAGAAAAGGTAAAATGGACAGATACATGGATAGGAAAGATTTAATGGATACGAGCCTAACGCGGGCAGGTGAGACTAGTGTAGATAGAGCATCTTGGTTAGCATGGGTAAGTTGGGCCAAAGGGCCTGTTTCTGCGCTGTATGACTAACTCTAGAACCTTTCATCAGAACTAGGAAACAGTTCACTATTCAGAGGAAGTCCCAGACCTGAAACATTAATGGTATTTTTTTGTCACAGATGCTTTCTGACTTGCTGAGTGTTGTAAGTATTTTCAATTTTGATTGCTATACAATTCAAGTTGCCGTCAAAACAACAATAAACATTTCTTATGTTACTCAGTTTTGTTAGCCTAAATCCAAGGTCATCATTCTTTTAAGACTTACAATATTATACCAGTAAAATAACATAACTTTGAATGGATTAACATATATGTGTAAACTTTAATAGAGCATTCCAACTGATTACCATTTTCAGAAATGGGTTCCATATCCCAAGGACTCAGCCTCTCAATTTCGTTATTCTCCCAGCTTTAGAGACAAAATTAAACACGTTAGTAATCATAAATCCTGTTGAAGTGTGTGTGTGTGTGTGTGTGTGTGTGTGTGTGTGTGTGTTTCATTCAGACTGATGGTATATTTAACAAGTTATTCACATTTTAAACTTTACAAAACGTTGACAAAAATCACTTCCATGTGCTCTGCCCGTTACCACCGTATGACGTCACAATGGGATCCCGAATCACATTTACATTAAAAAAATTGCGATTTTCAAAAAAACTCAGTTTCTAATCAAATTCTTGGGCAACAGTTTCATTTATAATATTTTTTTTTTTATTTATGGGGGGGGGGGGGGGGGGGGGGGGGGGGGGGAAGAGAGATAGGGGAGAGATTTAATTTACAAAAAATGAGATCTGCACAAAGCTCATTTCAGATTCATTTTCAGAATTTCACTACCCCTGTTAATATAGATTTATATTTTGATTTGTACACTTAGAAGCAATTTACTTTGATTCAGATGTTGTTTCTTCCAACTTACCAAACAGTGTAACACTGAAAATGGCTATCTGGATATGCTGCCTGGAATGGCTCCTGAGTCAATGCTGTCCCAAACCACCAAACATCATCTATTATAGATCGGAACTTGTCATCTGTGAAAACAAAATAATGAATCATTGACAGCCTTAAGACATTTACTTTCAAGACTGCTTAACATCAAATGCTAACTAATGCATTTAAATTTTCAACATGGTTGAGGGGATATTCACAGCAAGGTTTTCCTTAATGTTGATTACCGAACTACAAAAACAAAAAAAAGTTTGCCGTCAGCTTTTTATTGAGCAAAGAACCCTGCAAAGGCATACACAAGGTCAGTGATGGGAAAATGGGAGGGAGGGGTGGTGTAATTTAGACTTCAATATCACGGTTTGATGGTTCGTCAAAAATTAAAAACAGTAAGAGGAATTAATAAAATCTGGAAATAAATTGAAAACGCTGGAAACACTCAACCAGTCAATTAGTATCCAAGGAGAAAAACAGAATTAATGTTACAACTTTATTGTATTAATAAATTAGACTTACTAGCTTTCCAATTCCTATTTCTGGCTTCGTCATAAAATTGACGTAAAATAAGAAAATCAATCACATCCGGCATGTCATGATACCTGGAATATAAAACATTTGATCACTAATTTCCATTATTTAAACTCACTGCAAGATTAATAGACAATTCTGCATATACTGAGACAATGAGATGAAGTGGTACAGTTAATGCTCCTGGAGGATAGAATATGTTATGAGCACAAAGTGAAGAAAGCTTTTTGCTACATCTGACAAAGGAAAAGCTCAATGCACATCATTCCTGAATAGCAATTTTGCATCACTAAAATAAACTCAATGGTTTTTAAAAATCCATATTTAACCTTGAAATGTATCAACATTTATAGAAGATATTGCTTTAAATAGAAACACTAGTCAAAAATTATTTATCATCATCCAATCGGACTCAAACAGGAGAATAGTTTGGCAGAGCATACAGGATAGCATGCTCAAAAATAAATTAAAGCTTAAATTAAAAGTCAAGATATTTCAATAATCACCGAAAACTTACAGGAATATAGAAAACTTAAAGGAGAGATTGGACAGAAATTTGAAAGGCAAAGAAACTATACGAGGAAAAATATTGACATGTAAAATTGAGAGCCAGAGAAAGGGAGGGAAGTGCACACAGTCAGAGAGGCAGTGACTGTGGCAGCATTTTGACTCAGGCCCAAGCCACGAAATTGCAGTGGGGCCTAGAATTGTAGACTTCTACAACATTTTTAGTTAAGCCTTTATTTGTAATTTTATTTTTAAGTTTAAGAGTACATTTTAAAAACATATTCACGCATAATATTGTCAACCTAAGGCAATTAATCAGGAACATTAAACATGGGTAACTTACTTTACTGAAAATGACTTATTCATGATTTTGCCTGTATCATGATCGATGAAGGCAAGCTTGAGGCAGCACAGTGTAGGAGGGCCAACTTCATATTTTAGACCAACTATTTTTAAAAATTCTTGGTCCTAGGTAAAACAAAAGTAACAGAAAAACAAGTCGATTCAGATCCTAAAAAGGACACAGTAATAGGTTCAAGACATTCCAACACTATTCAATGGGTGCAAACTAACATTTCGTTTGAACTATCTAAACCCTGCCATTAAACACTATTCATTCTTCAAAACTTAGAAATTCTTCATTCTTCAAAACTTCATCAAATATAATAAAGGAAGACATTATACATCATTATATATTCTTTCAATGGCCTTAAGAATATTTTTAAATGATCAGGAATTGAAGCCTAGGTCTTATCTTTGATTTCTGTGGTGTTTATAATTTTATCTGTGAGAGGAAAGGGTGTAATGGCTGTTGTTGGTGTGAAAGAGAAAAAGTTAAATCATTTCTCACTACTTGTCACTATCCTGCTACAAATCAATAGGACCATGTTCCAAAATTGAAATGCACCTAGCCCCATTGTTCAGAACTCAGTGCCATGTCCACTAATGGAGTGAATGATCAGATGTGCCAGCTAGTTTCCGATGATAAACGAACCTGCAGGAACCTCACCAACAATTCTCTTTAGAGCCACTGGTATGTACATACATTTCGGTCTAAAGGTTTATTTTAGCAGAAATTAAAAGGAATTGGAGGGTGAATGGCAATAAACATGAACAGAACAAGAAACAAGATTGCCTTATAAGTTAAAATCACAATAGAAAATGCTGGATGCCCCAACAGCTCAGACAGCATATGTGGAAAAATAAATAGAATTAATATTTCAAGGCTAAAGGGTCTTTGATTTGAAATGTTTACTGTTTCTCTCTCCAGAGGCACAAGAGACTGCAGATGTTGGAATCCTGAGCAAAAAAACAAACTGCTGGCGGAATTCAAGAGCATCAGACAGCAACTGTGGAGGGAAATAGACAGACGAGAGAGGGGGAATAGTGAGAGGGTTTCACAGAACTCATGTTGGATGAGAAATTTTTTAAAGTGGGCATACTTTGACAATATTTTGCAATGGAGCAACTAAATGGAGACACAAGATACTGCAAATGCTAGGATCTTGACCAAAACACTGCAGGAGGAATTCAGCATATCAGGCAGCATCTGTCGATGTAAATGGACACGTAAGGTTTTAGGTTGGGGTCCATCAGTCTGAAGAAGGGTCCCGACCTGAAACAGCGTCTGTTAATTTCCTTCCGCAGATGCTGCCTGACCTGCTGCTTGTTTCTAGGCCATTTCTAGTTTATTTTAGATTTACAGATTTTCAATTATCTTTGAATATAATCACAATAAAGAGCAGATGGGATGTCTTGAGCAGATACGCTGGCCATAAATAAAGAGAGAGATATTTAGAGTGGAAAGTAGCACAATTAAATCAAAGATGATCTAGCAAGAACAGTTGAGATTAAAATTGAAATTACCAACAGTGAAAACTTTCTAATCAAGGGAAGTGGAAAAGAAATCTCATTTAAACAGAACAAGGATTTTAAATCAGAGACATGATGGATGAAACTGGAAGATGCTTGAAAGTATAAATTTCAAAGCTGGAAGAACAAGGTGATGGGATAAAAACAAAGGCTTAAGTTAGTTAGACAGGCAGAGTAATAACACCACTTCTGACAATGTAATATCCTCCATGATAAGAAAGTCTATTGTGACACTTTGCTCATGTCAAAATGGTCACCAGAAACAAATGCATGTCTCTGTATCTCAACCCTTCCAGTTGTGGAAAATCAATGCAAAAATATATGAAAATACAAGTAGTAATCACTGAGGCTACTCAAACTAGATTGCATACTAATGGAACAAAAAATTGACTCTGAATTTATAAATTTATTATTTATTATTACCCTAAGTTCCATCTTGCGCCATGGCTGCTTGAGTTTACTAATGGTGTATATTTTGGCCTTTTTAACAGCTTCAACATAAGCTTCATGGCCTTGCCGGAAGTAAACAACCTGTGGAAACAAATCCATGCAACAATGTAAAGTATTGCTCAATTTCCATTTCATGAGAATCATTGTATTTTAGAAACTGGAACACACCAATTTTTCAAAAAATAAAAAACTTTCAATAACAGAATCTATTAATTCATGGAAGTTTTTTTTATAGTATTCTGGTAAAATACCATGTAGCAGCTTCACGTTTAAGGTCAAAATCGGTGGAGTCAGATTACAAATTAAGGGATTGCAACATGGCTAAAAAAAAAACAAGGAAGGGCAAGGGTTTAAACTAAGTTATTAACATTGGTACCTGATGAGAAGTGGTTTTCCACAGCAACTGTTGCTGGGCCCATTGTATAAATGATTTAAACTCAGAATTACGAGTCTAGTATTTTGATGGTGTATGAGATCAATACAGAAAACTTAAATGTGAAATACAATGCACATCACAAAATTTGAACAGAATTTAGAAAGTCTGAAAATAGATTAGCGGTACGAACAAATCTGGCCAATACACGAAGGTGCTGATGTCAGTAAAATAAGTCACAAAGTACTACCATGGAAAGATAAATTTCAGAATACTTCTAGTGCCAGAATTTGTATGATAGATAAGATTCGGATCTAAACAGTTCTCCATAAAACTCCCATAAACATGCAGTCTTTCACCATTTCGCACAGTGATCCGTGTCAAAATAAAACCCAAGTTTTGTTTATAAGTGGATGCAACCATCCTTACCTCATCACCCATTTGTGGAACATAAGGCGACCTGCGTGGCACAGTGTCAGTAATCCATTTTGGCGGTTGCCATTCCTCCAACATTGAACTATCACCAGTTGGAAGGTTTGGCTTCTGCATTGTGAGGAGAAACAAATCAAATTATTGAAAATATATTTAATTTGCAAAATAAATGTGCCTTCTTCTTTAAGTCCAAGCATGTTTATTATTAAAAGTCATATCTTATTAACATAATCTCTGAATTGCTATGTCCATAATAAATGTGACCTTACATAGTCATTAATTAATGCTGAGCAATGTCAGAAAGATAGATTCAGTTTGAAGCCCTCATCAGTATTTGCATTTTTGGTTTCTTCGAAATATTGTAGGAAGATCTCATGGTAACACACAAAAATGCAAAGATACAAATTAGGGTAAGAGTAGTTTACTTGGCCCATCAAATCTGCTCCTCCATTCAATAAGATCATGGCTGATCTAGTTATATTCAATTTGCATTCCTTTCTATGCTGGGTAGCATTGTTTGTTATCCTATTTCTTCAAAATTGCCTCTCACACGTGAAAGATTGAAAATATTACAGTTGAAATACAATCGTTTACAATGGCTATCTTCTACTACATTGCTTCAACAATGTAAGTCAATTGGCACGATGCCCTTAGAAATGTTAACCAAGTGACTACAGGTCACATTAAATATTATATAGGAAGCATCAAGCTATTTGACCACAATGAACAGCTGTCATATATTTCTAATTTAGAATCAGGGAAGTTTATTCATTCATTAAACAACTAGGGGGATTTTTAAACTCACGAGGAGGTTACAGCTACCTTTCGTGGTCTTCCTTTGGGTTTCTTTAGCTTTTCATTCCAAGGTTTTTTACTTTTATCATCGTGTTCATCTTCTGAGCTGCTCAGTATGCGTGGAGCTCGCCGTCTGCTTTGTCTTTTGGGTGGTTGAAGATTATTTCCTGCGTTTGCTGTCCAGTCTGAATAATCACTTGAAGAATCACTAAACACAAATGAGCAAATTTAATTCATTTTCATCGGGCAAGTCTGGTAGTTAAACATTTTATATGAACATAAATTACATTTATAAGTATATTTTGTTTCTTTTTATGAAAGTGGATAAGTTTGCGTTTTTTTTCCATGTCTTCCAAATCTTGAAGATGTAGAGCTAGATGTATAACTTCTGGATAATCATGTACTGAGTATAGAAAGTCTGATATAATATTGCAAATTTATGGTACTTCACAGCAGATAAACTCAAGATTTGCACCATTCTGCTAGTTTGGTTTACTGTGAATATAATCACGAAGGCGTTCAGGGCCTTTTGGCTTCTCCACTTTGATCTCTAACCTTGGTTACTATCTCCACTCTTTTCTCTCCCACCGGATTCATCTGTCAAACCACCACTCACCTGGATCCTCCCATTACTTGTTAGCTCTTGCCCGATCTTTTACCCTCACCTTCTCCCAGCTACCTCCCCTTTACTCCTGACCTGAAATGTTGTCTGTCCATTTCCCTTGACAGATACAGCCTAACCCACTATGTTTCTCCAACAGATTGTTTTTGATTCAAGGTTTTAGCATCTGCAGTCTCTTTTGCCTTAAAGGCATCTTTCTGTTACAGGATTATTAAGATTTCAAAAGAGAATTATAAAGAAATGATTTTGTGTGAAAGGTAAACATTTGTAGAATAACTGCTTAATTATCTATTATTATGTTCAACAAAACATATCTGTACCAGAAAGAAACAAGTAACTGCAGATGATGGTTTACAAAAAAAGACAAAGTGCTGGAATAATTTAACAAGCCCCCACCTCAGCAATGCTGGAGCTTTAAGATGCTCAAACTGATTTTCAAATTTCTTCATGCTTCACCCTTTCTTATTTCTAAATTTCCGCCAAAACCACAAACCCTGAAAATCTCTCCACTCTCCAATTCTGGCCTCGACTTCACCACCAATATTAAAATTTCTCCTCTACACAGAGCCCTTCACCAGCATTTAATGTTCCAAACTCAAATTCTCTCAACTGCTCTGCCTCTCTACCATTTAAGTGCTCCACAAAATCCTACCTACTGCTATAGCCAAACATTTGGTCATGAATCCCATTAAAAAATCTGCAACCGGTTTGACCACCGGGTGGCACCAGCAATGGCCGCCTTACCAACAGTCTGTCTGTTCCATCCTTCTTTGTTGTGTTAATAGTATGTTTTAAATGTATGTTTTTAGTGTTCTTTAGCTTTTTTTATGTGTGTGGGGGGGGGGGGGGGGGGGGGGGGGGGGGGGCTGGGGAAGACTTGTTTTAATCTCTTACCTCGACAGAGATGCCATTTTTTTTCCCGTATCATATCTCCATCCACAATGCGGCCTAACATCGAGGGGTTGGTGGCCTCTGCTGGAGATCGACCGGGAGCTCCAACCGCAGGAGCTTATGGACTTACCATCGTGGACCTCACGATCTTTTTGCCAGGGATTGACCTTGGAGCTCCGAACACAGGAGCCAGCGGACTTTAACAACGTGGAGCTCGCGTTCGCTGGTTAGAGACTGATTTCGGGAGCTCCAAGCCGCAGGAGCTTCGACCGCCCCGACGCGGGAGCTTCGATCAGCCCAACTGCGGATGGTTCGACTGCCCCGACCGCGGGAGAATAAAGAGGAAGATTATTTTATTGCCTTCCATCAGTGAGGAATGTGGGGAATCTACTGTGGTGGATGTTTATGTTAACGTTTATGTAGTTGTGTCTTGTTGATTTTTTTATTTAGTATGATAAATCGAATTTCACAGTACCTTAATTGGTACGTTACAAACCTTGAAACAATGTAAATATATTAAAAAATACATATTAAATTATTTGCCATGTTACCTTGCGCTGTTACCTTCGCTCTGCCACTCCTCTGAAGAGCCTCCACTACCCTCTAGTGAATTACTTTCCTAAAAGGCAATCAATATTTTATTGTTATTTCATTTGTTGACCTTGAATTTGAATAAAGTACATTGCTGGAAACGACAAACTGCAGATGCTGGTTTACAAAGAAGGGCACAAAGTATGGGGCAACTCAATGGGTCAGGCAGCATCCCTGGAGAACATGGATGGGTGATGTTTTGGGTTGGGACCTTTGAGGAAAGAGATGCTCTCCAGAGATGCTGCCTGACCTGCTGAGTTATTTTGGCAATTTGTGTCTTTTTTGTAAACCAGCATCTGCAGTACCTTGTGTCCCAAATTTAGCTAACAAATAGCAGCAGTTTGCACGTCAGGTTCCTTCTGCCTCAAAATAGAGTGTCTGAGATGCAGATATTTAATGAATGCCAATTTCATGATTTTTATCTTGTACTTGATTTCCATTTGGTCTTTACTCAGATCCAACTATTTGATCTGTCAGACTTGCATGCAAACTTAAGTTTTCGACTGAGTACAAAATAAAACCACTTCATCGTTATACAAATTAAATGAAATTTCTACACCAAGGATTAAGACTAAAATCACTAACCTCATCTGAGCTAACCTCTTCTGCTTCTTCATGGAAAAACTGAGCCAATTCTTCAACGGCAGCCCGTGTTCGATATTTACGTGGCCCACAACGGCGTCCCCTCATTTTTCTTTTCATATGTTCAGATGAATCCAAGGAATCATTCTAAAATGATAAGAAAACACATTTTCACTGCAAACTTTTTAACCTAATGTACAATACAGGGTGACCAAAGAACCCAACATTGCAGGAGAGGTCTCGTATAGATATGTTAAAAAAGCAGCTTGCGGAAAACGCCCACATAATGAATGTGATCTGTACAGTAGCAACATTGACTGCATGCAGCAATAGTGTGCCATGCCCAAGCTCAAGCTTTATAAGCTATTAGACAGTACAGTAGCGTCTACCTCAAAATACAAAAAACGTTTTAAGGCTACTTCATAATTTAGTATTGAAAGCATCTTTAAAAATAGAAAAAACATGAAATTTGATTGAAGAATATTAAAAAAAAAAGAAGAGTTCTGTATTCAGGCTTCAGCTTTTCATCATTTAGCAATAATTTGATTGTGACAATAGTGAACTATATCAGAATCTGTAAATGACATTGGGAAAGATATAGAATGTTATTGCTCGATTGAAGAGGAAGAATATGCTGAATATCTTATCAAATTCAATGATCTAATTTAAATGTGGTATAGCCTATATCTAGTCCTAAATTCAATAAATTTAATCCATAAAATATAAATTTGAGATTAGGTGTAGTTGAGTTTGTCTCAACGAGACATGTAATACAGAAGATTTCCAGTGGCTCTTTAGTTTGTACCCAGTAATTTAATAGTTAAACCATTTACCCTTTGTGCAGAGTACATTGGTCGCCTTTTCTTCTCTCTTGCATACAAGGCAATTTCCTCTTCACTTTTGGCAATCCTAAAATCTTCCTGCAAACTGAATACATGATTTCCATTAGTGCATAATGATCAAAGAAAAACTCATGCAACAAATTTCATGATTGGATTATCAAATTATATATTTTTTTGTAACGTATGTTGAAGAGCAAGATACGTTACAGTTCTCATCTGTGGAGAAGGATGAGCGGTTGTACTGGGAGAGATCAGAACATACAGTGAAAACATAATTGGATAGATGAAGTCAGAAGAAAGTGAAGGTGAAGAACAAACCAGAAGAACCAAAGTTTGCTATCTTCTCCACCTGAAAGAAACGTAAAAGTATTTTGTTCAAGAAACCAGCATGTTGAAGTATGTGAGGGAACTAACCAGAACAACTTTGAGACAAAGTGAATCAATCCAATTCAAGGTCATTAGCAAGACTCAATATTGAATATGCCAATTTAGATAGCCATTCCTCCCAGTTTGTATCAGAGTTGGTGATCAGCAACCTGCAATGTTAAACCCATTTTTCTCTCCATGAATGTTGGCTTGCTTACTGAGCATTTCTAGCATTGTCTGCAATTTTTTACTGCTGTACATACCACATTCAGCTCTGTTGGAGTAAATGTAGGACTACCATCTATGTTCAATACCCAAAACTGGAGAATTGTGTAAACTGAACTTGTCAACCATTTTTTTTACAATGTGAGATGCAAAGTTTGTTAAATTATTTGTTTGTGCACCTACTGTATATGTAAATATAATGAAGGCAAAAAACTGTCAGATAGAATCCCATTCGCCATTTGATATTTCCGAAGTTGTATTATGATAGGTCTCCATGAAAAAAATTGCAACTCAATGGTCAGAATTGGCTGCATATTCCAGCAATTTTGCAAAGCAAAAGCCAGATGGAAATTCCTAAAAAATCTGCTAGAGAGCATCTTCTCCAACATCTTGGCCCAGGTGAAAACTGGAATATGTTGCAAGAGCCCACTCGTGTGAATGGAGTTACAAAGTGGGGAAGAATTGAGTAAGTTAGGTTTTTTTTTCATCTTGAACAAATGCTTTTAAGTTTCATCATATACTTTACTTGTAAAACGTTATTTTTCAACTGTTTGTTTCAATTTTAAGTTTTGAAGAGGCATTCAGAATAATTAATGTTGATAGTTTTTTCGATTATAAAGCTGCAAGCGTGGTTTTGCCAATCAGGTTTTCTAGAGGCATGCAGAATATTTTCTGGTCCTCTCACAGGTCTGTTACATTATACAAAACCTTGACATATTGGATTATCACTCAGTTCCAGGACGATTTGTGGATACATTTCTCTCTCTAGACTTGACAAAATAAGTACACAATATAGGTATGTTACAAAACCTACCTGAATCGTCATTGAGAATCTGCCCCAGCCCTTGTGCGCGATTTTGGCGCTGTTTAGAAGGGGCGGGTTTAAAACGCGATTTTTACTAGGCTGTTGCAATCGAAAATGTTCAGCCTAGTAAATCATTAACGGAAAATCGCTGAAAGACCCCGTCGCAAAAGGTATTATTAGTTTTTATGGCCTTGTATAATAGTTATAGAAGTTTAAAAATCACTCTCTAAACCCGCGACCTCTCGCAGCCCCAGGGTTTTATAAAGCAAACAATTAAAGGTATGTACCTTATTTTTACATTAAAAGGGGCTTCTTAAGAACCCTGTATATAAAGTTTTCTATAGCGAGTAGCTCATTTTGGGCTCTTTATATCCCGCAGTATTTTTCTGGGCATTTGAGGGCACAAATCCACTGCAATGTGAACGTTCTAAACCAGCACGTTCCACAGGAACCCACTAGAAAGCTGATTTAAATGGGACTTTAATTTACAGCAATTGAACACTAAATTCCTTCCATTTGGCCTATAAATTGATGTAAATGAGATTTAAAAATCATGTTTTATTGTGAATTATTTGTGAATATTATTTGGACACTTAGGCTATTTAAAAATGTTAATCATTTATTAAGAAATGGATAGAAGTTTAGATCTCGTAGTTGAAGTTTGAAATTAGCTACTATTGGGTAACTAACTAATTATATGGTTTAATTTCAGGTCATCCAAGTAAGATTATTTTATATTTGTTTCAGAATGGTTCGATCTATGATAACTAAAAATTTCATTCAGTTCTCTTAATTTTTAAGAAGGTTATGGGCTTTTGACTGTCCATGATCACAGCTTTTTTGTTATGTCCATAGAAAATCAATAGGGAACAAGATGCTAATTTCCGAGTATGAAAATGGCCATAACCTTTTTATTACTTGAGATATGAAAGTGAATTAGGTGTCAAATTAAACGTATTGTTATGCTTTATCTGATGGGATAAATTGCAGACTTGATTTTTTAAATCTCAAAATTTTGTAACATTGCTACACAATATCAAGAGCTTTTCCTTGATTTACATTACATACAGATGTATTCTTGGAATTTACAGTTCAGTGAAAGCCAGTGCCAAATACATTATTTTGAGGAAAATAAAATTCTCCATTATACAAGGCAAACCAATAAATCACTTTGTGGACAATTTTGGATACTTCCATACCTGTACACACAAGATGGTATTTCTGGTACCACCACTCTTCGTTTCCAGGCCATGATGTCTCTTTCTGTAGCTATTTGACTACGGGGAGCATTGTGATGCATCTGACGAACACCTTCAATCTGCCCACTGCGACGTAATCCCACATTTGGTGATGATAAAATATCAGTGCTCGGATTCCTTACAGCTTGAAAAAAAAAAGGAAATAAAAGCTAAATGATTTGATAATCAGGCCTAGTCTGCAAATAGCAGCACATTTTGCAAGTTAACTAAAAATTCACTGAATACAAAGTACTTTCTATAATTTGACAGGCACAACTCCACCAAAATAACTCGTATTGCTTGAAATAAATCATTTACTGCTATTGTTTTGAAATGAACCTCAGAACGCAGAATACTTTTTGCTAACCAAAGTTAATACATGAAAATAACCTACCTTATTTTGCACTATTCATATAGAAACAAATCTCAACTTAATCTCCACTTTGAAGTCTTACCAATGTGCAATGCAATAATGATTTGTGTACTGGTCAGCATTATTCCTCCCCTACCCTACTGCATCTGAATACTTTGCCCAAGCATCCAAGAAAAAGCAATAAATATTAATGAGACTTGAGGTACTTTAAATAGCACGTGACTTTAATGTTTCAAATTTGAGCCTGCAGAAAAGTCTGCAATAGAATAAATTTGGTAAAGGAATGGTGTTTAATGACAATGTTATGGCAAAGTACATCCATGTTGGTGGGTTCATTTTTGTTAAAATCTGAAAACGATAATCAATGAGTCGAAGAATTGATAAACTTGGCATAACCTTTGGAGACAAGTATTCCTGGCAATTGGCAAGGGGCTGAAGAGATTTTTTTTTTCAATAAATAGCCGTGAGCAAAGGAAAAAGATAAAATGGCAAAAGCTCGACATCTCCAAGGTTTTGATGGCATTATTTTTCCCCCAAATAGGCAAGGATATGTCATGCAGATAAGATTCAGCAGGATTTTACATTTAAGAAAGGTGCGACTTGTTCTTCATTTTGGAATATTATATGAAGACAAATTAAGGCTTATTATTCTCTTTTGCACCCAAGGAGTTTATAAAATTGTGTTCAAAAATCATTACATTCCTTTTTACTGTGTTGCAGAGAAACATAGTAATTTTGATGTTTAAAATTAAAATTCTCTATCACAAGGCAATTTAACTTCTGATGTTCTTTTGTACTTACAACACCTTTTGGAGATAATTTACTTTAGAAATAAAATCCGTACCTCTTGCAGGTATGCTAACTCTGTGGTGTGGACTATTCAATCCATTTTGTTCAGTTCCCAACCGCTGGTCTTGCTCCTGTTGCAAATTTTGAATCATGCCATCCAGAACACTGAGCTCCATGTTCTGTTCATCTTGTTCATTTGTCTGCTGCCCAATCACTTGCTCAACAACACCACCATCACCTATCAGAACATCAACATTCAACAAATTAGGGCGGCACGTCAGCGCAGCGGTAGTGTTGCTGCGTTACAGTGCCAGAGATCCGGGTTCGATCCTGATAACAGGTGCTGTCAGAACGGAGTTTGTACGTTCTCCCCGTGACCTGCGTGGGTTTCTCCGGGATCTCCATTTTCCTCCCACATTCCAAAGACAGCGAGGTTTTATAGGCTTTTTGATTTCGTATAACTGTAAAATTGTCCCTAGTGTGTGCAAGAAAGTACTAGTGTACTAGTCGCAGGTCGGCACGGACTCAGTGAAGGGCCTGTTTTCCCATTGTAACTCGAAAGTAAACTAAACTAAAAAACGGGAAGCGCCATGTTCAAAACTACGGTTAAATGTATAGAAAATGCAACGAAAGCAATGTCGTGTTTTTTATTATTTGATTTACAAGAGGTACTGAATTATTTTACTTTGATACCAAACTAACCCACTTACTTGTTGCCACGTATCCTAACTGTGGTATGAGCTGTTCATCTTGACAGTTCTCACGACCTGGCACTAATCGCTGATATTCTGTTCGATGAGGATTCCCATCCACATCCACAAGAAATGGTGGTGGCATGAGATGGGGAGCTTGTTGAGTCTGTTCATCCAAGACAAAATTGTTCCCATCTCGAATTAAAGGCCGATAATCAGTATGGAAAAACATCTGTTCCGGAATCTGCAAAACAAATTATTTTTTCTTTACTTATATCCAATTCTATCCACATCAAGAAGCGTAAAAGATGCCTTGGTAAAAATAAACCTACCATATCAAGTAATGCAATTTTATCACAAGATCGAAAGAATCAATTTTAATTTGACTACTCTTCATTCAATTTCCTCTGATAACCTTTGCCAATAGCTACCTAAGTTGTCATCCCACTAGTGCAAATCCAACAAACCAAATGTGCAGGCAGGTGGGACTGGCATAAATGGGACATCTTGGTCGGCATGGACAAATTGGGCCATCAGGCCTATTTTCATTCTTTATGAAATTTTGACCTCCTGCAGCAGAGAGTGGTAAGTACATGGAAAGCATGCCTGTGACTGTGGTTGAAGCAAAGTCAATGAGAACATTTAAGAATTGTCCAAGGGAGCACATGAATTGCTACAATGTAGAAAGTTATGGAGCAGTGCTGGGTGAAAGGTGGTCATTGGTTGGCATGGTCAAATTGGACCAAATGGCCTGCTTCCATGACTATTACATCTTTTGATTCCACTGGTAAATGCAACGGCAGGAGTAAAATTAACACATTTTTGGAAGATCACAAAATAAATACAAATGCTTACCCTTTCATACAATTTACTGCATCCAAACCCAAATATAAGCAAATGTCCATGTGAGTCAGTGCAAGCAAAATGCTGGCCATCTGGAGAAAACTTGCAGTCAAATACAGCACCATGACCTTGGCCTTCAATCTGTAATTGGATCATACATTTTAGCTATTCCAATATGCCAAATATATTGCATCCAAAGCAAAGCACCCACAACAAGTTGCACAGAAGATGCCTTAAACATAGTGTACAATGTAAAATCTTGAACAAAGAACAATCAAATACAAATCAGCAAAACTTAGTTAACATTTTTCACGATTACTGCATTAAAGAAAACTGATGAAAGAGATATTTCCTACTTGTCCAGATTCAATGCTTGTTGTAGTGAAAACAAGTTATTTGGTTCACTCTAGAAATATTAAGATAAGGATTCCAAGCAAAAACGATCTGACTAATTCACAGTGATAAATAAATGAACAACCATGATTAGAAGCTAAAAATAATAAAATCTGCACATATGGCAAAACAAAGTAAATTAATTATTTTTACTAGTAAAACATGAGGGTCAGTTGTGAGAAAGAATGAAATCAAGTGTTAAGTGGGTACTGTATACACAAGATCTGCATGTTCGAAAGTCTAGTTTTAGTCCAGAATTTACAGACAAATTGATTAAGATCATGGAGATCATCAGATAGAAGAAATAGGTGTATGCCAGTCAGTCTCCCAATCAGCTTGCACCCCCATTCACTAAGATGTGACAGAAAACTGGAGATACAAGAGACGACAGATACTATGATCTGATGCAAAACAAATTGTGATGCAAGGACTCAAGCTGAAACGCTGACAATCATTTTGCCTCCTCGGGTGCTGCTTAATCCACTGTTTTCCCCCAGCAATTTTTTTTAATCTACATCCCAGTAAATCTCCTGAAATTTCTGCAGCACAATCGTATCCTTGCTATAGTGTGATGATCAAAACTGCATAAAATACTCCAAGTGAGTCTAATCATTGTCAAATATATCACACATGTAAATTCATTCTAAATTCACTGGTGGCTGCATGGCTTAATTTGACCTGGGATCTTTGACTTTGCTGCGAATCAACATCTAGGCCCCAAGAAAAGACCCCTTAAGTTTCCTGAAGAACATAAATATCCAATGAACAAGAAAAAGTTCAAATAAATATTTCTCTTACGACATCCAATGGCACAAATGTAAATTTTCCAATGACTGATACTTGTATATTTATTAGTTTTATTGCTTTCCCCTCTACTTTCTAACCCTTGCAGGTTGGAAAAATGCTGAAAAGCAGGACCTCCAGGGTTGTTATCTCCGGTTTGCTTCCAGTTCCTCGTGCTGGCGAGAGCAGGAACAGGGAGATACGGGACCTGAATGTGTGGCTGAGGAACTGGTGCACGGGGCAGGGATTTAGATTCCTAGATCACTGGGATCCGTTTTGGAGTAAGGGGGAACTGTACAAAAGGGACGGATTGCATCTTAACAGGTGGGGGACCAGCATTCTGGCAAGCAGGTTTGCCACTGCTACACGGGTGGTTTTAAACCGAATAAGGGGGGTAGGGTGTCAAATGGGATAGTTGAGGATGGAGTTAAAGGGAAAGGGTTTCTTAAATGTGTGAACGGAGAGACAGAGGGGGTGTAAAATGAGAGTAGAAGCAATAGGTAGCAAGGTGAAAAGTAAAAGTGGCAGGCAGACAAATCCAGGGCAAAAATCAAAAAGGGCCACTTTTCAACATAATTGTATAAGGGGTAAGAGTGTTGTAAAAACAAGGCCTGAAGCTTTGTGTCTCAATGCAAGGAGCATTCGTAATAAGGTGGATGAGTTGAATGTGCAGATAGCTATTAATGACTATGATATAGTTGGGATCACGGAGACATGGGTCCAGGGTGACCAAGGCTGAGAGCTGAACATCCAGGGATATTCAATATTCAGGAGGGATAGACAGAAAAGAAAGGAGGTGGGGTAGCG
Organism: Leucoraja erinaceus; assembly: GCF_028641065.1. Lineage (NCBI taxonomy): Eukaryota > Metazoa > Chordata > Chondrichthyes > Rajiformes > Rajidae > Leucoraja > Leucoraja erinaceus. The sequence goes on from NC_073389.1 coordinate 47,976,766, forward strand.
TTGCTGGTTAGAGAGCAGATTAACGCAAAAGAAAGGAAGGACATTAGCTTGGAGGATGTGGAATCGATATGGGTAGAGCTGCGAAACACTAAGGGGCAGAAAACGCTAGTGGGAGTTGTGTACAGGCCACCTAACAGTAGTAGCGGAGTTGGGGATGGCATCAAACAGGAAATTAGAAATGCGTGCAACAAAGGTAAAACAGTTATAATGGGTGACTTCAATCTACATATAGATTGGGTGAATCAAATTGGCAAGGGTGCGGAGGAAGAGGATTTCTTGGAATGTATGCGGGATAGTTTTCTAGACCAAGCATGTAGAGGAACCAACGAGAGAGCAGGCTATTCTAGATTGGGTATTGAGTAATGAGGAAGGGTTAGTTCGCAGTCTTGTTGTGCGTGGCCCCTTGGGCAAGAGTGACCATAATATGGTTGAGTTCTTCATTAGGATGGAGAGTGACATTGTTAATTCAGAAACAAGGGTCCTGAACTTAAAGAAAGGTAACTTTGAGGATATGAGACGTGAATTGGCCATTGGCAATTAATTCTTAATGGGTTGATGATGGATATGCAATGGAAGGCATTTAAAGACTGGATGGATGAACTACAACAATTGTTCATCCCAGTTTGGCAAAAAAAAAAAAAAAAAAATCAGGGAAGATAGTGCATCCGTGGATAATAAGGGAAATCAGGGATAGTATCAAAACAAAAGATGAAGCGTACAAATTAGCCAGAAAAAGCAGCCTACCAGAGGACTGGGAGAAATTCAGAGTCCAGCAGAGGAGGACAAAGGTCTTAATTAGGAAAGGGAAAATAGATTATGAAAGAAAACTGGCAGAGAACATAAAAACGGACTGCAAAAGCTTTTATAGATATGTGAAGAGAAAATGATTAGTTAAAACAAATGTAGGTCCCTTGCAGTCAGAAACAGGTGAATTGATCATGGGGGACAAGGACATGGCAGACCAATTGAATAACTACTTTGGTTCCGTCTTCACTAAGGAAGACATAAATAATCTGCCGGAAATAGCAGGGGACCGGGGGCCAAATGAGATGGAGGAACTGAGTGAAATTCAGGTTAGCCGGGAAGTGGTGTTAGGTAAATTGAATGGATTAAAGGCCGATAAATCCCCAGGGCCAGATAGGCTGCATCCCAGAGTACTTAAGGAAGTAGCCCCAGAAATAGTGGATGCATTAGTGATAATTTTTCAAAACTGTTTAGATTCTGGAGTAGTTCCTGAGGATTGGAGGGTAGCTAATGTAACCCCACTTTTTAAAAAAGGAGGGAGAGAGAAAACGGGGAATTACAGACCAGTTAGTCTAACGTCGGTAGTGGGGAAACTGCTAGAATCAGTTATTAAAAATGGGATAGCAGCACATTTGGAAAGTGGTGAAATCATTGGATGTCAGCATGGATTTATGAAAGGTAAATCATGTCTGTCGAATCTTATAGAATTTTTCGAGGATGTAACTAGTAGAGTGGATAAGGGAGAACCAGTGGATGTGTTATATCTGGACTTTCAGAAGGCTTTCGACAAGGTCCCACATAAGAGATTAGTATACAAACTTAAAGCACACAGTATTGGGGGTTCAGTATTGATGTGGATAGAGAACTGGCTGGCAGATAGGAAGCAAAGAGTAGGAGTAAACGGATCCTTTTCACAATGGCAGGCAGTGACTAGTGGGGTACCGCAAGGCTCAGTGCTGGGACCCCAGCTATTTACGATATATATTAATGATTTGGACGAGGGAATTGAATGCAACATCTCCAAATTTGCGGATGACACGAAGCTGGGGGGCAGTGTTAGCTGTGTGGAGGATGCTAGGAGGCTGCAAGGTGACTTGGATAGGCTGGGTGAGTGGGCAAATGCATGGCAGATGCAGTATAATGTGGATAAATGTGAGGTTATCCACTTTGGTGGCAAAAACAGGAAAGTAGACTATTATCTGAATGGTGGCCGATTAGGAAAGGGGGAGATGCAACGAGACCTGGGTGTTATGGTACACCAATCATTAAAAGTAGGCATGTAGGTGCAGCAGGCAGTGAAGAAGGCAAATGGTATGTTAGCATTCATAGCAAAAGGATTTGAGTATAGGAGCAGGGAGGTTCTACTGCAGTTGTACAGGGTCTTGGTGAAACCACACCTGGAGTATTGCGTACAGTTTTGGTCTCCTAATCTGAGGAAGGACATTCTTGCCATAGAGGGAGTACAGAGAAGGTTCACCACACTGATTCCTGGGATGTTAGGACTTTCATATGAAGAAAGACTGGATAGACGGTTTGTACTCGCTAGAATTTAGAAGATTGAGGGGGGATCTTATAGAAACTTACAAAATTCTTAAGGGGTTGGACAGGCTAGATGCAGGAAGATTGTTCCCAATGTTGGGGAAGTCCAGAACAAGGGGTCACAGTTTAAGGATAAGGGGGAAATCTTTTAGGACCGAGATGAGGAAAACATTTTTCACACAGAGAGTGGTGAATCTCTGGAATTCTCTTCCACAGAAGGTAGTTGAGGCCAGTTCATTGGCTATATTTAAGAGGGAGTTAGATGTGGCCCTTGTGGCTAAAGGGATCAGGGGGTATGGAGAGAAGGCAGGTACAGGATACCGAGTTGGATGATCAGCCATGATCATATTGAATGGCGGTGCAGGCTCGAAGGGCCGAATGGCCTACTCCTGCACCTATTTTCTATGTTTCTGTGTTTTCATTTGTTCTTCCCATTTGTTCTGCTTTGGCTTCATGCATATTACGTTTTTGCTATTTAACCAATAGCAAATGTTGTTCATATCAACTTATCAGTTTAGAGCACTTACCATGTTAAAGTAATGGTGAGATTTTGTTCCTTTTGTAATATCCCAAATAAAGACATTTCCATCATGGCCTGCAGACAAAATTATTCTCGAGTCAAACGGATGTGGTTCCAAAACGAACACTTCGTCTTCATGACCCTAAAGAATAATGAACGAGAAATAACAAATACCGCAGGTGCTCAAACTCTAAAATAGAACAGAAAATACTGGAAAGGAGTATAGAAAAGAGAGTAAAGTTTAAGAGCTGGGTAAGGCAAAATAATGTTAGTTAAGTTGCATGAAAGATAGGGACATGGATAAACAAACATATCAGTGAGTGTGAGGGGAGGATTGCTGCGGGGGCAAGCTGTAGAGGTCCTCTGGTCAAATGTCTCTGGGTGAAAAAGTTTGACGTCATCTCAGTTCTAAATGGCCTACCCCTTATTCTTAAAGTATGGCCCCTGGTTCTGGACTCCCCCAACATCGGGAGCATGTTTCCTGCATTTAGCTTGTCCAATCCCTTAAAAAATGTATATGTTGCTATAAGATCCCCTCTCGCCCTTCTAAATTCCAGTGAATACAAGCCCAGTCGCTCCATTCTTTCATCATATGACAGTCCCGCCATCACGGGAATTAACCTCATGAACCTACGCTGCTCTCTCTCAATTTAAGAACGTCCTTCCAAGACTGGAAGCAACAGGATTTCAGCCCGTATTCAACTTAGGCTCCAGATTTTCATCATGTCAAATACCGTTGAGATGCCGCATGTTAAAAATAGAGTCAGCAAATTCTGACTTGCTGCAGCTTTACAGGTACATTAATACAATAAATTACCAATAATGCTCAGTAGCCAGGCCAAAATGTATTGCAACCAAACCAAAGTCCATACTAGATCGTTGTTGAAGTAAGGCTGATCAGAATGCTTTAGGATCCTGGTGGTTGATGGGAGGCTGTTCTTGAATGTGGAGGTCACAGTTCTCAAACTCGTGTGCCTTCTTCCCAGTGGTAGCAGTGAGTTTAGAGTGCTTTCAGGGTGGTGTGGATCTTCTTGATATTAGCTATCTTTTTGTGGCAGGGCTTTTAGTTGATCCCTTTGAAAGGCAGGGAGATCAATACCCATGTTAGACCGGATGATGTCTACTACTTTCTGCATCCTCCTACGTTCCTAAGCATTCAAGTTACTGAACCAGGTCATAAAACCAGCTAGCATGTTCTCCTCTGTACACTTGAAGAAGCTCAATAGATTATTTAACAACACATCAAATCTCCCCAATCTTCTAAGGAAGTTGTTGCAGTAAACATTTTTTCTGGACCCAAGAGAGATCTTCAGTTTGCACACCACAGAGCCTGAAGTTGTTGGTTCTCTCCACCACCACCCAATTGACGAAGAGAGGTTGAAGGATCCTTGGCTTTCCTCTCCTGGTCAACAATTAGCTTTTTGGCCTTGCAAATGTTGAAAACAAGATTGTTGTTCCAGCATTATTCAATCAGATTATCAATCTCCCTCCTGCACTCCACCTCGTCTTTACCCGTTACAGAATCGCACAGGAAAGTCGCATCAAAATATCCTGAAGTTACATGTAAAGCACCAAATTGTATTTAACAAATTTAAAATCAACCCTGGCACACAAAGAAATGGTGTGGCATTTCCTCAGAATTGAAAGCAAGTCTTACAGTCAGCGCAGTCCTCGACCGTCACAAAAAAGGCTGGAACCCTCAAAATTCTAAATCAAAAAAGTACAATCTATCAGCTGTTGCTGATACAGGACAAAATATTACATTTCATCTGAACTGTGTTCAATTTGGCAGCTCCATGAATAATGGGCAGAGCACCAAGGCAAATTCCTTGTATGTGAATACTTGGCCAATAAACTTACTTACTTAATTGTGGTACAGGTATTAACATAAAGGAGGATAAGCATTGCGAAAATCATGCTCCAAAGTGATATTAGCGCAACTGAATCAACACGTAGATTTCTAAGTAATTAAAAAACAATCATACAATCTTGCTTGCATCAGAATTTGTTATGCGTCTCACACTGCTAAACAGTATGTTGAGGTCCTAGAATCCAGGAAGGGAATTGAATTTAGGAATTAAGTGAGCAAAAGAAACAAGCAAAGAGAGACAGTATGTATAAAAAAATCCTTACCATTTCATTTATAGTATACGATGAAACACATTTCATACAAACTATGACAGCATTCAATTGGGCTTTATCAATGGAAGTTTGGATAAATATTCCCACATCATTTATTAAGATATTCAAGTTTTCATGGGTAATACAACCTAGATATATGTATTATACTTATTGACAATCTGCCAATCAGCAGACTTTGTATTTGTATTTTTACTCAATGTACCAGAATTTAAACTCAAATGCAAAACTTGAGATAGAGCAATCTATAAAAAACAATTTAATTGCTAGTCTTTCACAACAATCAAAATACAGCAATTCATGCACAATAGCATTAAATTATTTACACTGGTCAACTTTGCAACGTGTTAATCTTTAAATATAATCTGGCTAGCACTTACCATTAGGATATGCAGTAATTGCCCAGTATAGGAATTCCACACCTTTAAAGTATGGTTGTTCACAGCAGTGATTACAGTATTGTCGTGACGGTCCCATGCTACCATTGTTACTTTAAGTTTTGTGATCTTATCATCTCCTGGACTAGTGTCACTGTTAAAAAGACAATAATTACACAGATAAAGTGTTTTGTACTGGCAAGAAACAAATGACTGAAAAAGCAAGAAAAAAATTACAATGTAAAACTATGACATTCAGGGAAATAAGAATTTTCTCCAACTCCATTCTTTTCAGTTTCTGATCACCATTATCCATTTCCTAAACTTCCTTAAGGTGCACACAATAGATCTGCAAGCACGGAGAAGAAGCGCTAACTCCAGCTCAACTCTGCCTGTCCTGCTGGGTTAACCGACAGCCCTGGACTAACGGACCACGCTGGCTGTATGCCTGGGGCCGCCACTGTTCTGGGCCGGTATCCCGTCAGTCCAGGGCTGTCAGTTAACCCGGCGGGACAGGCAGTTGAGCTGGAGTTAGTGCTTCTTCTCCGCGCTGGCTGTAAGCCTGGGGCCGGTGTCCCGTGAGTCCAGGGTCACGCCGGACATCTCCGGCCTCCTCCGTACAGGGATGGGACACTCGGGAGGGAACGGTCCAGTAGCAATTCAACAGCGCTTGCAGCGCCAGAGACCCGGGATTTAGATTGCTCATTTGTCAGAAAAATAATTTGAATGTGTTTCTTTCAGTCTATGCATATTTATATTTGTGCAGCATCGAATGTCAAATATTAAACCCCTTCAAACCTTCATCAACAGTATCAGTGAAATGCCCCTGTGCGGGGATAAAAGAAAATTCACAGCATAGCTGTGGAAAACAAAGTGCTAACCACTCTGAATCTTAATACACCTGCAGTCAAGTCCTTTACAGCCAATTGTAGAGATGCTCACATACGACAACACAAGACTAAGATATCTGAGAATCCTAAATCTTACCCTGGCAATTTGGCACTCATATCCAGCAAGATACTTTTCCACTCCTGGTACTGGTAACGCCAGATCCGTGCTGTTCCATCTCTGCTACCACTGACCAATCTAATTAATAAAAAATAAACAATACCAACAAATTCATCCTGTAGCTGTTGATGCTCTAGAGATTAGATTTCTGCTTTTAAAAAGTTTAATAAAATCCATCCAAAGTTAAACTAATTTGGACTACTGATTACAGAGAGTAAACAAAATCCAAACAAAGGAAGAACATGTTTTGTAGAAAACTGAAGAGAAATAGTTACTTTTTAAAATTTTCCTGTAGAATATTTCTTGCCTGTAGCTGCAGCAAGTAAGAATTTTATTGTTCTGTTTCATATCCAGTGAACATGACAAATTAACATTTGAACTGAGATATGAAGAATGGTGGAATTAATGTCCAAGTTAATAAATGATTTGTTTAATGATGAAATATATACTTTAGGTAAAAATCATGTTAATTAATTTTGAATAATAGTTATATAACTGTGGAGTTAATGCCTGTTTGAACTGCACCTTAAATCAAGAGTACAATTACTTTAAAAGTTATTAAATTGTTTACAATATACAGTTTTATGCACAAAGGATTTTCTTAAATTGTATATATCCATTCTATTAAAAAGTGAAACAAAATAAATCTTAAGGCCTTTACAGGGATTACTTCCTTTAGCCTGAATTGTTTCAAGATTACGTTGGATAAATAACCAGATTTGGAAAATAAAATTTGCCTTCATAAAACTACTTGAATTTACAACGGTAAAATTATCTTATTAAAACAATCAGGAACTAGCTGGACATAGTTAGGTAGCAGATATGGTGTATTATTTTAAAACAATTTTGTAACGGTAATCTAGAACTTAATAAGCAATACATCAAATGTCTGGCTATCACCAGGCAGCATTATAAAAAGTTAAATAATAAAACTGTAAAGTTACTACATTATTGATAACAATTTACAATAACAGTATATAAAATATTTACCTATCACCATTGTTGGAGAACTGAATACTGTCTACTTTATCCTGAAATTGTGAAAATAAATGTAAATATTTAATAAATCTAACACAAAATATTTGATGGCTTATTCATAACTAATATTTGCTCTGGAAGCAATCTCACCATTTTTGAATACTAGTAAATAAATACATTTATTTTAAAATGAATCATAAACAATAATCAGAAGTTCAATTAAATGTTTCAAAGTTCCAAGAACTTGTTTACCATGTGAGATTCTAATTCTGAAATCTTCTCAGGGGTTCCAGATCCCAGATAATATATACGGATCACATGATCACTGCTGCCTGCTGCTAGAAACATGCCACCTTTTGACAAAAAAAAAATGTTATTAGAACAACAAACTACAAACAAAAACATATTTCTGATTATAAACCACAATTGTAAATCAGAACTATAGAAACTATTTAGAAGCACCGAAAATCCAGGTACAATAAATCTTAAACTTTCAGTAATTCAGTTTCTCAAATTTGTGGTCAAAGCCCTGGGATGCAGTATTCCGTTACCATTAACCACATTACTGCCTTCATAGCCCACAATATGATGAGAATTTTAAACTGTTATAACTGATTCAACCCCACCAGCTTGACTCTGATAATCCAGGGAAGTTTCCCACTTATTTTCAAAAGGGTGAAAATGCTGAATGAACTGGTTAAAAAGATATAGCCCATCCCACTAAGCTATTCCACTACCAGTAAAGGATTGAATATCCCAAAGTGCAGGGTTGGTGTCTCTGTGTGTACCAATACATCTTATCATCTTGAAGACAAAAAATCACTAAGTAAATCAAATTCTTATTCAACTCTGAAAACCCCACACGTCTCCTGGAGTCAGCAAGGAATAAATGGTATTTGCAGTTTTGGGGTTTCGTGACCACTTCTGGGTCCATCACTGCCACTGAACTCTATAACTCTCACATCAAGATCATGAGGTCAATCCATGCAAACCAACTGCCCCACATTAAATTAAATCACATTCAGGATTCTTCCACAAATTAAATTCTCACATTCCAAGCCCTATTTTAATGGACTAGTGATGACAAAAAGCCGCCTGATAAAACCTGCAATCTTAGCCACAAATGTGCTTACATGGCGCAGCAGTTAAATGGTTGTCAAACACATAGAATCATAGGTTCAGCTTCAGAGGTGCCGCCACAGCGTAGAGCTGTATTTTTCAGGATCCCCTCTGCTTACCCTGCATTGGAAAAGAGCTAGAACGGATGCTCTTCAGCGACATTGTCTTACCCGTTTCTAGTTGGATTGCCTCATCCATTGCAATCCCTACTTCCACAGACGAAACCACAAAAAGAGAGCAGTTCTAATGGACAAAAGATAGTATACAACTAGAAAAAAAACACCCAAAGCGAGAGGCTGCAGCACTGAAGAATCACCCCGAAATGTAAACTACATCTCTCTCCACACAGGTCGCCAGACCCAAGCATTTCCAGCATATTTTACTTTACAAATGTTATCAATCTTTAGTAGTCCAATGACAATTCGCACAGACTGACAATGACTTGCAAAAGATATTCGGCAAAGGATCCAGTGTCGAAGTACTATTTTCCAAAAAACTGCTGCTCCTAATCATTTTCATCAATCATAAGTAAAGGACATCAATATCCAGGGCTACAATGTAATATTCAAGTCATCACATCCCTGTGGATATAAAACTGGGTAACCTAACAGCTATACGACAAGAGTTTGACCCTTTACATCAAATGTAAAGATCCACACACTAATGTCAGCATACTCCTTGAAAGCAATGTCATCAACAATAAGGCAATGAATTTCATGCAATAACTCCATTAGACACAACATTGTGTGGGAAGCCAGTTTCTCATCATTTCAAATACTGCAACCACTGTGGCGCACCGGTAGAGTTGCTGCCTTACAGCACTTGCAGTGCCGGAGAACCAGGTTCGATCCCGACTACGGGTGCTGTCTGTATGGAGTTTGTACGTTCTCCGCGTGACCGTGTGTGTTTCTCCGAGATCTTCGGTTTCCTCCCACACCCCAAAGACGTACAAGTATGTTGTTTGATTGGCTTGGTGTATGTGTAAATTGTCCCTAGTGTGCGTAGGATAGAGTTAATGTGCAGGGATCGCTGGCCGGTGCGGACTCGGTGGGCCGAAGGGCCTGTTTCCGCACTGTATCTCTAAAACTAAATCAAAAAATAAAACTGTAAGCCTTTATTCCCAGCTCACCCACAGTGATTCTGTGATGGTTGGAAGAAATATGAAGACACACTGGATGCACATGTCAAGAAAACAGATATAGTTATTGCGTGGCACCAGCAAGTCATGAATCTGTCTCAATTATGCTGCATCAGCCATCAAACAGGACCCACATTGAAAAGACAAAATTCTGCCGTTTAACCCAAAGAAGAGTGTTGGTTAATAAACATGCTAGCAAAATTATCTGCAACTTCTGTGTAGATGTATAGATCCAGGATTGATTGCCCAAGTCATCTCAGTTCACTATATATATATATTTTGAACCAAGAAATTATTAACTTTATAATAAAAGATCCTGGACTTTTTGTGTATTATAGAGTCTATGTGCATGTGATGCGACCACAAGCAATATTTTCATTGTCCTTCTGCATGACAATAAATTGAACTTGACTTGAAAAATCACACTACCAAAACATTAACTGAAATTTAATTAAAATGTAAAATTATTAATACTACTAAAAACGCATCACGCAAAAAGTAAAACACACATTTAACTTAATTATTTTTATTGCATATTTCCTAAAATGTATCCATCCCCCTCAGACATTCCTTTCTCCAGAGGTTTTCTGGGCTATTAATTGGCTCTCTAAGAAATCTGCATTACCTAAAACAACCTTCACAGGACTCCTAATCAGTAACTCCAAATCTGCAGACCCATTTTACCATCATAGAACTGAATAGTTAAAAAAAAAATGTCCTCTGTATGAATGTAACTAACTTCTATTCCCACAGTTCAAATAGAATCATAGAATGAGACAACAAGGTCATTTTGACTTTGTGCCAACTGTAACACCTACATACGTTAATACCATTTGTGCAGAGTTTGTATGTTCTCCCTGTGACCGCTTGGGTTTCCTACGAATGCTCTAATTTCCTCCCCCATTCCAAAGACATTCGGGTTTGTAGGTTAATTGGCTACTGTAAATTGCCCCTAATGTGTAGGATGCAAAAGTGGAATAACGAAGACTAGTGTGTCAGGTGATCGATAGTCGGTGCGACCTCGATGGGCAAAAGGGCCGGTTTCATCGTTAGAATTTAGAAGATTGAGGGGGGATCTTATAGAAACTTACAAAATTCTTAAGGGGTTGGACAGGCTAGATGCAGGAAGATTGTTCCCGATGTTGGGGAAGTCCCGAACAAGGGGTCACAGTTTAAGGATAAGGGGGAAATCTTTTAGGACCGAGATGAGAAAAACATTTTTCACACAGAGAGTGGTGAATCTCTGGAATTCTCTGCCACAGAAGGTAGTTGATGCCAGTTCATTAGCTATATTTAAGAGGGAGTTAGATGTGGCCCTTGTGGCTAAAGGGATCAGGGGGTATGGAGAGAAGGCAGGTATGGGATACTGAGTTGGATGATCAGCCATGATCATATTGAATGGCCTCAAAGGGCTGAATGGCCTACTCCTGCACCTAATTTCTATGTTTCTATGTATCTCTATATCTAAAACTAACTGCATTAGGCTCATATCCCTCTTTGTACTTCCAGTCCAAGTATCCAATGCCTTAACAATTTAATTGTATCTACCTCTACCATCTCCTCTGGTAGCTCATTCCAGATAACCCACCACACTATGTGTAAAAGAAAACTTACTTCAGACCTCCTTTAAAGTTCTCCCCTCTCACCTTAAACTGTGCCCTCAAATCTAGATTTCCATGCCATCTATCCTATCAACTGCATAAACCTTCATAGAGTCAATATCCTATGTTCCAGTGAACACAGCCTATCCAAATTCTCCTGATAACCACAGATCTACATCCCAGGCAATATCTGGTGTCAGTAGCATCTCTATTTTCAAACGTAACAAAAATTAAATATGAAGACTGTTTCAATCACTTACCAACACTAAATGAGGAGCAAATCATTGGAGAACCTGGTCTGGACCGCTCAGTAAACTTCAATGGCTGATTCCTTATTAAAAGGGGATAATCGTAAATATACGCAAGATTAAAAAAGATTTTCATTTAAACTACTCATTGACCATTCTTTCTTTATTTTTCAGATAATAGGTAAATTACATGCATTATAACATAATCAAGACCTAAATTATTAGTCTTATCTACTGCTTTAACTCTAGTGCCTTCTTAGGAATTTACATTTCAGCCATTTAATCTTATTTTTTGAGTGCGCTAGCGAAGTCCAAGTAAGAACACCAAAACTTGCACTATTATCACAATCTTGGATATTTATAGTGCTAGTGGTGCTCAAATAAGACAAGTTTTGAATAGAACACGTATTGGAAAACCAGGTAATGTGGCAATTGATGACATCATCCGTCTCAAGCACTACAGCAAAATAACAGCCCCATACATCTTCAGCTACATCACAATCATAATCATGTTTAAGAGGGAAATGCAGATGCTGGAGAATCGAAGGTTATACAGAAAAGCTGGAGAAACTCAGCGGGTGCAGCAGCATCTATGGAGCGAAGGAAATAGGCAACGTTTCGGGCCGAAACCCTTCTTCAGACTGATCAGGGGTGGGGGTGGGTGGGGACAAGCAAGGAAAAAGGAGGAGTAGCCGGAAGTCATAGGGTGGGAGGAAAAAGCTGAGGAAGGGGAGGAGACAGCAAGGACACAGAATGGGAGAACATTTTCAACAGAGATCCCCAAACGGAATATGAGGTGCTGATTTCCGGTGCTGCTCGCTGTGTGGAGGGACCCAGGACAGATGGGCGGGTCTTTGATGATGTTGGCAGCCGGGAGGTCAGCTTTTGCGGACCGAGCGGAGGTGTTCGGCGAAACTCGCCCGATAGATCCTTTATTTCAAAATGTTTTGGTACGAGGAATTTGATTTGGTCATACCAATAAAAAGCCAAAGAACACACAGAATACATTTTAACAGAGATGGCAACGGAGAGATGAGTGTGGCCAGGATGGTGTGGGTCTTTGATGATGTTGGCAGCCTTTTTGAGGCAGCGACTGCGATAGATCCCTTCGAAGGTGGGGAGGTCAGAGCTGATGATGGACGTTCAAGTTGGCGAACTAAGCCACAATGCAGCCAGTCATTATGCTCTCTGCTGTGCACCTGTAGAAGTTTGAGAGAGCCCTCCTTGACATACAGACTCCCCGTAATCTTCTCTGTAATCTTCTCAGTGGTTTCTCCTGCTGAGACCAGGAAAGATCTTCGGAAATATGCACGCCCAAGAAATTTAAGTTTCTGATCCTTTCCACCATCGTTCCGTTGATATAAACGGGATTGTGGATCCCTATCCTACCCCTTCCAAAGTCCACAATCAGTTCCTTGGTTTTGCTGGTGTTGAGAGCCAGGTTGTCGTGCTGGCACCATTTGGTCAATCAGTCGATCTCACTTCTATACTTTGACTCATCACCATCAGTGATTCGTCCCACAACAGTGGTGTCGTCAGCGAACTTGATGATTGAGTTTGCACAGTCATGAGTATAGAGTGAGATGCTGGTTTATACCAAAGAAAGACAAAGTGCTGGAATAACTCAGCAGGTCAAGCAGCATCTCTGGAGAAAGAGCATGGATGACGTTTCAGGTCGGGACCCTTCTTCACTAAAATGTCACTATGTCACTTTACCAGCAAATATGCAATACTTTGGTTCTGCAACTTGTAACCAATTCAGAAAATAATTTTGCACTAAATCGATTCTCAAATAATCATATCCATTGACAGTACATATTCCCACATACATCCTTTTATCGTCCCTATTGTTAGGCTTCCAAACATATGGCACAATAATATTTAACTTATTATTTGGGAAGAAAATAACATTTACTCCAAGTACCAGCTGCAACTCCAAAGCTGCCAGCTGGCAAGTATGCTATCATTTTCAAAATGGAATTATACAAACTGTTCATCATCTTAGTTTCCTTTATCTATTCACAATCGTTATTGTGATTGACAGATTTTACTGTAGCTTTGAAATACTTCTGCCGTCACTGCACTCTTTAAAAAAAATATTACACACGGCAATAAATATGAATGGCAAACAAAGATGGGGGGGGTATCCACAAAATGTAGTTAAAAATCACAACTGTCTTTCAAATTCTGACAAGACATAAAAGTATTGAAAGCACATTTCCCACTATGAAAAATGCATTGTTTTTAAGTTAATAATGCAATATAATCATTTCAAATGTATATCCAATCTTTTAATCAGATCAGAATTCTGATGCCAACACATTACAAATTTACTTTTTGTATATATACCTAATTATCAAACAAAAATTATGATCGTCTCAGTTACAAAATAGCCTACTTGGGTATTCAACTAATATTTATTAAAACTTACTTGAACTTCAGCGTATCTGGATCCCACTGCCAAAAACAAACGCTCCCATCAGACCCGGTAGAAGCCATGTATCGAACTGAACCTTTACTCATTGGACCAAACTGGAAAATTGACAAGAGGAGCATCAATATATATATTTACATCAGATTCTGATGAACATTTGAGAAAATAATTTCTGAAATTAACCATTAAGGTAAAGATAAAACAAATATGTAATTACATACCAATTTTTACAAATCATTCTAATCATACCTATACATTAGGCTCAAACAAAACATCAACCATATTCATTTGGTTTAATATAGCTACAACAAATAAATACTTAATTTTAAATGCCAACTTCTTCTGGTCTTAAAAATAATTTTGATTACCTATTTATCTGCTTATGTAGTATTCATTCACCCATTTACACTAAGTTAGATGGTGGCCATGAATGAACTTTCAAAAAAATAATGGAAATACTCAATGAATTCCACCTAACCGCACCCAATGCCCATATCCATACAATGAAAAACCCTCTCTCCAGAGATTCTGCCTGTCCCGATAAGTTACTCCAGCATTTGTGTCTACCTTCAATGAAACAACAACCTTCCCAATTGGATTTCTAATGCTAAATTCTGAATTCTCAAAACCATGTAAGAATCACACCATCGATTTTATATTGCAAAAGGGCCATATCTTAATAGAAATAATCAAACATTGAAAGATACAATAATCCATTAGCAGATCGTAAAGTAACTTTCAGATTTGTCACTAGTTTTTCTGACAAGAATCTTCAGCCCTTACATATTTTATACATCAAGGCATTTGAAAATCACATCTTTACTACGACCAGTTTACATTATGAAGGGGAAAGTGTGTGACATACCTATTTTCAATTACAGAATGCAATTTTAGACTCCTTTGCTGTCAATTATTTTTCTGAACTGACTTAATTGAAAAAAAAAAAATGGAGGCAGAATAAACCAGAGTTTTAAACATGCATAAACATGGTTCTGTTTTGTGTAAACACAAGGCAAGTTTTTTCAGTGTTCACTTATTGAAATCAGCTTTTTAAAATTTGGGGTATTGCAGGAGCATTTTGTGTAATTTTGCTATAGGCTTAATGAAAAACTTCAGGACATTAAAAGAATTATGGCAGAATGAAGAAGAGAGCAAAAGCAATTTGAAAACATGCTCATCAAAAATTTAAACAAGAGTTTTCAAGACTTTATAAGTTTTATACTTTTATCAGGTTACCTGCAAGGAGGTAATGGATCCTGTGTGACCTTGTAGCACAGCCACTGGGGCGCAGGTTCTCAAGCACCAAACACGAATAAGTTTGTCACAACTGCCAGCAGCTAACATAGAGTTCTCGTAATTCACAGCCATATCAGAAATTTCAGTGGAGTGGCCACGCAAGGTGGAGAGTAATCGGCCAGTGTGTGTGGCCCAAATCTTCACGAGACAATCGTCAGAGCCCTGGAAGGTAATCATCAATTAAGGTGTTGCCATATAATTTCCTGAAGATTGTAGCCTTCCATCTACTATTTACCTCAATTAATTTTCCACTCTTCAATTTAACCTAAACAAATTCAGTAATTCTGACCAACTATATCCAACAATCTGGAATTTGCAATACCAAAATCAATTATTTGGGACAGATTCAAAATTAATTTTGATAAACTTGTTTTTGGCTATGATGGCACCAGAGACTGGTGCCATTTATGAAGCTCGTATTTTAAACAGTTAAAATAACCTTATGAGAGTTTTTCCTTATTAACTATCTGTCCCCGACAAAGTCTCTCGACAATCATAGCGAACAAAAGAAACTCTCAGAACTATTAATTTTTATTAGACACGATGCACCTGGCACAGCTCTGAATACAGACAAGAGTGAAACATGAAGCACTTAAGAAAAGAGAATGCACAAGTAATTTGAGGAGGCCAAGGACCTTTTTCAGGACTGTCTTCAGTCGGTGCGGCATAATGGTGCAGCGGTAAAACTGCTGCCTCACAGCACCAGAGACCTGTCATGCGGAGTTTGTATGTTCTCCCTGTGACCTTGTGCGCTTTCTCCGGGTGCTGCAGGTAGTGGTACAAAATATTCAATGCAGTCCAAAATATTATTTTCCTTTGGTCTGATAACATCTGGCATCAAAGCTGTAAACACTGCTCACTAAAATGTCATTCCATTTGAAATGTACTCAATATTTCCAATTATTAAGAGAACAAAATTTAAAGCGATGCACAACATAAATTGGATCACACAAAGCTGCACTTACTGTAAAGATCCTGTGACCTGTGCGATCAAAAGCAACACAATACACAGAAGACAGATGTCCAAGTATCCTGCGATGCATCTTTATATGCTGATATGTGCTGGTTGGAAAAACTGAACCAAAGCGTCCACTTCCTGTCATCTGTCTGCCACGGACATTTTCCACTGAAATAATAATTTTGCACCAGGATGAATATTTTAAGAAATCTCTGGTCACATATAGTTTCAAAGCAGCACAATACTGATCCCACACTTACCAACGCTAGGTGGATTCCCATAACGAATAGGCATTTCTGGTGGTCTCCCTCTGTGAAGAGTTGCAAAAGCTGAGCCTCTCCATACTATCTGTTTACAATCTTAAACAAGAAAAAGAGTGAAATTATTCATAAATTAATCCAAAAGTAAGAGCACTGTGAACATTTGATTAAGGCTGACATTTATCAGGGTCAAAAGTATGACAAGCAGGTACAACACTGCTGTAGGAAAATGGCTGAAACAATCAGTACAAATGGATTACATTAGAAAATTCAGTAATACAACCATACCAGTCAGAAATTTTGAAATACTTACACCTCCATTTACATAATTGTAAACCTAATCAATCCATTTTATTCGTCACTTGCACATAAAGTGCATGTGAGATGAATTTGCTTTACTTTACTTTTTTTTTTAAAGTAACATTTACTTTGCACCGTACATTCACAAATGTGTTCCCAAATTCTGCTCCGATTCCACTTGCAAGTTTGCTGATGACACCACCATAGTGGGTTGGATCACAAACAATGGTGAGATGGATAGCAATATGGAGATAGGAAATACAGATGCACCATAGAAAACATTATATCACGATGCATTGCAGCTTGGTATGGCAAGCCGAAGATGACAAAGAATTGCAGACAGCTGTAGACACAACCTAGTCCATCGTGGAAACCAGCTATTTTCACAATTAATTTTGCAAAATGTTCTATTTTTTGCTGCGCTTCATCCATGTTGACTGCACAACCAAACTTTTTTTTTTTTTTCCAGATACCACTTCTTGAATAATATGCCAGTTTTTCTTCCCCATTACTAATATCAGACTAATAGGTCTATATTTTGAATTTCCCTTTCTCTCCTATCATAAACACTGGATTTGTGTTCAAATCTGTGGCAACAATTCTAGAAAATAGAATTAAAGCATTAAAAATTCCAGTAATACATTAGAAAACCATTAAAGATAATTCATCATTTCAAAATGAAAAGAAAGTACCTGAACATCCTAACACTAGACATTTATTGCAAGATATCATGGTTGATGTCATGAAGTCACAGAAAAATAACGACCAATATGCCCAGTGGTAAATAAATTGCAGTGTGACACTTTTAAACTAGGGCCTGGATTTTGCAGTCAGCTGAAGGTAACAATGTGCAGTTAATCTTGGGGAAAAGAAGATATCCACAAATCTCAGTAATCACTGCCACAGACTCCACTTTTCCCAATGTCTATTGGAAATGGCAAAATAAATTCTGAGTACTCAAGCTGGCTAAGCAAGAAGATCATAGAAACGTAGAAAATAGGTGCAAGAGGCCACCATTTGGCCCTTTGAGCCAGTACCGCCATTCATTGTGATCATGGCTGATCATCCACAACAGACAGATGATCAGCCTGCCTTCCCCCCTTTTCCTTGATTCAGCTTGCCCCGAGAGCTCTATCTAACTCTCTTTTAAATTCATCCAGTGAATTGGCCTCTACTGCCTTCTGTGGCAGAGAATTCCACAAATTCACAACTCTCTGGGTGAAAACGTTTTTTCTCATCTGTTTTAAATGTTTTCCCCTATATTCTTAGACTGTGGCCCCTGGTTCTGGACTCCCTCAACATTGGGAACATTAGTCCTGCATCTAGCTTGTCCAGTCCTTATATAATTCTATACGTTTCTATAAGATCCCCTTCTCATCCTTCTAAATTCCAGTGAATACAAGCCCAGTCTTTTCAATCTTTCCTCATATGACAGTCCCGTCATCCCAGGGATTAACCTCGTGAACCTACGCTGCACTGCCTCAAGACCAAGGAAGTCCTTCCTCAAATTAGGAGACCCAAACTGCACACAATACTCCAGATGTGGTCTCACCAGGGCCCTGTACAACTGCAGAAAGACCTATTTACTCCTTTACTCAAATCCTCTCGTTATGAAGACCAACATGCCATTAGCTTTCTTCACTGCCTGCTGTACCTGTATGTTTACATTCAGTCTTCTTCTTCTTGCGAATGAAACATAAACCAAAGGAATAGTTAGATCTCAAGCCGGGTGTTGAGCAGCTAGGTTGTCTCTGCGTCAATGTCTGCCAGGTCCTGAACTCCATTTGGTGGGTGGTAGAGCTGGCACCAAGAGATGACATGGTTGGCTGTCTGTTGTTCTGCTCTGCTTTCACAGGCTGGGCTCTGGCAGAGTCTCCATCTCCACATGCAGGCATTGAAACGCCCAACTCCAGTACAAAGTCTTTTGAGCTTCACCCATGCTCCTCTGGGGAGGTCAGACCATGGACAGCTTTTATCTGGTGAAGAGATGTAGCTGTGTAATGGAGATGAGATTGCCTTCCACTCCTGTGACCACTTGGTGGCTATCCAGTGTGCTTTTGTCACAGTTGGCTGGATGGATGCTAGGAGTTGTTTTCCATGTGGAGCAAAGGGGTGACGGGACTTCAGTCGGGGTGGCCTCTGCTCTCTGCTGATAGCCTGATGGAGGAGGTGATCTGGGTCCATGGCACGACGAGATAGTGCCAGAGTTGTTGCTTGCCTTCGGATCCCTACAGGCTGAATGCCTGCAAGTATAGGGAGCTGCTCGACTGGAGTAGGTTGAAGGCACCCAATGATGGTTCGCAAGGTGCTCGTATCTGTCTCGTGTCTGGCGAGTATGTCTACCTCTACTCCATACTGGGGCACAGTACTCAAGAGCCAAGGCAGGGGTGCGAAGAGTTGATGGACTGGCTCCCCAACTTGTTCCTGCCAGGCGACGGATGAGGCCACTACGTGCCATGACCTTGTCGCGGAGACCAGCCAGGTGTTGACGAAATGTAACGACCTGTCCATCCAGCTTTACGCCGAGGTAAGTGGGTGTTTGTTGGAAGTCCAAGCGCCTGTTGTTAACGGAGACAGCTAGCTCTCGCTTAGCTTCCCTGTTGTTTAGATGGAATGCTGTTGACACCGTTTTGCCTCTGCTCAGCTTTAGACACTTTACTTTTAACTTTTACTTTCAGTGACTGATGTACAAGGACAGACACCCAGGTCTCGTTGCACTTTCCCTTTTCCCAATCTAATAATTTCCTGATCAAAGGACTTTCACCAACGGCAAGCCTTCATAACGTAATATTTTTAAGCTTTTGTTTTGCCACTATCTACCCAAACAAATTTGATTTGTTCCATATGTTAAGATGCTATAAGACTTTAAGATATAGTTAAGAAATAAATCATTATCTACTTAATTTATTGCACACACATCTCAAATCAGTTTTAAAAAACACGGAACTGGTTAAGCAATCATTTTGCTAGTAAAAACACAATGGATAAAAGCATTACATTTTTTCAATTGCTTTATAGAATAATAAATCAAAAATACCTTGTCAAGATTATCTGGAATTATGCTGGAGAATGATACAAAATAATCAGCATGTGGAGTATGGGGCAAATATTGACAGAAACCTAGATTTCTTAATTAAACCGCATTTCTATAAACTCAGTGTTGTTTTGTAAAAAACTAACTGCAAAATCTGGACCATAGCTTCCCTAATATCACACTAGTGTGTCCCTTGTGGAAGGACAAAATATAAAACTATACTGCAAATTCTGAAGGATACACAGTAAAGCTCATTATTTAAAAAAATTATTAACTTTACCAGATGAGCAAAACAAGGTAAATAAAATGCAGAATTTTATTTGTCGAAACAATTTATTTTAGAAAATCTACAACGCTGCACAATTGCTAACATGTTCTGAAACATGATCTAAAAATTGTTTCATGGAAAAGATATTATCTTCATGCAATAACATAGGTTACGATAAATTAGATAGCTTTAAAAAAAATCCAAAACCATAAATTGCTCTAAATGCCCAATAATTATAGCTCTGGTGAAAATAAGAAACAGCAATGAGACAGACAGAACTTGAGACAGTCAGCCATTTCACTGAATAGTGGAATATTCTTGAGGGGTTGCAAGCTCCCCAGCTATTTCTAATTCCTGTTAGTCAGTTTAAAACAACCATCAAATTCTACAGTGACAAGCAGACAAAAGAAATGTAGCTTTTCGAAAAATTGCAGGATAGTCAAACATGCAAAGGGTGTAAAACTCCCTAATTTTTAAAGTGACAGGGGAGTGAAAAAAAGGTCATTATTAAAATTGTGATTTGTTCAGTTCTACGCGTACATAAATAATCACACATTTATCCCCCGGTGGATTGTGTGCCCTGCATCACATTCGTGACAAAGTCCCACCATTTATTTATTTGCCTCTGTACTACGCAATTTGAGATATGCAATAGGAAAAACATATCACATGTGGTTAAAGTGCACAGTCAGATTTTATTAAAGGACATTTTTATACATTTTGGTTTCACCATGTACAAATTACAGCTGCGTTTATCCAGTCCCCAAATTTCAGGGCATCATAATGTTTGGGACATATGGCTTCACAGACATTTGTAATTGCTCAGGTGTGTTTAAATGCTTCCTTAATTCAGGGATAAGAGAGCTTTCAGCACCTCGTCTTTCCTCCAGTCTTTCTGTCACCTTTGGAAACTTTTATTGCTGTTTATCAACATGAGGACCAAAGTTGTGCCAATGAAACTCAAAGAAGCCATTATTAGACTGAGAAACAAGAATGAAACTGTTGGAGACGTCAGCCAAACTTTAGGCTTACTAAAATTAACTGTTTGGAACATAATTAAGAAGAAAGAGAGCACTGGTGAGCTTACTAATCGCAAGGAAGCTAATCACCAAGGAAGACCTCCACAGGTGATGACAGAAGAATTTTCTCTGTAATAAATAGAAATCCCCAAACACCTGTCCGACAGATCCGAAACACTCTTCAGGATTCAGGTGCGGATTTGTCAATGACCACTGTCCACTAGAAGACTTCATGAACAGAAATACAGGCCAGGGGCCGCAGAGCGTTTTTGAAAGTGGGGGGGGCTGAGCGATCATTGATCACCGGCCTCGGGGGGAGGGGAACTTTGATGTATTAGTGTTTTAGTGCATTGAGGAAGTATGATTTCAATGTTTTTTGTTTGAAGTATTTTTAACATAATGTAGAGCCTACATGAGAGATAGGAGCAGGTGATTATTATAGCAATGTTACAAAATTTTGAGATTTTAAAAATCAAGTCTGCAATTTATCCCATCAGATAAAGCATAACAATAAGTTTAATTTGACACCAAATTCACTTTCATATCTCATGTATTAAAAAAGTTATGGCCATTTTCATACTCGGAAATTAGCATCTTGTTCCCTATTGATTTTCAATGGACATTACAAAAAAGCTGTGATCTTGGATAGTCAAAAGCCCATTTCTTAAGGAAAGATTAACATTTTTAAATAGCCTAAGTGTCCAAAGATTATTCACAAATAATTCACAATATAACATGATTTTTATATCTAATTTACATTAATTTATAGGCCAAATGGAAGGAATTTAGTGTTCAATTGCTGTAAATAAATGCCCATTTAAATCGGCTTTCTAGTGGGTTCCTGTGAACGCGCTGGTTTAGAACGTTCACATCGCGCTGGATTAGTGCCCTCAAATGCCGAGAAAAATACTGCGGGATATAAAAAGCCCAAAATGAACTACTCGCTATAGATAACTTTATATACAGGGTTATATACATGCCCCATTTAATGTAAAAATAAGGTACATACCTTTAATTGTTTGCTTTATAAAACCCTGGGGCTGCGAGAGGTTGCGGAGTGAGACAGTAATTTTAAAACTATTATAACTATTATTCGAGGCCTATAAAAACTAATAATACCTTTTGCGACCGGGTCTTGCAGCGATTTTTCGTTAATGATTTACTAGGCTGAACATCTGCGATTGGAACAGCCTAATAAAAATCGCGTTTTAAACCCGCCCCCTCCAAACAGCGCCAAAATCGTGGACATGGCTTTGGGCAGATTCCCAATGACGATTCAGGTAGGTTTTGTAACATACCTAATTATTATTTTTGTTATTGCTCGACCTCCAAAAGCTGGGAGATAATAATAGGCAATGCCGCACCTCAAAAAATGGGGGGGGGGTTGAGAGATATATCCCCCCCAAATGTGGGGGGATATATCCCCCACCTACCTGGGACACCGGTCGCCGGGTACCAGCTATCAGGGGAATCGGTTACTGGGGGGCCCGGGCGACAGGCCACTGAGGTACTGGTTACCGGGCACCCGTGCCCGCTCCGTTTATCGCTGAAGATTAACTTATATCAGAGTGATGGCAAGAGCAAAGTATAGAGGAGAGAAGGAACTGCCCAAGATCTAAAGAATACCACTTCATCTGTGAAAAACGGTGGTGGGGGTGTTATGGCCTGGGATGTATGGCTGCTGAATGTACTGGCTCACTTATCATCATTGATGATACAACTGCTGATGGTAGTAACATAATGAATTCTGAAGTGTATAGACAGAATTCCTCCTCATAGGCTCCAAAGCCACACTCAGCAAAATCAATAGCCCCACTCTCACCATCGACGGCACCACTGTCTCCCCATCTCCCCAGGCCCGCAACCTTGGCGTGATCTTTGATTCCACCCTCTTCCTTGAGCCTCACATCCGCCATGTCATTAAAACCTCCTTCTTTCATCTCCGCAACATCGCCAAACTCAGACCCTCTCTCACACCTCCCGCTGCTGAAAGACTCATCCATGCCTTCATCTCCTCCTGACTGGACTACTGCAACTCACTTCTCCTTGGCATCAGCTCCACCTACATCAACCGACTCCAACTGGTCCAGAACGCAGCCGCCCGACTCATCACCCACACCAAATCCTGGCATCACATCACTCCAGTCCTCAAACAACTTCACTGGCTTCCCGTCTCCCACCGGATCAACTACAAAATCCTGATCCTCACCTACAAAGCCCTCCACCATCTGTCCCCCCCCCCCCATCTCACTGACATCCTCTCCCCTACCAACCCTCACGGTCCCTCAGATCCACATCAGCCGGTCTCCTCTCCATCCACAAGTCCAACCTCCGCAGTTTTGGGGACAGAGCCTTCTCCAGGGCAGCTCCCAGGCTCTGGAACTCCCTCCCCCAACTGATCCGCAATTCCGTGTCCCTCACCATCTTCCAGTCCGGCCTCAAGACCCATCTCTTCACCTCTGCCTATCCTTAGCCCCACGTCCCCCTCCCTTTTCATATGTGCATTAATTGCCTCATATTGTGTTTTGTATTGAATTCTGTCTTTACTTTGTGTACTAGTCATGTCTCTACTATTTATTTCATTCCCCTTACATGTTTTTCCTCCACCTGCTAAATTTTTGTAAGGTGTCCTTGAGACTCTTGAAAGGCACCCATAAATAAAATGTATTATTATTATTATTATTATTATTATCAGCTCAAATGCCTCAAAACTCATTGGCCGGCAAGATTCCATGGTGCATTCTACTACAAGACAATGATCCCAAACATACTGCTAAAGCAACAAAGGAGTTTTTCAAAGCTAAAAAATGGTAAATTCTTGAGTGGCCAAGTCAATCACCCGATCTGAACCCAATTGAGCATGGCTTTTATATGCTGAAGAGAAAACTGACGAGGACTATCCCCGAAAATAAGCGTGCAATACAGGCCTGGCAGAGCATCAGCAGAGAAGACACCCAGCAACTGGTGATGTCCATGAATCGCAGACTTTAACCAGTCATTGAATGCAAAGGATATGCAACAAAATACTAAACATGACTACTTCGATTTACATGACATTGCCATGTCCCAAACATTATGGTGCCCTGAAATGGCAAATCCCCCCCATGTTTTGTGAAACATGTTGCAGAAAACCACCACCACAGCCTCCGAAGTCAGCCACCACAGCCTCCGAAGATGGTAAGTCCACAGGCTCTACGACTGGAGCGCTCAAGATCAATTCCAGTTGGAGGCCGCCAGCTCCTAGAATCTAGCAGCCCGGGACTAGCTGCAGTTCCCAGGGCAACTCGTCTGCCCCGGGACTGGCTGTAGCGCCCAGGTCGGCTCGCCTGCCCCACACTCCAAAGTCGTGCAGGTTTGTAGGTTAAGTGCTTCGGTAAAGTGTAAATTGTCCCTAGTGTGTCGGATGGTGCTAGTGTACGGGGTGATTGCTGGTCGGTGCGCAAACGGTGGGCCAAAGGACCTGCAGTTCCCAGGTCGTCTGTGCGCCCAGGTCGGCTCGCCTGCCCCGGGAATGGCCGCAGTTCCTAGGTCGCGAAAACTAAAAGGAAAAAATAAAAACACCTGCAGGCTACGGACCGGAACCAGCCCGTGGGCCATAGGTCGCCGATCCCTGTCCGAGATGTCAGGCCTCATTGTGTCCCCCCTCCCCATGTTTTAAAAGCGATTTCCGCCTATGATTTATGGAAGTACACAAGAGAATCATAACTTCCATTTCAATTGTTGGGTGGATGCAGCAGTGGGAAAATAGATAAAAATAAACAATTACAATTTCTACTCCAGATTGAATTGAATTGAATTTCCTTTATTGTCATGCAGACCTTTCAGTCTGAACGAAATTTCGTGATTTCATGCTAGAAATAAACAAACTTCAAGAACCATGAAGTGACAAAGTGGTATAGGCAACAGTTTGGCCTATCTTGCCTCTGCTGGATTCCCTACTTTTTCCTCACAAGCCAGTATTTACTTTCCCATCAAAATTTATTATATCAGGATGTTTTAATTAATTTCCTCTTTTGGTCTGTGCTGAAAAATAAACAGTCAAACTTACATTCTTCCACTGAAAACATCTCAATTGAAGCTAATTTTACCTGTTTCCTCTGCAGTTCAAGTCTTAACACAATTTAATATTATGTCCATACGTTGAATTTGGCCATTTTAAGCAATTATTCTAAACCTGCATACTGTGGTAATAGTGTAGACACAAGGAACTGCAGAGGCTGACTTCCAAAAACTAGACACAAACTGCTGGAGTAACTTAGAGGGTCAGGCAGCATGCCTGGAGAATATGGATAGGTGACATGACGTGTCGGGACCCTACTTGAGCCTGAACAATGTTCCCAACCTCAAATGTCACCTAGCCATGTTCTCCAGGGATGCTGCCTTACCCGCTGAGTTACTCCAGCACTTTGTGTCTTACTCTGGTAATAGATCAGGCTGACACTGAGAACAGGTTCTTTTTAGCTGAATTAAAGTCCTTCATGATCTTTAATCCCTATATTTATATCTTCCCTGTGGCTTCACAGCTTTAAGAATTAAAAACTCCAGTTTCTCTGGTCTCTCCATAAATCGGCATCCATAGTATCATTTGCAGAAATCTATCTATACCTCATCAATTCTTGGAACAGTGCAATGCCAAGAATTGCCCAAATTACCTCTGAAGTTTAACATCAGTGTTTGTAAACATGATAACTTCCTCGATTTTGCACACAATAGAGTAATTTATCCATTGTCCAAGGAAGGATTGGCATCTATGGCCAATGGACAAATGGAAGCATGGTTGTATGTTACTGAATGTGACACAGTAAAGTAGCCAATTGATCCTCAGCTAGAATTTAACTAATTTTAAACAAATTTGCAGCCTATTATGGGCGACCCCAAGTTACAGCTCTTCGGTTAGACAAGTGGATGTTGACCCTTACACAATTCACAAATAACTAACAAAAATTTGAGATACAAAATATATTCCACAATCACCAAATCTGTGAAAAGACTAAGGAACAAACAATAATTTTCAACTTGCATTCTTTGATTCATCCATAGATTTTGCAACTTTGTATTACAGAAAATTGTGGACCATTTTCCAAGAATGCAGCACCACCACTGTCACCCCCCCCCCCCCGTAAATTTGGGGTCACCTGTATTATTCATTTTTCCTCAGCAACTGAACTATCCAAAAACCCATCATGAACAGTTCATGAGGTCCATTACCTTTTGCAGTTCGAAGTAGCGATTGTCGCCCAGCTCCAAGAAGGGACTGTACTCCAGACACACTTGGAGGAATTTCCTTATCCAGCAATGTGCCAATTCGTTGGCATATCCGCAACAGATAATCAGGGGGCACATGGCGATTTGATAAAACCTGTAATAACACAAAAGAATCGTCTCCAGTTTCATTGTTTCATTCAAGGTTGCGTGGGAAAACCTCAGTAGAACACAATTTTAGTGTAGCTGCTAGTTTACACAAAGGGTAGCAGGAACATACAGCAGACAACAAGAAAATAATCAACTCTAAAATCCCTGTCAGCGTTCAGCAACATGATCTGAAAAAATCTTATTTTTGACTGTTCAGCTGAAACTTCAGCGTAAATTTTCATACGACATTGGAGATCTTTTGAGTTGTCAGAGCAATCTCATCAATCTCATTGCCATGTATTTTCCTGTAATCTATTCATTCTCACGTGTTCATCAACTCCATCTCAATCGTCTAAAATCCCATCTACATTAGGTGATTTACCGCAACCAACTAACCTACCAATCATCAATTGGGATACAAGAAAAACTGGAGCATCCAGGGGAAACCTAATCAATCACAGGGAGGATGTGTAAACTCCACACAGCCAGCCCTGCACGTCAGGATTAAACCCAGGGCTGGTGAGGCTGCAACACTATACCACGTAGAAAAAATATATTTTCAAAATGTAAAATTTTCACTTTAAAATGTTAGCGTTTTATTTACCATACATTAGCTTTGTACATTCAACATTTCAGAGAAAATGTAAGCAAGGAAGATCAGAAATATTGAGATGACCCAGGACAGTAATAAAGAGAAATTGGGAAAATGAAAACATTGGTTCATGTTATTATCTGATGGATAATTGTAAGTATCTGTTTAAAATCAAGACACTGCTTCCAAATTAAGACCATAGCAATTGAACAACATATCAACATTTAGATGGAAAGGCAGGTTGACATTAATGTCCCTGACCTTCATTCCAAGGATCATTTAAATCAAACCAAAATGCTGGGAAAAAGGAGCACTAAAGACAGCATTGCTGGAGAACTACCGGTTAAAAAAAAGACAAAGTGTTGGAGCAATTTAGTGGGTCAGTCAGCATCCTTGGAGAAAATGAATAGGTGATGCTTCGGGACAGAACCCTTCTTCAGACTGTGCTCTCCAGGGATGTTGCCTGACCCGCTGAGTTACTCGAGCACCTAATATCTTTTTTTGTAAACGTGCATACATGGTTTCTTGTTTCTAATTTTTCAAGTCCATACCTTACATCAGAAACCTTTTTGTTAAGTTCTGATGAAAGATTGTGGGCACATTAGCCTTTCCCATTCCAGAGATGCTACCTGTTTTACCCTTTCCAGCATTTTTTAATCTTTCCAACTTTAGCATCTGTCGAATCAGGAAAATAGGCCCCTTGAACGAACTTGCCCATGCCAACCAAGATGCCCCATTAACAGTAGCCCCACCTGCCTCGTTTGGCCCATATCCTTCTAAACCTTACAGTATCTATCGATAAAATGGACAGGTAACGTTTTGGGTCATGACCCTTCTCCAGACTGCTTTTAGTAGGGAGGATGGGGAGGGGAAAAAAACTTCTCTCCCTTACTAATCAGTCCGAAGGGTCCCAACCCGAAACGTCACCTATCCATTTTCTCCAGAGTATCTGCATGATCTGCACGAGTTGCTTTGGGACAAACCAGCATCCGCAGATCTTTTTATTAGATCCTTCTAAACCTTTCCTATCTGTATTCCCCCCCCCCCTTCGAAACGTATCTGCCAGCAATGAATAACTATGTAATTTTATTTAAACGTGTCATTTAGCTTCCTCGCAAGAGAAACTCTGTCCACAATATTAAAAGGTGCCGAAATTTTGAAGCATGCGTAGCCAAAGGGACCAAATTTTTTCTCGTCGGCCAATCGGAGAGCTTGGCTCACCAAACTGAACAGACATTCTGTTGTTAAAGAAAGCGAACCTGCCATTGGGTCCTGGGTAATAACGTAGTGCTGACGCCTGAAGAATGATGTGTGCTAAACCACTCCCACTTTGAGAAAAGTGTAATAAATTTAGTTTCAATCATTTATCAGTTTTAACACCTTTTACCCCAAAATAACCCCCCAAAGTAAAAAAAAGAGGCAAACAGTTGCCTAATATCTCACACCTATGCAAATACCACTCACAAATATTAAATTATGAAAATAAAACATTTCAGCTTTTTATAATATCAATTATACAATATTAAAATTAAAAATCACTTACAAAGTTTTCATAGCTTCTGTGGTGCTCGTTACCTTCCCAGTCAAGACGCTTTGGGAGCAGCTGGAAGGGGGAAGGGAAAAATTATAAGGAGGAAAAAAGTAAAATGTCAAGTCTTTAAATATCCATCTCAGGTGATTTTTTTTTTAAACGAGAGAGGGGGGAAGAAAGAACCGTCAAATCAGATAGCATTGGAGTGACATAAGAGGCCGAACAGGAGCAGCAAACGGAGTAAAGCACAGAGAAGACGAGCTGAGCGGTCGCTGCCACCATCTCTCCGTCTACCCACCTCTTTTTCCTCCAGCTCTCGCACCAAGACCTGCCAAAAGAGACGGAGAATATTTTATCCGTCGGCATACATCAACTGAAGGTGGCTGTCCTGTTGTTGAAGTTATGAAATTGAAAGGAAAATCCACTCACCTCCGCCGACTTTCGGCAAGGACCGGCCGAGAGAAAGCGAGCGATTAGGAAGTAGAGCTCTGAGAGGAGGAGGGGGGGAAAGACAAGAGGTTCTTTATTCTTCAACAGCGTTGCTTTTTAAAAGAAACAAAAAACAATTGAAGTGTTTTAAGCTTCTTTTCTGTCGTGAACTCTTACCTGATTCTAATGGAGAGACTTTAGTAGAGGTAGCGGTTGTCTCGGCCATGTTTCCTTGTTTTTTAAAATATGTACTTGAATTTCAAAGATGGATTTTAATACGTGAGTCTTTGTTTGTAATTGTGTATATTTTTTGGATTTTTTTTCTCGCATATGTGTGCTTTTATATACAAAAAAGTGTCCCGCCGGTGTCTTGCTCAGCCCTGGGCCCGGCCGCCTCCAGTCTCTTTAATCAAGATTTTCGGACGCCATTGAGGGAGTGCTGAGGCCGCCCTCAGTCGGCCGTACACATGCGCGGGAGGGGAAAAGAGTCCCAGGCATCAGTGACGGGGTTGGGGGAGGGTGTAAGTTAAAATGTAATACGTAAAACCCAGCAGCGTCTGCAGAGGAAACGGGTGCCACTTTTGGTTTTGGGGTGATAGTAAGCACTAAAGACGAGAACAATCGCAGCCTCCGTGTTGATGCAGGAAACACACTGCTTTTGTTCGGGAAGGTTTAGTGAGGAAGGGTGAATAAAATGGAGTCGAGCGGCTTATATCGATCCGCTGCCGCCTTCCTGTCACGTCATCGCAAGATGGCGGCGCCGGGCCAACGGCGGTTAGAATTCACCTTTTCAAAAGGCTGTTCGCTGGCCTTGGTCATCATCCATTCTATTTTATCTCTACAAGTAAGAAACTAAACTAAATGAAGGCCCCGATGCATTGGATAGGAGCAGAAATAACGCTGAATTACAGTCGTTAAATTATATTCTATTAACAGTGGAGTTAAGTTCCTTGCAATCTTCTCCGACCTGTCACATTTCAAATTACAAAACATTTCCTAGGTGTGTAATTGAATGAAAGTAAATTTATTGTGTACTATAATATTATTTTCTCTCCAAATAGCGAGGAACATTTCAGATCCAACATGTACTTCTGCTCCTATCCAATGCATCGGGGCCTTCATTGTTTGACAATGTCACTCGTAATCAAAGGTCTTCCTGTTCCATCCTAACCTTCCCTGCTAGCTAGCTCGGGTCTCTATAAGGCACCTAAGTGATCAAAAAATAATCCTCCTCTAAGGATATGTTTTAGTTTGTAATCGAGATTATAATTATCATTTATAAAATAACAAGTACTTGCAACAATTTCAATTTTCTGATGATGACTTCAATAAAGTTCTTCTGAATTCTAATACTTGTTTAACTAATTTTGACTAATTTTAGTTGTGGAATAATTGTAACAATATTACAAATCTGCATGCCCAAACCAAGAAATGATCAGTGCTTTAAATTCATTTATCATTTAGAATGTTTAACCATGTTGATTCAGAGGCATCTTAAATATGGATGCATGGTATTATTTAATGTAGCATGATAAAAATGTCAGTATATTCAACTTCCCCTGCTTATCCAATGATGTTAGCTCCAACACTATAGAAAGGAAAATTATCCGTGATCCTTTAAAGGTTTTGGTTAAACCTCAGTACCCCCTATACTTCAATGCTGCCAAGGGTTTGTATACCTTCCCCTTTTATTCATTCTCGGAAAGTGTAAGCCCTCATTCTTGCTCAGATTAAATCCCATCTGCCGTTTCTCTGCCTATTTCTGAAAATAGATTTTTTTTTTGTCCCTCTCTATACTTTGACATCCTAACTGTTCCCAACTACACCAATTTGGGTTGTGTCTGCAAACTTATAATCAACCCATACACATGTTGTGTCTATCTTCAGTTTGAACCAGCATCTGCAATTCCTTCCTGCACATTTTGTCTGCTCCACTGTAAAATCTCCTTAAGGTATGTCTACTTTGAGTTCTGCAACATCCTCTCGTGCTGCTCTCCCTCTGATCTATGTATCTCCCTCTCCCCAGACTTCAGTCTGAAGAAGAGACTCAAGTTCAAGTTACATTTATTGTCACATAATCCAATTGGTGCAGTGAAATTTGAGTCACCATGCAGCTCACAAATAAAATAAAAAGAACACAACACTAGAATTTAACATGAACATCCCTCACAGCAGAATCAACATTTCCCACTGTGAGGTAAGGCAATAAAGTTCAGACATCTTCCTCTTGTTCATCCGTGGTCGGGTCCTCTTTGAGCTTTCCGCAGTTGCCCCAACGGCAGCCCGATGGTTCAGACCCTCTCGCCGGGATGATTGAAGCACCGGCGTCGGAACGGAAGAACACTCTCAGTGGCTTGGAGTTCCGAATCGGCAACATCTTGCCGAAGACCGCGGCTCCGAAAGTCCACAGGCGGAGCTGGGCGGAGCTCCAACACTGGCGATCCTCGACGAAAGATCCCAGGCCTACGTGATGTAAAGGTCCCAGGCCTCCGCTATGTAAACAGGAAACAAGGAATGGGTGATGTGGAAGTTCCGCAGACCACAGCTCCACGGTGTTAAAGTCGGCAGGCCCTCCGGAGCTCCAACACGGCGATTCCCGGTAAGGAATCGCCCGCTCCGCGATGGAATTCAGTGCTGCGTCGATGCTGAAGCTCTGGCAGGTCTCCGGCAGGAAAGACCGCGCCAATCCAGATAGAAACATAGAAATTAGGTGCAGGAGTAGGCCATTCGGCCCTTCGAGATGGTAAGTGGCGAGGGGGGGTGAAGATGTGGCTCGGAGAAAAGACGCATCCTTGACCAGGTAGTGATTGGGAAACAGTTCCCCACTTCCCCTCCACATAAAAAAGACTAAAAGACCTCCAAAGACATACTTTTAGACAGACTAAAAATAACAAAAAGGGTGAAAGGGCGGACAGCTGTTGGCGAGGCTGCCACACTCAATGACTCGACCCGAAACATCACCCATTCCTTCTATCCAGAGATGCTGCCTGTCCCGTTGAGTTACTCCAGCATTTTCTGTCCATCTACATTTACATCCAAGTTGTTTATATTAATCACAAACGGATGATGCAAAAAAACTAATATTGTATAAAAGTTCAGTGAGAATAAAAAATATCTACATAGCAAATCCATGAGCATCGCAAGGAAAAAAGTGATTGATGTTTTGGGTAGATAGACACAAATAGCTGGAGTAATTCAGCAGGACTGGCAGCATCTCTGGAGAGAAGGAATGGGTGATGTTTCGGATCGAGACCCTTCTTCAGACTGGATAGGGAAAAGGGAAACAACAGATATAGATAGTGATGTGGATCAGATAAAGAACAATGAATGAAAGATATGTAAAAAAGTAACGATGATAAAGGAAACAGGCCATTCATTGGAAGCTGTTTGTAGGGTGAAAATGAGACGCTAGTGCGATTTGGGTGGGGGAGGGATAGAGAGGGAGGGAATGCCGGGGCTACCTGAAGTGAGAGAAATCAATATGCCACTGGGCTGTAAGCTGCCCAAGCGAAATGTGAGATGCTGTTTCTCCAATTTGTGTTTAGCCTCACACTGACAATGGAGGTGATCGAGGACAGAAAGGTCCGTGTAGGAATGGGAAAGAGAATTAAAGGGTCCAGCAACTGAGAACCTCCTCCAACTTCATCTGCTCTATCCATTGTTCAAGATGTGGACTTATACATCGGCAAGACCAAACGCAGGCTGGGCGATCGTTTCGTAGAACACCTTTGCTCAGCCGGCCTGAATAAACCTGATCTCCCGGTTAATTTCAAGTTTTCATGTGCCTAGTGTGTTGTGACTGTTGTCAGACCAATTTCCCTCCGGGCATGAATAACGTTTCATCGTATCGTATGACCATAGGAACTGATTTGTCAAGGAAATATGCAAAATG
This sequence comes from Leucoraja erinaceus, assembly GCF_028641065.1. NCBI lineage: Eukaryota > Metazoa > Chordata > Chondrichthyes > Rajiformes > Rajidae > Leucoraja > Leucoraja erinaceus. The sequence goes on from NC_073389.1 coordinate 48,009,542, forward strand.
CTGGAGTAAATCAGAATGTCAGGCAGCATCCCTGGAGGACATCGATTTCTGACATGACATTTCTGGTCAGGATTCTTCTTCAGACTGTTTGGGATGGGAGGAAAGAAAGCTACTGTGCCCTCCATAATGTTTGGGACGAACACCTGTCATTTATTTATTTGCCTCTGTACGCCATAATTTGAGATTTGTAATAGACAAAAATCACACGTGGTTAAAGTGCACATTGTCAGATTTTATTAAAGGCCATTTTTATACATTTGGTTTCATCATGTAGAAATTACAGCAGTATTTATACATAGTCCCCCCATTTCAGGGTACCATAATGTTTGGGACATGTGGCTTCACAGGTGTTTGTAATTGCTCAGGTGTGTTTAATTGCCTCCTTCATGCACGTATAGTGAGCTCTCAGCACCTAGTCTTTCCATCACCTTGGAAATTTTTATCGCTATTTATCAACATGGGGACCAAAGTTGTGCCATGAAAGTCAAAGAAGCCATTATGAGACTGAGAAACAAGAATAAAACTGTTAGAGACATCAGCCAAACCGCCGGCTTACCAAAAACAACTGTTTGGAACATCATTAAGTGGGAATGATACAAAATTTTGAGATTTTAAAAATTAAGTCTGCAATTTATCCCATCAGATAAAGCATAGAAAGAAGTTTAATTTGACACCTAATTCGCTTTCATGTCTTCAGTATTAAAAAAAGTTATGGCCATTTTCATACTCGGAAATTAGCATCTTGTTCCCTATTGTTTTTCCATTGACTTAACACAAAAGCTGTGATCGAGGACATTCAAAAGCACATAACTTTCTTAAAAATTAAGAGAACTGAAATACATTTTCAGTTATTATAGATTGAAGCATTCTGAAACAAATATGAAACAATCTTACTTGGATGACCTGAAATTAAAGCATATAATTAGTTAGTTACCTAATTGCAGCTAATTACAAAATTCAATTACTAGATCTAAACATCTATCCATTTCTTTAGAAGCGGTTAACATTTTTAAATAGCCTAAGTGTCCAAATAACATTCACACAAGAATTCACAATATAACATGATTTTAAAATCTCATTGTCATGAATTTATAGGCCAAATGGAAGGAATTTAGTGTTTAATACCTGTAAATTAATGGCCATTTTAATCATCTTGCGAGTGGGATTTTGTGGAACGCGATCGATTGGAACGTTGAGGTTGTGGTGAATTTAAACCCCATATCGGCAGGAAAAACACTGCTGGTTCGTATGGGGCCTAAATCACCTTTTTGCAACGTCAAATTTGGATTAAGGTAATCCTAACAAGCACGTTTATATGTAAAACTAGACAAAGTGGGACCCGTTGGGTCCCATGTTCACACGGGAGGGCTGGTCTCCTGACGCAATATTCCACCTCTCCACCAATTCCAATATTGGTGGCCAGTGGGGGGGCTTTCTGGAGCGCTGGTATGGGTTCTTGGGGTGGCAGCTCAGTCCCTCAAGCCTGATTTGCTGGCAGCTCACTCACGGCTGGTGGGCTGGCAGTTGACTCATGGCTATTTCTTGAAATTCCATTTCAAGCAGGGTGCAAGGCCACCAAATTCAAATCCATTTTCCTCCCATTTCAAGCAGGGTGCAAGGCCACCAAATTCAAATCCATTTTCCTCCCATTTCAAGCAGGGTGCAAGGCCACCAAATTCAAGTGCAGTTTCTTACCACTTTGAGCAGGGTGCAAGGCCACCACTTCAAGCAGGATGCAATGCAACCGAATTCAAGTGCAGTTTCCAACCACTTTGTATTGTATTGTATTCAAATTTATTGTCATTGTCTCAATTAGAGACAACAAAATGAATTTCCCTTTACAGTCAGTATCATAAAAATAAATAAATAATAAATATTAAAACATATTAAAAAAATAAAATAGAATTTAAAAAAAAAGCACAAACACAGAAAGTCCATGACACAACACAACACAGTGGCACCAAGGTGAGGAAGGCACCATTGTCCAGCCAGCCTCCCCTCCAATCTTCCCAGATGTTCATCCGTGGTCGGGGCCTTCCGAGCAGGGTGCAAGGCCACCGAATTCAAGTGCATTTTCCAACCACTTCAAGCAGGGTGCAAGGCCACCAAATTCAAGTGCAGTTTCATACCACTTCAAGCTGGATGCAAGGCCGCCAAATTCAAGTGCAGTTTCATACCATTTCATGCAGGGTGAAACCAGCATAAAACCACACAAAACACCAAACTGATTTCAGTAGACATTCAGTGTGTTCCGTTCATTCACAGCTCAGACAGTCGTGACCTCTGCCTCCCCCATGCAGAGACTGAGCCACACCCACATTTCCGAGTTTTATAACCCCTCCCCCTCCTACCAGAAAAGGTGTGGCCTTCATGGCGTGATTGACAGGAGAGAGATTCTCAGCATTTTTTAAACACTAATAACACATTTATTTTTAATTGATGGGAAGAATTCTCTGCATCTGCTGAACAGCAGGGGACTGAGTAAGATAGCCAAGAATCACAGCCGTAAGTAGTAGCGTTTTATCTAAAATCAACACAGGTACACAACCTTTTATCCGAAAGCCTTGGGACCAGACACTTCTCGGATTTCGGAATCGCGGAGCTGGGGCTGAGGGCGTCCGGCCGCGGGGGGCGCTGGAAATGGAGCGCCGCGCAGCCAGGTGTAGAGTTGCCGGGGTCGGAGCTACAACCGGCGCCGCCCGCGGCCGGACACCCGCAGCCCCAGCTCCGCGATGTTGGGAGTCGGCGGCCACAGTGCTCCGGAGCTTACTGCACGGCGACCCAGTAAGGCATTGCCCGCTCCCCGCCTCTCCGACCAGGTAGGACCGGGGAATCAGTTTCCCCCTGTAACCCCCCCCCCCCCCCCCCCCCCCCCCCCCTTGCATAAAAGCCCTCCAAACTAGTCACTTAGTTTGGAGCAATGATTTACAGATGTGTCTGGGGGGGGGGAGGGGGTAGTACAGACCTGGGTTGAAACTTCGGGTCTTGGCGCCCCTACTTTGGTCGGAGAGACGCTGGAAAAAAATGTCCGGGCGAGCTTTTCGGTTTCCAGAACCGGATGGTGTGCCCTGTATACAGTGCAAACAGGAAGTAAGCTGCAGGAGTGCTTTAACTTCAAGCCAAAGACCCAAACCACCATTGCAGTAAGTAGGCCTTTCAACTTCAAGCCAAAGCGTCCCGGCCGCGGCAGTAAGGGCGCTTCAACTTGGAGCGCCGCGCAGCCAGGGGTAGAGTTGCCGTGGGTCGGAGCTTCAAGCCCGGCACCCGCTACCGCGTAAGTAGTGCCTTTCAACTTCAAGCCAAAGCACCCAGCCCCACTTCAAGCCAAGCCAAACCTCCCCCCCCCTTCTCATGCCTTTCAAAAGCCAAAGCACCCTCCAAACTAACTGACTTTTAACATTTAAGCCATGAGCCACCATTTACAGATGCCTTTTAAGTGTCTCACCCAAGCCACCATTTGCAGGGAGGAGCCAAAGCAGCCAAGTAAGTAGTGCAGTAGTCGCCAAAGACCTATTTGGGAAGTGACCTATGCGTCATTTTCAAACCACATTAAGGGGTCAGGTGTGTTGGCAGAGCCAAATGCGAGCTTTTGGTCCATCTTGCAGACGACATCCTGGAAAAAATGTCCTGGTTTTCCGAGCTTTTCGGTTTCCAGAAGCTCCGGATAAAAAAGGTTTTGCACCTGGGTATACAGTGCAAACAGGAAGTAAGTGCATTTGCAGTAGTGCCTTTTAACTTCAAGCCAAAGCACCCAAACCACCATTTGCAGTAAGTAGTGCCTTTCAACTTCAAGCCAAAGCATCCAAGCCACCATTTGCAGTAAGTAGTGCCTTTCAACTTCAAGCCAAGGCACCGAAGCCACCATTTGCAGTAAGTAGTGACTTTCAACTTCAAGCCAAGGCACCCAAGCCACCATTTGCAGTAAGTAGTGTGCCTTTCAACTTCAAGCAAAAGGCAGCCAAGCTACCATTTGTAGTAAGTAGTGCCTTTCAACTTCAAGCCAAAGCACCCGCCACCATTTGCAGTAAGTAGTGCCTTTCAACGTCAAGCCAAAGCACCAAAGCCACCATTTGCAGTAAGTAGTGCCTATCAACTTCAAGCCAAAGCACCCAAGTAAGTAGTGCCTTTTAACTTCAAGCCATAGCACCCAAGCCACCATTTGCAATAAGTAGTGCCTTTTAACTTCAAGCCAAATCACCCAAGCCACCATTTGCAGTAAGTAGTGCCTATCAACTTCAAGCCAAAGCACCCAAGTAAGTAGTGCCTTTTAACTTCGCCAAAGCACCCAAACAACTATTTGCAGGAAGTGCCTTTTTACTTCAAACAAACTATATTTTCATTTTCAAACCACATAATAAGGTTGGACTCACAGGTTGAGTAGACATGTGTTCAGTGTTCTATTAAAGAAAGGTAAGAGCTCAGAGAGGCGTGACAGTTTGGCAAAAGAATAAATCAGGGAAGGTAGTACATCCATGGATAACAAGTGAAATCAGGATAGGATCAAAGCGAAGGATGCGTACCAAAGTTGCTTCATCCATCTTGCAGAGACTGAGTGAGGCACACCACTTCCTGGTTTTATAGTCCCTCCCCCTCCCTCCAGCAGGGGCAGCAGAGAGAATGGTGAATTTTTTTTAAACGTTAATATCTCTCTGTTTTGTCATCGATGGGAAAACTCCTCCAGTCCAGGAAGGCGGAGGGGGGTTCTGAGCGAGGTGGCAAAAAATGACGGCCGTAGGTGGCGGCGTTCTCTCGGAAATCACAGCACAGTGGGCCAAAAGCGGTCAAGATCAGACTTTTAGTAATATAGATAAACAGTTTACCTTTAGCTGTCCTGGACGGGAAATCCGTCCCGTTATCGGCGTTGACAGCATTAGAAGTGCGTTTTTATTTTACTCCAGCGCTGAAATTGCCCCGCGGTTTAAAAAAAAATTCACAGAACGGCAGTCGGAACAATTCTTCAGCATAAGCTAGCAGCCCGAGAAATTATATCTCGTCAGGCAGGAGAAAACCGTATTTTAACCCCATCACCCCCCTCAAAGGCGCCAAAGTCGCGCACACGGCCAGTGGCAGAACTGCAGCGCCGCTGAAGGTAAGTTTTGTAACATACCTACATTACCAAGAAACAGCACTGGTGGGCTTATTAATCGCAAGGGGACTAGTGGGGTTAGGCTCAAGGACGACTTACCTATATTAATGATCTGGATGAGGGATTGACAGAAGTTTGCGGATGACACTAATCCTCTCTAAACAGTGGGCAAATTTCTCCACAGATTATAAATGTGAAATTTTAGGCAAAAAACAGGAAAGGACTATTATCTAATCGCCACCGATTGGGAAAGGGGGAGATGCAGCGAGACTGGGTGTCATGGTCACCGCCATTGTGGTAGGCATGCGTCGTGATGGTATGTTTCACCGCAAAAGGATTTTCGACGCCCCACTTCACTCAGTTGTGGTGCTGACACCTGGAGTATTGCGTACAGTTTGGTCCAAATCCGAGGGCGCTGTTGGCCGCTTCGTACGGCACCAGGCTTCCTGGGACAGATAAAGAAATGGTGACTTGGGTTATCTCATTTTGAGAGGGGATCGAAACTTACAAAAAAACAAGATGGGGAAGATTGTTATTATCTCAATGGGGTTAGGTTAGAAACTTTGCGGCAAAAACAGTTTGGGAGACAAGGGGAGGACAGGCTTCACAGTAAGGGGGAGGTACAGAGAGACCACGCAGAGGTGGTGAAGGTTCACGGGATTGATTCCATGGTTGGCGGTTAGACTGTCCTTGTGGAAAGATTGAGAAAGGCACTAGGATACTTGGATGATCAGCCATGGATGGTTTAGAAGGATCGAAGGGGGCCTTCTGCACCTAATTTCTATGTTTCTATGTTCTATATAAAATTATAAAAGGGCTGGACAAGCTGTATGCAGGAAAAATGTTCCCAATGTTGGGCGAGTCCAGAACCGGGGGCCACACTCAGAATAAAGGGGAGGCCATTTAAGACAGTCGAGAAAAGACTTTTTCACCCGGAGAGTTGTGAATTTGTGGAAGTCCCTGCCACGGAGGGCAGTGGAGGCCAAATCACTGGATGGATTTAAGAGAGTTAGATAGAGCTCTAGGGGCTAGTGGAATCAAGGGATATGGAGAGAAGGCAGGCACGGGTTATTGATTGGGAACGATCAGACATGAGCACTATGATAGTCCTAAAACAGAAAAGTCTGTATGGGAATGGGAAGGACTATCTTCTATATAACTAAAAGTCTCATCTTGACCACTTCCTGTCTGCGCTGTATATTGGATTTAGAAAAAACGCTACCATATATCACTATGATTTTTGGCCATCTTACTCACAGTCCTCCACTGAGGCTGCCCCGAGGAGTTATGAGTGTTTAAAAAATCTTGAGATCAGCTAAATGGTCCTCTCGACTGTCAATCACCACGATGAAGGTAACACCCCTCCCGGGTGGCCAGTATTATAAAACCCAAATGGTATGAAATTGCATTTAACAATAGACAATAGATAATAGGTGCAGGAGTAGGCCATTCGGCCCTTCGAGCCAGCACCGCCATTCCATGTGATCATGGCTGATCATCCCCAATCAGTACCCCGTTCCTGCCTTCTCCCCATATCCCCTGACTCCGCTATCTTTAAGAGCCCTATCTAGCTCTCTCTAGAAAGCATCCAGAGAACCTGCCTCCACCGCCCTCTGAGGCAGAGAATTCCACAGACTCACCACTCTCTGAGAAAAAGTGTTTCCTCATCTCTGTTCTAAATGGCTTACTCCTTATTTTTAAACTGTGGCCCCTTGTTCTAGACTCCCCCAACATCGGGAACACGTTTCCTGCCTCTAGCGTGTCCAAACCCTTAACAATCTTAAACCCCTGTCCCACCGTACGAGTTCATTCCAAGAGCTCTCCAAAGTTTGCCCTGATTCGAACTCGGAGATTTACGGTAATGGCCACTTGTCGGTACTCGGGGCTCTCGTGGACATTTTTCAACATGTTGAAAAATCTTCACGAGTCTTCCCGTGCTTACCTGCTGTTAACGAGTCTTCCCGAGTACCTGCCGTTAGCGTTACGAGCCGCTAAGAGACGTCCCCGAGCTCCGACGTTCCCGCTACGTTCATTCTCCGTGCTTACCACGAGTTTGATTCTTTTTAAACTCAGAGCTCTTGGAATGAACTCTTGGAATGGGACAGGGCCATCATCCTTCTAAACTCCAGAGTGTACTAGCCCAGCTACTCCATTCTCTCAGCATATGACAGTCCCACTATGCCGGGAATTAACCTTGTAAACCTACGCTGCACTCCCTCAATAGCACGAATGTCCTTCCTCAAATTAGGAGACCAAAACTGCACACAATACTCCAGGTGTGTTCTCACTAGGGCTCTGTACAACTGCAGAAGGACCTCTTTGCTCCTATATTCGATTCCTCTTGTTAAAAAGGCCAACATGCCATTAGCTTTCTTCACTGCCTGCTGTACCTGCATAGCTTTGTAGTAAATATCCATCTGGTTCACATAGGTTCTTCAGAGAAGGATATCTACAATTTTTACTCGGAATGGCTCAATGTAATTCCAAATCAACATTACGGTTGACACTAGATGTCTAACATAATCCACGAAGCTTCAAATTTACTGAAATGAACTGCTATCATTCTGACCACTCTCTTTCTTGGACCCATCATGAGGTCCATGATGCAAAATTCCTGCAGTTTCCTAGTAGTTATGCAACAAAACTGCGGCTGAAGATGTGATTAATCAGATCTGGCCTGATTCAATACCCCATTGAAACGTAAACATGTTCAAAAGAGACAGATAAATTGCAATTTATATTTTTCTATTAATATTAGTTTTGAAGTAGAATATTCAAGATTCAATTTAATTGTCGCATGTGCCAATTATGGTACAGTAAAATTTGAGTTACCATACAGACATATTAAAGTAAAAAGCATAAATACACACAGCACATAAAATAAAGTTTAACATAAAAATCCACCATAATGAAATCAACATTCCTCACCATGATGGAAGGCAATAAAGTTCAGTCATCTTCCTCCTTTGTCCAAGACTGAACAAAATTGCAGAGTTGTGGATGTAGCTCAGTTTGATACACCAACCAGTCCCCCCTTTCCCACCTCACATCAAGACTTCATGTTGCCTCGGGGAAGCAGCCAACATATCTATAAAGGATCTATCTATCTATAATCAAGGACCATTTACACCCCAGACATTCTCTCTTCTCCCTGTCCTTGAAGATATAAAGGCTTAAAATCAGATTCAAAAGCAGCTTCCTCCCCTCTGTTATCAGAACTGAACAGTCCTCTCCTAACCTAAGGGTGTAATCATGATCCCCCAACCTACCTCATTGCAGTCCTTGCACTTTTATTTGGCTGGACTTTTACTGTAACTATAATGCAATAACATTGTAACACTAATCTGCACTCTGGTATTTTTCTCTTTGCACTTCCTGTTGTAATTGTGTATGACTTCATAGTACTTGTAAAACATAATGTCACTAGATAGCAAATAAAGCAAGCTTTTCACTATAATGTATTACATATGACAATGATAAACACAAAACCTATGCCCAAACCAATGTGTTTTTCAGTTTTCTAATAGCTTATTTCATTTTTAGTTGTTTTTAGTAATCATAGGACCGGGAAAAAAATCACTCAACCATTCAGGCATGCTTCACCAGCTAATAAATCATAGCTGACCTGACTAACTTTTGGGATGGCATAATGCTACTGCTAGTAGATCTGTTGTCTAGCCTGACCTCTGCTGCTGTCTATGGAATATGCATGTTGTTCCTACGAGTATTTTGCTTTCCTTCCACACCTGAAAGATGTGCAAATTGCTAGGTTAATGATAAACATCAATTGAGTTGTAAATGACAGCAAGTGTGCAGGTAAGTCGTCAAATCTGAGGGATTTGATGATTCAGGTTTACGATTGTCACATGTACACAGGTACAGTGAATAGCTTTGTTTTGCATGCTATCTAATTAGATCATGTAATACTGTACATTGATACAATCAAGTCAAACTCAAGTACAATAGGTTGAACAAAGGTGTAGGAAGGAACTGCAGATGCTGGTTTACACTGAAAATAGATACAAAATGCTGGAGTAACTCAGCTGGCCAGACAGTATCTCTAGATACTAGGAATGGGTAATGTTTCAGGTTGAGACCCTTCTTCAAACTCTTTGGTTGAACAAATCTATCTTAAGTTGAACAAAGGGGAAGGTACAGAGTGCAGAATATAGTTCTCATCATTGTAGCACAACAGTTCCATAGACAAAGTCCATTGTCCGCATTGGTGTAGAGGCAAATCGGACAGTACCCAACCGCATGGCAAGAATGTTCAGAAGCCAGACAACAGAGGAGAGGAAGCTGTTCCTGAAACTCGTGTGCACACTTTCAAGCTTCTATTTCTTCTGCCCAACAGGAGCAACGAGAAGGATTAACTGGGATGGGACAAGTCTTTGATTATATTGGCTTCTTTTCCGAGGCATCATGAAGCATACGTGGAGTTGATGATGGGGAATCTGATCTGTGTGATGAACTGGGTACGTCCATAACTCTGCAATTTCTTGTGTTCTTGGGCAGAGTGGATTCCCAAACCAAGCTGTGCTGCAACAGAGCAGCAAGCTTTCTATGGTGCACCTATAAGGGGAATCTGGGGGAATAAAATGGGGATAATGTCACATTAGTGTAAATAAGTGTTTGATTCCAGCAAAGTATTGTTGGGCAAAGGACTATTTTCCCTTCTGTTTTACTCTATAATTTAGCTCACATTCTCACATTCCCACTAACCTAACAGCTCTTGCTTATCAAGAAACTATTTGCTCGTAAATTTTCAATTAACTGCTTCCAACATATTTACACTCTTCCTTAAATAAAGGGACCAATACTAATACTGCAGTTGCAGTCTCACCATTGACCTATATAACTCAAGTATAACTTCACTTCTTTTTATTTTCAATTTTTCCAGCTGAAACTATCAAACAATTAATATGATATCTTAATAACTTGTTGTACCTACAAATTCATCTTTTGCTCCACTAAATCTTGGAGCTCAACAATCTCTGAAATTTAGCCAGGGGATCAATCCTGTTTCAATGAGAAATGCGGTAAGGGTAGCGCCAGGAGTCCATTAAAATAATGAGGTGCTAGCCTAGTGAAGCCGCAACACAGGATGACATATCTGCTGAAAATTAGTTGTAGAAGGAGGATCCAAGAATATTCCCATCCCCAACAATGGTGGAGCATGGCATATATCTGCTAGAGACAAGGCAGAAGCATTTGCAAACATGCTCACCCGGAAATGATGTGTTCATTTTTGCTCCATGTGATATCAAGGAACACCTGAGAATATGGAATACAAAACCTAAGAAACCAGACAGTATTCCACCTCCAGTACTGAAGGCTTATGCACCAGAACTACTTTGCCTCAAGCTACGTAGTTCCAAAGCAGTTATAACACATGTATCATCTGAAAAATTGCCAAGGTATGTCCTGTTCACAAAAAGTCTGGGCAAACCCAAGTGATCCAAGCTAATCGTTGCCCAATAAAGTCCACTCTCATTCATTGACAACGTGATGTCAGGGACCATTGAGAGTGCTACCAAGCAGCGGTTATTCTACAATAAGCTGCTTGCCACTGCCCAGTTTAAGATTCAACATGGCCTTGATTAGATTGATTAGATTTTATTTTAGGGACAGTGCATATTAATAAACATTTACATGTAATACGCAAGATTGTAGCCAGTACCTAATTTCCATCTTTAGTCCCTCTGGTAAACAAGGTAAACACATCACAAACACTCAACACAATTTAAAGTCCCAAAGTCATTGTCTCTTCCCTCCTTGCTCTCCCTCTGCGCTAAGGCAATCCAAGCCTCCGATGTTGTGACCCCGCCGGGTGATGGTAGGTAAGTCCCGCGGCTGAATCCGTGCTCCGCAAACTGGCCGGTTCAAACTCCGCGGCCCGGGGCGGTCGAAGCTGCCGAAGCTTCCACCCTCCAGTCCAGCGGCTGTAGTTGTGGGAGCTCCGGAAAACAGAACTCGAGCTCCCGATGATGTCGTCCACTGGCCCGCGGCCGAACCTCCAAGGCTCCAAAGTCGGAAGTTGGGTCGCACCGCAACCACAGCCCCGAAGTCAGCCAGCCTCACGTTGGTAAGTCCTGGCTCTGCCTCCACAGCCTCGAGGTCCGTCGCAGTTGGAGGCCGCCAGCTCCGAGATAGGCCTCAGCGCAGACAGACACGGAGACAGGGGATACAGCAGGAAAGGTCGCACCCCCTCGAAGGAAGAGTCAAAAAACATGTTACACCCACCCCCTCACACATACACAACTAAATAAACCGAAATAAACTAAAAACGGGACAAAAGAAAACAAAAAACAGAAAAGACAAACGGACTGCAGGCGAGCCGCAGCTGCAAGGCAGCGCCTTCAAACCTTAGCATGGCTATGAACCAAACAATAACCAAATAGCTCAATTCCAGGCATGACTATGACTGCCTTTGACATCAAAGCAGCATTTGACTGAGTGGATACAATTGAAATTAATGCACTTCAACAGGGAAATATCCCAATGATTGTAGACATTCCTTACAAAACGGAAGATAGTTGAGGTTGCTAGAAATCATTCCATTCAGCCGCAAAATATCATTGCAGAAGTTCTGAGAAATATCCTTGGCCCAACCACCTTCAACTCATTCATTGGATCAGATTAAATATTTATTGAAAATTGCACAATATTTTTGCACAATTGCACAATCCCCTTTTCAATACTTCAGCAAATGAAGCAGCTCTGCATGCAGCAAGACCCAGATGATATTCCAGTATGGACTAATAAGTTGCAAATGACATTCATGCACATTTTTTGGAAAGTGTTCAGTATTACATCTCTCGATCACTTCTTCCAAAAAGTAGGGCCTTACATTTCTCTGCGATAAGTTCCATGTGCCATTTGTGTGGCTATTCTGTGAGGTATTTATGTCTTGCGCTATCAACTGATCTCTTTTACTGTTTTTCACATCTCTAAGTTTGGTATCATCAATATTTGAACTTTTATTCTGTTCCAATATTCAAGTCTTTAAATATATCAAAAAAGTCCTCACATTGACCCTTGTAAAATACCAATGTATACCAAGAAACATTTAGTTGCTACTATCTGTCCTTAAGGCATTACTTTTATTCCTGTTAAATGACTTCATTTCATAAGCTTTAATTTTACTAAATTTTATAAATTGCTTTCTTAAATTCCATGTTGACGTTACATTCCTTTCATCAAACTTCTTAGTTACGTCATCAAACCTTTTAATTATGTTGATCAAACTTAATAAATCCATGCTGGCTCTCTAATAGACTGAAACCACTCCCAAGTACCCTTTCCCCCCACCCTCTCCCTGCCCAATTGTTGTTTCCAAAACCTATGCTAAGCTGACCAGCCTATAGATTAAATAAATGTCCTTACAACCAAGAACAAGGGCATCACATTTACCATGTTCTAATCTTCTGAGATGTTTTCTCTGTATTTAGGAATTAGTGGCAGCCCATCTGTTCACAACTACATACAAACCATCTACATCAGGAGATTTATCCAGTCCAAGCAATCCAAATCTTTCCAGTTGGTCCTATCGATCAATTTTCACTTCATCCATTTGTTCCATCATTTCTGTCTCTTTCAATGTCTTTCTAATATCTTCCATAGTGAACATTGTTACAAATACATATTAAGTATTCCATGTCCTGTGCCTCTAAGAATATATCACTTCATATTATCTGCTCCTCTATCAAGCTACATACTTGAAATGTGACATCATCATGAATTGGATTATGTACGCTATCTATCTATCTATCTATCTATCTATCTATCTATCTATCTATCTATCTATCTATCTATCTATCTATCTATCTATCTATCTATCTATCTATACTTATAAAACTTTGAACTTGGATGTGTGTGTGATCATACTGCTCGAAAAAAACGACGCCCTGATGGTAAAACTTTTACATATTCCTGTAGAGATTTATCCGGTGAAGTCAAAAATCGGCTTACGTGAAAGTTTCGAGCTTTATTTCTCAAGTTATTAATCAAAATGTTCAAAAATTTCAAATTACTTAGAAAATGAAACCACTTTGGCTGATGGGGTGATGACGTCACAATGGCAGCACGCTGTGTTCACGTGCAGCGAGTCACATCGCCTGGCCACACCGCTCGCAATACCGTTGATAAAAACCACACTGTCTTCTTGCTTGCGATGCGAGTGACGTCACCCACCCCCCGACTACTCGTTCTCGGACCCTGACTGCAGCCTGAAGCCGGGAGTGAGGTTCGGGAATCAGCCCTCCCCCCTGGCAATGCACCCATCTCCCCAAACCCATAAAACTCTACTCCCCCTCCCTCTCTCCACCCCCCCCCCTCTCTGCCCCGCTCACACTCCGTCTGCCCCCCCCCCCCCCCCCCCCACCGCAACGGGTAGGTGCGTTTTGCAGCTGGGAGCGAGGGATTTTAGAGTTCGGGAACCAGCTCTCACCTCTGACTATGTGCCCCCCCAACCCCTCAAATTCTACTCCCTCCCTCCCTCTCTCCCCCAACCCCCCCCCTGTGCCTCTTTGTCCCTCTCTGTGCCTCCGTGTCCCTCTGTGTGCCACTGTGTGACTGTGTCCCCCTGTGCATCTTGTGTCCCTCTCTGTGCTTCTGTGTCCGTCTCTGTACTTCTATGTCCCTCTCTGTGCCTCTGTGTCCCTCTCTGTGCTTCTGTGTCCGTCTCTGTACTTCTATGTCCCTCTCTGTGCCTCTGTGTCCCTCTCTCTCTATCCCTCTCCAGCCGCGCTTGCGAGTTGGGGGCTATGCGTGAGTGGATAAGGTAAAAGGAATGAATGAATAATATTAATATAATATCAATTGGGGTGGTTAGTGTGTGTTGGGGTGGTTAGTGTGTGTGAGTGAGGGGTTGGTTAGTGTGTGTGTGACGCCGCAGGCCACCCCCTCCCCCCACAATCGCGCCTTGAGGGGATGGGACCCAACGGGTCCCACTTGGTCTAGTAGATCTATAAAATGTTACAGCATCAAATGCGTGATTTGCCCCATCAAGTCAGTTGTTGTGATTTTTTTTCTACATCAGTGATGTAGATTATTAATTTCAATGTTACACTTTGCCTTATACTATTTTAATCAATTATTTAATTTCCATTTGAAGTGATTCATGTTGGGTTTGCTTCTAGAGTGCCTCAAGGAAGTGACTCTAAACTCTTCACATAGCTTTATTTAACTATTGTTTTTTTTTTCCTCTCACGCTACCATATTGCCACTTGAAGATATTCATAAGGTTGCACCTCAGCATTCTTTTTCCTCTTTTTGTGCTCTGATTTGACTTTAATATACATTTAACTTCTGGATGAAGACATTACGCTTTTTTTTGGTATCAAATCTCCAAGTTGCATAAGTAGGATAGCTACAAAATCCTATCCATCATTTCTCAAAATTCTTCTTTTCCTTTATTTGCAATGTTTTATTTTATAAAAATTAAATAATTCCTCTCTCATGTTTGATTGAGGAAATATGTGGTTCTCAGTCATTTGCAGTGATTCAATTTGTTAAATATCTGATAAGAGCAGGATCAGATTAGCTAGGACACCCATTAATAAAATGCAGATTGGATGAACAGTTTGCAGAACACCTCCAATTCGTCTGCAAGAGGAATCCTGAGCTCCCAGTTCTCCACTGCACTCCACTCCTACTTTGGCCTCTCTGTCTTTTCCTATTCCAACAAGTGTTATTGGAAATTCAAGAAACAGCACCTCCCCTTCAGACTGGGCATATTGCAACCATCAGGTCAAATATAGAATTCACCAATTTCAGGTAACAACTTTTTTTCTCTATACGGAAATTGCTGGATATTTCAGTTTCAATTTGTTCTTTTGTATCTTTTCTCTTCGTCTCTAATTGCTAAAATTTAAATAAATGGTTTCCTTTATCACTTTGGCATTCATCCTGACAGAGATAAATATTCTCAGTACACTTCAGTGTTATTTAATGCCACTAGATCTTGTACATTCACTGATAGGACAACCAAAGCTCTGGTTTAACACTGTATCCAAAAGCTGGAAACCATTGCATTGGACCAATCTATATCTTGTAGTCCAGACTTTGGTGTGAGGTTTGAACTCAGTACCAGGAATAAAAATGATAATATATGACCATAGCTGACAGTTTAACCTCATACACTTTACAGCTTTCCACAATTGTTAATGAATTTGGTAGCATAGAACCACTGTCCTTGTATCAAAAGGTCATAAGAAATAGGAGTACAATTAGGCCACTTGGCCCATCAAGTCTATTCCGCCATTCAATCATGTCACATAGGCAGAATACAAAATCGTTATAGAAAAACACAAACAAAATATTACTCAGAGATAAAGTTTAATTCATAGGTAGACAAAAGTGCTGGAGAAACTCAGCGGGTGCAGCAGCATCTATGGAGCGAAGGCAATAGGCAACGTTTCGGGCCGAAACAAGGGGTCACAGTTTAAGGATAAGGGGGGTATCTTTTACGACCAAGATGAGGAAAAAAATGTTCACACAGAGAGTGGTGAATCTCTGGAATTCTCTGCCACCGAAGGTAGTTGAGGCCAGTTCATTGGCTATATTTAAGAGGGAGTTAGATGTGGCCCTTGTGGCTAAAGGGATCAGGGGTATGGAGAGAAGGCAGGTACAGGATACTGAGTTGGATGATCAGCCATGATCATATTGAATGGCGGTGCAGGCTCGAAGGGCCGAATGGCCTACTCCTGCACCTATTTTCTATGTTTCTATGAAACCCTTCTTCAGACTGATGTAGAGTGGGGGGGGGGGGGGGGAGAAGAAAGGAAAAAGGAAGAGGAGGAGCCCACGGGCTGAGGGAGAGCTGAGATGGGGAGGAGACAGCAAGGGCTACCAGAAATTGGAGAAGTCAATGTTTATGCCGCTAGGGCCCAGGACAGAAAGGTCAGATTTGGAATGGGAGGGGAAGTTGAAGTGCTGAGCCACAGGGAGATCAGATTGGTTAATGCGGGGTTAAGCCAGGGGATATGAGGAGAAGGCAGGAACGGGGTACTGATTGTGGATGATCAGCCATGATCACATTGAATGGTGGTGCTGGAATGGCCTACTCTTGCACCTATTGTTTATTGTCCGAGACATGCATATTGAGTAATGACTTCCCTACCAATATGTTGTACTTAAAAATGATAGAACCTCTTCTTTTTACCACTCTGTATTTTATATGACTGGAAATATATGTATTGTAAAAATGTAAACAGGTGCTAAAAGAATATTTTCTATGAAATAAAGTACCTACTTAATTTAATTTAGATAATGTGAAAGAGGCATATGAGAGCTAATGTGGTTTTTAGTCTGAAGAGAAGATACACTGAGGCAGGACAGAAACAAACAATAATGGAGGAAGTATGAAGGTACATAAAAATGCTGGAGAAACTCAGCGGGTGCAGCAGCATCTATGGAGCGAAGGAAATAGGCAACGTTTCGGGCCGAAACCCTTCTTCAGACTTCAGGTTTCGGCCCGAAACGTTGCCTATTTCCTACGTTCCATAGATGCTGCTGCACCCGCTGAGTTTCTCCAGCATTTTTGTGTACCTTTGATTTTCCAGCATCTGCAGTTCCTTCTTGAACACATGGAGGAAGTATGATGCTGATTCACAAAAATCTATTCACCAGATGATGTTTACCCCAAAATCGTTCCCCCAAAGTGTTTTTCATACTTTGCCAGTAATTTTAGTCATAGAGTGATACAGTGTGGAAACAGGCCCTTTGGCCCAACTCACCCACACTGGCCAACAATGTCCCAGCTGAAATTGACGAGGGTAAAGCAATGGATGTTGTCTATATGGACTTTAGTAGGCCTTTGACAAGGTTCCTCATGGAAGGTTGGTTAAGAAGATTCAACTGTTGGGTATAAATGCAGGAGTAGCAAGATGGATTCAACAGTGGCTGAATGGGAGATGCCAGAGGGTAATGGTGGATGGCTGTTTGTCGGATTGGAGGCAGGTGGCTAGTGGGGTGCCTCAGGGATCTGTGTTGGGTCCTTTGTTGTTTGTCATGTACATCAATGATCTGGATGAAGGTGTGGTAAATTGGATTAGTAAGTATGCAGGTGATACCAAGATAGGGGATGTTGTGGATAATGAAGAGGATTTCCAAAGTCTACAGAGTGATTTAGGTAATTTGGAAGAATGGGCTGAAAGATGGCAGATGGAGTTTAATGCTGATAAATGTGAGGTACTACACCTTGGCAGCACAAATCAAAATTGGACGTACATGGTAAATGGTAGAGAATTGAAGAATGCAGTTGAACAGAGGGATCTGGGAATACCCGTGCATAGTTCCTTGAAGGTGGAATCTCATATAGATAGGGTGGTAATGAAAGCTTTTGGTATGCTAGCCTTTATAAATCAGAGCATTGAGTATAGAAGCTGGGATGTAATGTTAAAATTGTACAAGGCATTGGTGAGACCAAATCTGGAGTATGGCGTACAATTTTGGTCGCCTAATTATAGGAAGGATGTCAACAAAATAGAGAGTACAGAGGAGATTTACTAGAATGTTGCCTGGGTTTCAACAATTAAGTTACAGAGAAAGGTTGAATAAGTTAGGTCTTTATTCTCTGGAGCGCAGAAGGTTAAGGGGGGACTTAATAGAGGTCTTTAAAATGATGAGAGGGATAGACAGAGTTGATGTGGACAAGCTTTTCCCTTTGAGAATAGGGAAGATTCAAACAAAAGGACATGACTTCAGAATTAAGGGACAGAAGTTTAGGGGTAACATGAGGGGGAACTTCTTTACTCAGAGAATGGTAGCGGTGTGGAATGAGCTTCCAGTGGAAGTGGTGGAGGCAGGTTCGTTGGTATCATTTAAAAATAAATTGGATAGGCATATGGATGAGAAGGGAATGGAGGGTTATGGTATGAGTGCAGGCAGGTGGGACTAAGGGAAAATAATTGTTCGGCACGGACTTGTAGGGCCGAGATGGCCTGTTTCCATGCTGTAATTGTTATATGGTTATACACTAGTCCCACTTGCCTGCGCTTGGTCCATGTCCCTCCAAACCTGTCCTATCCATGTATCTGTCTAACTGTTTATTTAACGATGGGATAGTCCCAGACTACGGATGGACACGGAGGGGAGGCTGGCTGGACTATGGTGCCGTCCTCACCTGGGTGCCATTTATGTTATGTTGTGTTGTGGACTTTTTGTGTTTGTGCTTTTGTTAAATTTTTAATTCAATTTCAATTTTATTTTTTAATATGTTTTATTATTTATTTATTATTTATTTTTATTATTTTTCTTGTGATTTTTTTTTTTTTTTTTTAACGATACTGCTGTACGGGAAATTCATTTCGTTGTCTCAAAGTGAGGCAACGACAATAACATTTGAATACAAGAATACAAGAATACAACTACCTCCTCTGGCAGTTTGTTCCATACACCCACCACCCTTTGTATGAAAAAGTTACCCCTTGGATTCCTATGAAATATTTTCCCCTTCACCTTGAACCTCTGGTCCTCGATTCCCCTACTCTGAATAAAAGACTCTGTGCATCTACCCAATCTATTCCTCTCATGATTTCTTATACCTCTATAAGATCTCCCTCGTCCTCCTGCGCTCCATCAAATAGAGATCCAGCCTACTCAACCTTTTGTTAAGTTTGACTAATATCTACGGTATTTGCTACATGTACCTTATATTTTATTGAGACAATATTGTAGGTACCCACAATACTTGTTATTCTTGTAGGCTGTGATAAGTTTTCAAAGTTATAGGTGACCCAGTTCTGTCAAAGATTTGTTCCCACTCAAGTGATGTGCAATACCATTGCACCATTATTGAATTTCTTGTCTGGTTAACCTTTTGACATAAAAGTTTTTGAATGCCATTTTAGTTAGTATCTGAAATATCCGATGTTCACAATATTGCAATAATTTTTCTTTGAAGTTTCAAAATGCTAGAACTTATGCTCATCGTGCTGTCTTGTCAACATTGGGTATTGAATTATCAGAGATTTGTTAATATTGAAAGGACTAATACCATTGTCATCACCCTAGCACAAACTCTGTCCCTTTGACATTGACTGCAAACTGAAGTTGAACTGAAATGCAATCTTCATTTCCTATTTGAGTCTGAGCTGAGATACCAACTCTTTGTGTTCCATGGCTGGGTAGCTCTACCACTAACCTTACCCATCTCTAAACCATTTATTTGTCTGAGATCTATGGGACGTCTATTCCTGACTGTCCTTCCATCATCTCTCTCCCATAGGAACCTATTAAAAATATTTTCATTTTCCTAGATTTTGGTAAAATCTTAGTATCTCATTTCATTGTGTGTGAAATTTGTGCAATACTCAAGAGTCAAGAGTGTTTTATTATCATATGTAAACATATTACTCTGTAAGCAATATAATAAACAAGAAGAAAGTTCAGTGTGTGTGTGTGTATATACATATTTATCTATATTACTAAAAGCCTGATCTTGACCACTTCCTGTAGTTCTGTATATTGATTTTAGAAAAAAAAGCTGCCACTTACGGCTGTGATTTTTGGCCATCTTATTCAGTCCCCCTCCGCTGTGCAGGACAAGAGGATTTTTCCCATCGATGAAAAGTAAAAGGTATTAGTGTTTTAAAATTGTTGAGATTCTCTCTCCTGAAGGCTACGCCCCTTCCGGAGGGACTATAAAACCCGGAAGTGTTGAGTGCCTCAGTCAATCTCTGCAAGGTGGGGGAGCGAGAAGGTCACATCTCTCAGTCTGAGCTGTGAATAACACTGAACACATGTCGACTAAACTGTGGTTTTACTGACCTGTCAGTGCCCTTAATGTGGTTTGAAAATATAGTTTGTAGATGCTAAAGCTGTGTTGCCTTTGGTTTTCAAATGCTAAAGCTGTGTTGCCTTTGGTTTGGAAATGCTCAAGCTGTGTTGCCTTTGGTTTGGAAATGCTAAAGCTGTGTTGCATTGCCTAAATAAAGTTGCCTTGCCTAAATAAAGTTGCCTTGCCTAATTAAAGTTGCCGTGTCTAATTAAAGTTGCCTTGCCTTCAATATAATTAAAAGTCTAATTTTGACCACTTCCTGTTTGCGTTTTATATTGATTTTAGAAAAAACGCTACCACGTATGGCTGTGATTTTTGGCCATCTTACTCAGAGTCCTTCTCCGCTCATCAGATGCCGAGGATGTTTCCCATTGATGAAAAATAAGAGTTATTAGTGTTTAAAAAATGTTGAGATTCTCTCTTCCATCAATCACGCAATCACAATCATGAAGGCCACACCCCTTCTGGTGGGAGGGGGGGAAGGACTATAAAACCCAGAAGTGTGGCCGTGGCTCAGTCTCTGCAAGATGGAGATGTCATGACTTGCTGTCTTTAGTGGCCTTGCACCCTGCTCGAAATGGTATGAAACTGCACTTGATTTTGGTGGCCTTGCATCCTGCTTGAAATGGAATTTCAAGGAATAGCCGTGAGTCAACTGCCAGGCCACCTGCCGTGAGTGAGTGAGCTGCCAGCACAACAGGTTTGAGTGACTGAGCCGCCAGCTCAAGAATCCATTCGGCCCACAATATCCATACTAACCCTCTGGAAACCAGTCCCTTCAGACCACAACACCCATACTAGCACTCCAGAAAGCGCCCCCCCCCTCCCACTGGCCACCAATATTGGAATTGGTGGAGAGGTGGAATGTTGCATTGGGGGACCAGCCCTCCCGTGTGATGCTGATTTAATATTATAATAATTATACTCTCATAAAAATCAAACAATAATAGTGCAATAATAACAATATTAATCTATGTAGTTGTGAGCTTATTTGAGGTGTTTAATAGCTTGATGGCTCTAGGGAAGTTGCTGATCCTGGAGGTTACGCTTTTAAGGCTCCTGTACCTTCCTGCAGGAGTGAAATGAGTGTGTGGGTCTCTGATGATGTTAGCTGCCTTTTTGAGGCTGCAACTCCTGTAAATCCCATTCATGGTGGAGAGGTCAGAACTCGTGATATACTGTAATGAACAGTGTTCACAACTTTTTGCAACTCCAAACACAGCCTAACCATAGTCCTGTAAATGATTCCTGACTTATACTCAATACCCCAAACTATGAAAGCTAGCATGCCATGTTACCACTTCTTATCACTCTATCTACTTGTGTTGGGACTTTCAGGGAGTTATTTAAAGAGGGCTAGAATACAAGACCAGGTTGCAGGTGCTGCTCAGGCCGCATTTGTATTGTGAGCCATTTTGGGCACCTCTGAGGAAGGATGTGCTGGTCCTGGACAGGGTCCAGAGGAGGTTTTCAAGAATGATCCCAGGAATGAGTAGGTTTAACTTATGATGAACATTTGACGGCACTAGGCCTGTACTCGCTGGAGTTTTGAAGAATGAGGTTGGACCTTAGTGAAACGTGAATAGTGAAAGGCTTGGATAGAGTGGATGTGGAGAGGATGTTTCCACTGGTGGGAGAGTCTAGGAATAGAGGTCATAGCCTCAAAATTAAAGGGCGCTCCTTTAAGGAGATGAGAAGTAACTTCTTTAGTCAGATGGTGGTGAATCTGTGAAATTATTTGCCACAGAAGGTTGTGGGGGGCAAGTCAATGGATATCTTTAACGTAGAGATATATAGATTCTTGATTAATACAGGTGTCAGGGGTTACGGAGAGAGGGCAGGAGCATGGGGTTAGGAGGGAGAGATAGATCAGCCATGATTTAATGGCAGAGTAGATATGATGAGCCAAAATGGCCTAATTCTGCTCTTATTACATGAGTAGAGCCAGGTTGTTTAGGCGCTAAAAATCTCTGAAATAGGCAGGCAAAAAGGCATAATAAAATTACAAAAAAGGCATGAAAAAGGCATTTATTGACAAAAAGGCATTTATTTCCACCACCAAAATATGGTTAAAAATGATAATTATAAAGGTATACTATATTAAATGGCCAAAGTTGCACATAGCTACTAGCATTCGTATCAAATTATCTGGTGTTAAACTATGCCGTCTGTCAGACAGAATATGCTAGTTGTGAAAAACTTCTTTCTATCCCAGCTGAGGGCACTGACGCATACCTGAAACAAGCTACAAACTCTACATTCAAGTCGATATCTTGTGCATTACAACTACATTTAAGAACTTTAGCTAGGTTTTGTATTTCTTCAAGATCTTTGTTAGCTAAAATCACTCACATTTTCCTTTTGTCTTCACCTACATCGCCAGGAACTTTAAGTACAAAGTACAGCAAGTGAAGATGTAAACTGAGCAATAATTCAGTTCTTTGACTTCTCCAGTACTTCCGATGTCAAGAAATACTCCTTTGATGGTTGACCTGCCTCCAATGTACCTATGACCACATTGGCAACAAATCTCCCCACAGCATCAGTTATCTCGTCTATTGAGATCCATATTTTGTTGCATGCAACTTCATCTCTAAGTTTCTGCACAACAATGTTGAAGTTACTGTCAACATAATTTTTCCGTAATGATGACTCGCTTGGTATATGTTCCTGTGTATTTCTCTAAAAAACGTCAGAGATTTATTTTCCAATTTCTAGTGGAATTCCAGCATCAATGAATGCGTTGCACAGATCACTCAAACTCAGATATGCGATTGGAGCCAGCAATAAATGTTGTGAGACAAGCTTGCGTATTTCCTACCTTCTGTTTCTCTGCCACCAACTTGTGTTTAGCTGTCTATACATGCATGGAGATGAAATATGTTTTCTCATGATTCACAGCTTTCTCACATGCATTGCAAAACAGCACACAGTTGTCTGTAGAGAATATATCACTCCCGTACACTCTCACCAAATCGTTCCTTTTTTTTTTTTACAAGGTGTTGACTTGAATTTAGGCATTTTGACACTTGCAGGGGTAGATCCTACAGGAGCGGGGATGCAGACCTCTACAGGCAGGCCAAGTACAAGCTAAGAAGAGGAATCAGAGCTGCCAAGGAAAGGTACTCTGAAAAGTTGAGGAGCAAGTTCTCAGTGCAGATTGCAAGAAATTACAAGCCACAAGAGGAAAACCCCCTGCTCCTTGGACAATCGTCAGCTGACCAATGACCTGACTGAGTTCTACTGCAGTTTTGATAAACAGAAGCTTAACGCTGGTAACCCCAACCAACAGTTCACACCTACTCACAGCTTGACTGAACTCTTGCAAAGACTGGACCCTTTCCCATGCACCTCTCCCCAATCACCACTTAACACCCACTTACAGCCAGGTTTTGCCCCGTGGTGTCAATTTTCTTGTAAGTTACATTAAAATGGCAAAAAAAAGGCTGATTTAGGCACTCAATCGTGAAAAAGGCATTATCTTCGTGAAATCATCAAAAAAGGCATGAAAAGGCACATCAATCCTGGCTCTACTTATGAGCTTAAAAAGGCTAATTATGCCTCCTGAAATCATCAAAAAAAGGCTGTTAAGGGTCAAAAGGACCTCCCAAACATGGCTTAAATCAGGTTAAACTTGATCCGTCATTTCTTACAATTTTTTGTATCTGAGCTTACCTTGGCAGCCTTCATTGGTCCAGCAAGATGCCTCTGCACATCACTGCTGTTAAGGGTCATGCTACTTTCCCCTTACTTTGACCTCCCAAAGTGCATCACCTTACACTTAATCAGGTTAACTTAAAATCTGTCCTTTCTTCACACATGACTACCCCTTTGTCAAATTTGCGGATGATCAATAGTACGCCTCCGTTGTGGAGCAGCCTTGGCAGCCCTCATTAGTCTGAAGGAGGTAATAATAGAACTTCAGCAAAAAACAAAACCATGGTGTCAAATGGAGAGGGTGGCGGAACACATTGAGGAGGAAACCGTGAAAACCATTTACCCTGAAAACGTCCCAAGTCACTTTGAGGGTGCTCAGGAAGAACTTCACTCAGAAACAGAGAGGTACCCAGCTGTGTATGCGTGTGGTACACCAGCTGCATCTTCAGGAAAGCGCTCACATTGACATCTCCAGAGGATTGTCGGACTGCCCTCTTTCCTTGAGGAAAACCCTGCACCCAAAAAAACCCAGAATATAATAAAGGACATCTCCCACCCCGGACACTCCCTGTTTGAACTGTTGCCGTCAGGCAGACGGTACAGATCCTACAAGGATCACAAATGTTAAAAAACAGTTTTTACCGTGTGCATCTAAATGTAATCTGAACGAAGGGGCGATACAGACTAAGGGACTGTGGTAATGGTGAAATACCATGGGGACTTTATTAAATTGCTTATCCTTACTAACCGTGGATGTTTCGTTCCATGTAGACAACATTTTAAATCCATGGCCCACCTACAATAAAGAAACTCATCTATTCTATCACTTCACCTTCCAAAAAAAATTGATCAAGTTAATAAGACATGACCTGCTGCTTTCAGTAGTGCCGACTGTCCCTAATTAACCCATTCTCTTCCAAATGGGAGCAAATCCTATCCCAAAGAATCCTCTCCTAGTTTTACTACCACTGACATGAGGCTCTCATCCCTTACTTGAGAAGATGCAAGGGAAAACATTTGTTAAAGCTCCCACAATCTCCTTTCTTGCCTCTCAATAACCTGGAATAAATCCCATCAGGTCCTGGGGATTTATCCACTTAACTTGTCTTCAAGAGCCACAATAACTCCTCCTTCTTAATCTCAAACTGCCCTTGCATATTAGTATTCTCCACGCTGCCCTCCATGTCATTCTCCTCGGTGAAAACAGACGAAGAGTACTCATTGGACCCAACTCCATGCACAAATTCTCTTCTCCTTCACCTAGGCTTTCAGCTAAGGCTCACGTACTTTCAGCCCTATTACGGATAAATTGTTTGTTCCCTTCAAAGTTTGCTGTATTATTTTTAAGTTATTGATTGATGCACCACACTTGATCAAAATTTCCAAATTCAATTCACATAAAACCTCAATTGAGACTTTCATCCATTACAGCACTACTTATATTTTAAATAACATGATTAGCTATTTATTGTCTTAATACAATAAATATTTCTGCATTTACATTTGGAAAATTATACTACTAGTTAACTTCAATAGTGTTGCTCCTTCCTTTGCACCATGTTATTTTATAGGATTGTTCAATATTTTACATTCAACTATTTAGTCATTTTCCTTTTTGGCCCTTGCCTTACTTAAATTTCACTGAGGGGAAGGACATGGAGGGCAGAGTGGAGAATACTAATATGCAAGGGTAGTTTGAGATTAAGGAGGAGTTATTGTGTCTCTTGAAGACAAGTTAAGTGGATAAATCCCCAGGACCTGATGGGATTTTCAAACTGAAGGAGACAATAGTGGAGTGCTAAGTGTATTCGCAATATTAAGGTACCAATAGTGCAAATATCTCTTTAAAAGGTCAGTGCAGCAAATTTCAGAAACCTGTTAAATCTGCTGCCAGCACCCCGACGTGTACCATATCCCATTCGCCCTCACTTGTGCTCGGCTTTCCTGTCGACTCCAATTCAATGTCTCAAACTTACAATTTTCACCCTTAAACTAACCCTTCCAGGGAAATAAAATGTGTTCTTCCAAAGCTATCCTTGCATGTCCCCAATTAGTTCAGAGGCAGTACAGAAACAGGTCGTTCGGTAAACCAGATCCTCACCAACCAAACTATCATCGTTACACTCATTCCACCCTAGGGATAATTTATAGAAGCTAATTAACCTACAAACCTGCACATCTTTGGAACGTGGAAACAAATCAGAGGAGCAGGAGAAAACCCATTCACATGGAGACCAGATAAAAATCCAATCACATGGAGACCACTGTGCCACCTATATTGTATTGCTGATTTAAAATGTAGTTTCCCCAAAATTTGCTCCGATGAAAGAATATTGATTCAAATGTTAACCATTCCTCTTCCCATGTAATGCATTGATCCGTTGTATTTTTCCTGCATTGAACTTCTCTTTAATCCTTGCTCACCTGTTCCAATGTGTTTCAGTGCCATTTCCCCCCCACCCCCCATTAAAATCTCCTCATATTTTTGCACGGTAAAAAGTTTACATATTCAATGCAGCTTGTATTTTCAACAGGTCCTCTCAAAATACACATTTCACAAACTTTAATTCTGGAAAAATTTCAGCCCATTGTACAAAGTACACACTTCAACCATGAATTTTATTTAATCCACCAGTACACAGATACAGCTATAAACAGCCTGTACAATCCTACATAGAACCTGTATGGAAATAGAAAATGTAAGCCTCCAATATATGTAATTAAATGTTAATACCATAATTCTAAACTTCCAGTGGCTTTTCAGCATGATTTTTGTTTGAATGTCAGCAACTATAGGGTACAACATTGACCAAAAATACCTAAGACTTCAGATGTGCATCTCTGGTGGTCAGGTTTCATTGCAGGCAACTTCACCTATTTGCGCTTCTAATAAATCACACTATAAACCCCAAAAACGAGACTTAATGAACCCATTCACAGCAGTTTCATGAAAAGAAAATGATAATCCAAGAAGCACTATCACAAATATAGCCAGGACAACATTGCCACAAATTATTAAGAGGGAAATCCAAGATTAAAACAGGATTTGAGGCAAGGTTATCTAAATTTCAACAACGGGAACATTAATTTTCTGACATTTAACTTGTTCATCATACAAATGCTATATATTTTTTTTTAAAGTACCAGAATTAAAATTCTCCTTTAAATGTCTGACAGTCAGGCAAACCATCCTTGCCCATGGAATGTTACAGTATGTCTACATTGTAAATGGTCTTTCAAAGCCCTCCATCTTACTAGTGTATTTAATAATGTATTTGTGGATTTCTCAGTAAAAATCCCTGTAACATCCAAGTACACACAACTTGTTTTTTTTATATTGAAAAAAAAATTAAAAAATTCAGACATTAACATCCAAAGATGTAAAAATGTATGCATGGGGTGAAGAAAGGGTAGAGGTGCTGGGATTCCCTATTTCAAAGTGTGTTGCCTATTACTAAGCTACTAAAACCTTGCATTTACAAAATAGTTGATAAAAATATTCCTCTGAATTGTACAAGAGGTGCATCGACCAATGATAAACATGCAAGACAGATGTTATTCTGACTTGGTTTCAGTCTCTCCAGCTGCAGGTACCTGTAAAATATGAATGTGTATTAATATCCAAAATAAACTAAATTTCATATGATTATTTTGATTAACTTATTTACCTCATTGTTTTTCCGTTCACCATTTTCTGAGGGTACAGAATCTTCTTTAGCTTCTTGATTGGCTTGTGGAGGATTTGCTTTAGCTCGGGTCTTGGTTTTTTTCTATAGAAGAAAGACAGCTCTATGGCATATTTCCAGAGACAAAATACATAATTTCTTTTAAATACAATTAAAACTCACTTGGGTAGTTGCTTTCTTTATTGGGATCTCATCGGTTTGTTTTGTCTGTCTCTGAGAAAGCAAAAGTAGAAGTCAGGCATTTGAACAAAAGCTTTATTTGAATAAAGAAACAATGCATTCACTTTGCACTTTACCTTCCTCAGTTGCATGAGAATCGGTGGTGGGGACTGAGAAAAAGAAAAAAAAGTTTACATAGGAAAAATGTACATTCTCCCCAAATTTTCATCAGCATTTCAGGAATATTTGCTACTGAATTTAGTGTATTTGGGTAAATTGCATTATGTGGGTTAAATTTTATTTGATGTGGCTGTGTGTATTGTTGTTTCTCACTTAGTATGGCTGTATGGCAACTCAAATTTCACTGTACCTTAATTGGTACGTGACAATTAAATCTTGAATCTTAATAAGATACAAGAACTCTGTTGATTAATGCTCATTGGGAATTAAAATTGTACATCTCCATTTTCACGTTAACTCAAAGGGAAAATCACTTTGCTTTATTATGTCACGAAATACACAATTTTGCCTAAAAATACTTTTTCCATGAATTAAGCTCTGCTCTTTCATTCACGAATTCAATTCCACCCCTGTATAACAAAAAAATATTTTTTAGTTCTCAGTGAATGTTCGAAAGCTATATTCCCCGCTAAAGAAAACGCATCTTACCTTGTCTGCTACTGTATCAGACGTCTGCTAAATGAAGAAGATAAACATGTTAAAGGCATTACATTACTAAACTGCAACGTCATTAAATGGGGTGGGAAGAGACAAGGGAAAGATTTAAGCGTAGGATGGCAGTGTTGTGTTTGCAAACAGTGTGGGGATGCGAGAAACAGGCGCGTAGAGAGGAGGGAGGGAGGATGCCGAGCGCAACAAGGGACGTAATGCGAATCCTTCCCGCCTATTTGTAACCTGCTGGACGAACTTCAGAACTCCGTGTTGCAGTCTCTCCCCTGCAAATGGTAACAGAACATTCGAGATCCCAAATGGAGCTGGGAATTTACAGGCAGGAGCATCGACAGCCGAACAAAAACACGGTTCTTAACCCCAAGCGCTTGCCCGTAAAAAAGCCCGCCTACAAAACGCCGCAAATAAAACAAAACTTTTATTTTTTTTTAATCTGGGGCGAGATGATTAATAAATGTCTGTTATGCATTTATAGAATTGCTTTGACCTTCCACGCAGAAGTAATGAAGTGGTCTTCATTTACGGGGTGCAATTTTCCACGTCTGCGTCTGGAAGGGGATCTCTCCATAGTTATAGACACTTTGCTATTTTAATCATGAACAACAAGGCTTTTTTTCTTCTAAATATATTATTTTTAAACCCAGTGCATTATTATATAACTACTATACTCCGTCACGGTACACTACAACATTCCGGACACAATCACACGCAGGAGCAAACACATAAATAATTTTCCCTCCCTTTTTAATCCACGTCCTTTCTACCAGAAAGGGAAATTTAAAAATTACTCACCTGTTTCCTGGGCATGTTTTGTTTTTGAGGGATTTTCTAAAAACAAATTAAAATAATAATGCAAAATTTTAAATTGGGTTAAGCTAGAATGCAAGAGGATTGCACCGCTTAAACATCAATTTACTGAACCCCGGAATCGTATTGAACTACCTTGCTACAATGCAACTACTGCACGTTAATGCTGCCAAGCAAACTAGTTCGAACCAGATTTGTCCTCGCTCCGTCCTGCCGAACGTTCCGATGTGTCACCGCCTCCCATTGGCCGGATCCGCTTGTTATCGCGCATTCCGTCCGTAACGCACTGCCCTATTGGTCAGCTCGACGCATCTTCGCTCGCGGCTCCCCGGGACCCCTATTTTTTTTAAAGTTCGGTTGACTCGAGCGGGCAGAGCTCCCCAGGATCTTGCTGATTGGAGCTATCCTCTCACATGTCTTGCAGCCTAACAAAGGGACGAAGCGATGTAAATCTAAGTGTTTAGATGCATTAAATAAATGGCGTTGCATTGCATATATTTCCATGAGTTTTGTTTTTCTTGCCACCTGCTCTGCTGAAAAGGAAAGTCCCCCGCAAAGAGATTACATTGGAGTGGAATGGCTTCTATTTACTGTTGTCGTGGTCCTTCGGGGTGGGGTTATGATAGGAAACTTAAACATGGCGGAGAGCTGTGCGTGGTTGTTAGTGCTTGGCTCCGTTTTGCTATGTAGTCTGTTTAAGATGCTGCTCCCGACCCTTTCTTTGCTTGTAAGTATTTGTTTACGAATGTACAGCAACAGTAACTGTTCAGATGAAAGCATAAAAACGGCCACTGGACCTGTTAATAAAATGCGACCATTTCGAATTGTGCCAGTCCCCTTTCCTGCAGAAATATTTTGCTAAGACGATAAACGTAAAGCTTTGGAACGAGACACCTGATATATTATATCTTTTTTTATTCCATGGAAAAACAAACGAAAGAAATCCAAACAGAAATCCCTGTTAGTTCAGAAGGTGGCTGATAATTCTGCTGTACCGCAATTGGAACCAGAATTACCAGATTAAAGTTTTTTTTTAGGGGAAGGTATGAAGTTGACCAAAATGAATTATTGTTGTGACCTGTTAAATGTAGTCCAAAACTGGGAGGGATGTTCGGGTGTTGCCTTGGATAATTGGGCAACTACCAACTGCAGTGGAAATATACTTTAAAAAAATAAGTACATATTTTTGTTAGCTGTAGCTTTTGGATACGTTATTCATGTTTGTTATTGATGTCGTCTAACATGAGTATCGTTGACTTATTTTATAGATAAAGAGTTGTGGGGGGGGGGGGGGGGGGGGGACGTTGGCATAAAAACAACAAAGTGTAGATTTTTTTCAATGTTTTTCAGATGTGAAGTCTGAAATAACTGCCAGATTCTTGTATGTTAGGTAATGCGTTAAACTGACTAATTAGCAACCTTTGAACTTGAAACCAAAGTTGTATATTGATGCCAAAGGGTAAATATTTTGGAAAGTTAACTTTAATCTTGAGTTTGCAGTGACGATAAAATAGATTATAATGGGAACTGATGTAATGTTCAGACAGCAATTTTTAAACTACTTGAAGAAAGGGGTTTGATTGTTTTAAAAATCAAATTGGGTGAATTAACAGTTTTGTGATTGTATTGTATTTGGTATAGAATTGTTGTTGATGCTTGGAGCAAATTTTTGCTTGGTGTTAGTGAAATAATTCTGAATGAAGAAAATTGTGATTTGACTTTGGTGTTTTCAAGATTGGTCAAACCACATTTAATTGTTTCTTTATGTATCAAGAACCTGGCAATATTGTTGCAGCAGAAAGTTTCCGTAAGTGGGTTTGAAATGCTTAATGGAGAATTTTCACATGTGTAAGTGCCCACCTTTTGTAGAAAACATAATGTGAAATATTGCAAGTGGAGCACCTTTCCCTAAATGTGTTCACACGCAAACATAGCAGTGGAATGCATTGTTGTCATCCTCTTCTTAAACACTTGACTTGATATTGCTTGAATCCACTGAGGAACTGGTGCAAGATGCTGAAAAAACAATGTATGTAAATGACTGAAAGTTCAAAATCTTCCAGCGATTTGCATTATTTTAGAATACAAATGTTTCTGCTACTTTTTTTTGAGGTAATTTTTTATCATTTTTTAAAATAAATCCTTATGGTCCAAACTAGTCTATTTTTGTGGGATTGATGGAGCTGGATTAATTAACAATCTGCAGCATTGTATTGACATTGACTAAAGGAATGGACAAATGTGATCTGACGTAGTGGCATTGACAATAGGGACATGGCCCACTGACATCTATTGTAATATCTTCAGCTCGCCAGTTGCCCTAAGTCTCAATTTTGACATTGTAGCGTGATAGACCTGTTAGGCCATTCAGTCCCACAGTGCTGCTTTAATAAGGTCATGGCAGATCTTTTACATCATTGGCTTTCCTTGATGTTTCCCAGTGACCCAAAGATTAATCTTGAATGATAACGGACTAGCTGTAGACCCGAGGTGGAGAGGGAGAGATTCTTAAAGGCATTCAAGCCACAGCAAGATAATTTAATGAAGATGTGTGGCACAATTTTTTTACAGGGTAGTGGGGACATAGAATGCATTGCCATGGTGGTGGTGAAGGCAGATATGGAATTTAAGAGGCTTTTAAATAGCTACATGGAAGTGCAGGGAATCGAAGGATATGGATCATGTACAGGCAGGTGAGATCAGTTTAACTCTGCATCATGTTCGGCACAAACATTGTGGACTGAAGGGCCTTTTCCTGTGCTGCACTGTTCTATGACTCGAATATCAGAAAATTACTAGACTAAGTGTGGGGGGGGGGGGGGGCTGGTCCCCCAACGCAATATTCCGCCTCTCCACCAATTCCAATATTGGTGGCCTGTGGGGGGGGGGGGGTGTGGCTTTCTGGAGCGCTGGTATGGGTGTTGTTGGCTGCAAGGCCTACTGGTCTCCAGAGGGCTAGTATGGACATTGTGGGCCAAATGGATTCTTGGGCTGGCAGCTCAGTCCCTCAAGCCTGATGTGCTGGCAGCTCACTCACAACTGGTGGGCTGGCAGTTGACTCACGGCTATTCCTTGAAATTCCGTTTCAAGCAGAGTGCAAGGCCACCAAATTCAAATCCATTTTCCTACCATTTCAAGCAGGGTGCAAGGCCACCAAATTCAAATGCAGTTTCCAACCACTTCAAGCAGGGTGCAAGGCCACCAAATTCAAGTGCAGTTTCATACCACTTCAAGCAGGGTGCAAGGCCACCAAATTCAAGTGCCGTTTCATACCATTTCAAGGAGGGTGCAAGGCTACCAAATTCAAATGCAGTTTCATACCATTTCATGCAGGGTGCAACAACACCACATTCAAATGCAGTTTCATACCATTTCATGCAGGATGCAAGGCCACCACATTCAAATGCAGTTTCATACCATTTCAAGCAGGGTGAAACCACCATAAACCACACAAAACACCACACTCACAGTTCAGTAGACATTCAGTGTTCAGTTGATTCACAGCTCAGACAGAGTAGTGACCTCTCCCCCCCCCCCCCCCCCCCCCCCCCCTCTCCCCCATCATGCAGAGACTGAGCCACACCCACACTTTCGTTTTTTATAATCCCTCCCCCTCCCACCGGAAAAGGTGTGGCCTTCATGGCGTGATTGACAGGAGAGAGATTCTCAACATTTTTTAAACACTAAAAACATTTTTATTTTTCATTGATGGGAAGAATCCTCTGCACCTGATGAGCGGAGGGGGACTGAGTAAGATGGCCAAAAATCACAGCCGTAAGTGGTAGCGTTTTATCTAAAATCAATATAGTTCAAACAGGAAGTTGTCAAGTTTAGACAAACAACCATTTGCAGTGCCTTTTCACTTCAACCCAAAACCCCCAAACAACCATTTGCAGTGCCTTTTTACTTCAACCCAAAACCCCCAATCAACCATTTGCAGTGCCTTTTTACTTTAACCCAAAACCCCCAATCTACCATTTGCACTGCCTTTTCACTTCAACCCAAAACCCCCAAACAACCATTTGCAGTGCCTTTTTACTTCAACCCAAAACCCCCAATCAACCATTTGCAGTGCTTTTTTACTTCAACCCAAAACCCCCAAACAACCATTTGCACTGCCTTTTTACTTCAACCCCAAACAACCATTTGCACTGCCTTTTTACTTCAACCCCAAACCCCCAAACAACCATTTGCAGTGCCTTTTTACTTCAACCCCAAACCCCCAATCTACCATTTGCACTGCCTTTTTACTTAACCCAAAACCCCCAAACAACCATTTGCACTGCCTTTTTACTTCAACCCCAAACAACCATTTGCAGTGCCTTTTTACTTCAACCCAAGACCCTCTCGCTTCTTCCATCTTGCAGAGACTGAGTGAGGCACACCACTTCCGGGTTTATAGTCCCTCCCCCCTCCCACCAGCAGGGGCAGCAGAGAGAATGGTGAAATTTTTTTAAACATTAATATCTCTCCGATTTTTCATCGATGAGTAAAATCGTCTGGTCCAGTCTGGCGGAGGGGAGCTCTGAGCGAGGTGGCCAAAAATGATGGCCGTAAGTGGCGCCGTTCTCTCGAAAATCACATCGCAGTGTCAGAAGCGGTCAAGATCTTACTTTTAGTAACATAGATAGATGAAACGGGAGGCCATATAGCCCAATACGTTCACGTCAGCCAAAAAAGTAGTTGTTTAGTATAACTACCACTTCCTAGTGATGTCATAACTCTGTCCTTATCTGGGTACTCTTTGTAAAGGTGAGGGTTTCTGCTTCTGCCTTCGGAGTAGGTTCCTTCCAACTATGGGTGAGGAAAATGGTGGGAAACATTCCTTCTCTTGCTGACTCTAATTAATTAATTTAATTCAGAGTTTTATATAACTTTATCATGCTGATATATTTAGTGTGTCTGCCAAAAGATTAAGTATTTTAAATGCTTTCTTAATCCCAACCCCTAGAAACATTTAAAAATAGGTGCAGGAATAGGCCTTTCAAGCCAGCACCGTCATATGATCAAGGCTGATCATCTAAAATATGTATCCCTTTCCTGCTTTTTCCCCATATCCCTTGATTCCTTTAGCCCTAAGAGCTAAATCTAACTCTCTTGAAAACATCCAGCGAATTGGCCTGCACTGCCTTATGTGGCAGAGAAGTCCACAGATTCACACCTCTCTGGGTGAATAAGTTTTTCCTCATCCCAGTCCTAAATGGCCTACCTCTTATTCTTAAACTGTGAACCCTGGTTCTGGACTCGCCCATCATCGGGACCATTTTTCCTGCATCTGGCCTGTCCAATCCTTTAAGAATTTTATATGTTTCTATAAGATCTCCTCAAATCCTTCTAAATTCCAGTGAATACATGCCCTGTCGCCCCATTCTTTCTTCATATGTCAGTCCCACCATCCGGGGAATTAACCTGGTGAACCTGCGCTGCACTCCCTCAATAGCAATAATGTCCTTCCTCAAATTAAGAGACCAAAATTGCACACGATACTCCAGGTGTGGTCTCACCAGGGCCCTATACAACTGCAGTAGGACCTCCTTGCTCCGAAATTCAAATCGTCATGCAATGAAGGTCAACATAGCTTTCTTCACTGCCTGCTGTACTTGCATGTTTTCTTTCAGTGACTGATGTACAAGCACACCAAGGTCTCGTTGTACCTCCCCTTTTTGTAATCTGACACCATTCAGATAATAATCTGCCTTCTTGTTCTTGCCACCAAAGTGGATAACCTCACATTTATCCACATTATACTGCATCTGCCCACTCGCCCAACCTATTCAGATCACCCTGCAGCCTCATATCATCCTCATCACAGCTCACACTGCCACCCAGCTTTGTCTCATCCGCAAACTTGGAGATGTCACATTTAATTCCCTCGTCTAAATTGTTAATATATATATATATATATTGTAAATAACTGGGGTCCCAGCACCGAGCCTTGCGGCATCCCACTAGTCACTGCCTGCCATTCTGAAAAGGACCTGTTTATTCCTTCTCTCTGCTTCCTGTCTGCCAACCAATTCTCTATCCTGTTACTGCTTTCCAAATGCGCTGCTATAACATCTTTAATAATCGACTCAAACATCTTCCCCAGTACTGATGCAAGGCTATCTGGTCTATAATTCACTGTTTTCTCTCTCCCTCCTTTCTTAAAAAGTGAGTTATATTGGCTACCCTCCAGTCCACAGGAACTGATCCGGGATTCCTATGTTCCTCCATGTGACTCGCTCATCATGCCTTCGTTTGCTCTGCCTAAACCTTGCACTTCAATGCATTGAATTCCATTTATTATTTTTGTTCCCATCTTGTCAAATGATAGATTCATGCAACCTAGAAGTTCTCTCCATGTGGCCAATTTTGGTTCAGCAGCAAACTGTTCAATTGTGGCCCATTGTGTGTTCTACCACACACGGCGCCTCAGGAAGGCCGTCAGCATCCATCAAGACTCCTCACACCCTTGTAATGGACTGTTCAAACTACTTCCCTCCGGCAAACGTTACAAGGCCTTCTATGCACGAACCTCCAAACTCAGGGACAGCTACATTCCCAGAGCTATAGCGGCTCGGAAACCGGCCCTGCTGAGTGCCCCCCACCCCCCCTGGACTGTCTCCCTCGGATGGTCACGTCGCACAGACACATCTGTACTTTAGTCTGTTTGAACTGTTTTGACTATTTTACTGATCTTTTTACAATCCATGTTCTCGGGGTATCTAAATCAATATTTTATTAGTTATTTATGCTATGACATCGGATGGAAGCTGCATACCAAATCTCATTGCGCTTATGTGCAATGACAATAAAATATATTATTATTATTATTATTATACATTAATATAATATGGGTCACAATACCTTGTACTGAGCCCTGGAAACTCGTGTTCATTAAAATCTGCCAAACAGTGATTCATTTTGAGAAGGCAAAGAATAATCTCTAATTCGATGTTACTTTCTTTTGGATTTCCAGCGCTTCGACTTTTGTAGTCAATGTAAGGTGAGTCTTTATCAAGTTCCTCTGAAATCCAGGTAGACCACATAAAATATTATATCTTGGGGAACCAAAACATTGCGCACACTAGAAAATGGAGCAAAAGTTAAACTGCTGGAGGAACTGAGGGAGTTAAGCTGCATCTGGGAAGGGAGGAAGAAAATTATATCTTTCATTGATCCTCTTTATTGCCAGGTACATCAGGTGTACGTCTCTTAAATCTACGCCAAGTCCAAAATACTGATTGTGTTGTCCCTCAATTTTTCCAAAGTACCCCCTATTTCTTGTGAAGACACTACGAGCTTGAATTCATACAGCACTGTCTCTTTTGTAAACCAACATCTACATTTAGAAACATAGAAAATAGGTGCAAGAGTAGGCCATTCGGTCCTTCGAGCCATTCAATATGATCATGGCTGATCATCCAAAATCAGTACCCCGGTCCTGATTTTTTTTTTATCCACCATGTCCCTTGATTCATAGTCATAGAGTCATACAGCACGGAAACAGGCCCTTTGGCCCAACATGCCCTCGCCGACCAATATGCCCCATCTACACTCGTGCCACCTGCCTGCGTTTGGCCCATATCTCTCTAAAACTGTCCTATCCTTGTTTAAATTTGATTTAAATGTTATTGAAACATTGTTATAGTACCTGCCTCAACTACCTCCAGCAGCTCGTTCCATATACCTAACAGCCTTTGTGTAAAAAAGTTATTAAATCTTTCTCCCCCTCACCTTAAACTTATGTTCTCAGGTTCTTGATTTCCTTACTCGGAGTATAGTACTCTGTGCATTCACCTGGTCTATTCCCATCATGATCTCATACACTGAAGGTCTGAACAGTAGCAAGCGATTTAAATTTGAATCATTAAATGTACGGCAAATAAAAATTACCCGTAGTGACGACATAAATCTCTTGGATTGTTGCGGTTCTATCTGGTCTATGTAACTCCATATGTACAGCAATCTAATTGTGTCTCTGAACTGACCTAGCAAGCTGTTTGCTGCAGTAATTAGTGATGATTCCGTTGGCCCTAAGAGCTAAATCTAACTTTATCTTGAAAACATCCTGTGAATTGGCCTCCACTGCCCTCCGTGGCAGAGAATTCCACAGATTCACGACTCTCTGGGTGAAAAAAATGTTCCTCATCTCAGTCCTACTACCCCTTATTCTTAAACTGTGACCCCCTGGTTCTAGGCTCACCGTAACATGGGAACATTTTTCCTGCATCTAGCCTGTCCAATCCCATAAGAATTTTATATGTTTCTATAAGATCCCCTCTCCACTGAAATTCCACTGAATACAAGCCCAGTTGACCCATTCTTTCTTCACATGTCAGTCCCGCCATCCCGGGAATTAACCTGGTGAACAAAACACTGCACTCCTTCAATAGCAAGAATGTCCTTCCTCAAATTAGGGGAACAAAACTGCACACAATACTCCAGGTATGGTCTCACCAGGGCCCTGTACAACTGCAGTAGGACCTCCTTGCTCCTAAACTCAAATCCTCTTGCAATTAAGGTAAATATGTCATTAGCTTTCTTCATTAGTTTTTTTTTCTACCCATCGCTTGTGTTCAGCCGAAACTGCTTCTGCTGGACTATTTTTCTCCTTTTTAAACAATGGTAATAGACCTATTAATGAGAAAAGGGAAAATACATAATTTACTCCCTTACAGCTGCTTAAGAGCCTGGAATACTAATTTCTCAAAACCTACATAGAACAATACTGTAATTATGTTCCTAGAGCTAACCCCCCTTAGTCTAGTTCAGTAAAACACCGAGTCAAGCATTGGACCACTAAACTTTTATTTTATGAAACAATAACGAATTCCTTATACAATACTGCCTATACAACACTGCCGGATCGATCCTTGTCTCTGCTTGTCCAAGCCCTTCAGCCTAGTGCAAGCAGTTACTTCCAAAAGGTTACACAGTCCCAAGCGCTCCTCCAGAAGATCAACAACGAACCTCGTGGCGGTTACCTTTTATAGGTCAACGAACCCTGTGGGGCAGATCTATATGGGGGTGGTACCCCTACAAACCAATCACAGATATCGATTACGTTAAAGTGTTATTGACAGTTCCCCAATCCAATTACAAAGCACCCCATTACAATGTTTCTACAGAAGCTTCTGGAAGGAAGTCAATCAATCAAGTAATGCAACATTCTCCTGGGGAGTATAAACAATTCAAACAAGGCCAATCATCAAACAGTAACACAAACACCTTGCAACATTATTAGAAGTATTTACAATCCTTCTGCAGCCAGCCAATCATGCTAATGCATCTGCAACACCTTTGGGTTTCTCTGTAAAGTCTTCATACATTTTAACAATAGAGAGGACATCTGGATCTTTCCTTATCCTGCATATTAATCTAGGGTCCAGACTAGCTGGCGCCAATCCACAGCCTGCAGCTTTTTACAGACAGAGGCCCAGCAGGTCTTGCAGATGCAAAGGTTTTCCATTTTATATATCTATAACTTTTCTACAAGTCCAGCAGCCTGTGGTCGATAAACAAAGTGCAATTGCTGCTGGATCCCCAGCTGTTTACAAAATTCTTCATTGATTTGTCCAATAAGGTGTGGACCGTTATCTGAACTAAGTCGAATAGGGATGCCAAATCTTGGGACAATTGCTCTCATTAACACCTTGACAACAGTAGCCGCTTTATTATCAAGGGTTAAGGGTAAGCTTCGATCCACCGACTGTATACACCGACTATGACAAGTACATATTTATAACCCTAGCACCTTTCTAATTTGATATTCCATCTGTAGTGACCCATAGGCAATGGTGCTTTTCCCTCTTCGCATCAAATTCCTTTCCCTGGATTGTATTTCTGGTAGACCAGGCAATTACTTCTTACCTTCTGAGCTAAAGTTTGTAATCTTGGATGCCACCAAGTAGCCAAAAGAGTGTCTCCTACTGCCCTTGCACCACAATGGGTTGCATAGTGCATACATTCTATAACCCATACTGCCAAAGAATCTGTCATTCAAGTTTGCCCTGCTGGAGTTGTCCATAGTCCAGTCATACAATCCAGTACACACCCAAGCTGTCTCCATTGTTCTTTATCCCTTTCAGTATCCTCCTCCTGCAATTGAACAATTTCTTGGATGGTTGGCATCAGTCTCTCCGAGGGGGACTTGTTATTTGAACTTTTAGTCTTCCTCATCATTTTTGGTACTACCATCTTACGTTCCCATTACATTTTCTTTGTTGCTAAATCGGCATTACGATTCCCAATATCTATTGGAGTCTGTCTTTTTGTGTGGGCGCTACATTTCATAACAGAAATTTGTCTGGGTAGCATTAAGGCCTTCAATAAATCTGTCACCAATTGTTTATTTGAAATTTGAGTCCCTGCTGAAGTTAGAAATCCCCTATTTTTCCATAATTGTCCGAAATCATGTACCATTCCAAACCAGATGATGACGTAGGTGGGTCCTTGGGGCCTGATAGAATTCAACAACATATTGGTTAGACAAATTTTGCTTTTGATAATTATTCGGGTCTGCCATGGTGATTGCCCTTTGTACCATTGCTCCTAGATCTTTTGCACTCGCTGGGTTATTAACCTTTCGGGTAATGTGAGGAGCAATTCCTGCAGTTCTCTTCCATAATTTTACTGGTATGTCAGCGTATTCAGCAGCTCCTTCCCTTCCTTCAACTAGTGCCAAACATTTTACCTCCTTGGCCTGTCCATCATGTGATTTAAAGAAGGCCTCCAGCTCTTTGTTCTTCCCACTCCTGTCGTAAGCCAGTGGAATATGGAATGGGGGTTCTTCATCCAGATCTAAGGACCACCATTGGGGGGGTCACTATGGAATAACATTGCCTTAAGGGAGCCCAGAGGTCACTACTATTCCTTTATCACTACCTTCTCTCTTCAATTGGAAAGCACAGAGTAAATCTCTAGCCAGTAGATTGCAATCCAATCCGGTTGTTATCACAAATTCAAGATTCAAGATTCAATTTAATTGTCATTTGGACCCCTTGAGGTCCAAACGAAATGCCGTTTCTGCAGCCATACATTTACAAACAAATAGACCCAAGACACAACATAATTACATAAACAGGCCAAAAAAACGTATCTCTCCGCTGCACTCTCCCCCCCCCCCCCCCCCCCCCCCCCGATGTCAGAGTCAAAGTCAAAGCCCCCGGCTGGCGATGGCGATTGTCCCGCGGCCATTAAAGCCACGCCGGGTGGTGCGAGGTCGCACACCGGGTCTTGGTGTTAGAGCCCCCGGCGTGCGCTCGCAGAGTCCCGCGGCCATTCCAAGCCGCGCGGGGCGGTGATGTCAGGCCCCGCTCCAGGAGCTCTTCAACCCCGCAACTCGGGCAGGAGAAGTCGCCGTTGCGAGAACCCTGAAAAGCGGTCTCCCTCCAGGGACCCGCGGGCTCCCGGTGCCGCCGTCCGCCAGACCAGCAGTTGCAGCCTCCGAATCTCCGGAGGTCGGGCCACAGCAGCAGCAGCGCTCCTCCACCGCTCCACCCGCTCCGGACTCGCCAGCTCCACGACGGTGACGGTGAGTCGTCGGCACCAGAGTCCCCGGTCTTCTCCTGTTGGAGGCCGCTCCTCGTTGCAGCCCCAACGATAACGGACTACAAGAAAAGGTCGGGTCTCCCGTGCAGGGAGAGATTTAAAAGTTACCCTCCCCTCCCCCCCCCCCCCCCCCCCCCCCCCCCATACAAAATGTATGTTTGATTGCCTTTCCTTTGTACTATACTTCAACTGGCTCAGAGATGGGATACTGGCAGACTTATCCTTGAAAACCGGACAGGTTCTGAACGTCTTTTGATTTGGGGAGATTGTAAATTGATTGGAGAGATGACATGGATGGGCCTGTGTCTATCAAGAAGGTGCAAGTTTTCCCTTCTACTTGTAGTAATAGCATAGGTTCTTTGTCAGACTTGCATCCAGTCACCATTAAGTTTGCTAATCATAGGCGTGTAAATGGATTATTTGGGGTGAATGATATTTGCCCTCTTGGTTCTTGATTTTCCTGCCAGTTCCCTCTTTGCTCTCTATTATCTCGTTGCTCTCTGGGATCTCTCCACTCCCTCCGATCCTGGAAATTTCTTCTGTTACTCCCTCTTTCGTTCCTGTCCCTAGTTGGCACTCCCTACTACAGTGACCTATTCCTCCACATGTATAACACTGGCCTACTCCTGATGTTCGGTGTCTTCTCAAACTTGGTATTCAGTCACATTAGTGGGAAAGCAATTCAGTCATTGGGCTTCCATGGGGTATAGACTTTTATTGTACGGGGATTATTTGCAGTCACTACATTGGCTGGATCAAAAGAAGAATTAGGCATTTCCCTGACGGGGTACGGCCTTCGGGTTACCTGTTTTGTGTTTATACTTTCTGCCATATCGGGATCTATCTCAGTTTCTTCAATTATTGTCTCACTCCCAGATATATCTTCCTCTTCCTTAGGGGGTTCATGGTACCTTCTAAATGACTCCTTTTCCTCTCTCGCTCCTCATCTAACTCGTCTAGGTTTAGGCTCGCAAGAAGACGCTGGTTGCTGTACACTTCCCCTACACTCCTTGTCCTTAACTACTTGAATTGACTTTTCTGTTTTGCTTCTGGTGCCGTGAATTACTGGACTGTCTATTGTCAAGGGAGCGGTCGGGGTTAAAGAATCTTGTGCTGCAGAATCTGATTGTCTGTTCCAATTACAAGCTGACCAATGTGTCTGAAGTGCGGGGAACGCAAGTCGGGCGGGGGCCATGAATTTCTAATTTTAACACTTTCCCAATCCTCTAAATACTCATCTTCGTCCCCCCTCAAAACTAACGGCAACCATCGGGTCCTCAGATTTGAGACCTATTGGTGCCAGTTTCCCTTTGGAAGATTTCCTTCTCCCTTTCTCTATTATATATCTCTAGAGGTGCCTGGAGGTCGGTACACTTCAGTATCCTCCAGTTCTATACCACGCTTTAAAGTTGCTTCCTTCCTACTTACCACTCTACTTGCTTTTTGTTCCTCATATTTTTTCCACAATCCAATTAACTCCTTTGCCTCCTCACTGTTGCTACATTGCTGAATAATCTGTTCAATGCATTTCACTCCCTTCAATGTTCCAACGCCCCCCCCGCGTGCCAAAATTCATCCCCTAATTCTTTCTTTAATGTCCCTGAGAAATTCCTCAATCTTTCAGCATTATGTGGAAATTCACTGCAGAATAAGTGCAATGGACTTTCGGAGTCCTCAGTCAAATCCCTTTCCACATTATTTCCCATGATTGCAGAAAATGGAAACAAACTCCTAAACCACTCACACCTTAACAATTCACACTTCCCTCACAATCTCTGAGGCTATCAAACTCGCTCCCGAACAATGGGCAAAGCTCCGTAGCACATCAACAGTCTCGCACTTCACACAAAACAATAATAATAATAATAATAATAATAATATCTTTTATTGTCATTGCACATAAGTGCAACGAGATTTGGTATGCAGCTTCCATCCGATGTCATAACATAAATAACTAATAACATTTTGATTTAGGTACCCCGAGAACATGGTTTGTAAAAGAACAGTAAAATAGTCAAAACAGTTCAAACAGACTAAAGTGCATATATGTCTGTGCGACGTGACCATCCGAGGGAGACAGTCCGGGGGGGTGGGGGGCACTCAGCAGGGCCGGTTCAGAGCTGCGATAGCTCTGGGAATGAAGCTGTTCCTGAGTCTGGAGGTTCGGGCGTAGAAGGCCTTGTAATGTCTGCCGGAGGGAAGTAGTTCGAACAGTCCATTACAAGGGTGTGAGGAGTCTTTATGGATGCTGACGGCCTTCCTGAGGCACCGTGTGTGGTAGATGCCCTCCAAGGCTGGTAGCTGTGTCCCAATGATCTTCTGCGCCCTGTGGACGACGCGCTGAAGAGCTCTCCTCTCCGCCTCCATGCAGCTGAGATGCCACACAGAGATGCCATACGTTAATATGCTCTCTGTGGTGCAGCGGTAGAAGGTTGTGAGCAGCTGTTGGGGCAGACCGGTCTTTTTTTAATGTCCTCAGGAAGAGCAGTCATTGCTGTGCCTTCGTGACCAGCGCAGCGGTGTTGATGGACCATGTGAGGTCTTCTGAAATGTGAGTGCCCAGAAACTTAAAGCTGGACACTCTCTCCACACTGTCCCCGTAGATGGAGATTGGGGCGTATTCTCCATTATGGGACCTTCTGAAGTCAATAAACAGCTCCTGGGAGGTGTTTAGTGACAAGTTGTTACATGCGCACTAGTCCACCAGGTTCTGCACCTCCGCTCTATATTTTGTTTCATCACCATTGGTGATCAGCCCAATCACTGTTGTGTCGTCTGATCGTCCAATCAATCCTTTCAATCGGGTACCCAAATTCCTCAACACTCCCACAAATCCACGCAATCTCAACTTCAACAATTTTAACAATCCTCAATCATCAAAAAGTTAAGGTGCTCCAGTGAACAACCAAACACAGTCAAACACAATCAAACACGCTTCTGCAGCCAGTCTCTCTCTCCCAGAGCAACCTTAATCTAAACACATGCAAATGAGCTCCAAACACGCGAGCAAAATCGTACACAGACAAGAGAATATACCACCTATTATTATCATACGAAACCACATTCCAATATAAAATACAAGCATTCGTCTAATATCGCATTCGTTAACTGTACAGTTCCAAAAGCAAATCACAATATTTTTAAATCCTGCCTTGTGGTGTTTTCAACCAACGGAACAATTCCCTCGATACAGCGATCGGAAGGATTCGAACCCCTGGCTGAACAGCCGCGAGTCGGACTCCAATTATAATAGCAGTCTTAATCAAACTATGTCCTTAGACAGTCGATTCGAACTACTATTACTACAGTATATCTAACATTCAAAATTTAAATCATAGGCAATACACAGTGAATACAATGCAACAACGGCAAATCTGAAATACACTTTAAACTACAGCAAAAATGTTATTATACACAGGTTAACCTAGAAGAAAATATATACACACTTTGAATTAACCAGCACCTCCATATGAGGTCCTTTAGGTAATTTAGGTAAATTTTAATAGAAACATTTTCAGCTCGTTTTTCTCTTTGTCCAATTATTTTTAGTATGCAAGTTCAAATTCAAATTTTTAAGCAGACGTCTCTAGGATTATGAAATTCTCAGGATTGGTTAAAGGTATTTTCGGCCAATTTATACTTTAACCATTGAGTTCCCCGAACCTTTACGAGACTCCACCCCGTTTTTTCAGTGATCCAGATATTCCCACACAGGCGGGGACTC
Organism: Leucoraja erinaceus; assembly: GCF_028641065.1. Taxonomy (NCBI): domain Eukaryota; kingdom Metazoa; phylum Chordata; class Chondrichthyes; order Rajiformes; family Rajidae; genus Leucoraja; species Leucoraja erinaceus. Next base: position 48,053,668 of record NC_073389.1, read on the forward strand.
AAACCCACATAGGCTCACCCTTGCAATGGGCTTCTTCCTTACCACCTGCTTGGTACCAGGTGTCAGCGCATAATTGCTTCACGTTGGTAGTCAATGCCGATTTTTAGACCGCCTTTCCAATTTGCACCCCCAGCAACGACGCAGTACTTCGCCTCTTAGTACTGTTTAGACCCTGTCCTGTTTTCCAATATCCAGCCAATATCCAAGTCAGGGCAGGGCCACAAACCACTAATTTTCGATGTCAGGCCAACTCAATGGTTAGATTTTGCAACAGCGCTGTCGACTTAGTTTTTAGAGGACCTCGAACCCCTGGGAAGGGACTCAAACCCCAAAAAGGCAGGAATATCCTCAGTGCTTGCTGGACTACTGTTCTACGATCTCATTGGGAACCCCAACCCAAGTTCGCGAATGACCGATCCGCTCTGACTAGCGAAGTGGGAAAACCGATGCGAAAACCGCACCGTGGCGCCGATTTCTCTCCTCGCAATCAGGAACAGCTCAACACCATCGATTGCAAACTTGTGTCTGGGGGTCCTGGACGAGCCCCCAATGTAGTTATGCTCCTAGACTAAACCCCCCTTAGTCTAGTTCAGTAAAACACCAAGTCAAGCATTGGACCACTAAACTTCTATTTTATGAAACAATAACGAATACCCTATACGATACCTAACCACACCGCACGGGATCGATCCTTGTCTCTGCTTGTCCAAGCCCTTCAGCCTCGAGCAAGCAGTTACTTCCAAAAGGTTACGCCGTCCCAAGCACTCCTCCAGAAGATCGACAACGAACCTCATGGGGATTACCTTTGAACCTAATGGGGGTTACCTCAAACCCTGTGGGGCAGATTTACATGGGGGATGGTACCCCTACAAACCAATCACAAATATCGATTACACTAAAATGTTATTGACAGTTCCCCAACCCAATTACAAAGCAACCCATTACAATGTTTTTACAGAAGCTTTTGGAAGGAAGTCAATCAATCAAGTAATGCAACATTCTCCTGGGGAGTATAAACAATTCAAACAAGGCTTCACACTTCAGGTCGGAGGTCGGAGGTTCTGGCTGGCTATCCTACCTATGCCTCTCATAATTGTATATACTTCTGTCTGGTTTCCTTTCAACCTCTGACGCTCCAGATAAATCAATATGAGTTTGTTCAACCTCTCTTTGTAGTTAATACACTTTATCCCAGGCAGCATTCAATCAACTATTTCTGCACCCTCTCCAAAGCCTCCTGATCCTTCCTGTTATTGGACCACCAGAACTTCACGCAATACTTTAAATGTGGTGTAATGGAAGTTTTCTTGTTCCTAAACCTTGCATATTCGTCCTTTTTCTTTTTGACCAAATTTAGAGCCTCCTGTTATCTGAGGTTACCTGACCCATCCTTATCCCTTCAGCTTATTAGAACATGCCAGTGTCAAACTCTGTTCTGCTGCTCTTTAAACGGCCCCTGATGTGTATTTTACAATAACAGCTGCTTTATGTAATCTACCTGAAGGATCTTGTTCTTTCCACGTGCGTCATTGGTACTGATGAGGACCAGAATTTTCTTCACCCTCCTCCCCTTTCATATTCTGTAGCTGCTTGATGACATCCAATACTGAGGGGGCAACATACCACTATGGAACCTCATCTGTGGCCACTGAAACATCTCAACTGTTAACGCGTCTGCTATTGTATCCAACACTGCATTGGCTCTTCTGTCCTTTCTCTAACTCCCTGCTTTTCAGAAGATTCATTCACAGTGCCATGGACTTTAGCTGTGTTTCATTCTGGACCGTTTGTCTACTCATCAGAGATGAAATCTCTGTTATCGTAATCCTCTTAACCTGAGACAATGCCCCCTTGTTCTCGGTCATTTTCTGAGGACCCATATCTTGTCCAGATTTGCAGAGTACAAAAATGAACAAAGTAATTATTTTAGGAAAGTACCACCATAGAACTCATAGTTTGGTTTTAGTTTAAAGCTACCATGTGGAAATAGGCCCTTCGGTCCACTGAGTCTATACACTGTACGCTAGCACTATCCGATACACTAGGAACAAATTACAATCTTTACCAAAGCAAATTAACCAACAAACCTGGGCGTCTTTGGAGTGTGGGAGGAAGCCGGAGCACCAGGAGAAACCCCACAAAGTCACGGGACAAATGTACATACTCAATATAGACAGTACCCATAGTCGGGATCGAACCTGGGTCTCTGGCGATGTAAGGCAGCAACTCATCCGCTGCGCCTCTGTGCCTCCCTTGCATGTGGATATTTACACTATTTAACAGTTATCCATAATTTTTTTAAATGTTTTTGTAGATTTTAATTTTTGGCAGATCCATTAGATTTTGACAACCAAGCAATTCACTGATCTTCCTTTAGACAGTAGGCATGGATCAACCTCAGTGTAAGTGGTGGCCTGACAGGATAATAACCTTTTTAAAGACCTAAGAGCCATTTTCATTACCATTGTCTCAGAGTACTGTGATGTTTAGATATGCATTTTTTGGACAGAAAATTATTTTATCTTGGAACAAAATACCTGACGTGTTGGTGTTTAGTTTCTTGTGTTAATGGTTTAATCCTGGGTGTTCTTAATAATTGTTTGAACAATTCTGGATGATTAGGTAATGAAAGGTTAATGGTTCAGAACATTACAAGGGCTGATTGCTTGGTTTGTTTAAACTTTTATTTTTAAAAAAGACCTAATGACACAATGTGTATTTTGATAGAGGACCATTGAGGCCTTGTATTGCTGGACTTATCCTTCAACTGATTTTCAGGACTCTTAAAAATAATCAGACTGTAAACTCTCATAAGAACATATATAAAATAAGAGCAGGAGGCCAGAACCATTGAGCCAGTTCTGCTAATAAGTCCATGGCTGAGCTGATGTAATCTTGGCCTCGAATCGACTTTCCTGCCTGTTTGAAATATCCTTTGGCTCCCTTATAATCTTCCGATGAAAGCAAAAGCTGGAATCACAAGGTCAGTTAAGGAGACCAAGCGTTTGAGTTTCTCCAGCATTTTGTGTCTATCCATCAATATTTGTTCCTTCCTATACATTTTGTCAGTTAAGGGATGTTTTCTAAATTCTGGTCTGATCAACAACCTCATACTTAACATCTCAAAATCTAAGGAGCTGGTTGTTGATTTCAGAAAGAGGGCCACCCCCCTCATCCCTCTCTTCATCAATGGAGAGGTGGTTGAGAGGGTCACCTCCTTTAAGTTCCTCGGGACCACCATACATCAATCCCTATCATGGGAGCTCAACACCAGTCTCATAATCAGTAAGTGCCACCAGCGACTCTACTTCCTGCGGCAGCTTAAAAAATTCAGGGTCGGTCGACCAGCCATGACCCACTTCTATAGGTCTACCATAGAAAGCATACTCACATTATCTATGCTTGTCTGGTATGGTCACACAACCTCGCAGGATAAGATTCGGCTGGAGAGAATAGTGCGCCCAGCTTCTAAGATCATCGGTTGCAGCAGACTTCCCTCAGTGACATCACTACTCAACAAGACTCACCAGAAAGGCCAAAAAAAATCATAGCAGATCACTTTCACCCGGCACATTACCTCTTTAATCTCCTCCCATCAGGAAGGAGATATAGAAGCATTAAAAGTAAAACATCTCGCTTCAGAGACAGCACCTACCTCCAAGCCATCAGATATTTGAATTTGCACTAATCACTTTGCACTTTCTTTTGCACTTACGCTTAATATGACGCTGCTGGGTATTGTCCTTCCTGTATATATTGTCCTTCGTACGGTATTGTCTGTATTATTTATTGTGGTGTATGTGGTGGTTGTATTGTACTGTATTGTATCTGTCTGAGAGCGAACCAAGACACATTCCTATCAACTTGTTGACATGGCAATAAATTTCTTGAATCTTGAATCTTGATCCAACAAAGGGCAGTTCCTATAAGGTATCTTTTGTTGTGCTGCCTTGGATGGGATGGGGTAATTAATTTGTCTAAATCCATTTGATATAAAATGTCTGCCTCAAGTCTCAGTCTTCTCATCTACTAGGAGAACACATTAAAGGGCCTGTCCCACTTGGGCGACCTAATCTGCGAGTTTAGAAGAGTTTGCCCTCGACTCAATCTCGCAGCATGGTGAACACGAGGTCCTATGAGGTCACTGGAACTCTTCTTCATGCTCGAGGGAAGTTCCCGGAATACTCGCGGCCTCAGCATATTGAAACATTTTCCGCAAGTGAATTTTGGTCGGCATGGTTCTTTTTGACTCGTAGTGCAGTGGAGTGGGGTTGCTATTTAGTTACAGGCAGTCGAGGGCAGCCGTAGGCAATCTCCTTCGCTAACCGGGCATTTTGATTGGCTCATTGAAGTTTCAGGACCAAGGAAGACCTACTGGTAGGTAAAATGTCCACTAAACTTTATTATACTTCATAAAAGTGTCTCCACTCCTTCCCTCCCCTTCCCTCCCCTTCCCTCCCCTCCCCTCCCCTCCCCTCCCTCCTTCCCTCCCCCCCTTCCCTCCCCTCCCCCTCCCCTCCCCTCCCTCCCCTTCCCCCCTCCCCTTCCCCCCCCTTCTCCCCCCCTTTTTCTCCCCCCCTTCCCCCCCTTTCTCCCCCCCCCGCGCTCTCTAAAGGCTCTCTAAAGGATTTACCGTTACTGTGCAGCCGTTTTACCTTCATTTTCATCGCGCAGACAGCGCTCCTCCGCCTTCCCTGGCCCCGCCTTTGCGATGTGTTTGTGTGTGTGTGTGGTCGGTCGATCCAGCTCGCGGTTTCAACATGGACGGTTGATCCAGCTCGAGGCTTTCCAGACGAGTGCCCTCGAGCTGGAAGGTCGAAGACACTCTTTTTAACTCGCCGATTAGATCGCCCAAATGGGACAGGCCCTTAAGCTCTCCAATTTATCCACACAACTGTAAATGCACAACTATCTTTGTCCTGCCTCCACCCGGACATCATTCTGAAGAAGGGTGTCAACCCGAAACGTTGCCCATTCCTTCTCTCCAGAGATGCTGCCTCACCCGCTTAATTCTAAATTCACAACTCTGGAACCATTCCTGCAAATCTCTCCCAAGCCTTCATTCCCTTCCTGAAGGCCAGTGCCCAAAGTTGAACACAAGCTAGTGCAGTTGCTGGAATCTTGAGAAGCTGGGAATGAACTGGAGTTTTGTAGTCTTAACCTCTTGGATTTTGCACTACTGGCATTTATTTATTAAGCCCTCAATAACCTACATTTATTGACTGATTTCTGAACCCGTTCTGCCATCCTGAAAGATCTATGTGCAAGTACCCCCCAGGTGTGGCGATCTAAGTTTCTCAATTTCCATAGATGGACCCGAAATGCTGGAGTAACTCGGAGGGTCAGTCAGCATCTTTGGAGAAAGATTTCTCACTGAGTTACTCCAGCATTTTGTTTCTATCTTTGAAATAAATTAGCATCTGCAGTTTCATAAAATTACATTCTTAAATTTCCAAATTGAATTTCATCTAATATGCTTGTTCTTTTCAGCAGTAGTTCTTCTGATGCTTATTTCTCACTGCCTACTGAGTTCAGTCAAGTCAACTGTAATTTAAGCCTGAATTGTCTATGATTTAAAAAAAAAAAGGATATTTCTTAATCAGAATGCATTGCCGTCATTATATTGGGAAATCTTTGATCCATTTCTAGCCATGAGCAAGATCAGTAAGGTTTATAAGTAGAATGTGGTAAGGTAGTTGAACATTAAAGGCAATGTTGCCCTTTGTCATTTATTAACGATCAAACTCATGAAAGGATAATATTTACTATTGAGTCTGAAGGGTTCCGACCCAAAATGTCTGCCCATTCTCTCCACAGAAGCTACAGCTGCTGAGTTCCTCCACCCTTTTTTTTGCTCAAGATTCCAGCTTCTGCACTTCCTTGTATTTCTAACATTCATTATTGTTTTATTAATAATGGTGTGAGCAGTTTGAATGTTTTAGTTCCAATAAGACTTGGAATATGAGGTATATTAATTCAGATGGGTATGCGGGGGCTTTGCTATTGTGGGCTGCAGATCATGGCAAATAGGCTGATGTGAAAGTAAACCAAGACCTGAAGGAGTGGCGTACTGGTAAAAAATTTAAGTTACTTTCACGCCTACCTCTAAGACTCGCCCATGAAACAGCCAACTAAAACTTAAAGTGGGTGCAGTGAAGGACCTGGAATATAGCCAATAAAAGGAGCAGTCTGGGTCAATGATATACCATCAAACTATTTTGAAATGGGGGCATTGCAACGTGTGCATGGAAATTATACCCAATGTAAGGACAATAAAAATGGAAAATCGACACTCCAGTTTATCTGTGGAAATCTTATGCATGTCAATTGGGGAAAGCCACATGGAACAAATAACTTAGGGATACAAAGATGCATTCACGGTCTTCAAATCTATCTTTATACAGCCCTTTCACTTTTATTTGATATCTGCACTTTCTGTCTAGCTGTAAAACTGCATTCAGAACAACTGAGAGTACTAAACAAAGCCCTCCATCACCTGGTCCCCTATATCTCACTGACCTCCTCTCCCCCTACCAACCCTCACAGCCCCTCAGATCCACATCAGCCGGTCTCCTCTCCATCCACAAGTCCAACCTCCGCAGTTTTGGGGACAGAGCCTTCTCCAGGGCAGCTCCCAGACTCTGGAACTCCCTCCCCCAACTGATCCGCAATTCCGTGTCCCTCACCATCTTCCAGTCCCTTCTCAAGACCCATCTCTTCACCTCTGCCTATCCTTAGCCCCACGTCCCCCTCCCTTTTCATCTGTGCATTAATTGCCTCATATTGTGTTTTGAATTGAATTCTGTCTTTACTTTGTGTACTAGTCATGTCTACTATTTATTTCATTCCCCTTATTGTTTTTCCTCTACCTGTGTACTAATCATGTATCTACTATTTATTTCATTCCCCTTACATGTTTTTCCTCTCCCTGCTAAATTTTTGTAAGGTGTCCTTGAGACTCTTGAAAGGAGCCCATAAATAAAACACTGGAAGACATTTACCATGGAATCCAAATGTTAAAGAAAGCTGCCTAAAATTTGAAATACAAGCAGAAAATGCTTGAAACGCAAATGGCCAGGCAGTATCTATGGAAGGGGGATGAGAGAGAGTGTGTTGAAGTTTTGAGTGAAAGGTAGTATTGAGGTGCATATATATTTTAATCTACCGTGCTGGTTGGAAAAGCTCCAAATTTATCCCCGTTTATTAAAAAAAAACAAGCTCATCAATCAGGTTCAGGCTGGATTCATAAACCCTATCCTCCCAACAGATTGCAAAAGATTTGAGCTGTTGCTTTTAGGTCAAGTACCTTGATTGCAACTAAGTAAAATTCATGGACATTTGCTTGGGCAAGCCCAGGTACATGGAATCTGTTTCTCCCCTCACACACTGATGCACAATATTTCAGCTAAATTAACACTGCATCTTTTGGCTTCAAACTGTCAACCCGGACAGTTTTGAACACTGGATTGACATCTGCAACCAGCAATATATACTAAAGGTATATCTTGAGTTGCCTGTCTTAGATTCTTTTAGTCTCATTTGCCATAGACTGTAAATTAAAGACCACTGGATTTGGGGAGTGTCATTGAGTTGCTTAAACCGAGAAGGATGGTCATTGATTTGATTTAATGTCATACCCAAAAGCTGTTCCTTTCAGCTGTGCAGCTATCCCTCAGTACTGTACCAAGGGTTGGGTTTAGCTGTTACACAGAGTAGCAGTGTTGACTGTACAGCAACACTGTAAAGGAAACCATTTTGGAATGAAAAAACATTCAAGTTCCATAAAATATCGTGCTCATAAGGTAATTTGTTTATTTCACGTGGTGCTGAGGCAATGTTTGACAATAAGACAATGAGCTAAATTATTAGTGCTTCTGATTAATTCAGTAGTTCCTCTGTCAAGAGTTGAAGGGGAGATGTTTCTTTATTTTAGTTGAGATCTTTTTGCAAAAATGGCTGCTCTCATAACAGAAAGCACATTTCATCAGCTGAAACTGCAGGGTGTTCTATTAATTCCAACCTCTCTCCATCACCGGTCTTCTGCAAAGAACAGAACGATAAAAATTGTATTCACCATTTTAAGTAGAGACAATTGAATAACAAATAGATAAACACGAGTTTTCACATTATTGAACCTAAATGATCTGATGACGTTTCCATGCCTCATGAAGAACGGTAAAATGTTTCAGATGCCACACATCTGGCAACTTGGGACGTTGCCAGGGATATTGCCAGGTGCCAGGAAACACAAAGACCAAGTCAGTCTTTTCACATTTGCTATGCAGTCATGTCTTTCAGAAGGAAGACATCTGCTACATTCCAAAGGCTTGTGGATTCATTTCTAATGAAGATAATGTTGTAGCATATATTGATGCCACAACATATTTGGTTGCACATGTCAATCCAGTCTGCAAGACAGGGTTGACAGTTTGAAGCCAAAAGGTGCAGTGCTAATTTAGCTGAAATATGGTGTATCGGCGTGTGAGGGGAGGAACAGATTCCATGTACCTGGGCCTGCCCCAGCAAATGTCCATGAATTTTACTAAGTTGGAATCAAGGTACTTGACCTAAAAGCAATAGCTCAAATCTTTTGCAATCTTTTGGAAGGTTATGGTTTATGAATCCAGCCTGAATCTGATTGATGAGGTTTTTTTTGTAGATAAATGGGGATAAATTTGGAGCTCTTCCAACCAGCATGGTTTATTAAAACAGTCTTGAATGGTGCTGAATTACAAGCCAGCAACAGGATGTATACGTTTTTACAGAGTATGCAAACTATTCCTTATCATAACTAATTTATGAAGAGTACACATTTTGGCAAAGCAGCGAGACAATATAAAAACAGTACCACAAGATTGAGCACCTTCAGTAGAAACAAGAGAAGATTGTAGAAGGAAAATAAATGTATTAAATGTCTAATTTATTTAGATTCAAAGAATGTTCAGTCTCCAATTTGCATATCTGTGGAATGGTCTGCAATGAGGCTGGTGACATTTTAGAAACACAGCTGATTTCCTAAGATTACCTCTTGTTCTTCTAAATTCCAATCAATCTTGCCCCACTCTGCTCCCATTACTCATAGGAAACCACCTCATCACAGGAAACAGCTAGTGAACCCCATCTACTCTCTGGACAGGATTCACTATACTAAAAGGAAGCTAATGGTAGCACCCATGCGAGTTCCCTGCTGAATAGAACTAATGGCACACTGAGGTATTGTACTGTACACTGCAAGATGCTGCCTTGAACAAGAACACAATTAATTTGTAGGAAGGAACTGCAGATGCAGGTTTACACCAAAGATAGACACAAAATGCTGGAGTAACTCCGCAGGACAAGCAGCATCTCTGGATAGGAATGGGTGACGTTTCGGGTCGAGACCCTTCTTCAGCCTGTTCCAATTAATTTGTAATGTTTTTAATGACGGTGTCTGATTTAAACTGTGATCTAATGCTTAAAATGTAGTGCTCCTGGAGGAATTTGTTTTAATTTGTCGTGAAACAATATTTACCAACAAATCTATAGTTAAAATGCATTCATTTTAAAATTATTAATTATATTTCTACATGGGTGTTAGGTGACAAAGGATTGTTGTTGGCTATCGTACTCTATTGTGCGCAGAATACTAGATCGACCATTGGCGACAATGTTCCCCCTTAATTTTCAATTCTCTTTACCACATTCCCTTCCAGAATACAATGTGTCTGTAACGACTTCGATTATTTTTAACTTAGATTACTTTAAAATAAGATGAGTAATGTTTTTATTTGTGCTGTACCAGAACATGCCGTTCTTTGCCCACCGCAGCTTTTGTAAAATTTTGATTAGGCCGCATTTGGAATACATTGTGCAGTTTTGGTTACCCGATTGTAAGAAGTAAATGGAGGCTTTGGAGAGGTTTACCAGAATGCTGCCTGGATTACAAGGTGTTACTTATAAGGAGAGGTTGGACAAACTCGGATTGTTTTCTCTGAAGCGTCGGAGTTTGAGAGGAGAGCTAATAGAAATGTATAAAATGATGAGAGACGTAGATGGTGTAGAGACGGTCAGAACCTTTTCTTTGCCCAGGGTGAAAATGTCAAAGACCTGAGGGCACAGCTTTAAGGTCAGAATGGCAAACTTTAAAGGAGATGCATGAGGCAAGTTTTTTTTTAAATTAGAGAGTGGTGGGTGACTGGACATGCTGGCAAGAGAGGTGATGGACGCCGATCCAATAGTGGCACTTTAGAAGCTTTTCGATATACACAAATGGTTGTGTCGGGAATGGAGAGTAATGGATCACATGGAGGCAGATGAGATTAGTTTAACTTGGCATTATGTTCGGCACAGACTTGTTGTCTGAAGGGCCTGTTCCTGTGTTGTACTGTTCTTTGTTCTATTTTCTAACGATTGATGCACTGAAGTATTCATGTTAAATCTGTTCTATATATCCTATAATACATAGTTTAGCCAGATTAACATTTTGGCCAAGCCTTAATCTTTTATCAACCTTGTAAACATTCAACCAGCTGTCATTAACCCGGGAAGAGTTGTCCATATGTGGAAAGCAAAGAGATCCATATATAATGCTTGTTATTGAAATCTCAAATGGTGCTGATTACATGATGACACAGATTTGTTTGATACTTATTTTAAATATCACCGCTGAAGTAAAGACGGTAAGATGGAGATTTTGTCTGCTTGTTGTGAGTGTAGATACGGATTTTTAAGCCTTCAAAGTGCAGAATGTTTGAATTGCCTTTTAATAAGCGAGTTCAGTATTCCGAAAAATGCAAGGAATCATGGGATTTGTCAAAGGTCACTCGCTATAAAGAAAAAGCTAATGAAGCGCTGACTGTATAAACTATGTATAAATTCTTATCTTTATTCATGATTTATGTGTAAAAATGTATTTAATCTGAGGAACGGGGGTGCCAGGTAGTGGGAGAGCTTGGTGTAACAGTGAGATAGAGGGGCAGATGCGAGTGGGAGACGGGGAGGGAGGGGTAGACTGAACCGGTGGAGATACATTCTCGGCAGCTGCGCGCACACAGACCTGCGCGTCATCTGTAGCCAGGATCGAACCTGCGTCCCCGGCACCGCAAGCGCTGCCGAACCTCCACTGGGTCACCCCGGACACCCCCGGACAGGGATGGGACACCAGGGAGGGGACGGGGACGACCCAGCAACGCCGGAGACCCGGGCCCGACCACGGACGAAACTGAAGTCTGCACCCATGCAGATTCACAGCTACCGAGAATGTTTATAGCGAGTGACCTATGACCTGGGCATACGCAGTCGGAATACCGAACTCGCTTATTGGCAGTGGATGAATGTGAAAGTGACTCCATGATGTTCATTCAAACTTGAGGACAGTGTTTGAAAATCGTGCATTTAATTTTACACTAAATTTGTTTTTCAGTCTACAGTTTTGACTGTTACTTTAGTTGTTTTCAATAAAATCAATGTAGAATTCAGAACACCTTTTAAAATTAATTCAGTACTAATCGCAACTAAGTTCATAAGTTGTAGGAGAAGAATAAGGCCATTTGGCCCATCAAGTCTATTCCGCCATTCAATCATGCCTGATCATGTTTAAGAATCATGCCTGATCTATCTTTCCCTCGCAATCCCATTCTCCTGCCTGCACCCGTTAATCCCTGACTGCTGCCATTTTATTAAATTGCTCCCATCTATATTAGCTTTAAGATATTTAAATTTTGGAATATATGCAAGATCTGCGTACAAACACTAGCTAAGCTAAAGTGCTGTGAATAGCTCTGGTCACCACACAACAACGTAATAGTATTAGAGAGTGCAGAGGAGATTTATAAGGATTTAGTCAGAGCTGGAGAAATATAGTTACGAAGAGGAGGAGGGGTGGTCTACACTAAACTGGGCTCGTTTTCTTTTGAATAATGGACATAGAATAAAGATTTACCTTGAGATGTACAAAATTATGAGTGGGGACAGAATGGATAAGAAGAATCTATTTCCTTGGGGCAAATCTCTCTCAGCATTGTGGATTTATGTTATAGAAGAATTAAAGAGTTTGAAGATATTTTTTGTTTCTCTTTAAGAATAGCTGATCTTATCCTCAATGTCTTTTTAACTTCCCTGGGATTAACAATTACAATGCTGTTGTAACTAGTCATCTGCAGGTGCACTGAATGAATTTGTGCTCTTCCTAAACTCCGTAGTAACAATGATGAAAAGTCATTGAATCTGAAGCGCTGTTTAGAGATACAACATGGAAACGGCTTCAGCCCACCAAGTCCGCACCAACTATCAAGTTCTAGTTCTATGTTATACCACTTTCACATCCACTCCCTACCTATTTGGGAAGAGAAGGCAGAACAAAGCCTATGTGATGGGTGGGTATAGGCGAGGGTTGATATGGCAGATGGTTGGACAAAGAGCAGAGATGAAAAGACAAAAGGTGGGAGATAAAGATAGAAGTATGAATAGTGAAGCCTGGGGAAGGAATATAAGGTGGGGGGGTGTTGGTGAGGGAATGTAAGGGGAGAAATGGGTGCGAGTCTAGGTTGGGCATAGAGAAGAGAAGGGTGAAATGGGGGAAGGGATTATTTGTCAGTTAAGTACATTATATTTAACGTTGTATTTTGCTTTGAAGTTGATTCTGAGAAAAGTGTCGCCCAATTATGGCAAATTTGACTGTTTTCCAAACAATTTACTCCTGCAAACAAAATGTAAAATTGTTTCCTAAACCTTGCACCGTCTGAGTTAATGAACTCATTTCGGCAAATGTCTATAATTCACTATAGCTTTACAGCACTAGAGTCCTGACTTCAATCCTGATTACGGGTGCTATCTGTACGGAGTTTGTATGTTCTCCCTGTGAGTTTTCTCCGGGTGCCCTGCTTTCCTCCCACACGCCAAGGGCGTACAGATTTGTAGGTTAATTGGCTTATGTGAATTGTAAATCGTCCCTAATGTGTAGGATTGTGCAGACTCGGTGGGCCGAAGGACCTGTTTCCATGCTGTATCTCTAAAGTCTAAACTACTATTGATTTGGTGGCTTATTGGACTGAAAATGGGCTGAAGAATTGCATGTCAATGTTTAATTTTAGAACTGTTGATATTATCAGCTAATGCTAATGTATTATCTCGCAGTGGGGTGTCAGAATGGTGTAGAGGTTAGTATTAATCTGGTTAAAAACCTTGATTTGATCTTGGAGGCTCTCTATGTTTGTTCTACCTGTGACCGCATAGACTGCCTGGATTCTCTGGATTTCTCCTGTCATGCTGGCTGATGAGTTAATTGGCTCCTATAAATTGCCAACTTTGTAGCTGGGTAAAAGGGGCTTAGCCTTGGCCATATTGAGAGGGATTCTATTGCCAGGGTTCTGTCAGACATTTCTGTGGCCACAAGTAATGGTATGATGCCTTTAAACACAAAGAACTTCATATGCCGCATTATTGTTTAGACGCAAAGTGCTTGAGTAATTTGCCTGACCCGCTGAGTTACACCAGCACTTTATGTTCCTGGTACGATGGCTGCCTGGTGCCAGTGTCAAGGATGTCTCCAAATGGGCACAGGACATTCTAAGAGGGGGCGGGGCACAGCTGAAGATCAAGGTTCATCTATGTATAAGTGACATGGGTTGGAGGGAGCTGAAGTCCTTCAAAACAAATTTAGGGAGTTAGGCAGTAGATTTTTTTTTTAAAATAGGCCTTCCAGGATTGTAACCTTGTCCAATGAAAAATAGAAAGATAGTGCAGTTCAGGAGCTGGTGCAAGAGGGAGGGCTTTGGATATATGGATCATTGTTCTTGTTCAGGGCAGATGGAACCTGTACAAAAGCGATGGGTTGTATCTGAACTCAGAGGAACACAATGTCCTCGCAGGGATATTTGCTACTGCCACTTGGGAGGACATTTTGAGATCAAGAAGTTGGAGGTGTTTGGTCTGTTGAAGAGCATTCAGATGGGTAAATCCGCAAGGCCTGATGGGATCTATCTCAGGTTATGGGAAGAGGTACAAGAGGAGATTACTTGGGCCTTGACAAAGATCTTTGTATCCTCTTGGGTCACAGGCCAAGGAGTACCAAATGTTGTTCCTTTGTTTAAGAAGGAAAATGAGCATAATCCATGAAATTATACGCTGGTGAACCTCACTTTAATGGTAGGGAAGCAGTTGTAGAGGACTCTTAGGGATAGGATATACTTGCATTTAGAAGTGAATGAGCCGATTAGGGACAGTCAAGCACTGCTTTGTCCAGGGCAACTCATCCCCTACAAACTTGATTGAGTTTTTTGAGAAGGCAACAAAGATGACAGTAGGTAAGTGGATTTTCTTTGGCAGGATATTTGCCCCTTAATGTAGGGTTGTGCACTGAAGCTGAATCACTGTTATCCTCCTCAACATGTGAGTACATCTTTTCCTGCTGGTAGCATTGTGTAAATCGGTTCTATGTGTAGAAATAATCTTGCACAACTAAATTGGATTGGGGGTGATTTATCTTTAAACTCCAGCTCTCGACAACAAGGTCTTTTCCCATTTGTTGTTGGAACCCAATCCTAAGATTTGTTTTCAACTTACTCAAGTTCATAGAAAAACCATAATGACCTTAAATGCCAAGGTACATGGATATCTTCAGTAAACTTTTACTATTGCCCTAATACGTTTTTAAATGTTACAATCCATTTCTAAAAAGTGATGTATTAGGGCAATAGTACAACCAGGCAGTATCTGTGGATTGAGAGTTGGAATTATTGTTTTAATTGATGACCTTTCATCAGAACCATTCTGACTTGGAATATTAAACCTGTTTATTTCTCCTCGCGTGCTGCCTGACCTGCTAACTCATACTCCTTTTTCAGATTTCCAATGTCTGCTGTTTTTTTTGCTTTTCAAAGTACAGGTATACCATTTCAGCATGGCTAATTAATGCCATGGACTGTGGTGGTTAAATTTGTATTGTTTTATGTTGAGATTTAAATACACTTATAAAGCAATTGATATTTGAGATGTTTTCTGGCAAGCGGGCCCATATTATTATTGATTGTCGCAGACTGATAAAGACTAAAAATGATTACAGGCAGATTGTGTGATCAAATGCCCAAACAAGGAGGAGACATTCCAGGCATGGTAAAGGGAAACTATTCTTGTCTGATATATATTTGACTGTTATGTGGACAGAAACTACTCTGTTAATATACGATGACAGAAATGCCAGCATTTATTCTACTAAAAATAGCATGGTGTTTAAAGTATGTTTCATGTGAGTGGCACTCTGAAGTCATTGGTATTGTCAAAATAATGCTCCCTAAAAAACAAGGTTGTGCACTACCGATGGAGAGCTGTTGTAAGTATAGTGGTGCCGTTGTTTGGGCAAATAACCATCTGCCCCTGCCAATACCTCATAAAGATGGGGGGACTTTAAGAAGTCATAATGTGAACTACAGATCTTTGAACAGAATAGTTCAAAAGTGTAGTTGTCAAGCATGTAACATTTTACAGAGAGGTCAAGGTAATAGTGCATTCCAGTGATATGGGTAATGATGAACCAACTATAATAGGAAGGCCATTTATAGAATCAAAGTGAGGAGGAAGTGTTTTGAAAAGTAAAAATTAAACGCTTTAAATCTGAGTTTAACAAGATAAGGAAATAAAAGGCACAAACAGATGAAAGGCTTTGATCCAACAGCCATTTCAGAGACTGAACACTTCAGTATTAGGAATGGACCCGAACCGAAATGTTCCCTCCACAAACGCTACCTGACCCGCTGAGTTCCTCCAACACTTTCTCTTTACTCAGCCATTCTAGAAATGTGGTTAAAAAGGGAAACTGCTGGAAATGTTCAGCGGATCCAGCAGCATCTGTGGAAACTAACTTACTGTACCAAACTTAGTTTGAAGAAGGGTTTCGGCCCGAAACGTTGCCTATTTCCTTCGCTCCATAGATGCTGCTGCACCCGCTGAGTTTCTCCAGCTTTTCTGTGTAACCTACTGTACCAAACTACTGTCTTTTTTAAATTGCTGGGTTTTTTCTCACCAATATGTAATTACTGATTCTGTTCTATTCTGCTTTCTAGTTTTTTGCACATTCCGCAGGCATTGCCACTTTTCATTTCACTGCACATCTCATATGCGTATGTGACAAATAAACTTGACTTGACTTGAAACTTGAAAGGGAAACTGAAATAACATTTAGGTAGAAGCCCCTTTATCAGAACTTCACTGGCCCTGAAATTGAAGTATTATATCAAGGCAGTGTTAATAAAAAAAATCTGGTATAATAATTTATTCTTTCTGATAAGACTGAAGGGGCAGAAACACTGTTGGGGGTTGTCACTCGGGCCAAACGTTTGGACAAATGGTGGTCAAGAAATTATGGGGGTTTGTAATGAAGTAAATGCAATAATTATGGGCGACCTTGATATCAAAAACAGTAGATATAGTGACATAAAGGAATGGATAAACTTGAAGTAATTAATATCCCAAAAGGAAGAATACGAAGCAAATGAATGAGAATCATCAGATCTGAACATCTACTTCAAATTCCAAAAGTTATGGCTCTGTGACAGTAGATACAATGGTTTTAATATTTTAAAATTCATTAGAATTTAACAACGCGATCTTGGTGGACTGGAACGCAGTAAATATAATTGCCATACATTAACCAGCACATCTTTGGGATCTTGGGTGGCACAGCAGTATAGTTGCTGCGTCACAGCACCAGAGACCCTGGCTTGACCCTGACCTCGGGTGCTGTCTGTGCAGTGTTTGCATGTTCTCCCAGTGACCGCGTAGGTTTTCCCCAGGTGCTCCGGTTTCCTCCCACATTCCAAAGATGTGCAGGTTTGTAGGTTAATTGTTCTCTGTAAATTGTCGCTGGTGTGTTTGAATAGAACTAGTGTTGGTTGGTGTGGACTTGGTGGGCCGGAGGACCTATTTCTAAGCTCTATCTCTGAACTGAACCAAAGCAAACTAAACCAAACCAGATCACCCTGGGGAAATTCTCAGACTTGCAGGGAGAATGTGCACACTCTACACAGGCAGCCCCAGCGATTAGGGTTGAACTTGGTCTCTGAACCAAAGAGACACCAGCATTCTGCTGTGTCACTGTGTTGCTCAGGCCTCATTTGAGGAGTGACATTCAAACTGCAGATTGCTTCCAAATCACTAATTAAGCTGCTTATGATTTCCTAATCAGAATTTATCAAGAGGCGGGTTCATGCCGACAGCAACAACAACTCTACTCTGGATATTATGGTTATTTTGCATAGAGAGAGAGAGAGAGAGAGAGAGAGAGAGAGAGAGAGATGCAGTGTGGAAACAGATCCCCTGGCCCACTGAATTCACACTCACCATCAACTATGCATTGACACTAATCCTATATTAATCCCATTGTTTATGCTTCCCACATTGTCATTAACTCTCACAAATTCTACCATTCACCTACATACAAGAGACATTTTACAGTGATCAGTTAATCTACCAATCTACACGTATTCAGGATGTGGGAGGAAGCCAAAGCACCCGGATAAACCCACAAGAAAGTGCTAATTCTACACAGATCGGGTTTGAACTCAGATATCGGCCGACGTGAGGCAAAGGTCCTGCTAGCTGCCCCATTGTGCTGTTTGTTTAGTTTATAGATACAACATGGAAACAGGCCCTTCGGCTCACTGATTCCACACCAACCATTGATCACTCGTTCAAATTAGTTCTAAGTTATCCCGCTTTCTCATACACTCCTTATACACTAGGGTTAATTTACAGTGACCAATTATTCTACAAACCTACATTGTTTGGATGTGTGAGGAATCCGGAGCACCCAGAGGAAACCCATATGGCTACAGGAAGACCATACAAACTTCATACACATAGCACCCAAAGTTAGGGTCGGATCTGGATTTCTGGCACTGTGAGGTAGCAGCTCTACAAGCTACGCCATTGTGCTGCCCTTTGGTGATGGACGTATACTTGAGCACTTTAAAAAAATATATATATATTTATTGAAATGCATAGAGATTACAATAGTATACATTTTCTACACATCTTGTACATTTACTATCTTTCTCCAACAAATCCTTGCCTTTTTTCAGGTTGCTAAATTTCTTCAGAAAGATGGAGAAACTGAGCTCCAAATGAGAATTGAAATTGGAAATATGAAGCAGGAGTTGGCAACAATTAGCATGATGGATGAATTTGCTCGATACGCACGTCTGGAGCGCAAGATCAACAAAATGACTGATAAACTGAAAACTCATGGTATTTAATTTTTTTCAAAGTTTGCTGTGGACAATGGGGGGAAAAAGGTAGCACAGTTGCTTTTGAAATAGAAGGGCATCAAAAGATGTAGGTATTCTGATCAACTTGCCAGGAAACTGAAAGTCATCGTAGGCAAGGTTAATCCTTCTCTCCCAATGTCTACACCTTTGGGTCATCGAAGGGGACACTGCTCTTCTTGACTAGTAAGAGTGTCAGGGGGTTATGGAGAGAAGGCTGGAGAATGGTAGTTGAGAGGGAAAGATAGATCAGCCATAATTGAATGGCGGAGTAGACTTGGTGAGCCAAATGACCTAATTCTGCTCCTAGAACTTATGAACTCTTGCATAATGCTCTTGTGCCCATCCTTTTTTTCTACAAAGATGCAGCCTCACTGCTGAGTTACTCCAGCACTGTGTGTTCATCAATAGAACGTTACCAACTCCATGTCCCACCTCCAGTGCAAATTGGCCAAGGCTGATTGGGTCAATTCACATTTGTCGCACTTGTTGATTTGACCTAGGCTCAAATCTTCCCAATGTTGAGACTTCGTAATTAAGTAGTCGAGGTTTTAAATTTCACAATTAAATGAGTTAAGCAACTAATTGACAGAAAATATTGTTTAGTTGATTTTATAGTTATGGCAAATAATTTGCCAATGTAATAAGATTTTAACTAGATAATATGTGCTGGGTGGAATCTATTCTTTTTCATTATCTGATGATTGTTAAGTTGTAAAAACATTCAAGCCTTCTGTGAATAACCACCATTACAAACTCTCAAGTAACAGCATTACTTTCAGTTAACATTTGTGTTACAAAACTTTTAAGTCTCAAGTCACTGTAGAATTATCCTTCCCTCTTATTATTTGATTTTGAAAAATACAACTTTTGGACTGCACTGGAAATGTCAGCGTTGCAATATCCTCTGATTGTCCTGTTAAACCATTGAGCAATGTCTTTTCTTCTCACAGTAAAAACAAGAACAGCGCAGTTGGCCAAGATCAAGTGGGTGGTGAATATTGTTTTTTATATTGTTCAGGTTAGTACATTTTCTTAATTTTAAAGTTACAGTCTTTGTAAGTTGCTTACCTAAAGAATGAATTAGCCGTCGCATTCCTACTAATTGAATCGTATTCTGTGTCAATGTATAATTCAGTTATTTTAGCTAATTTAGTTATTCTAGCTGCAGCCCTAAGATTTTTGCCTCCACCACAGTGAGGTGCTTGGAGGACTCACTGTGGTGGTGTTAATTTGTGTTTATTGGTGTTTATTATTGTATGATTGTATGTATGACTGCAGGCACGAAATGTCGTTCAGACCGTAAGGTCTGAATGACAATAAAGGCATTCAATTCAATTCTATGTTTCTCAATCTCAGTTTCTTTTCAAAATGAGCCTTCTTAAATAAATTAGATGTTAGCCAAACATTTTAACTGCCTACACTTTCTTTAAATGGTCTCTATATGCAGCCTTGGCTAACAGTTCAGCAAAGTCCAGGATTTAGACTATTGCCTTGTGGAGGCAGTGCAAGACCATTGTACAAAGCATCAATATCTAAAGAATGAATTTGCCATAGTATTCCTAGAAGAAGGTACAGGAGCCTGAAGACTGCAACAACCAGGTTCAGGAATAGCTACTTCCCCACAGCCATCAGGCTATTAAACCTGGCTCGGACAAAACTTTGATTATTAGTAACCAATTATCTGTTATTTGCACTGTATCATTTTTTTATTCATTATAATATATGGACACATTGGTGTGTATATATTTATATTATAGTACATGGACACATTGATCTGTTTTGTAGTAAATGCCTATGGCCTGTTCTGTGCTTAACGAAAAAAAGAAGTGATTTTGTTTCGAATCCCCTAATGGCTGCCGTGAACCTCCCTCTGTTGACTTGGGTCCACTTGCAGCAAAGAATTTCATTTAAGTCCAGCTTCTTTCTATCATTCTCGAGCGGCAGCATTTTGGTAAATTCACGCCATCTTGGCTGGATTACTGTAACGCTCTCTACTCTGGACACGAAGTTGGTAAAATGCTGCCGCTCAACCGGAACTCGAAAGAGGGAGAATTTGCCAATCCCTTCACTTCCCAGTACTTTCGAGTTCATTTTATATTTCTTTTATTTCATTGAATGGCCTCGCCCCGCCTTACCTCTCTGAGCTGCTTCTCACCTATATGCTCCTACCGGTGCCTCAGGTCAGCGGATCAGCTGCTCCTTGAGGTACCAAGGTCTAAGCGGAAGCTCAGAGGGGATAGAGCCTTTTCTGTTGCTGCCCCGGCACTCTGGAACACCTTGCCGCTGCAGATCAGACAGGCCCCTTCACTGTCCATCTTTAAATCCTCCCTAAAAACTCACTTTTATTCACTGGCTTTCGACACTGGTTGAGACATTGTTCCTGTTTTAGTGCTTTTAATGTCTTTTAATTTTTACTGTTTTTATAGTCCTGTCGTCTTAATGGTTTTAGTAGTTTGTAATAACTTTTTGTTGACTTCCCATGTACAGCAATTTGTGGTAACTGATGTTGTCTAAAAGCGCTTTATAAATAAAGTTATTATTATTATTATTATTATTGTTGATTTGACCTAGGCTCAAATCTTCCCAATGTTGAGACTTCGTAATTAAGTAGTCGAGGTTTTAAATTTCACAATTAAATGAGTTAAGCAACTAATTGACAGAAAATATTGTTTAGTTGATTTTATAGTTATGGCAAATAATTTGCCAATGTAATAAGATTTTAACTAGATAATATGTGCTGGGTGGAATCTATTCTTTTTAACAGTTTGTCTGCATTAAACTCTCAGTAACAGATTTAGTTAACATTTGTGTTGCCTTTTGTTTCAAGTCACTGTAGCTCTTATTATTTGATTTTGAAAAATACCATTGTACAAATGCATCAATACTGCTAGCAAATTTCTTCTCACAGTGGGAAGACATGCAACTAAGTTGGGACCATAGGAGAATATGCTAAATGATGTGCCCATATTGTTGCAAAGTATGAGCATTCAAGACAAGAGTTAGGGAAAATCAGTGTTGTGTTTTGAGAGGATACCATGCACAGTTGGTCAGTGGGTAGAAAATCTTAGTTGAGAGCAGAAGCTGAAATGGCAATAAGTGGAAATTGGGATTGATAAATAAGAACATTACAACAGATGGAATGTGCACCAGTATAAAATAGGAACGTTCAAATTTCTAGTGGATCACACATCATGTCTTTCTTGAGCTTTTGATATTTTGAAAATCTTGTGCTCGGCTTTTGGATGTCGCAATTGTTTTGCAGTGTCACACAATTCATGTCTTTAGACTTAATTTCAGAGATACAGCGCGGAAACAGGCCCTTCAGCCCACCGAGTCCGTGCCAACCAGCAATCATCCTGTACACTAGCACCATCATGCACACTGGGGGCAATGTACAATTTTTAATGAAACCAAATAACCTACAAACCTGTACGTCTTTGGAATATGGGAGGAAACTGGACCACTGGAAGAAAACCCACGTGATTACAGGGAGGATGTACAAACTCCATACAGACGGCACCCATAGTCAGGATTGAACCTGGATCTCTGGCATTGTAAGGCAGCAAAACCACTGCTACATTACTGTGCCGCCCCCTCATTCTAATGCTGAGAGTGGCGTACTGTCAATAGGGAGTAAATGAACATGGGTAAAGGTTTTTTTACTTCATCCTGGGAGTTGTGGATGAATTATCTCATCTCTGTTTCAAGGTTTGGCTCTGGGAGGAAATTAAACCAAGTGTAGCGGCAGATGTTCATATCTTTCGAGAAATTAACTCCCTAGCCGCCTTTTGGATGAGCATGGATAAGGGGAATATCTTCGATACGCATGCGAGCTGGCTCACAGAGACCTTCAGAGCTTCTTCACAGATATGGCTTCAAAAACACAGTCCTTTGATGAATAAATGCTTTATTGTTGATAGAAAACAGTGAGATACATCCAAATTTCTTCCGACTCGCTACTATTATCTTCATCGAACTCCACCTTATTACTTTAAACATTAGAAAACTCCTCGTGCCTCCGAGTAACACTGGCATGATCTCCTTTATGGCTCGCCTGATCTCCTTTATGGCTCACCTGATCGAAGATTTAACCTTCTCCCATCTCTAGCAATGTTACAAAATTTTGAGATTTTAAAAATCAAGTCTGTAATTTATCCCATCAGATAAAACATAAAAAGAAGTTTAATTTGACACCGAATTCACTTTCATATCTCAAGTATTTAAAAGTTATGGCCATTTTCATACTCGGAAATTAGCATCTTGTTCCCTATTGATTTTCTATGGACATAACAAAAAAGCTGTGATCGCGTGCTGTCAAAAGGCCATAACCTTCTTAAAAATTAAGAGAACTGAATGAAATTTTCAGTTATCATGGATTGAACCATTCTGAAAGAAACATAAAATAATCTAACTTGGATGACCTGAAATTAAAGCATATAATTAGTTAGTTACCCAAGTGTAGCAAATTTCAAACTTCAATTACTAGATCTAAACATCTATCCATTTCTTAATAAATGATTAACGTTTTTTAAATAGCCCAAGTGTCCAAATAATATTCATAAATAATTCACAATAAAACATGATTTTAAAATCTCATTTACATTAATTTATAGGCCAAATGGAAGGAATTTAGTGTTCAATTGTCGTAAATTAAAGTCCATTTTAAATCAGCTTTCCAGTGGGTACCTGTGGTTCACATTACAGTGGATTTGTCCCCTCAAATGCCCAGAAAAACACTGCGGGATATAAAGAGCCCAAAATGAGCTACTCGCTATAGAAAACTTTAATAACAGGGTTCTTAAGAAGCCCCTTTTAATGTAAAGATAAGGTACATACCTTTAATTGTTTGCTTTATAAAACCCTGGGGCTGCGAGAGGTCGCGGGTTTAGAGAGTGATTTTTAAACTACTATAACTATTATACAAGGCCATAAAAACTAATAATACCTTTTGCGACAGGGTCTTTCAGCGATTTGTCGTTAATGATTTACTAGGCTGAACATTTTCGATTGCAACAGCCTAGTGAAAATCGCGTTTTAAACCCGCCCCCTCAAAACAGCGCCAAAATCACACACACGGGCTGGGGCAGTTTCTCAGCCACGCTTCAGGTAGACTTTGCAACATACCTACCTACTCGTTCCAAACTACACGAAAAACTAAACTTCTTGCAAGCATCTTAGCTCCAAACACGCCCAAAACCACTTCATAAATTCCACCCACTATATAACGGGCAGTCTAAAATTTAAAGGCATCATCAATGACATGCAAAACAGGCCAAATGGCCACTACACCAAGTGTCAAGAGGGAAGCAATCTATGGATGTTGATGTTATTATTCTGTATCAGATTTCCCATTGTGCAAATGATTGTACTCTTTATTTTTCAGGCCGCTTTAATGATTTCCCTGATATGGAAATATTATTCTGAACCTGTTACTGTGCTCCCTCACAAATGGATTGCACCCTTGGAGCGGATGGTGGCTTTTCCAACTGGAGTGCCAGGTGCTGGATGAATTATGCATTGTTTTATTTAATAATGATTATTTAAAACATTGATTTCTATTGAGCATAGTTCACTTTTTTAAACTCTTGGTTTTCCCCACCCATCGTCATGGCTGTGTTTTAATATCACACTGCCCTGTTGATGGCCGTTGCTGCTGGGTACCTCACTAAATTGGCTACGCCAAATAAGAATGCAGGAGTTCACAGCACTGGAGATCTGGGTTCAATCCTGACCTTGGGTGCTGTGGAGTTTGCATTTTTTTTTTTTTTTTGGTATGACTGTAAGGGAAAAATAATTTTGTTGTCTCTTCGTTGAAGACAATGACAATAAATTAAATTAAATCAAATCAAATCAATTCTCCCTGTGACTACGGGGCCAAGAGGGACCTGGTGGGGCGGGGTTGGGGGGGGGGGGGCAACCGAGATCAAAGAGGGACCCAGCGAGGGGACCACAGAGAACAATGGTGGACCATCAGTAGTATAATGAGTACTTTGTATCTTGATTGGCACCAGATATGTGGCGAATCTTTGCGTACTTTGTGCATTGTATGCAAAAACAAAGAATTTCACTGTACCTAGGTCCATGTGACAATAAAGTTATCAGTCATTCATTTTCCTGTCATCCTAAAAGTGGATAACATAGAACTAGTGTGAACAGGTTGGTGTGGACAAAGTGGGCCGAAGGGCCTGTTTCCATGGTGTGACTTTCAATCCATTTAATCAAAACCTGATGATCAGCAAGCCTGACAGAGGGAACCTGATGCTGGCCGAGACCTATCTGATTCACACTTTAGCTACCTCTGACAGTTGGATAGCAGCAGGGAAAGACATAATATACTGGACTATCTCAGCAGGTTCAAGCAGTATCACAAGTTATAGGAGTAGAATTAGGCCATTCGGCCCATCGAGTGTACTCCGCCATTGAATCTTGACTGATCTCTGTCTCCTAATATTATTTTCCTGCCTTCTCCCCATAACCCATGACACCCGTTATCCTTGGAGAACATGGAGGGGTCATGTTTCGGTTTGGGACCCTTCTTCAGACTGGATAGCAACTCCAGTTGTCTCTTCATTGCTTGCTTCATTGTCTTGCTTCTCCCATTTTCTCTCCAGTTTAGAGCACAGTTGGAGTGTGATCACTGATCATTTGATAAGTGAAATTGCAAATATTGGGTAGCATTACTATTGCACTTTCTATTCGAATTGGCAATTGAGACATTGAGTTTTCATAAAATGTACTGAACCAGGACAAATAAGTTAAGTTTGATTTCTTCAATTTTGCCACAATTTTCATTTAGAAGGCACTGTTTTTCAAAGCCTTACAGTGAAAAAATAATTCCCGCTGAAAGCTAAAAACAAATGAATCTCAGAAGGAGTTGTTCAATTGTTATTATACTGTCTTGGTCCCTGATGACAACTTAACCAATGCTGTTTCTTCTTCAGTAAATGGGATGTGGCTAAACTGCAGTCATGCACAGCTTATCTAATAACTACACCTTTTCTTTGTACCTTTGCATGTGGAGAGATTTTCTGTAGATGAGATACTTGGTCATTAAATGAAAAATTGATGCAGGTTCAGCAGAAATTTGCCATTTGTTAACTCCTAGAGACAAATACTTGTTTTTACAGGCAGCACCCCAGATTAAAAGAAAAACATAGTTAATCTGTTTATTACAATACACACACACACACACAACACACACACACACACACACACACACACACACACACACACCAACGAATCAATCCACCAAGTCCACTACTGAGGAATAGTCCCTTTTGGCCCACTATCCAATCTAACTAATCTCACCTTCTTTTCACATTACTGTACACAAAAAGGTGACAAATGGGGTCAAATTTTAAATTCCTTCTAAAAGGTTGACAAGCTCTTTATTGGGTTCATGATTTACATAGTATCAACAACAAATATAAGAAAAGATAGCATATTGTTGGGAAGTATCTGAAAGTGGCATCAGAATACACAAATACATGTTGTGTAACGGTTGTTGCGTGGTGTCCACCAGTGACCTGGTTGGCACAATAAGTACACATATTTCTTATTCCTTTCTATATTTATGAATACCACATGGAACAAAAAAATTGCAAACACTGTTTCCACTTCATTCAACTGATCATTTCGTAGAATACTGCATCCATCTGAGTGGACACCGCAACGCACGTTACACAAACGTTCGTTGAGGTGGACACTAAAAGGTTTGGTGTCCCAGAAAGTGAACGTTACATTATTAGCGAGAACCAAGCATTTTCACCAATGTGATTTCAACGGTACACTAACTTATGTATTTGAGCTATCGATGGCCGATGATTCGTCAGATCGCTTGATTAGGGCTGATTTTATTTGTAAGTAAAATGTCTCCGTAACGGTCTTTGCGGATCTGCCAACGGTTGACACGAAGGAATGAAGTTAGCGACTTGGTCCGTACTGCCATTGACTGTATATTTTCTTCTTGCATTTGACCCTCCAAAGTGCAACATGTTACACTTGTCCAGATTAAACTCCATCTGCCATTTCTCTGCCGAGAATTCCACCTGCTCTATCCTTTGACAACCTTCCTCACTATCTACAACCACCAATTTAGTGTCATCTGCTTACACATTTTGCTTCAAATCAATAAAATATTTTTTTTTCGCACCAATCTTGGTCACAGATTTCCAGTCGCTCTTCCCAACTACTATGCATTATGCTATATTCGGAAAATCACAACTATCTCACTTCAAAAAAAAAAAGTTATGGAAAATATCTCTATATTCATGTTCAAGAAGGAACTGCAGTTGCTGGAAAATCGAAGGTAGACAAAATTGCTGGAGAAACTCAGCGGGTAGGGCAGCATCTATGGAGCAAAGGAAATAGGCAATGTTTCGGGCCGAAACGTTGCCTATTTGCTTCGCTCCATAGATGGTGCCGTACCCGCTGGGTTTCTCCAGCAATTTTGTCTATCTCTATTTTCATATTGTGTGAACAGATCTATCTACTATGAATATGCCTTTATTCAACTCGTATTATTTTGTCATCATAATTCCAGCAATACCAACATTATTCTATAACTATTTAAGTTCCAGTTAGATAACTGTTTGACTCGCCTTTGAATCCGTTGACTGGTAGTATCTTGTACTACCAGTTGACTGGTAGTACCATTCAAGGACCCAAGCAGTCATTCCAGGTGCGACAGAGGTTCATCTGTATCTCCTCCAACCTCATCTACTACATCCGCTGCTCTAGATGTCAGCTGATCTACATCGGTGAGACTAAGCGGAGGTTGGGCGATCGTTTCGCCGACACCTCCGCTCGGTCTGCAAGAACTTCCCTGACCTCCCGGTGGCTCAGCACTTCAACTCCCCCTCCCATTCCCAATCCGACCTCTCTGTCCTGGGTCTCCTCCATTGCCAGAGTGAGCAACACCGGAAATTGGAGGAACAGCACCTCATATTCCACTTGGGGAGCCTGCATCCGGCGGGCATGAACATTGAATTCTCCCAATTTTGTTAGCCCTTGCTGTCTCCTCCCCTTCCTTAGCCCTCAAGCTGTCTCCTCCCATCCCCCAGCCCTCGGGCTCCTCCTCCTCCTTTTTCCTTCCTTCTCCCCCCCACCCCCTATCAGTCTGAAGAAGGTTTTCAGCCCGAAACGTTACCTATATCCTTCGCTCCATAGATGCTGCTGCACCCGCTGAGTTTCTCCAGCATTTTTGTGTACCTTTGATTTTCCAGCATCTGCAGTTCCTTCTTGAACACGACTGGTAGTACCTTGCTGTCTCCTGTTGGTCATTATACACCCATTCTTGTAATCGAAAGGGAAGATGAGTGGGAAGATTGTGGTTTAGTTTTCCTTGTTAACTTTGTCCATGTTTCATTTCTGCAGATCACATTTGGTGTACTGTATGTGGCTGTGCTTGTTCATTGGTGCTCTGTATTACAACTATGTTAGACTTATCGCCTGTTCTGTTTTACCTCCAGGTGGAGTTGGAATTACCTGTTGGCTCTTAGTCTGCAACAAAGTCGTTGCTGTGGGATTGCAGCCATTCACCTAAAGCCGAACGCTGGGGAAAACCACTCTTATGTTCAGCTCTTTTTTTTACATTTGTTGCAACATAATTTTGCAGTATGCAAAAGTAGGAATTGTACAGGATGCAATGACAACCTGGATTGTTGGTGTTTTCTGCCTGTTTGAGTTTTTGTTTTTGCGTTACTTGGTTTTGTAAAGAAACAGTGATCGTCTATTTGTCTTGATCACTGTTTCATACTAATTACAATTTGGTATGTTTGGCGATTTATTATTTGCATTGCAATTTTGTACAAACTAAAAGCCTATAGGAAGCAAAATAATTGAACTGGGAACTGAACTGAAAGGAAGGCTTAACGTATTTTAGGTGATATCATACACTTTAGAGACATAAAGGGCAACTGAAAACAAATACCGGTCTTCTGACATCCCTTGCTTGTACACTACTGCATCAATTGTGTCTTGGATCCCAAGGGAGATATGAATTCAAGACTTTGAAATAAGTTATTTTAGTTTTTATTAAGAAGAGATTTATTTAATCATTTTCGGTGACATTTGTTTATTGGACATCACCATTGACAAATCTACAACATTTATGTGCTCCAACTATCCATTTTACCCATCCCACGTATTTTTTACAGGAAAGCGGTAATGAAGGGACCATTGGTGAACAATAAGTCTATTGCTATTAGATTCCCATTTTCAAAATATGTGTAACATCACACATGTGTGCACTATGAGAGTCAACTCCTTGAAGAGGAGGGAAGGTTAGAAATGGGAAAAATTCACTCCAATCTGCCAGATCTTTAATTGGTTCAATGATATTTCACCCAGGCCAAGATGGTAAATATTTATCAGCATACAGGTCACCTACTTAACTTTTAAGAGGAAAATGTTGTATTTTCTAACTTTTTTTTGCAGGATCTTCCAGCGTTTTATTTGCATTGTTTCCTGTTCAGCTCAGTTGGGAAATATAACATAATATATTGACTTGGGTTTTCAATTAATTGGATGAACTATCTTAATCACATCAGCAGTGAGTTACCATATTGTTACTAGTATCGTGTAGAGTTGACTAGTGTTTAAGCTTCTGACAGTTTAATGCATTGATAAGATGAAGCATTAGACAGAAATAGCTTATATGGTAAAAATAGCCCACGTAATCAACATCTTTGCTTATACGTGAACGTTAGGTGGGGCCACGCATGTTTACGGACTTTTAGCATAGAAGGGGAAGATATTTTTTGAGAGAAAAAATGAGTAAGTTGAAGGAGCTTTGACTATGGTGACATTCTACAAACGTGTTATCAATGATTGCAGTTTTTTTTATAATCAGCTGGATTGGCATTGTTTATCCCCCAATTGCCCTTCAGAACATGGTGGAGGAGCCATCTTGAACCAATGCCGATATACTCAAACTACTGATCCACTTGAATAGATGTTTTTGAAAACACATGAAGCGGCGATGAGGAGTTACCGACAAATGAGACCATTGCAAGTCGTTAGAAAGAGAATATTATTGTAAGATAATTATTTAATTATCCCTTTCAAAGTTTTTTTTCAATTCTATAGCTGACCAGATGCAGTTCTATCTGGCAAAAACCTAGAGTACAGATTTTCTGCAGTACTTCTCATGTATGTGTTAGTGGGTAGGCTAGTCGTTCCAGATTACTGGGAACTTGAGATGCTGTTTTTCTATGCTGCCTTCTAGTAGAAGATCATCGTAAAGCTCTTGTTCCCAGGACTCTGTCAATGCTATTTCTGATTTTATTGCTAGACACTGTGTGTGGCTGAATACCCAGAATGATTTGCTTCTGTTATTCATCTTAGTTGGATGAAATCAAACTGCTCCTGAATAGCTCCTTTCATATTGCACCCAGATAAGAATTAGTCTGCAATTGATAACAACTCTCACACTGAGAAGGCTTCTGATGTACAAAGGTAGTATTGCTAGATCAGTCGAGAATCTTTAGGTAATCATTCTTGATGTGTAAGACGTTTTTGTAGGGTGTAGGGTTTGAAAAATAAATTGGTTTATTCAGTTATATTTTGTAATATACGTGACATTACTTTTCAAATCTTCATATACAGCAGCAAGAAAGATGGTCACTGTTTAACCTAGCTATGAATCTGACTTCTAGGAAATATTGATGTAAATATTAATCTTTAGAATCTAGCAAGCATGACAACAAAACAATGACTAATGTCTTGAAACATCCTTTTTCTTCTAAACCAAATAGAGTTTCTTGCATGTTTTATGTGTCTTTTAATATCTTGTTTTGTTTTGTTTTGGAACTGAATGTAATGTGTATTAAATTAATCCATTGATATTGAATGCATTCTATCCCTGGTTACTCTCAAATATTGGTGTGCTTAAGTGACAATTGTTTGAAAGGAAGAAGACTATTTATTATCGTTTGTTAGATACCCTTGGTGCAATTGTTTTATACTCTGACTACTGCAGTTTTTCCCGTCCTTGAATTCAACCTTGAAATAATGTCTCATCTGCACCTGTGGAGTTTGCATATGATGTAGTGCAGATGTCCAGGATGCCTAGAATGTCCAAGGGCACAGTAATGTCCCCTTGGACTATATTTCCTCTGCAGTATTCCACATAGATCAACAAACATTGGCTTCACAATGGTGTATTGCAATGGACTTGGACCATGTAATACTTCACATCAAGATGTTATGTTATGTTTAGTTTTTTTCCTGAAGTACTGAGTTCATGATCTTTTGTAACCTCTCCTTGGTGAAGTTATCTAACACTAGGGATTTCTGATCAGGGGTCTTTTGGTACCTTTCAGTGGCCAGCAGGTGTGTCTTCAGCAACACCAAGGATGCACCTCGAGTGCAAGGTGAAGCTTGAAGCGATGAAGCAGGAAAATCTTTTAATGCAAAATAGATCTTCTTTCCTGCAGCAAAAATATCTGAGCATGACTTTGTGCAAACACAGAAACAAACCTAGAGCTCTGTTCTGTTCACTGGTTATCCAATGCCTGTAATATCGGTCAATAAAGATTTTCTTGCTCCTTATTCCACTGTTTTTTGTCTTTACCGTGAACTTAGAGTGGAAATTTATAGACCTGCATGGATAGAGTCCATATCAGAGTTGAAATGTGGTGCTAATATTCTACTGAATACATAGTTAAAAAATACTTTAAAGGGGTTATTTCCTTTTTGCATTTGGCAAGGTGTTATCAGTGGAACCTGCACTGCAATGGTATTTGTGAATGAAGAGTTGTCATCCTGGCCATTACATATTGCACAAGCTCTGGGAACCATATGCAGGTTGATGTGCAATTCAGGAATGGGCCTTATGTTTGGTAGTTGATTACTCAGTAACTATTGCATCCTTTATAGATGGATTCTGCACCAATTTACTTGCAGGGATTTTTCACACTTGCGCCAATGAAGTGATGTGCTTAGCAAGCTGCCTTTCTTTGCATATTGACCCAGCTAATATCAATCATAGAACTTAAAATCACAGTTGGCCTTCCTTTATCATAGTATTTGCATCTACTGAGTGGTGAAAATGAATAATTAGAAACGCAGATGTCCTATTTCTAATGATCGTATAGAATTATAAAAAATACATAACACCATTCAGCCCAAATCAACAAAGAGCCATCTACCCTAATCTGATCTCCAATCTCCCCGTCTTTAATTTGACAGATTACACCACATCAATTGCTGATACAATACTTTCCAAATATGTTTGAAGGTAACTTAACCTGCTGGCTTTCCAGGCAATGAAGCCTACATCCCGAAAGCCATCCTGATTATGGTTTATGTACACAACTCCCTGGTAATTCTACCAATTGCCATATGTGTTTGCTTCCAAGTTATTGGAATCTACAGACGATAGTTTGACAGGCCTGCCATATCCAGCATCTTACAAATTTGTAGCGTTAAATGTCTCCTTTGCTTCTTGAGTTCCAAAGAAAGTTATCCCAATTTAGTCAACCTTTTCTCATAGTTAACTTTTGTCAGGTCAACGACCTCAAATACTCTAATGCTGTAGCCTAACTGTTTTGGCATGACTTCCTTTTGTATTCTAGTCTTTGGCCAATAAAGAAAGCATCCTATAACTCCCTGCCCACCTCTTGTCTTTCCTTCAGGGATGTGTGGATGTGGATTCAAAGGCACCTCTCTTCCTCAAAATGCACCTGAAGAAGTGCTTCAATTTCCTAGGCATTGTCTGTCATAAGGGATAGGATAGAATTAGGCCATTCAGCCCATCAAGTCTACTCCGCCATTCAATCATGGCTGATCTATCTCTCCCTCATAACCCCATTCTCCTGCATTTTTCCCATAACCTAAGACACCTGTACTAAACAAGAATCTATCTGTTAAAGGAAGTCCAGGACAAGGGGTCACAGCTTAAGGATAAAGGGGAAATCCTTAAAACCGAGATGAGAAGAACTTTTTTCACACAGAATGTGGTGAGTCTCTGGAATGCTCTGCCACAGAGGGTAGTTTAGGCTAGTTTATTGGCAATATTTAAGAGGGAGTTAGATGTGGCTCCACAGGGGGCCTTCTGTGGGATACTGAGGATGATCAGCCATGATCATATTGAATGGCGGTGCAGGCTCGAAGA
The DNA here is from genome assembly GCF_028641065.1 of Leucoraja erinaceus. Classification (NCBI taxonomy): domain Eukaryota; kingdom Metazoa; phylum Chordata; class Chondrichthyes; order Rajiformes; family Rajidae; genus Leucoraja; species Leucoraja erinaceus. The sequence goes on from NC_073389.1 coordinate 48,086,023, forward strand.
CATTTCTACTCCTCTAATTTCTATGTTTCTATCCTTCCTTAAAGATATCCACGTCCTTGGCCTCCACAGCCTTCTGTGGCAAAGAATTCCACAGATTCACCACCCTCTGACTAAAGACATTTCTCCTCGTCTCCTTCCGAAAAGAACGTCCTTTAATTCCGAGGCAATGACCTCTAGTCCTAGACTCTCCTACTCCAGTGGAAACAACCTCTCCACATCCACTCTATCCAAGCCTTTCACTATTCCATGTAGGCTACTGACCAAGTACTGTAAAATAGGATAGGTTCTCTGAGTGTCATGGATATGGTGGGCCAAAGGGTTTGCTTCTGTTCTCTGTCATTCTACGCTACTATTTATCAAGTATTCCTCGACCTTGGCTTGCCTCCGTAACTTAATTATCATGAATTTCTCTGGTTTGAATTCTATTTGGCATTCCTCTACTCCCCTATCTGGTCCGTTGATTCTATCATAATGGATTTGCGTCCTGTAATCAATACACGTTACCTTCCAGTTGGTTAAAGACCAAGTCGTGGTCGCTGACACTTAATTCCTTTCTCCTCTAATCCGCGAAATTACTGTGTTTAATATCTGCTCAGCCACAGTGAAAGAGTAAGAACAGGCAGCGTACAAATGGTGCTGCAGTACACTTGTAGTAACTGAGTGCCATCATTAAAATGTGTGTTACGCAACAATATGGAGCACCTTGTAAATGACAAAGCCTTAAGGTCTATCATGGGAGCGGCAAGAGGATTCCCAAATGATCAGCAAATGCTAAATATGCATATGCTGCTGCTCGTTCTGTTGAAAGCATATTACACCATGAAGTGCAGAAAAATTCTGAGATTTCTCCCATCGTGGGTAAGGTAAGAAGAAATAAAAATCACCGAGCACTGACCTGGATTATATTAGATATCAGGCAGCTGTTAAGTCAATCAGCATCCAGTCTCAACATTATTATATTTACCTGATGTTTTGTGTTGAAATTAGCATCCATTGTCTACAGATGGGTGTTACACTGGCAGCAGTAAATACGTACCATAGAAGAGTCATACGGTGTGGAAACAGGCTCTTTGGCCCAACTTTCCCATGCCGACCAATATGCACAATCTGCACCAGTCCCACCTGCTGGCGTTCGGCCCATATCCCGCTAAACCTATCCTATCTATGTACTTGTCCATATGTTTCTTAAATGTAGCGATTGTACCTGCCTCAACTGTCTCTAGCAGCTCATCCCATACAACTACCACCCTTTGGTTAAAAAAAAAAGTTTCCCCTCGGGTTCCTATTAAATCTTCCCCCTCTAACCCCCCCCCCCCCCCACCTTAAACCTATGCCCTCTGGTTTTCAATTCCCATCTCTGGGCAAATGACTTTGCATTTACACAATCTGCTCCTCTCAATATATTTTTTGTACAAAATTATTTTCATTCCTATCAGCTGAAACCAAAGTGATGTGTTTCATATTTCAGTGAAACCATACAGTGATGAAAAGCAGAAAAAACCATGTGTGCATCTCAGCATCGTGCAAAAGGACACTTAGGACAGAGTACGAATAACACTTCCCCTTCTACCCATTTTCTTGCTGAACATAAACTTTGACTTTGAGTCTGGCTGAAATCTGGAATTTCTCAATTTTTTCCCCTCCATTCTTCCTTTGCTGTAGGGAGGGTTCTTCCTGGCCTTGAGTGCTGAGGAATGCAAAGTCACAGTGCTGGAATAACTCGGTGGATCCGAGTAGCACAGAAACGTTGCGCACACAAGGGGGGCTTATGATGGGGAATGGGGAGCATGGGGTTGGGCCCCCTTTTGCTGGAGATAGCCGCAGCCTTGGACTGTGTCGCCAAGGGTGCCAGGTGATCGAGAACAGCGACATCCTGTGGCATGCTCTGCTGTGTATTCGGAGATACGTGAGGGTATACGTGAGGGTATAGGTGCCTTATTTAGTAGTGTCATAAATTACTTCATAAATCAAACTCTGTTGTCTGAATCTGGTGATTTATCAAACACAATAAACCGGCAGTATCCCTGGAGAACATGGATTGGTGACGTTTCACAGAAACGTTGCGCACACAAGGGGGGCCTGTGTGTACGCGTCCTTACCTTGGAGGACTTACACAGTTCCCGCTGCATCAAAAAATCACAGAGTATCATAAAGGACATTTCCCACCCCGGACACTCCCTGTTTGAACTGTTGCCGTCAGGCAGACGGTACAGATCTACAAGGACAAGGAGGAACAGACTAAAAAACAGTTTTTACCCCACTGCTATAAAAGCACTAAATGTAGCCGCCAAGGAACGCAGGGGCGATACAGACTAAGGGACTGTGGTACACTGTGAAATCGACAGAAGGATGGAGGGTTGGGTGTTTATCCGTGCTATTTTCATGATATTTATTTTAGTTGTTTATCTTTTAATACTTTATCTTGTATGTATCGTTAGCTTTTAGAAATGTTTGAATGGTGCACTGACTGGCTGACATTTTAAAATTTCGTTGTACAGGTACATGGTTCATGTTACAATGACAATAAAGAAACTATTCTATTCTATTCAGATTGGGACCCTTCTTCAGATTAATTTATACATTGATTTATAGTAAAGTCCCAACTCGAAACATCACCTATCCACGTATTTCATGGATGCTGCCTGACCCGCTGAGTTACTGGGTGGTGCTGCACGATGGCAGCCTCGCCAACCGTCTGTCTCATTCTTTTCTTCTTTAGTTGTTTTTAGTTTGTTGTTAATGTAAGTTTTAGTGTATCTTTAGTTTATATTATGTGAGAAGTGGAGGATTTAAAAAAATATCTTTCCCTAACGGAGATGCGATTTTTTTCCGTGTCGTATCTTGTCCGCTCTGCGGCCTAACATAGAGGAGCTGGTGGCCTCTTGCTGGGGATTGACTGCGGGAGCTCCAACTGCGGGAGCCTACGGATTTAACATCGTGGAACTTGCGGTCCCTTGGTTAGGGACCGATTTAGGGAGCTCCAGCTGCAGGAGCGTCGAACCCCCCGATCGTGGGGGCTTGGATCGCATCGACTGCAGATGGTTCGACTGCTCTGACCAAGGGAGAAGAGGAGGGAAGAAGATAATACGTTATTGCCTTCCATCACAGTGCGCTGGGGTGGATGTTTATGTTAATTTTTGTGTAGTTGTGTGTCTTGCTGCTTTTTTGGTATGACTGGTATGATTTTGGCAAATCAAATTCATTGTATACTTCAATTCATTACATACTTGGCTAATAAATTCTTTGCATCTTGTATCTCTAGCACTTTGTGTCTTTTTTTGTAAACTGGCATCTGCAGTTCCTTGTTTCTACATGGCATGCAAAGTGCACTAAAATATAACACTATACTGTATGTGTGAGTATGTAGCTTTCTCTTCAGCTCACTTAATTGTCAAGTTAGTTTGTATATTGATTATTAACGGACACATTTGTCAAGTGTGATACAATAGTATTGGTGAACAGTCTTGCTTAAATTGTGCAATGCTAAATTCCCTAGTTTAGCTTTGGAAATGTGCTCAGTTAATAAAAATACAGTTTGTGAAGTGCTCTAATGAGAAGGCAGAGTTGATATAGAGCAAAATGTGAAGAAGGCTATCATTCGGGAATGCAGGCTATAGGTATTTGATTGAATCAGCCTCTGCCACAGTATAATGGGACATTGTACAGTGTGTATTTCAAATACCAATGTTACAACTCCGCAGATTTTTGTTGCTACCCACTTTGTCAGTTCAGTGCCCTGATTCATTGCTGTTTTAATTAAACTGATCTAACTTGAAGGATAACATTAATTTCTTCCGGTACCCTAACTAAATTTCTCTAATTTTGCTTGTTCCTTCTTGGGATTTATAGTTGTATACAGAAATAGTAAGATTAAACGAGAACTTACCAGTTTGAAGTTTGATCTGTATTTTATGAGGAGTTACGATGAGGGATTACTTGAAGAACCCCGCCAGGACGCATGCGTGTCATTCTTCAAAGCAGCGGTGTGAAATCACAGATAACTGTAATGACTAAACATAGTAAGATTAGAGAAGAGATACCAGCTAAGTATATGATCAGGGTGGGAGCGGAGGGCACGTAATCCCTCATCGTAACTCCTCATAAAATACAAATCAAACTTCAAACTGGTAAGTTCTCGTTTAATCTTACTATTTTACTTCGGAGTCACGTGAGTGACTACGTGAAGATTTTAAAGATCTGTGATTTCATGCCGTGGAAACGAGTCCATGCATCACGTCTGCCTTGACTGTGGGAGGAATAAGTGTTAACATAATTTGGACATGATTCGTCATTGAAATCATAAAATTTATTAACACAAATTATAACCCCTTTTATGGGTTTGATTAATTTACAGAATTTAAAAAAATTTCTGCAAATGTTCCAGCTTTCATCACTGGTTTATTGTAAAATAACTGGAAAGTTCTTTCCCCTGACCATCCTGCTGCTTTGAGGACTTGGTCCATGGGCACATCCAGTTGCACTGCTGCCAATGTAGTTGCAGCCCTGGTGGAATGAGATTTAAAAACATTAGTATCCACCCCAGCCTGTGTCAGCACCTGTTTCAGCCATCTCGAGATGGTCTGGACCGTCACTCTTTTGTGAGGTTGCTTATGGCTGATCAGCAGTCCCTTCTCATTGCCTCTTAGGATTTTTGTTTTCTCTATGTATAATGACAGGTGTCTAACTATACATAGACGGTCATCTGAAAGGTATGACCTGAATTGTATATTGAGGCCTGCTGATCCCTGTTTAACCAGTTCGTAGATGTGGAACGTAATATAATCCGGTGAGGAGGTCATGTTGCCCAGTCTGACTTTATGCAGTGACTGAACCCTCTGTGCCGTGACCAGTGCCATTAACATGACTGTTTTCAAAGTTAGTCTTTGTAGGGACAGAGTTGATGCTGGAGACCAGGTCCTGAGCATTTTCAGGACAATGCTTACATCCCAAATTTGGGAGTACCTGGTTTTTGAGGGATTTGTATTAAATATTCCCCTCATGAGCTTTGTTACCAGAGGGTGAGTCCCTACAGTGTAACGCTCTGTCCCTTGCCATAGGTAAGTCGACAGGGCACTTCTGGCGCTGTTGATGGCACTGTAGCTTAGCCCCTCATCATAGTGGAGGCCTGCCAGATATTCCAGAACAGACGGGATGTTCATGTTTCTGTTGGTGATGTTGTTCTTTTGACAGTACATTTCCCACTTCCTGATGTAGACCAGATATTGTTTTTTAGTTGATTGTCTTTGGGCCGCCGAGGTCATGATCGCCGTTCGGTCCGTTAGTCCCAGTTGTAGAAGTGGTATTTTTAAACTCTACAAATTAACAGGTTCAAGCTTTTATGGCATGGATGGCTATCCCCTGTCACGGGATGTAGTAACAAGTCTGGTCTATGTGGGATGTTAATACATGGTTCTAACACCATGTTTTGCACCACTGGGAACCATGGTTGTGTAGGCCAATCGGGTACTACCAAAATACCAGACGCAGAGTCTTGTTGTATTTTCCTTAATATCCAACTGATGAGGCAGAAAGGAGGGAATGCATAGATAAACAATTTCCCCCAATGCAGCGAGAATGCATCTGTTGCTGCTGCCCCAGGATCTGGTTCCCATGAAACATAGTTAGATATATGGTTGTTTAGTCTGGATGCGAATAGATCGATATCTGGTGTACCATATTTTGCTGCAATATCAGCAAATACCATTTTGTTCAACATCCATTCGGTGTTTTCATTAAATTTGCGTGACCTGGTGTCTGCCACTAAATTTAGCCTCCCTGATAAGTAAGTGGCTGATATCCAAATATCTATCTGGATGCACCATTGCCAAATTGAATTAGCGAGATTGTCACATGATATCGATTTGTTACCACCCATGTGGTTGATGTATGCTACCACAGTGGTATTGTCTATTTGTAATCTAACATGCTGGTGATATGACCCAGTACAATATGACTTAAGGCCATGGAACGCACCCAACATTTCCAAGTAGTTTATGCCCAGTGTGAGTAAGAAAGATGCCTCCTGTGCTGTCCATCTACCTCCACAGCTGGTGATGGTATTGGTGGCTCCCCACCCAAGTGCACTGGCATCGGTTTGTAGTACCATAGAAGGGTTACTGACAATGATTCGGTTGGAACAAAACCAGAGGTTGTCTATCCACCATTTTAGTTCCGTTTTGGCTTGGATTGGTAGTCTCATAGGTCTGTCAAAGTGACCTGCATTGATTTTTAGAGCTTGTATTTTTGCTCTCTGTAAGTTTTGGTAATATAGAGGTCCAAATTGTGTGGTTGGGAAAGCAGCCACCATTTTACCAATTACTTTTGCTACCAATCTGATGGATAGATTTCTGATGTCAATGAGGTTGTTGCAAGCCTCTATTAAATCTCTAGCCTTTCCCTTAGGTAGAGTCACCGTCATGTGAACTGAGTCAATGGTGAATCCCAAATAGTCCATAGTAGTGGACGGTGTTAGTTTAGATTTAACTGGATGGATGATAAATCCCAGTTTTTCGAATAACTGTTTTGTGGCTGTTACAGTTAGTATAGCCAATTCTAAAGTTATGCCCACTATGAGTATGTCATCTAAATATGCCATAACCATGTGATTACGTTTCCGTAGGAACGCTAGGGCTGGTTTTAAATTTTTTGTGAACAGCCTGGGGGCTGATGATAGCCCATTTGGCAGTGTTTTATATTGTCAGAGTTGTCCCATCCAGTTAAATTTTGAGTAACATCTGTGGTCACCTCGTATGGGTACTGAATAGTAAGCATCTTTTAAATCGATGCTGGCCATGTAGTACCCTTTGGAAATTAATTGTTTAGCAGTAACAAAGGTTTCCATTTTGAAGTGAATATATTGTACAAATGTATTTAATTTTGTCAGATCTATGATGATGCGACAACCACCATCTTTTTTGGTTTTGGTAAAAATATTGGACACGAATTCTAATGGTTCATGTTGGGTTGTCTCAATTACACCTTTTATGTAAAGCCGCTCCAGTTCAGCTTGTGCCTCTGATTTTTCTTTATCAGAGAGTACGAACATTCGGTTCGGTCTATGTTCAACTGGAGGGCTGTACTTGTGTATAAATTCTATTGTATAACCCTGGATACTGTTTAAGATGTAAGTATCGGTAGTTAGCATGCTCCATGCATTCAAAACCCAGTGTAGTCTCCCCCCAACACCCATGCTCTCCATATCTTTTAGGGAACCAGATCCACCTACCTCCATTGTTACCAGTGGCAGGTTTATTTCTTCTTGTAGGTCTTCCGCTGTTGTTGCGCTGGTGCCTGGTTTCTATGGTTGGTTGGTGTTGGCTTTGGGGTTCCCCGCATCTTCCAAGAAGGCCGGCCTGGGCCATGGCCTAAAAAAGACTCATGTTTGTAAAACTGGGCCTTCGAGCTTTCACCAGTTCTGCTGGTGGGTGCGTAGGGATGCTGTCATTGGCTGTAGTGTGTTTTTGTTGGTGTCCCTTTTATTAATCCCAAGGTTTTGGCTTCTTCATCGAGCTCTTTTACCTGCTTCGATAGTTTGCCAACGAACAAGAGAATTGATGGTTTTGTGGCCCCAGGTTTGCACAGTCCCGCAAATTTTGGGTTCAATGTCGGTTGTATGGCCCTTTTCCTGATATTATTTATTTCGTGCTGGGTGTTACACAGTAGTGCCAGCGCAACTTGTTGATCCTGGGACATATTTCTGTCGTCCACTGTACGGGCAGACGCAGTTATCCCTGCGGTCAGCAATTTTAGCACTTTTTGTAGTTTCACATCCATGCTCCTGACCCCTGTTCCGATGTGTTTCCAGATACAGTTGTTGATGATTGGAACGTTCAGGGAAATCTTACCCTATCACAAAGATCCCGAATGCTTTAAAAAATTATAATAATAATACATGGGACAGTGCTAGTGTATGGGGATCGCTGGTCGGCACAGACTCGGTGGGCCGAAGGGCCGGTTTCCACGCTTTGTATCAAAATTAAACTAAAACTAAACTGTTAACTGCCTCACAATCTCAGCAATAACAGGCAAAAGCTGTTCATATCTAAGGCCACATCAACAGATTAATGAATGAATCGTTACTCGAGCAGTCAGATTGTCTTGACTGATAGAGTATCTTGATTAATTAATTAATGTGTTGATGTGGGTTTAGATATGAACAGCTTTCACCTATGATCGCTGCAGAATTGGTGCAGGTTTGAAGTCCATTAGATGTTTCAGGATTGGTGATCAACTGAGCAGAAAGTTGAGTCCCAGGTTTCTGCCCAGTTAAGTGGGTCAGACCCACCAGCTACCAGCTGAACTGTTGGCACTTGAATGGAAAATTGCTGGCATTTTATGAATATGGCAGCAGCTTGGGTTTGCAAACCCCATGACCGGATCAGACCTTAGCAGGAGATGAACAAGGCAAGAGATGTGACACAAAGTGCTGGAGTAATTCAGCAAGTTGGGCAGCTTCTCTGGAGAACATGGATAGGTGATGTTTTGGGTCGGGACTCTTCTTAAGTGTCCTGACCCAAAATGTCACCTATCCATGTTCTCCAGAGATGCTGCCTGATCCGCGAAGTCACTCCAGCACTTTGTGTTACTTTTTACCACAAACTAGCATCTGCAGTTCCTTGCTGCTTGATGTAGATGTGATTGGCATAAGGTTGTCAGACTTGGAAATGAAACAGGCGTTAGCCAGTACAACAATGGCAGAGTATTATGCGATGTACCACCACAGTGATTACATTGGGAATTTGAATTTGAGAGGAAGTAAAAGTTGCCTTTAGATGGATAGATAATAATTAACAAAGAGATTTACCATAATCCATGGTTGGTGGCATGAACCTTTGCATTTAACACATTTCAGGGAGTAATCTATTTAAATTTCACTCTGCTCTTTGCAGAGTTTTCCCATTCAGCATAAAGGCTGGATTTCATAAAGGCTGGATAACTTAATGCCCCTGTCCCACCTAGGAAACCTGAACGGAAACATCTGGAGACTTTCCGCCCCATCTAAGGTTTCCATGCGGTTCCCGGAGGTTGCAGGTGGTTGCTGGAGGTTGCAGGTAGTGGAAGCAGGTAGGGAGACTGACAAAAACCTCCGGGAACCGCACGGAAACCTTGGGTGGGGCGCAAAGTCTCCAGAGGCTTCCGTTCAGGTCTCCTAAGTGGGACAGGGGCATAAGTCTTGAGTTTGTTGTTGGGAGGGTTGGAAGTGAGAAGTCCGGGAGGTTTAACACTCTGCTGCCTTTTCCCTGTGAGGAAGCTCTGGCCGCATTCTATTGCCATGAAAACATGGTTGATATCGGCGCTTCCTGGTTCTGAACAATTTGTGCTGACTCTAAACTTCAGTAAGTGGTGCAGAATTTTGATGCCTTATTTCACATAGTGTTTAAAATGTTTAGGGATGCAATTATATCTCAAATTTGTATACTCTAATTTGTGTTGATGAAGACGATTTTGGAGTTTTGACGCATAATGTAGACAAAACTGAAATTTATAGGCAAATTAAATCTCAGGCAATAATGAGATCCATAGATGAACAGACTTTGTAGCTGGCATTTGGGAGATTTTTATGTTTACCTGGTTATCAGTTTGATCTTCAATACTTCGTTTACATTTTTTTTTTAAATCTTGGCATTGAATCAACTTCCATTTATTAATAAAGAATAATTTCACTTGTAATGATGCAGAATTGGCAGTATAAAAAGGCAACCATTCAAAATAATAAAGATCGATACAAAAAGCTGGAGTAACTGCGGGTCAGACAGCATCTCTGGAGAAAAAGAATAGGTGACATTTTGGGTCGAGACCCTTCTTCAGGCTGAAGAAGGGTCTCGACCCAAAACATCACCTATTCCTTTTCTCCAGAGATGCGGTCTGACCCGCAGAGTTACTCCAGCTTTTAGTGTCTATCGTTGTTTTAAACCAACATCTGTAATTCCTTCCTACACATTCAAAATAATGACCTGAAATCATTGCCTTTGTATCAGAAGCAATAAACCATTAAAGGGAGATGTTCGGTCTTTCGGGCTTAGGCTGGCTCCTCAGAGAACGACTCGTTGTTTTCCTCACATCCAATTACCCTGCAATAATATCATCCATGAAGTGTCTATGCACTGCATGGTATGAAAGCCCCGTGTGATTATTTCCTTTACAATTACAGATAGTGAGATCCAGATCACTGCTGAAAAAACCTTTTCATTGCATTCCTTGTTTATCTTTCTCCCATATATGAGGTGGTAACACCATTTCATCCAATGGAATGAGTAATATTGATATCTATGTGCATACAAAGTGTAAAACATGTCAGCATTTGTTTACTACATGAAAAATGCAAGAATCGAAACAAATATTACACTCACAGAATTGTTCTTTGTAACATTAATCCAGCTAACTTTACTCTCCCTCAATCCAGAAAGCTGCAGATTATTTCAGATACTTGTCCAGGCCCCTCTTAACTACCATCCCTGGAAGCACATTCCAAGCCCTAACCACTGCAGTAGTTTGTTATTTTTTGTTCTTTTACCAATTAGCTTCATCCTATGTTCTTATCCCATGCAAATGGTTTCTCTCCATCTACTCTCCCAAATCCATTAATGACTTCAAATACCTCCATAGGATGCCCTTCCAACATTCCCTTTCCTAAGGAGAACAATCCCAGCTTCTACAGTCCATTCGCTTTCCTGAAATATTTTGGTAAATTTCTTCTTCACCCTTCCTGAAAGCCTTCATGTCTCCACTAAGATTTGGCAGCCGGATCAAGACACAATATTCAGAGTTTTATAAAGGTTATAAATGTAATGGTGTCTGTCTTGAACTTGCACTTAAATCATCTATTTGTAAAGATCAGGATGCCATATACTTTAAAAAAAAAACATTTTCACAACAGCCCCGCTACTTTCAATGAACCATATACATAAATCACTAGCACCCCGAGAACTATGTTCTCATACCACTTTATATAATTGTGGCCTCGAGTTGTATTCTTTATTTTCATTCTCCCTACTGTGGCTTTCCAATAGCTATTCGAAAGCTTATGATATAATGATCATCACTACTTAAATGTTCACCCATTCATGCTTGTTCTTCATGACCTAACGGCATTATGTCCGAAAATACTGCCTTCCTTGTAGAACCGGAAATGTATTGATCAAAAAAGTTCTCTTGAACATGGAAACTCTAGAAAATCCTCTACGGCTTTGCTAACTTCTCCCATTGCTATCCAGTCTATATATCCCCCACTTTCATTCTATGGCATTTTTAAATATCTGTATTCGCCTCAAAATCCTTCTCAATATTTCTCCCACTATTTAACGGCATCTATATATTACTAAAACTCTCATCTTGCTTGTTTGTATGCTTGCTTGTGCGTGACATCCCAAAACTCCGCCTAAACGGTACATGATAGTGCTACAATTTTTGGTCCACCTTACACACCATTGTCCTGTGATGTAAATTAAACAAGTTTTGTTCAGAGTTATTGACAATTTTAACTTTACAAAAAATACTTTTCCACTTGCCCTGCCATCAGCAGCGTTCGACGTCACAATGGGATCCCGAATCTCATTTTTTTTAAATCTCGATTTTCATTGACATTGATTTTATTCTAAAAAAAAACTTCCGTTTTCATTAACAGTTAACATTGTGTTTAGGTTATTTTAAAGAAAAAAACGTGATTTTCATTGAGAATTTCATTTTTTTTAAAAAAATTTCATTTCATTGTGTGGGGGGGGGGGGGGTACGGGGAAGGTGAGGAGTGGGGGAGCAGGGGGATAGAGGGAGGGGGTTAGGGAGGGGAGAGGGGTTAGGGAGGGGGGTGGAAGTGATGGGGTAGGGGAAAGGAGAGGGAGGGAGAGGTGGGGGAGGAAGTTGGGGAGGGGAGGAGGAGAGGGGAAAGAAGAGGGAGGGTGAAGAGGAGGGGAGGGAGCGCTGGGGGATGAGGGGGAATGGAGGAGGATAGGGGTAGGAAGAGGGATGGCGAGGTAATGGAGGAGGGGAGGTGGAAGAGGGAGGAGGTGAGGGGAGGAAGCAGAGGAGGGTTGGTGGAGGGTGGGGAGAGGGAGGATAATGGAGATGGGGAATAGGGGACTGAAAAGGGAGAGTGAGATGCGTTCACATTAATCTTATATTTTACAGTTTATTGCCATTTTGAAGTTTAAAAACGTCGCAGTCGCGCTCCCACTTGCCGGCCGCCCCTGCGCAGTTGGAGGAGGGTTGCCGTGACTCGCGTCACAATGGGAACCCGTCAGCCCCGCCTGCGCAGTTGGGTGCTATGGGTCAGTGGTGGAATATTGCCTTGGGGAACCAGGCCCAACGGGTCCGCACTTGGGTCTAGTATATACTAAACCTGGAAATAATATAAACACGCCTCTATTATTTATTAGCTCTAACTTGATATATTTTTTATTGGACATCCATCCTCGCTCTCCATCACTGTAATATTTCTCTTCCCCAACATTGTCACTCCTCCTTTCTTTCACTGTCCTGCAACTATGATCAACATTCAGAACCCATATACCTGCCCCTTTAAAAAAAAATATGGTGCATGTTAATGTCATAGCCTAATGTACCCAGGAGGTTAAGCAAATGCATAGTTTAGCAAATGACAACTGTTGTTTGCTGGAAAAAGAGATAGAACTTTGAAATTCTTTTCATAAAAAGTTTATAATTTTATTTATTTAATCATTGTAAAACAAGTTTTTCATTTTCATCTGCAGATGATTCCAAAACCCTTACAGGCAGCAACTCAGGATCCAGAAGATTCAATCTGTTTTTAGTGGTAACCTGAATTCGACTGGTCTGTTTATTTTTCTGCAGTTGTTTTAGTTTGTCAGAGGCGTCGGCCTCACTGTCCTTGCAGATTTTATTTTCTATAGTATCGCCTGATCGAAATAACGATTCTATGAAGGTGTTCTTCTTATCATTCTTTGAAGGCGACGGAAGGCGGTTCTCGGGTTTCTCGCTTGGCCTGTCCCCAGTGTGTTGCCTCAGTTCATTCATCCGACTACTGAGCTTCCCAAAGGATGGCTCGTAACTGCTGAAGGAAGCGCCCAGGTCCAGCGACTCCTTGCTTTCCTGCTTGTCTTGTCGCCTTTTGATGTTATTTTGGGCCGCATACGATAGTTTGCAAACAGGAAGTCCTTGGTGTAGATTCTCAGTTTGTTCTGTGAATCTGTAACGTCTCCGGAGCCTGGAAGGAGTTTTATTGGAGCTCTCTGACAATGAAAAAGAGTCATCTATTTCCTTGGTATCGTCCAGCAGTGAATCGTTTGCAACTTTCTGCGGTTCTGTTTCCTTCATCTCATTGATTTCCTCTTGCTCTTGGTCTCCACTTTCAAGGGCTTCCTTGAAAAATTGGGCATCTCTTTCTTTCTCCTGCTTTTCCCTTCTATCCTTTTCCAGGTTTTCCAAGATATCTTTCTCGACCATGTCCTTCCACCTCCTTTCTGCCTGCACGTATTCTGATGAGTAGGTGGACAAAAATGTACATTTATTAAAATGTTATACATGTGAATAATTTAGATCATTGGTATCTATAATCTTGAAATGGCAAAATCTCAATAGCATCTGCAGGGGAATGAAGAACCAGAGATCATGGTTTTAAGTTGAGAGGGGAAAGATTTAATAGGAACCTGAGGGGCAACATTTTCCCCACAGAGGGTGGTGGATATATGGAATGAGCTGCCAGAGGCTGTTATCAGGCAATGAACCATCCTACCACAACCAGAGAGCAGTGCTATCTACTTCTATGGTGACTCTCGGACTATACTTGATCAGATTTTGTTAGCTTTACCTTGCACTAAACATTATTCCCTTATCGTGTATCTGTATACTGTAAATGGCTCGATTGGAATCATGTTTTGCCTTTCTTCTGACTGGATAGCCAGCGACAAATGCTTTTCACTGTACCTAACTACATGTGACAATAAACTAAATGAGGTGGTCGATATAGGTACTAGTGTCGTAGGATCATACAAAGTGGAAACAGGCCCATCGGGCCACCGAGTCCGTGCCAATCAACGATCCCCGCACAATAACACACACTAGGAACAATTTACACTTATACCAAGCCAATTAACCTACAAACCTGTACGTCTTTGGAATGTGGGAGGAAACCAAAGAACTCGGATAAAACCCATGCAGTCACGGGAAAAACATACAAACTCCGCACAGACAGCAACTGTAGTCGGGATCGAACCTGGGTCTCTGGCGCTACAAGTGCTATAACTCTACCTTTACGCCACTGTGCCTCCGTACTTGGCAGGGCTTGACGGGGTTGGTGCTACCTCACCTCCTATCTTGTCCATCCAGAGGATAGGGACCAACATTTTCTGAAATCACTTTAGGGGAATAAGCGAAGCAGCCAAATTGCAGCAGTAACCAAACACAAAGATCCCATTAAATGCAGCCGCAATCCCTGTCAAATACATTGCTGTGTCAGGCAAGAATTGAGATAAATCAGCAACAGTTCAAAAACCAGGAACAAGAAAGTGATAAGAGAAGTCTACTCACATGGGCTGAGAAGTTAATTGTCAGCCTTGTTTAAAAATGCCGTGGACTCGCTAAACCGCTTGGTGCTATCAAGCTCAACATTAAATGAGACCTAAAACACAAAGTCCTGGAGTAACTCAGTGGGTCACGCAAAATCAATGGAGGATGACGATTTAGTCAGGACCCTTCTTCATACTCTTGGCTTTTCAGTCTGAGGAAGGATCCCGACACGAAACGTCCTCCAGAGATGCTGCCTACCCCAGCACTTTGTATTTTACTCAAGGTTCCAGCATCTGCAGTTTCTTGTAGCAACAAATGAGACCTAATTGTTTCTCTTTCCCATTTTAATTGAAAATGCCTTTGGTAAGCTCACATAAGAAGGAAGAAACTATGTGCACTTAACTTTTAGAATATTTCAATTATTTTTATATCCTGGCTTTTGAAACAAGACGGCAATTGCCTTCAGCTGTAAACAGGCACCTACATGTATACCACAGATCTTTTCGCATTCTGACATGGTTATGCATTTTTCAATTTACCATAACATTAGTGAAGGTACTTAGTCTATGAAGGTTTACTCGCTGCCCGTATTCAAGAATCCTCAGGGCAAGCTTCCTCTATATATAGAGTCGCAGGGTTGTACAGCACGGAAACAAGTCCTTTGGCCCAACTTGCCCATGCTGACCAAGGTGCCGGTCTACATATCTAAATAATAATCAAAAATATTGGCACCACCTCGCCTCTCAGGGAAAATAATCAGTCCCTTGGAATGAGTCCACAGAAATGTCCTGGATAAATGTTGTTGTCGGGTACCTTCTAAATAAGGTTTCATAATAAACATCATAATAACATCAGTCTGAAGAAGGGTCTCGACCCCTGCCTGTTCCGCAGGGTTACACCAGCATTTTGTATCTATCTTCATAATAACTTTGCTGTTGGTGTTGTCTCATTGTGCACATTGGTTGCAATGTTTAAAACAATGTTGACTATTCTTCAAAGTACTACTTTGACACTAAACTACTTTGAATCCCTGAAGTGGGGAAAGAGTGAAAATTATACCTGTCTTTCAACAAAAGGATTTGAGTATAAGAGCAGGGAGGTTCTGCTGCAGTTGTACAGGGTCTTGGTGAGACCACACCTGCAGTATTGCGTACAGTTTTACTCTCCTAATCTGAGGAAGGACATTCTTGCCATAGAGGTAGTACAGTGAAGGTTCACCATATTGATTCCTGGGATGGCAGGACTTGCATATGAAGAAAGACTGGATAGACTCGGCTTGTACTTGCTAGAATTTAGAAGATGAGGGGGAATCTTATAGAAACTTACAAAATTCTTAAGGGGTTGGACAGGCTAGATGCAGGAAGATTATTCCCGATGTTGGGGAAGTCCAGAACAAGGGGTCACAGTTTAAGGATTAGGGGGAAATCTTTTAGGACCGAGATGAGAAAATCATTTTTTACACAGAGAGTGGTGAATCTGTAGAATTCTCTGCCACAGAAGGTAGTTGAGGCCAGTTCATTGGCTATATTTAAGAGGGAGTTAGATGTGGCCCTTGTGGCTAAAGGAATCAGGGGGTATGGAGAGAAGGCAGGTACAGGATACTGAGTTGGATGATCAGCCATGATCATATTGAATGGCGGTGCAGGCTCGAAGGGCCGAATGGTCTACTCCTGCACCTATTTTCTATGTTTCTATGTAACATGTTTGAAGATAGTGTGGAGAGCGGTGGGCTAGATATCTTTAACGTTCCTAGGTGCAGGTTATGCATGTGACAGGAGAAAAACAACCTGACCAAAGCAGTAATTTGGATTTAAAAGCTAGTCTGTTAAACCCCGAAAGCAATAGATAATCCCCAGTCAAATTGAGAGATTGATGCATAACGTTCAGGAAAATAATATTTAAATACAGTATGGGAATTTGCATTAATGCCAGAATTACCAGTTGGACTTGCATTTAGGCAACAGAATGCTGGGGCCAAATTAGTCTAACCCAAGTATCTGAACATTTTAATGTTATATATTTGTGCATGTATCACAAATAAAGGGAATTTCATGATCTATAATATTGTGTGCTGAAGCATTTGATGAAGTAAACAATGTACTGTACCGGGACCATCTGCTCTCTTGCTTCCTATGAGTTCTTACCTTTACCCTGTATGTCAGCGGCCTCTGTTCAATACACTGCTTTTGCCTCGTTTAATCGCCTTTACACGATAGTGTTAAGTAAGTCTGCCCATCTGTCTATTCAATGATCTCTTGTGGTTGGCTGGACTATTCACGGGGCCTAGAAATTGGGGTTACTCCATATTTTGCACATTGTGCTAGTTACTTCATTGTGGGTATGGCCATCATGAAAAGCAATCTCCCTTCCTTTGACTCCATCTACACTTCATGCTACCTCAGTCAGCATGGTCACCAGCATAATCAAGGACAAGTCTCACCCTGGACTCCCCCTCTTCTCTCCTCTCCCATCAGGCAAGAGGCATAGAAGTATGAAAAATTACACCTCCAGATTCAGGGACAGTTTCTTCACAGCTGTTATCAGGTAACTGAACCATCCTATCACCAACTAGAGAGTGGCCCCGAGCTACCAACTACCTATGACATTCTTGCCATAGAGGGAGTACAGAGAAGGTTCACCCGACTGATTCCTGGGATGTCAGGACTTTCATATGAAGAAAGACTGGATAGACTCGGCTTGTACTCGCTAGAATTTAGAAGATTGAGGGTGGATCTTATAGAAACTTACAAAATTCTTAAGGGGTTTGACAGGCTAGATGCAGGAAGATTGTTCCCGATGTTGGGGAAGTCCAGAACAAGGGGTCACAGTTTAAGGATAAGGGGGAAATCTTTTAGGACCGAGATGAGAAAAACATTTTTCACACACAGTGGTGAATCTCTGGAATTCTCTGCCACAGAGAATTCGTTTCGTTGTCTCTGTACTGTACACTGACAATGACAATTAAAATTGAATCTGAATCTGAATCTGAATCTGAATCACAGAAGGTAGTTGAGGCCAGTTCATTGGCTATATTTAAGAGGGAGTTAGATGTGGCCCTTGTGGCTAAAGGGATCAGGGGGTATGGAGAGAAGGCAGGTACGGGATACTGAGTTGGATGATCAGCCATGATCATATTGATTGGCGGTGCAGGCTCGAAGGGCCGAATGACCTACTCCTGCACCTATTTTCTATGTTTCTATGTTTCATTGGAGACCCTCAGACTCTCTTTAATCCAACTTTTCTGGGCTTTATCTTGCACTAATCGTTATTCCCTTTATCTTGTATCCGTACAGGATACGTGGACGTCTTGATTATAATCATGTATAGTCTTTCTGCTGACTGGAGAGCTTGCAATAAAAAAAGTGTTTCACTGTACCTCAGTACACGTGACAATAAATGGAACTGTTGTAGCAACAGTGACTAATCAGAAGTCATTAAAAGATAGTTTGCAAAATCAGGACATGCTGACTTTTAGAAATTTGTTGGCATTATTTCTCCCTCTAAAAAAAGTCAAACCTGATTTGCACGTTTCACAAGTGCTGCTTTTATTTTTAGGCATACCGAGATACTGAAGCAATGGCATCTGTGAGCTGACCCATGAGACATGCATCTCACACTATTAAAACGAGCTCTCCAAGGCAACCTCAAAACGGAAGGAGGTAAAGGTGCAAGGATGACCTCGGGGAAACCTCCATCTGGTGTCTAATTGTGGGCAAGCAGTGGCTGCCTCGCCAACAGTCTGTCTGTCCTTTCTTCTTTTTGTTATTTTTAGTTTGTGTTAAAAGTATGTTTTGGTGTTCCTTGGTTTGTTTTATGTGGGGTGGGGGGGTGGGGTGGGGAAACCTTTTTTCAATCTCTTACCTCGACGGAGATACGATTTATTTCCGTACCGTATCTCTGTCCCCACAACGGCCTAACATCGTGGAGTTGGCGGCCTTTCCTGGAGACCGACCCGGCGCTCCAAGCCGCGGGGAGTCTGCGGAACTTTAACATCACGGAGCTTGCGATCCTTTTGCTGGGGATCAAAGCTCCAAACGCAGGGCTGGTGGACTCTATCAATGTGAAGCCCGTGGTCTCTGGTAAGAAGAGGCCGACTCGGGAACTCCATGCCATGGAGAGAGTAGGGGAATCGAGGAACATAAGACTTAGGTTTAAGGTGAAGGGGGAAAGATTTAATAGGAATCTGAGGGGAGTTTTTTCACGTAAAGGGTGGTGGGTGTACGGAACGAGCTGCCAGAGGAGGTAGTTGAGGCAGGAACCGTTGCAATGTTTAAGAAACAATTAGACCGGTACATGGATAGGATAGGTTTGCAGGGTTATGGGCCAAAGGCAGGCAGGTGGGACTAATGTAGCTGGGACATGTTGGGCTGAAGGGCCTGTTTCTACGCTGTGTGAGTCTATGACTAAACCTCTCTTGTAGGCAAAGAACTCATTGTTTCAAATAAATGCTCACAGTGTAGGTGAGTTACCGCCGCTGAATTTAAAATTGGACTAGAGACGTACCTTTTCTTAATTTCTCCGCCTCAAGATCTATTTCAATGTCTTCCTTTTTTTGTTGCCATTTTGATGCTCTGCTATCTTCATCGTTAACTTCTTTCAGCGTTTCCTTCTATTACAGGGAATACGGTTTCCGATAGTTAATATGTAAGCTGCTGGCCACATTACAGATGACATAATAAGGAAAGCAAATCAGATTTGTTACCTCAATATGAACAGCCTTCTTCTCGAGGGTTGGAAGAACATTAGGAAGAGAAAATTTGATGGGAGAAATGCATTCTTCCGTCTGTATAGCTTTGGCCACATTTGCTGTGTAACAAAAGACAACAATGAATAGTGCTTCATGAAACCTGTGGCATCCACGAAAGGCCAGAACAAAGAGAAATTTCTATGTGTTCGCTTTTATTCAGTTATTAAAGCACATCCACAAATAGCACTACTAATTCACTTATAATTGTGCTTGAAGTGCAGCCAAATTAAATGGACATTGCCTTACATATGAGTGTATTTTATTGAACACTAATGTAGGTCGGGCAAGGCTAACCACCATAGCAATCACTAAATAGTGACGCAAAATAAAATAAATTAAATGTAAATAAATGCCAATTAAATGGTGTAATAGTCGTGATTCCATATAGGGTGCCGTGGGTGGTGGTATTTGGAAGCATTTTTACCGTTATCCTGGGCTTTCATGGTTCACGCTTGGTAAATTAAAAATGATAACACTGGAACTGAGGAAAATGTTAATAAGTCAGGCAGAATTTTTTTGGCCAAGCAGCAAAAGATTTATGGTATCATTTGTATGCCACATATTCAGAAACAAATTGGATGCTACTAATAGACGAATTTGATGGATGAAGTAAGATCGATTGTAATGATATATTGTCTTTCAGCTGACTGGTTTAGCACGCAACAAAAGCTTTCCCCTGTACCTTGGCACATGTGACAATACACTAAACTAAACTAAACTGCAGAAGAATATAATCGACACTTTTCCATGCATGGAGTTCATGAATTCTGTAAATTTGGGTGCAATATGGAAGCTTGCTTATTTTTCTCGACTACATCGAAAACAAAAAAATTATGCTGCAAATCTGAATTAAAAGCAGGAAATGCTGGATATACTCAGCAGGTCAGGCGGTATTCATGGAGGGAGAAATGGAGTAAACACTTCAATTAAATGCCTCTCGTGGTTACAGAAGAACCACTTATGGCTACTTGCAGCCAACACCTCCACAATTTGCATCTGAGAGCATCTCTCGGCCTCCATTCTATCTGACATTCCCTTTTTTCTTTCCAACCCTCCCCCTTCCCTGCAATTTAAAATTAATTCTAACTTTTTCTTGTTCTGCAATTCTTGTGCGTCTTTGATTTGTGGGAGAAAGCTAATTCAGCCAAAATGATAGTTTGATTTTGCTGTTTAAAATGCTCGTGGTCCTCTGTTATAGCCTTGCCTGCTGAGTACATTGGGCATGTATTTCTCTGGACTTGCTCTTTCTCACTCCCTGATTGAATTATGGTTAATCCCTAGCTTGATAAAAAAATAATAGAGAATGGAATTATTATCCTTTAACAAACATTGCATACTCGAGATATGCTGCACACTTGTGAATATCGTATCTATTGTTGGTGCTGAAAACATTATTCATTGATAAATGATCACAATGCCGAACATTTGTGGACACAATAATGGAGAATTGGGCAGGGCTGCAACCATTTGCATTCATAGGATTAAAATAAAATCCATTTTATTTCCAGGTCCCTGTTTTTGTGTCCCTTTGATTTGTGGTGGTACAATGCCACCCCCTACTGCATAACTTGTAGGTGCACTGAAATATTGCAGTCAATTCTTGCACTTCATCCACAACCCACCCCTACTGAAACATAGAAACATAGAAATTAGGTGCAGGAGTAGGCCATTCGGCCCTTCGAGCCTGCACCTGATCATGGCTGATCATCCAACTCAGTATCCTACCTGCCTTCTCTGAGCCCCTGATCCCCTTAGCCACAACCCACTCTAACTCCCTCAATTAGCCAAGAGCCTCAAAACATTTGTGGAAGAGTTCCAGAGATTCACCACTCTCTGTGTGAAAAAGTTCTTCTCATCTCGGTTTAAAGAACTTGCTGTGACCCCTTGTCCTGGACTTCCCTAAAATTGACGATCTAGACCCTTAAGAAAAAGTTTCTATAAGATCCCCTCTATCTCATTCTAGAGAGTATAAACCAAGTCTATCCAGTCTTTCTCATAAGACAGAGACATCCCAGGAATCAGTCTGGTGAACCGTTTGCACTCCCTCTATCGAGATCTGTCCTTCTCAGATTTGGAGACTCAAAGAGAAACTCCAGGTGTGATCAACCCTGTGCTTGAACCTCCCTGCTCCTTACTTCTTTTGTATACCACTTTATCTACCTGATGCCTACCTCAATGGGGTATTTATGACACCCAGATCTCCCCCCCAAACTGCTTTCCCGTTTTTGACACCAAAATGGATAACCTCACATTTATCCACATTATACTGCATCTGAAACAAAGAACTGCAGATGCTGGTTTAAATTGACGATCGACACAAAATGCTGGAATTACTCAGCGGGACAGGCAGCATCTCTGGAGAGAAGGAATGGGTGGCGTTTCATATCGAGACCTTTCTTCAAACTCAAAGAGAACATGATCAATTGCTTCTGTATCACGTCTACCTGGTAACTGATGGGGATATTTATCAAAGACCCAAACACCCAGGCCACGTTCTTATTTCACTCTCACAATTGGGAAGGATAGGAGCCTGAAATCCACGACTACCAGGTTCAGGAATAGTTTCTACCCAACAACATTTGAATTTGAATTTCTTTATTTGTCATTCAAAAACAAGTTTAAACAATATTCCGTTACCATGCAGTCAGAACAGTAAAAAAAACAACAAAAAACACAATTTAACAAAAACATCCATCACAGTGATTCTCCTCCAGGCACCTCCTCACTGTGATGGAATGTTAAAAAAAAGTCTTATCTCTTCCTTGCTTCTTCTCCTGGGTTCAGGCAGCCAAACCGCTGGGTTGAGGCGATCGAGGCTCGCGAAGTTGAAGCCCCTGCTGGGCGATGGAAGATCCCGTGGCCAATTTTAAGCCACGCCGGGCGATGAAAGGCCCTGCGAACGGGCCGATTCAAGCCTTACAATTCGGGGTGGACGAAGCTGCTGCTGTCGGATCTCCCGAAAATCGGTTGCCAACCAGGGGCCTGCATTCTCCCGATGTTGCAGTCTACAGGGTCCGTGGACGAAGCCTCCGAAGCCGAGTCGCAACCACAGCCTGCGAAGTCAGTCAGGTCCGCGATGGTAAGTCCACAGGCTCTGCAACCGGAGATTCCAGTTGGAGGCCGCCAGCTCCTCGATGTTAGGCCTCAGCGCGAACGGAGAAACGACACGGAAAAAGGTCGCATCTCCGTTGAAGGAAGAGATTTAAAAAAAAAGAAGTTTCCCCCACCCCCCCACATAATACACCACTAAAAATAGACTAAAACATACATCTAACATTAACGATAAGACAAAGAAAGCAGAAAGGCAGACGGACTGCAGGCGCGCTGCAGCTGCATACGCAGCACCGTCTCACGGATAATTGCTGCCTCATCAGGCACTTGAACACCACACTACACAACACAACCCTCAGCTATGAACTGTGGACTGTCGTTAGTTGCACTAAGGACTTAAGGTTTCTTTGCACTGGTATTAATCTATTGTAATTTTTAAAATTAAATATTATCTATTTTGTTATTATGTATTGTGTTTACGGGCCTGTTAACTAAGAATTGTGTTGTCCTGTTGTCTGTACATATGACAATTAAACACTCCCTTCAATGTAGGATCATTTTCTTTTGCTTTCCTGTATATTTTCACTGAAGCAGAAATATTGATATAAATAAATGTGATGAAGACTCACAGAGACAATCTTTTTAACATATTTTTACACCAATCATGGGGTCTCCAATATTTGAAGCCTAGGACCAGCCAGGTGTCTGTATTGAACAGGTATTCCCTCATGGGTTAATGCTGAGATTACTGTTAGCTGTTATTCCGACATTAATGGGGAA
This sequence comes from Leucoraja erinaceus, assembly GCF_028641065.1. Lineage (NCBI taxonomy): Eukaryota > Metazoa > Chordata > Chondrichthyes > Rajiformes > Rajidae > Leucoraja > Leucoraja erinaceus. The sequence goes on from NC_073389.1 coordinate 48,109,079, forward strand.
ACATGGTGGTGCAGCGGTAGAGTTGCTGCCTTAGTGCAATTGCAGCGCCGGAGACCTGGGTTGTATCCCGACTACGGGTGCTGTCTGTATGGAGTTTGTACGTTCTCCCTGTGAGTGCTTGGGTTTTCTCCGAGATCGTCGGTTTCCTCCCACACTCCAAAGACGTACAGGTTTGTAGATTAAATGGCTTGGTATGGGTGTTAATTGTCCCTAGTGTGTGTGTAGGATTGTGTTAGTGTGCGGGGATCGCTGGTCGGTGCGGACTTGGTGGGCCGAAGGTCCTGTTTCCGCGCTGTATCTCTAAACTAAACTGAACTAAGTGAGCAGAATGCCACAACATGTGTTACTCATTGAAATGACAAGGACACCACAGGCACAGCCAGCTGTAATCCCCTTATCTATGGTTCTTCTGCTGGACATTGAGGAGCTGAGTGCTGTAAGGACAATCCTCAAAGACGGGTGTGAATGTCACCCAAAGGGGCCGATCAATCGATCACTGTGAAAGCTTTTTACTGCATCTCGGCACACATGACAATAAACTAAACTGAAACTGGAGCCACATGAGTAAAGAAATTGTACACTACTGTAGAACTCTAACGATACTGAATGCATAAACACAAATAATGTATTGAGAGCCTGTTGCGCTCACAGCCCCCGCCCGCGAACACAGCCCACACTCCGCTGCTTCAGCTTTATTCTTGCACCTTCGGGACGGGCGGTTCTCGACGGGCAGCTTCTGGATGTGCTCACGGACTTTATTCTCCAGCGGGTGGCGGAAGGGGCGTAACCTTCATGGTGACTGACAGGGGAGAAGACCAATCTGCTGGTCTCATGATTATTTAAACCTTCATAACTTTTGTAATATTCCACCGGTCGGAACAAACCTTGATGCACTTGGAGCAGAGGAGAACGGTGAGTAAGGTGGCAAATATATCCGAGCGATATAGGGTACCGTTTTTAAAAACAAATTTAAAAATAACGTGGTCAAGATGAGAGTTTTAGTAATAGTATAGATATGAATGCACTCTGATTGATCTACCTTTCTGTCTTGGTGTTGATGTGTTATTCTTTGTGAACCGATTAAAATAGATATTTCTAGCATCCAAGAGCCTTTCCTTGTCCTGTAAATAAATTAAAATCCTTGTCAGACATATGCACACTATAATCATCCATATGAACTATCATCTAAAAAGATATTCTGTTCAGAGCGGGCTTTTAAAAGTAGGAGCCACAAAGTCTTCCCATACCATATAACCATATAACCATATAACAATTACAGCACGGAAACAGGCCATCTCGGCCCTACAAGTCCGTGCCGAACAAATTTTCTTTCCCCTTAGTCCCACCTGCCTGCACTCATACCATAACCCTCCATTCCCTTCTCATCCATATGCCTATCCAATTTATTTTTAAATGATACCAATGAACCTGCCTCCACCACTTCCACTGGAAGCTCATTCCACACCGCTACCAGGATATTTTTATTCCTGATTTTCTGCAAAAAGTCCTGACATGGTTTATGCTGGGAGACAATACATTTCAGGTTATGCAGTTGATGAAGAGTTAGTTTTGTTTAAAGGAGAAGGATATTTTGAGAGCAAACCAAATCATCTGTTCTGGTTTAACTGAATGAATGTCTGCAAATCAAGACAGGCTACAAGAGCAAACTGAGTAGATGAGGAAACTGAGGAAATGCAGATGCTGGTTTATGCCGAAGGTAGACACAAAGTGCTGGATTAACTCAGTGGGTCAGGCAGCGTCTCTGGAGCAAATGGACGGGTGAAGCTTCGGGTCGTGATCCTTCAGTCTGAAGAAGGGTTCCGACCAGAAACGTCACCCATTCTTTTTCTCCAGAGATGTCGATTGACCCGCTGAGTTACTCCAGCAACTTTGTGTCTATCTAAAAGATCAAACTAGCAACCTGTCCTCTGGGGAATGATGTGACGTGAGAAGGACCTATCGCTAAGGAAGGGCAGGGTTATAACAAACAACATTATTGTTTGAGTGAAGAATATTTGTGAAAAGTTACTTTTTTATTAGTTTGACGCAGAAACACAAAAAATTCTTGATTTTGGTTTTATATTTGCCCCAGATGCTGAATATCACCAATGTCAGGCATCAAGAGTAACTTTTTAATGAAATACCCAATGAATGTTATTGGCGTATACATGGAAACTATCTTAGAAACATAGAAACATAGAAAATAGGTGCAGGAGTAGGCCATTCGGCCCTTTGAGCCTGCACCGCCATTCAATATGATCATGGCTGGTCATCAAACTCAGTACGTGCTTTCTCTCCATACCCCCTGATCCCCTTAGCCACAAGGGCCACATCTAACTCCCTCTTAAATACAGCCAATGAACTGGCCTCAACTACATTCTGTGGCAGAGAATTCCAGAGATTCACCACTCTCTGTGTAAAAAAATGTTTTTCGTTTCTCAGTCCTAAAAGATTTCCCCTTTATCCTTTAGGACTGAGATGAGAAAAAACATTTTTTCTTCACAGAATCTTCACAGTTTCTTACACACATATGGAATATCAGAAGAACCGTACACATTTTATTGCAAGTCTATTATCAGAACTACCGTTAGTGGTTCTGCTCGACGTGCCAATGTGACTTCAAGATACATTAACTTTTTAACTTGTTGATTTTCACACATGCGACCCTATGCCTGAGGGAAAAGATTCTAATTATTGGTATAAATAACATTAAAGCAAATTCATTTTCAGACCAATACCCGATAACAAGAATTAATGAGGCAAAACTCCTAAAACAAGTGTTGTGGAGCTGACCATGATAATTAATTTCCCCCCTCACAGTACACCTTGGCACAATGTGAACAAAAGGAAGTGTATTTCCTTGGCCAAAGATTTTCACAGTTATAAAGATGGGGTTGAGAAGTCAGAATTATTCTATGTTGAAGTGGCCACCGCTTTTTGGGAATGCACAATGCTTCATGAAAGGCAAGCTAAGAAAATCCTATGTTCTACCATTGGTCTCTCCTGAGCTTTGACCACAGTCTGCAGTGTGTTTGCATATGGATATTGGGCAATGCAAAGCCTCAGGCTTAAGTCCTGTGCCCTGACTGAGACTCATGCCTGAGGTACAATTGTGTGGGCCAAATGCCAGCGAGCTGCTCAACCCTAAAAACGAATGACACATCAATCAGCATCAGGGGAGAAAACTGGGTGGAAAATGATTATTAAAGAAGTGTGTTAACAATAGAAGCACCTCAAGGGGAAAAAAGTATAATTAGCTTGCGTTAGTTTTAATGAATGGAAAATTATGGGGAGCGCACAAGAGGCATTCTTAAAATAGTGTCTTTATTTGCATTTAAGGCCTAATGTAAAATATCTGAGGCAGGTTAACATGTACCTATTGAATCTCGCATCACTGCTACCTTGAAATCTTGAGAAACACTTACAACTTGCCCGACAGCTCTGCTCAATGTTATCAACAAAGACCTAAGAGTATGTTGCTCGAGGATTTCCTCACTGTGGAATGGCACAAACAGTAGGACGCTTATGGAACATGGTCTATTGATTTTTTTTAGAGACTAACACTCCAATAAGGGACACAATTTAATCAGATTTCCTCTCTGGCCAGAACTGCATCAGGCTTTGCCCTCAGTATAACTGCATGAAAGAATCCCTGTGAGTGCACAAAACAAGAATTTGCCCACACTTCCACTAAAGACACAACGATGGAGCAGGCAGAGATACAGAATATTTTGGCCAATAATGTTTTTCTTACTGGTACATTAGAATTATAGATTTACACAGTGTAAAAAACAAGCCCTTCGGCAAAACTCCTCCGTGCCAACCAAGATACCTATCTAAGCTAGTTGCCTTTGCTTGTGTTTGGCCCATATTCCTTAAGACTTTTTCTATCCATGTACCTGTGAAAATTAATTTCAAACATTGTAGCTGTATCTGCCTCTTCAGCTACCTCTGCTAGCTCGTTCCTTATCCCCTTCATCGTCTATGTGGAAATGTTACTCCTTAAGTCTCTTAAATATTTCTCCTCTCACCTTAATTCTGCACTTCTGGTTTTAAACTTCCCTACCCTGGGAAAAAGACAGTAACCATCCAGCTTATCTATGCCCATCATCATTTTATATCCCTCCATCAGGTTATCCCAGAGTGTCCAAAGATCTAGATCTAAAATGTTCGAGCTTATCAAGTCTCTCCTCACATTTCAAATTCTCCAATCTTGGTAACAGCCTTGTGAATCTTTTCTGCACCCTTGCCACCTTAATCACATTCAGGGTTTAGCTAGGTGATCAGAGCTGCACACAATACCCCAAGTGTGTCTCACCAAAGTCAAGCACAGTTGTAACATTACGACCCAACTCCTGTACGCAGCTCCATGTCTGACGAAGGCAAGCTGCCAAATGCCTTCTTCACCACCCTATCTCCCTGTGTTGCCACGTTCAGGTAACACGTACCTGTATCCATATGACTCCCTGTTCTAAAATACGCTCCAGGGACCCCCACCATTCACTGTGTAAGTTCTACCCTGGTTTAACTTACCAAAATGCAACCCCTCACACTGGTCCAAGTTGATTTCCAAGATCCTGTTATGAAGCTGAGATGATACTTCACTGTTGACAACACTTCCAATTGTTTGCCACCAACAAACTTGCTAACCATGTCAACAACATTGTCATGTAAAGAGTTAATATAGATGACAAACAACAATGGACCCAGTGCTGTTTATTCTGGAATCCACTCAACCAGTGCCAATGGAGCTCTTTGTAGAATTACTAACCTTGTTTATATCATTATGAGGACAGTGAATCTCAGAGCTTCTGAAGAGAGGGCTAAACAAATAGGGGGATATTTCCAAGTATTTGTTGGATAAGGCACGGTAAAAAAGAACATTATATTTATAGTTTGTAGGAAATATTCAGATACAAGGCTTAATTCGCAAAACACAAAAGTCTCAGTAAGATTTCACTGTGTATGTTTAGGCTATTCAAATTACGATGACCCTGGTTTTATCCTATTCTGTGTTGACTAACTGATGTCATGATTTGGCTGTCATGTCACAGATTAAAGGTGGGAAACTGGCCAGAGTTTCTGCTCAAAGATCGGCAGTAGAAATGTTTGAGTATAGAATAGGGTGGGACGGTGTCATGGTGAACAGTCTACTAACAAACTCCAGGACATGCCAGGCCATGCACATGAATAAAGGCAGTTTTGGCAAGAGACAAGAAAGCAAACAAAATATTTCGAACCATAGGAATAATGATCTCTGAGAGATGTTGGCAACAAGGAACTGCAGGTGCTTGTTTACAAAATGAAACAGAACCCCCTCACAAAATGCTGGAGTTTCTCAACGGGTCAGGCAGCAATTCTTCAGAACATTGATAGGTGATGTTTCAGGTCAGGACCCTTCTTCAGATAATAATGTTTACTTTGGAACGTCTGCAAGTCATTATTCTTATTGCAATAGGTTTTTATTTAAAATGCTGGTCACCAGTTTTAAAGTTATCTATATATTACCAAAAGTAAGATCATGACCACTTCCTGTTTTTCTGTTTCATGATTTTTGAAAAAACTCTGCCACTTACGGCTGTGATTTTTGGCCATCTTACTCAGAGTCCCCCTCCGCTGCGTGGGACTAGAGGATTTTTCCCATCGATGAAAAATAAAAGTCATAAATGTTTTAAAAATGTTGACATTGTCTCTGCTGCAACTGCTGGTGGGAGGGAGGAGGGACTATAAAACCCGGAAATGTTGTGCCTCACTCAGTCTCTGCAAGATGGAGGAAGTGAGAGGGTCACATCTCTGAGCTGTGAATAACACTGAACACATGTCTACTCAACTGAACACATGCCTACTCAACCATTGGTTTGAAAATGAAATTGTAGTTGCTTTGAAATGCTGCACTGCAAATTGTTGTTGTTGGTGGTAACTGCTTCGAAATTCTGCACTGCAAATGGCTGTTGGTGGTGGTGGTAACTGCACAACTTCCTGTTTGCACTGTATATTGATTTTAGATAAAAACGCTGCCACTTACGGCTGTGATTTTTGGCCATCTTACTCAGTCCCCTTCCGCTCATCAGGTGCAGAGCGTTCTTCCCATCAATTAAAAATAAAAGTGTTATTAGTCTTTCAAAAAATGTTGAGAACTCTCTCCTGTCAATCACGCCATGAAAGCCACGCCCCATCCGGTGGGAGGGGGGACGGATTATTAAACCCGGAAGTGTGGGTGTGGCACAGATGGGGGAGAGAGAGGTCATGACTCTGTGTGAGCTGTGAATCAACTGAACACACTGAATGTCTACTGAACTGTGAGTGTGCTGTTTATGTGGTGTTTTGTGTGGTTTTATGGTGGTTTCACCCTGCTTGAAATGGTATGAAACTGCATTTGAATTTGGTGGCCTTGCACCCTGCATGAAATGGTATGAAACTGCACTTGAATTTGGTGGCCTTGCACCCTGCTTGAAATGGCATTGAACAGCACTAGCATTTGGTGGCCTTGCACCTGCTTGAAGTGGCATGAAAATGCACTTGAATTTGGTCGCCTTGCACCCTGCTTGAAGTGGTAGGAAACTGCACCTGAATTTGGTGGCCTTGCACCCTGCTTGAAGTGGAATTTCAAGAAATAGCCGTGAGTCAACTGCTCGCCCACCAGCCGTGAGTGAGCTGCCAGCACATCAGGCTTGAGTGACTGAGCTGTCACCCCAAGAATCCATTTGGCCCACAATGTCCATACTAGCCCTCTGGAAACTAGTCCCTTCAGCCCACGATACCCATACTAGTGCTCCAAAAAGCCCCCCCCCCCCCCCCCACTGGCCACCATTGGTGGAGAGGTGGAATATTGCGTTGGCGGACCAGCCCTCCCGTGTGAACATGGGACCCAACGGGTCCCACTTATTCTAGTGTTTTCATAAAACTCTAAAGGATAGTTAGAATTTTGGAACAGAATAGTGATGAGACAAGTATAATATGCTATAACTGGAATAAGTTTAGTGGCAGGCGATAAACAAGTGTAGGAAGGAACTGCATGTGCTGGTTTACACTTAAGATAGGCACCAAATGCTGGTGTAACTCAGCGGGTCAGGCAGCATCTCCGGAGAAAAGTAATAGGTGACATTTCGGGTAAAACCCTTCTTCAGGCTCCGTCGTGTCTTCAGTTCTTTAGTCTGAAGAAGGGTTTTGACCCGAAACGTGGCCTATTCCTTTTCTCCTGGGATGCTGCCTGACCCGTTGAGTTACTGCAGCATTTTGTGTCTATCTTCTGTGTAAGCAAGTCTATGCTCGCTATGAAGGAGCAATGTGTACATGGTGTGAGTCAGATGCTCAGACACAGTTATGACGGAGGTGACATTTACCATTGTGCTGAATCGCAACACTAATAGTTTTATCCATGGTCCTTATTTTTTGCTTTTCAAAATAATTTAACCTCCCTCCTTTCTACTCTTGAAGGGTTTCCTTACTGACGAATGGATATACACCACGTCGATGCCCCATCCACACACCTATTTTTTCTATATCAATCTGAAAATTTGTGCATTTTTTAATAATAATAATTGGTTTTATATCCTGGACTCGTCTCCAGAGCCCCAAAGGTCTAGCTGGTTGGTCAGCAGAAATCCCAGATGGTTGTTACATTTCTCTGCTTCAGGAGTGTCGGGCACAGTAACCCCAGCAGACCACTGTTGCCCCACCCAGTATGAATCTGGGACTATTCCTGACCAGAACTCAGAAACCATCACTCAAGACCCTATCCAATCCATAAGGTTGAAAGTTCTAATTAGAAAGCAATATTTTTTTTAAATGCAGCTTTATTCTCATTTCAATCAACTGGAGCAATATTTCAGCCCCTCTTTATAATGTTACTTTGTCCACTAACCCCCCCAGAATCCCCTTAACTTTCTCCTTAACTATCTCCTCAACCCACTGAAATGGTATATACTATGGATTCTTCATAAGCAGTTTGCTAAGATAAATGCTTTGTTTGTTTTCAGGCTGGTAATATTTGCTGCATCATTGTATAAAAATGTCAGGGCTACAGTCTAGTTTCATGCTTGTTCCTGATATTCTGGGGAACTACAGTAAACAAAGGCTTCTGGAAGAACAATGGTTGGTGTCCAAATATGGTGCTGTGTAATGGACGTTTTAAGACATTATAAGCTCATGTGATTAGTTATCATTAGTTATGATTTTATTGATGGAATGCAATCATTCAGAGATCAGCTAGAGACACCCTCCTGGTGCTCGTCCAATGGTTTTTCAATGAAAAGTTAACGTTGGTGAGGGACGGCATCTGAAGTGGCCATTTGGCCTGTTTTGCATGTCATTGAAGATGGCATGTGCCTTTAAATTTTAGAATGGCCGTTATATTGTGGGTGGGATTTATGACGTGTTTTTGGGCTTGTTTGGAGCTTAGATGCCTGCGCAGCAGTTTAGTTTTTAGACTAGTTTTGGAGAGACGATGGGGAGGTTTAACCCTTCTACCATGCGGGCCATGCGGGGTCCATGGGAGATCTAAAGGAGATCAAGCGGGATCATGCGGATCTTGCCAGTGTTACGGAGACACGAGGAGTTTGCTAATGTCTAAAGTGATAAGCAGGAGTTCGAAGAAGATTGTAGTAACGAGTTGGAAGAAACTTGGATGTATCTAACTGTTCTCAAGCAACAATAAAGCATTTATTCATCAAAAGACTGTGTTTTGAAGTCATATCTGAGAAGAAGCTCTGAAGGTCTCTGTGAGTGAGCTTGCATGCGTTTAGAAGACACCCCCTTCCACCATTCTCATCCAAATAGCGGCTAGGGTGCTAATTACCTGAAAGATATGATAATCTACTGCTACAGCATCATCGTTGGTGACTATGGCCAACAAGAGGTCAAAGTCCCCTGCTACGACCCAAATACAAACATAGTCAAGAGACTTTGTCAGTTTACACCACCCTGGGTAGTGGGAAGGGGAGTTCCAAGAAGGGGCTGCAGTTTGGAGGAAGAACGGTAAAGAAATGAAGTACAGAATCTTCCTTCACAAAACAACAGGCACAAATGACTTTGTCTTCCACAGTATCAAAATCAGTCCTGTACTAAACTAATCTCCAGCTAGTTTTAATATTGCAACTTTATAACCGGTGATTTAAGAGAGTGCTTATATTTCTCACTGTTTAATTTTTAAACAAATTGATCACTTTTCAATGGGTCAATTAAAGTAATACCGTCAGCATTTGGTTCAGATGCCGTTGCTCCAATTCTAGCTTCTTTATCTGATCAAGTGCATCCCGTGTCTTTCTGTGTTCTGTAGCCAGCTGGTGATTGAAACTTTTACCTTTTAACTCCAGAATTTTCTCCAAGTCCTAAAGATACAGTGAAAAAAATAAGCACCTACAGGAAAACCACAGGAATATACTGCCACTGAGGACAAAATTGTGTTCACACATCCCCTTACTTTCCTGAACTGCGGGCTCATCAGTGGAATAGTTCCACGGCCACATGCAACCCTCTGATCAATGGCTAATTGAGCTGTACATAGAAACATAAAAACATAGAAAATAGGTGCAGGAGTAGGCCATTCGGCCCTTCGAGCCTGCACTGCTATTCAATATGATCATGGCTGATCATCCAACTCAGTATCCTATACCTGCCTTCTCTCCATACCCCCTGATCCCTTTAGCCACAAGGGCCACATCTAACTCCCTCTTATATATAGCCAATGTACTGGCCTCAACTTCCTTCTGTGGCAGAGAATTCCAGAGATTCACCACATGCATAATGGACAGACCTCAGTCTGAAGAAAGGTCACGACCCGAAACGTCACCCATTCCTTCTATCCAGAGATGCTGCCTGTTCCGCTGAGTTACTCCGGCATTTTGAGTCTATAATATACAGGTTCTTCTGCTAAGGTGGCATCACAAACAAAGGGCTCACACCTGAAACCAAACTATCTGAAGTCCATTTGGACAACAGAGGAACAGAGAGTTGAATACTTGTTTAATTTCAATGGCTTATGAAGAAGTCCCAAAGTTTGTTGGATGTAGGATACGACACGATATAATATGATAGAACTTTATTTATCCCAGGAGGGAAATTGGTCTGCCAACAGTCATAAACACACAACAACATCCATGAAACATGAAATTAAAGAGACGAGGGGAAAGTCCAGGACTGGGATGTGTAAAGATTTGGGGGGGGGGGGGGGGGGGGGGGGGGGGGGGGGGGGGGGGGGGGGGGGGGGGGGGGGGGTTGGTTGGAAGGGGAATCAGTCAACTCCACGACAGGAGGGGGAGGTTGCAGGTGGTTGCCGGAGGTTGCAGGTAGTTGAAGCAGGTAGGGAGACTGACAAAAACCTCTGGGAGCCGCACGGAAACCTTGGGTGGGGCGCAAAGTCTCCGGAGGTTTCCGTTCAGGTTTCCTAAGTGGGACAGGGGCTTTGGGCATCCTGAGTCATCTCACTTGTGTATAACATGCAGACCATGTGGCTGTCTATCACCTTCAAGCTAATCAACCTTTGTACGTCACAATGAATCGTCTTCTTTGTGTTTGAATATGTTGTTGTGCCATCAAACTTTGGAGATGTGATCACAGCCTGTGACTGAGACACCTCTCATTTTCCACAAGTAAAATAAACCTGCTGTTGATAGCTAAGGATTCGGGTCCTTGAGTCCTATTGCGGGTCGCGACTTCGACACTTATCAATGCGCTACATCAATGATTCGGTATGTCGACGAATACTCTCTTGAAATTCTACGGTAGAGAGCATATTGACTGGCTGCCCCGCAGCCTGGTTCGGCAACTCGAACGGCCAGGAACAATAAGTGGTGGACATTGCCTGGTCCATCACGGCCACTGACCTCCCCCCCACCATTGAAGGGATCTATAGGAGGCAACGTCTCAAGAAGGCAGCCAATATCTTCAAGGACCCACAACACTCTGGTCACGCTCTCATTTCCCTCCTGCAATTGGGAAGAAGGTATAGTCAAGTCAAGAGTGTTTTATTGTCCTATGTCCCAGATAGAACAATGGAATTCTTGCTTGCTGTAGCAAAACAGAATATGTAAACACAGTGCACTGTAAATAATATGATAAACGGGTGAGGGAGGGAGAGACAGGGACAGGGACAGGGACAGGGACAGGGACAGGGACAGGGACAGGGACAGGGACAGGGACAGGGACAGGGACAGGGACAGAGACAGAGACAGAGACAGAGACAGAGACAGAGACAGAGACAGAGACAGAGACAGAGACAGAGACAGAGAGAGAGACAGAGACAGGAACAGAGAGAGAGAGAGAGACAGAGACAGGAACAGAGGGAGAGGGGGAGAGAGGGAGAGAGGGAGAGAGGGAGAGAGGGAGAGAGAGAGGAGACAAGTAAATAAATAAATAATCATTAAAAAAGATTGGGGGGCCAGATAAATAAATAAATAAACAAACAGATAGATATGTAAATAGATTGTGACATCCAAGTTCAGGAACAGCTTCTTCTCAACCATCAGGCTATTGAACACTGCAAACCCCTACTACACTTGGAACTACGAAATGCTTGGGTCGTACAATGGACTTTAGACTTTGCTTATAGGGTTTATGCATTATATTGTTTTTTTTAATTTATTGAACTATTTTTAATTGTTTATTATATTATCTATTGAGCACTATGTTTACAAACCTGTTGTGCTAGTGCTGCATGTAAGAATTTCATTGTTTCGCTTCGGGACATATGACAATAAAACACTCTTGACTCTTGACATATGATCAGCCAACTCAGTCACAAGAGTAGAAATATGCCATTCGGCCCATCAAGTCTACTCCTCCATTCAATCATGGCTGATCTATCTTTCCCTCCTAACCCCATTCTCCAGCCTTCTCCATCCTGAAGCATGAAAGTTAGATTTCACCCTCCTCTGTTGCACTAACCTCTCCCACTCCATTTTGTGCCAATGTTGAATTGGGTCCCCCCCAATGGGAATGGGGCCAAAAACATCTTTAAAACAAGGCGTGGACATGCTGTAAAATGGGATGTGGGCCGATTGTAGTAAGACTCTGGTACTCAAATCCTCATGCAATAAGAGACATTGGACTATTTGTTCTACGAATTGCTTGCTGAACTAGTGCATTAATTTGCAATGATTAGTGATTTTTACCCGTGTAAAAAGCAGTGCTCGCTCATATGAGGAAGCTAGAATGGAGGAAGCAAAGAAGACAAGAGTCTCTTGAAACAATGGATGCTTCATCATCACCCACACTGTCACCTGTGTGGAAGGAACTGATCGAGCACAGATTGGACTAATCAGCCACCTCTGTACTCATCGTAACTCTATCAACTAGATATCAAGATCACTATATATTTGAACCACAAAAGCAGCAAAATGTATTGTGTTTTCTGTGAATTATGCAACTGAAGTTAATATGCATCTTTCACAAGCAATGTTAGGGAGACCAATATTTTATCATTTTAATGCCATCAAAGAACTTAGAAATATAGAACGGCACAGTACAGGAACAGTCCCTTTGGCCCACGATAACATCGCTAGGCATGGTTCAATATGAACTAATCCCATCTGCCTGCTCTTGGTCCATTTCCCTCGATTCCCTTAATAGCAATTCCCGTTTTAGCCCAATAATTTTCTGGGAAGCCAGAATGCACCATGCTATCAAAATGTCGCATGATGTCAAAGTCACATGATGTGTGGTAGCTTCAAAAGGTCTTCTGCCCCTGGAATGTGGCCTTGATTCAGCCCAAGGTAGACAAAAAATGCTGGAGTAACTCAGCGGGTGCAGCAGCATCTCTGGAGAGAAGGAATGGGCGACGTTTCGGGTCGAGATCCTTCTTCAGGCCATGCCCTTGATTCAGCCCAGACTGATTGGATGAAGTTCCTCTTCATTGTCTGCTGGCTTTGATCGTCCATGTAATGGGTCTTGTTAAACTTAATTATATTTCATTTGAACAATCTAGATAATGAGGGGGCACTGGAGATTGTACTCTTGGGGATACTGGTATTGAAAAGGGGAAAAATACACAGTATTCTACAACAAAGCATAAAAGGGCAGCTATCCAAGACCAGGGTACAGACTTTCAAGTTGCGTTGCTTCATCACAAGTCACCTTTATCCCCAACACACACTTAGCTGAAGATAGTTAAATATGCACACATAGATGTGTGAAGAGAAAAAGATTAGTTAAAACAAATGTAGGTCCCTTGCAGTCAGAAACAGGTGAATTGATCATGGGGAACAAAGACATGGCAGACCAATTGAATAACTACTTTGGTTCTGTCTTCACTAAGGAAGACATAAATAATCTGCCGGAAATAGCAGGGGACCGGGGGTCAAATGAGATGGAGGAACTGAGTGAAATCCAGGTTCGCCGGGAAGTGGTGTTAGGTAAATTGAATGGATTAAAGGCCGATAAATCCCCACGTCCAGATAGGCTGCATCCCAGAGTACTTATGGAAGTAGTCCCAGAAATAGTGGATGCATTAGTGATAATTTTTCAAAACTCTTTAGATTCTGGAGTAGTTCCTGAGGATTGGAGGGTAACTAATGTAACCCCACTTTTTAAAAAGGGAGGGAGAGAGAAAACGGGGAATTACAGACCAGTTAGTCTAACATCGGTAGTGGGGAAACTGCTAGAATCAGTTATTAAAGATGGGATAGCAGCACATTTGGAAAGTGGTGAAATCATTGGACTTATGAAAAGTAAATCATGTCTGACGAATCTTTTAGAATTTTTCGAGGATGTAACTAGTAGAGTGGATAAGGGAGAACCAGTGGATGTGTTATATCTGGATTTTCAGAAGGCTTTCGACAAGGCCTCACATAAGAGATTTGTATGCAAACTTAAAGCACACGGTTATTGGGGGTTCAGTATTGATGTGGATAGAGAACTGGCTGGCAGACAGGAAGCAAAGAGTAGGAGTAGGGTCCTTTTCACAATGGCAGGCAGTGACTAGTGAGGTACCGCAAGGCTCAGTGCTGGGACCCCAGCTATTTACGATATATATTAATGATTTGGACGAGGGAATTGAATGCAACATCTCCATGTTTGCGGATGACACGAAGCTGGGGGGCAGTGTTAGCTGTGTGGAGGATGCTAGGAGGCTGCAAGGTGACTTGGATAGGCTGGGCGAGTGGGCAAATGCATGGCAGATGCAGTATAATGTGGATAAATGTGAGGCCGTGCAGTTCCCGGAGGTTGCAGGTGGTTGCCGGAGGTTGCAGGTAGTGGAAGCAGGTAGGGAGACTGACAAAAACCTCCGGGAACCGCACGGAAACCTTGGGTGGGGCACAAAGTCTCCAGAGGTTTCCGTTCAGGTTTCCTAAGTGGGACAGAGGCATTAGCACACCTAAAGATGGAAGGGATGATATATAGTAAATCATTGGCAGTCTTGCATGCCTTTGGGGAGTAAGCCCAATTATCTGTATTTTTGTCTATACATCAGTTATTGAATAAGAATAAATCAAGAATAGCGATCCATAGCGTGTACAGGCTCCTCTGGTCAGAATATTGTTTGTTGGTTGCACATATATTTGTTTACATTAAAAAAGAAGATAAGAAACATAACCAGGAGTAACCCATCAGGGCCACTCTCCAGCACTAACTACATATCCCCTTCACTCCCTTAGTCTCCATAGATCTAACACAACAGCAACTGCATCCCCGCAACTCTGCTGGATGGCAATGTGAATGATTCGCATCCTTGCTTTTGAAGAAATGTGTCTGCCCGAATGACTCACTGTTTTGAGACTCTGATCCCTTTTTCCTGACACCCCATTCAGGGCAAAATATCAACTCACTAGATTCTCCATAAAGCTTCCTAAGAATTTTGTGGCTTTCAATGAGATCACCTCTCATTCAAGAGAGTTCAGCCCAAGCCTTTGCATACACCAAGCCTAACGGCCCAGGAATTAATCTGCTGGTCCTTTTGCTGCTTTCCCTCTAATGCAAGTACCTGTATGATGGGTAACTTTCACATTATGTTTTACCAGGAGCAAGATGTTGCATCTCTAGTACTCAAGTGCTCAAGCCAATAAAAGTAGCATATCATTGTTACTCAAAATTGCTTTCTGATCCTGCACATTAACTTGGATATTCTTGGACAAGTACTTAAGTATCTTTCAATCTCTATTTATTGTACCCTGTTTTTGTCATTTCTTCACTAAAGTAGATAACAATTGTCCATGTTACATGCCATTGTCGTGTACATACGTTTTCACACTTCTATACCTGTTGCCTGATGAGAGAGGGGAGAAGAGGGAGTGACTGGGGTGAGACTCGCCCTTGCTTATGCTGGTGGCCTTGCCCGAGGCAGGGTGAAGTGTAAATGGAGTCAATGGAAGGGAGGTTTGGTTTGTGTGACGGTCTGGGCTGCGCCCACAGTTCTCTGCAAAGTTCTTAGGGATCTGATGGACTGGGAGATAATAGTCCATGTGGATGGGCGATTGGTGTGGAATGAGATAATATCAGATGTGCTGGATGAACTGAGCTTTCTGGAGGGTGAAGGAAGGGGGCCAATCTAATTTGGTGGTCACAGCCGTGATGTTAGATTGCGAAAGTGGTGTGTGATTGTGATGAGGAGGGTTTGGATATGGAAGCTTAATTTGTGGCAGGATACGACATCAAAGTCATAAAACCAGTTCAAGTGAGTTTATTGTCATGTGTCCCTGTATAGGACAATGAAATTCTTGCTTTGCTTCAGCACACAGAACATAGTAGGCATTTACTACAGAACAGATCAGTGTGTCCATATACCATAATATAAATATATACACACATGAATAAATAAACTGATAAAGTGCAAATAACAGAAAATGGGATATTAATAATCAGAGTTTTGTCCGAGCCAGGTTTAATAGCCTGATGGCTGTGGGGAAGTAGCTATTCCTGAACCTGGTTGTTGCAGTCTTCAGGCTCCTGTACCTTCTACCTGAAGGTAGCAGGGAGATGAGTGTGTGGCCAGGATGGTGTGGGTCTTTGATGATACTGCCAGCCTTTTTGAGGCAGCGACTGCGATAAATCCCCTCGATGGAAGGAAGGTCAGAGCCGATGATGGACTGGGCAGTGTTTACTACTTTTTGTAGTCTTTTCCTCTCCAGGGCGCTCAAATTGCCGAACCAAACCAAGTTACTAATACAGACTGTAAATCTCACCCAGTGTAAAACTGTACTGACCACTCAGCGTATGCGGATGCAGTTGGACACCAATAAGAACAATGTTTCATGCTCAGGATTCCAGCATCCACATTTCTGCCCCCCCCCCCCCCCCCCCTTTATTCCATATTATTTACTGCTCACCTGAATTTTTTGTTGGTCGATCTCAAGCTTCTTTGTGAGGTCCGTCAGCTTAAAGGTCAGCTCGTCCCGTTCTTCCAGGTTCCTCTTATCACAGATTGTCTTCAGCTTCTGCTGAGAGCTCCTTATTTTCCACAGCTCCAACTCGGCCTCCTTCAGCTGCTTTGCCACACACCGGTCCTGCTCCTTTGACTTCCGCAGCATCTCCTTCAGCATCTGTACCTCGCCCTCGTGCCTGGCTAACAACTGGGGCAGGTTGTTCTGCTCGTTCTCGAACTTCACCAGGGCCTTCATGTGTCGGAACTGAAGTTGCCTGAGCAACCTGTTTTCCAACCGGGCGTTTTCCAGCTCTCTCTGAAGGTCATACACCTCATTCTTCAATTCCTTTGTTTTGTTCAGTCTGGCTGACAATATGTGCCGTGTCACTGAATCACAAGCTTGCTCCATACTGGTAAATTTAGTCATTTTTTGTGTTTTATTTTTTAAGGCATTTTGGTTCCAATTTTGCAGCATTTTCAATCTTGCTTTGGGTTGTACTATGGAAGAAAAGAGTAACAGTGCGTGTATATTATGTTGTCCATCTCAAAATGTATCAAATATAAGGTGCTTCTACATAGAGGGGATATTAGTCACTAGATTCATTTCTATGCAACTATCAATACGGTACATTGCTGTGTGCATATTTACAATTACCCGTTACACATACATCAGTTATTTAATTTAAGAAGGAACTGCAGATGCTAGAAAAATCGAAGGTAGATAAAAATGCTGGAGAAACTCAGCGGGTGAGGCGGCATCTATGGAGCGAAACTCGAAACGGCATCTATTTCCTTCCCTCCATAGATGCTGCCTCACCTGCTGAGTTTCGCCAGCATTTTTTATCTACCTTCAGTCATGTGTTTTCTGCTTTCTGTATAGCTAGGAAGAGTTTAATATCCTCAGTGCACCTCAGACTGTATTCTCTGAAGCAAGAAATGAGTTGGGTGTTTGCTCTGCGAAAGTTATGTAATTGTTTTGTTTTATTTCCATATCTTCTGTCTCCATTTTCACTTGCTGGCATGGGAACACTGTTGCTCTGGACTAGACTGGAGTGCAGGACAAATGTTTCCAAGTCAGAAAACCTGCCACACAATGAACAAAACATCGCTATTTGGTTCCAGATAACCCTCTCCCATGCCAACACCTTCTTCCTCAGATATTGGGCCCAAAACTGCTCACAATACTGCAAATGTGTCTGACCTAAATAACGAAATGACCTATAAGGGCAGCACGGTGACGTGCGGTAGAGCTACTGCCTCACAGCGGCAGAGACCAGAGTTAAATCCTGACTATGGATGCTGTTTATACGGAGTTTGTACGTTCTTCCCGTGACCTGCGTGGGTTTTCTCTTAGATCTTCAGGTTCCTCCCACACTCCAAAGACGTACAGGTTTGTAGGCTAATTGGCTTGGTATAAATGTGAAATTGTCCCTGGTGTACGTAAGATTGTGCTAATGCCCCTGTCCCACTTGGGAAACCTGAACGGAAACCTCTGGAGACTTTGTGCCCCACCCAAGGTTTCCGTGCGGTTCCTGGAGGTTGCAGGTGGTTGCCGGAGGTTGCAGGTAGTGGAAGCAGGTAGGGAGACTGACAAAAACCTCCGGGAACCTCCGGGAACCGCACGGAAACCTTGGGTGGGGCGCAAAGTCTCCAGAGGTTTCCGTTCAGGTTTCCTAAGTGGGACAGGGGCATTAATGTGTGGAGATGCTGCCTGATCCGTTGAGTTACTCCACGACTTTGTGTCTTTTTGTGTAAAGCAGCAACTGCAGTCCATTGTTTCTACATTTCCTTCTCATACTTACATCTGGGTGACTCAGTTATGATGTAATAATTCACAATTGAACAAAGGGCCCTCATATATCAATATAAACTTCTTCAGAAAGTGATCAATCAACTTTAGAATGTATTTAATAATAATTAATAATGAACTCGAGCTGGGCTCACATAGCAGTTTGAATTTGTGAGTGTGAACAGTAAGTTACTACACTCTAAACGTACCATGATATAATCTTTGGAGAGAAGGAATGGGTGACGTTTCGGGTCGAGACTCTTCTCCAGACTCGTCTTCGGATCGAGACCCTTCTTCGGACACCGAAGAAGGGTCTCGATCCGAAGACTAGTCTGAAGAAGAGTCTTGACCCAAAACGTCACTCATTCCTTCTCTCCAGCGATGCTGCCTCTCTCGCGGAGTTACTCCGGCATTTTGTGTCTATCTTCAGTTTAAACCAGCATCTGCATTTCCTTCCTACACATGATATAATGTTTCTTGTATTTGTAAACGATGTATGTTCTGGCTTACCATGAACTATGCTCTGGGCGACCAAGTGTTCAAAGTAACATTTACCCATGTTAGTACTTGGACCGCGGGCTCAACTCTGATAAGGCTGAAGAAATTACATCACAATTTTTTTTTCCAGCGATGATGTCATGAAATGCAACTACTTGGATGGTACATGTTTCCCCACCAATTTAGGAGTGAATAATAAGCAATTACTTTTTTTTAACACATAAACTAACTAATCTTCTGTGATTTATGACATTTTATTGCAATCACTGCAAAGCCCACTTTGCATGACTCTGTATTTTTTCCCCTTTTCTTCGATGTTTCCGATCGACAATCACTCACACTTGAGACTGTTTCATTAGAAATGGAAGCACTCCAGTGCCTTGGTGTCATCATCAACCACCTTTCCCTTTCCGAAGCCTCTAACACAAACTAAGTTCATATAATATAATATAATATAAAGGATATCCCTTCGTTATCACCTCTCCCACTGCTAACAACGGACCATTGTGGGCTCCACCTTTCCTTGTTCATCGGCGATGGCTCTAATTTGTTCTGAACCTTTTCGTACCTCTGACTTCCCTCTCCCCCTGACTCTCAGTCTGAAGAAGGGTCACAACCCGAAACGTCACCTATTCCTTTTCTTCAGAAATGTGCACAGAGTTACTCCAGCTTTTGTGTCTATCTTCGACGTAAATCAACATCCCCAGTTCCTTCCTACACAAACTGAGTTCAGTTCTATGGGCATGAACAGCCATCTGGTACCCGAGTTAAGTTATCATCCTTTTCCTCAGGGTGGCTGCACACATTTTGGTAATGATTCACATTGTAGTTGGATTCATTCTCAACATAGGGTCACCTGACTACTTTCCAGGGAAGGTCACAAATAACAGCATGAACCCAGCTACTTTACCCGACAGGCCATAAAGTGCTCAACAGCTCAGGCAACATCTCTGGAGGACAAGGATAGATGATGTTTCGGGTCGGGGCACTTTCAGACTGAAGAAGGATCCAGACCCATAACGTCACCTATCCAAATTTCTCCAGAGATGCTGCCTGACCTGCTGAGTTGCTCCAGCACTTGGTTTCCTTATGTGCAAATCAGCATCTCCAGTTCCTTGTTTCTACTTTAGCCAACACCTGGGTTACCACAATTAACTATAATACTGCAATTGTGGATTTTAATTCTGCATTATGATAAGAATTAGTGTCATTATTAGTTAAAGTAGGATGCTTAACTGAGACTGAAATAATTCTGACATTTGAAATGTTGTCTTGAACAAGCAGCACAACTCTAGTTGTGACTGAATTGAGAAACACTGTGGAGTAAGGAAAACTAAAAGCCAATGTACAGAATTTGAGGAACCCTCCCTACAGAGAGAATATTTGCTCTTTGCTATGCTTTGCTATGGCTATTTCATAAGTGATAGGAGTAGAATTAGACCATTTGGCCTATCAAGTCTACTCTGCCATTCAGTCATGGCTGATCTGGGGTGGGAGATTGCAACCTTCACGTGGTCCACCCTGTTTTGACTAATGCAATCCACCTGAAGTGCACAAACAAGTAGATCATAAAGAACAAGTTGACCTACAACTTTAGGCTGAGCACGCCAAACGCAAGAAGCTGGCTGATCTATCTCTCCCTCCTAACCCCATACGCAAGAAGCTGGCTGATCTATCTCTCCCTCCTAACCCCATTCTCCTGCTTTCTCCCCATAATCTCTGACACCAACACTAATCAAGAATTGGTATCCTGTGACCAAAAACAGGTGCTTTACAGAAGAGGTTAAAGGTAAGAGTTTAGCATTTAAGAAGCATTTAGGCAGAGACAAGAACAGGCAGTGAATGGAGCGATATGGACAGATGAGCTTGGTAAAATTGACATCTTCATCAGCACAGGTATGATGGGCCAAGGGTCTGTTTCTCTGCTGTAGTGCATTTGGTTAGAAATTATCTGAATCAACCAATAAGTAGATGAAAATGTTAAGATTGTAAGACCAGGAAGAGGTCATTTAGCTCCTTGAATCTGTTCCATCATATAATGGCAGATCCAAATTTTCCCTGCACATTACCATTAAACATTCCCCCTCTCACCTTGTAGCTACGCCCTCTAGTGTTGGACATTTCCACATTGGGGAAAAAGGTTCCATCTACCCTTTCTATGCCACTCACAATTTTACATACTTCTATCAAATCTCCCCTTAACCCCCTGACGTTCCAGAGAAAACAATCCAAGTTCATCCAACCTCTCCTTGTAGCTGAAACCTTCTAACCCATGCAGCATTCCGGTAAACCTGCTCTGCAGCCTCTGCAAAGCCCACACATCCTTCCTGTAATGGGGAGACCAGAATTCCACACAATACTCCCAATGCGGCCGAACCCAAAGTCTTATAGGGCTAGAAACATAGAAAATAGGTGCAGGAGTAGGCCATTCGGCCCTTCAAGCCTGCACCGCCATTCAATATGATCATGGCTGATCATCCAACTCAGTATCCCATACCTGCCTTGTCTCCATACCCCCTGATCCCTTTAGCCGCAAGGGCCACATCTAACTCCCTCTTAAATATAGCCAATGAACTGGCCTCAACTACCTTCTGTGGCAGAGAATTCCACAGATTCACCACTCTCTGAGTAAAAAATAATTTTCTCATCTCGATCCTAAAAGACTTCCCTTATCCTTAAACTGTGACCCCTTGTTCTGGAATTCCTCAACATCGGGAACAATCTTCCTGCATCTAGCCTGTCCAACCCCTTAAGAATTTTGTACGTTTCTATAAGATCCCCCCTCAATCTTCTAAATTCTAGCGAGTACAAGCCGAGTCTATCCAGTCTTTCTTCATATGAAAGTCCTGCTATCCCAGGAATCAGTCTGATGAACCTTCTCTGTACTCCCTCTATGGCAAAAATGTCTATCCTCAGGTTAGGAGACCAAAACTGTACGCAATACTCCAAGTGTGGTCTCACCAAGACCCTGTACAACTGCAGTAGAACATCCCTGCTCTTATACTCAAATCATTTTGCTATGAACTTCATGACTCCCTGGGAATTTGACTGGTACTGGAGAATTTGAGGAACCCTCTCCAATTTGTTAAAATGTCCAATCACTGGCTCAACTTCCTGGCAATGTTATCATTACGAACGCCATTAGTTGTGGCATAGCCTCTCTAAGCAATCTTACTGCATTAATGTTGTTTATCGACTGAAAAAAGAAGCATACCTTTTGTTCGATTGTCTATGTTGTTGTTTTTCTGAACACTCTCTTTCACTTTCTTTGCTTCCTGCAATTTTTCTTTTTCATTTTCTCTTTTTAATGATTCAGCAGTGCTGCAGTGATTGTCAAAATCCTCAGAGTATTCTGTGTACGCACTATTTCTTCGAGGGGTGCTGCTGTTACTGCTGTTGTTTGTCTTGTTATCGGAATTGTTGCTACTGGAAGTAGAATCTTTCCCTTGTCTTCTTGAGGATTGATCTGAGGAACTGTCCCGCAAACCCTGTTCACTAGCCATGATCAGGAATATAACCTATTTGCATCTTTGCTGGTGAAAACTTTCATTTGGATGAGATATCACAGTAAAACCTCCAATAATGCAGGTTGTTCTGAAAGGTACAGTATCATACAAAGCTTCTGTAAAGACAAAAAAATATATATAAATATTGGAGAACACCGTTAACTTTTAAACAGATTTTGTTTCGTATTGGTATCATTTGCGGCACAAACATTGAGGGTGAAAGGGCATGTTTCTGTTCTATATTCTAAAAATGCAACATATAATAATAATAATAATAATAATAATAATAATAATAATAATAATAATATCTTTTATTATCATTGCACATAAGCACAACGAGATTTGGTGTACAGCTTCCATCCGATGTCATAACATAAATAACTAATAAAAATAAAAAACATATGTTAGAATACGAAAGAACAGTTTGGATTATCTTTCTTAAAATTTACCATTATATGCCAGAAAGTTTAGCACTTGGTGATTCATTCATTTTATTATTCACTTGTTTTTTTCAAGGTATCATCATGTGGACTTCAGACGGCCATTTGGTTCAATTTTCCTGCGGTGGGTCTTCATCAGAAAAATCTGATTAGCCCTACTCTTCTCTTTCTAAACAGCCCTGTAATATGTTTTTTCTTTTGGTTTGACTTGGTGTTCCATTTTTGAATTCAACCCTAGGTATAGTGTCAGAGTGCTGGGGAGGGGGGCTCTGCATTCTGCCCCTCACCTTTACAGAAGGGCTAGCTAGTGGACAAACAGCTTCTCAATTTATAAAGACACAAAATGTCAAAGTAACTCAGCAAGTCAGGCAGCATCTATGGAGAACATGGATCGGTGACGTTTCGGGTCGGGACGCATCTTCAGAATGAAACGCCCCAACCTGAAACAACACCCATCCTTTTTCTGCAGAGATGCTGCCTGACCTGCTGAGTTACTCCAGCACTTTGTGTCTATCTTAGGTATAAACCACCATCTGCATTTCTTTGTTGCTATAGCCACCCAACGCCATTCACGTTGCTGACCCTGTGGAAAAAAGTCAATGTTTGAATTATTCCAAAGTTTAATTTTACTGTATTTTGTAATATTTTAAATTGTGTATCTATATATATATAAAATATTGAACCTATATGATTAGACTTCAAACGTTTCAGTCGGCGACATTTAAAATGTAGACACAAGGAACTGCAGATGCTGGTTTACACAACAAGGCATGAAGTGCTGGGTTATAGCGGGGAAGTAGTTCAAAGCAGTGAGCTGTAAAACGCCTTCAGGGCATTCCTGCAAATGGGACCTCAGCAATTTTGCACCTGATGCCCAGCACTTCCTGAAGTTTGGTCTGTCTCATGGGATTCCCTCTTTGGTGCAGATGGTGAGATTGGTCAGCCCTGTGCCACTGGGGAAAGGTACTGCAGGCAGTGATGTGCAATATGCACAAAGTTCACCGCAATCTGGTCTATCTTGTTCACATTCGTAAAAGTATCAGATGGTAAGTTTTAAGGACATGTGGCAGAATGGATTAGGAGCTGTTATGGTAACTGTATCAAGGTACAATATTTTAGCTGTGATAAGTAAATGTAATAATTTTGAAAAACATATATGATAAATAGCAAAACTGGAAAGTGTTAAATTATATATTTTAGTGGTCTGAGAAATGATTACTGGCGTTTTCAACAGATCTTTATTCAAAAGTTCATGTTGCAACATACAGGCTTATCAGACACGTCTGCCCACAACGGTGGGCAGCGCTGAACTAACGCACGCAAGGGAAAAACCACGCGAAAACAACAGCTCCTCCCGAATCATGTGACCGCGGCTTCCAAATGCCGGGTTCGATATCTGCGTGCGCTAGCAGGCGCCGCTACAATATAAAGGAAAACAGGTGTTAACCAATGACACAGATCAAAGGCATACGGTTTATTCAAAAATATTGCTGAACTGTGCCTTCTGTGGTAATCTGTTCCATCCCGGCTTTGTTTTGCTTGCATTTTTACATATGCAGTCCTTAGATAACCTCTGCTGTGTGGAATGGAGACAGGGGTGCAGTTGTAAATGTTGGACTGTTGCAAGTGGATAAGGGAGGGGCAGTGTTCACTTCTCGTCCTACTGTTAATAAAATAACTTTTGATAAATGTAGGATACTTGTGCAATCTGATCCAACACAGTTTTTTTCAGAAACGAAGAACTGCAGATGCTGGTTCTGAAGAAGGGTCTCAACCCGAAACGTCACTCATCCATGTTCTCCTGCGGTGTTGCCTGATCCACTTAATTACTCCAGCACTTTGTGTGCTTTAGATTCAGATTCAATCTTTATCTTTATCAGATTCAATCTTTATTGTCATTGTGCAGTGTACAGTACAGAGACAACAAAATGCAGTTAGCATCTGCCCAGAAGAGCGAACATAGAATAATAAGCCATAAATATATATACATACATACAGTAGTAGTAGTGCAATTTTTCTGGGGGAAGGAGTGTCCGGGGGGTGGGGGCTGGAAATCACCAAGGTGCAGAGTTAAGTAATGTAACAGCCGTAGGGAAGAAGCCGTTCCTTGACCTGCTGGTCCGGCAACGGAGAGACCTGTAGCGCCTCCCGGATGGTAGGAGGGTTAACAGTCTGTGGCTGGGGTGAGAGCAGTCCTTGACGATGCGTATTAACACTGTTGCTTGTCTTTTAAAGGCACACCCTGCTTAAGCCTGTCAATGAATCTTGGTTTCTAAGGGAAGGTACAGTCATTATGTAAATATATTCTGGTATAGGCTATTCATAAGGTCATAAGTGACAGGAGTAGAATTAGGCCATTCAACCCATCAAGTTTACTCCACCATTCAATCATGGCTGATCTCTCACTCCCTCCTAAGGCCATTCTCCTGACTTCTCCCCATAACCTCTGCCACGTGTACTAATCAAGAATCTATCTATCTCTGCCCTAAAAATATCCACTGACCTGGCCTCTATAGCCTTCTGTGGCAAAGAATTCCACAGATTCACCATACTTTGACTAAAGAAATGTCTCCTCATCTCCTTCCTAAAAGATCCTTTAATTCTGAGGCTATGACCTCTGGTCCTAGACTCTTCCACTAGTGGGAACATCCTCTCCACATCTATCCAAGCCTTTCACTATTCTGCATGTTTTAATGTCCCTCCTCATTCTTCTAAACTCCAGTGAGTACAGGCCCAGTGCCGACAAAAGCTCATCATAGGTTAACCTACTCATTCCTGGGATCATTCTTGTAAACCTCCTCTGGACCCTCTCCAGAGCCAGCACATTCCTCCTCAGATATGGTGCCCAAAATTGCTCACAATATTCCAAATGCGGCCTTACCAAAGCCTTATAAAGCCTCAGCAATACACCCCTGTTTTTGTATACAAGCCCTCTTGAAATAAAAGCTAGCATTGAGTTTGCTTTCTTTGCTACCGATTTGACTTGCAGATTAACTTTTTGGGAAAGTGTTCGTGCTGTCCGGTGCTTCATTAGATGCTTAGTCGTACAACATAGGAGAGTATTATTCCATTTTGTTTTTGGGAACTATCTAATTAGAACTATTTCTCACTCAAAGTAAAACTGTAAGTCTAAAATAAAACACTTGAAATATTCAACTGGTCAGGCAGCATTTCGGAAGGGTGAGATACAGCTATTGGCAAAGCATCAAAGTTAACTTTCTAAGTACTTCCAGCATCTTCTGGGTTTTTTCAACTTTATACTTGTGAAAGTTAATATTGTATGTGCTTCTATCAACCTTCCAGCAATTCATATCAGATGACAGCTCTCTAAAAATATCTCTCCTTGCAGCTATATTCACCAATTGCCTTAAATTCATATGCATAAGACATAGGAGCAGTATTAGGCCATTCGGCCCATCGAGTCTACACTGTCATTCAATTATGGCTGATCTATCTTTCCCTCTCAACCCCATGCTCATGTCTTCTCTCCGAAATCTTTGACACCCTTACCAATCAAGAACCTTCATAAGTTCATGTTATAGGAGCAGAATTGGGCCATTTGGCCCATCAAGTCTACTCTGCCATTTGATGAAGGCTGATTTTTTTTCTCACTAAACCCCGATTATTCCGCTTTGTCCTCATAACCCCTGACACCTTACAAATCCAGAACTGCTTTTAAAATACCCAAAGACTTGGCCTCCACAGTCGTCTGTGGCAATGAATTCCACAGATTCACCACCCTCTGACTGGAGAAATCCCTCCCCATCTCCTTCCTAAAGGTACATCCTTTTATTCTGATGCTGTTCCCTCTGGTCCTAGACTCTCCCACTAGTGGAAATATCCCTCCCCATGTTCACTCTATCCAGGCCTTTCATTGTTTGTTAAGTTTCAACGAGGTCCCCCTCTCTTTCTGATTACTGATCATTGGTCTAATATAGGCTTTGATGTTTGCAACAACATGGAATTGAGACATTGGTTTACATAATTCAAGTATTATTGGTTACATGCAACAATGGGTAGACAATTTCTTTAAAAATGCATCCACAAACATGGCAGCAATTATGTAAAAGTTTGTTCAGGAGAGCACGGTGGCGCAACGGTAGAGTTACTCTCAGCGCCATTGAGCCAGGTTCAACCCTGACCACGTCGTTTGCTGTCTATACGGCGTTTGCAGGTTCTCCCTGTGAACGCGTGGGTTTTCAACGGAAGCCTCGATTTCCTCCCACACTTAGGATAGGAGAGGTTTTTGACCAAGGTTTGTACCCACTACACACTATAGGTTTGTAAGTTAATTGCCTTCGGTAAAATTGTAAATGGTCCCTTCTGTGTAAAAACAGTGCTAGTCTACGGGGTGATCGCTGGTCGGCATGGACTGTAGGGTCTGTTTCCACACTGTATCTCTAAAGTCTAAAAGTCATGTTGACTAAAAAAATGGTAATTATTGGTAGAGCAGAGGGAGTTGGAACAGATGGAACATCCAAAAATGTCTTATTAATTTTGTTTCTATGCTAATATTATTAGGATAAGGCCAGACAGTAGAAATGGTTATCATATTTATCAACTTCTCATCTTCAACGTTTCTCTCACTCTTTATGGTGTTCAGTAAAAACTCTCAGCTATCGATTTCCTCTGTTATGTCATCAGCACCCACCTTTCAAACAAAAACACTAGATAATCAACAGAAACCCATTTTATTATCAAGCTTTGTGACGTTTGATGTTTGTTATCGTTTAAAAAAATAATGTTTCTGTTTCTGAAGATAGAATTCCTTTTTTTTTTAAATTGGCGTTGTGTCACATTACGATTTGTAACTAACTCATCTCAGAAAATGCCCCTAAATACTAAGCTGTTATGGAATCAAACAAAAGCAGAATAATCGTTTAAGGAGAGGCGTGGTGTTGGCATTGTTTTTCAAAGGGTCAAGACACCTCGTAGCTTTGTGGAAATCGAATCTATTGCTGAACTAGACTTACCGATTTACTGTGGGAAAGACGAGGTTGAAAGAGACAGGAGATGTCCATGGAATGTGCAACATTTCCCTGCGAGTTCCGCTGAAAGGGCGAGTGCGTAACAGTGGTTGGGTGGACGGTACCGAATGGACACAGCATCAAATATTTAGTTCCATCACCCTGGAAACGAAGGGAGCGGCGCTCTGAGCACTTGCGCTCACAGTGGTCTCCAGGGAGCTGGATACATTCTCTCCCTTTGTCTTTATTTCACAAACGGCAAAAAACCGAATTACAGCCAACCCAACCTATTTGAGACCTCGATTGTGCTTTTGCAATTCAAAATGAGGTGGACAGCGGATACTTTTTGTTTTCCACGATAAGGTCTTGGACCAAAGCTACTAGTTCCCCAGCACGGCAATCACAGCTTACATTTACATAGCGCCTTTAATATAGTTAACATGCCCCCAAAGCTTTTAACTATCCAGGATTGTTATCAGTCGAGGTTGAGGTAGATCTCGGTACCTCCCCTATCCCAACCCACCTCTCGTCTACCACAACGGTAGAGCTCACCACAGTTTAGAATAGATGAAGTAGTACTGGTAATAGTGCAAAAGGCATTTACTAGGATATTGCCTAGAATGGGAGACTTCAGTTATAAGGAGAGATTAGAATGGTTGGAATTGTTGTACAGGGTCTTGGTGAGACCACACCTGGAGTATTGTGTACAGTTTTGGTCTCCAAATCTGAGGAAAGACATTCTTGCCATAGAGTACAGAGAAGGTTCACCAGACTGATTCCTGGGATGTCAGGACTTTCATATGAAGAAAGACCGGATAGACTTGTTTTATACTCTCTAGAATTTAGGAGATTGAGAGGGGATCTTATAGAAACTTACAAAATTCTTAAGGGGTTGGACAGGCTAGATGCAGGAAGATTGTTCCCGGTGTTGGGGAAGTCCAGGACAAGGGGTCACAGTTTAAGGATAAAGGGGAAATCCTTTAGGACCGAGATGAGAAAAATATTTTTCACACAGAGAGTGGTAAATCTCTGGAACTCTCTGCCACAGAAGGTAGTTGAGGCCAGTTCATTGGCTATATTTAAGAGGGAGTTAGATGTGGCTCTTGTGGCTAAAGGGATCAGGAGGTATGGAGAGAAGGCAGGTACAGGATACTGAGATGGATGATCAGCCATGATCATATTGAATGGCGGTGCAGGTTCGAAGGGCCGAATGGCCTACTCCTGCACCTATTTTCTATGTTTCTTTATAGCCAAGGGAGGCTGAAAGGTTACTTTATAGAGGTTTATAAAATTAGGACATAAATAGGGTAAAGAGTCACTGTCTTTTTCCAGTCAAAAACTAGAGTAAATAATTTGGAGATACGAGGGGAAATATTTAAAAGAGATACGAGGGTCACGTTTTCACACAGAGGGAGGTGTATATATAGAACAAGCTGCCAGAGGAGCTGGTAGATGGAGATACAAGGACAACATGTAAAAAAGCTTTTGGACAAGAGAGAATGGGAAAAATAGGATTAGCACAGATCAGCATTCTATGTCGGGCCAAATGGCCTGTTCCCATCTGTATAACTCTATATCTACCAGTAAATATTGCCACCACATTATGTGAGCTTTTTGTGTAATGTGAAATGTGTGATTACGTCATTGGGCAGTGTTTTAATGTACAATATCTGGCTTGATATGAAAAATCTCAGTCCTAGCAGCTCTTCTGTTGAGTAGGTGGGAAAACTAACATCTCAGATCAAAATCATATGAAGATGCCAATTTTTACTTGACATCTCGTAAAATAAAATAGCTGCAATCTTAGGTTGTATTAAATAAAGGAAGACTTCCTGAGATTATTTGGGGCTTTGGTGAGAGCTCATATGGAATACTTTGCCTGGTTCTGATCTTACATAAATAATGATATCACCAGCATGAGAAACAGAGCAAAGTACTTCCACTAATTTATTTCCCAGAATTTCAATGTGAAGATTGGGCAAAATTAACCTTCATATTGGAGATTAGAGAATAATTGTTGGTGTCACAATGGTGCAGCTTGAGAGTTGCTGCCTTGCAGCGTCAGAGACCTAGTTGCAATCCTGACCATGGGTGCTGTTTGTATGGAGTTTGCACGGGGGAGTACGGATCATCCCCTCTAAGCTGGTTACCAAGTTCACGGAGCTGGGTCTCTGCACATCCCTTTGCAATTGGATCCTCGACTTCCTCATCCACAGACCACAGTCTGTTCGAATTGGCAGAAATACTTCTTCCTCATTAACAAACAGTATGGGAGCACCTCAAGGCTGTGTGCTCAGCGCTTGCTCTACTCACTCTATACTCATGACTGTGTAGCGGGACACAGTGCGAACTCCATCTTCCAGCTCACCGAAGACACCACCATTGTTGGTCCAATTACAGATGGTGTATATATACACACTGCACTTTTTTTTCTCTCTCGTTTATCATATTGTTTACTGTACTATGTTTACATATCCTGTTGTGCTGCAGCAAGGAAGGATTTCATTGTTCTATCTGGGACACATGACAATAAAATACTCTTGACATACTCCGTGACCATGTGAGCTTTCTCTTTTCCTTCCACGTTCCAGAGATGTGCAGGTTTGTAGGTTAATTTGTTTCTGTACATTGTCCACAGAGTGTAGGAGTCCATAGAAAATATAACAATTAAACACTCTTGACTTTTGATCCAGTGCTGTGTAGAATCTCATTTGTGCCAAACATGATCCCCCACATTTTTTTAATATAGTCAATTTATCTTTCAGATCGCTTAATCCAGCATTTGACCAGGCTATCATTATTACCAACTGTCTGCTTTCAGAACATGCATACCTATTTCTGAAGAATGTCTGGGCTTTTGGATGTGGATCAAAAGAACACTGACCTGAAGCTACTTGAACTTGTACTATTGTACAACTATTCAACTCTTCTGCACAAACGTGGCTTTACAGCACACAAACACAAAAATGTAAAGGGCATTTATCAATGTCATGATGACATCTCCTATGACTTGACCGTGGAATCCCACCACACTTTTCAACCTGCATGTAATTTTAGTTTCTTTTAGAGATATAGCACGGAAACAGGCCCTTTGGCCCACCAAGTCAGCGCCTCCCGCACCACACTACACATTAGGGACAATTTACAATTTGTTTTACCAAAGCCAATTAACCTACAAACCTGTACATCCCCAAGTAAGATGTGATCTTGATCACATTTGACCACACCCTTCTCCTCCAGTGCCATTCTTCTGTGACAGTTCTGGTTTGGTCTGCCTTTCGCTAACACTTTCCGCAGGTCCAGTCATAAACAGAGACACTTCAATGGGTTCTCCATTGGGAACACCAAATGAAGTTGAGGAGATGCAGGTGAACCTCTGTATCGCCTGGAAGGACTGACGGGATCCCTGGATGATGTGAGGGGGGAGGTATAGGTACAGGTGTTACAACTCATATGGTTGCAAAGGACAGTATCTGGGGAGGGAATTCAAGATTCAAGAGAATTTATTGTCATGTGTCCCTGATAGGACAATGAAATTCTTGCTTTGCTTCAGCACAATAGAACACAGTAGGCATGACTACAGAACAGATCAGTGTGTCCATATACCATTATTGAAATATATACACACATGAATAAATAAACTGATAAAGTGCAAGTAACAGATAATGGGCTATTAATGTTCAGAGTTTTGTCCGAGCCAAGTTTAATAACATGATGGCTGTGGGGAAGTAGCTATTCCTGAACCTGGTCGTTGCAGTCTTCAGGCTTCTTCTACCTTCTACCTGAAGAGGTAGCGGGAAAATGATTTGGGTGGGAAGGAGAAGGGTCAAATCGTCACGTATCCATGTTCTCAGACATGCTGCCTGAGCCGCTGAGTTACTCCAGCACTTTGCGTCCTTGTTTTTGTAAACCACCATCTGCAGTTCTTATTGACATTTCAGACCTGATGAATTCTCATGCAGGATCTCAGACATGACATGTTAACTTTTCTCTGCCATTAGACGCTGCCTGATCTTGCTGTCGTTTCTCCATCGTTTTCTGTTTGTTATCTCAGATTACCAGGGGCTGCAGTTTTTTTTTGTGCTTAAATGTTCAACTTCCTTCCCATTTTGCATTTTCCCCCTCACCCAACCTCAGCCACTTCACGCCTCGCTGGCCGACCACAGATGCTATCATATCCGACAGTGTTTGCTTTCAGCTCGAACATCCGGCAGTCGGCGTTAACATTTTTGTTTTGTGCTCTGGGGGAGGTTGTCTCCCCGACGTCTTATTTGCAAACTGTAGAAGAAGAAGTAGAAATCGCCTCAAATAGTTTTAATGCCCCTGAAATTTAAAGTCTTCTGTTCGATGGACGAGAGAGGGAGGGAAGGAGAGGGAGGGAAGGAGAGGGGAGGGAAGGAAGGAGAGGGAGGGAAGGAGAGGGAGGGAAGGGAGGGAAGGGGGGGAGGGAGGGGGAGTGGGGGAGGGAAGGAGAGGGAGGGAAGGAGAGGGAGGGAAGGAGAGGGAGGGAAGGAGAGGGAGGGAAGGAGAGGGAGGGGGGGAGGGAAGGAGAGGGAGGGAAGGAGAGGGGGGTGGGGGAGAGTTTAATAAAATTAAATGCTAACTTGTGTTAACTTGCGAGTTCATTGGCTCTCCGCGTTCACTTGCCTTATACAGAGGGAGCCTCCCACGCTCCGACCCGGGCGGCCGAATGATGGACGGGTCCCCCACCCAATCAGGAGGCAGATTTACGTCGGCCCGCCCACCAGGAAGGGTCTCTCGACCAATCCGCTGGGGGTGAGGGGGCGGGACAAAGGGCTGGGGTTTGGGGTCGGGTTTGTGGGCGTCTGTGCATTGGTTGGGAACTCACGGGCTCGGAGTCCTTGCATCTTATTATTTATTTTTTTTAAATCTCCTCTCCTTTTCACCTTCTTATTTCCTGCGGGATTATCTTTGAGGGGAAAACCATGGTTATCAAGGTCTTCATTGCAAACCGGTCCGGGTCCACCGCGGTAAGTGAGGTTATTTATGTACCCTCCTCCCTTGTACCCTCCCCCTCCCCTCTCCCCCCCCCCCCCTCTGTCCTCCCCCCCCCCCCTCTCCCTCCTCTCCCCCCCCCTCCTCTCTTCCCCCCCCCTCCCTCCCCTCTCTCTCCCCTCCCCCCTCCCCCCTCACCCTCCCCTCCCCCCTCACTCTCTCTCCCCCCTTCTCTCTCTCCCCCCCTCTCTCTCCCCCCCCTCCCTCCCCCCCTCTCTCCTTCTCTCCCTCCCCCCCCCCCCTCTCTCTCTCCCCCTCCTCTCCTCTCCCTCTCTCTCTCTCCTCTCTCCCCCCCTCTCTCTCTCTCCCCCTCCTCCCTCCCCCCCCCTCTCCCCCCCCCCCCCCACCCCCTCTCTCTCTCCCCCCCCCCCCTCCCCCCCCCCCCTCTCTCTGTCTCTCCCTCCCCCCCCTCTCTCCCTCTCTATCCACCTCCCCCTCCTTCCTTCATTCAATGCGGAGCAGCGTTTCTTTTTTTATCCAACACAGCTGATAACACATACCAGATCCGCTCCGCAGTCGCAATCAGTCAAATGCACTCACCCCAAACGGCTGGTGGTCACAGAATCTTCCAGAATTATAACTGCATTTATGCACTTACAGTTAGTTTAAACTACTCCACACAACACATTATGGTTTTTTTTTAAACGTGTAATATGAGGCCAGCACGTAGTTCAGTATTTGTT
Source organism: Leucoraja erinaceus (assembly GCF_028641065.1). Lineage (NCBI taxonomy): Eukaryota > Metazoa > Chordata > Chondrichthyes > Rajiformes > Rajidae > Leucoraja > Leucoraja erinaceus. The sequence continues at coordinate 48,142,272 of NC_073389.1, forward strand.
GCAGCATTGCAACGGGTTCCATTGAGAATACCATATAGAATGCAAGTTTGGGGCTTCTTCCACGGCTGCTGTAACTCGGACAATTAACCAGCTGAGCTGCACAAAACGAATGCATTGAGCTAATTCGCAGGTCCATGTCAGTTGTTCAGTGTAGTGCGGGTTTAATGAAGCGAAACACTTTATAGAACTCACAGTCCTACTTTGCAGATTTTTCTGAACCATTAAGTTTTTTAAATAATTATTTTTTGGTTAAGTAGTGAGGCCAATAATTACTGACCGTCTGAAAGTATTCAGACAACTGGCCTCCACTGCCCTCTGGCAGAGAATTCCACAGACTCACAACTGTCTGTGTGAAAAAGTGTTTCCTCATCTCCGTTCTAAATGGCTTACCTCTTATTCTTAAACTGTGGCCCTTGGTTCTGGACTCCCGCAACATCGGGAACATGTTTCCTGCCTCTATCGTGTCCAAACCCTTAATAATCTTATATGTCTCAATTAAATTCCCTCTCATCCTTCTAAACTCCAGAGTATACAAGCCCAGCCGCTCCATTCTCAGCATATGACAGTCCCACCATACCGGGAATTAACCTTGTGAACCTACGCTGCACTCCCTTAATAACAAGAATGTCCTTCCTCAAATTTGGAGACCAAAACTGCACACAACACTCCAGGTGTGGTCTCACTAGGGCCCTGTACAACTGCAGAAGGACCTATTTGTTCCTATACTCAACTCCTCTTAGAAACATAGAAAATAGGTGCAGGAGTAGGTCATTCGGCCCTTCGAGTCTGCAATGCCATTCAGTATGATCATGGCTGATCATCCAACTCGGTATCCTGTACCTCCCTTCTCTCCATACCCCCTGATCCCTTTAGCCACAAGGGCCACATCTAACCCCCTTAAATATAGCCAATGGACTGGCCTCAACTACCTTCTGTGGCAGAGAATTCTTGTTATGAAGGCCAACATTGCTAAGATAGAGCAGCATGGTTGTACGGCAGAGTAGACTTGATGGGCTGTGTGACCTAATTCTGCTCCTAGAATTTCTGAACTTGCAAGGGAATGTTGTGCATTAACCATTGTTATGCTGGAAAACAAAGTTTTACTTGTGCAGCACCAGCATTGTGACAAAAACATCCCCAGAGCATTATCATCAAAATGTGACACTGAAATCTTGAAAGAAGATATAGGGGCAGGTGAACAAAGCATGGTGAAAAAATTGTATTTAGGGAGGAAATTTCAGAGCTTCAACGCCAGACAGTTGAAAACATAAGATAGACTCAAAAATCTGGAGTAACTCAGTGGGACAGGCAGCAAGATTCAAGATTCAAGAGAGTTTATTGTCATGTGTCCCAGATAGGACAATGAAATTCTTGCTTTGCTTCAACACAACAGAATATAGTAAGCATAAATATATACAGAACAGAACAGAGCAGTGTGACCATATACCAATGAATATGTATATATACACACACAGCATCTCTGGAGAGAAGGAATGGGTGATGTTTTGGGCTGACCCTTCTTCAGACTACGAAAACATAGCACCTATTAGCTGTGGAGAATGTATGGTGGACAAATTTGAAGAGTGCACAGGTCAGAGATTGATTGAAAGATACACCATGAAAACAGGCCCTTTGGCCCACCGAGTCTACGCCGACCCATTCACACTAGTTCTATGTAGAAACTGGGAACAGCAGTGCTGGATTACCAGGCAAAGACACAGCATTCTGGAGTAACATGAATAAGTGACATTTCGGGTAACTTCTGGAGAAAGGTCCTAACCCAAAATGTCACCTATCCATGTTCTCCAGAGATGCTGGCTGCCTGACCCGCTGAGTTACTCCAGCATTTTGTGTCTTTCCGTACTAGTTCGATGTTATCACATCCACTCTCCACACACCAAGGACAATTTATAGAGCGCAATTAACCTACAAACTCACAATTCTTTGGGATGTGGGAGGAAACCCATGTGGTCATGAGAATGAGCAAACCTGAGGTGAGGATCGAACCTGGGTCTCTGGTGCTGTGAGGCAGCACCACTGTACCGAGAGTTGTTGAGGATATGAAAAGAATAGTCTTGAGTTGACTTTCAAGTATTTTCCCACTGGATATCTATGAGAATTTGAATGAATGGACTTAGTGAGATTTGGGTTAAAGATTCAAATAAAAGAGAGGCTTGTGTTTAGCACAATTTTATTTTGCAAGCTCAAAGCTTTTGCAACCAATTTAAAATGCATTTCCTATTGGAGTTCACAGTTTGTAGATAGTGTTACTGCGAGTTGCTTTTAGCCAACTGTTAGCTTTCGTGAACCAAGATCTCAAAGCTGTGTTGGGAATCCAAATTGTATTTTTGTCAAACTAAGCTGAATTTTGAGCCACAGGGAGAGATTATAGAAACGTAGAAAATAGGTGCAGGAGTAGGCCATTCGGTCCTTCGAGCCTGCACCGCCATTCAATATGATCATGGCTGATCATCCAACTCAGTATCCTGTACCTGCCTTCTCTCCATACCCCCTGATCCCTTTAGCCACAAGGGCCACATCTAACTCCCTCTTAAATATAACCAATGAACTGGCCTCAACTACCTTTTGTGGCAGAGAATTCCAGAGATTCACCACACTCTGTGTGAAAAATGTTTTCCTCATCTCAGTCCTAAAAGATTTCCCCCTTATCCTTAAACTGTGACCCCTTGTTCTGGACTTCCCCAACATCGGGAACAATCTTCCTGCATCTAGCCTGTCCAACCCCTTAAGAATTTTGTAATTTTCTATAAGATCCTCCCCTCAATCTTCTAAATTCTAGCGTGTACAAACCGAGTCTATCCAGTCTTTCTTCATATAAAAGTCCTGACATCCCAGGAATCAGTCTGGTGAACCTTATCTGTGCTCCCTCTATGTCAAGAATGTCTTTCCTCAGATTAGGAGACCAAAACTGTACGCAATACTCCAGGTGTGGTCTCACCAAGAAAGACCCTGTACAACTGCAGTAGAACCTCCCTGCTCCTATACTCAATAACTTGAAGGTTGGTCACTTCAGCCGTTCTGTTAGAAAATTGATTGTTAAACTACGAGACCTTGCATCATTTTAATCTCTCTATCCCTGCCCCACCCAAGTCGCACTAGCTTCTAATTTTCACCGTACAAACAGCTTACAATGGCTTGCTTCCTTTATCACCTTTACTTTTTTGCATATCTTTCATTCATTGTTCTGTATCTCTCCACATCACCGGCTATATCTCTCGTTTCCCTTATCCCTAACCAGTCTGAAAAGGGGTCTCAACCCGAAAACCACCCATACCTTCTCTCCAGAGATGCTGACTGGCCCGCTGAGTTATTCCAGCTTTTTGTGTCTATCATTTTACTTTTGTCTGGATATATGTTTGAGGGAGAAGCAAAATTGAAGGAATCACATTTGCCTTGAACCAAGCTGGCAAATGCATTCAAATCTAAATTTAGCGCCATAGAGGTTGATAAGATGATCAGGTTGTGGGTTATTGATTTTATTTTCCTTCCCATTTCCATGTGCCTCACTATCTATACATCTTAACCACCTTAACCACTTGTGATTGAGGCAGTGCAACGTAGGTTCACGAGATTGATCCCTGGGATGGCGGAGCTGTCATATGAGGAAAGATTGAAAAGACTAGGCTTGTATTCACTGGAGTTTAGAAGGATGAGAGGAAATCTTATAGAAACATATAAAATTATAAAAGGACTTGACAAGCTAGATGCAGGAAAAATGTTCCCAATGTTGTGAGTTCAGAACCAGGGGCCACAGTCTTAGAATAAAGGGGAGGTCATTTAAAACTGAGGTGAGAAAAAACTTTTTCAACCAGAGAGTTGTGAATTTATGGAATTCCCTGCCACAGAGGGCAGTGGAGGCCAAGTCACTGGATAGATGTAAGAGAGAGTTAGATAGAGCTCTAGGGGCTAGTGGAGTCAAGGGATATGGGGAGAAGGAAGGCACGGGTTATTGATAGGGGACGATCAGCCATGATCACAATGAATGGCGGTGCCGGCTCGAAGGGCCAAATGGTCTCCTCCTGCACCTATTTTTTATGTCCATGTTTCTAACCCATTCATGAACCGAACGTTGCAATTCCATGACTTCATTCGATTTTAGAGTTACTAAAACTGCCAAATCATCTTGAATGAGTATTCTGGAATTGATTTCCATGTTTGATTACTACAGATTGATGCGATTTATTTACTTGGTAATGTGTTGTTTATCTTTGAATTGCACCTCAACACTCCTTGGATAAATACAACTTCGATAAATTTGCTGGTTGAAGTGATCTTATTTAAATGGTTCACGAACATGGATGCTGCTCAAAGCCCAAGAATTATTTTTGTTCACTTTTTAAAAATATAAATATTTCTTCTGAAATGGGTGGTGGAAGAAGGATAACAAAACTGTAAAATCTAATGATTAATTATCTGGTAGATTTTGCATTTGGTAGAACATAATAATGTTTATGGTAATTGGAATTGTCAAACAAGTCATTGGTTTAAATTTCAGTTCTGCTAAAGATTCCAAATAGAATTGTTATCCAACTTTCGTTCAGTACTTTAAAGAAGCTGATGTTATCATAAAGATCGGAATGTTCCATACTTGATTCATTATTAACTGAGCTGATTTCAAATGGTGTAGAATTTGTGCCAAATTTGACCTTGACATCAGCCATATTTCCTCGATATGATTCTTGTTGAGTGACCTGTGCTGGAAAATGCCGATGTGTGGAGTGAAAATGGTATCAGGTTTTTGCTGTGCAAGGGAGAGATGTTGATACCTTGTCTGGTGCTGGTGCTGCTGCTGCTGGGTTGGTTAACAAGACGTGTTTGAATCGGGGCCAGTGGATTTAATGAGAGGGTGGTGAAGCAATGAGCCTGAGTCCGTGCAACAGAGCATGTACCATTTGAATGAATGGCTGGGTCATATTCATACAACAAAGAAACAGTCTTCCATTGCTGAACATTAGGCACCTATCAGTGGGGCAGCACAGTGGTGAAGCTGGTAGAGCCTCACAGCGCCAGAGACTCGGGTTTAATACTGACTACGGGTGCGGAGTTTGTACATTCTGTGACTGCGTGTGCTTTTTCCTGGTGATCCGATGCCCTCCAATATTCCAAAGACGTGCAGGCTTGTACATTAATTGGCTTCTGTAAATCGCCTTTAGTATGCAGGATGCACAAGTGGGATAACATAGAACTAGTGTGCAGGTGATCGATGGTCGGTGTGAGCGAAAGGACCTGTTTCCATGCTGTATCTCTAAACTAAAACCAAGGTATTAATCACATTCATCAGCAATTGCTCCCTAGCCTTTTATACTGTAGGAATTCAAGTGTTCTTGTAACTATTTAAAAGTTGAGAGTATGCCTCATCTTTACCTCCACCTCCATTGCTCCAGCAGGAGCCTTTTCCCACAGGCTGTAGGGACTTTCAAGTGCCAAGTATCACAAACCCCCAACCTGTAACTATTTCGGAAAATGTTTGAGAGTAAATTTGCCTACCACTATCCTCTCACACTGAATGGGCACTGGTTGAGAAACGTTTTTTTGTTTCCTCTGGGTATGCGAATACTCAGGAAATGACAATAAAGATATACAATACAATACAATACAATATCCTCTCATGCAGTGAGTTCCAGATTTTAACTGATCTCTGAGTGAAAGAAAATCCACCTGATCACCTCTAAACCTTTACTCCTTCTTCTTGCTCTTAACGCATGGTCCTCTTACTGTAGGGAAATGTTTCCAACTACCTACAGAGTGTACATATCTCCTAATTTTGTACACCTCCACAGTTGGCCTGCTTCACTTTGAGAAACACAAACCCACCCATTACAGTATCTCATGAGAACTGAAAACCAATGTAGCACACATCATCCTGGTCAGTCTCCTCTGCTCCATTGTGGCCTGACTAATAATGCCTAGTGCCATAAATTCCCTGCTCTTGTACTCTGTGCATTGGCAAACAAAGGAAAGTATCTGACCTGCCATGTTCACCTTATCACGAACATCATCACCTTATCATGTTCTGGTGCTTTCAGGGTTCCTTGGACGAACACCAAGATCCTGATACTTGGAGATTGTATCCGGTTCTGGGTACAACTTTAAATCATGTCAAGGAAATTGAAATCCAAAGGTAGACACAAAATGCTGGAGTAACATAGCGAGCCAGGCAGCATCTCTGGGAGAACATAGATGGGTGATGGTACACAAAAATGCTGGAGAAACTCAGCAGGTGCAGCAGCATCTATGGAGCAAAGGAAATAGGCAACGTTTCAGGCCGAAACCCTTCCTCAGACTTCTCCAGCATTTTTGTGTACCTTCGATTTTCCAGCACCTGCATTTCCTTCTAAAACATAGATGGGTGATGTTTCGGGTCGGGAAGTTGAAGACCATATGTTGGGAATAAGGAATTAGTTAATCCTAGCATGCGAGGCAATGAGAATCTGCACATTTAACAAGGATTTCAAGGTTCTAAATTTATTGAACATCTTTTAAAGAATAAAGAGGGGGCAGTTAATACGGTAATTAAATCAATCGTTAGGTGATAAAGGGACAAATTGAGATTTTTTGTGGCAGTGGACAAGAGGAATGATTAGAAATGGATAAAAATTATGTAACGGAAAAAAGCTTTGAGTAACAAATATGCTGTCAGCTCGAACTAGGGATTATCTGGATTGTCCAAACGGGTTCATTTTTGCCAACACAAGTTGCTAGAATTCTAACGTATTCAGCCCTTTATATTTGATATTTAAAACCCAGGCAGTCTTACTGAAATGGCAGTGAAGGAAGAAAGCTGAATGCTATTAGTAGGAAAGTTGACCTTGTGTTTACAGACTATATTACCAGGCAGTTATGTATTGGCATTGAGCAGGGGGTGGAAAACCAACCCCTAAATAGGCGCAGGTGATTGTTTTGTGAGAAGCAAAGCCATGTGGGAGAAACTATTTTTACTAGGAAATACAAACAAATTAAGTATGGCTTTTTGGAGAAATTCTTGTGGTCCAAATACCTTAACCTAGTCGGATGAGCTCATCTAAGTTGTTTCTGTGCAATATTTGGAAACAATGTTATTGGACCTATTGCCCCCAATGTCTTGGACATATTTGATGGACTATTTCCTTTCTTGCAATTGATACAGATTTAAGAGCGAGTTGCTATTTTTGCTGTACATCTCTTCCTTGCCCCAATTCATTGGGCAGTTTATAGAATAATTGTGTATTATTATTTTAACCCAATGTATTTTCGATTAATTGCAAACAAGATATTTCCCTTTTCAGGTAATTATTGAATCCTCTAATGAAAAAATGGTGAATGTTGAAATGAGTTGGGAAGGGTTCTGCCTAATCTGCTACAATGCAGGTGCTTAGTGACTGAAGAGGATAACAATAACAATGCAATTATTGGTGTGTGTGGGACAAGAGCAATTTGCTAGCAATTGATTTTTCATTGTAAGTTTGACCTTTCCATCCCAAATCTATTTTGCTAATGGAATATTTTCCACCTCCGCAAAATTGCAGATTACATTCCCACCAATCTTTCTGTTCCTTCATTGATTCACAAACTGAATCCTTTAAATTGCTTCCCTATCGGCATTATTTTCAAACTAATCAATCCAAAACACTGTGATCAGAATTTAAATAGTTCACTCGCATTAATATTGTGCATCAATCTGTAAATTCCTACCTGCAACCTACTGGTTTGAGTTACCTCTCTTGCTTTGTAAATTCTGCATAGCCTTGACACCTTTTTATTCAAGTGATTAATGCCTTGATGTAGTTCCTCAATGCATTTGAGCCTGAGTCAGTTGTATAATATTAGAAGGTTATTAGTTTCCAAATAAAGAAAATGCTGTGCTGTTCATAGTATTTATTCCCAGAGGTTAGTTTAAGATGTGACTGATGAATCAGAACCTTGGCCAAGTTAACTATCCAGGCAACCTGCCACTCTTATTGATTTTCTCTAAGTCAGTTAACAGATGGTTAAAATACTGTGTTTTATCATTCCAAAGTCTTGGCTAGTGTTGCTATGTGTTGATAAATCTTTGAAAATAGTTTCAGTAGAGAACTTGTTTAAGATCAGACTGCATTTTCAAAACTAATTGTGGGAAATCAAATGTGAGTTTATAAAAATGTCACCAAAGAGGATGGACCTGAATGGACATAAAAAAACTGGAGGCGTGCAGGTATAGTAAGTACTGTACCTGTAAACACGGGGGAGGCCTTCATGGAGTCCGGAATCGAGGCTTCGGAAGCTTGACTTCTATGGTATTCGTTCCAACACGAAACAATGGATTTCCAGTTTCCTGACAAAACGTCTTCAGCGTGTGTGTGTGAACGGAAAGAGCTCCAATTGGCATCCAGTGTTGAGTGGTACACCTCAGGGCACAGAACTTGGCCCGCACCTATTTTTGCTTTACATAAATGACTCCCATGAAAAAGTCGCAAGTACGACCAGGCTATTCGCTGATGATTGTTTGCTGTACTGTCCAATTAAGTCAGCTGATGATGAAGATGCTCTCCAAAAGGATCTCGATACTATGGTTGAGTGGTCACAACAATGGGGTATGCAGTTCAACCCTTCCAAATGTGAAACCATGCGTGTCACCAGAAAGAGGAATCAAGGTGAAACATCTTACAATGTACTTGGTGCCACTCTTGAAAAATCCAAACAAACAAAAGTATCTTGGCATCAAATTGCAGAATGATCTGCGTTGGAATGGTCAGACTCATCGTGCAACGGTGAAAGCAACAGGTGTCCTAAACTTTCTGAGGCGCAACTTTCATCATTGTTCATCATTAAGGAACAACTCCAAGACTGTTTGGTGTCTGTAGACTGGGCAATGTTGAGAGACTCGGCAATGGACCTGAATGAATTGGCCACAGTCATTACAGACTTCATAAAGAAATGTGTGGAGGACTGCAACCCAACAAAAACCTTCCGAGTGTTTATCACCAGACATCTTGGATGAAAGATGACTTCCGCATTCTTCTGCAGACCAGATTCCGGGCATTCAGGTCTGGAGATACAGAGGTCTACAAGGTACAGATACAACCTTGGTAAGGCCATCAAAAAGGCCAAAAGAGGCTTCTGCTGCAAGCTGGAGGATGAGACGGATGTTCGGCAACTGTGGCGGGGCTTGAATGTAATCACCTCCTACAAGGCGAAATCAGGAGGCAGCTCAAATGTCGGCGAAGCATCACTCCCTGACGAGCTCAATGTGTTTTACACACAATTTGATAGGGAGAACACTGATGTGCCTTCCAGAGCCCCCATTTGCTGTGATGGCATTTCAGTCACTGTCAGAAGATCCTTCAGAGGGGTGAACCCTCGGAAAGCGCCTGGACCTGATGGAATACCCGGGCGTGTTTTAAAAACCTGTGCAGTCCAACTGGCTGGAGTTTTTACGGACATTTTCAACCTCCCACTTCTGAGGTCTGAGGTTCCCACCTGCTTTAAAAGTGCATCAATTATACCGGTGCCCAAGAAGAGTAAGGTGACGTGCCTCAATGAATATCGATCAGTGGCACTGTGGTGTTGAAGTGCTTTGAGAGGTTGATCATGACCCAAATCAGCTCATACCTCGACAAAAACCCTGACCCACTGCAGTACGCTTACCGCCATAACAGGTCAACAATGGATGCGATCTCACTGGCTCTCCACTCCGCCCTGGACCATTTGGACAACAAAAACCCATATGTCAGGCTGTTATTCATTGACAACATTTAATACCATCATCCCCTCCAAGTTGGATCAAGCTCTCAGATCTGGGTCTCTGCGCATCCCTCTGCAATTGTATCCTCGACTTCCTCATTCACAGACCACAGTTTGTTCGTAGTGGTGGAAATGTGTCATCCTCGATAACAATCAGCACGGGAGCACCTCAAGGCTGCGTGCTCAGCGTCCTACTGTACTCACTCTATACGCATGACTGCGTACCCGCACATAGTGCGAACTCCATCATCAAATTCGCCGACGACACCACTGTTGTGGGACGTTTCACTGATGGGGACGAGTCAGAGTATAGAAGTGAGATCAACCGATTGACCAAATGGTGCCAGCACAATAACCTGGCTCTCAACACCAGCAAAACCAAGGAACTGATTGTGGACTTAGGAAGGAGTAGGATGTGAACCCACAGACGGTGGAAAGGGTCAAGAACTTCAAATTCCTGGGCTTGCATATTTCCGAAGATCTCTCCTGGTCACAGAACACTGATGCAATCATAAAGTAAGCACATCAGCGCCTCTACTTCCTGAGAAGATTACGGGGAGTCAGTATGTCAAGGAGGACTCTATTGAACTTCTACAGGTGCACTGTAGAGAGCATGCTGACCGGTTGCATCGGGCTTGGTACGGCAACCTGAGCATTCAGGAGCGAAAAAGACTGCAAAAAGTTGTAAACACTGCTCAGTCCATCATCGGCTCTGACTTCCCTACCATCGAGGGGATCTATTGCAGGCGCTGCCTCAAAAATGCTGGCAGCACCATCAAGGACCCACGCCATCCTGGCTACACATTCATCTCTCCTCTGCCATCAGGTAGAAGAAGGTACAGGAGCCTGAAATCTGCAACATCCAGGTTCAGGAACAGCTCCTTCCCCACAGCTATCAGACTATTAAACACAACTTCAAACAAACTCTGAACTATAACAGCCTATTGCACTTTCTCTGTTTATTATTGCAAATATTGCTTGTGAAGCATGTTCTCGACAGTATGTTGAGCACGTTAGAATTTTAATGTTATATTTATGTTCCCATGAAATATCTGAATCTATTATTGTTTAAAATTCACATGCTGCCCTTGGAGTGGAGATTATTTATACCACACTGTTATAACCAATAACATTAACAGTTTAGTATGGCAGTAAATGCATAGCATTGGCATGGGTAAAAATACAAAGTGCAGCCAAGGGAAAAGCTATAGGTTGTGCTACTAAAACTGAAAAGCAAAAAAAGCTACAGATGGCAAAAATATGAAATAAGGATAGAAAATACTCAGCATGTAAAGCTGATTCTATGGACCGAGCAGAGCTGTCCCTCTTTAGGTTTTCGTTTTTCTTTTGTGTTTTGGGCAGCACAGTGGCGCAGCAGTGGATTTGCTGCCTTACAGAGACAGAGATCTGGGTACGATCCTGACTACTGGTGCTTCCCTTGCAAAGTTAGTCTGCTCTCGCTGAGATCGAGTGGGTTTTCTCCGGGTGCTACGGTTTTTTCGCACATTCCAAAGATGTGTGGGTTTATAGGTTAATTGGATTCTATAAATTGTCCCTAGAGTGAAGGGTAGAACTAGTGTACGGGGTTTATTGTTGGCCGGCGTGAACTCAGTGGGCTGAAGGGCCTGTTTCCACCCTGTATCTCTAAACTAAACTTTAGAATTGGTGCCAGTGATGGATAATTGACCTGAAGTGTTAATTCCATTTCTTTCTCCACTGGTATGGTCTCACCTGTATGTTTCTAGTTTTCCTGCACTCATTTACAATGGAGGTTTGAAATTTAATCCTTTGATGGGTTCCACCAGAGATGCTGCCTGACTCACTGAGTTACGCACTTTGTGTCTCATTTTATAAATCAGCATCTGGAGTTCCTTGTATCCGAAAGGACAAAGTATAATCTTAAATAATCTCTTGCACAACTTAATGGCCTGATTAAAATAGTACTGATGGTGATGTGAAAGCAGCTGTGTTATATTCACCGATTTATTAGGTTGGGATCAGGGGGATGAAGGATTTGTTGAAGCACTTAGTTAACTGGTCTGGAACATTTCCACTTTTATAATTAAGCTTAATAGCTTTGAATTTGTTTCGATGAATAGCAGAACAGTATAACTTGGCATTGGTTCCGAAACCTTTGTATAAAGTGCATAACTATTGCTGAGTTTATGTTATTGATATTAATTCACTTTCTCTGAAACTTGATAAACTACTAAATTGTTTCTCCACATCATTTATATCATGATTAATGTCATCAGTATTCAGAACATGTCGAATAATATTAACAATATTAATCATGGAACATGGAACATAGAACAATACAGAGCAGCAAATGTCTCTTTCGCCCATGATGTGTGTGCTGGCCATGGTGCAGATCCCATCTGCCTACACAAGGTTCATATCCCTCTGAATGTCTGTCTAGATGCCTCTTTAAAAGTTGCTGTCTATCTGCTTCCAAGGACAGCCCTGACAGCATGTTCCAATCACCCACCATACTCTATTTAAACATTGTCTCACAAATATCCTTTAAACTCCGCTTTCCCCTGGTATTTGACATTTATCGAGGGGGGGGGGGGGGGGGAGAAGGGGGGGATTAAATTTTATTACACTTCATAATTGTATACTTCACCTTCTCAGCCTCCAATCCTCAATAAAAAAATAATCAAAATGTGTCCAATTACTCCTTGAAACTAATACACTCCAATCCAGGTAACCTTAGTGAGCCTTTTCTGCACCCTTTTCACATCCTTTCTACAGTCTGGTTACTAGAGTTTGATGCTCCAGTCTTCCTAGTGGACACCCACTGTATCAAGGATAAAAACCTTGAACGTTCTCGCAACTGGATACATGATGCTGCCCTGTATTTCCTAGTCGGGCTTTGAAGTTGGGCCGTACTTTATTGCTGTGATGATATGTACTGGCGGGAACATGTTGTTCGAGTTCTTCAGACCTTCTGTCCGATTCACCTTTCCGTCACAAAAGATGCCTGCATGATGAGTAGCCATTTTTTGTTGTTGCATTATCCAATGCCTTGAACTTCTTCCACTGAGTACAGTGTGGATAGTGTTGTATCCTCCTGCATTTCAATGCCATTCCTTTTCACTAATTTACTGAAGTCTGTTAGTTGCTGGTGTTCATAGATATGAAGAGGTTCATGACCTAGAACAGGAGCATAAACTCCCAATCCATATGTTGGCCATCTTCCACTGATGACTCGGGGCAAACGATTAGGGTTGCAGATCCACTTGTCAGGAGGTTTGTATTATTGTTTGCTTGCATGTTTGCTACTTGTGAATTAAGTATGCGTGTTTATAATTAACCTGCAACGTTCTTGGTTAAATGATGGTTCGTCTGGGGAATTACTTGTTCTATATATAGAATTCCATTGGCTAATTCATTCCCATTATAGGGATGGACCAACAGTTTTCATTTTGCCAAAGTAGAACTGATTTCGGAATCCTTGTTTTGAGATTTTAAACTTTTTTTATTTAGAAACATGGAACTGCAAATGCTGGTTTACACAAAAGGATACAAAAAGTTGGAGCAATTCAGCAAGTCGGGCAGCTTCTCTAGTGAACATGGATAGGTGAGGTTTTGAGTCGGGAAACGTAACCTATTATGTTCTCCAGACATGTTGCCTGACCTGCTCAGTGACTCCACCACTTTGTGTCCTTTAAATTATTTATTGAATTATGTAATTAATCCAAATGGGCCGTATACAATATTTCTATTCCACAATGGAGTAAAGCCCTTTGGGAACATTAATTTTGGTAGGAAAAGACACTAGCTAGATGACACTGCCTGCCCTGGAGCCAGTAGTGGAGGCTGATTCAGTTTTGGCATCTCGGTTGAAAGGAAAGAATTTGCGTGGGAGAAAGTGGGAAAATAGACACAGCAGAATTGTTTTTGCGTCATGACGGTTGGGGACTTGTTGAGCCAACAAACCTCCTTCCAAGCTGTACCAATCCTGTGATTCTGGAGTTTAGATTCCAAATGTGTAAGCATGGCGAAATGCAGTTATGTACTCTAAATCAATAGCTGAAACTTGAAGAAAAGGAGCAGGAGTAGTCATTCATCCTTTCACGTCTACTTTACTATTCAGTACCATTGTACTTCTGTTGTTCTGCTACAAGTAGGAGTTTCATTGCTCTATTTGGGACAGATGACAATAAAACACTCTTGATCATCTGCTTCAACATCCTGTCCCGTTGACCCTCCCCTCCCCCCTTCTCCCCAAAGCATTAAGATATGTATCTATGTTTAAGAAAGAACTGAAGATGGTGGAAAAATCAAAGGTAGACAAAAAATGCTGGAGAAACTCAGCAAGTGAGGCGAATATGTATCTATGTACTTTAAAGTATTTAACGCTTTCTGTGGTAGAAATATTCACAGGTTTATCCAGGGAAAGAGATTTCTGCTTGTCATCCCCATAGGATCCACCATGTACCTTGATTGTCTAGTCCAGATAAAACGTTATAGTTTCTGATTCCATTTGATCCCCTCTTGTTTTTCAATATTTCATCAAAAATGGACCTTAACAACCCATCTCTTCCTTGTACATCAGTCCTGACGTCCCAGGAGTCAGTGTAGTAACCAATTGTACTATTTCCCAAACCCCACAGACAAGAATGTCCTTCCTGAGGTAAGGTGACCAGATATGCAAAACAACTCCAGCACATGTGCAGCTGCGGTAGGACATCCTTGCACCAGTAATTAAATCCTCTTGCAATGAAAGCTAGCGACAGTCTATTTGCTTTCCTTGCAGTAGCTTGCTCCAAAATTCCTGCTATCAGTGACTAGTGTACAAGGATATCCAAGTCTCATTTACTTTCTTTTTACAATCTATTTCCATTCTCTTAATCTGCTGTGTCTTTGCCCACTAACTTGTCAAAATCACAATAGACCGTCTGAGCATCTTATTTGCAGCTCACCCCCCTCATGCCACTCTCTCAAGCTTAAATATAGACTTAACGCCAATTGAGAAAATCCCAAATGCTGTTCACAAATACTGTAGTGATGTTATGGTTTCTGGTTGTACTACTATGAATTGGCTGAATGTTTTAAGATGTGGATCACTTTTTCAAGCATCATCCAATTTGCTCTAGGAATAAATGTTAATTGTTGGATAATTGTGCAGTTTGTAAAGTGTTTCAGTTATTGCAGAATTTTAATAAATGTACATGGTAATGCACAAACAAACAGGAGTAGGGCACCTATTCCCCCAAGGCCTGCTACTCCATTCACTTGACATGCCCAAAGCCTCGAACCCTTCTGTGCTGCACCTTAAAATACACGGTCTATTCATATTACTGTAACTAGAAACCACAACTTGCATTGTCACTACCAGCCAAAAAGAGAACCGCTGGTAGTATTTCTACATAACCATCACTTCCTAAAATGTCTCCCTTCTCTCCAAATACTTAGTGATCTAGCCTCTACAGCCCTCTGGTGCAGGGAATTCCAGGGATTCACCACTGTCTCATGGAAAGATTGTAATCTGGCAAATTGCTAGCCTGTGTTAGATATTGCACCCAATGCCCTAGATGATGATTGTGATAATTTGCCAAACAGAAAGTTATGATGGTAAAGAAGGTGTTTTTAATTTCTAAATGTAAATCCTTCTGACAAATGTAAATCATGGTACTCTTTATCTAGAGACCTCACTGATTACAGCGTGGAAACAGGGCCTTCGGCCTACCAAGTCCGTGCCGACCAGTGATCACACCCCACACTAGCACTATATTATACACTATGGACAATTTACAGAAGCCAATTAATCTACAAACCTGTAAGTCTTTGGAGTGTGGGAGGTAAACGGAGCACCTGGAGAAAACCCACGTAGGTTACAGAGAACGTGCAAACTCCGTACAGACAGCACCTGTAGTCAGGATCGAACCCGGGGCTCTGGCGTTGTAAGGCAGCAACTCTACCGCTGCGCCACTGTGTCACCCCCTTGGATTTGTTTATTATCATATATACCAGGGTACAATGTAATTCCTTATTCCATAAAATTAAGTGTGAAACAAAGCTAATTGATTTACAAATGACATATAACCCCCCCCCCCCCCCCCCCACAAATGCTGTGAATCTGAAATATGAAATCTGAAAAAGGAAGAGGAGGAGCAGTGGGCTGAGGGAGAGCTGAGAAGGGGAGGAGAAAGTAAGGACTACCTGAAATTAGAGGTCAATGTTCATACCACTGGGGTGCAAACTGCCCAAGCAAAATATGAGGTGCTGCTCCTCCAATTTACGGTGGTCCTCACTCTGGCCATGGAGGAGGCCCAGAACAGAAAGGTGGGATTTGGGATTGGAGTTGAAGTGCTGAGCCACCGGGTGATCAGGTTGGTTATTGCGAACCCAGCGAAGGTGTTTGGCGAATCGATCGCCAAGCCTACGCTTGGTCTCACTGATGTCGAGCAGCTGACATCTAGAGCAGCGGATGCAATAGATGAGGTTGGGGGAGGTGCAGGTGAACCTCTGCCCCACCTGGAAAGACTGCTTGGGTTCTTGAATGGAGTCAAGGGGGGAAGTAAAGCGACAAGTGTAGCATTTCCTGCGGTTGGTTGCAAGGGAAAATGCCCGGAGAGGGGGTAGTTCGTGTGGGAAGGGACGAATTGATCAGCGAGTTACGGAGGGAGCGGTGCGGAAAGCAGACAGAGGAGGAGATGGGAAGATGTGGCAAGTGGTGGGGACACGTTGGACGTGGTGAAAATGGCTGAGGATTATTTGTTGTACGTGACGGCTGATAGGGTGGAAGGTGAGGACAAGGGGGACTCTTTTATTATTTTTTATACATTTTGGTTTCACCATGTAGAAATTACAGCTGTGTTTATACATAGTCCCCCTCATTTCAGGGCACCATAATGTTAGGGACACATGGCATTCACAGGTGTTTGTAAATGCTCAGGTGTGTTTAAATGCCTCCTTAATGCAGATATAAGAGCGTTCTCAGCACCTAGTCTTTCCTCCAGTCTTTCCATCACCTTTGGAAGCTTTTGTTGCTGTTTATAAACATAAGGAACAAAGTTGTGCTAATGAAAGTCAAAGAAGCCATTATTAAACTGAGAAACAAGAATAAAACTGTTAGAGATGTCAGCCAAACCTTAAGCTTACCAACTGTTTGGAACATCATTAAGAAGAAAGAGAGCACTGGTGAGCTTACTAATCGCAAAAGGGACTGGCTAACCAAGGAAGACCTCCACAGCTGATGACAGAAGAATTCTCTCTATAATAAAGAAAAATCCCCAAACATCTGTCTGACAGATCAGAAACACTCTTCAGGACTCGGGTGTGGATTTGTCAATGACCACTGTCTGCAGAAGACTTCATGAACAAAAATACAGAGGCTACATTGCAAGATGGAAACCACTGGTTGACCACAAAAATAGGATGGCCAAGTTACAGTTTGCCAAGAATTACTTAAAAGAGCAACCACAATTCTGGAAAAATGTCTTGTGGACAGATGAGATGAAGAGACTTACAAAACTCTTAAGGGGTTGGACAGGCTAGATGCAGGAAGATTGTTCCCGATGTTGGGGAAGTCCAGGACAAGGGGTCACAGCTTAAGGATAAGGGGGAAATCCTTTAAAACCGAGATGAGAAGAACTTTTTTCACACAGAGAGTGGTGAATCTCTGGAACTCTCTGCCACAGAAGGTAGTTGAGGCCAGTTCATTGGCTGTATTTAAGAGGGAGTTAGATGTGGCCCTTGTGGCTAAAGGGATCAGGGGGTATGGAGAGAAGGCAGGTACAGGATACTGAGTTGGATGATCAGCCATGATCATATTGAATGGTGGTGCAGGCTCGAAGGGCCGAATGGCCTACTCCTGTACCTATTTTCTATGTTTCTAAGATTAACTTATATCAGAGTGATGGCAAGAGCAAAGTATGGAGGGGAGAAGGAACTGCCCAAGACTTTATCTGAAACACGGTAGTGGGGGCATGTATGGGCGCTGAAGGTACTGGCTCACTTAGCTTCATTGATGATACAACTGCTGATGGTAGTAGCATAATGAATTCTGAAGTGTATAGACACATCCAATCTGCTCAAGTTCAAACAGATGCCAAATGACAGGGTTCCTGTCAATGATATCCTCTGTGTTCTCTTTGCAGAACTATATAAGGGAAACATTTCAAGCCAATGACCCTTTTAATATATTCATAATATCAAATATGTTCTTGCTTCCTTTTGTGCTTAATGATTCTCTTAAGATATGGTATGATTCTGTAGTTCAATTAATTTAAATTCTTAAACATGTTTCTTAATTCTTAAACTTTACTAACATGTTGAAAAAATTATCTTTGCAGTTAGGTTTTTTAATAGTGAGAGCAATTACTTCCTATAAGCATGCGATTATGTTGTGAACGTTCTGTTCTTTGAATAGATTAATTGAGGTGAATTTTGGCAGGGTGGTTGGCAGTAGATTTAAGAATTGTGTGCTGGAACTGGAACTAAACTGAAGTGAGAGTTATACATCTGGGATATTCTTGTTTTTTTTTTTAACTGTGTAGCACGCAAACATAAACTTCTCACTGTATCTCCATACATGTGGCAATAATAAACTTAACTAAGCTAGAACAAATCGATTGAGAAGAAGATAATTTTTCAATTTTATTAAACTGATTTATTGAATCTCAATGTTTTTGCAAAGGAAACCAATTCCTCAAAGAACCACGCAGATTGTGGTGCAAATGATTCCCTCAGTTGCAGCGTTCAGTGTAGTTGACATTGCCAAGAGAGTGCAAATGGGGATAACAATGTAGATGGTTTAAGACGTATGAAATTACTTCAGCAGTTCTTTGCTGTTGACGTAATATTTTATATGTGCTGCATTAAAGTACTTCATTTGAAATCCAGGCTGGTGGATTGGAATTCTCTGTCCCCTCATAGAATAGCTCGGGTTTCACTAAGTGCAGCAAGGGTGAGTGTCAGCAATGTTTCTCGCCGGATCTTTCAGCTGCACTCGGGGCTTCCATCTTGACGGGGACAAGTTAGCTTGGATATGCCTGTCAGAGATATGGCTGGCATGCATTGGAAGGAAATTAAAATAGACTTCTATTTTTACCTTAATTTCGTGTCTGCAGACTGTAAGTTAGTTGACATTTTCTAGAGCTGAAACTATTCGGAAAATGTATGAATATATTCGCCTTCATTTTTTAAATCATTTTTTACCCAGAGAGTGGTGAATCTGTGGAGTTCTCTGCCACATAAGGTCAGTTGAGGTCAGTTGAGGTCAGTTCATTGACTATATTTAAGAGGGAGTTAGGTGTGGACCAGGGGGTATGGAGAGAAGGCAGGTACGGGATACTGAGTTGGATGATCAGCCATGATCATATTGAATGGCGGTGCAGGCTCAAAGGGCCGAATGGCCTACTCCTGCACCTATTTTCTATGTTTCATGATTTGGCGGCCCACTGGCCAATATGCTGTCTGTATGGAGTTCGCACATTCTCCCCGCGACCGCATGGGTTTTCTCCGGGTTTCCTTCCACATTGCAAAGAAATGAGGGGTTTGTAGTTTAATTGACTTCAGTGAAATCCCCCAAAGTGTAAGGATTGGATGAGAAAGTGGGATAAACATAGAATTCATGTGAACAAGTGTTCAGTGGTTAGCAAGGACTCGGTGGGCTGAAGGGCCTGTTTCCATGCTAAACTAAACAAAAATACTTATATAAATACAAGAGTATGGAGCATTCTAAAGTTAGTGACTGATGTTTAAAGCGTGCCTTTATTTTTTTATATCCTTGTGACCTATTCAAACCTAAGAAAGCCACATTATTTAGTCTTTAGTGCTCTAAACTGCAGTTGTTTTGTGAATCCTACACAATTCATTACAGACTCGGGAATTGACTTGAATCTTGGAGTCCCTCTTCATTTTTTGAATGAATCTGTGTAACATGACTCGTATGTCACTTTAGTAGTTCAATCAATTTAAATGCTTAAACATGGATAGAAATATTGCAGTTTAACTAAAATGTTCAAAAATTATCTTTGCTGTTAGGCCTTTTTAATAGTAAGAGAGCAAATAGTTCCTATCAATCAAGCAATCATACTGTGAACGTTCTGTTCTATGAATAGTGTAATTTAAGTGGAAATTGACAGGGTGGTTGGCAGTAGATTTAAGAATTGTGTGCTGGAATTGACACTAAACTGGCTTAGTTTGAAGTGGGACCACCAGGGGCGTCATTTTCGTCTTTTTTTATTTTCAGTGTGTGTTAAAAGTTAGTGTAAATGTTGGCTGATTTGTTTTATGTGGGGGGTGGGGTCGGGGGAAACTTTTTTTTCAGTTTCTTACCTTGCCGGAGATGCGATTAATTTTCGGATCGCATCCTCTGGTCGCTCTGCGGCCTACCATCGATGGAGCTGGGGGCCTTCTTGGACTGACCATGAGGTCCCACCGTGGGGCGTGGACTTGAGTCGGGAGAGGCCGTGGATGTCGGAAGCTACAATGTCGCGGAAGGTTCGACCAGCCCCAACGCGATATAATACCATATAACCTTATAACAATGACAGCACGGAAACAGGCCATCTCGGCCCTACAAGTCCGTGCCTAACAATTATTTTCCCCTAGTCCCATCTACCTGCACTTAGACAATAACCCTCCATTCCTTTCCCATCCATATAACTATCCAATTTATTTTTAAATGATAAAATTGAACCTGCCTCCACCACTTCCACTGGAAGCTCATTCCACACAGCGATGTTCGGTAGTCCGGTGAGGGGGAGCTGACATTCCTTCTACCCCACCCCCCCCCCCCCCCCCCCCCCCCCCGACGCAGGAGAAGATTGCCTCGACGCAGAGGGCCAGCCGCCGCTGCGGGAATCAAGATCATCCCGTCAATGGAGGGTTTGAGGCCCCACCCCCCCCCGACCGCGGGAGAGCAAAGGGAAGAGATTGAACTTTTTTTCGCCTTCCATCACAGAGAGGAATGTGGAGGAGTCACTGTGATGGATGTTTTGTTAAAATGTGTTTTGTGTATTCCTTTGCTTTTTATTTGTAAGACTGACTTGGCAAATGAAATTCCTCGTATGTTACAAAACATACTTGGCTAATAAAGTATTATTGTAATTGAGATTGTGCGTTGTACATCTGTGATATTTGGGGATTTTGTTTGACTGGATAGCACATTAATTATATTGAGAAATTTAGGAAGATGGCCACATGATTTGTCCCTGAGGATTAAAAAATCAAGTTCCCATATTAATTTTTTTTTAATGAAGTTGAGATTTATTATAGATTCAAACTTTTAGATTTTGTTCTGGTTTAAAAATAACAGTTATAGTACACTATGCATTGATTATATGACATAAAATAGGTAGGTCTAATACTTTGTTGTATCAGCCATTGCTGTTGAGACTTGCTGCCTTGAAGAAAGGATGTTCTGTTTCTCAGTCAACATGTCTCTTTTACTTAAGCTTCCAGTAATACAAACCCAGAGACGCTACCGTTTGAGTATAGTAGGTGTACTAATTCAGCGGAGATATACTGGTTGATTAATCCCAATGACTTTTGTTGATTAACTCATCCTACATTATTACATCACATTATGTAATCCAGGCATAGCAAGGTGTACGCAAACAGCAGTGGAATCAATGGATACATGATCAATAGTTATGTTAGCGTTGGTTAAACAAGTATTGCCTAGCTGGGAATTCCTTTGCTTACGGCCATTACTTCACTTATGGCACAAACCAGATAACTGACCTTAGTATGTGAAATTAAAGAGCTGCAGATACTGATTTATACCAAAGATGGACACAAAGTGCCGGAGTGACTCAGCGGGTCAGGCAGCATCTCCGGAGAAAAAGGATGGGTGACGTTTCAGGTCGGGACCCTTCTTCAAACCCTTCTTTTTTTTCGGAGATGCTGCCTGCCAAGCTGAGTCACTCTAACACTTTGTGTCTACAACTGGCCTCAGTAATTCATCTAAATATTGGCAAATGCAACAATAAGCACCTGCTTGGGTTTTATTTCAAGTTACCTTGGCATAGAACACGAAACCACAATTTCTGATCTGTAGTTGACAATATAATAGTAAGATTAAACGAGTACTTACCAGTACGAAGTTTGATCTGTATTTTATGAGGAGTTACGATGAGGGATTACGTGAAGAACCCACCCAGCGCGCAGGCGCGGCATACTTCCAAGCAGCGGTGTGGAATCACAGATAGACACTAGTTGAAGTAAAGATAGTAAAGACCAACGAGACATTAGTCCGAATTTGATCTATATAATGAGGGTGGGAGCGGAGGGCACGTAATCCCTCATTGTAACTCCTCATAAAATACAGATCAAACTTCGTACTGGTAAGTACTCGTTTAATCTTACTATTTTACTTCGGAGTCACGTGAGTGACTACGTGAAGACTTCAAAGGTCTGTGATTTCAAACCGTGTAACAGTTATATCACTCACTGCCGAAAGATCATCGAGGGAGGAAGTGGTAGCTAAAGACCAACAAGTTTGTTTAGTTATAAAAGAAATGTTTATTAACTATAACAAAAAGTAGCTCCCATGGGCTTTAAATCATAACTTTGCGGTTTCTAAAATGCTATCCGCAAAGACGTCCTGTTCCATCAGCGGTTTTCTGTAAAATCGTTGGAATGTCGATTCCCTTGACCATCCCGCTGCTCTGAGGATGTGGTCTAGGGGAACCTGCATCCTATCCGCCGCTGAGGTGGACGCTGCCCTGGTTGAATGGGATTTAAAAACATTTGTGTTAATCCCTGCCATGTTGAGGACCTGTTTCAACCATCTGGATAATGTCTGGCTGGTAACCCGTCCAAAAGGCTTTCTGTGGCTAACCCATAAGGCTTTCTCTCTCCCTCTAAGCGTTTGGGTTGTGTCTAGATAATGATGAAGGTGGGTCACCACACACAGCCTAGGTTCTGGAGGGTAAGCCCGGAAGATCAACGGGGAGTTTGATGTACCTGGTCTACTTTGTTTTACCAACCCCGGCATGGTGAAAGTAATGGTATCTGGGGTGGTCACCATGTAGTTCAGATTTAGCTGATGGAGCGACTGAACCCTTTGAGCTGAGACAAGCGCCATGAGCATGAGGGTCTTATAAGTGGACTGTTCCAGGCTCAGGGATCCCACCGGAGGCCAACCTCGAAGGTGTGTCAGAACTACACTCACATCCCACATGTGGGTGTATCTAGGTGTAGGGGGTTTGGTATTAAAGATCCCTTTAAGGAGTCTGATGACCAGAGGGTGGGATCCCACACTATGCTGTCCTATCGGCATGAGGTATGCGGACAGTGCGCTCCGAGCCGTATTGATGGCACTGTAGCTCATCTTGAGATCATGGTGCAGGTGGGCCAGGAACTCCAGCACATCCGAGATCGAAGCCGTCTTGTAGGATGTCCCTGCGTCCAGACAGTACTGTTCCCATTTCCTGATGAAGGTCAGGTACTGTTTCTTGGTGGAAACTCGCAGGGATGCCGACATGGTGGTGATTGTTCTGTCTGATAACCCCAATCCCCGGTAAGGCCTGTTCAAAATCTGGAAACCAGGAGTTTCAATTTTTGGTGGCGTGGATGGCTAATGCCAGTTACCGGGTGAGTCAATAATTGGGGGTGGTGATGAAGGACCATAGGTGTCTCTACCACCATGTCGTGGAACATTGGGAACCATGGTTGGGTAGGCCAGTCGGGCACGACCAGAATGCCAGAGGCTGAGTCTGCCTGAATTTTCTGGAGTACCCGACTGATGAGGCAGAAGGGAGGGAAAGCATAGAAAAAGAAATTTCCCCAATCCAGCGTGAAGGCATCTACCGCTGCTGCCTCTGGGTCTGGTTCCCAAGCCACATACATGGGTAGTTGGTGATTTAACCTAGACGCAAACAAATCTATATCTGGCGTACCATATTGCTTGACAATTTTAGCAAATAATTTTGGGTCCAACATCCATTCGATGTTGTCGTTGAATTTTCGTGACCTGGTGTCCGCCACTAAATTTAGCTTGCCTGGTAAATAGGCAGCTGATAGCCAAATATGTCTCTCGACACACCATTGCCAGATTATAGCAGTTAATTTGTCGCATGATACTGATTTAATGCCACCCATGTGCTGGATATAAGATACTGCCGTAGTGTTGTCGATCATGATTCTAACATGCACGTGCCGCATATCAGATGCATATGCTTTTAGCCCATAAAAGGCGGCGAGCATTTCCAAAAAGTTAATGCCCAGTGATTGTAGTAGCGATGCCTCTGAGTTAGTCCATCTGCCACCTGTGCTGTCTATGGAGTTAGTAGCTCCCCAGCCTAAAGCACTGGCATCCGTTGCAATGGTTATGTTAGGATTGGTTACGGCGATAGGACTGTGACTGTGCCAAATATTGTCAACCCACCACTGAAGTTCTGATTTGGCTTCAGCGGGTAAATCCATTTTGCGATCATAATGCCCCCTATGAAGGCGTAATGCATGAGTCCTTGCTCTTTGTAGATTTTGATAATGCAAGGGCCCATGTTGGGCAGCCGGAAATGCTGCTACTATAGAGCCAATAACTCTGGCTACATGCCGTATTCTAGGTTGCGGTGTAGCAATTAAATGGCTACAAGCTTCAATGAGTGAAACTGTTTTGTCTCTGGGCAGAGTGACAGTCATGTGAATCGTGTCAATAGTGAAGCCTAGGTAATCCATGTTAGTAGTAGGCTCCAATATTGATTTATCTGGGTGAAGGATAAAACCCAAAGTTTCAAGGAGTTGTTTAGTGGCTAACACTCCTGCGACAGCTTGTTCCCGTGTTCTTCCTAATATGAGAACATCGTCCAGATAGGCCACAACTAAATGTTTTAGTTCTCTCAATTTCTTCATGGCCACTTTAAGAATTTTCGTAAATAGTCTGGGAGCTGTCGTTAAACCATTGGGCAAAGCTCGGTACTGCCATAGCTGGCCCCTCCAGATAAATTTCAGATATTTAAAGTAATCTTTATGAATGGGTACCAAATAGTAAGCATCTTTGATATCTATGCTTGCCATGTAGTATCCCTTGGAGATCAGTTGTCTGGCAGTGACAAATGTCTCCATTTTGAAATGTTGATACTCAACAGACTGATTCAGTGACGTCAGATCAATAATAATGCGACGTCCACCATCTTTTTTGGTTTTGAGAAAAATATTTGATACAAATTCTTGCGGCTCGTGTGTGGTCATTTCTATGATGCCTTTAGCCACGAGCCGATCAAGTTCAGCTTGTCCTTCTACCTTCTCAACTGCCGAGGGAAGGAACACCCTTTGGGGCATGTGCTGAACTGGCGGTTCTACGCCTGGTTTGAACTCAATTTTGTATCCACTAATACTGTTGAGTATAAACTTATTGTTAGTAAGGGAGCACCAAACATGCTTGAAGAACCTCAAACGTCCCCCTGTTAATACTACACCCTTTGTCTGTGTATGTTGACAGGAACCAGACCCACCTACCTCCATGTTCACTTGTGGGGTCGTTTTCGGTGGGTCTGGCCCAAGGTTGTCCGTGTTGGTGCTGCGGTGGGGCGGCGCATCTTCCCACGGCTCCGCCCTGGGCCCCGCTCTAAAAAAGAGCTCTGGGGGTAGTGGGAGGCGGTCACCAGGCTTTCACCAGCTCGGTATCTGCTGGTGGCTGCCGAGGCGTGCGGCCAACTGGGTGTCTTCACCCTGCTCGGTCCTGGCCCTGCCCTCATGAGGCCTACTGGTTTTGCCGCCTCTTCCAACTCCTTCAGCCTTTTGGCCAGATCCGCACCAAATAGCAGCGCCTGTCGTTCGGGCGCTGGAGCTTTACAGAGGCCGGCATATGTTGGGTTGAGGGCAGGCCTGATGTTGTCCCTCAGCGCCTCGCAATTTTCTGGCGCTATGTAATTGTCAAGGGCCTGCTGGACAGCCTTGTCCTGCAGCGGGTTGTTGGACAGCCTGTTTATGGTGGCCGCCATTCTGGGTGGCAACACCATCCCAGTTGTTGGGGGCGCTGCATATCGGCCCACTACACCCAGTAGCTCTTCTTCCGGCACGCCCGGCATGCTGATGGTATCCTCCGCCTGCCCTTGGGATAGGCCAGCCCAGTCCTGGCCTCCCTTACTGCCCTCGAACATAGAGGGTACAGAAGGGTGTGGAGAGGAGGAGGCCAAAGCCCGTCCTCCTGGGAGATGCCGCATCTCATGCAGCTGATCCGAGCGTCTCCCCTTTTCGGTGGGGGAGAGTGTTCCCGTTCCTCCGATTCATCAGAGGACACCGGCCGGTCGGTTTTATGTGTCGCCTTCCTCCCTGTGCGGGGCGTTGAAATCTGCAGCACTGGGGGCGGCTCGGTGTCGGGTGAGCGGGAGCGTTGAAAAGGCTCCTCCGCTGCGAGAGGCTGCCGTCCCGCTATGGACCCGTCCTCGGGTGGAGTTGGGCAGGCAGTCCTCCTGGCTGGTCGCTTGCGAGAGGCCATGATTCTCTCTGGAGCGACTCTGTAACAAAAAGGGCACTTACCTGAGGTCTTGTCTTTATGCTGCAGCTGGAGAGCCTGGCTCCAGCTGCTGCCGCTGTTGCACTGCTGACGTAATGCCGCGCCTGCGCGCTGGGTGGGTTCTTCACGTAGTCACTCACGTGACTCCGAAGTAAAATTAACTAAGGCAAGCCAACATGAGAAATTTAAATTGAAGGTAGACACAAAGTGTTGGAGTAACTCAATGGGTCAGGCAGCATCTCTGAAGAAAAGGGATGGGTGATGTTTTGGGTTAATTGGGACGACAGATGGCACAATGGGCTAAGTGTTCGGCTGGTGACCGGAAGGTAGCCGGTTCGAATCCCGCTTGGAGTGCATACTGTCGTTGTGTCCTTGGGGCAAGACACTTCACCCACCTTTGCCTGTGTGTAAATGTAATGTAATTATGTGAAGCACTTTGGGGTCAATGCAAGTTGACTAAAAATGTGCTATATAAATAAGATTATTATTATTATTATTAATTAATCTAAGTGCAAGTACATTGATTCTGTAATTATTAAGAAAGGTGATGGATTTCCATGAAAGTAGTTATGCTGTGGAATTCTTAAATCCATATTGAAAATTCCATACTTGTCAAAATATACGAGCGTTCTTGTGCATAAATGAGTAGAACTTGGTCTTCAAAATATTTGTAAACACCAGAGTCACAGGAATAAATTGTATTTGTTTTGTTCAGTCACTAAAAAGATGGCTATACAAATTACACACAATATTGCAACATAAGATCATTCAAGGCTCAATACGTTTCTTCTAATAGCTGTTTACTATTTATTTGTTTAAGAATGAAGTATTAAATATGGGTTTCATGATTAGGCAATGTCTTTTCACAGGAAGTGCTTAAATACTGAGTTGCACGGCTACTCTGTATTTAATTTGACTTTTTATTTGACTGATTTTATACTTTGAATTTGATCAGTTTTTAGCTTCCTTTAGAGAGTTCATGTGAAATTATAGTTTTTTTCAAATACTTGTAGGATTTTCTATTGCCCTTTATATTTGTACAAATAAATTTGAAAACCTCATTGTCATCTTTACTGGATTTAATTAATCTCTAAAATGTAATATTTTTCATTTCTGTACTGGGTTCCACAAGATTTCTGAGGTATTTCATCATCCAGCCAGCACTTTTAATAATTTCAACACCTGGAGGTCCTTTAAAACTGGGCATTTGATCTGGTCAACAGTAACATTTTAGTCCGAAACAGATTTATTTAGTGGGACTCTGATTTATTATATTAACATTAGATTATTTGGATTGCTATCCAGTCATTTGTTATAACTTCCATAACCTATTGGTTGTACTTGTGGTTTTGATAACCTGCTGGATTTACTATTCTGTACCTATATAATATTGTCAAATTAATTTCCGTTATGTATGATGTAAGTAACCTATTCTTTGCTATGTTCTTTGATGGAATGGTACAAGTGGTTTATGTCTTATCTGGTCATAAACCATATGTACCATTCCTATT
This sequence comes from Leucoraja erinaceus, assembly GCF_028641065.1. Classification (NCBI taxonomy): domain Eukaryota; kingdom Metazoa; phylum Chordata; class Chondrichthyes; order Rajiformes; family Rajidae; genus Leucoraja; species Leucoraja erinaceus. The sequence continues at coordinate 48,169,923 of NC_073389.1, forward strand.
AGTACAGGCACAGTGGCGCAGCAGTATTTTTTATTTTATTTTATTTTTTTAATGATTTTTTTTTATTTTTTATGATACTGCCTGTAAGGGAAATTCATTTCGTTGTCTCAAATTGAGACAATGACAATAAATTTGAATACAATACAATACAATACAATAGTTGCTGCCATACAGTGTCAAATTGGGTTCAGTCCTGACTACGGATGCTGTCTGAATGGAATTTGTATGTTCTCCCTGTGACCACGTGGTTTTTTTCTGGATGTTCCGGTGTCCTCCCACACTCCAAAGACGTACAGGTTTGTAGGTTAATTGGCTTTTGTAAAATTGTAAATTGTCCCTCGTGTGTAGGACAGTGCTAGCGTACGGACCTGGTGGGCCTGATTTCACAATGTATCTCTAAAGGCAAAATCTAAAGGTAATTACTGTACTTGGGGATTGATATGAGACAGTAACAGTCATCGTAAACATGTCTCACTGGATTGATATCCATGGTGCACAACTTAATTATGGTCCTGTTCACAGATTAAAAAGAAACAACAGGATGTTCTCGGTTTCTTAGAAGCCAATAAAATTGATTTTAAAGAAATGGATATAGCAGCACATGAGGAAAACCGAAAATGGATGCGGGAGAATGTTCCCGGGGAAAAACGCCCTCAGAATGGTATTCCTCTTCCTCCACAGATCTTTAATGATGAACAGTATTGTGGGGTAAGAAATTATTCAATGGATATTTACTTTTCTCCTTCTGTTTGAAGTATTAGTGTCTACATTTTAATCACGTGGCCTTCATTTTTTCTTAATTTCTATGAATGATCTCTGGGGAGATGGGATACATATAACATGAAACCAAAACTTAACTTTATAAAATTCTGAAATAAACTTATTTTGTGAATCTCTCCTCCTGTCTTTATTGCATTAAATGTGTCGGTTAATTCTGTCAAATTCAATAGCCGTAAGAAACAAAATTATACCATCAGAGCCCCCAGGATCTGTGTTTTTTTTAATGGTGCTTAGATTCCTCAGCTTCTTTGAAAATTGGTCGTGTCCATTGAATGTTTTGCTCCTAAGGTGCTGATGAATGTGCTCCTTCCATTGATCTCATCGAGAATAAAATGAGATTAATGTAAATGGGTGTCTGAAGTTCAGCACAGCCTTGATCAAAGATCTTATAGCGGAGCTCTGCTATAAGATCTTTGGCCTTGATGGGCCAAAGAGGCGTCTAACTGTTGCTCCGTCTCTCAATTTAAAACCTTAAGTAATTGAACAGTGGATTTTTGCTTCCTTTGCCAGCTCTAACATTAAAAGTTAAGCCATCAAGTATTTTGCAAATGTGATAGTTCTTTAAAGGAAGTTACATTTCCAGAGATTTTAACTTCCCTTCCCATTCCCACACCAACCTTTCTGTCCTGGGCCTCTTCCACTGTCAGAGTGATGCCACACGCAAATTGGAGGAACAGTCCCATATATTTCATTTGGGCAGCTTACAACCCAGCGGTATAAATTTTGATTTCTTTCATTTCAAGTAATCCCTGCATTCCCTCTCTGTCTGCCCCCCTGCCCTAATCGTCCTACTTGGTCCACTACTCGCATCCTTTTATCCCTTTATTATCACCTCTACCCCAGCCAACGATGGGTCATTATGGGCTCCACCCTTCCTTGGTCATCTGTTGCCAGCCCTGCTTTGTTCTGACCTTTTCTTATCTCCAGTTCCCTTCCCTCAACTTTCAGTCTGAAGAACGTTCCAAACCTGAAACGTCACCCATCCTTTTCCTGCAAAGATGCTGCCTAACCCGCTGAGTTACTCCTGCACTTTGTGTCCATCTTAATTATTTGTCTCTGTACTTTTATCTGTACTGTAAGATCATAAGTGATAGGAGTACAATTAGGCCATTCGGCCCATCATGTCTACTCTGCCATTCAATCATGGCTGATCTATCTCTCCCTCCCAACACCATTCTCCTGCCTTCTCCCCATAACCTCTGACACCCATACAAATCAAGAATCTATCTATCTCTGCCTTAAATACATCCACTGACTTTGCCTTCACAGCCTTCTGTGTCAAAGAATTCCACAGATTCACCATCCTCTGACTAAAAAAAATCCTCCTCATCTCCTTCCTAAAAGATCATCTTTTAATTCTGATTCTATGACCTCTAGTCCTAGACTCTCCCATTAGTGGAAACATCCTCTCCACATCCACTCTATCCAAGTCTTTCACTATTCTTTTGTATTGGGTATTACCCAGAGGAAGCAAAGTAAACAAAATTCTCTTAAAACTTGAATAATATAATAATAATAATAATACATTTTATTTGTATAGCGCTTTTCAAGGACTCAAAGTCGCTTTACATGGTGAGTCAAGAACAAAACAAAATAGAGCAGTAAGACAGAGATGCAAAGGGGAGGGGGACATGGGACTAAGGGTATGCAGAGGTGAAGAGATGGGTCTTGAGGCGGGACTGGAAGATGGTGAGGGACTCAGAAGTTCGGATCAATTGTGGGAGGGAGTTCCAGAGCCTGGGAGCTGCCCTGGAGAAGGCTCTGTCTCCAAAAGTGCAGAGGTTGGATTTCAAAATGGAGAGGAGACCGGCTGAAATGGATCTGAGGGACCGTGAGGGTTGGTAGGGGGAGAGGAAGTCAGTGAGATATGGGGGGGGCAAGTGGTTGAGGGCTTTGTAGGTGAGGACCAGGATTTTGTAGATGATCCGGTGGGAAATGGGAAGCCAGTGAAGTTCTTTGAGGACTGGGGTGATGTGGTGCCAGGATTTGGTGTGGGTAATGAGTCGGGCGGCTGCATTCTGGACCAGTTGGAGTCGGTTGATGTTGCTGGAATTGATGCCAAAGAGAAGAGAGTTACAGTAGTCCAGTCAGGAGGAGATGAAGGCATGGATGAGTCTTTCAGCAGCGGGAGGTGTGAGAGAGGGTCTGAGTTTGGCAATGTTGCGGAGATGAAAGAAGGAGGTTTTAATGACATGGTGGATGTGAGGCTCAAGGGAGAGGGTTGAGTCAAAGATCACGCCAAGGTTGCGGGCCTGAGGAGATGGGGAGACAGTGGTGCCGTCAATAGTGAGAGTGGGGTTGTTAATTTTGGTAAGTGTTGATTTGGAGCCAATGAGGAGAAATTCTGTTCTGTTACTGTTTCATTTAAGGAAGTTGAGTTGCATCCAAGATTTGATGGCCGACAGGCAGGAGTTGATATGGGAGAGAGGGGGGTGGTGGGGGGACTTGGTGCTGAGATAGATCTGGGTGTCATCAGCATAGCAATGGAAGTCCAGTTTGAAGTGACGGAGTATATGACCAAAGGGGAGGATGTAGATGATGAAGAATAGGGGACCGAGAACAGAGCCTTGGGGAACGCCTTGAGTGACAGTGGCTGTAGCAGAGGTGTGGTTATGGAGAGAGATGAAGTGGGATCGGTTGGAAAGGTAGGAACGGAGCCAGTTGAGTGCAGAACCTTCAATGCCAAGGTCTTTAAGTCTGGTAAGCAGGATGTTATGATTCACGGTATCGAAGGCCACACTCGGGTCGAGAAGGATGAGGATGTTGAGGGATATCTCCTTTTAAGCCTATTTTATATTTAAATACTTCAGGGCCTTTTAAGTCTGATCTCATTATAATGACTTCTGCATTGCCATTTGCAATGTTAATTAAAAGCCAACTTACATATTTCATTTATTTTTTTACCACCATAGGACTTTGAGAGTTTCTTCAATGCCAAAGAGGATAATGGAGTTTATGCATTTCTTGGTCTGACGCCACCTCCTGGTTCAAAGGTATTTTCCTGCATTTTCATCCGTTTGTTGTTTAAAATTATATGAAAAAATAATTTGCTTATCAGGTGCAGTCTAAAAATGGGTGCTTCCAGAGAGAAAAATTACCTAATTAAAAATTCACAGCTATTTTCATACCACCTTTAGTTATAGGGAAGAGTTATCCCTGAAACACACATCTGAATTGATGGAAATGAAATTTGAGCTTCTACCAGTTCAAAGGCAAATCCGATTGTCAATTTACTTTGACCATTCTCATAAGTATTTGGTATGCAAGGTTGGAAATTATTTTTCTCACATCTAAAAGATAAAAAAGAATTGCTTTTGGGTTAGCACCTTTCATGGGCTTGAGTATTCCTAGCACTTTAACACTCAAAGTACTCATTTGATTATATAATGAATATTATCTGGATGCTATCTTGCAGAAAGCCAATCTTTTCTGTTTACATTTAGTGATGGTCCATGTTTATCTTGGAGTCCAGCTTTTTAATTCAATTGCAGCATGATGCGTAGTTATTCATACAATTGGCATGTGTAGGAAGTTCCAGTATTCCAACTGTGATCAGGGACAAAATGACAAAGTTAACAAATCAAATTGAGTTTATAATCATATGCACAAGTATAGTTAGGTACAGGTACATTGAAAATCCTGCTTGCGGCAGCATCACATGCACATAGACTCAAATAACACACAATAACATATACCTAAATTACACATTCTGCAAGACAGTAAAAATTAAAAGGCTGTACTTTCTTTTTCTCAATTGGGTGAAAAATATTTCATGGCACTGATTTGAAGAAAGGTGCCTTTCCTAATATTTTGACTAATGTATATCTTTGGCTCAACTTCACTGATAAAATGTTATGGTGCTGTTTGTAGGAGCACTGTGTACAAATTGCCTAATGTTTTAACATCAAAGCAACGATTGTCTTTCAAAAAGTAGTCCTGTGAATGTACAGGACAGGAATGAAACGGTACACAATTCTTTTCCAGGAAGCAGCAATTCACTTTGTTTTACATTCAATAGGAGAAGTTACGGGTTTGCCTGTAACATGCCAGCAGTTTGCTGCCATGATGTGAGTTTGGAGAGATGATGGAAAGGTTGATGTGATTTTTTTCATCAGAATGACTGTGACAGTGAACTTGTGAATAAACTGTCAAGGGACATTGCTCAGTGGAGCATTGGCTGTTTGGATCATTCAGGGCATCTGGAATTGACTACGTACAAATGAGGATGAGCTGAATAGTTGGGGATAAGTAGTTGGAACCTTAAGGGCATTCAGCGGTGTTGGACCACAGTTGTTGTGGAGACTTAGTCTTTTACAATAACATTCTGTGTCAGATCTACAAACTTTAATTAAACCTGCAGTGCATGAAAGGTAACAGTTTGAAACATTAAAGATGACAGTTTGGGCCTTCAGGATAGACCATTGTAAGAAATGATGATTTTTCCATTCACAGTTGAAAGCTGAAAATAATGTGGCAATGATCATAAATCAATGGTTTGTGAGCATTAACAGTCATGATTCACTTGAGGTTGCACATGCTTATACATTGCTATAAGTCATTTGATTTGAAAACTGCATTAAATTCTGGGTATTATTTATTCATAATTTTAACTTCATATGTTTAATCCATTTTGGTGCATCAATGCAGAACTGTAACTTCAAATCTGGTATCATTGCATCCAAAAGAACCTGTTTAATTTATCAAAGTACACTTATGGGTTCATTCCACAAATACCCTACACATGATTACTTTAATCTTATTGACCTGCCTAGATTGTTGAGCAGGATTGGACCCAGTGTAATGTTTTGTAAACGAGCCAAAACAGTGTGTGTAAACCCAAGTACATTTAATGTTCTATAATCCCTTGCACTGGTTTGGCTGATTTTTTTTGTTTAAAAAAAACAAAAAAAAAACCTTGTGCATACTCCAGACTGACATGTATAAACTTATTGTTGATGTAATGCATATCATTAGTGTGTTCTACCCTTTCCAGCTGGGGAATTAATTTCCCAGGTTAGTGAGTAATGAAAGTTGACCCCTGGGATGGGCTAGAACAGGTGAAATGAAAAGGCAAACAAACATCTGCCATTTGTCAGATCCAGAATAAACTGACAGATGAGTGATGAGCAGGTCTCGAATTAGCTTCCTTTTACTTTGCTGTAAGAATTGCAAATCCAATTTATTCTAAGAAAAAAACACAGCCTCATGTAAACTGAAGAAGGGTTCTGACCCGAAACGTCACCTGTTCCTTTTCTCCAGCCGCCTGACCTGCTGAGTTACTCCAGCACTTTCTATCTCTCTGCAGACTTTTGTCAATTTTGTTGTTGAAAATTTTCCTCTCAACCTCTTGCGCAGTCTCAATTTTTACATGGGATGTGAGAATGGAAAAGGGAACCGCGTACTATATTTAGACCAGTGTCAGCATCAATTACTTTTGGAAGAAGCTTTCTGTAGCTCTCAGCTCAGAAGAGAAGGCTTCCCTGCACCACACTTTCCCCCTATTTTTAACTCTAACTATTTGTACAATCTCTGAGTGAGGTTAGTTTTCACACTGAAGATTCACCGTGACTTTGCAATGAGTTTGGCATTGTCTTCAACTGTTCATTTGCCATTTGGAGAAATTAATCTTTTCTATCTTTTTAGTCTGTTCTGCATATGAGCAAAGATCCAGGAGTAAAAATTGCGTTCTATTTCTACCTTGCACTGCATATTGCTGCTAATTCAGAATTAGAGGGCATTTGAACAGGAGCAAATGTTGCGCTCTATTTTTATTTTGCATTGTATACTGCTGTTAATACTTTTAAATAATGTTTTGTTAATAATCTGTGCAATATACATAAATGAATCCTTTACCTTTAGACTTTTTTGCATTTTGCCTTGGACATTATATTTCAAACACAGCTGCAACTTGCTGCCCAGATTTAGATTTATTTGGGATTATAAGAACCATAGAATAAGTAAAAAACATTTATGTAAATCAAAGATGAATAGAGGATTAGTTTTACCAATTTTTTAATTTTATGTTTGGGCAGTTAATATTAAAAATATGAACTTCTGGTTGGAAGATATGGATCAACAACCAGATTGGTTAAAGATGGAAAAGGAAGATTGTTTACCTTTTGAAATTAGCTCGATCTTGTTAACTAACTGTATATGCTTCTAATAAAAATATTTATTAAAAAAAATTTAGATATCCTGTTATTATAGATTGTTTGTACTGTACGTATGTTTTTCCTGTAGTCCTAAATGTTTTAGAATTAGTCCAATTTAAGGACTGAATGGTCACGTCAAAATTCTGAATCTTGCTGATGCTGTGACAACCTAAATCCATCTTCAATGACTGAGGACCAACACACTCAAGAACTTACTGAGTTTTCAGTTTTCCCTGTTCTTGATTTTCTCTTTGTCTAATAACAGTTAGCAAATGTATAACCTTCGGTTTCTTGTGTTTGGTTTTTCTCTGGTCCAGGAAGCTCATCAGGCTGCAATCATCCAGAATGGTGAAATTCCAGAAAATAAAGAAATCCTTGTAATTAAACATTATATTTCCTTATCCTTTTTGTTTGGTTGTGGTTTGCACTCGAACTAACTTATCCGGCTGTCAGTGAACCTGGTTAGTTTTGATGCATGTACTACATATCACTGGTTAGAGTTCTATTTCGAAGCTGCATAGTGCTTGGCTGGCAAATATTTATCTCTCAGATGACCTTAACCCACCAAAATGGAAGCTTTGTAATGTGCTTGTGATGTTTATTTTAACTGTGTATTCATCCATCTGACGCAATATTGCAGCCCTATTAATTTCTGGCTTTCACAAGCAAATGTTTGCTTACCAAGGCCATACTTAGACCCATATTATTAATTGTAATGGATATATAATATTCTTGTGTGTAGTTTAATTTGAGGTCTCACTGAGAGCACAAGCTGCCAGATGTTTATTTTTTTCATTGTCTAGTTTTGCATTGATGTTGCTTTGCTTTTCCAAGCTCGGGTTGATGTAGGATTTAAAAATACGGAGATTATTGGGTGTGTGACATTATCACCCATCTCTACCTGGACCCCCAGAGAATCGCTGTATTTCCAATTGCGAAAATCACCGTATGAGAGAGCATGTAGATTGATTGAATGGTGCTGTAGTTAAAAATAGGAATAAAAAAACTATATATAGGTGTTGGTAAAATAAGGGGTTTGCTGGAGAACTGAGTTCAAAAAATGCACTCAATTTCGGATTGCAACTACTTGCAATGTCCTGATTTTTGCAGATAAATGTTCTCAACTCTGCCCCTTGTGTGCATGTGTAGTCAAATCCAAAAGCTTCAACTTTTTACTGAGAACTATGCTTTCATTTGGGTTTCCCCAGGGAGCCAGATGTTAGAGATACAGATTAGTTTATTGTTGTATACGACTGGGATGCAATGAAATTCCTTGTTCAGACAATGCTCACTGAGTAAATAGGATACATATAATAATGATAAATACAATGAGTAGTGCGAAACAGCAAAATGATGCAAAGTTGTGGTGCAATGCAAAGTGCAAAAAATTATTCATGTAGAATAATGGAATAGCCAGAAGTAGAGGTAAGGGTACAGGGCAGCACCTTTGGGAATGGGTGTGACAAAGGTGATTGTTATATGAGTGGAGAAAGTTGAGACGTCCGAGCTTTCAAACTCCTGTACCTTCTGGAAAATAGAAGGAAGAAAGGAGAATGACCAATTCGACAGGCACTCTTGTCAATACTTCCAGCTTTCCTGATACAATGCACTGTGAAGATAGACTGAAGGAAGGAAGTGACACTCCTATGATGGACTGGACAGTGTTCGCCATTCTCTGCAGGTTTACACGGTCCAGAAGCAAACAGTTGTCATACCAGACTATGATGCGTCCTGTCAGAATATTATAGCGCATCTGTCGACATTTGAGAGATTAGCCTCAGTCCTGAGATTCCCAATCATTAGCATTGGAAAAATTGTTCTTGGATTCTGCAACGTTAGAACTTGAGCGTTCCTTTATTGATTTGCTTTTAATGAGTTATTTTATTCTCTGCATTTAAGTGCCTCTGATATTCAGAAAGCATTGCAAATTAAATTATTTAAATGGGATAATCTTTGCCAACTATCAAATCCATCTGCAGTTCCATGTGTCCATATCAAAGCTATTAGGCAGGTATCCGGGGGGGGGGGGGGGGAGACGACTTACTCCATTATGCTATTTACTTGCAACTGTAATTTAGGATACTTTGAGTCACCAAGAGATCCCTTCTCTCCAGAGAGTAGGATCATTGCAGTGGGTGGTGATTGCAGATGGCAAACGCATGCCAACAAGTTTTGGCCTGTTGATAAAGTTACTTAAAAGGCAGATCAAATCTTTGGTCAGGCAAGGAATGCTACAAATTGTGATATCAACAGATTTAAGAAAATTATTTTGCAAATGACTGGGCCTCGACCAGTAACTTGTGTCCCTTTCTGTACACTGCATTACAGGAAATTACAGGGAAGATTTTATCAGCGTGACTGTAAGTGTAGGGAATTTCATTTATGTGGAGAGAATGTAAAGACTGGGATGGTTTTCTTTAGAGAAGTGAAGATTAAAAAAAAAAATTAGTTGCTCAATTATGAGAATTGGAGGCTTGCATTTATTGGCCCATTCATGACCTTGGCTATCTTTCAATGAATTACAACTAATGGACTGCTTTTTGAAAGGCTGAAATGCCCTTTTTGATATGATGGGGTAAATTGTCACCTTTGTCATTTTTTTGGGTTATTAACGGAAAACGGAACTAAGATGAAGCACTGTGGTCTGAGATTTCTCCCTTTATCCTAGAGATTTGATAGAGTACTTAAGATTCTGAAAGGCTTGGCAGCATTGAAATCGATAACACACGATGGGAATGAAAAGAAAGATAAAATTAAATGTAGGAAAGTTAGAACAGAGCGCATGAAAATGGATTGGGGCAACGGAACTTGAAACCAAAGCATTTGATAGCCTTGGAATTCAGGTTGTCAAAGGAAGGATTAAAATGTCACAATAAAAGTGTGTTGTGATAGAACAGTTGGGTGATGTTGCATTTACGGCTCAGAGGATAATTAGCAACAGTAGCTTGGGGCCAAATAACTTGTTTCTGTGTTGGAAATACTTTGAAAATATCTGGATCTTATGTTTGTTATGTAACTGAGAAACTAGGGAAGGATTTGTTTCTTCAAATCTGGAAGTGATTGACTTTAGTCAAAACACCAGGCCACAGAAAATCTAGATGTATCAATGGAACCCAGTAGAATCTAATTATTCTCATAGCAGGTATTTGTAAAAACTGGAAAGATGCCAAAATGCATTAAAAAAAATAAATAAAATAAAATAAAAAAAAATTGGTTTGATTAACAAAAAGAAATGATCGCTCAATAATGTTGTCTTTGTCGTTCTTTGCAACATATTGGCATGGCGCAACTCTTCCCTCACCGCCATTTCTTTCTTTGGTATGCCAATGCACAGCACTTGCGTAGAGCCAGCGAAGATCAGCTTGGAGAAAATAATGAAATGTTGCATAATCACTATGAACAGTCAACAGATATAAATGTAATTATATATTTGCCTGTATAGCTCTGGGTGTACTTATATAGCATGGTTTTTTTGTGTATATGCATTATCATTTTTAACAATAATGTGTGTGTGTGTGTGTGTGTGGATAGAAGTGATGTGAGAGTTCTTAATATGAATAACTGATATCTAGCAAATGAGCAATATATTTTTTAACACAATTAACTTTCAAAGAGAAAGTTGCTTGGAGTAATAAGAAGCTTGTAAGAAACAGTTTGTCGTTATAACTAAATGCTGTACACTTAAGTCAACAAACTATTTAATTAGTGGAAGGATATTACATGGTTTTCCAAGTTTATGCAGGGTATTTTTCACTTTTAAAAATCATTGTCAGCACCATCAGACAATGTATTTTTGGTAGTATTTTACTTTCAGGAGCACATTGTGAAGATTCATACCATCAGTTGCTACATTAATTTTTCAACCTTATGTTTTATGTAAATAAAAATACATAATCCGACAATGGTGTTATTAGTTATGCCATTAACTTGTAGCCCATGACAATTAATAACAGTTTTGGCTGATTTAATGCTAAATGTCAATTCCGGTAGAATTTGTTTTTCTTTTCTTATAAAACTGGTTTGTATCTTGGAGGGAGAAAACAAATACACTGGAGAACTCGGCATTCAACTTTCACATTGTGCAGACATCAAACAATGTGATGTTCTATCAAAATAGATAAACAGTCAATAGAACTTATAGCAGAAGATGACAGGCTTAGGTTTTTCCTTCTTTCTTAGATCACAGGAAGAAACAACATTGTGCTAATCTCTCTCTTGCCTGTCTTGCATTCACGCATGTCCAGTTTCATCATTCTTTAAAACTTTCTCCTTTGTGCAGTTCATTGAATATTATTTCAGTACTGATGACTCCCACTCATGTCTCCTCTCCACCGATGCTAACAAGTGTGTATGCCCTTTGTTTTAATTTACAGCATCCGTAAACTTTCACCTTTTGTCAGAACCTCTAGAATTCGTGGATTTTGTGAAGAAAAATGTATTTGCTTTGTTTTCCTTCAAATATTGATGTTGCTGTGTGCAGGAAAACATTGGTGAGAACAAAACTGCAAAGGATGAGGAGCCTCCTCACCAAATGGTTGATCTAGAAGATGCTGAGGGAGAATCTCGCAAACCTGTAAACATTCCTCTTATTATTTTTGTGCCTTAACCACCAGTTTAATTACTAACTCAAGTCAAATTTAATTTAATTTGACATTGATCAAGAAATTACATGTCTAATAATCACTTAATAACCTTCTCATATTCATCTTCATTGCTAACTACCTAATTGAATTAAGTTACTCCACACTGGGTTAGATGGGGGACATGATGAATGGAGAAAGTGGGAAACGGAATAATCCAGCATTTGGGTATATTCCTTCCCCAACCATGAAGGTGGCCAGTCTGTATCTAATTCATTACCACAGACTGCTGCGGAGGCCAAGTCAATGGATATTTTTAAGGCAGGGATCGGCAAATTCTTATCTATATGTTGTGTAGGTGTCAGGGTTATGGGGAGAAGGCAGCAGATTGGGGTTGAGAGGGATAAATAGATCAGCCACGATTGAATGATGGAGTAGACGATGGGCCGAATGGCCTTATTCAGCTCCTATAAGTTATGAACCTGCAAATAGCAGTATTTCTAGTAATTATGGTACATTTTTCCTCTGCAGTGGAAGGATTGTGAAAGTAGGGTGGTAATTCATACTTTTCAAGATAACTACCCTTTAAGCTTGTATCAACACAATTTACGTGGTTGGTTCGGTTAAGTTTTTACTTAAAGGTGGCTTAAGGGTGTTAATAGTGGGCTTTGATAACACTGAAACATTTTGAAATATCGAATTGAATTTTTAAAAAAAGGGAAGGTGGTTTAAGATTTTCGTCAAATACTGAACATTGCTTGGTATTGTCATAGACTTCTATTAGTTGCTAATAATCATCCCAGGTATGAATAACAGTGTCTCACTGGTCATGCATGCAGACGTGTTCTCTTGCATGAACTGGGGAGTATCCACTGGTTGGAGTCCAGAGTAGGCTGGGGAAAGGGAGCAGTTCCATGTACAAGGGGAAGTGTACATTTGCAAAATGTCTGCAAATGATATTTGATGCAAGGTCAACTGTCATTGAGCCTTTCATACATTTTTGTTCCTGTTAAATTGTGAGTGGATATGGGGAAATTGAGGTTTTAAATAACAGATCAATCATTGAGCAACAGTGCAGCCTTCTGGGACAAATGAGTCAGGTTCTGTTCCTATATAGCAAATGCTTTCATCTTGTGCACTCTGCAGAGGGTGTTTATTGAGTCTTAGCCCCATTGTTCACACCCCCCCTCCACCAACCCTCATTGCATTGTATGCCAGAATTATATTGATTTGTTTATCTACATGCAAACTAATGATTACAGGAATATAATGAAAATACAATGGATTTGGTGTAGACACAAAATGCTGGCGTAACTCAGCGGGTGAGGCAGTATCTATGGAGAGAAGGAATTGGCGACGTTTCGGGTTGAGACCCTTCTTCAGACTGATGTCAGGGGAGGGGGCGGGACAAAAAAGAATGTAGGCGGAGACAGTAAGACTAGTGGGAGAATTGGGAAGGGGGAGGGGATGGAGAGAGAAACGTTAACTTCTCTAACTTCAGGCAGCCCTTGCTTTCTTGCTCCTCCCCCTTCCCAGTTCTTCCACTAATCTTACTGTCTCCGCCTACATTATTTCCTTGTCCCGCCCCCTCCCCTGACAGCAGTCTAAATAAGGGTCTCGACCCGAAACGTCGGCAATTCCTTCTCTCCATAGATGCTACCTCACCCGCTGAGTTTCCCCAGCATTTTGTGTCTACCTTCGATTTACCAGCATCTGCAGTTCTTTCTTAAACATGGAATTGGTGTAAATGGATAGTCTGTAAATTATTCTGAAGAAGTTCCCGACACTAAACGTCACCTATCCTTTTTTCTCCCGAGTTCCTGTCTGACCCGCTGAGCTACTCCAGCACCTTGTCTATCTTTGGTGTAAATTGGTACCTGATGGTATGGAATTGGTTTATTGCTCATATGTTCATAAGTTCTAGTAGTGGAATAATGCCATTCAGCCCATCAAGTCTACTGTGCCATCAATCATGGCTGATCTATCTTTCCCTCTCATGCCCATTCTCCTACCTTCACCCCCATAACCCCTGGCACCCTTACTAATCAAGAATCTGTCAATCTCTGTCTTAATAATATCCATTGGCCTGGCCTGTACAACAGTCTGTGGCAATGAATTCCACAGAATCACCACCCTCTGACTAAAGAAACTCCTTCTCGTGATGTTGCAGCTACATAGTTGGTTGGCATGAACTCGGACCAAAGGATGTGTTTCAGTACTTTGTGAATCAAGACTTTCCAATCAGAGTTGCTGATGTCAATATTAAATTATCGTTGCAGTTTGAAGGTTTTTGCTGCATTAAGATATATCGTTTGCTTTGTCAGATTTTGTAAAGTGCTTTTACAATCTGAGGTCTCTGCCATTTTAATCATGAGCAACACTAAGCACAATCTAACATGTTGATCTCGATTGTATCTCATATTCATCTCAACTAATCATATGCACTTCTAACCTTTTGATACATTTTGGAAACACGTGTTATTGAGGTTGTATTAAAAATAAATGCCTTCCATTTTAATTTATCCTTTCCAATTTCTTCCACTAAGGAGTCTCCTCCTGATGGTGAACCTGTGGAAAAAGAGGTATCTAGTCTATATTGCATGTTCTACAGTAGCAATGCAATGACAGCAAATATGTGATGATCATTGTCTGCAACTTTCCAGGGAAGAGTTAAAAAAGGAATTGGTTATGGGAGTGCTAGGACCAGTGACCATAAAGGTTTCATGGCTTTAAAGGTGGCAGGAGCAGGAGCATATCAGGAGCATTGATATGTGGAGCAGTCCCAAAGAAACAAGGCGATGGGGAAGCAGGAAGCACAGATGGCAATGATTGGAGGACTGAAGGAGTTTGGAGATTAAAACGTAGCTTGATCGGAAGATGACAAAAATCCAATTTATTTTCCCCAAGTCAGAATTTTACTTGCTAGGCAGTGCAAACAGCTCAAGATGAAAGATACCCGCTGCTGGCCAGAATGGACATAGTTCCTGTAAAGGGAAGATGAGAGAGCCATGAGGTAGGAGCTTGGAAGGCTCGTGGATTTAGCATCAAACACATAGGTCAGATCATCGGAGAAATGGGATGGTGGTGAAATTATTTTAATATTGAGGAGTAGGATGTGGCATTTTAAACATCAGTTGGAAAATTTCATTCATTCAGCAGTATTATCACAAGCAAATTGGCAGAATGCAGGTACTGGCATATCAAACTCTTTTTTTTTTTTCAAGTACTACTTCAAGAAGGCAGCCATTTTTTGGACAGGTGTGTGGTTGTGTGTGTGTGGACAGGGTTGGAATCTGTCAAGAGTTTTAGAAAGAAAAAGTAAAAAAAGGAATTGATAGCTGGGAGAGGTGACCATCCATTTTAGGTTTTATGGCTTTAAAGGTGGCAGAATACTTGTTTATTAACTTTAGCACTTTAGGAAATGGATCTTTTAACAGGATCACCCATAGCCTTCTGATTAAATCAGCTAGTTATCCCATTCCCAAAGAAAACAACTTTAGGTTTTCCTTGTATGTAAAATGCTCGGTTTTGGGCAAGATCTATGCTCCACTCTAGTTATCATACCTTCTTTATCTAGTGGGGTGACCAAAACAGTACGCGGTGCTGTAACTGGGTCCTAACTAGTTTTATACTGTTCTGGTATTATTTCCCTGCTATTGTATTCAGTCACATGGCTATATCTAAAACTTGTATATGTGTCCTTAACTGTTCTGCAAGCTCGGGTCATTTGTAGATATGCGTCTCTACACCTCTCGGTATCTTGCAGCTTATTGAGTTAACTTGCTTTGTTTAGAATTGCATTCCATAGTTTGACCAATTCGCCACAAGAAATATTTGCACAACACTTTGCATGGGATGGGTTATATTAGCAGCTTGTGCATGTGATCAGTGACAAGCGATGATGCTGTCATTTACTATTTGATTCATTGGAGGGGATGAAGGGGGTGCGAGTTTGTGTGCATCTCCCCTTTCCTCCAGCTTCCCTGACTATCCCCTGATTTTACACCACGAAGACAGCAGAGCACCTTCGGACACAGGTTAGGTTATTTTAGTTTTGTGGACCATATAACCATATAACAATTACAGCACGGAAACAGGCCATCTCGGCCCTACAAGTCCGTGCCGAACAACTTTCTTCCCTTAGTCCCACCTGCCTGCACTCATACCATAACCCTCCATTCCCTTCTCATCCATATGCCTATCCAATTTATTTTTAAATGATACCAACGAACCTGCCACCACCACTTCCACTGGAAGCTCATTCCACACCGCTACCACTCTCTGAGTAAAGAAATTCCCCCTCGTGTTACCCCTAACTTCTGTCCCTTAATTCTGAAGTCATGTCCTCTTGTTTGAATCTTCCCTATTCTCAAAGGGAAAAGCTTGTCCACATCAACTCTGTCTATCCCTCTCATAATTTTAAAGACCTCTATCAAGTCCCCCCTTAACCTTCTGCGCTCCAGAGAATAAAGACCTAACTTATTCAACCTATCTCTGACCATTTACATTTTTGCTATGGTTCAGTTGATTAAAGGAAATGTAATGGGGAAGAACTTGCAATAAAAAAAAAACATTTACTGGGATTGAAATTGGGGAAACTTTTTCTTTTTGTTCCTCATCTATAATTTATTTAACTTAGATTGCACTGTTTCCCGTTTCACACACTGGAATTACCATGGTAGAAACAAGGAACTGCAGATGCTGGTTTATACCAAAGATAAGCACAAAGTGCTGGAGTAACTTAACGTGTCAGACAGCATCCCTGGTGAAAAAGGATGGGCGACAGTTTGTGTCGGGACCCTTCATCATACTGTCAGAAGAAGGATCCTGACCCGAAACATCGTTCATTTTATTTTCTCCCGGGATGCTGCATTACTCCAACGCTTTGTGCCAGTCTTGTGAATTACCAAGGTCTCTTCCTCTTGCTTCTCTCTCCTCCACCTCTGTTCATTAACTCTTCTCCAATGCCAACTTAAATGTTAGAGTGTCTTGAATGAATCTGACTTTTTAAAGAATATACTATGAACATAGAAAATCCTTCTAGGTGACAAGTGGTAGGTAAGAAGTACATGGTAGAGTGAAATTTGCCTTTTTCATGATACAGCTCTTTCACAGCTGTATACTTACATTCTATCTTCCCTGGTTTTGTTTCTAACTTGATTATATCAATTTTACTAGGACAAGGAGGAAGAGGAGCCAGTTACAGAGGTTCGATCATTAGATTCTGAGTCCTGAGAAACCATTTTATCATCAAAATTAACACATCCACATCCACTGTAACAATTTTCATTTTCAAGCATGCCTTATTCGTGAGTTTCATCGAGTGCATCTCGAGTGCAAATGCCTTGGAGTTCTTCTCATTACATCTACACATCTTTAAAAAATTGCCTTCTCCATCATAACTAACCAAAACATTTCACCTTATTAATTGCTAATAATTCAAATATTATTCCTATTATCATTTCTTCCTTCAGGATGAAGAAGAACACCCTGTAACTGAGGTAGATCTGTTACATGCTTCATCCGTTTTTTGTCATCTCATCAATCATTCTTGTGCTGTTCCCATTCCATTGTAATATTTCAGTTGTAATCTGTCATTTTTTGAATCGGGGATAGGATGATTCCAGGAAATGTTGCCATGCAATTCGGTTTCAATTTGGGATTTTCATCCAGAGTACAAGTTCTTCAGTTCCAAACACATTGAGCTAGGGTCAGTCTGGAGTGCTTATCTGAGGTGTTGATGTCATATGATGCAGTATCAGTGCAAGCACAATATTCAATACATTGTAGGGGGTAGGGTGTTGACATGGATAGAACATTGGTTGGCAGACCGGAAGCAAAGAGTAGGAGTGAACAGGTCCTTTTCAGAATGGCAGGCAGTGGCGAATGGAGTGCCGCAAGGCTCGGTGTTGGGGCCGCAACTGTTTACCATATATATTAATGATTTGGAAGAGGGAATTAGGAGCGACACTAGCAAGTGTACGGATGACACAAAGCTGGATGGCAGTGTGAACTGTGAAGGGGATGTTAGGAGGTTGCAGGGTGACCTGGACAGGTTGAGTGAGTGGGCAGATGCGTGGCAGATACAGTATAATATAGATAAATGTGAGGTTATCCACTTTGGCGGCAAAAACAAGGGGGCAGATTATTATCTCAATGGGGTTAGGTTAGGTAAGGGGGAGGTACAGCGAGACCTGGGCATCCTTGTACACCGGTCACTGAAAGTTGGCGTGCAGGTACAGCAGGCAGTGAAGAAAGCTAATGGAATGTTGGCCTTCATAACAAGAGGATTTCAGTATAGGAGTAAAGAGGTTCTTCTGCAGCTGTATAGGGCTCTGGTGAGACCACATCTGGAGTATTGTGTACAGTTTTGGTCTCCTAATTTGAGGAAGGACATCCTTGTGATTGAGGCAGTGCAGCATAGGTTCACGAGATTGATCCCTGGGATGGCGGGACTATCATATGAGGAAAGATTTAAAAGACTAGGCTTGTATTCACTGGAGTTTAGAAGGATGAGGGGAAGGATCTTATAGAAACATATAAAATTATAAAATAACTGAACTAGCTAGATGCAGGAAAAATGTTCCCAATGTTGGGCGAGTCCAGAACCAGGGGCCACAGTCTTAGAATAAAGGGGAGGTCATTTAAGACTGAGGTGAGAAAAAACTTTTTCACCCAGAGAGTTGTGAATTTATGGAATTCCCTGCCACAGAGGGCAGTGGAGGTCAAATCGCTGGATGGATTTAAGAGAGAGTTGGATAGAGCTCTAGGGGCTAGTGGAGTCAAGGGATATGGGGAGAAGGCAGGCACGGGTTATTGATAGGGGACGATCTGCCATGATCACAATGAATGGTGGTGCTGGCTCGAAGGGCCGAATGTCCTCCTCCTGCACCTATTTTCTATGTTTGTAATAAATGCCTCTGGGTTAGATACAGGGAAAGCAAAAATCATGTAATCTGACTCGGGTAAGGTTTGGACCTACTCTGGTGGTTGGCCTGAGTTTTCATTTGATTCCAAGCTTCTACAGTACTCCCCACAGAGAACTTGTTCTTTTGACTAAAAAGTGGACATCCTTTTGGTGTGTTTAGTTTATTTATTGTCACGTGCACCGAGGTATAGTGACAAGCTTCTGTTGCGTGCGAACCAGTCAGCGGAAAGACAATACATGATCACAATTGAGCCGTCCGAGGGTCTCCAATGAGGTAGATAGTAGTTCAGGACTATCTGAACTGTGGGTCCATGAGGTGGCGGAGGGAGATGGGTGGGGCGAATGGGATGGAAAAGATTGGAGTCGTTGTTTAAGATATCACACTGCTCCACAACATGGTTTCAGTTTCCAAGTTTTCCATCCTTCATTTATTCTTTTAATATGTAATTTCATCCATCACTTTCTCATTATGGTATTATTTATTTATTCCATATTTATGTTATGGCCTATTTTTGCTTTTCTTAAGTTTTGTCTATTTTTCTCTCCCTCTCTCTTTCTCTCTCACACACTCATTACTTCCCACTCCCTCCTTCATACATCATTTTAGGACGAGGAAGATGAAGAACCAGTGACTGAGGTAGTTTTATGCAAGTCTCTGAACTCAAGCTTAACAATGACTGATGTTTAATGTATTTAATTTACTTGGGTGCTGTATAGGTATGCGACTTAATTTGTACACCTTTGCGAAGGACAGTGAATAATGATGTGCAAGCAGAAATTCCAATAACAGAAAGTTTTAGCATAGAGCGTAGGTTGAAAGATCCTTCAATTCCTTTCAATTTTAGAACACATTTTAAATATCTCAGGATAAGGCATTGTCATGATTTTGATTTTTTTAATTACTTTTTGAAAGGAAAATGGTATAAATTTTCTGCCAGACACTTGAGATATGACATGAATTATGTTGATGACCATGTTTTCTCTTAGTTACTGTTTGGGTCCCAGGAAATGTAGTCACTTATTTTCTCTTGTTTCTCAATCAGGATGAGGAGGAAGTGGATGAATCTTAAAAAAATATTTTTCCTTTTATGTGATTTCATCTGCAAGGGTTTAAGGTAACAAGAAATGTAAAACTTCGGACTAAAAATACAAAACAGTTGACATGCCTGTTGACGTTGCTGCTGTGGGCCTGAAACATAACTAGCTTCAGTGAGTGGTGTATCTCTAACATAGCTAGGCATCTGACCATGTATTTTAAGCTTTGAAGTTGACTAATCGCTAAAGCATTCTGCCTTTCTAAAATTCCAAATGCATTTAAAAGCTGTATTATAGATTAACTATTTACAGTAAGTTGCATCACATCACTGGATCACCTCTACCAGAATAAGGCATTGGGATCTAATTCATGCACGTCTGGCTGACTGTGTTTCTCACCAAATACGACTTTGATATTTATGGCATCTCTCTTTTAAAAAAAAACCAAAACACATTTATGTTGATTCTTTTACTTTAATACACTTGCGGAGCATATCATTTATCTTCTCAACCCAATGAATTTCCTGCCCTTGCCTGTAGCGACACTAATTTTCCTTTCCAAATGTTCGGTGTGTTAACTTGAGGTTTCGTGTAACGGTAAATAAACTTAACTCATTCACTTAATAATTTTCCTAAAGATTGTGTGGTGAAATGACTTGAATGTAGCTCATGGCTTTGTCCTTTCGGTTATAGTAAAACGCTGCTATTTATTATTTTCCAGAAACTGCATGTGATTATCTTTGACTGCGCAATGTTAATGTTTCTTTCTGCAGTTGAATTTTAAATTGTGATACACTGTTGATGTAATATTGTGACATTTGTGTGGAATGCAAAATCCTATGGAATGTTTTACATATTTGATACTGCATTAATTGATGCTTTAAGGCTGGAGAAATGTAGTTGATGTGTGGTAATATATGCTGGTACTCTTATAATAAATTGTACTTTGTGTGGGATATCCATTCGGAGAATGTTCCTCGCTTTTCTCATACCAGATCCAAAAACTAAGTTAATCATGTTAGATAAAGCAATCCAAAGAGATTTGGTCAGCAACTCTCAATTATTCTGTATGTTAGCTTTGAATCTCATTTTATTTCTGGGAGAATGTACAAAAATTATTTGAAGGAACTGGTGCGGAGTAAGTGGTTTCAGAACGCAGCTATTTTGGTTTCTGTACCCCAGTTTTGTTCCGTTTAATTCAACTTCTATTTTTCTTTTGTTTCTTGTTTTTTAGGAAGCAGAGGCCCTTGCAGAACGAGTGTAGGGACTTGACCCAGGAACATTGGACCACCCATGGTGATCTCAGAAAACATGTTGGCACTGCCCCCCAAAACATTTCTTCAATTGAAAGCATGGATTTCTACAGAGGCGTAGCCTTCAAACCTCCACCCCCTTTTGCAAATATTGAGCCGCAGCCAATCTTTCCCTTCCATTTTGTAGATGATTTGGATTCAATGGACTTTGCAGAAGCAAAACTTTTTTTTTTTTTGGAAGTTAATGTGAGCAGTCCCATTTCTAGGGCATGATTAAACTCTGCTTTTTATTCTGAAAATTTCCTCCTTGGGGATGCCAGTTAGAGCCTTAACTCAAAGCTTGCCTTCAAAGAGGAACTGCCAATTGCTGCAAAACTGTTTTTGTCATCTTAATTATGCCAGGTTGCCTATTTTCCTCTTTTTTTGCCAGTGTTCCTTTCGCTGAAATCAATTGCTGTGAATGATGGAAAGAGTAATTACTGATAAATGATGCAATTAATTTTTTTTTATAAAATCACTCTTTCATGATTTATTTTAGTGTTTCATTAAACAGGGGAAAGGTTTCATCACAGTGGAAATGATGCTGGTTTAGCAAGGAAAGACAAAACTCGGCAGGTCAGGCAACATCATTTGAGAGCAGCAAGATTCACAGATGAGGTACATTGAGGGAGGGTCCCACAGAACCCCCGTTGGCGAGGGGAGGAAAACTTCTTCAAAGTTCTGAAACTTATTCAAAATCTGAAGAAGGGTTCCGATCCAAAAAAGTCACCGATGCATGTCCTCCTGGGATGCTGCCTGACCCACTGAGTTACTCCAGCACTTTGTGTCTTTCAAAGGTTTATTCATGTCATTCTCTGGCAAGGTTTGATCTTGGGATTTATTTATATTCATCCGAAATGTGGCTCGAGTTACTTCCATTTCTAAAGAACAAGTTTGTCTTGTTGTGACATATCTGCCAATATTAGTCCTCCATTCACATTTTGTACAGCTGCACATTTTCCAATTTCATATTGGGATTGGGGAAGTACTTCAATTACGTTAAATGAACCCCAATATGAAAACACTCCTGAAATAAACAGCGCCAGTTTTCCTGTTTCCATTATTTTTTAATTTTAATAGATTAAAGTTGTTTTCTTAATGCAAGTTTATTGGCCTTTCCTGATACAGCAGATTGGGAATTCTGGACTATGGACTTCTCTGTGACATTGATTGAACTTATTTTCTCATTTTCTTGCACTGCTTCTCGCTTAGTCCATCAAGGAAATGTTCTCGTCAGCATTTCCACCAGTCCCATTCCCTCAGCCTTCTTCCTTGTAAAGTATTCTCTCTTACACTCATTAACTCCCTACTGCCGTAATTTCTGCATTTGATTTCTTTCCCAGCTGCTAGAATAATATCCGTCACAGCAGTTTAAGGCATAATGCTGAGAGAAGCACAGTGACAATGTTCACAACACACAGTACTGTACAAGAACTCGGCAGGTCAGCCAGCATCTGTGGAGGGAAAGGATAAGCATCGAGGTTCCAGCTAATGCAGTTTTTTGAATCTACAGTTACATGATGTTACAGGATCAGCAGCCTAGATATTGACAGGATATTGTTTGAATCTCACAACTCAGGACACTGCTTCTAACTGTTCTGAAATCTCAATTCTCTGAATTCAAGAGGACTGTTGTGTAATGCAATTGTTGAGATCGTCTCAACTCAAATGCTGTCACCAGAAATTTAAAAATAATAAGTCTAACAATTTTAATGTTGACTGTTACACTAAAGGACCAATGTGATATCAATAAGACAGCAGGAATGAACTACAGTGTGCAGCATAGACCCATCATTACAGATGTCCACAGCATCATTTTGATGTAAATGTGTTGAAGGTTTAGAGCTGCGTTTCTTTCTCTCTCAATTTTAGGAAGTCGTAAATTTCGTCATTCTCCACAGCTTCGTAAAATTGATTGTAATCCTGCAAAACAAAAAGCAGCAGTGAATTTAAAATTGTATTAATTTGCACATGCTGAAATATATCCTTAAAAATGTGGTCAAATAAATCTAATTACACTGCTTGTCAAAATTAGGCAATGTGCTAGGAGTTAGTGGTCGACTTTTGGAGCAGAGGAATACCCCTGTCTCCATCAATGGTGTGGATGTGCAGTTTACCAAGGAGTACAAATACTGTACCTTGGAGTGTGCCTGGACAGTAAACTGGACTGGTCCAGGAATTCCGAGGCCCTGTACAAGAAGGGACAGAGCCGGCTGTACTTTTTGAGAGGGCTTCGCTTCTTCAACATCTGCAGTAAGGTGCTGCAGATGTTCTACCAATTGGTGATAGCCAACGCCATCGTCTTTGCTGCCGTGTGTTGGGGCAACAGGGCGAAGGCAGCGGGCGGCAACAGGCTTAACAAACTAATCAGGAAGACTAGCTCCCTCCTGGGGGTGGAGTTGGATTCATGGGAGGTGGTCTTGGAGGGGGGGGGGGTCCTCAAACTGTGGAGCATCTTAGACAATACAGCTCACCCCCTCCATGACACACACTGGTCAACCTGAGGAGTACCTTCAGCAACAAACTGGTTCCACCAAGATGCAGTGCAGAATGCCTCGTGTGATCCTTCTTTCCTGTGGCTATCAAACTGTACAACTCCCACTTCTGTCGAGGGGTGGACTGACTCCCCTCTAAACCCCCCCCCCCCCCCCCCTCCCCACCTCACAATCTTTGCACATCCCCAATCCTTTCCACTCGTCGCTTTAATTTCTAGTGTTTTATGACTGTTGGCAGATTAATTTCCCTCCGGGGTTAAATAAAGCTGTAGTGTGAGGAGGGGATGAGTTGTGCTGTATGTTGTAGTGCCGAGTGATGCAGGCTACTAAAACTTGGTCAAGCATCTTTTCATCGGCCCATGCAAAACAAAGTCTGGGCTTGACAATGCAGACCTCCAAAGGTCTCTATAACTGAGGGACATCGTTGCATGACCCAAGGTGGAACACCCACTGCTCATGTCCATCAGTACTTCCAGTTGCAACATTGCTTCATCAACAGCTGTGGCACAGTGGCGCAGCAGTTGTGTTGTTGCCTTACAACACCAGAGACCCAGGTTAGATCCTGACTATGGATGCTGTCTGTATGGAGTTTGCACGTTCCCTATGACTGCGTGGGTTTTCTTCGGGTGCCCGGGTTTCCTCCCACATTCCAAAGACGTGCAGGTTTGCAGGTAAATTATCCGCAGTGTGGAGGATAGAACTAGTGATCGATGGGCGAAGGAGCGTGTTTCCATGTTGTATCTCTAAACTAAACTGAACTCCTTACTCAGCGTAGACAAAAAAGCTGGAGAAACTCAGCGGGTGAGGCAGCATCTATGGAGCGAAGGAATAGGCGACGTTTCAGGTCGCGACCCGAAATATCGCCTATTCCTTCGCTCCATAGATGCTACCTTACTCGCTGAGTTTCTCCAGCTTTTTTGTCTACCCATACTTTAGTTCTATGTTAGATAGATAGATAGCCTTTATTGTCATTCAGACCGAAGTCTGAACGAAATTGCAGCAGTCATACATATAATACAATAAAAACAACAATAAACACATATTAACATCCACCACAGTGAGTCCACCCATCATCTCCTCACTGTGATGGAGGCAAAAGTCTTAGGTCTGCAGTCTCTTCCCTCCTTTTCTCCCTCTGCGCTGAGGCGATAACCCCCGGGCGATGTTATAAATCAGTCCCGCGGCTCAAACACCGCGGCCCGGGGGTGGTTGAAGCTGCCGCCCACCAGTCCTGCAGACGCAGCCGCTGGCCCGCGGCCGAACCCCGGACTCAGGCCACCACCGCCAGAACACTGTCCCAGCCGCCCTCACGTGAGTACCGCACCGTCTTCAGCCTCGGGCTGGGCCGCCCCAACATGGGCGCCGAACCTCCCCCGGACCGGGCCGCCCCGACATGGGCGTCGCTTCTTCCCAGCTCTAGACCCAGTTTTGCATCTTACATATTAGAAGCAATTTACAAAAGCCAGTTAACCTACAAACCTGCACGTCTTTGCAATGTGGGGAGCGCCCGGAGAAAACCCACATGGTCACAGACAACTTTTCTTTGTAATTCAATAAAATAGTCTGCACCCATTTGAGAGAGCAACAGGGCTTCTATAAAAGAGGAATTAATGATCTCTTACCCCGCAGTAATTGTTGCCATTGAATATCTGTGGTGGAAGCGCATCTGGGTCACCTGCCCTACTTCTCATTTCCTCCAGCAGTGCCTCGCTGACTGAGATATCTATCGGCTTGTAATTTATTCCCTTTATTTCCAGCACCCTTTCCACTTCTGACTGTTGAGACCTTAACTGGGGTTCGAAAATAATGCGTAAATAACTGAAACGGAAATCCATTTGGCGTATCTGCCATCTGCAAATCTTGTGTAAAGTGTCTTTTACCAGAGCTTTTTTAAGAATACTGAATATATTTCAAAAGCAATATTTAAAATTCATTCCAGGTACCTGGCTTGCTTTGAATGGCAAAACTACATGAAATTGCATACCAGATATTTCCTCAACCAAGGTCAAGTTACTTTTCTGGGTTTTTGTTTGTAGTGTTAAAATGGGAATTTTTTTCAGTTCAACGTTTTCATGATGGTGTGATGTTGGCAAAGCCAGCAGATAGTTCCAATCTCTAATTGCCTTTGAGCCATCTTCCTGAACCACTGGAGTACATCTTGTGAAGATACTGCCACAATATCTTTGGGTAGGGAGTCTTTGTGATCATACTGAAGAGATTAAGATAAACCCCTAAGTTGGGAATTTATGTGACTTGGAAAGGTCCCTGCAAAGGCTCCAGCCTTAGTCCACCCATCTGCCAATCAAACCTCACCTGTGTTGACCTATTCTGAAGAAAGCTGGAGTAACTCAGTAGGCCAGGCAGCATCTCTGGAGAAAAGGAATAGGTGATGTTTCAGGTTGAGACCCATCTTCAGACTAAAGAAGGTTCTTGACCCAAAACGTCACCTATTTTGTGTCCAGCATTTTGTGTCTATCTCCATCCTATCACTTGCCACGCTTTGTTCCACCTGCACTCTTTTCCAGCTGTCTCCCCCTCCCCCTCCCCCACTACAATCAGTTAGAAGGAGAATACATGAAATATTACCTATTCATTCCCTCCACAGATGCTGCCTTTGATTTAAACCAGCATCTGCATTTCTTTCTTACCCATAGTATATCTAATCTATTTGGATAGCATGCCACTACCTGCAACCACCTGCAACCTCCGGGAACCGCACAGAAACCTTGGGTGGGGCGCGAAGTCTCCAGAGTTTTCCGTTCAGGTTTCCTAAGTGGGACAGGGGCATTACTTTCTGCGCCTTGGACCCCAAGAAAGGTCCTGACCTGAAACATTACCCATCCTTTTTCTCTAGAGATGCTGCCTGACCCGTTGAATTACTCCAGCACTCTGTGCCATTCACCTGCACTCAGCGTGTGCATTATATTGGAGTCCGGCCATCATCTTTCCAGAATGGGCAGAATTACAGGGCATCTCCTGCCAATACTATGCAGCCCCATTTATCTGTCTGAAAGATTATTTTTTTTTTTTTTTTTTTTTTTGTTTTGTTTATTTTATTAGAAGTTAATACATCACAAAACAGCATAGTTGGCACCTAATTTTAGGTGCCAACTATGTAATACCGTAATCCATTCTATGTACAAGGAAACCTCTGGAGACTTTGCGCCCCACCCAAGGTTTCCCGGAGGTTTTTGTCAGTCTACCCTACCTGCTTCCCTACCTGCAACTTTGCAACCACCTCTCCGGGAACCGCAACAGAACCTGGGTGCTGAAAGATTTTTATAAGATGTTAGGGGATCTGGCCATATGTTTGCAAAGTGGGTAGTTTCTGAGGAAGCTCTAAACTTCATTAAAAGTAGGTATGTCAGCTGTTGACAGATATATAGTTTAAAAAAAAGGTTGCAAGGATTAAGTCTTCTTGTTAATGCATATAGTTCTAACTATCATGTTGCTGTCTCGAGAGTGTCTGTGGAACAAAATCTGCTAGGGATAAAGTCTGGGCCAAGCTCTGGCTAAATCAGAATGCATTAAAACCAGTCAGCACATACCATATAAATAACCATATAACAATTACAGTACGGAAACAGGCCATCTCGGCCCTACAAGTCCATGCCGAACAAATTTTTTTCCCCTTAGTCCCACCTGCCTGCACTCGTACCATAACCCTCCATTCCCTTCTCATCCATATGCCTATCCAATTTACCTTTTTATCCCGTGTTTAAAATGGTGAATCACAATACCCCAAGGAAGAATATTCCAATTTTTAAATAGAACATGGGATATATAGTTTGTAAAACAGCAATGCTTGTAAATTAAAGATGTTTTCGTTCAAATACTACTGTTCCAAGATGCTTATAGAGCAAACAAATATCTTAGAAACAGATTCAAAATACAGAAATGTTTTATTGGGTATAAATATTGTGATTTCTTACTCAAATAATTAAAAAATTGTTTCCACCCAATCCCATCACATATCATATCAGTATCAATGAGTCCTAGTCACACAACATGGAAACTAGCCCTTTGCAAATCAAAATGTCCCTCTCGCTAGTCCCATTTGCCAGTTTAATTTGTATCCTCTAAATCTTTCTTATCCAGTTGCCTGTCCAAATGCATTTTGTCAACCACTTCCTCTGTCCCATGTGTGTACTACCCTCTGTGTGGAAAAGGTTGCCTCTCAGGACTGGCATCCCCCTCGCACCCCACATATCCCCCCCATTCTTCATCTCTGATAATTGAGCCTGATATGGCTCAATTATCAGGCCACTGGAGGAATATTTTTGTTAAAATTTCCAAATTTGAGGTCAATCAGTTTAATGCTAGTGGTGGTAGGGTATGATACTTCTTCTTCTTGCGAATGAAACAGAAACCAAGGAATAGTTGGATCTCAAGCAGGCTGTTGAGCAGCCAGGTTGTTGTCTCTGCGTCAATGAAGTTGTGCAGCAACAGAGCTGCTGCCTCACAGCACCAGAGACCCAGGTTTGATCCTGGCTACGGAGTTTGTACGTTCTCCCGGTGACTGCGTGGGTTTTCTCTGGGTGCTCTGGTTTCCTCCCACATTCCAATGACGTGCAGGTTTGTAGGTTAATTGTCTTCCTTAAATTGCCGTTATTGTGTGTAGGATGCGAAACTGGGGTAACCGAACCAGTGTACAGGTGCTCGATGATCTGCGTGGACTCGGTGGATGAAGAGCCTGTTTTCATTTTGTAATTCTAAACATGATTGAACAAAAATAATTGTCACTTTGAAAGATGTGTGGGTTCTTAAAGGAAGAGAGGAGCTAAAGGCAAATCATGTTTGTGGAAGTGGTGATGAAGTGGTAGCAGAGGGGGCAGATGTCATTGAGGTCAAAATCTATTTACTGAATTACCACCTAACAGAACTGAAGATCTTGGTTATGAAATTGACAGAGTAGGCTTGGTGAATATCTTGGTGAAAATGTGCCCCCATGGGTCAGTCTCGGAACTACTTATCTTATCGTGTGTATGGGCTTTAATATCAGTTTACTGAGTTTTGTGTCGTCTGCAAAATAGTAACACACTTTAGAAAGCACATGGCAGTTAAAGTTTAATGCAAGGAAGTTTTAATGATCCATTTGTGAGGTAGATCTAGGGATGGTAATATACATTAAATGATTTATTTTTAAATGCAAGATGAGACCTGGGAGTGTTGCTGGAAAAACTATTGTAGATGACAAGTGTATATAGCTGTCAAAATGATTTAAATAGCTATGAAGCAGTAGACAAGGAAGTGATGCCAAACCTTGGAAACGGAGGTTAGACAGTAATCATGATCATTTCTAGGCACCACAGATGCAGGGAAAGAGGCAAGGGGCATAAATGGATGTGAACAGTACAGGAATGGTTATGTAAATGCATACAACAATGAAACTAGTAATGTTCCACCTGCAGCAGCAAAGAAGTTCATAACAGCATTCAACACCTAGCCTAGTGAGGGATGATAGACTAAGTAAGGAGAAACCGTTTTCAGTTGAGGAAATGTTGACCATCAGTGAACAAGGATTTGTGGTAATTGGTAGAAGCTCTAGAGAGGGCACACACATGAAAGAAATCCTGCTGCTACCTGTTACCAAACTGGATAACAGAGCTTGAAAGGATGGTTTAGTTTAATTTTGAGATACAATGTGGAAATAGGCCAACATTTGTTTTTGCAGGACTCCCAAAAAGTTAATTTGCAAGTCGAATCGGTAGTCAGGAAGGCAAATTCAATGCTAGCATTTATATCAAATGGACTGGAATACAAAAACAGAGATGCGGTGCCGAGGCTCTATAAGGTGCTGGTCAGGCCACATTTCAGTTCAGTTCAGTTTTTATTTGTCATATGTAGGTTAACACAGGGTCAACGGCACAATTAAATGTGTTTGACAAGACAACGGGTCACCTCAGCAATGATATTACAAGGATAATATTAAGGTAATAAAAGATAAGATAAAAGATTAAATAATAAAATTTGGAGTACTGTGAGCATATTTGGGCCCCATATCTGATGATGGATGTGCTGGGTCTGGAGAGGGTTCAGAGGAGGTTTACAAGAATGATTCCAGGAATGAGTGGGTTAGCATATGATGAGCACTGGAGTTTAGGTTGCGGGGGGACCTCATTAAAACTTACAGAATAATGAAAGGCATCGATAGAGTGGATGTGGAAAGGATGTCTCCACTGGTGGGAGAGTCTAGGACCAGAAGCCTATAACTTGTGAACGCTGACCAGCAATGAGTCCGCACCGACCAACGATCCCTGCATCGTTTTTTACTGGCCAATTAACCTACAACCCTGTACATCTTCGGTGTGTGGGAGCAAACTGGTGCTCCTGGAGAGAACCCATGAGGAGAATGTACAAACTCCAAACAGTCAGCACCATACTCTTGGGGTCGAACCCGGGCCTCTGGCGCCGCAAGGCAGTAACTCTGCTGCTGCGCCACTGTGCTGCCCTGTAGTTTATTTATCACTCTCAAGTGTAGCAAGGTACAGCGAGAAGCGTTTGTTTATGTGCTCTCCAATCAAAGAAAAGGCCATACATGAACAAAAAGACTATGCATAGGGAAAGCTGGAGAAGGGTCTCGACCCAAAATGTCACCCATTCCTTCTATCCAGAGATGCTGCCTATCCCTCTGAGTTACTACAGCATTTTGAGTCTATCTTGTGGTTTAAACCAGCATCTGCAGTTCCTTCCTACACATCACTCCAGCATTTTGTGTCCACTTATACATAGAGAAAGAGCAGATAAATAGGATTAATAAGATAGCTCCCACAGGCACTATGGGTTCTGGTGGCTTCCTCTGTACTGCGTCGTGCCACGAGTCTCTGAATCTCTCTGGAGAGGCCAATCCCGCAGCCCTGGGTAAAACCAACCAACCTGTCACACGGTGAAATCAACAGGGCAGCAACATTTAGCGATGTCAGGTTTCCCATTCATCGAGAGATCCCAGAGGCGTGTTTGGTTTTAAATTCACTCAGATTCCATTCAGGTTTCCCCTCGTTGTTATAATTTTTTTGGGTAATTCCTTTCAAAAAATATCCTAGATAATATAAATCTCTCTATTCTGCTTATTTTCTAACTATCCAAACTGATCAAGATTGATTTCCATTGAGTAAAATTGAAGAACCTATGTAGTGGTAAGTAACTAGGGACCCACTAGCACCAAATATTTAATTCGATTTTATAAATGCTTGACGTGGTAAATGTTATCAATGCTCGCAATATTTCGAGAAAAATTGCCAGTAATCCTGTGGAAAGAAAAGTGGTCGGTCTTGCGACAAATGTCGCCCTCTAACCGAGATTTCGATTAATTACAGCGTGCTGCACTTACCACACTGGACGCTGAGACGCTGGAGATATACAGTTGGACCTCAGCAGACATGGCTCGCCTCACGCTGACTTGGAAATGCCCCGCTATTTATGAACCGGGAGCTCGCCTCTGTCCGTTAACCGTGTAATTGTCGGAATTGCAAGAGATTCTACCAACAGAATGTAAATGAAAGCCAGTGGGGATGCAAGGAACTGCAGATGCTGGAATCTTGAGCAAAATACAAATTGCTGGAGGAACTCTGATTTAAGTTTTGGTTTTATATTGTCGCATATCATAGGGTCATAGGTGATAGGAGCAGAGTAGGTCATTCATCCCCATCAAGTCTACTCCGCCATTCAATCATGGCTGATCCATCTCTCCCTCCTAACCCATTCTCCTGCCTTAACCCCATAACCCCTGACACCCGTACTAATGTACCGAGATACAGTGAATAACTTTGTTTTGCATGCTATCCAAATAGATTAGATATACTATGGGTAAGAAAGAAATGCAGATGCTGGTTTAAATCAAAGGTAGTGGCTAGTAGAGTCAAGGGATATGGGGAGAAGGCAGGCACGGGTTATTGATAGGGGACGATCAGCCATGATCACAATGAATGGCGGAGCTGGCTCGAAGGGCCGAATGGCCTCCTGCACCTATTTTCTATGTAGACACAAAATGCTGGAGTAACTCAGCGGGTGAGGCAGCATCCCTGGAGGGAAGGAATGGGCGACGTTTCGGGTCAAGACCCTTCTTCAGAATTAAAACCCAAGTTCAATAGATAGAGCAAAGGCGAAGATACAGAGTGAAAAATATAGTTGTCAGCATTGTAACATACCTATTCTATGGACCAAGTCCAATGTCCTCAATGGGGGGACTCTGCAGTTTCTTGGAGTGTGAAGAAGCATCCCGACCCTGAAACATCACCTATCCATGCCCTCCACAGGTGATGCCTGACCCGCTGGTAAACTCTGACGTTTCGTGTTTTGCTAAATGAAAGCCTAGCCGTGTTGGAGTCACAGTTACACAGTTACACATCAGGAAAACGGGCTCTTTGGCCCATCTCCTCCAGTGTTGCCATGGAAGTAATGGAAGGTAACATTCATGCTACCAAGTGCCAGTGAATGACTATCTCTAGAGGTTTACCTGGGGTCAATGAAAGAGCGTTCACGTCGCGGCCCTGTTTCCACCAATCTTTCCACCACCGAGCACAAGAATTGACAAGATAGACACCACTGTATGCAGCTCCGGCTGAACAACTTCTAATCTTGTGTGTGGACTCGATGAGGTTTCCTAAGGCTTAGATTTAGAAATGCTTTGATGTACCAAAGCACTCCTAAAACCAAGGCCTCCTCCCCCCCCCACCTTCAATATACCAGTTCGTCATTGATCAGAAACTCAACTAAGCCAGCTGCATATTTATAGTGGCTGAAAACACGTTAGATAGAGTCATACAGCGTGAAAACAGGCTCTTCGGCCCAACTTGCCCTCGCCGGCCAACATGTCCCATCCACACTGGTCCCACCTGCCTGTGTTTGGCCCATATCCCCCTAAACCTGTCCAATCCATGCACCTGTCTAATTGTTTCTTAAACGTTGCGACAGTCTCTGCCTTAAATTCCTCCTCTTGCAGTTTGTTTCATACACCCACCACCCTTTATGTGAAAATATTACCCTTCAGATTCCTATTAAATCTTTCCCCCTTAACCTCTGGTTCTTGATTCCCCAATTCTGGGCAAGAGACTCTGTGTGTCGATCCGATCTATTTCTCTCATCATTTTATACATCTTTATGTGATCACTCCGCCTTGTCCTTCGCTCCAAGGAATAGAGTCCCAGCCTGCTCAAACTCTCCCTGTAGCTCAGACCCTCGAGTCCTGGCAATATTCTCGTAAATCTTTTCTGTCCCCTTTCCAACTTGACATCATCTTTCCTGTGACATGTTGTCCAGAACTGAACACAATACTCTAAATATCACAGATATTTGATATTCCATACATTAATTATCAAACTTCCTCACTTATGGTGCGGGAAAGGTAATTAACGAAGATGGGTGGCATTAAGACGCCATCCTGAAGAACTCTTGTGGCAATAATACATTTTCTGACGGCATTATTGAAATCAGCATGAATTTTCAGTATATTGTTTTAAAACACAAAGAATGGTTAATCATGATTTAGAGCAGCAGATTAATACCTAATTCGAGAAAAAAAATACCAGTACTCCAACTGAAAAGTTCCCTGTACTGTGTACGTGAAATATTCTCTTCTGTATTCAATGGTTCACAATCTGATTTTCAATTAAGGTGGGAATGCATTACACCTGAATCTACAAAGTTCTGGAAGGATTAAATAGGTTTTACATTGTAGCATAGTTCCTCATGGAGCTTGAAAATTAGCTCATTTTTTTCGTGTTTCTTAACACTTCGGCTAAAAGTCAGTGCATTTTGATTAAAGCAGAAAGGTTGAGATGCCCTGCCCCTTGTTAGCTCCTCCACTGTCATTGATTGCTTCTCTGACCAGCCCGTGACCCCATGACATTCCATTGACTGGGGATGTCCGCACAGGTCAACTGCAATGGTGAACTTTTGCTGACTTTAATGTTCCTTCCAGGCTCAGACCTCCAGTTTCCCATAGGTCAATGCAAGACATGTCATCACTTTTTGTGCTTCTGCCATTGTGGGATCAGATATGCCATTACATCTTTGTGTATTTAGAGAAGGGTGACCAGTGATCAAATCTTCACTGACTGCGTTGAAAGTATTTAACACTTTCTGTTTACTTAGTGCAGGCTCCAATATTGACTTCTTCTCCTGTAATGGATTAAACTTCAATTAAGACTTCAGTGCCGAGTGATTGCACCAATAACTAATATTCACTCCTAACAGTGTGGCCGCAGGACAGCACAGTGGCGCAGCGGTAGAGTTGCTGCCTTACAGCTCCAGACATCTGGGTTCGATCCTGACTACAGAGGCTGTCTGTACGGAGTTTGCACATTCTCCCTGTGACCGCGTGGATTTTCTCCAAGTGCTCTGGTTTCCTCTCACATTTCAAAAGCGGCAGGTTTGTAGGTTAATTGGCTTCTGTAAATTATCCCTAAATTGTAGAAGAGAACTAGTGTATGGGTGATTGCTGGTCAGTGTGGACTCAGTGGGCCGACCAGCTTACTCTTAAAATATGCTGAATTCATTGATGTTCCAATGACTGCATCGAGATTAACAAGTCAACACAGACATTGGAAAGGTGGACCATGTTCTCAAGAGAGTAAAAAATTGGCTGTAGGTGCTTATTATTCAACAGGTATTATTGAACAACTGGGGTGGCACGGTGGTGCAGCGGTAGAGTTGATGCCTTACAGCGCCGGAGACCTGGGTTCGAACCTGACTACAGGTGCTGTCTGTACGGAGTTTGTACATTCTCCCCGTGAGTATTCTCCGGGTTCTCCAGTTTCTTCCCGCACTCCAAAAATGTACAGGTTTGACGGTTAATTGGCTTTGGTAAAATTATAAATTGTCCCTAGGCAGGTGCCAGTGTATGGGATGATCACTGGTCAGCACGGACTCAGTGGGCCGAAGGGCCTGTTTCCACACTGTATCTCTGAAGTCTAAAGTTAAGTCTAAAGGTAGTCACCATAAATAAAGAGGTATCTGTAATATTTACATGCGTCCTTTTACGCTCATTTGCTGAGAAACTGTGGAAATGTTGAGTTGAAATCTTACACCATTTTGCTCTTGCATATATTAGCTGAGACCTTACGGTGAGATGCTGCTGGAAATTATGACTAAATTAACCGTGGATGGTGCAACATTGACATATATAATGGATTGTATTATAATCGGACAATCTTCTCAGTGGATTGTCACCTTGTGGATTGTGGTGGAGAAGCTTGCGTGGTCCTGAGATCCTGAGACCGATGCCGTCTGGAGCTATACTCCTGGTAGGGTCACCCATGATAGTAAGGTCGAGGGTGAGGTCTCTGACAAAGAGCAATCCAACCAAGACCTCAACGGTGGAACAGGCGGAGGACGATGGCTGACTTTAGTGGAGCATCACAAAGGCTGGGAAGACGGATGAAGGCTGCAGCAGAAAAGGGTCCCTGGTCGTCTTGGACTCCATGCCACTGGATCCTGATCCAGATCTGTCAAGGACCGTGTGGTGGCTGTCTGTGCACCAGTCTCCCCACGTTAAACAAAGTCACGCACAGGCGTCCTCCATGAGAGGACCGTCACACTCCTTTCCAGTGATCGCCGATGATGATGAGATATTATTACATTCTCACCACAGTGAAGAAAACAAAAGAGATCTTTTCAAAGGCAGTTTAAAGGATCATCTGGAAATTTCTCGAGGGGTCCTAATGAATACATCATTGAAGATCCTGGGGCAACAGTGTTGACAGCTGCATGAAAAACCCAATCTTGCAGAATTGTTCACTGATTTCAACAGTTTAAGTAATGTAGAGTTCAAAGGAGGTTTGATGAGGTTTTTTTTTAAAGGGTGAGAGAAATAACGTGATTTCCCAAACTTAGGTTCAGATTTAGGTTTATGACGGTCGCGTGTAAAGAGGTGCAGTGAAAAACTTTGTTTTCCGATAATCCTATAGTAGTACCTGTATCTGTATATAGTATATACAGACACTACTATACATAAATACAATCATGTCAAACTCAAGATCGAGCGAAGGGCAAGATACAAAGTGCAGTATATAGTTCTCAGCATTGCAGCTCCATAGTCAATAGACAAAGTCCAATGTCTGCAATGGGGTGAATTGGACAGTATTCTAGCTCATGGAAGGATTGTTCAGAAGCCTGAAGACAGAGAGGAAGAAGCTGTTCCTGAGACTCGTGGAGCGTGCTTTCAAGCTTATGTATCTTTTGTCTGATGGGAGCAGGGAGAAAAAGGACTGACCCGGGACATTACAGACTTTAGGGATAGAGTGCGGAAACAGCCCCTTCAGCCCACCAAGTCCGCACCGACTGGCGATCCCCAAACACCACCACTATCCTACATGTTAAAACAAGTTACAATTTTACCAAAGCCAATGAACCTACAAACCTGTGCTTGTTTGAAGTGTGGGAGCAAACCAGTGCACCCAGAGAAAACCCATGCAGTCACAGGGAGAACGTACAAACTCCTACACACGGCACTTGTAGTCAGGATCGAACCTGGGTCTCCGGCGCTGTAAGGCAGCAACTCTACCGCTGCGCCACTATGCCGCCAAGTCTTTGATTATGTTGCCTGCTTTTCCCAGACAGCGTGATGTGTAGATGGAGCCAATGGCAAAGTGTCTGGTCTGTATGATGGACTGGCCCACATCTACAACCCTCTGCAATTTCTTGTTGTCTTGGGCAACGAGATTTTGAATTCAATTTGAGGAACAAAGAACAAGTGGATAATCAATGAATTAAAACTAGTGTACTGTAGGGGCACTGGAGTTTATGAGAAGGATAAGCCTAGATAGAGTGGATGTGGTGAGGATGTTTCCACTGGTGGGAGAGTCTAGGACCAGAGGCCATAGCCTGAGAATAAAAGGATGTACCTTTAGAAAGGAGACAAGGAGGAATTTCTTTAGACAGAGGGTGGTGAATTTGTGGAATTCTTTGCGGCAGACAGCTGTAGAAGCCAAGCCAATGGATATTTTTAAGGCGGAGATTGATGGATTCTTGATTAGTACGGGTGTCAGGGGTTATGGGAAGAATAGAGTTGAGAGGGAAAGATAGATCAGCCATGATTTAATGGCGGAGTAAGCTTGATGGGCCGAATGGCTTAAATCAGCTCCAATAACTTAGGAACTTATGTGTGATCAGACTGACTACACAGAGGTGGTCGTCAAACAAATAATAGCTTGGGAGATATGCCAATGACTGGTCACAGCATATGTATTGAAAATGATCATGTGCACCCAGTAAAGCCATCATAATCCACAATTCATTGTAAATCAGAAAGATATATGAACACTTTAAGAAGGCAAAAGGGTCAATTGTAACATAACCTCCCTTGAGGAAGGGACATGATCTTTACAGTAAATGTTCTGCATTTAGCCCAATCTAACGCTCCATAAATACACCATATCCATAAGATTTCAGAACGGTAGATTATGTTAAATTTGCCAACACTACATCAGTAATTTCTAAGAAGGACATTCAGAAAGCAATAAATTCAAATTTTAGTTAAGACATTATTGGAAAGAAACACTATTGTAATTTGACTACGCACAAAGCTACAGCACCAGAGAACCAGTATCAATAATATTTATCATAAGAATGAGATTCTTCACAAAATGACATGTATACAAAATATTAGGTTCCATTTTATAAACCATAGAACAAAGAGAACAATACCGCACAGTATAAATAAACACTGGCCAACAATGTTTGCGTTAAATTAAATTAATATTTTCTGCCTGTGCATGATCCATACCCGCCTTTCAATGCATCTCTGTGTGCAATGTTCACCTCCATATCTATGTCAAAGCCTCTTAAACACAACTATTGCATCTGCTCTCATCACCACCCAAAATTTGGTGTGGCCCCAGAAATTAATCAGGAAATCCGTTCCGTCATATCCCAATTAATTTTTTCTGTGGATTTTCATCCCAATTTCCATATAGTTTGATAGGTTACGAAACCATTTTGGAGATTAAATAAGAGACAACCACGGATATGTGGGCTCATGTAGATCAGAACAAGTAAGAACAGCAGATCTCATTCACTAAAACAGTGGACATTATTGAATTAAAAAGGAAAATGCTGCGAACACTTAGCATGTCGGGTAGCATCTGTGGAATGAGAAATGGTTGACATTCTTAGGTCTTGGATCCTTGATCAGAACAGGAAAAGAGAGAAACCATGTTGTTTTACAGTGGTGGAGAAGGTGGGGGAAGCAGGGTAGAACAGAGGGAATATTTCTAATGGGGTGTGAGCGATGCCTGACCATTGCAATTAAGCTGAAAGACACAAAATGCTGGTGTAACTCTCCAGTGGCACGGTTTTGCAGCGGTAGAGTTGCTGCCTTACAGCGCCAGAGACCCAGGTTCGATCCTGACCATGGGTGCTTGTCTGTACAGAGTTTGTACATTCTCCCCGTGACCAGTGTGGGTTTTCTCCGGGATCTCCGGTTTCCTCCCACACTCCAAAGGTTTGTCAGCAAATTGGCTTGGCATAATTGTAAATTGTCCCTCGTATGTGTAGGATAGTGTAAGTGTGCGGGGATCACTGGTTGGCTGCAGGGCCTGTTTCCGTGCTGCAACTATAAGCTAAACTAAACTCAGCGGTCATGCATCATCTCTGGGGAAAAGGAATAAACGACGTTTTGAGTCGAAATACTTCTTCAGGCTGGGGAGAAGCCCTTCTTCAGAACATTCCGACCCAAAAAGTCACCTATTCCTTTTCACCAGTGATTCTGTCTGACCCACTGAGTTACTCCAGCATGCTGTGTCTATCTGCAGTATAAACCAGCATCTGCAATTCCTTCCTACACATATTGCAATTAAGTAGCAATTAAAATAAGATTAAGCTCTTTTGTCTTTTGAAAAGTGCTGCTAACGATAAGGCTTTGAGACATGTCCAGCAGGCCAAACTATTGAAAAACAAAGAAAAGATGAATTGCTCTAAAAAATGATGACAGACAGAAATGGTCAGACGTGTATCAGTATGAAAGAGCGAGAGGGAGTGAATTGTCTAAAGCTAGAGAACTTGATATTGAGCCCTGAGGGCTGCACTGTGCCCATATGGAATATGAGCTGTTGTTCCCTCAGGCTTGTATTGGGCTTCATTGTAACAGTGCATGGAGTACCAGACAGCAAGGTCAGAGTGGAAGCGTGTTGATTAATTAAGGTGACAGGCAATCGGAAGTATAGTTTAGAGATATAACATGGAAACAGGCCCTTCGGCCCAACGAGTCCATGCCATGAATGATCAACCGTTCGCACTAGTTTTAGGTAGTATATCAACACTATTAGGATGCACCATGTCAACACTATATCAGTCATTTCTAAGAGGGACATTTAGAAAGCATGCCCCTCTTACTCATCCCACTTACTCATTCACACGTAGCAATTTACAGAGGCCAATTAAATTCAAACCCACATGTATTTGGGTTGTGGGATGAAAACCGGAGCATCTGGAGGAAACCCAGGCAGTCATAAGGAGAATGTGCAAACTCCACACAGACAGTACCCGAGGTCAGGATCGAACCCGGATCCCTGGCGCTGTGAGGAAGCAGCTTTACTGCTGCGCCACCGTGCTGGCCTGGGAAGCTTAGAGTATCCCTTGTGGACTGAGTGCAGGTGCTCCGCAAAATGATCACTCAACCTGTGTTTGGCTTCTCCAATGTAGGGCACTGAATGGAACACTAGATTAGAAGTAGTGTTCTCTTTGCTTGGCCACTCCCCTCTCCCAGCCCAGAGGTTTCCTGATGGTAACAAACACAACCCTGGTCACT
Organism: Leucoraja erinaceus; assembly: GCF_028641065.1. Lineage (NCBI taxonomy): Eukaryota > Metazoa > Chordata > Chondrichthyes > Rajiformes > Rajidae > Leucoraja > Leucoraja erinaceus. Next base: position 48,208,930 of record NC_073389.1, read on the forward strand.
GGCTTTCGACTTTGTCACTACAGAGAGATCTCTGTGCTGGGAGAGATGTGCATCTGAACAAATGGGAGGGAGACAGCAGCTTCCATCTCATTCAACAGGAGTCAACGAGGGAGACAGTGGGATCTGGACAGAGTGCAAACACTTCCAGCAGGTGCTAGCAGTTCTCCACAATGGTCACACTCTGTGTGCCAGCCCTTTTCTCCAGAGATGCTGCCTGACCGCTGAGTTACTCCAGTCAAGGTGTGGGCCTAAGCTCCACATCTCAGAACTGAGCGGCCACACTGCTCACCCCAGGTTGTCCAACGCTTTGGCATAAAGCACCATTGAACCACTTCAGCAGCCTCTCCACACTAAGTCTTGCTGTGAAGCATTGCTATGGGAGCACCTGTAGAGGGGAGGGATTCAACCCCAAGTTCCCTCTCCAGCAGCAGGCAGAGTGGGTAGGGGAGGAATTCAGGCCAGGTTCCCGGCCTAGAGGCTCACAGACCAATGGATGCCTTTCTTAAAGTGCAGTTGAATACATAGCTGTGAAAATACGAAATGGAAGACCAAGAGTCATCGAGTCATAGAGCGCAGAAACAGGCCCTTCAGCTCAACGTGCCTATGCCAAAAAAACGGTCCCATCTACACTAGTCCCACCTGCTTGCGTTTGGCTCATATCCCTCTAAACCCTATCCTATTCATGTACCTGTCTAAATATTTCTTAAAAGTTGCGATAGTACTTGCAAAAAAGCACTACCACAAATCAGTGGTCGACAAGGACAGTGCAAAGCAGCACATTAGTGCAGTTATTAGCGTTATTTCAGTTGAGTTTAAAATTTGCATTTGTTTGTGGCTTTTGAGATGTTTTCTCTACCTTTGAGTTTATATCTTTGATTTACTGTTTCTGTGAGATGACTACTATACTATTTTCCGGGTATCCAAATGCACTCCCTGAAATGAAAGTAGGTGATTTGATATATTTACTTGAATGTGAAAATTTAAAGGTCTTAAGGGAGATAAATAAGTTTGATTGTGTAGCTCTTTTAAAGAATTGACAAAGGCAGGATTACCCTTCCCACTCTCCATAGATGCAGCCTCACCCTCTGAGTTTCTCCAGCAATTTTTGTCCACCTTCGATTTTTCCAGCATCTGCAGTTCTTTCTTAAACAAATGATTACCCAAATGTTGGATTATCCTCGTTGGATGATTTTAGGAACAGCTGGGATAATATTGCGTGCCACATTTGCCAATGCACCAATTTTCATAAATTCATAGGTTATAGGAGCAGAATCAGGCCATTCGGCCCATCAAATCGACTACACCAAAGTTGGCACAAAAAGTCCATTCCTTCTCTCCAGAGATGATGTCTGTCCTGCTGAGTTACTCCAGCATTTTGGGTCTATCTTCGGTGTGAACCAGCATCTGCAGTTCCTTCCTACACAAGTCTGCTCCACCATGCAGTCATGGCTGATCTATCTCTGCCTCTCAACCCTATTCTCCTGCCTTCTCCCCATAACCCCTGACACCAGTACGAATCAAGAATCTGTCAGTCTCCGCCTTACAAATATACAATACAATACAATACAATACATACAAATATCCATTGACTTTGGTGCCTTCCCACACAGTGGAGAACTTTGATTCTGCTGTGTGGGGATGTTTTATGTCAAACCCTATAGTGTGTTGTGTCCCTTTTTTTTATTGTATGGCTGTATGGAAATTTCATTTCACTGTGCCATCTGGCACATGTGATGAATACATCTATCTTGTATCTTGTATCTTGTAAACAAATTGCTTGTCCACGCTCAATCTGCGCGCTAGTTAATATATAACTCTTAACCATATAACCATATAACAATTACAGCACGGAAACAGGCCATCTCGGCCCTACAAGTCCGTGCCGAACAACTTTGTTTCCCTTAGTCCCACCTGCCTGCACTCATATCATAACCCTCCATTCCCTTCTCATCCATATGCCTATCCAATTTATTTTTAAATGATACCAACGAACACTTGGATGCATTTTATATAACTGAAATACACCACATCTGTATTCCATGCAACAGCCGTAATAATTATGCAAACTGCACTATTTGCATTTATTCTATTGAATCAACGCTGCATTTGTGTTCTTTCTGACTATCGTGTATCTGCAATCCCCGCATCTCTGGTTTGCAGCTGGCGGTCTTTGGTCCCGGGCTCGGGCCCAGTCTGGCGCATGCGCACTGTGCAGCGGCCGCCGCCGCCGCCGCCATTACAGCCGGCATCTCGCTGCCTCCCATTGCTGCTCCACGGCCGTCCTGTACTTGTCCGGGCTGTGCGTTGGTAGGTGGCCCGGGTCAAATGCCGCCGCCGCCGCCTCCTCCTCCACCTGCGGCCCGGGGAGGGTTGGGGGATGGGAGGCAGGAGGAGCAGGTGGAGCAGGAGCAATGGGGAGAGATGGCAGGGAGGCGCAGGGCATGGGGTATACAGGGGGTAGGGCACATGTACTGGGTGTAAGGTTGTACAGGGCACATGTACTGGATATAAGGTGTACAGGGCACATTGTACTGGGTGGAAGGTTGTACTGTGTACAGGGCACTTGTGGTAGAGGAAACATTGTGGGTAAGGAGTGCATTGTACAGAGTACAGGGCGCATTTGTTCAGGGTACATGGGCACAATATGCAGGGTGCAGGGCATATTGTACTTAGAAACATAGAAACATAGGTGCAGGAGTACGCCATTCGGCCCTTCGAGCCTGCACCGCCATTTAATATGATCATGGCTGATCATCCAACTCAGTATCCCGTACCTGCCTTCTCTCCATACCCTCTGATCCCCTTGGCCACAAGGGCCACATCTAACTCCCTCTTAAATATAGCCAATGAACTGGCCTCAACTACCCTCTGTGGCAGAGAGTTCCAGAGATTAAGTACTGGGTATAAGATGTACAGGGCACATTGTACGGTGCAGGGCATGGGGTACAACCTAGTACAGGGCACATTCAGCTGGGTACAGGGCAGGTTGAACTGTACAGGGCAGATTGTACTGAGTATAGGGTGCAATGTGCAAGGTATAGGTGCAGGGCTGCAGCTGGCACTCATCAATTATTTTACAAAAGCTTTACATGCAGTCAGGAACAGGACATTTCCCAGAAACACAAGGAAGTACAGGTGCTTAGAATCTTAAACAAAAACATAAAGTGCAAGAGGAACTCAGTGGGTCCTGCAGCATTTCTGGAGGGAATGGACAGACACAAGAAACTACAGATGCTGGAGTCTGAAGTAGGATCTGCGCATTTCCTCCACAGATGCTGCCTAACCCACTGAGCTCCTCCAGCAAATGCACACAAAGTGCTGGAGTAACTCAGCGAGTCAAGCAGCACCTCTGGAGAACATGAATAGGTGACGTTTCAGGTCTGGACCCTTCTGTGTGATTGTAGTGTAAAGGGGGGGGGTGAAATCTGGAAGAAAGCAGGTGGGACAAAGTGTGGCAGGTATTTCCTTTTGTGTAAACCAGCATCTGCAGTTCTTTGCTTCTATGGTTTACTCCAGCACTTTGATTTTTACAGAAAGTATCAAACAGCAAGTTTAAAATTTAGACAAGTGTGAATAAGTCGGAGGTACATGAAAATTAAAAAAACTACTGCAGGTGCTGCAAATCTGAAACAAAAAGGTTGTTGGATATACACAGCAAGTCAAGCAGCATCTGTGGAGGGAGAAACTGTCAACGTTTCGGGTACCTCGAAGATGCTGCCTAACTTGGAGTGTTTTTTTTTGCATTTTATGTTTCTGAGTAACTTTGGGGTAGATGTGATTTGTTGTAAATGTATTAACACTTGGCTGTTACTCCTGTAAAAACCCACGACCCAGCCGAGTGTGTGAATTGGAACACTGATATAATATTTAATTTCATAATCAGGGAGCTTCGGTTTTTGTTGGGTTTGTCACGATGAACACCAAGAGATTCATTTATTTGAAATTGCCAATCATTATATTGACATCAAGCTCCCTCTCCATTCCCTGCTCTTCCTTTGGATTGCTGATGGTGTTTCTTCAAAAATTACCTGTCTTCTAGAAGGGGGTGGCACGGTGGCACAGCGGTTGAGTTGCTGCCTTACAGTACCAAAGGTTCGTGTTCGATCCTGTCTATGGGTGCTGTCTGTATGGAGTTTGTATGTTCTCCCTGTGACCGCATGGGTTTTCTCCGGGTGCTCTGGTTTCCTCCCAAACTCCAAAGATGCACAGGTTTCTAGGTTAATTGTCTAGTTAAAAAATGTCCCGAGTGTGTCGGATAGTGCTAGTGTAAGAGGTGATCGATTGTTGGTCATCACGGATTTGGTGGGCCGAAGGGCCTGTTTCTCCGCTGAATCTCTAAAGTAAAATGAAGAAAATACTGGAACATTTTATTGCATAAAATCTCACTGAGTTATGTATTTAATCAAAATTAAGTGAAATGGATTCCATAATCTTCATTCCAGCAACTTTAGATTAAAATTGAATCTAGGTTGTTATATTAAATAAAACTTATCTATACAAATTGCTAAAATAATTAATTAAAATCTGGGATTGTTGCTGGCTAGATTGGAAAGTGAAATAATTTGTTAGTATTTAAGCAGAAGATCTGCTCAAGATATGATTTCTTGTTTTGCGTTTCTATGTAATTGTCAATCAATTATTGTATTGACACCAAGTTTGTCAGCATTGAGGACAGTATTAACATAAATATCTCCTCATGGCATGATTAGAATAGGTGGGCTGAATGTTGCCTCTCGAAAATGTCTATGACATTTTATTTGTCTAAGTTGTACAATAAACCAGTGTACAGAATGAGATGTAATTTACAATTTAATAGTTTAACCATGTGGTGTAACAGGATGTCCAAAGGATATCTCAGAATATGTTAATTTGTCTGTCTTAGACATGAACAATGGTGGTGACCTCCCCTTCGCCGTTACCTGAGAGGGCAATTTATGGATTTGTTCTGTTTCTCGCCTCAAAGTTTGCATTCAGTAAGTAAGGCAGCACAATTTATTTAAAAAAAATGGATTTTGTTGACGGTCTATGGAAAGTGTTTTGCAAAATCATAGTTATTATGTTCCACTTTAACACAACCTTTAGTGTCCCCCCCCCCCCCCCCCCCCTGCTCTGTGTCTGTCCTAATTTCAATCAGTATTGTAAACCTTTATCTTGATGAACACTCACGGCCTGAGAGGAATATTTTATTTGATCAGGCTATTTGCCATGATAATCCAAACCTGCTAGAGCAAATGTCAGCAGAGATTAGTGGGGGAAAAAAGATGCGGTGCAGCAACGGAGATAGACATAAAATGCTGGAGTAACTTAGTGGGACGGGCAGCATCTCTGGATAGAAGGAATGGGTGACGTTTCGGGTTGCGACCCTTTTTCAGAAGTCACCGTGACCAAGTTAGGGCAAATTAGAACATAAAACTACAGTACAGATGTGCCTACTCAAAAGTCTCTTAAATGCCATTATTATACCTGTATTCACACCACTCCCAGCAACCTGTTTCAGGGACTCGCCATCCTCTGTAAAAAAACAACTTGCCCTGCACATTTTCATGTTTAAAGAATATGATATATATATATATATATATATATATATATGATATATATATATATATATATGAATATATCATAGAATGTAGAAAGATGTAAAAACATTTTTAATTGCCCATCCTTTGGAAGAAGTATTTTCCATCATAGAGTGATCAGTTACTAGGGAGCATAGATTTAATGTAGAAGGTGTAATAGAGAAATATTTGAGGAATGGGGTTTTACAACAGAATAATGGGATTTTTTACCTTATTGTTTGAAAGAATAGTTTAATAAGAGTAACATTTAATAAGCGTCTGGATGAATACCTGGTGCCTTAACCTCTGAATATATGACTTGGTGGAAAGCGGACTTTTTTTCAGATGGCATGGACACGATGGACCAAATGGCTTCTATCCAAACAATTACTATGATGCTATTCATATAATTAAAATTTAGTCAGAATCATTTTGGTTGCATTTAGAGTTGCTCTTGGATTTGTGGTACATTTATATTATAATTGCAGTGTGTGTGAATCAAAAAGTGTTTGCATCAGTGCTGCAGTTGTGGCATTATTGGAGTCATACAGCACGAAACAGGCCCTTCAGCCCAATTTGCCCCTGGCACCAAGATGCCCATCTATAGTAGTCCCACCTGCCTGCGTTGGGCCCATATTCCTCTAAACTGTATCTATTCATACATCAATTAATGTACTCAAGAGTAAATAGAAAGAAAGCAATAAACATTATTTTAGCCTGTGTTTTCACCTTTCCAACTGAGATTAATCTGCCAAATAATCTTAATGTTTTAGTTTTTTGTAGAGATACAGCGGGGAAACAGGCCCATCAACCCGCCGGGTCTGCGTCGACCTGCGATCCCCGCACATTAACATTATCCTACAGACATTAGGGACAATTTTTACATTTACCAAGCCAATTGACCTGCAAACCTGTACATCTTTTAATAAATAAAGCATTGAAAATGATAATTGAACCATTTTAGCAATAATTCAAAACGAATAATCAAATGATTTAAAAAGGAAGAATTAAATTTGCTTAAGACATTAGATGGGGAAAGGTCATGGAAAGAGATTGTTGTTGTGCCAATGCATTTTTGCAGTGATTTATTATTCTCACTTCACAGTTCTGTATCTAGTCTGGGCCTTTGTTCCTGAATCGTGGTTGCACTCAGTGGGTCTCACCTATTGGCCACAGAAGTAAGTGTTAACATAAATTATGTCAATAATCTGGGTTCAATATAATGTATACATTGCATACAATTTATGATATACACAAAATGCGGGAGTAACTCAGCAGGACAGGCAGCATCTCTGAAGCGAAGGAATGGGTGACGTTTCAGGTCGAGACCCTTCTTCAGACTGATGGATTTTATATTTATAATGTACTACTAATTATTAATTGAGTATCAATGTCAGATTGGTATTAGTTTTAATGAGAATTTGCATACTGCGGAGATAGAATCATATAGACATACGGCCTGGAAACAGATCACTTAAGTTAGTCCCATTTGTCTACATTTGTCCCGTATCCATTTAAATCTTTCCTACCCTTACACCTTGTCCAAATATCTTTTAAATGCTGTTAATGTACCTGCCTCAACTACTTCCTCTGGCAGCTTGTTCCAGATACCCAACACGCTCTGTATGGAAAAATTACCTCTCAGTTTCCAATTAAATATTTTCCTTTTCACTTTAAACTCCTTTACTCTGAATTTGTCAATTTACCCTATCTATTCACCTCATGATTGTATACACCTCTATGAGATCATGCCTCAGCCTCCCGTGCTCCAAGGAATAAAGTTCTAGCCTGCCCAACCTCTCCCTATAGTTCAAGCCCTCAAGACCTGGCCACAACCTAGTAAATATTCTCTGCAAACTTTCCAGCTTAATGACATATTTTGTGTAGCAGGGTGATCTAAACTGAACATAAGTACTCCAAGTGATGTAACTGTAACTGTAGCATATTGTCCCAACATCTAGACTCAATCAGATGAAGGCAGCGTGCCTAAAACCTTCTTCACTTCCCTAACTACCTGCAATGCCATTGTCAGAGAACTATGTACTTGTACTCCTAGATCCCGCTGATCCAGTACACTCCCCAAGGCCCAAGCATTCACGGTGAAGGTCCTGCCCCTGAGGCCGTCAGTAATTTTTAATCAATATGAATAATTTCTTGCCGAGTGCCAACTTTTTCAAGAACCAAAGATAAAGCAAAGAAAATATATGTATATGGATGCAGACATTTTAATAAGCCAAGAGGCCAAATTTAAAAAAATATTAATATGCAGCATCTTAGCATCGGCACTATTTAAAAACGATATGCACATTATGATGGATTGTATTACTCATTTTATTTATGATTTAATATATGAATATTTTTCACAGGTATTGGGCTGTTGCCTTGCCTATCTATCTTCTTGTCGTCATTGTAATTGCTTACATTTTACTCTGTGGAGTTAACATGATGAGCACAGCGCCGCTGGCCTCTGTAGATACTGTCACTGGTGAGTTTGAATGTCAGACACAACAAAGTGGTAGTGTGGCAATTGAAATGGTCAGGAATAACATTATGACCAGATAAGTTGGTTAGGTGGTTTCTTCTATTGCAAATAATTTAATGTGCGTTTAAACACATGGGCGGCACTGGCTTTTTTCCTCTTTGAAAAATCCCCAAATTTTTCTCTGATCTAAAGGAAATATCCCAGCTTCCCTCATCTCTAGATATGAATATTAAATATTTGGTGCTCAAATCTGTGTCATTTCAGTACACACATATGCGAAAAGGTTAGTTTTGTGTAATGGTTATTCATATTTATTGTAACTGAGAATTCTATAGTAATGTGGCTCATCGGTTTCTGTCTTTTATTAGAAAATATTTTTCTTCTCAGACAGTTATGCAAAAAGCCAACAGAGCAAACCGTATGTTGAAGGAGCAATCCCTGGTCTGCAAGATGTTTCCATCAGTGAGGTCAATCGAATTTTCTTCCTTTCTACATCTCACGAGGCAGCTGGTGACCAGACAGTGACATGGAGGTCACACGCCGCGAGACATGTGGATCCCCTGACTGAAAACTCCAGTGATACTTCAGACCTCTAACATGTTGTAATAATGCCGTGCGTTTACTGTCATCGAAAGCCATTTATTCTGCAATTTTGTGCAGATATGAATTTTTTTTAAATGCCATATTTGTAGAAATGAATAAAATGTTGGTTTCCACTAAAGGCTTAGATAAGTATACTAAATTGTATACCAGTAAGCCTTAAAAAACACGTGGATCCCAGACCATGCTGAATTAATTGGGGGATTGTGTTTGACCATGCCAACTTTGTTCTTGAGTAAACCATATAATATAACATATAACAATTACAGCACGGAAACAGGCCATCTTGGCCCTACAAGTCCCTACGTCGCAAACTTAATAATTCGGGACAATGTTGTCGGGAGAGAAGAATGAAAAATGTCAAGACTAAATGCCCTTTGCATCTTTTAGTCAGTAGCTTTGACATTCCTTGCTACGCTCTGCAAATGCTACACCTTTGGGCTGCCATATGCATGTAATAGTTCTGTTACAACGTGTTTTCATGCCGCCATTTTGATGTAATGCAATTGATGAATGAGAGAACACTTTGTGTATTAGACAGGCTAAATTTGTTATAACACGATTTCTATAGAGAACTACTTAAAAGTTATTTTAGAAATTGATAGCAGATAAAAAGCAGTCTTGATCAAAAAAACAGTCAAGAGAAAATAAACTTTCCATCTAACCCTTCCCCTTCCCAACCTTCACCAGAGTAATTGGACATCAGTGCCTCTTAAGAACATGTGTGGGAATGAACTGCAGATGCTGGTTTAAACCGAAGATAGACATAGAGACAAACAGCATGGAAACAGGCCCTTCAGCCCTCCAAGTGCTTCCCTACCATGAACCACGTATTTACTCTAATTCTACACTGATCTCATCCACTCTGCCCAGAGTCTACTACTCATCTTCACCTGAGGGACTTTATTTTACAGCAGTCAATTACTTACCGACCTGCACATCTTTGGGATGTGGGAGGAAACTAGAGCACCTGGAGGCAACCTATGCAGACACAGGAAGAATGTGCAAACACCATACAGACAACCCAAGGCCAGGATTGAACCCGGTTCTCTGGCGCTGTGAGACAGAGTCTACCAGCCGCGCCACATGTACTGCCCCTTAATACATTTAGGATGTTCTCTTACACTAAAACCTAATTGAGAAGTACACATGACTACAGCATTATTTAATACCTGGTACTGCAAGATTCAGTCAAAAAAAGAAACAGATGAATGGAAATAGGATGAAATTGACAGGTCTTGATTGCTGGAGCTTGGTTACAGCTCTTAGCTTAGTGGATATTGAGTTTTAATCAGAATGGAAGGAGGAAATTAAGTTTCAGTGTAGCATGTAGCAGGGACCCTGCCAAAAAGAGACACAAGTGCCGCGGTAATTATGTTTTCCTGTTCAAATATCTCGGGTAAATAGCCATTGTCTGCTCATTCTTGTACATGCTGAAAATGCAAGATGTTCAATAAGATAAATGAGAATAAAGAGTAAATTAAACAATAAAAGCTTTTGCCTCAGGTGACTTGCCTTGAGTGCATAGGATCTCATTCACCTTTCCCTCACCCAGGTATTTAGTATGAACAAAAGAACCAGTATCTAACATGAAGTTTACAATTATTAATTTAAATGAGAATTGTGTTTTAATAACAGAAAATTGTATATTGGTATGTGTTTTTGTGAAATTCTTGTGCTTTCGAATAAACTGCATTTTTCATTCTTCAAGAAAAATATTTTGTCAAACACACTGAAACTTGATCATTTTCATGCTATCAGTAAAAGACTGTCAATGTTGCCTAATTCTCTCTGGAAAATGCATTAAGCGGTGGAAAGGTTGTAACTCAAGTGGTGGTCTAGACAGCAAATATTGGAAGTTTACTTGATGTCCATTGTTTCGACGTTGCAGTGACTCCCAATTACTTTTGGAAGATTTCACTCAGACTTCAGACTCCTGAAGGTAGACACAAAATGCTGGAGTAACTCAGTGGGAGAGGCAGCAATTCTGGAGAGAAGGAATGGGTGACATTTCAGATTGTGGCCCTTCTTCACGAGACACCTTGGGTCGTCTGTATGGAGTTTGCACATTCTTCCTGTGTGCATAGGTTGACTCCAGGTGCTCTAGTTTCCTCCCACATCCCAATCTTCAATTTAAGCCAGTTCTTTCCTGTACAGAGATAAAATGTAGTCAGCGACAGTGAGACTGTCGGGAGAACCGGGAAGGGGGAGGAGTTCGAAAGTGAGGGAAACCAAGGGCTACTTGAAGTTAGAGAAGTCAATGTGCATACCGCTGGCCTGTAAGCTACCCAAGTGAAATATGAGGTGCTGTTCCTCCAATTTGTGCTGGGCCTCACTTTGACAACGGAGGAGGCCCAGGACAGAAAGGTCAGATTGGGAATGGGAGGGGGAGTTAAAGTGCTGAGCAACCCGGAGAGATCAGGTAGGTTTAGGCGGACTGAGCGGAGGTGTTCAGCGAAATGATCGTCGTTTCAGACACCTGAGTTGTCTTTCCTTTTAAGCTAAAAGACTGATAATTGCTGTCATAATGACATTACTGTCATTTCAATTGAATCAAACAGCCCAGTTCAGGAAATTATCCTGGAAACATTAATTTTTTGATTCATGTAACAATCAGTGGTGACACTTGTATTTGTGCATTTATATCATCATCATCCTTTATTATCATCTTGCAAAGCAACAGATGTACAGTGCAAAATGAGAAGACGTTTCCCAGGGAATACCGGAACATCGCACATAAAACTTTAAACATAGAAAATAGGTGCAGGAATAGGCCATTCGGCCCTCCGAGCCTGCACCGCCATTCAATATGATCATGGCTGATCATCCAACTCGGTATCCTGTACCTGCCTTCTCTCCATACCCCCTGATCCCTTTAGCCACAAGGGCCACATCTAACTCCCTCTTAAATGTAGCCAATGAACTGGCCTCAACTACCTTCTGTGGCAGAGAATTCCAGAGATTCACCACTCTATGTGAAAAAGGTTTTTCTCATCTCGGTCCTGAAAGATTTCCCCCTTATCCTTAAACGGTGACCCTTTGTTCTGGACTTCCCCAACATCGGGAACATTCTTCCTGCATCTAGCCTGTCCAACCCCTTAAGAATTTTGTAAGTTTCTATAAGATCAATAAAATAGAAACAATTAAAAAAAACACTCCAGTTCCTGATAAAACAGTACGAATAGTTTAAAAAAAATAATAATAATCCTATGCAAAATTTATAGAAATTAGCTTTATATTAATGAGCCACAGAAGCCTTTCCCTTGGAATAATGTAGATGCAATTAAAACCATATTAATGGGAACATTAAGCCCTAGATATGCTGCAATGGGAGGCGCTATGAACTATGTTTTTTCAACTTAATTTTTGATGATCGTTTGCAAGCTTATGGTTCATACATGTTTCAATCAGCTTCAAGACCTCCATAAATCTCATCCAGATCTTAAGAACCTCAAATTCATTAGCATTCTTACAAGAGATGATGAGTGACGGATGTATTGGATCCTAAAAGTTAACAAATGAAGTTAGCCTGGGTTAAAAGGTTAAAGGTATGTACAAACAGATAAGACCACAAAAGTCTTTACAGAATATTTTATTTGAAGGAAGTAATTTGGATTTCAGTAGGACAATCGCAACTGTATGTAACATGTAAAAAATATATATAATGTATTTAGAATAGCAGTCATACTCTAAGCTATGGCCTTGCAGAAAACAAAAAATAAACGTGCCTGATTATTCCTTGTTGTCTTCAAGGCCATCGTTTAGAGTTCGGCAGGTGATCTACCATTACTTGAGGGCATGGGACAGCGATGGCAGAATTGTAAATCCTACGAGAAGATTTTATCATTCTTGCTGAAGGCAATATCTGTCACTTACCATAGTTAAATTGTTGAAATGTTATGGTGATGGATAAAGCTAATGATGAGGGTGAGACAAACTGGAGCCACCTGGCCTGAGATGATGATTTACTAGGTCAAGTTGCCTATCTTTCTGTCACATTGAGCAACAATTACCTAGTGCTCGTTGTTAGCTTTAGTTGTGGAACTAACGCTCCATTAGAATGTCGATAGTGCCGATGAGATCTCTCGTTTTTCTAAATTCTAATTTCTTGCTTAAGAAACATTTAGACAAGTATATGGTTTAGAGGGATATGGGCCAAATGCAGGCAGGTGGGACTAGTGTAGATGGGACGTGTTGGTCGATGTGGGCAGGTTGGGCCAAAGGGCCTGTTTCCACGCTGTATGAATCTATAACTAGAGAATACACACCTAGTCTACTCGATCTCACTGTAAAAAAAAAACGGCCATATCTGGAGCCTCTTTCTGTCACACTTCTTGTTATCTAATTTTAGTTAAAGTAGGCAACAGCTACACCAAAAAAGCTGGAGAAACTCAGCGGGTGCAGCAGCATCTATGGAGCGAAGGAAAAAGGCTTTTTTGTGTACCTTCGATTTTCCAGCATCTGCAGTTCCTTCTTAAACAGCTACACCATACTTGAGGCATGGTGTCACCAGCAGCCTATATAATTGCACTAGGACCTTTTCTATACACAAATCTTTTTGTAACAGTAGTCAACATACCTCTTTCTGTCTGAATTATTTGCTGCAACTGCATATTAGCTATCAGTAACTAGGGTGACTAGACCAGCATCACAAGTAGATAGAGTGGTAAAGAAGGCATATGGTATGCTTGCTTTTATCGGTCGGGGCATTGAGTCAGGATATCATGTTGCAGCTTTATAGGACTTTGGTTACGCTGCATTTGGAGTATTGTGTGCAGTTGGACAATAGGCAATAAACAATAGGTGCAGGAGTAGGCCATTCGGCCCTTCGAGCCAGCACCGCCATTTAATGTGATCATGGCTGATCATCCCCAATCAGTAACCTGTTCCTGCCTTCTCCCCTTATCCCCTGACTCCACTATGTTTAAGAGCACTGCCCAGCTCTCCCTTGAAAGCATCCAGAGAACCTGCCTCCACCGCCCTCCGAGGCAGAGAATTCCACAGACTCACCACTCTCTGTGAGAAAAAGTGTCCTTTCTAAATGGCTTACTCCTTATTCTTAAACTTGGGCCCCTGGCTCTGGACTCTCCCAACATCGGGAACATGTTTCCTGCCTCTAGCGCGTCCAAGCCCTTAACAATCTTACAGTTCTGGCCACCCCATTACAGGAAGGCAAAGCAGGCGTTGGTGAGTAGAGAAGCGGTTTATCATAATGCTGCCTGGATTAGAGGGTAATAGCTATAATGAGAGGTTGTGAGTGTGGTGGTGGTGGAGGTAAACACGATAGTGGCATTTAAGAGGCTTTTAGGCGTGTGGCTATGCAGGGAATGAAGGAACAAGGATATGTAGGCAGATGAGATTATCTTGCCGTCATTTTTGGCGCAGATGTGGTGGGCTGAAGGACCTGTTCCTGCACTATATTTTTATATGATCTAAACTTGGATTCTTTTCTCTGGAGCATCAGAGGTTGAGGGGAGAGCTGATAAAATGTGACATAAATGGAGTAGGCAGTCGGTATCTTTTCCCCAAGGTGGAAATATCAAAGACTGGAGTGCATAGCTCTAAGGTGAGGTGGGAGGGGGCAGGTTGTTACACTCAGTGATGGGTGCCTGGACAGTGCTGCCATGGGTAGTGGTTGAAGTGGATTTGATGGTGGTGTTTAAGAGGCTTTTGGTTAGGCACATGGATATGCAGGGAATTGAGGGGTATGGATTACGTGCTTGCAGATGAGATTAGTTTAACTTGAGATCATGTTTGGCACAGACATTGTGGGCTGAAGGTCCTGTTATTGTGGTGTGTTGCTTTATGTTCTATATTAGTATGCAAGGACATCCATATCACTTTGAATATCAGCATTTCGCAATCCGTCATCAATGTAAAAATACACAGCTTTTCTGTTTAATGCACCAAAGTGGATGATCTCACGTTTTCCACATTATAATCCATTTATCGTACTCTCAGCCACTCCCTTAGCTTGTTTTTGTCCTCTTGACTTCTCTGTACATCCTTTTTACTGATTACAATACTGTCTGGTTTTGTATCATCAGCAAACTTGGCAAAATAACACTTGCCTTCTCAAAAAAAAGTGTTGACAAAGGTTGTGAGCTATTATTTACTGCAACAAGCAGGCCTGTTATCTCCATCAGAAATAGAATTTTTATAGGCCAGTTTCCTGTTGAGTAGCACTGTAAAATAATGACTGCACTGGTTGACTGTTACATGTCATGTTTACATTACATGTTTGAACAATGAATTTAGTTTAGTTTCGTGATACGGCATATCGTAAAGGCTAATTTGCCACATAATTAATGGAATACACTAATAATCTTGCAAAATGGCCATATATATTTTAAATGGCCATTTGATAAATGTATGGTATTATATTTTGTTATTATTATACACCACTCAGATTTAAAAAAAAATATATATATATATGTCAGGGTATTAAACTAGATACATGAATCATAAGAGCAGAAATGCAGTTTAATAAGCTCACCGAAAATAGGTTCTATTTATCTCTCATAACTAGATTCCTGTTTCTATAAAACTACTAAACTAAGTGGGACCCGTTGGGTCCCAGTCACACGGGAGGCCTGGTCCTCCAATGCAACCTGTTCCCCCAACACAATATTCCACCACTAACCCATTCCCCAATGCAATATTCTACCACTCACCCACAGCCCCTAACTGCGCAGGCGTGGCTCATTTCCCCTCATCCTTGAGCACTCCCTCACCCTCCTCTTCATGTGTGGGAGGGGAGGAGGGAAGGGGGGTTGTGTGTGTGGGGGGGGTGGGGGGGGGGTTTGTGCGATGGGAGGGGAGGAGGGGTATGGGGTGGGAGGGGAGGATGGGTGTGTGTGGACGGGGAGGTGTAGGAGGGTGGTGTAGGTGTAGATGTGGGGGGGGAGGGGTGTGTGGGGAGGTGTAGATGGTGTGGGGGGAGGGGGTGTGTGGGGAGGTGTAGGTGTGATGGTGGGGGGGGGGGTGTGTGGGGGAGGGCGGGTGTTGCAGGAGGAGGTGTGTATGTGGGCGGGAGGGGGAGGAGCGATGTGGTAGGGTGTAGGAGGGATGTATGGGGCAGGGGTGTGTGTGGGAGGGGGGTATGTGTTGGGGGGTGTATGGGTGGGGAGTTGTGGGAGGGAGGAGTATATGGGCTGGGGAGGGGTGTGTGAGGGGGGGAGGGTGGGAGGTTGGGGGGGGGGGGGGGGGTTATGGGGGCGGTGGGGTGTGGGGGGGGAGATGTGGGGCAAGGGGGTGTGGGCTGGGGAGAAGTTGTGGGGGAAAGGGGTGTGTGGGCGAGGGGTGAGTGGGCTCGGAGAACAGACGGGGGACAAGTCATGGGCGAGAGGGGGATATCACAGGGGAGAGGGGGGAGGGGAAGAGCCAGCGAGGGGGACCAGAGTGGTAGTGGCTGGAATTGGTGGTGCAATGGGTACTCGCAGCAGGCGCAGGTCGCTGGTCGTTCTCCGCCGGGATCAGATTCTACGCTTTCGTTTGACGACATCTCCGACTTCGGGCTGGGTCGGGTCTCTGACACTGGGCTGGGTCGGGTCTCTGACACGGGGCTGGGTCTCCGACGCTGGGCTGCTTGGGGCTGGGCTGCTTCGGGTCCCTCCGAAAATAGTGTCCGGTTAGAAACCTCCGCCGGCCATCCTCAGCTCCAGTAAAGATGCGATGGCGCAGGAAGGGGTGGGCCGTCCTGGTGAGTGACAGGGGAAGAAACTAATCCACGCGGCGCTGAACGGCAGGAGAAGAGATCAATCTGCACACGCGCGGTTTTTAAGATTTTTTAAACCTCGCTAACATTTATAACATTCAACCGATCGGAATGAAACTTAGTGCAATCACAGCATAGGAGAACGGTTAGTGAACAGGCGAAAAATAGTAGCGCAATCACGAACCGTTTTTGCGCAAATAAAAAGACTGCACAAACCGGAAGATAACAAGATCAGAGTTTTAGTTATGTATAGATAGATAGATAGATAGATAGATAGATAGATAGATAGATAGATAGATAGATAGATAGATAGATAGTACTTTTAACGGGAAGAAAATGCCAAACAAATGTAATTTAACTGCCCACTGTGCAACTCCCGCTTGTCAGCTAATGCTTGAGATTAAGTAGTACAGCTGCTGGCCAAGCACACACAATGATTCATCACAGTGAAATTTGTTTTGTCCACTGAAGAAACAATCTTAGTTTGACTTCAAACTGTAAAGCGTGGGATTACGATGAAATGTCTGGGTCACGACAGGTTCTAAGTTTATTGACAGAATGGATTATATGGTGTTCATAACTTCATAAGTTATATGAGCAGGATTAGGCCATTCAGCCCTTCAAGTCGACCACTATTCAATCATGCCCTGATATATCTTTCCCTCTCATCTCCATCCTCCTGCCTTACCCCCTGACACCCTTACTGATCAAGAATATGTCAATCTCTGCCTTACAAATATATCCATTGACTTGGCCTCCAAGGTGTTAGTTAATAGTTTTCCCTGCTGGTTCAGTTATATTAATGTAGTTGTGGCCTGGAAGGGTGTATTTTCTATGAGGGTGCATTAGACTGTGATCAACTGATATGCAGAACCAACGGCGGTGTATACTGAATGATACCCCTGATCGTAGGGGTGCAAGTGAAATAGGCGGCTGATCATTATCTCTGTAGTTTTCACCGTGGCTTTTCTATCAGTGCTCCTACAGAATATTCACCTAAGACCAAGCTTTTCGTAGTTTACACAGTGCACAGTCAATTCAGTGACTTTGCACTGTCATCACTGCTTGAAGATAAAGCAGCCAAACAAACAAAGTTTCCATCACAGTGCAGTCTCCCAGTCTAATGATTTACTCAGAAGCTTAAAGCAAACATAATCAGATCATGTGTCCACAGTTTTTAAGGGTAGGTCTAGTGGATGAGGAACAAAAAGGTAGACCTAAACTTGCCCCCTTCCTCACCTCTTGGTAAATCTTTGATCGTAGGGTGGTTATCACCAATATACGGTTACACTGTATTACCTTTCTCAGTCAGCTGTCTATGCTGAAATATTTGACACTGTGAAATAACTATTCGATGTGAAAGGACTAAATATCTAGAAGGGAGGCTATTTATTCAACAATCTAAGCCGAGACTACTAAACTGCAATGTAACACTGATAATTAATACCGGACAAACAGTAGCAAGACAATACTGACAATAATACATGTATTAAACTTTAGTTTAATTTAGTTTAGTTTAGTTTAGTTTAGTTTAGTTTAGTTTAGTTTAGTTTAGTTTGTTTAGTTTATTGTCACATGTACCGAGGTACAGAGAAAAGCTTTTAAGAAGGAACTGCAGATGGTGGAAAATCGAAGGTAGACAGAAGTGCTGGGGAAACTCAGCGGATCTTTTGTTGTGTTCTAACCAGCCAGCAGAAAGACAATAATGCTTACGATCGAGCCATAGATACACGATAAAGAAATATCTACAAAATAGTGGACAAGGTTTGAATTCAATTATTGAGAGTATGCTTAAAAATCACTTGTTTGATAATATTCCAACTTAAAAGTCAAAGCATAATCTAAAAGGAACAACTTTCCTTGACTCTTCCATGAATCTTAGGTAAATTGCTTTTTAGTAAATATAATGTTTTGTGCTCTTTATTCGTTTGACTTTCTTTTATAATGTTGACTAAAGCAGACCATTCTGAGATTCACCATGACTGCCCTAACTTCAGAAGCATGTAAAATGTTCTTTAGCTTGGGATCAAGGATGACTTGCCATCCTGTTCTGTGGGTTTGATGTAGTCATCAGTACTCTGCCACAGATGAAACGGGAGGTACTTGACCAGTCAGGCATTTGAATAATTTGCCGGTAAATAGGATTAGTATAGATGGGCAAAATGGCTGGAATAGACATGATGGGTTGAAGGGCCTGTTTCTGCTGTCCAACTATGACTAATTTGGATGCCCGCTTTACACTATTCCACTGGTAACTACAGATGTTGGAATCTTGAGTAATCAGAGTCTGAAGATTCGCGCTAACATGAAACATCGTCTATCCATGTCCTCTAGATATGCTCTCTGATTCAGACTTACTCCAGAACGTTGTGTTTTATTGAGGCTGAGCTTCCCCCTACTCCCAGAGTATGTTTTTGAATCCTTCCCTAAATGTTTCTCCACTCCGAGAGGTCATAAGGTCATAAGTGATAGGAGTAGAATAAGGCCATTCGGCCCATCAAGTCCACTCCACCATTCAATCATGGCTGATCTATCTCTACCCCCGAACCCCATTCTCCTGCTTTTCCCCCATAACCTCTCACACCTGTACTAATCAAGAATCTATCTAAATATCTATGCCTTAAAATACGACCTCCACAGCCCTCTATGGCAAAGAATTCCACAGATTCACCACCCTCTGACTAAAGAAATTTGCCTCATTTCCATCCTAAAATAATGTCCTTTAATTCTGAGGCTATGACCTCTAGTCCTAGACTCTCCCACTAGTGGAAACATCCTCTCCACACCCACTTTACCCAAGCCTTTCACTATTCTGTATGTTTCAATGAAGTCCCCCCCTCATTCTTCTAAACATTACAGGCCCAGTGTCAACAAACGCTCATCATAGGTTAACCTACTCATTCCATCATTCTTGTAAACCTCCTCTAGACCCTCTCCAGAGCCGGCGCATCCTTCCTCAGATATGGTGCCCAGAATTGCTCACAATATTCCAAATGCGGCCTTACCAGCGCCTTATAGAGCCTCAGCATTACATCCCTGTTTTTGTATACAAGCCCTCTATAAATAAATACTAGCATTGAGTTTGTTTTCTCACCTGGCAATCTTTTCCCAAGACTGAGCTCAGAATGCTTGCATTTGGAGACTGAAGTCAGACATGAGAATAACCTAATTAATGAAAATAGTGTTTCAATGCTGGAGATGTTGACTTGGAGAGGACATTGACATTTGTTCACCCATCCCACCTGTGGACAATCAGGTCATTTGAGATGTAGCATTGATTTTACCTTTCCAGAGGTTTCAGGTCCATATCTTAGGAAGGCAAGTTTCAAAGAGGCAAGGAAGATGAGGAGCTTCTGTGTTTCAGATCATGATCTTCAAGTACACTGTTGCTCAGATGCGCTGGTGCACCGACGACAATGTTGAACTGGAAAAGGGAAGCCCACACAGGCCAGGGAGAATGCTCAAACTCTGCATGGATAGCACTGGAGGTCAGGATTGAACCTGGGTCACTGAAAGTGCAAGGCAGTGCTACCTGTTGGAGCACTGTATCCTGCACCATCCTCCCCATTCCTCTTACTACTATCAGATATTCTGATTAAAACATTGCAGTCAGAATGGAGGCACATTGATGTTTTAAGCATGATTCTCGTTCTTTGTGGCATTAGAAACATAGAAACATAGAAATTAGGTGCAGGAGTAGGCCATTCGGCCCTTCGAGCCTGCACCGCCATTCAATATGATCATGGCTGATCATCCAACTCAGTATCCGTACCTGCCTTCTCTCCATACCCTCTGATCCCCTTGGCCACAAGGGCCACATCCAACTCCCTCTTAAATATAGCCAATGAACTGGCCTCAACTACCCTCTGTGGCAGAGAGTTCCAGAGATTCACCACTCTCTGTGTGAAAAAGGTTCTCCTCATCTCGGTTTTAAAGGATTTCCCCCTTATCCTTAAGCTGTGACCCCTTGTCCTGGACTTCCCCAACATCGGGAACAATCTTCCTGCATCTAGCCTGTCCAACCCCTTAAGAATTTTGTAAGTTTCTATAAGATCCCCTCTCAATCTCCTAAATTCTAGAGAGTATAAACCAAGTCTATCCAGTCATTCTTCATAAGACAGTCCTGACATCCCAGGAATCAGTCTGGTGAACTGTCTCTGCACTCCCTCTATGGCATTCACGTGCAAGATGCTGTCCCAATGTCTGAGCTCCAGTTTCACCTGGTAGAGAGTCAAAGGTTTAGAGCCAATGACGCATCATCCTATCATGCACATCTGACACTACAATAATGTCAGACACATCAGAGGTTTTTGTCAGTCTCCCTACCTGCTTCCACTACCTGCAACCTCCGGCAACCACCTGCAACCTCCGGGAACCGCACGGAAACCTTGGGTGGGGCACAAAGTCTCCAGGGGTTTCCGTTCAGGTTTCCTAAGTGGGACAGGGGCATAAGTGGGACAGGGGCATTTAGGTTTCCTCTGGGTGATATTGGATTTCGTGTGTTGAATGCCTAAAACAAAGACACTAATCTGTCTGATTTCTAAATTAGTGGCATTCCCAAATGATATTGATATTTTAAGCTTCCTAATGGTCAGGTTTCCATCATGCTTCATAAAATTCAATACAATTATCCATAACTATGTGTCCAGAGGATATGGATTTCAGTGGCGGATTTGGGGGGGGGGGGAGGGGGGGATTCTTGATTTAATGGAAACCTGAAGGGTACCTATTTTACACAAAGGTGGTGGGTGTCTGGAACGAGCTGCCAGAGGAGGTAGTTGATGCAGGTATTATTGCAATATTTAAGAAACATTTAGATAGGTACCTGGACATGGTAGGTCTGGAGGAATATGGACCAAAATTGTGAAATTAATTGTCACAGAAGGCTGTGGAGGCCAAATCAGTGGATATTTGTTTAAGTCAGAGAGATAGATTCTTGATTAGTACAGGGGTTATGGGGAGAAGGCAGGAGAATGGAGCTAGGAGGGAGAAATAGCACAGCCATGATTGAATGGCGGAGTAGACTTGATGGGCCAAATGGCCTAATTCTACTCCTATCACATGACTTATGACCTTAACAACAGTCAGGTGGGACTAGATTAGATGGGGACATGTTGGTCAGCGTGGGCAAGATGGGCCGAAGGGCCAGTTTCCACGCTGTATGACTCTAGGACTCCATTAACTAATTCCTCACTGTGCACTCATCCATTATTCCAGTGCTCACTGGTTTGAATTTTCTCCTAATTCATTCCCACAACTCACATTAAACAAAAGCATCTTCCTGTTTACAGTAATTAATGGTTTCTCGCCAACATGACTCTGCCACCATTTCCAACCTTTTAAATGCTTCATGTTCATCTTACTCGGGGTATTTTTGCTTCCACAGCTCTTTGTCTGGCTATTAGTAACTGTGCCTTCATCCATGCAGATCCTGCAATTTGAAATTTCCACCCCAAATCTCTTTGGCTATCACCTTACCATTCCTTTCTGCTCTTTTTTAGACCATCTTTAAAACATGTTTTTGTCTTGTTGTTTAAGAAATAGCAACCGGGTTCCTTAGGCATATGTCAATAGGCTGAGTTCAATAGCATGTCTTGACCCCTGAAGTCATTTATCATTTTCAAAATGACATGAACGGTTTCATCCCCTGCGCCAAAATGACCATCACTTCCTCGCCAGAGTAACTTGAGGACAGGAACAAGATTCACAACATGTAAAAGTGAACAAGTGAGTCTGAAGAAGGGTCCTGACCCGGAAAGTCGCTTATCCATGTTCTCCAGAGATGCTGCCAGGCCCGCTTGGGCCAGCACTTTGTGTCTTTTTATGGGAATGTGTCCTGATACTTTCATATCCTAATTAGGGTGTTTCCCAAGCCCTGGATAAAATTCTGCATTAAAACTGTAAGAGACTGGCAATTATTATCAGCAAAGTGGTAGTATGGTGGCGCAGTGGTGGAGTTGCTGCTTAACATCGCCAGAGACATAGAAACATAGAAAATAGGTGCAGGATTCGGCCATTCGGCCCTTCGAGGCTGCACCGCCATTCAATATGATCATGGCTGATCATCCAACTCAGTATCCTGTACCTGCCTTCTCTCCATACCCTTTAGCCACAAGGGCCACATCTAACTACCTCTTAAATATAGCCCCGGGTTCAATTCTTACTATGGGTGCTGTCAGTACAATTCTCCCTGTGACCGCGTGGGTTTTCTCCGGGCGCTCCAGTTTCCTCCCATATTCCAAAGACGTGCAGTTTGTAAATTAATTGACTCCTAGTGTGTAGGATAGAACTAGTGTAAAGGTGATTGTTGGTAGGCGCAGACTCAGTGGGCCAGTGTATCTCTAAACTAAGCAAGACTAAACATTGAATACTAAACATGATTGAAATAGCTGTGATATAAGAAAGCTCGCTAATTCAATCAGTTGTATTTTTAAAATATGAAATAATTTTAAATGCCCGTAAAAAAAGTCAGGTAATAGACACATAAACAAGGTTCAAATCTTGGATACTAAAGGGCCAACTAGCTAGCCAAAGTTCCTACTTCATAAAGCTGATATTTTCTATGATATGCTATTAAGAAATCTTTTCAGTTTATAGAGTTATGGGAAGTGGAAATGACATGGTGTCATCTGATTGAGCATGGATTGATAGATACAGCATGGAAACATGCCCTTCGGCACACCCAGTCTGTGCGGACCAGTGATCCCCGTACATTAGCACTATCCTACACATTAGGAATAATTTTATCAAAGCCAATTAACCTGTACATCTTTGGAGTGTGGGGGGAAACTGGAGCACCCAGGAGAAAGCCCAGGGAGAACATACAAACTCCACACAGACAGCTTCCGTGGTCAGGATCGAACCCAGATCTCTGGCACTGTAAGGCAGCAACTCTAATGCTACACCACTGTGCCACTCGTCAATGAATCAACTCCAGGCAGAACTGATTATATGTTTCGATGTTTGTGCCTCTGGAGGATGTGTTGACGGGTGGGTTGGGGAGATCTGCTTTGGGAGGTTGGGATCTATGGTTGAGGTCATAAAGTGAGCAAGAAACAGGTCTTCTGGCCCAATTTACCCATGCCACCCAAATTGCCCATCTGAGCTAATCTTATTTGCCCGCATTTGGCCCGTATTCCTCTCAGCATTTTCTATCCATGTACAGTACTTGTCCAAATGTTTTTTTTTATATTGTAATTGAACCAGCCTCTACCACTGCCTCTGGCAGCTTATTCTACATATTCAACACCTTCAGTGTGAAATAGCTGCCCTCGTGTCCCCTTTCAAGTTTTCTTCTCTCACCTTAAAGCTATGTCCATCTCTTTATGACTCCCCTACCCAAGAAGCCCAAGACCATCCATCTAACCTTTACCCCTCATGTTTTTATATACCTCCATATGGTCTCTCCCCAGCCTTCTACACTCCAGGGGGAGAAACCCTCCCCATCCAGCCGCTCACTCAGAATCGCCCTTGTGAATCTTTTCTGCACTCTATCCAGCTTAAAAATCAGATGACCAGAACTGCACATAATACTCCAATGTGCAGTCTCACCAATGTCTTACACAGCTGTAAGATGATTTCTTAACTCTTGTACTCAATGCCCTGACCGATGAAGGAAAGCATGCCAAATGTCTTTCCATCACCCCGTCTACCTGTGTTGCCACTTTCACGGAACTGTGTACTGTACCTCTAGGTCTTTATGGGGATTTCAATGAGGTCTCACCTGGCATATCTTACCTTGAGAATGATATGGTGACATTGGAGATAGTGCAAAATCACCAAGAGAGACTAAATAGTTTGAGCATTGTTGTTCCTGCAGTTTAGTAGAATGAGGGGAAATCGTATTTGACTTATGAGGTCCAAAGGGGGTTTGACAAGGTAGATTGCTCTAGTATCTTTGATTGTAAGTGGGACAGTCTTGAATAATGGGGTGTAACTCTAAACAAGAAGCCAGCCCTTTAAAACAGAGGCATATAGAAGTTTCTTCTCTCAGAGTGTGGTGAGTTTCTGGAATTCTGTGCCTGGGCAGGGGATGGGAGCTGGATCATTTAAAGTTGAGGTAGACACATACTTGACAAATTGAGAAAGGGTGGGGGGGTGAAGAATTGTCACAAAAGAGGAGTTGAGTAACAATCAGCCACAATCATATTGAATGGTGTTTTCTCTGAATTCACAAATAACCTACTTTTATTCCTATTTCCTTGGGTTCTTGTGTCTGCAAAATGCAGTTAAAGTTTATTTTAGTATAATTTCCCCTTTTAGTTTAATGACTGGAAGTTCAGAGCTAACACCTCAGAATGTAAAGATACACCTGGTCCAATTGCAATACCAGGCCAAAATGACATGCTGCCATTGAACTAGACAAGTTCACAATGAGTTAAATCTCCTCTTCTTGACTGTGCTTTGCTTTTAGAGATTCTTCAGCTCTACTGTGGTATCATGTGAGTCTTTACCTGCACACTCATGATGTGCCAACTTGATAAATATACTGTATTTGTGGAGCTTTTACTTTTCATCAATGTTCATGTCACGGCCAAAATCCAAAGAAAGTTCCAATGGGAGATAATGGTTGAAACCACAGCACTTTCCATTGGCATTGGGAACCCTGCACAATGATCCATAGAGTCATCAAGCATAGAAACGGTACCTTTGGCCCAACTTGCCCTATACAGACCAAGGTTTCCCATCTTTGCTTGTTCCACCTGCCCACATCAGCCACATATCCCTCTGAACCCTAGCTATTTATGTACCTATCCAAATGACTTTTTAAAGTTTTTATCGTACATGCCTCAACTACCTCCTCTGGCAGCTCATTCCATATACACTCCTTGTGAAAAAAAGTGCCTCTCCAGTTCATAGAAAATAGGTGCAGGAGGAGGCCATTCGGCCCTTCGAGCTAGCACCGCCATTCATTATGATCATCATGGCTGATCGTCCCCAATCAATAACCCGTGCCTGCCTTCTCCCCATATCCCTTGATTACACTAGCCCCTAGAGCTCTATCTAACTCTCTCTTAAATCCATCCAGTGACTTGGCCTCCACTGCCCTCAGTGGCAGGGAATTCCACAAATTCACAACTCTCTGGATGAAAACGTTTTTTCTCACCTCAGTCTTAAATGACCTCCCCTTTATTTTATGACTGTGGCCCCTGGTCCTGGACTCGCCCAACATTGGGAACATTTTTCCTGCATCTATCTTGTCCAGTCCTTTTATAATTTTATATGTTTCTATAAGATCCTCCCCCTCATCCTTCTAAACTCCAGTGAATACAAGCCTAGTCTTTTCAATCTTTCCGCACATGACAGTCCCGCCATTCCAGGGATCAATCCCGTGAACCTACGCTGCACTGCCTCAATCACAAGGATGTCCTTCCTTAGATTAGGAGACCAAAACTGTACACAATACTCCAGATGTGGTCTCACCAGAGCCCTATAGAACTACAGAAGAACCTCTTTACTCCTATACTGAAACCCTCTTGTTATATTAAATCTTTCCCCTCTCACCCTAAGCCTATATCCTCTGGTTCTTGATTCCCCTATTCTGGGTTTAAAGATTCTGCATGCACCTTATTTATCCTACTCATGATTTTTTTAATCAATTATAGGTTTTTTTTTCAAAGCCTAATGGTATATAACAATTTACTCATTTAGTAATAATTATTGCTTAGTTGGTTGTTCTGCATTCAATCTTAACTCCAGGTGAAAGTTTATTTTTAGACTTACAGTAATAAAATAAAGGTAAAAAATATCTCCGTATATACAAACACAACAGTGCAAATTGTCATTTCCTTGCAACGATCAATGCAAACAATAATAGCGACCGCATCCGTTGTAGCTACAATTGAACTGGAGGAGCTGAGAGCCGGGAGTTCAGTTGGACTCTCCGTTCTTGTTGTCATGATATCACTTTCAGAAGACAGCCTTTCCGCTTTGAAGCCGATCCATCTCCTCCCCTGACTCCCCTCACTGTTTCCAAAACATCTCCGTTGTTTCCGGAGCATTTTCCGATTCTAGGTCAAGGGAAAAGATAGGATCCTCCTGATCCTCCTCCTCCTCCTCCAACTCCTCTTCCGTATCCGAATCGTCGTTGTAAAAGTGCATGGTTGCCTGAACAGGGAAACTGGACAGAACCTTTTCTCCCATCATATGCAAGTAGTGATCGGCCTTGGATCGGGGTAGGTACAATCTAGGGAGTGAAACACGAAGAAATGATAAACCAACTGATTCAGAATCAGTCGAGACATGGTTTACATAAATAAATAAATGTACACCTACACACCCACACACCTATACAGCTATACATGTGTGTGTGTGTGTGTGTGAGAGAGAGAGTATGTGTATATAGCCACACACTGAACTTTATTATATTGTTTATAGTCGACTACGTTTACATATTCTGTTGTGCTGCTGCAAGTAAGAATTACATTGTTCTATGGGGGACATACGACAATAAAACACTTTTGACGACTCTTGACTTGAGATAAATATATTAGAAAGTATACATGTTTTTACGAGAGAGTTAGAGCTTTTAGGGCTATCGGAATCAAGGGATATGGGGAGAAAGTGGGAACGGGGTACTGATTTTGGATGATCAGCCGTGATCATATTGAATAGCGGTGCTGGCTCAAAGGGCCGAATGGCCGACTCCTGCACCTCTTTTCTATGTTTCCATGTTTCTACCCGAAAAGTCTCTTATCCATGTTCTCCAGAGTTGATGCCTGATCTGCTGGGTTACTCCAGCCCTTTGTGTCCTGTCAATATTAGAACAATGCATTCAATTATTTTAATATTGAATGCATTATAACATCCTGGGGGAGGTAGATTGAATGCATAGTCATTTAATCAGAGTATGTGGGTGTGTGTGTGTGTGGGGGGGGGGGGGGGGGGGTCAAAAAAACAGAGAACGTAAGGTTTAAGATAAGAGGGGCAAGATTTAATAGGAATCCGATGAGCAACGTTTCTTCACACAGTGTGGTGGGTATGTGGAATGAACTGCCAGAGGAGGTAGACACGAGTGGTGGAGTAATTCAGCAGACCAGGAAGCATCTCCAGAGAAAATAATTTCTGTGTAAACCAGCATCTGCAGTTCCTTCATACTCCAAAAGAAATAGGTGACGTTTCGGGTAGTTGAGGCAAGTACTATATCAACATTTTAAAAACATTTGGACAGGTACGTAGATAGGAAATTGTTTAGAAGGATATGGGCCAAACGCGGGCACGAGGGACTAGTATAAATTGGGCCATCTTGGTCACGTGCATGGACAAGTTGGGCCGAAGAGCCTGTTTCCGAGCTGTTTGACTCTATGACTGTATTTTAATAATTAACAAACGCTGTCATTTTATTGACGCCATAAATGTAGAAATGCAACAAATGTAGACGTTTTTGTCTTAATTCGCCAGGTTACCAACTACTGAAAATGACCTTGTAAAATAATGATTGCAGAACAAAACTCGGCAGCTGAGCCGGGAATGGTTGTTGCTCACCTGACTGGGTGTTTAAATCCCAAGGGTTGCTTGCTCCCCGAACCATCGCCGTCTGAAGCACACTGCGAAGTAAAATAATTTATTTTATAAATGTAACATGAAAAAATATCATAGAGCATTGCACATTATCATAGCCACCAATCTAAAACGCAAAGCAAAATCAGCCTCGCGTCAGATTTTTTAAAGCCATGGGCGATTCTATTCAAGGCTGCAAACCAGTGTCTTCCTGATACAATGAATTGTGGCTGGATCACAGTCGAGTTTGCAATTTGGTCTGACGAAGGGTCTCGACCCGAAACGTTGCCCGTTCCTTCTCTCCAGAGATGTTGCCTGTCTCGCTGAGTTACCCCAGCATTTTGTGTCTATTTGCAATTTAACAGATTGCTGTTTGACTGTGTAACATTTGCACTCGGTTGTGCTTTAATCTTGCTTTCCTTAAAATCTCCCTTGGTTCGTGGAGTGGTGGAAATCGCTGATCTTTTTTGCAGACCCCTCCACAGTCCTGCCTCATCCTCTTCCCTATGCTCCACACGTTCCACCTGCACCGCCGTGGTCTCCAGGGTTGCATCCCAAGAACCCTTCAGTCTAATCAAAATCGTTCTCAAACCCGACCTCAGCCCATGCCTGAGGCACCTCAAGTCAAGTCAAGAGAGTTTGTTGTCATGTGTCCCAGATAGAACAATGAAATTATTGCACCTCAGTAAATTGTTCCGAACCCTCCATGTCAGTGGCATGAAATATTTTAGTAGATCCGTTTAGCAAAATAGTATAAAACAAATCAGATAATCTGATTAACACACCGCCTATCCACACACAAAAATACATGGGTATACATAATCATAGTTAAAAACAAAAATGCCACATATATACTGTGGGAAAATGTATAAGAAAAATTGAGGTTAAAAAAAAGAACTTGGTCATCTTAACCTCTCTCATCTGAGCACATCAGCTGTGTCTCAATTGATAGCACTTTTACTTCTGACCATACACACATGGGTTCAATCTCATTTCTGACCTGATCTTTCGCAAACTTGTATATGACTATGGGAGTACTGAACTACTAGATGAGATTCAACCACTAGCTCTAGGGACTTGTGGAGTCAAGAGTTATTGATAGGGGACGATCAGCCATGATCGCAATGAACGGCGGTGCTGGCTCGAGGGGCCGAATGGCCTAATCCTGCACCTATTTTCTATGTTTCTATGTAACCACCATTTTTACTATTTCAAGAAGATATCAGGGATTCAATAGCACTATTTTCTAGAAGAGGATTACCCCGTATGACATGTCCAATATGAGTCTATCCCTTGCAATACTATGTGTAGCAGCTTGTTGTGTGCTTATTGTCTGCAGCATTTCCCATGTTACAGCAGTGACAGACTTGAATGACTTTAGAGTATTTCATAATATCCAGGTCATGAAAGGTTCCACATAAACAAGTCTTCTATTTCTATTTCTAAAATGAAAGCTATATTGGAATAAT
The DNA here is from genome assembly GCF_028641065.1 of Leucoraja erinaceus. Classification (NCBI taxonomy): domain Eukaryota; kingdom Metazoa; phylum Chordata; class Chondrichthyes; order Rajiformes; family Rajidae; genus Leucoraja; species Leucoraja erinaceus. The sequence continues at coordinate 48,238,252 of NC_073389.1, forward strand.
ACACTTTCCTGCAAGAGGCAAAAATTCCTGGGTACATTTGATGAGCAGGGCTGTAAAATTCGAATCTATTCCGAGAAAGAAAGTTCCCAGTCCGGCTTCGCTTATTTTTTGAACCCATTTATTTTCTGAAATTCAAGAATATGTTTCTTCTTGCAGAAACGCATCCAACTTTCTTTAGAGCATTTGCAGACAATCCACACCTAGCTCACAAAGTGATCTCGTTCCAGTGGCTAGTACCTTTCCACACAACCCACCCCCCCCACCGCCCCCCACCTAAATCGGTGTCTTTATAACTTACTCAAAATTTCTGTTATACACCCTATCCATTCAGAAATTAGATTGAGTTGTCATTTTAAGAACTCAGTGAAATTCTCCAAACTTTATTAGCACTTATTAGCACTAAGTACAGAGGAGATTTACTAGAATGTTGCCTGGGTTTCAGCAACTAAGTTACAGAGAAAGGTTGAACAAGTTAGGGCTTTATTCTTTAGAGCGCAGAAGGTTAAGGGGGGACTTGATAGAGGTTTTTAAAATTTGAGAGGGATATACACCCTGACGTGGAAAAGCTTTTCCACTGAGAGTAGGGAAGATTCAAACCAGGGGACATGATAGGAGAATTAAGGGACTGAAGTTTAGGGGTAACATGCGGGGGACCTTCTTTACTCAGAGAGTGGTAGCTGTGTGGAATGAGCTTCCAGTGAAGGTGGTGGAGGCAGGTTCGTTTTTATCATTTAATATCATAAAATGATGGCCTGTTTCCGTGCTGTAATTGTTATATGGTTATATGGTTTATGTATACATATTTTGCAAAATGAATACAGGAGCTGAAAATACAATTAAACAATGTTCCTGTGCACAATATTCTCAAGACAATTGGAGCAAAATCACTTAAAAGTGGGGAGCATCCTTGATTTTTTTAAATATAATTATCGTAGCAGTACATCCCCAATCCCATTTTCCTCTAGAACACTGGGATCGGACCATCATTCATCCATGAACTGTAACCTCACATGTTTCTGTTGCTCGGCAACTTTGAGTTTACAACCCTTTATTATGCTACGAGCATGTTTGCAATTACTACCCTTGCCAAATGAATCATCCAGCACTTGTTTATATTGAAAGACACCTGCTAAGCACAGATTGAGCTCCTCGCAATACCTCGGTCCACATGGTTCAAATTTGTTCTAAATCCTAGTTTCAGGCTATTACACATATTTCTAACACTGTGAACGTGATTGCGGATCATTTCCCAATGGATTTGTCAGACCATTAAAATAGTGAAGGGGAATGCTCGTTATAAAACTGATCCTCAGGAGACTCCGGCATTAATTGGCCCTCGCATAACGCTATCGCTATTAATAACCACGCCTCGCTCACCGCAATGCAACTAATTTCTTACCCAAACTACGACCCGTGGTTCAATCCCGTGCAATTCCACTGAGCTCATTTTTGGATGGTATTTTCTCAACGACTACCTGACCTAACTCAGCGCCTACGGCCATCGGATAAATCCGTAAATTCTTCCAAATAGTCAACCGAGTTGCCGAGACATTCTCCCCAAGGGGAAATGTCGAGGGCAATTGTTTTACGCATTATTCACGCTGGTTATTCACGGTTTGGAGCAACCGCCTAAAATGTCAAAAAACATTCAACAATACAATGAAAATATATATAAAAACTATTTATAAGCATCCGACAGAAAGTGGTGGGTTTTCTCGGGGTAAAAAACGTAGAAAAGGTTGAATCAGTATAAATAACAATAAATGACATAATAAGTTTGTGAAAGTGAACTTATGTTTGAAGTTATGATGAAACAATCTTCTCTAAGATACTGACAAAACCCGGTGTTTTTTTTAAACTTTTTGTTTTTATTCCGGAGCCGACTGTCCGTGTGGTGTTGAGGATGTTGGGGAAAAGCGTAAAGAGAGATGATGAAGCGAACAATGTCTTTAGACAGACACAACATTCTGGAGTAACTCAGCGGGACAGGCATCGTCTCTGGAGAGAAGGAATGGGTGACGTTTCTGAAGAAGGGTCTCGACCCGAAACATCGCCCATCCCTTCTCTCCAGAGATGTTGCTTGTCCCGCTGAGTTACTCCAGCTTTTTGTGTCTATCTACGGTTTAAACCAGCAGCTGCAATCACTTCCTTACCGGGCTCCGTCTATGGTTTTCCGAGTCTCTCGCTGTCATTAGCCAGGGCCTCCATAAGGCAGAGGAACTGTACACAAAGGAGGTGAAAAATAAATTAATCCGGAAAAGAAACACAAACTCTTAATGCCAGTTTGCACAGCACATCGTCTCATGATTGGCAACATTAGGACAACACACGCAGATAATGGAAACAGCCGAATTTGCTATTTGTTAAAGTTAATTAAAACGGTATTAACATGACCCTCAGTTTTGGTTTGTTTTTCACTTTATGAATTCTAGAACAATTGTAATCGCTTTATTGCTAAACATAAATTGGCTGTTGCCACTTTAACATTTACGCCGGTATTCGGCCGAGGGGGTTGGTCAAAGTTTTGTTTTAAAATGGGGAGTTTTCTGTACGGCGACTGCTTTCTAGTGCAATGGAGAGCGGTACCTCCTTACCTCTGAGCCTGGCCCGCGTTCTCTGCTTCCGCCTGCCTCTCTCTGCAGTAGCAGCAGCTCAATGCTGTCTTGGCCCGGACATAATAAAGTGCAGATTCCATGATATCACCGCTGAGCTAGTCAGTCGAGTAACAAAGTGACATCCTCTCGCCGATGCCCCGGGTCTTTTAAACAGCACAAACAAACCCACCCCAGGGGCTGGAGGGCGTGAGTTTCCATTTGTCACGTTACAGCATCTCTGCAGTAGCGCCTGGGATTCTGGCGGAGCTGTTTAGCTGAAGCGTTTGATGTAGATACACCATTACACATTCCACTCCACAAGTCGCAGCTAATTCCACAAAGTTTATCTGAAACGCATTCTTATTCTGACAGACACAAGGTGCCAGAGTAACTTATTCTCACTACTCTTATTCTGAGAATTTAATTGGCAGAGTCAGACATTCCCCCTAACATGTGTAAGAAAGAACTGCAGATGCTGGTTTAAATCGAAGGTAGACACAAAATGCTGGAGTACCACAGCGGGATAAGAAGCATATCCGGAGAGAAACAGAAACATAGAAAATAGGTGCAGGAGGAAGCCATTCGGCCCTTCGAGCCAGCACCGCCATTCATTGTGATCATGGCTGATCGTCCCCTATCAATAGCCCGTGCCTGCCTTCTCCCCATATCCCTCGACTCCACTAGCCCCAAGAGCTCTATCAAACTCTCTCTTAAATCCATCCAGTGACTTGGCCTCCACTGCCCTCTGTGGCAGGGAATTCCATAAATTCACAACTCTCTGGGTGGAAAAGTTTTTTCTCGCCTCTTCTTAAATGACCTCCCCTTTATTCCAAGACTGTGGCCCCTGGTTCTGGACTCGCCCAACATTGGAAACATTTTTCCTGCATCTAGCTTGTCCAGTCCTTTTTTATAATTTTATATGTTTCTATAAGAACCCCCTCATCCTTCTAAACTCCAGTGAATACAAGCCTAGTCTTTTCAATCTATCCTTCTATGACAGTCAATTCTAGGAAGGAATGGGTGACGTTTCGGGTCGAGACCCTTCTTCAGACTGTCCCTGACATATTGAGCCCCGGCACACCTTTCTTAAACGCTTCAGAACTTTATTATTTTTACTTCTGATAAGACATTTATTTTTAGTCTTTTAGCAGTCTGAAGAAGGGTCTCCGAAACGTCACCTATTCCTTTTCCCCAGAGATGCTGTCTGTCCCACTGAGTTACTCCAGCATTTTGTGTCGACCTTCGGTGTAAACCCGCATCTGCAGTTTCTTCCTACACATGTTCGTTAGACAATTGCGCTTATTTCAGTCTTCCATGCGCCCCAACCTTCTCCCCCTCAAGAGATCAATAATCCTCACTACACTGAATGCATCCTCTCTGCTCCATTTAACTGTTCCCCCTGCTTCAATCAGTCTGAAGAAGGGTCCAGACCGGACACGTTGCTTGTCCATTCCCCCCACAGATGCTGCCTGACCCGCAGAGTTAAAGTATACTTTGTAGATGGACACAAAATGCTGGAGTAAATCAGCGGGCCAGGCCGCATCTCTGGAGGGAAGTTACACATTATGGTTGCTCGAGCTTCCAGCGTCTGTGGTTCCTCGTGTCTCTCGGTCAAAAACATTGACAAAGCATCCAGTTACAATGATAGGACAGGTTTGGAGGGACCAAACGCGGACAGGTGGGACTAGTGTAGCAGGGGCATGTTGGGCGTTGTGGGCAAGTTGGGCCGAAGGGTCTGTTTCCACGCTGTCTTGCTTGCTGCATGACAATGACACAGGTTGAGAATTTAGTGTGATTTAAAACTGAACATTTACGATAAAAAATCCTTCCAGTGGATTTTGACGAGAATCGTCAATCTTGGCAAAGTGTGTGGAGAGAGAGATTCACGATTGGGAAAAGTGAAATGAGAAACAGCCTCATCTCACACACAGATACTTAAAAAATAGATAAACAAAGAACTGCAGATGTTGGTTTACACCAAAGATAGACACACAAAAAAGCTGGACCAACTAAGCGGGTCAGGCAGCATCTCTGGGGAAAAGGATAGGCAACGTTTTGGGTTGGAATTCTTCTTCAGACCTAATTTAAAAAAATGTTAAACTTAAAAAAAATTGAACTTAAAAATGTAAAACTTCAAACATAAAAATGTAAATTGGTTTTAAACTATAACGAGCGAGGCTAAGGCAACCTAACTAATATCGGGGGTACACAAAAAAGCTGGAGAAACTCAGCGGGCGCAGCAGCATCTATGGAGCAAAGGAAATAGGCAACGTTTCGGGCCGAAACCCTTCTTCAGACTGATCGGGGGCGGGGACAAGAAAGGAAAAACTAATATCGGGTCTGGCCACATTTGGCATCCCGCCACCTTTCCCCATTCAGACTTTCCTTGATCATCGTTGCTGGCTTTGATTTGTTCTTTTCATATATTTCATTCATTTGTTCTTTGTACCCTTTCATGCGTCTAGTTTCCCTCTTCCCTGACTCTCACTGAAGAAGGGTCTCGACCGGAAACATCACCTATTCCTTTTCTCCAGAGATGCTGCCTGACCCGCCGAGTTACTCCAGTATTTTGTGGTTCTCTTCGATTGAACCTAGAGACGGTGTCTGCTGCTTTCTGAAGGGATTCTCCCATTCCCTCCCGATAAGATTATAGACATACCATCCGCTACCATGGGATACACTAATGCTCTCTGTCGAGATGGACACACGGTGCACGTCAGTCTTTGTCCATATCATTGTATCTACATCAGTCTGCAATGTATTTCACATGAGACGAAACAACCCCTTGCCATTAGCTTTGTCGCGCGTCAAATACAAGGTATTTTGCAGACTGTACGATACCTCACCACCAGAGTCCCTTGGCTCGTTGAATTCCCGGAAGCCCAGAAAGGTTAAATCTTTTTCGCCTCAGTGGGTTGTGATAAACGTGAGAAGGATATCTCGGAAAACAAAACATGTTTGCAGTGTAACAGACGGATGTCTCTCTGAAGCGCCATTCTCCGCTGTATTTCTCCATCATGTATTGCGTGACCAGGAATTCAGGATGAGAGTAAAACTTAGGATATCAGTGAACTCCGTTACAAAGCGGGAAACCTGACATCATTGGTGTATTTAAAGGAGGGGAATCCAGTTTTAAGTGGGGGGGGGGGGGGGGGGGGGATACATTTAAATACATTGTAATTTAGTCTAGTTATTATTTGTTACTTTTACTATATTTAAGAGGGAGTTAGAGCTATATTTAAGAGGGAGTTAGATGTGGTCCTTGTTGATTGGTCTAGTTCAGCCACTTATTGAATGGCGGTGCAGCTCGAAGGGCCCCTTTTACATGTATGGAGTGTTCTAACTCTGGATTGAAATGAATGCTGGAGAATATTTTAATTGCTAGTGGATATTTGCAACATGTTGCAATGAAACAAAACGAAACAAAAGCTTTTCACTGTACCTCGGTACACACAACAATAAACTAAACTGAATTGGAAGGTACACAAAAATGCTGGAGAAACTCAGCGGGTGCAGCAGCATCTATGGAGCGAAGGAGATAGGCAACGTTTCGGCACGAAACGTTGCCTATCTCCTTCGCTCCATAGATGCTGCTGCACCCACTGAGTTTCTCCAGCATTTTTGTGTACCTTCGATTGTCCAGCATCTGCAGTTCCTTCTTTAAAACTAAACAGAACTGAACTGAAGGGCACTGGTCCCAGAAGAGGATCTATTATCCACTACAATAGCTCAATTTCTTTACTTGTGTTTGATTCTATTCATGTATAATATTATTTGACTGGGCAGCAGGCAAACCAAGCTTTTCACTGTATCTCGGTACACGGGACAATAATAAACTATAGTCAGACGGTGGCGAATCTGTGGAATTCATTGCCACAGAGGCCAAGCCAATGGATTTTTGGAACACGGAGATTGACAGATTCTTAATTGGTATGGGTGTCAGGGGTTACCGGGAGAAGGCAGGAGAATGCGGTTGAAAAGGAAAGATAGATCAGCCATGATTGAATGGCAGAGTAGACTTGATGAGCCAAATGGCGTAATTCTGCTCCTACAACCTACGAACTATATAATTATTTTGACTCCAACCTACCACCTAGTCGACGTCAAGCTACGGCAGGCTACCGACAACAGGCGACTCTAGGAAATCCACCTACGACCACTCTTACGACAACCTATGACCACACAGACGACAGCCTACAACAACCGAAGCCAACCTACGTTCACCTGCGACAAGCTACGACCCTGTCAGCGCCAACTGAAGACAATTCAGTCGGCAGCACCTGTCGCAGGTTGACATAGATAGTCGCCAATGGAATTCACCAAAGTCAGCACCGGCGACAACCTACGTCACCTGATGGCGACCTACGTCACCTGATGGCAACAGCCTAGTTGCCTGTAGTCGCCTAAAAAATAGCCTAAGTGGGACCGGGCCATTAGCATTGCAATAGGTTGGTTTACAGATGGGTAAATGGCAGAGATTCCATAGAAAATTAATTGACAACAGAGTGCGGCATGAGTGGTAGGAAACAAGAGGGAAAGGAAAGCTACTGGGGTGCACAGTTGAAACCAGTAGATATCTCTCCAGAAAATTACTGATTAGATCTTGCAAAGTTCTGAAAGAGATCCTGTTTTATGTACCAAGGAGTATTTCATAAGACCATAAAAGACAGGAGTGGAAGAATTAGGCCATTCAGCCCATCAAGTCTACTGTGCCATTCAATCATAGCTGATCTATCTCTCCCTCCTAATCCCAATCTTCTGCCTTCTCCCCATAACCTCTGACACCTGTACTAATCAAGAATCTATCTTTCTTTGCCTTAAATATATCCACTGACTTTGCCTCCACAGCTTTCTGTGGCAAAGAATTCCATAGATTCGCCACCTTCTGACTAAAGAAATTCCTCCTCATCTCTTTCCTAAAAGAACATCCTTTTATTCTGAGACTATAACCTCTAGTCCTAGAGTTTCCCACTAGTGGAAACATCCTCTCATCCACTCTATCCAAGCCTTTTACTACTTTGTGTAATTCTGGTAGCCGATAATGTTTAATGTTGTAGTCTTCTTCAGCTGATATGAACAGCATAGGTGTATAAGATGTCCCTGTTTTTAATTATGGTCTGTGTTGAGGCTACTAATGTCAGCCTATTAGGCTAGACTCGGCACCCTTGGATTAGGAAGGGGAACATCACCCAGACCATCACTTTGATCACTAGTCAGTGACTGGTCCTACAATATTTGTATGTTGCCCAAAGAAAGTTTAATTTGAAGTTTGAGTGCTCTGGCAAGCTCACAATGAACTGACTGCCAATGAATTAATTTACAGCATGAGGTTTAGGTTTATTATTGTCACATGTACCAAGGTACACTGTGTAAAGCTTTGTTTTGCCTGCCATCCTAACAGATCAGATATACTATGCATAAACACAATCAAGTCAAACTCAAGTACAATAGATAAAGCAAAGGAAAGATACAGGGTGCAGAATATACTTCTCAGTATTGTAGCTTCTTTTTCTTCTTCTTTTGTGTGGCGTGCACAGCCTAAACTTGTTGGACAACTTGTTGTATTTGATCTTCCGTTTGTGCACGTCGAGTTGATTGCATTAGTCGAAACAGGGCGGACCACGTGAAGGTTGCAATCTTCCACCCCAGCTTCAGTTAGGATCAGTTCCATAGCGCATCAGTTCCATAGACCAAATCCAATATCCTCAATGGGTAGAGGTGAATCGAACAGTACCCTCCTAGCTTATGGAAGGACGGTTCAAAAGCCTATTAACAGAGGGGAAGAAGCTTTTAGCTGTTCCTGAGTCTGGTAGTGCATGCTTTCAAGCTTCTGTACCTACTGCCAGATGGGAGCAGGGAGAGGCCGCAATGTCTTGTGTGGGACAAGTCTGCTTTTTGGATACATGGAATAAATGGAGGGAAGTCTGGTCTGTGTGATGGACTGGGCTACATCTGCAACTCTGCAATTTTTTTTACCAAGCTGTGATGCAACCTGACAGTATGCTTTCTATGGTCCGTGCATCTGTAGAAGTTTGTAAGAGTCACTGGAGACATGTCTAATTCCTTTAGTTTCCTCAGGAGGTCGAGGCATTGGTGTGCCTTTTGGCTGGCACGTCATTGTGGTTGGTCCATGACAGATTATTGGTAATATTAACTCCAAGCAAGAACGGAACTCACTATCAAAACATGGAGGGGACGGGGGACACAATTTTTGGGCAGTCACGCGCGCACGCATGCACACACTCACACACACGCGCGAGGCTTCGGAGGCTCAATCCAGCGTTAAAAACGGCGATTTTAAAATCCGGATTACAAAAACTTGGGGGGAATGTCCCCCACCTCTCAAAACATGGGGGGGGGGGGGGGGGGGGCCCCCTCTGGCCCCCCCGGGTTTTTCGCCCCTGACTCCAAGGAATTTGAAGCTCTCAACCATTTGTATTTCCCCACCTCTGATGCTGATTGGGGCATATACTCCACCATTCTTCCTGATGTCATTAACAAGATCTTTCGTCTTGCTGGCATTGAGGGAGAGGTTATTGTTCTAACACATCACTAAGCTCTCTATCTCTGGATGATGCCAGAGCATGGTGACCCTTTGCCTGCTCTTCCACGATTTAAAGTCTTCAGAGAAATAGAGGTGAGAATTTCCTGCCAATACAAGGAGTCTTGCCTGTATTTATCAAGCTACAATGCAGGGTTGTTTCCAGATTTTAACCTCCAGTTTGTCGCATTTGATTTACTTTTCCATCCTCTCAGTAAAAAAATCGTAATGAATATGGCATATGTTTGTTTTAATCTTTGTATCTATGCTTATTGTCAATGAAGATAGACACAAAATGCTGGAATAATGGAGGTGCTTATTGTCACCTCTACCCTAACTTGGCCTTTCACCAATACAGGAATTTCATGACTGCAGGTTTCTGGTTGACTCCTTGGGATATTTATCACTCTCAGCCACAGAGAGTTATTTTGTAATAGGATAGTTCTGGATATATTCACTGAGTTGAGATGACTGGATCTGTCATGAGTAAATACTTGTGTTTGACTGGAATCTTTTAAATTAGCACTTACCTGGGGATGTTTTATTTGACCTTTTATTTGAGTTCCAATTAATTATTTCCGCTTCCATTTCTTCGCTTGAATTGTGGAAGTTATGGTTAAAAATCAAACAAAATAAATTCACCCTTTTCATCTCAAAATATGTTGCAAATTTCAACAGATTTTGCCATTGAAGCCAAGTGTTCACATACTATAATAAGGAATTACATTTATTAACTTTTTATGCAAAATGTTCTATTTTATATGTAGTGTTCAAAATTGTTAACGCTTTCAATGAAATCCTCATCATCCAATCTACCTTGTTGCAACCCTTGAATCTGCCCTACCAGTAGCACTATATTCCACACTGTTTATTTCCCTATTGCACTCATTTTGGACTCTTTTGCGGTTTCTCTTTCATACTGGTCTGGTTAGCACACAAAATGTTTTTCTTTGTATCTTATTTGAGGTGGCAATAATGAACAAACACCAACACATATAAATTATTTTTTCTCTCTTTCTATCTTCTCATTCATCTTTCATCTCCAGCATTTTGTGTCTACCCAAGCCCATATTGTTTGCCTCACAGAGCCATCTGGTGGTAAATACATGTATTGCAGGGTGAGTACTGGGAAGGAACTCCATTATCCAATATATAAACACAAGAAACTGCAGGTGCTGGAACCTTGAGCATAAAAACAAAGCACTGGAGGAACCCAGTGGGTCAGACAGCATCTGTGAAAGGAATAGACAGACAAAGACAGACAAGTTTTAGGAAAGAATGAAGGGGTTGGGTTTGAAATTTGAAAGCAGAAATTATGTAATTATAATAAAAAAAAGTTGACTGATGCCTCAGAATAAAAGGATGTACCATTAGAATGGAAATGAGGGGGAATTTATATAGGTGTTGAATCTGTGGAATTCATTGCCAAACAGTTGTGGAGCCTAAGTCATTGGGTGTTTTTAGAATGGAGATTGATGTTCGTAATTAGTAAGGGTGCTGAAAATCAGGACACTTTATTATTTGCCAAAATATATTTCTCAATGTTTCTTGTTTAAAGCCTGCACAATCACCCAAACTACTTATATATTTATCATCTAATAACAGCCAAGCCTGCAGCATGGAATGATGTCAACAATCCTGATTGGGCACCCACTGTGAGCATTGAGAAATATATTTTGGCAAATAATAAAATGTCCTTATTTTTTCCAATTAACAGCTCACAATTATCCCATTCCTTAGCTTGCATCGGAGTAAAATTTATTTCAAAACGCATTGATAGTTTACGATTATTTAAATGGTAAATGTAGCTTCAGAAGCGTTTTCATTTTGCATGTTAAAACCCACCTGAGAACCATGGGCGATTTTGCAATTTTACTAACGGATTTTTCACTTTTAAAACTTTCCATATAACAAATGAATAAAGATAAAAAGTCAATAATGCCTTACTTTTGATGAAATGCAGCGAGCAAACGCGATAATTCCCGATATTTTCTATCTTTATATCTCCACGGCAAATGTCCGCTGACCACTTCCGCTGTTTTTGCACCTTCAGCTTAGTTTTAATCTTTCTTCTGGACTGTAAAGTTAGGTAGCTGTGCCTCACGGTCACCCCAACTGGCACAGTAATTTACAGCTCAAAAACTGGCCGTTTTCGTGGTTTTTAACGGGTGTGAAAGTGACCTTTCATGAAATCACTCTATACAAACCCAAGCCAATTAACCTATAAACCTGTATGTCTTTGGAGTGTGGGAGGAAACCGAAGATCTCGGAGAAAACCCACGTGGTCACGGAGATAACGAGATGAGGAGGAATTTGTTTAGTCAGAGGGTGATGAACCTGTAGAATTCTTTGCCACAGAAGGCAGTAGAGGCCAAGTCAGTGGATATTTTGAAGGCAGAGATAGATTATTGATGAGTACGGGTGTCAGAGGTTATGGGGGGAAGGTAGGAATGGGGTTTGGAGGGAGGGATAGATCAACCATGATTGAATGGCGGAGTGGACGATGGGCCGAATAGCCTAATTCTACTCCTGTCCCTTATGACCCGTAGTCGGAATCGAACCAGACCCAGAACCCGCGTCTCTGGTGCTGCAAGCAACTTTACCACTGCACCACCGTGCCACCCATTCGGTGAAGGCGGGGTGGGGATTAGTGTCAGAGGGCAAGGTTAGTTTGTGGGTCGGCGATTGACAGCAAAGATCCTAGAGCAAGCAGGATAGATCACTCGACGAAAAAGACGTAGTACGGTCATGGGCAGATTCATGGGTAATTTTCGGCCCCATTTCCGTAACCGGCTTCCGTCTCCACACCAAAGATCCCATAGCGGAGCAAAGATACTAGTGCGTATACGTAAACCCGTTACGGAAACATCCTCGTAGAAATAAAAGTTATTTGGTGAAAATCTCCTCAATTTCAGAATTATAATTTATTAACACAAACTGTTCCCCCGCAATGTTGATTACACTGCTTGTCGGGTCTGGTCAGGTTACTGAAATGGATGAAAAAAAGGCCCACGTTCCGCTCCGTTGCGTACTACACGTCAGCCCATTTATCAGTCTGAAGAAGGGTTTCGGCCCGAAACGTCGCCTATTTCCTTCGCTCCATAGATGCTGCTGCACCCGCTGAGTTTCTCCAGCAATTTTGTGTACCTTCGATCATCCAGCATCTGCAGTTCCTTCTTGCGATTTTGTGTAGTGTCTCCGAGGATCGATCACGCAGCGGCGGTGCATCTTGTCCGGGAACATTTCCTTGGTTTTGCTCACAGGAAAAGCTCTGGAGAAGTGCGTCAGCGGCCGAACGCAGCTATGGGAACATCACTCACCCCCCGAAGGAAATACAACAACGTGCAACTTCGGGCAAACAAAATCATGAGAGACCTCTTCCACCCCGGCAATGGACTGTTCCAGCCGCTACGGTCAGGCAAACGCCTCCGTTGCCATGCAGTGCTGCGGACCCGCTGAGAAGGAGTTTCTCCAGCTTTTCTGTGGAACCTTCGATTCTCCAGCATCTGCAGTTCCCTCTTAAACTCTGCAGTTCCTTCTTGAACACAGCCCATTGCATTTAGCAGGAGTGGTCTATCTTGCTCTGCTATAGGGTCTTTGATTGACAGCCCCACCAGGGGGAGGCGGGGTCAGCACAAGGGGCGTGTTCAGCCTGGGGCGTTGATTGACAGAACGGCCGTGGGAGGGGCGGGGTCAGCGGCGGGCGATGAGGTGACGTGATGACGCGATGACGGTGAGCGGCTGCCCGCCCGCCCGCCATGTTGATCACGTTGTGCTACCTTTACCTGTGGCTTCGCTTCCAGAAATGCTACGCCATGATCATCTGCCGGGCCGTGCGGCGCTTCCACCGTCACACCAGCCTTGCCTTTGTCGTGCTGCCGCCGCCGCCGCCGCCGGACACCGACTGCCGATCACGGGCCGTCGCGCCCACAGCGCCTGTGGAGAAGGTCTGTGTCCGGCTGGCCGACAGGGCTTTCCTGCTGGCCGAGCCCCAAAAGGTGAACAACTAACTCCACACGTACTTTGTTGTTGTTGTTGTTGTTGTTGTTGTCTCTGCAGATGCCGGTTCACACCAAAGACAGACACACAAAGCTGGAGTAACTCAGCTGGTCAGGCAGCATCTCTGGAGAAATGGAATAGGTGGCATTTCGGGTCGAGATCCTTCTTCAGACTGAGAGTCAGGGGAGAGAATGGGTGAAAGGAAGAGTCGGCGGGGCTTTTCAGAATGGCAGGCAGTGACTAGTGGGATGCCGCAAGGCTCGGTGCTGGGATCCCAGTTTACAATGTATTTTAACGATTTAGACAGGGGAATTAAATGTGACATCTCCAAGTTTAGCGGATGACACAAAGCTGGATGGCAGTATGAGCTGCGATGAGGATGCTATGAGACTGCAGGGTGACTTGGATAGGTTGGGTGAGTGGGCAGATAGATGCATGGCAGATGCAATATAATATGGATAAATGTGAGGTTGACCTTTTTTGTGGAATGAATAATAAAGCAGATTATTATCTGAATGGTGTCAGATTAAGAAAAGGGGAGGTGCAACGTGACCTGGGTGTGCTTGTTCATCAGTCATTGAAAGTAAGCAGTTGTTCAAGAAGGAACTGCAGATGCTGGAAGATCGAAGGTACACAAAATTGCTGGAGAAACTCAGCGGGTGCAGCAGCATCTATGGAGCGAAGGAAATAGGCGATGTTTCGGGCCGAAACGTCACCTATTTCCTTCGCTCCATAGATGCTGCTGCACCCGCTGAGTTTCTCCAGCAATTTTGTGTACCATTGAAAGTAAGCATGCAGGTAGATGGCCTGATGGTATGTACAATTCTGAGAGGTATAGATAACAAAGTCGTCAGTCCCTTTTTCCCCATTGTGGAAATGTCAAAGACAAGAGCATAGCTTTAAGGTCAGAGGGATAAAGCTGAAAGCAGGCGTGCATGGCAAGTTTTTTTTTACACAGAGAATAGTGGGTGTCTGGAATGCATTGCCTGGGGTGGTGGTGAAAGCAAATATGATAGTTGCGTTTAAGTCTTTTAGATAGCTACATGCATATGCAGGGAATGGAGGGATATGGATTTCATGCAGGCAGAGGAAATTATTTTGGCATGATGTTCTGCACAGCCAATGTGGGCTGTCGGGCCTGCCCATGGGCTGTCATGTTTTATGTTCAACGTTCTCTCAATCAATATGTGAGGTCATATCCATATTTGTGGGGAGCTCTGTGCACTTTAAAATGGACAAACTGAATTTGTACTTGATTAAAAAATAAAATACTGGAGGAACTCAGGAGGTCAGCCAGGATCTGTGGAGGGAATGGACAGGCGATATTTTGGGTCGGGACGGGTCTTTAGTCTGAAGATGAGTCTCGATCCGAAACATTGCCCGTCCATTCCCTCTAACGATTCTGTCTGACCCGCTGGTTTCCCCCAGCACTTTGCTTATTACTCAAGGTTCTGACTGAAGGTGTCCTGTTATGTTTGTATGTAATGTTCCTTTCTGACAAGCTCTGGATATGTGCATGGGTGAGGACTAGCATGATTCACTTTGCCAATACATCGACAAGGATAAAACATCAAAATCATCTTTATTTTTTGTTGCATTTTACATGTGTTGCAATTAATTGTAGGAAAAAGTAAAGAGCACATCTCAATTCAAGATGATAAATGATAAGAATTTTGCAGAACAACATTTTGTAGGTTTAATGAAGGTTTGCATGATGTTTAGATTGGGGAACTGAAACATGAACTTTGCCCGATAACTACAGATATCAGGATCGGCACATGTGATTACAAAGGAAACATAACCGTTCTTGCACTGTTGAGCAATACAAATGCGGAAGCCACTAAACGGTGCCACATCAATATCGGCTGATTAATTAACAATATCCAGCCAAAGGTAGAGCAACAATGGAAAGGCCAGGGTTTTGTGCGGTATTGCATGACAAAGGACAGTACAACAACAATATGAAAACCTTCAAGCTCCCCCATTGCAAGTTAGAACTGCTTGCACTTTTGGAGACCATCTAGGGATTCATAAAAGGTAAATATTAAACTTGTTGAAAATTTCCACGTTAAAATGTTATTGGTTATAGTTCTAATAATATATATTCATTGTTCAACAGGGTATGACCTCCCTTTGCCCTTGGAAGAGTTAATTGGGTCGGAAGCTGATGAAGGTGGAGTTTACAAGCCTGATTACAGATAGAACTGCACTCTTGCTTGAGAATAGATGTGGAGTTAAGAGAAGAGTCTGAAGAAGGTCCTCGACCCGAAACGTTGCCTATTTCATTCGCTCCATACATGCTGCCTCACCCGCTGAGTTTCTCCAGCATTTTTGTCTACCTGTCCAGGACAGTTGATGATGGCAGTATGAAAGTATGTGATGCTGATTGCTTTTTGCAAACTTTTAATTTTTCAGAGAATGGTGGGACAATGTTGGATCATATCATCCTGTGTATTGCAGGTGTATAGAGGAACAGAAGCATTAATGCATTGAACATCAAGAATCTTCGTTGAGCATAACAGACAACCTGTAGAGAATGTAATCACTGTGATGGAGAGCTATATTGAAGCAAGTGCCCTGGAACAGAACTTGTTTTACAATCTACAGGAAGAATAATACGTGCTTGCATATTATAATATGGCACTCAAAATATTTTATTTTGACTTTTAGTGTAGTAGAAAACCATCAGAGGCTGAGCTCTTAAAGTGTCAGCTAGATGCTTTGTATTTCTAGAACTGAAAGCACTGAATATTTTTGTCAAGATGGTGTATAAGATGGATGGACCTTGACTAATCTCCTTGAACTATCACGTCTTTGAGACCTGAAAATGGTGTCCGACGTGTGGCCACAATCCCCCATATGCTTCAGGTGAAAAAGAGTTGCAGAGGCATAATAATTGGAGTTCCGCAAGTTTGTCAGTTCCGTCCAAATGACAGTGATGGGTGTTTTTTCCCCCAGACATCAGTTCATTATATATTAAATTGAAATTGAGTTTCAATGCAGTGGTGTTAATGTGGTACCTCTTATAAAATCTTTTCAGAGGTAGTTTTGATTTGCTGTTTTGTATTTGCAAGACACATCTGGGGAGAAACAAAGTCAAAAGAGAATCTGCAGAAATGCTAAATGGTTATTGTTGATCATTTTAAGGGTAATCTGATCATTTATGATAATGTTGGTTCTGTGACTGAAGTGGAACCAAACTCGGAAATAGTTTTAATAAATAAACTGATGTGCCGTAAATTGTGCAATAAATATTGATATATCTTTTAAGCCAACATTTTGTACGTAAAATTAATATTTGTAAAGATTATTTATTGAATAAATGTGTAAAATATTTGAAAATAAAATTTGTTGTATTGGTCTTTAATTGTAATTTTGATTGATTCAAAGCATTTCACGTGATCTATTTACATTTTTCATTGAATGGATCTAGTCAAATACACATATCTGACATCAGATTCTTTTTTTTTGAAGGAGTGCAGAGAAGCCATTTATTTCACCAGACTGATTCCTGGGATGTCAGGACTGTCTTATGAAGAAAGACTGGATAGACTTGGTTTATACTCTCTAGAATTTACAGATGGAAGAGATTGAGAGGGGATCTTATAGAAACTGACAAAATTCTTAAGGGGTTGGACAGGCTTAGATGCAGGAAGATTGCTTCCCGATGTTAGGGAAGTCCAGGACAAGTGGTCACAGTTTAAGGATAAGGGGGAAATCCTTTAAAACCGAGATGAGAAGAACTTTTTTCACAAAGAGAGTGGTGAATCTCTGGAACTCTCTGCCACAGAGGGTAGTTGAGGCCAGTTCATTGGCTATATTTAAGAGGGAGTTAGATGTGGCCCTTGTGGCTAAGGGGATAGTGGAGCAAGGGGGTCTTGAGCTCAGAATGAGGGAATGTTAGTGGCATCTGTTGCAGAAGATGATGCAAACTGCGAATAGGGTATGGAGAGAAGGCAGGTACGGGATACTGAGTTGGATGATCAGAACCATGATCATATTGAATGGCGGTGCAGTCATCTCGAAAGGGTTCCGAATGGCCTATCTTTCCACCACCACTAATTTCTATGTTTCTATGTTTTCGATAACACTGCCATTGAAAAAGTACTTAGTGTTAAACACTAGCAACCTTCTTCCTAATGTTCCACCAGGACCTCTCAGCTCCAGACCTCATTTGAGACTTAGTCCAAACATGAGCAATAAACTAATTTCCAGGGGTGATGTGAGATCCTGACTTCAGGGCACCATGACTGTGGAGGTTTTTGTCATTGGAAATCAAGGGTAAAACTTTCTGCTGGCTAAAATCATATTGTGCACAAAGTTGTATGGTACGGGTTCTTGGAAACCATTCATCTCAGCTCCGAGGCATTGCTGCAAAGTAAACTCAGCCATCTCCAGCTACTTCATTTTGACCTCCCACCACCATAATGTCAGCAGTGGAGCTAGTGCATGTACACTTTCTATTGAACCACTCAGATTTTAGTCTTTGTTTGCAAAACACAGAAACATTCGGACATTGGATAGGGTGTGAAATGAACACTACTTACCACAAGTTCCAGTGAATGAAAATGTAACTGGCCTATAGCATTCAGTATCTCTCAGAGCCATACAGATAGTTACCATTAGAACAATTGGTTGTAAGGCATGTTTCAGTAAGTGACTTGCTATCTATCTACCCAAGGTCTTTTCACTAACCACAAAGCACATGTTAAGAATTCCCTGCAAATATGGAAAAGTATAGCTCCAACAACATGTGAAGAAGCTTGACAGTTTCCTTCTGCTTCTTTGCATCTAGTCCACCCATCTAAGCATTTATTCCTTCCAGTGCACTGGGATTCCAATCCACCAATGCTTTACAACAATTTTGTACAGACTCTTGCAACAGCTCTTTCCAAGCTAACAAGCTCTGCCATTTGCAAGGGCGGCACAGTGTTGCAGTTGGTCAAGCAGTTACCTTACAGCACCATAGACCCAGGTTCGATCCTGACCTCGAATGCTGTCGTTGTGGAGTTTGCAGGTTCTCCCTGTGTCCGCATGGGTTTCCTCCAGGCTCCCCAGTTTTCCCCCACATCACAAATGGCCTCTGTAAATTGTCCATAGTGTGTAGGGTGGATGAGAAATTGGAATAACATAGTGTGAATGGGTGATTGATGGTTGGCATGGACACGGTGGGCCAAAGGGCCTGTTTCTAAACTGTATCGCTAAACTAAACCAAACTAAGAAGAGCAATTTGTGCAAGGAGAAGTCACTACCTGCAAGTTCTACCCAACCAATATTATCCTGATTTAGTGATATACTGCTGAGTCCTGGAATTCTGTCTGACACTACTATGGGAGATCCTTCAACACAAGGACTGCAATCATTCAAAGCTATCTTCTCAAGAGCAGACTGGGATATGCTGACCTTGCTCAAAAGTAACTTAAATATAAGCAAAATGCAGAAGATATGTATATCAGTAGAAAGTTTTGTGTTTCATTAAATGTTTCCGTTTTAGCTTTTCATGATTGAGTATCTTTCATGGGCGTTTCAATTCTCTTTTTGTGCTTTTTAATTATTATGTCATCTTTGCTTATTTGTTTAGAATGACCTGTTAATTTTGTATCAGATCTTTTGCTGCTCAGCAGACTGAAGTTAGAAGCGTTAAATTATATTGCTGGCTATGCTTTACAATTTTGTAATTTGTATTTATTTTTGTACCAACTTTTTCAGCTTTCTGATGATCTGAGTAAATGGTCACTATATGAGCCCAAGATAGCTAACCCTGAATATACTCAGCATGGAAAGCATATTGTCTTTCTAATAGAAGCTGCATTGGAAAATGTCTGTTTTGATTCTATCTCCGTTCCTTCTGAAAAGGTAAGCAGTTAATTAGAAACAAAACATTTAAATCAGAAGATCTTTTAAAAGTAAAGTTTGAATTTTCCTTGATTAAAATGGGCCTTTTGAAATTTAGAGGTTGTTAATTTGGGCGGTACAGTGGCGCAGTCTTTAGAGTTGCTACCTCATAGCATCAGAGACCTAGGTTCAATCCTGACAATGGGTGCCGTTTGTTCGGAGATTTTTTTATGTTCTCCCTGTGACCCTGTGGCTTTTCGGGTGCTCCGGGTTCCTCCCACACTCCAAAAACGTGCAGGTTTGCAGGTTAACTGGCTTCTGTAAAATTGTAAACTGTCCTGAGTGTGTAGGGCAGTGCCAGTGTACGAGTGATCACTGGTCAGTGTGGACTCGGGTGGGCCGAAGGGCCTGTTTCTACGCTCTATCTCTAAAAGCTAAAGTCTAAAGTTGACATTCTGGCACTCTGTATCCTGGAGGGTTGCGGAAACTAAATCATTGTGGGTATTGACAGTTGGGGTAGAAACATTTTTGAAAGTTTGGGGAATTGAGGACTGGGAGGGAAATGGCACAGAAGGAACTAGTGTAGATCAAGCATGATCATATTGAATAATAGGTTAGGCTTGAGAAGCAGGGAGGCTCTTTCCAAGAACCTAACCAGTAACTTTTTCCATCTATTAATCTTTTATCATTATAGAGAAGATGAATTAAACCACCCTTTTCTATAATCTAATATAGATCTGCAATCCACAGAGAAGTCTGTGCTATTCTACTTCTGCCAAATCGCTGATTTTAATTTCCCTACTAAATTATAAAGTCATACAGTATGGGAACAGGCCCTTCAGTCCCCACAGACCGCGCCAATCAGCAACTACCCAAATATACTAATCATCTGTTGAATGAATGCTTTCTTGTCACATGTGACAAGTCACTGTGAAATTCTGTGCTTGCATACACAAGATATGCAAATAGCCGCCACATTATGGCGATGACAAAGTTACAAAATTTACCCAATATCTGCACCAGGTCCCCCCTTGTTTCACCCCCCCCCCCCCCCCCCCCCCCCTCATGACGGTCCCCCCATGCCGGGTCCTCCATTGTTCCTTCCTTCGGCAGTGGCATCTGCACTTCACGTGGTCCATTCTCTGAAGAAGGGTCTCGACCCAAAAGGTCACCCATTCCTTCTCTCCAGGGATGCTGCCTGTCCCGCTGAGTTACTCCAGCATTTTGTATCTACCTACGATTTAAACCAGCATCTGCAGTTCTTTCCTACACATTTTGTCCTTCCTCGTCTGTCAGACTGCCACACTGATCTCTTGACTGTCACTGCCGGGTCCGAACTGCCTCGCGGCGCAACTCTCATCCAAAGGTTTCAAAGGTCTTTTATTGTCACATGCATCTTAAGGTACAGTAATATGCGAATTACCATACAGCCATTGCCACTCCCCAAGATTCTGCCATTCACTGACACACTGTGGGCAATTTATGATGGCTAATTAACCTACCAATCCACATGACCGTTAGATGTGGGTGAAAACTTGAATATCCTGAGGGAGAATGTGTAAACTCTACACCTACAGCACCTGGGGTCAAGATTGAATCTGGGTCTCTGGTGCTGTGAGGTAGTGGCTCCACTGGGTGCATCACTGTGCCATCATCTATGTTTGCGCTTGTGGCCTCAACTGTATAAACTCTAAAATTTGAGTTTGTTCTCATAATCTTTGCATTGCTTTATCCCTATTTGGGACACGTCACGCCCTACTGTTTTGGTTCAGATTGTCCCAATCTGCTATCCCAAATCTCTTCTGCGTCATCGTGCTAAATGTTATTTAATTAAAATAAAAAACCTGTGAGATGCTAAATAATGTTTTATAATTTTAAAGATGTTACAAAAATGCAGATTGTTATTAACTT
Source organism: Leucoraja erinaceus (assembly GCF_028641065.1). Classification (NCBI taxonomy): domain Eukaryota; kingdom Metazoa; phylum Chordata; class Chondrichthyes; order Rajiformes; family Rajidae; genus Leucoraja; species Leucoraja erinaceus. The sequence goes on from NC_073389.1 coordinate 48,259,132, forward strand.
GAATGTTTTTCCCTCTGTGATCTACTGTGCTTTCGGGGAATCATTCTTATTATGTACAGGTATATGATCTTTAGTCCCAATTGCCCCAGTCCATAACCCGCCCCAATAAATCAATCTCTCTTAACAATCCTGGGCAGTTATCAGGTTTATTTACTATACTAGTGTCTGAACACAGTGGGCCTGAATCTCCCTGTCCAGGCACTCATGACAGAGCGGGGCAAAGACTTGGGTCTTATGTTACGGAAACTTAATATATTTTAAACGCAGAATTAGTACAATCCTCACATAATACTATTAGGTTATTTTCTCAAATTGTTCATTGTACATAAGGTACTAATCTGCCCTGTCCAATATGTTCATGAATATCATGTTTTCAGATGCCACTATTTCTCTTTATTGAAATCCCAAAGAACACACTGATAATGAGAAAGACTAATGAACATTGCTTCAGAGGATGGCAAAGTGGTCACCTAATGCTTGACCGAGTGTGGTGATTGCTTAAAGTCGTATCTCATCACAAACTTCTTTCGCTTAGATTTTAAAATATTCTGACTTGTGCACACCATTGGCATATTTACTCGGCGATCCCTACAAGTTAATTGCTGAAACGAACGTGGATGATTTTAGCAGACTTGGAGTAGCCTTCATGGAGAACAGACTACAGATGGATGATAGAATGGTACCTCGAAAAATTATTTGTGAGTGTCTTTTGCTTTCACTTGGTGTTAGATTTCAATCTATTGTAATGTAGTTATTGAGCAATCATGCCTCTATTTGAGCCGCTTCGTTCATGAATTAATTGCAAATAACTTTGCATTGTCACATTATCATTCAGCCAGGGCAAGTATTATCTTCATCACATTTTCAAATATTAAATCGAAAGATGAATGTATAGCTACACATTTATTCTATTCTGCTAATGCATTGTATCTAAACTTATTTTTAGGGCAAGGCTGTAACTATTATGACTTTATGTGACTATTTAATAGGGTTTTTTTTCAAAATATGAATGATTATCATATGTATGGGGAAGCCACTATTTATGTTGGAATTACATTAAATACAAGTTGGAGCATTGCCTTACATCCAGCTTTAACTGTGTGCTTCCTTCCTTTCCTACAAGTAGTGAATGATCACAGGGTATGAATTGTAAATGAGTCAGAGTTGTATATTAAAAAATATCAGTATACACGTCCTCTACCTCCCCACAAACACATCCCTCTCCCTGGTGAATAACGCTGAGAAGTATTAATTTAGGGTCCCACTCATATACTCTGGCTCCCTCTAGTTTTCCGTTTAGACCTACTTTAATCCTGGCTAGTTTTTACTTCTAATGTACGTAAAATATTTTAGGATACTCCTTAATCCTGTTTTCCAAGGGATTACAGCTCTTTTTTTCTTTCTTAATTTCTTTCTTTTCTCCTTTATCACCTATAAAACTCAAGGACTTTTGGTACTAAATGCCTATGCCTGACATGTTACCTTGCTTCTGATGGAAATCACGCTCTCGTCTCACTATTTTCATTCGGAAGAAGGCACAGGAGCTTGAGAACCGTGATACCCAATTTCAATAATTGTTTTTCCCTTGCAACCATCAGGCTCTTGAACACTTCACCACAGCCCTACCTCAGCAACTGGGATCTGCCATGGACTTTAGATTGCTTACATTTTTTAGTTTGGCTTTGCACTATTATGGTCAGGTTACTTAGTATTTCTGATTATTGATTTATTGTATCATTGATCATTGTATATTTATTTGTGTTGTATTAATGGGTATATAAAGCTGTAGCAAGTAAGCATTTCATTGTTCCATGCCTGTAACATATGACAATTAAACACTCTTGACTCGTGATCCTTCAATTTTCTTTGTTAACCAATGTTCCCTAATGTTACCTTCTTTGGCATTGTCCCCTCTGCCCGTCTGAAGGATGTCATTACAATAGCCGGTCCCAGCATCCTCGCCATCTTCAACAGTTCTCTGGCCACTGACACTGTTCCTACCTGCTTCAAGCATGTGGTGGTCCAGCCCCTCCTGAAAAAAACTAACCTCGACCCCACCTTGCCAAGCAACTACAGACCTATTTCAAAACCGCCTTTCTTTTCAAACTACCTATTTCCTTCGCTCCATAGATGCTGCCGCACCCGCTGAGTTTCTCCAGCATTTTTGTCTACCTTCGATTTTCCAGCATCTGCAGTTTCTTCTTGAACACTGAGTCTGCTTGGAGTTGATGATAAGTCCAAGTTTTGTGTATGCACTGGTGAAGCTCATTCTGAAATATTTCCATTAATCCATGAAAAATATTTCTATTAATCCTTGACAGTATTGGAAAATGCTAGGTGAAATCTGATTTTATTTTGCTAGCTACATTTTACTTTACAGAATAAATAATATCCGCATTCACATATTTATTTCATGTTTTTTTTTTCCTTTCAGCTTTGCAGATTAATGAATCAGTTCAAATGAAGTTACTGCAATCAAATGCTGTGTTTGAAAAAGCAAGCAAGAAACCAGGAGATCCTCAGATCCAAGATATTGTAGATGATACCTCTGCTAAAGATACTTCTAGCAAACTGACGAATGAGGCAACTGTGGGTTCATTCGGTGATGGCTATTGTGCAGTTAGTTCTGGGAAGGCCCAACAACTAGACATGGCAGAAATCGCAGAAGTTCATAGTAAAGAGTTCCACACATCCCAAGAAGGAATGGAACTTCAAAGCCACCATCTTCACCTTGCCAGTTGCTCTGAGTGTTTGGAGATGGAAAACAGTACCATTGAATCAGTCAGATATGCCTCGGCAGATAATCTACTGGACCTCTCTGATGACTATTGTGGAAGCTCTGATGAAACGGTAATAGGAGAGGACAATTTAATGGAAAATACAAGGCAAAATAACAAGAGTGGGAAGCCTCCCAATGTGTTGATATATGTTGGATCCAATTACAGTCAGTACTTGACGAAGTTTCAGCAAGTAAAGTCTATTTTAATTGATTGCCTTGACAATGATAGGTATGCTATCTATCCTCTTCTCGAAGAACAGATTCTGACAGAGCCTTGGGCTGATAATTCTTTGTTACTGGTTGTGGCCTTGTGACAAGCCTGTGTCTGAACAAATTAATGGACAATTCATGAGTTACTTGTCCAAAGGTGGGAAAATATTGGGACTCTGCACGCCATTTTGTTTTGGTGAGATCAAAATATCTCATAAAAATGAATTGAAGGAAAAGATTCACAGGTTTAGCTTCACGAAATCTGATGGCACTGATGTAATCCTGGATGCTTTTACCAGTGGCAACATTTTCTTAAAAGAGATGAATAGCACAGAGAATGCCACAAAAGATCTTGAGTTGTTGGGAAGTTTGACTGATCTTGAAAAAGACATGGTGATTGTACGTCTATCCTACGGAGAAAAAGGAGGAGAAGCCGTTCTCTGCCAGGTAAAGTAATAAAAAAAATTTTTTGTAAGAAATTGCATTTTTGTAAGAAATACAATTTTTGGTATTTAGATTAACATTATTTATTGTTTGTCCATATTCCTGACTGGAAGTGATGGTAAGCTGGTTCAGAACCACATGAGAACTAAAGCGAGCAGGGTAATTGTATCCAAAACTGGCTTGGTGATAGGAGGCAGAGGGTGGTGGTGTTGAAAGGATGCTTTTCTCATATCAAAAACAAGTCAGCAAAAGGTTAAAGTACAAGGAAGGATTTAAAAGGGAGTTGGAGAGGAATGATTTTTACACAGAATGTTTGATACCTCAAACTCACTGTTACAAGAGGTGGTGGAGTCGGATACAATCACTATTTTAAGAGATTGGTGATGGGACCCTTGAATAGACAGCACTTGAATAGACAATGTAGAGAAGGTTTCGGACCTAATGTGGGCAAACAGGATTAGTTTAGATGGGCAAAAAGATCAACATGGAAATGGTTTCAAGGTTTCAAGATCAGTTTATTGTCACATGTACTAATTAATGTACAGTGAAATTTGGGTTACCATACAGCCATACTAAGTGAAAAGCAACAAGACACACAGCCATGTAAAATAAAAGTTAACGTAAACATCCACCACAGAGGCTTCCCACATCCCTCACTGTGATGGAAGGTAATAAAGTCCAATCGTCTCCCTCTTTATTCTCCCGCGGTCGGGGCTGTCGGACCATCCGCAGTCGGGGCGATCAAAGCTCCCTCAGCCGGCGATCCGAAGCCCTCGCGTCGGGGTGATCGAAACTCCCAGATCGGGACGGTTGAAACTCTCTGTGGCTTGGAGTTCCAGAATTGGTCCCGAACCAGGGACCACGGGCTCCGCAATGTTAAAGTCCACAGGCTCTACAGTCGATCCCCGGCAGAGGGATCGCAAGCTCCACGATGATATGCCCGCGCCCGCGGTTGATGCGCCGGGTCGGTCTCCAGGAAAGGCCGCAGTGGGGACGGAAATACGATACAGAAAAAAAATGCATCTCCGTCGAGGTAAGGGATAGAAAAAAGTTTCCCCCCGTCCCCCTCCCCATAAAACAAACCCAGGAACACTAAAACATACTCTTTAACACGTACTTAAAATAACAAAACAGAAGAAAGGACAGGCAGACTGTTGGCGACGCAGCCATTGCCGGCACCACCCGGTGGGCCAAAGTTTCAATTTCCACAACATACATATGAGCTCCAGGCATAAGTCAACAATTTTGGCTCATATTGCGGCGCAACACAGAATATTACAGTGTCAGATGTATATAATTGGTCGCCCAATTATAGGAAGGATGTCAACAAAATAGAGAGAGTACAGAGGAGATTTACTAGAATGTTGCCTGGGTTTCAGCAACTAAGTTACAGAGAAAGGTTGAACAAGTTAGGTCTTTATTCTTTGGAGCACAGAAGGTTAAGGGGGGACTTGATAGAGGTCTTTAAAATGATGAGAGGGATGGACAGAGTTGACGTGGATAAGCTTTTCCCATTGAGAGTAGGGAAGATGCAAACAAGAGGACATGACATGAGAATGAAGGGACAGAAGTTTAGGGGTAACATGAGCAGGAACTTCTTTACTCAGAGAGTGGTGGCTGTGTGGAATGAGCTTCCAGTGAAGGTGATGGAGGCAGGTTCATTTAAAATTAAATTGGATAAGTATATGGACGGGAAAGGAATAGAGGGTTATGGTCTGAGTGCAGGTAGATGGAACTAGGGGAGAATACGTGTTCGGCACGGACTAGAAGGGCCGAGATGGCCTGTTTCCGTGCTGTAATTGCTTTATGGTTATATGGTAGATGTTCCATCTTCAGAAGAGAAGATGTTAAGTTATAAAAAAGATACTAAATGCTGGAGTAACTCAGCTGGTCAGCCAACATCCATGGAGAACATGGATAGGTGAGTTTTTTTCGGTCGGGACCCTTCTTCAGACCTGAAACATCATCTTGTATCGAGTCTGAAGAAGGGTCCTGACCTGGAACGTCACATATCCACGTATTGAACCTCCTGTTTCCATGCTCTATAACTCTATGATTCAATGACTGTGACTATCAATGAATGAGGAGCAGGTTGTGTGTCACTGGCTGTAGGTAATGTGTAGTAAGAGGAGATCAGAGTAAAGGGGAATTAGTGGTGGTATTGGAACAAGTTTGATCATGATTAGATATCCTCCCTGAGCAAATCCGATACACAATATATGATGCTACGTAGAGATTTCTGATTTTTTTATTTACTGAATAAACTGATTCTTTTTCGTGTAATGCACACATAGGTTCATCTTGAAATCCCTCCTGATTCAACTGAGATGCAAGAGGATTTCACGGCACTTAAACAGAGCAATGCACTACGATATGAAGTATTGACAGAAATCCTGAAACATTTACAACTTAGTTGTGGACTTTCTGAAATGCCACCATTGACACCAGTGCATCTGTTGGCCAAGGCAGAGGTAAATATATAATTTAAGTGGATCAAAGGGCTCTTGACTTCTGGAGAGGACAGGTATAAATACTTCACAGATAATTGTATCAAGGTCTTTTGGTTTGAACTTTTTGATTTAAGCTTGTGGAGAAAACTTTGGCCATTTTCTATTCAGAGTTGCTGAATCTCTACTCTTATAGAAATTTTAGGGTGGAATTTTATGCAGTTAGTTAACAAGGGTAGATTAATTTTGGCACATGGTAAAAATCTAGGGTGTGAATACATTCTCTCTCATTTTCGTTTGAACTTCTTTTGAGGTTCAAATGACAATAAATAAATTGTATTGTATTGTATCATTATCATTTTTAATCGGAGTTAATTGTTAGAACAATGCATAATCCATGCTATATTCCAGGACTAATATGCAATTGTACTATCACATGTACAGTGGATTTTATGTACTGTAGTACAAAGTGTCACAATCATTTGTCAAGGAAGTTAAACTTTGTTGTTTTAAGCAATCCTTCATATTTCAATCAATCTTACTGCTTAGGAAATATATTGGATTGTCAATGCTCTTTATCTTTTTTCATTTTATAACTCTAAATTAATTTCCATTTACTTGCAAAATAACAACTTTTTAATTAATCAGCGAGAGTGCATTGTATTCCCTCTATTTTCACTCTTCCCACAGTGATGGGATGCATACTGTTCTGTATATTTCCCCAGCTGATTATGATCCTTCCTTCAGTTTCTCCCTATTCTTTACTTAAGGGTATCCGGGGCAAATCCATGTTCGTTACTGCTCTAATTTAAGTTCATAGGAGCAGAATTAGGCCATTCTGCCCACCAGGTCTACTCCGCCATTCAATCATGGCTGATCTATCTTTCCCTCTCAACCCCAATCTCATGTCGTAGAATTATCATTTAATTTGGAATGAGCATCTTAGATTGAAAGGAGCAAACTTGCTGACATTATTTGCTAAATCTCTGCTTTGTGCTCAAAAGGAATAGAAAGGGAACAACACAAAAAATGGCCAATCTTGCTAATTCTGATTTCACATATTTTATTTACATGTCCCGTTGGTTCTCATGCTTTTTATCATAGTCTGTTCAGACTACCCTTTATAATTCCTATTTAAGTCTCTTTCAGAAAGTAAGTATGGCCTAGAATTTTGTTTTGATCATTCTCCACAACTATTTTTTTTTAATTTTAATCTTATTTTTAAAACATATACTTGATAATTGATAATGTCACGTTATTCATTGAAAACAGTCTGGCTTTATTTACCTTGATTCTTCCAGCCTACTCCCTAATTTTCTCTGCTCCTGTGTAAGAAATCTGACCTTTAAAGGAGTATTTAAATGCATTTGCTAGCCTATGCTGTTATGAAGTACTTTCATTCGTTACATTAAAAAAATTAAGCTGTGATCAACCTTCAATAACGTTATAATCAATGATAGCAGGGCAATTCAAGAAAGAATTGATACAAACATATGTTTCCCTTATAATTTGTTTGGAATGTATTTAATTTAAGAATCACTCGCAGTTAAACAAAGTGCCCCCTAAATTTGCCATTTGACATTTCAACATTTGAAGTCCCATTAATTTTTAATTTGTCTGAATTTTGATAAGCAATTAAAAATATATCAGGTTGCTATTGTTTTTTGATTGAGATAGTTTGATATTTTGTACTCCACAAGGAGGCACTGTATGGCTAAAAATGTCATGTCTGATACCTGAAAGTGTGCGATTGTTAGTGTGTATAGAACCATGATGTGTACAAAATCAGACAACTCTGAACTTCTGGCAGATCAATTTTATTTATTTAATATATAACTTTCATCAGTTTACCATGTTAGCAAAAAAAAGCTAAATGTGATAGCACCAGCAATTCCTACTGCAACTGTAGTTTAGTTTTTGATTAGTTTAGTTTAGAGATACAGTGCAGAAACAGGCTCTTCGGCCCACTGAGTCCGCATCGACCAGCCTACACACACTAGGGACAATTTCACTTACACCAAACCAATTAACCTACTAAACTTCATGTGGCTACTTACAAAACTGTAAGTCTTTGGAGTACGGGAGGAAACCGAAAATCTCAGAGAAAACCCACGTGGTCACGGGGAGAACGTTCAAACTATGTACAGACAACACCCATAGTCGAGATCAAACCCGGGTCTCAGACGCTGTAAGCACTGTAAGGCAGCAACTCTACCACTGCGCCACTGTGCCGCCTTGGAGTTCTGTGCATTAATTTAGATATTAAATATGAATACTAATTTGAATTGAAATGAGTAACAAGTTGTGATCTAGGCTGAGAAAATGTCTGAATAGAAATCTTTCCATTTGTTCAAAGCAATTAAGCAATATGATTGGGGATAAACAGGGCTAATAATTAATCTTTTGAGCGAAGTTGTTTTGTATTCTATATATCGATGACAATATATTGATATATTGATAGGAATCTACATTACATAAAGGTGAAATCTTTAGTCTTTGTATTAAAATACTGATATTTTGCTCTTTTGTCTTATTCACCATTTTCTTTTTTTTTTGTAAACACAGTGTGTTCAGACTACCCTTTCTAATTCCTATGATGGTTTCAGAAACCGGCAGACAAAGTCATTATTTGTTTCATAAGGACTTCTAAGATATTCCAACAGGTCATTGTCACCTAGATTCAATAGATGCTTCTACAGAGGGATTTGGTTTGCTGTTAAAATTATATTGCTATGTAGATTAAGTTAAGTATCTGATTTCTTGGATTGAGAAATAAAAGGAGTGGAATCAAGAATTTTCCGAATGCTTTCACTCCTACATCTACTCCAACAAGATGCCAGATGTTCAGTATCAGTTGAGTCCCCACTCTAGACATAAGCACAGACTAACTACAGGAAGGGAGAATTGAACCCAAGTGTGGGATGAGCTGTCATTAAGTTTGATCTAAGCACCTAATTGTTCACAAGTTACTACTTTCCTTTGTCATGGTGACTTGCCTTTTAAGGCAACTAGTAAGTCATGATGGAGACACAAAGAACAGCAGATGTTGGTTTACAAAATAAGGCACAAAGTGCTGGAATAACTCAGTGGGTCAGGCAGCATCTATGGAGAAAATAGATAGGTCACGTTTCGGGTCAGGACCCTTCTTTCTTTTTGGGCCCTGAGACCATCCTGGTGGGGGATGGAGGTGTAAAGGGACTGGATGTCCATGGTAAAGATGAGGCACTGGGTGCCTAGGAATTGAAAACGTAGTAATCATGGTAAACATAGTAAATTGCTATATTTGATCATTGAAAATCCAAGAAGGTGAATTAATCTGCAGCATGTGAAATTGTGGGACATTTGTTTGAGAATGGGATAGCACATTCAAACCAGAAGGAAGAACATATAAATTATATGTATACCTATTTACAATCTCAGATTATTCCGAAAGTGATTGAATATCAGCAAAGTAATCTTGAAATTCAGGCAGTGTTATTTGGTAAGAAATGTGGCAGGAAAGTCACAAAACAGCAATGAGTTAAAGACTAGGTAATCTGTTTTAACGACGATGATTGAGGGACAGATGTTTGACATGCCAAAAAACAACTACTCAGCTGATGTTTGTAAAATATTGAGGGAATACCATGACGTCAGGTATGGCTTTGTTTTAAGAGCACATCTGGAAGAGTATAACACTCCCTTAAATTGTCAGCTTGGATATTGTGCTCTGAAGTTGTCACTGAAACGACACTATTCTGATTCATAAGGCAGAGTATCAACGTCGGCACACCTCCAGAACGTTAATTATTCCTCCATAAAACTATTTCAACAGTTGATGAGGGTGGAAAATGTTTCTTGTCGCATAATGCGGATTTATATTACATCATATCATATATCTATGAGCCCTTCTGTCTCTGCCCCTCTCTCTGTGTCTCTCCCCATTCTCTCTCTGCCCTCACTCTTCCCCCCCCCCCCGCAACCGCACATTGGGGGAACAGACCCAATGGGTCTGCACTTGGTCTAGTATAACACTAAAGATGCTGCTGAACTTTCGTGATTAACTGCTTTTCGAAGGCCAAGGTGGTCAATTTTCAGTGTACAATTTTAAGTTTACCGTCTGCTGCCACCTTTCTGTAAATTTATGCAGCCCTGCCATTTGCTATTTGTAACTACTTTTGATCCACCTTGAAGCATTTTATTAAATAGTATCAACTTTATTATCAAACTAAAACAAAATGTTACAGATTATGGAAATCACAAAATAGCTGGATAAAGCTGAAAACTCTCTGTAGGTCAGACCATTCCAATGGAGAAAAGGAATGGTTAACATTTCTGCTCTTCCCATTTATTACAGGTGCTAAATTAGAAACGAGGAACTGCTGATGCATGTTTACAAAAAAAATGCACAAAGTGCTGGAGTAACTCAGTGGGTCAGGCAGCAAATGTGGAGAACATGGATAAGTGAAGCTTTGGGTCCTGACCCGAAAGGTCACCTATCCATACTCTCTGGAGACGCTACCTGACCCGCTGAGTTATTACAGCACTTTATGCCTTTTTTTAGGTACTAAATTTGGTTGTGTTCTCTGCATGTTCTGCCTTACCAGCTGAGTGTTTCCAGCATTTTCTTTTTCCGACATCGGTTACTTGAATACATTTGACAGATGCTATAGTAGTGGAAAGGAGGATGTCCTTAGTGTTCTGCACCATGTTAAGATGGATCGACCAAAGAGCAACTTGACAGCTTCCTAAAGCATCCCCACCTTTCGTGACAAAAGAAGAGTAGTGTAATTATGAGCAGTGAACTGAGGGAACAAACACCATTATAGTTAAACAGAAGTGCTATTTGATAATATAAAAAGAAGTGCATTTACTTTCAGCTATTTTGGAGGATGATTATGGACAAAACAATCATTCTCCTTTTGTCTGTCAGTGTTATCGTCATCACCACCATGTACTTGGGAAATGCTCTGCTGCAGTCTGACATTCGTATAAGTAGCCTCATACACTTTAAGACTTTTTTTGGATTCCTTCCTTAATCTGCGTACCATGTTTTGTTTTAGTAAAGCATTATTTGGAACAATGTAGTCTATTAATGAATTATCATTGGTTTCAGCAGCTCCACTTATTATATTTGGATCAACTCCACTTATCTGCCATCATACCCCGCAATCTATTTGCTTTTGACTCGTGTTACCATTTTACTGTTTGTTTCTTTGTAACATTACTTGATTTCTTTGGTAAATTCTTCAGATGGAAATGTTCTGCCTGACTTTGCTTTTCACTTCTGCCACCCAAATTTATAATTTATGTCCCTTCGTATTTAAACACGCCCTCCCCCGCTTTACAGCTTACAAATTACCTGGAACAATTTTCTCGGTTCCTTTTATTTTGTGTATGTGTATGCTTCAATGAGGTCTGGGCAAAACAAACATTTCAACATTTGTATAAGATATTTGTAATAGTTGTGATGCTTGAATTGATGCGTTCACTTTGTTCTATAAGTGTGTTTAATTGTGATAATAATTATAGTAATTGGTAAAGGGGAAGAGAGTTATTGCTGTTAGTCTTATTTAACATTACACTTAAAAGAAGTTATTTGTACAAGATTGGGTGCTGTTCAACCTTATGTAGTTTAAGAATCACAGCAGTTCCAGAATGGAAAGCATTGTTAAAAATCTTTAGTTAATATGCCTTTGGGCGGTTTGGATTTGGATTTTTGTGAAGAAATAGCGGCTTTATAAATATACAGATCCAGTGAGTATTATAATCAAATTGTTTGGTATTCCTAACATTTTTATATGGATCTCCAGAATACAAAAACGTACTGTTTTCACATGTAAAAACTTGTATTCATTCCTTTTTAGGTATGTCAGTAGTTTGAAGGTGACATTTAACCTTTGAGCTTGGCCACTTTGTCACAATAAACATTTTGCTGATGAGTGCAGGCTGCTTTTAAGATTGCTTCCAGATCATTCATTGTAACTGCAGTAGCTGTAAAAATAGTCTGCTTAGTGTTCCTCCTGGTTCGGAAATTTACTATATCTGCAGTGTGAACTTGGCCTGGTACACAGTGCAGGTTTGCCTTATAAATTACAGGCAGGTTAAATTATTGCAACATGGTTTTTTTATTTTCCCCCCTGAAGTCATGAGAGCAAGTGCCAAAGCTGTTCAGGTATTTTCTCCTCAGCTCACTATGCCAATCCTCACTGCCACTATCAATAAAAATCTGCATATGATTTATATGGACTACATAGCTGATTTAATTTTTACATAGATCTATTTGCCTGGATTGGCAATTATATTAACATATTCAAAAAATATTGGCGGGGAGAAGAAACTCTAGTGGATTTTATTTGTCTTCTGCTTTTAGGGCACATTCAAATTTACCTCAGGTTGATAGGATTAAATTCTTGTCAGTTTGCCAGCTTTTAGTTTCTAGATCAAGTTGTATTCGGTTTCAAACTACTGTTAATTTAATATGGTCCAACAATGGAAAATTGTCTTGATACGACATAAATTATCAGCCTTGCCCAGAAGTATGAAGGATGGCTGGCCTGGGAAATAGAAACTTTCACTCTAATACATTCGAGAATGTTCCTGTTCATTTGGGATAACATGTTTTTGAGCCTAAGTGGAAAGCTTCATCCTGCATCCAACTATGCCATATCCTGAAATAGGCCACCGTTGCAAATCTTGATTTAAAAATAATGTGGGCATGTTGGACGGATTCTGTTAACATGAGACATTAATAAAAACAAAAGCAGTGAATGATTTGTAATTCTGTTGGCAATAAATGTCAGAAAGGCAGACCTCAGCCGTTCACTGAATTATCATTTTATTGAAACTTCAATTTTATAATGTTTTCAGGAGACTCAGCGTACTTTCCTTAGATGGCTGCGGCCGCAACTGGATGAAGAAGGTGTGCTTAAATCGCCAAAGATATCTTTGAAAGTTGTAACAAAGCATCAACCTGGATTGGAGGCTACACCCAGCTCCTTGCCACTCATTGTGGATTCACATAAATTTTCATCGGAATATTTTGACATGAAAATCTACTGTGAAAATCTTCAAACACAACTGTTGGGTCAATTAATTTTCTTCAGTGAAGTGATCCCAACTACGATGGACGTATTTGATGGGTAAGGTGACATCTGATATGAGTCTGCTTTAAGTCTGCTTTAAGAGATTAAAGTCATGCTTTAATAAAAGTGAGCGTTTATTGTGAAGAAGCACTTTTCCAGCTGACCAGTTCTTTCTGTTTCATTTCTACCTCACATACTGTTTATACATCAATAGCATAATTAATGTCTTTGGGCACTAAAAGTGATTAATGCAACTGTGATGGATGATTTGGAACATGTATTTGCTTTTACTCTAGATATGACCACTGTTAAAAAGTGATGGAATGTGAATTGCATTTTTTCATGGCATTCTAAGATTTTTGCTGCTGTTTTAAAAATTTCCATTCCAGGAATCTGTCTACTTCCGAATGTAAATTGCAACTCAATGGCATCTCCATATAACATTATCCCAAATATAAAGATATCTATCTATATTGCTAAAAGTCTGATCTTGACCACTTCCTGTTGTTCTGTATATTGATTTTAGAAAAAACGCTGCCACTTACGGCTGTAATTTTTGGCCATCTTACTCAGTCCCCCTCCGCTGCGCAGGACAAGAGGATTTTTCTCATCGATTAAAAATAAAAGAGTTATTAGTGTTTAAAAAATGTTGAGATTCTCTCTCCTGAAGGCTACACCACTTCCGGAAGGCCTATAAAACCCGGAAGCGTTGAGTGCCTCAGTCAGTCTCCGCAAGATGGGGGAGCAAGAGGGTCACGTCTCTCAGTCTGAGGTGTAAATAACACAGAACACATGTCTATTAAATTGTGAGTGGTTTTACTGACCTGTCAGTGCCCTTAATGTGGTTTGAAAATATAGTTTGGAAATGCTAAAGCTCTGTTGCCTTTGGTTTGGAAATGCTAAAGCTGTGTTGACTTTGGTTTGGAAATGCGAAAGCTGTGTTGCCTAATTAAAGTTGCCTAATTAAAGTTGCCTTGTCTAATTAAAGTTGCCTTGCCTAATTAAAGTTGCCTTGTCTAATTAAAGTTGCCTTGCCTAATTAAAGTTGCCTTGCCTTCTATATAATTAAAAGTCTAATCTTGACCACTTCCGGTTTGCACTTTAAATTGATTTTAGAAAAAACGCTACCACGTGCGGCTGTGATTTTTGGCCATCTTACTCAGAGTCCCCCACCGCTCCTTGGGTGCTGAGGACTTTCCCATCGATGAAAAATAAAAGTTATTAGTGTTTAAAAAATGTTGAGGTTCTCTCCCCTGTCAATCATGCCATGAAGGCCACGTCCCTTCTGGTGGGAGGGACTATAAAACCCGGAAGTGTGGGTGTGGCTCAGTCTCTGCAAGATGGGGGAGGGAGAGGTCACGACTAGCTGCCTTATGTGGCTTTGCACCCTGCTTGAAATGGTATGAAACTGCACTTGAATTTGGTGGCCTTGCACCCTGCTTGAAGTGGTATGAAACTGCACTTGAATTTGGTGACCTTGCACCCTGCTTGAAGTGGTATGAAACTGCACTTGAAATTGGAATTTCAAGGAATAGCTGTGTGTCAACTGCCAGCCCACCAGCCGTGAGTGAGTGAGCTGCCAGCACAACAGGCTTGAGTGACTGAGCCGCCAGCCTAAGGATCCATTCGGCCCACAATGTCCATATTAGCCCTCTGGAAACCAGTCCCTTCAGCCCACAACACCCTTACTAGTGCTCCAGAAAGCTCCCCCTCTATGCTGAGATGAACAATCTGACATCTGTTGGAGAAAAGGATGTTTGAGGGAATCTCCAAGACCTTTTAATCAAGGCCATCAAGAAAGGGGACAAATCTAATTGTGATAACTACAGTGGGTTTTCAGGGGTGTTTGCCACAGGGAAAATCATTCACCATTGCCTTCCAGTTGACTGAGGAATTGTAGCTCAATCGCAGAGTGGATTCACTCCACCCTGGGCATAATAGACATGATCTCCAATGGAAATGCAGGTAATTGGGCCTTCTTCTGACTCACAAACACCATAATCGTAACTCGTTAGAAGTATTTTTCTCAAAATTGGCTGCCTGCAGAGAATTGTTTCCATCTTACATTTGCTATATGACAGCATGGAAGCTGTGATCTTAATTAGCAAGTGCACAAGAAGCCTAATCTCAATGCAGGCTAGTTTCGAGCAAGGTTGCATTATCATCCCCATATTTTCCCCAAACTTTGTTGCTGCTACACAGCACCTTGCCTCCAACTAGATTACTGTTCCATCGATACAACCTGGCCTTTTGAGTGTTTCCACCACTTTCTGTTTTTTCTGCCACTGGAGTGGGCTAATTTATGGGGCAGACAAGAAACAGTTCAACCTACTTTGCCTTTACATCAGAATCTCAACAAAAAAAAATATTTTTAAGGCAGAGATTGACAGATTCTTGATAGTAAGCGCGTCATGTGTTATGGGGAGAAGGCAGGAGAATGGGGTTGATAGGTAAAGACAGATCATGAATGGCGGAGTAGACTTGATGGGCCACATGGCCTCATTCTGCTCCTAGAACTTATGAACTTGTGAGAACCAAGATCACATCAACCTCAGTATGTATATAATGCTCAAAATGCATGTTTAGATACTAAGCTCCAAGTCATTTTTGATACGTTGACAGAAATATGTGAGTTAATGGTCCCTAAATGTAAGGCCCACTCAACAAAAGCTTTGTACAACACTAACAATCAAGGTCCACAGTGAGACCCTGGAAACGTGGATTGGTTTCCATCCTCCAGAAGCTTCCTCTTATTGAAAGTTGACATCAATGGTAAAATTAATCCGTGCTTCCAGTCAGCACTGCCTTGGGCTGAATTTTGGTAATCATGTAATCAGATACCTACAACATGGAGGTCGGTATCTGATTAAAAACAGTCAAGAATTATTTCTATACCTGTTGTTTAGGGATTGTATTTTATTGTGTTTATTTTCCCCAGCAAAGCAAAACTTACTGATCTTAACATGTAAGATTTGAGAGTGAATATTGGGATGGAACTTCTCCCTATCTGGAAAGAAGAAACCAAGAACGATGCCATCATTCACATGCCACCTTTCACGTTGAAATCTATTACTTGAGTTGGAATATTTTGGGGTGGGCATTCATTCATTTGTGCCACATCTGGTTTGCCTGGCGTTCTGCTTTGCTCCTTGAGTAATTTATTCGACACTGTAGCTTTTGAACAGATTAGTGTGCATTGATATTGAAATGTTAATGGATTTAAACAGATTAACAAGTTTGTTTATAATTGTTTATAATTATTTAGATTTAATGTCATAGAGGATAGGGTGCTTCATCCTAGACCACTTTCAAAAGTTTCAAAGATCTTTTATTGTCCCATGTATCATTTAAGGTACAGTGATATGCGAATCACCATACAGCCATACGAAAAAAAAGCAACAAGACACACAACGACATAAAAGTTAACATACGCATCCCCTCATTCCTCACTGTGATGGAAGGCAAAAGTGTCCAATCTTCTTCCTCTTTATTCTCCCACGGTCGGGGCAATCGAAACACCCCCGTCGTGACGATCGAAACTCCCGCGCCGGGCCAATTAAACTCCCGCATCGGGGCGGTCGAAACTCCTGTGGCTTGGAGTTCCCGAAGTCGCAGACCAGAGACCGTGGGCTCTCTGATATTAAAGTCCGCAAGCTCCGAGGTTGGAGTTCCGAGGTCGACCCCTGGCAAAGGGATCGCGGGCTCCACGATGTTAAATTCCCGCAGGCTCCCCACGGTGGAGCTCTCAAAATCGGTCTCCAGCAAAGGCCGCCAACTCCTCGATGTTAGGCCGTAGTACAGACGGAGATACGATACGGAAAAAAATCGCATCTCTGTCGACGTAAGAGATTAGAAGATTATCCGCACCTCCCTACATAAAACAAGGTAAAGAACACTAAAAACATTCAATTAACACATACTATTTAAACGCAAAGACGGAAAGGACAGACAGTCTGTTGGTGAGGCAACCATTGCTGGCTCTACCCGGTGATCCTCTTGATTGTCTTCCTGCAAAAACGTATTGTCTAAGCACCAGTAGAAGATTTTTAATATTCATTAGCTCATAACCTGCAAGTAGGTTTCTCGAATTGCAAAAACTATCGTTAGAAGAGGTGTAGCGCTTTGACAGTTTGAGAAAGATGCCAACTGGCATGTGACAGATTGCGCAGGATGTAGCTGTGCATTTTGCTTACTGGCAAACGAGTTTAACATTAATGATTTAAACATGGGCAGCACAGTGGTGCAGCGGTAGAGTTGTTGCCTTACAGTGCCAGAGACCTGAGTTCGAACCTAACTACGGGTGCTGACTGTATGGAGTTTGTACATTCTCCCCATGACCGCGTGGGTCTTCTCCAGGACTTCCGGTTTCCCTCCACATTCAAAGGTGTGCAGGTTTGTAAGTTAATTGGCTTCGGTAAAGATTGTAAATTGTCCCCAGTGTGCAGGAGAGTGCTCGTGTACGGGGTGGTCACTGGTCGGCGCGGGCTCGGTGGGCCAAAGGGCTTGTTCCCGTGTTGTATCTAAACTAAGCTAAAGTGCAAGTCTTCAGTTAAATTGGCAAGGAATTTACACAAATGAATTCTGTAAGAACTCCCGAGGTAATGCTAATTCCAAAGACATGATGGGACCATAAATGACTGCTCAAAATTTCAACAAAACTATTGGACAGGGAGTCAAAAGTCAAGAGTATTTTATTGTCACGTCCTGGAACAAAACAATGACATTTTTACTTGCAACGTTTTACAGAACGCTATAGTTTCTGGAAAATAAAAGACACAAAATGCTGGAATAATTCAGCAGGCCAGGCAGCGTCCCTGGAGAACATGGATAGGTGACGTTTTGGGTCGGGACCCTTCTTCAGACTAATTCAATTAGATTCAAGATGAAGGGCCCCAAACTGAATTGTCACCTAGCAATGTTCTCCAGGGATGCTTCCTGATCCACTAAGTTACTCCAGCACTTGTGTCTTTTTTTGTAAGCCAGTATCTGCAGTTCTTTGTTTCTACAATAGTTTTTGGTTTTGTCTCATAAACTAGAAAGTGGCCAAAGGAGATTAAATTCCCATTGGGAAAAGTAAAATGTAAATGGCAAAGGTGTAACGTTTCGAAGCATTTGGGGAAAAAAAATCTTGTTCATGTAGAAATTTTCTTTTGCACAGAATCTGAAATTGGATACAGGTTTAGGGGCACAGTAATATAGGCAGTGCTTGCTTAAACAGCTATTCAGGGTTTTTGAAATAAATTGCCACTTAACATAGGGGAAAACTAATTTGAATGTAGCATTCAAAATTAAATGGACTGCCTTGTGACCTAACATGGAGGATATGCTTGATCATGAAATGGAAACCAAAAGGGGGATGAAATACAGACTTAAATTATAGGCTAAACGTGTTATGTATTTGACTACTTGAATACCATCCTGCAAAACCCAGTGTCTAAACACCAATAGAAGATTGTATACCTAAGGCTGAGCTTAACAAAATTACATGGGGATAATTTTCCTATTTTAAAGCTGTCAATGAATGTTGATAGAAACTACCATAATTCCAGTTACTTAAGTCTTGGGTGCATGAAATCTAAATGACTTCTTTAAAAAAAAAAAGCATACATGGGATGTAGGAGTTGCTGGTAAGACTGGCATTTTTTGGCCCATGAGGACTGAACATGTTCATTCACCACCTGTGGCCAGTGGTGAATCACTGTTTATTATGCTTACAGCTGCCTGCAGACTTTTTGTTGGCTTCTGCATAGCAACTTTTGGTTATCAGGAGTCTGATATGGTATGGGGTGCAGTGTAGGACATCTCAGATCAACGTGAACTCAGTGAATCATGTTACATCTGGATAAACAATCAGGGAATTAACAGAAAGAATAAATTAGAATACTTGGATCAGTACAAAATCCTAGAAAGAAAACAAAATGAAGTGGGGGAAATAAAGGTGAGATTGTTATGCAGTGAAATATTTTTATACTGTCCAATGGGCATGCCTACACACATACTGATGATATTAGGTACTATCTAATGTAAATATTGCAGTTTAACAATCCTCACATATTTTAATACAGAGTCCCCGGGTGAAGTACAGGGACTAGGATAGGGAAACATCAAAATTCAGTTTGGAGACTTGATGATGAGTCTCCAGACCTGAAATGCTAACTCTCTTCATCTATCCACAGTGCTGCCTCACCTTTGTGAGTTTCTACCATTTTCTGATTTTTTTCCCACTGTGTATTTCGCCACTTCGATTTACTTTGCTAGCTTTGACCATGAAAAAAGTACAAATATAATAATAACCTGCAAAACAGCAATAGTATTTCAATGACATACGTATTTCGCATCAGAAATGCCCTTAAAACACTTCACAAGAGAAATTTATTTCCGGCTAAGTGTTGACAAATTTGGAAAGATGAGTAAATGTTGGGTCAGAGGAGAAGATTTTAAAGAGCACATTGGAGGAAGAAAAGAGTTAGAGAGGATTACTGAAGGAATGCCTGAGTTTAAGACCTTGGGATTGGCTTCCATTGATGGACTGAATAAATTAAAAGCTAAATTTGAAGAAGAGCTGATAGCACTGGAGAAGATTACCGAGAGTGGTTACAGCATTTAAAAAAAGGAAAGAACATTTTAAAATCAAGGCATAGTCGCTCTAGAAGCCACATAGATCAGTGCATTGCCAACATTGCATAAGCTTATCATTTTCCATTTTATTTAGTATACAGGAGCGCAAAATTGCTTCTCTGAGCTGTATCGTGTATTTTTTTGTAGCAAGATTTGTTCCTTTTGGATATTGAATGAAACTGGAAACCAATGCCTTTCTCAAGAAGGCAAAAGCAAAAGGCATTAGGTTCAAATTGTTTGTCACTGAAGTAATCTGGACGTATTAGTGACTCAGAAGGGACAAAGTGAGTGAAGGTGCTAAAGTTAAAAATATGTTGAAGAACAGATTAGAAATATCAGCCAAATTAAAGAAGAATATGGCAGAAGACACACCTTATTTTTGCTTTAAAATTGAGTATCTTGTACATTAACATTTAAGATAGTTGAGAGTCTGAACAGAACGCTGATGTTAGTGGGATTCAGAGTATTTGCATGAGCAGCTGAAACACCATGGTACAGAAGAGTATGGTGCTGGGAAATGGGATTAGTATAGATATGACACCTGTCCATGTCCTGATTCACTGACTTACCATAGCACGTTGTGTCTTTTTTTTTTGTAAACCAGCATCTGCAGTTCCTTGTTTCTACTTAATGATTGGCATGGACCTGATGCACCAAAATGCCTATTCCCACGCTGCATGATTCTGACTGACCTAAAATATATATATTTAAATAGCTCAGGGAAAACAAATAAGAAATAAGAAATAATATGAAAATAGGTAGAACGGCATGTTGTGATAAGGCCTTGTGATTCCATAACAGAATATTCCACACAGAATGTTAGCAGAAAGGCCCAACAAATTGAGCAGGCAAATGGCATGTTAGCCTTTATTGTGAAGAGGGTAGAGTTTAAGATGTTGCAGTCCTCTGCACCACAGTGTATACTTTTGTCTCCCTTGCATGAAAACAAAGAAAAAAGCAGCATTGCAGGCAGCCCAAAGGAGATGCACCATGTTAATGGGAATAGGCACTTTGGTGCATCAGGTCCATGCCAACCATTGAGTATAAACAAGGAACTGCAGATACTGGTCGACAGTTTAGGTTTGTATTCCTTGGAATGTAGAAGAATGAGGGGTGACCTTATTTAAATGTATAAGATCCTCAGGGGGCTTGATATGGTAGTTGTTGAGTTGTTTTCACTAGTGGGAGAGTCACAGAGGGGCATAACTACAACATAAGAGCCAGGTTTAAAACTGAGGTGTGTAGAAATGTCTTCTCTGAGAGACTGGCGAATCTCTGGAATTCTGTCTTTTCTGAGTGTGGTGGAGGCCACATCACTAGATATCCTTAACGTGGAGGTAGATAAATATGTGAAAGATTGAAGAATATTGAGAACCCGCATAGAGGAATATACGAGGCCAGCAGAGATCCAATCGTGATATATTGAATGACATGGCAGGCTTGGGTGGCCTGGTGACCTATTTCTGCTCCTACCTTGTGTAGCTTCTTGTATGATCAACCTGAAATTATGAACATATCTAATTCCAGCTCAAAATGGCTAAACATAAAGTATGTAATGTTAAATCTGGAAAATCAGGAATTAAGAGGGTTTATAATTGGTTGAGAAGAGGATTTAGGATTTTTCTACATTTTTCCATGTATCTTAAAAAAACCTATAATTTTATTTAAGATTTTTGTGACATACTACCACCTTTCTTATCTATCTATCTGTCTATCCGTACGTGATCCCGGAACTACGCCAAAACGGTACACGATAGCGCTAAAATTTTTGCGCTGTGATTGTTTGTGTCAAGTTATATTTCACGTTATTGACATTTAAAACTTTACAAAACACCATTTTGAGAACAACTGCTGT
Source organism: Leucoraja erinaceus (assembly GCF_028641065.1). Taxonomy (NCBI): domain Eukaryota; kingdom Metazoa; phylum Chordata; class Chondrichthyes; order Rajiformes; family Rajidae; genus Leucoraja; species Leucoraja erinaceus. The sequence continues at coordinate 48,280,549 of NC_073389.1, forward strand.
GGCAGTTGCTGGCAGATTCTGGTAGTTTGCAGCTGTGACATTGCAATGGGATCTCATTTACATAAGCTGCCATGGACAGTTCTCCACCTGACAATGACATCACAATGGGATCTCATTTACATAAGCTGCCAATCAACAGTGTTCCACCCAGTACAATGAGAGATGTGTTACATTGTTGTAAGAAGAGGAAGGGAATGGGGGAGGGAAGGAGAAAAATTGTTATTTAAACATTGTGTTTAGTGGGGGAGTGCGATAGGGAGAGGTGAGGGAGGGAGTGACTGAGGGTAGGGAAAAGGAGAGGGGGGGAGGGAGTGGAGGAGGGGAGGAGAAGAATGTATTACAAAATTTGCTACATCCATTGGCTTCCTTGTTTTCTAACTTGCTAGTTACTTTGTCAAAGAAGTCATCAATTGGTTGAACACAATTTCTCATCCATAAAATTATACTAACAGCTGTATAAGTATGGCTTGAACCAGGACATCTGAAGATTCAAAGTTTAATATAGTAATTGTGCTGATACTGACTCCAACCAACCACGTAATGAATATCATCCATTCCGGAGGTTTTATTTTTCTAATGCCATTTAAACTTCACTTGGATTTCAATCACTTCAATGTAAAAGTAATTGGGAATGGAGAGCATTGGAACAAAAATTTGCCCTCTGTACATATTAACTGTAATATAATAATGTATGCATGTTGATGGGTGCAATCAAAACAAAGATCTTTTTATCATTGTTGTGTTATGAACACCACAGTACATTAGGTACTCTCAAGATCACATTTAATAGAATAATATTGCTTAAATATATAGTTGGACTTTGCATTTCGGAAAAGTCCCAGCTGAGAGGAAGACAGCAAAATACTGAAAATATTGGGGGTGAAAATGACTTCAGGACAGTTTGTTAGGAACATGAAGGAAATGGTAACAGAATACTTATACAGCTGAGTGAGTATAATTTTATGGATGAGAAATTGTGTTCAACCAATTGATGACTTCTTTGACAAAGTAACTAGCATGTTAGATAACAAGGAAGCCAATGGATGTAGCAAAATGGTCCGTGAAGTGCCCCATAAAAGATTACCACATTAGATAAGCACCGGTGGACTTGAATGTAATATGTTAAGTCCATGGGGTCAGTATTGTATTGTATTGTATTCAATTTATTGTCATTTATGTGTGGGCCAGTTATATTGGCAGTGCAGAGGGGCTAGAAGCAAGGCCAAGTGAGCATCCAGTCAAGATCTGGAATAGTACTGGATGTGCAGTCAAAGCTGGGACAATGGGAGTGTTCAACACTGGGAACCTAAGGAGGTAAGCAGCTATGATCAGGGTAGATTAGGGTGCCAGGTGTAAGGCTGGACTCAGGGTCAGGAATGAGAGAAGGTATGCAACTGGAGTCAGGGTCAGGAGAAGTACCAGGTGTGCTGTGAGATCCAGGTTGGTCAACATGGGCCAAGTGTTTGATTATAATCTGATTTCCATACATGAATATACTAAGATCATTCATGCTGCACCTGTTGATCAGAACCTGGCTCTACTGTGGAATGTAATAAGGAATGTAATTTAGCCTAACCTTATTCATAGCTAATCCAATTTAAAGCATAAATATTGCATTCAAGTGTAAGTTAAAAGACTCACTACAGTATGCACCAGATTGCATAATTTCAAGCTGAAAATGCAAAAGCTCCATACCACCTCCCACATCCTCCCCCTCCCACGACCCCCCCCCCCCCCCCTTCCAAATCTGCTAGTTAGTCTTGGACAGTGCATGTTAAGCAGTCTGGGATTTATTGCCGTTTTAATGGCAGTTTAGATTGAACACGGCTGGTTTTGATTGGAATTACCGACAAGACCTGACCTAATATTTTTTTTAAAAGCCTGAAAGTTTACTGAACTTCTGACTCTTCAGCTAATTTACATTCTATATTACTCTAATATTGTAATTCTGTGACAGAATTGTTGCTTTATTTTGTTGAATAAAATGAACAAAAGCCCTGCTCTCAAATACAGAATGTCTTTACTGCTCGATTTCAATACAGGCAATTTGAAAAAGTAGCATCAAAAGTTTTAGAATAGTCAAAAGCTGGATGAAGGATAGTGGTGGGCAGACCAGCTTGAAATTCCAAAATGCCAGGCTGATTTAAGTGTGTGTTCTTAACCCTGCTGTAATAACAACAGTGGCAAACCTTTGGCCTGAAGGAGCCAAAGCACAGGAGGGTAGTTAGTGGGGTGGAACTAATTTAATGCCTCAGTGGCCTCACAGCAGTGGAGCAGCCAGAGCCTACAGAGATCTTTGTCTACATTTCCACTTATTCTGTGAAGATGCCAGTCAGCACTTGGGTTCAAAAACAGGTGGAAGCCATTATATCTGTCATAATGGTTTGAGAAATTGTTTCTGAAATTTTGCTCCATGCTTTAAAAATGAGCAAAAATGAATTGAAAATGAATTGAAAATAGTGCAAGGCTTTTGTAACCAAAAAAAAAAAATTGGTGATTAGTATTTCCTGATTCTTTATGAAATTAGCTGGCTTATGTTGATAGTGCTTGCTTCATGTTATGTTTTATTATTTTTGATGTTTGCTTTTTTAAACTCGTACCTAGACTAATTGAATAATACAAACCTGTGATGAAAATTGGAGAGCTGGTGTTTGTGAGTGGTTATAGAATTACTCTAGTTGAATGTTTTGCTTACATTGCCCAGATTGATTTAAAACCTCAAATGTAGTGCTGGACCAGAACTCTCATCAGTGATGCCATTGTATGCATTTCATACATTGGGCTATACAGATCACAAAATTAAGATCAATGTTTAGCTGGTATGCTTCTGATTTAGGGGATATATGTCCTCGGGTCAAGATCAGTTTGATTCTCGTTAAATCAAGTAGGATTGCTTTTTAACTTAAATATATATATATATATATATATATATGTGTGTGTGTGTGTGTAAACACTAGCTATATACACATATATATGTATCTTCAGACAGAAGAAGGTTTCCGACCCAAACCATCATCCATCCAAAGATGTTGCCTGACGCTCTGAGTTACTCCAGCACATTGAGTCCATTTTCAGCATAAACCAGCATCTGCAGTTCCTTCCTACACATCTTATATATTTATTTCGTTCTGTCTGAGGTTTATACATAAAGTAACAAGATCTTTAGGAATTGTAAGGGACGAAGGGACGAAGTCCATTGGTCCCTGCAAGTGGCAGCACAAGTATAGAGAGCGGCAAATAAAGCATGCAGTAATCTTGGTGTGTTTTCTCTAGAGCATCAGAGGCTTAGGAGCAGCCTGAAGAAAGGATATATAATTATGAGAGGCACAGATAGAGTAGATCTGCAGTATTGAGTAGGAGAAGAATGGGCCAGTAGTGCACAGGATGAGAAGGATCAAAGACAAATTAATTTGAGGAGATGAGGGCTGCAGTTTGGAAGAATGGGTTATTATTAGATGTGAGCGAAGTATTCATACTATCAGCTCGCATGAATGAAGAGGTGTAAATGGAAATTGAAGTGGAGATTCGTTTATAGAGCTCGGGGAGAGATGAGGAGAGATTTAAGTTAGTCAACAAGGTTATGAACTTTAGAAGAGGATTAAATTGAAACTGGACTGGTTTCAAAAACAGAAGAGTCAAGGTGAGATTTATTTGATGTAACAGCTTTAAAAGAACGGGAGTCAATAAAAAGATAATCATTTTCAATATCAGCTCGCATGGAGATCAGGAAAATAAGTAGACAGCATATAACTGCATCATTACACCCCTATTGTCCTCTAGAAACAAACCCTGTATTTTGATTTTGATTACTCTCCAAAGACCTTTTAAGTAACATGAGACTACTTATACTGAAGATAGACACAAAATGCTGGAGTAACTCATCGGGACAGGCAGCATCTCTGGTGAGAAGGAATGGGTGACGTTTCGGGTTGAGACCCTTCTTCAGATGAGTCTGAAGAAGGGTCTCGACCTGAAACATCATCGATTCCTTCTCTCCAGAGATGCTGCCTGTCCCGCTGAGTTAATCCAGCTTTAGTGTCTATCTTTGGTTTAAAACAGCATCTGCAGTTCGTTCCTACTACGTATACAGAGATATATATCTGAAATCCCCAAACCTTTTGGTTTCTTGTAGGGTCAGAGTCATAGAGTTGTACAGCACAGAATTGAGCCCACAGCTCAATTCATGCATGCTGACTGTGATGCCTATCTCCATTAATCCCATTTTCCCCATTTACATTCATGTCTTTCAAGAAGGAATATTCCAACTGTCATAATCAATCACACATGCATCATGCGCTATGCTACACTATGAAAGGTAAAATATCCTTCCTATAAAACTTGTTATTGATAAATTGTCATAGAGTGATACAGTGTGGAAACAGGCCCGTCGGCCCAACTTGCCCACAGAGGTCAACAATGTCCCAGCTACCCTAGTCCTACTTGCCTGCGCTTGGTCCATAACCCACCAAACCTGTCCAATCAATGTACCTGTCCAACTGTTTCTTAAACGATGGGATAGTCCCAGCCTTAACTACCTCCTCTGGCACTTGTTCCATACACCCACCACCCTCTGTGTGAAAACGTTACCCCTCTGATTCCTATTAAATCTCTTCCCCTTCACCTTGAACCTAGTGGAATCAAGGGATATGGGGAGAAGGCAGGCACAGGTTATTGATTGGGGACGATCAGCCATGATCACAATGAATGGCGGTGCTGGCTTGAAGGGCCAAATGGCCTCCCCCTGCACCTATTTTCTATGTTTCTATGCCCTTGATTCCCCTACTCTGGGTAAAATACTTTGTGCATCTACCCGATCTATTCCTCTCATGATTTTGTATACTTCTATAAGATTTCCCCTCATCCTCCTACGCTCCATGAACCTCTCCCTATAGCTCACACCCTCTAATCCTGGCAACATCCTTGTAAATCTTTTCTGAACCCTTTCAAGCTTGACAATACTTTTATTATAACATGGTGCCCTGAACTGAACACAATATTCTAAATGCGGTCTCACCAACGTCTTGTACAACTGCAACATGACCTCCCAACTTCTATACTCAATACTCTGACTGATGAAGGCCAGTGCCAAAAGCATTTTTGACCACCTTATCTACCTGCGACTCAACTTTCATGGAACCATGCACTTATACTCCTAGATCCCTCTGCCCTAAAACACTACCCAGAGGCCTACCAATTTGCAATCCATTCAGCTATCTCTCCATGGATCCTATGAGATCCAACCTTCCAGAGCAGCCTACCATGCAGCACCTTGTCGAATGCCTTACTAAAGTCCATGTACACAACATCTACAGCTCTGCTTACATCAACCTTTTTTCTCACGTCTTCAAAAAAAATCAATCAGATTTGTGAGATACGACCTCCCATGTACAAAACCATGCTGACTGTCCCTAATCAGCCCTTGCCCATCCAAATGCCTCTACATCCTATTCCTCAGAATACTCTCCAGCAACTGGCAACGGTCCCCAAGTGCCTGAAAACAGCCACCATAGTGCCGGTGCCGAAAAAGTCTAAAGTCACCAACCTGAACGACAACCGCCCGGTTGCCCTAACTCCAATCCCAATGAAGTGCTTCGAAAGGCTGGTCCTCTCCCACATCAAATCCAGCATCCCTGCCTCACTGAACTCTCATCAATTTGTATACAGGGCAAATAGATCAACAGAGGATGCCATCTCTCTGGCTCTTCACACTGTCCTGACTCACCTGGACAGACAGGGCACGTACGTTGACTATAGCTCTGCATTCAATACGGTCATCCCCACCAAGCTCACCACCAAACTCCACCAGCTAGGCCTCAGCTCGCCGATATGCGATTGGATCCTGAACTTTCTGACGGAGCGACGGCAGGCAGTGAGACTGGGCCCGCACCTGTCCTCCACTATCACCCTGAGCACCGGCACACCACAGGGCTGTGTACTAAGCCCCATGCTCTACTCCCTCTTCACTCACGACTGTGTTCCTGCATTCGACACCAACACCATCGTGAAGTTTGCAGACAACACAACAGTGATTGGGCTGATCACCAACGGTGATGAAACAAAATACAGAGCGGAGGTGCAGAACCTGGCGTACTGGTGCGCATGTAACAACTTGTCACTAAACACCTCCAAGACCAAGGAGCTGATTATTGACTTGAGGAGGTCCTATAATGGAGAATACGCCCCAATCTCCATTTACGGGGAAAGTGTGGAGAGAGTGTCCAGCTTTAAGTTTCTGGGCACTCACATTTCAGAGGACCTCACATGGTCCACCAACACCACTGCGCTGGTCAAGAAGGCACAGCAACGACTGTTCTTCCTGAGGACATTAAAAAAAGACTGGTCTGCCCCAACAGATGCTGACAATGTTCTACCGCTGCACCACAGAGAGCATATTAACGTATGGCATCTCTGTGTGGTATCTCAGCTGCACGGAGGCGGAGAGGAGAGCTCTTCAGCACGTCGTCCACAGAGCGCAGAAGATTATTGGGACACCGCTACCAGCCTTGGAGGGCATCTACCACACACGGTGCCTCAGGAAGGCCGTCAGCATCCATAAAGACTCCTCACACCCTTGTAACGGACTGTTTGAACTACTTCCCTCCGGCAGACGTTACAAGGCCTTCTACGCCCGAACCTCCAGACTCAGAAACAGCTTTATTCCCAGAGCTATAGCGGCTCTGAACCGGCCCTGCTGAGTGCCCCCCACCCCCCCTGGACTGTCTCCCTCGGATGGTCACGTCACACATCTTATTTATTTATTTTACTTTTCTTTTACATCTGTTGGAAGCTGCATACTAAATCTCGTTGCACTGATGTGCAATGACAATAAAATATATTATTATTATTATTACCAACTACAGATGTTAAGCTCACCGGCCTATAGTTCCCAGCATTTTCCCTGCAGCCCTTCTTGAAAAGCGGTATGTTAACTTCAACGTCACCAAATGTAGATCATAGTGCTTTAATTCTGAAGCAGGCCTGCTGCATTAGAAGAAGGATTTATATGAGTACCGCAAGTTTAGTTTAGAGAGCACATCTACCCCTGTGCCACTGTGCTGCTGTAAGTATGGACTGTAAGAGTTCACTTTCTCCATACAAAACTTATTCCAACAGTTTTAAATCATTTTGATAAATTTGTATATTTATCTTGTAAATTGTAAAGCTTTTTAGTCATGGAGTAGGAATCTGTGCTCATTCTTCATATCGTGGAGTTAAACAACTTTTCTGCCAACTTAGCTGTGACAGGCAGAAGTTATATGGTAGAGTTTGTGCTCTGCATAACCATTTTTATTATCTGCATTCTTGACTCATTTTTTAATCGTGGTATAACCCAATGGAGCGGCATGGTAGCGCAGCGGTAGAGTAGCAACGACCCAGGTTCGATCCCGACCACAGGTGCTGTCTGTATGGAGTTTGTACGTTCTGCCCGTGACTGCATGGGTTTTCTCCAAGATCTTTGTTTTCCTCCCACACTCCATAGACGTACAGGTTTGTCCGTTAATTGGCTTGGTATAAATGTATATTGTCCCTGGTGTGTGTAGGATAGTGTTAGTGCGCGGATCGCTGGTCGGGGTGGACTCCGTGGGTCGAAGGGCCTGTTTCCGTGCTGTGCCGTTGCTCTAAACTAAACTAAACCAATGGACTGATGGCAGAGGTGGTGAAAAATGGAATGCATAATTTTCAGGTTTTAACAGTGAAATAAGTTACAGCAAAAATCAGACAAGAAACTGCTTATCTGTGATCCTGTATAAACTAACCTCCTTTCAAGAGAGCGATTCTTGATTACAATGGGAAATTTGGATTTATATAATTTAATATCTAATCCCTTTTGTAATATTGATGTTAGTTTCCCGCAAAGGAAAGGGTATATTTTTTTTGTTTTAACCAAGTGTTGGACTTAGTTGTAGAGTTATATAGCACAGGCCCAACTTTGGTCTGTGATGAAAACACCGTGGTTTTTTGTGTTAGTCCCATTTGCCTGCATTTAGCCCATATCCCTCTAAACATTTCCTATCCTAAATGTGTCCAAATATATTTAAAACACTTTCATTGTACCCGCCTTTACTACTTCATCTGGCAGTTCATTCCATATACCTATCACTCTCTGTGTGGAAAAACTTGCCCCTTCAGAAACATAGAAAATAGGTGCAGGAGTAGGCCATTCGGCCTTTCGAGCCTGCACCGCCATTCAATATGATCATGGCTGATCATCCAACTCGGTATCCCATCCCTGGCTTCTCTCCATACCCCCTGATCCCTTTAGCCACAAGGGCCACATCTAACTCCCTCTTAAATATAGGCAATGAACTGGCCTCAACTACCTTCTGTAGCAGAGAATTCCACAGATTCACCACTCTCTGTGTAAAAAAGTTCTCCTCATCTCAGTTTTAAAGGATTTCCCCCTTATCCTTAAACTGTGACCCCTAATTCTGGACTTTCCCAACATCGGGAATAATCTTCCTGCATCTAGCCTTTCCAACCTCTTAAGAATTTTGTAAGTTTCTATAAGATCCCCCTCAATCTTCTAAATTCTAGCGAGTACAAACCAAAATTCTAGCGTGTACAAGCGTGTTCAGCTCCCTTTTTGTATGTTCTAGGTATTAGTACTAGCCTGAAACAGTATGACCTTTCATGTTATACCCATAGTGATCTATTACTAAGTTCTTTGTGAGGTAGCATGAAGAAATGACTCACCATGGCCATCACTCTGGTTAGGAAAGCATGAAACGCCTCTGTGTGTTATGGCCTTAGCCAGAATTCTTGGAACACCCTACATTTGGAAATAAATATTGGGAAGATGTTGGTAACTGATTCTGATGCTCTGAGTCAATGTTATGTCTTGTGACAACCACTCAGTTCTATATAACATTAAACTCTAACTTTTCAACTGGTCTGCTTTGCATGATTATCCTAACCGCACAGCCTACAGCACTGATTTTCCTAATATAGATACAACTCTAATGAACAAATGATTTTTCATTTCACCGATCTGTGATCCCTTTCACAATGAGTTAGAATTTGTTTGATATATTTTCTCGGGGTGACCAAGTGAAGATCAGTTTTTGTGTTGGAAATTATTTAGATCTTCTTCCAAATAAGTGAAAATAAACATCTTGCATTAGAGCATGGCAGCTTTAACACTTATAACACTGGCATCAAGTTGGGAAAAGGGGAAGTACAACGGGATCTGGGGGTCCTTGTACATCAGTCTATGAAAGTAAGCATGCAGGCAGTGAAGAAAGCGAATGGCATGTTGGCCTTTATAACAAGAGGAATCGAATATAAGAGCAAAGAGGTCCTTCTGCAGTTATACAGAGCCCTAGTGAGACCACACCTGGAGTATTGTGTGCAGTTTTGGTCCCCTAATTTGAGGAAGGACATTCTTGCTATTGAGGGAGTGCAGCATAGGTTTACAAGGTTAATTCCCGGGATGGCTGGACGGTCATATGCTGAGAGAATGGAGCAGCTGGGCTTGTACACTCTGGAGTTTAGAAGGATGAGAGGAGATCTTATTTAAACATATAAGATTGTTAAGGGCTTGGGACAATAGACAATAGGTGCAGGAGTAGGCAGGAACCATGTTCCCTATGTTGGGGGAGTCCAGAACCAGGGGCCACAGTTTAAGAATAAGGAATAAGCCATTTAGGACAGAGACGAGGAAACACTTTTTCTTACAGAGAGTGGTGAGTCTGTGGAATTCTCTGCCTCAGAGGGCGATGGAGGCAGGTTCTCTGGATGCTTTCAAGAGAGAGCTAGATAGGGCTCTTAAAAATAGCGGAGTCAGGGGATATGGGGAGTAGGCAGGAACGTGGTACTGATCGGGAATGATCAGCCATGATCACATTGAATGGCAGTGCTGGCTGGACGGGCCAAATGGCCTAGTCCTGCGTCTATTGTCTATTGTCTATTGTCTATTGTCTATTGTCTATTGGCTATTGTCTATAACCTAATATCATATATTAAATCTAAATAACATTGTCACTGAAATGAAGGCACATTGTGCTTATGATAGAATCATAGAATCGTACAGTGCGGAAACAGGCCCTTCAGCCCAACTTGCTCACAACAACCAACATGTCACAGCTACACTAGTTCCACTTGCCTTCGTTTGGCTCATATCTCTCTAAACCTGTCCTATCCATGTAGCTGTCTAATTGCTTCTTAAACGTTGCAATTGCTCCTGCCTGAACTACCTCCTCCAGCAGTTCGTTCCATACACCCACCACCCTTTGCTTGAAAAAGTTACCCCTCAGATTCCTATAAAATGTTTCCCCTTTCACCTAAAACCTGTGCCCTGTGGTTCTCGATTCCCCCATTCTGGGCAAGAGACTTTGTGTATCCAACTAATCTGTTCCTCTCATGATTTTATACATACCAGGTAAGCATTTAAAGCTAGACATGATGATAGCTTCTGCCTGTTCAGTTAATAGGAAATAGGCTACTTTGAGAGCATACTTGATGTGAACCCAGTGCTGGTAAAACTATAACCTGGTGTGAAAACTCATTTTGCTTTGGAGTGTGTCTGATTTTAACTGGGACAAATGCCCTTGAGCAAATAGTAGCTGGTTATTATAGTTTAGTATTTTGTACTACAGAAGTTTCTGGGAACCAAGAGATGTTTCAGTTCATTGGCCTTTATTTGTTGGTGTAACAATGTCAGCTTTTACTCAAGTCTTAGTATGAATAGCACTTTATAGTCCTTGTGGTGAATAGACAAAAATATTCAGTAAACTTCTCTGATTTCTCATAATTAAAACCCCTTGAAAACCCCGATGTATTGCAAAAAGTGCTTGTATTCCAAGCATGAAAAAAACTATTATTAAAATTACATTTGCTCCAACATTGTAGCGCTAACCGTAATTGTTAATTATTTACACCTTTCCCATTATTTTCACAAGCCCATTGTTCGCAAGGATAACACAATTCCACTGCACTATTTTATAGTGGGTATATTGTTGATTTATAGAATCTTAAACCTCTACATCCCCCCTCCCCCCCCCCCCCCCCCCCCCCCCCCCCCTCGACTCCTCGATCTAATTACAGAAAGACGGTGTTCTTGTTAATGGAAAATGGGCGGAATCTCTAAGATTTTCTTTCATACTGACAGCGAATCATTTATTAGTGTTCCATAATGTTCCAAGAATTTTTGTTTGGTTTTCAAATCTGTGATGTGCTTAGATGGGCCCACTGTAATATTTCACATTTGTATAATTCATACAATAGAAACATAGAGAAGAATAAAAGCACATTCAGCCCATTGATCAGTGCTAGCACTAAAGTACAATACAATAAATGTTACTCCACTGTTCTTTTTTTTTAACCCTTGAAAAGCTTCTCTTTCAATGTATCTCAAGTAATTTATTTTAAATTATTATTTTTTAATCTTGTGTCGCCAGCAAGGACAATATTTATTACCCATCCTTAATTCCCTTTGAGAGGATGGCAGCCAGCCAACCTGTTGAACCTCTGCTGGCCTTCTAGTGAAGGTGGCTGGTCCAATTGATTTGCTGGACAATCATCACCCTCGGGATGTTGATGCTGGGGGAAATGGATACACTAGTGCCATTGCATGGTTAGATTAGTTTTTGTTGGAGTTTGACATTGTCAGACACATTTGTGACATGAAAGTTACTTGCCATTCATCACCCCATGCCTGAAAGTTGTTTGGAGACTGTATACATAGGTATGTTACAAAACCTACCTGAATCGTGGCTGAGAATCTGCCCCACCCCGTGTGCGCGATTTTGGCGCTGTTTAGAGGGGGCGGGTTTAAAACGCGATTTTTACTAGGCTGTTCCAATCGAAGATGTTCAGCCTAGTAAATCATTAACGAAAAATCGCTGAAAGACCCCGTCGCAAAAGATATTATTAGTTTTTATGGCCTTGTATAATAGTTATAGTAGTTTTAAAATCACTCTCTAGACCCGCGACCTCTCGCAGCCCCAGGGTTTTATAAAGCAAACAATTAAAGGTATGTACCTTATTTTTACATTAAAAGGGGCTTCTTAAGAACCCTGTATATAAAGTTTTCTATAGCGAGTAGCTCATTTTGGGCTCTTTATATCCCGCAGTATTTTTCTGGGCATTTGAGGGCACAAATCCAGCGCAATGTGAACGTTCTAAACCAGCGTGTTCACAGGATCCCACTAGAAAGCTGATTTAAAATGGACTTTAATTTACAGCAATTGAACACTAAATTCCTTCCATTTGGCCTATAAATTGATGTAAATGAGATTTTAAAATCATGTTTTATTGTGAATTATTTGTGAATATTATTTGGGCACTTAGGCTATTTAAAAATGTTAATCATTTATTAAGAAATGGATAGATGTTTAGATCTAGTAATTGAAGTTTGAAATTAGCTACAATTGGGTAACTAACTAATTATATGCTTTAATTTCAGGTCATCCAAGTATGATTATTTTATATTTGTTTCAGAACGGTTCAATCTAGGATAACTGAAAATTTCATTCAGTTCTCTTAATTTTTAAGAAGGTTATGGGCTTTTGACTGTCCACGATCACAGCTTTTTTGTTATGTCCATAGAAAATCAATAGGGAACAAGATGCTAATTTCCGAGTATGTAAATGGGCATAACTTTTTTATTACTTGAGATATGAAAGTGAATTAGGTGTCAAATTAAACTTGTTTTTATGCTTTATCTGATGGGATAAATTGCAGACTTGATTTTTTAAATCTCAAAATTTTGTAACATTGCTAGTATACAGGCATGAGCTGCTTCATTTGGTCAGTGTGGGCAGGTTGTTCCGAAGGGCCTGTTTCCACGCTGTATGACACTATGACACTATTTGCGGCGGGCTTGTGAATGGAATTGATCATTATTCATTTATCAGTGAATGAGCCCGCTTTTCATCTTATGATGTGAGGGAGTTCATTGATAAAGCACGTGTGTATGGGTGGGTGGTTAACGGTTTATATTCTAACTATCTTTAAATAATGGACTGACTTGTTTAATTTAGCAGTCTGCTGAAATGAAATAGTTTCCAAATCTAGCCAACTTTTGTCAATGACCAACTATAATGTTACTTACTAACTTTTTACTCACTTACTGCTTCTTAAGGTCAGGGATGGAAGCCAACTAACCCTCTAATTTGTCACTCCTCATTGGCCCACTTGCCTTTCTTATTTTTACTTTTCATATGTTAATTTTGGTGGTCTGTCTCCCTGATTCAACGTTAGCGTACTTGGTATGTCTGGAATGTATTTCTGCTGTAATGATCCAACATGTCCACCATTTCATTATTATGATTTCCAATATCACTTACATACATACAACTAGGAACAGAAGTAGGTCACTTGGCCCTTTGATCCTGCTCCTTATTTTGAGAGATCATGGCTCATTTCACTGTAAGCTTAATTTTGCATTTGTGCTTATTCATTACTTTTCACCCCCTTGCAAATCCAGGATCTATTTATCTTTGCCTTAAAAATGTCCCAAAGCTCCGCCCCCTGTGAAATAATACTCTAATTTCATCTCATCCATGTCTCAAATGGGCTTCCCTTCCTTAAACAATTTCAACTTTTGTCTGAAAGATTGGAAATTGCCCAGATAGCATTTGACTTGCTTTTCGCAAACAGGGCAGTCATGGATAATTTTCATTATGTTGGGTAGTTTTTGTTAATGTTGTACAGCAATAGTTTGGCTAAAACTGCAGCCCATTCTTGAGTACATGCCTTCAGCACCTCAGCTAGAATATTATCAAGGCCTATAGTCTTTGCTACAGGAAAGTATTCTACCTTTTCCTGTTATTGTATGAGGGAAACGGGTGGATTAATCCTTTCACACTTCTGTCTCTAGGAGTAAATATTTTGGCTTTGGCATTTGTACTCATGTTGACTTAGCTCCGCTATTATTTAAGAAGGGGTTGTTCATGGATTTGTGTCTTATTATTGTTTACTGCATTTGCAATTGAACATGAGAGGACGGCACAGTGGGACGGCGGTAGAATTGCTGCCTCACAGCATCAGAGACCCGGGTTCGAAGCCTGTTCTGAGCTATCACTATTTCAAAGACGTTTCCTTAATTATAGCCTGATAACGGCAAAAAAACTAATACTTAAATTTTGGAAACATACATCAGTCCCTACTCTTAAGATGTGGATTATAAACATGTCCGAGTCACTACATCTTGAAAATATTAGACTTGTCTTGGCAGAAAAAACAGATCATTTTTCCAAGACATGGACACCATTCATTGATTTATTACAAGAATAGTATGGCGCAACACAACTTTGGATTTAAATCTAATTACAGGTTGGGTGAGGTGGGTGGGGAGGGATGAGAGGCAGGTACATCAGCACTTTTTTTCTCTTTTTCTTTTTGTACATTTATTTATTTTTTCTATTCCTCTCTTCTTTCTTTCTTTTATTCACTCTTTAACCATATAACCATATAACAATTACAGCACGGAAACAGGCCATCTCGACCCTTCTAGTCCGTGCCGAACACATAATCTCCCCTAGTCCCATATACCTGCGCTCAGACCATAACCCTCCATTCCCTTCCCATCCATATAACTATCCAATTTATTTTTAAATGATAAAAAATGAACCTGCCTCCACCACCTTCACTGGAAGCTCATTCCACACAGCTACCACTCTCTGAGTAAAGAAGTTCCCCCTCATGTTACCCCTAAACTTCAGTCCCTTAATTCTCATGTCATGTCCCCTTGTTTGAATCTTCCCTACTCTCAGTGGGAAAACTTTGGCTACACTACCTTGGTAGTCTGGGGGTTCTATCTTTGCACATTTCACTTTTTCTCTTTCTTGCTTTTTCCCCTTTCTTTTCCTCTAACTCAAAGCTAAAAAGTTAAAATTGAAGCTGTACAATAACTGTATAATTTTATATGCCGGTGGTTCTATTTTTTGTACATTTGCTTCTAATAAATAAAAATTAAAAAAAAATAAAATAATTGGCTGGGTAAAATTACAAATTGCGCCTAGTGTGTGTAGGATAGTAGTGTGCGGGGATCACTGGTCGGCGCGGACTCTGGCCCAAAGGGGCTGTTTCCGCGCTGTATCTCTAAACTAAACTATTGATTGTATTTGAAGTCAAAGGTCTTGTCGATTTGTACAGCACAGAAACAAGCTCTTTGGCCCAACTAGTCCATGCCCATGCCAACTATCTCGACTGATGTTTGCACAGACGTTTTAGAACTTGCAAAATTGCATTGGTATAATACTCCCAGTGCTGGCAGACCAGTCTCTCTACCACTTCTCAAGGCCAAAAGACCCCCAGGTTTCCGCTAGCAAACCAAACCTCACTTTGCCTCCCATATTTTAAACATCTCAAATTCCTCTATGCTTATAGCGGATCTCCCAAGGCACTAAATCCCACAACACCTGTGCCAAACTCTGGTCTGGTTCTGCCAGACAAAATGACTGGTTCCTTAATGCTTATCAAACCATAGCTTAGAGTTACGCAACATAGAAAACAGGCCCTTCAGCTCAAGTCGTCCATGCCAACCAAGTTGTTTTCCAGAGCTAGTCCCATCCGCCTGCATTTGGCCCATATCCCTCAACAGGTTCATGCTAGTGTTACTAGAGCTGAGCTTACTCGTCTGGTTTTGCTGAATATCAATTCCAGCTGGTATTAACCTTATGTTCTTTCCTTAAAATTATTTAGAGTCAAAGAAGAAAATACTGCATTGCACATCTCACTTTTCCATATCACTGTCAAAGCATTAATTGATATAAATTAGAATTTTGGTTAAAAGATGTCTTGATTATTATTTACGGAAGTGTCCAATATTTTCCAAGAGAGAAAACAAAAATCACCTTAAGTTATTTAATGTTGTATATTAATATACACCTTTTTATAAGAAAGACATATTAGTTATGTTTGGTAAACCGAGTAAAAATTCAAGTGACGTTAGTGTTAAGTTTACACAAGGTTATGTAATTATTCTACCTTAATTAAAATATTCACTTGGTACCAATATTCCTAGACATAAGTATAAAATTTTAAAGTAGAGTGCAAACAGAAAATGCATTTAGGTAGGTGCAGGGCGAAATAAAAATATTTTTAAAAGGCAAGTAAATGGAAAAGTAGGACACTTAGACAGAACTACCTTCAATTAAACAAATACTAAATTGTCTGTATAGCAATATTAAGTTGGCAAGCTGGCCATTGCAATTTAAAGCAATGTAAACTCATATACTCTTATTAGCTTTAGAAGTCTTTGAAATGCTGAAGAGCCACTTACAAAAGAAAGGCTGTGAAGTTTATTTTCCAGTGAACCCAGCCAACATGAAATAATGGCCTGCGGATTTTACATCTTTTGAAAGATGTAGGGTGGATATTGTGGAATAATGACTTCACTGTAGAACATATATGTACTTTTACTTTAAAGATCTATTGCTATTCAAAGCAATAAGGCACTTAAAATCAAAGAACGTGTGCATGTTCTGGATTTTGCCTTTTCAATTCACCAGCAAATGTTCTAAACATTTTCATACTTAAATATACACCGTGCAAAATGTAATGAGTTCACGTTCCCAGTGGCAATGCCGATTATTCAGTATTTATTAATCAGAAATTGTTTTATCCTACCTTGATTTAAAAAGTATCCTTGTGTTGCTCGTGATATGGTTGTGGGAATAGGTTCACTCAGAAAATACTCTCTTAAAGGCTAATTAGATTAAGAAAGAGACACAAAAAATCTTGAATTCTGTATTAACCGACCTCTCCCAGCACAAACCTCCCTTCTGAAATACTGGGTCGAAATTATCTCTTTTTCCCCACGCTGAATAATACCATTCGCAGCGCTTTTAGATCAATTTTAAAGGGATAAGAGTAAAGGGTGAGGTTGATTAGATTATCTAGGTTAAACTTCCTAATGCATAGTTATCTGGAGCAATTTTCTTTTTAGTGATTACATTTTTTTTTAATCAATAAAGCTAGGAAGAATTTAATTATGTTTAACTGAGAATATAAAACAGTATATAGCAAAAGAGAACCACATCCATATATCTATGTTCTATATTTTATAGTGCCCACAGACATCTACAGTACCTTTGCAGCACATGAAAGCATTAGAAATTTCATTCAGTTTGTAGAAGAACACTGTAAAGTGGGAAGTTGGTGAATTGAGTTGCTGCTGCAGAATTTCATTTAATGGTAAAATTAAGGAAGGAGATAGTTTGGAGGAAACTTAACATATTCCTGTGATTGATCAACGAAACAGTAAAACCAGTGCTTCCTGAATGGTTAAAGATATTGAAGTTACAACAATACAAGTTTTACTATCTTCTTCTTGCGTATGGCGTGCATGGCCTAAAGTT
Source organism: Leucoraja erinaceus (assembly GCF_028641065.1). NCBI lineage: Eukaryota > Metazoa > Chordata > Chondrichthyes > Rajiformes > Rajidae > Leucoraja > Leucoraja erinaceus. Next base: position 48,297,852 of record NC_073389.1, read on the forward strand.
GTAGGACAACTTGTTCTATTTGATCTTATTTGATTGTGCACACCAAGTTGATTGCATTAGTCGAAACAGTGAAGGTTGCAATCTCCCGCCCCAGTTTTACTATAAATGTTAGATTCATAATGAACTTATGAATCAAGCAGAATAGAGAACATGAGAAAAGAGTTTGTAGAAGGACCCAAAACGTCACCTATTCGTGTTCTCCAGGCATGCTGCCTGAACTGCTGGGGTTACTCCAGCCCATTGTGTCTTTTTTTGCATCTGCATTTTCTTGTCCCTATACAAAGAAAGGAATCCAATAGGAAATCAATGAAGGGCATACAAGAAAAAGCAACAGGTGAAAAAAAAAAGGCTAACATCTCCTACTAATACATAAATTATAATAAGTTGGTCAAAGTAAAGCTGAGGCTAATCAGAGACCAAGAAAAGGAAACAGTAACCAATTAACCAATCGTTAGTTGTTGGGTAAATGTTGAGATCCATTATTAAGGCAGTGATAATATGGCAATTAGAAAACTCATATCATGATTTTATTGAAAAGAAACCATTTTTTAAAAATGAATTACATTACAATATAGACGAAGGGGAACCAGTGTACACATTATTTTTTTTATTTCCAAGAGGCACTGGGTAAATGTCACATGAGAGCTTACTTAACAAAATGAGGACGTGGGGTTGAGAGTAATGCACTAACATGGATACAGATACTTTGTGTATCTAGAAAACAGTCTACATTGTGATTTAATGTAAGTAAAAGCTGTGTCATCTGCACAGAGTGCAATTTGAAAATAAAATAATATTTTAGTTGATTTATTTACAACTTTTCATATCAATTCTATGAGAGCAAATTTTATTGCATTTCTTAAAGTTTTGGGTAGCGATTTTATGAATTCTGTAAGGGTGATCTGTAAACCCATTTGTTTTTAAATGGGGTTCAGCTGTAGATCTGTTAATAGACAGAAAACGAAGTAGAGTTATAATCTGGTAATTTTCTATTCGGCAAGCAGTAACTCCTACCGTGCCTCCGGGATTTTTGTTGAGGCCTCTGTAATTTATAGTTGATAGAAATAAATATTTGGAATGGCTCCAGAGAATTGAACCATTAAACAGGCTAAAAGCCGAGGAAGATTTTTTGACTACGTAATCAAAGATTATGAAAACCAGGGAGGAAATGGAGATGAGGATAATGCCAGATCAGGTGTAAGATTAAGTATTGGAGCAAACTTCCATGTGGCGTACATTGTTCCTATTTCATATATCAAGTAGGAAACAACCTTGTAGATGAAATAGACAAAACTGATTTACTAAATACAATAAAGGAAAATAAAGTAGATAAAGTGGATAGATTTAAAGGAAATATGAGGAGTTAAAGTTGGTGACTGTTTTTGGAAATGCCACTTGGTTCAAATGGTTGCTGAGGAAAAAGAAATGGAAATGGATTTCTGCTCATAATCTTTCAATTCTTCGTCAACAAAGGATAGGATGCTTACAATAGCAAAAGTGGGAAGATGAATAATCTCAGCAATGATGACCATGCAGCCTTATTTTGGATAGGAGGTGTCTCAGGATAAATTTGCTCAAATTATCAGTTTGGAGAATTTAAAAAAAAAATTGCAGCAGGCAAGGATTTGCATGCATGCCCACAGTGCAAATTGGGTTAGCAGCATAGCACATTGATTAATGTCACTGGTGAATGCCCAACTTCCTTTGTGAATATGTGCCTTAAGCGCCAGGACGCACTCAGTCCAAAGATTTAATACGCTGTTTGCACATTAAAAGTTTGCAATCAATTATCCTCTGCAATTTAGTTTTAATTGGACACCATGTAAACAAAAGCCTTTCACTGTACCTCGTGACAATATCAAACCTATACCAATAATAATAATATATTTGAAAAACGTTCAATCCACAACTGAATTTCTAGGTGGATGTTTAACTTGTTACTTAACTCTCTTTTGCTTGATTTCAAAACAATGTCAGAACGATGGTGCAGCGTTGCAGCTTTACTGTGCCAGAGATCCGGTTTGATTCTGACTATGGGTGCTTGTCTGTACTGAGTTTGTACTTTCTCCCCTTGACCGCGTGGGTTTTCTCCAAAGATCTACAGGTTTATAGGTTAATTGGCTTCAGTAAAAATTGTAAATTGTCCCGAGTGTGCAGGATAGTGATAGTGTAAGTGGATCACTGGTCGGCGAGGACTCGTTGGGCTGAAGGACCTGTTTCTGCGCTGTATCTCTAAGTTAAACTATAAAAGACTAAAGTAAAAGATGAAAGACTAAAAAACTTGATTGATACCCAAGTAACTTCAGTTTGCAATGAAAAGATTTTTAAAACTACGCAAACTAGCCAATGAAAATAAATGAATCCAGATATGAACGAAAATGTAACCAGTAATGTCTGTCATTTTTGAAGTCTTTATTCCACACTTTCATTCACACTGACTTTCTGATTCATTATAAAGCAACTGATATCTATCCTCCAGCTTTACTTCAAATAACATTGAAGTACGACAAAGTAAATATTGGAGGAAGCTGAGGGTAAACACGGTAACCTTATGGTTGACAATGTCCTCCTGTTGCAGAATGTGGAAACTGCATACTTCATATATTCAGTCTGTGCAGAATCTGATACTTTATTGCCTAGGCAAAATCTAATATCTAACTGCAGGCTTTTGGGTCCTTGAAATAAAAAATGTTCATGCAATGTTTTCAATAACAAAGGCCACTCACTCACTGATGGGAAAGTTAAGTATATGATTTTTGATGTTTTATTTTAAAGCTTTATTGTAGAATTTTAATTTCGGATGATAGAACTAGACTATTTTCTTCAAAATATGTTCAACTTATTTTTTTAATTTTTAATTTAAAAAAAAATCTCTGATTAACATTAAGTTAGTTATTCATAATTGCTTCTCTTTGCAAATTTACCAGAATTTTTTTAATGCTTTCTAAGTTGTCATATGTATTGTCCGTACCATGTGTGCAATCAATCGGAGGAGATGTTGAAGAACAGCAGGTAATAAATATGATGCTTATAGGCAGTACGCTCTATATTAATTGTTTCCAATATATTTAGGGAAAACAATATTTTGATGTGCTGGAATACCTAATGCAGCAGTTACAAAGGCAACACAAAATTAGTGTTTAGAGATACAGCAAGGAACCCCGCTCTTTGGTTCACTGAGTCCGCATCGACCAGCGATCCACGTGCACTAGCACTTTCCTGCACACTGGGGACAATTTACAATTTTTACCAAAGCTAATTAACCTACAAGCCTGTAAGTCTTTAGAGGGTGGGAGGAAACTGGGGCACCTGGAGAAAACTCACGCGGTCATGAGAAGAACATACAAACTCCATACAGTCAGCACTCGTAGACAGGATCGAACCCGGCTGTAAGGCAGCAACCACCACTGTGTTGCTGTGCCACCCTTATTACATATAGGCCAAATATAATGAACTGAAAGATTTATTGACATGGAACATAGGGCCTCTCTCTCAACCTCGGCTGGTTTGTTTCCTCTGGCCCCCACATGATCTTGGGCTGGGCTTACCTGATGCCATGCCTGGGCACTAGGGACTAGCCTGCTCTCACTGGCGGTAACTGCACTTTCAGAGCTCTCTGGCGCTGTTACAGACGTGACAGGCTGTAAAATTATTTAAATCGCCACCCCTGCCCTGGCCCCATCTCATAGAACCTTACTCTTGTTCGAAACAGGCACATGCACATGAATTTGAAGGGTATCCAGGTAAGGTTGATGTCGTGAAGTAGATTGCTATACAGGTGGGGTGGATAGGGGGAATACAAATCAAGCTTCCACAACCAGGGGATGAGAAATGTTCCTCTGAGATTAAAAATACTTAGCTTTTATAATCTGGTGTTGCTTATAGTGTTGAATGGTCAGGTCACAGGAGCGTGTGCAGTTTCTGTTTTCTTCTTTCTTCTTTTACTTATTAAATATTATTTCATAAACTGAGCATAGTTTTATTGTTGACACTCTGCTTGAGAAAGGGTTACCAGCAGGACCAGTCTTTTATTTTTGCGAGTTAAGAACTATCCTTTATTGAATAAATCTTTAACTGTTGACATCTAAATGCTTTGTATGTTGACTAAAAAATTGAGTGCATGAAAAACCCTTGATGTTGGAAAAGCAATAAGCTGCAGATGTCAGAAAACACCGGAAATACTCACCAAGTTGGGCAGCTTTCCTCGAGAATGAAAATATTAAAATTTCAAATTGATGAAGTTTCCTCAAAAATTAGCTTTATTTCCCTTTCCATGATTCTCCCGAACTTGTTGAGTATCTCCAGCATTTCCATTTTTTATTTCAAAATTCATCATTAACTTTTTTTTAAATGGCAAATTACTTTTTGGATTTTGTTTCCTCTTCTCTCAACTCCAAGCTGTATATTGTATGTGGAATTTTGGAGGTCTTGTAGTACAACTGTCCAACAAGCAGTTTTATTGGGCAAGTGCAAGTAGGAGCTTGCACATATATGCACCCCACCATCTCCCTATCACCCCAATTGTCTATAACTAACCAGGAACTGTTGCAGCTAACTATGATGTCTCTACTGCTACTAAGCAGTTGGTCGGGGAGCTTGTGTGTCTCAGTGACCCCTAGAGCTATGCCAGTGGGAGATTCGTCTCCTGTTAGGGTCTCCCATGCTGGACAGGTCGAAGGGTAGGGGCGAGATGAAGAGCGATCCACTGGTCTTTCCAGGTTGGAGGTTGAGCGCAGGGCTAACAACCCTGTCTTGCAAAACAAATATGTTATGGAAACAGCAACTGAAGGAATCAACACTACTGAGTGGAAGACCTTTGTTGCTGCCCTACATGCCAGGAGTTTCAGAAGGAATGACCTGCCATTTATTACTTAAGATTTATTGTGGGGTTTTGAATGGCAACTTGTGGTGCACAAGACATCTACTTTAGCAATGTGTAATTTTTGAAGATCGTTGACATATTGTGGGCAGGACAAAGAACAGAATTTCAAGGAACAATCAGATGAAAGTCTTCCTACACCCGTGACGTCAGAATCAGGGAGTTTGAAGTATTTAAGTTAATTAAAAAATCATATATGAAAAGTGAGGGAATTTAAAGAGAAACAAGAGAGAGATAAAGTGGAAAAGGCATTTAAGTTAAAAAAAAAAAAAAAAAATCCTAATTTGATGAATTGAAACTCTGCTTTCCAAAGTAAAATTTCCAGTTGTTTTTGAAAATAGAGATAAATATTCAGCAGGCAAATGAATTGGTAATGAAACCCGTGAGTAATAAAAGATATACAATGTTCATTTTCTCATGGTTGCAACTCTGTGTGCAGAGAACTACATTAATTTAACAACAATTCTTGCTACATGTCACATTAGCTACACAAATCAGCAATATCATAATAAACAGTTTTTGGTTTGAAAAACTTTACAAATTGCTAAATGGAATCTTTTAAACTCTGACTTGGCTTTAGTATTAAAAAATTCTCCATCCCCAACGAGCCATTGATTGTGCCTCCAGTAAAATAACCCTCATCAGTACAACATTAACTGGATTATATGATCAATTCTTAATGTAATTGAACCTTCAGCCTTTTAAACTGAAAGATTAAACTGTTACCAATTGAACCTAGCCGATATAGTATTAAACATACGTCAATAATATGTAGCAATATCTTAATGAAAGAGGTTTCAGGATGTCTGTTTTGTGCTGTGGGAGTGTTAAGGTTGAAAAAATGGTATGCTTTTCTACGTGGCTTAGCTGAGCAGTGTGATCTTCATCTGGCTTTTTTGTGTGCAGCACCATATGTACAGTACTGATGCAAAAATTGTTGTAGATTTACGATTTTGTTTGGCCACCTGTAATGTGAGCTTGAACTCTCTGTATAGAAGTCTGGTATAATGGTGAATAGATTTTATTTACCAGACCAGAACATGTTACCAAGGATCATTGCAAGTGGAATGCATAGAATCTGCACTTGCAACCTGCGGCGATGTTCTGGTCATAGCTTAAAGTATAAAACAAGATGTACAGTAGAACATCCTTATCAAGAAAATTTGTTAATAATTTTAAAATTGTCTTGAGAGAAAATAACATCGTATCTAAAGCTTCCTGTACTGCCAAAGTTTTAAGAAAACGTTTTTACAAATTGTGTGTTTCCTTATAGCAGATTTCACCATATAAAAACAACTCAATCTATTACTAGAAAATGTTCAAATTCAAGTGAGTTTAATGGTGAATGTCCCTTTATAGGACAAGAAATTCTTGCTTTGCTTAAGATCACAGAACATAGTGGAAGGCATAGAATCTTTACTTACAAAACAGATCTGGTCATGTGTCCATATACCATGATATAAAATATATACACACATGAATAAAATAAACTGTTAAGTGCAAATAGCAGAAAGTGGTTATTAATAATCAGAGTTTGGTCCGAGCCAGGTTTAATAGCCTGATGGCAGTGGGGAAGTAGCTATTCCTGAAATGTTTTGTCAGTGTACAGGTGCACAACCTTTTATCCGAAAGCCTTGGGACCAGACACTTGTCGGATTTCGGACATTTTCGGATTTCAGAATGGAAGATTTTTAGCGTAGATTAGGTAGGTAGCGCGGGCGGCTTGAAAAGTCTGGAGCAGCTGCCTCCTCCCCGGAGACCGGGAGAATCATTGCATAAATGTTAGTCAGTTAGTTTGGAGGGATTTTATGTGGTGGTGGTGGTGTAGGGGTGAAGGGGGAAACTTTAATTCTTAGTCCCCTACCTACCTGGTCGGCGACTCCCAACCTCGCGGAGCTGGGGGCTCCGTCCGGCCGCGGGCGGCGCCGGTTGTAGCTCCGACCCCGGCAACTCTACCCCTGGCTGCGAGGCGCTCCAAATCCAGCGCGGCCCGCGGCCGGACACCCCAGCTCCGCACCAGCGGGGTGCGGGCAATGCCTTACCGGGTCGCCGTGCGGCAAGCTCCGGAGCGCTGTGGCCGCCTTCTTCCAACATCGCGGAGCGTCGCTGGATTTGGAGCCGCGGAGCTGGGGCTCCGTCCGGCCGCGGGCGGCGCCGGTTGTCGCTCCGACCCCCGCAACTCTACCACTGGCTGCGCGGCTCCAAATCCAGCGATGCTCCGCGATGTTGTGTGTCGGCGGCCACAGCGCTCCGGAGCTTGCCGCACGGCGACCCGGTAAGGCATTGCCCGCACCCCGCTGGTGCGGAGCTGGGGCGTCCGGCCGCGGGCCGCGGGCCGCGCTGGATTTGGAGCGCCTCGCAGCCAGGGGTAGAGTTGCCGGGGTCGGAGCTACAACCGGCGCCGCCCGCGGCCAGACCGGCCACAGCGCTGCGGAGCTTACTGCACAGCGACCCGGTAAGGCATTGACCGCTCCCCGCCTCTCCGACCAGGTAGGGGACTAAGAATTAAAGTTTACCCCTTCACCCCCCTTCACATAAAAGCCCTCCGAACTAACTGACTAACATTTAAGCAATGATTTACAGATGTTTAAGCGTCTCCCGGTCTCCAGGGAGGAGGCAGCCGCTACAGTAGTACAGACCTGGGTTGACCGTGGGTCGTTTTGGGTCAGGTTTGGCGCCAAACGCGAGCTTTGGTGCGCAGACGACATCTGGAAAAAATGGCCGGTTTTCGGAGCTTTTCGGTTTCTGGAACACCGGATAAAAGGTTGTGCACCTGTACCAATATTTTAGTCATTTGGTATTTTAGCCATTTGTGCAAATTATTTTACTCAATACAGACAATGTGTTCAACAATGGTGCTTTATTGTCACATGTGCAAATGCACAGTGAAATTATTTTCTTACAAACCATCCACTCGAGTATTCCAAATGCTTGCATGTATATTTGGTTCAATGCAGAGATTTTTGAAATCCTTTAGAGATGGCAAAGTAACTCAATCTCCCAGGAACAATCAGTTTCTTAATGTGGGCTCTCAGCCTTGTACTTGTTTTCATTTTGTTTATTTGAGAACCAAAATAACAGATAAAGGAAAAAAATAGTGGGTGCAAAAAATAAAAAGAAACACAAAATATATTAAGAAGTTATGATCAGGCTGATGAAACGAAAGAGAATAAAGGAATATTGAACTGATAATATGATTGACACTATTTGTTGGAATGATAGAACCATGACTGGTTTGGGCAAATGCCATATTTCCACACTATAACTTTTATGTACATCTTTGTAGGTGATATCAAGCTCGGTCCATGATTAGTTTCTGAAGTAACCAAGCTGTAACTTGGATGAGCAGATTTTGCCGAGCCCACAAAAATGCTTTGTTTCTATCCCCTTAAAAGAACAATCATCACTAAGGAGCCAAACCAGATGGAGCAAAGCACTCTGCACTTAATAAAGGCATGAATCCATCGTCATCCTGTCATTTTTGATCTCTGTTTTGGCATTTCCATCATTTTGCTTATTCTAGTATAAGAAGTTTATAGCAATTGAAAAATATACACCTCCATTGGTAAGGGCCTGAAAAAATTAGAATATAATATGTGCCACCCAAAATATTATAAACAGAAAACTTCCCAATAAAAGTTGAATGCCTAGAATAGTAGTTAACAATGCAGATACCATATGTATTGAAAATGAACCTCCTCAGGATGCACGATATATAGAAATTATTTTAATAAATCCCATAATGGTCCAAAATTTGCTTCCAATTGTCCACTTTTACTCATTGTTCTTTTTGAAAATCCTTGCATGGATTTCTGGAAACAAAGATATGGTGATGGCAGTAAAGCATTAGTGATCTTGATGAATGATGACATAGACATAATAATGAAAAAACAGAACAGCAGAATAAAAGTCAGAAAAAGAATCAAGTTAGATACAGAAAGACAAAAGTGGAGACACTGTAGATGCTGGTTTAGAAAAGAACAAGACAAAGTGCTGCAGAAACTCAGCAGGTTTCATCTCTGATGGACATGGATAGGTGATGTTTCAAATCATAACCATATAACAATTACAGCACGAAAACAGGCCATCTCGGCCCTTCTAGTCCGTGCCGAACACTTATTCTCCCCTGGTCCCATCTACCTGCACTCAGACCATAACCCTCCATTCCTTTCCCGTCCATATAACTATCCAATTTATTTTTAAATGATAAAATCAAACCTGCCTCCACCACCTCCACTGGAAGCTCATTCTACACAGCTACCACTCTGAGAAAAGAAGTTCCCCCTCATGTTACCCCAAAACTTCTGTCCCTTAATTCTCAAGTCATGTCCTCTTGTTTGAATCTTCCCTACTCTCAGTGGGAAAAGCTTATCCACGTCAACTCTGTCTATCCCTCTCTCATCTCATGACCTCTATCAAGTCCCCCCTTAACTTTCTGCGCTCCAAAGAATAAAATCCTAACTTGTTCCTTTCTCTGTAACTTAGTTGCTGAAACCCAGGCAACATTCTAGTAAATCTCCTCTGTACTCTCTCTATTTTGTTGACATCCTTCCTATAATTAGGCGACCAAAATTGTACACCATACTTCAGAATTGGCCTCGCCAATGCCTTGTACAATTTTAACATTACATCCCAACTTCTATACGCAATGCTCTGATTTATAAAGGCCAGCACACCAAAAGCTTTCTTTACCACCCTATCTACATGAGATTCCACCTTCAGGGAACTGTGCACAGTTATTCCTAGATCCCTCTGTTCAATCGGGACCCTTCGTCAGACTGATTGTAGTGGGGAGAGAAATCTGGAAGCGAGGTGAGGGTGGGACAAAGCCTGGTAAATGACAGATGGATATTGGTGAGGGCAAGGGGGGGGTTGATTGGCAGATGGGTGGGCAAAGGCCATAGATGGAAGAAGACAAAAAGGCTGTGAGATAAGGCAAGAAAATGATTGAAATGTGAAGTCAGGGATATGGGTGGAAGGAGAAAGGGGGTGGGATAGTGGGAGTAGTGGGTGCGCAAGTACAGCACGTTCATGTAATTCTCATGAATGTTGAGTTTCCACTTTTACATGACTGATTGTAGACCAGTAATTAATGGCATATTTTGCAATATTTATTTCAAGAGCAAACCATTGCGTTAATTACTAAGTTGAGATGATTTGTGCATCAAATCCATGCTGGATGTAAAAGTGTAGATAAATCCAGTTGTATAAATCGAAGTATGCCGTTAGTATGCTGTCGCTTGAGCGACTCGGTTTCACCTTGCAGGAAGTCATGGCATGCAAGACCGAGCATCCATCTGATCCTCCAGTTTAGAACAAAAATGTCTCCTCACTTTCTTGATGGACTCTTTGTATGTGAACTTCATACATGACCTTGTATCGCCTGACTTGAATGGCCAAGATCTAGTCCTCAGTAGATTGTGGACCTCCTGGCTCATCCTAGACTTCTGGTTAGGAAACATTCAGATGGTCTTGATAGTAATGCACTCTATCATAGATTTCCTTACGAATTTGGAAACTACTGTGACGTATTATTTAGTCCAATGCCAAGACTTTGAACGTCACACTGGCTATGGACTCCAAACTATCGTGAACTGCTCCTCTGCCCTCCCTGACCAGCTCTGTACAAACGCCTCCTCTGAACTCTTCAGTTGCTACGTATAAGCTAGAAGAAGGAGCACAGTTAGGTGATTTTCCAATGTATGGGCAAGGGATGGAGTAATAGGCTTTTATCTTGATGCTTTTTATTAAGAAGACATAGGTTTAAGATGAAGGGGGAAGATTTAATTGGAATCTGAGGGGTAACCTTTTCACACAAAGGGTGTTGGGCCTATGGAAGGAGCTGCCAGAGGAGGTAGTTGAGGCAGGGACAATTGCAATGTTTAAGAAATAATGAGACAGATACATGGATAGGACAGGTTTAGAGGGATATGGGCCAAACGCAGGCAAGTAGGACAAGTGCAGATAGGACATGTTTGTCGTTGTGGGCGTTGGGCCGAACGGCCTTTTCCACACTGTATGATTCTATGACTATAATACTTCATTAAAAAAACTAATTAAATGTTTTAACATTTTGCTGGCTTATTCCAATTTCTTGCTGGAGTGCATATAGGAATGCATGTCATTCACCTTGTCTCTCTCATTGCCCATGGCTGGCATGTTTAAGAGGAACTGCAGATGCTGTCATTCAAAAAAGCTGGAGAAACTCAGCTTGCATCTATCTCTCACGTTTCGGGCCGAAACCAGGGTTTGGCCCGAAACCCAGGCTTGCTCCATAATGCTGCTGCACCCGCTATCCAGCTTTTTTGTGAAATGATATGTTATTTGAAATTAGTTTACCAGCATGGCATTGTGGAGGAATGAAATATAGTGTGAGTTTCAAAATCTGTTAAAAAAAAAGCCTATAAATTTGAATTTAAATAAATCTGAGTACCTTGTTAAAATAATATTGTTATTTTGCTTGGGTAAATCTTGATGGGTGCAGGCCTGATTCATCTTGCAACCCTCAATTGAAATTGACATTTAACAACTTGTACTCGGATAGAAAGTAGTAGGTTCTGGATAAAAACCCTAAATGGTAGATCTTGATGTATAACTCAATTGAACAAATTGACCTTGTGTAATGTAATTGCAATTGTATTCAATTGTAAGCAGATGTTATATTTTTGCCTTTTAGCACTTTCTGCACTTAAAAGTAGGAGATTAACAACAACAAAAATCCTGAAACCAGTTAGAACTCTTTTTTTTTAGAATTTACTGAAATGAACAGTATTTTTGCAATGGTATTTGAACATAGCTGTATCTGCTGGATTATTTTTCATCAGTTTATGCAAAAAATTGTTAAATGTGGCAAATGTGACAAGTATGTACAGTGAGCAAGTAAATAAGTAGTCCCTTATGTTAACAATTTACAGGGAGATATATGGCAGGTGTAGTTTTTCACTGCCAGATTTACCAAATTTCGTGAAATAAAACTATTGAAATATGAATATTTTTAAAAGCATTACCACCCATCATGACCAGTTTTTCTTGCTTGTTTTGGAATCTTTTTTGACATTTATTAGGTTGGTTCATAATCAGTTTTATTTTGGTTGCTCTAGTGCAAAAGATGTTTAATTTTCAAGTAATCCGTTTAAATTCTTTAAAAAAAAATTAAACATTAAACACAAATCAAATCTACCTACTTCCCTGCCTATTATTTTCAACAGCGATTCATCCACATGGACAGAAGACGTTTTGGGTCAGGACCCTTCTGGTCTTGAAGAAGGATTCCTACCTGAAACATTGCCAGTCCATTTTCCTCCGCTGGTCCACTGAGTTCCTCCAGTCATTTGCTTTTTGCTCAATATTCCAGCATCTTCAGTCTCTTTTTCCTTTTATTTTCAACAGCTTTTTGAGTAATAAGGAGATGTACGGTGCAATTTTTTTTACACAATGGGTGGTTAGTGCCTGGAACACGTTGCCAGTGGTGGTGTTTGATGCAGACACGATAGTGGCATTTGGGACACTTTGGATAAGCATACAGATGAAGAGAATTGAGGAATATGCATTACACGTAGGCAGATAGAGAGTTGGTCTTGGCATCATGTTTGGCACAGACATTGTGGGCTGAAGGGCCTGTTCATGTGCTATACTATACTATGTCCTATGAGTAGTTTACAAAGACACACACAGAGCAGTCGTCTTTGAAAATATTGGGGCCTTGAAATCAGTGCAGTCTGTTTGACGACATCCAATTAACATTCTCATGTAAATCAGTATTATGGCTCTATTCTCAATCATAGCATCGGCTTACCTCATGAATGATTCCAAAATCAATTCTACCTGGCAATGATTATCCTTTGACAGAAGGATTGACTTGTGTACCTTTAAACTCCATTTTTATTTGCTTAAAGTTTGTCTTGCAGTTGACATTTAATTTCTCACATTGCCCTAATTTTAATTTTACTGCTGTTTAACATACCTTTTACAAATTAGTGTTGGTTTTCATTTCATTTTTTGGTGCAAGAGTCAAAGTTTCAGTCTTTCAATATTATAACCCAGTGTTAGGGTTATACCAGTGCACCCTTCTCTGCATTAGTCTGGGATTTGGGAATTTCCTTTGTTCAATTATTTGACCAGTTGCAGAAGTTGAATACATCAGCTAAATTCTAACCATTGTTAAACCGAATGTCAGCTGCAAGCCAAATGTGACAGGAAAAAGTGGAGGTGGGGGGGGAGGAGTTCTTGGAATCAGTTATCTTAAAGATAATCAATTTTATGTAGGCTGGTGAGAGCCAACATTTTGGAATAGTTCAATTCTCAGCAGAGTTCTCTTAGACCTTTGATGTTTGGAGATGAATCAGGCAATAACCCATAATCCTAGGTTGAGGGGAGACGAACATAGTTGATCATGCACTGTAGGATCATGCACTAAATGCGGAGTAACTCGGGCATTATCGCTGGAGAACATCAGAACTCAAGTCTGAAGAAGGGTCCCAACCTGAAACGTCATCTATCCACGTTCTCCAGAGATGTGTCGGGAGGAACTGCTAATGCTGCTTTAAACCAGAGACAGATGCAAAAGGCTGGAGTAACACAGCGGGTCAGGCAGTATTTCTGGAGAAAAGGAATAGCTAATGATTTTGGTCGAGACCCTTCTTCAGACTGGGAGTCAGGGGCTGCCTGACCTGCTGATTTATTCCAGCACTTGGTGTCCTTTTGTGTATTAACCAGCATGTGCAGTTCTTTGTTTCAAGATCATGCACAGTGCCTGTCATGGCCACTACATGTGCTTGGAAAATGCTCTTATTTCCTTTCTCGTATTAACTGCTCTAAATATATCCTGCAAGGATAGTCAGCACATGTCTCATCAGATTGACTGACTTACTATCTGAATTATACATTCAGATTTTAGGGCCGAATGGTTTATGTTTTCTTAAAAACAATGAATACGTGTTTTCTTTTTAAGAAAGGGTACTCATTGTATCTTTTTTGGAGGGAAGACACAAAGATGCCGGAAGCATCTCTAGAGAACATGAATCGGTGATGTTTCAGGTCAGGACCCTTCTTCAGACTGATTTTGGAGAGAGACTTGTCCGGAATTTCAATCGTAGATGCTACCTACTTGAACAATATTTTACCTTTAGTCATGTTTTAAAAATAAAAATAATTGAAATAGATTTGATTTTTAATAAAACAAAACAACTGGGCACGAGGTTTCCTATTAAAAACAAAGAATTCTAATGCACTATATTAAAAGATTTCAGTGAATTAAATTTAGATTTGCTGCTGTATTGATCTAAGCTTTGGGATTTTGATTTGTACGAATTTCAAATTTTAATTGTTAATCCATTTTAACAAATGTCTGAACTGAGTTGCATGTATATAAAATCCCTGAATTATAATTTTTTAATTAAAGAACCATACCATGACAATAGTAATGCAAAATCAGTAACCGCACAGCATATTTTTCCAACGGGGATTGTAATATATTAATCTCCTCAGTTTTATCAATAAGGTTTAAGCAACCACATTTTGAGTGCATCTTGAAAGAAAAAGCATAATCTACCTGAAGGCATCAAAGCGGTTCCCTAAATGTTGAATTGATCAGGTGGCATTGGAAATAAGAGGTACTCTCTGGAGAAAATCACTCCGTATAAGAGACTGAGATTCAAGCTGTGGCTTATTTCTGTGTATTGCCAAGCATTGTCGTCATGCTTTTCAGGGAATACATTAAAGATTAAATTTTAACAAAATAAATTTCAGAGTTTGGACCACGGAGTGGTATGATCAAATTTTGTAACCCTCAAAAATATTCAATTCTTACCCAAGTAGTGGTAAGAAAATAATGAATATCAGATCCAGGGAATATATAATTCAATGGAAAGTTCTGCACATTAATTCCATCAATGGTTCTTTGTGTTTATTGGAAAGGATATTTTATACAGAGAAAGCTGGGTAAAATGATCTGGATTCAGTATTTTTATAGTCTTGAAAAGGAATGGTACCAGGAGTTCCTTTGATTCAAAAAATTGAAGGAACATTCTGTTGTTTCATTTTTAATGCTTATTTTTTCTAGAATAATATCTTGTATCTTCTTTAAAAATTGGTGCTTTAGGGATTAATGGCATGAAGTCGGCCAAGTCAAGATAAAACAGAATAATAGAGCAGGCACCAAGGACTGTACGGCATACTTCCATTATTATTTTATGTTTCTTCCATCCTAAGAAACAATGCTTTTAAAAATTACTTTTGTTCTTTCTCTTGTTGTTCATGATTAAATTATTTTATTCAGTACCATGGGATGACATATATCATCGGTATTTCATGTTGACAACACTAGTACCTCAATTTTGACCTATACATCTATTTAAAGAAAGGAGCTTTATTGTCAGGTTTGATAACAGATTTTTCGATATGATATCTAAGAGTGAATGAGTCTATCTAAGAGTGAGTTTGCCAAACATTTAGGTAATTTCTCAGTTAGAACATTGTAAAAAGTGAATGTGAACATGTATGTAATATAAGTTACATAGAATTTACCCAGACATATGTTCATTTAGTGATACAATTCTCTATGTGGCATTTCTCGCAAACAACTTTAGGGTGTACAAGTCCTATAGAGAGAAGCATCTCTTCAAATTGGAGAACATGTAAATAAATTCTAAAAACACATTTGGGGGGTGGGATTAGCATTCAATTCACGTCATATTTCTTGCATAAAGCCATAACCTGGAGTATCCAACAAGCTTCTTAATATTTGTTAGTCTTTTTCTTTCCTCCACCCCCCCTCCCCCCAATCCCCAAGAGCAGAACTCGCTATCAAAACATGGAGGGGACGGGGGACACAATTTTTTGGGGGCCACGCGCACATTTGCACACTCACACACACGCGCGAGGCTTCCGAGGCTCAATCCAGCGCTAAAAATTGATATTTTAAAATCGGGATCACAAAACCTTGTGAGGGATGTCCCCCACCTCTCAAAACATGGGGGGGGGGGGGAGAGTCCCCTCTGGCCCCCCCCCGGGTTTTCCGCCCCTGCCAACCCCACACACTTTTATTCTCTTCTCCCAGGTCCTGAATCTCAGTGAATGTTTCTAAAGTCATAATTTGACTTGCACTTCATCTGTGTTATTGGGAAATGTGGGTATCTTATTTAAGACTGCTTTTCATTTTGGCAAATGTGCTATGCTGCAAGAATCATTCACTGCTGTGTGCGCCACATTCAAGTACTTCATTTGGCTCAGTGATTCCAGGCTGGGCAGCAGGACATCAGCCAATATCCTCACTTCTGATCACAATCAACAATGCGTCCAGAGAAGTGTGCATTTATGTTGAGTCAGCACTTAATATGTTATCATAATTATTGTCAAAAGACCATGTGAAGAGTGCCAATTAATCATATGCACTGGATAGGAGCAAGAACAATTGAAGTCTTATTTGCTGGAGCTTTACAGGCACATTAGAGGGCAACAACAAATAAATATAGAATTAGTCAGTTAAACCAGACTGTGATAGTGTAAAACCAATTATGTAGAACAACCATTGTAGTGCACAATTCATAGTGGTTCAGGGCTAAGGAAGGATTGTGCAGAATAGTCCAAGAACTTGACAGTTGATGGGAAAAGCCTGTTCTTGAACTTGGAGGTAACAGTTCTCAGGCTCCTGTAACTTTGTCCCGATGATAGTGGCGAGAATGTTGTTTGGCAAGGTTGTTTGGGTCTTTATAGAAACATATAAAATTCTTAAGGGATTGGACAGGTTAGATGCAGGAAAAATGTTCCCAATGTTGGGGAAGTCCAGAACCAGGGGTCACAGTTTAAGAATAAGGGATAGGCTATTTAGGACTGAGATGAGGAAAACCTTTTTCACCCAGAGAGTTGGAAATCTGTAGAATTCTCTGCCACAGAAGGCAGTGGAGGCCAATTCACTGGATGTTTTCAAGAGAAATTTTAATGTGAGATTTAGCTCTTCGAGCTAAAGCAGGGGTTCCCACCTTTTTTTGTCTCATTTACCCTTGGCAACTTTAATAGCACATAACAATGTTATTTCACTTATTTATGAACAACTAATGATGAACAGATACCAGTATACCAGAACCAAACACAGTCAGTCAATGAGAAAAAATATGTACAGATCCAGAGTCAACAAATTTACCCCATGGGTAGGCAAAATTTACCCCCGGAGGTAAATTTACCCCAGGTTAGGAACCCTTGGGCTAAGGGAATCAAAGGATATGGAGGAAAAGCCGGAATGGGGTACTGATTTTGAATGATCCGCCATGATCATATTGATCAAATGGCCGAAGGGCCAAATGGCCTACTCCTGCACCTATTTTTTATGTTTGATGATATTATCCTTCTTGTTGAGGCTGTGTTTTCTGCGAATCCTTTTGATGGCACAGAAGGTCTATACCCACGGTGGACAGGGCAATGTCTGCCACTTTCTGCACTCGTTGAGTATTCAAATTACCAATCCCTTTTTGTATGTGTGCATCGATGTGTTGGGCGCTGGACAAAACATGCCCAGGAATTTGAAATTGTTGACTCTAACGCCATCCCTCCAATAACCTGAAACATCACCTATCCATGTTCCCAAAAGATGCTGTCTGATCTGCTGAGATATTCCAGCTCTTTGTGTCCATTTGTCAACAATCACATCCTTGGCCTTTTTGAAGTTGATAGCAAGGTTATTGGCCTGGCACCACTCAACCAGATTATCCATCTCTCTCCTGGACTTTGACTTATTATTGTCCATTAGAGCAGGGAACTGAGCACAGAGGCCTGAAGTGTCCCTAGTCTTGACCATGAAGAATGACCATCTGGCTGTAGAATTGGAAATATCTGTGGAACTCTACCTTATGCATTAGTGGTGTAAGGGTGAGAGGAACTGAAGGGGTTCAGTAATTTTTAGCACCCTTCCCTTTTAATGAAGCTCATTTCAAATTGCTGACTCGACATTAACAAGGTTGCAGTATCATTTGCTTCTGATGAATTATAAATTAGTAGACCAGTTAAAAAAAATAAGCACTCCAATAGCCAGTCTTAGAGTCCTGCAGCATGGAAACTGGCCTTATGCTCAACTATATCCATGTTGACCAAGATGCCCATCTATGCTAGTTCCCATTTGCCTGTATTTGACCCATATCACTCTAAACCTTTTCTATCGCTATATCTGTCCAAATGTATTAAATGGTGTAACTGCACCTTCATTAACCACTTCTTTTAGTTTAGTTCAGATATACAGCACGGAAACAAGCACCTCAGCCCACCGTGTCCATGACGACCAGGAATCACCCGTTCACACTAGTTCTATGTTTTTGCACTTTCACATCCACTCCCTACACACTAGGGGCAATTTACAGAGGCCAATTAACCTACAAACCAGCATGTCTTTGGGATGTGGAAGGAAACCAGGGGGCGTCTGGGGGAGAGCATGCGGTAACAGGGAGAATGTTGAGAACAGGGAAATCAAACTCCATGCAGACAGCACCTGAGGTCAGGATCGAACCTGGGCCTTTGGAATCGGGTATTTCTAGTAGCTTGTTCATTTATGTACCAACTTCTGTGGGACCAAGTTCATATTAAATCTTTCCCATCTCAGCATAATGTGCGCAACAGTGTTTGAGGTAGCAATACCTTTGCAGTATTCTCAAGCTGTGACAGCATTTTAACTGTCAGTATTAAAGGTGTTGCTGAATTCAGGTTTCAACCCTGAAGAATATTGTTAACAATGAGCCTTTTATTTACAGGCTACATAATTTTTCTTCTGTTTCTACTTATTTTATTCAGTGCAGAATGAGGGCTTGTGTTACAACTTCTTGCTATTTCATAGTTATCGTTTTAAGTTAGAGCACCATGGCAAAAATTTAAAGAGACCTGCAAAATTTCACGTGAAAAGGCATCAGGGCTTCCATTTAAAAGAAAGCCTTAACTGTATTACTCCAGCGGCTAAATTAAGGGTTTGTTTTTGCAATTTGCATTTGTTAATGCACATTAATGCATTTACTTTCTTGGTTCATTATATTTTATATTAGTCTTCCAAAGATCTTTGATGCTTTTGTCCATTTTAACACCTTCCAGCAGGATAGGATCAGTATGCCTTACATTACCTTTATTTTATTCAAATTTCCTCTGAATAATGTTTTAATCTGAAAACCTAGAGCTGGATGGTTCCACTTTATAAATTTGTAAATCTGTATAATTTAAAGTGGCATATATTGATTAAGGATTGTGGAATGGATTACATTTGCAACTACAGTCTAAATAAAGTTTCTTGTTGACTTTAGAATAAGATTGGAACCTGCAGCCTACAGTGTTGGTGGGAAATTGGTCTAAGATATCAGAATAAACCAATGTTCAAATCTGTTTAAAGTGCAGAAAAACATCAAGAATCCTTGGTATTCTTAGTCTGATATATGTGTACCCACAGGATTAGTTTAACATTTTAGAATTTAGTTAACAGTTTACAAAGAATTCCAATTTATTTCCCTCCTAAGGGAAGCTGATGAAACCTTTTATAATGCAAAGGGCTGTGTCAATAGAACAGACTAAACATTACTGCATTAGTCCTCAGGATAGAGGGTTCAGAGAAAGCAGCCGTCTTTCTCGCTGTTCAAAAACATCATAGGCTGACAATTCAATCAAGATGATTTTTTGTTTAAAAAAGAAACCTTTGCTTAAGAAAAGTATTTTAACAATGTACTGGCATGTGGTAACCAGACAGATTTTATAAGTTTACTTGATGTGCAGAGAATCTGACTACACATCAGAGTTAAGTGGAATTACTGAATGTCGCATGGCAAATGTATGTCCTTGTTAAACAACTGTTGCTGCTGTACAGTACTGCTATATTAAACTGTTGATTAAACAAAAATAATTAAAGGCAAAGAAAAATAAATTAGTGTGTATTGAGATGGTTAATTTAGAATTTTAAACCATTGAAAATAGATTGAGCATAGCTTTTTTAATTTTAAGTGATTATGTTCCTGTTTTTTCCATCTCCACCAGCTGGTTGTAGTGTGTGATCTCTAGTCTGTGTATTATTGTCTAGATTTGGTTTAATAA
Organism: Leucoraja erinaceus; assembly: GCF_028641065.1. Taxonomy (NCBI): domain Eukaryota; kingdom Metazoa; phylum Chordata; class Chondrichthyes; order Rajiformes; family Rajidae; genus Leucoraja; species Leucoraja erinaceus. The sequence goes on from NC_073389.1 coordinate 48,317,779, forward strand.
ATGGGCTGTATATTTTACTTATACAACACCCTTTTTTTGAAAGTATGTATTATGTTCTGAGGAAAGGCTTTTATATCATTTGTTAATGTGAGAGCCATTACTTGAGGAGAGATTATGTGATGAGTGGAGAATATGAATATGTGATGTTGTTTCGGTGGTAGTCAAATTTAGATGTTATACTGTGTCATGGTGTGTCATTAAGAGCTACACTGTACCTGCATGTAAATGTAAATATTGATTTTGAAGGATATAATTTGAAAACCAAATTGCAGAAAGTTCCAAGAGTTTGAATTCAAATGTCAGAAAAATGAATAGACTGATTCCACTAACATTGCATGGCATATACTGAAGCATTAATGCAGAAATGTTATGCTTTTGTCACCATGCCCAGTGATGGCTGGAAAACCTATTTCACAATAAAGTGTTTTTCAGAATAATCCCATATTGTTACAGGGTAACTAGGACTCCATTCTTTTAATGACACCTTTATTATCCTTGTGGGAAAATCTTTTGATTTTGCTGCACTTGGTAGCTTTAGTACAATCTTTTCTGATGGAAAAGAGTTATATATCAGTGTACTACAATTCCATACACCATTATACCTTTCAACAGTTAAAAAATTACAACTTCTGTAGCATTGTTAGAAAAGGTCAGGAAACAAAGATGTATAGAAATTGTATCAAATATATATTTTTTTTCTGCCCTCCTTGAAATGTAGCTCTCATTACATGGTGATCAAAAATAGCAAAAGCAATGTAGTTAGTTAATGCTTTAACTCAGTAAGTTCCTGAAATTTCCAAACACCTGCTAATTTGTCGAATGTCCGTAATGTTCTACACCCTATCCTTGTAAAATATAGTTTTATTTTTGCTGTCGAATTTGTACAGAAGTAATAGCATTCATGATATTATAACCAGCTTGAATAATTCCATGGGACATCTGATAGTTTGACATAAACATAGAATTGTTGAAAATCCCCAAAATTTGATTAGAATCTGAAAGGGAAAAGTTAAAAGCTGAGTGCTGTGAAAAGCAATGAAAGATTCTGTTTTCCGACAGAATTACATCTTTTAACTTGAATACTGACACTTCACGCATGTGATACACGCATGATGGTAAAATAATATGGTACATGAGCCTTTGATAACAGAAATCTTCATAGCATTTCCAAACCTGCACTTTCAGAACTAACATAAATGTTTAACAGTTGTAGCTCCATTTTCATGCTTTGCAGCCAAATGACCAATATCTGCCCATAAAAAGAGAGAGCCAATGCCTGGCTCACTGTAACCTCCAGATTTTTCGCCAAAGAGTTGGATTGATTTGCCTTTTCACAATCTATCTTCAATTTACAAATGCACTGAATTTTTATTTAGCTGTTTATCAAAATTCAGTATAATTGCAATCTTCATTCATTAGATTGTTGTATGGCTTTCTTTACATAAGTTATATATTTGGCATAGGCACAGTACTTCATATGTTGATACACCTATTGGTCGATCCCTTTAATTAGAATTTATTGCAAAATAGATCTGCTTCACAAGAAGTTGTAAAATAATAATATATGATCTCTTGAGTGATTTGGTGTACAGAACTTTCATTTTACTGAGTTAATGTAACATTATATCAACAGTAGATATACTATTCAATATTTTTGTCGTATTTTGTGAAATATTCCTTTCATAGAAAGCAATGTATGCCTCCGAAAAAGGTTAGTTTTCTACCGTACTTCAATCCAATTCTTCTAGCTTGCAGAGAACTCCTGTTCCTGCGGTTAAGGAGTGCCATACTGCTCACACATTTAAACTAGATTGTTTCAAAAGTGCTTTTTGCAGATTACAAGACTGAATTTACTATATTTTATTGCGTTTAGTCTGGTTCCAGTAACAATAACTTTCCAATGTAAACATATCCTTCAGAAAGAATGCAGTTTTAGAATCCTGTATTTCCATTAGCGAGGCTAATTGCATTGCCTCAGTATTCAGAAAATTCTGACTTGCTCTCCTGTTATTCTCGTTTGGTTTTTCAGGATATTTTTTCATATCACAATTGGATAAAACTTAGTAATAACATGTCTAAAGCTGAAGTATGCATGCCATCTTGTGAACGCTGCCACCTTTTGCTCCCCCTCCAAATATAATAGTCTGACTCATTCAGCTTTGTGGGAATCATTTGTCTTCATCTTACACAACATTTTTTGTTCAAATGGTAGAATTTGTGAGTGAATAGGTGCAGGGAATCATTTTATTTATTTAACTCTCCTGACATTACCTTGGACACTATTTTAAGATAATTAATGACTATATTGCTTCAATGCTATCTCAGCTACTGAATGTGCAGTAACTTAAAGGGAAATGTTCATTTAATACTGCATTCACACATGACAGTTTAGAGGAATATTTCTCAAATTGTTGTATTCCCCAATAAATGGGCTTTGTTATAATTTGAGAGAGTGTAATGAGCTCTGAAGTAGATGAAAAAACAAAGACTATAAAAACAACACTTAAATTTTCATATACACTGTATAAACTGCATTCTTTTTTACATGCTAGTTAAAAAAATATTTTCACTGTTATTCCAGACAATGCAGAATTGGCCTTAAAAGCTGACGGTAAATTGAGTCACTAGTAGAAAAAGGCACATTTAATGATGCATTTAAAAAACCTACTGTCAGTTCCCTGTGCCTTGCTGTTGTGCCTCTGTAGAAGGCAGGAACATGACCTCCCAGAGCTCCACCAGGTTAAGCAGTCTGATTGAGCACTGCTGCTAATTAAGAGCTCTTGCTGTTTGGCAGGACCACCAGAAAACCTTCTGCACTTGTTCATGATGACTGTGTGTCCTCTAAAATTAACTCTTGATGCATGCAGGCAGGAGGCCCAGCTGGACTCTGCAATTCCTCTTACCACGAAGATGAAGTTTAATAAGGATCCCGGTCTCCAGCACCATCGTCCCCAACAGCCACATAAAACCAAAGGGGTCTCCAGCGCAAGGAGAAAATGAATACACCAGGGCGCTTTGCAGCTTCTATGTGATCGGCTCGGGCTGAACAAAAGAAGAGCCACAACCATTAAGTGGCTGAATTTTTTTTAAAAGCAATTATTCAGGGAGAATGACAAAACTGCTTTCAAACTGTTGCTAATTTCCAAGAAATATTGATTTATAGTTAGGTTGATAATCACCACGATGATTGCAGACTTGTTTTTCTCACCAGTTTTTTGACATTCATGTAGGAGCACAACTCCCCAGATATCGCTTGCACTGCAAGCATCCATTCTTCATCCATTCTTCCCCCAGAAAAAACATTTGTTGGTGGGACATTCAACATTGAAACCATTCAAGAAGTTTCATTTAACAAACAGAATGTCTGTGTTAGCTAACCTCTTCTCAAGTCAGCCAAACCGGAGCTGCAAACATTTAAACATGTATACAGAAGGTAGGAAAGAAGGAAAGGGTGGCTAACAGCTGTGAATACATTCCTCCCTGTAAGTGCTCCCAAGACTGCAGGAATTCCAGCACTTTAAGGAGTGGTGTTGATGGGTGGGGCCGTACAGCAGAGAAGTACTGATGTAGACCCAAAAATAAAGAGAGTTTATAAAAACTCCATTTGGGGAAATCAGAGAAAATTAATACAGAAAACATCCAAGCACATCATTGTTTCTGCTATTAGGCCAGATTATCTTTGGGTATATGACATGGGATTTGATTTATATTATCATGCGTGCCCATCAAAGTCCAAACCTTCAGGATGCCATTGTAATTGTTATATGGTTATATGGTTATTATTTTAATTCATTTGATTTCTCAGGTTAAAGAAAACTGGCTTCTGAAATGTATTGGTTCACAACAAGATCATTGCAACAGTGATTAATTAAATGTAATGGCAATGCATTATTTAAGAACTATAATTCAGTAATAACTTGTGTGTTATATTTCACCAAACACTTCACATTGACATCGTTAAATCTATTTGAACAAAAACAGAAGGAGGCCATTTGGCTCTTTGGATCCATGCTGGTTCTTGGAAAGAACTCAAGTCTCTCTTTATCCCAGCATTTCATTTACTATTGCACCTGCCTACCAATTTGCCATCAACCTACACAGTGGTAATATGTAATCAACAATAACCAGGGCGGCATGGTGGCGCAGAAGTAGAGTTGCTGCTTTACAGCACCAGAGACTTGGTTTTGATGGCCTAGAAAATGGGGATCGCAGGTCGGTATGGACTCAGTGGGCCGAAGGGGCTGTTTCCATGCTGTATCTCTAAACAAACTAAATTAATTAACTTATCAGCGCATCTTTGGAATGTTGGATGAAACTAGAGCACCAGAGAAAACCCATACAGAGAACTTGCAAATTCTGACAGACAGGTCAGGATCGAACCCTTGCCCCTAGAGCTGAAAGGCAACAACACTCGCTGCAAAATCACCATGGCATAGTGGAAGATGTAAACGTCATGGAAAATGAGCAAATGCTTGGTCCTGGATAATTTTTTGGGAGAGATGCAGAAACAAGGACATTTGGGGAAGAAATACTGAAGCTTAGAAGGCAGGCAAGCTGACTGAAAGAAATGGGAAAAGCATGAGAGATTTGGATGAAAGTAACTTTGGAGAACAGAGCAAAGTAAAACCATGAGAAAGGCAAAACCATACCTTTACAACTGTTCCACATTCACTTAGATTCATGACTCAAGCCATAGAGAGGTACAAAAATGGAAAGAATGCCTTCGACCCACTGAATCTGCTTTGACCATCAACCATCAGTTTACACTACTCCCACATTCTATTCAACTCCCACTCCCAAAGATACTACTTTCATTGATACACTGTAGGCAATTTACAGTAGGCAATTAACCGACCAACCCGCACATATTTGGGATGTGGAAGGAAACTGGAGCAGCAGGGGGACTAATCACCACTTTCCTCAGGTAGACAAATAAGCTGGAGAAACTCAACGGGTGATGCAGCATCTATGGAGCAAAGGAATAGGTGACGTTTTGGGTCGTGACTTCTTCAGACTCTTTCCTCATACTCTTTTGCTGCTCAATATCAGTTATAATTAGAAATTTGTATGGCATTGCATCCCAATTGCAGAAAAAAAGTTTCACATTTCTTGCTACCCATAGACTGTAAGTATATCCTGAACTTCATTCTTGAAACTATAATCTAATTACAAATGGAAGCATTATTTCCGTCTCTTCCACTTCATCAGTCTCTTGGGATCAAGGATGGCTTTCATTCACTCCACTTCAGAGGTGTGGAAGATGCCTGCGTTGCTTGTCCATGCTGACCAAGGTGCCTCGCTGAGCTAGTCCCTGCATTTGGCCCATAACACACTCAACCTTTCCTATCCGTGTACCCGTCTAAATGTCTTTTAAACATTGTAATTATACCAGCCTCTAGTACTTCCTCTGGGAGCTGGTTCTCTATATAACCCTGTGTGTGAAAATCTTGCTGCGCAGATCCCCTTTATTATATCCCCTCTCGCCTTAAACCTGCATTCTCTAATTGTGTACCTTAAGAAAAAAACTGTGATCAATTCAGTATTCAATATTTCAGTATTTACTTTAATGTCATTTTAACTGAGTACTTACATACACAGAAGAAACGAAAAATTGTTTCTCAATCAGTTCCCGTCAGTGCAGTTAACAAAAACAGAATAAATACATATAGCTTTAAAATTAAAATTACCATATCTGAAATAGGCCTAAAAATTGAACTAAAAACAGACATTCAGACCTAACAGTGGCTTTGCCTTGACAGGTGCCTAGCTGTCCAAAGTATGGGCGAGGTTAGATGTGTTGGTGTATGATATATGGGGAGGGGACACAGTCCGTTAACCAGTCTTATTGCCTGTGGAAAGAAGCTGTGTAGAATCCCAGTTGTGGAGGAGTCACTGTGGTGGATGTTTATGTTAAAATGTGTTTTGTGTGTTTCGTTGCTTTTTATTTGTGTGAGTGACTTGGCAAATGAAATTCCTCGTATGTTGCAAAACATACTTGGCTAATAAAGTATTACTGTGATTGTGATAATTTTTTATTCCTCATAAAGTCACCCCTCAGCGTCCTATGCTCCAGAGAATACATAGAAACATAGAAAATAGGTGCAGGAGTAGGCCATTCGGCCCTTCGAGCCTGCACCGCCATTCAAAATGATCATGGTTGATCATCCAACTCAGTATCCTGTACCTGCCTTCTCTCCATACCCCCTGATCCCTTTAGCCACAAGGGCCACATCTAACTCCCTCTTAAATATAGCCAATGAACTGGCCTCAACTACCTTCTGTGGCAGAGAATTCCGGAGATTCACCACTCTCTGTGTGATACATGTTTTTCTCATCTCGGTCCAATACAGCTGCAACCAATCCAGTCTCCCTTTATAACTCAACCAGCTGAGTAGTGGCAACATCCTTATGAATCTTTTATGCACCTTTTCCAGCTGAGAAACATTCTTCCTGTAGCTTGATGGCCAGAAATGTGCACAATACTCCAAGTGCGGTCTCATCAATAACTGTAACATGACATCCCAACTTTTAGGCTCAATGGCCTAATCGATGAAGAAAAGTGTACCAAATGCCTTCTTCACCACCCTGTGTATCCGTTGTTGCCACTTTCAGGGAACTATGTATCTGTAAACTGTACACTCCATGTACTACAGTATTCCTCAAGGACCTACCATTGACTGTGTAGGTCCTGCTTAGATTTATTTTCCCGAAATACAACACTTCGTACTTGTCTGAGTTGAATTCCATCTGTCATTCCTTGGTCCACTTTTTCAGATGGTCTGGATTATCTTTTAATCTTAATCAACCTTCATCATTATCCACCGAGCCACCAGCATTGGTGTCATCTGCAAACCTGCTGATAGCGTACCTATATTCTCATCCAAATTGATAATGTAGATGACAAAAAAACATTGGACCTAGCATGAGATTCCCATGGCACACCACTGGCTACAGACCTTCATTACCGCTTTCTGCCTCGTATCACCAAGCCAATTTTGTATCCAAGATCCATAATACTAGCTCACCTTCAATCACATGTGATCTAAACGTCTGGACTTATCAAAGGCATTGCTGGACAACGTCTACTATCCTGTCCTTATAAATCCTCTGGTTACCTCTCCAAAATACATCTTCCACAGTGAATAAGAACACTTTATGGCCACATACTGCTTTCAGTCTGGAACCCATCTAGTTTCAACTTGCCCTGAACACCACATTTTCTGAACTTCTTCATTCATCTGTTATGGGTTAGATGAAGGTGTGTTGAAAATATAAATAAATAATCTCTACTGCAGTATCATTATCCAGTCTCTCTGCTACCTCTTCAAACATTTATTGAAGGTTGATCGAACCATATTTGCCCTTTGAGAATCTATGCTGATTGATCCTAATTATACTTTTCATTGCTGAATATTTTATTCTCCTTTAGAAGAGATTGAATCTTTGTTCTTATGACCGATTTCAAACTGGCGGTTCCTTAATTCCTTGGAAATGGTTTATCAACTATCATAAATATTGGCATTACAACTGCCATCTGCAAGTCCTCTAATATCACATTTTTGTTAGCTAAATTATTAAATATGAGTAGTCATGACTGCCACCTCTTCCCTAGTTTCCTATAGAATGCATAAATTCAATCCATCAAAAGTTGTAATTTTATTTGCTTTGATATTGAGTTTGTTTAATCAAACTATTTTTTGTATCTTAAATGCACTTAGCTCATTCACTTATTGTCCAATGTCATGTCCATCTGTTTAATTTCCTTGCTGACTTCTGAAGTAAAACAATGATTTTATATTTTAGCTTTTTCTGTTCTTTGTGGAAGTATTCTGCCTATGGCATGGTCACGACATCTAACCTTTATTTTATCGTACTTGAGTTTTACTTGATGGTATTTATGTATAATATATCTGATCTGATATATTTGGACAGCATGCAAAACAAAGCTTTTCAGTGTACCTCATTACACATGACAATAATAAACCTAAACCTATTGATCTGTTTGTGAAATATTTTATTATTTGCGTTATGTTTCTTGATAATTTAATTTCAAGGTCCTCTTTTCCTTTATCTCCGAATTTCTTTGAATTCTCTTTTATCATGCCATTTCCTTCCCTTTAGTTGTTTCCTTGTATCTTTATGAATCTACGGAGTCTCACGTGTATTTAGCTTATTCTATCCTTTTAGATTTTGGAGGCTTGTGTAACTGAAGGAGGTTGCAGAGATTGAGTGAAGGTTTTATCATTTAAAATACGTGGATATTGTTGTAACTTTTTTTTTGGCTGAGGCATTCATTTTGATTACATTTACTTAGTATCCTGTGATTGAGTATATCTTTTCTATAGGACAGTGAGGATTGTCCCATGCAGAAAGAAAGGACAGCAGCACTTTAGTCAGTGTGGAGAATGAGGCCTGAAATGAGTCATTTTAAGTGCTATTTTTCCATTTTCCAATCCTGCACTGCCGTGACCCCAAAATCAATCCTGTAAGGATTAACATGTAAAGCAGCATTGAATTAATTTTATACCATGATTATGAGATCAGCTTCAGACGGTAAAAAACATCTAGCCCCTAAATACACTAATGCTCTTAGACGCTCAATGAGAAGCTGTCAATAAAAGGGTTTTCTGATTTGAAGTGTGGTGCAATCTATCAGGCTAGCCTAAGCTTGCTGCTGTTTAGCATGACTAATGCATTCCTCTGGAAGTTAATCCCACGTCAAAGTACCTCCAGCAAGAAGCGCCCACATTGCAATAACTGTGGCACTGAAATGCAATACAATTCCTCACAATGCCACCAAATGGCACATAATTAGCTTTTTAAGTATCACTCATATTTGTTTCATTTTCCTGGCATAACCAAGGAAAATATAAAGTGAGTATTTTTGGATACTGTAAACACACCTAAAATATTTGACCAGCTAAGTGTTCAATGTGAGATGATGGTTTAATACATTCTATGGTTTGGAAGCTTCAGTTTTGTTACTCTTCACTTATTGTCATTTGTACCACAGTACAGTGAAAAGGTTTTTGTTGCATGCTAACCAGTCAGCGGAAAGACTATACATGATTACAATTCAGCCGTCCACAATGTACAGATACGTGATGAAAGGAATAACGTTTAGTGCAAGATAAAATCCAATAACGTCCGATTAAAGATAGTCCGAGGGTCTTCAATGGTAGATAATAGTTCAGGACAGCTCTTTGATTCAGTTGCCTGATAACAGCTGGGAATGGAACTGTCTCTCCATTTATTTAATCTACTACCAAGAGACATATCAGTGCGTTTTGTTCTCTGAAGTTCCATAATATTAACTCATTCTCATTATTAACACTAGGCAAACTCAAGCTGTTTTCAAGATTGTAAGATTGTCACAAGATTATAACTACTCTTTAGCACAGACACCATTGTGTCATATGGAGTAACTAATAAAGTTGCTCTTTTGCTTAGCTTATAAATTGCAGTTATCATATCCAGAAAAAAACTGGACGTTGTGGCATCAGCCTAATCACGGGCCACTCGTGCTCGAACCCTCGTCAGGAGATACGAGGGCGGGCACGTGGCATCATGGGCTAGAGGGAGTGTCCTGGTACTTAAGGTCTCTCACCTCGAGACCTTGAGGAGTCAACCGGTAGCTGAGCCCGAGAGAACAACCTCGCTCAGCTACAGCAACAACGTAATATAGTTAGCGCATCAACCTAACGTGTCACCACTGAATAAACGACTCTTTGAACCGACCTGATGTCTCACCTTTATTCACCACGTTTGGTGCTGCTACAACGTACTCAATAGGTCAGGCAGCATCTGAGAAGAGAGAAACAAAATTAAAGCTTCGTATAATCTTTCATCAGAACAGTAAAAAGTTAGAGTTGAAACAAGTTTTAAGAAGTTGAGAAATAGGAGAGCAGTAAGTAAGATGTTTTAATCGCAATTTGAAAGATGAGAAAGGAAAGAATCAAAAATAAAGGGTTTTAAAGGGGATTGAAGACAGGGGAGCATAATTAAATGAGATGACAATGCAAGAAAGAAGAGTTTAAGGGGGAAATGAAAAATCAACAGGAGATGTAAATTGAAGAAGTAGAATTTATGGTGGGGGAAGGGGGTAGATTTAATTGGAACCTGAGGGGTAACTTTTTTACACATAAGGTGGTCAGTATATGGAATGAGCTACCAGAGGAGATAGTTGTGGCAGGTATTATCATAATGTTTAAGAGACATTTGGGCAGGTACATGAATAGGATAGGTTTAGATGGTTATGGGGCAATCGCGGGCAGGTGGGAATAGTGTTGATGGGGCATGTTGGTCGGCGTGGTCAAGTTGGGCCGAAGGGCCTGTTTCTTGTGTATATTCCTTGTGTTATTCCTTGTGTATAAAAGAAAGGAAGTTGCATGTAGATATATATTGCATGCAATTTTGATTTTTCTGCACAAATTGTCTAGAGTGTGTCTTTTTTCATCTAACTGTGTGTCATGGTCCAAATGCCACAATTGGTTATTATCAAACTTTTTAACAAAATCCTATTAGCCTGCAGCCCAAAGCATACATCCATCATATGAGTTTCCTTTTTTTCTCCACTCCCCTACCTGATCAAGTGCATCAAAGCACGAGCTAAATTTCCACTTCCAATTTTCAATGTTTGACGCAATATTGCCCATTGCATGAAAATATTTAATGATTGAGAATTATTTTTTGGGTACAATATAGGTTAGCATTATTTCTTTAGATTTTCACCGCACAGGTGGAAAGCTCTGAACAATTCTGAAGTTTTGTTGAGGGACTGCTTCACATTTAATGACAGCGGAAAAATAATTACGTATTTCACAAAATATGAATTTCTATTGTGCACAAGGGTGAGAGAAAGGAAATTGAAACGAGGTATAATGAACAACTAATGTGAAAATGGAAGTGATATTTTGCTCACCAGTCATATAAATTCTCAGTTGCAAACCCATACACACTGACATCATTGGAGAATAACGGTGACAGCCTTTTCCTGAATCATCCATGCCTGATTTACGAAATAGGCTGTCAAAAGGATTTGCATCAACTTAAATAAAAGAATATCAATGATTATCAAATTACCAAGTAAAGGCTGGTTACAAATGAGCTACAATGCAATATACTGTATTTTATGCCCTATGAGAATATTGATATTTCATGCCGTGGAATGATGCAAGCCTGATTTTGTATTCACACCATAACCCCACTTTTGTTTGCTCTTCAGATGAAAAAGCCACTTTTAGCCTAATGAAAATTCAAGAAAGGATAAAAGGGAGGGTGCTGGCTCCTGATAAAGAATAGGTGTTGAACGCTGTCAATATCCCATTGGAAATAAAGTGGTCAGGGTTAAGTTACTCAAATGTAACTCGCTCTACATCATTTCTCGGAGCAGGAAGTTCAAATTACAACCTCTTGTCAACCATGAGGATTTATATTAAGTGTTAGAGCTAATCCACATCACTGAAAATCCTAAAATTGCCTGGAATATGACCAGCGGGCAAGATAATGCCATGTACAGCTACATTCCAGAAAATAAAATGTAACACCATTTTCCCCCTGTTTTTGCCATAGCCCTCCAAAATGCAAATCATCCATAATTTTAATTGGCGAAGAACTCATGACCTCCAGGTTTTTGACCAAATGTCCAATTTCTCAACAATCCCAAGGCTAACTTCCTCTTTGTAACAGCCATTGTTTGTACTTTGCCCTGCCTCAACATCGCAGTGAGGAATTGGAGGAACAGCACCTCATATTTCGCTTGTGCAATTTACAACCCAGCGGTATGAATATTGATTTCTCTAATTTTAAGTAACACCTGCTTTCTCTCCTCTCTCCCTCCCTCCCCCAATCTAGTCGTCGAACCAGTTCCACTGTTCTCATTCTTGTATCCATGTTATCATAACCTTCCCCGGCTAACAATGGGCTATTATGGACTCCACTCTTCCTGTGGACATTTGTTGCAGTCCCAATTTGTTCTCCCTTTTTCTCGCCTCCAGAACATTTTGCTCGAGTGGACAGTTTACTCATGTTGGACTAGATAATTTACATGTAGATTTGGGAATTACTTTGAGTGGGGCAGGTATGGGAATCCAGAAGATAGCATTAGAGGACCACATGTCCAATATGCAGTTTCAATGGATAAGATGAAGGCCTGTTCAAGTTGGGGAGTAAACAGGTATAGGTACGGGACAATATAGTCCGGGATATAGATGTTCTCTGCAGTGTGAGGTTGAGTCCGAAGGGCTTTTTGGTTGATACCCAAGCAACAACTGCTGATCCTCACTCTTAACTATAGGAAAGATGTCAACAAAATAGAGATAGTACAGAGGAGATTTACTAGAATGTTGTCTGGGTTTCAGCAACTAAGTTACAGAGAAAGGTTAAACAAGTTAGGTCTTTATTCTTTGGAGCGCAGAAGGTTAAGGGGAGACTTGATAGAGGTCTTTAAAATGATGAGAGGGATAGACAGAGTTGATGTGGATAAGCTTTTTTCCATTGAGAGTAGGGAAGATTCAAACAAGAGGACATGATTTGAGAATTAAGGGACAGAAGTTTAGGGATAACATGAGGGGGAACTTCTTTACTGAGAGAATGGTAGCGGTGTGGAATGAGCTTCCTGTGGAAGTGGTGGAGGCAGGTTCGATTTTATCATTTAAAAATATATTGGATAGATGTATGGACGGGAAAGAAATGGAGGGTTATGGTCTGAGTGTAAGTCACTTATGTAAGAATGCTGTTCATCGATTACAGCTCAGCATTCAACACCATTATTCCATCAAAACTGATCACCAAACTCGGTAACCTGGGCATCGACCCCTCCCTCTGCAACTGGATACTGGACTTTCTAACCAACAGACCCCAGTCTGTGAGGTTAGACAAGCACACCTCTTCAACCCTCACCCTGAACACCGGCGTTCCTCAGGGCTGTGTGCTGAGCCCCCTCCTCTACTCCCTCTTCACCTATGACTGCACACCTGTACATGGTACTAACACCATCATCAAGTATGCAGATGATACAACGGTGATTGGCCTCGTCAGCAACAACGATGAGTTGGCCTACAGGGAGGAGGTCCAGCACTTAGCAGCATGGTGCGCTGACAACAACCTGGCCCTTAACTCCAAGAAGACCAAGGAGCTCATTGTAGACTTCAGGAAGTCCAGAGGCGGCACGCACACCCCCATCCACATTAACGGGACGGAGGTGGAACGTGTTTCTAGCTTCAGGTTCCTGGGAGTCAACATCTCCGATGACCTCTCTTGGACCCACAATACCTCTACTCTGATCAAGAAGGCTCATCAGCGTCTCTTCTTCCTGAGGAGACTGAAGAAGGTCCATCTGTCTCCTCAGATCCTGGTGAACTTCTACCGCTGCACCATCGAGAGCATCCTTACCAACTGCATCACAGTATGGTATGGCAACTGCTCTGTCTCCGACCGGAAGGCATTGCAGAGGGTGGTGAAAATTGCCCAACGCATCACCGGTTCCACGCTCCCCTCCATTGAGTCTGTCCAAAGCAAGCGCTGTTGCGGAGGGCGCTCAGCATCGCCAAGGACTGCTCTCACCCCAACCATGGACTGTTTACCCTCCTACCATCCGGGAGGCGCAACAGGTCTCTCCGTTGCCGAACCAGCAGGTCGAGGAACAGCTTCTTTCCGGCGGCTGTCACTCTACTAAACAACGTACCTCGGTGACTGCCTATCACCACCCCCCCCCCCCCCCCCCCACCCCCCCACGACACTTATTTTTTTTTTTTTATTCAAATCGTTTGCTATGTCGCTCTTCAAGGGAGATGCTAAATGCATTTCGTTGTCTCTGTACTGTACACTGACAATGACAATTAAAATTGAATCTGAATCTGAATCTGAATCTGAGTGCAGGACATGGGGAAAATAAGTGTTTGGCACGGACTAGAAGGGCCGAGATGGCCTGTTTCCGTGCTGTAATTGTTATATGGTCATATGGTTAACAATCCTCAAACACCAACAATTTTTCCTTCCCGCCTTAAATATTAAATGCCAGTCCTTCCGCCACTTCCTATCCGTTTCTACAAACACAACCACCTTTTTTTTTTACCAACCACCACTGCCCTTCCACCCCTACTCAATCACGAACCCTTACCCCATAATGCAAAGCACAAAGTGATGGAGAAACTTAGAGGGTCAGGCAGCATTTGCGGAGGGAATGGACTGACAATGTTTCTGGTCAAACCCTTCTTCAGGCTGATGGGCTCTAATCCTCTTGCACCCTAGCAACAAAACAGCAATAAAACAACAATAAAACATGAGGGTATGAATGACGAGCTCAAGAGCCTGACCTTAGGAAAGGAGGACCAGTATATTTGTGCCCCATGAAATATGCCTCGTCAATATACCCATTTGTGTAAAAAACAAAAATACTTTAATCAGCCATTCTTTTCTCTGATGTTTGGATATTGTAGTTCCATATTTGCCAGAATAATGTCGCAGTACTTCAACAAATTTATTGTGTGAATTTATTTTGCATCCTGACATTATGCTGAAGCAATTTTTCTCAATCTAATATTACATCGAATAAATGGAATCTTGGACATCACCCCATTTCGTCACCGTTCTGGGATTTAAGTCTGATGGTGTCTCTGTCTCCAACTGAAAGTAATTTTAGCCATGAAATTGTTCAGTATTTTCCATTGGTTATATTGGGGTATAATGTTCAGGTATGGGCCAGCTTTTTTCCAGCAAAGGTATCAAACCTGCTTTGAGAGCTACGGTGCCTGATAATGAGGGTTGAGCTTTGAGTTGGGAAGGCTGGTAACGATATTACATTTGAAATTTATTAGGCTGTAATGTGTCATTAAGCAAGAAGAGATGTTTTTGGCCAGAATTGACTTAGTAAGTGTTTTGAAATTGAAGTAATATGTGTTCCAAGGGTCCTATTAAATGTAAGGAAGAAGTAATTGTGATCTTGTTAATTGTTGACTTTGCCGTAATCCCAATAGATTTTCACTTTAGGTTTAAATTGCGAGATACTTTAACAGTTACAATGAGTTTCCAATTATCCATTCCCTGTTTCAGCTGACCACTTTTTCCTCTTTAATTCACAGGTTGATGCTTCAGTTGCCAGAGGAAGTAGGGCTAATTGCTATTGCAGTTCGACAAACACAAGGCAAAGGTCAGTTGTTTTTCATTCCTTTTTTCTTTCAACCGTCAGACATCACTTTTTTTTAAAGCAAAATACAGTACAATTGAAGCCTTTGGAGGTTAACCACAATTATTCATCTTAAAGCAGAGAAGGTCGAGAGAAGATTCAATAAACCGTTTGGAATATTGTACGGATTTGATAGATGAGTTAAAGAGAAAATGTTTCTAGTGGCATAAAAATTTTGATTTTTTTCCAAAAAGTTGGGAATTCATTTGGGTGTTGAAATCGTATTAGCCCAGTCAGTTATTACAATTTGGAATGCTAATCAGAATGGTGGAATCAAATTCAATAGTAATTTTCAAGAGACGTGGAGTTTACATATAAATGGAGTATTTTAAATTCAAAACAAAAATATAATTGTTGACGTAACCAGAAGTGTAAAGGGCCTGTCCCATGTACTTGGTAATTCAAGAGCTCTCCTGAGTTTAAAAAAAAATCAAGCTGGTGGTAAACACGTAGCGGGTACGTCGGAGCTCGGGACGTCTCTTAGCGGCTCGTAACGCTAACGGCAGGTCCTTGGGAAACGCGTTAAGCTCGTGAAGACTCGTGAAGATTTTGCAACACGTTGAAAAATGTCCACGAGAGCCCCGAGTACGTACGAGCGGCTATTACCGTAATTCTCCGAGTTCGAATGAGGGGTAACTCGGGGGAACTCTTGAATTACCTCGTACAGTTGGACAGGCCCTTAAATGATGGTACAATGGACTGAAAGATATGTTTCATTGCTGTGTGATTGTGATATTAGAATGTAAATCAGTACAACACAAGAACAGGTTGTTTGGCCTATGATGTTTGTACCCTCTCTGCCTACTCATGATCTTTATCCCTCCATTTCCTGCATGTTCAAGTGTTTGTCTAAATGCCTCTTAAACATCACCGTTGGATCTACTTCCACCAACTCCCTGGCAGCGTGTTCCAGGCACCTATTATTCTCTGAAGAAACATTGAAGAAACATCAATTTGGAAAGACTGGTTCTATGCTTTTGAATAATGCACCTGTCCCACTTAGGAAACCTGAACAGAAACCTCTGGAGACTTTGCGCCCCACCCAAGGTTTCCGTGCGGTTCCTGGAGGTTGCAGGTGGTTGCCGGAGGTTACAGGTAGTGGAAGCAGGTAGGGAGACTGACAAAAACCTCCTGGAACCGCACGGACACCTTGGGTGGGGCACAAAGTCTCCAGAGGTTTCGGTTTTGGTTTCCTAAGTGGGACAGGGGCATTGTTACATTATAAATGCACTTAAGATTTTAGTTTGGCTTTAATGTACAGTTATCTTACTCAGGAAAGAGCGCAAATGAAAGGGTTAACACTGTCAAGAAGGATGGTTATGTCGAAAGAATGGGAAAATTGAATTCATTATCTTGGGATGAATTCAGATTTGGGTCAAACTGATGAAAGGATCAATTTTAAATGCAGAATATTTATATGCCCGGCCGGGCTGTCTCAAAATGTTTTAGATGAATCTATTTTAATAGTGATTTGGGTTTATCTTTCAGGTCGTGGACAAAATATATGGATTAGTTCCATCGGCAGCGCCATGTTCACAATCCAAGTTCGGATTCAATTGAACTCTCAGCTTGGACAGAACATTTCATTCCTACAGCATTTAGTTGCACTGGCTGCTGTGGAGTCTGTCTTATCCATTCCAGGTTATGAGGTTTGTTAAACCTACGGCTATTTCACAATGTAAAAGTTCCATGTTTAGTTTCTTGTAGCAATATCCCTTACAGTTCAATGGAACATTCAAATCAAGTAGAGATAAAGAGAGGGAGGTAATTGTATTCACAGGGGGGAGAGGTGTGAAGGCTGACGTATTGTGGATGGTGAATGGAGATGGTAAGAAAGCGTAGGGAGCAGAGGAGGGAGATGGCAAAGTAGGGAAATTAAAGGGAATGGGAGAAGAGGAAGTGGACGAGGAAAGGTAGATAGGAGGAGGAGGTTGGTAAGGAATTGGAGGGAAGGTTAAATGGAAGGGGAGATGAGGTAGATGTGCACAATGTTGGGGGAAATGATGGATACATCAATCACGGTGAGATGTGAAAGCTGGGAAGAAAATGGAATTGGAGAGAGATGAGAAAATGGGAAGTGAAGATGAACAGTATAAAATGGAGAACAGTGGAAGAGTACTATATGAACATCATACGAAAAATTGGGGAAATTTACACGGCACTTTGAGACTGAACCTCTATTTAATAAGATCCAGGCTGATGTAACAAAATAATAGAGAAATCTGTTTGTCAGCATGACCCAGCTCGCCCATTATTTTTCAACATCATATTGAATTGAATTGTGAGTATTGTTGGGCAACATATCTGAGGAAGGATATGCTGGCTCTGGAGAGGGTCCAGAGGAATTTTACTAGAATGATCCCAGGAATGATCAGGTTAACACACGATGAGTTAACATACGTTGACGGCACTGGGCCTCTACTCGCTGGAGTTTAGAAGAATGAGAGGGGACCTCATTGAAACATACAGAATAGTGAAAGGCTTGGAGAGAGTGGATGTGGAAAGGATGTTTCCACTAGAGGGAGAGTCTAGGACTAGAGGTCAAAGCCTCAAAATTAAAGGACATTCTTTTAGGAAGGAGAGGAGGAGGAATTTCTTTAGTCAGCGGGTGGAGAATCTGTGGAATTCTTTGCCACAGAAGGCTGTGGAGGCAAAGCCAGTGGATATTTTTAAGGTTGAGATAGATAGATTCTTGATTAGTAGAGGTGTCAGAGGTTATGGGGAGAAGGCAGGAGAATGGGGTTAGGAGGGAGAGATAGATCAGATTGAATGGCAGAGTCGACTTGATGGGCTGAATGTTCTAATTCTTTTCCTATCTTTTATGATCTTATGATTGCCAACATCAAGCAAGATGGGAAAGGAAGGAACGTTTTATCAAGAATTTGAAGGGTTAATAATTATAGTTGCGGTTAGATGGTTTCTTCCTGAATTCAAATTATTGCCATGAGCGTCTGCAGAGGTGTATTTAATTACACGTTTTAAAATTTAATATTTTATTTCTTGGTTTGTTATTTCGGCATTGTATTCTGTTAATGAAAAACTAACATATTGTGTAATGTACATTTGTTTAGGACATTGACTTGAAGGTTAAATGGCCAAATGATATTTACTTCGGTAATCTCATGAAGCTGGGTGGTGTCCTGGTCAATTCTACTTTGATGGGAACAACTTTTCACATGCTTGTTGGTAAGTACAAGATCGAAATATGAAGAGAGAAGAGTTTATGTGCTTTAAGAACTAAGTAGTTTCACTAAACTTGCATTTTTTGCCACACATGTCATTTTAAACGTTTTAAACGTTTTTAATTCTTAATGAATATAAATCAGTTGACTATTTCAGAAGTGGTGGAGAATAAATTTGTGTTTTCGATATTTTTTGTGATTCAGATAATTCTACAAAGGATATGCTATAAATTGAACAAATAACACAGTAGAAAATGTTCTTCTTTCTGTCATTGATAATATGTTTATAGTAAAATGAACGAGGGAATGTTGCTTGGAAATTGAAAAGAAATATAACAATGGACCATTCATAAAACCTTAGTGCGAATCTCAAATTGAAGACAAATTTAGGTCCCTTACAGTCAGAGACAGGTGAATTTATAATGGGGAAACAAAGAAATGGTAGAACAGTTAAACAAGTACTTTGGTTCTGTCTTCACTGAGATAAATCCCCAGGGTCTGATGGTCTGCATCCCAAGTACTCAAGGAGGTGGCCCTAGAAATCGCGGATGCATTGGTGATAATTTTCCAATGTTCTATCGACTCTGGATCAGTTCCTGTGGACTGGAGGGTAGCCAATATAACCCCACTTTTTAAGAAAGGAGAGAGAAAATGGGGAATTATAGACCAGTTATCCGTACATCGATAGTGGGGAAGATGCTGGAGTCGATTATTAAAGATAATAAAGCAGTGCATTTGGAACGCAGTGACAGGATCGGTCAAAGTCAGCATGGATTTATGAAGGGGAAATCATGTTTGTCTAAACTTCTGAAATTTTTTGAGGATGTAACAAGTAGAATGGATAAGAGAAAGCCAGTGGATGTGGTGTATCTGGACTTTCAAAAAGCCTTTGACAAGGTCCCACACAGGAGATTAGTGTGCAAAATTAGAGCACATGGTATTGGGGGTCGGGTATTGACATGGATTGAGAACTGGTTGGCAGACAGGAAGCAAAGAGTAGGAATTAACGGGTCCTTTTCAGAATGGCAGGCAGGGACTCGTGGGGTGATGCAAGGCTCGGTGCTGGGACCCAGTTATTTACAATATATATATATATATATTAACGATTTAGACAAGGGAATTACACGTGATATCTCCAAGTTTGCAGATGACTCAAAGCTGGGTGACGTTGTGAGCTGCAAGGAGGATGCTATGAGGGTGCACGGTGATTCGGATAGGTTGGGTGAATGGACAGATGCATGGCAGATGCAATATAATGTGGATGAATGTGAGGTTATCCACTTTGGTGGCAAGAACAGGAAGGCAGATTGTTATCTGAATAGTGTCAAATTAGGAAAAGTGGAGGTGCAACGAGACCTGGGTGTGCTTGTACATCAGTCACTGAAAGTAAACTTGCAGGTACAGCAGGCAGTGAGGAAAGCTAAGAATGGCTTTCATTGCGAGAGGATTTGAATTTAGGAGCAAGGAGGTCCAACTGCATTTGCTGGTGAAACCACAACTTTTTGTGTGCAATTTTGGTCTCCTAATTTGAGCAACAACATTATTGCTATTGAGGGAGTGCAGTTTAGGTTCACCAGGTTAATTCCCAGGATGGTGGGACTGACATATGATGAAAGAATGGGTCGACTGCGCTTGTATTCACTGGAATTTAGAAGGATGCGAGGAGCTCTTCTAGAAACATATAAGATCCTTACAGAATCGGACAGGCTAGATGCAGGAAAAATGTTCTGGATGTTGGGGGGGTCCAGAACCAGGGGTCACAGTTTACGAATGGTAGGCCATTTAGGACTGAGATGAGGAAGACCTTTTTCACCCAGAGAGTTGTGAATTTGTGGAATTCTATGCCACAAAAGGCAGTGGAGGCCAATTAGCTGGATGTTTTCAAGAGGGAGCTGGATTTACAGTAGCTCTTAGTGCTAAAGGAATCAAAGGATATGGGGGAAATGCAGGCCTACTTATACACCTATGTTTCCATGTTTACCTATTAGAGTTATATCTGGACTTTCAGAAGGCTTTCGACAAGGTCCCTCATAAGATATTAGTATGCAAACTTAAAGCACACGGTATTGGGGGTTCAGTATTGAGAACTGGCTGGCAGACAGGAAGCAAAGAGTAGTAGTAAACTGATCCTTTTCACAATGGCAGGCAGTGACCAGTGGGGTACCGCAAGGCTCAGTGCTGGGACCCCAGCTATTTACTATATATATATTAATGATTTGGACGAGGGAATTGAATGCAACATCTCCAAGTTTGCGGATGACACAAAGCTGGGGGGCAGTGTTAGCTGTGAGGAGGATGCTAGGAGGCTGCAAGGTGGCTTGGATAGGTTGGGTGAGTGGGCAAATGCATGGCAGATGCAGTATAATGCGGATAAATGTGAAGTTATCCACTTTGGTGGCAAGAACAGGAAAGTAGACTATTACCTGAATGGTGGCCGATTAGGAAAAAGGGAGATGCAACGAGACCTGGGTGTCATGGTACACCAGTCATTGAAAGTAGGCATGCAGGTGCAGCAGGCAGTGAAGAAAGTGAATGGTATATTAGCATTCATAGCAAAAGGGTTCTAGTATAGGAGCAGGGAGGTTCTACTGCAGTTGTACAGGGCCTTGGTGAGACCACACCTGGAGTATTGCGTACAGTTTTGGTCTCCTAATCTGAGAAAATACATTCTTGCCATAGAGGGAGTACAGAGAAGGTTCACCAGACTGATTCCTGGGATGGCAGGACTTTCATATGAAGAAAGACTAGATAGACTCGGCTTGTACTCGCTTGAATTTAGAAGATTGAGGGGGGATCTTATAGATGCTTACAAAATTCTTAAGGGGTTGGCCAGGCTAGATGCAAGAAGATTGTTCCCGATGTTGGGGAAGTCCAGAACAAGGGGTCACAGTTTAAGGATAAGGGGGAAGTCTTTTAGGACCGAGATGAGAAACGTTTTTTTCACACAGAGAGTGGTGAATCTGTGGAATTCTCTGCCACAGAAAGTAGTTGAGGCCTGTTCATTGTCTATATTTAAGAGGGAGTTAGATGTGGCCCTTGTGGCTAAAGGGATCAGGGGGTATGGAGGGAAGGCAGGTACAGGATACTGAGTTGGATGATCAGCCATGATCATATTGAATGGCGGTGCAGGCTCGAAGGGCCGAATGGCCTACTCCTGCACCTATTTTCTATGTTTCTATGTGTTACAGTAAACTAGCAGTTACTGAAACAGTAACAACCAGTATTATTACTGCTAAATAATATTTATCCGCTTAAGCATGATTGCCACTTCATATTCTGAAACAAATTGTGATCTTTGCTTTCTTCAAAAGGCTGTGGATTCAACGTAGCTAACAGTAACCCAACTATATGCATCAATGATATAATTCAACAACATAACAAAGTGCACGGAACGCATCTGCAGCTGCTGCGAACAGACCAGTTGATGGCTAGAACAGTCACGGTCCTTGAAAATCTGATCAGCACTTTCCAAACCGAAGGGGCAAATGGAGTTTTGCCACTTTATTATAAGAGATGGGTGCACAGGTTAGTTAAATCAACCAATTGTAGAAAATGCAAGTATGCATTCTCTAGAATGGATCCAATTCCATTGTATCTTGCTTGTAATAGAAGACATGTAATTGAAAATATTAGGGTGATCGCTGGAGCCTTCTCTATGCACTGTCCTGGTTTGATGTGCAAAGGGAGATCATGGTTATTAATAGGGTGATTATGCTTTTAAAAGCATGTTGGTCAGTTATTCTTTACAGATAAAGATAGGCACAAAATGCTGCAGTAACTCCGGACCAGGTAGCAAATGGATAGGTAACTCTCCTTCAGTCGGGACTCTTCTTCAGACTGATTGTAGTCGGGAGAGTGGAGAAATACAACTGAATGCAAAAAAATCTTGACAATTTAGGGCCGGCAGCGGATGACCTCGGGCAAGGAGGTTCCTTGATATTTCGATTGTTGAATATAGACTAGTGTGAGCCTATCCTTTTTATTACATTATGCTATTCTTTATAGATGTCTGTTTGTCTGTCAAAACACTTTTCTTCCAACTTAAATGAGCTCTTTCAGACGAATTCCCAAGATCAGGACAATTTCCAAAACATTGGCCAAGAAATTCCATCGATGTTGTTAATTTTTAGTGTTATGAGATTGAAAATTAACTTTGCCTGCCATGAAACATAATAATCTTTGCGAAGTTGTTCTGCATCTCTGGAATTTTGCCTGAGCACTTCCCTGAATGATTCACCCTATGCTCATAATGTGATTCCCTCGTCAGGTTCACATCATTCCCCATGCAACCCTCTGCTGCCATGCCTTTGAAGTCCATTAGTCCAAAGCTAATTTCACAGATTAATCTCATCCTCCTGGAGATTCAACGTAGTTCTTTCCAAAGCACATGCAGAACTGCAGTTTTAGTGCTGCTATGAGTCTCGTGCCAAACCCTTTAGTAGACTTGAGTTATATGAAGTCAAGAAAATACTTCTTGCCATCTTGATACAAGCACCATTAACCAGATAATTAATTACTGCACTTTATTAATATTAAGAACATGATTATAACTTGATGAAATATGCGTATCAGCATAGAATTTGATGGCAGAAACAAAGAACTGCAGATGCTGGTTTGTATTAAAGATAGACACAAAGTGCTGGAGTAACTCAGCAGGTCAGGCAACATATCTAGAGAAAAAGGACTGGTGATGTTTTGGGTTGGGACCCTTCTTCAGACTGAAGACTTAATCTTCAGTAGGATCTCCACCCAAAACGTCACCAGTACCTTTTTCTCCAGCGATGCTGCCTGACCCGCTGAGTTACTCCAGCACAATGTGTCCATCTTTGGAATTTGGTAGCATTAGCCATTTTGCTTTCATGCCAGAAATTCATCAATGTAATTTCTTCTTCCAGATATGGTTTTTGACCTGCTTGACTCTGGTGCGTTTTGGTCAGTTTCCTGACCATGTACTTCTGTTTGATTGCAAATCTGAAATGGCGGCAGTATTTCTAAACGGTTCTGTTCCTGTTCGTATGTCCTGTTTCAGTTCCCTTCAGCTAGTGTATTTTATCCCTGCCTTTTGCCGCTTTAAAAAAATCGCTTGCAAAATAGACTTCACGTCCGCAACCACTTTTGCAAGCATAGTACACTAAGAATTTCCGACACTGAGAATTGAAAAGCTGCAGATGCTGAGAAAGTAAAATAAAAACAAAGTGCTGGAAATGCTCAGTAGATTGACAGCGCAGTGAGAGAGACAAGGTGAATGTTTCAAGTCAAAAACCCTTCATAGATTAACGCCTTCCTTCCTTAGGCGGCGCGACTCACGTCAGCAGCGGCCTCTGCAGCCCGTCCGCGTTTTTATTATTTTTGTCTATGTTTTTATGTTTTTATGTAGTTTTTGTTATTTTTTGTTGGGGTGTGTGTGTGTGTGGGGGGGTGGGAGGGAGGGGGTAACTTTTAAATCTCTCCCTGCACGGTTGGGGCTGCAATGTGGAGTGGCCTCCAACAGGAGAAGACCGGGGACTCTGGTGCTGACTCATCTCGTCGCGGAGCCGGCCGAGTCCGGAGCGGGTGGAGCGGTGGTGGAGCGCTGCTGCTGCTGCGGCCCGACCTCCGGAGATTCGGAGGCTGCAACTGCGGGTCTGGCGGACGGCGGCACCGGGAGCCCGCGGGTTCCTGGAGGGAGACCGCTTTTCAGGGCTCCTGCAACGGCGACTTCTCCCGCCCGAGTTGCGGGGTTGAAGAGCTCCTGGAGCGGGGCCTGACAGCACCGCCCCGCGCGGCTTGGAATGGCCGCGGGACTCTGCGAGCGCACGCCGGGGGCTCTAACACCAAGACCCGGTGTGCGACCTCGCATCACCCGGCGTGGCTTTAATGGCCGCAGGACCATCGCCATCGCCAGCCGGGGTCTTTGACTTTGACTCTGACATGGGGGGGGGGGAGAGTGCAGTGGAGAGATACGTTTTTTTGGCCTTCCATCACAGCGATGTGATGGATGTTTATGTAAACTGTAAATTATGTTGTGTCTTGGGTCTATTTGTTTGTAATGTATGGCTGCAGAAACGGCATTTCGTTTGGACCTCAAGGGGTCCAAATGACAATTAAATTGACTTAAATTAAATAAAAACTAAAATTACCGACACTGAGGACTGTCAGTGTCTCGAGTGATTAGTAACATCCTGTGTAACCATTATCCACGAGAGACAGAGCAATGCTTCTGCTCTGAGATCTCAATTATGACTGCAGTAAAAAGCAGAATTTTATGACGATATCCTTATTGCAGCACAAATCCTATACATGGACTTTGCTTTCACATTTGAGAATTGCATTTAGCTGAGAAATAGCAGCATTGCAGCTAATTTCATTGAAAGCTAATGTGCTGTGCACTGATGACCCCTCTGTTGCAATGTTGGTTTGCAGTGAGGCATCATTTAAGACCTGAATAGACCTCATAAGACATTGGAGCAGATTAGGTCATTGGACCCATCAAGTCTACTCTGTTATTCAATCATGACCAATCTATTTTCCCAGCCAACTCTATTCTCTTGCCTTCTCACTATCACTTTTGACGCCCTTACTAATCAAGAACCAATCATTCTCTGCTTTAAAAATACCCAATGACTTGGCCTTAGACAATGAATTCCACAGGTTCACCGCCCTCTAGCTAAAGAGATTCCTTCTCATCTCCATTCTAAAGGTACGTCCTTTATTCTGAGGCTGTGCCCTCTAATTCTAGACTCTCCCATTACTGGAAACATCCTTTTCACGCCCACTCTACCCAGGCCCTTCATTGTTTGGAAGATTTAAATGAGATTCTCCACTCGTCCTTCAAAACTCCAGTGAGTATGGGCCCAGAGCCATCAAATTCTCCAGTGCCTTGCACAGAGCTATAGTGATGTAATTGGCAACACAGTCAATCATTGTCACAAATTCTTACACTGCAAACCTGAACATAAAAATCATAATTTGTAATTAATAGCTTAGATATTAGCTTAGCTTAGAATGTAAAATAAAGATTTGAACAAGAGATTAAGATAGAAGCTGAAACACCAGGAACTTTTTTAATAAAAGGTAACTACTTTAATATGCATTACATGTTGAAATATTTGTTAGAGAGAATTATAGATGTAAAATTAGTTTTCTCATAGAAGATAAATTACTTGGCACAATTCAGTATCTCATTAAAAGCTCACCTCGTACAACAAAGCATAATTTTCCGAGTGTTTTACAGACAATAATTTCATTAAAATTCTTCGAGTTGTTGGCTGATCATTGATTTAGTTTAGAGATGCATTGTAGAAACTAGCCCTTCAGCCCACCAAGACCTCGCTACCAAAGATCACCTGTATACTAGTTCCATGTTGTCCCACTTTTGCATCCTACATACTCGGGGGAAATTTACGGAAGCCAATTAACCTACAAACTTCTAAGTCTTTGGAATGTGGGAGGAAACCTGGAGCACCCTGAAAAAAATCCATGTGGTCACCGAGAGAACGTACAAATTCCGTATATAGACCGCACCCGTAGTCAGGATCGAATATGGATCCCTGGTGCTGTAAGGCAGCAATTCTACCGCTGCGCCACTGTGCTGCCTATGAAGGTTATGTCCGAGATGAGGCAATCTGTAAAGAAGTAGGGAATTACTGCTGGAAATGCATTGCAAGTTTAACTGTACATGGGCGCAGTCTAAACATTAACTGATAATTTCATGGCGTAATGATGGTGGGCGGGGATGCTTCCTTGGCACAATCATTCATTCACAACTGCTGCTCCATGCTGCAGGTCAGAAATTGCTCCCTGCACAGTAAGTTCATAGAAACATAGAAATTAGGTGCAGGAGTAGGCCATTCGGCCCTTCGATCCTGCACCGCCATTCAATATGATCATGTCTGATCATCCAACTCAGTATCCTGTACCTGCCTTCTCCCCATACCCCCTGATCCCTTTAGCCACAAGGGCCACATCTAACTCCCTCTTAAATATAGCCAATGAACTGGCCTCAACTACAATTCATGTGGCCCTTTCTCTTTGGTCTTGCCTCCTCCCCTTCAACTTTCCACAGCTTGTTCTGCTCATTTTTCCAGTCACGCCGTGTTTTTCTTTAGGGGAACGTCTGCTATTACACCTGTGTTTAGAAGCAACTGGTTTGCACAAAAGCCAAAAAGTGAGTGAAATGTCTTTCATCACCTGCCAGTCTATACCATGCAGGTGCTTCCAACTTTACATCTGTACAAAGCACCAGACACTTGTAGAATCGCACCAACAAGCAGAGGCAATCTGTGACTTAACTTTAAGTAGAGAATGACCATCTTCACCCAGGTATGTGTTCTTCTCCCACTGCCAAACCCATGTTCAGCTGTGTGAAGTGGCGACAGGGGTGGCTTCAGATCATTGTTACGTATGGTAACATCTTCATGTTCTGATTGAATGATTTGATCCTTAAAGACACATGTGCAGCAAGGTTGACATTTTAGGATGCAGGGGCTCATTTGTCATCTAAAAACGGATAATTAAGCCCAGTTTCATAGGTTCTAAGAATTTGGCCATTCCACCCATCAAGTCCACTCTGCCATGCTATCATGGCTATTCTATCTATTCCCAGTCAA
Organism: Leucoraja erinaceus; assembly: GCF_028641065.1. Lineage (NCBI taxonomy): Eukaryota > Metazoa > Chordata > Chondrichthyes > Rajiformes > Rajidae > Leucoraja > Leucoraja erinaceus. Next base: position 48,344,733 of record NC_073389.1, read on the forward strand.
CCCTATTCTCCTGCCTTCTCTGCATAACCCCTGACACCCTTACTAAGCAAGAATCTGTCAATTACTTCCTTTTAACAATCCATTGACTTGGCCCCAACAGCGGTCTGTGGCAATTAATTCTACAGATTCACCACCCTCCGACTGAAGAAATTCTTTCTCATCTCGTTTCTAAAGGTATGTTCGTTTATTCTGAGGCTATGGCCTCTGGTCCTGGACTCTCCCACTAGTGGCAAAATACTCTCCACATTCAAGCTATCCAGGCCTGATGTGTATTTCTGAAACTTTAACATAGTGAAGAAACTGGGGCTGGAGGAAACTACTTTCTAGGCAAGCGTTATGGCGAGGATCATTTTCTGGATTTAAAAAAAATCTCTTTTCAATACAACTTTCTACATCTCAAACCAACCACTGTGAAGTAATATGATTAGCTTCCTCGGTTGATCCCTTCAGAATCTCCCTCCCATTCCATCTGCCTTACTGCCTCTCTTCATTTCCCTGCCCCATTGAAGTTTTACACTGGCAACCGAGGTCGGGGCAGAATATTTGAAGAACGAATTGCACAAAGTAGGGCTTTCGAGCCGCGCACGTCCATGGTCTGCCTTTGCACACAGATGCTCCCAGTGTTGTTTGAAATTCCTGTCCCCTACAAAAGGCGACCAGTTCTATGTTGGAGTAAGCTGTTTGCAAAGACCACATTGAAAAGCTGCCTGAACAAAGTATGATTTGGCAGTGCATTTTACTAGAGACCAAGGACAGTGAGTGCTGAAGAAACAACATTGGGCTGCACTCACGTTGAAAGTAAACACTTGATTTAATAGGGAAAGATTCAGATGTTGGAACTGAAAATAAAACTAAGTTTGTTTTGTATTGAATTTCAATCCAGCGGAAAGACAGGCCAAGGGGAAATTGTGAGGTGGCAATGTGTCTTACCGTTTTAAAAAACATGCTTGCAGTTTTATTTCATTTTGTTTTCCTTTGGCATCTGATTTTTACATCATAATCCATATACTTTGGGAAGATTTTTACAAGCTTTCAATGCCTCAAAAGACCCACAAAATATCCTTATATAGTCTTGGATATCTACTCAGAAAATCTGCTTGCCAAGCAACTCGGTTTGCCGGTTGGGCTTTTCTTCAGCTTTGGAATGTAATAATCAATGTTGTCCTCGATGTACGGTGCGGGAACACAATGGGACATCTGTGAGTGTAATGCATAGTGACTGCAACGTTTAGAATTTCTGTGAAGATTGAGAAATGATACAAGGATATTTGAACATTTCCAGTTACTTGCAGTTGGTACGGCACTGCGTGAATTCAGCAGACAGCAGCGCAGTGGTTTAGCTGACGAGCTGACAAATTTGCATCCAAATTAATTCTTGTGACCAGTTGAGAACAGAGCTGCCTGAGTAAATGAGCCTATAAGCACCAAATGATTTATTCTTTTTTTCTTTGCTGTGCACTCTGAACCTTCCTATTTTAAAAGCTAATTAATCCAGTCATTGAAATTGTAGTTAGTATATGTGAAGCAACAATAGATGGTCTGACTGACCTGTTGGTGTGAATTAGGCTGGAGATGATGTAGGGCTGATTTGGAATCCAGTTTATCTTTTATTTTCACTTCCTAAATTTTCCTTTTTTATTTTGTTCAATAAAATAGCTTTCACTCATTCCCGTCCTCATTGCAAAGCAGCTGACATGGAGCGTGTAGAATCAAATAGCTGATTTGGCTCTGTCGGTATACATCAGGAGTGCCTAAGCATTTCAGCCTTGGAGGCCTATTTTAAGGTCAGAACACCATAATTTAGGAAAGACACAAAGTGTGGCAACTCAGGAGATTAGGCAGCATCCCTGGAGAACATGGATGGGTGACGTTTTGGGTCGGAATGCTCCCTGGGAGTGATTGCAGGGGTGGGGGATGGATAAAGCATGGCAGGTCAGAGGTGTGTTGCTGCCATTATGCGTGGATGGTTTGGTGATGCGGAATAATGTAAAATAGCAATACTCCTGACTTACACAAGGTTCATCCTTGAACCCAAGTCCGAGAGAACACTAAAACAGGTGCTACCCCGAAGACTGAGGTTTTTAATGGTTATTAAAAATTAAGGGAGAGTGTGAAAAGGGAACTATGTGTCAATTAGTCAAAAGTCTATAGTGGAGAAAAATACGAGTCCATTTTAAATGACGTGAGAACAGGATACTAAGAAAATATCAATGGAATTAGACAGTCGGCGTGGATTTATGAAATGGAAATCATGTCTGACAGATCATGTGTTCTTAAGGATATAACTGCCAAAATAGATAAGGTAGAATCAGAAGATGTGGTATACTTGCATTTTCAATAAGCCTTTGACAAAGTTCAACCACACCCATCCATACTCGCCAGCTCGCCAGTTCTTTGACTGAGCCAGAGATGCTCTTCCTTCAGCCTCTTGCCACCCACCCAACCAGGTGTAAGGTTAAAATCTCTGTCGAATCTAGAAGGGAGTCTACTCATTGACACATGGCTAAGTTGTTAAGCTCTCTGCATCAAGTGGTCCAATTTGACAGCAGAAAGAAGATTGGCCCTTCAGCAAATGCCAAGCAACTACACTGATCCAACCACATTCTGAATGGAAATAAACTCCTGTAACTATCACTTGGTGGGTTGGAAGATTCAGCCACAGATTTTAAGAAAGGGAGTGCATTGGCGAGGTGGTGATTTATTAAGGGAATTAGACAGTGCGGAACCTAGCTAGCACCCACTACTACGAGAATTTTGCAAGGTGTGAGCTTAAGGGAGAGGTTGAGTAGGCTGGGCCTCTAATCCTTGGAGTGCAAGAGAATGGGGAGCGATCTTATAGAGGTGTATAAAATCATGAGAGGAATAGATGGGGTAGATACACAGAGTCTCTTGCCCAGAGTAAGTGAATCGAGAACATGGGTTTAAGGTGAAGGGGAAAAGATTTAATGTGAATCTGAGGGGTAATTTTTACACACAAAGGGTGGTGGATGAATGGAACAAGCTGCCAGAGGAGGTAGTTGAGGCTGGACTACCCTAAAGTTTAAGAACAGTTAGACAGGTACATGGATAGGACAGGTTTAAAGGGACATGGACCAAACGCGGGCAGGTGGTTCTAGTGTTGGCCGGTATGGGCAAGTTGGGCCGAAGGGCCTGTTGCCATGTTGTATTACTCGGTGACTCTATTACTCATTTCTTAGAAACATAGAAAATAGGTGCAGGAGTAGGCCATTCGGCCCTTCGAGCTTGCACCGCAATTTAATATGATCATGGCTGATCATCCAACTCCGTATCCTGTACCTGCCTTCTCTCCATACCCCCTGATCCCTTTAGCCACAAGGGCCACATCTAACTCCCTCTTAAATATAACCAATGAACTGGCCTCAACTACCTTCTGTGGCAGAGAGTTCCAGAGATTCACCACTCTCTGTGTGAAAAATGTTTTTCTCATCTCGGTCCTAAAGGATTTCCCCTTTATCCTTAAACTGTGACCCCTTGTCCTGGACTTCCCCAACATTGGGAACAATCTTCCTGCATCTAGCCTGTCCAACACCTTAAGAATTTTGTAAGAATTTCCCTCCAAATATTACAGAATGGGAAAGGAATTCATCTGATTGAATGATTTAGACTGTGATATTATTGTCTGCAGCAGACATGCGGATCTTTGGTGGTTTTACTAATTGCTGTTTGTTTTTTAAAGTGGCACACAGGTGCGATTATGGAAGGAGGACGGTCCTGCAGCGTGGATTATTGGGCTGGATGATTCTGGCTTCCTTCAGGTGCTTCAGGAAGGTGATAATAATATTGTTACAGTGCAACCTGACGGGAACTCGTTTGACATGCTTCGTAATCTTATCATCACCAAGCAGCATTAGAGTGGACCAGGATGTGTGGAGCATTTGCTGTCCCAGAACAGCTGGATAGATTATATGTTCCTTTTAATTCACTTGCGCTGTGAGTCTTTTCTACCAGCAGTGCCATAATTTCAGACGTTTCAGGGCACTCTGCTTGGTAATGGAGAGGTCAGTCTTTTGCCAGAGGGAATATAAAGTTGCTGAGGTTTGGGTATTGGTAAAATATGTTCAGGTAAAAAGTTAGTTAAGATGCTTGCAAAAGTTGTCCCACATACAGGAAGCAATCTTTATGTTTTGTAAAGTAAATAAAACCAAAAATTGTATCTTGTTTCACTTCAAAGGGGAGGGAAATAGGACCAATTTCACAAGCAATCTCCTGTCGCTGAGGGTTCATATCATCATAAAACCATAAGACATATGAGCAGAATAAGGCCATTCAGCCCATCTAGTATGCTCTGCCATTCGATCATGGCTAATCTATTTTTCCCTCTCAACCCCATTCTCCTGCCTTCTCCCCTTAACCCTTGACACTCTTACAAATTAAAAACCTATCGATCTCCGATTTTAAAATACTCAATGACTTGGCCTCCAATACTGCCTGCGGCAATAAATTCCACAGATTCACCACCCTCTGTCTAAATAAATTCCTCCTCCTCTCCATTGTAAAGGTGCATCATTTTATATTGAGTGTGCCCTACTGGTCTTAGCCTCTTACTAGTGGAAACATCCTCTCCACATCCACTCTATTTGGGCCTTTCATTATTTGGTAAGTTTCAATGATATCCCCTACACTAAGACCAAGAAGGTACCCAAACATTACTAGCGACAGTTTTCAATAAAGAAAGATTAATGCAGGGGTGCATTAAGAAATACCCTCTTAGTTACACATGCTCTGATTGACTGTTTTTCTAGCATCACAACCTCCTAACTTAAAATCCTAGCTCTCAGCGCAGCAGAGAATTATCTATTTATCCCTTATTTTGATGTGAGAGTCAAAACCTTTTAATTGCAGTATGTACCAACAATGGAACAATGAAATTCTTACTTGTAGCTACATAACAGGTTGGTAAACCTCTAAATGCTCCACCTATTTGCAACTACTCCTCAGGACCTGCCTGAAGGCCACTACTGACGTCTGAACAGGCAAATATCAGTCTAAACCCAATGAGCAAATTACACAAGGGCACTGATCACCGAGAACATCTGGCAGGTTTTATGGGAATGAGCTCTGAACAGGAATTTCCCACCAATCTCTTCAGATATGCTGCCCACTTCATTCACATCTGTGGTCTGATACTTGATGATTTATCCTAATGTTTTCCTCACAACAGGTAGATGAATACCATCATTACAGCAATAACTGTGCCTTTATACAGCTGATTGCAGCTTGTATATTCAGTCTTTTTTTTGGTAGTACAGGCTAGGAAGTTTTTATAACAAGATTTTCTTGTCCTGATTGCGCATAATAGAAACTTATGTTGATATCGTTTTGGTAGGACTTTCATTCAGAATTTTACTTCAACATGGAAACACTCCTACAAGTTTGCACTGAATGATTATTTTTGAGTTTTCAATGAAAAATAGTAACCTCAAAAACAAAACTAGTATTTATTCAAGGAAATATTCCAATTGAAATGTTATCTTTTCTATGTTCATATGTAAAATATGTAACATGTTGAAAATACAGGTCTTGGTTTTAACTTGTTTGATAGAAAAATTACTTCTGAAGTTAATTTAATGCGTTATTTTTGATGTTTATACAAAAATAAATCGATTTTTTATAACTGACCTGGAGATGATTTCTCAGGTAGACATAACATGCTGGAGTAACTCAGCAGGACAGGCAGCATCTCTGGTGAGAAAGAATGGGTGATGTTTCGGGTCGAGTCCCTTCCTCAGACCCCTGATTTCTCAGTGTCTGTGAAATGCTCTTTAAGTGACCAATTTGACTCGCGTGTTAACTCTTCCCCCAAAGTTTGGGTTCATGCTGTTCTGCTAACTCAAGGCAAGACAAGAGACAAGAGACATTTATTGTCACATGCACCAATTGGTACAGTGAAATTTGGGGTCACCATACAGCCATACGAATAAAAAAGAACAAAACACAATAGTATTTTAACATAAACATCCCCTGCACAGCGCAATCAACGTTTCCCACTGTGAGGGAAGGCCCAAAGTTCAGTCATGCTCCTCGTTGATGTTCTTTGATGTACACCCTTGTTCGGGGCCTCCCCAGCCCTCCGCAGTCGCCGCTACGGGTGGCCCGATGCTCAGGCCCTCTCGCCAGGATGATGGAATTCCGATGATGGAACTCAGCTGATAAGTGCACAAGAACATTCTCAAAAAATGGGTCTCTCATGTAGTTTCCACTGGAAAATGTGTAAGCCTTTCATTCACAAAAAAAAATCAATTGTGTAGGCAAGTTTAACTTTCCTGTATATTTGTTTTAGGTTTTTATATCATGTTCTTCTCATGAGATGGTCATTCTTTTGTACAGTTAGTGACCAACAGATATTTATAACAGTTCTGTAGTATCTCTGTGGGTCAGGCAGCATCCTCTGGAGATGTAGAAACAAGGAACTGCAGATATTGGTTTATACAAAAGGACACAAAGTGCTGGAGTAACTCAACTCACCGGAGAACATGGATAGGTGACGTTTCAGGTTGGGACCCTTCTTCAGAACATAGGCGACATTTCGAGTCGGGATCCTTCTTCAGAGATGATGACTGACTGCTGAGTTACTCCAGCATTTATGGCTTTTTTGTAAATCAGCATCTGCAATTCCTTGCGTCTCTATTTTTAACAGTTGATCAATTGGCCATTTTTAAAAATTGCCACACAATTTTGGTGCTTAATGTTTTGGAACTAAATTCCTGTTTAGTTTATTCTTCACAGCTGTTCACTGATTGTTATCCTTAATTTTTTCTTTTGTGATCATTGGCTGTTTTATGATTAAGGGAGATGCACGCTTTTCCATGACTGATATTTCTTTGCAACTGACAAAACACATGCTAAGCATGTTGTATGTTTACTGTGCATATCTCAGTGGCTTTGTACAGACACTGAATTATAAAATTTTGCAAGAGCAAGAATGGGTATACCTTCAACCAAACACCATTTATTTTTGAATAGGTGATACTCTCTCCTTAGATGACAACAATTAAATTATTACACTTCAGATATGTGTCGGCAAGGTGACATAGACGCAGAGCTACTGCCTTACAGCACCAGAGACCCGGGATCGATACTGACCACCTGTGCTTGTCTGTACGGAGTTTGTATGCTCTCCCTGAGACCCGTGTGGTTTTTCTTTCCAGGATGTTCAGTTTCCTCCCACACTCCAAAGACGTACAGGTTTGTAGGTTATTTGGCTTGGTATAAATGTAAATAAGTGAGTTCGGTATTCCGAAAAACGCAAGGAATCATGGGATTTGTCAAAGGGCATTTGCGATGAAGAAAAAGCGACGGAAGTGCTGGCTGTACAAACTGTGTAAACATTCTTATCTTTATTCATAATTTATGTGTAAAAATATATTTAATCTGAGGAACGGGGGTGCCAGGAAGCGGGAGAGGGGGGGTGTAACAGCGAGAAAGAGAGGGCAGATGTGAGTGGGAGACAGGGGGAGAGACTGGACAGGCAGAGAAACATTCTCGGTAGCTGAGCTGCTGCGTGTGAACAGATCTGCGTTTTATCCGTAATCAGGATTGAACCTGGCAGCATTTTTGGAGAAATTTGACGTTTCGGGTCGAGACCCTCCTGCAGAGATGTTGCCTGACCCGCTGAGTTACTGCAGCATTTTGTGTGTATCCCCGTTGATGACTCGTGCTCTGCTTTTGCCAGCACCGAGGGGGTTAACCAGCAGCCACTGGATAAGGCGAGAGGTGCAGCTGACGGAACTCGGCCCGTCAGGGAACGGGTTCCTCAGGAGTTGGAGCAGGGTTGAGCTGGAGTTAGCTCTCCTCCACGCTGGCTGTAAGCCTGGGGCCGCCACTGCTCCGGGCTGGTGTCCCGTTAGTCCAGGATCACCCCGGCAGGGATGGGACACTCGGGAGGGGGCGGGGACATTCCAATTCAATAGCGCTTAAAGCGACGGAGACCCAGGTTCGATCCTGACTATGGATGAAACACAGGTCTGTGTACATTCAGCAGCTCAGCTGCCGAGAATGTTTATCTTGAGTGACCTATGACCTGGGCATGCGCAGTTGAAATACCGAACTCGCTTATTGTCTCTAGTGTGTGTAGGATGGTGTTAGTGTGTGGGGATTGCTGGTCAGTGCGGACTCAGTTGGCCGGGCTGTATCTGTAAACCATTCAAAACAAAATGAAGGCGTTGATTAGTTTCGGGCTCCAGTTTAAAAAATTAGGAACAAATTATGGGGGAAAGAAAGAAACATCAATTGCCACAGGATAATGCGTCACGAACAATGTTGTATGCGAGGCTGCCCTAATAGTTTCAGCTAATTGGGAAAAGCAACTGTTTCTCCTCCTCAATTTTATTTTGACAGTTTTTAAACAAAAAACAAATGCTGATACAATTGTAATATAAGAATTTTCTTCAATGTAAAATGCATTATTATTTCATTTCCTGTTTGAATCTCTAACAGATGGAAGCTAATGAAGTGTGGACAAGTCAGTGCACAGGTGGAACTTGTGGGAATAACTTAGTTTCCTCTATGTATGGGTTCCTTTCTTGTGTGCATGACCTTTCATTGTCTTGACAGCAGGCAGTTTTACATTGAAACACATCATTTGTCACTGACCTGTATATGCTTCATTACCCACTATCCAACCAAATCCTTCCACACAGAACATAGGAACCCTACTGTTATGTTATTTAACAGACACGAAGGAGATGTTGGGGGTGGAGGGAACTAAATGAAGTCATTAGAAATATGTTTCTTCTTTACATCTGAGCTGTAAAATACTGTACACTTTAATATTGTTAACTCTTAGAAACATTTCATCTTCGAAGCACTTTTAAGTTTTACTGAACAAACACATTTATATCCAATTTCTGTCTAAGAACATGGCATAAGAAATAGAAGCAGGTGTGGGCCATTTGGCCTCTCATGCCTATTCCACCATTCGATTAGTTCATGGCAAGTATTTTACCTCAATGCCACTGTCCTGCACTAACCCCACACCCATGAGTCTCTTACTTTTTGTAGGCTTACATCATCACTGCACCAGAGAACTAGGCCTCATGTGCTGGCTGTCTGAAATTTGCTGGTTCTCCCTGTGACTGTGTGGGTTTCCTCCAGGTGCTCCTGTTTCCTCCCACATCCCATAGACCTGCTGGTCTGTAGGATAATTGGCCTCTGTAAATGACCCCTAGTTTGTAGGGAGTGGATGTGAAAGTGGGATCACATTGATCTGGTGTGTACAAGTGATTGGTGGTTGGCGTGAACTCGGCGGGTCAAAGGACCTGTTTCCATACTGTATCTAAAAGTAAAAATGGAAATTAAATAAACCAATGAGAGATGGTGTTGGGGAGAATGTGCCAAAGATTCACTGCTCTGGAGGTGAAGACACTTCCTACTTTATCCAAATGGCTGTCCCTTTATTTTGACTCTGTGACTCCTTATTCATAGACAGCCTAGCCACGTGAAATATCATTCTCCCATCAAGTCCCAAAAGGATGTTGTACATTTCATTGGGAGTGTCTAAACTCACAAGGAGAGATTTATTCTCAGACACAAGGAGTTTGGACCAGCAGTCAGTCACCTATTCTCACAAGCTGGCACTGCCATTTGATAGGATCATGACTGATCTAGGCAGCTTATTCTGGCCAGGTACAACAAACTAATCATCCCAGGAATCAATGTGGTGAACATTTGCTGCAATCCCATTGCAAGTGCATCGTACATTAGGTAGGAAGAGCAGACCCGCCGTGCACATTATTCCAGATGTGGTCTCACCAGAACTTTATTTAACTGGGGCAAGGCTTCAGAAATGTTGTAATAAAGGCCCATGTGTTTGCAATTCTGATGACTTGCTGCACCTTCAGACTCATTTTTGGTGACTTTGTACAAGATCCAGAATACTCAGATTAAAACACCCTTTAATCTCTCACTATTCAAAAAATTACTCAAAAAGGATGTATTACATTTGATCCCCTTATCCAGACTGAACAGCTAAATCCCCAGCATTTCATTAGACTTGAAAATTACCTGTTTATTTCTACTCTCTTAAAAGACCTCAAACAGTATTGATAAATTACCTCCAATACCACGCACTTATGTATTATTATATTATATTTATTGTGCTTGAATGTTTTACCGTTCAAAATGGCTATATCCCACTGTATAGAAGGCATGTTTGTGATCATAAAATGTTTATTCTTCAAAGATGCAGGTCAAAATATGTATACTACCTTGTGTTTCTTTACGAAGCATAAAGATATGCAATAATGGTTTAATACTGGTCGACAATTTAATAAACCACAGGTTATTAATATGGCTGAAAAATGCAAATAACTAAAATATTCATCACACAAATCTGTCTATGTTTCAAGATGATTATCAAAATCCCATGTCCAAAGGAAATAAAACAATGGCATTAGTTAGAGGAGAAAAAAACACATTAATACCATTCACAGGCAAATCCATTGGTTTTTCACCCTTGAAAACTAGATGAAATTGAGCCATGAGATGTACAAAAAATATTAAAAGGTAAACTTGTTTGCAAAATAAGTGGTGTTGGACCATGAATGGTTATGCCCCTGTCCCACTTAGGAAACCTGAACGGAAACCTCTGGAGACTTTCAGATTCAGATTCAACATTAATTGTCATTGTCAGTGTACACTACAGAGACAACGAAATGCAGTCAATTTTTGTCAGTCTCCCTACCTGCTTCCACTACCTGCAACCTCGGGCAATCACCTGCAACCTCTGGGAACCGCACGGAAACCTTGGGTGGGGCGCAAAGTCTTCCGAGGTTTCCATCCAGGTTTCCTATGTGGAACAGGGGCATTAGACTACTTTCTCTACAGCCTTTGTAATTTCTTATTTATTTCAACAAATTCTGATTAAAAAAAAAAAAAACCGTGGAAGCAGTTCCCATCTTTTTAAAGAGAAATGGCACCTTTGCACTATTATTTATATCAAAATGCGTTTACATGAAATGATGACTAATTTTATCAGTCATTTGGGTTACCTTCTGTTAAGCTAAAAATATTCACTTTCAGTCATGACTCGTGGAGAAAGGGCTTTGGAAGCGAAATCACCTCAAGCATGCAAAGGAGTTGAATTAATATTAGTAGTTACAGAGGAGTGAATTAATATTTGTAGTTACAGAGGAGTTAAATTAATATTTGGAGTTACAGCTGTTAACCTCAAGTCCTTCAGCAACTTGGCATCTCAGCGATTCATTTTACAGATTTCTCTGTGGTTACTCTGCAATGAAACGTTGCAACATTATTAAGAAGAAATTGCATCAGAAAAATATAAAATCATATTAAAGAATTAGAGTTTCTTTGATTACTTATAGGTGTATTTGGTTTAAGTTAGACTGGAATTACTTGAAAATAAGTTAAATGCTAAAGTGGTGCATTTTGTGAAAGGGCACTCAATCCCTTCAATGTTCCAGCTGCACTGTCAATGTAGTGTAACAGCACAGATAAAATCATTCGACTTTTAATTGCTGTTTGAAGTCTATAAATTGCTCATATAATCTAACTTTGACTGTGCAAAAATAGCAACATAGAAAAATAGGTGCCGGAGTAGGTCATACGGCCCTTCGAGCCAGCACCGCCATTCAATTTGATCATGGGTGATCATCTAAAATCAGTACCCCATTCATGCTTTTCCCCCATATCCCTTGATTCCTTTAGTCCTAAGAGCTAAACCTAACTCCCTCTTGAAAACATCCAGTGAATTGGCTTCTGTGGCAGAGAATTCCACAGATTCATAACTCTCTTGGTGAAAATGTTTGTCATCATCTCAGTCCTAAATGTCCTACCCCTTATTCTTAAACTGTGACCCCTGGTTCTGGACTCCCACAACATCATGAACATTTTTCCTGCATCTAGACTGTCCAATTCTTTAAGAATTTTATATAAGGTCTCCTCTCATACTATTAAAATCCAGTGAATCTAAGCCCAGTTGATCTATTCTTTAATCATATGTCAGTCCCGCCATCCTGGGAATCAACCTGTTGAAGCGTTCCCCCCCAATAGCAGTAATGTCCTTCCTCAAATTAGGAGCCCAAAATTGCACACAATACTCCAGGTGCAGCCTCACCAGCAGTACAACTGCAGTAGGACCTTCCTCCCAAACTCAAATCCTTTCACAATGAAGATCAACATGCCATTAGCTTTCTTCACTGCCTGTTGTACCTGCATGCTTATGCAATAATTTTTATTTTGAAATTAATACATTAGTATTTTCATTTTAATATAATTTGGAAATTGCTTCTTTCTTGAAAAGCTGTTCCGAAAGATAATTCATCAGAAATATTTATGATGAGAAATATATAATACGAAAAAAAAATTGCTACAGGACATGGCATTTCGAAACGTACAAATCCGCAGATTTATTAATAGAATTCTTCTTTGGAACACTGCTTATTTTTTAATCATTTCATGCTTTATCATTTATCTCTGCACTGTGGCCAGCTTGATTGTAATCATGTACAGTCATTTATTTGACTGGATAGCGTGCAGCCGAAAGCTTTCACTGTACCTCGGTACACTAAACTAAATTTTGTACATTCGTAAAGGAAAAGGCTCTAGTTATTTTGTTTGTGTTTATTGGTTAACTTTCAGCACTGCAGGATAATGCCAATAATCTGATTTGAGCAAAGAAATATCTAGAAAACAGTCACGCCATTACACAGAGCTATTTCCCCAATTTTATCCTGGAACTTATTTCCTCTTGGAATTCCCAGTCAATAGGAATTCACTTGTTGTGATGCCAAACCTGTGTGTATCCACAGGCATCATCTTACAACACAAGCTGAGGCAGAACATAATTTCCTGTTCATGTCAATGATTTGAGTCAGAGAAAATTAAGTGAAAACACATATACATATATTAGAGTACTAACCTGTCTTCTCCAAATTTAAGTGTTCCTTTGGAACCAGATATCCCAAGCCACAGGAATCATCACCATCGTCACCGGTAGATTTATGAACAGCTAAAAATTATGTAAGTTTGGTGGCGTCATTGTTTTTTGTCCCAAAAAACTCTATTCTTTTGCATTTGTTTCTTTCCCTTGCATATGGGCATGTTGTGGGTAAATGAAAGGGCATAGAGAAGAGTATCCCAGTCACTGCATCCGCTTATGGCCTTTAAATATATGTTGTATAAAGTTACACATTGTGGTATTGATTGAAGTCAATCTTTTATGGCACATTTTGTAAAACTGGCACAGGAATCTGAAATGCTGTGAAAATATTGGTTATTCAAAATTTTTTTTTTTTAAACGAGTTAACATATTACCCTTAAAAAAATATCGTTCAAGAGGATAAATTAAGAAGGTACAAGGCCTACGTCAGTTCATCCTTCAACACTTTAATGCTGAAGAAACTCATCCCTAAACTTCTGGACTTTGGTCTTGAGGCCATTTATGAGATTTTGTGATTATGAGATTATGTCTGATTTATGTTTATGTGTGTTACCTGAATCTAGTGCTTTCAATGCTGCTGCAAGCAAGATTTTGGCCCTTCATTCCTATTTCACCATTCAATTAGTTCCCTTGACAAAGGAAAAACTCAATTTTATTCCATCACAACTGGTTCTGGACCTTCTGACCAACCTCATTTGGTGGTTATGACACTTCCTCCCTGACCCTCAACACCATTGTCCAAGGGTCCTGACCTGAAACGTCACGTATCCATGTTCTCCAGAGATGCTGTCTGACCCGCTTAGTTGGTCAAGCACTTTGTGCCCTTTTGTACAACCCTTCAGGGTTGTTTGAGCAATCAACTGCTCAACTGCTGTGTACACCAGCAGTAAAGCACATCAGCGCCACTACTTCCTGAGAAGATTACGGAGAGTCGGTTTTTCAAGGAGGACTCTCTCTAACTTCTACAGGTGCACAGTAGAGATCATGCTGACCGGTTGCATCGTGGCTTGGTTCGGCAACTTGAGCGCCCTGGAGAGGAAAAGACTACAAAAAGTAGTAAACACTGCCCAGTCCATCATCGGCTCTGACCTTCCTTCCATCGAGGGGATCTATCGCAGTTGCTGCCTCAAAAAGGCTGGCAGTATCATCAAAGACCCACACCATCCTGGCTACACACTCATCTCCCTGCTACCTTCAGGTAGAAGGTACAGGAGCCTGAAGACTGCAACGACCAGGTTCAGGAATAGCTACTTCCCCCCAGCCATCAGGCTATATTTATATAATGGTATATGGACGCACTGATCTGTTTTGTAGTCAATGCCTACTATGTTCTGTTGTGCTAAAGCATAGCAAGAATTTAATTGTCTTATCAGGAACACATAACAATAAACTCACTTGAACTTGAACTTGAACAACCTTGATCATGTGGCCAAGTGCAAATCCAACTCAATCTTGATGTTCACCATTGAGACCACTGCTATTGGCCAGATCAACAACAAGATGAGACGAAGTACAGGAAGGTTTGAGAGCCTTGTGTCATGGTGTCAGGATAACAACCTACCCCTTAACGTTAGCAAGACAAAAGAATGGGTTGTTGACCGCAGGAAGCAAAGGGAAGAACAAGATCCTGTCCATCACAACAGAGCTGCTGTGGAGATAGCAAACCGCTTCAAGTTCCTGGGCATTCATATCACCAGCGACCTAACCTGGTCCTTTCACTCTGCTGCAGGAATCAAGAAAGCGCATTGGAGTATTTACTTTTATAGGTGTCGAACAAGATTCGGCATGCCCACGAAGATCCTCTTGAACTTCTACGGAAGCGTGGGATGCATCGCATTCTGGAATGGCAACTGCTCTGCTGATCGCCTAAACCTGCAGAAAACTTGGACTTCCATGGGAATGGATGGATTAGAGTGGGGGGATATATTGGCCTTTACACAACATAACCTCAGAATTACAAACAAAGATGTATTACAAACTGTTGAACAGAAACTGCATATTCATTCCAAGCATCTGTCAGCTGATCAATACTTCCATTTCTCACACATCTCAATAAGCGATTGGCCTTACCCAGCATTTTCCATTTGAACAACTTGCTTCAATGAAAAATAAAGCAGTTTGCATCGCAAAAACCTTACCACAGATTGTTTAACCTTTGTATGGCAAATGGAAGATCATTTTCCTGTATGGTTCATGTTCTCTGTTCTTCTGGCTGTAATCATTATTTAGCACAGTGGCCTGTTGGAATGGCAGTAGTTTCCTCAGCCATCTCAGATTAGACAGCAGAGTCTGTCTTACACCTGCCCTGCCACACAATCCCTGGCTATCACATCCACCACAACTATTCCTCACCCTGGTGATGTAACATGATTCCTGTTTTCCTGTTTCTTGGGGCAGTTGGCAGGACTGCTGGCACCTTTGTGAAACCTGCGTTTAATTTTAAAATTTAATCGATTTAGAAATTGCATATTCTATTTAAAGTGGCCATATTTTTGTGGGCCCCGTAAAAAAAAAAAATGGTGTTCATTTTATGATGATTCACATTGTCTGTAATAGATTGTTTGAAAGATACAGCATGGAAACACCAAATAAATCCCCATTCATAACACTGCTAAGTTATTCCAACCACACCTTACAGAGGGGCCAATTTGCAGAGGCCAATTAACCCATAAACCCACACGTCTTTGTAGTGTGGGAGGAAATCGGAGCACCCGGAGGAAACCCACGCAATCACAGGGAGAAAGTGCAAACTGCACACTGACTGCACTCTAGGTCAGAATTGAACCAGGATCTCTGGCTCTATGAGGCAGCAGCTCTACTAGATGTGTCATTTCTTATTCATGCTATGGCAAGATTGCAACTTAAAGAACAGACTAATTTGAATTGTGTGCAATAATTCTCATTAAAGCCTTATGCTAGTCTATTTCATTCTGTCCATCAGTCACTGTTTAGGAGTGTGACTTTGAGAAGCGATTGAAGTGCTTACTTTTATTACAATGTGCCGGATATTGTCAGATGGTTAGAAAATTAACGGAGGGTTCATTTGGAACCGTGTGTTGGGATTCCAGACTGATATGTAGCTGTTGTCTGAATTTTTTTTGTCTCTGGAGAAATTTGCAGCCAACGATATTACTGACTCAACAGTCAAAAGTCTCTGTTCACCCAAATGTCAGAGAACAGCTGGGCATCTGAACAGAACAGGCAATAGTGGAACTTGACAAGTGCTAAGCAGCAACCTCACAGCATTACTTTAACAGGGTCTTAGTTGAGAATAGTGAAAATTCAATGCAGCTTTAGCTAAAGAGTTGGAAGTGTTTTTGAATCATGTAGTTATGCAGTTTTCTGTTAAATGGGGTTTCAAAGTTTTGACACTGCACGTATGTTAACAAGACAAAAATAATTGATAATCGCACAGAAGAAGTCATTGAATGTTAATTAAAAATGGAAGTTCCCTGTTGTGCTTCATATAAACAAACAAATAGTGTCTTTATTGTGGAAACAAAGATCTGCTGATGCTGGTTTATACCAAAGATAGACACAAAGTTCTGGAGTAACCCAACGAGTCAGGCTACATCTCTGGAGACAAAGGATGGGTGACGTTTCGTGTCGGGACCCTTCTTCAGACCCGAAACGTCACCCTTTCTTTTTGTACGGAGATGCTGACAGACCCTCTGAGTAACTCGAGTACTTCTTGTCTATCTATTGTCTCTATCGTTGTTGGTCTTTGATCATCTTATGAATAGGCAATGATTAAATGAGGATAATTTCTGGATTAGGGGTAATGACAAGTGAAGGAAGTGTTTTAGGTCAGGATATGGAAGCATCTGTGAATATCTTTGAAAGATATAGGAATACTGGAGACCATTCACTGATCCATCATCTTCAAGTGAAAGTGACAGTTTACAATGTGACAAACTGAAGAATCGTAGGAAATCAGGCAAAAGGTATATTTTGTGAATGGTGCTTAAAATAACTAACTGGCGGAAGACAATGCTCCATTCAACTCCTCAAGCTTATTCTCTCCAGTTAGCTTGGTCGTGGTTGATTTGCAGCTCAAATTTATTCACCAGCATTTTTCTGTTGAAGAATTCCAGACAGAATCCCAGACTCTGTCTACTTGCCCTGTCTTTAATATTACTGCTAATCTCAGCTCTTGTGGATTGGAAGCTAATTCAGCAAGTTTCCTGTTCCAACAGCAGGATGCTCAGTAAGTTGCCTTTCTCACGTAGAGCTCTGAGAGTTCTGATCGCTACTTCGCGGCGGTTAGGGTATTTTTCATTCAATTGCACCTGCTCTGAAGATCAATTTCTTTCCTTTTCTTTTTCTATTCATTGGTGAAATGTGGGTTTCAGTTTCAGTTTAGTTTATTGCCACATGTACTGAGGTACAGTGAAAAGCTTTTTGTTGCATGCTATCCAGTCAGCAGAAAGACAATACATGGTTTCAATCGAGCCGTTTACAGTGTGTATAGACACATGATAAGGGAATAACGTTTAGTGCAAGGTAAAGCCAGCAAAGTCTGATCAAGAATAGTCCGAGGGTCACCAAAGAGGTAGACAGAGGTTCAGTACTGTTCTC
The DNA here is from genome assembly GCF_028641065.1 of Leucoraja erinaceus. Taxonomy (NCBI): domain Eukaryota; kingdom Metazoa; phylum Chordata; class Chondrichthyes; order Rajiformes; family Rajidae; genus Leucoraja; species Leucoraja erinaceus. The sequence continues at coordinate 48,362,230 of NC_073389.1, forward strand.
TGGTTGCGGTAGCGTGGTGGCTTCATTGAGGAGACCGCTAGATATTAACTATCCCTATTTACCGAAAACTGAGGTGAGAAAAAACGTTTTCACCCAGAGAGTTGTGAATTTATGGAATTCTCTGCCACAGAGGGCAGTGGAGGCCAAATCACTGGATGGATTTAAGAGAGAGTTAGATAGAGCTCTAGGGGCTAGTGAAGTCAAGGGATATGGGGAGAAGGCAGGCACGGGTTTTTGATAGGGGACGATCAGCCAAGATCACAAGGGCCGAATGGCCTCCTCTGCACCTATTTTCTATGTTTCTATGTGTGGCTTTTTTGGTCTTTTTTTGATTGATTGAAAGATATACAGAATGGAAACAGGCTCTTCGGCCCACCGAGCCCATGCTGGCCATCAATCACCCGTTCATATTAGTTCTATGTTATCCCACTCCCTATAGACCAGGGGCACTTTATAGAGGCCAATTAACCTCCAAGTCCACACGTCTTTGCAATGTGGGAGGAAACCGGAGCACCCAGAGGGAACCCACACAGTGAAATTGTAGCCTGTTGCAATTTGGATTTACTTTTGGAAAAAATGTGGATTTCCTCAATATAAGATGGAAACATTTATGTTATTCTTGAGAAGTATTTGTATGACGTTGTAACCTTTATATTCCTTGGGAAATAACCTCCATGCCAGATCTTTGCCCTCACGGTGCACTCCACATTCATGGCCTTTAAGTTGCTCTGCCCTTCCACGTTTCCTTGACTTGTGAACATGTTCGAGCCCTCCCCTCCCTTTCCGCTTCGAAACAATCATATGGTCTTGGTCAAACCCCATCTGGAATATTGGGAACAGCTTTGGCCTCTTTCATCAGGAAGGATATGTTATCCTTGGAATGGGTACAGTGCAGATTCACCAGCATGAGGCCAGAGCTAAATGGGTTAAATATGATCTCCTTGCACGAGGGGATTACACTTAAGTGTTTTCTTCTAAGTAGTAAAGAAATTTAAACCCTAGGTTCCCTAGTTAAAAACTGATCATTCAAAGCTTGGACCACACAGCCAAAAATCTATCGCATAAATCAGTACTATATTTAAAAAGTCTCTTCTCCCCATAGCCATAATCTCATTAATTATTTTTCGTAGCAAGGAAGCACACAACCCTCAGAGAAGGGGAAACAACATATTTGTTTATCATTAATTTGTTGACAATGGTTGCTATCACTTTGAGTTTCAGTATCGTTGTTGTGAGCTTAATTCACTGAATGTGTGAAGCAAGCATATTCTTATAATTGCACTTTAAAAAAAAATTGGACTTAATTCATCAATCTGCTCTTTCTCCCCCAAATTCTACAATGTCTGAAATGTCTGAAATACTCCAGGATGATCGCCAAATAATACTATTATCTTGGGAGGTTTTTAACAACGCTTTGTTTAAAGCTTTTAAAAGCAGACTCTATTTCTGCTGATGGACTTGAATGGAAATGGATAACATTTGACTAATATTCTGGTCTAAGGATATCAGGCTCAGTAATGGGGCAGAACTGTATTGTCACAGGATGTACCTGGACCATTAAAAAATCTTTAAGTGCCTTATTAAAGGACAGTGCCCAAAAATTCAAACACATGATAATGGGGTAATGTATTGGCCTGGAGAGAAAATTGGTTTGGCAGACAAACAGAGATAGGAATAAACAGACCAAGAGTTCAAGAGAGTTCAAGTTCAAGAAACATTTATTGTCACATGCACCAATTGGTACACTGAGATTTGAATTACCATACAGCCATACAAATAAAAAGATCACAATACACGATAGAATTTAACATGAACATCCCCCACAGCGAAATCAACGTTTCCCACTGTGAGGGAAGGCAATAAAGTTCAGTCCTCTTCCTACAGAGACAACGAAATGCATTCACACATGGCCGGGGCCTTTAAGACCTCCACATTTGCCGCAACGGTGGCCCGATGTTTCAGGCCCTCTCTCCGGGACGATCGGAGCTCAAGCGTCGGAACAGAGAACACTCTCAGCGGCTTGGAGTTTCCGAAATCGGCCATTTCCTACCGGAGCCCGTGGCTCCCAAAGTCCACGGGCCGAGCTGGGCGGAGATTCAACGCTGGCGTCCCCAGCAAGGATCCCAGGCTCTGCGATGTTAAAGTCAGCGCCGCCCGCGGCTGGAAGAGCCGCAAACCACAGCGCCACGATGTAATCAGCTGGCCCAACACTCTGGAGCTGCACACGGCGATCCACGATAAGGCATCGCCCACTCCGCGATGGAATTCCGTGCTGCGCCGGGTCGCTCTCCGGCAGGAAAGGCCGTGCCCATCCAGATGGTAGGCCGCGAGGAGGGGGCGAAGATGTGGCTCGGAGAAAGATGCATCGTCGACCAGGCAGTGACTGAGAAAAATGGTATGCCCCTTCCACCCCCACCCCCCCACATAAAAAAGATTGAAAGACCTTTCCCAGATCTCAATGGTAATTAGAGAGGATGTGCGTTTCAGAACATATAAAACAATGACTTGGATGAAGGAACAACATATAATATTTTGAAATATCCTGACGATAATAAATTGATTGGGATTGTGAATTGTGAGGAGAATACAAAGAGGCAAATAGGCAATGTGCATTGTGTGAGAGCGCCAATTGTGATGGATGCAGTATAAATGTGGATTAAGTGCAGATATCCATTAGTGGGATAATAAGCCCCTTTATCTTCATTCCACTCCTGGATGTTGCTATTCCTTTCCATTTCCATTTCTTGTTTTGCAAATAATGGTTATCTTGACAACATAGGTCTGCACCTTATCACAGACATTCCCTGTTCTTGTCACCCTATAGTTTAGTTGAGTTGAGTTGAATTGAGTTGAGTTTAGTTTAGTTTCCAGATACAGTATGGGCCACTGTGTCTACTTTTCTTTCCGCTGACTGGTTTGCGCACGGCAAAAGCTTTTCACTGTACCTCAGTACATGTGACAATAAACTAAAGTAAACTAATCACCTACCTGTTCACACTAGTTATCTTACTACACACTAGGGACAATTTACAGAGGCCAATTTACAGAGGCATACAAACCCACACGTCTTTGGTATGTGGGAGGAAACCAGAGCACCTGGAGGAAATCCACGGGGTCACATATAGAATGTGCAAACTCCACACAAACAGCATCTAAGGTCAGGATTGAACCGGGTCTCTGGTACTACCAGTGCGCCATTACCCTGCTGCTTAAAGCATTCTTGTTACCTCACTTTTCCAGTTCTGATTATGGGTCCTTGGCCTGAAACCTCAAAACTGGCTCCCTCTCTCTACTGATGAGAGTATTTCTGATATCTGTCTTTTGTTATCAATTTCCAGCATCCACAGCTTGTTAATCCCTGTGGAGTCTGGTTAGTAAATGATCATGGTACGTGGCATTCCATGCCATTCTCTCCGTTTCTCCACCATTATTATATCAGGTTTGATGTTGAGACTTTACAATCCAGTGCCCACAACAGGTCTTCCTTTCTCCTTTGCTGTGACTCCCCTCTGCCATTGTTGACAGGGCTCTCATCTATATCTCCTCCCACCCCTCCTCCTAATAAGAATAAACATAGGCACCCCTCACCTCTCTACAGATATCGTAGAACCACTTCTTGGTTTCAATTTTTTTTTCTCCTCCACTCCACAAAGACGTACAGGTTTGTAGGTTAATTGGCTTGAGTTTGTGTACTTGGTATATGTGTAAATTGTCCCTGGTGTGTGTAGGCTTGCGTTAATGTGCGGGGATCGCTGGTCAATGTAGACTCGGTCGGCCGAAGGGCCTGTTTCCGCACGGTATCTCTAAACTGATTACTTAAGAGGAGTTTTGAATGTATTATTTTGCAAGCATGTTAAGTGGAAAGTGAAAATCACTGGATTTTAACTAAACTAATTTAAGGACGGCCCAGCAGTAGAGATGCTGCCTTACAGCGCCAGAGACCCGGGTTCAATCCTGACTATGGGTGCTGTATGTATGGAGTTTGTACTCCTGTGACCTGAATGGTGACCAGATAGGAGTTGAACCCGCAATCCCTGGCTTAGGAGACCAGCGCTTTGTCCATCAGGCCACTGGGGCTTCTTGGGATACTTTTGACAGTCTACCATGTTCATAATAAAGGAAAATTCCATTTAGTCCGGTACTGGTCCAAAAGTCTAGCCATCAGCCAAGTGATGAAAGGTGTCAAGATGCATTTACTCACCTGCCCACCAGTCATACTTCAATGCTAGAGGGAGAGTGATATTCCAAAGCTGTGTAATGAGTGATGGCCATTGACACAAATGCAACTATTGAGTGAGCAAACAGGAGCACAGCTAAAATTGAAGCCAATGGGAACATTCCATTGTAGACGGCAATCCACAATCCCATTGTTTCTATAGAGCTGCACAGTGCATGGCAGTGGAGTTGCTGCCTTACAGCACCAGAGACCCGGTTTTGATCCTGACTAATGAGCCTGTCCCACTTACGCGACTTTTTCGGCGACTGCCGGAACCATAAGGGTGCAGTCTGTACCTTCTCCTTGTGTTTGTACATTCGCCTTGTGACCTCGTGGGTTTCCTCCGGGTGCTCCGGTTTCCTCTCACACTCCAAAAACGTATCGGTTTGTAGGTTAATTGGCTTTGGTAAATAATTGTAAAATTGCTGCCCCTAGTCCCCTAGTGCGTAGGATTGTGTTTGTGAACACGGCCATTGCTGGTCGGCGTGGACTCATTAGACCGATGTTTCGCGCTGTATCTATAAAGAGTAAAGGTATAGAAGCAAGGGCCTGCCAATGCTGGTTGCAAGGTGTGAGATAAGGATAGAAGAGAGGCGAATTGTGAAGCCAGAGAAAGGAATGTAGATGAAGGGAGAGGGGAAAAATAATTGCAATACCATGGAAGAGAGGGGGGAAAACACAGGGGTGGGGGGGGAGGGGGAGGAGGATTTGATTAGCTACCCAAAATTGTAGAATCCAACGTTCATCTGCAGATTGTAAGCTATCCAAGTGGAATATGAGGTGCAGTTCCTTCAACTTGCATGTGTTGCCTTCCTCTGGTAATGGAGGAGGTGGAGGACAGAAAGGTCAGTATGGGAATGGGAAGAAGCAGACTGGAGATCCAATAGGCCTTTCTAAGAAAAATGACCAAAATTGAAAACAATACTGAACACAAATAGAGCAGACAAACTCCATACAGACAACATCCATGGTCAGGTTTGAACCTGGACCTCTGGTGCTGTAAGGCAGCAACTCTACCGGCTTGTACTCTACTCGGCTTGTACTCGCTAGAATTTAGAAGATTGAGGGGGGATCTTATAGAAACTTACAAAATTCTTAAGGGGTTGGACAGGCTAGATGCTGGAAGATTGTTCCCAATGTTGGGGAAGTCCAGAACCAGGGGATCACAGTTTAAGGATAAGGGGGAAATCTTTTAGGACCGAGATGAGAAGAACATTTTTCACACAGAGAGTGGTGAATCTCTGGAATTCTCTGCCACAGAAGGTAGTTGAGGCCAGTTCATTAGCTATATTTAAGAGGGAGTTAGATGTGGCCCTTGTGGCTAAGGGGATCAGGGGGTATGGAGAGAAGGCAGGTTCGGGATACTGAGTTGGATGATCGGCCATGATCATATTGAATGGCGGTGCAGGCTCAAAGGGCCGAATGGCCTACTCCTGCACCTATTTTCTATGTTTCTATGCTGCTTTTTAATCTGATTAATTCAGAAGCTGCACAGTTGTTTTCCCTCTTTGCGACTTGCCGCCTTCCCGAAGAGGACAAAGTGTTGTGGGAATGATTGGGCTGAGTTGCGAAAGTCCACAAAAAATTAAACCCGAAGTGATGTAATGTAGAATGACCACGGCCAGTGAGAAGAAAATCCAGATCAAATCCAGATGTGGAAAATAATAATCTGATTCTCAAGAATGAACACCTCCACATAATTGTTTTGGTCTTTCTACTCCACAATCAGGAACATGTATTTAATATTTACGCACTGGATAAAAAATGTTGTAAAATCATTAGCTAAATTCCTGAGCTGAACAGCCTGTGTGCGTTGACATTAGTTAGGCTGAAGGTTGACAACTGCATTTAATTACGAGTCAGCTGTGACTCTATGGGCATTAGTCTCACCTCGGTGTCAAAAGGATATGGGTTCAAGTATCTCTCCAGAGCTTTCATACAAAAATCCAGACTAACACTCTGGGACAGCACCGAGAATGTTCCACATCATCAGAGGTGGTGTCTCGCAGGAGAGATGCCAGACTGGGATTCCACCTGATCTCTAAAGTGGTCCTAGAAGATTGGTTGGCAATATTAAGAAGAGGATCAGAGAGGTTAGGCCCACTGCTGGGCAAATATTCACCCCTTGGTAAATGTTACCAGAGCTGATTGTGTAGCCATTTCCATGTTGTGTTTTTTGGCATCTTGCTGTGTGTGTGTGCGTGTTGATTGCCATGTCTGTTGCACTATAGGAGTGACCACACTCATGTAACAGTTGCTCTTGACCCATTACAATAGCATTTCATTGGCTTTAAAGCACTGGGGACATTCCGAAATGCAAGCTTTTATTTAAACCTAGTCTCTCTCACAAGTAACCGCTCATTATATAATTTTTTAATAGTGCAAGAACCTACCTTCTTTTGCAGTCACTGACATTTAATTGGTGGAATTCTCTTGACAATTGTGAGGGCTTTTTATTATTCGATTCGCAGGCTGAAGCAACTCTTGTCGTTGATATTTGAGGGAGAATTGTGACAAGTACATCTGCACTTTAAAGAGGCGGCACATGGCTAATCATTTTTTCGGATTTGGTCAATTGGAAACATAAGTGGGGAATTGTTCTGGTAAGAGGTTAGTTAGCATGGGAATGATCTGTATTTACATACTGATCAAACATATTTTCTGCAAGTGCTTACCATATATGGCTCCATTTATGACTGAATCTGATTCATTGTTCAAACAATTGTCTTGGCAAAGGCTTCATGGCTTTCCCTTAGGCTTGCAGAAGCAGTGATGTGTTCATTAAACGTTCCCAACTGTGACACTGACTGACACGCTAACCATGTATAAACCCCAGAGCAATAAATGACCTTGTTTTCGGTAATTGCAATCATTTAATACATAGTATTATTCCTTCAGAATCTGTAATAAAACCTTACGATGCAGACATTTTCTGTTTGGCATTGTTAGTGTTTTTTTTCATATACGTCAATAAGATAATATCTATTAGTGAGGGAAAGCTTATCTTCAATAATGCAAGAAAGAATGCAAAACTCCGAACTGTCCCATTTGTCCACATTTGAAATATTGCACAAGTGATAATGTTTTGTGTGTTTGTCTTCTTACAATGCATTAATTTAGGGGTTAACTCTTAGAGACAAAGAAACACATTAGCATTGAGGCATCAAAGAAGCTTTGGACTATGGTTTGCCAGTACCAGTACCACTGCAAACCAGGACTCACTGTTGTACCTGCAGATGGAACGGTAGTTGTTGTTTAGTTACTTTGTAACAAATTCATCTTCCACATGTCACATAGATTCCTTGTCACCTCCCATTAGTTATTATGACAGATGTCCCTATGTAATGTGGAAGGGCAGGCTCCTGGTGCATGTCTGGTGAAGAGTTCAAAGCAGGACTTGGGTTCTGGTAACCAGGAGAATTCTTGCCATCAGCAACGTACCCTCGATTATCCATGATGTAGCCTGTAAGTGCGCAGGGTGACCTTTGAAAGGTGTGTTTAGCAAAGAATTGTCCATAGCTTAAGGTTTCAAGCTGGGTTTGCCCTGATGTCCCCACACCCAACGACTCTAGCTGCTGTGGCCTCCCTTCATTCACTTTTCTATTGTATCGTCCACTGTTAATGTCACCCAGGTTGTGTTTCTGGTGGTTGAAATGATCATACGGCACCTCTTTCACACAAATCCGCCTGCCTTGTTCGTACACAGTTGGGCTCGGTAAAGGTTGTTGGCTTATCCTTGTCATTGGCTTGGCCGCATCACAGTCTGATTTAGCTAACAACGAATTGCTTAAAGAGGGTGAAAAACACTTTACGTCATTGCATAATTTCTCCTGAGAATTGTGTCTGAACAGTACTTTACACTCCTCCTTGATAACGTGCTGTGGGGGCTGCAGCGATTCCATTTTGGTTTGTTTCACAGGGTTGCTGTAAGGTTTGTCCTTGTACTTAGTATTCGGTCTTGATGTCGCCAAACTTGGAAAGGTGGCATAGCTGACCGCTTCACAATGTCTACTGTTGGGCAATACACCTGAGAGAAAGAGATGGCATTAAGACAGGGTTAGACAGGATAAACAGGGAGCACAACAGCTGCCAAATAAGCACCAAGTTTCCAACTGGTTTTTCTAACTATCACAATTTAATTTAGTTTAGTTATTAGTTTAGTACAGCGCAGAAGACAGGCCCTTCGGCCCACCGAGTCCATGACAACCAACGATCCCCCATACACTTAAGGGCCTGTCCCATGAGCATGCGACTCCATGCGGCAAGCGAGACCTAACGTGGTCGCTTGAGCTGTACGGCCTCGCGGGGCCGGTCCCACTTCGATCGCCGGGGCCGTATGGAGTTATGCGGAGCTAGTCCTGACATCGCGCGGGGCTCCGAAAAACTGACCGTGTTCAAAAATTTCCACGTGGCAACGGCTTGCTGGCCCGCAGCCGCCTCGACGCCGTAGGCACCGTCTCGACGGGCGTGCTCAGCGTCTCGGCGCACTACGCAGCATCTTGACGCCGTACGTCACGCGCGAACTTCCCGCGGACTTCACTCGAACTTCACGTCACTCACTCGACCTCCGCGCGGCCGCTGCTTCCAGTTTGGTCGTGCTTGCCGCATGCAGGTCGCATGCTCGTGGGACAGGCTCTTAACACTTTCCCACTCACACACTGGGGACAATTTACAATTATTAACAAAACCAATTTGTAAAAATCTGGATCTTTGGAGTGTGGGAGGAAACCGGAGCACCCGGAGAAAACCCATTCAGGTCACAGGAGTACAAACTCCATATAGACAGCTCCCATAGTCAGGATCGAATCCGGATATCTGACGCTGTAAAGCCCCTGTCCCACTTAGGAAACCTGAATGGAAACCTCGGGAGATTTTGCGCCCCACCCAAGGTTTCCTTGCGATTCCCAGAGGTTCCCGGAGGTTTTTGTAAGTCTCCCGACCTGCTTCCACTACTTGCAACCTCCGGCAACCACCTGCAACCTCCGGGAACCGCATGGAAACCTTGGGTGGGGCTCAAAGTCCCCAGAGGTTTCCGTTCAGGTTTCCTAAGTGGGACAGGGGCATAAAGCAGCATCTCCACTGCTGAGCCACCCTTAAATTAGTTTTGTTAAAATCCAGTGACTTTCACTATCCACTTAAAGTGCATTCAAAATAATACATTTAAAACTCATCTTAAGTAATCAGTTTAGAGATTACAGCGCGGAAACAGGCCCTTCGGCCGACCTATTCTGCATTGACCAGCGATCCCCGCACATTAACACAAGCCTACACACACCAGGGACAATTTCCACTTATTCCAAGTACACAAACCCAAGCCAATTAACCTACAAACCTGTACGTCTTTGGAGTGGAGGAGAAAACCGAAGATCTCGGAGAAAACTCACGCAGGTCAAAGGGAGAATGTACAAACTCCGTACAGGCAGCACCCATTGTCGGGATCAAACCCGGGTCCCTAGCGCTGGAAGCACTGTAAGGCAGCAACTCTTCTGCTGCGCCACTGTGCTGCCCCAAATATAATAATTGATATATTTTATTTTAAAATAGCACCCAAAGCCTATTTAATGTTAAAATAGGATCAGTTACTTATGCTGTCCCGGGCATTTTGGAAGTATGTGACTGGAATCTCTGTGTAAATCAGCACATGAAACCAGCCATTAAATTCAAGTCATAGAGTCATGCAGTACGGAAACAGGCTCTTTGGCTCAACTCATCGATCTTCTTGGTTACTTGTTCAAAAGTAAAATCTAATTCATTGGACATGATCGCCCACACATAAAGTGACTCTAATGGGCCTGCCTCACTTAAGCGACTTATTAGGCGACTACAGGAGACTTTGCGGTCGCCACATGGTCACCAGGGTGTCGCCTGTATTGACGTGGGTAGTCTCCACAGTTGCCCAAAGAGTAGTATCTTTCTGGTCGCCGAAAATCTTTCAACATGTTGAATATTTTTCAACAACAGTGGTGACCTTGTGTTTGAAGCCAAATGAGCGTAGCTTGACGCGGGTGCTGCGGGTAGGTTGTCGTCACCGGTTGTCGTCAACGCATCACCGGTTCCACGCTCCCCTCCATTGAGTCTGTCCAAAGCAAGCGCTGTCTGCGGAGGGCGCTCAGCATCGCCAAGGACTGCTCTCACCCCAACCATGGACTGTTTACCCTCCTACCATCCGGGAGGCGCTACAGGTCTCTCCGTTGCCGAACCAGCAGGTCGAGGAACAGCTTCTTTCCGGCGGCTGTCACTCTACTAAACAACGTACCTCGGTGACTGCCAATCACCCCCCCGCCCCGGACACTTATTATTTATTTTTTATTCAAATCGTTTGCTATGTCGCTCTTCAAGGGAGATGCTAAATGCATTTCGTTGTCTCTGTACTGTACACTGACAATGACAATTAAAATTGAATCTGAATCTGTCAGGTTAATGTAGGCAGTCGCCTGGATGTCGTCAGTTGTCGACAGGTGACGTAGGTTGTCGCCGGTGCTGATTTAGGTCAATTTCAATGTTGCATTCGCCAGCAGTCGCGTAAAAAATCGCTTACGTGGGACAGGCCCATTAGTCCAGTCGCCAGTTTTTCGGCGACCTACTACGACCATGACAGTTGACGTCAATCGCTGAAGAAATCGCCTAAGTGGGACAGGCCCTTATCTATCCTAGTCAACCCCTGTTTTTCCAAAAGCGTGTATACCTTATCCCTCAAAATCCTCTCCAGTAACTTTTCTATCACAAATTTTAGACTTACTGGTCTATAGCTTCCAGGTTTTCTCTTTGCAGTCCTTCTTAAATAGAGGCACAACATTAGTTATCGTCCAGTCTTCCAGCATCTCACCCATGTCTATCAATGATTCATATATCTCAGCCAGAGCTCCTGCAATTCCTCCTCTAGTCCCAAATTGTCCAGTGGGGAGATTTATATACCTTCATACATCTTATTATATTCAACGCCTTCTCGACTGTATTATACGGATTGTGTTCAGGAACAATTACATTTTCCATGTTACCCAGTCTTCATGTGTTTCACAGCGGTAAAAACAGGAGAAATATTCATTGGGAATTTTGCCTATCTCCAGTGGTTCCACACATGGATGACTACTTTGAAACATAGAAACATAAAAAATAGGTGCAGGAGTTGGCCATTCGGCCCTTCCAGCCTGCACCGCCATTCAGTATCCTGTACCTGCCTTCTCTCCATACCCCTGATCCCTTTAGCCACAAGGGCCACATCTAACTCCCTCTTAAATATAACCAATGAACTGGCCTCAACTACATTCTGTGGCAGAGAATTCCAGAGATTCTCCACTCCCTGTGTAAAAAATATTTTTCTCATCTCAGTCCGAAAAGATTTCTCCTTTATCCATAAACTGTGACCCCTTGTTCTGGACTTTCCCAACATCGGGAACAATCTTCCTGCATCTAGCCTGTCTAACCCCTTATGAATTTTGCAAGTTTCTATAAGATCCCCCCTCAATCTTCTAAATTCTAGCGAGTTTCTGAGGAGCCATTTTCTCACCCTAGTTACTCCTTTTCCCCGAATATATTTATAAAATCTCTTTGGATTATCCTTAATCTCATTTTGTGCCCTCCTGATATTCTTCTTAAAGGGCCTGTCCCACTTGGCCGTCATTTGCGCGCCATTTGCCCGACCTCGTCGTCGCGTTGAGACGCACGGGTAGCGTGTGGGCTGCGTGGAACGGTCGCGTGGAGAAGCGCGGAGGGGTATGGAGTTGCGAGCAGTATCGTGCGGCGCTCCAGGATTTAGTAGGGCACAAAATCTTGCCCCACTTCTGGCGTGACGTATTGAGCGTGCATTAGGGCGTATTGCGGTCGCCGCAGGCGTCCTGACCTCGTACGTGTAGCACGTGGTGACGCATGATTACATCACCGTGCGTAACCTATGGCCGCCGCGCGCCGCCCATACGCAGTCGGCCACAATGAGAAAATAATTACACCGTAAGTATCAATGCTTTCAGAGTAATGCCTTCAGTGAAACACCTTAATAAGTATTTTTGATACATCCTTAGTTAAGGATGTCTCAAAAGTTAACGTTAGAGTAGATTATTTTATGTTTTTGGCCATTTTGGGTAAAAGGTTATAAGAGGTTATAATGAGGATCTCTGAAAAATTGCATGTGGCATTAAAAGTACTGAAGGAAATATTCCTGATAGCTTGAAAAATATTTCCCTTTCAACCAATACCACTAACAATGGATCATAAATATATCGACATATGGAGATAGATAGAGGTATAGGTCATAGACATAATTCTTTGTTTGTGCTATCATAATTGGCATTATATAGTTGTTGCATTTGCTCACGTCACAGAGAGAACCTTTTCGATAACCAATTATGGTGGCACAAACACAGAATTATATCTATAATCCATTTTTAGTGCTATTAGATGAACGGGAAATATTTTTCAAGCTATCAAGAATATTTCTTTCAGCACTTTGAATGCCACATGCAATTTTTGCAGAGGTCCTTAATTTAACCTCTAACCTAAAATGCTCAAAAACATGAGACAACCTACTATGCCGCGAACATAAAAATGTTTATTTTATTTTACTATTATGAAAATACCTTCAAATTGACTATGTTTGTCACATAACAATTCATGTCACCTCATTATAAAACGAGGATTTAATTTTATATCATAACTAAGTAGAAATGATATCAAGACTATCTTTTAATCGTATGGACTTTCGCGAGTCGAGTGAACAACAATGTGTATTACAGCACAACTTACACTGATAATTCTGTGCAGAGCAATACTGGGAGTCGCTGACATGGTGGTCCTGCGGACTTTTTGAGGCATTCAGATTCTGAGATGACGTTGAGCCCGTCAAATGCCAGCAGTGGTCGTTAGTTGCTTGAAACGCACCAACGTAGAATCTCGTGGTTTCACACGACGACCCTTGACTCTGAACAGTCTTGCTGGGCGCCATCTGTTTTTTGCTGCCAAGAGCCTGCGGTTCCAGCGGAAAGTTTCCATAGGTGTAGGGGAAAGGGGGGCTGTAGGAAGAGGCGTAAAGGAGTTCACTGTTCAGCGTGTGGGAGGGGTCTTCCTGGGCCGATTCAACATTGAGCGAGGGACTGCCGCCCCAGCTATCAGCACGGTCACAGTTGGCTTTCTCCACTTGGAATGAATTATATTGCTGAAAATACAGGAATAAAACGGAATAAAAGGTCACATGTAACAGAGGGAGTGCATTCCAAGAAAGAACTTGATTTCATTGTGCAACTAGTCATACGGCATGGAAACAGGCCCCTCGGCCCAACTTGACCACGCCAAAAGCGTTTCACTGTACCTTTCACTTGTGACAATAAACTAAACTCACTGTAACTCAACTCAGCCAAACAAGATGCCCCATCTACTCTAGTCCCACCTGCCTGCGTTTGGTTCATATCCTTCTAAACATACAAACATAGAAAATAGGTGCAGGAGGAGCCAACACCACCATTCATTGTGATCATGGCTGATCGTCCCCGATCAATAACACGTGCCTGCCTCCTCCCCATATCCCTTGACTCCACTAGCCCCTAGAGCTCTATCTAATTCTCTCTTAAATCCATCCAGTGACTTGGCCTCCACTGCCCTCTGTGGCAGGGAATTCCATAAATTCACAACTCTCTGGGTGAAAAAGTTTTTTCTCACCTCAGTCTTAAATGACCTCCCCTTTATTCTAAGACTGTAGCCCCTGGTTCTGGACTCGACATTAGGAACATTTTTCTGCATCTAGCTTGTCCAGTCCTTTTAAAATGTTATATGTTTCTAAACATATGTTTCTAAACCTTTCCTATCCATGTACCAGTCCAAATGTCTTTTAAATGTTGTGATAATACCTGACTCAAATACCTCCGCTGACAACATATACCCACAACCCTTTGTGTAAAAAAAAATGCCTCTCAGGTTCGTATTAAATCTTTCAACTCTCACCCTGAACCTATGTCCTCTGATTCTTGACTCCCCAACTTTGGGCATTTACCTTATCTACTACCATCATAATCTTATACACCTCTATAAGATCACCCATCACCCTCCTGCGCTCTAAGGAATAAAGTCCTAGCCTGCTCAACCTCTCCATATAGCACAGGCTCTTGGGTCCTTGCAAAATCCTCATCAATCTTCTCTGCACCCTTTCCAGCTGAACACATCTTTCCTTTAACAGGGAGACGAATCTTTCTCGAATGATTTCAAAATCATCTACAAAAATATATCTTTGATTTTTTCAGACATGTATTGAGTTTAGTTTATTGTCACGTGTACAGAGATACAGTGAAAATCTTTTGCTGCATTGGCATTGACATTGATTACATTTTCTAAGGAAAGGAGGTAATTGAGGCAGATATTTTCGCAATGTTTAAGAAACATTTTGACAGGTACATGGATAGGACAGGTTTAGAGGGATATGGGCCAAATGCAGGCAGTTGGGACTAGTGTAGATGGGGCATGTTAGTTGGGGTGGGCACGTTGGGCTGAAGGGCCTGTTTCCACGCCGTACAACTCTGTGACTCTATGGCACTGCTCCTTCAGGCAGGCAGTGCACTCCTGATCACTATTATTTCTTTTTTTTAAATCTAGGGAAGTCCCAGGTTTGATTCTTGGTTCAGGTACCATGGTGAAATGAGTAGTTCTGCTAGTGGTCTCCTGTACCAGGGAGAAAGCAAGACCTACTTAGGTGTATATTGCATATTAATCAAATTAACAATACTATCTGAGTCCCTTGGAAGAGAAGGAGTTTTGGCTTGAATGTAATCTTCCATAGAAGGAAAAGCCTAGCAACTCGTCCAGGTTTGACTGTAGCTGGGACAATATATCCTGCACTTTGTTTTCGGTGTCCTATTACACTTATAGAGGTGTACAAAATCATGAGAGAAATATTTCAGATGCACAGAGTTTCTTGCCCAGAGGAGGGGAATCGAGAACCAGAGGACATACATTAGGTTTAAGGTAGGGGGGAAAGATGTAATGGGAATCTGAGGGGCACCTTTTTCACGCAAAGGGTGTTGGGTGTATGGAACGAGCTGCCAAAGGAGGTAGTTGAGGCAGGTACTATCACAACTTTTTAGAAACATTTGGACAGGTACATGGATAGGACAGATTTAGATGGGTATGGGCTAAACGCATGCAGGTTGGACTAATGTAGATGGGACATGTTGGTCGGTGTGGGCAAGTTAGGCCGAAGGGCCTGTTTCCATGCTGTATCACTATCTGACGTTATGTCTCTATGACTACATGTATGGTGTGGTTGAATGCACTCGTGTACAGTATAGTTAGACCGGGTAACACGCTAAACAAAGTTCTTCACTGTATCTCAATAGACGTGACAATTTAAACCAATACCAAGAGGATAATAAAAAGGAAATAAAGTGCTGGAGTAACCCAGCAGGTCAGGCAGCATCTCTGGAGAACATGGGGACGTGACGTTTCGGGACGGGTCCCTTCTTCAAGAAGATATTAGGCACTGGGATGAGGCAGAGCAGAACACTTTTTGTCGGAGATGGCAAATATAAGTCGGAATGGGATACTTTTAAAACCAGTGGTAAACAGTTGAAACATTAAAGTCATCAGTCTTGAAAGAGTGATTCAAAAAAAGCAAGGTCAACTCCTTAAAACTTGCTTCTCAAACCATTAAATTGTTTTAAATTACACTAAGTGGCAGTCCAAACTATGGCTGTGAACTGCAAACAGTCTTGTATTAAGGGATGAATATACAGTGGCTCCCTTATATAAATCCCTGAAATTATTACTGTGCTGAAAAGCAATGAGAGTTTAAAAATAAACACACTGTCAAAAGCTGGCAGATGTCATTTCCATCTCCAGCTTCATGTAAACGTTTGAAGCGATAATAAAGAATTCAGTATTTTCTGATGTAAATGCTTAACGACATTGGAAGGCAGGACTTTGCACTCTGCTGGGGTAAACCAGTCCCTTTGCTGCACTAGTTTGGAGCTGGTTTGAGCTTCCTATTTTATACTGCTCTAGCTCTTGCCCTTTACTATGATCTGAGTGAGGAGCAGACATTGCAGGTCAAGTGCTTCCCTGTAAAGAGTGAACAAAAATCACACGAGCCATCCTGGATGTCACTTCTTTAGTTTAGTTTAGTTTATTGTCACGTGTATCGTGGTGCAGTGAAAAGCTTGTGTTGCCTGTTAACCAGTTAGCAGAAATACAACACATGATTACAATCGAGCCCTTCCACAGTGTACAGATACATGATAAAGGGGATAATGTGAATAATATTTAGTGCAAGATAATTCCAGTAAAGTCTGAATAATGATAGTCCGAGGGTCTCCAACGAGGACCCATTCCTATTGCTTTAATCGAGGA
Source organism: Leucoraja erinaceus (assembly GCF_028641065.1). Lineage (NCBI taxonomy): Eukaryota > Metazoa > Chordata > Chondrichthyes > Rajiformes > Rajidae > Leucoraja > Leucoraja erinaceus. The sequence goes on from NC_073389.1 coordinate 48,378,770, forward strand.
CCTTGGCTAGGTGGCACGGTGGCGCAGCAGTAGAGTTGCTGCCTTACAGCGCCAGAGACCCGGGTTCGATCCCGACTACGCATGCTTGTCTGAACACAGTTTGTACGTTCTTCTCGTGACCTGCGTGGATTTTCTCTGGTTTCCTCCCACGCTCCAAGGATGCGTAGGTTTGCCGGTTAATTGGCTTGGTAAAATTGTAAATAATTTCCCTAATGTGTGTAGGATAGTGTTAATGTGCAGGGGTCGCTGGTCGGCGGGGAATCGGTGGGCCGAAGGGCCTGTTTCTGCACTGTATCTATAAGCTAAACTAAACTAAACTAAACTAGTGGCTGGTTAGCATGCAACAAAAAGCTTTTCACAGCACCTCGTTAATTGTGACAATAAAGTAAACTACAACTAAACTAAACCAAACTTGTTTTCAAGAGAGAGTTAGATATAACTCTTTGGAATCAAGGGATGTGGGGAGAAAGCAGGAACGGAGTACTGTGATCAGCCATGATCATATTGAATGGCGGTGTTGGCTCGAAGGGCCGAATGACCTACTCCTGCACCTATTTTCTATCTTTCTATGCGGAGGAGCCAACAAATGGCTTATCTGCTTTATTTCCATTCCTTTCTTCCCTTGCACCATATATATAGCATTCCATTGAGGCAATGTGGAAGGAAGTGAACGCAATGCTTCCTGTTTAGAGAAAAGAGAAGCTGTCCTCTGCTTTACATTTGCTAGCAACACAAGGAGCAAACCTTAGCCCCAGTCCACACACACATTGTGCTACCTAGACAAGGCCATGGGGATGATCAAGTGAGGATGTTATTCCATAGTGGGTACCTGTGGATAAGGAGATGTCTTTAGCTTCGACTTCAACTTGGAGATTTTGGGTCTGAGTTGTTTTTGGCTTTCATGTGAGGTAGACAGTAGCATCTTATAGGGAAAGGAGGACTTGACGGCGGTGGTTTGATCCAGTGATAATTGCAGTTCCTTGTATTCAACGTCCCTGCAAGACAAGATCCAAATGACATTGCAATGTGAGTTCAACGCGAGATTGTTTGAAAAGAGCTAAGAGCGGCCATGATGGGAGACTGACAGGGGATTAATGCAAATTTATTAACCAGCTCTCTGAAAATAGCTCGCAGAGGAAATTAAATTTGCAAGTGTACAAACAGTCGTATTTACAGTAATTAACTGATGCCGGCTTCATATCCGTTCAATATTCCAATCTGTCTCTGTGTCAGGCACCAGTTGATGATCTTGTCCTGGCCATTTCCTTTTGGCCAGGACTGCCTGTCATCCATCTGGAATGTGCCTGGAGTTTGCTGTTGATTTCAACAGCCCCTGACAAAGCCTGGTTTCTTATATTTAAAAAAAAAATTAAGCTGAAAATGTATTAAGCACTGACGTGCGGCAGGACTTGGCTGCTGAGGAAGTGGCTTGCAATTTTCATCTCGGAGTCGGCCATATATGCCTTGTGGACTGTGTAACCATATAGCATTTATAATCAGCCAACCATGCACATTTTTGGACTTATTTGGTCAAAATGTACTTTAATATCCATCTATTATCCCCGTTATTCGCGGACTGTTGACATGACGAGGTTGTATTGTTTTGAATCTTGCAGTTTCGTTGTAAGCAAGTTCATTTACGGCAATCGGGAATAACAGCTAATCACAAGCTTAATTTGTGTTTATTGTTTTGTTTTGATATTTATTATTACATGTATGACTGCAAAAATTTTGTTCAGACCAAAAGGTCTGAATGACAATAAAGGATAATTCAATTCAATTCAATTCAATTCAATTCAATTCAATTGCAAGAGTAAATTTGAAGTAAAGTATTTGAAGTGAAGTAAAGTATTTTAATATTCCAATATCAATCTTTTACCGGTGTAACTAACAAAAGGCTGAGCTATCCAGTCTTGAGTTCTACTATATATCGACGTGAGTTGATTGAATGGCTGAGACTTTTCCTGGAGAAATAACGGAACCTTTATCCTTGGAAGTCAAGAAATAAAAGGTGGGTGAGAGAGCGCAGGGATTTGGGAATACAGATACATAAATCACAAAGGAATGGAGGCCATTTCCAGCGGAGTGGCACCAAAACAGGGAGGTCATGTTAAATTTATCTTGCTTAAATCAAATTGGGAATACAGTGCATCATTCTAGTCTTCAAGTGATATTGAAATACTGGAGAAAGTGCACCAGATATTTATGATGATGTTTAAAGTATTGAGCTATCAGGAAAGATTGAGTTGATTAGCACCGTTTTCCCCAGGAGGTTTTTAAATAATAAAGTCTTTCAGCTGGAGGATGACCCTATAAGAGGCATTAAAGAAAGTAGAGCATACATTGTAGGCAGGAATGAGCAGGAAACTTGATACATCTAAGGAAATGAGAATAGTGGGATATGTGAGACTAAATGGCAGCTCGCTGACAGTTACTGCCCTGCTGGTATCACAATACCTCTAGTATACCTCTAGTATTTGGGGCAGCATGGTGGCCTAGCGGTAGAGTTGCTGCCTTGCAGCGCCTCAGACACGGATTCGATCCTGACTATGGTTGTTTGTCTGTACGGAGTATGTACGTTCTCCCCGTGACTTTTCTCCGGGTGCTCCGGTTTCGGCTGGCGACAGATAGCACAATGGGCTAAGAGTTCGGCTGGCGACCGGAAGGTAGCCGGTTCAAATCCCGCTTGGAGTGCATACTGTCGTTGTGTCCTTGGGCAAGACACTTCACCCACCTTTGCCTGTAATGGAATGTTACGGCGGCAGGCGCGGGCACACCGCGACGCCCTGTGTCTCCCTTTCAAGGGAGATGCTAAAAATGCATTTCGTTGTCTCTGTACTGTACACTGACAATGACAATAAATTGAATCATTTCATTTCATTTCATTTCATTTCATTTCATCATTTCCTCCCACACTCCAAAGATGTACAGGTTTGCAGGCTAAATTGTAAATTGTCCCTAGTGTGTGTAGGGTAGTGTTAGTGTGCGGGGATCGCTGGTCGGTGTGGACTCGGTGGGCTGAAGGGCCTGTATCTCGAAACTAAACTAAACTACACCCACCACTGAACATAAAAGGCACCAATTCTAAGATTGTAATTGTGAGGTGGAAACATACTTCGTTACTGAGCCTCCCACACAGTACAGCTGCTTTCCTACATCCAGAAGCAGGGCTGCCTGAATCTGTTCTTATCTCATTGAACTGCTCTGCTCCTGTCTTTCTCCTCATGCCAAGTGTTTTGTCATCTCTACCAGGACCCTTCTAATACACTCTCTTCCGTTTCTGCAGGAAGGAACTGCAGATGCTGGTTTGTACTGAAGATAGACGCAAAGTACTGGGGTAACTCAGCGGGTCAGGCAGCATCCCTGGAGAAAAACGACGGGTGACATTTCGGGTCAGAACCGAGTCTGAAGAAGGGTTCATCCTTTTTCTCCCGGAGATGCTGCCTGATCTGCTGAGTTACACCAGCACTAGTGTCTATCTTTGACACTCTGTTTCCCCCTAACCATCTCTGTTTCATCATTCCCCTACACTAGAAAGCCCTCCAGCTAACTCTTCAACTGAACCCCATTCAGTCCCTACCTGTCATCAAATCTTTTGACTGATTGTAACTATTTTGCATTGAGCAATTTCTCCTGTAACTCCACTTATATCTTCCAAGGAGAATCAAACTGATCTTGGATGTGACTGGCTTTTTGACAGAGATGTGGTATATTCGTTCTTCTGTTCCAATATTAATGTAATGTCACTGACAATTATTATTTATTGTATAATTTGTTGTGTAGTTGTGCTAATGTGCCTGTATAGCTGCAGCAAGTAAGGATTTCATTATCTGACACGTCATCTATCAATTTTCTCCAGAGATGCTGCCTGACACGTTGAGTTACTTCAGAGTTTTGTGTCTATTTTGGGAATGTTAGTGTTCCATTTCCAGGGAAATATGGCAATGAAACACTCTTAACTCTTGATGTTTACTCCAATTACTCTTTACCAGGTCCCACATAAGACTTTCTCCTTCGCTTCCTTGATTTCTCCATTTCTAAAGATAGGTAGTGACTGTATCCATGATGTCACCATGGTCAACTTGATATCAATGCCCCTCTCTAATTCCTGTAAAGATTTCTCCATTGCAAGTCCCAAGATTACCATCCAGCCACTTCTGCATTAAATAATACTTTTCTTTATCCCCGACAGAGATGACCCTTCCACAGTGGTTGACTGGGTTGTATCTATCCATTTCATAGAAACATAGAAATTAGGTGCAGGAGTAGGCCATTCGGCCCTTCGAGCCTGCACCACCATTCAATATGATCATGGCTGATCATCCAACTCAGTATCCCGTACCTGCCTTCTCTCCATACCCTCTGATCCCCTTAGCCACAAGGGTCACATCTAACTCCCTCTTAAATATAGCCAATGAACTGGCCTTGACTACCCTCTGTGGCAGAGAGTTCCAGAGATTCACCACTCTCTGTGTGAAAAAAGTTCTTCTCATCTCGGTTTTAAAGGATTTCCCCCTTATCCTTAAGTTGTGACCCCTTGTCCTGGACTTCCCCAACATCGGGAGCAATCTTCATGCATCTAGCCTGTCCAACCCCTTAAGAATTTTGTAAGTTTCTATAAGATCCCCTCTCAATCTCCTAAATTCTAGAGAGTATAAACCAAGTCTATCCAGTCTTTCTTTATAAGACAGTCCTGACATCCCAGGAATCAGTCTGGTGAACCTTCTCCGCACTCCCTCTATGGCAATAATGTCCTTCCTCAGATTTGGAGACCAAAACTGTACGCAGATCCAAGTCATAACCTTAAAGTATTTTGGGATATCCTGAAGTCATAGAATCATAAAGCATGGAAAACTCACGGAAAGTGCAATAAATGTATAATTCTTTGCATCCTTTCATAACATTTCTGACAATGGAGTGAATACAAATTAAATTAGGAGAAGGATGGATAGGGAACATATATGAAGGAAATCTCAGAGGGCCAAAATTTGGGTGTTAGTTATAAATTGCCGAGTGCCACTGCTAAAAATGCAGAAAGAAGTCACAGACATCCTGAGGTAACGTTAAATAAATGTTTCACCATCAATAAAGAGTGTTTTATTGTTACGTGTCCTAAAACAGAACAATGACATTTTTACTTGCAGCAGCACAACAGATATGTAAGCATAGTGGTCGGAAAAGCTTTTCCCACTGAGAGTAGGGAAGATTCAAACAAGGGGACATGACATGAGAATTAAGGGACTGACGTTTAGGGGTAACATGAGGGGGAACTTCTTTACTCAGAGAGTGGTAGCTGTGTGGAATGAGCTTCCAGTGAAGGTGGTGGAGGCAGGTTCGCTTTTATCATTTAAAAATAAATTGGATAGTTATATGGATGGAAAGGGAATGGAGGGTTATGGTCTAAGTGCAGGTATATGGGACTAGGGGAAACTAAGTGTTCGGCGCAGACTTGTAGGGCAGAGATTGCCTGTTTCCGTGCTTTATTTGTTATTTGGTTATATGGTTATATGGAATGCATAGGAAGGAACTGCAGATATTAGTTTACACCGAAGGTAGACACCAAAAGCTGGAGTAACTCAGCGGGACAGGCAGCAGCTCAGGCGATAAGGACTAGGTGAAGTTTCAGGACATAGTACCCTGTAAATCCCATCATAAATAAATAAAGTTCAGCGTATATATAGATAGATAGGCAAAACAAATAGACAAGTAAAAGAGGAAAAATTATTGTATCTGCTTCAAAAATTGCTTATCGCAGAGAACTATACATCTTGTTTCCTTGGTATAAAAGATGTTACTATCCAATCTTCCTGCCCATTCATTATTTCCGTGCCTTCATGTTAATGGCTTGCCAATCAAAGGAAACAATTTGCCCCCATTTATTGCCGAATAATCCATAATTATGAATAACTTTATTAGCATATTTAAATATCCACGACTCATTTTAATCTTCCATCAATTATTGATGCAATGTTCCAGAGAATACTGCCTTCTTTAATATTCTTTCATGAAAGCTTTGATTAAAATAGCATATTATATTCAGCAATGGTCTATATGTACAGGTGAAGGAATGATGGAAAATGTTGAAGCCAGATTGGGAGAAAGAAGATATGAAAATATAACAAACACAAACAGTGAATATAATACAGCAACACGCAGGCTGATGGATAAGTGTCCTATCCAAATGTAGACACAAAATGCTGGAGTAACTCAACGTGACAGGCAGCATCTCTGGATAGAAGGAATAGGCGACGTTGCGGGGTCGAGACCCTTCTTTAGACTGAGAGTCAGGGGAAAGAGAGACACAGAGATATGGAAGGGTAAAGTGTGAAAACGAGTGATCAAAGGGGACGATGCTCCAGGTGTTTTCACACCTTACCCTTCCATATCTCTGTGTCTCCCAATCACCTCAACTCTCAGTCTGAAGAAAGGTCTTGACCCGAAACGTCACCCATTCCTTCTATCCAGAGATGCTTCCTGTCCCGCTGAGTTACTCCAGCATTTTGCGTCTATCTTCGATGTAAACCGACATCTGCAGTTCCTTCCCACACAAGTGTCCTATCCAGTCCGAGACAGATTAGAAAGATAGAGTGAACTGTACAAAAAAACATTACAATGGTGAACAATAAGTGCTTCATTGTTTATTAAGTGTTTTGGGATATCCTGAGGTTATCTAAATGCAAATCTCAGTTTTGGTAACATTAGCAGCACTTCCGACACCTTGCTGCTTGATGTTAACAGCCTGCCTCTCATTTCATGGTCATTGGGTTGAAACCGTGTCCTGACAATTTACACTTCTCCTTCATCTACATCGGATAAACTCTCATTGATCTTAGCTCTTCAGTTTAACACAAAGTATTAAAGGGACAGACCATGTTAACTGCAGCTTCACCGCAGCAGCAGAGCAGTACATCGTGCATAAAGTTCCTTTTGTTATAAAACGGAATATCCTCTGACTTAACTGGGAAAGGCCACAGGAGATCCACTGGTATTTTACATCACTGAACACTTTCACTGCTGGATAAGGTTTACTTTGTCAGCTTCTGTCTGATGCATGAATCTTACTTATATCCCTGCTGCCCAGCTTAAATGCAACAATATTGCTATTCATGATTAAGTTTTGAATTTAATTTTTATTTTCCTGTGCATTCATAAAAGTTGAACATTAGAAATATATATTCCCATTTGTAACTCTTGACAGCTGCACGAACCTTCCTATGGGTTTATGATGACTAAATGGGCCAGTCTTAGTGTCATGAGCCCATTCTATGGGCTGGGAAGCAATTAAATGGGAGTGCAGGCCAGCGCGGAAACACAGCTCTATTACTGTGTACTTGGCGGCACTGTGGCGCAACGGTAGAGTTGCTGCCTTGCAGCGCTTGCAGTGCTGGAGACCCGGTTTCAATCCTGACTACAGGTGCTGTCTTTACGGAGTTTGCACGTTCTCCCCATGACTGCCTGGGTTTTCTCCGAGATCTTCGGTTTCCTCCCACACTCCATCGACGTACAGGTTTGTAGTTAATTGGCTTGGGTTTGTTTACTTGGTATAAGTGTCAATTGTCCCTAGTGTGTGTAGGCTTGTGTTAATGTGTGGGGATCGCTGGTCAGTACAGACTCGATGGGCTGAAGGGCCTGTTTCCGCGCAGTATCTCTAAACTAAAACTATAAAAGACACACGAGAATTGCACATGGAGTGTCACATCGAGTGTGCAACAGTCACACTCACTGCACACTACTATGCTACACTCTGGATTCCACCATGAACTCGTGACTGTTGCAGTTGCCACATCAGCTCAGTGATACTTTCCATGTTTGCTAAAATATCTCTGTTCTATTTTTATTCCATATGGTCCCAGAATTTTTTATTGGCATTTCCAGAGATTGTAATTCCTTTGCTTTCGATCATTTATATCGTAAATGTATCACCGTAATACCTCAATTTCCCGTGTGGTACAGATGTAACTTAAGGCTGAGATCGCTGATTGAGCTTTGAGCCTCCACTCGAATTTGCTGCTCTTGGGAGTCACTGCCAATCAGTGTGAGTCAAACCAGGATCCTTGACTATGAAAGACCAGTGTTCCAATGCATTATTTTGTTCAATTCAATCAATTATCCTGCATTTCATCATCACCAACTTATGAAGAATTACCACTTATGTGAAACCTGCCTCTCAAAATAGAAAGACACAAACCTTAGTGTTTCTTCAATTTCATTTCGAGGAAACTAGCTGCAAAGACTGAAAGGCACAAAGTGCTGGAGTAACTCAGCGGATCTGGCAGCACCTCTGGAGAACATGGATAGGTGACTTTTCGAGTCGAGACCCCACACTTTATGTCCTTCAGTGTATTAACCAACATTTGCAAATCTTTGTTTCGACTAGTTGCATTGATTTGTTAAATACATAAAGTGCTATTTTGATTACTTTCTATCCGAGGACAATATCACCTTTCTTACATTAACCTTTCATTTTGTCCACTGCGTCTTTCAATTTTTAGCAGTGAGGAGGAAAGACTGCAAGTTTCAGGGGACAGTTATTGTCCTATTGGAAGTGTCATTGGCTGGGTACATCGGAGTAATTCAAATTTCTGCTTAAAAAATGATAAGTTTTTTGCCAATGGACCATTAAAACAACAGGGGAGCAGTTGACCTGAACGTTGACCTGTCCACGTAAACTTCTCTCATTTTTTCCCCCCATTAATATGCTTACACCATATGTTAGATTATAACTCTTAGGGCTAACGGAATCAAGGGATATGGGGAGAAAGCAGGAATGGGGTACTGATTTTGGATGATCAGTTATGATCATATTGAATGGCGGTGCTGGCTCAAAGGGTCGAATGGCCTACTCCTGCACCTATTTTCTATGTTTCTATGTTTTCTATGCTTTCTATTTTCTATGTTTATGCGTGCTATTTTCATGATATTTATTTTAGTTGTTTATCTTTTAATATTTTATCTTGTATGTATCGTTAGCTTTTAGAAATGTTTGAATGGTGCACTGACTGGCTGACATTTTTTAATTTTGTTGTACATTGTTCATGTTACAATGACAATAAAGAAACTATTCTATTCTATTCTATTCTATTCTATCACTGTCACACCTTAATTCCTTAAAATGCCTTGCTAACGATCATTGCTACGATCTCCTTCTCCAAGTTGGCTTTAGTTGCCCTCTTGTTTAATATTTGTTTGTGTCTACCTTTCCCCAATTTGCCACCAACTCCATTCTTTCCCTTAACGAGGGATGTTGGTGAGATATCATTAGCAGAATGACCGTCCATAGAATCATAGACACATAGAAAATAGGTGCAGGAGGAGGCCATTCGGCCCTTCGAGCCAGCACCGCCATTCATTGTGATCATGGCTGATCGGCCCCTATCAATAACCCGTGCCTGCCTTCTCCCTATATGCCTTGACTCCACTAGCCCCTAGAACTCTATCTAACTCTCTCTTAAATCCATCCAGTGACTTGGCCTCCACTGCCCTCTGTGGCAGGGAATTCCATAAATTCACAACTCTCTGGGTGAAAAGGTTTTTTCTAACCTCAGTCTTAAATGACCTCCCCTTTATTCTAAGACTGTGGTCCCTGGTTCTGGACTCGCCCATCATTGGGAACATTTTTCCTGCATCTAGCTTGTCCAGTCCTTTTATAATTGTATATGTTTCTATAAGATTCCCCCTCATCCTTCTAAACTCCAGTGAATACAAGCCTAGTCTTTTCAATCTTTCCTCATACGCCAGTCCCGCCATCCCAGGGATCAATTTCGTAAACGTACGCTGCACTGCCTCAATCACAAGGATGTCCTTCCTCAAATTAGGAGACCAATTTCCGGAAGTGGCGGCGCAGTTCCAGAAGTGGCGGCGCTGTTAACAGCTGCGGCTCGCCTGCAGTCCGTCTGTCTTTACATTTTTCTGTTGTTTTTTTTGTCTTGTTTTGGTTAAGTTTTATTTTGTTGGGTTGTGTTAGAGGGGGTGAAACATGTTCTCTGTCTCTTCCTTCGGGGGAATGCGACTTTTTCGTGTCGTATCCCCCTTCTCTACCTCCGTCTGCGCTGAGGCCTAATGGCGGAGCTGGCAGCCTCCAGCCTGCGACTGACCCCGAGGCTCCGGAGGCAGAGCCAGCCAGGACTCACCAACGGGAGGCTGGCCGTCTTCGGGGCTAAGGTAGCAGTGGCCCGACTTGCTGGTGCGGCGTTCTGGCTTTCGGCGGCGGCCTGGAGCTGATGCAGCGGGGCTCGGAGCTGAGACTGCGGGACCCTGAGCTGGGGTAGCGGCCCGGAGATGGGGCAGTGGGCTGGAGCTGTGGCGGCGGCCCGGAGCGGAGACTGCGGGACCCGGAGCTGATGCTGTGGCCCGGAGCTGGGGCAGCGGCCCGGAGCTGGGGCGGCTGCCCGGAGCTGACACTGTGGCGGGCCGTCTCGGAGCGGAGACGGCATTCCGGCTTTCGGCGGCGGCGACATCACCACGGAGGTCTGCTGGACTGGAGGGCGGCATCTCTGGCCTGGATCGATCGCCTCAGCGCAGAGGGAGAACAAGGAGGGAAGAGACGGAGACTAAGACTTTGCCTCCATCACAGTGAGGATATGCTTGGTGAACTCACTGTGGTGGATGTTTAATTTGTGTTTATTGTATGTTTTGTTTTTATTGGTTCTGTGTATGACTGCAGGCAACATAATTTTGTTCAGACCGAAAGGTCTGAATGACAATAAAGGAATCTAATCTAATCTAATCTAATCAAAACTGTACACAATACTCTGGTCACCAGAGCCCTATACAACTGCAGAAGAAGTCCAAAAGAACACATTAGATGGGCCAATTCGTTTTTTACACCTCTAGGTTTGCTTGCATTCTTACACATTCTTGGATGTTAATTCTTTCAAACATTGTTGTAGGTCTGTGGCCAGGAGCACACAGTACGTGATTACTTACGTGAGAACATAATTGACGCTCACAATGCAGTGGGGTCTGGAGGAGCGGCTGTTGTGCACGATGGTGGCGTAGCTCTGAACCCACACCCAGCCTCCATGTTTGGACAACAGGCGGTAGTACTTTGTTGTCACTTGTCCTTTGACCAGCACTTACAGAATAAATCAAAAAGAAAATGTATTTATTTTTTAATCACAGGATTTATCACATCAGATGACGATTAAAACACATTGCAAACTTCAGTGAGAATTTCGTGCACTTTAAAAATGTAACTGGGGAAGATGATTTCGGACTATTTTGGTGACATAGCGTGGAAACAGTCCCTTTGGCCCGTTGAGTCCATGCTGACCATCAATCACCCGCACACTGGTTCTATGTTACCCACTTTCGCATCCTACACACTAGCGTCAATCTACCGAAGCAAATTAATCTACAAGTCTTCGTATCTTTGGAATGTGGGAGGAAACTGGAGCACCTGGAGAAATCCCACGTGGTCACAGGGAGAACATGCAAACACCGCACGAACAGCACCCACAGGCAGAATTGAACTTGGGTCTCTGGTGTTGTGAGGCAGCAGCTCTACCACTGTGCCACTGTGCCGCCATGGAAGGTGGGAGCTGCCTTTAGCAGTTTTGGAGATGTGATCATAGTGATCTCTCTCTATTTGGAGCCATTGGGACACACCGCGTGAAATGGACCTTTTGGCCCACCAAGTCCATGCACTAGATCCCAATCAACACCAGATCCAATTTCCAGCACTTGGCAAGGTGTTCACCCTTATAAAGGTGGTTGGCTGCACTGAACACTTGCATGAGTTTAGGCAGTTGGTTGCTCCTGACCCAGAATGATCACTTGAAAGTATTGACCTATATTGTCTTAAACTTAGAAATATGATGGGAAGCTTTGACTTTTATCACTATATAATAATTGATTTACGCAAATTGTTCTGGAATGAGTATTATTTCAAGAGTTAAGGGCCTGTCCCACTGTACGAGGTAATTCAAGAGTTCTCCCAAGTTTTTTCATCGCAAGTATTTTTTTACTCATGGACATTTTTCACAGTGTTGAAAAAACGTCACGAGTTTACCGGATTTCTCGAGTACCTACTCGTACGAGCCGCTACGGGGCATTCACGGACTCCTACGGACCCGCTACGGACATTCTCCGAGTTCTAATCAGGGGAAAACTCAGGAGAACTCTTGATTTACCTCGTACAGTCGGACAGGCCCTTGAGGCTTACTACTTACAGAGATGATGGGCGTATCTTAAATGGAAAACGTCACATCCATGCACGTGATGGTACAAAGTCTTCTCTATCAGGTCCTGGGGCTCGAATCCAGTTAATTCTGCAACTCTGTAATGTAAAAACAATATGATCATTTAAACAGCGCAAACGACAATGTAGTTCAGATAAAGCTATGGACATGTGACCCTGGCCTCATACATAGGAATGCACAGTAAAGGGAAGAAAGGTAATATTAGCAAAAGTATTGGTTTGCAGTAGCTAGAATATTGTATTCAGCTTCAGCTGTTCCGAATGTATAGAAAGGAACTGCAGATGCTGCTAGTCGTAGACAGGCACAAATAGCTGGAGTAGCTCAGCGGGTCAGGCGGCATCTGTGGAAAAAAGGAATAGTTGAATTTTCGGGTTGTGACCCGTCTTCAAACTGAGAGCAGGGGAAAAGGGATACGAGATAGAGAAGGTGCATAGGACAAATGAATGAAAGATATGAAAAAAGCAACAATGATCAAGGAATGGTGGAGCCCACAATGGTCCATTGTTGGCTGTAGGGTAAGTGATAACGAGTTATACAGACAATAAAACCTGACAGGGCTGACAGTGAAACTAGTATGATGACTGGGGTGGGGGAGGGACGGAGAAAGAGGGAATTCCCTTGGGTCTATCTTCCAGCTGTTCAGAAGGTGGTCTGAACCATGGAGAAGTTGTAAAAAGCATTGTCAAGACCAGTGGGGAAGAGTGGCTGAGATAATGGCGAGGGACTCCACAATAGCTTTGTTAGGTTGCATTGATCAGAGCAGATGGTCACAAGGTAAATAGTGACAAATTGTCTACATCGGTCAGTGGGTAACTGAAAGATTTAAATTTTAGATCATCATTAATAGAATGAAAGAGAAGTTAGGATGTATTTGCATAGAGGGTTGGTAGAACATATAGTAAGACAAATATTGATGCTATAATTTTGGGGAGGTGGATAAATAAACTGATTTATGGAAAAAAAACAGACACTGGACTGATGGCATTTCTAACAAATTGATGCAGACCTTCCTTTCAATGCTGCATTGGATGAGACATGCTCAAAATGCTGCAGGTACTGCTCTCTACCTAAAATCTGTAGCCTCCCTTTGATCTGGTATTTTGTTGGTTCACATGCTCGATCAATGGTGTTTTATCATTAATGTTTTATTATTATTAATGTTTAGTGTTTTCTGAGTCATTCGTAACTGTCACTGTATGTCATGTTGTTATTTGTGGGCGGAGCAACAAGGCAAATTCCTTGTATGTGAATGCTTGGCCAATAAACTTACTTACTTACTTACTTACTGTAACTGTCAGTAAACATAGTACGCTACTTGTGGGTATACAAACATTGCAATAAAGCCATTCTTATTAGCAGGAAAGGCCTCTTTTACTGGGATTAGTTAAAGCTGAGGTTTCAAGAGTCAAGAGTGTTTAGACAGGTACATTGATAGGACAGGTTTAGAGGGATATGGACAAAACGCAGGCAGGTGGGACTAGTGTAGATGGGACATGTTGGCCGGTGTGGGCAAGTTGGACCGAAGGGCCTGTTTCCACGCTGTAACACTCTATGACTCTATGTTTAATTGGCATATGTACCGGAAATGGAACAATGAAACTCTTACTTGCAGCAGCATAACAGATCTGTAAACACGGTACTCATAGACAACATAATGAACAAAGGATGTTCGATCAATTAAAAAAAAGCAATCTTAATACAAAAAAAGCTCAAAGTCCCTAATGCAACCAAAACAGTTGGCAGTTCATAGTTTAGCTGGTGTCGGTAGTGTAAATAATAATACTTGATTTTGCAGATCAGTGACATTGCCGCACATTTCACTGCAGTTATATATCGTGTGTTGCACTGCTGTTGATGCCACTGGGTGAGTTTAACTCCAGAAATATAGCCTTGGGTGAACAACACATCTGCAAAATAATGGGGAGATGAGTTTCTTAACAAGTGCTAAGTCACTCTGAAATGTGTGCACATTGGGTTTGGCCGTGGCAAACCACATGGTGCCATTTTGAGTATAGAAGTTGGGATGTAATGTTAAAATTGTACAAGGCATTGGTGAGGCCAATTCTGGAGTATGGTGTACAATTTTGGTCGCCTAATTATAGGAAGGATGTCAACAAAATAGACAGAGTACAGAGGAGATTTACTAGAATGTTGCCTGGGTTTCAGCAACTAAGTTAGAGAGAAAGGTTGAACAAGTTAGGGGCTTTATTCTTTGGAGCGCAGAAGGTTAAGGGGGGACTTGATAGAGGTTTTTAAAATGATGAGAGGGATAGACAGAGTTGACGTGGAAAAGCTTTTCCCACTGAGAGTAGGGAAGATTCAAACAAGGGGACATGACTTGAGAATTAAGGGACTGAAGTTTAGGGGTAACATGAGGGGGGCCTTCTTTACTCAGAGAGTGGTGGCTGTGTGTAATGAGCTTCCAGTGAAAATAAATTGGATAGTTATATGGATGGGAAGGGAATGGAGGGTTATGGTCTGAGCGCAGGTATATGGGACTAGGGGAGATTATGTGTTCGGCACGGACTAGAAGGGTCGAGATGGCCTGTTTCCATGCTGTAATTGTTATATGGTTATATGGTTATATGGTTATTTCTTCTGAACTATCTGAGTGAATTTCTCGCCCATCAGGTTCATCAAGTGAGAGTTTCATGTAAGTGCCAACTTTCCCTATGCTCTGAAGCTGGGTAAAAATATATCATTCAGTAAAAGAAGTGCTGGAGTAAGTCAGCGGGTCTGTCAGCATCCCTGGAGAACGTGGATGGGGAGGGGGTGATGTTTCGGGTCGAGACCCTTCTTCGGATTCAATAGTCCAACCAGAGTCTACCACACCTCAGGCTCCCAGCAACAAATGGGTTGATCAAGAAAATTACCTGGTTATGATGCTTGGAAGTGTTTTATAACCCTTCTATTCAACTTGGATAGCCCCTTATATTAAATCTTATATACTGAAGGTATAGGAATCTCCGGTAATTAGTAATCCATGAGTCAGACCTCAACAACTGCGTAAGCTGGTGATAACTGATCCTTGATATCGCCCCACAAAATGCATCCTTCTAAGTGAAAGGAATGAGATGGTGAAACAGTTAAGTGTGATTGGCATGCTAACATATCACCCTTAGAATATTAAACAATGAAGATTTGAAAAAATGTTTACCGCCCACTTGCCTTTATCAGTTTGAAACTCTTACCTTGAGTCTAGGAATATGAGTTTGAGATCCAGACTGGCTCTGAACATGAACATGTTGCTATGAAGTTTGATTTCAGTAATAGCGCTGGGTGGCAATGAGTGACCCACTGCCACCAGTCCCACAATCTGGTAACATCCATCATAGAGAGACACATCAAATACATACTGGCGGATTTTCAAATATCCACTGCAGTGGATGACCTACAGAGAAGGGGGATTTGATGTTGAACTATGCATGATGAGATTATCTATATTAATCTAATTTAAAAACGGATGCATTTCTTTTAAAAGTCTCAAATTGGGAACACTGTTAAATAGCTCTAAACAGTACACGTTTGTTAATATTGAAGAAAGAACTGCAGATGCTGGTAAATCGAAGGTAGGCACAAAATGCTGGAGTAATTCAGCGGATGAGGCAGCATCTATGGAGAGAATGAATTGGCGATGTTTCGGATCGAGATCGTTCTTCAGACTGATGTCAGAGGAAGGGGCGGGACAAGGAAAGAATGTACTAAGACTGATGTTCCAGGTGTCAATTTCTCTATATTGGCGAGACCAAGCGCAGGCTTGGCGATCGTTTCACTGAACACCTCCGCTCAGTCCGTCCTAACCAAGCTGATCTCCCAGTGGCCCAGCACTTCAACTCCCCCTCCCATTCCCAATCTGACCTTTCTGTCCTGGGCCTCCTCCATTATCAGAGTAAGGCCCAGCGCAAATTGGAGGAACAGCAGGTAATATTTCACTTGGGTACTTTGCACCCCAATAGGATGAACGTTGACTTCTCTAACTTCAGGTAGCCCTTGCTTTCTCTCTCCATCCCCTCCCTCTTCCCAGTTCTCCCACTAGTCTTACTGTCTCCGCCTACATTCTTTCCTTGTCCTGCCACCTCCCCTGACATCAGTCTAAAGAAGGGTCTCAACCCGAAACGTTGTCAATTTCTTCTCTCTGTAGATGCTGCCTCACCCGCTGAGTTACTCCAGCATTTTGTGTGTACCTTGCACTTTTGTTAATATTAGATTAGTTTAGTTTAGCAATACAGCAGGGAATCAGACCATTCGGCCCATCGAGTCCACGCCAACCAGCAATCCCCATACATTACACTATCCTACATAATAGGGACAATTTCCAATCTTTACTGAAGCCAATTAACCTGCAAACCTGTAACTCTTTGGAGTGTGGGAGGAAACCGGAGCACCCGGAAAAAATCCATACAATCACAGGGAGAATGTACAAGCTCCTTACAGACAGCACCCGTAATCAGGATTGGGGATCATGACAGAAGCCTCCTTGTGGCGATCCCCGGAAACAGTGACACGATGCACTCTGTGACGTGTCGGGCGACCAATTCTGTCAACATGTTGGACGAGGACAGAAGTCAATAGCGAGCTATACGTCGCCTGACACACGAGCAAACAAACAATCAAGATTGAACCCTGGTCTCTAGCGCTGTAAGGCAGTAACTCTACTGCTGCGACACCATGCCACCCTACATAATGCCCCACAAATATTTTAGTTGAATTCGACAAAGGAATGCAGGTCAGCTGGGGAAACCCATTCATATGACTCCGCAGTGCAAAATGGAAGAAAGACAATGTGGTGTGTCTGCTATTCATGTCCCACTGATCTATAATGGAGGTGGAAGACACCAAGAACACAAGTACCTCTGTATCGCAGTCTTTCTGCTGTTATTAGTGGAAGCACGTTGAGCCATGTCGCCCATAAAACATCAAACCATTCATATGGATCAGAATAAAAAGTAATGTAACATTGCTTGTAATAATGCATTTCGTTGTCTTTAATGCATTTCATTGTCTAATGCATTTCGTTGTCTCTGTACTGTACACTGACAATGACAATTAAAATTGAATCTGAATCTGAAAATTGAATCTGAACATTTTTAAAGGGCAAAAATGCATGTAAAAATAATTTAATACATTTTTGTTCTTTTTACTAACCAAGGTCAAGACATTGAATCATAGCTCGGGTATACCTATGAATTAGAATGTGGTTAAAGTCTGTTTGGATAACGGCAGGCAGATGATTGAAGGTTGATTGATGAATGCTGAGGTGCTGGCATTAGGGAAACATCAGTGCGAGGACAGGAGTCCATCAAAGATCAATAATGTAACAAGCGGGTGATACATAGACACTTTGGAACTTTCCCATGAGAACAGAACAAAATTCCAACATGTCATCTTGGAAGGTAGGATTGGTTCCATATTTATATAGCGTCTGGGGCCATCTCTCGAAAACCTCTCAAAGTGCATTTGACTTTGAAGTAATTACATGACATGGTTATTAATTGTTATTTGCATGGAACAGTTTCTAGAATCCTGGGAAGGAATGGATTCGCAAGCTGATTGGTTCCCATTCTGTTACTTCTTGTGTCATATTTCAGCTAAATGTGTTGCAATAATTTCAACCAAATATTTTACCAAGCGATCTTCGCAGAATATTCTGGCTTTGTGGACAGATGAAACCCTGCCACTGATTTGCCACTGTCCCTACTTCATGTAACCTAAGTCACCACTATCTCCTGTCTCACTCCCCCCCTACTTTCTCCTCACAGCTCTGGGACTATACTTCCACAAGAATGTTTCTCATTCATATTTATGTTCTTAAGCTATAGGAGCAGACATTGGCCCTTCCGCCCACCAAGTCTACTCCATCATTCAATCATGGCTGATCTATCTTTCTCTCTCAAATCCCATTCCCCTGCCTTCTCCCCATAACCTTTGATACCCGTACTAATCAAGAATCTATCAATCTCCACCTTGAAAATACCCAATGGCGGCCTCCACAGCTGTCTGTGGCAATGAATTCCACAGATTCACCACCCTCTGACTAAATAAACTCTCCCTTCTCCTTTATCTTCTTTGTGGTGCATTATTTTAGACCATTGAAAACTTGTTATCTCCCAGATTTCCCTTTTCTCTTTGGTCCGTGATGGTTCTGTGACCAGGCCTGCACTAGCTCCTGAATTGCATGCCCTGCAGAAAAATCTTGCTGACTGACTTCTTTTCCCAGATTCCAGTTTCCCGCTATGGTTGGAATGCAGACATTGACAAATTCAATTTCAGAAAAACCTGAAACAAAGCTGGTAAATGAGAATAATCGAAGAATACAAAAACCTCATTGTAATGGGATGTCTCGGCCTATAACACATCCTGCAATATGAAAGTAATTCGAGTTGACAGAGAGTCTCTATTTAGCCATCATTATCCAACTGTACATGTTTCAACTGCCACGTAATCTTACTTATAAGGGAGGCTTTCCAAGCTCCATGTTGATTAATGCACTTCCTCATTCAGAACTGAGTCATGGAGGTGGATAAAGGGAGCAGATGTCTGCTGAGTTAACTGACCTAAGATGTTATTAAGCCACAATTGATATCTGGAGTCCTTACCTAAAAATAATTGGCTGAGTAGGGAACAAACTAGCTAAGCTTTCAATTATAAGACCATAAGACATAGGGGCAGAATTAGGCCATTCGGCCCATCGAGCCTGCTCCACCATTCGATTATGGTTGATTTATTTTCTCCTCTCAACCCCATTATCCTGCCTTCTCCCCGTAACTTTAGATGCCCCTACTAATCAGGAATTATTGGATAGTATTGGGAGGCAATCCATCAGTGTTAATGTCATGATTCCAGTGAGTAGCTCGCTCCTCAGATTCAGGCAGGATCAGTATTTGGAAAGGATAGCACAAGGTCCAATGGGCATGCCACCAATAATCCAGCCAGCACACAGAATTCAACAAGGTCTTCAGTCACCTTATATTACACACATTAAACATATTTTGTAGTATTCACTGATGCATCTTAAAATATTCCTGTGTATGGTCATAAAGTTGTTGCACTTAGAGTTGTCGTTTCAGAATATTGGGAAACATACAAATCATGGCACCCCACAGTACAATTTGGTTCTGCATCTGTACTTTCAATACTACAGGTACTGAACTCTACCAGTGAAAGTTACATGCACAAGCCATTAGCATGGGAATCAGCAGCTGCAGATGAGCACGCCCCACCACCCAGATGATCACCTTCGTGAAGGCCGGAGTGCAGCTGCCAAGAACCACAGCAGTCAGGAATCCGTCAGGAATCCTTGTGACTGCGCAGGACTGGCAGCTTTCCGTAGACCTGGTGAAACAGCTGAAGTTCCCACACACTTCGTCACAACCACCCTGAGGCCAGACATCCTCCTGGTCTCAGAGGCGACCAAAAACATTGTCTTGTTGGAACTGACAGTGCCGTGGGAGGACCGTCTGGAGGAGGCCCACGAGAGGAAGATGGCCAAGTACGAAGAGCTGGTCATAGACTGCCGTAAGCAGGGCTGGAAGGCAAGGTGTACGCCCATCGAGGTTGGCTGCAGAGGTTTTGCAGGGCAATCACTCTCGAGATGGCTCTGGATCAGGAGAGGAGGTCCATGGGGAGGAGCGAATGCCACCTGAACACGTCGTGATCTGATCAACCACGGCTGGGTCGCCTGGATCAGGGTGTCTGATGTTGAAAGACCCAAAACACCCAATGACCCTAGGTTACATCACTGATGAGGTGTTCAGGAGCATCAAGAGATGTGTTTTATCAAATCAATATTCAAGACTACACGCTGTCTATTATGATTTCCACACTAGTGATAAACACAAGAGAGGTGATTATAATTTTTGGTATCAGGTCAAATGTTTGGTATCTCTCCAGTGCCCTCCACTGTTTTCCTCAACAATGAAATTCATGTCAAAGTGGGGAAAAAAATATATAAACTGCAAAAGTTAAACCCAAACAGGACACTCACGTAACTGATGATGGACAGTCTGTATTTCTGAACACTGCTATCTCATTTTTCTAGTGAAAGATAAATCAAAGCAGTGGCCATCAGGAGATGCCTCTGATTTAACCAGGTAATTTAATTATGTGATTATTACTACTGGCTGGCTCGAAACTACTGGCTCGAATTAATCGCTCATTCAGAAATGATAAAACCATGATTTATTGTTGATTTTAAGAAACGGAAAAATACTTTCCTGATGGTCACCTGTTTTACAGAAGAAGCATATTCTTGCTAGAAGCTGCCTCGCCAACAGTCTGTCTGTCCTTTCCTTCTTTGTGTTTAAATAGTGTGTGTTAAATGTATGTGTTTAGTGTTCTTTAGCTTCTTGGGGGCGGGGATGGGTGGTTGGGGGAAACTTTTTCTAATCTCTTACCTCGATGGAGATGCGATTTTTTTCCGAATCGTATCTCCATCCGCACTGCGGCCTAATATCGAGGAGTTGGTAGCCTTTGCTGGAGACCGACTTTTGAGAGCTCCACCGCGGGTGCCTACGGGACTTTAACATCGTGGAGCCCGCGATCCCTTTGCAAGGGATCGACCTTGGAGCTCCAACCATGGGTGCTTGTGGATATTAATATCATGGAGCCTGTGGTCTCTAGCCAGAGACCGACATCGGGAACTCCAAGCCACGGGAGTTTCGACTGCCTCGACGTGTGAGTTTCGATCGCCCCGATGCGGGAGCTTCGACTGTCCGCTGCAGGAGCTTTGATTGCCACGACGGATGCTTGACTGCCCCGACAACGGGAAAAATAAAGAGGAAGAAGAATGGCCTTTTTTGCCTTCCATCACAGTGAGGAATGTGGGGAATCCACTGTGGTGGAAGTTTATGTTAACGTTTATGTATTTTGCTTTTTTTTTTCATATGGCTGTATGGTATCCGCATATCACCGTACCTTATAGTTCATATGACAATAAAAGATCTTTGAAACCTTGGTTGGATATAGCCCATGAGCTACCATCAATCCTGCATCACTACTGTAGTTAGCAGCTTTTTGACAGCAGGGATTTCTCAGACAAGAACAGACTTGTCCACACACGTCTTTACTCTTGAGTAGGTTAGTAGCAAAGATTAGCTTAGATAATACCAAGATTCTCTGCTATCCTGAAGAACAAGATATCAAATCTGGGATAGACACAAAATGCTGGAGTAACTCAGCAGGGCAGGCAGCACCTCTGGAGAGAAGGAATGGGTGACGTTTCGGGTCTAGACACTTCTTCAGGTTCAAACCTGGGCGTTTCTGTTTTACATAACTCAGAACCACACCAAAAAATGGGGCGGCACAGTGGCGCAGCGGTAGAGTTACAGCGAAAATTACAGCGCCAGAGACCCGGGTTCGATCCTGACTACTGGTGCTGTCTGTGCGGAGTTTGTACGTTCTTCCTGTGACCAGGTGGGGATTTTTCTGGGTGCTCTAGTTTCCTCCCACATTGCAAAGATATGTTGGCTAATTGGCTTCTGTTAATTGCCTCTTCGATGCGAAGGATGCGAAACATAGAACTAGTGTATGGTCGATCATTGGTCAGTGTGGACTCAGTGGGCCGAAGGGCCTATTTCCACGCTGTATTTCTAAACTAAACTAAACAAAATGCATTTGAACACAGAGAAGAAAATGAGGATATTCATCAGGTTATGTTTCCAGTAATAAGATTTGAATAATAAATTAATTGCAATTAATATTGTTATTGATTTGTATTGGGTGACCAGGCATTTAAATGAACTAATTCCCTAGCTTACCAATTCTTCCCCAAACTCATAGTCATACACAAATTAAACAGGCCCTTCGGCCCAATGTCCATGCCAAACATGATACCCCATCTAAGATGGATCATTTGCCTGCGTTTGCCCATATTCCCCAAAACCATTCCTTGCCATGTACCTGTCCAAGTGTCTTTTAAATACTGTTATAGTTGCCATAGAGGGAGTACAGAGAAGGTTCACCAGACTGATTCCTGGGATGTCAGGACTTTCGTATGAAGAAAGACTGGATAGACTCGGTTTGTACTCGCTAGAATTTAGAAGATTGAGGGGGGATCTTATAGAAACTTACAAAATTCTTAAGGGGTTGGACAGGCTAGATGCAGGAAGATTGTTCCCGATGTTGGGGAAGTCCAGAACAAGGGGTCACAGTTTAAGGATAAGGGGGAAATCTTTTAGGACTGAGATGAGGAAAACATTTTTCACACAGAGAGTGGTGAATCTCTGGAATTCTCTGCCACAGAAGGTAGTTGAGGCCAGTTCATTGGCTTTATTTAAGAGGGAGTTAGATGTGGCCCTAGAGGCTAAAGGGATCAGAGGGTATGGAGAGAAGGCAGGTACAGGTACTGAGTTGGATGATCAGCCATGATCATATTGAATGGCGGTGCAGGCTCGAAGGCCGAATGGCCTACTCCTGCACCTATTTTCTATGTTTCTATGTTTCTACCTGCCTCAACTACCTACTCTGGCGACTGGTTCCATATACCCACCACCCTCTGAGTGAAAATGTTACCCCACAGGTTTGTATTAAATCTCCCTGTGCCTCTCTACTCTGCTAAGGCTTCCCTAAAATCCAGCCATGACCAAGAATAACTTAATATGTGACTCAATGTTAAACGGTCTCTGTCAATGAAGCACTCTGTGATATTTCATTAAATGAAAAGATTATAAATTACAAAGTCAACATATTTGTTGTAGCTTAAAAATATTACACGGGTAATGTGGAGTTAATAAAAAGAAAATATATAATTTCTTGTTTTCTTACTGGTGTCCTCGAATAAGAGAGCTATGTTGTTGTCTTAAGCAAGTAAGCAATGGGGGTATCTCCCAAAGGAAGAAGCAAATGATTATGGACTTGACCACAGTAATGTTATATATTACCCATGTGTACCCTTTTCAACTTAGTCTTTACATTTCCTTACCTTGTAACCACCACAAGTCAAACCTGCATTTCTTTTGGCCAGAACACATTTCATGCGCAGAAAGAAGGAACGATCGATTTCGTATTCTGGAAAGAAAGAGCAAACAATATTATCCAAGGAGTTTCTGAAGCTATTAAGTCAAAGCTAGTTATTGTACAAGGGCCACTGGGCTATTGCAACCATAAAGAGTCTATTGTGGTATTTATTATCATTCGTTCTCCAGATGTGGTTAGATTTATGGTGCAGGTTCCCCCAGATACTGCGGTGGACCACTTTATTCATTAAATATAAAAAATATAACTATTTTTCATGCACGATATGGAACTATATATGTCAAAGATTACACTTTAGTCTTTAATGCCCCTGTCCCACTTAGGAAACCTGAACGGAGACGTCTGGAGACTTTGCGCCCCACCCAAGGTTTCCGTGCGGTTCCCAGAGGTTGCAGGTGGTTGCCGGAGGTTGCAGGTAGTGGAAGCAGGTAGGGAGACCGACAAAAACCTCCGGGAACCGCACGGAAACCTTGGGTGGGGCCCAAAGTCTCCAGAGGTTTCCGTTCAGGTTTCCTAAGTGGGACATGGGCATATAAAATTCAAAGCAATCACGCTTGTACACATTTCTTGATCAGGAAAAGAGTCTTTTCGGGTTTCAGAGCGAGAACATGGAAACAGGCCTTTTGGCACACCGAGCCCATGCCGGCCATCGATCACCAATTCACACTAGTTCAAAATCATCCCATTTGCCCACTCACTCCCAACATATTGGGGGCACCTTTTTTTTCAGAGGTCATTTAACCTACAACCCGGCACGTCTTTGGGATACTGGAGGAAACCCACATGGTCATCAGGAAAACACGCAACCTCCTCACAGACAGCACCCGAGATAAGGATTGAACCCAGGTCTCAGGTATAGTGAGGTAGCAGCTCTACCAACTGTGCCACTGTGCTGTGCAGTATGAAAACAATAAATGATGTACTTATAATTATTTGTTATAATTGTTATTTTTTTAATTATATATTTTCTGTTTTTTAACTCCACATTAGCCACACATTTGGGAATCTAGTTGGCCTGGGTTTCCATTAATTCATGCATATTAAAAAAAATTAAAATATAATAACTTAATTGAATAGTATAGGATTGAGGATAGCACCAATCCTTGTGGGTGTTTAGAGTATAAGGGTGGTGAAGGGCAGGCGAAAGGTGCATGCTGAAGAATTGTATGGGAAGGAACTGAGGCAGAAGGGAATTCTTTACCTTTAGGCCATAATAGTAAACCACAAAAGGAGTTAACTAAGTTGGAAACCTCATACATTGATGACTAATGAGCTGCATCTGGAAGAAGAGGAGAAATCCTGAAGGGAAATTATAAAACTATTTTTGGGAATAGTTCAATTCTTTGAGATATTTGTAATGCATTAAATTTTATTTATTTGAATTTAGCAAACGGATGGATTAGACTAACATGACCATCAATATAACTTTTTAAAGAAATTTGTCTGTGACATGTTGAAAGGCAATGAAATAGTTATTTCATTATTTATATTCAAAACCGGAGTAGAGAATTCTAAAACTCGAGGACACAATTTTAAGGTGAGAAGGAAGAAATTTAAACGAGATCTGAGTGGCAATTTTATCACAGCAAGTGCGGTGGTTGTATAGAATGAGCTGCAGAAGGAGGTGACAGAGGAAGATATGATTACAATGTTTCAAAGGCATTTGGACATGGAGTTGGATAGCAATGGAGTAGAGGGATATGTGTCCAATGTGGGCAAATGGGATTACAATAATTAGGTCGGCATGGACGATTTGAGCGAAAGGGTCAAACTTTTATGCTGCACAACTCTTTGAGACTGAGTCTATTTAAACATTTTATCCCCCCAAAAAATGTTATATTCTCTTTCAAGAGTTCCAAGCTAATTGATTCCATTCCTCACATTTTTAAACCAATTACCAAATTAATCCTTTTCCAAACTAGAAATTGGTAAATTAGTTATTGACATCAGAGTCTTTGAATATCACCCCAAAAAAGACTATCCATTGAAAAATGTGTTACAATCTTTATGGTGCCTTTTATTCATTGGCGTTTGTATGTTGTCTGCATCCCACACAGTACCATTTAAGAAAGAACTGCAGGTGCTGGAAAAATCGTAGACTAAAATGCTGGAGAAACTCAGCGGGTGAGGCCGCATCTATGCAGCGAAGGAATAGGCGACGTTTTGGGTCGAGACCCTACTTCAGACTGTACTTCAGACTGTTTCTTCTGTAGTTGTATAGGGCTCTGGTGAGGCCACATCTGGCATATTGTGTACAGTTTTGGTCCTAATTTGTGGAAGAACATCCTTGTGATTGAGGCAGTGCCGCGTAGGTTCACGAGATTGATCCCTGGGACGGCGGGACTGTCATATGAGGAAAGATTGAAAAGACTAGGCTTGTATTCACTGGAGTTTAGAAGGATGAGGGGGGATCTTATAGAAACATATTAAATTATAAAAGGACTGGACAAGCTAGATGCAGGAAAAATGATCCCAATGTTGGGCGAGTCCAGAACCAGGGGCCACAGTCTTAGAATAAAAGGGAGGTCATTTAAGACTGAGATGAGAAAAAACTTTTTCACACAGAGAGTTGTGAATTTATGGAATTCCCTGCCACACAGGGCAGTGGAGGCCAAATCACTGGATGGATTTAAGAGAGAGTTAGATGGAGCTCTAGGGGCTAGTGGAGTCAAGGGATATGGGGAGAAAGCAGGCACAGGTTATTGATAGGGGACGATCAGCCATGATCACAATGAATGGTGGTGCTGGTTTGAAGTGCCGAATGGCCTCCTCCTGCACCTATATTCTATGTTTCTATGTTTCTATGTACTGTTGGGTTTTGGATGCATCAATCTTGTGGTGACTGGACTGTTAGCACAGATTATTTACATCAGCAAAAAATACTGTAAAAAAACCATAGTTCTAAAATGCCATCAGCTAAAATAAGCCCAATCTGTATTCCCTAGTTTGTTGTGTAGTTCACTGCATGCCTCAGTGATCATAGACCTGTATCCACCGACACCTACGTGTGCTCCTCACTCTGGCTTTCATTGCAATAACCAAGATCATTGTCTGGTAGCAACATTGATCCCAATGTTTCAGAAGGAAATGCATGCCAAACTGACATTAAACATGCATGTAATATGGATGTTCTGGATGAGTGTGGTTGATTGCAGGGAAGTCTTATTTTAAAAAATAGCCCAATATTCTCTTTCAAATAGACACAAAATGCTGAAGTAACTCAGCGAGTCAAGCAGCATTGCTGGAGGAAAGGAATAAGTGACACAATCTGTATATATGTATATATGTATGCAGCGCCGCAGAATTGTGCACCTATCCCCCCCCCCCTTTCTCCCTTCTGTTTTTGTTTTTCTGTTTCTTGTTTTTTGTGCTAAATTGTATGTATGCACTGAGTACGAGCAGCTTTCAGTTTCACTGTACATGTATAGTGACAATAAATGGCATATCAATATCAATATCAACAAGTTCACATTCAGCCCGTTGAGTCCACTCCGCCATTCGATCATGGCCAATCTCTGCCTCTTAATCCCATTTTCCTGCCTTCTCCTCATAACCCTTGACACTCATTCTAATCAAGAATTTGTCGATGTCTGCCTTAAAAATATCCACTTGGCCTCCACGGCCCTCTGTGGCAATGGGTTCCACAGATGAACTAACCTTTGACTAAAGAAGTTCTTCCTCACCTCCTTTCTAAAAGACTACCCTTTAATTCTGAAGCTATGACCTCTGGTCCTAGACTATCTCTAAACCAGTGGAAAAGTCCTTTCCACATCCACTCTATCTATGCCTTTCATTATTCTGTACGTTTCAGTGAGGTCCCCCCTCAACCTTCTAAACTCCAGCGAGTAGAGGCCCAGTGCTGTCAAATGCTCATCATGTGCTAACCCATTCATTCCTGGAATAATTCTTGCAAACCTCCTTGAGGCACTCTCCAGAGCCAGCACATCCTTCCTCAGATATGGGGCCAACATTTGCTCACAGTACTCCAAATACAGCCTGATCAGCGCCTTGCAGAGCCTCAGCATTACATCTCTTCCGACGTTTCAGGTGGGAACCCTTCCTGCAGCTCATTATATTTACTTCGCTGGAAACAGTTGGAGACATCCGTTTTTGTGGACAGTGCTTGTTGCTCTAAATATTTACTTGAGAATCACCAATTTTGAATGACGTGAGTTCGAACCTAACGTTGGACTGGTGACTTGCACAGTGGACTTGATCTTTACTTTAATAAAATTCCAATCTACCACTGGTTAAAGGCAACACAGGTTGTTCCTTAGTCCAACATGTCCACAAATTGTTTTGAGGTTTCATTAAAACATGGTATGCGTAAGATTTGGTTTTATGGCAAGCAGTTGTTAGACACTAATATTCACTGCTGTTTGATTTTGGAATTGCAGTGGCCTTTGGTGAGTGATGCATGACCATAGCAAAAGCTTTAAATTAGGTGTGCAATGCCACATTAAAGCACCATTTTTATTGCTATGAAATGGAACAGGTGTCACTGATTGTGCCAGTTTTAAAGGAGGACACGTTGTTAATTTGATTGTTGATTGATTCTAATTGGCACGGAGAAACAGAGAAGAAACAGGTGCTGATGATGGCAGTACTCTGCAGTCGTACTTGTTAACTGTTTCCTGGCATCTCTCTGTTTGGACTCCAGACCCTAGACCCTAGACTCCCCTCCTACCATCCGGGAGGGGCTACAGGTCTCTCCGTTGCCGGACCAGCAGGTCCAGGAACAGCTTCTTCCCTGCGGCTGTTACATTACTCAACACTGTACCTCGGTGATTGCCAATCACCCCCCACCCCCCCCGGACACTCCTTCCACCAGGGAAAAAAATAATTGCACTACTATGACTGTATGCACGTAAATATATTTATTTATTGCTCATATTCTATGTCGCTCTTCTAGGGAGATGCTAACTGCATTTCGTTGTCTCTGTACTGTACACTGAACAATGGCAATAAAATTTGAATCTGAATCTGAATCTGAGATGGAGCCTCGCTATTCACGTTCAACATGACCCAACTCTCCTCTCACATCCCGTCCACAACACAACATCCAACTTCACTGTCCCCGCACACACAAATGCGCAGACACACACATGCACGCACGAGCACACACACACACAGAACAAATATAGACCAATACAGCGCTTTAACGGGCCCTTCAGCACACAATGTTTGTGACGGACATGATGGGTGCCAAGCCAAACTCTTACCTGCCTGCAGTCATTGGTCTAGTCATTAGTTTATTGTTGTGTATCGAGGTACAGTGAAAAGGTTTGGTTGCTTGCTAACCAGTCAGTGGAATGACAATACACAATTACAATCGCGCTCTCCACAGTGCACAAAATACATGATGAGAGGAATAATCCATATCCCTCCATTCCCTGCACATCCAAAAGCCTCTTAAATGCCACCATCATATCTGCCTCAACCACCACAAAAAAATTAGCCCTGCACATCACCTTTAAGCATTGCCCCTCCCACCTTAAGTCTGCCTTCTAGTCTTTGTTATTTCCACTATGGGAGAAAAGGTTCTGAATATCTACCCTATCTATGCCTCCCATAACTTGATATACTTCAGTCAGGTCTCCCCTTGGCATCCAGTGTTCCAGAGCAAACAAAGCAAGTCTGTCCAATCTCTCCATGTAGTTATTACCTACGAATTCACGCACACTTTTAGTCTGAAGAAATTACATGAAAAAGGAAAAACAAGTTTTGGTGATAAACATCCTAAGCCACAAGGCCTGAAGAGGTGTAGAGTAACTGAGTTCATGGAGCATCACGCCTTCAAGTGTAATGTCTGAAAGTAACTTCAGGTTGAACTGCTGCAGCCCAGAGGACTAATACCGGAGTTTTCTTTAAATGCAATGATCTTACATTCTTTTGTGATCGGGTCATTTTGCATGAATGCACATCAGGTGTGTCCTCTGTGCTGTGAACATACAGTCCTGTTTTCACAGAGCCAACAATGTCTCCACTATGTCTCCCTCTGCTCCCTAATTCTCCCTGTTACTGCCGTGCCCTGCACTTCACCAAATGTCATGTTCCTCTTCTTTTCGTGTCCAACTTGTTACAAATGGTGACTTTGCTGTCATTTTGTTGATGCGTGTCCAAACCCTCAACAATCTTATATGTTTCAATGAGATCTCCTCTCATCCTTCTAAACACCAGAGTGTACAAGCCCAGCTGCTCCATTCTCTCGGCATATGACAGTCCCGCCATCCCGGAAATTAACCTTGTAAACCTACGCTGCACTCCCTCAATAGCAAGAATGTCCTTCCTCAAATTAGGGGACCAAAACTGCACACAATACTCCAGGTGTGGTCTCACTAGGGCTCTGTACAATTGCAGAATGACCTCTTTGCTCCTATATTCGATTCCTCTTGTTATAAAGGCCAACATGCCATTCGCTTTCTTCACTGCCTGCTGTAAAGATGCTAATGGAAAAGAACTTGAATGAAGCATCTGTCCCATGAGCTGACACTTTACATTTTAGATATTTGTTTAAACTGTGACTGCTGATGACAATGTGACAACTGGGGGACATGAAGATCTGGAGTAAACTCCGCGGGTCTGGCGGCGTCTCTGGAGAACATGGACAGATGACGTTTCGGGTCCGGACCCTTCTTCAGACTTTGTGTCCTTTTATTGTAAAGCAACACCTGCAGTTCCTTGTTTCTGCAATGTTACAGCCGGCAGCTTTTACGGCTTTTATTTGAACCGCATTAACAGCCGCTCACTTTTAAGGAGTCGTGTAATTCCCGGCAACTGAGGGACGATAAGGTCAATAAGAGACTGCCAACTTCTAAACTGTTTCAA
Source organism: Leucoraja erinaceus (assembly GCF_028641065.1). Lineage (NCBI taxonomy): Eukaryota > Metazoa > Chordata > Chondrichthyes > Rajiformes > Rajidae > Leucoraja > Leucoraja erinaceus. The sequence continues at coordinate 48,408,769 of NC_073389.1, forward strand.
ATCCAGGCAAACACAGGTCAAAATCTGGTGCCTGAAGAAGGGTCTCGACCCGAAATGTCATCCATTCCTTCTCTCCAGAGATGCTGCCTGTCCCTCTGAGTTACTCCAGCTTTTTGTGTCTATCTTCGATTGCAATACATGTTCCATCCTTCTGGTTATGACTTTAAACAAACGGGACAATTTTCACATCTGCTTTATTTTAAATGTGCTTCTTCCACTTTGCACGTCTTAAGATCGCTTGGTTCCATTATTTAAAGGGCATTGGCTTTCTCGCTCCTTAACCACACTTCACGTCAGTAATTCCACGCCTTGGCGGACAAAGAAAAGGTCAGTCCATCCCATTCTCAGCAGCGATATTCATCCAACTATCTACCACAGCAAAGATAGACACACAATGCTGAAGTAACTCAGCGGGACAGGCAGCTTCTCTGGAGAGAAAGGAATGGGTGGCATTTCGGGTCGAGGCCCTTCTTCAGACTTCATTTTGGGGAAGAAAATATTGCGAGTTTTCTATTGGTCTTTGTGCAAAAATAAGGTCATTTTTTTCCCCTCTCAGACGACCTCGCTCCACGTCAGCGAGGAACAAGATAAGTGCCCGTGTAAAACGGTTTCCATCTCTAGATTCACTGCCAGGATCAAGCTTCAAGTCAACTACAGAAGGTTACCCTGCATCACATCTCCATCAATGTCTCGCTTTCTCCTACACCCCATCTCTAGTTAATGAGCCCACACAAACCAACCATTGAGTTGACTTGATGTGACTTGACTGAACTTGACTTCCATTGTCTCCATCCACACTTCACGGCCACCAGCATAATCAAATACAAGCCTCACCCCAGTCACTCCCTCTTCTCTCTCCCATCAGGCAAGAGGTACAGAAGTGTGAAAACACACACCTCCAGATTCAGGAACAATTTCTTCCCCGCCGTCATCATGCAATTGAACCATCCAGCAACAACTAGAGACCGGTCCTGAGCTACTATCTGCATCAATGAAAACCCTTGGACTATCTTTGATCAGACTTTACTGGACTTTATGTTGCACTTAATGTTAGCTAGAATTACTCGCTAGAATTTAGAAGATTGAGGGGGGATCTTATAGAAATTTACAAAATTCTTAAGGGGTTGGACAGGCTAGATACAGGAAGATTGTTCCCGATGTTGGGGAAGTCCAGAACAAGGGGTCACAGTTTAAGGATAAGGGGGAAATATTTTAGGACCGAGATGAGAAAAACATTTTTCACACAGAGAGTAGCGAATCTCTGGAATTCTCTGCCACAGAAGGTAGTCGAGGCCAGTCCATTGGCTATATTTAAGAGGGAGTTAGATGTGGCCCTTGTGGCTAAAGGGATCAGAGGATATGGAGAGGCAGGTACAGGATACTGAGTTGGATGATCAGCCATGATCATATTGAATGGCGGTGCAGGCTCGAAGGGCCGAATGGCCTACTCCTGCACCTATTTTCTATGTTTCTATGTTATTCCCTCTATCCGGTATCTGCACACTGTGGATGGCTGAATTGTAATCATGTGTGGTCTTTCCGCTGACCAGCAACAAACTAGCTGTTTACTGTATCTTGGTGCACGTGACAATAAACCGAACTAAACAAGAATTGGATAAAAAGCAACAATATAGTTGAGGCAGGCAGTGGTGGAGATTTGCGGAATGTGACGTGCAGCTTTCAGAACACAGTGAAGTTTGGAGTCAATTAGTCAACTTACCCACAAAATGTGGATCGGACACTCATGTTTCATAAAACATTATTGAACACCATTCCAGCTCACCACTACTTTAAGTAAGAGAAGACCGTGTTCCCTTAGCCTGGATAGAAATTGAACCAGCACCCAAGAACTCAAAGAATGCCCCTCTAAGCTAAAAAGCACGATATGGATATACCAGATAGATTCTGCCACGCCTTGTGCTGAATTTTGTAACCATGCAGCTCTTATTTTAAATAACGTATCCTATTTCTCAGTTTGGTCAATGTAGCACAACTGCGAAAGAAAAGATTTGCAATAACGACCCTATTTTGAACAGTAGCCTAGTAACTGAACTAGTAATCTGGGGACTTTGGATGTAAATGTGGAGATATATCTGAATCTTAATGCAACATCTGGTAAATATGAATTCAGTTAATTAAATAATCCTAAACTGAAAAAAAAATACCAGTCATGCACTGGTGGTTTGTTGTAAAGCCCATCTGGTTCATTAATGTCTTGAGAGAAGGAACTCTTCTATCATAGAACATAGAACAGTACAGTAGAAACAAGGAACTGCAGATGCTGCTTTACAAACAAAAATACACAGTAAGCAATAAACCAGTCTGAGAAATTCGAAATGTCACCTACCCACTGCACCTGCCGAGTTATGCACTGGTTTACAAACATGAAAATCGACCACAATGTCTGTGAACAAAACATCTCATTGTGAGTATGTGACTCTCAGATTTGTAGTCGAGATGCACTATGGGAGGTTCTAGGACCAGGCCATAGGGTCAGAATAAAAGGATGTACCTTTAGAAAGGAGATGAGGAGGAATTTTTAGTCAGAGGGCAGCGAATCTGTGGAATTCCTTGCCACAGAAGGCTGTGTAGGGCAATTGAATGGATATTTTTAAGGCAGGGATTGACACATTCTTAATTAGTATAGGTGTCAGGGGTTATGGGGAGAAGGCAGGAGAATGGTTGAAATCCGGAGTAGACTTGATGGGCCAAATGGCCTCATTCTGTTCGATAACCTATGAATATATGACATAGAAGTTATTTTGTGTGTTGCTCAACACGATTTTCCTCAGATTAATCATCGATGGACATTAAAATAGGTTGATCCAATGAGGGAATAAGTGAATTATGGGTTTCAGGATCTTTCCGACAGGTGCACCACCCAAAAAAATTGAGGTTATTTTTTCTTCAAAAAATTGATGTTTGCTGATCCAACGGACAAAAGTGATGTCCAGAGATCTTTGAGGTTACTGGAAAACTGCATGCATTTTGTATCTATCTTCGGCAAATACAGCAAACAGCATCTGCAGTTTTTCGACCCGAAGCACCACCCATTCTTTTTCTTCAAAAGATGCTGCTGACCCGTTGAGTTACTCCAGCATTTTGTATCTATCTTCGGCGTACAACAGCATCTGCAGTTTGCAGCGTCTGAAGAATGGTCTTGACCCATTCCTTCTCTCCACAGATGCTGCCTGTCCTGCTGAGTTACTCTAGCTTTTTGTGTCTATCTGCAGTTCCTTCCTACACAAGGTAGATGTCTTTGTGAATTGCATTGGATGTCTGCCTCCATCACTCAAATCCCGAGAGGGATTTTAAGTCACAACTTTCCGACTCACAGTCAAGAATTCTACTGATTGAGCCAAGTTGATTAATGTTAACATGTAAGACATCTGGAAGGAAATAATTAATCTTTTTAAACATTCATTAACGTTTCTCACCCGCACACACAGAGTGGTGAGTGCCTGGAACATGCTGGCTGGGATGATGGTGGAGGCAGATATGATTGTGGCATTTAAGAGACTTTTGGATATACAACGAATGGAGGGATATGGATCATGTGCAGGCAAAGAAGATGAAAGAAGATTGGCATAATGTTCGGAGCAGAAATTGTGAGCCGCAGGGCCTGTTTCTGTACTGCATTGTTCTATGTTTAAGAAGGAACTACAGATGCTGGAAAATCTAAGGTAGACAAAAATGCTGGAGAAACTCAGCGGGTCCAGCAGCATCTATGGAGCGAAGGAAATAGGCAACGTTTCGGGCCGAAACGTTGCCTATTTCCTTCGCTCCATAGATGCTGCTGCACCCGCTGAGTTTCTCCAGCATTTTTGTGTACCTGCACTGTTCTATGTTCTATGCTGTGAAAGGAAGCTGACAGAGTTTCAAGATAATGGTTGATGTTCAATAAGTGCGAGTTCTGGAAAGTTTAAATGAAATGATAACACGGAAACGCAGAGCGTTAATTTCTGGCAGTAACTTTGGTAACAGTTTATTTGATTTCTCCTTTATGGCATTTAAAAAATAATATGGATAATTGACGAGTTATGTTAGTGACTAAGATCTATACCTTACACCCTAAGGGTTGAACCCTACCCTGTATGGGCCATTAGTTTTCATAAGATGTTGTTTGCGGAGAAATAGTACCTTGCAGTAGGTGAGGATGGAGAGGTTGGTGAGCTGTGAGGACTGCAGTCATCTCATCGTGATCGGAGGGATGAATATACTCATAAATACTGTTCCCAGTTAGTTCCACCTGGTAAAGTAAAACACATTCAGAGCATTGTGAAATATACAAACATATCATTTCAGTTTTAAAGATATAGCATGGAAACAGGCCCTTCCTCCCTCCAAGTACATGCCAACAATTAATTACCTGTACACTAGTTCTATGTTCTCCTAATTTTGTATCAAATACACTAGGTACAATTTAGATACGACTAGAAGCCAATTAACTCATAAATCATAGGTACACAAAAATGCTGGAGAAACTCAGCGGGTGCAGCAGCATCTATGGAGCGAAGGAAATAGGCAACGTTTCGGGCCGAAACCCTTCTTCAGACTGATGGGGGCTGGCGGGGAGAAGAAAGGAAAAAGGAGGAGGAGGAATCCGAGGGCTGAGGGATGGGAGGAGACAGCCCGAGGGCTGAGGAAGGGGAGGAGACAGCAAGGGCTAACAAAATTGGGAGAATTCAATGTTCATGCCCGCAGGATGCAGACTCCCCAAGCGGAATATGAGGTGCTGTTCCTCCAATTTCCAGTGTTGCTCGCTCTGGCCATGGAGGAGACCCAGGACAGAGAGGTTGGATGGGGAATGGGAGGGGGAGTTGAAGTGCTGAGCCACCGGGAGGTCAGGTTGGTTATTGCGGACCAAGTGGAGGAGTTCGGCGAAGCGATCGCCCAACCTGCGCTTGGTCTCACCGATGTAAATCATGCCTTTGGGATGTGGGAAGAGACCGGAGCACCCAGAGAAAACCCACGTGATCATAGAGAGAATGTGCAAACTCCACACAGACAATGTCCGTAGTCAGGATCGAACCTTGGTCTCTTCTCGTGTGAGGCAGTGACTGTTCTAAATGTGCTACCGCAGCATCTGATGGTTGGTTGGAAGTTGAAAACATTGTGTAACTACAATGTGGATGTTCCTTCACAGTTGTGGTTGAGGCAGATCGTAATATATAGGGAATTGAACATTTCCCTGCCAAATCTTGGTGAACACCTTGATGGGCAAGATACATTTAGGTCATCCTAAGGCCAGGTAACATGGCCAAATTTAACCACTCCATCTCCAGCCTTTTAATTTATAAATGATGACTGTGGCAAGAATCACAGATGATATGATGGGTGGCACATTGGCACAGTTTCTTGTGGATCAAGTGTCAAATAGGTCTCCATTGGAGATAAAAATCACAGATACAATTTCAAAGAAATTGCCATAGAGGGAGTACAGAGAAGGTTCACCAGACTGAATCCTGGGATGTCAGGATTTTCATATGAAAAAAGACTGGATAGATTCGGCTTGTACTCGCTAGAATTTAGAAGATTGAGGGGGGATCTTATAGAAGCATACAAAATTCTTAAGGGGTTGGACAGGCTAGATACAGGAAGATTGTTCCCGATGTTGGGGAAGTCCAGAACAAGGGGTCACAGTTTAAGGATAAGGAGGAAATCTTTTAGGACCCCAGATGAGAAAAGCATTTTTCACACAGAGAGTGGTGAATCTCTGGAATTCTCTATCACAGAAGGTAGTTGAGGCCAGTTCATTGGCTATATTTAAGAGGGAGTTAGATGTGGCATGTGGCCCTTGTGGCTAAAGGTATCAGGGGGTATGGAGAGAAGGAAGGTACAGGATACTGAGTTGGATGATCAGCCATGATCATATTGAATGGCGGTGCAGGCTCGAAGGGCCGAATGGCCTCCTCCTGCACCTATTTTCTATGTTTCTAAGAAACAATGAGTTATCTCCAGTTGTGGTTAATATTTAGCCGTCAGTCAACATTTCTAACATGGGTTATTGGGTTATCACCCAGTTGCTTTTTTTGTGAGAACTGGTTTTGCACAAATAGGCTCCCATCATTCCTATATTACAACAGTGAATGCATTTGAGAGAAGCATTTTCCTAGCTGTAGGGTCGTTCTTCTGAAAGTGTTATTAAAAGTACTATAAAAAGCACTTATGTATTTTCGCCCTTTGTTTTTTGAATGGAGAAACAAGTCTAGTTCGCAAATCCTTAAAGAACACTAACTATTCTCTGCCAGTCAAAAGCTAAAATTTTCTTTCAAGTAGAAATGCATTACCATGTTTGACATTATACTAAGTTCAACAGGTGGCCGAGAACCAACTTGGCACGATACAACAAATTACTTGCAGCAGAAAGGTGCACCCTTGGGTATAGATTCTCAACTTTGCTTTAAAATTTTGCATTTAGGCTCTTTCCTCAAGTTTGATCAGCCATTTCAATTTAAAACATATGATTCAATCTGGGTTGTGGATATCATGAGCAACTTTGCAAGTTAAATTTATTTTTGGAACATAACTCGTATCTTAAATTCCACTTCCAGTTGAGTTAAATGTTTAAAGCATAATGTATACAGAAATGGCAGCAAATTTCCAATCTTGATTTCACATGAAACTCGCATTTATAGTTTATTGTGCATTTATATAGTTTAAAGTTGAATTTAAAGCTGCACCCTAGTGTAGAAACTTAAGTTTATCATTACAGGAGGTTATTTTGCAGATAACATTATTTGTGCAGTAAAACGCACTATGTCTCTTTTCAAATTCATTCACATAAATTTCCTTCATTGACTGAGTAAAAAGTCTTTACCCGAGGCCTGGAGTCTTTTCCCCCTGAACAGTAGGATGCAGTTTAGTTTTAGGTTTACTTTAGAGACATGGCAAGTAAACAGGCCCTTCAGCCCAACAAGTCCATGCGGACCATCGATCCCACATTCACACTAGTTCCATGTTATCCCACTTTCTCATCCATTCACAACAATTTGGGGGCAATTTACAGAGGCCAATGAATGGACAAGTCTGCTTGTCTTTGGGATGTGGGGGGAAACCAGAGCACCTGGAGAAAACCCATGTGGTCATTGGGGAAATGTGCAAATTCTGCATGGAGAGCACCCAAGCTCAGGACTGAACTGGGTCTCTGGTGCTGTGAGGCAGCAGTTCTACCTGCTGTATCACTGTTTCGAATGTAGTTTCGAGACACAGCATGGAAACAGACTCTTTGACCCATCAGATCCATGTTTCCATCATTCATTTACACTAGTTCTATGTTGTTCCACTTTCTCACTCATCACACTAGAGAGGCAGTTGTAGGCATGGCTTTCTGCTACTTATGCAGTGAATAACTTGTATCCTAGCATCCATTTATCTGCCTTTCCTTCACTGTTCCTTGACACTTTTATCTAAATATCAACATTTTGAAAGCCCACAGCTGTTTTAGTAAATTTGGAAAGAGCACCAGTTGTCGGCTATTGTTGCTGTAAATAATGCTTTACATGCTGCTTTACCATTTTTGCAGCACTCTAAATGGGTGCTAACCAAGACCCCATGAAACTGTGAAAAGAATGAAAATGTTGGAAATACTCCACAGTTGTTGACCTATCATCAGCAACCCAAAGAATCTTCATCAACGTGTTCCATTTATATTTCAGATAAAATAATGTATTTCAGATAAAATGGCACAGAATTGTTTTGCCCCGAGTAGGGGAATGGTTGAGCAGGCTAGGACTCTATTCAGTGGAACGCAGGATGATGAGGAGGTGATCTTATAGTGGTCAACACAATCGTGAGGGGAATGGATCGGGTAAACACAATCTTCTGCCCGGAGTTGCTGAATGAACAGCAAGAGGGACATAAGCTTAAGCAGAAGGGGGGAAAGATTTAATAGAAACCTGAGGGGTAACTTTTTGTCACAAAGGGTGGTGGGTGTATGGAATGAGCTGCCAGAGGAGGTCATTGAGGCAGGCTCACAATGATTGAAAAGCATTTTGACAGATACATGGATAGAATAAGATAGGTCTAGACGGTTAGGAATCAAGCAAGGGACTAGTGTAGATGGGCCAGGTTGGCCGGTGTGGGCTAGTTAGGCTGAAGGGCCTGTTTCCATGCTGTATGTCTGTCTCTATTTACTGTATCTACAGTTTTTGTCTTTTCTATGAAATTCCTGTTGCATTCTGAAGAAAGGTCGTTGGCCTGAAATATGGACGGCCTTTCTCCTTTCACAGTTGCCGGCTGATCTGCTGTGTGACCACCAATCTGTGTGTGTGTGTGTGTGTGTGTGTTTTCCCTCCAAGTTTCAGAATTCCTGCATCTGCCGTCGCTTGCTTTTCTGAAGTATAGTTGGGGAGTTTGTTGATAGTTCATGGGATCATGGAGCTGAAAACATTGCCATTATTACCCCCCCCCCCCCCCCCCCCCCCTTCCCCGCCCGCAGATGCTGGCTAGTCATACGGCCAAAACAGCATGGAAACACATTCTGGTGAATATTTCCAGCATTTTCCGCATTTTTCTCTAAAAAATGCCCGCCACTGGTGACGAGATACACAAAAATGCTGGAGAAACCGTGTTCGGGCAACGTTTCGGGCCGAAACGTTGCCTATTTCCTTCGCTCCATAGATGCTGCTGCACCCGCTGAGTTTCTCCAGCATTTTTGTGTACCTTCGATTTTCCATCTGCAGTTCCTTCTTAAACACTGGTGACGAGATAGTCAGTTTAGTTTATTGCCACGTGTAGCAAGGTACAGTGAAAAGCTTTTGTTGCGTGCTACCCAGTCAGCAGAAAGGCAACACAAGATTACAATCGAGCCATTTACAGTGTATAGATTCATGATAAGGGAATAACGTTTAGTGCAAGGTAAAGCCAGCAAAGTCCGATCAAGGATAGTCCGAGCAAGGGTCACCCAAGAGGTAGATATTAGTTCAGCACCGCTCTCTGGTTGTGGTGGGTGATTCATCTGCCCGATAAGATTCAGATTCAGATTCAGATTCAATTTTAATTGTCATTATCAGTGTACAGTGTACAGTGTACAGTATAGAGACAACAGATAACAGCTATGAAGAAAGTGCCCCAGGATCTGGTAGTTAATAGTAATGAACTAGTTGGTGTAAAATAAGGTTGTTGGAAATCATATCTTTTGTTTTAAACCGTGAAACCTAGCAACTAGATGGAAGCAATGTTTAGAATAAAAGAACATTGCATTCCACCAGAAGGGATTGATACTCGAGTGGAAATGTTGCATGTGTAACCATCTGGCTTGAGATGGTGAGATTTCTTCCAGACACAGAGGCTGAGAAAGGGTTCGGTTTGGAACTAACCCGCAGATCACATTAGCATGTGAAAAGTAAAAAGGCACTTTGATCCTTCATTTCAAAATCTGAGGGTCAAAATAAAGATTGGACAGGTCGCGGCTTAACACCTAGTGTACAAATTATTTTGTTCAATGGGTCAACCGATCAGATTAGGAATCTCTTTTAAAAAAAAACATTAAAATAAAATGAAGCGATGAAAACTGAAGTAAAAATACATGGAAATAAGATGCAGCGTGCAATCGTGGGATTCGAGTAATCTCTCGACTTGCCATGTCTGTAAAATATCGGGCGAGTTTGGGAATATAAACGGCAGCAGAAACGAGTGCCAAGGGAAACGTACATCTGGTGAAAAGCTGCGCATTCTTGAGCGAATTCTCCATCAATGCACCATCAATGTCGGACAAAGTTGGGAGACTGGGGGTCACATTTCGTTCTATTAAATTAAAAAAAAAAATAGGACTTGCGTATTTGTATCAGTGTTATAATTTACAACGGGCAAGTAATTTCGTCCGTCTATATCCTCCTGCAGCCCAAGCACCAGCGGTTCAATTAATTAATAATGTCCACACAAAAGTAAAATAACTAATTTGTTCGGCCCTGTGTTCATTTAATTTTGTCAAAAAATATAGAGGAATTAAAATGCCAGAAAATGTGGAGTTACCACTTGAAAGAGGGACTGAAGATTGAGAGGGAACATTCTTCAAACAGAAAGCTTTTCCAAATATTAGCTCCCCCATTCTTACAATGGATCATCTCCACAATCGGTTATCTGTATTTATTTACATAGAAACATAGAAAGTAGGTGCAGGAGTAGGCCATTCGGCCCCGAGCCTGCACCGCCATTCAATATGATCATGGCTGATCATCCAACTCAGTATCCTGTACCTGCCTTCTCTCCATACCCCCTGATCCCTTTAGCCACAAGGGCCATATCTAACTCCCTCTTAAATATAGCCAATGAACTGGCCTCGACTACATTCTGTGGCAGAGAATTCCAGAGGTTCACCACTCTCTGTGTAAAAAAATCTAACTCCCTCTTAAATATAGCCCTCTTAAATTTTGCAAATTATGCCTACTATATTCTGTTGTTCTGAAGCAAACCTTTTCACATCTCTCGGTTCCCTCTCCCTTTCATTGTCCTATATGGGACACATGACAATAGACTCTCTTGAATCGTGAATCTTGCTTTATTTCTGCGGCAACCCGCTATTTTCTCTGTGTAACATTTTCCTACTGATTATCCAATTGGGGATATTTGCAGGCATGCTTGTCCTATAAGGCTTTTCTTTTTCTTTTTTTCCTGCTTTTGCTGTTCATACATCACATTTTATTTGGCTGCTGTTTTGTTTTGTTTTGATGGGGATGCAATTAACAAATAGATTAACTCTAGCGGTTTACAAAAAACAGCAGTCCCGAAACGCATGCCATGTCCTAATAGACGGTTCCTTACCTGGGACAATCCCAAATGGACGGAGGCGGTTTCTGAAATGTACATGATTTTGCCATCGGAAGCCACTACGAAAACAAAGCCATCTAGAGTCTGAAAGGCGCAGAAAGTAAGAGAGAAATCGCTGTCAGTCAGCGCATTGTACATTAACAGCATGTCTTACTGCACTGGCCACGGCGCAATACAATTATATTAGTCCAATGCAAAAATAGTTCAGTGCGGAGATCAATAATTATATCTCAAATACGAAATTGTCCGTACTAAATGATTTGAGATGTGGAAACATAAAGAAAGCACAGTGGAAATAATTTCTATCCATTACATTAGCTTTCATTGCAAAAGGATTTGAGTATAGGAGCAGGGAGGTTCTACTGCAGTTGCACAGGGTCTTGGTGAGACCACACCTGGAGTATTGCGTACAGTTTTGGTCTCCAAATCTGAGGAAGGACATTATTGCCATAGAGGGAGTGCAGAGAAGGTTCACCAGACTGATTCCTGGGATGTCAGGACTGTCTTATGAAGAAAGACTGGATAGACTTGGTTTATACTCTCTAGAATTTAGGAGATTGAGAGGGGGTCTTATAGAAACTTACAAAATTCTTAAGGGGTTGGACAGGGTAGATGCAGGAAGATTGTTCCCGATGTTGGGGAAGTCCAGGACAAGGGGTCACAGCTTAAGGATAAGGGGGAAATCCTTTGAAACCGAGATGAGAAGAACTTTTTTCACACAGAGAGTGGTGAATCTCTGGAACTCTCTGCCACAGAGGGTAGTTGAGGCCAGTTCATTGGCTATATTTAAGAGGGAGTTAGATGTGGCCCTTGTGGCTAAGGGGATCAGGGGGTATGGAGAGAAGGCAGGTACGGGATACTGAGTTGGATGATCGGCCATGATCATATTGAATGGCGGTGCAGGTTCGAAGGGCCGAATGGCCTACTCCTGCACCTAATTTCTATGTTTCTATGTTTCTATGTTTCTATTCCCGTCACCTGTATTTCTGTAGGAAGGAAATGCAGATGCTGGTTTACATCCAAGATAGACACAAAAAGCTGGAGTAACTCAGTGGGCCAGGCAGCATCTCTGGAGAAAAGGAATAGGTGACGATTCGGGTCGAGACACTTCTTTAGACTGAGAGTCAGGGGAGAGGGAACCGAGAGATGTGAAAAGGTACATCGAGCAAATTAATGAAAGTTATGCAAAAAGGCAGACCAGAGCCAACAACGGTGACCAAGGAAAGGCGGAGCCCACAATGGTCCATTGTTGGCTGCGAGGAAGGTGATAACGATTGATACAAACCCTGAACTACCGTATTTCTGGCCTGTTGCGCTGCCTACTGGTCTGGCCGCTTACACGTATTTACAGAGCAAGCAGACTGGTGGGCAGTACCGCAGTGCATGAAGGAACAGCAGATGCTGGTTTACACCGAAGATAGACACAAAATGCTGGAGTAAACTCAGCGGGACATGCATCATCTATGGAGAGGATGGATGGGTGATGTTTCGGTTCGAGACACTTGTTCTGAACAATCTCCAGAGATGCTGCCTGTCCCGCTGAGTTACTCCAGCATGTTGTGTCTCAAACAAGAGGACATGACTTCAGAATTAAGGGACAGAAGTTTAGGGGTAATATGAGGGGGAACTTCTTTACGCAGAGAGTGGTGGCGGTGTGGAATGAGCTCCCAGTGGAAGTGGTGGAGGCAGGTTCATTAGTATCATTTAAAAATAAATTGGATAGGCATATGGATGAGAAGGGAATGGAGGGTTATGGTACGAATGCAGGCAGGTGGGACTAAGGGGAAAAAATTTGTTCGGCATGGACTTGTAGGGCCGAGATGGCCTGTTTCCGTGCTGTAATTGTTATATGGTTATATGGTTATAGACTGTACTCTACTATAGACTGTACCCTAGGCCTGAAGTACGGGTGGCGTGAAATGCAATGAACACTTTCCTTAAGTTCCGTTACCTGGAGTAAGTGGGATCCTAATTCTCTTGCCATATTGTCGAGGGGACTTACACGGCTAGTCTGTCCCCAAGCGTCTCCCAGACCTGTTAGAGAAACAATATGGTTTCATTAGCAGTTTCCAAACGATTTCAGTTGTTAACTCTAGATGCTGAAAACGACCAGACAGAAACACCATGTTTGATGGATTGATGGCGGTTCGTCAGTTAATTTACCAGTAGACCCTACACATTCTACGGGGGAAAATACTTTGGGGAATTTTCACTCATGTTATTATTTATGGGGCAGTGCGGTGGCGTAGCGGTGGTGTTGCTGCCTCACAGCGCCAGAGACCTGGGTTCGATCCTGACTACGGGTGCTGTCTGTACGGAGTTTGTACGATCTCCCCATGACCTGCGTGGGTTTTCTCCGAGATCTTCGGTTTCCTCCCACACTCCAAAGACTTACAGGTTCGTAGGTTAATTGGTATAAATGTAAAAGTATACCTTGTGTGTGCAGGCTGATGTTAATATGCGAGGATGGCTGGTCGTTGGGACTTGATGGGCCGAAGGACATGTTTCCGCGCTGTTTCTCAAAACTAACAACTACATTTGCCGACACGCGGTGGTTAGTTTCGTTCACCGTATTTCGCTAGAAAATATTTTCTTTTCTCTTTGTTTAACATAGATTCGCAATGCTGCTCCTGAATCTGCTATGGCTCATATATATTCAGTTCAGTCTGAAGAAGGGTTTCGACCCGAAACGTTACTTATCTCCTTCGCTCCATAGATGCTGTTGCACCCGCTGAGTTTCTCCAGCATTTTTGTGTACCTATGGTCATATATATGATCGGTTCTAAGGTACTTTCTTGTCACGTGTTCGAGGTACAGTGGAATTCATGTTTGCTTTCCCGTTCAGTACAAGTATCACGAAGGTACCTCTTAGATAAGGATCTCAGATAGAGTACAAGTGTATAACAAGCGGTAGTATATTGAGGCAGTGTACAGAGTGAGTTTCAGCGGCGTTTCATGCTCTCTATAAATGAATATTTCTCATGCACGTGATATTTATATTGATCCAGCAGCATCTGTAAATTGATTTGATATAGGCAATGTTTCATGTAGGCACCCTTCTTCAGTCGCCTCTCCACACCCTTCCCAGATGCTGCCCGACCAGCTGAGTTCCTCCAGCACTTTGTGTTTTGCTCGAGATTCCACCACCTCCAGTTCCTTGTGTCTCGGTATTTTATTGATGTTAGTTTTAACACGTATGTCTCGTATGGTTGCGTACCTTGTTGGACATATAAGGCTGTAATGTGTTCATGGACGTGTGTATATTAGTTTAGTTTAGTTTACTTTAGTTTAGAGATACAGTGCGGAAACAGTCCCGTTGGCCCACGGAGTCCTCGCCGACCAGCGAGCGCCTGTCCCACTTAGGCGACTTTTTTGGCGAGTGCAGGAGACTCTGCGCTCGCCACATGGTCGCCACATGTTCGCTGGTGGTCTCTGGTGAGTCTCCTTCATGGTCGCGAGGAATTCCCGCATTCTGGGAACTAGTCGCGGCCACAGTATGGTCAACATGTTGAACATTTTTCTGCGACCATGCAGAAAATCGATAATCCTGTAGTCGTAGGTGCAGTTGTAGTGGGGTCGCCATGTAGTTATAGGTAGTCGAGGTAGTCTTAGGTAGTTCTAGTTAAACGCCTTTGCTGACCGATCATTTCCATTGGCTCATTGGGGGAAAAAACGTCAGCACGAGTTTTCAGATCCAAGGATAACGGACCGGTAATGTTAAATGTCCGCCAAACTTCACAGCTGTGTAGCCCTGGCTTATTAAAAGTTGCCTGGCTCTTAAAAGTGCCCCCACTCCTTCTCCTCTCTTCTCACCCCCTTCTCCACTCCTTCTCCTCCCTTCTCACCCCCATCTCCCCTCCCCCCCCTCTTTTAAAGGACTTACCATACACTGTGCTAGCGGTCTTTTAACCTTCCTGTTCATCGCGGTGTGTGTCTGTATCATCTTGGCTTTGCACCGTGTGAATTTCAGACAGAGCTCCCCCGCTTGCCCTGCCCCCCCCCCCCCCCCCCACCCACCCTTGCGATGTGTGTGTGTGTGTGTGTGTGTTCCACTCTGACAGTCGCCGTTCCAGCTCCCGTTTTTTTCCAGGCGAGTACCGGCAACTTGACAGTCGCCGGCAGTGCGCTGAAAAATCGCCTGACTGGGATCATACACTCGGACAATTTACAATTATACCAAGCCAATTAACCTTTGGAGAGTGGGAGGAAACCGCAATTCTCGGAGAAAACCCACGCAGGTCACGGGGTACAAACTCCGTATAGACAGCACCCGTAGTCAGGATCGAACCCGAGTCTCTAGCGCTGTAAGGCAGCAACTCTACCGCTGAGCCACGTTGTGCTGTGCGGTATAGGTGTGATTCACCTCTGTATTTTTTGGTGTTCACTGAGTGCATCTGCGTTTAAAAGGCGAGCGCCTATTGTGAATTCCATCAACCGAACTGTGTCATTAAATCCATTGTCAGAGGGGGAACGCGTGGATCGGAATGCATGTGAAGCGGGATATGTGCTCCATGCTACATTTCATTTAAACTTCAGCTCGAAACCACATTTTTGGTCCATTCCCACTCCGTGCAAAAAATGAATCGACCATTCGAACAGCCCCATCAAACACATCTCTTAGGCCAAAGATGAGCACAGCATGCTGGAGTAACTCAGCGGGTCTCAGCGGCAGCATCTCTAGAGTAAGGGAATAGGTGATGTTGCGGGTCGAGCCCCTTCTTCAGACTGCGAGTCAGGGGAGAGGGAAACAGGAGGTATGAAAAGATACAAAACAAATGAGAACCTAAATTAACTCATCCCCTCGGCGATCTCTCTCTATCCAGCGGTCCCGACGGTTCACGGAGGAATCTGGGCATCAACTGAAAAACATCGGCTGAGATTGTGTTATGTTTTGGGAAAGGGGGAGGGGGGCTGGTGCTGTGCTCTCTCTCTCTTCTATGTTGCTAGACCGCACTAGCTCTCAAACATCGCGGCGCTGCCAGCTGTTAATTTCTGCAGTCACGGACTGGTAGCCCGCATTGCCACAATCCAAATAGCATGGACGTGGCTTTGTAGCCAACAATTCTGCTACAATAACGGGGTTTCATGTTGACTTCGTGTGCGAGATTCTCTATATTACTTCCGAAGAAGTAATTCGGTCTGAAGCAGGGTCGCCTGTCACTCTCCCCCCACAGATGCTGCCTGTCCCGCCGAGTTCCCCCCAACACTTTGTGTTTTGCTCCAGATTCCAGATTCTGCCGCCTCTGACTCTAGAATTACAGTCATAGAGTTATGCCCCTGTCCCGCTTAGGAAACCTGACCGGAAACCTCTGGGGACGTTGCACCCCATCCAAGGTTTCCGTGCGGTTCCCGGAGGTTTTTGTCAGTCTCCCTACCTGCTTCCACTCCCTGCAACCTCCGGCAACCACCTGCAACCTCCGGGAACCGCACGGAAACCTTGGGTGGGGCGCAAAGTCTCCAGAGGTTTCCGTTCAGGTTTCCTAAGTGGGACATGGGGCATTCTTATACAGCGTGCAAACAGGCTCCTCGGCTCAACTTGCCCACGCCGACCAACATGCCCCATCTACACTAGTCTCACCTGCCAGCGTTTGATCCATATCCCTCTAAACCTACCCTATCCATGCACCCGTCTAAATGTTCCTTAAACGTTGCTACAGTGCCTGCCTCAACCTCCTCCTCCAGCAGTTTGTTCTACAAAACCACAACCCTATGTGTAAAAAAGTTACCACTCGAGTCCCTATTCAATCTACCCCCCCCCCCCCCCCTCACCCCTCCCCCCCTCCCCCCCCCCCCCCCCCCCTCAACTATGTCCTCTATGCTACATCGATTTTCGAAGCGAGAGAAAATGGTAGTTAGATTCCATTGAATGGCGGATGCTTCTACATAACTACATGGCCGATGCACAATAATAGATTCTATTCGCATCTGTAGATATACACATTTTAGATATTGGGAGTGAGGATTCCCAAATCTCAATGTTGACTTCTCCCACCAACGCCCGCCCGCAGAGTGCACCCTCAATACTCCTGAACTCGCCCAAGGTTTTTTTTCCACCTCTCCAACACACACGCCCCTCTCCCGCCGAAGGTAGACGCAAAAAGCTGGAGTAACTCAGCGGGACAGGCAGCATCTCCGGAGAGGAAGAACGGGCTGATCAGAAGGGTCTCGACCCGAAACGCCCCCCATTCCTTCTCTCCATTGAGGTGCTGCCTGTCCCGCTGAGTTACTCCAGCTTTTTGTGTCTATATTCGGTTTAAACCAGCATCTGGAGTTCCTCTCTACACATCTCCTCTACCACTAAGACGGACAAGGGCCGTGCGGGCACGAGAAACACCAGCGCCTGCAAGTTTGCCGCAGAAATCCCTCGCAGCTGTGAGCTGGACACCTTGCCGCTGAGCTAAAAAGCCCCGCATAGGAGTTCAAGGATAATTGAAGGACGCGGCTCTCCATCAACTTCCCAGAGGAAACGAAAAAGGGGGCACGGTTGTTGGACAGCGGTAGAGTTGCTACCTTTACAGCGCCAGAGACCCAGGATTAATCATGATTACAGGTGCTTGGCTGTACGAAGTTTGTGCGTTCTCCCCGTGACCCGCGTGGGTTTTCTCCGGGATCTCCGCTTTCCTCTAATACTCCAATACTTGTAGGTTAATTTGCTTCCAGCCGACGGGCTGTTTCTGCGCTGAATCTCTAAACTAAACTAAAACCCACGCGGTCACAGGGAGATCGTATGTTAATCAGGATCGAAACCGGGGCTCAGTCGCTGTTAGGCAGCAACTCTACCGCGGCGCCACTGTGCTGCCCCTGAAAGCGGCCTGATACTGACAGACGAAGTTTCGGGTCGGGACCCTGCATCATACTGAGCGGAGTAAGGAGGTAAAAGCTGGAAACGAGAGGTGGGAGCGGGACAAAACCTGTCAACTTACTCTGCCGTTTAATGTCTACCTTAAGTGATAGGTGACTACAAGTGAGAGAGGGTGAGTGGCAGATATCATGTACCCCACCACTTTGCAAATCAATCCGCTCCCCTCACCTCTATCCACCTATAATTTGCAGTTTCCCCAACCCCACCTCTACTTTTCAGTCTCTACCCCCCCCCCCCCCCCCCCCCCATCCCCCCCCCTCCAATCAGTCTGAAGAAGAATCCCGACCCGTAGCGTTGTCAGTCCATTCCCACCACAGATGCTGCCTGACCCGCCTGAGTTCTTCCGGTACTTTGTGTTTCGCGTTTTCATTGTTTCCGATTGTGGTTTTAAATATCCAAGTAACGTTTATCTTCTGACACAAACATCAGATAATCGTTTGACCCGCGTGTTTCCAGTCTCCCAGTGACTATACATAAGCTAGGCACAGTTTAGTATTGGTGTGGTCTCTATATGTGAACGTTTGTTTTAATGCAGCTTATCAGATTCCGGTTGAATCGTTGAACACCAATGAAAAGATGGGCGGCACGGTGGCGCAGCGGTAGAGCTACTACCTCACAGCACCACAGAACCGGATTCGATCCCGGCTACGGGTGCTGTCTCTGTACGGAGCTTATAAGTTCTCCCCGTGGCCTGCGTGGGGTTTTCTCCGAGATTTTCGGTTTCCTCCCACCCTCCAAAGACGCACAGGTTTGACTTGGTACACATGTAAAATTGTCCCTAGTATCTGTTGGGTCGTGTTAATGTGCGGGGATTGCTGGTCGGTACGGACTAGGTGGGCCGATGGCCCTGTTTCCGCTCCGTATCTCTATAAACGAAATTAACATGGGATGTGATGTCCCTGATTGTCAACTCTAAAACAGCACAACCTACAACCCCACAACCTCTAGATAGACACAAAATGATGGAGTAACTCTGCGGAGGTAGTCAAAAATGCTGGAGAAACTCAGCAGGTGCAGCAGCATCTACGGAGCTAAGGACATAGGCAACGTTTCGGGCCGAAACCCTTCTTCAGACCCTTCTTCAGAGTAACTCAGCGGGATAGGCAGCATCTCCGGAGAGAAGGGATGGGTGCCGTTTCGGGTCGAGACCCCCCAAGTACAAGGGGGAAACTTTAGACAACAGAGAGAGAGAGATAAAGAACAAAGCGCCCATAGATGTTTCTATATTATGATCGCACTCTGAAGACCAATAATGTTATTGGATTGCGGAGGTGCTGCAGACTACTCTAACCTGAATAATTTAATGGGAAGGTGATTTGTTTGCTTCAGATCATAAGATCTGCTGTGACCATTATGTTGCTCCCATTTGTATCTCCTTCCACGTTACTTGACGCAAACCCAACGGTCTTGCGCGATTTTTCTTGGTTCCGGTTCTTGTTTGTTGTTTAATGACTCCTGCCTTCCAACGCCTCGCTTGATTCCCCAACCACAGCCTCTCCCACTAAGTACTCATGCAAAACCGGCGACATGCGGTTTTCTTGGCTCTCTAATTTATTTCCAAAGTCAGTTGGAAGTCAAACCTCTTCTGTCACCGCAGACGCTGCCTGGCCTGCTAAACATTGTCAGAATCCTTTGGATTTCATTCGTATTTCCTTCACCGGGACTATTTTGCACGCTTGTTCTCCCGGCCTAATTAACCAACACCGCCGAAGAAGAAACGTGTAGCAAGGAGCTGCAGATGCTGGTTTACACCGAAGACAGACACAAAGTGCTGGAGTAACTCAGCGGGTCAAGCAGCATCTCTGGAGAGAACGAATAGGCGATGATCGGGGTGGGAACATTTCTTCAGTCTGAAGAAGGGTTCCTACGCGCGACGTCACCCATCCCTTGGGACTAGCCAAGAGGGACAAATTGATCGGCGATGACTTGTGATCCATCTCTATATATAGAAACTTCTAAAAATAACCATATATAGAAAAGAAAGTATCTTATTCGTCTTTTTAGCCACATAATTAACCTGTCTTGCTCCTTTTTACAGATGGAGGGCTTAAGTTGAAATAGAGTTGGCTACGAAACGCAATTTAAAAAAAAATGCTTTTCCTGAATGCAATTTAGGAATCAGTGCCCTGTCTACCTTTTCAAACAAATTACATTCCAATTCATATTTTTTTTTTGTTTCACCAAAGTTGGCAACTCCCTGCTTTTGCACCCCCATTTTTCTATCTCCTCAATAAAACAGGAACCTTGCATTCCAATTCAACGATGATATAATGCTCCTACATTTCTGCCTACAATTTAAATGATTAATTATATGTTCTTATTTGTATTTCATGGGCTGAAGTGTATGTAGCTGCTGCCATACGTTCTGTTTAAACGGGATGTAGTACATCATTTACAGGTGTTTTACAGCTCATCTGGTTTCATCTTAACATTTAGGGATACAAAGTTGTGATCTGAGATTGCAAAACAGTGTCGGAAAACGATACAATTTATTCGATAAATTAACTGATGTTATAATGCAGTATCAAAAAAACCCAAACACAAAACATTATTCCCTCCGCTGGTGTAGGAAGTGAGAATGTTGCAGGTTCGGGAAATTAATTCATATGATTTCTATCATCTATGATACAGAAAAATTCTCTGCCATTGGCAATAGAGCATCCAATACTTCCTGCAAACTGAAAATGAATCATTGATTTTAGAAACAATTCAGATCTAGAAGGGTATAACCTTTAGGTCTGCCCATCCCCTTCCCACCATCGAAGGGATTTACCGGAGTCGCTGCCTCAAAATCAGAGACCCCCACACCCTGACCACATACTCATTTCACCCTTGCCATCGGGAAGATGGTACAGGATCCTGAAAACTGTAGCGCCCAGGTTTAGCAACTGCTTCTTCCCTACAGCCATTCGGCTATTAAACGTTACAACCTCAAATAAGCTCCGAACAAAAAAAAAAGACTATTATTGTTATTGTTGCACTATTATTATTTGTTTGTTATTGTGTGTACGTATGTGTGCGTGCGTATATATATATATATATATATATATATATATATATATATAATTGTGGTCCCCATGTTTGTATACACATATTGTTGACCCATCCTACCAACAACTTGAGAGCGGTCGTGAACTACTATCCACCTCATTGGAGACCCTCGGACAATCTTTGATCAGACATTCCTAACTTTATCTTGCACTAAGCTTTGTAATCATGTATTGCCTTTCCGCTTACTTGCTAGCTCGCAACAAAAGCGTTTCACTGTACCCTCGGTACACGTGATAATAAATCAAACTAAATTCAAATGTCTCAGTAGTAGCCCAGCCATTATTCTCTGCTCCAAACTCCACCAACATATTTTCCGCTGATTGAAGCCCTCAGAACTGAATATACCACACCAGACCTAATGAGATCGCAGGTCAGCGGTAATATAATGTTCATCACATGAAACACAAATAATGGCATCATAACATCTTCTCATTTTGATACAATTTTACATTCACTAGCCTATTACAATGTTCTTTTCACCCATCCGTCGCTCAGTGTCATCAACGCATTTAAACAAATTGTTCTCTATTCCTTTATATAATTTATGAATATCAGCACGTCACGGAGTGCCATCTGGTGCCAAATAGCATATACTAACTGGCCCAATGTCTACTTAATGAATCCTCTCATCCTCTATCTGAGTCAATATGTTGCCTATATAGGACATGGAACCGGAGGCCACCATTTTTTTTGGACCCTATATAGAGTCATAGAGTCACAGTCCAACAGCGTGGAAACAAGCTCTTCACCCCACACTTGCCCACACCGGCCAACATATCCCATCTATACTAATCCTATCTGTCTAAATGTTTCTCAAATATATATCTATCATTTAGATATAAATATATATAAATATATATATATATATATAATATATCAACACACACACACACACACACACACACACACACACACACACACACACACACACACACACAACACACACATGCACACACACACACACACACACACACACACACAACATGCAAACACACGCACATACACACACACACACACACACACACACACACACACACACACACACACAACATGCACACACACACACACACACACACACACACACACACACACACACACACACACACACACACACACACACACACACACACACACACACACACACACACACACACACACACACACACACACACACACACACACACACACACACACACACACTATATATATATGCCTACAGTGCCCTCCATAATGTTTGGGACAAAGATCCATCATTTATTTATTTGCCTCTGTGCTCCACAATTTGAGATTTGTAATAGAAAAAAATCACATGTGGTTAAAGTGCACATTGTCAGATTTTATTAAAGGGTTTTTTTTTATACATTTTAGTTTCACCGTGTAGAAATTACAGCCATGTTTATACACAGTCCCCCCATTTCAGGGACCATAATGTTTGGGACACATGGCTTCACAGGCGTCTGTAACTGCTCAGGTGTTTAATTGACTCCTTAATGCAGGTATTAGAGAGCTCTCCGCACCTAATCTTTCCTCCAGCCTTTCCATCAGCTTTGGAAACTTGTATTGCTGTTTATCAACATGAGGACCTAAAATTGTGCCAATGAAAGTCAAAGAAGCCATTACGAGTGAGAAACAAGAATAAAACTGTTAGAGACATCAGCCAAACCTTAGGCTTACTGAAATCAACTGTTTGGAACATCATTAAGAATAAAGAGAGCACTGGTGAGTTTACTAATCGCAAAGGGACTGACAGGCTAAGGAAGACCTCCACAGCTGATGATGGAAGAATTCTCTCTATAATGAAGAAAAAGGCCCAAACATCTGTCCGACAGATGAGAAACACTCTTCAGGAGTCAGGTGTGGATTTGTCATTGGCCACTGTCCGCAGAAGACCATGAAGAGAAATACAGAGGCTACACTACAAGACGCAAACCACCGGTTATCTGCAAAAATAGGATGGTCAGGTTACAGTTCGCCATGAAGTACTTAAAAGAACAACCACAGTTCTGGAAAAAGGTCTTGTGGACAGATGAGATGAAGATTAACTTATATCAGAGTGATGGCAAGAGCAAAGTATGGAGGACAGAAGGAACTGCCCAAGATCCAAAGCATACCACCTCATGTGTGAAACCTGGGCATGTATGGCTGTTGAAGGTACTGACTCACTTATCTTCATTGATGATACAATTGCTGATGGTAGCAGCATAATGAATTCTGAAGTGTATAGACACATCCTATCTGCTCAAGTTCAAGCAAATGCCTCAAAACTCATTGGGCGCCAGTTCATTCTTCAGTAAGACAATGATTCCAAACATACTGCTAAAGCAACAAAGGGTTTTTTCAAAGCTAAAAAATAGTCAATTCTTGAGTGGCCAAGTCAATCACCTGATCTGAATCCAATTGAGCATGCCTTTTATATGCTGAAGAGAAAACTTAAGGGGTCTAGCCCCCAAAACAAGCATAAGCTAAAGATGACTGCAATACAGGCCTGGCAGAGCATCACCAGAGAAGACTCCCAGCAACTGGTGATGTCCATGAACCGCAGACTTCAAGCAGTCATTGCATGCAAAGGATATGCAACAAAATACTAAACATGGCTAGGCAAAAAGCTGGAGAAACTCAGCGGGTGAGGCAGCATCTATGGAGTGAAGGAAATAGGCAACGTTTTGGGTCAAAACCCTTCTTCAGACATTTCGACCCGAAACATTGCCTGTTTCCTTCACTCCATAGATGCTGCCTCACCCGCTGAGTTTCTCCAGCTTTTTGCCTACCTTGGATTTTCCAGCATCTGCAGTTCCTTAAACAACTAAACATGGCTACTCTCATTTACAAAACATTGCTGTCCCAAACATTATGGTGCCATGAAATGGGGGGGACTATGTATAAACATGGCTGTAATTTCTACATGGTGAAACCAAAATATATAAAAATGGCCTTTATTATATTCTGACAATGTGCACTTTTGATTTTCTTCTATTACAGATCTCAAATTTTGGAGTACAGAGGCAAATAAATAAATGATGGGTCTTTGTTCCAAACATTATGGAGGGCACTGTATATATATATAGAATCAATATATCCATTCCACACTGGAGACATGTTTTTAATTCAGATTTGCTGTAAAGCACAATTGAAAGTTCATAAAATGATCCATATTTGCAATTTATTATCAGAACAGTGCTCTGTGTTTATTAGAGTGAGTTTCAGGACTGAGAATTTTCTCCCATGTAAAGTGCAAAAGTCTTACGCATATCCGCCTCGTTGCTCAATACACTTTCCTTTTGTCTTCATAAAGAAGGTGTGTATTTGCCTTGGAGTCGGTAGGGCATTGATTCAATATATTGATTCCTTGTAAGAGTTTTCCCTTGCAAGCACAAATTAAGTAACACCCATCTTTTTTCGTTAGAATTTAGAAGAATGAGAGGCTGCCTCATCGACAAATAAAATATTCAGAAAGGGAATTATAGGGTAGATTTTGTAAGGATTCTTCCTTTGGCTGGGCATCTAAATGTAGCAGGCACAGTGCCCAGGATAAGGGAGTTAATCATTTAAGA
The DNA here is from genome assembly GCF_028641065.1 of Leucoraja erinaceus. Taxonomy (NCBI): domain Eukaryota; kingdom Metazoa; phylum Chordata; class Chondrichthyes; order Rajiformes; family Rajidae; genus Leucoraja; species Leucoraja erinaceus. Next base: position 48,433,003 of record NC_073389.1, read on the forward strand.
TTGAGATGAGGAATAAGATTATATCTTTGGTATTAGAGATTGGTGGATCATCAAGTATTGACTTTATTCAAAGTTGATATTAACACAATAGAGCAGATGGATCAAGGAGTACAGATACACAGTTCCCTGAAAGTGGCATCACAGGTTGATAGGGTGATGAAGAAGCATTTTGGTACAGTGGTCTTCATCAGTCTGGGTATTGGTTGCCGAGGTTGGGACATTATGTTACAGTTGTACAAGACATTGGTGAGGTGGCACTTAGAGTATTGTGTTCAGTTTTGGTCACTCTGCTATAGCAAGGATGTCGTTAAGCTGGAAAGAGTACAGAGAAGATATACAAGAATGTTGCCAGGACTCGAGAGGCCTGGGCTATATGGTGAGATTGAGCAAGCTAGGACTTTATTCCTTGGAGTGCAGGAGGCTGTGGAGGTGATATTATAGAGGTGTATAATCTTGAGGGGAACTGATAATGTGAATGCAGTCTTTTTAACCAAGCCAGGGGAATCAAGACTCGGATGAAAGTTTGTTTAAGCTGAGAGAGGAAATATTTAATCGGAACCCGAGAGGCAACTTTTTCATTCAGAGGCAGTGAGTGTATGAAAAGAGCTGCCAGAGGAGGTAGTTGAGGCAAGTCCAATAGCAACATTTAATACACTTGCACAGTAACATGGATTAGAGGTAAATGGAACTGGTTTAGATGAAATCCAAAAAATCCATCATTGTACCGGTACCAAAAAATGCCTCCCCAGCCTGCCTGAATGACTACCGTCCGGTGGCCCTTACCTCGGTAGTCATGAAATGCTTTGAGAGGCTGGTGAAGAATCACATCTGCGCCTTCCTCCCTCGGAACATGGACCCGTTGCAGTTTGCATACCGTCCGAACAGGTCTACGGACGATGCGGTCTCCCAGGTCTTGCACACCGCTCTCTCCCATCTGGACAGCCAGAAGGGGGGCTACGTGAGGATGCTGTTCATAGACTACAGTTCAGCCTTCAACACGATAGTCCCCACCAGACTGGCCGGAAAGCTACTGGAATTGGGGCTCAACACCTCCCTGTGTGCCTGGGTCCTGGACTTTCTCACCGCCAGGCCCCAGGTAGTCAAGATGGGAGGGAATACATCGAAGTCCCTCACCCTGAGCACAGGATCGCCCCAGGGTTGCGTCCTCAGCCCCCTATTGTACTCCCTGTACACACATGACTGTGTGGCTAGGTTCAGCTCCAATTCAATAATTAAGTTTGCTGATGACACTGTGGTGGTGGGCCTGATCTCAGACAATGATGAGAGGGCCTACCGGGAGGATGTGCTGATCTAGCACTCTGGTGCCAGGATAACAGCCTCCTCTTGAACATCAAAAAAACGAAGGAGCTGATCATGGACTTTAGGAGGGCACATCATCCGAGGACGTACACTCCATTGAGTATAAATGGGGATCCTGTGGATAGGGTGAACTGTTTTAAATATCTGGGAGTCCACATCTCTGAGGATATGACATGGTCATCACACGCCTCAGCACTAGTGAGTAAGGCAAGGCAGCGACTTTACCACCTCAGGCAATTGAGGAAATTCAGAGTGTCTCCGAGGATCCTCCAGTGCTTCTACGCAGCGGCAGTGGAAAGCATCTTGTCCGGGAACATTACCATCTGGTTCGGGAATTGCTCTGCCAAGGACAAGAAGGCTCTGCAGAGAGTAGTGCGTTCGGCCGAACGCACTATGGGAACTTCACTCACCCCCCTGCAGGAACTATACAACAGGAGGTGCAATTCCAGAGCAAACAAAATCATGAGAGACCTCTTCCACCCCTGCAACGGACTGTTCCAGCCGCTACAGTCAGGCAAACGCCTCCGTTGCCATGCAGTGAGAACGGAGAGGTTGAGAAGGAGTTTCTTCCCAGAGGCAATTCGGACTGTAAACGCCTTTCTCACCAGGGACTAACTGTACAGAACGTTTTTCCTTCTATTATTTATTATGTAAAATAATATGTGTGTTATGATTGTGTTTATAATTTGTTTGGTTGTTTTGTTGTTCCGCGAGCATTGCCACTTTCATTTCACTGCACATCTCGTATGTGTATGTGACAAATAAACTTGACTTGACTTGACTTGACTTGACTTGATGTTAGTTAATGAGGTAGCATGTTCTTTGCACCACTGATGAGGGATTGATGTGTGGTCTTAATGTATGGACTTCAATGCCATTCCGAATGCTCCTTCTACACTTTCTGCAGTCAAGGGTCTGAGTTTCCATGAGTCAGTGGGGATGTTGCACTTGCACTTCCTCAAGGAAGCTTTGAAGACACCGCTGAATCTTTTGTTCTTTCTGTCTGGTTATCTCCTCTAATGATAGAGCTCAGGAACGAGTGCCTGTTTATGGAATCTCATATCAAGCATGTACAGTAAATGACATAGTCGACCCAACATAGCCAAATGACACTACCCATGTTCTCAATGCTGGGAACTATGATCGAGGGAGGAGGACATTTGCTTTTTCTGTCATTTAATTGGGAGGACTATGCAGAGGCAGCATGGGTGGTATTTTTCCAGTTTGTTAAGGTGCCTGCTGTCCAGGACTCAGAAGCGTCTCATAGATGCACAGACAATAGGGGCAGGAGTAGGCCATTCGGCCCTTTGAGCCAGCACCGCCATTCAATGTGATCATGGCTGATCATCCACAACAAGTACCCCGTTCCTGCCTTCTCCCCATATCCCCTGACTCAGCTATCTTCAAGAGCCCTATCTAGCTCTCTCTTGAAAGTATCCAGAGAACTGACCTTCACTGCCTTCTGAGGCAGAGAATCCACAGACTCACAATTCTCTGTGTGAAATTCGACCCACTTACAATTCTCTGTGTTTCCTCATCTCCGTTAGAAATGGCTTCCCCTTATTCTTAAACTGTGGCCCCTGGTTCTGGACTGCTCCAACATCAGGAACATGTTTCCTGCATCTAGCGTGTCCAATCCCTTAATAATCTTATATGTTTCTATAAGATATCCTCTCATCCTTGTAAATTCCAGTGAATACAAGCCCAGTCACTTCATTCTTTCATCATATGACAGTCCCACCATCCCGGGAATTAACCTCGTGAACCTACGCTGCAATCCCTCAATAGCAAGAATGTCCTTCCTCATATTAGGGGACGAAAACTGCACACAATACTCCAGGTGTGGTCTCACCAGGGCCGTGTACAACTGCAGAAGGATCTCTTTGCTCCTTTACTAAACTCCTCTCGTTATGAAGGCCAACATGCAATTAGCTTTCTTCACTGCCTGCTCTAACTGCATGCTTACTTTCAGTGACTGATGTCATCAGGAGGCAGTAGAGGATCCCCAGTAGAACATGAACTTTATGTCAGGTCTGAAATCAAGTATTCAATGGATGTGCTAATATATTGAAGGTGGGAGTGGATCCCATCAGCACGACCTGCCTTCGTCATGAGGTCAGTCTGGAAATATGGGAAGTGGTCTCCATTGTCCATCAACTCAGCTTTTGCACTGAGGTGTATAGAGGGGGCAGATTGGTAGGGGACATTGTTCTTGTAGATGGTGAGCATATGGCCCATCTTGACTACACCTCCTCCTACCTTGCCTCTTGCAAGGATGCCATCCCTGTTCTCAGTTTCTCCATCTCCGCTGCATCTGCCCAGGCTTTCCAATTTAGGACACCCGAGATCTCCTTGTTCTTCAGTAAACGTGGTTTCACCCCTGCTGTTGTAGATGGAGCCCTCACCCATGTCCACTGTTTCCCACAGTTCTGCACTCACTCCCCCTCCTTTCAGATGGAACAAGGGTAGAGTTATCCTGGTCCTTACCTTTCACTACACTAGACTCCGCATCCAACTTATCCTGATCTTACCACACCAATCACATTCCCACCCCTGCCCCTTACACTTTTTGCAATGACCACTCTCTCCACAACTCCTTGGTTCACTCATCACTCCACCCAACACCCCTCCCCCAAGCTCTTTATCCTACAACCGCATGAAATATAACATCTGTCCCTACACCACCTCTCTCGAATCCATTCGGGACTCCAACAACCCTTCCAGGTGAGACAGAGGCTCACTTGCATCTTTTCCAATCTTCCTAAGTGGCCTCCTCCCCATCGGCGAGAGCAAGCACAGACTAGGTGTGCGCACAATTGTGCTCCGTCCACCAAGGACTGCTGGAGCTCCCGGATGCTCGCCACTTTAACACCTTCCCATCCCCACCCTGACCATTCTGTCCTGGCCCTCTGCCATTGCCAGAATGAGGATACAAGCAAACTGCAAGAACAGCACCTCATATACTGCTTGGGTAGCTTACAATCCAACGGCATTCAATCCCCCAATTTCAGATAAACACCCCCATCTCCCACCCCCTTCTCATCATCCCACCCCCAACATGCATGTCTTTTTGCCAACTACCCAACTACCCTGTTCGTTTCTTCTCCTCCTTCCACTCATCTTTCCCTACCCCGAGCCCCCACTTCCCTGCTATAATCCCCCTTTCCACTCCCACATCCACCTTCACCCCCATCCCTCCCCCAGCTTTACAATTCACTCATCGTTCCTTATCTGATACGTTTCTGTCTCCAGTTTACCTCAAGCCTCTGTCATTAACTTCATCCATCTTCAATGCATTTCGTTGTCTCTGTACTGTACACTGACAATGACAATTAAAATTGAATCTGAATCTGAATCTGATCCATCTACCCTCTCACTTGTTTCATCCCTTCACTTGCCAGGCTTTGCCTCACCTCTGCCCTTCATCAGCCCCCCCCCCCCCTCCCCCAACTCCATCAGAATGAAAAAGAGTCCCGTCTGTCCATTCCCTCCACCGATGCTGTCTGACCCGTTGAGTTCCTCCAGCACTTTTAGTTCTGCTCAATGTTTCAGCACGTGAAGTCTATTTTGTCTCCCTATTTTGCGCATCGTTTGTGGTTTGGCGGAGTAGTCAACATTGTTGTAGAGCTCGGTTTCTGAGTGTGTGTACATGCAAATGAGAACGTATACTACAGTGCACCAACCTAATATACAGTCACTAATGAAGTTCCTTTGAGGAAAAAAAGCATTCTATTCAATGTACTGCTCTCACTTGATTAAACGCTACATTGTGACAATGTCACAGAAACCTGCCAATGTCACCATACATGATATATAAGAAGGCACTGGTTTAAACCGAAGAAAGATACAGAAAACTTAGCGGACAGGCAGCAATCTCTGGAGCGAAGGAACGGGTGACGTTTCGGGTCGAGACCCTTCTTCACCAGACATGATATTGGGCTTCACATACAATCATAACTCATCAGGAGTAGAATGAGGCCGTTCGGCCCATCGAATCTACTCCGCCAATCAGTCATAGCTGAACTATCTTTCCCTCTCAACCCCATTCTCCTGCCTTCTACCCTTAACCCTTGACACCCTAATTACTAATCAATAATCTGTCAATCTCCGCCTTAAAAATACCCAATGGTTTGGCCTCTACAGCCGTTTGTACATGACTGCCGTCGTTAGAATCCTAACCATTTGAGAAACCGAGTTTAAAGTCATGGATACACAAGAAACTGCAGCTGCTGGAATATTGAGCAAAACACAAAGTGTTGGAGGAACACAGCGGGTCAGGCAACATCTTTGATGGCAATGGACCGGCGACGTTTCTGATCGGGACCGTTGTTCTCGAATCGCGTTAATCAGTTTGAAGCGATGTCTTGGACCCAACTTGTTAATGTTCTTTTTCCAATAGTACAATGTTTTCTTCCAAGTTTCTGCCAGGAGACTGATGGAATATACTAAACTAATCTGGATATGTGCAGCTTCAATGGCACCCAAGAAGCTTAATATTATCCAGGACATTGTGGACACAAGGAACTGCAGATGCTGGCGTACAAAAAAAAAAAGACACAAAGTGCTGGTGTAACTCAGCGGGTCAGGCAGCATCCGTGGAGAATATGGACATGTGACGTTTCGGGTTGAGACTCTTCTTCAGACTCATTGAGTCTAATTCTTAAATATCTATCTCCCTGCAACAGCGCACACTTATTGAACAAACTTGTGAGGCAGTTTAAAGTTTCGCTGGAAACGCAGTTCTCTCGTGATGTGTCGTTTTTCTTAATGAAGTTTTAGAGTGAATTACATCTTTCCTGACAAACTTTTTATATAATTAACATCTCATTAATAGTAATATCTCAACGTTCTTCAACTGCAAATGCGCCAACCGTTGGGGTTACAAGTCGATAGACAATAGGTGCATGTGTAGGCCATTCGGTCCTCCGAGCCAGCACCGCCATTCAATGTGATCATGGCTGATCACAAGTCCTTCCATTCTCCCGGACGTGACTGAAGGTTATGCCGCCGTGTTAATGTGATGCAAGAATGTTAGAACTACTTTGTCTTTTTTAAATGAAACTGTTGATGTGTGGGCGGCGCGACACGTCACAGCGGCCTCTGCAGTCTGTCTGTCTTTTTTTAATTTTTTGTCTTGTATAAATGTAGTTATAGTGTTTTTTTTAAACTATGTTTTTGTGTGGGGGGCGGTGGACATTTAAATCTTTCCCCTGCACGGAGAACCCGACCTTTCCTCTGTCGGGTCTCCGTTGTCGTTGGGGCCGAGCACCGTGGAGCGGCCTCCAACCGGAACGACCTGGGGCTCCAGTCGCGGAGCTGCGGACTTACCCACCATCGTGGAGCTGGCCGAGTTCGGAGCGGGAGGAGCGGTGGTGGCGCGCTGCTGCGGCCCGACCCAGGAGATTCGGGGGCTCCAACCGCAGGTCTGGTGGACGGTGACACCGGGAGCCTGCGGGTCCCTGCTGGGAGACCGCTTTTCGGGGCTTCCGCAACGGCGACTTTTCCCGCTGAGGAGTACCTGGAGCAGGGCCTTACATCGCCCGGCGCGGCTTTAACGGCCGTGGGACACTTACCATCGCCTGCCGGGGGACTTTGACTCTGACATCGGGAGGAGAATGAGGAGTGCAGGGGAGAGATACGACTTTGCCTTCCATCACAGTGAGGAGGAGATTCACTATGATGGATGTTTGTGTAAATTGTGTTGTGTCTTGGTTCTTTTTTCTTGTGTGTATGACTGCAGAAACCAAATTTCGTTTGAACCTCAAGAGGTTCAAATGATAACAGATAAATTGTATTGTATTGTATAGGGAAATTCAATGAGAACAAAATTTCACTCCACGGCCGCCTAACAGTTGCCACAGGAAAGTAGCATCTCAGTGCTGCCTGACCCGAAGAGTTACTCCAGCCCTTTGAGTCTATTTTCGACATTTAACAAGCCTGACTATGACTGTCAAATTTCAAGTAGTTTCGTGCGGATTAATTGCCGCAACAACTATAACAAAAACACCAGCGGACACAAAGTGGACACTCAGCATTTTGTGTCTTTTTTTTTTGTAGACCGGCGTCTGCAGATCCTTGAGTCTCAGCATCCAAAGCGGGTCATTTTGTTCAGTAAACCAAGATTTCACGGAATCTAAATGAGAAAGGACACCCATTTACTAAAAAAAAACGACACAAAAATCTGTACTGACTCAGTAGTTCAGGAAGCATCTCGGGAGAAGGGGAATAGGTGACGTTTCGGGTGAGACCCTTCTCCAGGCTGGGAGACAGGGGAGAGGGAAACTAGAGGCCTAAAAAGGCGTAGAACAAATCGGAGCCGCTTTACAAAGTCCGTGGCCAACGTTGATTCATAAGATCACCGAAAATCGCAGTCTAAAACGTTGTATGGGACTTTCTATCAGATTATATTATCCAGGGGAAATGTATATTGTATTTGTTTGTTAAACAGGCGGGCAGTGGCACGCCGGGCCTGCGGTAAACCTGAGGAAGAGGACGGTATTAACACACGCTGCTGGGTTGTTAACTTCAAGATCAAAAAGTGAACAGTTCCCAGTCTCGTTTTGTGGAATTAGAGCCCCTTAGTCAGCGCGGCAATCTATCAGCTTCGGCTTCTGGTCGTAAATTGAAAAGCACCAAACAATGCATCTCTGCTGCGGGAATTGGAAGGTTGCCATCGGAATGAATGAGTTGAAACGCTTGCTCAGTGATTTATACACAGGCATCGCCACGAAGTAATCTACTAATCTCTATGTTACTTTATGTTACCTTTATGCCACCTAGTCCAAAAATGGCACAAAATATCGTAGATTTACCATTCCAAAGTTTAAATAAAGATCGGATCACAATGCACAATGGATTTAAAGATTTGCAACTTAATACATGCGCTGCATACGATGTGAAAAATAGCCCACCATTATAGCAGGGCATTTTTGAAAGACATTTGACACTGCTGGATATTTGCTATCAATTTGCCATCTCTCTCTCTCTTGCACATGGTGTAAGAGTTTAATTTAGTCTATTACTGACACGTGTACCGAGATACAGCGAAAATCTTTTGTTTGCGCGCTATCCAGTCAACAAAAAAAACTACGCGAATACAATCAAACCCTCCACTGTGCGAAGCTAATGGCTACAGCATTTAGTGCGAATATATAAGATTGAAGTGCGATAATGTCCGATTACAGAACATTGAAAGGTCTCCAATGAGATAGATGAGGGGTCAGGACCGCACTGTACCTGATGAGGGGAGTTCGGTTGCCTGATAACAACTGGGAAGAAATTGTTCTTGCATCTGAAAGTATGTGTTTTAAAACGCCCGTATCTCCTGTCTGAGGAGAGGGGAGAAGAGGGAATGCCCGGGGTGAGACAGGCTCTTAATAATGCTGGCGGCCTTGGGGAGGGAGAGAGAAGAGAGAGGGAGGGGGGGGGGGGGGGGGGGGGGGGGGGGGGGCAGTGTCAAATGTCTTTCAAAAATGCCCTGCTTTAAGGGCGGCCTATTTTTCACATCGCATGTATTAAGTTGCAAATCTTTAAACCCATTATGTATTGGGATCCGATCTTTATTTAAGAACAGCATAGGAATGACTCTTCGGCCCACAATGTTTGCACCCAACGCGACGTCAAGCTAAACTGATCTAATCTCCTTGTCCAACACTCGTCTGACACGAGCGAACGAACGAACGATCTCCCTGTACATGATATGTATTCCCCACGCTTCCATTAGAGAGAACACGGATATGTTGAAAAGTAAATAAAACGGGATAACAGGAAAGATCAGAAACGTTAAGATTTTAAAGATGAATGTTGAAACAATGCCTCTAGTAAGAGGTTCTACTGATGCGCAACCGCAGAAGTTAACTACTCTGTAGAAAAAGTGGTAACATTGTAGCTATTGGCGGTATTACTATTTTCTCTCCGGATTTCTACATCTGCAGCCTTCAAGATTCAAGATTCAAGAGAGTTTATTGTCATGTGTTCCAGACAGGACAATGAAATTCTTGCTTTGCTTCAGTACAATAGAATATGGTAGGTGTGAATACAGAACAGATCAATGTGTCCATATACGATTATATAAATATATACACACGTGAATAAATAAACAGATAAAGTTCAAATAAACAGTTAATGGGCTATTAATGTTCAAAGTTGCGTTTGAGTTGAGTTTAATAGGCTGATGGCTGTGGGGAAGTAGCTATTCCTGAACCTGGACGTTGCAGTCTTCAGGCTCCTGTACCTTCTACTTGAAGGTAGCGGCGAGCTGAGTGAGTGGCCAGGATGGTGTGGGTCCTTGATGATGTTGGCAGCCTTTTTGAGGCAGCGACTGCGATAGACCCCCTCGATGGAAGGGAGGTCAGAGCCGATGATGAACTGGGCAGTGTTTACTACTTTTTGTAGTCTTTTCCGCTCCTGGGCGCTCAAGTTGCCGAACCAAGCCACGATGCAACCGGTCAGCATGCTCTCTACTGTGCACCTGTAGAAGTTCGAGAGACTCCTCCCTGACATACCGACTCTCTGTAATCTTCCCAGGAAGTAGTCTTTTGTGTCTCTATTCCAATACGATGAATGTTAAAGGTATGGAATTTCCAATCTCCATAGGAAATTGGAAATAAATGCATGATTGTCATTGTAAAAAACGCAGAAAATTCGTTTATTTAGGCATCGCCAAGGTTGGTTCGCCACAGACGGCTCATGTGGTCTCCGCAATAGTGAAGAGAAACTGGGGCCGTTTGATTATTTATCCCGCTCAGGCTTCAGTGTTGAATAGATTCCTTCCGCATTTTAAAGATTCAAGAGAACCAAATACTTTGTACTTATATATATTGAGTAGGCCCGCCCTGAATAGATATGTTGTGATCTCGGCCGCATTGAGTATGATACTCAGCTGTGGAAGTGGGGTCTCCAAGGCAAGTTGCGTGGCTCGGTAGGAGTGATATCCTCGTTACAGAAACAAAGAACTGCAGATGTTACCGCTTCTTCAGAGGCCCGCGCCCCGAAACGTCACCCATCCTTTTTCTCCAGAGATGCTGCCTGAACCGCTGAGATACTCCAGCACGTTGTGTCTATCGGTGTCGGAAGGAACTGCAGATGCTGGTTTAAACCGAAGATAGACACAAAATGCTGGAGTAACTCAGCGGGAACAGGCAGCATCTCTGGAGAGAAGGAATGGCTGACGTTTCGAAACGTTTGGACGTCTCGACCTGAAAATATATGTGATATCTTCTTTCAGTAAGTTACCTTCCCGTGCATTGGCATCAGTGCAATACGAAACCCAGTTTCAAAGAGGCTGTGCAAAATGAAGAGACGAAGATTACCAGCCAGGTTAGGGGGGGAGTTGGAGGGGCACGCTGCCCCCCTTCATTATACAAAAATGCACCATTGCAGAAAAGGAACCGCTTTCCTCAGATGCCTTCGCAGAAACAACTCTCTTCACCAGATGGAACATGGCCAATTTTAAAGCAACTTCGTCATTTTGTTTTAGTTCTAAGTGTATCTTGCAGTACATTATTGGACACTGCAATTTCACCTCATCTGTTTTAGCCTATATCCTCTTTCGACATGGATCGCCAATTTCAGTGCAATGTAAAGAAATTGCATGGACAACCCATAACTTTCGATGACATATCACATACTGCATTGGTTTTCGGTTATGTAACTAATAATCTCATTAAAATATCAGTTTTTAAACTGAAAGGGTCGTTAACATTATCGTCTGTTTGCCATTTGAAAAGAATTGGCTGTATTTATGGGGAATATCTCTCTGGAGGTTTACATTATCTCCTTCGATTTTGACGGAGTTGCAGATAGGGAACTATAAATACGTCCGTTAGAATGGACATTTGCTGGGCGAAAATTAATGTCAACTACTCTGCCTGACGAACCCTTCATTATCATAGCCCAAAACCACATGAACGTGGAATATGAAGAAAACCAAAACAATGGGCTAAGATTGCGACGATCTCGTGGATGTGTGCATCTTTGTCACCTTCCCCTGGCTAACAATGATCTGTTCTACATTGTACCTTGAGCCACGTCCCCTTTGATGTTTCGTTTTCACACCTTACATTATTTATCTCTGTGTCTCCTTCTTCCCTAACTCGCAGTCTGAAGAAGGGTCTCGACCCGAAACACCACCCATTCCTCTATCCAGAGATGCTGCCTGTCCCAGCTGAGTTACTCCAGCATTTTGTGTCTATCTCCAGTGCGCGCATATTTGGCCCAGGAGTGTTTAAAAGGAACTGCAGATGCTGGAAAATCGAAGGTACACAAAAATGCTGGTGAAACTCAGCGGGTGCAGCAGCATCTATGGAGCGAAGGAAATAGGCAACGTTTCTCCTGCATTTTTGTGTACCTTTGGCCCAGGAGTAGTGGGTTGGCTGAAATCTTTCGTGGACTGAATTCGGCGCTTGTAATTATTATTTAATAAGATTGTAAAAAGGAAGTCTGGACAAAATATCTCAGCTTCTTTCACAACAGTCTGCTGTTAATCCCTACCCCCTCTTACTCATTTCAAACGCCAGTGTAGCTACTGCCGTGGTAAACAAGTTCCTGTCATGATCTTGACATATTCCAATTGGTAACAAATCCCTTTGTCTTTCCATCGATAATGAAGTCCAATATATCCAATCTAGTTATATTTAACATTCATTAGTCCTCCTGACATTTTTGCAAGCAGTAGAATAGATTAGAGTTAACCGCGACACAATAAACTGTACTAAAACTTCAGACTTTAGACTTTAGAGCTACAGCGCGGAAACAGGCCCACCCGGTCCATACCGACCTGCCATCACCCCATACTATCTTCCATACGAGGGACAATTTGACAACTTGCCGAAGCCCATTAACCTACAACGTTTTTGGGCAAAAAGACACCTTTTGGACAAGAACGTGCGATAATCGCTTATTCGCTTATATATGAACAAAATACAAAAAATAATGAATGTCAGCGCGCAGAATATCCTAATAATTGCGTTGCATCTTTTATTTTTGCAGCCGTTTTGGGCAAATAAACGTGAAAGTTTGGCATAGCTATTAGCGATGGTTAGTTCACTGGAGCATTGAAACACTGCGGAGATGGCGTAGTATGAATGGGCTGCTGTATTTCGCTTCCTCTCTTTCACTTTCCAAGGTCAAAAGGCAAAATTGCTGTTTTTCTCTCGGTGTTTTCTTTTAATAATGGCCTTTCGCAGGCTTCTCCCCGAAGACCGGTGCTCGGTGGTCTGTGTCTATACGGGTCTGACGCACACACTCGAGTAAAGGGAAGTCCAAATTAATCTGTCACTTATTTTCATCGACTATGACAATGTAATTCCAGGAAACACAAGGGAGCAAAAGATTTCTGAGGAAAAAAAATGGTAACGACCACATAATACACGCGTTGTTCAGTTTGATCGCGGGAATGAGAAAGGCGGCTCTTTCTTATAGATTAAGAAATGTGCCACTTGGTTTTACATCTTGTTGCATTGTATCTGCAATTTAAACATCTGCTCTATTTGAGCCGCTGTGTTCGGGGCAAGTGGATCAAAGGGCGTGGCGTGGTCACACAGATATGATAAGGGACCACGGAGTCTCAATCTAGTAACTCGTGTCTGAGTCTCATTGCCCGTAACTCGTTTTCACTTAGGCCACAGCTAACAATGTCCAGTTTCCTTTATCGCCGTTGCTTGTTTGCATATCCTTCCTTCGCTTGTTCATTTGTTCTATATCTCTCTATATCACCGTCCATATCTCATCTTTCCCCTTCCCCCGACTCTCAGTCTGAAGAAGGGTCTCTTTTCTCCAGAGATGCTGCCTGACCCGCTGAGTTACTCCAGCTTTTGTGTGTCTATCTGAGGGACCACTGATGCCTCCAACGGGTTCACACAGAGCCGCTGGAAACAGAAGCGAAGTCTTTCTGGACTTCCTCGTTGATTTTGTTAAACATTGACACAGCCGGAACCAGCAGCTGAGTGGAGCGGAGAGAGTTGTATTTGTTCGGTGTTAGTTGGGATCACCTCGTCCGTCCCCCACCCCGAGTCTTCTCCGAACCATGGCAATACATTTCAAGGCCACTTAAGCCACCGACATCCTTTGGCCCGGGGCTATTAATGACCCATCTCCAGAGACTTGAATGTAGCTTTCGCGTTCTTTGGTAAGCATTAACCAGAATCCACATATATCTGGGGAAAATGGCACTCTTAATAAACGTTTCCCCAACCCTAATAATTTATTGAATTCTCCGATGTTATTTTGGTTTAGTTTAGAGATACAGCGTGGAAACTGGCACTTCGGCCCACAAGCACTATTCTACACAGTAGGGACAATTTACAATATTTACAGAAGCCAATTAACCTACAACCCTGTATGTTTCTGCAGTGCGGGAGGATATCGGAGCAACCCCCGGCGAAAATCCACGCGGTCACGGGACGAACGTACAAATTCCGTACATACAGCACTCGTAGTCAGGATTGAACCCGTGTCTCTGGCGAGGTAAGGCAGCAACTCTACCGCCGCGCCACCGTGCCTCCCGCGTAGCTAACCAAGTAACACCCCCCCCCCCCCCCCCCCACCTATCATATGCTGCACCTGAATGCGCACTATTTCTCTTACAATCCTGCCCCCCTTCTCCCTTTCCCTGTCCCCTTCCGCCTTCACCCCTGCGTCTGGCTTCACATTTTATGCCACTTTCCTCGTTAGTTTCTTGTCCCACAGCCTTTTGTCCTTGCACCTCTGGCCTTGTCCAACCATCTGCCAATCTACCCCCACGCCGGACCTGCATCCACCTATACATTGTGCAGGAGGAAACTGCAGATTCTGGTTTAAACCAAAGATAGACACAAAAAGCTGGAGTAACACAGCGGGACAGGCAGCATCTCGGAGAGAAGTAACTTATTTCCCCATTAGGAAAGAGTAATTACTGAAGAATTGGAAGCTCGAAGTTTATTACATCAAATATATCTCTAATGAGAGATGCCTGTACTCACTAAGATAGATTTCTCCATTACAAATCCGGTGCAGCTAAATCCCTTTGAGGGATAAGCACGCGTCTACCATTAACCAACACTGAGACAAAAGAGACTGCAGATGCTGGAATCTGAGCAAATAAACAAAAACAAACTGCTGGAGGAACTCACAGATGCGATGAACAGCAGGTGCTGCATTACAAGAAAAGTTACAAAGTGGTGGAGTAGCTCGTGGGGTAAGGTGGCACGTCTGGAGAACATGGATTAATTACTTTTTGGATCGGGACCCTACTTCAGACTCTGAATTAGAAGTGGCCCGACCTGAAACGTCTCCTGTCCACGTTCTCCAGAGATGCTGCCTGACCCTCTAAGTTAATCCAGCACTTTGCGTCTTTTTTTTTTGTTTGTTTGCTGGAGTGGGTCATGCAACAACCAAACTGATTCCTGGGATGGCAGGACTTTCACATGAAAGACTGGATAGACTCGGCTTGTACTCGCTAGAATTTAGAAGATGGGGGGGGGGGGGGGGGGGGTGGGGTCTTATAGAAATCTACAAAATTCTTAAGGGGTTGGACAGGCTAGATGCAAGAAGATTGTTCCCGATGTTGGGGAAGTCCAGAACAAGGGGTCACAGTTTAAGGATAAGGGGGAAGTCTTTTAGGACCGAGATGAGAAAAAAATCCACACAGAGAGTGGTAAATCTACGGAATTCTCTGCCACAGAAAGTAGTTGAGGCCAGTTCATTGGCTATATTTAAGAGGGAGTTAGATGTGGCCCTTGTGGCTAGAGGGATCAGGGGGTATGGAGAGAAGGCAGGTACAGGATACTGAGTTGGATGATCAGCCATGATCATATTGAATGGCGGTGCATGCTCGAAGGGCCGAATGGCCTACTCCTGCACCTATTTTCTATGTTTCTATGTTTCTATCTCTGGAGAGAATGAGGAAGCCTGAAGTCCTCAGTCTAAAGAAGATCCGGATCTGAAACTACGCCCATCCATTCCCTCCACAGTTGATGCCTGACCCGCCATGTTGCTCCAGCGCTTGTATCTCGCTGCACCATTAAGCACAGTATTTTGCCACAAACCAAGTCAGAAACAAAGTTGGGGGGCGGAAGCGGAGGAGGGGTGGGGGGGGGTCAACGATCGTTTGTTCTTAGATAGAAAATGGTTAAACGATTCAAACAGCACCAGGACAACGATAGTTACCATTTCTGAGACCATGGACCACACATTGCAGAATGGCCTCCTAAGGCATAGATACGATTTTGGCTTTAAAAAAAACGTATCTGATTGATGTTTTAATGAATCTAGCGGGACGAAGTCGCGTGTATGTTCTCCTGAATTCATCTGTTTCAATGTAAACCTATCCAACCACTTTCAATTCGTCTTGAACCTAACTCGCACAATTAACTATAAAAACAACGTTTGCAGATTTATCATCTAAATTAGTGGGATTCCATCCTGCATTTATTACAGTTTTGCGCTCCTGAGGTTGATTAATCGCCCCAGTTTCAGTGCCGTTGGAAGAAAAAACAAGCATTTAAAATACTTTGGTTTAGGGTATAAAGTACTTTGGCGTTCATTTCCATGCCTTGCACGATCACACTATAGATAAAAAGGCAGGCCACGGTTATGTTGACGTGGCCTGGTCCGGTTTGATTCATTTAATCATTTTTCTACCAAAGAGAAACTAAACATAGTCGATTTGTGATACCACTCGGCCAACGACGTAACAACCGCCACAGCAAGAACGCCGCATGTTCCATTCTATATTTACTGATTTTTTAATGTTCCAATATTCCAAGAGCGTATTTCAGAGTTGATTAATTTATTTTAGTTATGATGAATTGCTGATAAATAAATATTCGCTTCACAATGTACCTGTGTGTATGGGGAAAACCTGTCTCCCTTGTACATTTTATATTATGACATTAAAAAGGTTAAAATCCATGACGTTTGTCGGCCCGTTATTGTCGTGATATCAAGGGGACCCTTCAAGGTTTGGGTAATGTCAGCTGAGACGACACAACAAGACCCCACAAAAGGTAAGAACCCGTAATAACAATGAAAACAAACTTTTGTAGTATTTATCATTTAGATTTAACACATCATTCGTGGGATTATATTAGGTCAGATTAGGTCAGATTAGGTTGAATTGGTGTTCATTAATTTAGCATTGTTGGTGGAGGATTAGACATTGTCCAATGCACCTGCTATTCTTCAAGTAACGTCAAGTCATCTTATTTCGCCATCCACGATTAAAAAAAAACGTGATCAAAACACAAAGCGTTGGAGCAACTCGACGGGTCAGGCAGCATCTGTGGATGGAATGAATAGGCCACGAATTCGGTTGGAAAGAGTTATTCCAGCACTTTGTGTCCTGCTCAAGATTCCAGCATCTGCAATTCCTTATCCCTCCATAGTAAATTGGACCTTTGTTCCAAGGTTTCTCCGAGATACAGTCGCCACGACAAAGCAGCGCTCCCTCGGCGATGCTTTTGCATTTCAGCACGAAACAATTCTTGGAATTAAATATGAAACCTCAGCTATCTGACTCGGATGGGACAGTGCACCCACTTTCCTACGTTAGTATTAAAGATAAATACAGTTCAAATGTTGATCTTATGTTTATGATTTGTGTCACTAGTTCTACTTGTGCCATTAGTACTTATCCCACGTTGCTCCTGTTCAGCACCAAGTGAAGTATAACTCGCCATCCTGGTGCCCTTACAAATATTTGGCCCCATAGTTTTAGGACTGTTAGGACGCATTAGTGGTTTAGATGCTGGAGTTTGCTAGCGATTCAATCATTTGGTATTCCGTTTATATAACTTGGCCTCAGTTTGACTACAATCTTGATAATCCTACCTCGAGCTCCCCACCAACAATTAAAAGCATAAATATTAACTATTTTAAGTTATGGTTATGCAGTTGTAATGATAGCCCGGGGCTGCTGATAAATCAGGTTTGACACTGCACATGATTTACAGTCAGACTTACCACAGTGTAAAGTGAGCCGATGCTAGACTTAATACAAACAGGAGACTATTATGTAGAAATAAAGAACAGAAAATAATGATTTATACCAAAGATGGAGACAAAATGCTGGAGTACCTCAGCGGGTCAGGCAGCATCTTTGGAGAAAAAGAATAGGGGACATTTACAGTCTAAAGAAGGGTTCCCACCCGAAATGTCGCCGCCCCTTTTTCTTCAGAGATGCAGCCTGACCCACTGAGGTACTCATAGAAACATAGAAAATAGGTGCAGGAGTAGGCCATTTGGCCCTTCGAGCCTGCACCGCCATTCAATATGATCATGGCTGATCATCCAACTCAGTATCCCATATCTGCCTTCTCTCCATACCCACCGATCCCTTTAGCCACAAGGGTCACATCTAACTCCCTCTTAAATATAGCCAATTAACTGGTCTCAACTACCTTCTGTGGCAGAGAATTCCAGAGATTCACCACTCTCTGTGTGAAAAAAGTTCTTCTCATCTCGGTTTTAAAGGATTTCCCTCTTTTCCTTAAACTTTCCTTAAACAAGACCCCTTGTTCTGGACTTCCCCAACATCGGGAATAATCTTCCTGCATCTAGCCTGTCCAACCCCTTAAGAATTGTGTAAGTTTCTATAAGTTCCCCCCTCAATCTTCTAAATTCTAGCGAGTACAAGCCGAGTCTATCGAATGTTTCTTCATATGAAAGTCCTGTCATCCCAGGAATCAGTCTGGTGAACCTTCTCTGTACTTCCTCTATGGCAAGAATGTCTTTCCTCAGATTAGGCAGCACTTATCCCAGCACTTTTGTGTCCATTTTGGGAGATTAACATTTACAAAACGTGACAAAGTGAATATATTTAAGCAGCAAGATGGGATAGCTTTGTAAAACGGGTTACTAGTTGATATGTGTAGGAAGGAACTGAAGATGCTGGTTTAAACCGAAGATAGACACAAAAAGCTGGAGTAACGGGTCAAGCGGCCGTGGAAGATTGCTTAGCATCATTTGTAGAATAGCGGGTCAGAGATGCTCTCTGGAGAAAAAGAATAGGAATAGGTGACGTTTCAGCTAACATCTCCGGAGAAAAGAAATAGGTGACCTTTTTGTTTTTCTCAATAGAAGCTGTCGTGCCAGTTGATATTACAGGTAAACCAAATGGCACAAGCCACTTTGCATCTAAATATAAAATAAACGTAACCCTTTTTAGATATTAACATTTACACGTGGGTAATTGAATGCAATTACAGCGTTCTCAAAAACAAAATCACACGTGCAATTGTAGCTCAGTGGCGAAGTAAGCCCCGACTGAGGAGAGGTGTAATTCAGAGGAGACAGAATGGAGATAGACATGGAGTGACTCAGCGGGGCAGGCAGCATCTCTGGATAGATGGATTTGGTGACGTTTCGGGTCGAGACCCTTCTTCAGACTGAAACTTTAGACTTCAGACCTCAGTCTGAAGAAGGGTCTCGACCCGAAACGTCACCCGTTCCTTCTATCCAGCTATCCCACTGAATTACTACAGCATTTTGTGCACAGTTCAGGCAGCCGTGGAAATTGCTTGGCATTATTTGGAGAAGATCGGGGTGCTCTCCCCCTGTCGGAGCCAATATATCCGACCAACCCCATCAGTGCCCCAACCCCTCACCCCCCTCCGTATCCTCCAACCACCCATCTAATATTACTAAATACTTCGTGTCACATTGTTATTAATTCAATTACAATAGACAATCCATAATACCAAATAGGTGCAGGAGTAGGCCATTTGGCCCTTCGAGCCAGCACCGCCATTCACTGTGATCATGGCTGATCATCCACAATCAGTACCCAGTTCCTGCCTTCTTCCCATATCCCTTGACTCCACTATCTTTAAGAGTTCTATCTAACTCTCTCTTGAAAGCATCCAGAGAATTGGCCTCCACTACCTTCTGAGGCAGGGAATTCCACAGATTCATAACTCTCTGGCTGAAAAAGTTTCTCCTCATCTCCGTTCTAAATGGCCGACCCCTTATTCTTAAATTGTGGCCCTTGGTTCCGGACTCCCCCAACATTGGGAACATGCTTCCTGCCTCTAGCGTGTCCAATCCCTTAATACTCCTATATGCTTCAATAAGATCCCCTCTCATCCTTCTGAATTCCAGTGTATCAAGCCCAGTCGCTCCATTCTATCAACATATGACAATTGAATTAACCCCGTGAACCTACGCTGCACTCCCCCAATAGCAAGAATGTCCTTCCTCAAATATGGAGACCAAAACTGGACACAATACTCCAGGTGTGGTCCCACTAGGGTCCTGTACAACTGAAGAAGGACCTCTTTGCTCCTTTACTCAACTCCTCTTGTTATGAAGGCCAACATAGAAACATAGAAACATAGAAAATAGGTGCAGGAGTAGGCCATTCGGGCCTTCGAGCCTGCGCCGCCATTCAATATGATCATGGCTGATCATCCAACTCAGTATCCTGTACCTGCCTTCTCTCCATGCCCCCTGATCCCTTTAGCCACAAGGGCCACGTCTAACTCCCTCTTAAATATAGCCAATGAACTGGCCTCAACTACCTTCTGTGGCAGAGAATTCCAGAGATTCACCACTCTCTGTGTGAAACATGCCACTAGCTGATCCAAATGAAGACAAATACGACCAATAGTCCTTTCTCTCTTGGTTTCGGTACACGTGAAATATTTGGAATCATCTCCAAAGTGACACTCTGATCTTTGCAATGGCCATCCAAGGGCAATCAAATATTAATATGTGACCCTTAATTCCCATGGATTTCTTATAGATACATACATCGGGTTGTTATTTTTATAGGGCCGAAATTCTGCTTTGACCTGACTTGAGAATGCACGGATATAAATTATTTATCTACAAACGAATCCATTGAATATACCAATAGTCAACTTAACATCCAGTCAATGGTTGAGTGGGATACTGTAGCTTCCTTTTCAGAAACACAACAACCTCACCGCTACCTACTTCACCATCCACTCACCCGCTCAGACCCAGGTTCTACAGTAAGGCCTGGACTGGCGTATTTGACACCGTCTTCCTCCCACGTTTATTGCAACCATGCTCGGGTGTTTTGTAACAGAGTGGCGAATGTACGCCATGGAAAGCAACCTAAAGGCACCAAAGAGTTGCTGCAGTGGACTGTAATCATGTAGTCTCTCGTGGATCACCCTATATATTAAACTAAGAATGAGTTACATGCACAGCGATTCTTTAGGTACATTTTTGACACCCCATGCCTTACTGGGGAGACTATTACCAAGTGGTCATTTCTTGAATCCAACAATCTTCATATGGAAGAGAGACACAATACGCTGGACTAACCCAGCGGGACAGGCAGCATCTCTGAAGAGAAGGAATGGGTGGCGTTTCGGGTCGGGGAAATGGAAACGGAAAATATAGGCGGTGTTGTAGAGAGATATAGAACAAATGAATGAAAGATATGCAAAAAAAAGTAACGATGATAAAAGTAACAGGCCATTGTTAGCTGTTTGTAAGCTACTTTTATGCATATCCTTCATTTATTTATTCTTAATCTCTCTGCATCATCGTCTATATCTCTAGTTTCCCTTTCCCCCCGACTCTCAGTCTGAAGAAGGGTCTCGTCCCAAAACGTCACCCATTCTATCTCCCCATAGATGCTGCCTGTCCCGCTGAGTTACTCCATCATTTTGTGTCTTTGTTCGGTTTAAACCAGCACCTGCTGTTTCTTCCTACACAATCTTCAAACGGATTTGGGAGAATACAGTTCTGTATAAATTTTCCTATGTTTATACCTTGGGACTGAGACAATTATTCTGCACTATATTCCCATTGAAGTTCGCGGCATTCACCGTTTTATTGTTCAGGTTTCAGTGCAGCAAAAACATATTTTCCAAATAAACTATGTTTAAAATCCGAGCCATTGTTGGAATGAATGAGGTGTTCATTTAATTAGCATTTCCTTCTGCCGGCGAGAAATATCAGGGAGTTTGTTCATTTTCCGCGTACCCAGAGTTAGCCGAAGAGCAAAATACTTGCAAACTGTATTCTCCAAGCTTTCATGTTATGGCTCGGAGTATAGTTCAGTTTAAAATAGATGGATCTGGTTTAATTAACTTAATATTTTTAAACAGGGTGGTATAAACCTTGTATGTGGCGAATTTTGACAATCTAAAATCTCAAAGACGCGCGGCAGGTTGCTTAATTGGCATCTGAAATTGTCCTTTGTACGTAGAGAATGGACGCGAAAGTGGGATTAATATAGAACTAGTGTGTACGGGCTACATGGACTCGGTGGGCCGAAGGGCCTGTTTCCATGTTATAATTAAAGCTGAATTAAAGCAGTCAGCCTCGACATTACAACAAATATATTTGTCGCTGCTCTTTAACGCTCCGCGGTAATAAAAGCACAACCAAAGTCGTCGACCGATCTTCACGAAGCATAATCAGCGGATATATATATTAGTGTAGAATCTGTCTCTGGATATAGCTGCGTTCATGCTTTGAACTTAAAGCCCCTTCTATTCCCTTTGTACTACAAACTAATTTATGCATAAATCTACTTGAAATCGGTTTAATTAAGGTACATTTTCTTTCACAAGTACCTTGACCACGTTTAATTAATCAGTGTTGCCATTCGAACGCCATAAACCGCAATCATCAATTCAAGAAGATGAAATAGTCCAAAACTCAAAGTGCGAATGACCCTTTCTCTCTGTTCTCCCTCTGTGACTCCAACACCTATGGGTCCCTGTGTCTCAATTAAATAGTCCAACGACTGTGTGTACAACAAATGACTATATCAATACCACATCTCTACTCTGACGGACTATTGTCTACAAAGGCTCCCGCCACCTAATTCATTCATGGTCCCATTCCATGAACCAAAATTCCAAACCAACCCCAGGATATTATCTGCAATGCAATAAGGGCAGATATGATATCAATTTGCAAACAACTGATACAGTTTTGTTCTCTACAATTCTGCGCTGATAATCTATATATATTTGTAATCGTTTTACACTTAGGGACGGGTCGACATTTCTGTGCCGCGTTCACACTGTAATTGGTGGCACTTGCCATTACATTATCTTTCTTCATAATTACGAAAGGACAAATTTTTCCAGCTTGAAAAACAAACCGACCTACTCCAAAGGGAGAAGGTTCCCTACAAGCGACGAGCTGTGAAAATCTGCAATATCGAGGCAACTTCTAATTCAATCAAACTTGAAGGCCTGCTCTTCAATATTGTATTAATATCTACATTATAAAAAAAAATAAGCTGCGTACACCTGCTCGATACAAAGCCATTATGAAGTTAAGCCGGTTTCTCTCCGCTCCCGGTCCGACCACTACCTGCACCCCCTTCTCGACAATAAATTCATTCTAAATAAACCATTACTGTCAACGTCAAGATGATCTGAATGGTGCTAGGTTTAAATATGAGGAGCGGGTGCGTCTAAATCCAAATGGGGAGTGTGTGCATATACTCTGCCGACTAGACAACGCTGCTTCCAGCCTGGAGGCCGAGGATAGATTTAAGATGCAACAGTTTATATCTTAATCCACCAGGAAAATGATGGTGCATATATTGTGTGAGTGTGTGTGTGTTCAATTGCATACACATATGAGCCACGTATTTGGCAGTGCTTAATTCTAAGCAACACACATGCATGCCAACATGATGTTGAATTTGAGCCTCATATACACAATAAAAGCAGATACCCATTCAAGGAGCATCGAGAACAATGTCTGCTTTTACACGCCGTTTAATATTTAACTCAAATAAATCAACTAGCATATTTTAACAGACGTCTGTATTGTATATAATAATTCACGCCATCTAGAAAAGTTAAATGAGTGCATTAAAATATGCCGGGCCATTATAATAATAATGTGGCGAGTCTAATTATTTGTAATGGCAATTACAAAATGGGCCCAGAGTAATGGTTCGCTCGCTGCTATTCTGGTGTGTTGTAGGTGCCACGATCTCCATTGTATATTTGAAGTGACGGCTGGGTTATTACTATTGTTTGGTCCACTGCATCTGCAGCAGGTAAGCCTTTATTTCACACTGCACCAAGACAGGCCGCATATATCATGGTCGCGGGACGTTGTCAGTTTATTTAGTTATTCATCGAACATTAACCAGGATTTAATGAAATTTTTAAAGAGCAGAATTTTATTGCACTGTCAACGTACACAATGACTTGGAAACAAATTGCCACCCGATTCTATCTACGATTAACCGCATATGACCTCTGGTTCCTATGGAATGAACTATGTGGGGGTATTAAAATAAGAACATGGCGATTTTAATTATTCAGTTCCAATTGCATAGAGACGAGCGGCCGTGTATACAACGGAACAACGGAAAGATACAACGGAAAGGACATTTTTTTGCCTTCCCATCTTAAATTTAGTTTAAATATTAGGTTTACACCATGGCCTTTGCAAACAATAATAGTAGTGCATTAAATTTAACGAAAAGATTGAAGCATATCTTGAGGTTTTGTTACTGCACAATATTAAGAATCCCCGGACCGCTTCCTTTTGAGCGGTTACCATTTATAACTAATTCACAATTCAGCATTGAAAGCTCTTATGAAATAATTATCCACTGGTCTTATCGGCAAAAGATTACTCTTTCCTAATGTGGAAATAAGTGTTTTGTTGAGAAGCGGGTACCCTTATTGTAGGTGCACCTGTATGTAACTCGTGAGCAAGTGTCTTTGCAATCGTTGCTGGCCTATAAATCTATTGTGGGGTTGGAGAGGAAAGCGCTGGTCGCCTCGTGGAGCAATGCCGGAATTGTATTTTAAACAAGGGTATATCTGAATTACCTACACATATTAAAAAAAACGAATGCATCTCAGAATATGCTACACTGAATCATCAAAGCAACTTCTCAATCCATCTCCAAACCTACGATTGATCTTAATTTGAGCTCCCTTCAAATTGCAATTTTTCTATTAAATCTTTCTATTAAAGCCTTCATGATTATTTCCGGAGGCAAATAAAAATAAAAATCAGTTTCTGAAAACGCTTTCAATCATTGCGGATGTATTGTGATGAAGACATGCGCGGATATATTATTAATTACCGACCAAAAATAGTTCACATAACGCTAAAGAAACCAAATGTGCCATGTTTTGGCCGAACAGATGATATCGTAGAAACATGTAACACGTCTACATAGAATAGTCACCTATCCCTTTAAAAACTAAATGCGATAGTCACCCAACCCTTTAAATACTACAAGCAATAGAAACCTAACTCGGGTTGCTGCTCACAGTTCAATCGAAGCATTCACAAAGCAAAGAAGGTCGGATATCAAGAACATAATTCAAGATCCGGTTAATTAAGCACTAAGATTAATGGTGCAGCATCGCGGCCTACATTTCGACAAGGATCCGTGCCAAGAATGCTTGAATGTTCAAATATTTTTTTTCTATTAAATCATTTAGAATATTTCCCAAGTAACGCTATTAAAATATATTAAATGTAAATGGGTTATAAAATCAAGCAATGCGTAGAAACAAACGCCTGAAATGCGAATCTATAATTACAAAAAGTACCCATAATTTAGGGAATGATATGAATGTAATATGGTTATCTTCAAGACTTGACCCCTAATAGATATATTTATTGGTCCAATCTGACCTTAATTCACGTTGATATCAGTTGGAAACATTATACCCTTTAATCTAGTTCTGGTCTGAAGATTAAAAAAAGTCTACAGAACTGATTCGCTACAATACTGAGTATTGTGTTCAGCATTCTATATCTTCTCATTTGCTCTACCTAATACACTTTGACTGCCTATTGTAATTCTGTGCAGTATATCTGATATCTAATATATTCAGATAGCATGCAAAACAAAGTTTGTTCACTGTACCTCGGTACACGTGACAATAATAAATCTAAACCTCCCCCCAAAAAAGCACAATTTGTCTATGGTATTGAAATTTAAGAGGAGTTAACCTTAGAAATGAGGAAGTTATTTTTTTTTAATATAGGGGCCTGGCACTTTGAGATAGCAAAAGCGACCTGGGGTTTGAATTGTTTCAGCAGTTCTCTGTGCTGGAGCTTACCTTCAGGAAACACAGCTCTCATCTTGAGGTAGCTGGTAGCCAGTCTGATGATGGATGCTTTGTCCAGCTGAGAGGTGATGGCCGAAGGTAGAGGCAGTAGTTTCGCCAGCTCGTAAAATTCCCCATTTTCCTTTTCCCTTCTCGTCTTCGCGGCATTTTTAGATTTTTCCTTCATTTCGTCAATTGCGCCGGAGTGTTACTGACATAATGAAAACAATCTTCCGCGGGCCTCGGAAACATTCGTTCCGTTTTTGTTGTCCTTAAGTTCCGAGCGATTCTGTTCGCTCACGCAGCGCAGTGGTCAGAAATATCATCGGAGGCGTTTTTTGAAAATGCTTCGATTAATGGTGATCCCCCCCCCCCCCCCCCCTCCCCCCCCTCCCCCCCCTCCCCTCTTGCTCTGTACACCTCGCAGCCGCGTTGGGTCGGAGAGCCGTGTATTTCAATGGGCGATTCTCCCCGGCCACTGCAACCAGCCTCCGATTTGGGGGGGGGGGGGGGGGGGGGGGGGGGGGGGGGGGGCAGTTCCCACTGAGGATTATATGCACTCCGCGCCCCGCACCCCTAACCCCAGCCCTTTATCCCGGAGACTCTCAGCTCTGTCCGAACCCTGGCTTTCCCAGTACAAAAAGTACCCGAGTCTCGCTGTCTGTGTCCCCCCCCCCCCCCCCCCCCCCCCTCTGTTTCTCCTCAGTTTGGCCTCCGGCTAAGAATCTATTCGCCACCTGCTCCGACCCCACGTTTCACAAGAAGGGACGCGGATGCAGCCGGAGGTAAGATCACCCCTATCAGCTCATTGAGCGAATGTGGCCGGATCGGTTGGAAGTTGTCAGTCTACAGTGCACGGGTTCCTGAATCCTACTGCTGCTAATGTGGCCGCTGTATCTTGAGGGATGTGTGTGTGAGTGTGTGTATGGGGGGGGGGGGGGGGGGGGGGGGGGCTAGGAGCTGGGGTAGGAGAACTGGGGGGGGGTGGGGGGGGGGGGGGTAGGAACTGGGGGAGGGGAGGAGCTGGGGGGGGGGGGTTAAGAGCTGGGTGGGGGGGGGGGGGGGGGGGGGGGGGGCAGTTGCGATGCTCGACTGGCGGAATGTCAGATCGTCAGTTTCCTTTTCAGTTGCGCTTCGAGTCGACCCAGGGTGTTGGGAGCTCCGGACAGGAAAGCGATGTCGTCCAGAGCAGGTTGGCAAGGAGTCTCCACTGCCTGGGGGTCGTTACCTACTCGTTCCGAGGTTGCTTAACTTCCCGTAGATCTTCTACCAGCACCGTGCAGCTTGCTAACACTGACCGGGTCTATGGTCATGTGAAACTCGCAGAGAATAATCGACCCATCTCAGTCCTCTGTCCCACTCGCACGAGTGCAGATCAGATCCCTCGCGTCAGTTCCTGGTTACACTCTTGCTTTCAATTCAGATTATTGATAAGCAAACACTGGAAGGGCCGTTTTGTTTTCGAGTGCTGTTGCTCCAGTGTCCAACATAACTACGTGCGTGCGGGGAGGGGAGAGGGGAGGGGAGGAGGGGGATGACGGGGTGAAGGCTGTTTGAACCAGCGCCAGAATCGCTGGGTGTCCCCAAAGCCTATTTCCTTCTGGGACTTCCTCCCACGCTCACACTGTCTCACTCCCCCGGGCGCGACCACCTTTGATCAACTATATGACTTCACTTTCACGAGTTTACTCTCCTCCTCGCTCCCTCCTCTCCACCCCCAAATTCAAACCCAACTCCTTGAGCGCTTCCCTCGCTTGTCCTGTCACCGGCGAAGCCAGCCACGCGTCTGTTGTTAATTTACTTATCTGCTGATTGGCCCATTCGTGGTTCCACACCCACAGCGTCTGCCTCATTTACAGTGTATCACATTCACAGATTCACCCGTGTCCAGCTCATTCAACCCACTGACTGCCTCTCTCGCTGTCTCACCATCTCACTGCCTCATTGTCTTACTGTCACTCACTCACTCACTCACTCACTCACTCACTCACTCAACTCACTCACTCAATTCACTCACTCACTCACTCACTCACTCACTCACTCACTCACTCACTCACTCACTCACTCACTCACTCACTCACTCACTGTCTTACTGCCTCGCAAGTTCAAGGACCCTCACGTACTCTTCTTACTCTCGCTCGCTGTCCCCTTCATGTACTGCCTTAAGAGCTCAATCTCCCTCTTACTCACCTTTTCGGCCACTCAGTTTCGCTCTCTCCCAGTCTCACTTTCTGCCTCACTGACTCCCTACCTCATTATCGTAACGCCTCATCCACCGCCCCATTCATTCACAGTCCCGCCCACACACCGACTAACGCGGCCTCTTTCACACTTTTACACACATTGGCATCTTTACTCTGAGCTCTTGTCTCATTATTTCATCTCGTGACTACCACTCACACACATTCCCCCATTCGCTATGGGACTTCTCCGTTCGCCCATCTGGAGTGCAATAGATACCCAAAGACATAGACTAGCCTACATCTAATCAGATCGAGAGAGACAGCGCAGTGTGTGATGCCGCCTATTCCCTAAAGAGTAGAATGACTGGAATATTCAAGTTTGGAAAGTCAGCACCGTGACGTCAATGCCGTGTTACATTTTCTGTCCACCTTGACTGTTATTGGAATATTTGCCCCAGTATCATATTGACATGCTTACAGCGGAATCCATATTTTGGACATAATAGGGAAATACCGCGCGTTCGGCCTCAATATTTCTGGGTCCTGGGTGCTGCGGCGATTGAGCGGGTGGGGTAGGAGGGAGACCCGGAGGTTGCAGGTGGTTTCCGGAGGTTGCAGGTAGTGGAAGCAGGTAGGAGACTGACAAAAACCTCCGGGAACCGCACGGAAACCTTGGGTGGGGCGCAAAGTCTCCAGAGGTTTCCGTTCAGGTCTCCTAAGTGGGACCGGGGCATTAGAACACACTCGGACTGAGATCCCTTAACGAAACCCCCAAATTTAACATTTAGTCCCTTGATCAACGTTGTTATATCCTGATATCAGGAGACTGATATCATGCGCATTAGTTAGCATTAGTATAATGCTGGTCATTGATATATTTATGTGATATTGTGGTAACTATGTGGGCTACATAGTCGATACTATTACATTGTACTTCTAGTCATATTGTTGTTATATACGCTTGCTTGTTACATACACACCATTGACGTGCTATTGGATTGACATGTTCTAGTTTGAGGCCGACATCTCAATACTGTTCAATTAGGCCAGGGTTATTACAATGCAATATTGCGATACGATTATGTAATTATATGACTGGTAAGAATTATATTGTGGAATATCTCTGACATATTAATTACACGTGTTTGATTGGCGGCTTGTGTGACGACATATGACATATTGTGGAACTGCATGATATATTGCCGTTTTATGATTGACATGATATTAAACATACGCGTAATTAATCATACTTTAGTCATGCGACTGGATATTTGTGTGATTATATGACAAACACAGTTACGTTTTCGGTATATAATTGTATCCTTATACTATGGTTAGTGGGTTGAAGTAATATGTTGTTGCATCATACACATGTTTTAATTATTATATCAAATTTTATTAAAATTACCAACATACCATGGTTTAAGGGAATGTAAGTAAAAGTTTGCAATGCAGAAAATAGTTATCATTTGGAGATCCCTCTCAGCGAGGATTGTGGAATGAGGATCAGTCTGTGTGTTTTCGTTAGGGATTTTTGGTGCGGGGAAAGGATGGGGAAATTGTGTTGATGGAATTGGTCCGTTCCCAAAACAATTCAGTTGTAACAATTCATTAGGTCTACGACGGTATGCTTGGTATTATTCCATCTAAATGACTAGCTTCAAAGTAGTTACATGACCGAATATCGTGCTTATGTATGACTGATATTGTCATTTTTGTTTTTTATCAGGGATTATAATTTTATTTATTAAATGTTGATTAACATGATTTGCTTATTTTGTGAACTATATGATTGAGCTATAATATGTGATTGGGGACGGAAGATGACAGTTCAAGTTGGCAAGGCCATTGAGAATATGAGATATTTGGCCTTACACGTAGACTGTGCCAAAAACAAGGATACTGGTTGGATCCCAGCTGAAGTATTGCATTCAATTTTGGATTGCCCAGTTTATAAAATAGTTTAAAGTTTTTGAGAGCACAAATGAATATTTGGTACACGGCGATCAGCGATGCTGGTATAAGTTAGATAATGGGACTAGAGGGCTCCTAATCCGACCCCCCCCCCCCCCCCCCCCCCCCCCCACCCGCCTGTCCCTTCCCTCCACAGAGGCTGCCCGACCCACTGAGTTACTCCAGTACATTGTGTTTCGCTTATGATTCCAGTATCTGTCGCTCTCTGTAGCTCAATATAATAAGCAAGATGGGCAAAGGGCCAGCATTGGAGAAATAGAAAGATCGCAAAAAGCTGCAGAAAAAAAGAATAGACTAGGTCCTGGAGAAATATAAAGGTAAAATTAAAATGGACACAAAATTGTAAATGCACATGGATGAATGTGTCAATGCATGGGGATCTTAGGAGCAAATGTGGCAGACAGGTTAGTGACAGAAGAAAGAGAATCAATGTTGTTGACCAGGGAACGTGGCGAAATGGGGATGATTTATGTCATTGTCTGGAATATGCTGTCTGAAAGGATGGGGGGTTGATAAAGGTGGAAACAAAGAACGGCAGGTGCTGGTCTACCGAGGAAAGGCACAAAACGCTGGCCTAACTCAACGGGTCAAGCAGCATCCCTGGAGAACATTGGCTAGGTGACGTTTCGGTTGGGGACACTTGAGGATTAGAGAGCTGTGAATTGTGAAGCAAGAGGATTAAAATAAGGTCACTGAGTAGGCACGAAGTGAACACATGGTTGGGTGAAAGGGTAAAGAAATGCAAGTTTTTTTGTTGTAGCTTTTATGGAAGCAAGGAAGGTGGGTTGGGTGCTTGGTTACATCGTGGTATGATCTGTTATTGTAATCTTGGGATGCGCCATATCGCTGGTTATCTATTCATTAACATTTCTGTCATGTGCTTGGCATAATTATATTCCAAGTAATTCTTGCAGTTGCACCATTACAATCACCCTTCCCGTACTTTCAACTCAGGGCCACTGACTCTAAAATACCCAGCCCCCGCCCATGCCTTTCAAATGGCCCAGTGTCAAATATTGGGGCGTTCTGTTGTCTTATTAATGGCAACCACGTGTCAGAGCAGCAATAGACAATGGCAGAACAACTGAAAGGATGGATATGGGTAATTTTGAAATATAAGCAACATGGTTTTTTTCAAGAATCATATTCAGGAAACATTGTCATATGCCCAAGCATCGTGAGGTACCGCTAGAATGAAGATCTCGCTCGCACTGGGACTGAGACCAACACACAGAAACACACATTAGACGTACACATGCATCAAATTCGCAGGAATGTAAAATAACAAATAATGTGCTAAATAAATGTTACCAACTTTGAGATCGGAACAAGGGTCAGAACGGGTCAAAACAGGGGAGGGGCAGTTAAATGGGTTGCAAACTGAAGGAGTTAAGGATACTTGTTATAACAGACCGTAGATGGGGGGAAGTGGTGTTCTAGAATGAAAGCTGAGACTACCGCTGCTTAACATTGATATAACTTATTACATGTGAGCATTAGAAGTACCATTTCTACAGATCCAAGCTACTGAGAATTGGTCAATTATAATTACTGCTGAGATGAGTGTGGCTAACCGGAAGAAACCGCCACTACATTTGCACAAACATACACTAGTTTTGATATATGAGGGGAACTGGTGCGTTCAATAGAAAGAACAAGGATTGCCCATAGGAAATATGTAGCGAAATGGGTTAAAGGAGCAGAGGGATCCGAGGGTGGAGTAATAAAAACAAGTAAAGACTGTAATGCAGATTTATAACTCCCTGAAAAGGCAAAGTTGTACTAAATGTATAAAACATTTGCTTTGAGCTGACTTGGAATAGTTCTGCTTTCCGTATTATTTAAGAACAAAAAGAATGCCACGGGCACTCTTGGTTAGGTGTAAAAACAATTTAATAGAAAAGTGGCTCTAGAAGAAAGGGGCTGAAGAATAAACTGATTTGAAAGAAGGGACACTAATAAAATGAACTATAATCTTAAAGGAAGAGTCTTTACTTAGCGTGGCAGGATTGTGAAAGTTATATCATCGCTGATAGACGCAGGATAGACTCGGTGGTGTGTGGGGAGGGAGAAGGATGAAGATTATGTTGATTTAGGTTAGACGAAGTAACAATTAGAGGAGGGTTATATGGAACATAAAGTTCTGCATAGTTTATCGGACTGAGCGGCTTCTTCCCGCAAATCAAAAGCAAAATACCGGAGAAATACAAGGAGAAAAGGAACTGAAGATGCTGATTTACACCGAAGATAGGCACTGAATGCTGGAGTAATGCAGCCGGACACGCAACATCTCTGGGTAGAAGGAATGGGCCTATCCCTTCTATCCAAAGATGCTGCCTCTCCCTTTGACTTACTCCAGCGTTTAGTGTCTATAAAAGGAGAAAACGTCAGTAGGGGGCACAGGAGCCTGCAGATGCTGGAAACCCGAGCTAAAAACAAAAGGCTGGAGAATACACAAGAGGTCAGGCAACATCTGTGGCGGGAATGGACAGGCTCGGTCAGCCGTCTTGACACCTCTTGCTGCTCCAAATGTCAATTTAATTATGGTGTTATGGCTTATTATATTGCAAATGTGAACCTTATATTATGAATTAATACGATTAGTTAAATAATAGCGGACGGAGATAATATGATAATATCTTTATCTTAATTCCTTTCATTAACTGATATGTTTATAAGGGTTAGTTTTGATATGTTATTGCGGTTTTCATTGTAAACCTCTTAATTATTTAGAATTATTTTGCTCAACGCCATTTTCAAATGCCAGGCTACATCCCTGGAGAAACGTTACCTATCCCTTTTCTCCAGATATGCTGCCCGACCCGCTGAGGTGCTCCAGCACTCTGTGTATAATCTTCGATATAAACCAGCATCTACATATTTTGTCTGCAGTTCATACATGCGCATCCCTGTAGAACATGGACAAATGGCGTGTAGGAAGGAATTGCAGACGCTGCCTGGCCCACTGAGTAACTCCAGTATTTTGTGTCGATCTTCGGTATAAACCAGCATCTGCAGTTCCTTCCTACACATCCCAGCAGAACATGGATAGGTGACGTTTCGGGTCGGGACCGACCGAACCGTCACCAACCAATGTCCTCCAGAGATGCTGCCTGGCCCGCTAAACTACCCCAGCATATTTTGTCTTTTGTTTTTGTAAACCAGCATCTAGAGTTGCTTGTTTCGACCATATTCAAATAAATGGTCGAGGTGAATTCTGAATGACCGGCGATAGGTGTCTGCAGCAATGCAAAGGCGAGCAATTTGCAGCCCGGTGCAGTTCCTTTGGGCATGAGGAACAGATCCCATCCTCTGGGGCAGACTATTTTAAAATCTTGCAGTAATTCATTCCAGCAACACATCTGCACGACCCAGCATTACGCAACCCTCTACTTATGCCGTGGCATAATAAGACCCAATTTTGTTTTCTAAGAAAATGCACTGAATATTAGAAAATTAAGTTTGCAATGTTTCCATATCAAAGGGAGACTGCGCATGCCAAACCTAATATGTTAGAATGAAATCAGTATTTCGATTCAGTAATGTTGCAAAGGAAAGCGAGCAGTGCAACGTTTGAACTGCGTTCCTTAATTAGTATAAATACTGATCAATAATATAAAAAGAAAATGTGAGAATTCAGAAATAAAAACGGAATTGAAACAGAAAGTGTCACACAACCTTTTAATGTTATCAGGCGGGCGGTCGGAATTGGTGCTACGACCTATTTGGCAGCGTACAGTTCCCTTTTTCCACGTTCTGCCCTGATTTTGCACACCAAAGCGCATTAGAACCGAGATTTATTGGACTGGAAAGTATATCAAACATTGGCGTTTCATTAACATTGGCGATAAAATCCAAGCAGTTTTTATACTATACCTCGAGCCAAAAGCATGTGCTCTATTTGCACTTATTCAACCCTAATCAGAGAGAAACTCGATGAGCCAAAATGTGCATACATTAACTCCCAAGTATGCTTTCTGAAACTACATGTCTAATATATGACCAATTTATCTCATATCTTGTCCGCTATTTGAATAAACGCACTTTCGTTCACATGCGTACTTTCTTAAACATGTGGGGGTGGTATTACTACTTGCTTTTGTTCCCAGTTTCAATATCACACAGGGGGCAGGAAAATAAACAATAAGGCTCCAACTACTTTGTCTGTCGCTTTCATATATATTTTTTGGAGATAGACACAAAATGCTGGGGTAACTCAGCGGGACAGGCAGCATCTCTGGAGAAAAGGAACGGGTGATATTTCGGGACGGAATAAATTCCTGTTTTATTCAACTGGAGATAACAGTGTAATTACAAATCACATTGACAACTGTCCTGTTTTATAACACACGCAGATCCTGAACGTGTCATTAAAAACGGAAAACGTTGGGAACACTTTGCGGGTCAGGCAGCATCGGTGAGGAAGAAACCAGGACAACCGTTAGAATTCAAGGAGATTTCATCAGATGGCTTTTGACCCGCTGACTCTCAAGCATTTGTTTGTTTTGGATTTCCTGCATCTGTAGCTTATGCGCTGCGGCATATTAATAGATGCCTTCCATAGGCACCATAATAAGTAAACGTGATGGCATATGTTGCTTGCGTAATGTGAATTACTGTATTTTTTTAAACATTTCTATTATTTCTTCCTATCTATAAAATACTTTGATATCCACATCGACTAGACATTTACTGCCCTCCTCCCATTAAGAAAGAAATGCAAGACTACTTCTTAACTTGACTAATGGGGAAATAAAATAACATTTTCCTGGGAAAAGATCAATTTGGAAGGGCCGATTCCGACGCGATGGGCCGAGTAACCTCGCGCTATATTCTGCCTCCTTGACAAATCCCATTCTCCACAGATTTCTACAATTGTAGTTTTACCTGATTTAAGAAAAAGGTCCGTGGTATATTCATATATGGGGCCTCTTTCCAAAAGGGAAATTCCTGTTGAATTAATGCGGCCTCCAGGGTAATACCCAATGCACCGCTCTGTTGCAAAGAATCACTGGCCGCGTTATAAAAAGTACCTTCTCTGTTGCGGCCATTCCGTCAGTTAAGACGCATTTCAATTGATAAATACTTCACGGCGGGCACTGTCTTATGCAATTAACAATTACCCTTGGCACAGTTGTAAAAGTTAATCGTGAGTTAGCACAATTTTCAGCAATACACAATATTACCGCAGATTACAGTCTCTTGCGATATAATAATTTTTACAGGAAAATCCCACCCCGTATTATTAACTTATAAATGCATTATTTGTCACTTAAGGACCATGTGTTCCCATGCTCTGCGAGACTTAACCGGAGCGCAGAAATTAAATTCAATGGACACCGCAGTTTTATATACCAGTGCTAATTTCAAGTAACCCTTGCATCCCCTCTCTCTCCATCCCTCCCCCACCCAAATTGCATTAGCCTCAAAGTCGTCTTGTTGAGTCTCATTAGCTGCAACTGGTTTTCGCCCAGACTACAGCTAACGATGACCTGTTTCTTTTTTTGCATATATTTCATTCATTTGCTCTCTATATCACTACATCACCGTCTATACCGCTCGTTTCCCTTTCCCCTGACTCATAACCTGAAGAGGGGACTCGAACCGAAACGTCACCTATTCTCCAGAGATGCTGTCTGACCCGCTAAGTTACTCCAGCTTTTTGTGTCTATCTTCGGTTCAAACCAGCATCTGCAGTTCCTTCCTACACACAACCTCTTTATTTCATGCGTTATGCAATTCCACAAGGTGCACAGGTTTACAGATAGTTTCCCAGACCCGTTGTTATAACTGAAATACCATCCGGATACTTCGCAGTTGGAAGGCGAGGGCAACTGAAGAGATTGACCCATGCCAGAGAACTTGAGGGGAAAATATACGAGATAGCGAATGTACCAGATCATAAACGGACGTGGGGATTAAAATACTAAAGGGTTAATTAGATAGGGTTGGGAAGCTTTTTTAGTGTCCTTTCTGCTTGCATTGTTGCATCTTTACCGTGACAAGATAACGGGTTCAGTGAGAACTGGATATAAAACATGTTTGTTACAATCCTGTAGTAGCGGCGTCATTATACGATTGGGGTCGGCGGTTCGTTTCCTGAGAGGTAAGACTGTGTATAAAAAACACGTTAAACCCACTTTTTTTTTTTACATTTTCGAATTCCGAAAGTTCTAAAGAAACATTTTGAATTAAAAAAAAAGTTATCGATTTGATGCAATATTGAAATCAGCACTTTAGAAAGAAAAAAAATGGTGGGTTAACAGTGAATAAAAGGCGATTCTTTGTTTTAAGCGGGCTCAATAGTCTAACCCATAGCACCGCTCGGATTAAGTTGAACGGAATGCTTGAGAAGTTTAATTTTGTTTTAGTGAACTATTTCGAACTTCCCACGAGTGCGTGCCGCTGGAATATATACAGGGAGCGAGTGGCCGAGTTATACCTGGGCCCTCTACAGCTGTGAAGGGCTCTTGTGGACTAATCAGTTAAATTATTTATTTTGTTTCACTAGCTGCGATACTTAAGCTATCACTTTCTTACAACCTGCCACCTCTGATGGATTAATGCAAGGAGCCGATATGGAAGGGGGAAAAAAATCCCCTTCACCAGATGCTCGGCTATGTGGCGTGTGAGCCGGTAAATTCTGAAACGCTTTCACTCCTCTTCTTCTCGGCCTTTCTGCGCTCGCAACCGATCCCACCCGCAGTTTGAAGTTGATTAGATTCGGGATACACGCTATTCAAATTGGCTGAACATTCCCAGTTTACAGCCCTCTCCACAGCAAATCATCTTTGGCCAAATACTTGTTTTAGTTTGTGCATTTCGCTCTGGCCACAATCTTCACTTTAGGACGTCCCAATTCGAAATAAAAACACTTATTGCGTTCCCAGGTTGTTTAATTATGACTTGTACCGTTATATGACCGGTCCCTTGTACCCCCCCCCCCCCATCTCTCCACCCCCACGATCATTTTACAGGCCCAAGTGGCGATAATTACATCCAATCTGCATTGTGATTTTGAAATAATCATGTGGCCATTATATACTGTATTATCACGATCCGTGTAGTAATCTCTTCATAGTCTATGAGTGACTCCAGGAGTTCGCCTTTCGTTGGCTATGTTCCGTTAGTCGATCGTTGATATAGATAAATGCTTGAATAATTACAAGTGCATCAAATGGCCACACGATCATTACAAAACCACACTGCAGATTGAATATAATTGTTGCCACTTACAGTATATATATATAGGAAGGAACTCCATATAAAAAATATATATATGCACACACACACAATACAGTATACATTCTACATAATACAGCATAATATATAATACACAGTATAATACACAATATTCCTATACAATATGGTACATACATCATATATAATACAGTATATATCCTACTTTATATAAGCATAATATACAGTATAATACATAAAATAATTTATAATATTCTTATATAATGCGGCACACACACACACACACACACACACACACACACACACACACACACACACACACACACACACACACACACACACACACACACACACACACACACACACACACACACACACACACACACACACACACACACACTGTATACAGCACCCATCTGTTAAACGGGCGATATAGCTGGACCAGCATGAAAAAGCGCGAGGATAACGTTTCGTGTGTAAAAATAAGTATCCAGTTAGTTTTTAGAAATGGTCTGCATTAATGGGGATAACTTCACTCAGATTTTGAAGTCCCACCGCTGCGAGATACAGATATACAATATGTGTGCGTGTGTGAGAGTATGTATGATCTGGGCCTTTCAACAATGCTGCTGCAGTACATAGATCACACTCTCCTGTGGAGCAGTTTATGTATCCACGCAGCGGGCTTTCCACTGAATGCTGAACGTTGACATAACTCTAGGCATGCAGCATACAGTCGAACCTAAAGCAGAGCTCACACAATGCCTGGATAGGCATCCACTAATGTGAGATATACCCCCACCCCCAATATGATTACACGCACTAAATGTCAGGTATTAGCTGACGTCGAAATTACTTGTTTGGTTTGTGGAGAAAGATATGATGTTCTCTTTTAATTCCATCTGTTAAACGGGCGATATCGCTGGACCAACACGAAAAAGTGCGAGGAAAACATTTCAATGCAGAAACGAGTATTTAGTTAGCTTTTAGAAATGGTTTGCATTAATAGGATAACTCCACTGTGATTGTCGAAGTCCCACCGCTGCGAGATACAGATATTTTGTTAGCATTTTCACCATTATTTAAGGAAATTAAGGCATCACGATACAAATTGGGCTGAAGGCACAGATGCTGTAATCTGACACTGCAAATTAGTTCGTTTCTCATATCCCTCTGCTTGTTTATCCTGTCTCTGCCGATATTAGCTTAGCTTAGAGATACAGCGCAGAAACAGGCCCTTCGGCCCACCGAGTCCGCGCCGACCAACAATCACCCTGTACACAAGTTTTATCCCACACACTAGGGACAGTTTACAGAGGCCAATTAACCGACAAACCTGCACGTCTTTTGGAGTGTGGGAGGAAACCGGAGCACCCGGAGGAAGCCCACACGGTCACAGGGAAAACATGCAAACTCCGTTCAGACTAGCACCCGTAGTCAGGATCGAACCCACGTCTCCTGCTCGGTATGGCAACAACTCTTCCGCTGCGCCATTGAGCTGCCCACCAAAATATTAAAACCAAATTATTCTGGCAGCTGTAAATGCACAATGATTGGGCTACTGGTGGAAATGAATGGTACATCGGGGATTTCGGAAGAACAGTTCTGCTTATCATAGTAATTAATTAATACAGCACCAAAAAAAGGACCTTCGGCCCAAATCGTCCATAATGACCAAGATGCCCCATCAACCCTGTCCCATTGACCGTGTTGTGCCATACCCCTTTATACTTATAGTTGGTGCCCTCAGCTTCCTATTAAATCATACTGCTCTCAGCTGAAACCCTTGTCAGTCTGAAGAAAAGTCTTGACCCAAAATGTCACCTGTCCATGTTCTATGCATGCAGACGGAATTTAGTTAGCTTTTAGAAATGGTTTCATTAATAGGATAACTCCACTGTGATTGTCGAAGTCCCACCGCTGCGAGATACAGATATTTTGTTAGCATTTTCACCATTATTTAAGGAAATTAAGGCATCACGATACAAATTGGGCTGAAGGCACAGATGCTGTAATCTGACACTGCAAATTAGTTCGTTTCTCATATCCCTCTGCTTGTTCATCCTGTCTCTGCCGATATTAGCTTAGCTTAGAGATACAGCGCAGAAACAGGCCCTTCGGCCCACCGAGTCCGCGCCGACCAACAATCACCCTGTACACAAGTTTTATCCCACACACTAGGGACAGTTTACAGAGGCCAATTAACCGACAAACCTGCACGTCTTTTGGAGTGTGGGAGGAAACCGGAGCACCCGGAGGAAGCCCACACGGTCACAGGGAAAACATGCAAACTCCGTTCAGACTAGCACCCGTAGTCAGGATCGAACCCACGTCTCCTGCTCGGTATGGCAACAACTCTTCCGCTGCGCCATTGAGCTGCCCACCAAAATATTAAAACCAAATTATTCTGGCAGCTGTAAATGCACAATGATTGGGTTACTGGTGGAAATGAATGGTACATCGGGGATTTCGGAAGAACAGTTCTGCTTGTCATAGTAATTAATTAATACAGCACCAAAAAAAGGACCTTCGGCCCAAATCGTCCATACTGACCAAGATGCCCCATCAACCCAGACCCATTGACCGTGTTGGGCCATACCCCTTTATACATATACTTGGTGCCCTCAGCTTCCTATTAAATCTTACTGCTCTCAGCTGAAACCCTTGTCAGTCTGAAGAAAAGTCTTGACCCAAAATGTCACCTGTCCATGTTCTCCAGAGATGCTGCCTGATCCAGTCCATGCCCTCTGGGTCTTGATTCCCATACCCTTGGAAAAGGACTGTGCACATTCACTCTGCTTATTCCCCTGGTCATTTTATGTACCTTATAAGATCAGCCCTCAGCCTCCTGCACTCCAAGGAATAAAGTCCTAACCTGTCCAATCTCTCTCTATGGCTCTATAGCTCAAACCTTCCAATCCTGGCAACATTCTCAAACATAT
Source organism: Leucoraja erinaceus (assembly GCF_028641065.1). NCBI lineage: Eukaryota > Metazoa > Chordata > Chondrichthyes > Rajiformes > Rajidae > Leucoraja > Leucoraja erinaceus. The sequence continues at coordinate 48,472,630 of NC_073389.1, forward strand.
TCTCCGCATTCTTTCCAGCAAAATGACATCTTTCTTATAGCAGGGTGACCAAAACGGAACACAGTACTCCGGATGCAGCCAATGTATTTTACAATTGTAATATAACATCCCACTTCTAGATTGTCTTCTGGACAAGATGGTATACCTGGTTGTGTTTTTATAACCTGTTTAGACCAACTGGCTAGAGTTTTTGCAGTTATTTTCAACCTCTAATTATTGCAGTCTGAGGTTCCCGAAGATAGACACAAAAAGCTGGAGTAACTCAACGGGACAGGCGGCATCTCTGGAGAGAAGGAATGGGTGATGTTTCAGGTTGAGACCTTTCTTCAGACCCTTCTGAGGAAACCACCTGCTTTAAAAGGGGTTCAATCATATTAGTGCCCAAGAAGAGTTTAGTGACGTGCCTCAGTGACTACCGACTGGTGGCACTAATGTCCATGGTGATTAAATGCTTTGAGAAGTTGGTTGAGGTGCATACCAACATCTACCTCAACAAGAATCTGGACCTGCTACAAATTGCTGATCACCGCATCAGGTTAACAGAGGATGCAATCTCACTGGTCCTCCACTCTGCACTGGGCCACTTGGACAATAAAAACACATACATCAAGCTGTTGATCATAGACTTCAGCTTGGCGTTCAACACCATCATCCACTCCAAGCTGGTTACCAAACTCACGGAACCGGGCCACTGTGCATCCCTCTGCAACAGGATCCTTGACTACCTCAACAGACCACAATCTGTATGAATTGGCAGCAACACTTCTTCCCCGAAAAACCATCAGCACGGGAGCACTCCATCACCAACTCTAGCATAACTACCTGCAAAGTGTAGTTTGGTTTAGTTTAGAGATACTAGTTTAGAGTGCAGTTAAGCCCCTGTCCCACTTAGGAAACCTGAACAGAAACTTCTGGAGACTTTGCGCCCCACCCAAGGTTTCCGTGCGGTTCCCGGAGGTTCCAGGTGGTTGCCGGAGGTTGCAGGTAGTGGAAGCAGGTAGATTGACAAAACCCTCCGGGAACCTCCGGGAACCGCACGGATACCTTGGGTGGGGCGCAAAGTCTCCAGACGTTTCCGTTCAGGTTTCCTAAGTGGGACAGGGGCATTACTCACTGAGTCTACTCCAAGAGCCTCCCACCAAATGTAGGATTCTATCACTAAGGTGAACAAGGACAGCAGGTCCTCTTTGTAGCTTACCCCTTCATAAATAATTTAATCTGATTTGGAAATATATTTCTGTCACCTAATTGTCAATGGATCTAAATTCTAGAACACCTAACCCAATAGCACTATGGAAATTAGTTTAGTTTAGTTTAGAGATACAGCGTTGAAACAGGCCCTTCAGCCTACTGAACCCACACCGACCAGCAACCACGCATACACTAGTTCTATCCTACATGCCAGGGACAATTAACTGAAGCCAATTAACTTATAAATCTGCAAGTCTTTGGAATGTGGGAAGAACGAAGCGGGGGGAACGTACAAACTCAGTACAAACAGCACCCACAGTCAGGATCGAACCCGGGTCTCTGGCGCTGTAAGGCAGCAACTCTACCGCTGGGCCAGAAGTATAAATGTTGTACAGGATGTTGGGGATATGAGGCAAGATATAATTAAAACTGAGACAATATCATAGAATCATGGAACTAACAGCACAGAAACAAACCTTTTTGACCCACATTGTCCATGACAACTTTGATGCCTATTTATGCTAATTCCATTTGCCTTATTTAGGTCCATTTCCTTCCATACGCTCTTTATCTAAGTACTTGTCTAAATGTATTTTAAAGCTTGTAATTGTATCTGCCTCCAGCACTTCCTCTGGCAGCTCATTCCAGCTCTTTGCAACTGCCAAGGTGAGTGCAGCTGAAATGTGAAGCATGGGGACATACAGGTTCTTGGAGGATGAAGAAAAACAGAAAGGTTTATTTTGGATTGCTTTGGTAAAGAGCTGGCACATGCATGTTCGTCTAAATAGCTTCCTTCTGAGTTAAGAGTTCCTGTAGTTCTGCGGTTCGATGGCGACTTACTGTGGCAACACCTAAGGTTATTAGAGAAGAGAAGCAACTTTACCTCCAGCATTTCCTTTATTCTGTGAAATCAAACTCCTCATTTTCACGGGTGCATGTATTAGTGACAGATTCTTACAAACAGATGAACACAGACACATAGCTGAGAGTCTTTACACAGTGTGGAATTGTAATGTCTGGTTAGCTTACTGACTGATTTGCACTGTGCTTTTTCAGGCACCAACTTACAATTCAGGATTAATTTAAGAGAAAATTATTAAAATAAACTCCCCTTATTGAACCTCAAACACCTGCCAAAATGGAACATTTTATTGCATTTTGTAGCATTAAAACGTTTAACGTTTGTTTTCTCTGCAGAATGGAAGAGGTTTTTTTGCATTGTGTGCTTTTGAAAAAAAAACTCATGTTGAAATTGGCCAACATTTAAAACAAATAGGGCAGCTGCCCAATCCACATTGTCCCTCTCTACCTCACTACAATTTAAAGATACACGAGTGAAAGTCAATGGCAAGTGTTTTGCACAACATACTTCTTCATGTTTCCAGGTAAAAGTTGGATTAACGTTTTGACTCTGAATGTATGGACAAGGCTGCAGGATGTGTGTGAAAGATTCCACCATCAAAGAGCTGAAGATGAAAATAGACAACATGGAGATTGAATACGAGGCCATCCACCATGTAAGTATCACTGCCGGCTTACAGGATATGACAGAGCGGTCTGAAGAAGGGTTTCGGCCCGAAACGTTGCCTATCTCCTTCGCTCCATAGATGCTGCTGCACCCGCGAGTTTCTCCAGCATTTTTGTGTACCTATGACAGAGCGGATATGTATTGACTGGGGAGATTGTGCTAATAGAAACATAGAAAATAGGTGCAGGAGTAGGCCATTCGGATCTTCGAGCCTGCACCGCCATTCAATATGATCATGGCTGATCATCCAACTCAGTATCCTGTACCTGCTTTCTCTCCATACCCCCTGATCCCTTTAGCTACAAGGACCACGTCCAACTCCCTTTTAAATATAGCCAATGAACTGGCCTCAACTACATTCTGTGGCAGAGAATTCCAGAGATTCACCACTCTCTGTGTAAAAAATGTTTTTCTTATCTCAGTCCTAAAAGATTTCCACTTTATCCTTAAACTGTGACCCCTTGTTCTGGACTTCCCATTCATCGGGAACAATCTTCCTGCATTTAGCCTGTCCAACCCCTTAAGAATTTTGTACTGGGGATAGTCATGCTGAGCTGTAATTATATTGTCACTGTACCTGGTACATGTGACAATAAATAAACCATTGAAAAGGTTGCGATTGTAAGTGTGGAAATGAACTGCAGATGCTGGTTTGTTTATACCAGAAGTGGACACAAAGTGCTGGCATTACTCATCGGGTCAGGCGACATCTCTGGAGAATAGGATGGGTGAAGATAGCTGGATTTAAACAGTGCAACAGATGTTAACAAAACCTCTTATTCATTTTGACCATTAGATAACATTATATAAACATTAGAAAAACCTTAAAAACATTAAAACATTAGATAAACATTAAGAAAATGCCTCACATGTGGAATTTTATTTACCAGCTGTACAAAAGATATTATGTTTGAAACAAAATGATGTTCAGGATTTGTAGCAGCGAATGATCTGCACACTCACCCCCATTAACTCCATCTACACTTCTCTCTACCTGAGGCAAGCAGCCAGCCAGCCCTGGCTAAGTCCTTTCCCACCCTGGTCATCCTTCTTATCCCTGCCCCCATTGGGAGAAAGAAACTTGAATGAGTGCACCACCAGACCGAGGAACAGCTTCTTCTCCTCTGTTATTGGGCATCTGGACGGCTCCTTCCATCAGCAAGTGTACGGTCCTGATTTTCCAAACAGTCTCATTGTGGACATTGGACTTTGTCCCTGGAACTGTCACGCTACAGTTCTGAGATCTACATTCTGCACTCTGTATCTTTCTCTTCACTCTGTCTACTGTTATTGAGTTTGACTTGATTGTATTCATGTATAGTATTATATGATTTGATCAGATAGCATGTAAAAACACAGCTTTTCGCTGTATCTTGGTACATGTGAAGATAATAAACCTAAACCTAAAACAATATAATACAAACAGAATCATCTGCCTTTAATTCTCGTTTCGCATACTGCTGTTGACTTGACCAATCTACCTTTCTGGTAAAGGAAGGTTTATAGTGCTGCTATCATTGTATCTATTCTGCTGCACATAAGCTTGGCAGCCTCAATGCATATATGATCAAATTCTATGGGACTTAATTCAAAACTTCCTCTCAGCCAGGAGCAGCAATTCGTTCATTTTAGAACAAGGAATTTGGTTTGCTGTGAAACGTGAACACTGCAAGTCAAGGAATTATTGCCAGATTCTGAGTCAATCCCATTTTAACAGAAAAGTGCTCCACTAGATTTAAAATAATATTTTTGTAATGTGTAAGGTGATATTGAACAAAGTTCCATGGTTCCAGTTGTGATTCAGTATATTGAGAAAAATATATCTGCAGTTTCTGGGATTCAGTTATTTCCCTGGTGATCCCAAGAAATTAAAACCTGTTGAACTGCCCTTCGGCTAGACAGAAAAGCTCCACTGTTGGGTGCTTCCAACCAACAACCTGAGAACTAACAAGCCATTTAAAGCAACATATCTTTCTACAAGAATTGGCATCTCCACCATTTATGCTTTGGAGCAGCATACTAATAACTATAGCTTACACAATCCTGGATTAAAACCTGACAGAACTGCCACATCCAGTTGCAGTCCGTAGTGAGCCATTAAATGATTAACAAGACTGAGAGGCTCCAATAGCAACTCTAGGGTGCAGCACATAATGCAAAAGTTAAAAGGTCTTCAGTTAGAAGTGTGGTCTTTCACCGTTTTCAAAATCTAGGTTAGAATATAGCCTTGATCCAAGCAAAAACCAAAGAACCAGATCTCAGAGGTAAGGTGAAAGTGTCTACCATAGACATTAAGACTGCATTTGACCAGCGATCACCACATACACACTAGGGACAAGGTTGTAACTAAGTAAAGCCAATGAACCGACAAATCTGTGTGGCTTTGAAGCGAGGGGGGGGGGGACCAGGGCACCTGGAGAAAACCCATGCAGTCACAGTGAGAAACTCTGTACAGACAAAAGACCACCAGGGGCGCCGGGGCGATGGCTGCCCTGCCGGCAGTCTGTTTGTTTTTTTCTTTCTTTTTATTATTTTTTAGTGCATTAAAGGTTTGGCTTAATGTTTTTCAGTTTGTTTTATGTGGGGGAGAGGGGAGGGGATCGGGGGAAATGTTTTTTCAGGCTCTTACCTTCCCAGAGATGTGATTAATTTTCGGATCACATTCTCTGGGCTCTGCGGCCTAAAATCGATGGAGCAGGAAGCTTCCTCGGACTGTCGTGAGCTCCACCGCGGGGCGTGGTCTTAACATCGGAGCTGATCCCTTGCCTGGGAACGTACAAACTCTGTACAGACAGCACCCATAGTCAGGATTGGACCTAGGTCTCTGATGCTGTAAGGCAGCAACTCTGCCACCGCTGTGCCCAATGTGCTGCCCTTTCATTAAAACAATGTTAAATATATGTTCAATTTCCAAGGCTTGATTGCAATGCGGAGTTGCCAGCAGGGGCGGATTAACCATTAAGCAGACTAAGCACGTGTTTAGGGCACCAGGGCCAAAGGGGGCACCACAAAGTTGGGAAAAGGGTGAAAAGAAAAAAAAAAGAATGCCGATTTGTAAAAAATTCCGTATCTCCACTTTTTATGTAATTGTTGAAAAGTTAGAAACGGAAATGAGGAGGAGACGAAAGGTGTACACTGAAATAGCAGACAGATTCTCAGTCTGAAGAAGGGTTTCGGCCCGAAACGTCGCCTATTTCCTTCGCTCCATAGATGCTGCTGCACCCGCTGAGTTTCTCCAGCAATTTTGTGTACCTTCGATCTTCCAGCATCTGCAGTTCCTTCTTGAACAGATTCTCTTGTCTGACAGATGTTCCTAATGTCTCCCAACAAGGTGCTAATTCCCAATTATCAGAAAGTGAAAGGTACTCAAAGACTTGTCAGACACTCATTGATGCTTATCCAGATGACATGAACAACACTTGGTGTCTACAGAGCTTCAGCAGTTCCATTCATATGTTCTTCATAAGTTAAAAACAACCAAGAAAACATCTTTCACTCACATGGAACTTTACAACACAATTACAGAAGACAAACTAGAGAGTGCCTTTCCAAATGTTGAAATTGCCTTAAGAATATGTTTAACATTAATGGTCACCAACTGCACAACAGAGAGGTCTTTCTCACAACTGAAACGTGTAAAAACCCCAAATAAATCAGTTATGCTTCAAGAAAGACTCGACTCACTGTGTATATTAACAATTCAAGCAGACATTTTGAGAAGTATTAATTTCGAGGATGTTATCAGTGATTTTGCAAAAATGAAATGTAGAAAAATGCCTTTCAGGTCATGAATATTGGAACTTTGATACATTTAACTTGTGAAATATTAAAAAAAGATGGTGTATTGCATTTTTGTAGAACTTTATGTAGCCCAAGCTTGGCTTAGTTTGTACAGTATATTGTGTTATCATATGAATACATTTTTGTACTGCTGCAACCTGCATTGTATATCTGATCTGGTCAGACAGGTCAACAACTAAAATGGACTGGGTCAATGTGGAAAGGAGGGGGGCACCAAGATTGGTCAGTGCTTAGGGCACCAGTGAGCCTTAATCTGCCCCTGGTTGCCAGGAGTGCTCTGATCTTCTTGAGGTGCATGTCGGAAACCAAGAATATTGTTTTATTCAAAAATAACCATGAAGGATCTTTCACTTGCCCAGCATAGTATCCAACATCGGCCAATAAAAATATGAAAAATGTGACATTTTTTTAAATGAGAATTTTCTCTGGTATTTCCTCCGAATGTAATGAGATTCATTCACAGAACCCTGGATTGCACAACTGAAAGGTGAAGTGTTCCCGTAATGATCGTGGAAGACTTTTGGGGTACAAAAGGTTTCAGAGGATTTTGGCAAGTAAGTTGCAGAGAGTATTACAAGGCTCTCTGTCAGACAGGACAAAGAGAGACTGTCTACACTTTTCCTTATTCTTGAATGCGAAAATTATTAAAGGAATGAATGATTGAATCAATCTTTACATGTAATTCTGAAATTCATTAAAATTAAATAAAATAAGGTTTGAAAAGAAGAAAAATATCCTATTTTAATGTTCATTCTCAGGAGGAAGATACAATAAATTTTGCTGACTGAATGGATTTCTGCAAGGGTTGACTCACTGAATGTAATCTAGGTCAACATACAGTTCATTAGGTCTGGAGCTGTGGCAGAAATAAACTTCAAATTTTAGGTCAGGGCTTTCTTATTTGCTCACGGTATTACAAACAGAGGGAGTTTATTAGATGGTCACGGATGCTGCAAAATGACCTGTTCCTGAGCTTGAAATACAGTTACTATGGCGACTTCTCATTGAAACTTACCGAATAGTGAAATGTTCTGGATAGAGTGGATGTGGAGAGGATGTTTCCACTAGTGGGAGCGTCTTGGACCAGAGGTCATAGCCTCAGAATTAAAGGATGTTCCTTTAGGAAGGAGATGAGTAGGAATTTCTTTAGTCAGAGGGTGGTGAATCTGTGGAATTCATTGCCACAGAAGCCTGTGGAGGCCAAGTCAAATGATATTTTTAAGGCAGAGATGGATAGATTCTTGATTAGTACGGGTGTCAGGGGTTATGGGGTAAAGGCAGGAAAAGGTGGTTAGGAGGGAGAAACATAGAAACATAGAAAATAGGTGCAGGAGTCGGCCATTCGGCCCTTCGAGCTTCCACCGCCATTCAAAATGATCATGGCTGATCATCCAACTCAGTATCCTGTACCTGCCTTCTCTCCATACCCCCTGATCCCTTTAGCCACAAGGGCCACATCTAACTCCCTCTTAAATATAGCCAATGAACTGGCCTCAACTACCTTCTGTGGCAGAGAGTTCCAGAGATTCACCACTCTCTGAGAGATAGATCAGCCATGATTGTATGGCAGAGTAGACGATGGGCCGAATGGCCTAATTCTGCTCCTATGACTGATGAACATGAACTTCTCAAACTGCAGTTTGGATCATTGGATTATAGCCAGGCAGAATGTGGGTGAATGGCTGGAATCACAAGAGTCCACAGCTGATAGTTGATTTACTGGCAACTGATCCATAAATGAGAATGGTCTCATCTGCTGGACTCCAATGTCTGCCCTGGAGTGCACTATTAAATATACAACAGTCTCTACTCCCAAAAATGGAATATGTTCTGGGAACTCACATTACCATCTGGATGGCTAAACGAAGATCATGTAATTTCCTGTCACGCTCATTGTTTAATAGGTTTAGTTTTATAGTGCACGTGATCTCGGTGAAGAATATTAGTAGTAGTTTTAGAGTTAGACTTTGGACTTTAGAGATACAGCGTGGAAACAGGCCCTTCAGTTTACTGATTCCACACCGATCAGCAATCACCCTGTACACTAACACTATCCTAGACACTCGGGACAATTTACAATTTTTACTTTTTTAAGAAGGAACTGCAGATGCTGGAAAATCAAAGGTACACAAAAATGCTGGGGAAACTCAGCGGGTGCAGCAGCATCTATGGAGCGAAGGAAATAGGCAACGTTTCGTTGCCTATTTCCTTCGCTCCATAGATGCTGCTGCACCCGCTGAGTTTCCACAGCATTTTTGTGTACTTACAATTTTTACTGCTCAATTAACCTACAAACATTTACGTCTTTGGGATGTGTGAGGAAATCAGAGCACCCAGAGGAAACCCACATGGTCACGGGGAGAACGTACAGACACCGTACAGACAGCATCCGTAGTCGGGATCTATGTAGTTCTAAAATGAACCATTACTGTTGCAACATTTGTTCATAAAATTCACACTTGAATCATTCATTGTTAAATTATTTCGTAAGAGGAAACTTTCATTCAAAAATTTAGGTTAGTTTGTATAAGGTTTTAAGATAATTAAAGAGTTAAATCCACATCTTAAATTGTGAAAATGGCTTTATGGAGAATTGAGATTACATTCTCAAGACGGCAGGCAGGATGATCATAATAAGAATGGTTTATCACTTGTGTTGGAATCAGAAAACCTGCATCACTTTTACAATTGTTATTAATAATTTTAATAACTTTTCATTATCTATAATTCCTTTTTGACTGGGCTGTCAATTACAAGAAACATAGGCAGGGTAGATAGTCCATTCTATTTCCAATGGTAGCAGCATTGAAAACAAGAGGGCAAAGATTGACGTGAGAGGAAGGAGAGGTGTTGGGCAGGACAGAGCGTGGTTGATATCTGGAACTTGCTACCAGAAGACCCAATGATGTCAAATACAATAACTATGTTTGAGAGTCATTTAGGCTGGCACTTAAATAGTTAAGGAATAGATGCTCATGGAGCAGGCAAATAGGATTGGTAGAGATTGGTAAAAAAATCATCTCGGACATGGTGTGCTGAAGGATTTGCTTCTCTGCTACATAACAGCACGATTCTATGGCCTCTTTGCAGTTATGCTAAATCCTATTTGCAGTTATGCTAAATTTACACAGTGACTCTGTCTTCTGTAGAAATTATACAGCCGCCAAATTTAACACGGGTAGGAATGGCAGAGATGCTAATATGGTCACAACAAACTCTTCAAAAGCTGGAGTGTTAGGAAGGAACTGCAGTTGCTGGTTTACACTGAAGTAGACACACCAGCCATCCTACCCATTCCACTGTTCGCATCCTTGTATCCCTCTTGTTATCACACCTTCCCCAGCCAACAATGAGCCATTTGTTCTGACCTTTTCCCTGCTCCAGTTCATCCCCCACCCCCACCCCCACCCTACCCACAACTCTACTTTTCACCTGAAGAAAAGTTCCGAACCAAAACGAAACCTAATCTTTTTCTTTTTCTCCAGAGATGCTACCTGACCCGCTGAGTTACTCCAGCATTTGGTGTCTATCTTCAAATGCTGGTGCAGCTCTAAACAGATTGGCTACTTGGTAAAGGAAAACAGGGAACTCCTTATGTACAAAGAAAGAGGTCATCGAGGTGAAAGTCTGAAGTCTGCAGACGTGGGAAATCTGAAATAAAATCAGAAAGTGATGGAAATTCCCGGCTGTTTAATGTTCTCAGCGTTTTCTACCTTAAATGTAGAGACAACATCTTCGTGTCAGCTTCATGCATTATAGCTATAAATTCCCACAGTCATATGGAGACTGCCTATGTAAACATGCCCTTGTAATTACACTCTCCCGCCAGTGGCTGCACTGACGTCTGTGCATCTTCTAGCCTTTGACTTTTCATCCGGAGAACTTATTTACTCCAGCCAAATCCACATTTTGTCTTTTCACATCACGATCAATTTTTATCCCGAGTTCAGAAAGAAACACAAATGTGGAATGGTATTTTTGATCGTGAGATAGCAAGACGTTATTGTGGTAATAAAGAGCTTCTGCAACTCTTCCCCAACATCTGGTCCTTAATTTACCTCAGAGTCTATTGAGATCACTTCCTCACAAGGAATGTTTGAACATGACCTTGAAAGGTCAGACGCTGTTAGCAACTAACCTTTCGAACTGTGGTTACAGACAGACCCCTCTCCACTGACACAAGTGATTAGCTTGTGTTAAATTAAAATTAATTTTACAATTCATTCAATTATCGTTTACTTGTCTGAGTATCTTTTTACAAAAAGGGTAGTAACGTCATTGGGCCACACCTACTCAAGGGGATAGGGATGAATGAGGTCATACACATTGTGTGTACGCAGGTAAATTGCTAACAAAATCCTCATAATATTCCAGTGGTGCCATTTTCCAGAACATTGATTATGGTTTTTCAAGTTGCCGCAAAGCTTATCTCTTATCTTCGGCCAGCAATGTTTTAGTTTAGTGCAGAGATACAGCATGGAAACAGGCCCATCAGCCCACCGGGTCTGCACCAACCAGCGATCCCAGCACGTTAACACTATCCTACACACGCTAGGGACAATTTTGCATTTATACCAAGCCAATTAACCTACAAACCTGTACGTCTTTGGAGTCGAAGATCTCGGGGAAAACCTACGCAGGTCATGAGGAGAACATATAAACTCTGTATATACAAGCACCCATAGTCAGGATCGAACCTGGGTCTGTTGTGCTGTAAGGCAGCAACTTACCGTGGCATCCTTTTATCCAAATTATAACTGATGGTAAAGTTTTGTGGCTTTGACAATAGCTAAATCTACCTTCCTCCTCCCCCCAAGATGTGCTTTGAATAAAATAATTACTCTGCAAAATAAGCAGCTTGTCTCAAATTGAATTGAAGCCAACTAACTTGTATTAAATGTAAAACGGAAAACATCAGTCTTAATATCACAAATAAAACATGGCAAAGCTTAAAATCTAGAGATGCTTAGCAGTTCAGGTAGCAAAATGTCATAGTCATAGTGATACAGCGTGGAAACAGGCCCTTTAGCCCAACTTGCCCACACCGACCACCTGCCTGCGTTTGTCCCATATCCCTCTAAGTCTACCCCATCCACATACCTGTCTAAATGTTTCTTAAACATTGGTAGCGGTGTGGAATGAGCTTCCAGTGGAAGTGGTGGAGGCAGGTTCATTGGTATCATTTAAAAATAAATTGGATGGGCATATGGATGAGAAGGGAATGGAGGGTTATGATATGAGTGCAGGCAGGTGGGACTAAGGGGGGAAAAAAAAAATTGTTCGGCACGGACTTGTAGGGCCGAGATGGCCTGTTTCCGTGCTGTAATTGTTATATGGTTATATGGTTATTGCGATTGTACCTGCCTCAACGACATCCTTCTGCAGCTCATTGCATACACTCACCATGCTTTGTGTAAAAAAATTGCCCCTCAGATTCCTATTAAATCTTTCCCCCATCACCTTAAACCTATGTCATCAGGTTCTTGATTCCCCTACTCTGGGCCAAAGACTATGCGCATTTACCCGATCGCTTCATAGAGTCATACAGTGTGGAAACAGGCCCTTTGGCCTAACTCACCCACACTGGCCAACAATGTCCCAGCTACTCCAGTCCCAATTGCCTGTGCTTGGTCCATAACCCTCCAAACCTGTCCTATCCATGTAGCTGTCCAACTGTTTCTTAAACAATGGGATAGCCCCAGCCTCAACTACCTTTGCTGGCAGCTTGTTCCATATACCCACCACCCTCTGTGTGAAAACGTTACCCCTTGGATTCCTATTGAATCTTTTCCCCTTCACCTTGAACCTGTTCTCTGGTCCTCGATTCCCCTACTCTGGGGAAAAGACTGTGTATCTACCCGATCTATTCCTCTCATTACGATGTACATGCGAGGAGAGACAAAAGTTAATGATTCAGTTTAAAGGCCTCAGGTCATACAGATCTGATGAACAGTCGTTGACACAGGCGCTGGTTTTGTTTTTCACTCTGAAGATGCTACCTGACATTTCTGGATTTTTCCGCTTATATTTTCACATGTTTAAACGAGGTCAGTAGTTCATCAGATTTACACCTTCCCAAGGACCAAGGGGTTTTACGCAACAGCCTGTTGAAAGAGGATCATCCAATTGATTGTGTGTCTTCTGCTGAACCAGCAAGAATCAAGTGTGATCAGGGACAGCTGATATTCATCTTCTTCAGTTTAGTTTAGAGATACGGCATGGAAACAGGCCCTTCGGCCCACCGAGTCCGTGCCGACCAGCGATCCCTGCAAATTAACACCATTTTCCACTGGGGACAATTTTGTATAAGTATACCAAGCCAATTTACCTACAAACCTGTACTTTTTTGATGTGTGGCAGGAAACCGATGTACTTGTGGAAAACTCACGAAGGTCATGGTGAGAACGTACAAACCCCGTACAGACAATCACCCACAGCAAGAATCAAACCCGGGTCTCTGGCGTTGTAAGCGCTGTAAGGTTGCAACACCGCCGCCCAACCCTTAATTCATCAGATGAATGAATTATTAATGAACAGTGCAACATCTGAACCAGGAAATGATTTCAGAATAATAACTTTAATTTCAAATCAGACGCAAAAAAATCAATAAAGAGACAGAAAGAAAAGTGGGACAAAGAGGCAGAAGAAAAGGAGTGAAAAACATTTTATTGTATTCATGTTATAAAACCCATCAGTAGTTATTAAAATTGAAGAGAGTGTAACATCTGAACATGAAACTTCTATCTGTGGAGAGATTAGCTCAGAACCAGTTCTATGCCCATAACCGAGGTATTGCCTCCAACGCCTTCAAGGTCGGCTATAGTAGGCAACCCGCCCAGAAACAGAGGTGGTCGGGTAAGGAGAGGGATGTCGGGTCACGGGCCTGCAGCAGCCAGGGACTTACCTGGGCTTACCTGTTTCGGGGGCGCTCCAGTGCCTCTAACATGAGGGCCGGACTTTGGACTTTGGATTTTTCTTTGTAAATGGTGTCAAGATACGGCGACTGTGCATTTGTGGGTTGTTCACAAGTAATTTCATTGTGCTGCGCACATGTTGCAATAAAGAACTATTGACGATAAACCAATTGATCAGTTTGAAGAAGGATCCCGACCTAAAATGCTGTCTATTCATTTCCCTTCCACAGATACTGCCCGACCCACTGAGTTCCTCCTGCACTTTGGTTTTTGATCCAGGATCCAGCATCTGCAGTTCCTTGTGTTTCCCTTCCAGTAATATTGTGTACCGCTAGCTAGCACAGTGGAACAGGTTGGCTCAGTGGCACAGCTAATAGTGTTGCTGCCTCTTAGCTCCAGTAACCCAAGTTCAATCTTGACCTCTGGTGCTGTATGTGTGGGGTTTGCAACTTCTCACAGTGACAATGTGACTTTCCTCCATGTTCTTGTTTACTTCCCACATGCCTACGCACAGATAGATTGGTTGGATGACACAAAAATCTTGAGTAACTCAGCAGGTTAGGCAACATCTCTGAAAAAAAGGAAGAGGTGATGTTTCGGGTCGAGACCTTTCTTCAGACTGAGAGTCAACAGAAAGGAAAATGAGAGATATAGACAGTGATGTAGAGAGATTTAGAACAAATGAATGATTTACAAAATTGTAACAATGAAAATGGAAACAGGCCATTATTAGCTGAGATCTAGGTGAAAACGAGTTACTGACAATGAGACACAACAAGAGGATTTTGAAGCTAATACAGCGATTTGGGTGGGTGAGGGATGGAGAGAGAGGGGATTCAAGGGTTACTTGAAGTTAGATAAATCAGTACTCATACCACTGGGTTGTAATATTGGTTGGTTAATTGGTCACTATAAATTTTGTGGTCAATGTGAAGGGAATTGGTGGATATGGAGGCAGAATTGGTTACATGAAAAGTTATTGGGGGAATGGGATTGCATTGTGAGGGCAAATACTTGATGGGTCAAAATGATCTCCTACCCTTTGGGAAGGATGTATGAAATGTGAAAGATATGAAGGTCTAGTGTTAAAGCTTGCATGAAGCTAAACTGGTGTCAAAGGTGCCTTTCCCTGTGGCTGGCTTACAGAACCAACCTTAGCAGCTCCAATTTCTGCAGATGGGGCAAGGAGAGGGATGTCGGGTGGTGACTAAAGGCGCTGCCTGTACGGAGTTTGTACGTTCTCCTTGTGACCGTGTTGGGTTTTCTCCGGGTGCTCCAGTTTCCTCCCACACTCCAAAGATGTACAGGTTTGTAGGCTAATGCTGCATCAGCATTAATGCTGATGAAAAACCATCAGCCAGCAAAGTTGTGCGCAGCAAGGAACTGCAGATGCTGGTTTAAACCGAAGATAGACACAAAAAGTTGGAGTAACTCAGCGGGTCAGACAGCACCTCTGGAGAAAAGGAATAGGCGATGTTTCAGGTCGAGACCCTTTGGATTGCTTCTCTCTCCACATATCCTAGCTGACTGCAGAAGTATTTCCAGTGCTTCTTGTGTCAGCTTTTCTGTTTTGCAGAGCAATGCACCGTTTTGCATTTGGACCCATGTTACTGAATGCTTGGAAATATCTTTAACATTCTTCCCCAGTGCTTGTTGGTCTTCTTATTGATTTTTAATGAAGCCATGTCTTCAGCTTGTTCCCTGCAGAATTCCCTGCAGTTTTAAGAATGGCCCAGTGTTGAAGCACCCTATTCTTGCGGTTTCCTCACAGCAGATCAGTTACAAAGACTTATACACTGGACTCCTCTCCTTGGACAGAATGTGGGGTTCCATTACTTATATACACTTTAATGTTGAAAGTTCAGGATATATCCTTGGGAGTCAAATACATAAATGTTCTCAAGTGTTCCAAAAAAATACCAACAATTCTGTACTGTGCAGCCATCCATTACACTTCTTGTCATCAGCCATCCTGAAACACTGCAATGTTATTTTAACTCATGATTTAAAACTCATTTTGCTTCAATGTTTCAGCCACTGCACTGCTGATTCTATTGAGTTTTCTATTCGACTGTGGCAGCTCCACAGACTACTGAGAAGCACAATTGTTAGACTAGTTTAGGGATACCGCAGCTCCTCGACCTACGATGGGGCTACGTCCCGATAAACCCATCGTAAATCGAAAATATCGTAAGTCGAAAACGCATTTAATACAATTTGATCACGTGGCCAGAAGCGAGCTGCGGCACGTTGCCGTGGCCCATTGTTTGCGCCATCGTGGAGCCGAATATCGTAAGCCGAAGCATCGTACATCTGTATAGGGCGGAAACAGGCCTTTTGGCCCACCACGTCCGCGCTGACTGGCGATCCCCACACACTAATACTATCCTACACACGCTAGGGACAATGTACAATTTTACCAAAGCCAATTAGCCCACAAACCGGTACGTCTTTGGAGTGTGGGAGGAAGCTGGAGCACCCGAAGAAATCCCACGTGGTCACAGGGAGAGCGTACAAACTCCGTACAGACAGCACCGTGGTCGGGATCGAACCCGGGACTCTGGCGCTGTCAGGTAACAGCTCTACCGCTGTGCCAGTGAGCCGCCCTAAAATGGTATTTCAACTTTTTTGTAGAACCATTTTGCAACAGTGATTCAGCCACTGCACCGCTGAGTTCCAGACTTCTTCCGCACTGTGCGAGAGAGGGAGAGACCGCTTCCTGATTTTGGTCCTAAATAACCTAGCTTGGATCTCAAAGTTCCACCAGAGGAAATAGTTTCACTGCTTCTACCCTACCCATTCCATGAATTATTTTAACAACCTCAAACAGATCACCCAGCAACCTTCCACACTCAGGGGAATATGAACCAAGTTTGTACAATCTGTCTTCGTAATTTTAAACCTAATATCAATCTGGTGGCTCTGGATTACAACCAGTCGAAAGCCAATATATCTTTTGTTGACACCAATGTTTTGAAACTGTCCTATTAAGATCAGGTCGGATCTTCATACTGTTTGGTGTTCTCTAATCAGGGTACAAATCGGAAAGCAACTTTGCTGCATGGATATATAAAAAGACACCGATTCCAAAATGCTTTGCTTTGGAATATCCGCAATAAAGACCAATGAAGTGGGCGATTGTTTTAAAAGTCAACCACCACTCAGCTCACATCTGGAAAACAAGTCAACGGTCTGTTAGTGTTCACTATACTTGCAGTTACCGCTTTAAAAAAATAATTTAATGTACTATCTTAGTATAGAGCGGCTAATGTTTTTTTCTCTCTCTTTCAATACCAAAATGAATTATGCTGCATGCTTCCTCTGTCAAGGTTTTCTTTAAATCTCTATAATATTTTGTGCCACATATCAGTCACACTTTATTATTTTAAGGCTGGTAGGAAATGCTGTCCATCTGCATGGTATTCCCTCGGGATGCCAGAGCAAACTCCTGAATCTTTCCGTATGATATAGGCCTGGGGCACTCATAGCCGTGAGTCCCTGTGGTTTTCGCAGCATGGGAAAGCAAACACTAGGCCTTGTCTGATGAAGGGTCACTCCTATCAGGCACTTTTGGAAGAGCTGTGTAAAGAAAGAAGCATAAAACCAGGGAAGTCGAAGGTGTGATGAATTACTGGCTGCTACTGACCCTAATTAATCAACGGACATGTAACAATATTGCAATCATCTTAGGACCCTGCACATGTGGTTAGATCAGCAAAACCACCATTGTTACCAGCAGACAGACACAAAATGCTGGAATAACTCAGCGGGACAGGCAGCAGCTCTGGAGAGAAGGAATGGCTGACGTTTCGGGTCGAGACCCTTCTTCATACTGAGAGTCAAGGGGAGAGGGAGACACAGAGATATGGAAGGGTAAGGTGTGAAAACAAGAGATCAAAAGGGATGAGGATGGTGGGTTTAAACTAAATAGCCAGGGGGGAGGGGTCGACAAATTGGAAGTATATCGATGGAGTTAAAGGGAAAGAGAGTACAGGAAAAGTTACGAAAGACACCCGAATTAATGGGATGGAAAGTTCAAGAAGGGGTACGAGAGTAAGGTCAGGTGAAATAGGAACCGGTGTGAGAGGGGAGGTGAATACCGAATTAAAAGGGTTATATATGAATGCGCAAAGTATAAGAAATAAAGTGGATGAGCTTGAGTCTCAGTTGGAGATTGGTAGGCATGATGTTGTGGGAATTACAGAGTCATGGCTGCAAGAGCATTGGAGCTGAGAACTGAATATTCAGGGTTATATGTCCTATCGAAAAGTCAGACTGGTGGGCAGAGGGAGTGAGGTAGCTCTGTTGGTAAGGAATGAAATACAGTCCTTTGCAAGGGGTGACTTAGAATCAGAATTGTGGATAGAACTGAGGAATTGTAAGGGTAAAAAGACCCTAATGGGAGTTATCTACAGGCCCCCAAACAGTAGCCTGGATATAGGGTGCAAGTTGCATCAGGAGTTAAAATTGGCACGTAACAAAGGTAATGCTACAGTGGTTATGAGAGATTTCAATATGCAGGTAGACTGGGAAAATCACATTGGTACTGGACCCCAAGAAAGAGAGTTTGCAGAGTGCCTCTGAGATGGATTCCTCAAGCAAGTTTTACTGGAGCCTACCAGGGAGAAGGCAATTCTGGATTTAGTGTTGTGTACTGAACTGGATTTGATAAGGAAACTCAAGGTAAAGGAACCATTAGGAGGTAGTGACCATAAAAGTTTTAATCTGCAATTTGAGAGGGAGAAGGTAAAATCAGAAGTGTCAGTATTGCAGTTGAACACACGGAACTATGGAGGCATGAGGGAGGAGCTGGACAAAGTTGACTGGAAAGGGACCCTAGCAGGGATGATAGTGGAAGAGCAATGGGCAGGAATTTCTGGGAGTAATCCAAAATCACAGTATGGTATGGCAACTGCTCTGTCTCCGACCGGAAGGCATTGCAGAGGGTGGTGAAAATTGCCCAACGCATCACCGGTTCCTCGCTGCCCTCCATTGATTCTGTCCAAAGCAAGCGTTGTCTGCGGAGGGCGCTCAGCATCGCCAAGGACTGCTCTCACCCCAACCATGGACTGTTTACCCTCCTACCATCCGGGAGGCGCTACAGGTCTCTCCGTTGCCGAACCAGCAGGTCGAGGAACAGCTTCTTCCCGGCGGCTGTCACTCTACTCAACAACGTCCCTCGGTGACTGCCAATCACCACCCCCCCGGACACTTATTATTATTTATTCAAATCATTTGTTATGTCGCTTTTCCAGGGAGATGCTAAATGCATTTCGTTGTCTCTGTACTGTACACTGACAATGACAATTAAAATTGAATCTGAATCTGAAGATGCAGGATCATTTCATTCCAAAGAGGAAGAAAGATTCTCAGGGGAGTAAGAGGCGACCGTGGCTGACAAGGGAAGTCAAGGACAGTATAAAACTAAAAGAGAAGATGTTATAACATTGCAAAGATGAGCCGGAAGCCAGAGAGTTGGAAAACCTTTAAAGAACAACAGAAGATAACTAGAAAGGCAATACGGGGAGAAAAGATGAAGTACGAAGGTAAGCTAACCAAGAATATAAAGGAGGATAGTAAAAGCTAATTTAGGTATGTGAAGAGGAAAAGATTAGTTAAGACAAATGTGGGTCCCTTGAAGACAGAAACAGGTGAATTTATTATGAGGAACAAGGAAATGACAACAAGCTGAACAGGTACTTTGGTTCTGTCTTCACTAAGGAAGAAACAAACAATCTCCCAGAAGTACTAGGGGACAGAGGATCTAGGGTGATGGATTAACTGAACAAAATTCACATTAGTCAGGAAATTGTGTGGGGTGGGACTGATGGGACTAAAGGCTGATAAATCCACAGGGCCTGATGGTCTGCATCCCAGGGTACTCAAGGAGGTGGCTCTAGAAATCGTGGATGCATTGGTGATCATTTTCTAATGTTTTATATATTCTGGATTAGTTCCTGTGGATTTGAGGGTAGCTAGTGTTATCCCACTTTTTAAGAAAGGAGGGAGAGAGAAAACAGGGAATTATAGACCAGTTAAGCCTGACATCAGTGGTGGGGAAGATGCTGGAGTCAATTATTAAAGATATATTAGCAGCGCATTTGGATAGCAGTAACAGGATCGGTCCAAGTCAGCATGGGTTTATGAAGGGGAAATCTTGCTTCACTAATCTTCTGGAATTTTTTGAGGATGTAACAAGTTTAATGTTCCTCCAGCTTGCATTGGGCCTCATTCTGGCAATGTAGGTGGCCCAGAACAGAAAGGTCAGCGTGGGAATGGGAGAGGGAGTTAAATTGTTTGAGCAACCGGGAGATCATGTAGATATAGGCGTACGGAGCAGAGGTTTCAGCAAAACGATCGCAGAGCCTGCTCTTGGTCTCGCCGATATATTGGAGACCACACCTGGAACAGTGGATACAGTAGATGAGGTTTTGAGGTGGTGGAAGCGGTGCAAGTGAGCACCATCAAGAAGGTAACAGCACACAGTCATACAAGAGGGTTTGCCTTCTGCAAATTACATGGGGCCCAGCAAAGAGTGGTGGCACAGGTGAAGTACACCAAAGTACCAGTAACTAGGTATTCCAGAGCAATAGATAGCCACATTCGTCATATCACATCATGGAAGGTTTTAATTATAAAGTATAAACCGCGGCATATGACATAATACATTTATTGTACAGCTTCAACTTTAATTTTTAGCCAAGTTGAAATAGAAAAAGAGAGAAAAAGCAAGAAAGATAGAAAATGAAAGAGAAAGTGAATGTGTAAGAATACAACCCCTAGACTACCAAATAAGTGTCATTGAAGAGTGAGTAAGTAAAAAAAAAGTGAAAAAACGTAAATAAATAAAAAGACAAAAACAGAGAAAGAAAAAATGGAAGGTTTTATAGGCACTGTGGTATCCCAACATTCGCCAGCATATTGACCAGTGGAGAGACAAGTAGAGAAACGGCAAAACAATCTACACAACCCACATGAAAGTTTGCAAAATCAACAGACTTTGTGCATTTGCAAATGGATGGCTTGACATTGCTAAATTCTTGGCAAACACCTTGCATCCTCCCTGTCACATGATGGTTAACATGTGTCTCATCTCCATTTATGCAACACCAAAGCATATCTTATAAGACATTTTCATACAACAAACTTTCTAATGCTGGCAAGTTTTGGATTCCCATATGAACACAGAAGACAGTGCAGGTGTGCCGCCTGGCACCCAAGTGTAATGTATCATTGGCCAAAGAACCTGTTTCCATGCTGTATCTCAAGCAGGTAGCTGGCACAGCTGGCACAAGATGGCGGCATTGTGGCGCAGCAGTAGAGTTGCTGCCTTACAGCGCTTATAGCTCCAGAGACCCGGGTTCGATCCCGACTACGGGTGCTACATTCCTCCCGTGACCTGTGCGGGATTTCCCTGAGATATTCCGTTTCCTCCCACACTCCAAAGACCTCATTGGCTCATGGGTTCATTGGCTTGGTATAAATGTAAGCTGTCATTAGTGTGTGTAGGATAGTGTTAGTGCGGGGATTGCTGGTTGGCGCCGACTCCGTGGGCCGAAGGGCCTGTTTCTGCGCCGTGTCTCTCGGCTAAATGAAACAAAAAACATAATCTGAAGACTGGTGAGAAAGTAAAACCTGCCATCTTCAGGTCTGGCTGTTGTGAATCGTATAGACCAGGGTTTCCCACCCATTTTTGTCCCGTTTTCCCCAGGCAACATTAATAGCACATGACAATGTTATTTCACTTATTTAAGCACGACTAATGATGAACAGAACCAAACAAAGTCGGTCAAAGAGAAAAATTATGTACAAGTCCAGAATCAACAAATTTAGACAATAGACAATAGACAATAGACAATGGGTGCAGGATAGGCCATTTGGCCCTTTGAGCCAGCACCACCATTCAATGTGATCAAGGCTGATCATCCCCAATCAGTACCCCGTTCCTGCCTTCTCCGCATATCCCCTGACTCTGCTATTTTTAAGTCCTATCTAGCTCTCTCTTGGAAGCATCCAGAGAACCCGCCTCCAACGCCCTCTGAGGCAAAGAATTCCACAGACTCTGACCAGATGCTAAACTGCATTTTGTTGTACCTGTACTCATATTCGTGCAATGACAATAAAGTTGAATCAAAACAAATCAAATCAAATCACTCACCACCAATTTATCCCCTGGCTAGGCAAAATTAACTCCCTGGGGGTAAATTTACCCCAGGTTGGGAACCCTTGGTATAGATGCATTGAATGAGAGTCTAGACAAGCATTAAAGGGAGAAATAATAGGGTATTACAATGTTAGATTTAGATAAGGAATGTCAGGGGAGTGTTAGAGCAAAAAGACAAGTATGAACCTATTGGGCCAAATGGCCTGTTTTTTATTGCTGTACTACAATGTAATCATTTGCATTCTGAATTTTTGAGCATTCGGAAGCATAAGAAAAACCTTGATGGTTTTGATATGCAGAAAGTTAAGGGCATGGGATTACTCTGTGGATTTCAGTGAAAATGTCTAATTCTAGCTCACCCATGTGTCTTAAATCTATTGCATGAGGCCCTGGCAGGATTCAGCGTGGTGTCACTTACTCAATTGCAGTCTCAGCTGAGCAGATCACCCCTTTGAACATGCAATACTGAAGTTCTTCAGCGATGAATGCAGGCTGCAAAATCTGGATTAATAGATCTTCATTAGGCATTCTGACATGGTGTTGAATTCGTCAGCCTTTCATTATTTAATAAACGGAACATAAAACTTGTAGTGTGCCAATGTAACTTGGTGGCAAAGAGTTGCAAAGAAACAAAGAGCTGATTTATAAGAATCCAGTCTTTGCTTTCATTTGTGACAAATGGTTTCAATGCAAAGCAGTTATATAACTGAACTACACTGTCAAAAGCAAAATCACCAGGGATTTAAGAACAGAATGGTACTGCAATAGCAATACGATCAAACTATAAATTTAATAGATTTATTAAATTAAATAATTAAATTAAATATCACCTAGCAAACAGCTAACAATGGCACGTTCTCACCTAGCAAACAGCTAACAATTAACTACTACCTTTCTCAAGGTTACCTTTTTTGGATATCTTTCATTCATTTTTTCGACATCTCTCTACATCACCACCTATATGTCTCGTTTCCCTCTCCCAGCCTGAAGAAGGGTCTCGACCCGAAACGTCGCATGTTGGTTTTATCCAGAGATGCTGCCTGACTCGCTGAGTTACTCCAGCTTTTTGTGTCGATCTTCAGTTTAAACCAGCATCTGCAGTGCCCTCCTGCACCTATAAATTTAATAGGTTTTAACTGCAAAATTTGTGGTTTACTTATGATTCTGATTGGCAATTCATTAAAAACTGTTCAAGAAGTGCATAAAATACTGTATATTATATTTTATACTGTACATACAATTATGAGTTGCATAAATAGGGTAGACAGGCAGAATCCCATCCCAGGATGGAATAAATCATATACTAAAAGGCCCAGCTTGAATGTGGGAGGGGTAAAGGTTAAAGAAAATGTGCGGGGCAGGTTTTTTACACAGTGTGTGGTGAGTGCCTGGAATGAGCTGCCAGGGGTGGTGGTTGATGCAGATATCTTAGTGGCATTTAAAGGACTTTTGGATAGGCATATTGATATGCAGGGAATGAAGGGATATATGGGTTATGTGCAGGTAGATAAGTGATGGTCTCTGCATCATGCTCACCACAGCATTGTGCGCTGAGGGCCTGTTATCTGTCCTAACCTTTTTTATTACCTTTCTAACTAATCAATAGTTCTGTGGCAGTCTTCCCTCTGAGCTTTTGTTGAATGTCAAGGACCCATTCCTTCATATGCTTCTCAATCTACACACCACCTTCTCAATGGTGAAATTGGAATGTCCTTCATCCCAACGAACCTTCTCAGGACCTCAAAAATGCAGAAGTTTCAATTAAGTTATGGTTTCATTTAAGTTTTAATTTAAGTTGTAGAAATAGACAGTCTTTGAATGATTATAAAAACAAGAGAAGGACAAGGCCCGATTAATCAAGATCTTGAGTGATCTGATCTTTGCCATCAGCATTCTGATCCCGATGATCTCCCCATTACCTTTGATTCTATTGAGTCCAAAAATCGATCTGACTCTCCCCTGAGCATACCTAATGATGAACATCTAAGTCTGAAGAAGGGTCGCGATTTGAAACATCGCCTATCAATGTTCACCAGGGATGCCACCTGGCCTGCTGAATTACTCCAGCATTTTGAGTCTTTATGACAAACATCTAAAGCTCTGAAGCAGAGAATTCCAAAGGTTCCAAATCCTCTGGAGAAAGCAAAATCCCGTCCGATTTCAGACTTACATCTTGACAACATTTTCCCGAGGCTTGTTCCAAATTAAAGAGAGATCACCGTTACACCATTTCCCTTGCCCCACACCAGTCATTCCTCCTTCTCCCTGCTCCCTCCTTGAGAAGGTACATAACCTTGAAAGCACACACCACTAGACTCAGGAACAGCTTCTTCCCCTCTGTTATCTGTCCTTCCACAAGCTAGGGTAGTGTCCGATTCCCCTCTACCCCCCTGCGGACAGTGGACTTTATTGATGGAACAGTTTGTTGCACTATAATGTTGAGAACTACATTCAGCATTCCATATCTTCCTCTTTGGTCTATCTATTGTACACAAAATTGATCTAATTGTATTAATGTATGGAGTAAACCTAATATTTTTGTCCATTCAACTCTCCATTGCCATGTTAAGACTCCCGATCACAGTTGCCTGATTTATTTAATTTTCCCTTCTACTCTTTAAAACATTGCATGCATGCGTATAATGCTTACTTGGCCCTTTGTCTAGATCTGCGACACGGTGGCGCAGCGGTAGAGTTGCTGGCTTACAGCGGTTACAGCGCTAGAGACATGGGTTCGATCGTGGCTACCGATGATTGTCTGTACGGAATTTGTACGTTCTCACATGACCAGCATGGGTTTTCCCTGAGAACTTCTGTTTCCTCCCACACTTCAAAGATGTACAGGTTTGTAGATTTATTAGCTTGGTTTAAATTTAAAAATTGTCCCGAGTGTAGTATAGTTGAATGTGCGTGGATTGCTGGTCGGTGCGGACTCAGTGGGCTGAAGGGCTTGTTTCCGCGCCGTATCTCTAAGCTAAACTAAACTAATTCAAAATGTTTTCACAGAAGTCTCTGTTCCAGAATGAAAGTGCTCTAGTCTAACTGAGAATTCCATTGCACAACATGCCAACTTCCATAGTTCAAATTACCAAATCATTTTCAATTCAATTGCAATAGATTTAGGTAATTCATAAATCTGAGTTGTCTATTTTTAAGCCGTCGAGAATAGCTGGCTAAATAGAAATCACCATTAAATGGATCAGTACAGCATCAGGATCAGGCAATGGAATTTAGCACAGAAATATGAACACGTTGCTTCATGAAGTTGCCAACAATGCAAAACATTTTCAAACCTATTACAATGATTCATCAATGATTGAATGAATGTATTTCTCTTGGTTTGACTCCAACTGCAGCAGTAGATGCAGGTTGTTCAGCTACAGTATAACGGGTATTTCCATAATGCAAATTTGAAATAATATGATGAATGAATTGGGGAACAATATTTGTATTACAGGGACCTAATTGGTTATAACACAATGTCGACCAGGAACTAGAGAACCATTTAAAAATTACTTTGGAAATTAGCATGCAGAAAAAAGCTGTACCGTTTAGTTTAGTTTAGTTTAGAGATACGCTCACAGATTTATCTCTTATCTTCAGCCCTTCAGCAATGTTTTAGTTTAGTTTAATTTAGTGTAGAGATGCAGCATGGAAACAGGCCTTGCTGCCGACCGAGTCCGCACCGACCAGCGAACTCAGTGCGGATAAATGTAGCAATTTTACATTTATACCAAGCCAATTAACCTACGAACCTGTACATCTTTGGAGTGTTGGAGGAAAACGAAGATCTCGGAGAAAACCCACGCAGGTCACGGGGAAAACGTACAAACTCTGTGTAAACAAGCACCCGTAGTCAGGATCAAACCCAAGTCCCAGCGCTGTATTTAAACACCATTATCTCTTAAGAACACAGTTGCCACTTTCAATGCGGATGGCCATTGAATTTGATATGCAATTGCATCTATTGAATATATTGTGCAATATTACTCTAATAAACAGTGTAACATTCTGTTTTTACTAATTTTAGCCTGCAGTACCTAAAATTAGCTTATGCATTAGCTTAAAACATCTTTATTTTTTGAAAATCCTGCAGGGAAAAATAACTTTGTTGTGTTATTATGAGTCTGAAACTCTCTAGCCCCGAAATCTCTTTTTCCCCACTGAAAGAACTTTTACAGTGTGATTTTCTATAACACATCATTTCCTAAGAAAGTAACAATCGTGTCATAACCGAACTACCTGTACATACTTTACTCAGATTCCTTCTTTACATTACTTCAAGAATTTATAAATAAACGGTTTTAAATGTTTACGAGGCCAATAAATCTTTTTTCTTTCCCTCCTTAAACATAATCACATATTATTGATACTAATGAGGCTTTTGATGGAATTTTATTATTTTTAGCTTCACAGGAATTAGAATCATCCCTCTTTCTATTTTAAAAGATGTGGCCATTGTGGCAAGACTTTCCTATCAACCCGAACGTTACTTTCTGTGTAATTATTTGATTTATTCTTTACAGACATCGTTTTTAGTAATAACTGTGGGTCATTTACCTATATCTCCATCTATTTGCACTAGAAAGCAGAAAACCTGACTCACAATACGTTTGATAAATCTAAGGCACATATTTGCCAGCTCTAGAGGGTCTGAGCTACAGTGAGAGGTTGAGCAGACTGGGACATTTCCTGGAGTGCAGGGAGATGAGGGGTGATCTTATAGAGGTGTATAAAATCATGAGAGGAATAGATCGGGTAGATGCACAGAGTCTCTTGCCTAGAATAGATGAATTGAGGACCAGTGGACATAGGTTTAAGGTGAAGGAGAAAGGATTTAATAGGAATCTGAGGGGTAACTTTTTCACGCAAAGGGTGGTGGGTGTATGGAAATAGCTGCCAGAGATGATAGTTGAGGCTGGGACTATCCTAACGTTCAAGAAGCAGTTAGACAGGTATATTGATAGTACACAAAAATGCTGGAGAAACTCAGTGGGTGCAGCAGCATCTATGGAGCGGAAGAAATAGGCAACGTTTCGGGCCGAAACGTTGCCTATTTCCTTCGCTCCATAGATGCTGCTGCACCCGCTGAGTTTCCCCAGCATTTTTGTGTACCTTCGATTTTCCAGCATCTGCAGTTCCTTCTTAAACAGGTATATTGATAGGACAGGTTTGGAGGGATATGGACCAAGCACAGGCAGGTGGGACTTGCGTGTCTGAAACATGTTGGCCGGTGTGGGCAAGTTGGGCTGAGTGGCCTATTTCCACACTGCGTCACTCTATGACTCTATGAGAGAAGCACGAAGAAACACAAGAAAATGTTGCCAATAATAAATTTTTTCTGGGAGTAAAACTAGTATTGCTAAAGTCTGCATACTCAAGTAAAGTTTCCAGTGCAAAATGAGAAGGCAATTTATTTCAGACTTTGCAAGAACAATCTGCACCCCTTCATAGGCTGCGGCACGATCATCGAAAAATGTTTTCATAAATCTGTCATTAACAGCACCGTTTCCTATTCATCGAATCTGAGCAACAATGAGATGAAATCTTATTGGAGATTTTTATATTCACAAAGCACGAGTTCAAGGTTCCCATTAAAGGTTTGGCTGGTTTTCTGCACAAGTTTGTGCTGAAACTGAGAAAGGAAAATGCTTTCAAATATGGATCAGGAACATGTCATAACATCTTCCTGATTGTCTGTGCCTTTCGTGAACAGTTCCTGTTGTTTATTCAGTTCTGATTCATCGGCCTTTCAGCTAAGCTTACTGTATAAAGGTGCTCTTCTGTGCCTGCCCAACAGTCAGGATTGAACCACCTAATTCACCCGTTTCCATTGTATAGTTTAAGAGGAAACACTATATTAAGGACTGGATGATTGGGTTACATTTTCTTGGCAGCATTCTTTGGCAGTAAACATCTTTATCATAATGGTGACAACATTTTTCATTGCCCTTTCGTGACTGACTTTAAATAGGAATGATGAAAGATTTCCTACTTTAGTGCCGATTGAGTAATCGTACTTGTCCGCTCAACCCTACCCTGATGACAAGCAGCATACAGAAGGAGCCAAGTGGCTGCGATTTGCAAAGTTATGCAGTGGGGCAAAGCTTATGCCTTTTGTTAGATTTTCCTCCTAAAAAAAGCTTTGCTGCATAAATGGATTGAAATCCCCTTGCATGAAAGAAGCATATGCATTTGCGTGTTCCCGTGAATTCTTCTGTCTAAAATCAGCGCACGCCAACCGCTCCGTAAAAATTGTGCCTATTCCTTTATAAAAATTGACGAGGAAGAAACTATTCAAATGTTTTTTAACATTTGTTACTAAAACAGTTTATCCACATGTTAAAGTTGCTGCAGAGTATTTCATAATGTAATCATTTTAAGTGCAAAAGTTAAGGGCCTGTCCCACGAGCATGCGACTCCATGCGGCAAGCGCGACCTAAGCGACTCCATGCGGCAAGCGCAACGTAACGTGGTCGCTCGAGCCATACGGCCCCGCGGGGCCGGTCCCACTTCGATCGCCGGAACCGTATGGAGTTGTGCGGAGCTGGTCCCGACATCGCGCGGGGCTCCGAAAAACTGACCGTGTTCAAAAATTCCGGGCGGCAACGGCCTGCTGGCCCGCAGCCGCCTCGACGCCGTTCGTCACGCGCAAACTTCCCGCGGACTTCGCTCGAACTTTATATCACTCACTCGACCTCCGCGCAGCCCCCGCTTCTGGTTAGGTCGTGCTTGCCGCATGAAGTCGCATGCTCGTGGGACAGGCTCTTGAAATTTTTAGGTACTTCTGTTTTGTACAATAACATTTCAAAGCCTTTTTTTTTAATGGCCTTTGCGGCACTAGGACTGAATAATAAAGATATCTTAATAAAGATTGATGCATTTTGACACCAACTTGCACAGTTGGTTTCAGACTGAAAACTTACAGAGCATCCAACCTGAAAGATTAAAACTACCCTCAACTTAAAATCAATGTGTAAGAGACTAGCAATTGTCAATGAGATGAACCAAATGCCGAGTCAGGATTCAATTAACATCTCACTCAGTAAGAATCAGGAGGCACACTGCAGTAGACCAAATATTTAACTTAACGGAGACTTTGTGGGCTTCAGTACATAGAAATCATCTCTACAAACACACGATATGCTCACGGCATCAACCTCCCCTTTACCGATTTATCATTTCTCTGGAACTCTTGTAGCAGACATCGTTTTTAAAGCAAGATTTTCTGATAGTCAATGATTTTGGTTAGAAGTTAACACTGTGATCAGTCAGGTTCTGATTGAATAGCAGAAGAAGTTCATTCAGAATGGTGAATACAAAGTGCTGGAGTAACTCAGCAGGTCAGGCAGCATATCTGGAGTACATGGATAGGTGACGTTTCGGGATGGGCTGCACGTCTTTGGAATGTGGGAGGGAACTGGAGTCCCCTTTGATCTGTGTTTTCGCACCTTACCCTTCCATATCCATATGTCTCCTTCTCCCCTGACTCTCAGTCTGAAGAAGGGTCTTGACCTGAAACGCCACCCATTCCTTCCATCCAGAGATGCTGCCTGTCCCGCGGAGTTACTCCAGTACATTTGTGTCTCTCTAGGGATGAAGCTCCCCCACATCATGTGTTGAACCAATTAGCACCCTTACATTTGTAAGGACCATTGGTATTGATGTGATAGTTGTGCAGATCCATAGATTATGTTACACATTGGACTAGAACCTGCCGTTTGTTTGCAAACTGCATCAGCTTGCTGCTAACATGTAAAAAATGGATGGACTCTAACATTAAGAAACACTCAGTATCTTTTGTAAGTTAATTAAATCAGTTTAAAAGATCAGATTGTTTTAAAGTGAGGTTAAATCCCTTAAGTCTAACCAATTAATAAGGTTAAAGAAAATTCATGTAATTTATGTTGGCACCCTTCTTCAGACTCGCTGTTAGTATTGGCAATACACACTTGGTGTTTAGTTTAGATGAGTTTATTTTATGTTAGTTTACTTTAACTTAGTTCGCTTTAGTTAAGATGAGTTTAGTTTGGTTTAGTCTAGTTTATTGTCACGTGCAATAAGATACAGTCAGAAGCGTTTTTGTTGCATGCTATCCAGTCAGCGGAAAGACTGCAATCAATTTTCATTGCCTGGTAACAGGAGAGGAAAATATGCAGTGATGGGTTTCTACAGCTTCAAATCCCACAGGAGTAGTTAGTCTCGTGATGGTGATGGGAGACATAGTTTCTCCTATCCAGCTTGGCAGAAACACAAGTCATTCTCAAGAAGCATTTGACACATCTGGCTGTGAACACATAGACACATCCACAGGAGGCTTAAGAAATGGAGAGTTGATAGGCCTGGCTCAGACTCAAGTACACAAGGCATTTCTATCAACTCAGTTGTAAACGTTCCTCTGGAACAACATTTCCAGGCATGGGAATTACTTTTAGCTTGAATTGGAAGCTGCCCTTTGTGCATGAATGCAGATCTTTGACTTGAAATTAATTGGAAGTACAGATCGGGACAGCAAGTTGGCGTAGCTGGTAGAGCTGCTGCCTCACTGCGCCTGAGACACGGGTTCATTCCTGACCTCGGATGCTGGCTGTGTGGAGTTTGCACGTTGTTCCTGTGAGGTTCCTGTGGGTTTCCTCCGGGTGTTCCGGTTTTCTCCAACATCCTAAAGACGTGTGGGTTGGTAGGTTAATTGTCCTCGGTATATTGTCCTAGTGAGTTGTGAACCGATGAGAAAGTGAGATAACTTAGAACTAGTGTGAACGGGTGATCGATGGTCAGTGTGGACACAGTGGGCTGAAGGCCCTGTTTACATGCTGTATCTCTAAACTTAAATATCTGAAGGAGTGTAGGGATTTGTTTAATGCCAAGCATCCTTCAACATTTTCCCCAGAATTTAATTTTTATAAGTCGTCTTTTGGAAAGAATGGTGTTTTTCATACGAGATTGTTATCTTTCAACAGATATCTAAGCCTAGAGAAAACGAACTCTAGTTCTGCGTCGGGAGCCAGACTGGAGATTGGAAGAATAACACATTACATCGTGTCTGTTGTGACGATATAAGCCGAAAATGTCAAAACAACTTAAAGGACGGACATGGGTCACTTAAACACCTGTATTCATCTTTATAATGTGTGGGAAAAGAGGATTGAAGAAATTGCCGAATGAAATAAGAAATGTTACATTGTGTGGGGTCGAGGCTTTTGTTAGCTGTGAAAGCTCAAGTTGTTAATATTGGCAGTGCAAGCTTTACGTTGAATTGTGGTGTTTCCATTGAGACAAAGCTATGGAGTGCTGTTGTGACTGGTTTCTGGCGAGAAAAATAAGTAGTGATGGGATTCTCGAGTCTCAAATCCCACAGGAGTAGTTGGTCTTGTGGAGGTGTTGGCGGACATGGGTCTCCCCATTCCAGCTTGGCAAAAAATGCAAGTTGTTCTCAAGTTATGACCACCTTGTGGATAAATCTCCAGCACTGCAAGAACGTAGCAAATTTACCAAATGCACAGCAGTGGTAAAGATTAATTAACGTTTCAGCTGAAATTCCCCATATAATTCATCGGAAGCATGTAGTGGCACAAAAAGTCTATTCACACCACCGTGTTAAACTTCCTGAAAAGGACACAAAATGTTGGAGCAAGTTCAAGTTCAACTTCAAGTGAGTTTATTGTCATGTGTCCCTGATAGGACAATGAAATTCTTGCTTTGCTTCAGCACCCAGAACATAGTAGGCATTTACTACAAAACAGATCAGTGTGTCCATATAAGTGGACATTGTGTGGAGCAATTGGGTCTCCAGAGGTGATGTTTTGGGTCGGGACCTTCCCCAGGCTTTTGGGGTCTGGGTAAGGGTCCCGACCTGTCCATGTTCTCTTGAGATGCTACGTGACCCTCTGGATTACTCCAGCACTTTGTGTCCTTTTTTGTAAACCAGCATCTGCAGTTCCTTGTTTCTACATTTTGACTGCTCCGCTGCGAAATCTCCTCAAGCTACGCCTACTTTGATTTTCTCACTCAATGGATGATCTGCGTTAAATAGTGCAGATGCTGGTTAATACTAAATAAGACACAAAGTGTTGGAGTAACTCAACGGGTCAGGCAGCATCTCTGGAGATGTTCATAAATGATAGGAGCAGAATTGGGCCATCGACCCATCATGTATTTTCCACCGTTCAATCATATCTGATTCATCTTTCGTCCTCAACCCCATTCTCCTGCCTGCTCCCCATAAACCCTGACACCCTGATTCTAATCAAGAATCTGTCAATCTCCGCCTTAAAAATATTCATTGATTTGGCCTTCACAGCCGGCTGTGGCAATGAATTCCACAGAATCACCACCCTCTGGCTAAATATATTCCTCCTCATCCCCTTTCTAAAGGTACGTCCTTTTATTCTGAGGCTATGGCCACTGGTCCTGGACTCCCATGGATTGCTATCGTTTTGGGGTTTAGGAACCTTCTTCAGACGGTCTGAAACATGACCTCTCCATCATCTCCACAGAGGTTGCCTGACCGGCTGAGTTACTCCAGCACTTTGTGTCATGGTAGCTGCTGGATTACTTTAATTATGTACATTTTGAAGTAATTGTCTTTCTTTGCTGATATATAAAGGGCCTGTCCCACTGCGGCGACCTAATTTGCAAGTTTAAAAGAGTTTGCTCTCGACTCAAACTCGCAGCATGGTCGACACATGGTCCTAGGAGGTCCTAGGAGGTCACTGGAACTCTCCTTCATGCTCGAGGGAAGTTCCCGCGAGTAAAAATAGGTCGGCATGGTTTTTTTGAACTCGTAGTGCAGCGGAGTGGGGTCGCTAGGCAGTTTAGGTAGCCGTAGGCAATCTCCTTTGCTGACCGGGCAGTTTAATTGACTCATTGGAGTTTTCAGAACCAAGGAAAACCGACCGGTAATGTTAAATGCCCGCTAAACTTTATTAAAAGTTGTCTGACTTCTTAATAGTGTCTCCATTCCTCCCACCCCCCTTCTCTCCCCTTCTCTCCCCTTCTCTTCCCTTCTCTCTTCACAGCTTAAGGATAAAGGGGAAATCCTTTAAAACCGAGATGAGAAGAACTTTTTTCACGCAGAGAGTGGTGAATCTCTGGAACTCTCTGCCACAGAGGGTAGTTGAGGCCACTTCATTGGCTATATTTAAGAGGGAGTTAGATGTGGCCCTTGTGGCTAAGGGGATCAGGGGATATGGAGAGAAGGCAGGTACGGGATACTGAGTTGGATGATCAGCCATGATCATATTGAATGGCGGTGCAGGCTCGAGGGCCGAATGGCCTACTCCTGCACCTAATTTCTATGTTTCTATGTTTCTCTTCCCTTCTCTCCCCCTCTCTCCCCCTTCTCTCCACCCCCCCCCCCACCCCGCCCCACTCCGCGCTCTCTATAGGACTTACCGTAACTGTGCCAGCCGTCTTTTACCTTCCTGTTCATCGCGGGTGTGAATTTAAGACAGCGCTCCCCTGCTTTCCCTGGCCCCCGCCTTTGCGATGAGTATGTGTGCAGACGGTCGATCCGGCTCGCGGTTTCATCGCTGACGGTCGATCCAGCGCGAGGTTTTTCAGGCGAGTGCCCTCGAGCTTGAAGGTCGAAGACAGTCACTGAAAAGTCGCGTTAAGGGCCTGTCCCACCTTCGCGACCTAATTCACGACCCCTGCCGAGTTTGCCCTTGACTCACAGCATGGTTGTCACGAGGTCGTAGGAGGTCGTAGGCAGGTCGTAAGCAGGTCGTAGCAGGCCGTGATGCTAGTCGTAGGTACTCGCGACATCAAGTAGGTCAGGGCGTTTTTCTAGCACGATGAAAAATGTCCAGAGTAAAAAAGGTTGTGAATTAGGTCGGCCCTTTACGTTATTAAAAATATGGAATTTTCGATCCAATCGCAGGACGGAAAACAAATGTTACATTTCGTTAAGTTACAAGAATACCCATAGAATCATAAAGTTATTGTTTCAATGTATTTTCCAATTTTCCCTTACATAACCTGTAGAGTAGGGAGACTGTAATCCTGAGGTCAAGTTTAAGCTTTCCATTCAGATAAGAAGTCATTCTTTCAGTTTCAGACTTGCTGGCATCCGAGCAGTCGGTTTTCTCTCAGAATCCAACATCTGTTATTTTCCCTGAAGACTGAATTTGCATTTTCTTTTATGGAAATGCTGCACAGGGTCACGTGCTGCCAGACTTTGGGCAAGTGGTTGGGACTTGTAAAAGTGGCAGCTGGGATCCAGATTTCCAGCGCAACATCTCAATGGGCAGTGCAAAGAATGGATGATCTGTTCAGTAAACAGGGCTAATAAAGAGCGGCAATCAGCAGGCTGGGAACATAAGCCTGAGAGAGATTGTGTCTGTTTCATGCTAGGAATGCTGTACAAAGTTTAGTTTAGTCTAGAGATGCAGTGCCGAAACAGGCCCTTCGGCCCACCCAGTCTGTGTCGAACCAGCGATCCCCGCATATTAACACCATCCTCCCTCCACACACTAAGGACAAGTTTGCACTTACACCAAGCCAATTAACCTACAAACCTGTACGTCACAGTTTAAGAATAAGGAGCAATCCATTTAGAACGGAGACGAGTAGACGAGGAAACACTTTTTCTCACATAGAGTGGTGAGTCTGTGGAATTCTCTGCCTCAGAGGACGGTGGAGGCCGGTTCTCTGGATGCTTTCGAGAGAGAACTAGATAGGGCTCTTACAAATAGCGGAGTCAGGGGATATGGGGAGAAGGCAGGAACGGGGTACTGATTGGGGATGATCAGCCATGATCACATTGAATGGCGGTGCTGGCTCGAAGGGCCGAATGGCCTACTCCTGCACCTATTGTCTATTGTCTGTGGAGTGCGGGAGGAAACCGAAGATCTCGGAGAAAACCCACGCAGCCACGGGAAGAACGTACAAACTCCGTACAGACAGCACCCGTAGTCAGGATCGAACTCGTGTTTCTGGCGTTGCAAACACTGTAAGGCAGCAACTCTGCCACTGCGCCACCGTGCAAAGACATTGATTCTCCATAGCGATAGCCTTCAGAAATAATTTCATATTGTATTGATCATCACAGGGAGATACAAAGTGCTGGAGTAACTCAGTGGGTAAGGCAGCATCTCTGGAGAACATGGTTAGCTCACTCTATCAGGACCCTTCATCATGGGAGACAGGCTCAGTCCTTTTTAAAAAACACATGGCCACCCAAATGTTCTGCCGTTTCTATTTTCCAGTCATTTTGAAGATTACACCAGTTGTGGCCATCGGAAAACTCAGTGGGTGAGGCAGCATCCCTGGTGTCCATGGTCTCCAGATATGCTGCCTGACCTGCTGAGTTACTCCAACACATTGCGTCTTTTTTTGTAAATCAGCATCTGCACTTCCTTGTTTCTCCAGAAAACCAGTAGAGCCTGGGCTCACATGTCAGTGAGATTTGACCTTTGGAAACTATATATGATATCAATTGACTTCTCCCACCAATTTCACCTCCTCCTATTTTGGACTGCCTCATGTTCACCATCCTTCACCCCACTAACCCCCTAATCCCAGAGCGCGTTAGTGTAGCTGCCTTACAGCGAATGCAGCACAGGAGACCCGGTTCAATCCTGACTACGGGTGCTGCCTGTACGGAGTTTATACCTTCTCCCCGTGACCTGCGTGGGTTTTCGCCAAGATCTTTGGTTTCCTCCCACACTACAAAGATGTACAGGTTTGTAGGTTAATTGGCTTGGTAAATGTAAAAAAAAATATCCCTAGTGGGTGTAGTAGGATAGTGTTGATCTGCGATAGCGGGGCTCGCTGGTCAGCACGGACCCGGTGGGCCGAAGGGCCTGTTTCCGTGCTGTATCTCTAAACTAAACTAAACTAAACTAGCTTTTCACACCAGATTTCCCCAACAAGGGCCATTGGAATGGATTCAGGTCCTCATGTGGGTAGTCATCTGAGTGGACTTTGGGACAATGGTGTTACAGAGAATAGAAGCAGGACTCTTGACTCTTTACAGCTTTGATGGCTCTATGTGGCAATAATTTATCTGCTTTTTAATTTTTAAGAACTTCCGTTGTGTGCCGTTTCTGCAGAGGAAGGATATGGAGGCTTTGGAGAAGGTGCAGAGGAGCTTCACCACAATGCTGCCTGAATTAGGGCCTAAGGGGCTAACTGTAAGGAGAGATTGTGCGGACCTGAATTTTTTCAATGGCGTGCCAAAGGCTGAGGAGAGACACGATAGAACTATACAACGTTAAGAGGCATAGAGAGGGTAGACAGGCAGAACCTTTTTCTCAGGGAGGAAATGTTGATGACCAGAGGGCATAGCTTTAAGTTGAAAGGGGCATTGTCTAAAGGAGATGCATGGCACAAATGTTTTTATACAGAGGGTGGTGGTGCCTGGAATTTGCTGTCAGGGGTGGTGCTGGAGACTGATATGATAGCGGCATTTAAGAGCCTTTTAGATCGGCACATGGATGTGGAGGGAATAGAGGGATACAGGTGATGTGCAAGCAGGCGAGGTTATTTTATTTTGGCATTGAGTTCAGCACTGGCATTGTGGTCTGAAGAGTCAGGTCCTGTGCTGTAATATTCAAAGTTCTATGTTCAAAATATATATCGAGTCCCTTTTGTGACCGATTCCCATCATTCCATTGAGTAAGGTATTAAAAACTTAATGAGAGTCCATGTTTAAAATAATCGAAGATAGACACAAAATGCTGGGGACATGATAGAACTATATAAAGTTAAGAGGCATAGAGAGGGTAGACAGGCAGAACCTTTTTCTCAGGGAGGAAATGTTGATGACCAGAGGGCATAGCTTTAAGTTGAAAGTGATAGGATGAGAATTTTTATACTGACGAATTGTAATGTTTATGTTGGCCTAAAATAGGACACCTTGATAGTGTCCTCTGTGATGTTCAAAGGAAAGACTCTGAACTCTTGAAGTGGGTCAGGCAGCAGCTCTGCAGAATAGGAATAGGTAATGTTTCAGATCGAGACCCTTCTTCAGACTGAAATAATCATCAGATGTCATGCATCTTTTATCTGATGTTGGTTTACTCACCAGTTAGTAATTCAGCCAGAGTAAATAGATGTTTCTGTTTTACTGTGCCAGTTTTCTGCTTTTTAAACATTTCTATCAAAGTTACTTTCAATGAACAAGTTCACAATTTCTTTAATTTATCCTCATCTAAATAGTTTTCTCTTTAGTGTCTGCTGCTACACCCTTCCATGACCTTGATTTTCTTCCTAAAGTATCTAAAATGATTAGACAATATATTTAAGGGTTGGTGACAATGAGGTAAAGGAAAAGGCAGTATTGGAACGAATAAAATATGGATTCATTGGGATGTATGTAATACTGTATCTCCATGTTGGAGGAAACCGGAGCACCTGGAGAAAACCCCTGCAGTCCCACGGAGAATGTACTATCTCTGTACAGACAGACCTGTAGTCAGGATGGAACTCTGGTCTTGAAAGGCAGCAACTCAGCCACTGCGTCATGGATGAGGCACAAGTCTGGATTGATAGGTATGCCAATCATTTCAAGGTTGTACAGGAAGGAAGTGAAGATGGACAAAAAGCTGGAGTAACTCAACGTGCCAGGCAGCATCTCCGGAAAAAAAGGAATAGGTGACGTTTCGGGTCAAGACCCTTCTTCAGAGTCAGGGGAGAGTTAAGGTTGTCCTTCATATAAAGCTAACGTAACAGTGCGGGCAGGGGCGGAAAACCCAGGGGGGGCCAGAGGGGACACATCCCCCCCCATGTTTTGAGAGGTGGGTGACATCCCCGCCAGGTTAACCTGCCTGGGCTTGCGGGAAATATGGCCAGCGCGGAGAACCAGCGCTGGTATCCCGTCAGTTCAGACAAGGCTGTTGGTTAACCCGGTGAGACAGGCAGAGTTGAGCTGCATTTAGCGCTGGATTGAGCCTCTGAAGCCTCGCGCGTGTGTGTGAGTGTGCACATGCACGCGCGGCCGCCAAAGAATTGTGTCCCCCGTCCCCTCCATGTTTTGATAGTGAGTTGCACTCTTGAGTGCGGGAGACATTGAAACTGGAGTTTAATTAATAGAAATATAAAAACATAGAGAGTAGGTGCAGGAGTAGGCCATTCGCCCCTTCGAGCCAGCATCGCAATTCAATATGATCATGGCTGATCATCCAAAATCAGTACCCTGCTTCTGCTTTTTCCCCATATCCCTTGATTCCGTTAGCCCTAAGAACTATATCTAACTCTCTCTTGAATACATCCAGTAAATTGGCCACCACTGCCTTCCGTGGCAGAGAATTCCACAGATTCACAAATGTCTGGGTGAAAAGGTTTTTCCTCATCTCAGTCCTAAATGGCCAACCCCTAATTCTTAAACTATGACTCCCTGATCCTGGAATTAAGTTTTCAACCTGGCTTTGTGATTTCAGGAAAGTCCATTGAGTGAAAAGAAACCAACGGAACCACTATTCTAAAAACCTGCTTGAATCCAGAAAGTACAAGTGAAGTGTGAATCTTTTAACAAACTAAGGAGATGATTTAAAAAAAATTTAAACCTTAGGGGGATATTGTTTCAGGGATTTATCTTCAATGCAGAGCAACCTACTTTGTTATTAGAGCTGGCACTTGCCTGAAATGATTGATGACTATGTGGATTGTGAAATTATATCATATGGCAATGGACTAAAGGGTCACATTAGCTTCCGAGGACCTAAACCATCATTGTTTATAGAGCAATTTTAGACAAATTAAGAAGTGATTAAATAGCCATCAGCTGGACTATCTGTTAAACCCAAAGCACTGGCATGGCGGATATCATCCACATTTTATAAACATAACAGAAATATGTGCAATGTGATCTAAGGATACATCATTTTTAAAAAAAAATAATAATTAATATTTTTTTTAGAAGTGATGTACAACAATATAAGATATGAATAACATATTACATTTCATGTACAATTTCTTATTTTAAATTTAATAGTAGAAAAGAAGAGTAAGAAAAGCAAGAAATAGAGAGAAAGAGAAAATTATATAGCTGGGAAAAGAAAACAAGACGGCGATGTGAAATAAGAGAAAAAAAGAAAGAATAGAGAAGAGAAAAAGAGAGAGAGAAAAAAAAGAGAAATTGAAAGGGATACACCTACTTCGTACCTTTACCCACCCCTCACCCGGTAAGGATACATCTTTTGAAAATCTGGCCTCCAGTGCACGCAAGTATCAAGTTTAAATATAAATATATAAAAATTAACCATTTTATTTCTACTTTAAAATAATGAAATAAACCGTAAGTTCAGCTGTTTAGCTTGGCTTAGAAATAGTGTGGAAACAGGCCCTTCGGCCCACCGAGTCCACGCTCACCAGCGATCACCCGTACACTAGTTCAGTCCTACACACAAGGGACAATTTACAGAAGCCCATTAATCAATACAGAACCCGCATTTCTTTGGCACATGGGAGGAAACCATAGCAACCAGAGGAAACCCAGGTGGTCACAGGCCGAACATGCAAACTCCACACAGACAGCACTCAAGGTCAGGATCGAACCCGAGTCTCTGGCACTGTGGGGCAGCAGTTCTACCAGCTGCTCCACAGTGCCTCCCTTTGACTTTGATGCCACCAATATTTGTATTATGGATAATATAATATATGTATATATTATGTAAATATATATTGTATAATAAACATACATTCAGTAATCCAGTGCAGTTATAATGACCATCAAAATTGTGTTCAACTTTTCCCTTTCAATAGTGTTGTGTAAGCTGTTACTTAACTTCAGGACCCAGGCCCCATGGTTTCTGCACAATTGACAACGAAATGCGGGCAAAGCCTTTGGCAATTTACCAGTATTTTAAAGAAAATATACAAATTTTAAATTGGGGCAGCTTCAATGTCAGCAATAACTTTCCGCTTTCTATACTCAATGGAAAGCGAACCATAAATTGTCATTGGCACTACAATAGGTACTAAAAAGTGGTGCATGACAGTAACTCTCTCAACTTATTTGTGTTGGTCTAAATATTAACATAGTGATATTATAAGGGATGAAATAAAGCATGCAGAGTCCTTACACAGAAATAATAGCTGCTCCCAATGTTGATTTATAATTTGGCATTTTTTAAAATGCAGTTATTAAAACATAAATTACCCGGGTCAGAACAATGGTTCAAGGGAAAAATTTGTTGGGAATACACGATCTTGGCATTCATTGCAAGCCAAAAATTAATTGCCGATTGCAAACAGACTCACTAGTTCTCACCTGTCCAATTCACCAGTGATCAATGGCTTCGGAATAATAGCGAGCTGTTGCACTCAATAAAATGGACAGAACATGCATCAAATTGGGCAAGCAGCTTGCTGTTATCTGCATGGAGCTGTTTGCAGATAAGCCCGTGACTGGCAATTACTGGAAGCAGCTAAAGTGCAGCCAAAAGCCCAGAACAGCACTGGACAAGCAACTGTTTTTTTGAGCACTGCATCGATGGACCTCTCACAGAATCTAATGGGACAGTGCCAACAATTCTCAGAGGTCGGACACCCATCCACTGAGCCTGCACCAAGTTAGACTGGTGCAAGAATAGCAGGTCCATTGAGGTCAACAAGAGAAAGGCCAAACGCAAATTGGAGGAACAGCACCTGATATTTTGCTTGGGCAGCTTACAACCCAGCGGTATGAATATTGATTTCTCAAATAACTTCAATTAACCCTTGCATCCCCTCTCTCTCCATTCCTCGCTCACCCTAGTCGTTGTACAAGTTTCACTGGTATCCTATTGATTTTCATTGTCTGTATAGGAAGGAAGTGCAGATGCTGGTTTATACAGAAGACAGACACAAAATTCTGGAGTAACTCAGCGGGACAGGCAGCATCTCTGGATAAAAGGAATAGGTGACTCTTTTGGGTCGAGACCCTTTTTCAGACTAACCCAAAACGTCACCCATTTCTTCTATCCAGAGATGCTACCTGTCCCGATGAGGTACTCTGGCATTTTGTGTCTATCTTCATTGTCTGTAACTCG
This sequence comes from Leucoraja erinaceus, assembly GCF_028641065.1. Lineage (NCBI taxonomy): Eukaryota > Metazoa > Chordata > Chondrichthyes > Rajiformes > Rajidae > Leucoraja > Leucoraja erinaceus. The sequence goes on from NC_073389.1 coordinate 48,513,202, forward strand.
TTTTCATCTTGCCCACAGGCAACAGTGGCCTGTTTCCTTGATCATCGTTACTTTTTTGTATATCTTTGATTACTTTGGTCAATATCTCTCCATATTACCGTCTATACCTCTCGGATCCCTTTCCCCTGACTCTCAGTCTGAAGAAGGGTCATGACCGAGGAAGGACATTATTGCCATAGAGGGAGTGCAGAGAAGGTTCACCAGACTGATTCCTGGGATGTCAGGACTGTCTTATGAAGAAAGACTGGATAGACTTGGTTTATACTCTCTAGAATTTAGGAGATTGAGAGGGGATCTTATAGAAACTTACAAAATTCTTAAGGGGTTGGACAGGCTAGATGCAGGAAGATTGTTCCCGATGTTGGGAAAGTCCAGGACAAGGGGTCACAGCTTAAGGATAAGGGGGAAATCCTTTAAAACCGAGATGAGAAGAACTTTTTTCACACAGAGAGTGGTGAATCTCTGGAACTCTCTGCCACAGAGTATAGTTGAGGCCAGTTCATTGGCTATATTTAAGAGAGAGTTAGATGTGGCCCTTGTGGCTAAGGGGATCAGGGGGTATGGAGAGAAGCCAGGTACGGGATACTGAGTTGGATGATCAGCCATGATCATATTGAATGGCGGTGCAGGCTCGAAGGGCCGAATGGCCTACTCCTGCACCTAATTTCTATGTTTCTATGACCCGAAACCCGAAATGCCATCCATTCATTTACTCCGGAGATGCTGCCTGACTCGCTGAGTTATTCCAGCTTTTTGTGTCTATCTAAGAGACATCAGTTGCTGAGAGAAAGATGGATAAAACCTTTAATTTGACTTAGTTATTTAATATTTTAATTGTGTATAAATTCTTCATGTATACTCACTCACACTTTCAACTTAGTCGCAGTGCTCTTTAACTTTCTTTAATACTATTTTCATTTTTGGACTAAGTCTCAAGAGTGCTATATTATCATATGTTCCAAAATGGAACAATGAAATTCTTACTTGCAGCAGCACAATAGTTATGCAAACCGTACTCTATAAAGTCCATAATGAACAACAAATAAAAGTTCATTATATATAAAAAAACAAATAAACAAACAATAGTAGTGCAAAGACAACAATATTGCCACCTAGTCTACATATTTCAAACCCTAATTGGAGGCTGTAGGCCAGGTTTGGAGGGATATGGACCAAGCGCAGGCAGGTGGGACAAGTGTAGCTAGGGCATGTTGGCCGATGTGGGCATGTTGGGCTGAAGGGCCTGTTTCCACACTGTATCACTCTATGAGTCTATAACTCTATTGACTAGCCCGCCAAGCTTCAGTCATCAGTCACTGCTGGCATTAACCCATGTGTCCAGTTGAATGATGAGCATATGGGTGAAGTCAATAGTCAATGTATTATTTGTCACATATGTAAATGCACAGTGAAATTCATTTTGCAGATGTTATACATGTGGGCTCCACCATTATTGGTACCATTATGCACAGTCTGGCTAGCCTGGGTGGCCGGGGTACTGGAGACTACGCTGATCACCAAACCATCGGCTTCAGCTCACTGGCAAAGGTGGTTTCTGCCTTCTTTGCACTGGCAGAACTAAAGCCCACAGCCCTCCCACTAGCATCAGTCATTTCTTCCATTGCTCGAGGCTCTGCTGCGATTTCTCTGTCTACCTGGGGCTTTGAGAAGCCTCAGACTGAATGTTCATGTTGCAAGTAATCGCACTGAAATGCTGTCTCACATCTCCAGTGACCTGGGTTCAATCCCAACCTCTGGTGCTATCTGTGTGGAGTTTGCAGGATGGCGTGTCTTGTCTTCCACAGCTGAAGAGAAGTTAGTAGGTTAATAAGTCAACACAAATTGCTCTTGGTGCTTATTTGAGGGGTAGAGTCTGGGGCAACTGATGGGAATGTAAAGAGAATAAAATGCAGGATTAGTATAATTGTCTGCTCGAGGATTTGCTATGGACGTGGGCTGAATGGCCTGCTCCAGCTCAACACTCTTTGATATTTTAATGGGGTTCATAAGATCACATGGGTCAGAGCAGCAGAATTAGGCCATTCAGCCCATTGAGTCTACTCCACCATTCAAGCATGGCTGCTATATCTTTTTTGCTCAATCCCATTCTCCTCCCTTCTCCCCATAATCTTTGACACTCTTACTAATCTAGCATCTGTTAATATCTGCTTTAAAAATACCAAATGATAAATGTAGGTAGACAAAAATGCTGGGGAAACGCAGGGGGTGAGGCAGCATCTATGGCGCGAAGGAAATAGGCGACGTTTCGGATCGAGACTGAAGAAGGGTTTCAACCCGAAACGTTGCTTATTTCCTTCGCTCCATAGATGCTGCCTCACCTGGAGAGTTTTTCCAGCATTTTTGTCTACCTTCAATTCTCCAGCATCTGCAGTTCCTTCTTAAACAAATGATATAATAAATTGTCCCTACTGTGTATAGGATAGTATAAGTGTGCAGGGATTGCTGGTCAGCCCGGACTCTGTGGGCCGAAGGGTCTGTTTCCGTGCTGTATCTAGAGATACAACGCGGAAACAGGCCCCGTCATCTGTACATGCACATAAAGCAAACAAATAATAATAGTGGTAAAAGACAAAACCAAGGGGTACTGATTGAGGATGATCAGCCATGATCACATTGAATGGTGGTGCTGGCTCGAAGGGCCGAATGCCTTGCACTTGCACCTATTATCTATTGTCTATTGTCTATTGTCTAATGTCCTCAAATCCACATAAGTTCAGAGCTTATTTGGAGGTTGTAGTGTTCAATAGAGTGATGCCAGTAGGCTGTGGGAACAAGTTCAGGCAGCAGAGTGTCTTTTACATAGAAACATAGAAAATAGGTGCAGGAGTAGGCCATTCGGCCCCTCGAGCCTGCACCGCCATTCAATATGATCATGGCTGATCATCCAACTCTGTATCCTGTACCTACCTGCCTTCTCTCCATACCCCCTGATCCCTTTAGCCACGAGGGCCACATCTAACTCCCTCTTAAATATAGCCAATGAACTGGCCTCAACTACCATCTGTGGCAGAGAATTCCACAGATTTACCACTCTCTGTGTAAAAAACACAGGCTATTGGTTCCTGTTTGCTGGCAGTGGATGGCAAGGAGCCAGGAGAAAATACTCTTTACCTGAGTGTGTGAACATTTGACCCACATGATCTGTACATCAGAAAATAATGTCTGGAGTGAAATGTTTTTCTCCAACTTGTCTGGATAAATTAGAGAGCTAATTCATCCATGGCCAAGGTTGTTTTCCTATTGGGACCTTTGCAGATTTGACCACAACAGCACAAGCTCCACATTTCCTGCAGAACACCTGTTCACAAAAAATGCCAAAATGCAACAAAATCAACAATGGTGGCATGCTGCCTTGTTCCCATTGTAAACCCGTTGGTACTGAAAGGCAATTCTGTTGACTTTTCATTTACTCAACCAAAAGGAACACAAACCACACACTGATGTCTACAGACAAGTAATGTCATTAAATGCCTTTACATAATGCATTGCTTTTAGCTAAGATGACAAAGAGAGTTGGACGTAAACAGAGCAAAATAGAATTCTTCACTATTAATTAGCTCACTTTTTCTTTGCTTGTCTAGTTGAAAGCCTTGTAATCACCCGAGGGCCCACTTACATTTCAGAAAATCACACAAAGAACCGTCAAAATATGTTGAAGAAAAATGTTACTTATGTCTTTCTTGTTGCTATTTATTGGGTACAAGTCTTGCAATTATTATTTGCAATCCTGGAAGTTTGGTAATATTGAATGAAAGAATGCAACGTGAGGAGAGAATTGAAACCAGACCGATGGATTAAATGCACAAAAATATTAATATTGTTAATCTTTGTACCTCCGTGCTGATATGATCTTTCTTAAACCAATTCAGTATGAGTGCTATGATGTAGAAGGACTTTTTGTTCATGCAGGTACAGCAAAGGTAACAGGGAAACTAATTAGAAACATAGAAGCATAGAAAATAGGAGCAGGAGGAGGCCATTTGGCCCTTCGAGCCAGCACCGCCATTCATTGTGATCACGGCAGATCGTCCCCTATCACTAACCCTAACATGCCTTCTCCCCATATCCCTTGACTCCACTAGCCACTAGAGCTCTATCTAACTATCTCTTAAATCCATCCAATGACTTGGCCACTGCCCTCTGTGGGAGGGAATTCCATAAATTCACAACTCTCTGGGTGAAAACGTTTTTTCTCACCTCAGTCTTAAATGACCTCCCCTTTATTCTAAGACTGTGGCCCCTGGTTCTGGACTCGCCCAACATTGGGAACATTTTTCCTGCACCTAGCTTGTCCAGTCCTTTTATAATTTTATATGTTTCTATAAGATAGCCCCTCATCCTTCTAAACTCCAGTGAATACAAGCCTAGCCTTTTCAACCTTTCCTCATACGACAGTCCCGCCATCCCAGGGAACAATCTCGTGAACCTACGCTGCACTGCTTCAATTTCTGCAAGATTGCTTTTTATTTCAATGAGACTGAAGAAAAAGCAGAAGAAGGCTTGCTTTAATAATGTAGGGTTGTGGTAAGATGGCACTTGGAGCGTTGTTTTGCTCTCCTTACAGAAGAATGATTTGCTTAGAAACTCAAATGTCAGAGGTATCAGGGGTTATGGGGAGAAGGCAGGAGAATAGGGTTAGGAGGGAGAGATAGATCAGCCATGATTGAATGGCGGAGTAGCCTAATTCTGCTCCTAGCACAAGATCTTATGTTCTTACGCTCTTATAAAATGCTCGATGGATGCCTTCTTCTTCTTAGATGATCCCTCAGGGTTGAGGGTGACTTGCTTCCACTCTGGTGTTGTGGGCTCAGATGCGATAGATGAAGCCAACTTGGTATCTGCAGATCTTGCTCAGTGTAGGCAGGAAGTAACTGATGGAGCTGAACGAAAATGGATATTCATCAATGCTGAAAGAAAGAGCATTGGGCAGTGCCAGTAAATCCACGTGGTCCCTTTTCCTAGAGTCACTTTCCTGCATCTGCAATGGACAATGAACGGCTACCATCTAGAATAATTTGGATAAGAAACAGAGAATGACTATGACCTCGATGGGCAGAACTCATGGGGGTGAGAGATAATATTTGTTGGTGCAGACCTGGAACAGTTCGACACCATGTGAAAGGCGTGTCCCTGTAGAATCTGTGGATAGAGTCTATGGACATCAGGTCTTAATGGCCCTCTCCCTTGGAGATGTTGTCCATACCTGCACTATCCTTCGGTCTTGTCCAACCAATGCTGGCAATGGTGGTATCCAACCATAGAAAATCTGGCTACCACCTCCGGACATTCAATGGCATTACCATCACCAAATCCCCACTATCCATATCCTGAGGGCTACCATTGACCAGAAACTGCTTGAGTAGCCATATACAGAGTATGGCTACAACAGCAGATCAGAGGTTAGGTATCCTGTGGCTAGTAACTCACCTCCTCACTCTTGAAATCCTGTCCACTATCTACAAGGTTCAAGACAGGAGTATGTTGAATGTAGCTTCAACTCAAGAAGCTTAACACCGTAGAGGAAATAGAAGCCCACTTGATAGAAAATATAGGTGCAGGCGTAGGCCATTCGGCCCTTCGAGCCTGCACCGCCATTCAATATGATCATGGCTGATCATCCATCTCAGTATCCTGTACCTGCCTTCCTCTCCATACCCCCTGATCCCTTTAGCCACAAGGGCCACATCTAACTCCCTCTTAAATATAGCCAATGAACTGGCCTCAACTACCTTCTGTGGCAGAGAGTTCCAGAGATTCACCACTCTCTGGGTGAAAAATGTTTTTCTCATCTCGGTCCTAAAGGATTTCCCCTTGATCCTTAAACTGTGACACCTTGTCCTGGACTTCCCCAACATTGGGAACAATCTTCCTGCATCTAGCCTGTCCAACCCCTCCAGAATTTTGTAAGTTTCTATAAGATCCCCCCTCAATCTTCTAAATTCTAGCGAGTACAAGCCGAGTACATAGTCACCCCTCTTACAGCTGTTCACTCCCTCCACCAGCAATGAACACTGGTAGCAGTTTGTACCATCTATGGGATGCACCAAGACTCTGGCACAGTGGCGCAGCGGGTAGAGCTGCTGCCTCACAGTACCCAGGTTCAATCCTGACCTTGGGCTCTGTCCGCATGGAGTCTGCACATTCTCCCTGTGGCCGTGTGGGTTTCCTCCAGGTGCTCCGGTTTCCTCCCACATCTCAAAGACGTGAGGGTTTGCAGTGTGGACCTGGTGGGCCGAAGGGCCTGTTCCCATGCTGTATCTCTAAAAGTAAAAACTAAACTCCATAGACAGCATCGTCCACACTCACAAGCCCCACCAGCTAGAAGGACAAGGGCAGTAAAGACATGGGAACACCACCCTTCGGAAGTTGCGCTCCAATGCACACACCACCCTGAAATATATCACCGTTCCTTCAGTGTCACTGGGACAGAATCCTTGGAACTCCCTCCCTACCATCATTGTGGGTGACTCCTCACCTCAATGACAGCAGCATTTCAAGAAGGCAGCTTACCCGTACCTTATCAAGAGCAACTAGGGAATTAAATGCTGGCTCGGACTGTAAAGCCCACGTCCCTTGAATGAACATATAACGAAACAACCAGTGATATTACCATGAGCGCACACTTAATAAAGATGGTTAAAGTGCAATATACTTCACGTTGAGTGTCTGCAGTCATAATCAACATTCAGTGCTCTACATTAGCGTGGCATGCTGGTGCAATGGTTGAGTTGCTGCCTTACAGCGCCAGAGACCCGGGTTTGTTTCTGACTACGGGTGCTTGTCTGTACGGAGTTTGTACGTTCTCCCGGTGACATGCATGGGTTTTCTCTGGGATCTTCCATAGCTGACGATCAGCCATGATCATATTGAATGGCGGTGCAGGCTCGAAGGGCCGAATGGCCTAGTCCTGCACCTATTTTCTATGTTCTATGTTTCACACCCTCCAATGATGTACAAGTTTGAAGGCTAATTGGCTTGGTAAATTGTAAATTGTCCCTGGTGTGTGTAGGAGAGTGTAAGTGGGCGGGGATCGCTGGTTGGCGCGGACACGGTGGGCCAAAGGGCCTGTTTCCGCGCTGTATCTCCAAACTAAATTAAGCTAAGTTAGACTGCAGGAGTTAGACTGAAAAGGCAGAGGCTACAGCTGGAGGACAAGTCATGCTGTGAAAACCTGGTTGTGTTACGAGTGCCCAGTGGCCCCAGCTTAGCAACGACTTGACCTCATGACGATTGGAAACACTCGGAAAGACTGTTGTACGAATAAAGGTGTCATTAAATGGAGGGAAAACAGCTCATCCACGCAAGTTCAATTCGGAACTGTAAGAGCCAAGTTAAATTTCCGAATGCCCTGATTCGACCTGGAATTGTTACAATAGTAATCATTCTATGCTGTCAAAAGAACGGCAGTGCATTTTATTTTTTTTCTTCGTGATGAAGGTACCTTAAGTAAAATAAATAACATCTGCGTCCCGATCTTTGTTTAAGTTGATCTCAAAATTGGAAACGAGTGGAATTTCTCACTCCTGCCTTTTCATTTACTTTGGTGAGTTGGTGATTTTTCTGGGCTTTGGTACCTTGGAGGTATGGTTTAAGGGAAAATAATTTTACGAAAGGAAGTTGGTCTAAATATAAAACAGCTTTACCCCTTCAATCTCAGACATTTTTTTTGGTAAACTGTTCAGCATGAGGTATTTTATTTTGGGACTTGCTTTGTCAAACTTAAAAAAATAAAGCTTACATAGCACCAGGCAAATGATTTCTAATTATTGCTATTATTAATTGTATATAATAATCATCACAATTTTAAATACCTCATAATGCCTTCAAACCCTGAATGTTTATGCATTTGACATAACAATTCCAGATACGTGCACACATCAAAACTATTTTCTATCTAATGTTAAATATATGTGTGTACATGTTCATGCAAGACTGCGTGCCTAATAAAAGTTTGGGTCCAAGCATCTCTCAAAGAGGAGAAATCTTACTGTAATATATGTTGCTGACAGGATAATTTGTTTTGCTGGTGCCTGGTTTTCTGGCGCTTTGCTGGGATATCCTGTGGAGTACTGACGAAACTAAAGATCCTCTAAACATTTGGCAGGAATTCAACGTAAGGTCCAGAAACTGGCCAAGATCCAAAAATATTACAGCTTCCTGTGGGACCCATTTTTGTCTACTTCCAACATCTCCCTTTTCATCAGAAGGAATGTGATTGAAGCAGGGTCCCAACCCAAAACATCGTCCACAGATGCTGTCTGACCCGCTGTGTTTTTCCAGCACTTTGTTTTCTGCTTAAGGTTCCAGCACCTGCATTCTCTTGTGTTACCAAATTTGAGATCTTCCTGGCTAATCTGGTGAAGTGAAAGTTAAGCATGTTTATCTGCCTTGAAGGGGACGTGGATAGAACAGACTTGATGGGCTGAAGGGCCTGTTTCCATGGTGTATATCTAAACTAATCTCTATTTTAGTGGTTGTTTCAACTGATGGAAGAAACGGACATCTTGACCGTGTCATTTTGAGCTTTCCTATCCAATCTTGTTGAAGAGTCCATCAGGTGAAATTTGCCCTCAGAAATAAAAAATCTGAGTTTTTCAGGCTGCCCAGATATATTCTTGTTCTTTAAACATTGATACAAATACATCTATAGATGCTCCTGAACACATCATCAGTGACCTGGGGTCATTGGATGTTTCGGGTCTTTCAACATCAGACACCCTCACCCAGGCGACCCAGCCGTGGTTGATCAGACCACGACGTGTTCAGGTGGCATTCGCTCCTCCCCATGGACCTTCTCTCCTGATCCAGAGCCATTCTGAGGCCTTCTCCGCTGCCTCTGTGGTGTTCTTGATGGCCCTTCTCCTCGCCACTCCGTTGGTGCCCAGTGCACTCAAGGCTTTGTAGAGCGATTGCCCTGCAAAGCCTCTGCAGCCAACCTCGATGGGCACACAACTTGCCTTCCAGCCCTGCTGGAATAAATTAATAGGAACGACCTGCAGATGTTGGTTTACCCTGAAGATAGACACAAAAAGCTGGACTAACTCAGCGGGCCGGGCAGCATCTCCGGAGAAAAGGAATAGGTGACATTGCCAGTCGAGAACCTTCTTCAGACTGAGATTTAGAGGAGAAGGAAATGAGAGATATGATAAGGTATATGGAAGAAATGAATGAAAGATATGCAAAAGGTGATGATGAATATCTGATGAAAGATATGCAAAAGGTGATGATGAATATCTGATTTAAACATAACCCTGAAACAAGCAGAAAATTTCAGTGTGTTAAACTATTTCCTGTTCATTAATGCAGTACAGAACATCAGCGCAAGCCTAACAGTTAAATAATACTGGCCAAGCAGGAAGAGCTTTCCGATGGTCAGCACACTATTGAGTCCTTTGGCTGCCAAAGTTAATCCAGTGAAGGTAAGTTTTAGATGTCTAATCATCTGTGGGTGAAATGGATGGTTTTGTTGAGTGTTCATGGTTTTGTCCTTGATTTACAATGAATTGTTGAACGAATGAGTAATCGATTCTGCTACAAAGATTTATTAAGTGTCCATTTTAATCTGTAGGTTGATGAAATCCAAATTTGTGCTGAATATTTCCTGGAAAACATTGTGCATTGAATAGAATTTAACCATATTATGATAAAGGACAGGTTTGCATTTGGAATGAAACAGCATGAAGTGATTAGTTTGATTTAATGGAGCTTTCAAAATTATAGACATTTCTTCTGCAGAAATTTTCTCCAGGTAAAGTGTAAGTAACTTTACACTCATTTCAGCTTCAGTACCACACCACACCACCTAAGGAATGAATCCATGAAATAATTCAGTTCAGCTTTCCTTTTTTTTACCATGGCCGGAATCATGCTTTTTTTAAGTATTAATTTAATACTAATTTAATTTAAACACACCGTGGACTCTGAACCCCGCCCGGCATTGCCCACGCATCAGTTCACACAAATCGACACTGGAGTCCCCGGGAGCTGAGGTGGGCGGGCTGCGTCGTGGAGAATAATGGGGACCCAACATCGGGGGGGGGGGTGGGGAGGGCCAAGGTGAGGGGGGGGCGCCGAGAACAAAGGGGGAACCCGACGTGCGTAGACTGCTGAGAAACACGAGGGACCGCCGACAAGAGGGGCCTGTGGTGCTGGGTGGCTTGGTGGGGGAGGGGGGGGAGACGGGGAAGGGGGGGGGGGGGGACGAGAAAGGGACCAACAATATTTAGGGGTACTTTGTAACAATGTCTGTGGCTTGTGGCAATTCTTTTGTATACAGTACACGTGACAATAAAGTATCTATCTATCTATCTATCTATCTATCTATCTATTAAAATTACTAATTTAATAATAATTTAAGAAGTCAGAATGAACATTGTAACATTTTAGTTAGGTAATGCCACATTTTTTTTTTAAAGTATGGATGGTTTTCTGTATGTGCATTTGCTCCCGCATGTGTACATGTGTCAGGATTTAAGAATAAGGGGTAAGGCATTTAGAACAGAGATGAGGAAACAATTTTTCACACAGAGAGTTGTGAGTGTGGAATTCTCTGCCTCAGAGGGTGGTAGAGGCCGGTTCTCTGGATACTTTCAAGAGAGAGCTAGATAGGGCTCTTAAAGATAGCGGAGTCAGGTGATATGGTGAGAAGGCAGGAACGGGGTACTGATTGGGGATGATCAGCCATGATCACATTGAATGGCGGTGCTGGCTCGAAGGGCCGAATGGTCTATTCCTGCACCTATTGTCTATTGCCTATTGCGTGTGTTAATGCATGTGCTAGGGCCTGTGAGAAAGATAATTTAAGAAGCAAAATACTGCAGATGCTGGGAACCTGATAAGCAGAGAGAAATGTTGAAAATATTGAATGTATTGGGCAGTCTCTGTGGAAGGAGAAAAATGCTCAATTCTTTAAGTTAATTATTTAATTTTACGTGGAAATTCATAGGATTGAAGTTACAGAGTATAAGCATTTTAAAACAATTACTCAGTCAGCAAATGCATGTTCAATTAGGAAAGCCAGAAAATAATCACCTTACTTATCAATAACATCGGGCAAATTCTTAGTACAGAAATAGCAAGGAGTGAACAATACATATTACCATTAATACACAAATCAACCAGCAGATTTGAGAGTTAATTTCTATATTATTAATGTCGTTTTTGTCATTCATATTATGCTTTGCAAAAACATCATCTCACTTTCAAACATCCAGTTATTACCAAGCACCATTGGACGTGTGTGTTCATCGCTAATTAAGCTCACAGCACAAATTTAAGGTTGGTAATTATCAATGTAATTACATTTTGAACAAGATAATGGGTACAATAATACCACAGCTGGAGGCAGCCCAGGATTGGCAGATGCTGGTGGATGTGGACCAACGGCTTACAGTTCCATCAGAGATAGCCATCACCAACTTGAGGTCTGATCTTGTGCTCTGGTCGAACTCTCAGCGCATGGTGTATTTTGTGGAGCTCACAGTCCCTTGGGAGGATGCGGTGCAGGAAGCTTTCGAAAGAAAGAAACTGTGATTATACAGAGCTTGCAGCGGAGGCAGAACAGCGGGGTTGGAGAGCTAAGATCTGCCCGGTAGAAGTTGGATGTCGACGGTTCGTGGCCACATCTACCTTAAGACTGATGAAGGACATGGGGATCAGCGGACAAGCCCTACGCCAGGCCATCTGTGTATTTGTAAACTCAGTCTCTCTGTCTCAGAAACACTCATTTTAAATTGGTCAATCTCATAAATGAAAGTAGGAAACCTTGGTAAAATATTTTATCTTCTCTCTTTCAACCCAATATTTCCTTCCAAGCTTTCATTTCGCAACCTGATTTGACTCTGATTCATCCTATTTCTCCAACAATTCCTCTTAGTTGCCTTGCCATTAAGCTCATTAATTTAAGGAGATAAACTATTGGTCTCAGCTGCCACTATGGTCCCAGGTTAGACACAAAATGCTGGAGTACAGCAGGATCTCTGGATAGAAGTAATGATGCTGCCCGTCAAGTTACTCCAGCATTTTATGTTTATCTTTGGTGTAAACACGCATCTGCAGTTCCTTCCTACACTATGGTCCCAGGTATCGTGTTGCTTTCATTTAGACTTCCAGCAAATTACAATGTCACAAATTTTCTAATGAAAGGGCAGGGTCTCCAAATAGTGCCTGCTCCTATTTGGAATCTAAGCTACAATGGTAGACATTTTCATGGCCTAACTCTGAACCTCACTAGTTGGTTTAGGAAATCTGTCTGCAGATAATGTTATGACCAGCATTGCAATCCCCTCTTCTCTTGCAACCACTTTAAAAGTTGCAATGGAAAATGTAGTATGGCACTTTTCAGAGCAAAAGTTCCTGTGCATTAGTTGGATTCTCTCTAAATCTAGGAAAAACCAACAAGAGTAACATTCCTTGATTAATGGCGACATTTACCAATAAGTTCAATGAAGACCAAATAAAGCAAACCCTTGCTTACTTGGCATCGACAAATCTCTTTGCTGGAATCATAACATATAATGGTGGGATTTGTGTGTACAAAGTGTTTTATAGTAGTGTAGTTTAGAGATGCAGCTTTGGCCCACCAGGCCCGTGTCGACCAGTGATCCCTGTACATTAACACTATCTTACGCACTAAGGATAATTTACAATTTTTAGCGAAGCCAATGGCCCCATAGCAGAAGCGTCCACGTCGCGGGGCTGGAAACTGGAAGTATCCTGAGCTAATTCTGCTACCGCCGTCATCTATTGTGACAAGTGGCTCCCACTGATTGTCACCTGAAGCGTGCGACCTTTTCAGAACGGACGATGACCGCGAGGTCAACATTTGTAACAAGATGGACACAATAATAATAATAATAATATCTTTTATTCTCATTGCACATCAGTGCAACAAAATTTAGTATGCAGCTTCCAACCGATGTCAAAAAAATAAAATAAATAAATAAACTGTGCGACGTGACTATCTGAGGGAGACAGTCCAGGGGGTGGGTGGGGGGCACTCAGCAGGGCCGGTTCAGAGCCGCTATAGCTCTGGGAATGAAGCTGTTTCTGAGACTGGAGGTTCGGGCGTAGAAGGCCTTGTAATGTCTGCAGGAGGGAAGTAGTTCGAACAGTCCGTTACAAGGGTGTGAGTCCTGATTCCTGGGATGTCAGGACTGTCTTATGAAGAAAGACTGGATAGACTTGGTTTATACTCTCTAGAATTTAGAAGATTGAGAGGGGATCTTATAGAAACTTACAAAATTCTTAAGGGGTTGGACAGGCTAGATGCAGGAAGATTGTTCCCGATGTTGGGGAAGTCCAGGACAAGGGGTCACAGCTTAAGGATATAGGGGAAATCCTTTAAAACGGAGATGAGAAGAACTTTTTTCACGCAGAGAGTGGTGAATCTCTGTAACTCTCTGCCACAGAGGGTAGTTGAGGCCAGTTCATTGGCTATATTTAAGAGGGAGTTAGATGTGGCCCTTGTGGCTAAGGGGATCAGGGGGTATGGAGAGAAGGCAGGTACGGGATACTGAGTTGGATGATCAGCCATGATCATATTGAATGGCGGTGCAGGCTCGAAGGGCCGAATGGCCTACTCCTGCACCTAATTTCTATGTTTCTATGTTTTTCTATGTGTGAGGAGTCTTTATGGATGCTGACGGCCTTCCTGAGGCACCGTGTCTGGTAGATGCCCTCCAAGAAGAAGGAGAAGCGATGCCAATTAACCTACAAACCTGTACGTCTCTGGAGTGTGGGAGGAAACCCATGCAGTTATGAGAACGTACAAACTCCGTACAGACAGCACCTGGAGTCAGGATCGTACCCGGGTCTCTGGTCCTGTGGTGTTGTCAGGCAGCAACTCTAACGTTGTACCACCATGTCGTTTGCATTGCAAATAGGGAGAATGATATCCGATCATGAACTGGAAAATGTCCAGTTTACTTTTCGTTTTAAAAGGAATGCTTCCTTAAATCTCCTCGTGCTTCAAGACTGAACATATTTTGTACTTTCCTATGAATAATGTGGCACATGCCCAGATCACAGTTCTCCCCCACTCTTTCCTGTCATTACAGAAGGTGTACATGAAGTATTGTGCAGGTGCTTTACAATCTGGCAACATCTTGAATTAACATAATTCAGGGACAGTTTTAAGTGACTGCAGAACTTCAATTAAAATCAAACGCTTGTCACAAGGAGATCGGACAATTGACCATTCAGCCCTTCCAGCACAGTTCATCATCCTGAGCATTTTTCCTGTTTTAATGTTGTCTGGTTACATTCACTGAATTTCTCACTCCCTGATGAATCAACTGAATTCCCCTTTGAATGATTTAACCGTCATGTATATTGCACTAGGTGGCAGCCTATGCCATGGACTGATAAGTATCAAAGCATGAACAAAATAGCAGGGATGGAAACCAGACTGAAGTGTTTTGTGAGAGACTGGATTTCACCACTCTTAAAAAAAATAAACTGTAAGTTGGAATATTTCCCACTGCGTGGGCCCTTTGGAACTCCTCACAGTATAAAGCAAAAACTTAATATTATCTACCTGTCATATTATAGGAAAACAGCGTAAGGTGCTTTATTAAGAAAATAGAGGTCCATGTGGAGGTCAACTCTGCTTATACAAAAATATATCAAGCAGCTCTAAAAATTGCATCCTAACATCCAGCTGGGATGTAACAAAATGTTTCACTCAGACCTATGCATGCACTTCATCTAACGGCCATGAAATAGTTGTCAATCACGGAACAAATGTATGTTTAAAGAGAAATAATATCTTGGAAAACATCTAGCTTGTCAACTTAAAACAAAAGATGCTTCCAATTGTTTTAGACATTTCATGAGTGTTTGCATGAAGCTGTACTCCTCTGAGATTGTTACTGACTATCGAATTCTATAAGACGATCTTGAATCAATTTAACTTCCCAGGTTTTGGATCAAGATGGATGTTGTCTTAATGTCTGATAATAAACAAATATCCCCCCCCCCCCCCCCCCCCACATCCTTGGAGAAAACTTGAGAGGCCAAATACCGAGGTACAGTGAAAAGCTTTTTGTTGCGAGCTAACCAGTCAGCAGAAAGGCAATACATGATTACAATCCATTCATTTACAGTGTATAGATACATGAAAAGGAAATAACGTTTAGTGCAAAGTAAAGCCAGCGAAGTCTGGTCAAGGATAGTCTGAGGGACATCAAAGAAGTAGATCGTAGTTAAGGACTGCTCTCTGGTTGCGGTAGGATGATTCATTTGCCTGATAACAGCTGGGACGAAACTGTCCCTGAATCTGGTGGTGTGCGTTTTCACACCTCTATATCTTTTGCCCGATGGGAGAGTGAGGAGAGGGAGTGGCCAGGGTGCGACATGCCCTTGGTTATGCTGCTGACCTTGCTGAGGCAGCGTGAGGTATAAATGGAATCAATAGAAGGGAGGTTAGTTTGTGTGATGGTCTGGGCTGCGTTCACAATTCACTGCAATTTCCTACAGTCCTGGATGGACCTTGGTTTGGGAACAGCTCCATCCAGGACGGCAGCGAATTGTGGATAATGTGATAGATAATTCTTTCCAAGGATCTTTAATAATCTGGAGATAAAAATTCATCCAAATCCTATTTTTTTAAATGATAACCATCACCCCAGGTATCAGGGTTGCAAGATTAATATTTGTAGCAATAGTCCACCATAGAATCTATTAGAAATAACCATGTCTTTCAAAGGAAAGACAATAGTTACAAATGGACAGCATGGTTTTCAAAAAGAGATGGTCCATGCTTAGCAAGTCTTTGGGCAGATGAAATAAATGCAGCGGATGTGAAGTACATGAACTTTAGAAAAGACAATCAAGAAAAAAAGAACAAAGAAAGTTGGTAATTTTCTATGTGGAAGACGATCCCTCACAGGAAATATTTAAAAGATAACGAGTTAGTGGGAGCAGAGAAAACAGGAGTTTATAGAGATACACATTGGAAACAGGCTCTTTGGCCCATTGAGTCCACGTCAACCAACGCTCACCCATGCACTAATTCTATCCTACACACTAGGGGCAATGTACAGGAGCCAGTTAACCTTCAGACCTGCACGTCTTTGGAATGTGGGTGGAAACAGGAGCACCCGGAGAAAACCTACGGGGTCACAGGGAGAATGTACAAACTCCATACGGACAGGTCACTGGCACAGTAAGGCAGCAACTCAACAGCTGCGCCACCATCGTTTGCAGTATAGTTAGAAGTTGTGAAACGCGTTCATCATGAATCATTTCCGTGGTGTCAGCTGTCCACTGAACATGTCAATGATCATCCAGAGGCTAAAGCTAAAGATGATATATGGTTATCAAAGAACCAGAAGACTAAAGGAGACTGAGGGAGGGGGGTGGTGGTGGTGTTTGCATGGTGGGATAATGAGCTAAAGAGCGACAAGAAGTGAAGTGTGCCCCTTTTCCGGGGTTATGTCCATGCCCGGGTGCGGTTACAAAGGGAATATGCCCTGTCCACGGGAACCCTGAGGGAGTTCCGGGAACTCTGAGCTCTGCAGGGTGTTGAATGTATCCTCAATAAGGATTGTGACATAGTTGTATTGTAGTTTGTTATGGATGTATGTTTGCATTGTATTATGGTGGTTGGTTCGGGCTTGTTTTGTTTTAGTGAAACATTATTTTTTAATAATTGAATACATTTTTTGATTTAAAAAAAAATGTAAAGTGAAGTGATCATTTCCAACAAACCGAACAGCAGTCAATAGGGTTTTGGTTTATAAAATCACAAATTATGAAAGGCATTTATTATATCTTATTTAGTAAAGAGATGTGTAGTATATCATAACTTTAGAAATATGATCGGGAATATGCCAGCTTGCTATCCTACCTGCTTTGACATCATCAGCAAATTTGACAAAATTTCTTCCAAATTATCAATATAGATTATAAATATTTAAGGCTCCAGAACTGATCTCTGATGCATCCCATTTGGTCATTCCCTTTACAAAGTAACAATGCTGTAAAACCTATTAGACCACCATTTGAATACTGTATGTTATTTCGGACATCACTCAATATTTAATGCGTAAATAATAAACGATAGAGTCGCCGTCTTACGCTGCCTTACAGCGCCAGAGACCCCGGGTTCGATCCCGACTATGGATGCCATTTGTATATTCTCCCCGTGATCTGCGTGGGTTGTCTCTGAGATCTTTGGTTTCCTCCCACACTCCAAAGACGTACAGGTTTGTGAGTCAAGTGGCTTGGTATAATTGTAAATTGTCCCTGGTGTGTGTAGGATAGTGTAATGCCCCTGTCCCACTTAGGAAACCTGAACGGAAACCTCTGGAGACTTTGCGCCCCACCCAAGGTTTCCGTGCGGGTCCTGGAGGTTGCAGGTGGTTGCCGGAGGTTGCAGGTAGTGGAAGCAGGTAGGGAGACTGACAAAAACCTCCGGGAACCGCACGGAAACCTTGGGTGGGGCCCAAAGTCTCCAGAGGTTTCCATTCAGGTTTCCTAAGTGGGACAGGGGCATTGATGTGCAGGGATCGCTGGCTGATGCGGACTCGGTGCGCCGAAGCACTTGTTTCCGTGCTGTATCTCTAAACTAAACTAAATATCATCTTTTGCCATGTATTTTCCAAAAGCGTTAAGAACAAAACTCGATGCAAAAAGCATTCAAATAATGTTCCTCTGCAGCTTTTCTCTGAGTTTAGATTATGTTGCAGAATACGGCTGATGGAAAGTCCGCTTTGATATGATCTACCTTTGCAGGAAACTGACTCAAATTAATTTCTGGTACTTGGCAACTCTAGATAGTGGTTAGCAACAGCCAGCCGGATCCATTTGCCTGTATTTTACTAAAGAACCGAGACGAACTGACGTTAAAGTTTCTTATTTCTCTGTGTTCCAAACTGATGTGGTCACACAAGCATTCAACTTATATTGAAGAACATCTGGGATTCAGAGTTGGGTTGTTCTCTTGATGAGATGTCTGGAAGTTCATTTAAAGCACGGCACGGGTGGTTTCCATCTGTAAGCAATTGAAGGGTACACAGTTTAATTTTTATGTTGAATCGAGTGTACACTTTCAATGTTGTGTAAGTTAGGTGTCATGTTGAAAGTTTGATAAAGCTATACACCTCCATAATTCAATTCTATCTAAGTCATTAATTATTTACTTTATGGAAAGGACATTAGGGTCACACAGTGGCACAGCGGTAGAGTTGCTGCTTTACAGCACCAGAGACATAGAAACATAGAAAATAGGTGCAGGAGGAGGCCATTCAGCCCTTCGAGCCAGCACTGCCATTCATTGCTGATCGTCCCCAATCAATAACCAGCGCCTGCCTTCTCCCCATATCCCTTGATTCCACTAGCCCCTAGAGCTCTATCTAACTCTCTCTTAAATCCATCCAGTGATTTGGCCTCCACTGCCCTCCGTGACAGGGAATTCCACAAATTCACAACTCTCTGGGTGAAAACGTTTTTTTCTCACCTCAGTCTTAAATGGCCTCCCCTTTATTCTAAGACTGTGGCCCCTGGCACTAGACTCGCCCAACATTGGGATCATTTTTCCTGCATCTAGCTTGTCCATTTCTTTTATAATTGTATATGTTTTTTATAAGATCCCCCTCATCCTTCTAAACTCCAGTGAATACAAGCCTAGTCATTTCAATCTTTCCTCATAGGATAGTCCCGCCATCCCAGGGATCAATCTCGTGAACCTATGCTGCACTGCCTCAATCACAAGGATATCCTTCCTCAAATTAGGAGACTAAAACTGTACACAATACTCCAGATGTGATCTTACCAGATCCCTATTCAACTGCAGAAGAACCTCTTTACTCCTATACTGAAATCCTCTTGTTATAAAGTCAACATTCCATTAGCTTTCTTCACTGCCTGCTATACCTGCACGTCAGCTTTCAGTGACCGGTGTACAAGGATGCCCAGGTCTCGCTGTGATGTTAAACTTACCTAACCTAACCCCATTGAGATAATAATTTCCCCCCTTGTTTTTGCCACCAAAGTGGATAACCTCACATTTATCTATATTATACTGCATCTGCCACGCATCTGCCCACTCTCTCAACCTGTCCAGGTCACCCTGCAACCTCCTAACATCCTCTTCAAAGTTCACACTGCCACCCAACTTTGTGTCATCCGCAAACTTGCTAGTGTTGCTCCTAATTCCCTCTTCCAAATCATTAATACATATGGTAAACAGTTGCGGCCCCAACACCGAGCCTTGCGGCACCACTCACCACTGCCTGCCATTCTGTAAAGGACCCGTTCACTCCTACTCTTTGCTTCCTGTCTGCCAACCAATTTTCTATCCACGTCAACACTCTACCCCCAATACCATGTGCTCTAATTTTAGTCACCAGTCTCCCGTGCGGGACCTTATCAAAGGCTTTCTGAAAGTCTAGTTACACTACATCCACTGGCTCCCCATCATCCATTTTACTTGTCACATCCTCAAATAATTCCAGAAGATTAGTCAAACATGATTTTCCATTCATAAATCCATGCTGACTTGGACTAATCCTTTTACTGCTATCCAAATGCCCCGGGTTCGGTCCTCACTATGGGTGCCGTGTGCATGGAGTTTGTACGTCCTTCCTGTGTCTCTGTGGAGTTTCTCCGGGAGACCAGTTTCCTCCACGCTGCAAAGATGTGCAGGTTTGTAGGTTAATTGACTTCAGTGAAATTGTAAATTGTCCCTAGCATGTAGGATAGTGCTAGTGTATGGGGTGATCTCTGCTCGACGCAGACTCGGTGGGCCAAAAGGCTTGTTTCTACACAGTATCTAAATGATAGCTTGCATTGATATATCACCTAACCCATTTTATTCTGTGAAAGAAACTCAAGGGAATCACTATCAATATTTCAACTATACCATTTATCAGGAAAGATTAGGGTGATTATCCTGGAGACTGCTTAGAGTATATTAAAGAATGACAGATTAATCAATGTATATTACACTGATTCACCCTCTCTCTTAATGTGGACATTAATTTTTTTTTAATTAGTTCCTGCATCCACTGAATAAATATATACAGTTGCCAGTATAAATGATAGTCATATTCACTATAGAAGAGCTGTACGCCAGATTTCCTTTCATGTATGAAACAGTTTGAGAATATAATTGAACACTAACGTCTTCTCAGCATCCTTAATTACTCCGAGCTTAATTCTTCATATTTAGCATGGAATCTGTTTCATGAAATCTAAGTTATAGCACAAGAAAGAAACGTGCAGGAGGGAACTGCAGATGCTGGTTTACACCGAAGATAGATGCAAAAGGTTGCTTGGGCAGCTTACAGCTAGCCCAATGGTATGAATATTGATTTCTCTAACTTCAAATAACCCCGACATTCCCTCTCTCTCCATCCCTCCCCCACCCAAGTCACACCAGCTTCTCATTTTCACCCAACAAACAGCAATCAATGGCCTGGTTCCTTTATCATCGTTACTTTTTTGCGTATCTTTCATTCATTGTTCTTTATTTCTCTACACCATCGTCTATATCTCTCGTTTCCCTTTCCCCTGACTAGATTGACGAAGGGTCTCAACCCGAAATGTCACCTATTCCTTCTCTCCAGAGATGCTGCCTGTCTCGCTGAGTTACTCCAGCTTTTTGTGTTTATGTGTGTGTGTTTATGTGTGTGTGTTTATGTGTGTGTTTGTTTGCGTATGTTTGTGTGTATGTGTGTGTTTATGTGTATGTGTGTTTATGTGTGTGTACTTTATGTGTATGTGTACTTTAGGTGTGTGTGTGTGTGTGTGTGTACTTTATGTGAGTGTGAGAGTGTGAGTGTGAGTGTGAGTGTGAGAGTGTGTGTGTGTGTGTGTGTGTGAGTGTGTCTCGGCTTCTTTGAATACTTCCCACTGCTTGAATTCTGACAAATTGAATCCAATTTTGTTATTATTGAAATGAAAGTTGGCCTTGATATCTTTACCCATAAGTTACTGTTCAACTCTGATGCAGAAGACCTGGCTATAATCACACTTACATTTTTAATACATGACAAGGCTGTAAATACTGAGGAACAGTTTGTAACACATGCAGGATCCTGCGCTTCATAAATAGATGTATTGAGTTCAAAAGGCAGGAAATAGTGTTCAATCTTCACAAAACACCTGGGAGGTCAAAACACCTGGGAGGTCACAGTTCTGATCACTTCACTTGGGTAGATCACTGGGTTAATTGGTCACTGTAAATTGCCCCTGGTATGCGTTTATAAACTCTGGGGAACTTGTTGCGAATGTGGAGAGAATTAAAAATGGGATTCAGTTGGATGAATGTAAACTGATCGGGGGATCCGGTGTGCTGAAGGGCCTATTTTTGTGCTGTTTTTCACTCTCAATGATCCTTTAGTAGGGATGTGAAGAAACCGGAGAGGGTCTAGATTTGCAATGTGAGGGATTTCATCTGCAAGATTAAGCCCGAGAAGCTGGTATTATCTTTCTTCGATCAAAGCAGTTGAGAGGAGATGTGACAAAGTTAAACAGATGCTGCCTGACCTGCTGAGTTACTCCAGCATTTTGCGTTTATGAACAAGATTATGATGGGTTATATTAGGGTAATCAGAGAGACGGTCACTAGATGGTTCATGGTCAAAGGGAGACAGATTTAAAGTGAGAGGCCTTAGAAGCAGAGGGGTGGAGGGATTTTTTTTTCAATGCAGAGATCAAACATGATGTGAACCTCCTGCAGGGTTTGACCCAAAACGTTGACCATTCCTTTCCATCCACAGATGCTGTTCGACCCGCTGAGTGCCTCCAGCAGATTGTTTTTTGCTCCAGATTTCAGCAGCTACAGTCTCTTATGTCTACCATTTGAAACTTACTGCTTGTAAAGAATGTGCAATGGGTTAATTGTGGATTTTAAAAGATGATTGAGCCAGTGTGGAGGGGTGCAGGGACTGGAACTAACCAGATCGTTGCACACTGCAGATGTTGGAATCTTGAGAGAAACACAAAGAGCTGGAGGAACTCGGTGGGTCAGGCAGCAGATGTAATGTGTAGGGGGGAATTGGGTGATGTTTTGGGTTGAAACCCTTCTTCAGACTATTGACGTTGCGGGCCGAGACCCTTCTTCAGACTAGTCAACTAGTGTGATGAAGGGTCTTGCCCCGAAACGTCACCCATTCCTTCTCTCCAGAGATGCTGCCTGTCCCGCTGAGTTGCTCCAGCTTTTTGAGTCAATCTTCGGTTTACACCAGCATCTACATCTATGGGTCGGGCATGTCTTCCCCAGATGCTGTTTGACCCACTAAGTTCCTCTAAAACTTTATGTTTTGATCTGCATAGGGCCACTGCGATCTTATTACAATGAATGCTATTCCTCTGTGACATAATGATTCCCTAATTTTACAATTTCTAAATCAAACCCAAGCATGAAATGATTGCTGACTCTGAGGCTTCTGTATCATTCAATTCATATGTGATTTTCTGCTTCATGAGATGAAATGCAGTTCAGTGTGGTTTATCAGTTTAATTTATTGTCACGTGTACCGAGGTACAGTGAAAAGCTTTTGTTGGGTGCTAACCAGCCAGCGGAAAGACAATACATGATGACAATCGAGCTATTCGCAGTGTACAGATACATGATAAGGAAATAACTTTTATGGCAAGGTAAAGCCAATAAAGTCAGAACAAAGATAGTCTAAGGGTCCCCGATGAGGTACATAGTAGTTCAGGATGCTCTCTGGTTATGGTAGGATGGTTCAGTTTGCCTGATAACAGCTAGGAAGAAACAATCCCTGAAACTGGAGGTGTGCGTTTTCACACTTCTATACCTTTTGCCCGATGGGGGAGGGGAGAAGAGAGAGTGGCCAGGGTACCATAGCAAAGTGCTGTTTCCTCAAGCAGACCAAAGTCTACTTTGATATCAAAGTTATATCCTGGTATGGACTGCAATGCAGTGATACATTAATTTTAATAATAAATTATCCTAAATCTGTTACAGGAGATTGGAGATAGACATACAATGCTGGATTAAACTCAACGGGTCAGCCAGCATCTCTGGAGAAAAGGAATAGGAGACATTTCGGGTCGAGACCCTTCTTCAGACTGCTGGAGATTGGGTCAGCTAACTATTGCATAATTTGACCCAATTGTAAATGCAATTGTAAATTACAAAAAAAAAAACACAATTATCCTATACATCCTATATTTGTAGAGACTAAACATATTAGAATTATTTATGGAATTATTTAAACACAAAAATCAAAATCTGCAGCAATATATTCAATGAGCATAATAAATAAAATCTGAAATTACTGGTTTCTATTAGTCTAAAATATTACACTGGTGGGTATCTTTCTTGAAATGTTTGAAACTCTTGGACAAAACAGGTGCATTTCACCTGCAGATTCTACCAGATGTAGAGCTCTGTGTGATGAAAAGACTTCATTTCCTGCCTGAACTAATTTCTCAGTATTTAACCAATTCACAGGACCTCAGAAACCAGATCCCTTTGTCAGACAAATTACAGACCCTAGAGGAATTACGTCAAGAACTGTCAACAAACAGTGCACTTCAGTTGAGTACTGGGTACCTGCTAATACCGGGACCTTGCACAGGTCGATTTGTACCTGAAAGAAAATGTCAGGCGTTTAACAGACTTCTGGATAGGCGCGTGGATGTGCCGGGAGTGGAGGGATACGTATTACGTGCAGGCGGATAAGATTTAATCTTAGCGTCATGGTCGACATTTTGGGTCGAGAGGCCTGTTCCACTGCTGATCTGTTCTATATTGTATCAAGGCAGCAAATGAGCAGATCAATGGTAATGAGCAGATAAATGGCTAACGCAATCAAGGGATATGGGGAAAGAATAGGAACGGGGTATTGATTTTGGATGATCAGATACGGAATGGTACCATTCGGCGCTGCTGCTTCGGCGCCGCCATTTAGGCACCGCTGTTTCACCTTTTTGCCTTTTCGGGGTGTTAGGGTTAGGGTCAGGGTCAGGGTTAGTGTTAGTGTCAGGGTTAGGGTTAGGGTTAGCGTTAGTGTCAGGGTTAGGGTTAGGGTTCTGATGAGTACAGATATTATAAACGGCAGCGCCGAAAAGTCCCCGACCCGATCAAATATGATCATATTGAATGGCGGTGTTGGCTCGAAGGGCCGAATGGCCTACTTTTCCCCTATTTTTTTCTATTAACCAATATGGCCTGGTCACATTTTTGGTTTCAAATTTGGTAACAAAATGAGACCTTCCTGGTGATGGGCAACTTTGTGTAAACTCCATCATTCACGATGCTGAACCAGGTTGTGACGCAACCAGTCAATATGCACGCTCCCATAAAAATCCAAGAGAGTATTTGTCGATATACCAAATCTCCTCGCCCTTCCAACGAATTAGAGGTGTTGATAGGATTTCTTCGTGTTTGCATCAATGTGCTGGGTCCAGGACAGATCTTCGGAGATGTACGTGGCCAGGAACCTGAAGCTGTTGACTCTCGATGAAGACAGGCTCATGGATCCTCAGCCTTCCTCTTCAGCAATCAGCTCCTTGGTTTCACTGACATTGAGAGCAAGGCTGTTATCTGGCACCATTCAATCACGTGATCGATCTCCCTCCGATACTCTCACTCGTCATTATCTGTAATTCATCCAACAATGGTGGTGTCGGCGAATTTAATGATGGAGTTGAAACTGTGTGCAGCTACCCAGTCATGGAAACTGTATAAAGAGGAAATGATCTTGTCCTCTTTGTACACATTAACGTAATATTAATGTAATATCTGCATATTAAAATCTTTTGCAAATTAATGGAACTGAATTTTTAAAGCAACATTTAATGCACAAACAAGAATGGATCGCATATTTGGTGCATGGATATGTGATGTTTCTGAAATTAACAACTGCAATGCAATACTTGTTCATGTTCATAGGTACTAGGAGCAGAATTAGACCATTCGGCCAGACTTCACCACTCACCCATGGCTGATCTATCTTTCCCTCTCAACCCCAATCTCCTGCTTTCTCCCTGGAACCCCTGACACCTGTACTAATCAGGAATTTATTAATCTCCAACTTAAAAATATCCATTGACTTGGTCTCCAAAGCCTTCTGTGACAGTGAATTTCACAGGTTCACCAACATCTGACTCAATAAATTTCTCCCCATCTTCTTTCTAAAGGTACATCCTTTTATTCTGAGGCTATGGCCTCCGGTCCTAGACTCTCCCACAAGTGAAAACATCCTCTCCGCACCCACTCTATTTAGGCCTTTCACTATTCGGGAAGTTTCAATGAGATCCCCCCCTCATTCTTCTAAACTCCAGCGAGTGCAGGCCCAATGCAGTCAAACGCTCTTCATATGTTTATTGAGTGTAGGCGTTGGTGTGTAAAAGGGCCCAGGTGTATTTGCTTAGTTATTTAGGAAGTCCTTCAAATCAAGAACAAATGGGCACCAGGAAGCTTGAGCTCCTTCGCAGACTTCTGCTATGTGTCTCTATATGACAGCGCAGTCCTTCAGGGTCCTATTGCTTTATCTCCAAGTAATGCAGGTGTGACCTTAGCTTAGCACACACCGTGTATAATGATGATTCTCTCTGCTGCACACAAGCACTCAATGTAAATAGTCTGGAACAGCATTGGTGGGGGGGGGGGGGATTCAAATGTTTGCTTTAACGTAACCAAGCCTTCCAATAAACACTGCTATCATTGCCAGCATGGACAAAAACAACATTTAAGGACATAAAGTTCCTTTGAAATGCAATATATGAAGTATTTCAGCACAGGTGTTGCAAAATGGCAGAGTTAGCAACTGGGCCAAATAATTAGAGGACAAAACTTGATTCTTCGATTTAAAAAATACATTTTGTCTGTCAACTTTAAATACTTTAATTCTGTTTTCTGCAAAGTCTTTTTTTTTCTTCTATTCTACTCAGGAGGTGATTAGTTTGCTGTTGGCTGATCACACATATATGTACCAGAGGTCCAGAAGTGGTGGAATATGAATTGTTAAAATCTCATGCTTATTATTTGGCAATCTACCGATTGTAAGATTTTTGACAAACGGCAGATGAGGAGACTGCATCGCAAAGAGACATTTCCAATTCGCCGAAATTCAGAAGATATTCCAGAAAATAAGGAAGAAGGAACTGCAGATGCTGTTTTACTTTTTTTTTTAAACACAAAGTGCTGGAGTAACTTAGCGGGTCATTGTAGCACCTCTGGAAAACATGGATAGGTAATATTTTGGGTTGAGACTCTTCTTCAGACTCTTCTGATAGCCTTTCCAACCACTGACAAAGTATTTTCACATCATGTTCTTTTACAATATGAATTAATAGCACTGTGAGAGTGGAGTTGCAGCAACTCTATGGAAGATTTAATTCATACGAGATTATGCCCCATCTCCCATTACACTTGAGCGGAGTGCATAGCTGGGCTATTTGGGAATGCAGTTACGTATCTGGATCAGGCTTATGTCAGGCCAAGTAAGTATGGCAGATTTCCTTTCCTGAAGGACATTAGTGAACCAAATGATCTTTACAATGATCCAGTGTGCCAGAATGCTGCATGTATGGTATGCTCATCAGAATAAGGAGCGTTAATGCTTAGAGATCTTTTTCAATCTGGAATATATAAAAGGTGGTCTTGGCTGTTATTAAACCTTCTCCATGTATTTTTACACATAATGTTTTTTATATATTTAACATCACAGTTTAGCGGATTCTAACTGTACCCAGAAACGACAACCAAGTTTTCTGAACGGTTTTATTTACACACTCGCTCCTTGGCAAGCAGGTCTCTGCGTACACGTCTGATCACAACAGTGGTCAGCAAAACAACTGTGGCGCGAAAGCTAAACCGCGTGAAAAGAGCAGCTCCTCCCGAGTCACGTGACCGCAGCTTCCGAACGCCGGGTACGATATCTGCGTGCGCCAGCAGGCGCCGCTATAACAGTTTGAATTTTTATTCAGAAAAAAAGTACAGATTAAGTGCACGCAGGTCTAGTACAGTATGGTTTATTCCACTCTATTCCAGCAATAGGCCTTGGCTCTCCTAAGTATTATCACAAAGTTTCAGAAACATTTGGACAGGTACATGGATAAGACAGGTTTAGAAAGATATGGGCCGCATGCAGGCCGTTGGGTTGCAGGCAGACTAGTGTAGATGGGTCTTGTTGGTCGATGTGGGCACGTTGGGCAGAAAGGCCCATTCTCCACGCCCTATGACTCTATGACTCTGTACGGAGGAGAACTTCCCAAACCCGCTGGGGTGGCAAATGTTCCTATTTTCCAAGCAGTTCCCTTTCTGGCTGCGTGACAATTGGTACAAAATGGAGGACTGATTAGGAACTATAATAATACACCCAGGCAAAGTAAGATTCCTTACAGCAAGCAAACAGGGCAAATACGATTTTCAGAGGCCCATCAGCATCTGATGGTTAATCTCTGTGGCTAACGTGTGCTATATGATTCCCAGGTGCGATGAAGACAAGCATAAAGTTGGAGAGTATGTATGAATGATAGGAGAGTTGATGTTTATGATATTGTGAGGTTGAATTGCCAGCTACTCTGGATATGACGTTCCCCTAAGACAGACACAAAATGCTGTAGTAACTCAGCAGGACAGGCACCATTTCTGGAGAGAAGGAGTGGGTGACATTTCGGGTCGAGACCCTTCTTCAGACTAGATGTTCTCCTACATGTGTATGATTTTGGAGGCCCTATTTTTTATGTACAAGGTTGGAGACCATCCTAACGTAGCTTTAAACTTGTCAGCCTTTGAAACAAAATGGTGAGATTGTTGTCAGTGTATGCTGTATGTATTTCTGTTGGTGGACAGATCCATTTTGAATTCTGCTTAATTTAATTCTTGATAATTATGGCTCACAATTTCCCCAAAGCCCTTCTTTATTTGTCCAGATAATACCAAATGAATTTACTTTGGTGTCCTTGAGTTCAATAACAATTCCAAACGGTGTTCCCTTGTGCAACTAACATTCACCCAAACTGATTCGAATGTGACATATAAGGAAGTAAATTAAAAACTAGGAATTGTTCGAGACCATAGGGAATAGGGGCGGAGAATGCAGTCACATTATTTGAACAAACAAAATAAAGTGCAATTGTACAAGGGCAGTCAGAATTATACAAAACTTTAATTGCATCCATTTAGAATGGAATAGGAAAGTTTTGATTGCCCCGACTGTGGATGGTTTGACTTTCCCGACCGTGGGAGAATAAAGAGAGAAGATGATTAGACTTTATTGCCTTACATAGAAACATAGAAAATAGGTGCAGGAGTAGGCCATTCGGTCCTTCGAGCCTGCACCGCCATTCAATATGATCATGGCTGATCATCCAACTCAGTATCCTGCACCTGCCTTCTCTCCACTACCCCTGATCCCTTTAGCCACAAGGGCCACATCTGACTCCCCCTTAAATATAGCCAATGAACTGGCCTCAACTACCTTCTGTGGCAGAGAATTCCAGAGATTCACCACTCTCTGTGTGATAAATGTTTTTCTCATCTCGGTCCTAAAAGATTTCCCCCTTATTCTTAAACTGTGACCCCCTTGTTCTGGACTTCCCCAACATCGGGAACAATCTTCCAGCATCTAGCCTGTCCAACCCCTTAAGAATTTTGTTAGTTTCTATAAGATCCCCCCTCAATCTTCTAAATTCTAGCTAGTGAGGAATGTGGGGAATCCACTGTGGTGGATGGTTTATGTTAACTTTTATGTAGTTGTGTGTCTTGTTGCTTTTTAAAGTATGGCTGTACGGTAATCGAGTTTCACTGTACCTTAATTGGTACATGTGACAATAAACAGACCTTGAAACCTTGATAATTGGCTTTTTGTAACATTAAGTGGGAAATGATCTTTTGCAGTGGATTTAGATGCCACACACTTACAGATAGAAACACTATGTGACCACAGATGATTATGAAATGAAGACTTTCACCCTAATTTTGTGAACAGATGGCACCCAAATTTTAAAATAAACTGAAATTGGGTAGAAATTGCATATGAAATATTAAATGCTTGGCAACAGAGAGTAATGAAATTTAGATCTGAGTTTTTAAAGTGGGATTAAAGTATCAAATTCTTCAGAGAACGGTGATATTTTAATTCACCAAAGTTTAAGCAGGTACCATTTCTTGCTAAATGGCCTGGGCACATTTACATGGACCAGCAAGATGCATACTTGGTTCTCTTGCCCTTTTAAGTTCTGTGAATTAGTTATGCCATGGAGTTATAGAGTCGCACAGCATGGAAACAGGCCCTTCAGCCCAACTTGCCCACGCTGACCAAGATGCCCCATCTACACCAGTCCCACCCGCCCGTGTTTAGCCCTTTACAATTGTAAGTTGCCCTTTACAATTGTTTCAAAAACTCCGGAGAAGAAAAAAAGTCAGCTCACACTCCTCCAATTTGACCCACCCATGCCTTCGACGGTCAGTTAAGAGAATTGTTGGTAGATGCAGGTCATAAGGTCATAAGTGATAGGAAACAGAATTAGGCCATCCGGCCCTTCAAGTCTACTCCGCCATTCAATCATGGCTGATCTATCTCTCCCTCATAACCTCATAACCCCATTCTCCTGCCCTCCCCTGACACCCATACTAATCAAGAATCTATCTATCTCTGCCTTAAAAACATCCATTGACGGCCTCCCCAGCCTTCTGTGGCGAAGAATTCTAAGGTCCTAATAAAAAGTAAATTGGCCTCATTATTTCCTGATTGGAAATCAGACTGAATTCAGACAGTGAAGCTGCATGTAAAATGATAACTGGTGCTAATTTTGTGTTTGTTGTTTCCTTATGTTGGAGTAGAGGCCACTTCACATTTAATTGTCTGGTACCCCTTGTGTCCGTATCATATGAGCGATGAATGATGTGCAAATGAGAACAGAGACTGATATAACTAGACTGAGTGAAGTAGGGAGGATGTGTGACGATGAATTTGTGAATGAGAAAGCCATGTTCTGCCTTCATTATTCATGCATTTCATCAAATACTGGACTCCAGTGATTCTTCGTCTGGGTTGTGTTAACAATCAATTTGCTGCTTCTTCACAAGACATCTTATTGGCGCGTTATCAGACAGAAAATTGGCGCCAAGTCATGTAATATTTATGCTTGTTAGGCCAAATCTCAGTTATAGACAGAGACTTGAGACTTCAGAGACACCGCACAGAAATTAGCCCTTCAGCCCACCGAGTCCGCACCGACCAGCGAAACCCTGTACGCCAGCACGCTCCTACATGCTAGGGACAATTTGCACTTTTTACCGAAGCCAATTAACCTGAAAACCTGTACGTCTTTGGAGTGTGGGAGGAAACCGGAAAACCCAAAGAAAACCCACCCGGTCACAGGGCGAACATGCAAACTCCGTACAGACAGTACCCGTAGTCAGGATCAAACCTGGGTCTCTGGCGCTGTAAGGCAACAACTCGACCGCCGTGCCACCCTGCTGCCCAGAGCTTTTAAGGAACATATTAAAAGAGGAAAAAGGTGAAGATGTGGAGTGGAAATTGGATGGAACTTTTCATTTATGTCTACCTGAAACTTTGACTGGGTTCCTTTTACCATAGATGCTGCCTGACCTGCTGGATATTTCCAACATTGTTTATTCTTGTTTCTGATTTGAAGCACTTGTTTTATTACGGGTTATTGTTCAATCATTCTGACAATTTCAGGGCAACAGCAAGCAATCTTATCACTTGCCTCTAATTTCCTATTTTATCCAGGGGAGGTAATTTAAATAGGCAATATGCTCTCTGTAAAATGGAGTTAATTAATTAGTATTCACTGATCAATGATCCTACAGTAAATCCCAGCTCAATTTATGCATATTTTAATTGCAATCAAGGAATTACAAAAACATAAAAGCCATTGAATTAATTCTGCAATTTATCTGCATTCCTTTAGCCAACTGCGCTCCAATTTATCACGAAACACACAAATGCTTGTTTGAATTTGTTTGCTCCAGGTGAGGCAGTAATGCAAAGTCCCATCTGCTGAGGATACTGTAATAGATCCCATGACACAATTTGTGGGGTGAGGTGAAATTATTCCGAATGTGATGGAGTAATTATTACTCAGTTGGACTCTGAAATACAGGTTGGTTGCATAATTCTTCTCACTGCTGCTTATGGGAACCTGCGAGAAACTGGTCTCTTGCGCTACAATTGAAATTACAATGAGATGTTACAACAACATAACCCCCAATTTCTATACTCAATACTTGAGCTTGGGAAATTTTATATGCACGCAATCCTTATTTTTCAAATCTCATTCTCAAACTTTGCAGAATGCTACAGCAGGGCACAGTGTTTTTATACCTGAAGGTGGTAAGAACACTGTCGTTGCATCCTTGGGCAAGCATTTTGGTCGCATATTTGATCTGGATGGGCAAGAGTCAGACCCTCTAGTCCTGGCAGCATTCTCATAAATCTTCTCAGTGCCCATTCCAGCTTGACAACATCTTTTCTATAGCATGGTGCCCAGAGCACAATACTCTAAATGCGGTCTCACCAGCATCTTTTACAACTGCAACATAACCCCCAATTTCTATACTCAATACTTGAGCTTGGGAAATTTTATACGCATGCAATCCTTCTTTTTCAAATCTCAACATCTTCCAAATATTTCAACCATATATAAAGTGCATTAATCTTTAACAATTGCAAGTGAAATTGATTTTGCTTTGGGGTCCTGCATTTCATAAGTCCATAAGTTTGAATGTCATGGGAGCAGAATTAGGCCATTCGGCCTATCGAATCTGCTCCACCATTCAATCATGGCTCATCTATCTTTCCCTCTCATTCCTATTCTCCTGCCTTTGCTCCATAACTTTTGTCACTCTTACAAATCAAAAACCTGCCAATCTCTGCTTTATAAATACGAAAAGACTTGGCCTCCACAGCCGTATGTGGTAATGAATTCCACACATTTACCTCCCTCTGGGTAAAGAAATTCCTCCTCACCTCCTTTCAAAAGGTGCACCCTTTAATTGTGAGGCTGTACTCTCTGGTCCTGGACTCTCACACTAGTGGAAACATCCTCTCCACATACACTGAATCCAGGCTTTGCATTATTCCGTTAGTTTCAATGAGATCCCCCTCAACCTTCTAAACTCCAGTGAGTACATGCCCAGAGCCATCAAACGTTCATCTGCATGTCATAACTTGCGAAGGAATTCTTTTAGCTTTGCCTACTGCACCCAACCAAATGAACCTTCTCTCTCTATTTTGTTTTAACATCGGAGGTCACAGGCATTTCGTCTGGAAGTTACATCATGTGCAAGTTGTTAAAGTCAAGCTAAATGCCGCTTCACAAAACATATTTAAGTCTCGGCTTTATGCTCGAAAGAAACTACATTTCTGCTGCTCTCCGTGGCGAGCTACAAATACTCCACGGAATAAAGATTTGCTCTGGAAATCCGAGGTCTGCAGCCTTGAAATTGTGGATTTCCTGTCATCCCATGGTTTGTGTTCCCCAGGGCCTCATGGTTCTTAGTCAGTCTGCCGCTTCTGACGATTTTCCCCTTGCTTGTGGCAGACATATGGCTTCCAGGTCTCTATGCCTATCAACAGATGGCACCAAGAGGTAATGTGTCATTTGTTATCCCAGCGCTTGGTCTGAAAAAACAGACTTTCAGCCCGCCTGTCATGTACAGAACACACCAGGCCCAATACACACACACACACACATTTCTTTCACTGTAAAAATACTCATCATGCATGTGGCTGGTGTCAGTGGGCTCAGTTTGATTTGTTTATGGCCTTCAGTAAGGAATTCCACCTGATTTACAGTCCTTGAAATACCATTACAACTGAAAACAATGTTGCCAGCTATAATTAAGTTTGTTCTGAATATTTAAGTTCCAGTGTTTCATAGTTGTATTGTACTGAATATTTTATGTTTCAGCGTGTATTAGTTTAGTTTATTTAGTTTTGAGATAAAGTGCGGAAACAGGCCCTTCTGCCCACCGAGTCCGCGCCCACCAGCGGCCCCCACACATTAACACAATCCTACACACAATGAGAGACAATTTACAGTTATACTGAACCAATAAACCTACAAACCTGTACGTCTTTGGCGTGTGGGAGGAAACGGAAGATCTTGGAGAAAACCCACGCAGGTGAAGCGGAGAACGTACAAACTCCGTACAGACTGCATCCATAGTCAGGATT
The DNA here is from genome assembly GCF_028641065.1 of Leucoraja erinaceus. Taxonomy (NCBI): domain Eukaryota; kingdom Metazoa; phylum Chordata; class Chondrichthyes; order Rajiformes; family Rajidae; genus Leucoraja; species Leucoraja erinaceus. Next base: position 48,546,357 of record NC_073389.1, read on the forward strand.
TGAACTCAGGTCTGTGGCAGCAGCTCTACCACTGCCCTGAATATTAAAATTTCAGTGTGTATTAGAAACCTAGAAACATAGAAACATAGAAAATAGGTGCAGGAATAGGACATTCGGCCCTTCGAGCCGTTCAATATGATCATGGCTGATCATCCAACTCAGTATCCTGTACCTGCCTTCTCTCCATACCCCCTGATCCCTTTAGCCACAAGGGCCACATCTGACTCCCTCTTAAATATAGCCAATGAACTAGCCTCAACTACATTCTGTGGCAGAGAATTCCAGAGATTCACCACTCTGTGTGAAAAATGTTTTTTTATCATCTCAGTCCTAAAGGATTTCCCCTTTATCCTTAAACTCTATTAGTTGCATTGTTCTCAATATTTAAATTTCAATGTGTATTAGCTATATTATTCTGAATATTTCTGCTTCTGTGTATTAGATTCGGCTCTATTAGGATTATTTTTTAAATTGGTTTACAATTGGTGGTGTCCCCACTGCTTGTTCCCTGAACACTGGATTTCACTGCCCGGACCTCAGTCTCCACCACAATCCACACGTGGGTCCCAGGATTTGAGCACCCCATTCAAAATCAGCATGAGCAACAAAAGTTGATTATTATTTCCTGATGTTTTTTTTCCCCATTTATTGCCATTGTAACTTGATATATCTCGCATGCCCGGCCTCGGTAAAAGCAATGACAGCTAAATGAAAGAAATTGGCCACCTGTCCACTCCAATTACTGAACGGTCTAAATTGTTTCTATTTCTCTGTGGCAGTAACATCGAGGCAACTACAAGATTCCTGTTATATGAGTTAAATATGTAGAGAAAAAGCAAAATCAAGGGCAGCTTGGGTGGCACAGTGGCACAGCTGGTGGGGCTGCTGCCTCACAGCACTGGAGACCCGGGTATGATCATGATCTCGGGTGCTGGCTGTGTGGCGTTTCCACGTTCCCCCTGTGACCTCGTGGGTTCCCTCCAGGTGCTCTGGTTTCCCGTCACATCCTAAAGACATGAGGGCTTGTAGGTTAGTTGGCCTCTGTAAATTATCCCTAATGTGGAGGGAGTGGATGAGAAAGTGGGATAACATAGAACTAGTGTGAACGAGTGAACAATGGGCGGCATGGACTCGGTGGGTCAAAGGGCATATTTCCATGCTCTGTCTTTCAATCATTCACTCAATCTTACAATCACGCTGCTGTCTCGAAGCATCACCACCATCAACACCTCTGCTTCCTTAGAAGATTAAGGAGGTTTGGGATTTCGATGAATTTTCTCTTGAACTTCTACAGTTGTGCAATAGACAGCAGACTGGTCACATGGTTTGGTGACTAACAGATTCAGGAATAGCTTCTTCCCAACAACCATCAAGCTCTTGAACACTACCCAACACTAAAGGGCCTGTCCCACTATGGCGACCTAATTTGCGAGTTTAGAAGAGTTTGCACTTGCCACAAACTCGCAGCATGGTCGACACGTGGTCCTAGGAGGTCACTGTAACTCTCCTTCATGCTCGAGAGAAGTTCCCGCATACTCGCGGCCTCAGTTTGGTCGAGAAAAGTTTTTCAGCATGCTGAAACATTTTTTGCGAGTAAAAATTGGTTGGCATTGTTCTTTTGAAGTAGTGCAGTGGTAAAGGGGGTCGCCATGTAGTTATAGGCAGTCGAGGTAGCCGTAGGCGATCTCCTTTGCTGACCGGGCATTTTAGTTGGCTCATTGGAGTTTTCAGAACCAAGGAAAATCGACTGGTAATGTTAAATGCCCGCTAAACTTTATTATAAGCTATCTGGCTTCTTAAAAGTGTCTCAACTCCTTTTCTCCCCCTTCTCTCCCCTTCTCTACCTTTCTCTCCCCTTCCCCTCTCCCCTTTCTCTCCCCTTCTCTCCACTTTTTTTAATCACGAGTATTTTTTTACTCGTGGACATCTTTTACATGGGTGAAAAAACTTCACGAGTTTACCGGATGTCCCAAGTACCTACCGTTAGCATTACGAGCTGCTATGAGACACCACGAACTCCTACGGACCCACTACGGACATTCTCCGAGTTCGAATCAGGGGAAAACTCGTGAGAACTCTTGAATTACTTCGTACAGTGGGACGGGGCTTGTCATTTTTTTTAATGTAAATTACATTTTATCTTTCTATGTTTTATAAAATTAAAGATGGGTGTTATTTAAAATTCCTACCATATTGTTGTTACTGGAACCATTGTTTTAAATCTTTGTTTCTGGGATTCCAGCTATGAATAAAATATTTATCAATGTATTAACTGCCACAGTTACATTTGTTACATTTTAATTACTTTAGGTTTCGTGAAAAGATCATTTCATAAATATAATTATTTCCTTCAAAACCCATTGAGACTTTACAATGCTCAGAGATAATTTAAACACATATTAATGCACATTGTTAAATTCTTGTAGAAAAAGATTTAGCAGCAAACATTACCCTCATACATGTTGTAATCTGCCTAAAACTTCCAGGCTTTTCAATAAATTATTCCAGTCAAAACACTATTGCAACCATGCAAATAATTTCAAGACAAGTTCATTTAGTAGGCACGTCGGCTTTTAAACTCCCAGTTCAGAACTCCCTGTAGAGCCATCATTCCTCTGCAGCCTAAATAAAGAGCCAAGATTTTTGTGTGTATATATGTTTGTCTATTTTTTAGTTTAGGTTTAGAGATACAGTGCGGAAACAGGTCCTTCGGCCCACCAAGTCCACACCGACCAACGGTCCCCACTCAACACTACCCTACACACACTGGGGACATTTTTTACTTTTGCACCAAGCCAATTAACCTACAAACCTGCCTGTCTTTGGAGTGGGGCAGAAACCAAAGGCATTGGAGAAAACCCACACAGGTCACGGGGAGAATGTACAAACTCCCCACAGACAGCACCTGTATTCAGGATCAAACCCGGGTCTATATCCCTATAAGTTATGTAAGGATGTTATATACAAGGAAGTTAGATATATATAGGGTGAGTAACACAGGACAGTTGGGGAAATGCTAAAAGGTTTCCTGTCTCTTGTTTTCAGATGTAGTATTTTATTATGGCTGTGAGGTTTGGACCGAACGCTGGCAAGCTGATCCATTGTGCTTATATTGTGGTCCACATAACATATTTTTGGCGGAGTTTATCACTACTCTGTGGTAGAGATGTCAAACCCATGATCTATCTTCCCCCATTCATATATATATCTCCTCTTCCCATTCTTCCACCGGAACAGGCATTCTGTTCTGGTACAGTTCGGCTCCTCTCGGAGGCCGTGATCTCTGTTGGTTCGGCAAAACGGATAATCCAGTAAGGCTCTGGAACCAAGGGTGTGAGAAAGTCGGTGGTGGAGTTGTACTCAAATATCAACGATCCATGTCATTTAGGACTCAAACACGTTGTACATGTAGGTCTGCTGCGTTTCTCTACAAGATTTGAAGGTCTCCAAATGCCTCTAGATGCATCCCCCACCCCCCAATGCAATACTCACTAACCCTCTCTCTCTAGGTAAGGGAGCAACACCACAAGTTATGGCAGCCGCTAACCAGAGAGGTGTGTCTCCGTATTGCATGCTAGGATCATCGGCCACATAGAGTAAATGACTCCGGAAATGTAAAGTAGGAACAAACATGTGAAATAAGAAACAAAGCACATCAGGAAACATCAATGGAAAAAAAAGAGTTAACGTTTCGGGGTAGGACCGTTGGTAGAACAGTTGCCTCAGGGGACCAGCGACCCAGGTGTGATCCATGCTTCGGGTGCTGTCTGTGTGGAGTTTGCACGTCCTCCCTGTTCTTCGGCCCACAATGTTTGTGCTGAACATGATGCCAAGTTAAACCAATCTCATCTGTCCATACATGATCTCTTCCTTGCACTTCCATCTGTGTTTCCTCGGGGTTTCTCCGGTTTCCTCCCACATCCCGAGGACGTGCGGGTTTGTAGTTTAATTGCCTCTCCGCAAATTTCCCCCAGTGTGCAAGGAGTGTGCAGAATTACTATGTGGACGGGAGATCGATGGGTCGGAGCGGACTCGGTGGGTCGAAGATGCTAATGATGATGCCACCGAGTCCGGCATTCCCTCTCTCCCTATCCCTCCCCCACCCAAATCGTACTAGCTTCTCATTTTCACCCGACAAACAGCTTACAATGAATGGCCTGTCTCCTTTATCATCGTTACGTTTTTGCACATCTTTCGTTCATTGTTCTTTATCTCTCCACATCGTCTATTTCTCTCGTTTCCCTTATGCCTAACCAGTCTGAAGAAGGGTCTCGACCCGAAACGTCACTCATTCCTTCTCTCCAGAGACGCTGCCTGCCCCGCTGAGTTACTCCAGCTTTTTGTGTCTATGATGATGATGATGATGATGCTTTATTGCAGTGAAATTCTTTGTATTTGCAACCAAAGTACACAAATATAGTCACTACAAAGGAGCCGACAGTCACAGAAAGTATTCACTCCTTCTTCATCCTCCCCACCGGGTTCCCATTAGTGCTCAGCGGCCCCCGGACTCCAGGTCCCCCTTAGTTTTCGGAAACCAGAGTACCCGGAGGAAACCCACACGGTCACGGAAAGAATGTGCAAACTCCACACAGACAGCGCCCGATGTGAGGATCAAAGCTGGGTCTCCGGTGCTGCAAGGCAGAAACTCTACCGGCAGTGCCACCGTACAGCACATAGTTCATCATTTCCTTGAGAGAATTGTGTTTGTTCCACGGCAGCAGAAATGTTAGGAATGAATCACGCAAATCTTTTATCAAGGAAACGACACTTGAGGTCATTTCATGATATCTCATAGACATGACAGCGATATACATTGTCTCAACGATAGTAGAAACCAATTGTGAGCATTTATCGGGTCTAGCTTGTGATCAGTAACTCTGATGATCATTGACTAATTTATCTGGATATCGTCAAGTACTATTTTTAAAAGATAAATTTCTCCAAGTCTATGGTGAAACCTGAATTCTTTCAGCCTTGCCCTTCAATTTTAAATCTGTGGTGAGAAACTAAATATTCGCTATTTTGAGGTTAATTGTGGGATTAAAACTGAATTAGGTTCAATGGGAGTATAACTGATCCATCGCAGGTTTAATATATCATGTACCAGCATAATGCAGCCGTTCAGTCTCAATGCTGCAGAGTTTCGTCACTTTTAATATGCCCAGAGCCATGTAATCCTCTCGGCTTTTGGTATAAGACACCCATCCCTAATAGAGGATACAGTGACCGCACATTAAGATAGACAGCATAAATCACATAGAATACACTTAAAACAAGATGATCTTGCAGTGTTGTAGAAAAACAGGTAACTTTCAATCATGATGATAACTTTTTTACTATCTCCTAGACATTCCATCCTATTGTCTGAGAAAACTAAATGAGTCAATGCAAAGTTCTGTCAGTGTCAGAATATTTCACAGCAATGAGCCCATTCTGTTTCCAATCTGCAATCTAAAAATAGATTCAGCATTGTGGAACTCAGTGTCTGAAAATGTCATTTGATTATTCAAGATAGACACAAAACGTTGGCGTAACTCAGTGGTGCGGGTCAGGCAGCATCGCTGAAGTCTGAGACTCTGAGTCTGAAGAAGTGTTCCGATCCAAAACATCACCGATCCTTTTTCTCTGGAGATGAGTTACTCCAGCACTTGGTGTCATATAAATCAGCATCTGCAATTCCTTCTGATGCAAAGCCTTAACAACTTCTTTACTGGTGCAACAAATTGGCTCGATCTTGGAAGTCCACTAGTTAATTCACACTCTTTGCCAATTAATTTCATATCCTTTCATATGCCTCTCCCCTGACTCTCAATCTGAAGAAGGGGCTCAACCCGAAATGCCACCTCTTCCTTTTCTCCAGAGATGCTGCCTGACCCGTCGAGTTACTCCAGCTATCTGTGTCAAATTTTCTCGTTGTCCACCTTCTCTTCACAGCATCTACTTTACCTGGCAATCCCATGAGCTCGAGAACACCTGCTTAAATCCAAGCATAAATTTTGAGGGGGAGACTGGAGAAGGAACGGCATTATGTTGGAGCTCTCTGATCTTTGTACATAGCGCTATTTATTATAAACAAAAGCTGTTTGAAATTGTGATCAGTTTCAATTGTGGTTGACCCCGGTATCACATGGTGCCCAGTGTGGGCCTTGGCATCAGATGGGCTCTAGGCCCAAGCGGAAACTGGGACTCAGGTATTGGGCAGATCAGCATATCTACAAATTCAAAGTTGTCATAAGTTCACAAGTCATAGGAGCATAATGAGAACATTCGGCCCATCAAGTCTACTTCGCCATTCAATCATGGCTGATCTATCCTCTCAACCCCATTTTCCTGCCTTCCCCCCATGACCCTTGACACTCTTACTAATCAAGAATCTGTCAATCTCTGTCTTAAAAATACCCAATGACTTGGCATTCACAGGTGCGGCAATGAATTCCACAGATTCACCGCCCTCAAGAAATTCCTCCTCATCTCCTTTCTAAAGGAACATCCTTTTATTCTGAGGCTGTGGCCTCTGGTCCTAGACTCTCCCACTAGTGGAAACATCCTTTCCACATTCACTCTATCCAGGCCTTTCACTATTTGGTAAGTTTCACTGAGGTGTCCCCCTCCCCCCATCCCAATATTTCTAAACTCCAGCGAGTACAGTCCCAGTGCCTTCAAAGGCTCATCATATGTTAACCCAATCATTCCTGGGATCATTCTCAAAAACCTCCTCTGGATCATCTCCAACGCTACTCGTTCTCTCTTCTGAATTTTCCTTCATTTTAATTCACCATCTTTCCATGTTGACATGCCAGAAATTAGTCTCTTGTAAGTAATCATGGGCCTAATCTTATCCATACCATATACTTCCAGGGGCAAAAATCTCAAGGTATCATTTTTAGAAGTTAAGTGCAGGATTTCCTGATGCTCGTGCTTATTCAAATTTTCATTCTTTTCCTGGGGATGCTTAGTTTTACTCTAACGAGACCTGACATTTGTTTTAATTTCACCTCAGAGCAAAACCAGACTGCGGAATAATCTGACCCATGTTTCAGCTTCAGTCATCCTCTGCTCACTCACTGTGCCTTGGCCATTCAGGGTGCCCACCCTCAAATAGTTCAGAGCATTTAGGGATAAAGGGTGAAGTTGGAATAGATTATAACGCCGCTGATCGTTACAGCTATGATTTTCGCTCGAAATAAAACGTGTCAACTTTACAAAGGTACATCGGCAAGAGTGCGAGATGTTATTAATTTTCACATGATACATTTTTTAAAAGTGACATTTAATTTCCTCTCCGGCCCAGGGAAGAGGGAGGTCAACAGGTGCTGCTCTATTTGGCAGCCTACAGCTGAGCGGTGAGAACAAAATTGTGAGTGAGGATTATAAGCGGATCAAAATGTCCGTAGAATGACTGCTCAAATAGCCAATTTGCAATTTACACTTTGTAGTGTTAATGAAAGACACATTGAGGGGAATTCTCTTCTTTAATGGTGTGGCGCAGTCCCCCAAGGCTCCTATTTGACTATTTTATTTGGCGGCCTGAAGCATGTTTTTTTTTTGAGTCTTTGAATATTTATCAATTGGCTCGTTTAAACACATTTCCAGAACATAATTGTGACAGAACAGCAAAATTACTTGGGAATATCAGCAGGAAAGTTGGCTTTCAAAGTACTGCCAGTAATGCAGCGCTCATTTGCTCATGGTGAAAAGACAAAGAGCTAACACTAATTCTGGGTAAGATTGGGTCTCCTTGGGTGAGTGACAGTGTGTGGTTTTAAAACCTTACTCGCACTTTATTCACGGACCGCAGATATTACTGGCCAGGCCAGAATTTATTGCACGTTACTAATTACCCTTGACGAGGTGAAAGGGAATTAATTGCTTTCTCGAACTGCTCATCAATGAAGTATGGTTGTGTAATGGAGACTCAAGAGACTGCAGCTGTTGGAGTATTGAGCAAAGAGCAAAGTGCCGGAAGAACTCTGCGGGCCAGGCAGCACCTGCGGTGGGAATTGGACAGACGAAGTTTCGGGTCAGATCCCCTTTTCGGACTGAAGGTCGTGTATTGTTTAGGATTCAACTGGCCAACAATCAGTAGACTGATTCCCGGGTGTGGCACGGTGGTGCAGCAGTAGAGTTGCTGCCTTACAGCATCAGAGAATTTACATGCTGCTCTCTTTCCATTTTGCATGGGATGCCATTTTCGTTATCCATCCCTTTTCTTCAGTCTGAAGAACTTCAGTCTCTTCAGATAAGTCTGAAGAAGTGTCTCAACCCAAAACCTATTCCTTCTTTCCAGAGATGCTGCCTGACCCGCTGAGTTACTCCAGCATTTTGTGTCTATCTCCAAAAAAAAAAAATGAAAGTGACGGACAAAGTACTTGTGCCTGGTTCAACAACGTACCTCGGTGACTGTCAATCACCACCCCCCCCCCGGACACTTATTATTATTTATTCAAATCATTTGCTATGTCGCTCTTCCAGGGAGATGCTAAATGCATTTCGTTGTCTCTGTACTGTACACTGACAATCACAATTAAAATTGAATCTGAATCTGAATCTGAATCTTGTTCCCTGAAAGTGCCATCACGGGTAGATAGGGTGCTGAAGATAGCTTTTGGCAAACTGGCAGTCAGTCAGGGAAGTGAATATAGAAGTTAAGACGTTGTGCGGGCGGCACGGTGGCGGACTGGTAGAGTTGCTGCCTTACAGCGTTTACAGCACCAGAGACCCCGGTTCGATCCCGACTAAGGGTGCTGTCTCTATGGAGTTTATACGTTCTCTCCGTGAACGCGTGGATTTTCTCTGAGATCTTTGGTTTCATCCCACACTCCAAAGACGTGTACGTATGTAGGTTAATTGGCTTGGTGTACGTGGAAACTTCCCCTAGTGTGTGTAGAATAGTGTTAATTTGCGGAGATCGTAGGGCGGAAAGGCCTGTATCCCACTGTATCTCTGAACTAAACTAAACTAACCATTATATTACAGTTTTAGAAGATATTGGTGAGGTCGCATTTGGAGTATTGCATTTGGTTGTGGTCACCCTGATATAGGAAAGATGCTATTAAGCTGGAAAAAGTGCAGTGAAGATTTGCAAGGATGTTACCAGGTCTGAGCCAAAGGGAAAGGTCGGGTAGAAGACTTGGACATTATTCCTAAAAGGGTAGGAGGCTGAGGGGTGATCTTACAGAGGTATATAAAACCATAAGGGGAATACATCGAGTGATTGCACAGAGTATTATTCCAGAGTAGGCAAATCAAGATCTAGAGAGCCACAAAATACTGGAGTAACTCAGTGGGACAGGCAGCATCTCTGGAGAGAAGGAATGGGTGACGTTTCAGGTCGAGACCCTTCTTCAGATCCAGAGACCGTTGGTATAAGTAGAAAGATTTACTAGGAGGGGCAACTTTTTCATTCAGAGGGTGGTGGGTATATCAAACTAATTCATATATATATGAAACAAATTCATTTCACTTGCACTTTATATGCAAGTGATGAATAAAACTGATTGATTGATTCATTAATTGATTGATTGATTGATTTGTGAGAGGAAGTAGTTGAGGCAGATGCAATAATAACGCTTAAAAGACATTTAAAGATCGACACAATCAAGAATCTATCTACCGTTGTCTTAAAAATATCCATTGACTTGGCCACCACAGACTTTCGTAGCAATGAATTCCACAAATTCACCACTCTCTGACTAAAGAAATTGCTCCTCATCTCCTTTCCAATGGTACGTCCTTTTATTCTGAGGCTATAAGCCTCTAGTCCGAGACACTCCCACTAGCGGAAGTATCCTCTCCACATCCATTCCATCTAGACGTATATTCTGTTCTGATTTATGCATTTAAAAACTCACTTTCTCCTGAGAGAATTTCCGACTGAATTTTTTCTGATGTTTACTGCCGGACTGATTGTAAATTCACACCCTTCCATTAGTTCAGCGTTGAGTTGCTGTTGAGGATGACCACAGCACTGGAGGAGAGAGTCACTGACACTAGCTTCTGGATTTCCATACATTGTGTTGTGTACTACACGCTACTGACAGATTTCACCCACAACCATAAAAAGCACCAATAACAACACCATTTATCAAATTCTCCGTCATTGGATCGTTTGAGTGTAGGAGCAGGGAGGTTCTACTGCAGTTGTACAGGGTCTTGGTGAGACCACACCTGGAGTATTGCATACAGTTTTGGTCTCCTAACCTGAGGAAAGACATTCTTACCATAGAGAAGGTTCACCAGACTGATTCCTGGGATGGCAGGACTTTCATATGAAGAAAGACTGGATAGACTCGGCTTGTAGTCGCTAGAATTTAGAAGATTGAGGGGGGTTCTTATAGAAACTTACAAAATTCTTAAGGGGTTGGACAGGCTAGATGCAGTAAGATTATTCCTGATGTTGGGGAAGTCCAGAACAAGGGGTCACAGTTTAAGGATAAGGGGGAAGTCTTTTAGGACCGAGATGAGAGAAACATTTTTTACACAGAGAGTGGTGAATCTGTGGAATTCTCTCCCACAGAAGGTAGTTGAGGCCACAGTTCATTGGCTATATTTAAGAGGTAATTAGATGTGGCCCTTGTGGCTAAAGGGATCAGGGGGTATGGAGAGAAGGCAGGTACGGGATACTGAGTTGGATGATCAGCCATGATCATATTGAATGGCAGTGCAGGCTCGAAGGGCCAAATGGCCTACTCCTGCACCTATTTTCTATGTTTCCTATTTTCTATCTAATTACCTGTCAACTTATATGCACCGTATCTATCATGATAAGGAGAGAATTCTAGCAACGTAATTTTATTGTCTTATCAACCTGAGGTGCTAATTTTACTTTGGGGTCAGAGATACAGTGCAGAAACAGACCCTTTGGCCCACCAAGTCCGCGCCGACCAGCGATCCCCGTACACCAACACTATCCTACACACAATAGGGACAATTTACAATTTATACCATGCCAATTTGCCTACAAACCTGTACATCTTTTGTGTGTGGGAGGAAACTAGAGCAACCGGACAAAACCCACACAGGTCACGGGGAGAACGGACAAACTCTGTACAGACAGCACCTGTACTCAGGATCGAACCAGGGTCTCTGGCACTGTGAGGCAGCAACTCCTGAACCTGGATGTTACATTTTTCAGGCTCCAACACCTTCTACCCGATGATGATGCTGGCTGCATTTTTGAGGCAACGACTCTTGTAGATCCCTTCAATGGTGGGAGTTCAGTACCCATGATGGACTGACCTGTTTCCATGCTGTTTCTCTTTTAGTTTAGTTTAGTTTAGAGGTACAGCGCAAAAACAGTTCCTTTCAGCCGACCGAGTCCGCGCCTTTGGATTAGTAAGTAAGTAAGTTAGTAAGTTTATTGGCCAAGTATTCACATACAAGGAATTTTCCTTGGTGCTCCGCCCACAAGTAACAACATGACATACAGTGAAAGTTACGAGTGACTCATAAAACACTAAACATTAATAATAATAATAATACATTAATGATAAAACATCATTGGTCAAGCATGTGAACCAACAAAATACCAGATCTAAGGGAGGCTTTATCCCTTTGGGATAAAGGGATTATCAAAGAAAACCCACATAGGTCACGTAGAGAACGTACAAATTCTGTACAGATAGCACCCGTAGTTAGGATTGTACCCGGATTTCTGGTGCTATAAGGCAGCAACTTGACTGCTGCACCATCTCTAAAAAAATGTAAATGCTAAGCAGCAAACTGTCAGACCCCAGAGTTATGTCATTATATAGTTCAATTGAGCTAGAACAAGCCTCACCTACAAAACTGTCATGGAAACCATTGGCGGGTAGGAACGCCACGCCTTCAGCTTTGCTGACTGTCAAATTCTTGGAATGTTTCTGAATGTCCATGATATTCAGAATTCACAAACTATTAAAACAGAAATAAATCCTTGAACTTTTTTTTTTAAATGATGAAGTTATTTTGTAATTAAACACACAAAAAGAAAAATTAATTTAGCTGTCCTCTTTGCAGCTGCAATTTCTGCACTGAAGTGAGCAGGCACTAAGATCCCACCCTAGAACTGACCTGATGAGTAAATCGCCACAGTACAGGAGCTGAGGAATCTCAGCATGTTGAAGTTTGGCCACTGATAGATGCACTATCTGGAATCTATCTAAATTCAGAACTATTATAGAGTCATAGCATAATACAGTATGGAAACAGATCCTTCAGCCCAACTTTCCCATGCCAACCAAGAGGTGCCATCTTCACTAGTCCCACCTGCCCATGTTTGGCCCATATCTATCTAAGCCGTTTCCTGTCTATCTACCTGTCCAAAATGTCAAATAGTACCTTGAAGTGAGTCCACGGATTGGTTTAATGGCGTTGATAAGGTGTTTAAAAGGTATTCAGTATAATTTTTCTTATTAGCCAAGGTATTGGAGCACAAGAGCAAGTAGGGTTAGGTTAGAACTGGCCTCAACATGAGCATCATGTATCATTCCTGTCACCAAAATATAGAAATGATTTACAGCAGAGGGTGGAGAAGAGAGGAATAGATCGGGTAGACACACAGAGGTTCTTCTCAGAGTAAGGAAATCGAAAATGAAAGGACATAGGTTTAAGGTAAGGGGAGGGGGGGTGAATTAATAGAAATCTGAGGGGGTAACTTTTTCACACAAAGGGTGATGAGTGTATGGATCGAGCTGCCTGAGGAGGCAGTTGCAACGTTGAAGAAACATTTGGACAGGTACATGGATAGGATTTAGAAGCATATGGGCCAATTGCAGGCAGATGGGACAAGCGTAGCTGGGGCATCTTGGTCCGCTTGGGCAAATTGGGCGGAAGGGCCTGTTTCCACACTGTATGACTCTATGACTCTACTTGCCATCACTCTGGGCTTGGGTGACATCCTCTGCCTGAGTTAACAAATTGCGGAGGGTAAGGGTAGGGAGGCAAAACGCAAAGTCATCTCTTTTCCTGTCCTCAGCCCAAATCTACACGTCCACATTTCCTCTGAGGAGCCACTGCATAAGGACCGATGATCGCAAGAGCCTTCCATTTTTTTTCCGGCCTCACTTGTTCAAGACTCCGTGATCGATTTCATCGCGTGAAACAACTATTCCGAGCTGACTATAGAAAGTCAGGAGCAGATCAGAGAGCAAACCCAATGAATCAATGTGTCTTGCACAATACTGGACAGTCAAAGCAACTCCAAGCCATCATGAGAATCAAAGAGCAGTTCCTGGGAACCAAGAAAATAACATTTATTCTAATGGAAGTGATCTTCCTATTGAAGTGGGACTCCACTATGCACCATAATGGAATTTTTGCCAGGATCAGGGAACAATCATTGATTATAATGAAAGGTCTGTAACCACAAGACTGTAATAATGTTATTCCATTGTACATGGATTAAGCTTCTCCCGTTTCTTTGCTGTCTTTGAAGGAAATCGGATTGACAATAATTGCTAAACTGTTAGAATGGAGAATGAGGAAACACGAGTGAGCATGGACAGTTTCTTGCTTGAATCTTTTAATGCTCTAATGCAAGGCTCTCACATAACTAGAGACCACATGCGCACTGGGCTTTTCCATGGGCCCATTAGAAATCAGGAATATATAAGATGGAAAAGAAATGTAACCGTGTGAAAAGACTTATATGAGTAATCAGGGGATTTGTAGCACTTTCGGTGATTACAAGGTCACAATGGTGAATACTCGAGCTTTAAGCTTGTGGTGTTAGCCACTCCTCTGCACACTTAGGTATACACAGCTGTTAGAATGAGCACAAAAGACAGTTTTTTTTCCAAATGAAAAGTGGAAGAATGAGAATTGAAGGAAAGCTGATCTGAGCCCTTTCCATTCCATAGTGATGATCCTACGCTAGTCAATGCCAGTAAAGCTGAAGAACATGAGAAATTTCACATCGGTGGTGATTGCCAAACAGATATCAGTGGGAACGCTGATATTCCCCGTGGTTTATTACTTGCAGCGCAGTCTATTGGGATTACATTGGAGCCAGATCCATGTTTAACCAAACTAGGGCCTTTTTCTCCTTTGACCTTAAGAAATCCACACCTCCGAACAATTCTCAGAGCAATTTCTTTCTGTTTTATTATTGATATGCAGAACATTTAATTCTTATTTATTGATTTGCTTAAATGCTCTATCAGGAGCATGTTTACCGCTCATAGTGCGGCACGGTGGCGCAGCGGTAGAGTTGCTGCCTCACAGCGCCAGAGACCCGCTTTCCAACCTGACTACGGGTGCTGTCCGTACGGAGTTTGTACGTTCTCCCTGTGACCGCGTGGGTTTTCACCGGGTGCTCCGGTTTCCTCCCACACTCCAAATACGTACAGGATTGTAGATTAATTGGTTTTGGTCAAATTGCAAATTGTCCCGAGTGTGTAGGATTGTGCTAGTAGACGGGGTGATCGCTGGTCGGCGCAGAGTCCGTGGGGCCAAGGGCCTGTTTCCGCACTGTATGTCTAAAATAAAGTCAAGAGTGGTCAGGAGTGGATAGGAGTGGTCAGGAGTGGACAGTCACAGGTTTTGAGTAAAATTAGGCAATTTGGTCCATTGAGTCCACTCTGCCATTGAATTATGGCTGAACTCTGCCTTCTAATTTAGAAGTTTTTATCCATGAGTAACTACTCAACTCTACTCAACAGCCAAAAATCTGTAGCCTCCCTTTGATCTGGTATTTTGTTGGTTCACATGCTTGATCAATGGTGTTTTATCATTAATGTTTTATTATTATTAATGTTTAGTGTTTTCTGAGTCATTCGTAACTGTCACTGTATGTCATGTTGTTACTTGTGGGCGGAGCACCAATGTAAATTCCTTGTATGTGAATACTTGGCCAATAAACTTACTTACTTACTTACTTACTAACTTACTTACTAATCCCATTTTCCTGTCTTCTCCCCATAACCCTTGATACCCATTCTAATCAAGTCATGAGACATTAGGTAGTACCCATTAATGGGGAGGGGGCTGGGTGGCAGGGTTTGCATTTAGCACCACTCAGATCTCTCTCTCTTGTTCTATAGGAGGTGATGCTAAAGTAAATCAGACTGATAAAGATGAATTTTAACCATTTTTCACCCCAAATCGTAAACGCACATAGCATTCTGCATCTAACCCAGGAATTTATAAAATGCATTGAAGAGCGTTATCATAAGCATCATGTATAGAATCCTACTTAGGAGAGAGGAAGTCTGAAGAAGGGTCTCGACCGAAATGTCACCCATTCCTTCTCTCCAGAGATGCTGCCTGTCCTGCTGAGTTACTCCAGCATTTTGTGTCTATCATCGATTTAAACAAGCATCTGCAATTCTTTCCCACCTACTTAGGAGAGAGCTGCACTAGAACTGATCGAACATAGAACTGCACAGGGGCAGGCCCTTTGGCCCACAACGGTTGTGCCAAACATAACGTCAAGATCAACTATTATCTGACTGCACTTAATCCATATCCCTTCATTCCCTGCATACCCACGTTACTGCCCAAAAACCTCCTAAATGCCATTATCATATCTACCTCCATGACTATCCCTGGCAGCACCTTCCAGACAAACCACCCTCCCACTTATCTTTTAGAATGAGGATGGGCAAGTGACCATGGTGGAACATTTGGGAACAATGACCATAGTTTGTAAGATCCAATGCAGCCATTCAACAACATAGAGTTGATTCTCAAGTTAGGGTCCTAAACTGTGGGGGTGATAGATTTTAATTATGTTAGGATATGGGAGAGGATACTTGGGAGCAGGGAATGGATGGGATCTGTGGAGCATCACTAGATCGCGGCTGATATAGTTGATGTCTGGGCATGGGGATTGGTGTGACCGGAGGCAGGAACATGTAGTCATAGAGTCATAGAGTCTGAAAGTCATAAAGTGTGGAAACAGGCCCTTCGGCCCAACTTGCCGACACCAGCCAACATGTCCCAGCTACACCAGTCGCACCTGCCAGCCTTTGGTACATACCCCTCCAAACCTGTCCTATCCATGCACCCGTCTAACTGTTTCTTAAATGTTGGGATAGTCCCAGACTCAACTGCATCCTCTGGCAGCTTGTTCCTTATACCCACCACCCTTTGTGTGAAAAAGTTGCCCATCAGATTCCTATTAAATCTTTTCCCCTTCACCTTAAACATATGTCCTCTGGTCTTCGATTCACCTACTCTGGGCAAGAGACTCTGTGCATTTACTAGATCTATTCCTCTCATAATATTATACACCGCTATAAGATCACCCTTCATCCACCTGTGCACCAAGGAATTAAGTCCCCGCCTACTCAATCTCTGCCTGTAGCTCGGCCCTCTAGCCCTGGCAACATCCTTGTAAATCTCCTCTGTACCCTTGCCAGCTTGACAACATCTTTCTTATAATGCGGTGCCCAGAACTGAACTAAATGTGGCCTCACCAACGTCTTATACAATTGCAACGTGAGTTCCCAACTTCTACACTTCTACGATGGAGTTGTCTTCCTCATCTTGGTTATCAGGTGACTTTAGTCATCGAGAGGGCAGACATCATCCTGGGGAAATCTTTTTCCCAGGATGGAAAGGCCAAAGACTAGAGGGCATAACTTTAAGGTGAGAGAGGCAAAGTTGGAAGGAGATGTGCGGGTCAACTTTTTTTGCACAGATTATGGTGATGACCTGGAATGTGCTGCTACTGTTGGTGGTGGGGGCAGATGCTATAGTGTCATTTAAGAGACTTTTGGATATGAATATGGTTATGCAGAGAATGGAGAAATATGGATTATGCACTGGTAGATAAGAGATGGTCTTGGCATCATGATCGGCAAAGACATTGTGGGCCAAAAGGCCTGATCTTGTGTTTGTTTTACGTGTTTTTTGTTCTATGTTAATTAATAAGGAGAATTGTCCAATTATTAATCCCATGACTTAGACTTAGACTTAGACTTAGATTCCTTTATTGTCATTCAGACCTTTCGGTCTGAACGAAATTTCGTTGCCTGCAGTCATACACAATAATAATAAATACCAAAACATACAATAAACACAAATTAACATCCACCACAGTGAGTTCACCAAGCACCTCCTCACTGTGATGGAGGCAAAAGTCTAAGAGAGACTTAGATAGAGCTCTAGGGGCTAGTGGAGTCAAGGGATATGGGGAGAAGACAGGCACGGGTTATTGATTGGGGACGATCAGCATGATCACAATGAATGGCAGTGAAGGGCCGAATGGCCTCCTCCTGCACCTATTTTCTATGTTTCTATGTTTCTACACGTTCCAACCATTGAATCCAGCAAGAAACAAATGTTCACTATTGTTAGTGCGGTTCTACTCAAATGGGGAGGCCTTGCTTCTCTGTAACGCAAGTTGAGAGTTATACCCACAGCAATACTGGTAAGCCTCGAACTACAGCTGTACAAACAGCAAATGACAAAAGATGCAGCACAGCATTAAGCAGCCATCAGAAAGGCTCTAACAAGTTTCAATAACTTCTTTTGTCCTACGGACTTAAAGCAGCGCAGAAACAATCAGAAGCTCAAAGATGCATCAAGAAGAACCAAGTCCCAAGAATACAAAGGAATCAACAAAAAAGGAACAAGCCTGCATGTTCTGCTTCAGTTAGAGTATCACTTAGTCAGTTGGCCATTGCTTGCATATTTCTGTTGCGTAATGGAGACGCCCCTGGATTTAAAAGAATCTGGGCACTTTACTGAGCTTTGTGAAGAAATATGATGGGTTCAAATATGTACCTGTGTATGCCCACCATGGCAAACTATATTAGTGGCAACATGTGAAATGGAATGGACACGGACATGAGTCAGCACAGACTCGGTGGGCCGAAGGGCCTGTTTCTACACTGTATCTCTAAAGTAAAGTAAATCTGCAGTTCCTTGTGTCTGTATCATAGCATGGGATGAGCAGAACCGACAGGTGAAAGACAACCTTTGGCATCCAAAACTTACGTCAACAGGAGCAGAATGGAGGGTGTGAGGTTTTGAGTTTGGGTAATAGGAAGAGGATAATGGGGGGTATAAAATACATTTTTAATAAAAACACGGTTGGTATATCCTTTTTTGCGGAGTTTTGTGTTACAATAGAGCGATTGATTTTCCTTTCTTCTTTTTTTTCTTTTCTTTCTAGGGTCTTATTTCTTTTCTTTGCTTCCTTCTCTAATTCCTTCCCTAAGGGGTTCTTTACTCCCAAAACTTTCCTGCACTTTCACGATTCTTGCTTACTTTCCTTACTTCTTTTATTTCTATCTTTTTTAAAGCTCAAAAAATGAAGTGGTACAACATAATGTAATAAGATATATGCGATGTATTAATGTGATTTATTGTACTGCTAATAAAAATAAAATTTAAAAAAATAAGTTAAAAAAAATAGGAAGAGGATCTGAGAATCATAATTTCTAATCCCCATTATAACATGCCAATGCAAGAAACAGTTCCTCACAATGCCTAGAACATCTGACCACCATCTGAATCCCTGCTACATGGATCAATGGGTCTAAATGATAGTACGCGCAGTGTAGTGCTCCCGTGCATGGCATGACATGTCCGCATAGACTGCACGCTCCAGCAAGTGTTAAATGAAAGGCTTTCTGGCTAACAGGTCAAAGTGCCAGCCACACGCTGTATGGCTGCAGACTGACGCAGGTAGGCTTCAAGAATGAGCTCACGGACTGTGCACAACCTGGCCAATTGAAGATTTGACCCCATGCTCTTTCAGGAACAGATGTGAGGCTGTTCCAAGCAGTAGACGGTGACTTTGCGTGAAGCAGGTGTTAGCAGGTGTGCGGTCTCCGGGGATCAATGTAACGCAGGCTGTCAACTCACTCTGGCCCATTTTACATCTACCCACAATTGCCATTCAACTCCCACAGACACATTCAGAGAATCACCTTTCAGGCTGCTCCCAATGCATATTTCCTACCTCAAAGTAGCACAGGAACAACCAGCTTCACTGCTATGTGTGTTGTTCTTCTCTCTTTTCCCAGTAATTCATTGCTTCAAGTTACAACTCCAGCTAGAATTTGGCTTATTTTCCCACCTGTTTCATATTAACCAGAGCATGAAGTCCATCAACTAGCGGAGGGGGATGAATATCAAGCCGAGAAATCAGGTATGCTCAGATACAGTCTACCTTTTGTAATGGTTTGTGTACAATATTCTGCACAGATGATAAGAAATATGAACACGCGATGATGGAGATCTTTGGCATATGTTTGGTGTCTGTCCAGAAGCATGGAATGCTAAAACACCAGCACTAGAATGCTCACGAGTCATATCTTACCTAGTATTGTATGTGTAGGAAGGAACTGAAAGTTCTGCTTTATACCAAAGATGGATGCAAAGTGCAGGAGTAACTCAGCGGGTCAGGCAGCTTCTATGTAGTAAACTGTGGGTGATGTTTCAGGTCGGAACCCTTCTTCAGACTGAAACGTCATCCATCCTTTTTCTCCATAGTTGCTGCCTGAACTGCTGAGTTAATGCACCACTTTGTGGCTATCTCGCCTTCTATGCTCCATCAACGATCTGTTGGGCGGCACAGTGGTGCAGCAGTAGAGTTGCTGACTTAAGGGTCTGTCCCACCAGCATGCGTCTGCATGCGGCAAGCGCGACCTAATGTGGTCGCTTGAGCCGTACGGCCTCGCGGGGCCAGTCCCACTTCGATCACCGGAGCCATATGGAGTTGTGCGGAGCTGGTCCCGACATCGCGCGGGGCTCCGAAAAACTGACACTGTCCAAATATTCCGCGCGGCAACGGCCTGCCTGGTCGCGCTCGCCGCATACAGTCGCATGGTGGTGGGACCGGCCCTGTACGGGGATCACTCGACCTCCGCGCGGCCCCCGCTTCCGGTTTGGTCGCGCTTGCCACATGCAGTCGCATGCTCGTGGGACAGGCCCTTTACAGCGCCAGAGACCCGGGTTCGATCCTGACTACGGGTGCATGTCTGTGCGGACATTGTACGTTCTCCCCGTGACCAGCGTGGGTTTTCTCCGGGAAGACCCGGTTTCCTCCCACACTCCAAAGATGTACAGGTTTGTAGGCTAATTAGCTTGGCATCAACGTAAATTGTCCCTAGTGTGTGCAGGATAGTGCGGGGATCGGTGGGCTGAAGAGACGGTTTCTACACTGTACCCCTAAACTAAACTAACCTAAACTAACCTAAACCGTTCTTTGAGCCAGTGTGAAATGCTTTTGTTTTGCATTCATCGCTGTCAGCGGTTGTGAGATATTCTTAATATTCCCACCCAGCAGGATCAGACTGTCCCTGTTATTAACTCCTCGAAACTCTGAAAGTCTGATTTCTAAATTCACTGATATCAGTCAAGTTCCACTTAACAGCTATTCATGTGGGAAACTGCTGCATATTTCCTTGTATAAAATAAGCATGCAAGTGAAAAATGCCAATTGTGTCCATTGGAACCGTCTGCATTCTATTCAGAGTTCTACAATACTGCCTATTCAGGGAGACCCTATCATATAAACACAAGGCCTATTGATCCACAATCCATATTTCCTTAATCCTGCCCTGTAGTGTATACAGCTGTCTTTTAAGAAGGTGTTGGCATTGATTTTTCATCCTCTTGAGAATTTCTTGCGCTATTGTATATAAATAAATGTGAAATGAACCTTGTGTGCCTGACCTCCCCTCATGTTATCTCTGCCATTTGACAAACCACAGGAAAGGAAGAGGGAAAGTGGTTCAGACATGGATTTATTTGACAAAGTTATACTGAAAATACTTTGAATGGAATGGGTAAAGGTTGATGGATCCAGCTATTAAACGTAAAAATGCCGGAAACACTCAGCAGGTCAGGCAGCGTCTGTGGGGGGAAGAAGCATATTTAATGTTGCAGGTCAAAGACATTTCACTAAACTAGGAGGAGTTCCCAATCACCCAGGAATGATTGGGTTAACATATGATGAGCCTTTGAAGTCACTTGGGCATGCGCTCGCTGGAGTTTAGAAGGATGAGGGAGGGGAAGCCTCATTGAAACTTACCGAATAGTGAAAGGCCTGGATAGAGTGTATGTGGAGAGGATGTTTCCACCAGTGTGGGAGTCTAGGACCAGCCATGGCCTCAGAATAAAAGGACGTACCTTTAGAAAGGAGATGAGGGATTTCTTTAGTCAGAGGGTGGTGAATCTGTGGAATTCATTGCCATAAACTGCTGTAGAGGTCAAGTCATTGGATATTTTTAAGGTAGAGATTTAAAGATTCTTGATTAGTACGGGTGTCAGGGGTGATGTGGCGAAGGCAGCAGAATGGGGTTAAGAGGGAGAGATAGCTCAGCCATGATGGAATGCCGGAGTAGACTTGATGGGCCGAATGGCCTGTTTCTGTTCCTAGAACTTATGAACATAAACTTATGTTGGAAATTAAGTGTGTTTTAAGCTGCGGAGCTGTGGGGAGGGTGGAGGGAACAACGAGAAGGTCTATCGCAATCAAGAGCGGCATGAAGGATTACCAATCGCTGATGATATTTCTACAGATGCAAATAGAAAAGATACGATGATAAAAGAAAACAATGCTGGAACACTGAAATACAGAACACTGGTACTTCCGATAAAGAATGCCAGAATATATGGGTGGCACAGCTGGTAGAGTCACTGCCTTACCGTGCCAGAGACCTGGGTTTAATGCTGACCTTGTGAGCTGCCTTTGTGGAGTTTGCACATTCTCCCTGTGACCACACATGGGTTTCCTTCGGAAGCTCCAGTTTCCTCCCACGTACCAAATATGTGTGCATTTGTAGCATGTAGAAAGGAACTGCAGATGCTGGTTTATACCAAAGATAGACACAAAATGTTGGAGTAACTCAGCAGGTCAGGCAGCATCTCTGGAGAAAAAAGGATGGGCGATGTTTTGGGTTGAAACCCTGCTTTAGACTGAAGAAGAGTTCTGACCCTGAAATGTCACCCATCCTTTTTCTCCAGAGATGCTGCCCGACCAGGTGAGTTACTCCAGCATTTTGTGTCTACGTGTGTTTGTAGGTTAACTGGCCTCAGTAAATTGCCCCTAGTGTGTAGGGAGTGGAGGCGAAAGTAGAATAACCTCAAACTATTGTGAAAGGATAAGTTGGCATGGACTTGGTAGGCCGAAGAGCCTGTTACCATGTTGTATCTTTGAACAAAACTAAACAAAATACTCTGCAGATCAGGCAACATCTGTGGAGAGAGAAACGGAGTTGGACAACCTTTTTGTCAGAACTGCCACTTCTGATACTGGAAAGACTTGCTCTTTGAAATGATTGAATTCATCGATGAGTACCAAGGGCTGTGACCTGCCTGGTCAGAAGATGGGAAACTCCTGCTTGAACTTGTATCAGGTTCTTTGGAACCATGCAAGAGACCAGAAGCACGCAGTGGGAATAGAATAGAACGGAGATGTCTAGTGGAAGCTGAGGACCTCCCTTGCGACTGAATGGAGGTGTTCTAGTCACCCAGGGTGAGTTTGGTTTCTTTAGAGTAGAAGAGGTCACATCATGAGCTTGGAGTGCAGAGCATTATACTGGAGGAAGTGCAAGTTCCATCCTGAATTTTGCTGAGGGGACCAATAAAGTATTTTTTATTATTTTATTATTATTATTATTATTATTATTATTATTATTATTATTATTATTAAGTGAATTGCTGCTTCATCTCTGCAATTGCTTCGTGCATCAACGTTTCTTCCACATGGGATCTTCCATAGATAGGGTAGACAGTCAAAGCCTTTTTTTCCCCCAAGGTGGAAATGTCAAATATCAGAGGGCATTTCTTTAAGGTGAGAGGGGCAATTTTAAAGATGTTTTTTTACACAGAGAGTAATGGGTGTCTGGAACATGCTGCCAAGAGAGGTTGTGGAGGCAAATACGGTAGTGGCATTTTAGAGGCTTTTGGATAGGCACATGGATATGCAGGGAATGGAGAGATATGGACCTTGTGCAGGCAAATATAGATTGATTTATCTTGGCATCATGTTTGGCACAGACATTGTGGGCCAAAGGGACTGTTCCTGTGCTGTACTGTTCTATGTTCTATGTTCTGAGGTTAATGGGTTCAGAAATGAGCCAGAGACAAATCAGTAAAGTAGTGACTCAGTGGGTCAGGCGGCACCTCTGGAGCTCATGGATAGGCACGCATTTCTCTCATTATCCAGCCCCCCCTTTTCCCCTTCCCCCAGCCCCCTTCCACTTACATCCCTTTCTCCGACTTCACATTTTGTCTCTTCCCACCTCATCTCACAGTCGCCTGTCTCCTTTTCATCTTCTGACTTTGTCCATCCATCTGCAATCAGCTATATCCACCTATGCCTGGCTTTGTCCCGCCCTAAACCTCCCTTCCAGCTTTCTCCCTCCCTACCACAATCAGACTGAAGAAAAAAAAAAAAGATTCAATTTATTGTCATTGTCAGTGTACAGTACAGAGACAACGAAATGCATTTTTAGCATCTCCCTTGAAAGGGAGACACAGGGCGTCGCGGTGTGCCCGCGCCTGCCGCCGTAATTACATTCCATTACACACAGGCAAAGGTGGGTGAAGTGTCTTGCCCAAGGACACAACGACAGTATGCACTCCAAGCGGGATTTGAACCGGCTACCTTCAGGTTGCCAGCCGAACTCTTAGCCCATTGTGCTATCTGTCGCCTACATTGTGCTATCTGTCGCCTACCCGTTGAGATATTCCAGCACTTTGTTTGTTTGTTTTTTTGTAAAATAGCATCTGCAGTTTCTTGCGTCTACTCTCCAGATCTTCCAGAGAACCAGGACAGGGCAGATTCTATCTGGATTTGTGTTCCTGGGTAAATTACAGAAGCTTCCCATTAGCAGTGTTAGCAAGATTCAACTGTTAGGGCTGACTTGGTCATAGACTCATACAGCACAGAAACAGGCCCTTCGGCCCAACTTGCCCATGCCGATCAATATGCCCCATCTACACTAGTCCCACCTGCCTGCATTTGGCCCATATCCCTCTAACCCTTTCCTATCCTTGTACCTGTCCAAATATATTTTAAATGTTGTTATAGCAACTGCCTTAACCTACCGCCTCTGGCAGCTCATCTCATATATCCACCACCCATTGGGTGAAAAAAAATCCCCTCAGGTTCCTATTAAATAGGCTGTCCCACTTGGGCGACCAAATTGGCGAGTTTAGAAGAGATGGAAAAAATGACATGTTTAAGACCTCCTTGGGCTATGTAGAAGACCTCCTTTGACCTCTTTCGAATATGTTGAAGACCAGCTTCGACCAGCTATGACTAGCTACGACTAACTTCAGGAAAATTGGACACCGAATAGTGGAGAGTGAAGACGACCTCCTTCGATCTCCTTCAATGTCCTTCGACCTCCCTTCGACTTCCCTTTGACTATGATGAAGACTATCTTTGACTACCCTCGATTACCTACAACTAACATGCCAATCTACTACAACCTACTACGACTAAACCTACAAGTAAAAAAAGTATTGATTTTTTCCATGGCGATCTTTTTTTGTTCGCGGGCATTTTTATAACATATTGAAAAAAACGGCGCGACCTAGCTGAGGCCTCGAGTACGCGGAGACCACTCTCGATCATGAAGGAGAGTTACGAAGACCTCCTACAACCTCGTGTGTCAACCAAGCTGCGAGTATGAGTCGAGGGCAAACTCGCCAGAACTCGTGGATTAGGTCGCCCGAATGGGACAGGCCCTTAAATCTTTCCCCCCTCACCTTAAACCTGTGACTTGAAAAAGAGAAACTTCAATTCTCACTCTGCAATTCCGATCATTATCCCTGGTTGAGGTTAGACATTGGAGACGATGGTCTGGTGATCATTGTAGACAAAATGCATACTGCACTGTCCCCTTGTGGCAGTAATCGGCAGTGCATACTGATTTAATATCACAGGTATATTCATTAAACGGACAAAAGGGTAAGTATGATATATATCATTTAATGCAGTTGAATTTTTCAATTATAATTTTATCAGGTTAAATTTTTGCAATTAGTGCTGATCAAAAATTAGATCACAGGTTGATGCTGGTTTTAATCGAAGGTAGACACAAAATGCTGCAATAACTCAGAGGGACAGGTAGCGTCTCTGGAGAGAAGGAATGAATGACATTTCGGGTCGAGACCCTTCTTCAGACGGATCTCGACCCGAAACATCACCCATTCCTCTCCAGAGATGCCGCCTGTCCCGCTGAGTTACTCCAGTATTTTGTGTCTACCTTCGATTAAAACCAGCATCTGCAGTTCTTTCCCACACATTAGATCACAAGATTGTGGGTGTATGGAACGAGCTGCCGGAGGAGGTAGTCGAGGCAGGTACTATTGTAACGTTTAAGAAACATTTGGACAAGTACACTGATACAACAGGGTTATGAGCCAAATGCAGGCAGGTGGGACTAGTGCAGATGGGAAATGTTGGTCGGCATGGGCGAGTTGGGCCAAAGGGCCTGTTTCTACTCTATTTGACTATCTCTATGACTATTACAAGGGAATTGTCTCTCTTTTGGCAGTCGTGGTCTAAAACCGACTGCCTCTAAGAGTTCTGGAGGTCGAGATCCACATTGCAGTTAAAAAAATAAGGGAGCAGGGGAAGAAATGTAACCCACAGCAGAATGGCCAAGTACTTGGTGGTGGGATTGGGCTGAATGCCCTTTTGTAGGCAATGTAGACACAAATAACCCTGGAGATACAAGAGACTGCAGATGCTGGAATTTGGAGCAAACTGCTGGAGGAACCCAACGGATCAGGCAGCATTTGTGGAAACAGAGGGATGGTCGACGTTTCGGATCAAGATTCACTTGCCAGGAATATTTTGCAGTCAGTTTTAGTGGCATGTCTCCAGTACTTTGAAGTGCCTATTTATGGATATGTCAGTCCCCTTATTACGGAAAGAATATACCTGCATTGGAGATAATCAAGAAGAGATCATCGCTAGCTTGAGAGGATGTCTAAACATGTTATTTTGGGCTGGAATGAATGAGGGTGATCAAATTGAACCAACGAAGATATTAAGGGTAGGGTACATGTTGCTACTAGTGAGCGAGAAGGGACATGGTTACAAGATTAAGAGGCAATCGTTTAAAATGGTCATGTGTAGGAATTTCTTCTCAGAGAGTGGTGAATCTCTGGAATTCTCTGCCACAGAGAATTGTATAGTTAGATAAATTGAGGTGTTTAATGCCCCTGTCCCACTTGGGAAACCTGAACGGAAACCTCTGGAGACTTTGCGCCCCACCCAAGGTTTCCGTGTGGTTCCCGGAGGTTCCCGGAGGTTTTTGTCAGTCTCCCTACCTGCTTCCACTACCTGCAACCTCCGGCAACCACCTGCAACCTCCGGGAACCGCACGGAAACCTTGGATGGGGCGCAAAGTCTCCAGAGGTTTCCGTTCAGGTTTCCTAAGTGGGACAGGGGCATAAAGGAGGAGACAGATCCATTTTGAAAGATCAGGGGGATTGAGGTTCATGGGAAGCTGGAACAGAGGAGGAATCGAGACCTGGGGTAGATCAAACACGATCAGGTTGAATGGGGCAGGACAGGCTTGAGGGGCCGAACGGCCTACTGTTCCTATGTTCTTGTGTTCTCGACTACCAGGCCAGTCACAGCCCATCTTTATGTCCTTCACCTAATTGTTCTGTTGTCAACAAATTCACATCAAAGTGATAACAAATCAATGATAAAGCAGCAATGAGACCTGGCAATTATGCAGATGGCAGAGTGGCGTAGTGGTAGAGCTAACGCCTTACAGCGCCAGAGACCCGGGTTCGATCCTGACCAAGGGTGTTTGTCTGTGTGGACTTTGTACATTCTCCCCGTGACCCGTCTGGGTTTTCTCCGAGATCTTCCGTTTCCTCCCACACTCTAAAGACGTATAGGTTAGTCGATTAATTGGCTTGGTGTAAATGTAAAATTGTCCCTAGTGTGCATAAGGTAGTGTTTTTATGTGCGGGGATTGTTGGTTGGTGTGGACTCGGTTGGCTGAAGCCTGAAGGGCCTGTTTCCACATTGTATCTCTAAACTAAATAACATAATTCTAGGCTGCTACCAAAATGTTTTGGCAGAGTAACAGAAATGAACCTGTTGGTATTAAACTGAAAGGTGAAGAAAGTGACCAGGACAGATTTGAATGCAAATGCTGGTAAAGTAAATCCTTTTATACAATAAATTTAAATGATAAACTAAGATCAGATTTCCACAATGAATGGAGGTCGAATAAATGAAAGTTTATTTTTTCTGTTCATATTCATTTGGTTCCGTTCACCAAAGCTGTATGGAATGTCTTTTTTTTTCCATAGGTTTCCAGTGCAACGAAAATTGATAAATTAATAAATTCCCGCTTTAAAACAGATTTATCCTTTGGTGTAGAATGTTATTTTTACTGCTCAGAGTGAAAGCACAAAAATGTGAAAAGCCAGATTCTATGCAAGGCTATCATAAACCATTGAAGCAGCAGGTACATTCTGCTCCTGCCATGTGAAAAGACCACATATTTTATTTTCCAGCCAAACTTCCCTTTGCACTATTTGAAAATCCTGGTCAAGAAAATGTCTTCTCTTTCTTTACCTAATATAAAACATTTCAGTTATAATTGGCAGCAGTGAGAGGAAACAATGAAAATGGAAGAAAGTACACGGTATTCCATTTTATAGTGTCATGGACTCATACAGCACGGAAACAGGCCCTTCGGCCCACCTTGCCCAAACCGCCCAATGTGGCATAAAGCCAAAGAATACAATAGGAACTTTATATTATAACCATATAACCATATAACAATTACAGCACGGAAAACAGGCCATCTCGGCCCTTCAAGTCCGTGCCGAACACTTATTTTCCCCTAGTCCCATCCAAAGATCGTAGAGGGACAAGATAGACCACTCCTTCGAAATTCAATGGGCTGACGTGTAGTACGCAACGGAACGTCACGGCCGCCATTTGTTACAGCGACACTCGACTTCCGGTATTCCACCCGCTGTGATTCAAAGCAAAGATTATAGAGCTCCGATATAATCTTTGATCCAAAGCAAAGATCCTCAAGTATCTTGTAGCGGGAACAGACCCCTCCTTTGTGTAGTTTCCCTTGCATTGTATTGCTTTAACACACACTGCAAAAAATTAAATTTAACGTATATATATTTAATATATTTATATGAATATGTGTCTGTGTGTGAGAGGCAAGTTAGAGATAATAGTTTATTCTCATGTATCAGAAGCAACTTTGATTTAAATCATCACTATTAATTTATTTGTCTTGTAAGATGATATACATAAACCATAAAGGCAATTATATATATAATTATATAGTAATAATAAATATATGCATATATATATATATTTATACACACACATACACAAATGCACATACATATTGATACATTTATATGCATACATATATAAACATATATATATATATACACATACGTATATACACACATATACATGCATATATACACATACATGCATATATACACATACATATATATTTATATATATTATCATTTTCCAACGATCAATAGATTTACGATCAGCTCCTGTGGATTGGAGGATAGCTAATGCTATCCCACTTTTCAAGAAAGGAGCGTGAGAGAAAACGGAAAATTACAGACCAGTTAGCCCGACTTTGGTGGTGTGAAAGATGCTGGAGTCAATTATTAAAGATGCAATAATGGGGCATTTGGATAGCAGTAAAAGGATCTGTCCAAGTCAACATGGATTTATGAAAGGAAAATCATGTTTGACTAATCTTCTGGATTTTTTTGCCACAAGGCTTGGTGTTGGGGCTGCAACTGTTTACCATATATATTAATGATTTTGAAAAGGGAATTAGGAGCAAAACTAATGTATACATACCTACATATGTACCCATGCGCTGCTGTGACCCGAGCCCCGGAGATTCGGAGGCTCCAACCGCAGGCCTGGCAGACAGTAATATCGGAGCCTGCGGGTCCCTGCTGGGAGACCGCTTTTCGGGGCTTCCGCAACGGCAAATTATTCCGCCCGAGTAGCAGGGGTCGAGGATGACCTGGAGCGGGGCCTTACATCATCGCCCGGCGTGGCTTAAATGGCTGCGGCACTTTTCTAGCGCACGCCGGGGGCTCCAACAACCTCTATGAGGTTCAAGTGACAAATAAATTGTATTGTGTATTGTGTATATTTAAATTAATCTGGCAAGTTGGTCAAATAACATGGGCACCTTCTTGCTTTTTTTGCAACATGGATTTTTTAAATGTGAATGTCTCATATCAACACATTTGTGGGTCAACAGTATTTTGTATCAACCCCCACAATTTCAAATAATTCTCAATTGAACTTCTTAAACAGGAAAACAATTTTTATTTACATCATTTTGTGTGGCTGTCAAGGTAGCTGTGTAGACTGTAATTATGAGACTGCCGGGCAGTATCACTGTGAATGGTGGTGGCTGTGTGTTTTAATGCAAGTGTGAAAAGGAGAGTAAATTTAAAGAGACAATGTGAGAACCATCAGGGTTTCATCCAGGAACCAATTTAAAGGCAAGTTTCCATCAATTACAGTATTTTAATTGAAAATCTTACTCTTAATATTCTTCCTAATTAGGCTTTTTGTGTTCCCTCTTGAACCTTGTGTCTCCCAGAGCCTCTGGGGAGGTTCTGGAGATACAATAACCCAATTTTGAGGCAAATAACCATCTTTAAAACTGCCTTTAATTCTACATTCTCCGAGGATGCTGGATGCCGCGACAATCTCTTGCAACAAGTACAGAAAGGCAGTCAGCTGCAAAAAGATCAAAGAGAGGAAAGAGTATGGAAGGGAAAGGCTTTTCAGAATCATAATCAGATTTTATTTTCCAAGTATGTTTTGCAATATACGAGGAATTTCATTGGCCAGGTCAGTCATACAATGAAAAGCAACAGCACTCAAAAACACATTTTAATACGGACATTCACCAAAGTGACTCCTACACATTCCTCACTGTGATGGAAGGCGAAATAAAGTTCAAGTCCCTTCCTTTTGTTCTTCCTCGGTCGGGGGCCTCAAGCCCCCCGTTCAAACTCCGTTCAATGGTGAACTCCTCTTGGTCTCCAGGCCTATAGTGCTGCACAAATCACTGCACCACATGCATCTATTTATTCATTTTTCACATGGTTCATATGCAGCTGGATATTAACTTGCTGACATGGAAAGAGATGCAGTGAGCATTCAATAGTTCAGACTTCTGTGCGAATTAAGGGACTGCTTGATGGGCTGAGGGTAATCGAGATTG
Organism: Leucoraja erinaceus; assembly: GCF_028641065.1. Taxonomy (NCBI): domain Eukaryota; kingdom Metazoa; phylum Chordata; class Chondrichthyes; order Rajiformes; family Rajidae; genus Leucoraja; species Leucoraja erinaceus. The sequence goes on from NC_073389.1 coordinate 48,576,536, forward strand.
GCTGATTGTCATTCTTTTGCAAGAACTGATGGAAGTTCTTATGGAAAAGCTGATGAATTGACTACGGGATGAGCTGGTGGGCTCGAGGATTGCTGGATGAGTGTTTTAGAAATATAGAAAATAGGTGCAGGAGGAGGCCATTTGGCACTTCGACCCAACACCGCCATTCATTGTGATCATGGCTGATCAGCCCCAATCGATAACCCATGCCTGCCTTCTCCCCATATCCCTTGATTCCACTAGCCCCTAGAGATCTATCTAACTCTCTCTTAAATCCACCCAGTGATTTGGCCTCCACTGCCCTCTGTGGCAGGGAATTCCACAAATTCACAACTCTCTGGGTGAAAAAGTTTTTTCTCACCTCAGTCTTAAATGGCCTCCCCTTTGTTCTAAGACTGTGGCCCCTGGTTCTGGACTCGCCCAACATTGGGAACATTTTTCCTGTATCTAGCTTGTTCAGTCCTTTTATTCATTTAGATGTATCTATAAGATCCCCTTGCATCTAACAAGAGTGTTTTATTGTCATGTAGAACAATTTTCCTGCATCTAGCTTGTCCCAGATAGAACAATTAAATTCTTACTTTCAGCAGCACAACAGAATCTGTAAACATAGTACACTGTAAACAATATGATAAGATCTCCCCTCATCCTTCTAAACTCCAGTGAATACAAGCCTAGTCTTTTAAATCTTTCCTCATGACAGTTCTGTTAGGTTATTTGATGGTTAGGACAGGTTTAGAGGGGTATGGGCCAAATGCAGGCATGTATCGTCATTTGCATTAGTTTTGTGCAGTTAATAAATCACAATTTCACACAATGTACATAAGACGGCAGTTTTTTGACAAATACTCTGCAGTTCGGTGCAGGAGATCTTGTCGATGAGTATTCTGGACCCACTGTTGACATCTGAAATTACAGGAGATATCATTTAGGATTAACTAATAAGAAGAAAGATGATCATAACTACATGCCTGAACAATGGATGATATATCACTTAAATGCAATTGTTTTCAGTTGTGTGGAGATCTGTATGTTGAAGATGTATTTTGCCTCTAATATGTCAATTTACCTTAAATGTAGAAGAGCTTATTAAAATCTTCTTACAAAGACCATTAAGTATTTTCTTTCTATCCTCTTTTGGACCCAAGGCATAGCAGAGCTGCCAACTCTCACGAAGAGGTAAGGGAGGGAGAGAGGGAAGGGAGGGAGATCGAGAGAAGAGAGGGAGAGAGAGAGATCGAGAGAAAAGAGGGGAGAGAGAGATCGAAAGAGGGGAGACAGAAGAGAGGGAGAAGGGGGAGAGGGAGATGGGGAGAGGGAGAAGAGGGAGATTGGGGAAAAGGGGGGGAGAGGGAAGAAGGGGGGAGAGGGAGAAGGGGGACAGGGAGATGGGGGGAGAGGGAGAAGGGGGAGAGGGAGTGGAACGATAGCACATTATAACGCGCAGCCGTCCCATTCCGACCAAAGATTATAGAGCAGAGCTGCTCTCGTATCTTTGATTGCGGCCGCCGCCGCCTAACCCCCCGACCCACCATTGCACCCAAAGATGATAGAGCAGAGTTGTATAATATTTGAATGGGCGGGCTTGTGATCACGGCGGGCTTGTGATCTTTGCTTGTGATGTCTCGACAATTCGAGGGATATAATAGGTAACAGCCGCCGCATTCTCGGACACGAATCTGAGCTCGAAAAATCCCGTGGCCACTGGGCCTGATGTGTCCGCGGGCCATATTTTGGAAATAAATCCCTTACAAGAACAAAACCTAAAATGTACAGAAGTGTTAAAACTGTCTTTATTATTATGGTAAGTAAAGATCTATTAAACATAAGTCTAATAACTTTATAATGTACCGACAAACCCATTTCCCAATGGCTGTTGATGGGAGAACAGAAAATAACATTTTCACGACAGAATATCGACTGAAAATAATAAAAATATTTTCTCACCTTTCTTTTTTATTGGGGAACCTAAAGAATGACAGCACTGGTCGTTTAGATTTACGATTAGAACAGTTGATAGCGGAGCAGTGAGATGTAGATTTAGCTGAGGACGCCATTACAGCCCAATAAATGCTTAACAATATGGCGTCGACGGTCACACACGTCATACTACGCGTTTTTCGAGGAGTGGTCTATCTTGTCCTCTAGGATCTTTGGTCCCATCTACCTGCACTCAGACCATAACCCTCCATTCCTTTCCCGCCCATATACCTATCCAATTTATTTTTAAATGATAAAATCAAACCTGCCTCCACCACTTCCACTGGAAGCTCATCCCACACAGGCACCACTCTATGAGTAAAAAAATCCCCCCTCATGTTACCCCTAAACTTCTGTCCCTTAATTCTCAAGTTATGTCCTCTTGTTTGAATCTTCCCTACTCTCAATGGGAAAAGCTTATCCACGTCAACTCTGTCTATCAATTTCATCATTTTAAAGACCTCTATCAAGTCCCCCCTTAACCTCCTGTGCTCCAAAGAATAAAGACCTAACTTGTTCAACCTTTCTCTGTAACTTAGTTGCTGAAACCCAGGTAACATTCTAGTAAATCTCCTCTGTACTCTCTCTATTTTGTTGACATCCTTCCTATAATTAGGCGATAAATATCTAGGAACTTTCTTCCCAGATATACGTTATTCCCATTATCCTGTATCTCTACACTGTGGATGGCTCAATTGTAATCATGTACCTGTATAGTCTTTCCACTGGCTGGATAGCACACAACATAGATCAGCCAAGATTTAATGGTGGAGTAGACTTGATGGGCTGAATGGCCTAATTCTGCTTCTGTCACTTATGAATACAAACCTTTTCACTGTACCTCAGTACATGTGACATTAAATTAAACTAAATTAAATTTAACTATTCACTGGTATCACACTTCTGACAGAATATCCTCAGGGTTCAGTGGTTATGGGGTGAAGTGTGCCAGGGATTATGGGGAGAAGGCAGGAGAATCAGGTTAGGAGAGAGAGATAGATCAGCTATGATTGAATGGCCAAATGGCCTAATTCTGCCCTTCGAGCCAGCAACACCATTCAATGTGATCATGGCTGATCATACCCAATCAGTACCCCGTTCCCGCCTTATCCCCATATCCCTTGATTCCGCTAGCCCGGAGCTCTATCTAACTCTCTTTCGAATGCATCCAGTGAACCGGCCTCCACTGCCTTCTGAGGCAGAGAATTCCACAAATTCACAACTCTCTGGGTGAAGAAGGTTTTCCTTATCTCATTCCCAAATGGCCTACCCTTTATTCTTAAACTGTGACCCCTGGTTCTGGACTCCCCAAACATTGGGAACATTTTTCCTGCATCTAGCTTGTCCAATCCCTTAAGAATTGTATACGTTTCTATAAGATCTTCTCTCATCCTTCTAAATTCCAGCGAATGCAATCCCAGTCGCCCCATTCTTTCATCATATGTCAGTCCCGCCATCCCGAGAATTAACCTGGTGAACCTACTCAATAGGAAGAATGTCCTTCCTCAAATTAGGAGACCAAAACTGCACACAATACTCCAGGTATTATTGTATGATATTCCAGCGCTGTGCAAATATTATTTTAATACTTTATTACTTGTGTTGCTTCTTTGCTCTAGTTTCTGAAATGCTCAGAACACCGCCTGCAATAACACTTTGGACAAAGTCCTACAATATGCAATCAACGAATAAATCTCCAGTGAAGTGTACTGTAGAATAATCAAGTAAAAGGGGTAGCAAAGAATATTTGGCAGCTACCTGCCATAAATTACCCAGCTACTGAATTCCACTCTCCCAGCTAAAATGAAACATTCTTTAAATTACTGATTAAGAGGTAAAATATTACACCTTACATTATACAAATATGGCATATCCTTTACAAAATACCAGTCAGTCACGAGAAAGCAAAAAAAAAAAAACCCCGTAATTGGGGAAGGAATAGCGTTAATCTTGCCAACATTAACATTTTTCCTCCACACTGCATACACAATAGCTCTATTGAATTACTTTAACTGGGTTTGACTTGTATCAACCTCAAAGAGCCATGGTAAGAGTGGTCTTGTTAGCTTGGTGTGGGAGATAAACACCATGTCCGGACAAATGGAATAGGTAACGTTTTGAGGCCCGAAACCTCACCTATTCTTTTTCTCCAGAGCTGCTGCCTGACCCGCTGAGCGACTCCAGCATTTTATGTCCATTTTCGGTGTAAACCAGCATCTGCAGTCCGTTCCTACACGTAACGTGGTGTTGGCATTGGTATATTATTGTCGTGTACCGAGACACAGTGAATTTTTTTAGTTTGCATGCTATCTAGGCAAATCATACTACAAATGAGTGCATCCATCCACACCCGAGTTCGGCAGATAGTGCAAACAGAAAATAGTCAGAGTACAAAATGTAACGTTACAGCTACAAAGATTCAGATTCAGATTCAGATTCAGATTCAGATTCAGATTCAGATTCAATTTTAATTGCCATTGTCAGTGTACAGTACAGAGACAACGAAATGCATTTAGCATCTCCCTTGAAGAGCGACATAGCAAACGATTTGAATAAAAAAAAAAAAATAAGTGTCCGGGGGGGGGGGGGTGGTGATTGGCAGTCACCGAGGTACGTTGTTGAGTAGAGTGACAGCCGCCGAAAAGAAGCTGTTCCTCGACCTGCTGGTTCGGCAACGGAGAGACCTGTAGCGCCTCCCAGATGGTAGGAGGGTAAACAGTCCATGGTTGGGGTGAGAGCAGTCCTTGGCGATGCTGAGCGTCCTCCGCAGACAGCGCTTGCTTTGGACAGACTCAATGGAGGGGAGCGTGGAACCGGTGATGCGTTGGGCAATTTTCACCACCCTCTGTAATGCCTTCCGGTCGGAGACAGAGCAGTTGCCATACCATACTGTGATGCAGTTGGTAAGGATGCTCTCGATGGTGCAGCGGTAGAAGTTCACCAGGATCTGAGGAGACAGATGGACCTTCTTCAGTCTCCTCAGGAAGAAGAGACGCTGATGAGCCTTCTTGATCAGAGTAGAGGTATTGTGGGTCCAAGAGAGGTCATCGGAGATGTTGACTCCCAGGAACCTGAAGCTAGAAACACGTTCCACCTCCGTCCCGTTAATGTGGATGGGGGTGTGCGTGCCGCCTCTGGACTTCCTGAAGTCTACAATGAGCTCCTTGGTCTTCTTGGAGTTAAGGGCCAGGTTGTTGTCAGCGCACCATGCTGCTAAGTGCTGGACCTCCTCCCTGTAGGCCAGCTCATCGTTGTTGCTGATGAGGCCAATCACCGTTGTATCATCTGCATACTTGATGATGGTGTTAGTACCATGTACAGGTGTGCAGTCATAGGTGAAGAGGGAGTAGAGGAGGGGGCTCAGCACACAGCCCTGAGGAACGCCGGTGTTCAGGGTGAGGGTTGAAGAGGTGTGCTTGTCTAACCCACAGACTGGGGTCTGTTGGTTAGAAAGTCCAGTATCCAGTTGCAGAGGGAGGGGTCGATGCCCAGGTTACCGAGTTTGGTGATCAGTTTTGATGGAATAATGGTGTTGAATGCTGAGCTGTAATCGATGAACAGCATTCTTACATAAGTGTCTCTGTTGTCGAGGTGGGAGAGGGCAGAGTGAAGTGCCGTTGAGATGGCATCCTCCGTACTCCTGTTCTTACGGTAGGCAAACTGATAGGGATCCAGTGTGGGGGGTAGGCAGCTTTTGAGGTGTGCCAGGACCAGCCTCTCGAAGCACTTGGTGATGATAGGGGTAAGTGCAACTGGGCGGAAGTCGTTGAGGCTTGCCGCAGTTGAGTGTTTTGGCACTGGCACGATGGAGGTGGCTTTAAGGCAAGTGGGGACAACTGCTTGGGCAAGTGACAGGTTGAAGATGTCAGTCCAGACGTCTGTCAGCTGCGCAGCACAGGCTCTGAGCACGCGCCCGGGGATGCCGTCAGGGCCAGCAGCCTTACGTGCATTAGTCCTACTCAGTGCCACGTACACGTCGTAGGGGGTGAGTGTGAGGGGTTGGTGATCGGCAGGTAGCACAGCCTTGATGGCTGTCTCTAGATTGTCCCTGTCGAAGCGGCCATAGAAGTGATTAAGCTCCTCAAGGAAGGAGGCGTCGCTGGATGTGGGGGTGATGGTGGAGGGTCTGTAGTCCGTGATGGCCTGGATGCCTTGCCACATGCAAAGAAAGTGCAATTTATAAAAAGTGCAAGGGGCAAAATGAGGTAGATTGAGAGAATGGGACTACACCCCTAACCTATGAGAGGTCCGTTCAATAGTCTGATAACAACAGGGAAGAAGCAATTCTGGATTCTAGTAGGACATGGCATTAACCTTTTATCTACTGCTCAACTGGAAAGGGGAGAAGAGGGAATGATTGGGGTGTAATGGGCATGTCCCACTTAGGCTAATTTCTTCGGCGACTGCCGCCGACTGTCATAGTCGTAGCAGGACGCCGAAAAACTGGCGACTGGACCCTCGTACGACAATGTGTACGGCAATGCCTTCAACAACCTACCTCCTAGTCGACGTCAAGCTACTGGCAAACGGCAACCGATAGGACGTCTACCTACGACAACGTACGTCCACCCGCGACAAGCTACGACGAGGTGAGACAATTAATTTGCCGGTCGATGTAGGTTGACGTGGGTAGTCGCCAAAGGATGTCAGCACCGGCGACAACCTACATCCTCCTGACGATAGCACCACGTCAGATTACGATCGTTGCCGTCCAGCACACGGGCGCCGACTGTCGCGGAAAAATGTTGAACATTTCAAAATCCAGAGGTGACCAGAAAAAAGATACGACTCTTTGGGCAACTGAGGAGACTACACACGACCAACCAGGTGACAAGCCAGCGACTATATGGTGACAGTCTAATCGCCTGTAGTCGCCTAAAAAAATCGCCTAAGTGGGACAGGGGCATAAGTGGTCTGTGGTTATGTTAGCTGTTTTCCAAAGGTAGTGTGAAGTGTAGATAGAGTTGATGGTGTGGTTAGAGGCTTTTTTGTGTGATGGACTGGGCCGGGTCGGGACCCTTCTCCAGAGATACTGTCTGACTCGCTCGAGTTATTCCAGCATTTTGTGTCTATCTTCAGTGCAAACCAGCATTTGCTTTTGCTTCCCACACCAAAGGACTACATTGAGCCAGGTAGCTGGAAGCCTGAGAGTGCAGTACCATCGACAATTCTGCAACAATTGACTGCAGACGTGTGAATCTGGAACAAAGAACAGACTGCTGGTGGAACTCAGTGGGTCGGGCAGCATCTGTGGAGGCCAAGGGGGAATCGACGTTTCTGATGGTGAACCTGCATCAGGACAGGGAACGCCACTGTGCTGCCCTTTCTCTTCCCTACTCTAAACCAGGCTCTCGTTTTTTTTAGTTTAGTTTTTAGTTTAGTTCTGAGATACGGTGCGAAAACAGGCCCTTCGGCCCAGTCCGCAGTGGTCCATCGATTACCCTACAGTGTAAGAAACATAGAAACATAGAAACATAGAAAATAGGTGCAGGAGGAGGCCATTCGGCCCTACGAGCCAGCACCACCATTCATTGTGATCATGGCTGATCGTCCCCAATCAATAACCCGTGCCTGCTTTCTCCCCATATCCCACGACTCCACTAGCCCCTAGAGCTCTATCTAACTCTCTCCTAAATCCATCCAGTGACTTGGCCTCCACTGCCCTCTGTGGCAGGGAATTCCATAAATTCACAACTCTCTGGGTGAAAACGTTTTTTCTCACCTCAGTCTTAAATGACCTCCCCTTTATTCTAAGACTGTGGCCCCTGGTTCTGGCCCAACATTGGGAACGCTTTTCCTGCAAGAACTGCAGATGCTGGTAAAATCAAAGGTAGATACAAAAATGCTGGAGTAGCTCAGCGGGTGAGGCAGCATCTCTGGAGAGAAGGAATGGGTGACGTTTCGGGTCGAGACCCTGAAGGGTCTCGGCCCGAAACGTCATCCACTCCTTCTCTCCAGAGATGCTGCCTCACCCGCTGAGTTACTCCAGCATTTTGTCTCTACCAGTAACAATTTACATTTATACCAAGCCAACCTACTAACTACCTACAAACATGTACACCTTTGGAGTGTGGGAGGAAACCGGAGCACCCGGAGAAAAGCCACTCAGGTCCAAACTCCGTACACACAAGTACCCGCACAAAGTCCAGTCCCCAACCCCAGTTCACCTCCACAGTTGCCTCTACGGAGGCCCGATGTTCCAGGCCGTTCTCGCCGGGTGATGTTGCTCCGGCGTCGGGAGAGTCCTCTCAGCGGCTTGGGAACCCTGGAACGGCCGCTTCCGTACTGGAGGCCGCGGCTTCCGAAGCCAACAAGGCCGCGCCGGTTGGAGCTCCACAACTGGCGATCTCATCTAGAGATCCCAGGCTCCCGGTGTAAAGTTCAGCGCCGCCGCCCGCAGCTGGTCGCTCCACAGTCCCGCAGCTCCGCGATGTTTTCCTCAGCGATCTTCAGCTCACCGGAGCTCCAGCGCGGCGACCCGGGCAAGGCATCGCCCGCTCCGCGATAGCGCTCCAGCGCTGTGCCGCCGCCGAAGCCGAGGTTCTGGGCGGTCCCCGACAGGAAACGCCGCTCCAGGCCCGCTGGTAGGCCACGAGGACGGGTCGAAGCTGCAGCCTGGAGAAAAGCTGCCTCTCCGACCAGGTAGGGACCCTGAAAGGTAGTTTCCCCCCTCCCCCCCAACATAAAAAAGTCTAGACCTCCAAACAAAACACTTTAACTAACTAAAATAAAATAAAAAGATGAAAAGACAGACAGCTGCTGGCTGGGCAGCCATGCACAGGACAGCGCCCCCTAGAATGCGCACACATTCCCAGCAGGGAGTCACATATGTGGGACTCTTACAAGTGGTAACTCTCTCTGAGGCTCTGTGCTGCAATTTGTAACGTGAACCCCTAAAAATATGTAAATTCACCACCCAGATTAGGGCACTTGAGTGAGGGGGAGAGGCCGAGCGAGATGCAAACTTACAAAATTCTTAAGGGGTTGGACAGGCTAGATGCAGGAAGATTATTCCCGATGTTGGGGAAGTCCAGAACTAGGGGTCACAGTTTAAGGATAAGAGGGAAGTCTTTTAGGACCGAGATGAGAAAATCATTTTTTACACAGAGAGTGGTGAATCTGTGGAACTCTCTGCCACAGAAGGTAGTTGAGGCCAGTTCATTGGCTATATTTAAGAGGGAGTTAGATGTTGCCCTTGTGGCTAAAGGGATCAGGGGGTATGGAGAGAAGGCAGGGATGGGATACTGAGTTGGATGATCAGCCATGATCATATCGAATGGCGGTGCAGGCTCGAAGGGCCGAAGGACCGAATGGCCTACTCCTGCGCCTATTTTCTATGTTTCCATGTTTCTATGAAATGTTGACATGGGAGAAAGCCCAGGAGCAATCTTATTACAAGTACTGGATGTGCTCAGAGGCACGAACAAGATAATAATGAACACAATTTACATTAAGCCTGCTCTATGGTGATTAGTAATTGCCTGCAACTTGAAATGGAAGAAGGGAAAGAGAGTTTGTATTACCTGAAGCTGGGTGGATATCAGAGTTCATGAGTTAGTATAGCGGGTAATGTGTGCTATATATTTCCTGGTGCCGTGATAGAGGCAGATCCATCTCCACCACATCTTCTCCCAAGGCTTTCCAATTCTAGGACATCCAAGATGTCCTCATTTTTCAGTAAACGTGGTCCACCCTCTGCTGTCATAGATGGGTCCCTCACCCGCGTCCCCTCTGTCCAGTAGCTCTGTCCCCACTCCCCTTCCCCCCAGATGCAACAAGGATAGATTCCCCCTGGTCCTCACTTTTCACCCTGACCAGTCTCCGTATCCAACACTTCAGACTCCAACATTTTCACCACCCTCAACGTGATCCCACGGCCGGCCATATCTGTCCATCCCCACCCCCTTCTGCCTTCAGCAAATTGCGCAAGATTTTAAAATCCTTTTTGCTTGATCAAGCAACGGTAAAAATCAATTTTGTCAACTGCAAAGCAAGACTGAAATAATCGAGAACAGCGGCACGGTGGTGCAGTTGTAGAGTTGCTGCCTTACAGCGTCAGAGAGCTGGGTTAAGATCCCAATTATGGGTGCTGTCTGTACAGAGTTTGCACCTTCTCCTTGTGACCGTGTGGGTTTTCTCCGGGTGCTCTGGTTTCCTCCCACATTCCAAAGATGTACAGGTTTATAGGTTGATTGATTGAGGTGAAACTGTAAAAAAAAATGCCCCTAGTGTGTAAGATATGTGGTGATCGCTGGTCGGCGCAGACGCAGTGAGCCGAAGGAGCTGTTTCCGCGCTGTATCCTAAAGTCTAAAGTCTAAAGAATATAGATGAATTTAAAGGAATTCTTTCTAAAATAAAACTACATGCACTGCCAGAGGTGATGGTGCAGGAAAATATTATCATCTTTAAGAGGTGATTAAGAGATTTTTGGATATGTACATGTATATGCAGAGAATGGAGGGATATGGAGCACGTGCAGGCAGAGATTAATTTAAGATGGCATCAAGTACAGCACAGACATTGTGGGCTGAAGGGCCTGTCCCTGTGATGTCCTGTTTGTTCTATGTTAACTCGCCTTTTCTACTGGACTTGTTGAATTTAATCAGCGGTTTCTCCCAGCTACGATATTGATTTAAATGGCAATGTCACATTCCATTTCTTGTACATTTCGCTTCAGTCACAATATTGCACAGAAGATCCACAGTAACTTTTATTCAGACTGCACCTTTACCGTGGCAAACCGTTCCTGGGAGGTATTAACAACTAAAATTTGATATTGTGCCGCCGTATAAGAAGGTAGTTGGATAGATGACAGAAAGCTTGGTCAAAGTGTGGTTTTCTCAGAAGCATCTTGAATGAAATATGGTAAAGAGGCAGTGGGATTTAGGGAAGGAATTCCTGAGCTTAGTACGTTAGTATCCCAGCCAGCTTCCAGCTTCCAGCTGCCGTGTGAGAAGATGGGGTCCTAAATCAAGTTGAATCACAATGACTGGTTGGCATTTGTGTTTCAGAGCAAGTAGAGCAGCAAATATATTGCTATTGTGCACACTTTCATTCATTTCTATTGACCTTTTTGCCTTGAGGGTAGACAAGGCAGCGGCTTATATGTGTGAGCAACTGCATTTGGCAGACAAAGCCGGCTCTCTTCACTTGCCTAGCTCGATGGTTTAAAAAACTAAAGATGCTGCTGCAGAGATATGACTAATTATTAGAACAAATAGAGCATAACTAAAGCAGGTGAGTACAGATTTGTGTTCATAATCGGTCCTCATTAGGTTTATGTAACTTAAGTGAAGTCTATTAACGCATGATGCCACTATGAATTGTTCAAAGTTCATAATAGCACTTTCAAATGTTTTCAATTTGGGACTTTCAATTTCTTTAGCATTTTTGAATACCACTAACAGGTCAATGGCTTCAACATGTATTAAATCAAATGTCTCTGGCTGCAACCTTGTAGGTAATTCAACAAGTAACTGTAGAAAAGAATTTACTCGGTAAGTGAGATAGATCTGAAGACCCCCTCTGAGAGGCAAACTATGCTTTGATTTTACCATGGAAGTTCAGCAAATACTTAAGTTCCACTCTGAGTATTGCATTCAAGATAATTAAGGATCGGTTTGCAATTAAAAACAAAATAAGTATCATTATGGAATGCGAGTTCCAGTAAAAATTACTTGGTGGAAATGGGACTTGACAAGTGTGCAATTTGAGCCGGTGGTCCTTTCCAATGAGGGAACGTATTTTGGAATTTGTGTGTGAGCCTGATTTCTCGAAGTGCTGCCTCTGGGTGAACCTCAGCCCTCCAGTATAATTTTGCAAAGGTAACTCAATCAGCCACTATAAACAAGAGGAACCAAATTATGGATGGTGGAGTCCAATCTCCACAAACATGAGCAGCAGTCTCAAATCTCAGCTCATTAAAAGCAACTTATTCACTGGAAACCAGTTGACTTGACAATATGTGTGGGGAGGATGCTGGTTTAAACCGAAGATAGACACATAAAGCTGGAGTAACTCAGCGGGTAAGACAGCATCTCCGCAGAAGGGTCTCGACCCGAAACGTCACCTATTCCTTTTCTCCAGAGATGCTGTCTGACCCGTTGAGTTACTCCAGCATTTTGTGACTATCTTTGACGACGATATTGTTATGTTTTCCTCTCTGTACTGGTGAAATCATAGCAAAAGGATTTGAGTATAGGAGCAGGGAGGTTCTACTGCAGTTGTACAGGGTCTTGGTGAGACCACACCTGGAGTATTGCGTACAGTTTTGGTCTCCTAATCTGAGGAAAGACATTCTTGCCATAGAGGGAGTACAGAGAAGATTCACCAGACTGATTCCTGGGATGTCAGGACTTTCATATGAAGAAAGACTGGATAGACTTGGCTTGTACTCACTAGAATTTAGAAGATTGAGGGGGGATCTTATAGAAACTTACAAAATTCTTAAGGGGTTGGACAGGCTAGATGTAGGAAGATTGTTCCCGATTTTGGGGAAGTCCAGAACAAGGGGTCACAGTTTAAGGATAACGGGGAAATCTTTTAGGACCGAGATGAGATTAAAAAAAATTTCACACAGAGAGTGGTGAATCTGTGGAATTCTCTGCCACAGAAGGTAGTTGAGGCCAGTTCATTGGCTATATTTAAGAGGGAGTTAAATGTGGCCCTTGTGGCTAAAGGGATCAGGGGGTATAGAGAGAAGGCAGGTACAGGATACTGAGTTGGATGATCAGCCATGATCATATTGAATGACGGTGCAGGTTCGAAGGGCTGAATGGCCTACTCCTGCATGTATTTTCTATGTTTCTATGATTACAAGCGTGGGAAGTATTTTACATCAGTCAGTGGTGTCTGGTCAGAATTTACGCAGTTTTGGAGGTGATTTGAGAACATAGGTATATATTTCCTTCAAAAAAATTCACAGCCACCTCAGTGGGGGGTGCCTTTTGACGAGAACAATCCACAACACCAATAAATGGCAATTCTTGAAATAAGCAAAACTGAGAGTTTATCGGTGCAGAGGAGAAGTCAAATGCAGGATCCTGTTGCGGTAATGAAGTGGCAGGAACATGGACCTGAAGCCAACAGAACAGCCAGAGCGTTATTGAATGACCAGGCAGCTCGAGGGAACTTCAGGCATTCCCCTTCTACTATTTTGCTTAAAAAAGTACCCCTTTGTGCCGTCAATGTTGTTTGCTATATCGCTGTTTTCAGTTACTCCTGGTTAAACTGAACTCTTAAAGATAGCGGAGTCAGGGGAGATGGTGAGAAGGCAGGACCAGGGTACTAGACAATAGACAATAGACAATATGTGCAGGAGTAGGCCATTTGGCCCTTCGAGCCAGCACCGCCATTCAATGTGATCATGGCTGATCATCCCTAATCAGTACCCCGTTCCTGCCTTCGCCCCATATCCCCTGACTCCGCTATTTTCATGAGCCCTATCTAGCTCTCTCTTGAAAGCATCCAGAGAACCTGCCTCCACCGCCCTCTGAGGCAGAGAAATCCACAGACTCACCACTCTCTGTGAGAAAAAGTGTTTCTTCGTCTCCGTTCTAAATGGCTTACTACTTATTCTTAAACTGTGACCCCTGGTTCTGGACTCCCCTAACATCGGGAACATGTTTCCTGCCTCTAGTGTGTCCAAGCCCTTAACAATCCACTGATTGGGGATAATCAGCCATGATCACATTAAATGGCTCGAGGGGCCAAATTTATTGTCCTGCAGATTCTTCTCAGAAGTAAGGGTTGGGGGGGGGCATCTGCCACTAACACATGTTTTGATGGAAACAAGATAGAATTGATTTTTTTTCTGCCAACTGCACTTGATATTTTGATTCAAGGCCCTGGCTTTGCATTTAAATGGCAGGGTGAGATCTAGGTGGTCTGCTATTATCTGTGGATGAGTCTGAGGTTCCCATCTTGGCCTCATCGGTCACCTCTGACACTCAAAGCCAGAGTCATCTTCCATCCCAAGTGAGCAGAATAAGACATTCTCCGCGTTTCTAAACACCCTGAGGTTTTGGTAAGTGATATTCTACGTTCAGCAGCCACGACATATCAAGAGTCAATATTTTATTGTTAAATGCCCCGAAACGGAACAATGAAATTCCTACTTGCAGCAGCAGGGCAGCACGGTGGTGCAGCAGTCGAGCTGCTGCGTAACAGCACTTGCATCGCCAGAGACACGGGTTCGATCCCGACTACGGGTGCTGTCTCTACAAAGTTTGCACGTTCTCCCTTTGACCTGCGTGGGTTTTCTCCAAGATCTTCGGTTTCCTTCCACACTCCAAAGATCTACAGGCTCGTAGGTTAATTGGCTTGGGTTTGTATACTTGGTATAAATGTAAATTGTCCCTAGTCTGCGTAGGAAAGTGTTAATGTGCGGGGATCGCAGGTCGGCGCGGACTCGACGGGCCGAAGGGCCTGTTTCCACACTGTATCTCTCAACTAAACTAAAGGCTGTGTTTCACATTGGTTCAGGTGTAGAGAAACAAGGAAGTGCAGATGCTGCTTAACAAGAAGAGACACAGTGCTGGAGTAAAGAGCCTATCCCACTTGGCGAATTTTTCGGCGAATGCCGGCGTCTTTGATTGACATATCAGGTCACCGAAAAATAAACTGCGTGACGCGGCAGCGACGCAGCGTGATGACGTATGACGAGCGGCGTTTTTTCAAGTGTCGCAACATTTTTTTTGTCGCCGCTGGATTTTGAAATGTTCAAAATCTTTTGGCGACACAGATATGACTCCAAGCAAAATCGCCAAGTGGGACAGGCCCTTTACTCAGCAGGTCATGCAGCATCTCTGAAGAACATGAATAGGCGATGTTGTGGGTCACATATTCATGTTCTTCAGGGATGCTGGTTAATACACAAAAGGACAAAAGGACACAAGTATCTGAAACAGGGCCTTGACCAGAAACATCACCTATCAATTTTCTGCAGAGGTGCCGCCTGGACTGCTGAGTTACTCCAGCACTTTGTGTCCTTTCCCCTTTTGTTATTTTCCTTATTTTTTGGGTTGCATTCATTTTTCATCAATGGGCTAATTTCAACCTCACTAATAGAGTCCTCTAAAGGACACAAAGTATTGTGTTGTGGCTGAAGCAAAGCAAGAATTGCATTGTCCTATCAGGGACGCATTCGTGATTCAGCTACCCGTTCCTTTCCCTCCTCCCAGCCAAATTCTCCAACCTCCAAGTTGCATTTTCCCACTTCACCGCTGAGTCCTGCCACCATCAGCTGAGGAGTCCATAAACATTGCTAACACCTCCTTTAATATTATTTAAAATGTATTTACATCATTCAATTCTCCTTCCTGCTTGACCTATCTTCTCATGCGTCACAATTACCTGATGCGTGTCAAGTGTGCAGAAGAGCGTGACCATTTCAGAAATATTATTCAGCAGTGCATGACATTAACATCAACAGCTGTACCACACGAGAAAGTAAATCTGTGTATGTAGAGAGTCTCATTATTTTTCTTTTCTATTTTCTTAGTAATATAACCAACAGATTTGTTCTGGGTAAGGCACTGTGCACGCGGCAGCCAGCCAATAGACGCTTGTCTTTTTCGTTTTGTTTTCACTTTTAATTTAATTGTAATTTCAAGTTTATCGTGTACCTTGTTGTGTGTTGTGACTGTTGGCAGACCAATTTCCCTCCGGAGATGAATAAAGGTCTATTGTATCGTATCGTACTGTAGATTTTGCAGCATGCTCTATTAGAGTACGATTCTAATAAGTTATATTGTTAATTTGATGTAGCCTTGGGCGTCACTAAGTTGATTGAACAAATGTATGTGGACATCATTTCTCCTGTAACCATTCCTTCTCAGTCACCTTTTCCCTTGAGTCAAGATTCAAGATTCAAGATTCAAGAGAGTTTATTGTCATGTGTCCCAGATAGGACAATGAGATTCTTGCTTTGCTTCAGCACTACAGAATATAGTAGGCATGAATAATACAGAACAGATCAGCGTGTCCATATACCGTACGAGGTAATTCAAGAGTTCTCCCGAGTTTCCCCTGATTCGAACTCTGAGAATTACGGTAATAGCCGCTCGTGGGTATTCGGGGCTCTTGTGGACATTTTTCAACATGGTGAAAAAACTCATGAGCTTACCGGGTTTCCCGAGTACCTGCCGTTAGCGTTACGAGCCGCTAAGAGACGTTGCGAGCTCCGACGTACCCGCTACATACATTCTACGTACTTACCACGACTTTGATTTTTTTTTAAACTCGGGAGAGCTCTTGGGTAAACTCGTATACTGGGACAGGCACTTTAGTCCGGCATTTCGTGTCTATCTTCCCTTTGTAGAACCTGACAGCTTTCATTTCCATGGATTCTCAAACATTGTTTTATTTAACAGCAACGGACAGCTGTACAGCCATTGGCAAGTTGAAATCCTGTCACCAAGAGGGCACCTCGAGGGTGCTTCATTGAATGGCTTAGCGAAAGCAGGATTGACCCAGAAGGTTGGTCAGAGTTGGACAATGACATGGGAGGGGCAGAAAGACAATTGATGGCTTTGCTTTCAACATCATCATCATCATCATCATCCTTTATTGTCATCTTGCAAAGCAACAGTTGTACAGTGCAAAATGAAAAGACGTTTCCCAGGGAAAACCGGAACATCGCACATAAAACTTAAACATTTCACGCATAAAATAAAAACAATAATCCAGTTCCTGATAAAACAGTACGAATAGTTTAAAAAAAGTGCAGGTAAAAACAGCAACATTAAAATACAATTAAAAACAGTCATAAAATGTCCTGGGCAACTGATTTAAGTGGCCAGAGCCAGTGCCAGAGTTATTACTCAGTGCCAGTTATTAAATTGTCAGTGCAAAGCAGCAGAATCAGGTGGAGTGACTGTTTAGCAGCCTCACAGCCTGTGGAAGGAAACTGTTTAGCAGTTTAACAGTGGGCTGAAGGGAGATGAGTTGAGTACTGGGATGAGAGGAGTGGATATTTGAGAGAGGCTCGTTCACCTTATCCACGCCCCTCGTGATTTCACATACCTCCATAAGCTTACTTCTCAGCTTCCTACACTCCAGCCTCTTCTTGTAATTCAAACTCTCTAGTCCTGGTAACATACTCAATCTTTTTTAGCACCATTTCGAGTACAATGGCATTCTTCCCTTCACAGGGCAACCAGAACTGTACACGGTGCTCCAAATGTGATCGTGACAAGTCTTGCACAGGTGTAACATTACATCCCAACTCCATCTAGCTGGTGGAGGCACGGTGGTGCAGTGGTAGAGTTGCTGCCCTACAGCACCAGAGACCCAGGTTTGGTCCTGACTACAGGTGCTGTCTGTTCGGAGTTTGTCCGTTCTCCCCACGACCACAAGGGTTTTCTCCGGGTGCTCTGGTTTCCTACCACACTCCAAAGACCTACAGGTTTGTAGGTTCGGTGAAGATTGTAAATTGTCCCTGTTGTTTTAGGATAGTTAGTGTACGGGGATCACTGGTCAGCGCGGGCTCGGTGGGCCAAAGGGTCTGTTCCCGCACTGTATCTCTAAACTAAACTAAACTGGTTAATACCCTGACCAATGAAGGCGAGCTTGCCAGTTGCTTTCTACACCATCTGTCCACCCTTGTCATCATATTTATGCACCTAAACCATGAGGTCTCTTTGTTCTACAACAGGCCCCAGTGCCCTTCCAATTACTGCATAAGTTCTGACCTGGATTGTCCTAACAAATTGAACCAGCACTCATTTTTTTCTGAATTAAACTCCATCTGCCACCCCTCGGCCCATTAGCGCAGCTGATCAAGATCCCATTGCAACTAGAGGTAACCATCTTCACGGTCCACTATACCACCAATGTTATTGTCGTCTGCAAACCATGCCATTTGCAGTCACATCCAGATTCTTAATATTAAATAAAGAACAACAACTATCCCTGTGGTACACCACATGCCCCCCGTCTAAAAAACAATCCTTTACCGCCATCTTCTGCCTCGTAGCTTCGTCAATTTTAGACCCAACTGGCTGGCTCACCCTGGGTTCCATGCGATCAAACCATCCAAACTGGGCCACATCTACGATTCTCTGTGATTTCATGACTTTCATGGGCCTCGGAATCAGCACACCACATCAGTCCTCGTCCTTCCAAATGCATGTAGATCCCGTCTCTCACAATCCGGCATCCCCTCTGTTGAGTTGCGGCCGTCCAAATAACTGAAGCCTTGCACCGCGATAAAGGTCCAAAGACTTTATTAACGACATAGCAGAGGGTAACTTCATGCTGACATATTTTTCTAACAATGCAGGAACCAGGCAGGGAGGATTACTGTAAAGCTAGTGGCGTAACTACAAAACCATGACTTATAACATGAGTGACACTGATCTACACCCTCCCCCCCTTCTACTTTCAGTCTGAAGACCCGAAATGTCACCCATCCTTTTTCTCCAGAAATGCTGCCTGACCCACTGAGTTACTCCAGCACTTTTTGTCCCAGGTGTAATCACGTCCTTCCTATAATCTTCAGTAAGGGCAGTGTGAGAGAGGGGATGGGTTCAGGAGTCTGGTAGCAGTGGGGAAGAAGCTATGCTGCAGTCTGGAATCTAGAGCTTTCAAATAAGAGACTATACTACCTGTTGAAATCTTTCTAAAACAATCCGGTCATTCTCACTCCCTTAACTATCACCAGAGATCGACTAATCATAGAAATTAGGTGCAAATTAATCATTTGCTATCATGTACCCATCCAATTCCCCTTTGAAGGCAACTGATGGATTATCAGCAGTATGTTCCAAACCATTTCCACTCCCCATATAAAGATGCTTTCCTTCAAATCCTCTTATTTATTTTGTCTGTCACTTTAAATCCCTATCCCTCAGTCCTTGAACCTTCTGCTAATGAGAACAGCTTCTCTCTATTTACCCATACTAAATCCGCCATAAATCTCTGGCAAATCTCCCAACTTTTTTGTTTGGCTCCAAGGAAGACAATCCAGCTTTTTTTAGCCTTCGCTCAAGTCGGTGATTATTTTTGTCACAGCTGCAAGTTGCCAACTTAAGCACTAGAACCGCTTCAGGGGATATCCTTGATGCTAAGGTAAACCTGTGCCTTTTCCTCCCTCAGCCTTCCCTCTGCAATCCACCGCGTTTTAAAGCTCATTACGATGACTACAATATAAACCAAAGGCAAACCAAACACGTTATCTACTTGCTATTGTTTTATTCACGTTTTCATGTATCACCCGAGTGGCCATTCAGCCCAATGGATTAATGCCAGCCCGTTCAGCAATCCCATCCCCGACTGATTTCCCCAGTAATCTGGTCTCTTGCGTATGCCCATTAACACTTGCCCAATTCTCCCACTAGCCACTTACACCAGGGATGTTCCATAGCGGACAATGAGCTTAATAAACAGCATATCGTTGGAATATGGGAGGAAACTGGAGCATTTGGAATATTGTCGGCTGTTTAGTTTAGTTTAGAGATAAAGCACGGAAACAGGCCCTTCAGCCCAACGAGACCAGCGATCCCCGCTCACTAACACTATCCTACACACACTTCTTAGGCCCCCTTTAGTCATGGCTGACCATGGGTGGCTCCAGGGTGCTATTCCCTATATGGAGGACACCTGTGCGTGACTTTGTTTAACGTGGTGAGAGTGGTGCACAGACAGCCACCCCACGGTCCTTGACAGATCTGGGTCAGGATCCAGTGGCATGGAGTCCAAGACGACCGGAGACCCTTTTCTGCTGCAGCCTTCATCCGCCTTCCCAGCCGTTGTGACGCTCCACTAAGGTCAGCCATCGTCCTCCGCCTGTTCCACCATTGAGGTCTTGGTTGGATTGCTCTTTGTCAGAGACCTCCCCCTTGACCTTACCGCCATGGGTGGCCCTACCAGGAGCATAGCTCCAGACGGCATCGCTCTCAGGATCTCAGGTCCACACAAGCTTCTCCACCACTACAAGGTGACAATCCACGGAGAAGCCTGCACACACTAGGGACAATTTTTTTACATTTACACCAAGCCAATTAACCTACAGATCTTGGAGAAAATCCATGCAGGTCACAGGGAGAATGTACAAACTCTGTATGGACAGCACCCACAGTCAGGATCGAACCTGGGTCTCTGGCGCTGTAAGACAGGAGCTCTACCACTGTGCCAGCGTGCTACTGTTCTGATCGCCCCATTATGGGAAGGATGGGACGATGATGGAGAGGGTGCAAAAGAGCATTACCAGATTACTGCCTGCATTAATGGGCATTAAAGGTGGACAAACTAGAATTACTTTTTCTGGAGTATCAGAGTTGCAGTTTAGGGTGATTGCATCAGATGGTAATATCACATCCTCTGGGAAGTATGCCATCTTTCTATAGACTGAAGACCTGATATAAGTCTATAACCTTATGAGAGGCATAAAGAAGGTAGACAGTCAAGACCTTTTTTTCGAGGGTGGAAACATCACTGACTAGAGGGCATAATACTCGCTAGTACTCGGCTTGTACTCACTAGAATTTAGAAGATTGAGGGGGGATCTTATAGAAACTTACAAAATTCTTAAGGGGTTGGACAGACTAGATGCAGGAAAATTGTTCCCGATGTTGGGGAAGTCCAGAACAAGGGGTCACAGTTTAAGGATAAGGGGGAAGTCTTTTAGGACCAGGATGACAAAAAACATTTTTTTACACAGAGAGTGGTGAATCTGTGGAATTCTCTGCCACAGAAAGTAGTTGAGGCCAGTTCATTGGCTATATTTAAGAGGGACTTAGATGTGGCCCTTGTGGCTAAAGGGATCAGGGGGTATGGAGAGAGGGCAGGTACAGGATACTGAGTTGGATGATCAGCCATGATCATATTGAATGGCGATGCAGGCTCAAAGGGCCGAATGGCCTATTCCTGCACCTATTTTCTATGTTTCTATGTTTCTAACTAGGGGCCATTTACCGCCTTTAGAGGTCCATAATTGCAAGGGTTTACTGCATGTGATTTTTCAATCCTGAGAAAAAGGTTCTGACTGTCTACCCTATCCATGCCTCACATAACTTTATATATTTGAGGTCTCCTCTCGACCTCCGGCATTCCAGAGAAAACAATCCATCAGCATCAGAAAGTGTCTGGATTTGGCTTTTTTCAGACAGGATCTTTCACTGTGAACATCCAGTTACAACATTCCTGGCACTTTTGTGCTTTTATGTTGAATGAAAATGATGTTGTAGAAATTGCAAGACCTAAAGGTTAATTGTCCATTGACAGATACCATGATAACTATTGTAAAATATAAAGCATGAGGAGCACAGAAATTAATTTAGTCCATTGCCTTCTAAGTGCTGGTTTTAAATTGCTCTGAAATCTATAAATAGCAGGTGTATTGCATCTAAAAATAAACTGTAAAGAGCAATAACACACATTAAGCAGTGCTTCGGCTCAATATACACAGTTAAGCTCAGTTCTAATGGGTAGTGTGCTGCAACCAAGGTATGTCTTTTACATATTTTTGCTCTGTGCTTTGATCTGTACTTTAACCCTGATTGTGACCTTGGGCTGACTTCTGAATGCAATGGTTAGCCTCTCTGCCTGCAGGCAGATTTACAGTGTATCTAACATCCATCAACAAGAGACCCCTGTGAACCTGCCACAAGTTCAGTTTAGTTTAGAGACACAGCGTGGACACAGGCCCTTCGGCCAACCGAGTCCGCGCCGACCAGCGATCCCCGCACGTTAACACTATCCTACACATGCTAGGGACAATTGGCTCAGCGGTAGAGTTGCTGCCTTACAGCGAATGCAGCGCTGGAGCCCCGGGTTCGATCCCGATTGCGGGTGCTGTCTGTACGGAGTTTGTACGTTCTCCCTGTGACTTGCGTGGGTTTTTCTCCGAGATCTTCGCCTTCCTCCCACACTCCAAATGTGGGAGGTTTGTAGGTTAATTGGTTTAATAAATGTAAAAATTGTCCAGTATGAAATTGTCTAACTTCCAGTACAGTCCCCTGTGGACTCTTTGGAAGTGATGAACTCAAGGCACAAGGTACCAAGCCACTTAACCTACAAACATGTACTTCTTTGGAGTGTGGGATGAAACCGAAGATCTCGGAGAAAACCCACGCAGGGTCACGGGGAGAACGTATAAACTCGGTACAGACAGCACCCGTAGTCAGGATCGAACCCGGGTCTCCGACGCTGCAAGGGCTGTAAGGCAACAACTCTACCACTGCACCCTGTTCTTCACTGAAGCCTTGTGAGCTCCACATTTCTTTTTATTCATTCATGGGACGTGGGTCTGCCAGCGAGGGCAGCATTTGTTGTCCATCCCTCCCGAGCTGTTCGGCAGTGTCAGAGGCAGTAAACAATTCAACACGTTGCTGCAGTTCAGGGGGCAAATACAGCCCATTCCAAATATTACTGCACCAGGCTAATTCCCGGGATGGCAGGACTGACTTATGACGAAAGAATGGATCGACTGGGCTTGTATTCACTGGAGTTTAGAAGGATGAGAGAGGATCTGATAGAAACATATACAATTCTTAAGGGATTGGACAGGCTAGATGCAGAAAAAATGTTCCCCATGTCGGGGGGTCCCAAACCAGGGGTCACAGTTTAAGAATAAGGGATAGGCTATTTAGGACTGAGATGAGGAAAAACTTTTTCACCCAGAGTTGTGAATGGGAAATTCTCTGCCACAGAAGGCAATGGAGGTCAATTCACTGGATGTATTTAAGAGTGAGTTAGATAAAGCTATTTGGGCTAATGGAAACAAGGGATATGGGGGAAAAGCAGGAAAGGGGTACTGATTCTGGATGATCAGCCATGATCACATTGAACGAAGGGCCAAGTGGCCTACTCCAGCACCTATTTTCTATGTATCTATTAAGTAAACA
Organism: Leucoraja erinaceus; assembly: GCF_028641065.1. Taxonomy (NCBI): domain Eukaryota; kingdom Metazoa; phylum Chordata; class Chondrichthyes; order Rajiformes; family Rajidae; genus Leucoraja; species Leucoraja erinaceus. The sequence goes on from NC_073389.1 coordinate 48,599,363, forward strand.
AGTTCAGTATTCTAAGACATTGAGTTTTCTAATAAGATTCCAAGATTTCTGAGAGTCTACTTCAAGGGTATTCTAATTAAATTCCAAGAATGTTATTCCATATTTATTTGAAACATCTACATATATTTAAACTCACCAGCTATTTTGATGGGCTTAAAGAGAATGCCTCTAATTACTAGTGCAAGACCTTAGATTGTTAGTTCAGTACTATGGCCAGAGTGTTCTTACATCATGTCCCACCTTGTCCCTATACAAGGTAAGAGTCCAGTACATAACTTTAACATCAGAACCAGTTCATCCCTATTCGGTATGGCGATGAATACTCTTTTGAACTTCTCTACAGGTGTACGGTAGAGAGCATGTTGACAGGTTGCATCACGGCCTGATTCAGTAACTCGGACATTCAGGATTGAAAGACATTGCAAAAAGTGGTGTACCATGTGTCCTGACGTCCCCACCATCGAAGGGATCTATAGGACGCGCTGCCTCACCATCAAGGACCCACACCACCCTGTCCATGCTCTCATTTAATTCCTGCTATTGGGGAGAAGGTGTGGAAGTCTCAAAACCGTTACCATTAGGTTCAAGAACAGCTTCTTCCCAACAACCATCAGGGTATTGAACCTGCCACCCTGCCACTACATCTCAATTTATCCTTTAGTTGAGAAGATCATGGATGGATTCTCTTGAACAACTAAACTTTGAACTATGACCCGGCCTGGTTGCACTAGTCACTCACCGCTAAAGAATAGTGGAGCTTTCCATGGTGGTGGGTGCATGGCTTGAGCTACCAGAGGAGGTAGTTGAGGTACTTTTGCAACATTTAAGGAACATTTAGACAGGTACATGGATAGGATAGGTTTTGAGGGATATGGACCAAATGCAGGCAGGTGGGACAAGTGTAGATGGGGCATGTTGGTTGGTGTGGGTAAGGTATTCCAAAGGGCCTGTTTGCATGCTCTATGACTCTATGACTAATAAACCTTTCAAAGCGGTTTAGCAAAGTTTCTTCTTCTTCATTCAATGAAAGAAGTGGAATAGTTCAAGGGCCTGTCCCACTTAGGCGACTTTTTAGGCGCGTGCAGGAGACTCTGCGCTCGCCTTATGATCGCCACATGGTCGCCACATGTTCGCTGGTGATCTCTGGTGAGTCTCCTTCATGGTCGCGAGGAGTTCCCGCATTCTGGGAACTAGCCGAGGCCTCAGTATGGTCGCCGCAAGTTTTTCAACCATGGAGAAAATCGATAATCCCGTAGTCGTAGGTGTACTTGTAGTGGGGTCGCCATGTAGTTGAGGGTAGTCGAGGTAATCGCAGGTAGTTTTAGTTAATCGCCTTTGCTGACTGCGCATCTTCATTGGCTCATTGGGGAAAAAAACGTAAGTTTTCAGAACCAAGGATAACCGATTGTTAATGTTAATTGCCCGCCAAAATACACAGCTGTGTATCTCTGGCTTATTAAAAGTAGTCTGGTTTCTTAAAAGTGTCTCCACTCCTTCTCCCCCCTTCTTCCCCCCTTCTTCCCCCTTCTCCCCCCCCCCCCCCCCCCTTTTTAATGAGCGGTGTGTGTCTGTATCACCTTGGCTTTGCATCGTGTGAATTTCAGACAGAGCTCCCCCGCTTTCCCTGGTCCCCGCCTTTGCGATGTACTTGTGTGTGTGTGTGTTCCACTCTGACAGTCGTCGTTCCAGCTCCCGGCTTTTCAGGCGAGTGCCACGAACTAGACAGTCGCCGGCAGTCCGCTGAAAAATCGCCTAAGTGGGACAGGCCCTTGAGTTTCACAAATATAATGTTTGCAAATTATGGGAAAATTGGGCTCAGATTCTTCAAACGTGGTGAAAGTAGATGCAGTTAATGAAGAGGAAAAGATCTCTCTCTCTCAGAACACGTCATTATAAATCAATGTGGAATGCAGGCTGGTGACAAGTTGTGATGTGAGATGGAGGATTGTGTATTGGGATCGCTTTAACTGTACCTCAGTGCAAGGGCCAATAACAAACCTGAAACTAACCGTAAGGATATCACAACCATTGATAGTTTTGGCCCCTCAGTGATTGCAATCAAAAATGGTCAGCAGCATGTCTTCATTGGGGTAGAGGGCACAGGGTTGTGGCTGTCCACTTCCAGCTATTTCAAGCTTGTGAACCTTATTCTTCAATGTGCTCATCAATGATATGCCAACAAAGGTTGTGAATGTGTAAGGGTGATGTGTAGAGCCAGGATTTTGCCATAAATGTCATGTGCCTTTTCATGCCTCACCAAGATAATGTCTTTTTCACGATCGAGTGCCTAAATCAGCCTTTTTTTGCCGTTTTGCTAAAAGGTTGTGCTATTTTCTCTAGTTGTACCATGATTACAATGATGTTTTCTATGTTAACACGTTAATATTAATGTTATTATTAACGTTTTAATATAGTATAACTTACAAGAAAAGTTCCATCACCGGGGCGAAACTGGGAGCGCCACCATCGGTCGTTCATTCGTTCGTGCCGCTGCACGCTGGTTCAGTCTTCTCCAAGATCTATTTAAGAAAGAACTGCAGATGCTGGAAAAATCGAAGGTAGACAAAAAATGCTGGAGAAACTCAGCGGGTGAGGCAGCATCTATGGGGAGAAGGAATAGGCAAAGTTTTGGGTCGAGACCCTTCTTCATACTGATGTGGGGGGTGGGGGGGATGAAAGTAAGGGGCGGTGACAGTAGGACTAGAAGGAGAGCTGGGAAGGAGGATGAGGGAGAAGACAAGGGCTATCTAAAATTAGAGAGGTCAATGTTGATACTGCTGGGGTATAGACTATCCAAGTGAAATACCCAAGCTTGTCTCCTCACTACATTTACTGCTGGCTCCAATCGCAAATCTGAGTTTTTGAGTGATCTGTGCAAGGCATTCATTGATGCTGGAATTCCACTGTGGAAATTGGAAAACAAATCTCTCAGGGTTTTTTTTAGAAAAATACACAGAGGAACATATACCAAGCGAGTCATCATTGTGGAAAAATTATGTTGACAGCAACTTCAACATTGTTGTGCAGAAAATTAGAGATGAAGTTGCATGCAACAAAATATGGGTCTCAATAGACGAGAAAACCAATGCTGTGGGGAGATATGTTGCCAATGTGGTCATCGGTACATTGGAGGCAGGTCAACCATCAAAGGGGTATTTGTTGACATTGGAAGCACTGGAGAAATCAAACAGCTCAACTATAGCTCGGTTGTTACATCTTTTCTTGCTGTTATTTGGCCAGAAGGTATAAAACACGAGAATGTTCTTCTGTTTGTGACTGATGCAGCTCCGTACATGAAAAAAGCTGCTAGTGCTCTTAAAGTTTTATTCCCCAAAATGTTGCATTGGACATGCTTAGCTCAAGGATTTCATAGAATTGGCAGGCACATACATAGCCTGTTTCCAAATGTCGATCGCCTAGTTTCCAATGTCAAGAAAATCTTCCTCAAAGCACCGTCACAAGTGCAATTGTTCAAGGAAATGGCACCCGAGATCCCGCTACCTCCTCAGCCCGTTTTGACTAGGTGGGCTGATTTCATACTGTGAGATCCTATGACTCTATGCGTAAATCCAAGCTTGCAGTTACCTGCCACCTTATCTCTTCATCTCGTTCCGACTAGGAGCTCTCTGCTGTATGACTGCATGACTCTGTGATGTACCCTTACACCAATTGTGAAAGACCATGTTTGAAAATTACTTACATTTTATTAAACTGTTCATTGTAAATAGGTTGGCGTCAGCTCCTCACGTAAGAAGGACAGCAGAATTCCCCGGAAAGGTGGTGTTGCAGCTGCATCCATCCAAGAAGGAAGAATACAGGGCAAAGCCTGCATCAAAATGGCCAACATGGCAATTCAGATCATTGGCTTCTCTTTCGGTCTCCTCAGTCTCTTCGGAACATTGATTGCCACCGTTTTACCGCACTGGCGTAGGACGGCGCACGTGGGCGCGGATATTATCACCGCCATGGAGTTCATGAAAGGACTTTGGATGGAATGCGTCTGGCAAAGTACGGGCATCTACCAGTGCCAGGTCCACCGATCGCAGCTGGCACTGCCCACGGACCTCCAGGCCGCTCGTGCCCTGATGGTGATCTCCTGCTTGCTTTCCACGCTGGCCACTTGCATTTCCGTGGTGGGTATGAAGTGCACAGTGTGCTGCAGGGAAACCTCATCCAAGGATCACATCGCCATCTCAGGAGGAGCCTGTTACGTTCTGGCCGGCATCTTGTGTCTCATTCCAGTGTCCTGGTCAACTAGTGACCTTATCCGTGATTTCTACAACCCAGTCTTGCCAACCGGCACCAAATACGAAATAGGGGAGGCTCTGTACATTGGCTTTGTATCGACAGGCATGGCTCTCGTTGGTGGGACTCTCCTGTGTCTTCCATGCCCTCAGCAAGGCAATGGCAGACCCGACCAACCCCAAGCCTCATTCACGCAGACTACACCTCAGCATGGTCCGCCTTCCATTTGTAAAGGCAACTATTCCACATCACAGACGTCTGCCTCACTTAGCGATTATCGTTTAAATGACTATGTCTGAGTAAAGAGAGACTTCAGTACAAACCACGCATCGAGGTCGCATGCAATTGCAATGAAGTCGAATGGAAGTGCGAAAAGCATCTGCACTTCAGAGCTGCAAGACGTAATGTACCGTATATATTAACTTTGTTCTGCACCCTGCAGATCAATGGGAGTTCCAGTTAACTTGTAGGAGAAATTCACTGACTTTTGCTAATGGAGGGAGCAGCATGCAAACTTTCATTAATCCAACTTTTTTGAAAACACATTTCACTGTCCCCATGACCACATGGTAGAACTGTAGATTGCAACTAACGAGTTCAATGTTGGCCGTTTGATATGTGATCTGACTAGGTCTTTGAAAATAATTGTTCACTATGGACCATTGCTGATAATTACTGAAGTCTTATGTGTGCCAGATTTTTGGAAATGTGCCACTTTACAGAGATCCTAGATGCAGTATTCGAGTCTGTGTATATTTTGTTATCTGAACGGAGAATTCTGTAAAATAATCAATGCAAAGTTTGCCATTGGAAGGTTTTGTTTTACAACATATGCACCTACAATGCTTGATAAAAAAATTAGATGAGAAGATTTGCTTTATTTCTATTTTTAATGGATCTCTGTTACTAGGAATTCATTTTGCTGCTTATGTGTCTCAATTTTTGCATCTGAGCAGATCACTTCAAATCTGAAACCGGCTTTGTTTTCTTGTCAAGAGATTCTCTGATATACAGTTGCAGCATGGGACCCAAGCACAAATAAAAAAAATTCTTCCATTGAACGTGTCCAAAGACAGGCAGCTCGATTTGTTACTAACACCTATGAAAGAGAAGCGAGTGTTACCAAACTTCTGAATTCTCTGGGGTGGAACCCTCTCCAAGACAGACGTGAAGTTCACCGTTTGACCTGTTTTTACAAAATGTTAAATGGCGAGCTCGACATAGATCACAAAACCTACACCAAACCCAAACCAATTAGGAGCAGACGAGGGCATTCGATCCAATTTGAGATACCAGCTACCAAGACAGATGTGTACAGCAATTCATTCTTCCCCCCAACAATTAAAGCATGGAATAGTGTTCACCCTACCATAGTTACCCAACCAGATGCAACTCAATTTAAGGTAGCTCTTTCTTCCCAAAAACCCTTTCTGGCTTAAGTCCTCCCTCCACCACCTCCAGTTTAAATTCCATTTGGAATATTTTGGAGGACCAAGAAACCAAGAAACCCAATTTACTTTTCATCATTTTGTGACAAAACCAATGAGCATCCATGGAGAAAGTTAGCTTCAGTGTTTAGGTTGTCAGGAGGGTCAGATGAATGAGAGAAAGGGAAAAGAAAATGCTGACTCTGGCGAGGGTCTAGAGAAGATTTACAAGGATGATCCCAGGAATGAGTAGGTTAACCACTGGGCCTGCACTCGCTGGAGTTTAGAAGAATGAGGGGGGACCTCATTGAAACGTACGGAATAGTGAAAGGCTTAGATTGAGTGGGTGTGGAGAGGATGTTTCCACTGGTGGGAGAGTCTAGGACTAGGGGGTCATAGGCTCAGAATTAACGGGAGTTCTTTTAGGAAGGAGATGAGGAGAAATTTCTCTAGTCAGAGGGTGGTGAATCTGTGAAATTCTTTGCCACAGAAGGCTGTGGGGGCCAAGAGTTGATATCTTTAACGCAGAGACAGATAGGTTTTTGATTAGTGTGGGTGTCAGAGGTTATGGGGAGAAGGCAGGAGAATGGGGTTAGGAGGGAGAGATAGGACAGCCATGATTGAATGGCAGAGTAGACTTGATGGGCTGAATTACCTAATTCTGCTCCTGGAACTTATGAACTTATTTTATTTTATTTTATTTTATTATTTATTTCAAACAGAATAAAAGAATAAAAAGCCAGTGTGAAACAGCATACAAAAAACAAAACAAAAATATTTATAAAGTGTCATAAACAATATCTATAAATAAATGAAATCATATGTGTCCGAAAAGGAGCAGGAAGAAGCCAAAGCTTATTTATTCCCACCCCTTATTCAACTGCTTGTAATTATCTTATACAAATTTAGCAGCTATATGTACACCATATGTACACCAGCCACTATATGTACACCAAATTATTTACATATGAACACTAATCAAATATTTACAAAGCCATACAAAAAAGAAAAAAAGAAAAAGAAAAGAAGAAACCCGCATATAAAATGCTGGAAACACTCAGCAGGTCAGGCAGCATCTGTGGAAAGAGAAACACAGTCAATGTTCCAGGTTGAAAATCATTTGCCGTTCCTTGTTATTGCTCACAGTAATCTGGTTGTTTCATGGATACCAGTAGTTTTTATTCCAGATTAGTCATAGAGTCATAGTCATAGAGTGATACAGTGTGAAAAAAACAGGTCCTTTGGTCCAACTTGCCCACACTTGCCAACATGTCCCAGCTACACTAGTCCCACCTGCCTGTGCTAGGTCCATATCCCTCCAACCTTGTCCTATCCATGTACCTGTCTAACTGGTTTCTAAAAGTTGGGATAGTCCTAGCCTCAACTACCTCCTCTGGTAGCTTGCTTGTTCCATACACCCACCACCATTTGTGTGAAAATGTTGCCCCTCAGATTCCTATTAAATCTTTTCCCCTTCACCTTGAACCTATGTTCTCTGGTCCTCGATTCCCCTATTCTGGGGAATCTCCCTGAGCTTTAAGTTCAACATCTCATAACTACAGGCATTCCCTCACATTCCAAGTTACAAGATTTAACAAAGTCAATTAAACTGAAGAAGGGTCCTGGCCCGAAGCGGCACCTATCCATATTCTCCAGGGATGCTGTCTGAGCCACTGAGTTACTCCTGCACTTTGTGTCTTTCCTGCAGAAACCAACAAGTGCACCTTTAGTTTAGTTTAGAGATACAGCGCGAAAACAGGCCCTTCTACCCACGGAGTCCACACCGACCAGCGATCACTGCACATTAACACTATCCGACACTATCCTAGGGACAATTTTACATTTATACTAAGCAAATTAACCTACAAGCCTGCACGCCTTTGGAGTGTGGGAGCAAACCGAAGATCTCGGAGAAAACCCACGCAGGTCACGGGAAGAACGTACAAACTCCGTAGAGACAGCACCCGCAGTCAGGATCGAACCTGGGTCTCTGGCGCTGTCAGGCAGCAACTCTATCGCTGCACCACCGTGGCCCCATGCAGTACATGCAAGTGTTCTGTCACAACTCTACATTGAGAGCAACCATAAGCAAGACACTGGTAGAGCTTGATAACCTGATGCTCCCTTTCCATTGAGAAGGAGGCAATGCCAGCTACAGGAATATCTGGCCCGTATTCCTGGAGTACTAGTATTTGAACGAAGATGCTGCTTTTCATAATAATACAGATAGACTCTGAAAATAACATTCATGTCACTCCTGTAATTTTTATACATCCTTCACATAGTCATTCTTTATGAATTTAAGGAAGAAAGTTGTATGTAAGCATAGATTCATTATGACGAAAGTTACAAGATTTAAACATTGTGTATATAATAAAGAGTTATTAAAGGCAATAAATTTACAAGTAAATCTATATATTTTTCTTTTTCTAGCGTGATTTAGAATACTTTTACATTTAAGAATAAGGGATAGGTCATTTAGCACTGAGATGAGGAAAAACTTTTCACCCAGAGAGCAGTGGAGGCAAATTCACTGAATATTTTCAAGAGAGAGTTAGATATAGCTCTTAGAGCTTACAAAATCAAGGGATATGGGGAGAAAGCAGGAACGGAGTACTGATTTTGGTTGATCAGCCATGATCGTATTGAATGGTGGTGCTGGCTCAAAGGGCCAAATGTGCTCCTCCTGCACCAATTTTCAAAGCTTCTATGATGTATTCGCAGTGAAGAAAGCGAATGGTATGTTAGCTTTCATAGCAAAAGGATTTGAGTATAGGAGCAGGGAGGTTCTACTGCAGTTGTACAGGGTCTTGGTGAGACCACACCTGGAGTATTGCGTACAGTTTTGGTCTCCAAATCTGAGGAAGGGCATTATTGCCATCGAGGGAGTGCAGAGAAGGTTCACCAGACTGATTCCTGGGATGTCAGGACTGTCTTATGAAGAAAGACTGGATGGACTTGGTTTATACTCTCTAGAATTTAGGAGATTGAGAGGGGATCTTATAGAAACTTACAAAATTCTTAAGGGGTTGGACAGACTAGATGCAGGAAGATTGCTCCTGATGTTGGGGAAGTCCAGGACAAGGGGCCACAGCTTAAGGATAAGGGGGAAATCCTTTAAAACCGAGATGAGAAGAACTTTTTTCACACAGAGAGTGGTGAATCTCTGGAACTCTCTGCCGCAGAGGGTAGTCGAGGCCAGTTCATTGGCTATATTTAAGAAGGAGTTAGATGTGGCCCTCGTGGCTAAGGGGATCAGAGGGTATGGGGAGAAGGCAGGTTTGGGATACTGAGTTGGATGATCAGCCATGATCATATTGAATGGCGGTGCAGGCTCGAAGGGCCGAATGGCCTACTCCTGTACCTAATTTCTATGTTTCTATGTTTCTATGCATTATTATGTTTGCCCCAGAGTGATGGAGTAACGCCACAGGTCAGGTGGCAACTCTTGACATCATGGATGGGGGGGGGGGGGGTGTTTCAGGTCGGAAGGAGGGTCCGGGCCCAAAAGTCACCTGTCCATATTAGAAATGCCACATTTGTCAAGAAACTGGTTGCTCGTGTAGTCAGGCATTCTTCTTCAATATAACTTCTTCTGAGAATCAAACATTCTGAATGACGAAATATAGCAAAACAATAATGTAACAGAAACTATACACAAAACACTTTGCTTGAACAGCTTACAACCCAACGGTATGAACGATGATTTCTCTAAAGCACCTCATATTTCACTTGGGTAGCTTCCAGCCCAACGGTATGAACATTGATTTCTCCAATTTCAAGTAACTCCTGCATTCCCTCCTTCCCCCACCCTAGTGATAAGGTCATAAGTGATAGGAATAGAATTGGGCCATTCGGCCCATCAAGTCCATGCCACCATTCAGTCATGGCTGATCTATCTCTCCCTTCTAAACCTATTCTCCTGTCTTCTCCCTATAACCTCTGACACCTGTACTATCAAGAATCTATCTATCTCTGCCTTAAAAATATCCTCTGACTTGGCCTCCACAACCTACTGTGGCAAAGAGTTCCACAGATTCACCACCCTCTGACTAAATAAATTTCTCCTCTTCTCCTTCCTAAAAGCACGTCCTTTAATTCTGAGGCTATGACCTCAGAATTAGTCATCCTACCTGTTCCACTCTTTGCATCCTTGTATCCCTCTTGTTATCACACCTTCCCCAGCCAACAATGGACCATTGTGGGCTCCACCCTTCCTGAGGTCATCTGTTGCCGGCCCTGATTTGTTATGACCTTTTCCCAATTCCTGTTTGTTTCCCCCTTCCCCACCTCTACTTTCAGTCTGTAAAGGATTATTAAAGGTTATTCTATTCTATTCTATTCTTCTAGAAGGGTTCCGAACCAAAACGTCACCTACTCCTTTTCACCAGAGATGCTGCCCGACCTGCAGAGTTGCTCCATCTTGTGTCTGCCCCAAAAAAACTACTGCTGTGGGAGCTCAGTGGACCAGGCAGCATCTGCGGAGGGAAATAGACAGTTGACATTTCAGCTTGAGACCCTTCCACTGGCTGAGAGTGGAGGGGAGGTAGCCAGTGTAAAGAGATGGTGTAGGGGTGGGACAAGAGTTGGCAGAGGATAGTAGGACCTAGATGAGGAGGGATGGGTTGAGGTTGGAGGGGTGGGGATAACCAGTGCACCCCATAACCCATGTCATTTATAAAGATACGCACCCCAATACATTATGCTTGCTTATTGCCAGATAGCTTCTTTGATAAAGGATAAGGAGGCAAGTACCACTGTCAAACTGCATTGGACAGGGTGGCACGTTGGCAGTGCATTAGAGTTGCTGCCTCACGGCACCAGAGACCCAGGTTCGATCCTGACCAAAGGTGCTGTCTAATCGGTGTGTGTACGTTCTCCTCGTGACCTCCGTGGGTTTTCCCGGGGAGCTCCGGTTTTCTCCCACACTCCAAAGTCGTGCAGGTTAATTGGCTCTGTAAAATTGAAAAATAACCCTCGGATGGTGTTAACTTCCCGGGATCGCTGGTCGGTGCTGACCCGGTGGGCCAAAGGGCCTATTTCCGCGCTGTATCTCTAAAAAACTAATATGGTGTGCACTTTATAACTCCTCTGCAGTCTAAAGGAGATTAGTGGAATTGTTTGCAAAGTGCTTCAGATTAATTGAGCGATAAATTGGAAGTGAGTGAAAAACACTTAAAAATGAAGATGTGCTTCACTTAAAACTGACACCACAAATGCCTTTTAGCGACCATTAATCAATATCACCACTCAACTGCTATTGCTTAAATCGATTGCTGATGGCTAGCTCAACATTGTCAATAATGGGGATTGAACAAAAATCGTGTAACTGGCTAAATTGTCACAATTACGAATATAGATGGCTTCAGATGATATCATGTTCATGATGTTGTTTTCCTTTGTCACAGATTCTGTTCCCCATTTCGTCAGTATGGTATTATTCTGGTGGAGTACAATAGGTAGCACCGTGGTACATCATCTGGAGGCAGGATAGGTGGGAAAAACTGGACAGGAACGTTCCCTCTTGTTCGTGAAGACGGACATAATTTATTTCAATTAAGTTTAAGAAGAATGTTTTACCAGATAGAACGTCGAACAGCACACCACAGGATCAAGCCCTTCAGCCCACATCGTCACTGCTGAACAAAGCTTTATTCCCTTTATCATGTATCTGTACACTGTGGACGGCTCGATTGTAATCATGTATTGTCTTTCCGCTGACTGGCTAGCACGCAACAAAAGATTTTCACTGTACCTCGGTACACGTGACAATAAACTAAACTGAACTAACTGTACTTCTGTGGAAATCTGAGAACTACCTCCATTCAAAGTCAAAGGTTTAGAAGGATATGGGCTGGTGGAACTAGTGTAGATGGCGCATCTCGGTCGACATGGACAAGTTGAGCCAAAGGCTTTAGACGTTTGAGATACAGCGCGGAAACAGGCCCTTCGGCTCACCGAGACTGCACTATCCTACACACTAGGGATCATTTATCATTTTACCACAGCCAATTAACCTTCAAACCTGTAGGTATTTGGAGGGTGGGAGGAAACCGGAGCACCCGGAGAAAACCCACGTGGTCACAAGGAAAAATGAACAAACTCTGTACAGACAGCACCCGTAGTCAGGATCGAACCCGGGTCTCTAGCGCTGTAAGGCAAGAACTCTACCACTGCCCCACTAAACCTCCCTGATGGGCCTGTTTCCATGCTGCATCACTCTATGACGTTTAGACAAAGGATAAACCTCCATCTGCAGCAAACCAGACCTCTCTGCCTGTCGTTCCAAATCAGCAGCAATTTCTCCAGGTGCCTAACAAATGTATGCAAATGTTACAAGAGGATTCGGGAGAGAAAACACTCACAATACTCAACAGGGGTAAATGGACGTGATGCTCAAAGGCAGTAAACATGTACTTAAGAATTAATACACAGTTTTTGCAGCAAATATGTATCCCTTCAAGGCACAACAACTCAACAGGAAAATTGTTCCAGCCCCAGTTAACATGAGAAGTTAAAGATGGTTTTAGATCAAAGCAACAGACTGATAAATGGTGCCAAAAAATAGCAGGAAGCCTGGGGATGTAGACATTTTCATAATTCAGCAAAGAAGGTCTGTGGAATTGATAAATGTAAGCAGAATAAGAAAATAATCTGGCAGGAAACATAAAGAGGTATACTCTTCAAAAGACACAGTAAATCCTCGGAACAACGGACCACGGTGGGTGGGCTGGTGTCCGTTATTGCCGATCGTCCACTATAACAGAGGGAGGGGATAAAGTTTAACCTCAGGTTGGGAGGGAAGAAAGTTGAGTGGGAGTTAAACAAGTGGAAATATAACTCTGAGGGCTAACGGAATCAAGGGATCTGGGGAAAAAACAGGAACAGGAAACACTGATTGTGGATGATCAGTCATGATCATATTTAATGGCGGTGCTGGCTCGAAGGGCCAAATGGCCTACTCCTGCACCTACTTTCTATGTTTCTATGAAATTCACGGGCCGGGGAACCGCAGAGCCCCCGGCCCCACACGGTGGTTAGAACGGGTGTCAAAGGTTATGGGGAGAAGGCAGGAAAATGGGATTAGGAGACAAAGATCAGCCATGAATGAATGGCGGAGTGGACTCGATGGGCCGAATGGCCTCATTCTACTCCTATAACTTGAGAAATTATGAAATGGCGGTACGCCAGGGATGGGCCTGGTACTCGCACCGACCTCATGCTGCTAGCTCTCTCCACTCACGCAACTAGATGCTCCCGCCACGTGGCAACTGTTGGGTGGGTAACCTGGGAGGGCAGTGCAATGGGAGCCTCAGTCCTCTATAACTGAAATCCACTTGACAGAGGTCTGTTGTCACCAGGGCTTGCTGTCTCTTTTTCTTGCGTATGGCGTGCACAGCCTAGAGTTGTTGGTCAAGGGTAGACATCCAGGCCAGGACAGCATCAGTTACTGGGTGGATGGCTTTGATGCCCCCAGGGAAAAGCCTCAGTGGGCAGTCATTCATGATGTGTGGGATCGTCTGGTCTGGATGTCTGCAGACGCAAGCAGGGCTGTCTGTCATCCCCCACTCATGCAGGTGATGGGTTGTTCTTGCATGGAGGGTGCGGATTCTGTTCAGGGTTAGCCATTGCTTGCGATGGAGGTCAAAACCCGGTGGTTTCACTGTGGGGTGTGTGATGACCTCTCCGTTGTTGGTTTCGGCATCTTTCCAGGCTCTGCTCCACTCAGTCTTGGAGTCAAAGTCTCCCAGGGATTTAACGGAAGACCAGAAGGGTTTGCGGGACTTCAGGCGCATGTTTAGCAGATTGTTCAAGTCAGCGTGGATGGGAAGGTCAGGGTTAGCCTCGGTGGTGTACCAATCTTTCAACATCCTCTCCCTTCTGCGTATGCCGGGAGGGGCGATATGAGAGAGGACAGGGAGCCACTGCAAAGGTGTTGACTTAAGTGTCCCTGTGATGACCTGCATTGCAGAGTTAAGGACAGTGTCAACTCGTTTGGTGTGGCAGCGATTAGCTCAAGCTGTTGAGCAAAACTCAGCGGTTGAGTAGACTGGGGCTCAGCTTGCGGTACGGAGGGTGTGGACATTGGATCCCCAGCTATTGCCTACAGGTTTCCTGATAATGTTGACCCTTGCTTTCAGTTTATCAGCCACCCTCTTCAGGTGTTGTGTATAGAAAGGAAAAGATTGACAAAAGTGCCACGTCATTGCATTACACCTAATACATGGTGAGGCAGGAGAAATTATGTTGGGAAATAGGGAAATTGCAGACAAATTAAACAACTATTTTGTGTCTAAAATTAAAACAGAAAATGTTGGATATACGGGTCAGGCTGCATCTGTGGGAAGAGGCAGGAATAATGGATCAGGTCAAAGACCCTTCCTTGGTTCTGTTGCAGGATCTCCAACTTGAAGTGTAGAGTCTGTCTCTTTTGCACAGATGTGGCCTGACCTGCTGAGTATTTCCAGCATTTTCTGTTGTCAGGGTCTCGACCCGAAACATCACCCATTCCTTCTATCCAGAGATGCTGCCTGGCCCACTGAGTTACTCCAGCATTTTGTGGCAACCTACAAACCTGTCTTTGAAGTGCAGGAGGTAACCGGAGCACCAGGAGAACGTACAAACTCTGTACAGACTGCACCCAAGGTCAGGATCGAACCCGGGTCTCTGGCGCTGTAAGACAGCAACTCTATCGCTGTGCCACCATGCCGCTCCAATTGTGTTTAATAACTTTTTGCAAAGCACTTTAATGAAGGCCTCTGGAAGCCCAAATGTGCCACATCCACTTGCTGCCCCCTTTTGCTAACAAAATCCTTAAGTCACAAACTAATCAAATAACGATAGCACAGTCATTCCATGTACAATCACCGTGAATAAACACAGGGCCTTTCTGCCAAGGTGGGTCGGAATTAATGAAATGATTCGGTTCATTTATCGGGGAGTCATGTTGTGACTGATAAAAGCAGAGTGTGTGTCAGTGGATAAAGGAGTGGGATTAGTCAAACAGCCATTGTCCAGCAATTGCGAATATTCTGCTGAAGCGTACGGTGAATTAGCAATTGCTTGGTTTAACTAGCTGACCCGTGTTTCAAATCACACTAACACGAAGTGACAGCTCCGGCCACAAGGTTAGCCAAGTTCGCAGCTCTGGCAATTACACGGGTCCAAATCTCTTCTGCAAAACCTAGGTCACGTCTGCGCCATTCTCCGTCTGCAAGGCTGAAATACACCAGGGGCCGAGGTCTCAATCTATCAGCTTATGGTTCGGGTTAGCGAGCCCTCAATCAGCCTTCTTATGATGTTTTATTACAACATTTTACACCCGAGCATGCCTGCAACTACTTTGGGTCCCAAGGAGCAGCGAGTGGTTTTAATTGAACACTGATGATGTTGGTATGTAGCAAGGTCACTCCTACCCGCACACCCCTCAAACTGCAAGCCCCTGCCAAGAATGCCCCGCTCTTCCTGAATAACTTGAGATGAACAGATCAGGTAGACGCACCGAGTCTATTGCCCAGAGTAGGGAAATCGAGAACCAGACGACATAAGTTTAAGGTGAGGGGGGGATAGATTTTAATAGGAATCTGAAGGGTAACTTTTTTGCACAAAGGGTGGTAGATGCACGAAATAAGCTGCCAGAGGAGGTAATTGAGGCAGGTACTATCGCAATGTTTAAGAAACATTTAGACAGGTACATGGATAGGACAGGTTTAGAGGGATATGGGACAAACGCAGGCATGTGGGACTAGTGTAAATGGCATGTAGACACAAAATGCTGGAGTAACTCAGCCGGGACAGGCAGCATCTCTGGAGAGAAGGAATGGGTGACGTTCCGTGTCAAGACCCTTCTTCAGACTGAGGGTCAGGGGAGAGGAAGACATAGAGATATGAAAAGGTATGGTGTGAAAACACAGTTAAAAGGGGGCGATGTTCAAGGTAAATTTAGAATGGTTCAGTGTTAGCTGAGGGGAAGGTGACAACAAGGCATACAATCAGTTACATGTGACCAGGAAGAGAGTGAGATGAGTCAGAGAACTAGGATGGGGGAGGAAGGAGAGAGAGGGAAAGCTTGGGTTACTTGAAGTTATAGAATTGTCATAGCGCTGGGTTGAAAGCTGCCCAAGCGAAACAAAGCTGGGTGGCAGTGTGAGAAACGATGAGGATGCTATGAGGCTGCAGAGCGACTCGAATAGGTTGGGTGAGTGGGCAGAAGCATGGCAGTTGCAGAACAATGTGGATAAATGTGAGGTTATCCACTTTGGTGGCGAGAACAGGAAGGCAGATTATTATCAGAATAGTGTCAGATTTGGAAAAGGGGACGTGCAACGAGTCCTGGGTGTGCTTGTACATAAGTCACTGAGAGTAAGCACGCAGGTACAGCAGGCAGTGAAGAGAGCTAACGGCATGTTGGCCTTCATTGCGAGAGGATTTGAGTTTAGGAACAAGGAGGTCCTACTGCAGTTGTACAAGGCCCTGGTGAGACCGCACCTGGAATATTGTGGTGGAATTTTGGTCTCCTAATTAGAGGAAGGACATTTTTTGTAATTGAGGGAGTGCAGCGTAGGTTCACCAGGTTAATTCCCGGGATGGCGGGACCGACATACGATGAAAGAATGGGTCAACTGGGCTTGTATTAACTGGAATTTACACGGATTCAAGGGGATCTTATAGAAACATATAAAATTCTTAAAGGATTGGACAGGCTAGATGCAGGAAAAATGTTCCCGATGTTGGGGGATTCCAGAACCAGGGGTCACAGTTTAAGAATAAGGGTAGGCCATTTAAGACTAAGATGAGGAAACATTTTTTCACAAAGTGAGTTGTGAATCTGTGGAATTCTCGGCCAGACAAGGCAGTGGGGGCGAATTCACGATGTTTTCAAGAGAGAGTTAGTTTTAGCTCCTCGGGCTAGAGGAAACAAGAGATGGGAAAAAACAGGAACGGGGTACTGATTTTAGATGATCAATCATGATCATATTGAATAGCAGTGCTGGCTGGAAGGGCCAAATGGGATACGCCTGCACCTATTTTTCCATGTTTCCACATGTTGGCTGGTGTGAGCAAGTTGGGCCAAAGGGCCTGTTTCCACGCTGTAAGTCTTCATGACTCTGCAACTTGTGAACATCTCTCCGAGATCGAAATGGAAACATGGGTGTCTGGGAAAGAGGCATTCGACATGGTGGCGGTGGTGGGAGTGGGGGGAGGGGGATGTTATTTCTACAGCTCTTGTTTTAGATGATCTTTCATTTACACCTGTGGCCAACTACAGTGCATGGTGATATTTGATCTATTGGCACATTTAACATAATCACTTGACCTGTGGAGATAAAGCTGCTTACCAGAATGTTACCAGAGTGTGGTCTTACTTCAGCCCACCGAGTCCACGCCGACCAGCCATCCCCGCACCCATTACACTATCCTACACACACTAGGGACAACTTACAATTATACCAAGCCAATTAGCCTACAATCCTGTACGTCTTTGGAGTGTGGAAGGAAACTGGAGATCCCTGAGAAACCCCATGCGGTCACGGGGAGAACGTACTAACTCCGTACAGACAGCACCCGTGATCCGGATGGAACCCTGGTGTCTGACACTGTAAGGCAGAAACTCTACCGCTGCGCCACTGTGCCGCCTGTTTGCATGTACTCTGGCAGAAACATGTACCATGGAGTTATCAACGATGGATAGAGTGCCAACTTCCTGATTATTGATTTCAAATAATGCGAAGTGCATTAGAGGCAGCGACCAATCCAAAACAATGTTTCACCCATGGAGTTGTGAATCTGTGGAATTCTCTGCTACAGAAGGCAGTGGAGGCTAATTCACTGGATGTTTTCAAGAGAGAGTTAGATATAACTCTTAGGGCTAACGGAATCAAGGGATATAGGGAGAAAGCAGGAATGGGGTACTGATTTTGGATGATCAGCCATGATCATATTGAATGGCGGTGCTGGCACGAAGGGCCGAATGACCTACTCCTGCACTTATTTTCTATATTTCTATTTATAACTACTGATATGTGGTGGAATACAATTCTCTGACTGATGTTCCACGATGCCTCCATAAAAGGCCAGGTTTGAGAATTTAGTCTGTTCAGAATCTAAACTGTTCCGCAGAATGGTGGTTTACAACAAAAAGAAAAGACACAAAGTGCTGGAGTGACTCTGCAAGTCAGTTAGCATCTCAGGAGAACATGTATAGGTGATGCCTATTTCCTTCGCTCCATAGATGCTGCTGCACCCGCTGAGTTTCCCCAGCTTTTTTGTGTAACCTTCGATTCTCCAGCATCTGCAGTTCCTTCTTAAACACTATGGATAGGTGATGTTTCACCTTGGGGCCCTTCTCCACAATGGTGGAGCCATGCAATGGGACAGAGGAGATGTTGAGTATGAAGATAACAACTTGGCCATTGTCTAATGGAAAGACAGAGCAGACTTGAGGGGCTGATGGCCTTACTCCTGTTCCTATGAGATTTTTGTATGTCAATAACTTTGACAAGATAATTTATATGAAAAAACAATGAACAGAAGTTCCAAAACCAGATGTGCTCTGTTTGTCATAACTCATCATTTAGAGCTTTTCCAATTGATGGCCTTCTTCTGTTTCCTATTATTTTGCAATTAATAATGCGCTTTCTATATTTAGCTCCTAGATATGTGCTTTATTAAATCCATATTTGCATCAATCAGCGTGCATTCATAAAAGGGCTTTGTAGATGAGGTGTAATGGTTGTGAAGCTACTTAATGATGACTCTGAACACTTGATATTGAGGTTTAGAAAATTCCCTTCTTTTCCTGCAGCACCTTGGGTTATACTGAAGATGAGGTGAAATATTTCAATAAAGACATGAGAAACTGCACTTTATGGAATCCTGAGCAAAACACCAAGTGCTGGAGGAACTCAATGGTCCAGGCAACACCTGGGGGGAGAACGGACAGAAGACATTTCAGGTTGGGACTCTTCTTCAGACTTCTGGTCATCTCTCTCCAGATGCTGCCTGGCCTTATGCTTGGTGAGATATTCCAAGCGTCATATTGCATTAGTTTAAGAAAGAACTGCAGATGCTGGAAAATCGAAGGTAGACAAAAATGCTGGAGAGGGTGAGGCAGCATCTATGGCGCAAAGGAAATAAAAGTTTTGGGTCGGAAACCCATCTTCAGGCCTCTAATTAGTTTGTTATTTTCAAGATATAGCATTAAAACAGGCCCATCAGCCCACCAAGTCTGCGCCAACCAGCCATCACCCATACATTAGTTCCATCCTACACACTAGGGGAATTACTAATTAACCTACAATCTTGCACGTCTTTGCAATGTGGGAGGAAATCAGAAAACTGAAAAAATCCACAAGGAGAACATACAAACCCCATACAGTCAGCACCCGTAGTCAGGATGGAACCCAGGTTTCTGGCGCTATAAGGCAACAACTCTACCACTGTGCTGCCCCAACACAGTGAATCGGATGGGAGATGAAAGCAGTCATCCATATTTTTACTGAGATTAAATCCACGTTTGAATCTCTTCTGTCTCGACTGACTCTGGTGGAACAGTAATTATCCTCCTGGAGTGGAGGAAGAGATGAGGATAGCTGGAATTCCCATTCTTCACTCATCTGTTATGAGTGAATGGATGTGGCAATCGGGTTTAAAGTTAGAACTGACAGAGATCGTGGTGCTACTGAAGTTTGCAACACAGAATTTGACCATTTGACCCTTTCTGTTCATGCCAGCCAACGAGACCATGTTAATCCTGCTTCCAAGCATATGGTATAGACTTTCCAGTGTTGTTTCATCCAGCTGTTTTATTGATGTGGTGAGAATTCTATTTTTCACATGGTGAAATCCAGACACCCACTGAGATCCAGACAGCCTACTGCCCACTGAGTGATATTCTTTCCCAAAATAATTGAGGGGTATGAGTTATGTGTAAAAGGGAAGTGAAAGTCTTGGCATTATGTTCATAGAAACATAGAAACATAGAAATTAGGTGCAGGAGTAGGCCATTCGGCCCTTCGAGCCTGCACCGCCATTCAATATGATCATGGCTGATCATCCAACTCAGTATCCCGTACCTGCCTTCTCTCCATACCCTCTGATCCCCTTAGCCACAAGGGTCACATCTAACTCCCTCTTAAATATAGCCAATGAACAGGTCTCGACTACCCTCTGCGGCAGAGAGTTCCAGAGATTCACCACTCTCTGTGTGAAAAAAGTTCTTCTCATCTCAAAAAAGTTCTTCTCATCTCAAAAAAGTTCTTCTCATCTCAAAAAGTTTTCTCATCTCAAAAAAGTTCTTCTCATCTCAAAAGAGTTCTTCTCATCTCTTCATCACTGATATTGTGGGCTGAAGGGCCTGTTCCTGTTCTGTTCTACATGTCCTCTAATCCGTCTTCCAACTAATAAGTCAACAATCCATACAGGTGGCCTTCATAGCCTGTGTCTTATGCTTAACTTCCCAGCAAGTAACTTTAGACTTTACTTTCGACATACAGCGCGGAAACAGGCTCTCCGCCCACACCGACCAGCCCACTTACTAACACCATCCCACACACTAGGGACATTTTCCTGAAACCAATCTAACCTACAAACCTACACATCTTTGTAGTGTGGGAGAAACCGAAACACCCGGACAAAATCTAAACGGTCACAGGGAGAACGTACAAACTCCGTACAGATAGCATCCGTAGTCAGGATTGAACCTGGGTTTCTGGTGCTATAAGGCAGCAGCCCTACTACTGCAGCACTGTACCGCCCAACATCGGTAACATCCAGTGGATTTCCAGTAACCAAAGGGACGGTGGCCAGCTTATTACTAACTTCTGAAACTGCTGGAGCAAAATGGTGGTGAATCTGAGGAATTCAGTGCAACAGAAAGCTGTGGAAGCCGTCAATGGATATATGTTTAAAGTAGGGATTGATAGTTTCTTGATTAGCACGGGAGTCATGGGGAGAAGGCAGGAGAATGGGGCTAAGTGGGAAAGATAGATCAGCCACGATTGAATGGTGGAGTGGACTTGATGGGCTGAATGGCCTAATTTAAGAATAAGGGGTAAGCCATTTAGAACGGAGACGAGGAAACATTTTTTCCACACAGAGATATGTGAGTTTGTGGAATTCTCTGCCTCAGAGAGTGGTGGAGGCCAGTTCGCTGGATACTTTCAAGAGAAAGCTAGATAGGGTTCTTAAAGATAGCGGAGTCAGGGGAGAAGGCAGGAACGGGGTACTGATTGGGGATGATCAGCCATGATTACATTGAATGGCGGTGCTGGCTCGAAGGGCCGAATGGCCTACTCCTGCACCTATTGTCTATTTTCTGCTCCTCTGAATACATGGATAGGAGGGATATGGGCCAGACATGGGCAGATGGGACCAGTGTAGCGGGACATGTTGGCCAGTGTAGGCAAGTTGGGCTGAAGGGCCTGTTTCCACACTGTATCACTATGACTATGAACTTATGAACACAATTATTTGTTTTCATTAGGTAAAAGGATAAATCATCGAATTTGCTGTTATTCAGAAGGCACAAGTGAATCGAAGATTGCAGTGCGTTTTTGGAAAGGTGGAGAGACAACAGATGTGCATTGCCTCCTACCAGGTAGACTTGTCATTCCACACACTTTGGAGGAAACGGCAGCTGGAGTTAGTTTGGGGCACTTCAATTCTTTCCACAGCAGATCAGGTTGAAACTGTTCCAAGCTTATTTTACTTGCAATTTTAACGTACGTCAAAGAGCGGAGACTGTTTCATTTACCAGCTCTGGGCTATATAATCAAACACCAGTCTCTGGAGAGGAAGATTGCTTGAGAATGTGACACCGACCAGCGGCACCTGCTTGCTGCTGGATATACTTATGCTCCTTTGGAAAAAAAAAATCCTTTTGCTGCTTCTGAAGCATTATAAATGAAATAATGGTGTGCCCAAAACAATTTCCATTCTGATCTCTGAATGTTCATTTCCCACAGGTATTATACCTACAGGAGTTGCTGCTTGAACCAGAAAACAAAAGACTTTCAGATTTTATCCCTCGTAAGTGATAGACCTACAGCAGTCATGAAGGCGATCCATTGACAACAATCAAGAAGGTGATCCATGGGCATCAGGGGTTGTGGGGAGAAGGCAGGAGATGGGGTCAGGAGGGTGAGATGGATCAGCCATGACTGAATGGTGGAGTAGACTTGATGGGCCAAATGGCCTAATTCTGCTCCTATTACATGATCTTATGATCTTGTGATTTTGCTTCTGTTGCATAAATTTGATGAATTAGTCATTAGTTTATTGTCATGTGTGTGGTGAAAAGCTTTTGTTGCATGCTCACCAGTCAGCGGAAAGGCAATACATGATTGTAATTCGAGCCATCCACAGTGTACAGATACATGATAATGGGAAGAAATCATGAATTAATGAAATGTTGCTGCCAGAGCAGAGATTTAAAAGAGTGGAACGATTGTAACGAGTGATGGCAGATCCGCCTCTGTGACTCGCCCACCTGGGTTGGGCGCCATCTTGGATCTATAAATCAAGACGAGTTTGCCTTAGTTAGGGAGGGTCAATAAATGCTGGCATTTCCTCCAGTCCGCACATCCTGCAAGATATAACTGGGGAGAAAAATAAGTTGGAGGCAACAAAAGAGACAATCTATGAACGGCTTTGTTAGTGCAAAAGATATGTGAAAGGTGTCATGGCTGCTGCTGCATTTGTTTTCAAGGGAAATTATAACTTAGAAAGGAATATTGGTCATTATCACTGGGCTGGTGCTACCTGATTAAACTCAGTTCCTGAAATACAATAATAATACATAGAAAACCATATCAAAAGATCTTAGTTTATAAAGAACTAAAACAACAATTTTAAAGTACCCGTTCAAGTTCAAGTTCACATTTATTGTCACATGCACCAATTAAGGTGCAGTGAAATTTGAGTTACCATGCAGCCATACAATCAAGAAGAACACAATACCCAATAGAATTTAACATAAACATCCATCACAGTGGAATCAACATTCGTCACTGTGATGGAAGGCAATAACGTTCAGTCAAGGGCCTGTCCCACTTGGGCGTCATTTGCACGTCATTTACGCCACATCATTTCGCATCGTGACGCGCACGTGATGCGCGCAGGTGTGCATTACGCACGCGTGGTGATGTAGGCAGTGACGAGTGGTCGCGCGCGGCACCCCAGGATTTTGGGATGTACAAAATCTTTGCGGGCCATCTGCGTGACGCGCAAATGGCGCCCAAGTGGGACAGACCCTTCAGTCTTCCTCCTTTGTTCACCATGTTCGGGGCCTTTGAACCCTCCGTAGTCGCCGCTACAGACGGCCCGATATGCAAGCCCTCTCGTCGGAATGATCAAAACTCCAACGTCGGGACGCATCGGAACACAAACTCCGTGGCTTAGAGTTCCCGAATCGGCCACTTTCTTACCGGAGACCGCGGCTTCAAAATGTAAGTAGCATTTTAATTTTTATCTGTTGTGATTCTTTAGTTTAGTGTAGTTTTTAGTTTAGAGATACAGCGTAGAAACAGGCCCTTCAGCTCACTGAGTCCGCACTGGCCAGCGGTTCCCACAGACTAAGACTATCCTACACACACTCTGGACAATTTGCAATTACACTGAACGCAATTAGCCTCCAAACCTGTAGGTCTTTGGCGTTTGGGAAGAGACCGCAGCTCCTGGAGGAAACCCCACGCAGGTCACGGGGCGAATGTACAAGCCCCGTATAGACCGCTCCTGTGGTCTGGATCTAACCCGGGTCTCTGGCGCTGTGAGGCAGCAACTCTACCACTGCACCACCGTGTTGCCTTAAACATTATAATTTTATATGTTCATTTCCTCCAATGAGTTAAGTCATATTTTGAAGCATGAAGATCATGGCTTGTCCACGTGGTGAATATGGCACTTCTATTTTTGAGAGCTCCACCGTGGTTGCCTGCGGACTTACCATCGCGGAGCTCGCGATCCCTTTGCCAGGGATCGACCTCGGAGCTCCAACCGTGGGTGTATGCGAAATTAACATCACGGAGCCCGCAGTCTCTGGTCGGAGACCGACTTCAGGAACTCCAAGCTGCAGGAGTTTCGATCGCCCCGACGGGGGGGGGGGCTTCGTCCACCCCTATGGATGGTTCGACTGACCCGACCGCGGGAGAATAAAGAGAAAGAAGATTGGACTTTTGCTCTCCATCACAGTGAGGAATGTGGGGAATTCGCTGTGGTGGATGTTTAAGTTAACTGGTATGTAGTTGTGTTCTGTTGCTTTTGTTTTTGTATGGCTGTATGGTAATTCGCATATCAATGTACCTTAATTGGTAAATGTGACAATAAAATACCTTTGAAACCTTTGGTGCTGTATCGTGCTACATTAATGTTTATTTAACTCCTTGAATACTGCTATTTTGCACACAAGGTTGATTGTTTTTTGCACAGGGCAGTGGTGGGGATGAAATGGTCTCTGCACCTCACCACTCCCTCCTTCTCAAAATGGGTAAGTTTATAATATTTTGTAATAGAAAATTAGGGTTATGCTTATGCCCCTGTACAATCCTGTATATTTTACTTTAGACTTTAGATTTTAGGGATAAAGTATGGAAACAGGCCTTTCGGCCCATCAATCCGTAGATTAGCTTTATCCTACACACTAGGACCATTTACCCTAGGTTAACCTACAGACCTGTACATCTTTGGAATGTGGGAGGAACCCGGAGCACTCGGAGAAAACTGACTCAGTCACCGAGAAAACGTACAAACTCCGTACAGACAGCACCCATCGTCAGGATCGAACCCCGGTCTCTACTGCTGCGCCACCATGCCGCTTTGTGGAATTTGGTAACACAGAAGGCTGTGGATGCCAAATCAATCAGATTCTTGATTAGTAATGCCCTTGTCCCACTTAGGAAACCTGAATGGAAACCTCTGGAGACTTTGCGCCCTACCCAAGGTTTCCGTGCGGTTCCCGGAGGTTGCAGGTGGTTGCCGGAGGTTGCAGGTAGTGGAAGCAGGTAGGGAGACTGACAAAAACCTCCAGGAACCGCACGGAAACCTTGGGTGGGGCGCAAAGTCTCCAGAGGTTTCTGTTCAGGTTTCCTAAGTGGGACAGGGGCATTAGGGTGTCAGGGGTTATGGGGAGAAGGCAGGAGAATGGGGTTTGGAGGTAAAGATAAATCAGCCATGATTGAATGGCAGAATAGACTTGATGGGCCGAATGGCCTAATTGTGCCCATATCATTTATGAGCTTATGTAATGTTCATGATATTATTTGCACAAGATGTGCAATCTTATTTTTTTTTATTGCGAGAAGTGGAGTTTGAAAAATGGAGGAGTGATCGAGGGTTGGAAATAAAAACTGACTTTGAAAAATGATCAGGAAAGAAATAATAAACCAAAAATGTCTTCTTCCATCACTCTACCTTTGCTCAAGTCACTCTGAGCAATAAATTCAGATGTAAGTAATGAGAGCATAAAATTAATCAACCTTTTTAAAAATCAAAGCCAGTGTAAATCAAGTCTCTGCTACTGAACAACTGAACAATTTTAAGCCCAGGGTTGTGGCTATGTTCAGTTCAATCAGTTAACTGCAAATTAATCCCCAGTGCTACAGGAAACCAGCTCCCAAGTAACGTCACCATTTCTCAGAAGTGAAAAACTGAACTGTTTTTACACTTAATATCCACTACGCTAGCCTATAAAATATTGTATTTATTTTAAAAGACACTTGGGACTGATTAATTAACATTTAACCTATAATTTCCTGAAGAAAGTTTGAATTTTGGTACCTTACTTAACTAAACATTTCCTTTTGAGAGAGAGAGAGAGATGGAGAGAGGGAGGCAGACTGTGCTTCCAGGAATAATTGACCCAATTATGTAAATATCTGAGAGGAAATATTAAAGAACAGTGCGCTCTTTATTCAAATTTAAAATTGTATTGTTTGGATTGCAATCATTTCTGGATTGTAAGAATAACAATGTGAAGGCGAGGCAACAATATAAATGAGACGCATGCAAGGTAAGATTATTCTAAATAGGATGATGGAAACTATGGTAGTTACTCAGTAGAAGTTTGTAATAGATTTAATGCAAGTCTGGAATAAAATAACATGAGTAAAAGCAAAGAATTGTTACTTACTTTGGACATTTATCTACTTTACAAGAACAGCACCAGCAATCTCTGAGATTCTAATTTCAAATGTAACCTGTATGAATGATTCATTATATATGTGTTTGATTAGGAAGGCAATTAAAAGCAACTGAAAAGATATGTTAAATTGACGATAGGCACAAAATGCTGGAGTAACTCAGTGGGACAGGCAGCATCTCTGGAGAGAAGGAATGGGTGACATTTCAAGTCGAGACTCTTCTTCAGACTGATTATTGACTATTGATTGATTGATATTTTATTGTCACATGTACTTGGTACGGTGAAATTCTTTGTTCTGCATCCAATACTCGTTTGTAAAGAGTTGCCATTTATAGGGCACCAATAAAGTCACAAAAGTATTCAATATAGTCCCAATGGTCTCGCTTCCTTCCAGACCAATAGTGATTGTGTTTTTCCTATTTTGTTTAGTTTAGCTTAGACATAGTGGAAAAAGGCCTTTCAGCCCACATTGACCATCGGTCGATCACCCATTCACACTAGCTCAATGTTATCCCACTTTCACATTCTGCACACAAGAGGCAATTTGCAGAAGCCAATTAACCTACAAACCTGTGTCATTTGAATGTGAGAGGAAACCTGAGCACTGGGAGAAAACTCACCAGGTCACAGGGTGAACATATACTCACGATTGAACCCAGGTCTGCCGCTGAGGTAGTAGCTCTACCTCTGCACCATGGTGCTGTCCTGCTGCAAGCTGTTGTCTTCCTGTTTAGATATCTTTGCATCACATCCTTTTGTAAAACAGTGATTTGGCCTCAGTAAGTTATCGCAACTAATTCTGGTCACTGCTCTTTGGGCAGTTGTAAAAGGCCTCGAGTGTATAGAAAAGAGTGCTCTGATGATCTTAGGCTTTGGTTACCTGAACAGAATAGAGAATCTTGGGTAAGTTTGGCATGGAGAGCAACTGTTGAAAGAAGATTTGACAGATATGTACAATATTATAGACAATAGACAATAGGTGCAGCAGTAGGCCATTCAGCCCTGGCCATTTGAGCCAGCACCACCATTCACTGTGATCATGGCTGATCATCCACAATCAGTACCCCGTTCCTGCCTTCTCCCAATATCTCTTAACTCCGCTATCATTAAGAGCTCTATCTAACTCTCTCTTGAAAGCTTCAGAGAATAGGCCTCCACTGCCTTCTGAAGCATTATGATGGCTTTAGAAACATAGAAAATAGTTGCAGGAGTAGGCCATTCGGCCCTTTGAGCGTGCACCGCCATTCAATATGATCATGGCTGATCATCCAACTCGGTATCCTGTACCTGCCTTCTCTCTATACCCCCTGATCCCTTTAGCCACAAGGTCCACATCTAACTCCCTCTTAAATATAGCCAATGAACTGACCTCAACTACCTTCTGTGGCAGAGAAGTCTAGAGATTCACCACTCTCTGTGTGAAAAATGTTTTTCTCATCTCGGTCCTAAAAGATTTCCCCCTTAACCTTAAATTGTGACCCCTTGTTTACTTCGAGATGTTCATTTCCTGATACTTTTGGATCAGCCCATGCCTACGTGTTGTCTTGGTCTTGTTGCATGATGTGTAAGTTACCTCATTAGCTGAGGTGTTAACGACTGGAATTGAACATACTGCAATCAACGTTAATGAAGTAGCTGTAGATAGCCCTGATACTACCAACCTATTTTTTTGCCAGCAGTTCCACACATCAAAAGAGAATTAAATGCTTATTTCCCTTTCTGCAAAGAAGGGAGGCTGTTGTTGGCCAAGTGGGGTATTAGTTATTGGTTCATTTTAAGGCATCATTAATCTATCTCTTTATAGAGCTATTACGGTGTCCAACAACAGCACAGTCCTAGGTTACAACAAATAAACCAAACAGTTCACAAATCAGATATGTAACCGTGAACCAAGTTCTCACATGGCAGAAGATGTCCCGGGCCCTATGGTAACCGGCAAATCCACACAGCTGCTCGCCTGTGCGAATTTACTGTATGTAAAAGTCAGCCATTCAAGATCTGGGGAGGACCTGCATTATAGTTGTGTACTGTATCAGAATTGGAAACACCATTAATCAAGACTGTGGTTCAAAAAGTGATGTTTGTTGATCTTTGAAGCCCTACTGAAGATGAGCAAATTGGAGAAACAGGCAAAGAAAATGGAAAATTATTAACAAATTATTAATCTATGAAATCACTCCCCTCGCCTTAAATCTATGTCCTCTGGTTCTCAATTCCCCTACTCTGGGCACACGACTGTATTTATCCGATCTATTCCTCTCATGATTTTGTACACCTCCAATAGATCACTCCTCATCCACCTGCGCTCCAAGGAAGAGTCCTAGCCTGCTCAACCTCTCCATATAGCTCGGGCCCTCAAGTCCTGGCAACATCGTTGTAAATCTTCTCTGCACCCTTACCAGCTTGACAGCATCTTTCTTCTAACGTGGTGCCTAAAACTGAAAACAATTCTCTAAATGTGGTCTCACCAACACCTTGTACAACAGTAACATGACCTCCCAACTTCTAAACTATAGTAATTCTACCAACTCTATTCCCCAAGTGTTCTAGCAATAACATTTCTGCTCCAAGTTAAGCCAGTACAGTTGGAAATAGCATTATGGAAATAATGATGCAATTAAGTATATCCCTGACACCAGAAAAATATCAGGCACACTGACATGAGTAACACATGAAATTAGCCAACTAATTTGATATTAGTGGGTGTAATTTTGAATAAAAGAAGGTCAATATGTGAAACAGTTTCCGACATCCTACATTCATTTATAGTGACTCCCAAAATCTCTTGGAAAGATTGCCATCCAGTGGCAAGCTAGATAAATTGTTTAATGGTGCTTTTTTAAAGCGTTCATCGCATGTGTTGTTGGTGAGGTTCAAAAAGCTTACTTACCAAACACTGCTAAGGTTTTACTACATACTGGAGAATCATTACAACATTTAAGCAAGCAGTCTGATAATCACTTATGTCAGAAAGTTCGAACAGATTTTGTTTTTGTTTTTTTTGACATTTCTGTGATAATATGAAAATTCAAGACCCGGATCGATTACATCAAATTTTACTGTAAAAGACATGGAAGACTAACGAAGACAGAGCAGTGTTTGAATAATTTAAATAAATATGCATTCGTGCTGGCAACTTTATCCACCGAGGTGAATGGTTTTATTTTGATTCCAGTACAAAAATATCAAACACATCATTTTGAAGGCATATCAGCATTAAATGGAAAATAAAGAAATACAGCTGTGTGGAATTAGACACTCTCAAATTGAGTAAAAACCTATGTTGATTTAAAAAAATTAGACATGTTTGCAACTGATTTTTTCTGCACTAATCCCTGTTTGCATATGCAACCTGACTGCCATGCCTCTTGTTTTGTCTATTTGTTTTGTCATCTTTCTCTACATTTTTTTCAAAACCAATTTGGTATACATCAAAATGTACATCCAGGTTTTTACCAGTGCTGTTGTCAAATGTGGGTGGGTGTGGGTTGATAAAGATATGTCAGAGATTGAATGAATTTGTAGGAAAGGGCACTATTTACACAGAAAGTATGCAAAGTCCAAGACACTGAAATGAAAGATTAACCCTGCAAACTAAGAGAAAGCCAGCGAGTTAACTAGCTGTTCGCCATCTGTTTGGGATGCTTGATCCTGACTTGCCCTATTGCAACAGCTGCCTAGAGTTACTTAGAATTGCATGTCAAGGAATTATTCAGATTTAAGATTTGATACTGACCTTGAGTTGCTCCATGGCACTTTAGACGTTGACACATCTGCCAGATCCTTCAGATAAACACCACCCCCCCACCCCAAGGAAGAAATAGCATGAACTGAGATCATGTCATTAAGGAACCAATTTGGGCGTTATGATTTGAGAGAAAAGATGGTGGTGGTCTCCAGGGAACCTTTCTGGAGTCTACCCAGGCAGAAACCACAGCACAAAATGTGGACCACAATCCAGTCATCTTGATAGACTAGTGTCAAAAATAGCTCCATCTACCACCTTTTGAAGTAACATAAGGTTTTGGTTATAGCTTTCAGCACGAGACATATTTCAAGGCAACTTGTGGATGCAATTCAGATTTACTATTTTTCATACGAAACATGGATAAACTACTTTGGCCTTTGCAAATCCATGCTTCTACAAAATGGTCACCTCTGATTGTGGTGGTGGCTTAAGCCTTTTTAAATAGACTTCACCATATAACTTACACCAAGACTGCAGAGGTCCTGATCTTCACTTACAAAGTCAGTTAAAGGACATGGAGCAGGTGTCATTTTGGGTCAAGACCCATCTTTCTCAACCCAAAACATCACCCATGCCATTTCTCCAGATATGCTGCCTGGCCCGCTGAGTTACTCCAGCATTAAACCAGCATCTGCAGTTCCTTCCCACGCATAAAGGACATGGCTACCTTTTTGGGTGATTCTTGGATACTCTATTCTTGCTTTTATTTACACGTTTGCCTCTGGTTGGAAAATCACAGCCCTGGATCCATTTGCAGTGAGCCTAGAATCTGCCAGAGGCTAGTGAAAGTCTGGTTCAGGGAGGGGTAGAAAGCAGGCATTAAAAGGGAGAGGCACTAGAAGAGTGGGTGTGATTAGGGGAGTAAAAAAGCTGAAGGAAGCAAATAATGGATTGTGGGGAGGGGTGGGGAACTGAAGAGAACGGTGCTGTAGAAGAGACTGCGAGAAAGATTGTGTTTGTAACCCTGCGTTGTGGCTGAATGTGCACCTAAATATTTGAGTTCAGCCTTTGCTGCAAAGTCTGGACTCTATAATTATTGTGAACTTACTTGTCAAAGAATCAAACCTCATTGTCTTATCTGGTACCTGGTGTGCGAAGAACACCCCTCCGTAAAGTGAGTGAGAGAGAGAACATGTTATTGCATTTACTCTTTATAACTATGGGGGAAAATGGCTTAGTCCTAGGTCATGAGAAATTAGATCTTCCACCCTTTAGAACTGGAGTGAAACCATGTTACCCTTAACTGTGACAAGCCACAAAATAAAGAGAACATATCCAAAGGTATTTTTTCCATTGCATACTTCATGGCATTGTCGAGAAACTAACAATTCTCTTGGTATCTTGGTTTACTTTGTTGCCTCAACCAAAACATAGAAACATATAAAATAGGTGCAGGTGTAGGCCATTCGGCCCTTCGAGCCTGCACCGCCATTCAATACGATCATGGCTGATCATCCAACTCAGTATCCTGTACCTGGTTTCTCTCCATACCCCCTGATCCCTTTAGCCACAAGGGCCACATCGCACTCCCTCTTAAATATAGCCAATGAACTGGCCTCAACTACATTCTGTGGCAGAGAATTCCAGAGATTCACCTCTCTCTGTGTAAAAAAATGTTTTTCTCATCTCAGTCCTAAAAGATTTCCCCTTTATCCTTAAACTGTGACCCCTTGTTCTGGACTTCCCCAACTTCGGAAACAATCTTCCCGCATCTAGCCTGTCCAACCCCTTAAGAATTTTGTACGTTTCTATAAGATCCCCCCTCAATCTTCTAAATTCTAGCGAGTACAAGCCAAGTCTATCCAGTCTTTCTTCATATGAAAGTCCTGACATCCCAGGAATCAGTCTGGTGAACCTTCTCTGTAGTCCATCTAATGGCAAGAATGTCCTTCCTCAAATTAGGAGACCAAAACTGTACGCAATACTCCAGATGTGGTCTCACCAAGACCCTGTACAACTGTAGTAGAACCTCCCTGCTCCTATACTCAAATCCTTTTGCTATGAATGCTAACATACCATTCGCTTTCTTCACTGCCTGCTGCATCTGAATGCCTACTTTCAAAGACTGGTGCACCATGACACCCAGGTCTCGTTGCATCTCCCCTTTTCCTAATCGGCCACCATTCAGATAATAGTCTACTTTCCTGTTTTTGCCACCAAAGTGGATAACCTCACATTTACCCACATTATACTGCGAACTACCAAAGAACCGAGTTCTTACTCTTTATCTAAATTAGCTTTATTTGAAACAACTATCTCTAATATTTTAATTTGTCAACTATTGTCAATAATCTGTCAAATCGCTAGAATTTAGAAGACTGAGGGGGGGGGGGGATCTTATAGAAACTTACAAAATTCTTAAGGGGTTGGACAGGCTAGATGCAGGAAGATTATTCCCAATGTTGGGAAAGTCCAGAACAAGGGGTCACAGTTTAAGGACAAGGGGGAAATCTTTTAGGACCAAGATGAGAAAAACATTTTTCACACAGAGAGTGGTGAATCTCTGGAATTCTCTGCCAAAGAAGGTAGTTGAGGCCAGTTCATTGGCTATATTTAAGAGGGAGTTAGATGTGGCCCTTGTGGCTAAAGGGATCAGGGGGTATGGAGAGAAGGCAGGTACAGGATACTGAGTTGGATGATCAGCCATGATCATATTGAATTGTGGTGCAGGCTCTAAGGGCCGAATGGCCTACTCCTGCACCTAATTTCTATGTTTCTATTCAATTTTGTATATTTTATAAAATATCACCTGGCCTTGCATTTCACCAAGTGCCTTTCACATTTATTGATGAAAGCAACTCGGGACATCATAAAAATGTAATAGGACAGTACACAAACAATTTCAATTTTCTTTAAAACTACTTGTGGTACCTGTGCCAAAATAAGATTTAATATACATCTCATTTTTACAGAGACATGACTGAGCATCAAGGAAATAAAGACTTGAATTATATTTCTCTTTTTACAGCAGCTGAACGGTTAACAGCTATTTCTAACATGGTCACTTCTGTAACATGGGAGAAACAAAAGCCAATTTGGACAGCAAAGACCCACAAATAGCAATATATCTTTTGGGTGCAAGGTTAAATGACAAATAACAAAATCCCAACCTTGAAATAATTGAATGGGATTTTTCAATCTTCCCTCATCATCAGAGAGTTTCGACTGAAAGGCAAGACTGCCTGGTATTCCCTCCACGCTGCACAGCACTGCGTCTGGATTTTTGTGCTCAACTCGAGCGACCACAAAAATAGCAAGTCAGAAGGTAGATTCTTGTGCAAGTAATTCAGTTCCATACCTCCCAAAGACATTTCAATGGAAGGGCACAGCAATGGACTTTTTTTTTTTTTTTTTTTTTTTTTTTTAAAGCATTGACTAACCTAATCAATATTCAGAAACGTAACTAAAAACTCCTAAACCACTGTCATTTTTTTTAAATGGTATCCTACGGCAGTGGTCTGTTTCAGCAGATATCTTTGCGGCCACATTGCTATGTGGAAGACACTATCAATTTGAAAACTCTTGCCTTAAACTTAAGGGATCAAACAAACATTTCTGCACCAGCAAAGTTCAAACATTGAAATTTCAGCATGGTAGATGCAGTTAGATTGGAGGCAAGTAGTAATGAAAAGACCGAGAAGTCTGTTGTTCAAAATAACCAGTAGCAGACAAATTATTTCAGAAAATGTCTTTATTGGTTGTATAATCATAATATAAGGAACAAAGAACTGGACAGGGACCAGTTTCCATTTGGAAACTTCAGAAAAGATCAAAATATATTCTGCAGCTCATGGGAACATTCTCCACCCAAATGGCAGCCACAGAAACTATATGCAAGAAGTACTTAACTGCAACTGTACATTGTGGATAGATTCAGTGTAAATTATTTTTATACATTTTAATCGTGTAAAGCAAAGAAATTAGCATCGTTGTTCATATTTTACAGCTTTTTTCATTGCATAAGTGTAATCAAAGTTATAAGTGTCTGAAGTGACTGTACATTTATATTTTTATTATTCTAAAACAATGAAAAAACTTATGAAACAAAGAAACTTAATAGATCAAAATTTAATTACTTGAAAATCTATTCTAAAACTACTTGTCAAAAGTTAAATTACAAAATAGTACAATTAAGCATTTAGTTCATCTTTGCTGGGGGATTTCAAAACTACATTATAAAGTCTTCAACTTTGCGAAAACCCCTCAGAATTATGTACAAAAGTTAAGGTGTTAATGTTCATACAAAATTTACATTCCTAAAAAGTTTAACATTTGGAATGGGAACCAAATTCAACTTTGACTGTAAAGCATTAAACAGTTTGAGGAAGGATTCTCTCCGAGACCTGAGACTAAGGAAAATCCACGAACTGGAGGTATTCTTAACATGTCACTTTGTTCAGCATTTCAGATAACTGTCCTTTCAAAATAAAATATAAAGCAACATGCAGTAAAAGGGTACCTAATGTGTTCCTTTTGGAGGATTTAAAACACCTTCGGAAACAAAGACTTGTGCAGTAAAGTTGTCGTTGGTTCAGCTACATCAATGAACACGTTAAACTTCAAATTCACATTTTAAAAGGCCAACCGTGGCGTTCTACCTAACATTGGCAAAGTAAAAACATAGAAAGCAAATTAGAGGTTGTAAAAAAAACTGATTTAACTTCAGTAGTGAATCTTTGTATAAATAACTTGATAAACCCAATTTCAACACAAAACCCAATTTCAACAATGCCCCTTTCTGTTCTATCGCTAGAGACTGTTTCTTCTACAAATATAAGGATTTTAGTCAGAGAACTATATCTGGGAAGATTCAGAAAGCAGCTCATGTCTTAAGGTCAAGAGAATGCAACTGGTTAGAAATGAGGCCGCTGGTGAGTGAACAATGATGCCAAGACTGTATAGAATATATTTTAATTTCTCAGTTCAAATTTGATAGTTTCAACTTGCTAAAACCCAGAGAAGGTTGAGATGAGAGGGTTTTCTGCAGGCTTCAGCGTTTTCAAACTTTTAGACTGATAATTGATAATGTTAAAACAAATCTGAAAATGAAATAAATTTAAATTACATCTTTCTCTCAAATACATTCACCCAAATAAAACCTGAGCAGGAGAGTGCTTTAACACATGTATATTTGTGTGCTTGTCAGTGATATAAATACACTTACAATACTAAAACACATACAACTGAACTAGTTAGATTTGCAGAATGAAAAAACTTCCCAAACATTAATGGCCATTTCAATTGTAACATTAGAGTAAACACCTTTTGTAAAATATTAAGTTCCCTTTTTTAAAAAAGCTGGTGTACTTCTGAGATAAAACGTGCAACACTTTAAAGAACATCTTAAAAATTATGAAGTAGTAAAACCTATAATTCTACCATTAGTTTCATAAATATAAATTTTAAGTATGAATTTTTTCACCAGTTAGTTTGTGTAGACTGTTAATTGGATAGCCATATTCTTTTAAATAGACTGAACATACATGTTTCTGAATATTTACAACAGCAATTATATCCAGTAATCTACAAAACATTACAGTGTTTTGCACAATTGCTTCATTCTAGCAGTAATGGTTACATCAAATACATGACTATAACCACAGATCAACATCAAATATGATTCATTTTCTATCAAGTTACTAGTCTCCAAGTCCAGTGCATAGAAAACAATCATGCTTTTGGTTATACCTACTAAGGGGTTTCAGTAACCACCTTTTTTTTTTTAATGTACATAACAAGTCTCAAAGGCACAGATTTTATCCATTCCAAATTAACCAGAAATCAATCACAGGGTAAAACAGAGTTGCAATAAAGGCAAGTACACTGATGGATAAATAAAACTAACCAGGCACGATTAATTTTTGGGGGATAACATTTCTAATTTTTGCTAAAGTTTAAGGGTTGGCCACATTTTTTTAATGGCTTAAATGGCAGAATCAGATGGCGTGTACAGCAATGGGCTCCATTTTACTTTTCTCATTTAAGGATAATTAAGTTCGAGGGGCCCCAATGGTCATTTAATGTTCTGATGCAAACACCATAAAACTCTGCCCGTTTTCTCAATTTCTCAATGGTTGCATAAATTTGGATGTACCAAAACAACTTCAGATTCCAGCTTGCAACTATAACCATTTCAGTTCTTTGGCCCATCCACCTCGGCTGTTTATTTCCGCCTGCAACAAATGGAAACAAATTACAAGGATCAGTAAAATCTACTTTCAGCAAAGATTTTGAGTTTCAGTTCACAAAGACAGGTTTCGCTGCTTAGTGCTACCCCGCAGAACATTTGTTAAAATACTCTTAAGACCTCCAGTCTGAACACTTACAGGCACATATCCACTTCAGACTTAAGAATATCTAGTTGGGCTGTGCAGTGTTGTGCAAGAAAACGGGTGCAACCTCCAGTCTTTCCTTCTTTCTATCCTTCCTTCCACCCCTCCCCCCCTCTCTGGGACCCGACACGATTCATCACACAGCTCAGTGTGGCGAGGCTGGTGTTAGGCAGGGTAGGGCGCCTAGAGCAGCTGCTCAGCTGGAGAATTGGCCATGATTGATCCGTCACTGCGGTGATATATCCATGCTAGAGGCAGCTGTGCACTAAAAAGGAAGATGGAGAGCAGCTTCCATCACATCTAATAGGTACCATGGAAGAGTTTACAAGTCTGAACGAAGCAGAAACTATTTCAACATTTAGAAAGTGGTTTAGAATCCAATTGGGATTATAACTACTGATGTTGGGAGGGAATGTAAATGCCTAGATGGACTTCTGTCTAATTCTGTGGTTCCAATAATCACATTCAATCATCCACTAACATGTTACATCATGGTCTAGTTAGTTGTTTAAATGGGAATTTATTTGGCCACCATTTTGCAAGAAACTCTATATTAACCTGCATAGAAACCACCTGGTTCAGGTATTCACATCTTGCGCAAAAAGATGGAATACTAATTTGCTCACCACTCTTTGCTAGCTTTTTTCATGAGTACAGTCCAGCATTACACTCCTCGGAGCAAAGTTGGAGCAATTTCCCAACACTGAAGCTGCTTTGAGTTAGGTTCAGTTCAAATCCATCTAATGTTTTGTAAAATAAGAATATTCGTGTTTTATTTATTTTTATTTTATTTTACAGAACATTGTTAAATTGTTTGATTATGAAAAGCTTTTGACAGTCTGAATGTCAGTATAAAGAGTAGTTTAAATGAATAGGAAAGTGCATTAGAAAAATAAGCATGCATTAAAGTGTTCCTAATTGTCTTGGGGCATTAATGTTATCATAGTAATTAAAAAGTGTTTGTACAACATAATTACATTAAAACTACATTTTGTTAGGTCAAGAGGCAAAGCATGATGGCATATTAAGTAAAATAATGCAAAATGCCAGGAATGTGCTGAAGAGGCAAAACAACTTGGAAGGGCAGGTGTTGGGATTTCACACAATTCCGTAGGAAAGTGGTGCAAGGGTAGTCGTTGGTGGAAACAGATGACTGAACCAGAGAGCAACAGTGAGAAACATGCATCTCAAATACTAAAAGAGAAGAGGAAGTCTGTGGAGGAATCACATTGGAAGTGGTAGAAATAATGAAAGATGATTGTTGAATGTGGAGACTGAAGTGAGATAATCCTTGTGATGGCTGGGAGAAAGGTGGACATGAACGGAAATAGAGGAAGCACCATAGAGTGCCTAGTTAACTGTCGTGGAGGAAAATAAATAATGAAGATAAAAGAACGACAGTTTAGAAAGTCTTATCACCAGAGCAAAATTGCATACAAACAAAATGGTAGAATCAAATGGAGTTGATGAGGTTATAATGGATGTCGGTAGTTAATTTCTCCCGAGATGGAGATAGAGATGTCATAAAGATTGGAGAAGCTGGATCGTTGTAAGGATTTAAAATGGAAGTCGATAAAAGTATGAAAAAATATGAGTATTGAGGACACTGCAGCAATTCCAACACAGGTCAATGTCGTAAGTCACTAATTTGATTAAACAACAAAATTCTTCCAAGTTTTACTTCACCACTGAGTGGAAAGCTGACAATATTTTGCCATTTGTTTTTAAATGCTGGATGAAACATAATGATAGCGTCGTTAACAGAAGGCAGTTAAAAATAAAAATATAAATCAGAATACTATGCAACTTGAGGTCAGGCCTTCACAAGACACATTTCATTTTTATTTTTGGTTTAATCTAGCGTTCTGTAGCTGAATAAAACAGCAATAAATATTACTTACTTGGACTGAAGTGACTTTGCTTTCTTTGATACTGCAATACACAGCTTGCATTTGTACAGCTTCTCACTATGACTGCGAAGGTGAACTCGGATGTTCTTCCGGAGATGGAACAATTTATCACACAGCTAAAAATAAAACATTTTTCACAGGTTACTGTTTAGAAATTACAAACAAAGCACAAAGTTTAGGCAAAATATTAAAATGCCCAAAGAAAATGATCTATAATGGATTTTCTTTTTTTTTGACATCTTCATTATTATAACATTGATACTATCAGTATCAGCATAAGCAAAAGAGTTACACACATCCTATCTTTAGAAAAAGGTTACCCCCTTGAAACTTAATAAACTGAGTAAACAGTCCTATGCATTTCTATAAAGCTTCCAAAGACTATTTTCAGGATAATATTTCAAGATTTACTGTTAAATTAAAATGTCAATGTTTCCAGTGCGGTCCCGAGAATTGAATCACTATTTAGGCAACTTTGGATGTTAAGATCATCTCTCTACAACTCAAGTCACAGAAGGACCATGGAAGCAATCACTTATCATTCTGGAACTGCTCAAATGCAAATTACCTTGCCAGGTAAGGATTATAGATTACTTAGCAAAGATATTTTAGCATAGTTCTGAGGAAAGTCAATGCTTTAATGATGACTGTGTAATAGTCCAAAGTCACCACAGATGTGTTTATTATTGACCTATTTAAGTATAGCCCATGGAACTAGTGAGGGACACATATCCAAATCTGCTCAAACTTCATCCGTTAAAATTTTAGAGATCATCTCGTGTAAAGATAGTCCTTGGGATAAAATAATTTTCCTCATCCCATCCTCCCATCAAGATATCAACCTTATACAAGTTCCAACAAACAGTACTTACGAGACAGGGCCAGCGCCTTCCCCCACTGTGTCTGATTCTGTGCAGAAACAGAGTGTCACAATTTGTGAACGTTGTACTACATTCATGGCATGTGTGGGCTCCTGAAACTTTGGTCTTTTTCATGCTTTCTTCACCTATGTATTTTCTTCTTGCAGTCAATTTTAACGTTTCCTTACATTTTGGCTGCATTTTCTTCAGTTTTTGTGCAGCTCCCCGCAAATTCTAAAATATATATTTGTAATCATATTACATGTATTTGCACGGTCCTATTACCATTAAAACAGCATAGGCCATTTGAAAGATATAACATGCTTTTAAATTTAGTATTTCATTACATGACCAGCAACTCATACAAAGGACAGACACTACAAGTGATTATTGTGCACATTTCATAATACTGTTTAAGGCCTGTCCCGCTTACACAACCTTTACAGGCGACTGCCGGCACCCGTGATATGTCGCCGAAATGTTCAACATATTGAAAATTCCGCGGCGATCAGAAAGACTCTACGACTCTTTGGAGATCTCTGACGACCATACAGGCGACCCCTGGCGACATGTCGTGGGTTACAGGCTGTATGGTCATGAAAGGTCTCCTTTGGTCGTGAGAGGTCTCCAAAGAGTCGTAGCGTCTTTCTGGTCGCTGTTGAATTTGCAACATGTTGAAAATTTCGGCGACCTATCACGGGTGCCGGCAGTCGCCTGTAAAGGTCACGTAAGTGGGACAGGCCCTTTATCTATTTATTTCCTACATGAACCTCTTCTTGCTTAGTGGTCTCTGTGCTAATTATCTGAAATCCTTGCAATACATATGCAAAACAGAGGTTCATTGGGCTCGTGTCATCTTGCTACATTCTATCTTACTAAAAACAATTCAACACCCATGTTTAAATATTTGGTTTTAATCAGAAGAGTTCATTCTCTTGGAGGCTTGCAACCACCTTAAGCTGTTTTTTCCATAAAACAGGGGCAGATTTACACAACTGTTAATCTTGTAGGAAGTACATTCATGGAGAAAATCTCTTAGAAAAGTTACTTCCGTTTTTCATTCATAAATTCCACTGTGCTTTCAATGTTAAACATTGATCGCAATGAACTAATTTGAAGGGTTAACCGTGAACTCTACCGAGCATGTTGATAGCTCAATGCCACAGCTTTATTTATCATATCCTCATTTTGCCTTTCAAATGGTTTCACAGACCCCCTGCACATTTCAGAAAACAGCACAAACTTAAGAGTTAACTGTGCTGGAATAAGGGCACACAGGTGGTTCTGCATAATTGATGTTTCCACGTCATGAACTGAATATAATGCAAGAGATTAATTAGGGAATAATGTTCGATTAGCATGGCCGAATTATAACACTATTTTGGACAAGGAACCAGCGACCTGCTTAAAAGTTACTTTAGAAACAGACAATCAAAAAAAAAAAAGCTGTCTTTGGTAGAAAACAAAACAGACCAGGAAAAAAAAACTGGCGTAATTACTCCGCAGTAATCGGGCATCATTGTCTGTTAAGAGCAGCTGCTAACTTTAGGTGGCCATTGAAATTGACAAGCAATCACTTCACTTGACACTTGTGCAATGATACCATTAAAAAATGTACTTTAAAGCCTTTAATATTTTTAGCTTGTGGTTATAGTTATTGTTATTAAAAAGACCTATTTTTGAAAATCCTGCAGGAAAAATAACTATTATTGCTGAGTCTCTAGTCCCCAACTCTCCCATTGACACAATCGTTTCTGTAATGTGATTTTCTATTATGTAAGGTTTCTTAGGAACACAACTATTACATTTTAGTAAAACTACCCTATATCGAGAATTTTAGCAATAGGGCTGAAAATATCAAATTGTGTGCATACTCAAAATAGCTGCACGTTTTCCATAAATGAAATTTTACATGGCCATTTAATTCCCACCTACCCTCTTCCACAATTTAACTAGCTGATCTCAAGTTCATTTACTCACTTTTGATCCATTCATGTTAAAAAAATCTATTGATCTCAGTTTTGATTTCAATTCCCAGAGCCGTTTGAGGGCGTTCCAGATTTATGCTGCAGGAATTTCTCTACCAAATGATGCATCTAAAGTTATACTTGTGTCTTCCTTCAAAGTAACCTCTATCGACCCAATCAATTTTTATTTTAAAGTCAAATAAATCACTCTCTTCGTTCATTATTTAAAAGAACTACAAGCCAAGTCACTACATTGTCACCATAATTTATAGCTTTGACCTTCTTTCATTCCAATGAAGCTATTACCCACTCCCTGTCCAGCCACACCATATATTTAAGATGCAGTGTTTAAAACTGAAACAAGTACTGGAAAGTATACTAATTTAAATGGTAATTCTTCTAAGATAGACACAAAATGCTGGAGTAACTCAGCAATACAGGCAGCATCTCTGGATAGAAGGAATGGGTGACTTTTCTTCGAACTGAAGAGTCTGAAAAAGGGTCTTGACCCAAAACTTCACCCATTCCTTCTATCCAGAGATGCTGCCTGCCCCGTTGAGGTATTCTAGCATTTTGTGTCTATCTTTGGTGTAAATCGGCATCTGTAGTTCCTTCCTACACATGGTAATTCTTCTTTTACTTCTAACAAAATAAATCGAAAATTAAAACAGGACTACAAGGTCTGACACGAGCTGCGGGCAACAATCAGTTCACATGTACAAATGTTTAAAATGTCCTAACTTCGAAAGTGCCAGCTGCACATCTAAATGCAACCAGAATGCAGAATGGTTGCCCCTTATCTGCACTGCGCAGGGTGTCAATGCAAGTATGAATGGGATGTCCATCATAATTAAGCAAGTTATACCAGCAGCTTACCATATTGTGCAGTTTACTCCCAAAAATTAGATTGATGCTGATTGCAACCAGCAGCAACATTTGATTTGATATTTGACCCAATGTATTAAAAATGATACATTTATAAGATGATTATAATTAAAAAGATGAATTATAATAAGATAATGTTACACCAGAAGCTGTGAGACCTGAAAGAAGTACATCAAATTATGAGACGGGTTAGGCAGTCAGAACCTTTTTCTCCAGGAAGGAAAAATCAAATACTAGAGGGCCCAGCTTTAAGGCGAGAGCGGTAAAGTTTAAAGGAGACTAGACCAAGTGCAGACCCGTTGGGTCTACTCCCCCAACACAGCCGTTCCCTACCCGTAGCCCCCACGGGAGACGTGGTCCACCAACTCAAGCGGCTCAGGAATCAGCAGTGCGGCTGTCTTTAAATGGCGTCTTTGAGGCAAGATGCAGGCGCCAGCAGCCGTTATGGTCGCTGGCCAGCAGGAGGCGACAAAATGAGTGAGTGGGGGGGGGGTAGCAGGATTTGATTAAAAAAGTGTACATAAACACGATGAAGTGTAATGAGTGGATACTTAGAAAGAAAAGTGAAATCTCTACCGAAATGGAAAAGATCTCAGCGATTGTGCGTCTGGATTCGGCGTGGCATGGAATCAAAGGAAGAAAGGCAGCCGGCAGCCGTACATGTAAATGGATCCATTCCGATTGGACATCTGCGAGCATTGGGCATTCCGATTGGACATCTGCAAGTATTGGGCATTGTGACATCACACGATGGAACGAATCAAAAGGCAGAAAGGCAGCCACAGAGTTTTATATAATAACTAGACCAAGTGCAGACCCGTTGGGTCTACTCCCCCAACGCAGCTGTTCCCTACCCATCGCCCCCACGGGAGACGTGGTCCTCCAACTCAAGCAGCTCAGGAATCAGCAGTGCGGCTGTTTTTAAATGGCGTCTTTGAGGCGAGATGCGGGTGCCAGCAGCCGTTATGGTCGCTGGCCAGCAGGAGGAGACAAAATGAGTGAGTGGTGGGGTGGGGAAGAAGGATTTTATTAAAAATGTGTACGACGAAATTTAATGAGGAGTGGACACTTGGAATGATAAGTGAAATCTCTACCGAAATGGAAAAAATCAGGGCAGCTTCTATGGGTGAGAAGGCAGTTTATTTTTTGAAATATTGGGGGGGGGGGGGGGGGGGAGAGGGAAGGATTTGATTAAAAATGTGTGCATAAACACGACGAAATGTAATCAGGAGTGGATACTTTGAAAGAAAAGTGAAATCTCTACCGAAATGGAAAAGATCTCGGCGATTCTGCGTCTGGATTCGGCGTGGCAAGGAATCAAAGGAAGAAAGTCAGCCGGCAGCCGTACATGTAAATGGATCCATTCCGATTGGACACCTGCGAGCATTGGGCATTGTGACATCACACGATGGAACGAATCAAAAGGCAGAAAGGCAGCCGGACGGACGTCAGGCAGCCACACAGTTTTAATATATAATAGATAGAAGATAGATGTGCAGTGCAACTATGTTTTAAACTTAAGGGCCTGTCCCACTTGGCCATCATTTACGCGACAGGCCGGCAGTGACTGACGCGCTACTCCACACTCCTCCACACCACGTGCCCGTCCCGCGCTACCCACACGCTAGCAGGTCGTGTAAATGGCGCACGAATGACGGCCAAGTGGGACAGGCCCTTTAGTAGTGAGTGCTTGGAACCCACTGCCAGGGTTGGTGGTTGAGAACAGTAGCATTTAAGAAGCTTTGGGTCGGCATATGGGCATGCAGTAAATGGAAGGATACAGATTATGCCCAGATCGAGAAAAGCTGGTCTTGGCACAGACATTGTGGAGCGAAAGGCCAGCTCTTGTGCTGTACTATTCTATATTCTATGATAAGCAATAGAATTTATAAAACAGAAGGCAACCACTGTGTTCAATCTTTAAAAGTATCAAACTCATCTAATTTCTAACTCACCTCCACAGACTTACAACTTTCTTCTAATTGCATATCTATTTTCCGTTTAAGGTTACTGTTGAATCTAGTCTCACTACATTTTCAATGCGGTAGATACCAGACTATAGGTAGCTACACTTCAAAAAATGTCTAATTTCTAGCTCTTTTACCAAATGTCTTGAATCTGTGTTTACTGGTTACCAACCAATCAGGCAACTTAAGGGTTCCAACCTGAAACATCCCCTAATCATGTTCTCCAGAGATGCTGCCTGGCCCATTGATTTACTCCAGCTTTGTGTGTCTTTCTTAGACATTAGATATAGTTTATTTAGTCAATTAATTTAATTTAAACTTTGAAATGCTTCTTAAATGTCATT
Source organism: Leucoraja erinaceus (assembly GCF_028641065.1). Lineage (NCBI taxonomy): Eukaryota > Metazoa > Chordata > Chondrichthyes > Rajiformes > Rajidae > Leucoraja > Leucoraja erinaceus. Next base: position 48,643,185 of record NC_073389.1, read on the forward strand.
TAAAAACTTTCATTACTTTAAAATAAGACCAGCTTCTCTAGTCTCTCCATGAACCTCAATTTCTTCAACTTAACATTCCAGTAAACAACTTCTGCACTATCCCCAAAACCTAAAATACTTGTAATCAATGTACAAAAAATTAGCTCTACTCCATTGCCTTTGCTGCTTCTATTTATAGAACCTACAATTAATTATGATCTCAATTCACCAATATAAAATGGCGTAATAAAATTTAAATCCTTTGGTTGCATCTCGTAATCTAACGCTCAAGATTACCATTAAGACTAAGAAAGGATGCATACCTTTGGTAGGCTCTTGGAACCTGTGAATTTTGAACTAGCACTGGCTACTCGCAACTTCATTGCCTTCTGAGAGGTAGACAGTTGTGTTTTTTTGTTTATATTATTAGCTTTTGGATTAGGTCGTTTTGTCGCCTTTTTAACCAGTGTATTCTTAATGTTCAAATTTAACAGCTTCTTTCCATACAAGGCAACAGGTTTGATTCTCTTTATTTTTGCTGTCACAATCTCTTTCATCCTTCCTGAAGCTTCTGAACACGGCAACTTTCTCTGACCAAAGCCATGTTCAGTTGTGTTACAATTCTGTCTTCTAACTGTTGCTCGATCATTAGGAGTGGTTATTTTCGACTTTACTTTTTCAGGAGTCTTTGTTTCAGTTGCACTGTTGTTCCTTATCATGCGACTTGGAGATAAATCTAATTGTTTGCTTTTGGTTTGGTCAGGTAACCTATTAATTTTATCCTTTTTTTGGGATGATAAAAGAAATCCAAAGGATAAACCAGCTTCAATTATTTTCTGTGTAGGTGTACGTTTCCTTTTACCCAGGACAGCTTTTATGCATTGCAAATAATTTTGGTTTTCAGCACCTAAATATCGACATCCTGTGCTACTTACTTTCCTTTTAACTTGTGTTTTGCTGGAGGTGATCAGAATCTGCTTTTTTGGGTTCCTGGAAACAGTTTTTAACTGTTCTTGTTTCTTTGTCCCTTGATGAGTTCTCAATCGTGATAAATTTAGTTGCTCATTTCTACCTCGTCTCCTGTTTAGCCGAGGTGTCGCCTTCCGTTCCTTCACTACTCCAGCAATATTTTGGCAAACTTTTGGAACTGGGGTTTTTCCATCATTTTGTCTTTTTAACTTTCCAACATTATCTCTTGCAGGCAATTGGTTTAACAGTTTCTCCGTCATAACTTGTTTTCCTTTCCTTTTCGCTGGCCCTGCCGCACAGATATCATCAGAAAACAGTTTTTGATTCCCATGAAAATTATGTCCATCTAATAGCTTATTCTTCAATAGTTCATTCTTCAGAAGTGTTTGTTTTGACAATCTTTTCTGAGCAGCATTTTTTGAACAATTTGGCATATAGTCCAAGTTCTTCAGTTTACACTTTCTACAATTTACCATGGACTTGAATGACTGTCTAGTTCTTCTACCAATGTGACCATGATCCATCAAGCAAGGTGACAACTTAGCTGCAGTGCTTCCTAGAGAGGAAGAGCATTTCACTGACATATCATACAAGGCACATCTTCCAGACTTTCTTGGTTGAGTTTTTGATGACACTGCTACCTCCGCAGAACTTACTGACAATTTATTCTTCACACTTGTTTTAGAAATACTGGAATTTGTTTGGCGTTGAGACTTTTTGGTTGCAGAGCAATTATTTTCTGGCTGGATTTTCTTATCAAGTAAACTGTTCCAGCCTTCTATTTTAACTTGAGGGTTATTTATTTGTATTTTAGCTGGACTACAAACTACTTCATTTCCAGTATAACACGGAGACACGTTGATTTTACAATTTAAAGGTTCAGATTTTAGTGCAAACCATGTTTTGTTTAATTGTTGATTGTCTTCTTTTTGTTTCTGTGCCGTTGGCAAGATCTTTTCAATGACAACAAAGCAATTGGCAAGTCCTTTTGCTTTAATCTGGTCTTGCTGCAGTTGGCTTTGTGCCCTCTTGATCCTTTGTTTCCTTGTCCCGGTTGCCAGTGAATAATTTCTTACTTTGGCCTGTCGAAGTCTTCTTTTCTGTTTCCAACTAGCCTGTTCTTCCCCATCAGTAACAGAGGTTTTTCTCTGCAACCCCAATACACTAAGTAGTTTATATTTCTCAGTTGTGTTAGGTGAATAAAGTTCTTCTTCAGTGGCCACTTGTCTGACCGGTGACCGGAGAAGTGTATTCACTCCTTTGGAACCAGAGTTATCTTGAGGGCCAGAGTTATTATGATCCAAGTGCTTTGACGCTCTTGACCGTGATTTGGATTTGATGGGGGATTTCTCAAGGTTACTTTTTCTTTGATGATAAACATTTCTCGACGTATCTGCAAATTTTGGTTCGAAAGAAGTAGGAATGTTATTAAGTGCCTTATTTGCAGCTGAACATCTTTGTGGCAAATCAGATTTAACCTTTAACTTTTTAGATGGAGTTTGACCTAATAATTTAAAACGTCTACTGGGATTTTCCAATGTCTCCATCCCCAGATTACCAAAACAGCTTTCAGAATGAACTGGTGCCATCTTGTCTTTGAAAAGTCCCGACTGCATTTCTTGTAGCTTAAGAGTAAAATCAGGCACTTTAATTTCACCTTGAATCACTGGTGAATGTGATATTGGAGAAAACACATTTCTACCAAATTTATCCTGTTTTTGTTGTGCTGGGCCGTCTTCTAACTGGCCAAAACGATAGTAAATATCAGACACATGCTGCCTCGATCCAATTAAAGATTGATCAATACAAACTTCATATGAAGAAAATTCCTTTTTCTCTTCTTTACTGGGTTCCTCTTTGCACGCTTTACTGTTCCCAGTTCCATGCAATTTGCACAATGCTGCACATATTTCAACCACATCCCAAATCCGCAGATGTCTGGCTAAAGCAGATGTTTCAGCAAAATAATCCGGTTTCACAGACAATGAAGACGTGTAGGAAAATTCCAAAAGCGGAAGAAAACTTATGCTGCTGAAACCTAGAGAGCAAAATATAAATATAATTACAAAACATAACTAGTCTTTCAATTAATCTATGAAAATCCAAGCAATCCATTTGTCAAAGTATGTTTCTATAATTAATTGTTAACGGAAGGTTTTAAAAAACAAAACTAAAGGTCTAAATTTTATCTCCCTAATCTTTTTCTTATTTTTTTATCTTCTAAATGCAAAACCTGTAACTAGCATGACAGTTCTAATGGATGCAACTTTGGTCCACCTACATTTATACTGATATTTATCAGAATAATTTCATGAACACCAACGCAATGTGCAATCTGAATACTGGAATTATCTCTTTCCTGCTGCTATTGATTCACCCATATCCACAATTCTTCCGCTTCAAATTTCATTTTTTAATATCATGTAAATGAAAATTTCACCTCAGCTCTTTGGTAAACCAAAGGCAAAATTATTCCATCTGCTATTTCTGCTAGAAATGTGCACAAATCACATTTCTATTTCCTTAAAATTGTGTGTGAGGGTACATTACTTATCAAACTATATTTTCAACGTGCACTATTTGAATAGTGAGATTTGAAAGTTAAGGAAATGTCACAAATGCCAAATGCAACCGTGAATAAATAATAAAAGCAGTAAGAATACCAAGGGTGCTGCTACTTCATAATTGCTAAATCATAAAACTAGCATTCTGTCACTGAAATGAAGACAATAGAAATCAGTTGTTGCTGAGGCAAATACAATAACAATATTTAGAAGACACTTCGACAGGCATGTGGATAGAAAGGTTTGGTATATAGGTCAAACAAGGGCAAATGCTGGCATAGACGGGCATTTGGTTGTCAATGACATGTTGGGCCCAAGGGCCCGTTTCTATGCTGTTTCACTGACTAATTCCTCATGATCAAGAACACCAATGTCTCAATGTGCAATAAAAACGAACAGTTGAACAGTTTCCTACTCATCTTGTAGATGAATATTAATTTCACAATTCGCACAGGGCAGTGGATCTAATTTACAAGTTAAGCAGAAATATTGAGACAAATGCTGGAAATGCAGGCAGCTTCTGTAGAAAGAGAAGCAAAATCAACATTTCAGGTAAAAAACCCTTCACCTTGCACGAAGAGTCTAATTAGTTGACATAATAATTTCTGTACCTCTTTCCACGTGTTGTTGACTTAATTGTTTTCAGCATTTCCAGCTTCAGCAGTTTAAAAAAAAAATGTCAATGCTGAAGAACAAAGTGAGTTTCATACACTATCTAATATTTGCAGCACAAAAATAGACCACTTATCCCTAACTGCCATTGCCACTGCTCTCCACAAACTTCAATCATCTTAATTCACCTCAACAAATCCTTTCATTGATCATTATCCCTGTGTATCTTGTTTCTTTTTAAATGCATTTGCCACTCACCTAGACCATTACGAGAGCAAGTTACACTTTATATACTCATTATAATCTGTAAATAGCTTACTCATGAATTGCGCATTAATTGTTTTTAATTGCATCGTGAATCATGGTAATTGGAGTTCAAATATCAGAATGCATGGACTTGGAGTTGACAGCTGACCCTAAAAAATAGATTTGATGCTTCTGTCACACAAGATACTAATAAGTACTTTCCAATCAGCATGACAAAAAAAAACCTTAAAAAGCATGGATGTGGATGTTGGTGACAGATGAATTTAGAATGCTTTAAGTAGGCTTTATTACTGCCAGTCCATCTTTACACAACTGCAATTAGAAGTTTAAATGGTAAAATAATTAAATAATGAAAATTCTGTGACCCCCGACAAGTAAATAATGGAAACAATACTTGTTGTTCATATTCTGCCTTTGTTTCCAAATGCTTCATTGACAAATAATTGCTTGTTTTTCTTAACAATACACTATTTTATAGGTAGAATTAATAGCCAAACTGTCCAAAGCGTCCCACAAAACTAAACCAAGGGAATCATATTAACCTGGGGATAGATGCTAAGCAGAATAGAGGGCTCATTTCTTTCGCCCAAAAGTGCAAATATTTAAGTAAAAGGAGATTTAGTTCAGCATCACATGCAAAATAATGCACGGTAATTGTACATGCCCTTAGTGCTATACCAAAGAGTCAGCCTAGGTTACGTATTCAACTCTTTAGCGTGTATTTTAATTTTTGAAGTTATGACTCATTATTACCAAGATAAGCTCCCATCAGGATTGCAGTATATGTGCAAAATATATGTGCAAAATTGCAATAGGATTGCAAAATAATTACTTAAAAGTCCTTCACCTTTCAAATCCACAACTTTATTAGACATGGTTCCTTTCTCTGAAAACAGATCGTGGAAGTATTCACTAACAGCTGCCAAAACAGCACGGTGAGCTGGATAAGGTGTTTTCTCCACTATCAAAGTCACATCACAAAAAAGTCCTTTTGAACGTTGGCTGTTCAACCTCTCAAGCACTTTGCTGCAGTGTGAAGTCAGTTTACGAGTTATGTGCTTTTCTTCTGAAATCTGTCAATAAAAATCAAATGTTTATAACAGTTCTTTCCATTCAGAGTAACTTCTGTATTGACTTTGCCCGCTCCAAATTAACCAGCCCCTTGTAATAAACTGCTCTCATAACATTGCCTGCCTCTGCAGGCCTGCTAACACTAATCCAATGCAGGCATAAGTGATTTATAATTATTTTCTCTTCCTCTAACCTGAGAAATTAAATCATTACAAGCAACCTTCCTATATAGCCCCAAACACAGCGGCTAATTCACAACAAATAAACTTGCCATTATTTAGCCATGTATGTCCATTCATCCATACTGTAAATGCATCAAACAAGCATCACTATGCAACCTAATACACCCATGATCAACATGTGATGCAACTTGTGGCAAGCATGCTCTTAAATATTAAACAAAAAATATTTACCAAAAAATAACTCAATTCAATGCAACTCACTTAATTCGAAGGAATATAAATCACCAGAAACATACTCCTCTCCCTTGTAGCCATTCTTCCCCATTGAGATAATGGCAGTTCTGAATCTGAGTCAAGTTTAATTTTGCCCTTAGGAAAATTCTGGAAGTTGATGTTGTTCCTAGACTAGACTCCACGAAAGAACACAACACTAGAGGTTGTTGGCAAAATAAAGAATTGCTACCTGGAGCCATAAGATATGAGCAAGGTACTAAACGAGTACTTTGCATCAATATATGTGATGGATAAGGATGATGATAGTGAGATTAGTACGTGGCATGTTAGTATTCCAGGATATCTAATAGGTGGTATTGGTTCTACATAAAAACATGGACCCAAATGTCTCTAAGACCTAACAAGATTTATTCTAGGAATTTGCGGTGACCTCAACCAGGCACGATATTCACCTCCAGAAAAAAAGTAGGAAGTATTGGCCAGCTAGGCGCCTGGCGGGGTCCAGGGTCCTCCTGCATTTTCAATAAATTGAAAGTAATTCCGAAGCTTTCAGCTGGTAGTTCACATAACAGAAGCTTAGAATTTTTTTAACACATAACCAGTAAAATAACCCCCAAAATATAAATATTTAATGAAATAATTTACTTCATTCCGCTAAAAAAATCTTTACAAAAAAATGTTACCCGAATTTCTAAATAAGCTATTTGTAGAGATGCCAAAAGAACACAAAAGTAAAACCTACACATCACCATCTCAAGGCATAATTACGCACAATACTGCAAGGCACAGTTAACTGTCAATACACTGATGTCACATCTACAACGCTAAGAAGGTAGAAAACTAAAAACCTGTGCCAATAACAATAAAAACAAAAATTCCCAATATAAACAGAAAATCACCAAAAAGGGGAGGGGGTAGCCACTGCCCGGGAGGTAGGGCCCTGCACCTCTCTAACCCCCACTATCATCACCGGTACCATTCCCTTTCCAGTCGCAGCTCCATATGGGAAACACAAAACTGTTGACTGTTCATTTATCTATTTTCCCCACAAGAGAGGAGGGGGAGGGGATCAACGCCCCACAGCCATCTCCCCGTCTCAGCTGTCCGGGGGTCCGGGTCACCCCGAGCCCGCGCTCCCATTCGTGGCCCTGCTTCTCACCTGCTCGCGCTCCGGTTCCCTCTGACAAATGGGCACCGTCACAGCTCGCACTGCGCTGATCTCAGCAGCAGCCAAAGAGCGTCATTGTGTTCCCTCCGCCCACGGCCTCCCGCGTGTCTTCCCCCCCTCCCCTCCGCTATTGGCTGACCTTGCTGACTTCCATCATGAATCACAAGCATGCCCGCTTCCAGACCGGTACATCCACTGACTCTCTTTCCCTTACCCCTTTATTTGATGATCTTGCCAACTAAACTGTGTCAAAATCGGGAACAAAAAATTGAAAAATCTGATTCATTGTTGGGAAAAGAAAAAAAATTGGAATTATGATTTAAATCGGAAGAATATCATGCCTGCTCAACTGAGATTATCATGTCCTCTATAACCACAGGCAAGGTCCCAGAGGACTGGAGCATAGCCCGTGTTGTTCCTTTAAGAAAGGCGATAGGAATAATCCAACAAATTACAGCCCAGTGACCCATACATCAATGATAGTAATGAGGATTCATGGGAATAGGATTTACACATATTTGGAAAAGCATGGACGTATTGGGGATAGTTAGCTGTGCATTAAAATGCATCAGATCTATAGTCATTTGGTACATTAGATTCAAAATTGGCTTGGACATAGAAGGGACCTATGTTGTTTGTGATATATAGAGGGGCGAAAATGCTGATAGGCTGATTAGTAAGGAAGGTTGTCATAGTAAAACATAGACCAGTTGGAGAAATGGCAAATGGAGTTTAATCCGGAGAAGTGTTTTTCGTGTACCTTGTGTGTTGTGACTGTCAGCAGACCAATTTCCCTCTGAGGGTTAATCAAGTTTTATCGTATCGTATCGTAGGTGCTGCCCTTTGGGAGGTCAAATGCAAGGGAGATAAGTATACCGTACGTGGTGGAACCCTTGGGAGCATTGATGTACAGAAGGATCTTGGGATGCAAATCAAGTCCATAGCTTACTGAAGGTGGCAAGTTGGCCATTTTTAGATTGGAGAATGTTCATATTAGTGAACAATTAAGTCATGTAACTACAATCTTTGTTGTATAAGAACACTTTAATACAATGTTTTAAAAAAAATATTAAGCTAAAAAGTGCTGAGAATCTATGGAATCATTTACAAAGGACTTTTCACAACTTCAGTGTGTTTCTAGAATTTCATAGCGAATCAAGTACTTTTGAAATCCAATCATTCCAATGCTGCAGAAAAAAATGTTTTGCTTTACTAACTTGGTTGTCCCAGATACCAAGGACTCAAGACAAAAAGTATCTTGGATTACGTTATTACTCCTGAGGATGCATGCTCAGCTTTCGATGTCCAATTTGAAAGGCTGCAATCCTACGTTTGCTTAATATTGTGTCAAGGCACTCAATTGCAAACAATTAATTGCTCAACTTGGAACAGGACTTGACCTCAATATTCTGCACTGACTGACATTTGAACTCATATCTACTTGCACTAGCACTTAGGAGTCAATGGGAATTGGCGGCAAGCATGGATCTAAAAGTAAAAAAATAATTAGAAATGGGATATGCATTCCAAAATATCAATGGATGGTAAATAAGGAGGTTTATACCATAATGTGCAAAATAATCTTTGGAAAACAACCATTCAACTGCAAATCTAAAAGAGATTACAAAACATTACAAAAGTGAAATTTAGAAAAATATATAATACGTGACCTTGTGTTTGGCAAGTAAAATGTGATGGATTAAGATGGTCAAAAGAACGGGGTTGCAGTGCTCTCACTTGCCTGGAACCTAGGTTTCAGAATGCATTCCATCTCGCCACGTGTCCCTTCATTAAACTCATTTCCGTGCCCAATACCCAATAGTTCAATATTTAATTGCGCTTCATTTTTCCCAGAACCTCAGGGTTTTTCAATCTAACAAAGGCACCAAGCTATTGCAAGTGGCTGTCAGTTTAGAGCAGAGATTATAGCACAAACTGAAACAGAATGGAATACTGATTTGAAAATACAAGTGGAAAGGGAGGAATGGGATTAAAACATTTCACTCAAATTGAAAGATCCAGTCACCAGATTTAATGAAATTGTTTCAAAATCTACAAAAATTATGATTGCATAAGCCAGAAGAATTTACAAGATCAGCTATCAACAAACATATTTATTACAAAAGTCACTTACCAGAGGATTATCTCTCTTGTCTTTACATTGTTTGCATCCTTGGACATAGTCTCTGATGTCTGGAAACATTCCTTAAAAATATAAAAAGGCCTATTAGTAGAGATAGACAAAGTTCATACAAACTACTAGAAAGTTTGGATCAGATGCATATTTGCTATTGCACTATTCTTTCAAAAAGAAATGGGATCCGATGTTGGCAAACCTAAACTATACAAGCATTTGGGGAAGGGACGAGGGAAAAAAAATAAATCACTTATTTTACACAAAATCACAGAACTTCTGAACCATAATTTATATTCTTATTCTTATATGAAGGTAGGCAAACTGTTGGAGTAACTCAGCAAGACAGGCAGCATCTCTGGAGAGAAGGAATGGGTGACGTTTCGGGTCGAGACCCTTCTTCAGACTGATCACCCAAAAGGTCACCGCTGAGTTACTCCAGCATTTTGTGTCTACCATCAATTTAAACCAGCATCTGCAGTTCTTTCCTGCACATTTATATTTTTGAATTTTGCGATATTGTGTCCCACCATTGCCTTTGTAATAGACCACAAAAGGTATGATTACTTTGAAAGAATGAAGAACTAGACTTTTATAACTTCAGTAATTTAAAAAAATCTACTTCCTTTATTGAGCCTGGCCTTCATGGGCTGCCTTAAACATTAGACAAAGCTTTCGAGGATGTGATCCAGAGGACAATTTTTTCTTGTGAAGGATTTGCAATTTCTGATTTACACAGTTCTGAAAACAGCTGACAAGATGATAAACAGTCACAATCTCCACCACCTATATTTCATCAGCGAACGCTGGCACATTGCACTTGATCCTCATTCAGACCACATGCATTAAAAAAAATCCTGTGTTATGGCCATCTATATTTTCTCACTGATTAGTTCACTCACTACGCTTCATTATAGAAACATAGAAAATAGGTGCAGTAGGCCATTCGGCCCTTCGAGCCTGCACCACCATTCAATATGATCATGGCTGATCATCCAACTCAGTATCCTGTACCTGCCTTCTCTCCAAACCCCCGATCCCTTTAGCCACAAGGGCCATATCTAACTCCCTCTTAAATATAGTCAACGAACTGGCCTCAACTACCTTCTGCGGCAGAGAATGCCAGAGATTCACCACTCTCTGTGTGAAAAAAGTTTTATGCTGCCTACATTTGTCATCAACACACCCATCCAGATCTATTTTTGATTATGACCGTATTCTCCACATTCGTATTGTAACTGGTTTACATAGAACAGAACAGCACGGGAATATGCCTTTCGGTTCACAATGTCTGTACCAAACATGATGCCAAGTTAATCTCCTATGCTTGCACATGATCTATATCCCTACGCACCCTGCATATCCATGTGCCGATCTAAAAGCGTCAAATACCGCCATCATATCTGCTTCCAACATGCTCCAATTGCATCTTTCACTTTTTTCACTGCACATTCTTTTTCGAAACGTTATGCAATATTTATTGCAATGGTTGCAGCCAAGTCTTTGTTTAAGGATATTGCTTTGGAAACATGCACCTCAACTGTGGGACCAAAAAGGTTGATGAAAAAATTCCCAAACTTTGCCGCAAGCTAAAATATGGAAAAGGTCCATAAGTCCATATCTTGTCATAAAGTCTTGTGTCATTCCTTCCCTTATACCAACTGACACTTTGTAAAACCCATTTATAATTTATATATACAAATTTAATTTACGAAGTAAGAAGAGGTTATGGAAAATGGTTCATGCCACAACAACTTATATCACCTACCACTCAGTATTTCTCATCAATTACTTAAAGGAATGCAGGAACCCCTTTTCCGTAATTTTGAGATAGTGTCCTTAACCATAATACTGCAATACTGTTTATTGCCACTAGAGGTTCACAATGAGCTTCCCAAACTTCAGAGGTCACCCTTGATGAAAAATGTTGGTCGATGTTGTAACAATAGACTTTTAACCATTTTATTGACACACTTTTCAAGAATATACAACTGCATGAAAAGACCACGTTTCATTTGAATCGGTTCCTAGTATTCAGATTTCACATAAAGTTTATCAGTATTTTATGAATCAGTTGAGTTGACTCAAATCAGAACTTAAAAAAAACCCTAAGAATTCAACACTTTTGAAACTGAAATTTGTTATTTGACATGAAGATGCTACCTCAAAACAAATGTATTTAAGTGTCTAAAGAAACATCTGTCCTCACAACTCCCTAAATTTCAGTGCTGTTTTTCCACCTTTTTTCTAAATTAATCTAACATTCCTCACCTTCTCAAAATCAATCAGGCATTCTAAATCTGGGTTAGGCCTATGAACATCTTAACTCCTCAGAAACCTGCCTTGTTATATAGTGGGAGGCATCAAACCAAATTACTCTTGCAATCACCTGCAGTTACTGCACTATTAGTAAGAGTACCTAGTCATAAGGTCATAAATGATAGGAGCAAATTAGGCCATTCGATCCATCAAGTCTACTCTGTCATTCAATCATGGCTGATCAATCTCTCCCTCCTAACCCCATTCTCCTGCCTTCTCCCCATAACCCCTGACAACCACACTAATCAAAAAGTCCCTTATAGGGAAGAAAAGGAGTGTGCTTGTGCTGATAGAACTTAATGAAAAGTTCAGAAAAATAAGCAAAATTAATAGACAATGGAAAATCAAGCCAAACACAAAATATCTACAGATTTTGACCATACCTTGGCTGAAAACATAGGAAAGAACGAAGAATGAAGACATCTAGTCTTTCCACAACTACAACAAACACTTACAATCTCAAATTAGTTGCTTAATAAGTTTCTGAATTTGGCCATAAACCCATTTCGGACCTTTGGGTTCTCAAAGCCAAAACAGCAGTCACATGAAAACAACACCGGCAAGTTCATATTTCACTGAAGAGTTTGAGCTCCTCGCAGGCAAACAAATTCCACCACATTGGTTAGGAAAGAGATATTTTTTACAACCCAAAAAAATACTCGATCTGGAACATTTCTGGGCTCTTTCTGGGTAAACCCGGCTCTTTCTGGGTAAACCCGCTGAAACAAAAGATTTTTATTTTGGAAAATAAAACTTTGAGGCAGGCCACCGACCCACCTTCCCACCAATAGTTCTCAGAGACATTCTTGTAGGTCTCTTCCATGGTGCAGTGACGCTGGCCGACCGCCGGCTGCTGCTGCTGCTGTTGGTGGAAAGAGGCGATGACAGCGCTCCTCTGCTCGGCGGCGGCCCCCACCAGCACCTCGGTGTAGCTGGTCGCCCCTCTCTCCAGCCTCTTGCGGTACAGGGTCCCGTCTATCACTTCGTAAGCCGAGGCGGCCGGAGAGCCATCGCCCGAGGAGGAGATGATGGCGATGGCGGCGGCATCGCCGTCTCCGTCTCCTTCCACTCCGGGATTATTTTTTTCTTCTTCTTCTTCCTCCTCCTCCTCCTCCTCCTCCTCCTCGCCGCCCATCGCCGAGCCCTGCTCCTCGGCGTCCTTTAAATACCGGCTGACCACCTCAGACGAGCCGCAGTCGCCGGCCATTTTACAGGCCCCTGTTTTCTTCATAAATAAATTAGATGCTTTCGCCCCCTCCTCTCCTCTTTGGTTCGTTTTTTTTTCCCCTCAAATAAATATTCTTTTCACTTTCTTCCTCTCAGTTTTGTCGTTGTCGGCGTTGCCTGTCGCTCTTTAACTCCTCCGCTCTCTCTCCCCGGGTTAAAAAAAAATCATATATATATATATATATGGGTTGATTGACACAATATCTCCCTCAGCCGCAGAGGCGACTCCACAGCAGCCGCCGGCTCTTGACTCTTCCACCGGCGTCGTCCCGGCTCTTGACTCTTTATATAACCTCGGGCTCAACCTAGTTTGATGGCGAGAGTGCGATCGCGTCTTCTCCGCCGGGCTATTGGACCGCCCGGGGTAGTTACACTTTCTGATTGGCCCAGGGGGGTAAAGGGGGCGGGGTTGGGACCCATGACGAGTGTCACTTGGCTAACAAGGTAGGTTGACCCAACACTTCGCCTGTGCTCCAGGGACCACGCGTCTGGCAGAAGTCAAGTAGACTTGACTTGTCTTCAATGCTGCAACTCAAAGCATTTTTTTTTTGGTAACAAACGTTCATCCAGCAATCGCATCCCCCCCTCCCCTTGCAAAATAAATATACACATTTTTCAGGACTCGGTGAATCTCTTCCCCACCTCTCCAAAAAAAACAAATGATGGACTTGCAAAAGAAAAAAAGTATATTGTAAGTCATTTACTCATTCCAATTGCAGCAGAAGATTGGAAGAGCTTCTTGACACTTGAGCCTCTGTGCCGAATGAACCCTAGACCTTTTAAAAGTTTGCCACTCTGGTGAATTTGTGGAATTCATTGCCACAGAAGGATGTGGAGTCCAAATCAATGATCGAAGTGGGACCGGCCCCACGAGGCCGTAAGGCTCAAGCGACCACGTTAGGTCGCGCTTGCCGCATGGAGTCGCATGCTCGTGGGACAGGCCCTTATGGGTGTCAGGGATTATGGGGAGAAAGTAGGAGAATGGGGTTGAGAGGGAAAGATAGATCAGCCATGTGGAGTAGACTTGATTGGCCGAATCGCCTAATTCTGCTATTACTTATGAGCTTATGAACATCGAAAGTTGTAGAAGCAACCCAATATTTTTTAAAGGAGCAGAGAAAATATAAAAAAAAGTTTGCAGATGTTTCCTTGGTGGTGGTTTAATATTGAAAATGTATAAAGTACAACTGCTAATTAAAGTGATGAAGTAATACCCAAAAAGGTACCTTTTATGCAATGAAAATATGAAATTGGCTGGTTATAATCAGAAACCATCAGTCATCAAAATAAAAAAAGTAATTCTGATGGTTACACACTAAATTGGTTGCCAACTGAGAAAAGTGACCTATTTGGTTAGCACACAACAAAAGCTTTTCACTGTACCTCGGTACACGTGACCATAAACTAAATGGAACTGAACTATCTTCTGGAAGATACACAAAAAAGCTGGAGAAGCTCAGCGGGTGCAGCAGCATCTATGGAGCGAAGGAAATAGGCACTCGGGGGTCGCGTAACTATTTAGCATGTAGGAGTCTCGTTCATTATCGGCTCTTGTAAAACAAATATAAATCAAAGCAAAATGAATAGCACACTAGTTTGACATCCTTAAAATATTTGAAGGGAGGATTTGCATTTTAATAACCGCTTTTGGCATATTCCAAATGCTGCATATCAAAGGACTACTTTTGATGTGTTGAAGTAACTAAACTTACTGAGCTCCCACTAAAGATTTTATGAGCTTAATATTATTTATTCAAAGCAAAACAGTGGAGACACTCAGCAGCTCAGATCAGGCAGACGGAGAGGGAGAAATGTACAGGGAGAAACAATTAATGTTTCAGCTTGATAGATAGATAGATAGCCTTTTATTGTCATTCAGACCGAAGTCTTGATGACTCTACATAGAAATTAAAGGCAACATTTCCCATTGTACTGATAAGAGTCATCAATTTAAACTTTAACATTGCTTCTTTCCCCTTAGATTCTGCTTGGTCTTCAGAATTCCACCATTGATCCAAGGAAGATTGAGGAATCGACCTAGACCAGAACACCAGAGATAAGTCCCATGCTCTTCTTCAAAATGGTTGCCATGTACCATCTATAAGTAAGTTCTAGAAGTAGAATTAGGCGCAATAATCAAACATCTCCATGAATACGATCTGGAGGGTCACTCTAAATTTAGGCTCAAGTCTTTGCAGTGAGATTTCAGTTCTGCCCATTGACTTCACTACGGAACAGCAACACGTCAGTAAATGAACAAAAGTATATCCAATTTGGAACCAACATTCTTATAGAAACTTACAAAATTCTTAAGGGGTTGGACAGGCTAGATGCAGGAAGATTGTTCCCGATGTTGGGGAAGTCCAGAACAAGGGGTCACAGTTTAAGGGTAAGGGGGAAATCTTTTAGGACCGAGATGAGGAAAACATTTTTCACACAGAGAGTGGTGAATCTCTGGAATTCTCTGCCACAGAAGGTAGTTGAGGCCAGTTCATTGGCTACATTTAAGAGGGAGTTAGATGTGGCCCTTGTGGCTAAAGGGATCAGGGGGTATGGAGAGAAGGCAGGTACATGATACTGAGTTGGATGATCAGCTATGATCATATTGAATGGCGGTGCAGGCTCGAAGGGCCAAATGGCCTACTCCTGCACCCTATTTTCTATGTTTCTAACATTGTTTCTATGATCCAAATAACCAGACCGAAAAATGTTCACAGTTCCCATTTCAAAGAGGAAAAGCATACCAACCATCATGAAAGATAATCAAAAAAACTGGAAATCTGAAACAAGAACAGCAAATGCCAGAACCACTGGGCAAGTTAGATATCGTCTGTGAAAATAATTAATATTTCAGCTTGAAGCCCCTTCATCAAAATTGGAATGAAGAGAAACCAAATTAGTTTTGTTGCGGACAATGAGAAAAGTTCTGAGGTTAGGACTACCAAGAGATTAGATTAGTTAAGTAGTGAAATACAAAGTAGCAATTAAAGGTGCAAAAAAATGCAGGGATGGAGGGCGTGTAGGGCAGGAGGTTGTGTTGTGACAATGGAGAGAGAGAACTGAGCCAATGTAGCCGATGAACTTTCAGCAGTTCTGATGCAGATAGAGAAAGTGAGCTACCTAAAGCTGTAGAATTCAATATTAAATCAAGACATTTGCAAAATGTTCATTTGGAGAGATGATTTGGAAGAAGATGGTGTCCCTCAAGCTCATGTTGGGTATCACTTCAACAGTATAAGAGGCAAAGGACAAATCTGTCAGAATGAAGAATTAAAGTGGCAGATAACCAGGGTCACGCTGCTAATTAGTCATCTAATCTGCATTTGTTTCGCCAATGTAGAGGAGAGCACATTGTGAACCACGAATGCAATGCACTAGATCGGAAGAAGTGCAAGCAAAGCAAAGCTTCACATGGAAGGACTGTCCGAATGCCTGGATAATGTGAGAGGGGGAGAAGTTAAAAAGACAGGTGTGGCATCTCATGTTGTTGCCTGGGAAAAGTGCTGTAAGAGGGGGAATGGTTGGTGAGAGCTGGTGGACAGAGAAGAGGATTATAGTGGCAGATTTGCATATTGTTCAAGAGATTACTCCCTCAAGCCACTAAGTGGACTACATGATTAAGGAGAATATCGTAATACACATGTGAGCTCCCCGTCAGAGACCTTCAGAGCTTCTTCACAGATAAATCTTCATAACACAGTCTTTTGATTAATAGATTTTTTATTGTTGATGAAAAACAAATAAGGTATACATCCAACCTTCTTCCGACTCGTACATTATAATCTTCATTGAACTCCAGCATATCGCTTTATAGGTTAGAAAACTCCAAGTGTCTCCGTTACACTTCGCATGGTCAAAGAGTATGCCTTCTTCATGCTGGTCCAAAACTAAACTAAAAACTAAGCTTCTGCGCAAGAAGGCTAGCTCCGAACACGCCCCAGAATACGTCATAGAAACATAGCAAATAGGTGCAGGAGGAGGCCATTCGGCCCTTCGAGCCAGCACCGCCATTTATTGTGGTCATGGCTGATCGTCCCCAATCTATAACCCATGCCTGCCTTCTCCCCATATCCTTTGATTCCACTTGTCCCTAGAGCTCTATCTAACTCTCTCTTAACTCCCTCCAGTGATTTGGCCTCCACTGCCCTCTGTGGCAGGGAATTCCACAAATTCACAACTCTCTGGTTGAAAAAGTTTTTTCCCACCTTAATCTTAAATGCCCTTCCTTTTATTCTAAGACTGTGGCTCCTGGTTCTTGACACGCCCAACATTGGGAACATTTTTCCTGCATCTAGCTTGTCCAATCTATCTTATATTACTAAATCTCTGATCTTGACCACTTTTGGCCTACTGTGCTGCGATTTCCGACAGAACGCCGTCACCTACGGCCGTCATTTTTGGCCATCTCGCTCAGAGCCCCCCCTCCGCCTTATGGATGCAGAGGATTTTTCCCAACGATGACAAATCAGAGACCTATTAATGTTTTTTTTTTAATTCACCATTCTCTCTGCTGCACCTGCTGGAGGGAGGGGGAGGGACTATAAAACCAGGAAGTGGTGTGCCTCACTTACTCTCTGCAAGATGGATGAAGCCAAGGGTCACGGCTCTCTGAGCTCCGAATGACACTGAACAAATGTCGACACAACTGTGAGTACCCTTAATGTGGTTTGAATATGAAAATATGTTTTTTTTAATGTAAAAAGACACTTCCTGCATATGGTTGTTTTGGGTGCTTTGGCTTGAAGTTGAAAGGAATTACTTACCGCAAATAGTGGCTTGGGAGCTTTGGCTTGAAGTTGAAAGGCACAACTTACTGCAAATGGTGGCTGGGGTGTTTTGCTTGAAGTTGAAAGGCACTACGTACTGCACATGATGGCTTGGGTGCTTTGGCTTGAAGTTGAAAGGCACTACTTACTGCTAATGGTGGCTTGGGTGCTTTGGCTTGAGGTTGAAAGGCATTACTTACTGCAAATGGTGGATTGGGTGCTTTGGCTTGAAGTTGAAAGGCACTACTTACTGCAAATGGTGGCGGGTGATTTGGCTTGAAGTGGAAAGGCACTTCTTACTGCAAATGGTGGCTTGGGTGCTTTGGTTTGAGGTTGAAAGGCACTACTTACTGCAAATGGTGGCATGAAGTTGAAAGGCACCACTGCAAATATTGGCTTGGGTGCTTTGGCTTGAAGTTGAAAGGCACTACTTACTGCAAATGGTGGCTTGGGTGCTTTGGCTTGAAGTTGAAAGGCACTACTTACTGCAAATGGTGGCTGGGGTGTTTGGCTTGAAGTTGAAAGGCACTACTTACTGCACATGGTGGCTTGGGTACTTTGGCTTGAAGTTGAAAGGTACTACTTACTGCAAATGGTTGCTTGGGTGCTTCGGCTTGAAGTTGAAATGCACTACTTACTGCAAATGGTGGCTTGGATGCTTTGGCTTGAAGTTGAAAGGCATTACTTACTGCAAATGGTGGCTTGGGTGCTTTGGCTTGAAGGCACCACTTACTGCAAATGTTGGCTTGGGTGCTTTGGCTTGAAGTTGAAAGGCACCACTTACTGCAAATGGTGGCTTGGGTGCTTTGGCTTGAAGCTGAAAGTCACTACTTACTGCAAATGGTGGGCGGGTGCTTTGCTTGAAGTTGAAAGGCACTACTTACAGCAAATGGTGGCTTGGGTGCTTTGGCTTGAAGTTGAAAGGCACTACTTACTGCAAATGGTGGCGGGTGCTTTGCTTGAAGTTGAAAGGCACTCATTACTGCAAATGGTGGCTTGGGTGCTTTGGCTTGAAGTTGAAATGCACTATTTACAGCAAATGTTGGCTTGGGAGCTTTGGTTTAAAGTTCAAAAGGCACTACTTACTGCAAATGGTGGCTTGGGAGCTTTGGCTTGAAGTTTAAAAAAAAATCACAATTTTCTCTGCTGCCCCTGCTGGAGGGAGGGGGAGGGACTATAAAATCAGGAAGTGGTGTGCGTCATAGTCTCTGCAAGATGGATGAAGCCAAGGGTCACGTCTCTCTGAGCTCTGAATAACACTGAACAAATGTCTACACAACTGTGAGTACCCATAATGTGGTTTGAAAATGAAAATATGGTTTGTTTGAAGTAAAAAGGCACTGCCTGCAAATGGTTGTTTGGGTGCTTTGGCTTGAAGTTGAAAGGCACTACTTACTGCAAATGGTGGCTTGCGTGCTTTGGCTTGAAGTTGAAAGGCACTACTTACTGCAAATGGTGGCATGAGGTTGAAAGGCACCACTTACTGCAAATGGTGGATTGGGTGCTTTGGCTTGAAGTTGAAATGCACTATTTACTGCAAATGGTGGCTTGGGAACTTTGGTTTAAAGTTGAAAGGAACTAACTGCAAATGGTGGCTTGGGTATTTTGGCTTGAAGTTGAAAGGCACGACTTACTGCAAATGGTGCCTTGGGAGCTTTGGCTTGAAGTTTTAAAAATTCGCCATACTCTCTGCTGCCCCTGCTGGAGGGAGGGGGAGGGACTATAAAACCAGGAAGTGGTGTGCCTCACTCAGTCTCTGCAAAATGGATGAAGTCAAGGGTCACATCTCTCTGAGCTCTGAATAATACTGAACAAATGTCTACACAATTGTGAGTACCCTTAATGTGGTTTGAAAATGAAAATATGGTTTGTTTGAAGTAAAAAAGCACTGACTGCAAATGGTTGTTTGGGTGCTTTGGCTTGAAGTTGAAAGGCATTACTTACTGCAAATGGTGGCGGGTGCCTTGCTTGGTTGAAAGGCACTACTTACTGAAAATGGTGGCTTGGGTGCTTTGGCTTGAAGTTGAAAGGCACTACTTACTGCAAATGGTGGCTTGAGGTTGAAAGGCACTACTTACTGCAAATGGCGGCTTGGGTGCTTTGGCTTGAAGTTAAAAGGCACTACTGCAAATGCACTTACTTCCTGTTTGCACTGTATATTGATTTTAGATAAAACGTTACACTTACGGCTGTGAATTTTGGCCATCTTACTCATTCCCCCCTCCGCTGAGCAGGTGCAGAGAATTCTTCCCATCAATGAAAAATAAAAGTGTTATTAGTGTTTAAAAAATGTTGATAACCTCTTTCCTGTCAATCACGCCCTGAAAGCCACACCTTTTCCGGTGGTAGGGGGAGGGCTTATAAAACCCGGAAGTGTGGATGTGGCTCAGTCTCTGCGTGATGGGGGAGGGAGCGGTCATGACTCTGTCTGAGCTGTGAATCATCTGAACACTGAATGTCTACTGAACTGTGAGTTTGGTGTTTTGTGTGGTTTTATGGTGGTTTCACCCTGCATGAAATGATATGAAGCTGCATTTGAATTTGGTGGCCTTGGACCCTGCTTGAAGTGGAATAAAACTGCACTGAATTTGGTAGCCTTGCACCCCACTGAAAGTGGTATGAAACTGCACTTGTGTTTGGTGGCCTTGGATCCAGCTTGAAGGTATGAAACTGCACTTGAACAGGTGGCCCTGCACCCTGCTTGAAGTGGTTGGAAACTTTTGAATTTGGTGGCCTTGAACCCTGCTTGAAATGGTAGGAACATGGATTTGAATTTGGTGGACTTGCACCCTGCTTGAAATGGTAGGAACATGGATTTGAATTTGGTGGACTTACACCCTGCTTGAAATGGAATTTCAAGGAATAGTCATGAGTCAACTGCCAGCCCACCAGCCGTGAGTGAGCTGCCAGCTGATCAGGCTTGAGGGACTGAGCTGCCACCCCAAGAACCCTTACCAGCACTCCAGAAAGCCCCCCCCCCCCACTTGCCACCAATATTGGAATTGGTGGAGAGGTGGAATATTGCGTCGGGGGACCAGCCCACCCGTGTGGCATGAGACCCAACGGGTCCCACTTAATCTAGTAATTTTATATATTTCTATAAGATCTCCTCTCATCTTTCTAAACTCCAGTGAATACAAGCCTAGTCTTTTCAATCTTTCCTCATGTGACAGTCCCGCCATCCCAGTGAACTTATGCTGCACTGCTTCAATCATAAGGATGTCCTTCCTCAAAATTAGGAGACCAAAACTGTAAACAATACTCCAGATGTGGTCTGACCAGAGCCCTATGCAACTGCAGAAAACCTCTTGACTCCTATACTGAAATCCTCACACTGATATTGCCTGCACTTATAACAAATTATAGGACTCTAAGTCTCTCACCATATGTCCTTTTTTCAAGTCCAAAACAGATTTCCTTCTCTTTCAAGAAAACCATCTTTTCTTCATGTTCTTTCATCTTGAATCTTCGACATCATCTTATGATGTGACCAACTTCATCACATAACAAACAAAATACTAATTGCTTGCTAGTAGATACATTTCCTTTCATTCCATCTGTCGTTTCCACAGGTCTGGTTGTGATAGCAAAACTACTTCTCTTGGGTTCTGATGTTTCTTCAATTTTGGTAAAGGTAGAACCTTTGTTAGTTGCAATTGGTTTACGATCTTTAATAATCCCATGGTGTGGCTCCAACATGTACTGTACTTCCCTTTCTAAGAATTTCACCAGGTCTCGTAGCCTGGCTACTCGCTTCTTCTTATCCATTATTTTGCCTGCTTTATATCTCCACCTCTCAGTCTTCTGGGCAACTTTCTAATGGTGACTTGAGTATTATTCGCAAGATTCATTTCCTTCATGTGGCCGAGATTTTTCATCGAACTGCAACAACCTCTCAGAAATCTATATTACTAAATCTGTGATCTTGACCGCTTTTGGCCTACTGTGCTACGATTTCCGACAGAACGCCGTCACCTACGACTGTCATTTTTGGCCACCTCGCCCAGAGCCCCCCTCCGCTTTACGGGTGCAGAGGATTTTTCCCATCGATGACATATCAGAGAGATATTAATGTTTTAAAAAAATTCACCCTTCTCTCTGCTGCACCTGCTGGAGGGAGGGGGAGGGACTATAAAACCAGGAAGTGGTGTGCCTCACTCATTCTCTGCAAGATGGATGAAGCCAAGGGTCACGTCTCTCTGATGTCTGAATGACACTGAAGAAATGTCTACACAATTGTGAGTACCCTTAATGTGGTTTGAATATGAAAATATGGTTTTTTTTAAGTAAAAAGGCACTTCCTGCAAATGGTTGTTTTGGGTGCTTTGGCTTGAAGTTGATAGGAACTACTTACCGCAAATGGTGGCTTGGGAGCTTTGGCTTGAAATTGAAAGGCACTACTTACTGCAAATGGTGGCTTAGATGCTTTGGCTTGAAGTTGAAAGGCATTACTTACTGCAAATGGTGGTGGTGGGTGCTTTGGCTTGAAGTTGAAAGGAACTACTTACTGCAAATGGTGGCTTGGGTGCTTTGGCTTGAGGTTGAAAGGCATTACTTACTGCAAATGGTGATTTGGGTGCTTTGGCTTGAAGTTGAAAGGCACTACTTACAGCCAATGGTGGCTTGGGAGCTTTTGCTTGAAGTTTAAAAAAATCACCGTTTTTCTTTGCTGCCCCTGCTGGAGGGAGGGGGATGGACTATAAAACCAGGAAATGGTGTGCCTCAAAGTCTCTGCAAGATGGATGAAGCCAAGGGTCACGTCTCCCTGAGCTCTGAATAACACTGCACAAATGTCTACACAACTGTGAGTACCCATAATGTGGTTTGAAAGTGAAAATATGGTTTGTTTGAAGTAAAAAGGCACTGCCTGCAAATGGTTGTTTGGGTGCTTTGGCTTGAAGTTGAAAGGCATTACTTACTGCAAATGGTGGCATGAGGTTGAAAGGCACCACTTACTGCAAATGGTGGATTGGGTGCTTTGGCTTGAAGTTGAAATGCACTACTTACTGCAAATGGTGGGTTGGGTGTTTTGGCTTGAAGTTGAAAGGCACCACTTACTGCAAATGGTGGCTTGGGTGCTTTGGCTTGAAGTTTAAAAAAAAACACCATACTCTCTGCTCCCCCTGCTGGAGGGAGGGGGAAGGACTATAAAACCAGGAAGTGGTGTGCCTCACTCTCTCTCTGCAAGATGGATGAAGCCAAGGGTCACATCTCTCTGAGCTCTGAATAACACTGAACAAATGTCTACACAACTGTGTCTGAAGAAGGGTTTCAGCCCGAGATCAGTCTGAAGAAGGGTTTGGGCCCGAAACGTTACCTATTTCCTTCGCTCCATAGATGCTGCTTCACCCGCTGAGTTTCTCCAGCATTTTTGTGTACGTGTGAGTACCCTTAATGTGGTTTGAAAATGAAAATATGGTTTGTTTGAAGTAAAAAGGCACTGCCTGCAAATGGTTGTTTGGGTGCTTTGGCTTGAAGTTGAAAGGCACTACTTACTGCAAATGGTGGCTTGGGTGCTTTGCTTGGTTGAAAGGCACTACTTACTGCAAATGGTGGCTTCGGTGCTTTGGCTTGAGGTTGAAAGGCACTACTTACTGCAAATGGGGGCTTGGGTGCTTTGGCTTGAAGTTAAAAGGCACTACTGCAAATGCACTTACTTCCTGCTTGCACTATATATTGATTTTAGATAAAACGCTACACTTACGGCTGTGATTTTTGGCCATCTTACTCATTGTCCCCTCCCGCTGAGCTGGTGCAGAGAATTCTTCCCATCAATGAAAAATAAAAGTGTTATTAGTGTTTAAAAAATGCTGAGAATCTCTCTCCTGTCAATAACGCCCTGGAAGCCACACTTTTTCCGGTGGGAGGGGTTATAAAACCCGGAAGTGTGGGTGTGGCTCAGTCTCTGCATGATGGGGGAGGGAGAGGTCATGACTCTGTCTGAGCTGTGAATCAACTGAACACACTGAATGTCTACTGAACTGTGAGTTTGGTGTTTTGTGTGGTTTTATGGTGGTTTCACCCTGCATGAAATGATATGAAGCTGCATTTGAATTTGGTGGCCTTGGACCCTGCTTGAAGTGGAATAAAACCGCACTGAATTTGGTGGCCTTGCACCCCGCTGAAAGTGGTATGAAACTGCACGTATTTGGTGGCCTTGGATCCAGCTTGAAGGTATGAAACTGCACTTGAATTCGGTGGCCTTGCACCCTGCTTGAAGTGGTTGGAAACTGCACTTGAATTTGGTGGCCTTGCACCCTGCTCATAGTGGTAATAAACATGCACTTGAATTTGGTGGCCTTGAACCCTGCTTGAAATGGTAGGAACATGGATTTGAATTTAGTGGACTTACACCCTGCTTGAAATGGAATTTCAAGGAATAGACATGAGTCAACCGCCAGCCCACCAGCCGTGAGTGAGCTGCCAGCAGATCAGGCTTGAGGGACTGAGCTGCCACCCCAAGAACCCATACCAGCACTCTAAAAAGCCCCCCCCCCCCCCCCCACTAGCCACCAATATTGGAATTGGTGGAGAGGTGGAATATTGCGTCGGGGGACCAGCCCACCCGTGTGAACATGGGACCCAATGGGTCTCACTTAGTCTAGTATTGCATATTTCTACTCAATGCATCCCCATCTTCTGGCTTGATTTCTTTCCAAGCATGGGCCTTCTCCATGTAAACGTTAGCAATCCTCTGTTCATTACCAAAACGTTCTCCAAGTAACCTTCTCGCCCTTTTATAGCCTTGGCTGCAAGGCTCATTCTGACAACTTTCTACAAGTACCTGAACATCTCCGCTTGTGTACTTCACCAGAAATCGTAAGCGCTCCTTTTCATCCGTAACTTTTGTTTCTAATACTTCTTCTAATGCCCTTATGAAAGCTTCATACGGCAAAGGATCTCCATCATATGTATGAATTTCTGCTGGTGCTAGAGTGAGAGAGGTATTTTGTTGAGCTATGATCTGGTTGAATTCAGCTTGCCTATTCGCCAATGCCAATAATCCATCCTGATAACCTTGGCTTGGCTCCAACGAACGATAGACAGGCCTTGGCACAAATTGGCTTGCTCGAGCCTGTGCACCAAGCCTTGGAAAAGCGTAGTCGGCTATTGGTTTGTCCCGAGCGTCTACAGATGCTCCATAAGTAGTTGGTTTCGATCTAGCACTCATTTGCTGAAATGGAGTTTTACCCATCTTACTCTGGTCCAATGGGTGTTCAAAGCCATGAAATCCAGTGGACCTCGATTGTGGAATTGATCCAACTGCTGACTCACTTGGAGCAGTTTTTCCTCTTGGTCCAGAGCTCATCATCTTCGATAATCTAGAGCTGCATCTTGAACCCTTTCTTTCCAGTATCTCCTTCTTTGATTTGGCCACCGCCAAGTTTGTGTCTAGTTCCAATTATTCTTTTCGTCACCTCATCTCTTCTTCTTGTCGTCTCATCTCTTCTTTTTGTCCTAGCTTCTCTCTTTTTATCTGTTCTTCTTGTCGCACAATCTCATGTTTCTTCTTCAAGGCATCCGCTTCTATTGAGAGAGCGGCTAGATCAGCCTCAACTCACAATCGAGTAGAAAGCCATGATACTGAACTGGCTGTAGAACCAGATTTATGTCCTGATCCTCAAGTGGATACTTTCGAGATATTATCTCGTGGTGTAATCCCATCTTCCATTCCAGCACCTTGTTGCATCGCACCTCAAGCTGTTAAGCGCGTAAGTTGTGGTATAATTTCAGATAACCACTCCTCTGCCTTATCCATGAAACCATTGAATATGTTCACCCTGTCATTCCACCACTGGGTGTGTCATGCATTCTTCCAGAGGCAGTTGTGAACACAGCAGCACATTTTGTTTCTTTCCAACCTCTTGGCAGAGGCTCCATAGTTGGCTCATATTAGATTTCACTTTGATTGCATTCTCATTCAATTCCATTAGTTTCTTCTGTTTCTCAATCAATCTGGTAACCTGTTTCCATAATTTGTTTCTCTCCATTTCGATTTCTTTCAGGTAGGCAGCTTGTGTATCATCTGTTTCCTCTCGATACACGAGTTTTCTGTAGCTTTCAATTGACTCGTTAACGTTCCCAGATCGAGTTTTCCTCCTTCTTAATTTCTTTCAAGTAGGCAGCTTGTCCTTGACTTCGCCACCTTATGGTTCCTCTGGTGTAGCTTCTTATTCATCTTCAGGTTCCATGATTTTAAACAAGTCTTGGCAGATTGCAAAATCTTTAAATTGAACGATCAAAGTCCTCTGCTGGTTGCTCTAATTTTGTTTTGTCAACATTTTCATCAGAACAAAAACAAACTGAGATTGTTGCCAACATCTCATCAACATCCACGGGCTAGCAGTGACATTAGTTCAGAAGGAATGTGTATTATCAAGACTTCAAAACAATTTCCGAGGTCGGACTGGCTGGACATCTCCAGACAGTGAAAAAACACTTTTATGCTATCTTCCAAGCTAGTGGCTAGATTTCTGGCTCTTCTTACAGAAGCTGTTTAAAATTAAAGCTTTTCAGCTTCAAAATTCAATAGAATAATAATCGATATCTACTCACAATTTCTGGATAAAGTCTTCAGATAAGTCGTGTCACTGTCGATAAACCTCTAGGCCATCTCTGGCCGAGATCTATTGTCTTCAGTTCCTTGGCTGGAACCGCTCTTCTGTCCAAAACCTCTATCAAGATCTTAGCCAAATCTTCTGTCCCACTCTCTGGGACTGGGTTTCACCCCCCCGTCAGAGGTATCCTTTGGCTTAATGTAGCGGCAGATTTTTATATGGTTCAAGAGATTACTCCCTCTAGCTACCAAGTGGACTAAATGATTAAGGAGAATGTCATAATACGCATGCGAGCTCTCCGTTAGAGACCTTCAGAGCTTCTTCACAGTTAAATCTTCATAACTCAGTCTTTTGATTAATAGATTCTTTATTTTGATGAAAAACAATAAGGTTTACAGCCAACGTTTTTCCGACTCGTACACTATAATCTTCATCGAACTCCAGCATATCGCTTTAAAAGTTAGAAAATTTGTGTCTCCATTACACTTCGCATGGTCAAAGGGTATGCCTTCCTCATGCTGGTCCAAAACTAAACTAAAAACTAAGCAACTGTGCAAGAAACGTAGCTCCAAACACACCCTAGAATACGTCATAAATCCCACCCACATAATAACGGGCAGTCTAATATTTTAAGACACATGCCATAATTAATGACACAAAATAAGCCAAAGGACAACTACAAGAAGAAACCCTTCAAAACGATACGATCAAACTTTATTTATCCCAGGAGGTAAACTGGTCTGCCAACAGTCATAAAATGCAACAAGATACATGAAACATGAAATTAAGAAAGTCCAGCATTGGGGATGTGCAAAAATTGGGGGCTGAGGGGGGGGAGGGAGGTCAGTCTACCCCATGACAGAAGGGGGAGGAGTTGCATAGTTTGATAGCCACAGGGAAAAAATAATTCCTGTGGTGTTCTGTGCTGCATCTTGGTGGAACCAGTCTGGTGCTGAAGTTGCTCATCAGGTTGACCAGTGTGTCATGGAGGAGGTGAGCTGTATTGTCCAAGATGCTTCACAGTTCTCTCCTCCAAGACCATCTCCAGTGAATCCAACTCCACCCCGAGGATGGAGCCAACCTTGCTGAAGAGTTTGTTCATTCTGGTGGCGTCCGCGGCCTTCGAGCTGCAAACACACGACAGCAAAGAAGATGGCACTGGCACCACCATTTGTTACAACAAAAGGCTGAGATAGGAGAGGAGAGGATGATATGATTGGTGGTGAAACATTGTTGAACCTGGCAAAAAATGTGAATGTTGATTTGTTGAAAGTAGAGGCCGGCGTGATGGAGAGGAAAGGTTCCTGGGGAACACTGAGTGTAAGAAAAAATCCTACCAGAGAGTAGAGGAGAATTAAATCAAGGTTGGCATTCCTGGGAGAGACCTGGAAATTAATTCAACAGCAGATAGATTCAAAAAGCTGAAGTAACTCAGCGTGACAGGCAGCATCTCTGGAGCATTTCCCCAGAGATGTTGCCTCACCCGCTGAGTTACTCCAGCATTTTGTGTCTATCTTCGGTGTAAATCAGCATCCTCAGTTCCTACCTACAAATTAATTCAACAGTAAATGTAAACCAAGTATAGAGCTAACTCTGGACTTTGACAAATTCAAGTAACTCACTATCTTTGTCTTCTTCAGAACTGGTCACTTCTGTTAAACGTCATACACCTGTGATATTGACTCTTCCTTTCTCTCTCAATTCAATTCAATTCAATTCAATTTATTTGTCATTTGGACCCCTTGAGGTCCAAACGAAATGACCTCCATTAGCACAGCCAGACCTGCTTGATATGTCAACAGCCCTGTATTTTGCAGCTATTAATGTTTCCTTGCAAGCATTCTCACTCTCTACCTGCCCTCATCATATAGGTTTTGTTCAATGTCATCTCCCTATTTTCCACCATTAACCCATTAATTGAATGAACTCTCCAACTTATTCCCATAGCAACCCAGACTTCACTCTATCAAAGATATTCCCATTGCCCTATCGATCCTTCTTCTAACATATCTGAAACTTAAAGCTAACGTTATTCCTCTTGTTCTGAGTTCTGATGAAGGACCTTTGACTTGAAATATGAACTCAATTCTCTTTCCACAGATGGTGCCTGACTTGATGAGTGTTTCGAACATTTTCTGTCTATATCACCAACATAACCCGTTGTAATTTCAAAAACATTCACACAAAATGGTCATCGCGGGGCTGTGGTTCGCGGAGAGCACCCAACGCGGGCGGCGCTGATCAACATCGCGGAGCCCTGCCACCCTTTGTTGGGGTTCGCCAGCGTGGGTCTCCGGTGGGAGGTGGCTGATTTGGAGGTCCCAAGAGGGGAGGCGGAGAAGCGACATGGAAAAAGTCGCCTCTCCGTCGAGGAAGTGACTGAAAACCGGTTTCCCCCTTTTCTCCCCCACCACCCTCAACATAAGACATACCGAGAGACACTAAAACAAACATTTGAACATACTAAAAAACACAAAAAAAAGTCAAAATAACGAACATGCTGCTGGCTGGGCAGCCGACTCGCAGCGCAAACAGAAGCAAACATACAGAAGCAAACCTCAGAGTGATTTTGGAAGGGAAAGGGTGAGAAGTAAAAAGAAAGTCAAATAGAATTGGTTATGATGGATGGAAGGTTGTTATGGAAGAATAAAAGTAGCATTGATCAGGGAGCATTGATGCAGGGAACTGCAGATGTTGGAATTGTGAGCAAAACATAAAGCGCTGGAGGAACTCAGCGGGTCAGGCAACATCTGTGGAAGGAATGGACGAGTGATATTTCAGGAGATGTGAAACATGGCCTGTCCATACCCTCCACAGATGCCATTTAAAACAAATATGAGATAAAACATTCCCTCCATATTGAGTTCCTCCAGCACTTTGCGTTCTGATTGGATAGTGGTTTTGAAAAATCAAGAGTTACATGGAATTTACAAAGAAACATGTGTGTCCGCAGGTCCATGCAGTTGTTTATTTACCAAGCTACTTCCCATTCCATTTAGTTTAGTTTAGTTCAGAGATACAGCCTGGAAACAAGCCCTTCGATCCACTGTGTCCGCGCCGACCAGCGATCCCCGCATATTAACACTATCCTGCACACAACATGGACAATTTACATTTGGTGCTCCGGTGGCTGGGACGACGTTCTGGCGGCGGTGTCCAGAGTCCTGGGTTCAGCCGCGGGCCGGCGGCTGCGTGCGCTGGACTGGAGGTGCGGCGGCTTCGACCACCCCGGGCCGCAGTGTTTGAACCGGCCCGTTCCCGGGGTTCGGTGAGCTGCGGGACTGTTTATACCATCGCCCGGTGGGGAATCGCCTCAGAGCAGAGGGAGAGACTGCAACCCTAAGATTTTTGCCTCCACCACAGTGAGGAGGTGTTTGGAGGACTCACTGTGGTGGAAGTTAATTTGTGTTTATTGTTGTTATTATTGTATCATTGTATGTATGACTGCAGGCACAAAATTTCGTTCAGACCGTAAGGTCTGAATGACAATAAAGGAAATTCAATTCAATTCAATATACCAAGCCAATTAACCTACAAACCCATTGATCTTTGGAGTGTGGGAAGAAACTGAAGATCTCGGAGAAAACCTACTCGGTCACGGGGAGAACTTACAAACTCCGTACAGACAGCACCTGTCGTCGGGATCGAACCTGGGTCTTTGGCACTGAAAGCGCTGTAAGGCAGTAACTCTACCGCTGCGCTACCGTGCCACTGTGTCTTCCTCACATTTTCATCACATCATTTTGTATCTCCCTCTTGCAAATATCCTACATCCCTTCATATTTAACCCAACCTTTCCCTGTGGTGGCAAATGCCCAATCTTCACCCTTTGGCGCTTTCAACGCCCATGCAGGTCACGGGGAGAACATACAAACTCCGCACAGACTGCGCCCATAGGCAGGATGGAACCTGGGTTTCTACCGCTGCAAGGCAGCAACTCTACCGCTGTGCCACCGTTCCACCATTTTTTTAGCACACAGGCCTTGCACATCAGTGACTGTAAAAGATCTCAACCTGTCCTCCAGCATTCTCATTCGTGGTGCTCTGCTGTCACCTACACAAGTGCAGCCTCACTGATGCCATCTGCGCAGCCTGAGGATGAAATCCCCAGTGGGTATAAAGCAGGGCTGTTGCTTTGTGTGCTGCACTGGTGGATACAACATTCTCCAAGCAGCTCCTCGGGGAGACTAGTTTAAACGAGGCAAAAACACAAAGTGCTGGAGTAACTCAGCGGAAGACAAAAATGCTGGAGGAACTCAGCGGGGAGGCAGCATCTATGGAGAGAAGGAATAGGCGACGTTTCAGACTGAAGAATGGTCTGAAGAAGGGTCTCGACCCGAAATGTCGCCTGTTCCTTCGCTCTTCCTCACCCGCTGAGTTTCTCCAGCATTTTGGTCCACCTTCGATTTCTCCAGCATCTGCAGTTCCTTCTTAAACGGAGTAACTGAATAGGTCGGGCAGCATCTCTGGAGAATGTGGACAAGCAGAAATGTTGTCAGAAACCTTTCCACGGACTGAATAGAATGTTGGGACTGTTCCTCAGATTGGTATGAAACAAGGAGGTGTTCGCCAAAGAATAAGAGGTAGGCCATTTAGGACTGAGATGAGGAAAAACTTTTTCAGCCAGAGAGTTGTGAATCTGTGGAATTCTCTGCCACAGAAGGAAGTGGAGACCAATTCACTGGATGTATTCAAGAGAGTGTTAGATGTAGCTCTTAGGGATAAAGGAATCAAGGGACATGGGGGAAAAAGCAGGAAAAGGGTACTGACCAACCGTGATCATGGTGAATGGCGATGCTGTCTCGAAGGGCCGAATGACCTACTTCTGTTTCAAACAATGACCCAAACTGTATTTGGTTTTCCCCAAAAGGACAGAAAGTGCTGGAGCAACTCAACGGGTCAGGCAGCATCACTGGAGAACATGGTCAGGGGACATTTTGGGTTGGAAACCCTTCTACTGTATTGTATTGTATTGTATTGTATATCTTTATTGTCATTTCCTGAGTATTCGCATACCCAGAGGAAACAAAAAAACGTTGCTCAACCAGTGTCCATTCAGTGTGCATGAAAAATAAATAGAAATAAAAAAATACATGTATCATGAACAAATTTAACACTCTACTAAACATTCAACAGGCATTCCGACCGGCAGCGGCACCACAGTGGCTCTGCTGCAGTGTGTCCAGGTTGGGGGTTTGTGCGCGATACTTGGCAGGGGGCAAAGTCCATTTAGCAGTCTTATAGCCTGTGGGAAGAAGCTGAGGAGCAACCTGCTGGTTTTGCAGCTAATGCTCCTGTACCTCTTCCCAGATGGCAGGATGGAGAAAATGTCATGCGATGGGTGGTAAGGGTCTTTGATGATGGAGATGGCTCTGCTGATACATCTCTTCCTGTATATGTCCAGCAGGAAGGGGAGTGGAGCACCAATAATCCTGCTGGCGGTCTTCACTATCCTGTCTAGTTGGTGCCGTTCGTACGCCTTGCAGCTCCCGAACCAGGAAGTGATGCCGTAGGTCAATGTGCTCTGTTGCCTGTACATTCTACAGAATGTACAGGCAACGTTTCGTGTTGAACCTTTTCTCACATTTGTCTGAAACAAGGTGTTCGGCAAAGCAATTACCTAATCTGTGTTTGGGTGTTCCAGAAAAGGACACAAGATGTTGGAGTGACTCAATGGGTCAGGCAGCATATCTGGAGAACATGGATAGGTGACGCTTCGGGTTGGAACTCTTCCTCAGACTCACATGTGAATTGGCTGAGAAGTATCTGTGGAGGACCCACTGATGTTCTCATTGTAATGGAGCGCGCACTGCAAGCGGTAAATGCAATAATACATTAAATTGGAAAAAGTGCAGGTGAATTACTGCTTCACTTGGAAGGACTAGTTTGGTCCCTGGTTGGTGGGAAGGTACAAGGTAAATGATCTCATCTGTATATCGAAATCTCCAACAGCAGATAATGCACTCTTTCTTTCTTTTTGTATTCAGACTGGCCACTTTTGCCATTCATCTTTTTCTTCTTGTGCATAGCGTGTCCTGCTGAGCGTGTCCCAGCATTACACTGACTCTAGATCATTAGCAACACATCGCACAGACAAAGAAGGTTAAACCACTTCATTGTTATGGAAGAATAAAAGTAGCATTGATCAGGT
Organism: Leucoraja erinaceus; assembly: GCF_028641065.1. Lineage (NCBI taxonomy): Eukaryota > Metazoa > Chordata > Chondrichthyes > Rajiformes > Rajidae > Leucoraja > Leucoraja erinaceus. The sequence goes on from NC_073389.1 coordinate 48,675,386, forward strand.
AACATTGATGCAGGGAACTGCAGGTGTTGGAATCGTGAGCAAAACATAAAGCGCTGGAGGAACTCAGCAGGTCAGGCAACATCTGTGCAAGGAATGGACAAGTGATAATTCAGGAGATGTGAACCATTGCCTGTCCATACACTCCACAGATGCCATTTGCCAATTGTTTCCCTACCTTCTCTGCCACTGATACTAACGTGTTTCTCTCTATGTGTTTGAAGAAGAAAGGTCCCGACCCGATATATTGCCTGCCCATTCCCTCCACAGAGGCTGCCTGACTCGCTGAGTTACTCCAGCATTTTGTGTTTTGAACTAGACTCCAATATCTGTAGTTTCTTGTGTCTCCATGTTTCTGTTTTTCTCAGTTCTGCTTGAACCTGAAACATGAACTGCTTCTCTTCCCACATATGCTGGCTGACCTGCTGAGTTTCTCTTTCTCTCTCTACGATTGCTAACTGACCTGAAGAGTATCCCAGTTTTTATTACAGTCTTCCAAGTCCGTTTTGTTTGCCTTCATTTGGACAGAATGTACTAGACATAGACCTTGACATAGAACATCAACAGATCTTGAAATTTATTCGGAACTGCATAGGGAGCCAGTGGAGAGAGTCAGAATCGGGGTGATGTGGTCCTTTTTTCGGGTGCCCGTCAGGACAATATGTGGTTGTCTTTACATCTTCGCAAAAACATTATTCGGTAACGATTACATTTTTACATATTCCGGTTGACATTTTTCCAGTCGAGGCCGGAATCACCTTATCTGAACATTTTATGCTTTATTTCTCGACTTATTGCTGATTAAAGTTTAAAAGAAATCAAAATACCTTTCTTTTCAAACCGACCAGCTTCAAATGATGACATCACAATGGCTCGGCTAGCAGGGGGAGGGCGAAATGCTATTGCAACACGCAGTGCAAGTGCAATTGGAATTTTTTTTAAAGATCACTGCTGAGGAAGGCAAGGGGAGTGCTGGAATCTTACGTTCGGGAACGGCTTGAGTTGGAGGACCACGCCTCCTGTAGAGGCTTCGGGTAGGGAACGGGTGCTTTGGGGGAGCAGACCCAACAGGTCTGCACTTGGTCTAGTAATTCTATAAAGTTCTATTATGTCTCCTCTCAGCCTCCAACTCTAATGACATGAATGGGCCCTTGCCTTCAGTGCCCTGGTTTTGTTTCAATACTGCTTCTACAGTGCTTTTGCTTTCATAATCCAGTGTACATACTACTTCTCATTGTGGAACCATAGAGTGATAGAGTGTGGAAGCAGGCCCTTCGGCCCAACTCGCCCGCACCGGCCAACATGTCCTAGCTACACTATTCCCACCTGTCTGCGTTTGGCCCATAACCCTCCAACCTTGTCCTATCCATGTACCTGTCTAACTGTTTCTTAAACGTTGCGATAGTCCCTGCCTCAAATACCTCCTCTGGCAGCTTGTTCCATACACCCACCACCCTTTGTGTGAAAAGATTACCCCTGCTCGATTCCACCTATTCTGGGCAAGACAATTCTTTGAGATTTTTCTCAATAATCTTTTATTACAGGTGTTGACAATGTCCTCTATATCGTTTTACTTCCATATTTATATCATATTGCCACAAAACTAGAAGGAGACAATGTTTCAGCTCTTTTTACTTCCATACTTGGTAACCCATTTATATAATCCATACTTCTCATTGCCCAGTGATACAGTGTAGAAGGAGACACATGTATTGCTCCATCTTTGGTTCATTTTAGTTTCTGAACCAGCTTCTCTTGCAGAAATCACTGGGAGAATTGCAAACACCGGAGTGGTGGGAATGTTACCTGGAGAGAAGCTGCTTGACGGTGACGTTTTGGGTCGAGACCCTTCTTCCCACTGAAGAAGAAGAAGGTCTGAAGAAGGGTCTCGATTCGAAAAGTCACCTATTCCTTTTCCCTAGAGATGCTACCTGACCTGAGTTACTCCAGCTTTTTGTGTCTCTCTTCGGTTTAAACCAGCACCTGCAGTTCCTTCCTACACTATTTGCAAACACCATGCAGATAGTAACAAAGGTCAGATTGAACCCAGGTATCTGGTGTTGCAAGTTCCTAGTGGTTCCCAGTAACCACTGACACAATTGCTTGACATATAGAATGAATCAAGGAAGAATATTTGTGCTTTCACCTCCTTAAAATACTTTACCATCAATAAAGCAACCTTGAAAATCACTTGTTAAGTGGGCAGTTATGCACCAATTTGGATACAGAAAAAATGGTGAGGTGCAGTACAATAAATGATCTAGAATGTAGAAACATGGAACTGCAGATGATGGTTTTCAATAAAAAAGACTCAAAGTGCTGGAGTAACTCACCAGGTCAGGCAGCATATCTGGAGAACATGGATAGGTGACATTTCGGGCTAACCCTAACTCCAACCCTTCAGTCTGAAGAATGGTCCTAACCCAAAAAGCACAATCCAGAGATTCTGCCTGACCGGCTAAGTTATTCCTGAATTTTGTGTCTTATTTTGCAATAAATGATTTGTTAGTCTGATTTTTTTAATGTTGATTGAAGAATAGTTTGTTCAAAAACTATCTAAATATCCTAGGTACACAAAAATGCTGGAGAAACTCAGCGGGTGCAGCAGCATCTATGGAGCGAAGGAAATAGGCAACGTTTTGTGCCAAAACCCTTCTTCAGACTGATGGGGGGTGGCGGGGAGAAGAAAGGAAAAAGGAGGAGGAGGAGCCCGAGGGCTGAGGAAGGGGAGGAGGCAGCAAGGGCTAACAAAATTGGGAGAATTTATCTAATTATCTATTTAAATCTATTTACATTTAAATATCTATTATCTATTTAATTATCTATTTAAATATCGAATTTATCTATCTAAATATCCTAGTTCCTTAAACAGTAAGCAGGTAACTTGATGTACGGTATCATTGAAGGACAATACACTGATTATCAGCAAGATAGTAAACAATGCTGTCTGGCTACACATTCAATGTTTATATAAACTCCTTTGGTGACTAATACCCAAACACCGAACTAGGACTCTGGCATCTTGGTAAAAGCTAGGACGTTGAGCTAGTGGAAGATTGAAAACAGAGGCAGGATGGTAACAAGCTTGCAGTGCACAGATAGATTAGTGTGGGTTTTGAAAGAATGTTGTACATGTCATAGAGTCATAGAGCTGGGATGTAATGTTAAAATTGTACAACGCATTGGTGAGACCAAATCTGGAGTGTGGTGTACAATTTTGGTCGCCCAATTATAGGAAGGATGTCAACAAAATAGAGAGAGTACAGAGAAGATTTACTAGAATGTTGCCTGGGTTTCAACAACTAAGTTACAGAGAAAGGTTGAATAAGTTAGGTCTTTATTCTCTGGAGCGCAGAAGGTTAAGGGGGGACTTGATAGGGGTCTTTAAAACGATGAGAGGGATAGACAGAGTTGATGTGGATCAGCTTTTCCCTTTGAGAGTAGGGAAGATTCAAACAAGAGGACATGACTTCAGAATTAAGGGACAGAAGATTAGGGGTAACATGAGGGGGAACTTCTTTACTCAGAGAGTGGTAGCGGTGTGGAATGAGCTTCCAGTGGAAGTGGTGGAGGCAGGTTCGTTGGTATCATTTAAAAATAAATTGGATAGGCATATGGATGAGAAGGGAATGGAGGGTTATGGTATGAGTGCAGGCAGGTGGGACTAAGGGAAAAAAGTTGTTCGGCACGGACTTGTAGGGCAGAGACGGCCCGTTTCCGTGCTGAAATTGTTATATGGTTATAGAGTCCTTCAATGTGGAAACAGGCCCTTCGACCCAACATAACCACGCCGACCAACGTGCGTCATCTACACTAGTCCCACCTACCTGCTTTTTGCCTATATATCTCTAAAACTATCCTATCTATGTACCTGTCTAAATGTTTCTTAAATATTGCAATAGTACGTGCCTCAACAAGCTGAAGAAGGGTCTCAAACAGAAACGTCACCCATTCCTTCTATCCAGAGATGCTGCCTGTCCTGCTGAGTTACTCCAGCATTTTACTCCGCATTCTACATGCCTCACCTACCTCGTCCCCGATAGCTTGTTCCATGCACCACCTACACTTTGTGTAAAATAGTTACCCTTCAGGTTCCTATTAAATCTTTCCCCCTCTCACTTTTAATATATGCCCACTGGTTCTCAATCCCCTACTCTGGAAAAAATCTGTTGACAGAATAATTTAGTGTTTCCAAAGCAGTAGAGTTATTTTTCTATTAACTAAAAACTAGTTAGTAATAAAGTGTTTTAAACTAAATTTTCTTATATATTTCATAACATTGCATCACTTGGAGTTATTTATTTATTTGTAGATCATTGCCCATTTGGAAACATAGAAACATGCCACACATCCAGTAGCTTATAACAGCATGAAGTTGGAGGAAATTTAAGTCCATGACAAAATGGGAACCCAAGCCTCTTATTGCCATTCAAAAGTGGCACTTCATCAGCTCGTTGGGTGTCAACTTAATAATTTTCATGGAGCATGTGACAAGTTTGGAGGTTGAGAGTTGGAATGGTTTTGTTTTCCCATACATCAGTTACATATGCAAGACCAGAATCCAATCCAATCCAAACCCAGCAAGAAACAAGGCAAAGTCGTAGATTTGGACCATAAAGTAAGGCGGCAGAATGCCTCATGCCAGCAGGAACTTCCCTGTCCACACTGGGCTTTGTCAATGAGATCCCAGCAAATGGCAAAAAGAGAAAGTAGGAATTTAATCGTTTACCTATGAAAGGGTGCTATGGCGCAGTGGTAGAGCTACTGCCTTTACAGCGTCAGAAACCCGGGTTTGATCCTGACGACGGGTGCTGTCTGTACGGAGTTTGCACGTTCTCCCCGTGATATGTGTGGGTTTTCTCCGAGATCTTTGGTTTCCTCCCACTCTCCAAAGACATACCAGTTTGTAGGTTAATTGGCTTGGTTACTGTATCTTGTATGTGACAAATAAATGTATCTTGTATAAATGTGAAATTGTCCCTAGTGTGTGTAGGATTGTGTTAATGTGTGGGAATCGCTGGTCAGTGTGGACTCGGTGGGGCTGAAACACCCGTTTCCGCGCTGTATATCGAAACTTAACTAAACTAAATTCAGAGGAGCCCTCCACTGCTCTAGAATCATAGACAAATCTGTTCCATTAACATTTAGAAAAAGATGGGAAATATGGTCCTGTGTATTCAGTTCTGGGTATCGTGTTATCTAGGAAAGATGTTGTCAAGCTGGAAATGGTACAGAGAAGATTTACAAGGACTGTGGTCAGCTTGAAGCCGGTGGCTGAAGGGCCTGTTTCTGCACTGTACAAGTCCATGACTCTATAGGTTGATGAATTGGATATTTGATCAAATGTACAGATCATGGTGAGAAGAAGCTGTAGATGCTGGGATCTTGAGCAAAACACAAAGTGCTGGAGGAACCCTGTGGGTCAGGCAGCATCTGTGGAGGGAATGTACAGATGACATTTCAGGTCAGGACATTTCAGCAGCACGTTTTGCTTTGATGAATATGATATGGTGCTATAAATGATGTCGCGGCACGATGGCGCAGCAGTAGAGTTGCTGCCTTACTGCGCCAGAGACCTGGGTTCAACCCTGACTACGGGTGCTTGTCTGTACGGAGTTTGTACGTTCACCCCGCGACCAACGTGGGTTTTGCGCCAAGATCTTCGGTCTCCTCCCACACTCCAAAGACCTACCGGTTTGTAGATTTATTAGCTTGGGATCAATGTAAAATTGTCTCGAGTGTGCGTATGATGGTGTTAATGTGCGGGGATCAGGTGGTCAGTGCGGACTCGGTGGGCCGAAGGGCCTGTTTCCGCAGGGTATCTCTAAACTAAACTAAACTAAACTAAAAAGACACTTTGCATTCGTTAAATGGATGAGCTCAAAGAACCGGTACAGATTCACGTAGGAGATGACTGTTAGAGTTAGAATAACAGTCCATGCCATTCATGGCTTTGAAATCAACAACAATAGTAGTGCAGAATAGCATGCACCAAACGTTTAGTTGACACAGGCTGTCCAATAATGATTGCGAGGAAGTAGCTTGCTCGAGCTATAGTTTACATCGCTGGCATAGTTACTCTTGGCTTAATAGGTAATTAACTCAAACTTGGCAGTTTTATCAAGTTCCTGAATTACATAAGCTGCTTGTTGATAATCTTCTTGACAATCAACAGTAAGTCTACACCAGTGGTTGTGCATTGCTTGATTTGTGGTGTATTGGTGTTTATTTAATTCACTGGCCACTGTGTGTTGACAGTCACAGTCATAGAGTGATACAATGTGGAAACAGGCCCTTCGGTACAACTTGCCCACACCAGCCAACAATGTCTAGGCTATACTACTCCCACTTGCCTGCGGTTGGTCCATATCCCTCCAAACCTGTCCTATCCATGTACCTGTCTAACTGTTTCTTAAACGATGGGATGGTCCCAGCCTCAACTACCTCCCCTGGCAGCTCGTTCCATACACCCACCACCCTTTGTGTGAATAAGTTACCCCTCAGATTCCTATTAAATCTTCGCCCCTTCACCTTGCACCAATGTCCTCTGGTCCTCGATTTCCCTACTCTGGGAAAAAGACCCTGTGCATCTACCCAATCTAATCTTCTGGTGATTTTGTACACTGCTATAAGATCACTCCTCATCCTCCTGCGCTCCATGGAATAGAGACCCAGCCTACTCAATTCAATTCAATTCAATTCAACTTTAATGTCATCGCACAAATACAAGTATCAGTACAACGAAATGCAGTTTTGCGTCAGTCCGTAGTAGTTGTACATAAAGAGAAAAAAACAAGAAAAAAATAGAAAGAGAGAAGATACAGAATAATCAGGAAATACAGAATGATTAAACAAAGGGGGACGGAGGGACCAGAGAAGTCTATCGTCGGGACTCCGAGTTCAGCAGTGTGATTGTGTTGTTATAGAAGCTTTTCCTCATCCTGCTGGTACGTGACCTGAGGCTCCTGTACCGCCTCCCTGATGGGAGGAGGGCAAACAGTCCATGGTTGGGGTGTGAGGGGTCTTTGATGATCTTCCCAGCCCGACTCAGACACCGCTTTCGGTGGAGGGCATCCATGGCAGGGAGCGGGGCACCGATGATGTGCTGCGCGGTTTTCACCACCCGTTGTAGTGCTTTCCTGTCCGCAGCAGTGCAGCTGCTGTACCATACTGTGAAGCAGGTGGTCAGGATACTCTCTATGGTACAGCGGTAAAAGTTGGTCAGGATCTGGGGGGACAGGTGGGCTTTCTTGAGCCTCCTAAGGAAGTAAAGGCGCTGCTGTGCCTTTTTGATCAGCTTGGAGGTGTTGAGGGACCAGGACAAGTCCTCCGAGATATGCACTCCGAGGAATTTATAGCTGGAGACGCGCTCCACCTCAGTCCCGTTGATACTCAACCTTTCCCTATAGCTCATACCCTCTAGTCTTGGCAACATCCTCGTAAATCTTTTCAGAGCCTTTCAAGCTTGAATGTATCTTTCCTATAACATGGTGCCCAGAACGGAACACAATATTCTAAATGCGGTTTCACCAACGTCTTATACAACTGTAACATGACCTCCCAACATCTATACTCAATACTCTGACTGATGAAGGCCAGTGCCAAAAGCCTTTTTGACCAACTTATCTACCTGCGACTCGATCTTCAAGGAACTATGCACCTGTACTCCTAGATCCCTCTGCTCTACAACACTCCCCAGAGGCCTACAATTGATCACGTAGGTCCTGCCCTTGTTCGATGTCCCAAGATGCAACACCTCACACTTCTCTGTATTAAATTCCATCAACCATTCCTCCGCCCACCTGGCCAATCGATCCAGATCCTGCTGCAATCGTTCACAACCATCTTCACCATCTGTAAAACCACTAACTTTTGTATCATCAGCAAACTTTCTAATCTTGCCCTAAATCATTGATGTAGATGACAAACAGTAACGAGCCCAGCACCGAACCCTGTGGTACACCATATGTCACAGGCATCCAGTCTGAGAAGCAACTTCCACCATCACCCTCTGCTTCCTTCCATGTAGTCAATTTGATATCTATTCAGCTATCTCTCCTTGGATCCCATGCAATCCAACCTTCCAGAGCAGCCTACTATGTGGAACCTTGTCGGACGCCTTACTGAAGTCCATATACACAACATCCACAACATCCTTTTTTTTCCAGAGTTGCTAAGTTACTCCAACACGCTGTATCTATCTTAAGCATTTAATCCATCTGTTTTAACAAATTCAGTGAAATGGGCATCTAGCCGCACTTTAAAAATGTAAATAAACTAACTCTGGACCAGGGCAAGGCTTACGTAGACTTACGACAATCTCCATTAACAACGTCCCTCTTCACTTTATCTTGCAAAGGATGATATGCATTATTGTCCTGTTCCATGTGGACATTACAGTCGATGATTTGCGATCCCAATTTATATCATTGCTGGTTTTGCACCAGAAATTATTTTGTTGCCATAATGCTGTCAGATGCCATAGAATGGATGCTGTGAAATCACTCAGTGATTGCGAGTTCTCTCCAACTCTTTTCACCCACATCAGAAGGGCAGGCAGGGTGGCGAACTGGTTGGGGAAAGTAGCAAATTGCTCGGGGAACTTTGTCACTTCTTTGAATGGTGGCGCAGCGGTAGAGCTACTGCCTCACAGCCCCACAGACCCAGGTTTGATCGTGACAGTATCATCAAAGACCCACACCATCCTGGTCACACACTCATCTCCCTGCTACCTTCAGGTAGAAGGTACAGGAGCCTGAAGACTGCAACAACCAGGTTCAGAAATAGCTACTTCCCCACAGCCATCAGGCAATTAAACCTGCCTCGGACAAAACTCTGTTTATTAATAACCCATTGTCTGTTATTTGCACTTTATCAGTTTATTTATTCATGTGTGTATATATTTATATTATGGCATATGGACACACTGATCTGTTTTGTAGTAAATGCCTACTATGTTCTGTGTGCTGAAGCAAAGCAGGAATTTCATTGTCCTATCAGGGACACATGACAATAAACTCACTTGAACTTGAACTTGAACCTCGCATGGTCTCTGTGGAGTTTGTCCGTTCTCCCTGTGACTGCCTGGGTTTCCTCAGGGTGCTCTGTTTTCCTCCCACACCCCAAAGATGTGCCAGTTAATGGGCCTCTGTAAATTGCCACTCGTGTGCAGGGAGTGGATGAGTAAGTGGGATAGCATTGAGCTAATGTGAGCAAGTGTTCAACGATGGGCCTGTTTCCGTGCTGTCTCTCTAGTCTAACCTCAAAACTAAACTAAAAGCTTTTTGTGCATCCTAGGCTTTAAATGTCCATTGTCAGAGCGAGGCCTGGCACAATTGGAGGAACAGCACCTTATATTTTGGTTGGGCAGCTTACACCCCAGCGGTATGAATATTTAGTTCTCTAATTTCAAGTAACCCTTGCTTTCCCTCCCTCTCCATCCCTCCTCCTACCCAGTTCTCCAACTAGTCTGACTCTCCCCCCCGATTACATTGTATCTGTGTTGGCTTTGTTGTCACCTTCCATTTTGGAGAAGCAAGAAACCAAGAAACAAGAAACCAAGAAAACATAGAAACATAGAAATTAGGTGCAGGGGTAGGCCATTCGGCCCTTAGAGCCTGCACCACAATTCAATATGATCATGGCTGATCATCCAACTCAGTATCCTGTACCTGCCTTCTCTCTATGCCCCCTAATCCCTTTAGCCACAAGGGCCACATCTAACTCCCTCTTAAATATAGCCAATGAACTGGCCTCAACTACCTTCTTTGGCAGAGAATTCCAGAGATTCACCACTCTCTGTGTGAAAAATGTTTTTCTCATCTTGGTCCTAAAAGATTTCCCCCTTGTCCTTAAACTGTGACCCCTTGTTCTGGACTTCCCCAACAGTGGGAATAATCTTCCTGCATCTAGCCTGTCCAACCCCTTAAGAATTTTGTAAGTTTCTATAAGATCCCCTCTCAATCTCCTAAATTCTAGAGAGTATAAACCAAGTCTATCCAGTCTTTCTTCATAAGACAGTCCTGACATCCCAGGAATCAGTCTGGTGAACCGTCTCTGCACTCCCTCTATGGCAATAATGTCCTTCCTCAGATTTGGAGACCAAAACTGTACGCAATACTCCAGGTGTGGTCTTACCAAGACCCAGTACAACTGCAGTAGAACCTCCCTGCTCCTATACTCAAATCCTTTTGCTATGAAACAAGAAACCTTCTTCTAGCTCACAAAGGTCTCTTCTACATTTTCCCTGAACTTCATCTCCTTTGATCTCTTACACTTCCTTTCTCTGTAACTCCCTCTTTTCTGACTCTCAGTCTGAAGAAGGGTCTTGACCTGAAACGTCACCCATTCCTTCTATTCAGAAATGCTGCATGTCCCGCTGAGTTTCTCCAGCATTTTGCGTTGCCTCCTACTCTTTTTAGGTTCTCACTCTGTAGATGTGTTGATGTTGCAAATTTGGATGGGGGTGTGGGGGGGATGTTTGAAGATGTTACTTTGTGCCAACTATGAGCAAAGCTTCCAGTCTTGCAATGACGGAAAAGGGACAAGCAGAGGTAAATCAGACTCATCAACATACCCAGTGAAGCCTATATCGATGGGCACCATTTGCTGAGGTTTTGTTGAACTAGCAAAGTTCAGTCCAGCACAAGTGGAATTAAATGCTTAACTCATGAGATTTGGATGTTGTCTGTAATAACTTTCTCTGATAGTACATTCAATTAAATTTATAGGCCTGAAGAGGGTCTCGACCCAAAACATTACTCATTCCATCTCTCTGGAGATGCTGCCTGTCCCGCTGAGTTACGCCAGAATTTTGTGTCTACCTTCAATTAAATTTAGTCTGGATGTCATTCATTCTGCACCAGGACTAGAGCAGTGTTTTGCAGGGACTGAATGATGTTTCTTTTGCGATCAGGAACTGCGGATGCTGGAATTACACTTGTTCCAAATCTTACAGTGTTGGTCACCCTACTGTAGGATTGTACACACTGAACTTTTTTTTTCTCGTTTATTATATTGTTTACAGAGTGCTTTGTTTCCATATTCCGTTGTGTTGCTGCAAGTAAGAATTTCATTGTTCTGTCTGGGACATATGGCAATAAAACACTCTTGTCTCTTGGAAGGATGTAATTAAGGTAGAAAGAGGGCAGAGAAGATTTCCATGAATGTTGCCAGAACCCGCGGGCCTGAGCTATAGGGAGAGGTTGTTCAGTCTTGGACTTTATTCCTTGGAGCGCAGGAGGCTGAGGGGGTGATCTTATAGAGCTGTATAAAATCATGATGGGAATAGATATGGTGAATACACTGAGTCTTTTACCCAAAGCAGGGAAATCAAGAACCAGAGGATAAAAGTTTAAGGTGAGAGGAGCAAGATTTAATAGGAACCTGAGCGGCAAATTAAATAGTGCATATGATACAAATATGTGTAAATAAACCCAAAGTCTTAGATGTTTGGCTTGTAAGGGAATCTTTAGACTTGGCAACACTTCATATGCTCTGTGCTTTAAACCAGTTAAGTAACCTGCTTGCTTTGGAATTTGAAGAACCTGTTTCCTATGCATATTGAGGGTTTACCCTGTAACTTATCGACTTAGACATAGAAACATAGAAATTAGGTGCAGGAGTAGGCCATTCGGCCCTTCGAGCCTGCACCGCCATTCAATATGATCATGGCTGATCATCCAACTCAGTATCCCGTACCTGCCTTATCTCCATACCCCCTGATCCCCTTAGCCACAAGGGCCACATCTGTCAGAAATAAGAGTTACAGAAATTGCGAATGAAAAGGGAGATGGAGACTTTGAACATTCCCTCCCTATCCTCAGGCTGGAAAAAATACTAGTTATGCTCCATTGATCCAGATGTCAAACTACAGAGGGTGCTGCAAATGCATTTAAATGCCTGAAGTGTGTGCATTTGCGGGGCCTCGGGCCGGCGAGGCCTGCGCAATCAGCGATAATTTCCTGGGGCTTTGAAGATGTGTATTACAGAAATGAGTTGCTGAAAGCTTAAATCAAGTTTAAGTGAATTAGAATTTTTCATTTGCCTCACAACATGCACCATGAAGGCACAATGCACAAACTGCATAGAAACAGGAAAACAGGAGCAGAGATGGGCCATTTGACCCTTCGAGCTGCTCCGCCATTCATTACGATCACAGCGGATCATACAACTCAATGCCATTTTCATCTCAATACCATCACAGTCTGAAGAAGGGTCGTGACCCGTGAAGTCACCCATTCCTTCTCTCCAAGATGCAGTCGGTCCCGCTGAGTTACTCCAGCATTTTATGTCTATCTTCAGTGTAAACTAGCATCTGCAGTTCGTTCCTACAACCTTTACTCATGCTCTCCCCATCCCCCTTGATGGCTTTTGCATCAAGAAATGTATCTTTCTCCTTAAAAGACTTGGCTTCTGCAGCTGCAATGATAGTGAACTCCACCCATTCACCACCTTCGGAGTGAAGATATTTCAACCTAATCTCCCCTCTTACAGTTGTCCCATCATCCCAGGAATCATTTTGGTGAATCTTTGCTGCAGCCACTTTCTGGCACAGATATCCCTTCTTAACTTAGGAGACTTAATCTGTGGAATTCATTGCCACAGAAGGCGGAGGAGGCCAGGTCAATGGATATTTTTAAGGCAGAGATAGATAGATTATTGATTAGCACAGGTGTGAGAGGTTATGGGGAGATGGCAGGAGAATGGGGTTAGGAGGGAGAGATACATCAGCCATGATTGAATGGCGGAGTAGACTCGATGGGTTAAATGGCTTCTATCACTTATGAACTTATGAACTTATGAGACCAAGTCTGCACACAATATTCCAAGTGTAGTCTCACCACGGCCCTATATACAATAGCTGATGAAAAACATAAGTGCTCCTTATCTTAAATGCCTTTACCTTGAAGGAACTTGACTGCTTGTTGTACCTATATATTTGCTTTCAGTGACTGGTATACAAGAACAACCAACAATTTCCAATCTAACACTATTTAAGCAATACACCTCCATTCTGTTTTAGCATACATGTGGATAACTTCACATTAATCAATATAATGCTTTGTCTGACAATTTTATTCCACTCGTTCAGTCCATCAATGTTGGCTTGAAGCTTCTTTGCATTCATTTTATGAATACAATCCTACCCTGTGCAATGCAGGTAACACTAATCAAAAAATAATATATTTTATTCCATCACCAATTATAAGAAATAATTGATATATAGGTTTCTCCACTAGTTACAACAAGATGCATTTTACTCTGACCCCCTGTTTGCTGTACGTCACCAAATTTTCAATTTATGATGGTGTGCAACAGAGGGATGCATCACAGCATGGTTCGGGAACAGCTCCATCCAAGACCGCGAGAAATTGCAGCGAATTGTGGACGGGGCCCAGACCATCACACAAACCAACCTCCCTCCATTGGTTCCATCTACACTTCACGGTCTCGGCAAGGCCAGCAGTGTAATCAAGGACCAGACTCACCCTGTTCTCCACCTCTCCCATGTGCAAGAGGTACAGGTGTTTGAAAACACACATCTCCAGATTCCGAGACCTTTGCTTCCCAGCTGCTCTCAGGCAACTGAACCAGGCTAGGGAGCAGCCCCGATCTCCCATCTACGTCATGTGAGACCTTCAAACTATCTTTACTGGATGTTATTTTGCACTAAACATGATACCCTTTATCCTGTATCTGTACACTGTGGACAGCTTGAATGTAATCATGGATAGTCTTTTCAGTGACTGGATAGCATGCAACAAATAGCATTTCACTTTACCTCGATACACCTTACAATAATAAACAAAACTAAACTAAACTACTTACCCCAATGCCATGTGCTTTACTTTCATACAGTAACCTTTCATATGTCTCTTCCTAAAACACTTTCGGAAAATCTAGGTACACCACATCCATTGATTCTTCTTCCCTGCATATCCATGTGATTATCCAAAAGTCTCCAAAACACCACTACAGTGTTTCATATCTGCCTCCACCACCACCCCCCGACAGCGCATTCCGCCCACCACCCTCTGTGAAAACTTACCACACACATCTCCTTTAAACTTTGCCCCTCTTATCTTAAAGCTATGCCCTCATGTCCATTCCCTGTTCCTTACTATGAATTCTCCTATTTCTGTCCGTAGGGCACATAGAAGATTAGGTTACTCTTTTTTTGCTTTCGACAACCTTATAGAAACTGTACAGTCCACAACTGAGTTAATTCATTATTTGAATAAAACAGTATACTTCATAAAAACTACCCGTGTCTCCACATGAAAGCACACACATGCGCACACACACACAGTGCTTGCATATTGAATACATTAAGCAACTTGCAGCTGATGGACATTATCATTATAATGGGATCCCATTCTCCAAGAACAAATTATATTTAGGTTGTGACTTTAAAATAAAATTGCTTCCTGATGGGAACAGTATAAATAGCAATGTGCCAATGAACTGATTGGGAAACACAGTTGAAATCCTGTTTATGGATTTTCAACATGCTTCTAACAGTAGAAAGAGTAAAGGGAGGAGGAGGGTTTTAAGTGGGGTGTTGGGGGAGTTCAAACTATTAAACTATTAAACGTTCCTGCTGCCCTGCTTTGCTCCACCACCTGGCTGGAATCTCACCAGGACAGCAGAAAACAAACTGCTCCCCAACACTAAACTTTCAGACTGAAGAAGGTTCCCGACCAGAAATATCACCCATCCTTTTTCTGCAGGGATACTGCTTGACCTGTAGAGTTGCTCCAGCACTTTGTGTCTATCTTTGGTATAAACCAGCATCTGCATTTCTGCAGTCCTGACCCCCATCTACCTCATTAAAGATCTTTAATCAGACCTTGTCGGATTTCAATGTGATATCTTGCACTGAATGTTGTGCCCTTTATAAATTATCTGCGCACTGTGGATGCCTTGATTTTATTGATGTATCATTTTTGAATGGATAGCACACAAACAAAATCTTTTCAATAACTCACCAGGTCAGGCCAACATCTCTGGAAGAAATGGATAGGCAACATCTTCAGACGTCAGACCTGACCTGAAACGTCGCCTATCCTTTTCCTCCAGAGAAGCTGCCTGGCCCTTTATTTTATTTCCCGGCACTTTGTGCCTATCTTTGGTATAAACAAACATCTGCAACATCTTTGTTTCTCATCAGGAAAAGGAATATGTTTTAGTTCGAGACCCTGCGTCAGGACTGATAGATATATTGTTAATTCTTGACCCGTAAGATCCACAATCCATGCGCCTCCACAGAAATTGCACGACCTGCTGATTTCCTTCAGCAGTTAGTTTTATACTGTTATGCCTTGTTGGTCACCAAAGAAGAGAGCTGAAATGAGAGGCCTAGCAAGGGGACACTGGAGTAGGATCCGAGTGCCTATGATCACTACAGTCCTCCTTGCAAAGAGTAGTGTGCAGGTACAAGATTTTAAAGAGATTCAGGCGAGATATCAGACGTCAGGGATCATTTGATACATTCTTGGCTGAACTGATGTTTTTGGATGCAAAATGGAAAAGCATCCATTGGGATAGTTTACACTGTTGCTGTTCTTTCTTTCTTTCCCTGGCGCTGTTCCACTCTATGAAAGGAATTTTGTTGTTTACTCTCTCGCAGCACCACCTCTGTGATTGCTTTTTGCATATCAGTATGGTTGCGTTGCAGTAGAGTTTCTGCCTCACAGCGCTTGCGGCTCCGGATTCGATCTCGACTATGGGTGCTGTCTTTACGGAGTTTGTGTACGGAGTTTGTGCGTTCTTCCCGTGACCGTGTGTGTTTCCTCCAAGATCTTCGGTTTCCTCCCACACTCCAAATACGTATGGGTTTGTAGGTTAATTGGCTTGGTATAAGTGTAAATTGTCCCTAGTGTGTGTAGGGTAGCGTTAATGTGCGGGGATCGCTGGTTGGCGTGGACTCGGTGGGCCGGAGGGTCTGTTTACGCACTGCATCTCAAAACTAAACTAAACTGTAAATAGTAATAGGCACGGCAAAGTGTATCCAATTTTTCAGGGCCTCTGGAGTGTCCATCGCCAGAATTGAATCATTAAAATGGTAAACAATACAAGAAGGCAGACACAAAATGCTGGAGTAACTCAGTGGGTCAGGCAGCATCTCTGGAGAGAGGAATGGGTGGCGTTTCAGGTCGAGACCCTTCTTCAGACTTAGATTCAGGGGAAAGGGAAAATGAGAGATACAGGACAAATGAATGGAAGATAAGCAAAAAGCATTTACAGAGGGTAGCAGCGAGAAGATGTTGCTGAACTCTTGTCTGAGAGAGGAGAAGAACTACTTCAAAGTCGGCATACCGTGAGGAGATTTTGCAGTGGAACAGACAAAATCTGTAGGGAGGAACAGCAGATGCTGGTTTAAACCAAAGACTGACACAAAAAGCTTGAGCAACTCAGCAGGACAGGCAGCATCTCTGGAGAAATCTTTGGAGAAAATGTGGTGTTTCGGTTTGAGACCCTTCTTCAAACTGAGATAGGAGGGGATACGAGAGATATGGAACAAATCAATGCAAGATATGCAAAAAGCAATCACAGAGGGGGTGCAACGGGAGAGTAAACAACACAATTCCTTTCATAGAGTGGAACAGTCAAATATTGCAGCAAACAGCATGAATTGCAAAATGAAAAATGCCGAACTTCTGGGACGGAATGCCACATAAGCAAAAAACAAGAATTGTTTTACATTCTGGTGCAGGGAGAAGATTACTATCAAGCAGAGGAATTCTATTAGCAAGAGATGCCCTGTGTACAATTCCTGGGAGAAATCAGAGCGACGGTACGAGAGATTATAGTCAAGACAAGAAACCAGACAGAGAGGAAATGAAGCAAATGAACAGAAACAAAGAGGGCCAAGTAGACTACGGATTATTGCCTAATAATGGAAGTAGTTTAGTTTAGAGATACAGCATGGAAACAGACCCTATGACACACCGAGCCCATGCCCGTTCATTGTATGCTAGTGCTGTCCTACACACTAGGGGAAATTTGCAGAAGCCAATTAACCTACAAGCCTGCAAATCTTTGGAATGTAGGAGGAAACCACAGCACCCAGAGAAAACCCACACATACACAGGGAGAACGTACAAACTCCACACAGACAGCACCCGCAATCAGGATCGAACCCGGGACTCTGGCGCCGTGAGGTAGCAGCTCCAGCGCTGCACCAGTGTGGAAAGTAAAAAGAAGAGAAGCACAGTTCCAAGTGATTGCAATGCAAAAGATAATAGCATTTCTAAGACCAAGCGCAGGCTTGGCGATCGCTTCGAACACCACATCCGCTCAGTTCGCACTAACCAACCTGAGCTCCCAGTCGCTCAGCACTTCAACTCCCCCTCACATTCCGAATCCCTGCTTTCTGTCCTGGGCCTCCTCCATTGCCAGAATGAAGCCCAGCGTAAATTGGAGGAGCAGCACCTTATATTTCGCTTGGCTAGTTTACACCCCGGCGGTATGAACATTGACCTCTAATTTCAGATAGTCCTTGCTTTCTCCCTCCTTCCCCTCCCCCTTCCCAGCTCTTCCACTACTGTCTCCGGCTCTTCCTTTCTTTTTCCCGCCCCACCCCGACACCAGTCTGAAGAAGGGTCTCGACCCGAAATGTCACCTATTACTTCTCTCCGTAGATGCTGCCTCATCCGCTGAGTTTCTCCAGCATTTTTGGCTACCTTTGATTTTTCCAGCAACTGCAATTCTTTCTTAAGCATTTCTAAGAAGTTCCCAAGAAAGAACAAAGGAACAAGCCATCAGAACAAATTACGACCAAAGTACCAGTCAGCAAACATAAGCTGAAAACAATAAGATTAGAGGATGGAAAATAGTGAAAAGCAGAGTTTGGTGCACTTGTAGAGAACTGGCCAATTTTCCTTTTTTTAAATTTTTTTTTAATCAAAAATATTTATTCAAATATTAAAATAGTATTTACAATACAATAAAACAAAACACCACCATAATACAAGACAAACAAATATGCTAAGCAACTGCTAACCAACTATATTGCAATCCTTGTCCAGGATACATTCAACCCCCCTCGGTGCCCAGCGGTCCCGGAACTCCCTCAGGGTGCCCGTAGACAGGGCGTATTCCCTTTCTATCCGCACCCGGGCACGGACGTATCCCCGGAAAAGGGGCAGGCAGCCGGCTCGGGTAGAGCCCTCCACCTTCTGCGCCTTGACTCGCGGATGGCCAGCTTGGCCAGGCCCAGGAACAACCCAACCAGGACATCTTCAACCCTACCCTCTCCCCTACGCGCAGGGTGTACAAAGATGAGGATGGTGAGTGAAAAATGCAGCCAGAAGACAAGGAGCAACCCCTTTAGGTATTCAAACAGTGGCTGCAGCCTCACGCACTCCATGTACACGTGGTACACAGACTCTTCCAGCCCGCAAAAGTGGCAGGCGGTTGGCGAGTCTGTGAACCGCGAGAGAAACAGGTTGCAGGGAACACCTTGGTGCAATACCTTCCCACCCCAGGTCCCCAATGTAGAGGGGGAGAATCCCACTGGGGGGTCCAATTCTCCTTGGCATAGGTACAGCTTGGAAAATGGAACTGACTGAAAGCCGCTGTTTTAAGGAGAGCCTGTGAGTCATTGCACTGGCCAGGAATGAAAGCAGAAGTGAAAGGCTTTACATGCAAATGTAACGCTCAGATATATATAATGTGACGTTCAGACACATTATATATATATATATCTGAGCATCACATTTTCATGTAAAGCCTTTCACTTCTGCTTTCATTCCTGGCCAGTGCAATGCCTCACAGAATCTCCTTAAAACAGCCATTCTCAGTCTCTACGGGTTTTATATATGTAAATAAACGTGTGTTGAAGTTTTATAAATTACTAGACCAAGTGGAACCCGTTGGGTTCCTGTCAAACGGGAGGCTTGGTCCCCCAACGCAACCCGTTCCCCAACGCAATATTCCACCACTCACCCATAGCCGACAACTGCGCAGGGGCTGATCATTTTGCCTTATGCACCCTCCCTCATTTTTAAACTTTAATAAAATGCAATTGCACTTGCTAGCTATTAGCATGCAATGTACTGTGACTTTAAAAAAAATGCATTTGCTGGGGCTAGCAGGACTCGGTGTACTTGGATAGCAACAATGCTGCGAGCAGGGCTACAATCCCATTGTGATGTCACAGCTATAAGCACACGAAATTAGCAGTTATTTTTTCCATGTTTCTTCAGATATTTGAACATTTTGATTAATAACTCAAGAAACAGTGCATGAATTTTTCAGATAAGGTGCTTTTTGACTTCACGGGATAAAACTACAGGAATATGTAATAATTTTACTGTTAGAGCGTCGTTTTTTCGAGCAATATGATTATACACACACACACACACACACACACAGGCGAGGGGGGAGGATGACATCACTCACAGCAGGCCCATTGTGACATCATCAGCTTGTTTATTTTCAAAGGTATTTCAGATTTGTGAAAATTTTCATAAATAACTCGAGAAATAAAGCATGAATTTTTCAGATGAGGGGATTTCAGAATCCACGGGATACTCTACAAGAATATGTAAAAATACTACCATTAGAGTGTCGTTTTTTTCGAGCAGATGTGATTATACACACATACACACACATATCCACACACACACATCCAAGATTAGAGTTTTATAATTATAGAGATAAGATATATATTTACATAGTTATATATATATAATTTATAAAACTTCAACACATATATTATATACACACACACACACACACACACATATGGAGTGCAGGAAGGAACTGCAGATGCTGGTATATACTGAAGATAGACGCAAAGTGCTGGAGAAAAGGTACGAGTGATGTTTCAAATCGGGACCCCTAAACCTCACCTTACACCTACTTGATTTCCCTACTCTGGGCTAAAGACTGTGTATGTACCCGATCTATTCCTCTCATAATGGGGCAGCATGGTGACGCAGCCCTACAGTAGCGATGTTACAAAACTTACCTTCAGCGGCGCTGCAGTTCTGCCACTGGCCGTGTGCGTGACATAGGAGCCTTTGAGGAGGGGTGGCGGGATTAAAATCCAGTTTTGTATTGCCTGTCAGAGGCGGATTTCCTCGGGCTGCTAGCTGCTGAAGAAAAATCGTTCGTTCCCGTTTTTTATTTTAATTGCTAGACAATTAGATTAAAATAAAAAGCGACTTCTAATGCCCTCAATGCCTACAACGTGACGGATCGCAAGAATGGGACGCAACAAAGGGAGAGTCGTTTATTTTACATATAATCTTGCTTCTTGGGTGGCTTTAATCTAATTTTACATTGCGATAATGTTATTTGAGCCCCATACGGACTGCCAGTATCTTTCCTGCTGATATGGGGTTCAAATTCGCCACAAATGCAACATTCCAATAGATCGCATTCCAGAAACACCCATTAGCAAGATGATTAAAATGCCCATTTTTTTGGACAATCATGTCATAAGCCGTCTAAATTGTCTGTATTTTGTGTTATTCTCTCTCCATTATTTTTAACCTAAATATTCACAACAGTTTGAGTCACATGTATTGTGCAAAAAATATTAATTTTGATTATATTTTGAGTGGATGTTTCTGGATTAATTTATGTGAATTAAACATTAAATTCCTTCCATCTGGCATATAAATTCATGACAGTGAGATTTAAAAATCATGTTATATTGTGAATTCTTGTGTGAATGGGATTAGTTTGTTATTTGAATACTTAGGCCATTTCTTAAGAAATGGAATCTACAGGACATTCTTAATGGGAAAGTAATGGGCAGAAAGGCATGTCATGCATGGTTTGAAGAGCAAAAACTTGTAGTTTACAATGCCAAAATTGAAAAGTTGAGGAAAAACAAGGTGTACAGAGTTGCTTATTGGTTACAATCTGGGGAGTATGATGATACTACTAATTATGATATGCCAATGTACCAGCTAGCAACTGATTGTCTCCATAAAAACTTGGTCTATTGCTAGAAATTGTAATTTATTTACCTATCTGTTATGGACTTACTGCATATAAAACAATAATATTAAAGTTCTGATCTTGAGAGTATCACATTTTTTAATTTTCAAGGCAGTCTGGGTGTTTATTACTATTTCCGTCACAACGGTCAATTTTGTAATTAACTACTAATTAGATAATTAACTAATTTTATGCTTTAATTTCAGGTCATCCAAGTAAGATGTTTTATATTTGTTTCAGAATGCTTCAATCTATAATAACTGAAAATTTCATTCAGTTCTCTTAATTTTTAAGAAAGTTATGGGCTTTTGACTGTCCTCGATCACAGCTTCTGTGTTAAGTCAATGGAAAAGCAATGGGGAACAAGATGCTAATTTCCGACTATGAAAATGGCCATAACATTTTTAATACTGAAGATATGAAAGTGAATAAGGTGTCAAATTAAACTTATGTTTATGCTTTATCTGATGGGATAAATTATAGACTTGATTTTTAAAATCACAACATTTTGTAACATTGCTACCAACAGTGCCAGTCCCGGGTTTGATCCTGACTACGGTGCCATCTGTACGGAGTTTGTACGTTCTCCAGGTGACCTGCGTGGGTTTCTCTGCGTGCTCTGGTTTCCTCCCAACGTCCAAATACATACAAGTCTGCAGATTAATTGGCTTAGGTAAAATTGTAAATTGTCAATAGTGTGCGGGGATCGCCGGCCAGTGTAGACGCGGTGGGCAATGTAAACGCGGTGGGCCGAAGGGCCTGTATCGCTAAAGTAAACCTAAAAAATATCTTAAATATGTAAGGATCTAAGTGATGCCATCCAGTGCCATCTCATTGTTTTGTAATAACTGTAAGCAGCGAGCAAATCCAAGACAGGGATTGTTGCCAAGAGAGAGGAACCACGTGCAGATTGGGAATAAGTCAAAAGTGTAACATGACTCACCAAAAAAAAACACATAGATAGTGACAAGGAGTATTTATAAATAATAACAGCTGCTGGAGACAGCATAATACACCACCCTGTCTTGCCACTTCTCAAAGGCTCTGCTTGAGGCCTAGTCACTGCTGAGGCCTCACTGTGACTCACCAGATGCCTCCCAAGTGTAGGATGGTCCATTCACCTTCTCTCCCTATCCAACTGGGTATTTCCAGGGGATCAACAGCAGTGGGCACAGATTCTAGATGATGGACATGGGGCTGGAGGGAACAGGAGAAAGAACCTGGGTTGATAGGTAGGACGTCGTGGGAGATCGTTTTTCTTGTCATTCCCCCCACCTGCTAAACTGACGCATAATTTCACCACACCATAGAACCCTTTGCAATCTCATTCAAGGAGCAGAAATTTACAATAGACAATAGGTGCAGGAGTAGGCCATTCGGCCCTTTGAGCCAGCACCGCCATTTAATGTGATCATGGCTGATCATCCCCAATCAGTACCCCGTTCCTGCCTTCACCCCATATCCCCTGACTCCCCTATTTTTAAGAGCCCTATCTAGCT
The DNA here is from genome assembly GCF_028641065.1 of Leucoraja erinaceus. Classification (NCBI taxonomy): domain Eukaryota; kingdom Metazoa; phylum Chordata; class Chondrichthyes; order Rajiformes; family Rajidae; genus Leucoraja; species Leucoraja erinaceus. The sequence goes on from NC_073389.1 coordinate 48,697,840, forward strand.
CTCTCTTGAAAGCATCCAGAGAACCTGCCTCCACCACCCTCTGAGGCAGAGAATTCCACAGACTCACCACTCTCTGTGAGAAAAAGTGTTTCCTCGTCTCTGTTCTAAATGGCTTACTCCTTATACTTAAACTGTGGACCCTGGTTCTGGACTCCCCCAACATCAGGAACATGTTTCCTGCCTCTAGCGTGTCGAAACCCTTAACAATCTTATATGTTTCAATAAGAATCCCTCTCATCCTTCTAATGTGTGCAAGCCCAGTTGCTCCATTCTCTCAGCATATGACAGTCCCGCCATCCCGGGAATTAACCTTGTAAACCTACGCTGCACTCCCTCAATAGCAAGAATGGCCTTCCTCAAATTAGGGGACCAAAACTGCACACAATCTCCAGGTGTGGTCTCACTAGGGCTCTGTACAACTGCTCCTATATTCGAATTCTCTTGTTATAAAGGCCAAGATGCCATTCGCTTTCTTCACTGCCTGCTGTACCTGCATGCTTGTACTTCCCCTTTCCCCAACTTGACACCTTTTAGATAGTAATCTGCCTTCCTGTTTTTGCTACCAAAGTGAATAACCTCACATTTATCCACATTAAACCTCATCTGCCATGCATCTGCCCACTCCCCCCAACCTGTCCAAGTCACCCTGCATTCTCATAGCAGAGATAGTCAGAAAAAAAAAGTAAGGGGAGAAGTAGTGTGTTAGGAAGAGAATTAAGGGGGAACAAATAAAGAACAACAAAGAGACAGACAGTTTTGAATTATTGTTTGTGATGCTGTGGATGACCAACTCTAGATAACTCTAGATCCATCGTGATTTGGCCAAATTTCCTTGTGTTTTTCCGTTGTTACAGGAAGGGAATAAGATCATATCACTCACCTGCTGCCATTTCATTACAGTTAGACTTTAGACTTTAGCGTAGAAACAGGCCCTTCGATTCGGCACCAGACCAAACCAGCGATCCCCACACACTAACAACATCCTACACACTGCGGACAATTTACAATTCAAAGAAGCCAATCAACCTACAAACCTGTACATCTTTGGAGTGTGGGAGGAAATCGGAGCGCCCGGAGAAAACGTACAAACTCCACACAGGCAGCACTCGTAGTTAAGATCGAACCCAGGACTCTGGAACTATAAGGCAGCAGCTCTACCGCTGCACCACTGTGCCGCCCTGAAATAGAACAACTTACAGTAGCGAAGTCTCTCATCCACAGCATCACGGACAGTAACTGAAACTGTCCATCTCTTTGCTGTCCTTTATTCGTTTCTCCTCCTAGCTCACTTCTCTTTGTAACACATTGCTTCTCCTCTTGAATTTATTTTCTGCTTATCTCTGATTAAAATGTCCACACCCTGCATGAGAGTGCAAAGGGCCCTATGGTGTGGAGAAAAGACACATCAATTTAGCTGTTGGGAGAATGACAAGAGAAACAATCTTCCACAACGTCCTAGCTATCCAACCAAGTTCCTTCTCCCATTCCATTAGCCCCAATCTACCCAGGCACAAACATAGCCGTCATATATTTTCACTGGGGGATTTTGATTTGATTCCTGAATCAGTCGCAATGGCTGACATTCAACTATCAGTAACACAAACCCCAATTTCAATGTAGTTCAAAAGGCCGCAACCTATCGTCACACAATGTAGATCCACAGGAGGAAGCAGTGGGATGATGCAATAATGTTTAACACTTCTGCGCAAGCAATATCTCCTTAGTTTCAGTCAGTTTACTTATCGTCCCGTTTACCGAGGTACAGTGAAAAACTTTTGTTGCGTACTAACGAGTCAGCAGAAAGCCAATAGACTGAACATGATTAGAATCAATACATTTACAATACATGATTACATGATAAGGGAATGACGTTTAGTGCAAGGTGAAGCCAGCAAAGTCCAATCAAGGATAGTCCGACGGTCATCAACAAGGTGGATAGTAGTTCAGCACTGCTCCCTGGTTGTGGTAGGATGATTGAGTTGCCAGATTACAGCTGGGAAGAAACTGTCCCTGAATCTGGTGGTGTGCGTGTTCACACTTCTATAAATGTTGCCTGCGGGGAGAGTACTTGTGCGGAAGCAATACTGACATAGTGATAGTGGGCAGACTTGGGTTTCCCTGAATGCGTAGGATGGTTTGTTAGTTTGCGGAAATGCTCGGATCCTGAGCTTCCTGCCTGCTCTCAGATTACATGTGCTGCAAAGCTGGCAGTGGACTTTACACAGAGAAGATATCATCAGGCCAGATCTCTTTGATAATGTCAGTGGTTTACGAATGGAATTGGTAGATTTTATAAACAGCGGGAAGTCTGGGACTTCTATTACTGCTCAAATCAAATGTTGAAGTGCCAGGTCTGCTCGCAGATTTGATGATGATGGTGATGATGCTAATACGTTGTCACTTGTCCCTAGGTACAGCGAATTTCTTTGTTTTTGCATACAAAGTACACAAAAAAGTCACCACAAGGGTGCCGATAAAGTTATATAAACTACTCATCCCTTCGTTCCCCCACCCCTTACATGTCCCACTTTGTCAGCTTTGGTAAAAATGTAAATGTATGTGTGTGGGCTAGTGCTAGTGATCGTTGGTTAACGCGGACACGGTGGGCCGTGGGGCCTGTATCTGCGCTGCATCTCTAAAATTTAAAGAATAAAGTCCAAGGCTGCCTGGGACTGAATCAGTCCTAAAGGCAGACATTCACCTATCTTTAACACAACTCCCAATTTCGATGCAGCTCAGAAGGTTCCTCCAGTCGCAACCTATCATCATACAATGTAGATCCACAGGAGGCAGCAGTGGGAAGATGCAACGACGTTTAATACTTAGGCAATAGACAGGACAAGGCCATTCGGCCCTTCGAGCCAGCACCACCATTCAATGTGATCATGGCTGATCATCCCCAATCAGTACCCCGTTCCTGCCTTTTCCCCATATCCCCTGACTCTGCTATCTTCAAGAGCCCTATCTAGCTCTCTCTTGAAACTGTACAGAGAACCGGCCTCCACCGCCCTCTGAGGTAGAGAATTCCACAGACGCACAACTCTCTGTGTGAAAAAGTGTTTCCTCATCTTCGTTCTAAATGGCTTTCCCCTTATTCTTAAACAATGGCCCCTGGTTCTGGATTCCCCCAACATCGGGAATATGTTTCCTGCCTCCAGCATGTCCAAACCCTTAACAATCTTATTTGTTTCAATAAGATCCCCTCGCATCCTTCTAAACTCCAGAGTATACAAGCCCAGCTGCTCCATTCTCTCAGCATATGACAGTCCCTCCATCCCGGGAATTAACCTTGTAAACCTACGCTGCACTCCCTCAATAACAAGAATGTCCTTCCTCAAATTAGGGGACCAAAACTGCACACAATACTCCAGGTGTGGTCTCACTAGGGCCCTATACTACTGCAGAAGGACCTCTTTGCTCCTATACTTCAATCCTCTTGTTATGAAGGCCAACGTGCCATTCGCTTTCTTCACTGCCTTCTGTACCTGCATGCTTACTTTCATTGACTGATCCCCAGATCCCGTTGTACTTCCCCTTTTCCCAACTTTTAGATAATAATCTGCCTTCCTGTTTTTGCTACCAAAGTGGATAACCTCACATTTATCCACATTATACTGCATCTGCCATGCATCTGCCCACTATCCCAACCTATCCAAGTCACTCTGCATTCTCATAGCATCCTCTTCACAGTTCACACTGCCACCCAGCTTTGTGTCATCTGCAAATTTGCTAACGTTACTTTGAATCCCTTCTTCTAAATCATTGATGTATATTGTAAATAGCTGGGGTCCCAGCACCGAGCCTTGCAGTACCCCACTAGAAAGCCATTCTGAAAGGGACCCGTTAATCCCTACTCTTTGGTTCCTGTCTGCCAACCAATTTTCTATCCATCAGCACTCTACCCCCAATACCATGTGCCCTAATTTTGCCCACTAATCTCCTATATGGGACCTTATCAAATGCTTTTTGAAAGGCCAGGTACACTACATCCACTGGCTCTCCCTTGTCCATTTTCCTAGTTACATCCTCAAAAATTCCAGATGATTAGTCAAGCATGATTTCCTCTTCGTAATTCCATGCTGACTCGGACCAATCCTGTTACTGCTATCCAAATGTGTCGCTATTTCATCTTTTATGATTGACTCCAGCTTCTTCCCCACCACCGATGTCAGGCTAACTGGTCTATAATTTCCAGTTTTCACTCTCCCGCCTTTCTTAAAAAGTGGGATAATATTAGCTACCCTCCAATCCACAGGAACTGATCCTGAATCTATAGAACATTGGAAAATTATCACCAATGCGTCCATGATTTCTAGAGCCACTTCCTTAAGTACCTTGGGATGCAGACCATCTGTCCCTGGGGATTTATCAGCCTTCAGTCCCATCAATCTACCCAACACCACATCTTGCCTAATGTGGATTTCCTTCAGTTCCTCCGTCACCCCAGATCCACTGGCCACTAGGACATCAGGAAGATTGTTTGTGTCCTCCTTAGTGAAGACAGATCCAAAGTACCTTTTCAACTCATCTGCCATTTCCTTGTTCCCCATAATAAATTCACCTTTTTCCAGTTTTCAAGGGTCCAACTTTGGTCTTAACTATTTTTTTCCTCTTCACATACCTAAAGAAGCTTTTACTATCGTCCATTATATTCTTCGATAGCTTACCTTCATACCTCATCTTATTATTACCCGTATTACCTTTTTAGTTATCTTCTGTTGCTCTTTAAACATTAGCCAATCCTCTTGCTTGTGCGGAAGCAATATCTCCTTATGGCTCACACTCTTGAATGCTGTCAATATGTTCTTAAGTCATAATCAGAATTATTATCTGCACTGATCCACTGAAAGGACCAAAGAATGGTCTTGGATTCACTGGAATTTAGAAGAATGAGAGGGGATCTTATAGAAACAGATACAATTCTTAAGGGATTGGGCAGGTTAGATGCAGGAAAAATGTTCACGATGTTGGGGGAGTCCAGAACCAGGGGTCACAGTTTAAGAATAAGGGGTAGGCCATTTGCATAGAAACATAGAAATTAGGTGCAGGAGTACGCCATTCGGCCCTTGAGCCAGCACTGCCATTCAATATGACCATGTTCGATCATCCAAAATCAGTACCCTGTTCCTACTTTTTCCCCATATCTGCTAACCCTTAGAGCTAAATTGTTATGTCAGGATAGAGTCATAGGGTCATAGAGTGATACAGTGTGGAAACAGGCCTTTCGGCTCAACTTGCCCACACCGACCAACATGTCCCAGCTACACTGGTTCCACTTGCCCATATTCCATATTCCATATTCTTCCAAACTTGTCCTATCCATGTACCTGTCCAAATGTTTCTTAAACGTTGCAATAGTTCCTGCCTCAACTACCACCTCCGACAACTCGTTCCACACACCCACCACCCTTTGTGTGAAAATGTTACCCTTCAGATTCCTATTAAATTGTTTCCATTTCACCTTAAACCTATGTCCTCTGGTCCTCGATTCCCCCACTCTGAGCAAGAGACTCTGTGCATCTACCTGATCTATTCCTCTCATGATTTTGTACACGGCATGTGGCAGCAAAGGGGCGCGACAAACTATAGGGAAAGCCAGAGGCACAAAGAGCGACCAAGTAAATGAAAGTATAAAATTAGAAGGAGGAAATAAAATTCAACAGATCAGCATGGTATTGGAATATAAGTATGTTAATGTGAGGAGAGTAATGAATAAGATTGCAAGTTACCTCATGTCATAACAATTCTGTAAGGCTATCTTACACATGGGGCAGCAACACTTACATTCCTGATTACATTATGTCCATAGTACTAGGCAAGGAAGAAGCACTGTGAACAATGAGCTGTGAGCAAGAATTGTGAGCAATTTTGGGCACCATATCTGAGGAAGGATGTTGCTGGCTCTGGAGAGGGTCCAGAGAAGGTTTACAAGAATGATTCCAGGAATGAGTAGGCTAAGCCATGATGAGCGTTTGTTGACACTGGGCCTGTTCTCGCTGAAGTTTAGTAGAATGAAAAGGGCAGGCCCCTCATTGAAACGTACAGAATAGTACAGAAACGTACAAAGGCTTGTGTAGAGTGGATGTGGAGAGGATGTTTCCACTAGTGGGAGATTCTAGGACTAGAGGTCATTGCCTCAGAATTAAAGGATGTTCATTCAAGGAGACATTTATTTGGTCAGCGGTAGTGAATCTGTGGAATTCTTTGCCACAGAAGAGCTGTGGAGGCCAAGTCAGTGGATATTTTTAAGCCAGAGATAGATAGATTTTTGATTTGTACAGGTGTCAGAGGTTATGGGGAGAAAGCAGGAGAATGGGGTTAGGAGGGAGAGATAGATCAGCCATGATTGAATGGCGGAGTAGACGTGATGGGTAGAATGGCCTAATTCTGTTCCTATTCCTTCTGACCTTATGACTGAGAAAAGAAGGGAAGGGTGGTGACACTCATTAAGAATGGGATCCAAGGACAACATATTAGAAAATTCAAAGCCTGACCAGTCTAAAGAAGGGTCCTTACCCAAAATGTTGTATTTCCCCCCACGGATGCTTCTTGACCTGCAGAGTTCCTCCAGCACTTTCTGCCCTTTTTGCTCAAGATTCTAGCATCTGCAGTTCCTTGTGTCCCAGCGACTAAATCGTTTGGTAGGAGATAAATGGTAGAAAAGTTGATATTGCACCAAAGGATTTCTCCAACAGAATCCCTGCATTCCCCAACATGCAAAAGTGAGAAGCAAATCTGTCGATAAATTTCAGAGAAATGTAAAAATAATAGCGATAACATTTAAGAAATATTTAGACAGGTACAGGACAGGTTTAATATAATATAATAATAATATATATTTTATTGTCATTGCACATATGTGCAACGAGATTTGGTCTGCAGCTTCCATCCGATATCATAACTTAAACAACTAATAAAATTTAGATTTAGATACCCCGAGAACACAGTATATAAAAAGAACAGTAAAACAGTAAAACAGTCAAAACAGTCTAAAGTGCAAATGTGGCTGTGCGATGTGACTATCCGAGGGAGACAGTTCATGGGGGTGGGGGGGCACTCAGCAGGGCCGGTTCAGACCAGCTATAGCTCTGGGGATGAAGCTGTTCCTGAGTCTGGAGGTGTGGGCGTAGAAGGCCTTGTAACGTCTGCCGGAAGGTAGGAGTTCGAACAGTCCATTACAAGGGTGTGAGGAGTCTTTATGGATGCTGGCGATTTAGAGGGATATGGGCCAAATCGCAGGCAGGTGGTACTAGTGTAGATGGGACATGTTGGCCAGTGCGGGCAAGTTGGGCCGAGGGGCCTATTGCCAGACGGCAAGACTCCATGACTATGATCATAATGAGAAACTTCATTCTCCTATAGTTGAAACAACAAAGCAAAAGGTTAGAGTTCCTCAGACACGACAGGAAAACTCTCCCAAACTGTAAAAAAGCTTAAAAACCGCAGATGCTGGAAAGTTGAAATTAAAATAGAAATCTGGATAGCCAGTATGTCAGGTAGCATCTGTGTAGAGAGAAACAAAGTTCAGGTTTTGAGTCAATGAGCCTTCAATAGAACTCAGTGCTTGGGGGGAAATGAAGAAAGAAATGAGAATGACAAAGAATGAAACTATAAAGTAATCCACAAAATCCTTTATAAATAGATAACATTTGATTGGATAGGTAAATGAATGGTGTAACATACAATAGAAACATAGAAACATAGCAATTAGGTGCAGGAGTAGGCCATTTGGCCCTTCGAGCCTGCACCGCCATTCAATATGATCATGGCTGATCATCCAACTCAGTATCCCGTACCTGCCTTCTCTCCATACCCCCTGATCCCCTTAGCCACAAGGGCCACATCTAACTCCCTCTTAAACATAGCCAATGAACTGGCCTCAACTACCCTCTGTGGCAGAGAGTTCCAGAGATTCACCACTCTCTGTGTGAAAAAAGTTCTTCTCATCTTTTTTTAGATTTCCCCCTTATCCTTAAGCTGTGACCCCTTGTCCTGGACTTCCCTAACATCGGGAACAATCTTCCTGCATCTAGCCTGTCCAACCCCTTAAGAATTTTGTAAGTTTCTATAAGATCCCCTCTCAATCTCCTAAATTCTAGAGAGTATATGGATGGATAGTAAAGCTCTTTGTAAAGGCAGGGAGCAAGTTTTAAGCTACGGAATCATAATTTGTACCTGTCTTCACAAGCAGCCAACATAATCAAGGACCTTTCCTATAAAGACTGCAAGATCAAGGATTGAGGTCATTCCCTTCTCCATCAGGCAGAAGATTCAAAAGCTTAAAAGCATGTACCACCAGAATCAGGAAAAGTTTCATCCCTGCTGTTATGAGACTACTGAATGGTCCTCCCTTTAGCTAGAGTGTAGTCTTGATTTTCCAACTTAACTGTGAACCTTACACTGGTTTTTTAATGCCCTCTCGCTGTGACTGCAATGTCATACTGTTGTAACACTAAATTGTTATACTCTGGTATTATTTTCTCTTTACCATATAGAAACATCATCCATTTCTTCTCTCCAGAGATGTTGCCTGTCCCATTGAGTTCCTCCAGCATTTTGTGTCTACCTTTCATTTAAACCATCATCTGCAGTTCTTTCCTACACCTTTAGTTTAGTTTAGCCGTCCACAATGTACAGACACATGATAAAGGGAATAACATTGTTTCTCTATGACCCATATCACTCTGTGAGATCTTTGTGAAACAAGATTCAAGGGTAGGTGCTGAGGGGATAATTTATTTTGCAGAAGGATATCAGATTTAGGGACAGAGTTTCAGACAAGTAATTGTCCATTTAAATCAGGGGAGAATTTTTTCCTCAGAGAGACATGCTTATCTGGATTGCTTGACAATCTCCAAGATCCATTCACAATATGGACTGCAGAATCAAGGATTAAGCTCAGAGAGAAAATGGAGCTACAATTCGATCACCCACATTCTTGGTGAAATGCAGAGCAAACATGCGCGGTTGCATAAACTGCTCCTATTTATATTTCTTGAAGTATTGATATTTAATGATTTATTCTTATCACATGCACCATGATGCAGTAAAATATTGTGTGCTATCCAGACAAACAAACATAGAAACATAGAAAAATAAGTGCAGGAGTAGGCCATTCGGCCCTTCGAGCCAGCACCGCCATTCAATATGATCATCCAAAATCAGTACCCTGTTCCTGCTTTTTCCCCATATCCCTTGATTCCTTTAGCCCGGGTTCCCAACCTGGGGTAAATTTACCCTCAGGGGGTAAATTTGTTGATTCTGGATTTGTACATATTTTTTCTCATTGACTGACTGTGTTTGGTTCTGGTATACTGGTATCTGCTCTTCATTAGTTGTTCATAAATAAATGAAATAACATTGTTATGTGCTATTAAAGTTGCCTGGAGTAAATGGGACGAAAGAGATTGGGAACCCCTGCTTTAGCCCTAAATCTCATTTAGTTCTAAATCTAACGCTCTCTTATAAACATCCAGTGAATTGGCCTCCACTGCCTTCTGTGGCAGAGGATTCCACAGATTCACAACTCTCTGGGTGAAAACGTTTTTCGTCATATTGCTATATTTAAGAGGGAGTTAGATGTGGCCCTTGTGGCTATAGGGATCAGGGGATATGGAGAGAAGGCAGGTACAGGATACTGAGTTGGATGATCAGCCATGATCATATTGAATGGCTGTGCAGGCTCGAAGGGCCGAATGGCCTACTCCAGCACCTATTTGCTATGTTTCTATGTTTCTATGTGATCTCAGTCCAAAATGGTCTATCCCTTATTCTTAAACTGTGACCCCTGGTCCTGGACACATCGTGAACATATTTCCTGCATCTAGTCTGTCCAATCCTTTAAGAATTTTACATGTTTCTATAAGGTCCCCTCTCATCTTTCTAAATTGCAGATCATACAGAAATTACAAATCATACAATACATGAATACAATCAGGTCATGCACAAGTTCAAGAGATAGTGTAAAGAGAATAATAACCGAAGTGCAGAATATGGTGTCAGTGTGCAGAAGGGGGTCAGAAGTTATGGGGAGAAGGCAGGAGAATGGGGTTTGGAGGGAGAGATTAGATCAGCGATGAATGAATGGAGGAGTAGCCTTGATGGGCCGAGTTGCCTAATTCTGCTCTTATCACTTATGATCTTATGAATATAGTGTTATAGTGTTACAGTGTTATAGCTTCAGACAAAGTGCAGGTTACAAAAATTAAGGGCTGCAACGAGGTAGGTTGGAAGATCGAGACTACACCCTTAGATTATGGGAGGTCTGTACAGTGGTGAGTAGCTGGAGAAACAAAGAACTGCAGATGCTGGTTTATACCAAAGATCGGCACAGAGTGATGGAGCAACTCAGCGGGTCAGACAGCATCTCTGGAGAAAAAGGACGGGTGACGTTTTGAATCGCGACCCTAATCTGAAGAAAGGTCCCTGCTCAAAACATCATCAAAACATCATCAAAACATCATCACCCCTCCTCTTTTCCAGAGATGCTGCCTAACCTGTTGAGTTACTCCAGCACTCAATGTCTATCTTTGGGGAAGAAGCAGTTGCTGAATATGGTGTTGCGTGCTTTCAACCCTTTGTGTCTTCTGCCTGATGGGAGAGGGAACAAAAGGGAACAATCAGGAAGTAAGTGTATTATGATTATTTAGTTTAGTTTAGTTTAAATAAGAGTTGGACAGGCCCTTCGGCCCACCGAGTCCGTGCTGATCAGCAATGCCCGCATATTAACACTACACATACTAGGAATAATTTACATTAACATAAAGCCAATCAGCCTACAAACCTGTACGTATTTGGAGTGTGGGAGGAAACCGAAGATCTCGGAGGCAACCCACGTGGGTCACGGAGAGTACGTACAAACTCCATACAGACAGCACCTGTAGTCGGGATTGAACCCGGGTCTCTGGCGCTGTCAGGCAGTACTCTACCACTGCGCATCCGTGCCACCCTAATGCTGGCTGTTCCTCCAACGGATTCAGTTGAAAGTATTTGTAATGTCTTCAGAATGCATTGAGTGAGATAAACCAAACATCTCTATAAATCCAAAAAAGGTCATGTTTATTTGCAAAACAGCATCTTAACTATTTGTATGTGGAGTCTCTGGATGCAGACCACTCTTAATAGAATTTGAGAAGCAGGCACACTACATGGTATTGATGTCAAATTGGATCACAACATAAACACTCGGACAATTATAGGAAAATATATATAAATAGAAAATGGTGGAAACATTCAGCTGGACAGAAACAGGCAAGAGAAACAGATTTGATGCATGAAGATTTTCAGAAGGAAAGCAGCATATTCCATGCATACAGACATGAGAGATTATGGTTCCTTTCTTTTCAAAGCCACAGTCACAGTGAAGAAAGCGAATGGCATGTTAGCATTCATAGCAAAAGGATTTGAGTATAGGAACAGGGAGGTTCTACTGCAGTTGTACAGTGTCTTGGTGAGACCACACTTGGAGTATTGTGTACAGTTTTGGTCTCCTAATCTGAGGAAAGACATTCTTGACATAGAGGGAGTGCAGAGAAGGTTCACCAGTCTGATTCCTGGGATGTCAGGACTTTCATATGAAGAAAGACTGGATAGACTTGGTTTGTACTCGTTAGAATTTAGAAGATTGAGGGGGGATCTTATAGAAACTTACAAAATTCTTAAGGGGTTGGACAGGCTAGATGCAGGAAGATTGTTCCCGATGTTGGGGAAGTCCAGAACAAGGGGTCACAGTTTAAGGATAAGGGGGAAATCTTTTAGGACCGAGATGAGAAAAACATTTTTCTCTCAGAGAGTGGTGAATTTCTGGAATTCTCTACCACAGAAGGTAGTTGAGGCCAGTTCATTGGCTATATTTAAGAGGGAGTGCGATGTGGCCCTTGTGGCTAAAGGGATCAGGGGGTATGGAGAGAAGGCAGGTACAGGATACTGAGTTGGATGATCAGCCATGATCATATTGAATGGCGGTGCAGGCTCAAAGGGACGAATGGCCTACTCCTGCAACTATTTTCTATGTTTCTATGTTTCTATTAATGTTATTATGTGCAGAATAAATGACAACTATAAATTTAGTCCATAAATGTCTCCTTGCAGGGTTTTTGGAATCTGAATGTGAACACAAGTTCTGTTTCTGTTTGTGTTTCACATCTTGATAGACAGAAAATGCTGGAGTAACTCAGCAGGACAAGCAGCATCTCTGAATAGAAGGAATGGGTGACATTTTGAGTCAAGACCCTTCTTTGGACTGAAGACCAAGATTCAGGGGAGAGGGAGACAGAGAGATAAGGAAGTCTAAGGTGTGAAAACAAGATCAAAGGAGATGAAGTTCAAAGGAAATGTAGAATAGATCATTGTCTGTTGGGAGAAGGTGACAATGAAGCACAGAGATAAAATGTAATCAGGGTGACAGTCCGACTGGTTGGAGAGATGGGATGGGGGAGAGCTGGAGAGAGAGGGAAAGCAAGGGTTACTTGAAGTTAGAGAAATCAATATTCATACCGCTGGGCTGTTAGCTGCCCAAGTGAAATATGAGGTTACACTTCCTGATGTCAGATCGGATCCAACTCAAAGATCGAGTGGCTCAATACCCAGACTTGCGTCAACTCAGGCAGAGAACATTCAATCCACATGAATAACACAGATTCTCTGATCAATTTCAACTTATGTTTCTACTGACCTTTCCCGTTTGTGTGAGTTCAAGTTGCTGGTGGGTTTAGAACTTTCGTTGGAACTGCATCCTTTCCGAAGACCAATTTAAAAGGCACTTTCAGCTTATCTCTTTCTCTTCAATTCTGGAAGGCAAATTTGGTGGAACAAGACTCTAGTATCTCCATAATCTTCTCATCATCTCGCGGTCTTTATGTGCACATAGTTGACTTAACTTCAGAGAAGCAGCGCAGGAAAAGGCCCTTCAGCCCACTGTGTCCGCGACGACCAGCGATCACCATGTGCACTAGCTCTATCCTACTACGAGGGACAATTTACAATTTTACCGAAGCCAATTAACATACAAACCTTTAGAATGTGGGAGGGAACTGGAGCTCCCGGGGAAAACCCACGCAGTTACAGGTAGAACGTATAGACTCCGTACAGACAGCATCCATGGTAAGGATCAAATCTGGGTCTCTCCCGCTGCATCACTGAGCTGCCCCCGACTGACAATAGACAATAGAAGAGGATTTCCAAAGTCTACAGAGTGATTTAGGCCATTTGGAAAAATGGGCTGAAAGATGGCAGATGGAGTTTAATGCTGATAAATGTGAGGTGCTACACCTTGGCAGGACAAATCAAAATAGGACGTACATGGTAAATGGTAGGGAATTGAAGAATAGTTGAACAGAGGGATCTGGGAATAACCGTGCATAGTTCCTTGAAGGTGGAATCTCATATAGATAGGGTGGTAAAGAAAGCTTTTGGTATGCTAGCCTTTATAAATCAGAGCATTGAGTGTAGAAGCTGGGATGTAATGTTAAAATTGTACAAGGCATTGGTGAGACCAAATCTGGAGTGTGGTGTACAATTTTGGTCGCCCAATTATAGGAAGGATGTCAACAAAATAGAGAGAGTACAGAGGAGATTTACTAGAATGTTGCCTGGGTTTCAACAACTAAGTTACAGAGAAAGGTTGAATAAGTTAGGTCTTTATTCTCTGGAGCGCAGAAGGTTAAGAGGGGACTTGATAGAGGGCTTTAAAATGATGAGAGGGATAGAGAGAGTTGATGTGGACAAGCTGTTCCCTTTGAGAGGAGGGAAGATTCAAACAAGAGGTCATGACTTCAGAATTAAGGGACAGAAGTTTAGGGGTAACATGAGGGGGAACTTCTTTACTCAGAGAGTGGTAGCGGTGTGGAATGAGCTTCCAGTGGAAGTGGTGGCGGCAGGTTCGTTGGTATCCTTTAAAAATAAATTGGATAGGCATATGGATGAGAAGGGAATGGAGGGTTATGGTATGAGTGCAGGCAGGTGGGACTAAGGGAAAAAAGTTGTTCGGCAAGGACTTGTAGGGCCGAGATGGCCTGTTTCCGTGCTGTAATCGTTATATGGTTATATGGTTAATAGACGATATGTGCAGGAGTAGGCCATTCGGCCCTTCAAGCCAGCAATGCCATTCAATGTGATCATGGCTGATCATCCACAATCAGTACCCTGTTCCTGCCTTCTCTCCATATCCCTTAACTGGTAGCGTAAGGAATTATACTGAACTTCAGCAAGAAATTGGACCAGTGATGTTTCAGGCATCCACATAAATCTACCCATTTTGGATTTCCTTTCAACGTCCATTTAACAACTTCCTTCGTTTTTTCTGGATGACCTTCCATTGAACCCGGCTGATATCAAGGGCCAAGAGTTAGTTGTGTACCATATTAATATACAGATAGAGATTAGTTTATTGTCATATACACCAGGGTGCAATTAACTTTATTGGTCATATCAACAGATTAGTTTAGTTTAGTTTATTATTGTCACGTGTACAGGTACATTGAGAAGCTTTTGTTTGCATGCTATCCGGATAAGGATCCAGGGTTCATCATTTAGTGCAAGATATAATATTGAAGTCCAAAAAATGTCAGATAAAAGATACTCTACCTGGACTTTCAGAAAATGTTTGAGGAAGTGCCACATAAAAGTTTACTGTGTGAAGGTAAAACACATGTAATTTAATTTAGTTTAGTTTAGTTAAATTCATTATTGTTACAGGTGAAATGCTTTTTGTTGCATTCTAACCAGTCAGCGAAAAGACTATAGAAACATAGAAACATGGAAAATAGGTGCAGGAGCCAGCACCGCCATTCATTGTGCTCATGGCTGATCGTCCCCTATCAATAACCCGTGCCTGCCTTCTCCCCATGTCCCTTGACTCCACTAGCCCCTAGAGCTCTATCTAACTCTCTCTTAAATCCATCCAGTGACTTGGCCTCCACTGCCCTCTGTGGCAGGGAATTCCATAAATTCACAACTCTCTGGCTGAAAAGGATTTTTTCTCACCTCAGTCTTAAATGACCTCCACTTTATTCTAAGACTGTGGCCCCTGGTTCTGGACTCGCCCAAAAGTGGGAACATTTTTCCTACATCTAGCTTGTCCAGTCCTTTTATAATTTTATATGTTTCTATAAGATATCCCCTCATCCTATATGTGATTACAATCAAACCGTCCACTGTGTACAGATACGGGATAGAGGGTATAACATTTAGTGCAAGATAAATTCCAATAAAGTCCAATTAAAGATGGTTGAAGGTCTCCAATAAGGTAGATGGAGGTCAGGACCGCTCTACAGTTGATGAGAAGACTGTTAGGTTGACTGGCGGCATACAGAAGCCCAACATAAACAGAAGCAGGAACAAAGCATCCATTCAGGTGTCTCCTTAGACATCTCCTTCTCCAACTGCAGTGGCAACTGCATCTTGAGTCTCGACCCGAAACGTCACCCATTCCATCTCTCCAGAGACACTGCCTGTCCCGCTGAGTTCATCCAGCATTTGGTGTCTGATCTTCGGTGTAAACCAGCATCTACAGTTCCTTCCTACACACAGAAACTGCCTCTGGCGTTCTCTTAGAACTTGAAGAACCAGAACAGAAGTCCGTCATTTCCAAATCGAAAGGGGCCAAAGAAAAAGACTAAAAACAGGAAATTCTAATTGAAAGGCAGTTATGATGTATTGGTTGCCAGCAATGTAACAGTGGACTTGTTTATGCTTTTTGTAGACAGACCATTTCCTTACTGCTCCAGTTTAGGATCAAAAATAAGCCCCAATCGGTAGGTTCCCGAGCTGTAACTGCCTTTGATAATGTTTATTTTTAGTTTAGTTTATTGTCACGTGTACCAAGGTACAGTGAAAAGCTTTTGTTGCGTGCTAACCAGTCAGCGGAAATATAATACATGATTACAATCGAGCCATCCACAGTGTACAGATACATGATAAGGGAATAATGTGTTTGTGCAAGATAAAGTCAATAAAGACCGATCAAAGATAGTCCAAGGGTCTCCAAATGAGGTGGATAGTGGCTCAGGACTGCACTCTAATTGTGGTAGGATGGTTCAGTTGCCTGATAACAGCTGGGAAGAAACTGTCCCTGAATCTGGTGGGACAGTTTTCACCCATCTATACCTTTTGCCCGATTGGAGAGGAGAGATGAGGGAGTGGCCAGGGTGCAACTCATCCTTAATTATGCTGCTGGCCTTGCCGAGGTATAAATTGAGTCAATGGAAGGGAGGTTGGTTTGTGTGATGAGCGGGCTACGTCCACAATTCGCTGCATTGGCAACTAATCCTGAACATGACCACAAACAAATCCAACAGAGACCTGAGACCATCTGTGTTCTGATTCCCTTCCCTTGGTTCGAATGCAGCAGATCTTGGTTGAAACATTATGAGTTGTGACCAAGCAAACATGCTGCCAGTCTTGCCTTGGACAGAAATGCAGCCTGCAGTCCTTTTCCAGATTAATACGGAGGTGGACACAAAATGCTGGAGTCATTCAGCGGGGCAGGCAGCATCTTTGGATAGAAGGATTGGGTGACGTTTCATGTCGAAACCCTTCTTCAGACTGAGAGTCAGGGGGCGAGGGTGACTAGAGATATGGAAGGGTGAGGTGTGAAAATGACAGATCATAGCAGATGTGGATCAAGGAAATGTGGAACTTGTAAGAAGTAACTGCAGATGCTGGTTTGAAGATAGTTCGAGACCCGAAACATCACCCATTCCTTCTCTCCAGAGATGCTGCCCGTCCGGCTGAGTTACCCCAGCATTTTGTGTCTACCTTCAGTGCAAACCAACATCTGCAGTTCCTTCCTACACATTAACGCTGAGATGTTGCCTGGGCAACAAAGCAAATGCTGATTTGCATGTTTATGAGCAGTGCGACCAAATATTTTACCAGCTGCTGGTAAGATAAGGGTGTGTTGCTCTTTGTCATCTGACAACAATTTGCAACTTATCTAGGGAAAGAATGTCAGTGTGACCTCAGCAGAAAGAGTCCCTGCAGCAGTATCTTAACAAATATTTGGGGGATTTGGGGTAAATGTACCAATGCACCTTGAGCAGGATATTTTGGTCTTTTTTTTTTTTTTTTGTTTATTTTATTAGAAGTTAATACAGCACAAAACAGTACAGTGGCACCTAATTTTAGGTGCCAACTATGTAATACCGTAATCTATTCTATGTACAACCTCTAGTTTTATGTTATAAGAAGGAAGTAAGCAGGACAAGAAAAAGAAAACAATAGAAAGGGGAAAAAGTGGAAAAATAGATGGTAGAGAGTAGAAAAACGTGAAGTGTGTATATAAAAAATAAAAAAAGGAAGAGAGAAAGTGGAAAGTAGAAATAGAAGAGAAGGCCCCTTAAAAGAGAATTTTTCAAATCTGTATTCGGAGATGTAGCAGGATATTTTGGTCTTGGAAGCTACAAAACAGATTCGTCAGATAATCTTTCAGGGTCAGATAATGATAACCTTTCAGGGTCAGATAATGAAGCGTCGATGCCTAAAATGGCCATGAATTCCCTTGAGTGTGTAAGATTAGCAGATGGATTAATTAAGCCGTTTAAGGGAGGCATGGTGGAGTAGCGGTAGAGCTACTGCCTTACAGCACCAGAGACCCGGGTTCGATCCTGACTACAGGTGCTTGTCAGTACGTTCTCCCCCTGACCCGCGTGGGGTTTTCTCCGAGGTCTTCGGTTTCCTCCCACACTACTAAAACGTACAGGTTTGTAGGTAAATTGGCTTGGTATAAATGAAAAATTGTCCCTTGTATGTGCAGGGTAATGTTAATGTGCGGGGATCGCTGATCAGTGCGGACTCGGTGGGCTGAAGGACCTGTTTCCGCTCTGTATCTCTAAACTGAACTAAACTGAACCAAGAGGTTAAAGGGGATAAATCAATGAAGTT
This sequence comes from Leucoraja erinaceus, assembly GCF_028641065.1. Classification (NCBI taxonomy): domain Eukaryota; kingdom Metazoa; phylum Chordata; class Chondrichthyes; order Rajiformes; family Rajidae; genus Leucoraja; species Leucoraja erinaceus. The sequence continues at coordinate 48,715,720 of NC_073389.1, forward strand.
ACGGTACATCCCCTGGGCAGGAAGTTACATCTGGAGAAACTCAGCGGATGCAGCAGCAGCAGCTGCTGCTGCACCCGCTGAGTTTCTCCAGCTTTTTTGTGTAACCTTCGATTCTCCAGCATCTGCAGTTCCCTCTTAAACAACAGGAAGTTACATCTCCTGGGCAGGAAGTTACATCCCCTAGACAGGAAGTTACATCCCAAAGACAGGAAGTTATATCCCCTAGACAGGAAGTTGCATCCCCTAGACAGGAAGTTACATCCCCTGGACAGGAAGTCAGTCAACAATATTTGAAGTAAAAACTAGGCTATTGAGGAGTGATGCCTTGAAGCACTTCTCCACATTGAAATAATAGAAAGTTTAACACTGCCTTCTTCAAAGCTGTGACAGTCATATCATTTTTACAGCACAAAAGGAGGCCACTCACACAAACATGGGAAGGTACAGGTTCAATGAAAACCTGGTTTGCGGAAACATCACAGTAACTTATAGACAAACCGTAACTTATACTGTCTGAAGAAAGAAGAGTCTGAAGAAGGGTCTCGACCCAAAACGTCACCTATTCCTTTTCTCCAGATACGCTGTCTGACCGGCTGAATTACTCCAGCGTTTTGAGTCCAACTTATATATAAATTGTACTTAAAAATTCTAAACATAATGTGTGTGAAAAAATAAGAAACTGGTGTAACGCACAATTCGAAAAAGAAAGCAAGACCGTAGTGCAAGTGGAGGTCCTGTAGTCTTCCATTGCAGATGTGGGAATAGCATGGCCGTCCGAAGGGGGGGTGCATGGGGTGCGACCGCACCCCCCTTTTTTTCCCCTAAAGAAAAAAAATTCGGGAAAAAAAATCAGCAGTTCCACTTTGGAAACGCCCAGTTCTCCGTTCTCCCGTCGCCGGTCCACGCCACCCCCGCTGGGCCCACACCACCCCCGCTGGGCCCACGCCACCCCCGCTGGGCCCACACCACCGCTGCTGACCCCCGCTGGGCCCACGCCACACCCGCGGACCCCCGCTGGCTCACGCCAACCCCACTGAGCCACACCACCCCCGTTTGGCCCACACCATCCCCGCTGGGTCCACGCCACCCCCACTGGGTCCACGCCACCCCCACTGGGTCCACGCCACCCCCGCTAACCCCCCTGGGTCCTGCCACGTCCGCTGGGCCCGCTGGGCCCCCCCCGCTGAACCACTACACACCACCCCCGCTGGGCCACACCACCCCCCCACTGGGCCCACGCCACCTCCGCTGGGCCCACGCCCCCCGCTGGGCCCACGCCACCCCCGCTGACCCCCGCTGGATCCACCACCCCCCTGCTGACCCCTGCTGGGCCCACGCCACCCCCACTGGGCCCACGCCACCCCCACTGGGCCCACGCCACCGCCGCTGGGCCCACACCACCCCTGCTGGGCCCCCGCCACCCCCGCTGAACTACACACCACCCCCGCTGGGCCCACGCCACCCCTGCTGGGCCAACGCCACCTTCATCTTTGCCCCCCGCCAGAAAGAGGGGGGGATGTGAGAGGTGGGAGGGGGAGAGAGAGAGAGTAAGGGATGGGAGAGAGAGATGGGGAGGGGAGAGGGAAAGGGGATTATCTTTAGTGAGATTGCAAAATTAAGTAATGTTTTAGAGCTATTATATTTTCTCCTCCATCTGAATAATATTAAACAATATCAAATAATATCAAACAATTGGAACGGCTTTCTTTTCCTTGATAACAATACTGAAAAATGTGAATTCCATAGTTTGTGACATAAATACACATTTTAATGGGATCATTACATACAGATGTAACATTTCCATTTTGAGATCGGGGGGGGAGGGTTGGGGGCAAATATGCATCAAGCTGATAGCCTAATCGTTAAAGAGTTAAAAGATAGCCTAATCGATAAAGAGCTGAGAAGAGGAATCAGAGCTGCGAAGGAAAGATACTCTGAGAAGTTGAGGAGCAAGTTCTCAGCTAGTGACTCTTCTTCAGTTTGGAAGGGCATGCAGGAAATCACCAGCTATAAGAGGAAAGCCCCCCGCTCTTTGGGCAATCGTCAGCTGACGAACGACCTGAATGAGTTTTACTGCAGGTTTGAAAATCAGAAACGTAACCCTGGTACCCCCTCCCCAACAAACACAGCCAGACCCCAGTCTGCAACGAATGAACCCTGCACCCTCTCCTTCCCATTCGCCACTTCACACCTTCTTAAGGCAAGACTACAGTATGAAAAGAGTGGACCCTTTCCCACCCCAACCAACACTTCACACCCACTCACAGCCTGACCTCCGTCTGCAAAGACTGGGCCCTTCTACACCCACCCCACTCCAAACGTCAGAGAACAGGGCAAGATTAGCAAGTTTGCTGATGATACAGAAGTGAGTGGTTTTGCAGATAGTGAAGATGGTTGTGAAAGATTGCAGCAGGATCTGGATCAATTAGCCAGGTGGGCAGAGGAATGGTTGATGGTTGTATGGTTCCTTGAAGGTTGTGTCGCAGGTATATCAGGTGGTCTCAGCAGGTATATCACACTTGCCACTTTCATTTCACTGCACATCTCGTATGTGTATGTGACAAATAAACTTGACTCGACTTGACTTGACTTGGTCAAAAAGTATTTTGGCACTTTGGCCCTCATCACTCAGAGTATTGAGTATAGAAGTTGGGAGGTCATGTTGCAGTTGCATAAGAAGTTGGTGAGGCCGCATTCAGAGTATTGTGTTCAGTTCTGGGCACCATGTTATAGGAAAGATGTCATCACACTGGAAAGGGTACAGTGAAGATTTACGAGGATGTTGCCAGGCCTAGAGGGCCAGAGCTATAGCGGGAGGTTGAGTATGCTGGGACTCTATTTCATGGAGCACAAGAGGATGAGGGATGATCTAATAGAGGTGTATAAAATCATGATTTGAATAGCTATGGTTGAGTCTTTTGCCCAGAGTAAGTGAATCGAGGAGCAGAGGACATAAGTTTAAGGTGAAGAGCAAAAGATTTAATAGGAATCTGTGGGGTATGTTTTTCACACAAAGGGTGGTAGGTGTATGGAACAAGCTGCCAGAGAAGGTAATTGAGGCAGGGACTATCGCAACATTTAAGAAACAGTTAGACAGGTACATGGATAGGACAGGTTCGGAGGGATATGGATCAAACGTGGGCAGGTGGGACTAGTGCAGATGGGACATGCTGGGCCGAAGGGCCTGTTTCCACACTGTATCACTCTATGACTATCTTTCCCTCTCAAACCCATTCTCCTGCCTTCTCCCCATTACCTCTGACACCCGTATCAATCAAGAATCTATCAATCTCCTCCTGAAAAATGTCCATTGACTTGACCTCCACAGCTGTCTGTGGCAATGAATTCCACAGTTCACCACCCTCTGACTTAAGAAATTCCTGCTCATCTCCTTCCTAAAGGAATGTCTTTTAATTCTGAGGCTGTGGTCACTGGTCCTAGACTCTCCTACTAGTGGAAACATCCTCTCCAAATCCACTCCATCCAGGTTTTTACCAGGCTGGGACAGACGGCAACAACTTCACACTGTGTCCCAAAGCTTGTGTCCTGTCCTGCATCACCCAAGGCAGCAGAAACGTTATAGGAGAGGGCAAGCACCGTAACAAAGTAGCTCACGATGGTTTGGGTAACATTCAGAAATGTCTATGCATGTCACATCATGAATATTACTGAAGAACGGTCTTGACCCGAAATATAATCTATACCTTTTCTCCAGAGATGCTGCCTGACCCGCTGAGTTATTCCAGCACTCTGTGACGTCACCTATCCGTGTTCTTCACAGATGCTGCCTGACCCGCTGAGTTACTCCAGCATTCTGTGAAACGTCGCCTATTGATCTTCTCCGTAGATGCTGCCTGACCCGCTGAGTTACCCCAGCACTTTGTGACTATTTCCCCTTCACCCATCTGCCCAAGCCCACTCTCCCCCCTCCTTTCCTATGTTCCTTTCCACCCATAAACCTCTCTCTGCCTTTACATTTCACTCCTCTTTCAAATCTGCTCTACTTATCTACATGCATTTTTCTTCTTCACTTTTTAGTCATAGAATGATGCAGTGTGGAAACAGGCCCTTCAGCCCAACTTGCCCACACCGACCGACATGTCCCATCTAAACTAGTCCCACTCACACGCGTTTGGCCCATATCCATCTAAATCTGTCCTATCCATGTACGTGTCCAAATGTCTCTTAAACATTAGGATAGTCCCAGCCTTAACTACCTCCTCTGGCAGCTCGTTACATACACCCAGCAACCTTTTGTGTGAAAAAGCTACCTCTCAGATTCCTGTTAATTTCTGAAATATTGGTCATAAATTTGGTGCAAAAATGCTCCAAAATAAGGCTCAGAATGCATCAGAGAGCATCTAAAACCTCTGAGCTTCCAGGGCCCTTAAGCGGGCCCTGGACCCTGGCATCAAGGGACTTCACGCTTCGCGCTCGTGATGTGCGCAGTGCGCACATTATGTCACATTAAGTTTTTTGTAATCCTGTTATGCCACCTCCCTTTTTGAAAAGCTTCGTACGGGCCTGAATAGAGTTGTGTGGGATGGTACGAGAAACTGATAGAGGGAAATTAGAGATATGAAGAGGTACAGAACAAATCAGGGCCAACACTGATTACCAAGGAAAGATGGAGCCCACAATGGTCCATTGTTGACGGTGGAAGAGGTGATAACAAAGGGATACGACCAGTGAAACTGGCAGGATGATTAGGGCGGGCATTGAAAGGAGTGAAATAATCGCCTGGGATTGAAGACTGTTCTAAGGTGCAGATCGCCAGTGGTTCAATGCCAACCTTCAAACCAAGATACATCTACAGATGTACTGTAGAAGATAAACAGTTGCTCCTGAACCTAGGATGTGGCACCTCTGATGTCTGTACCCCCTGCACTTTGGTAGCAGTGAGAAGAGGAAATGCCCCGGATGGTGAGAATCCTTGATGATAGATGCAGTCTTCTTGAGGTAGCATTTCATGTAGATGTTTCGATGGGAGGGGGGGGGAAGCAGTGCCCGCAATGGACCACAGCTCTCTGCAGCTTGTTGTATTCCTGTGCATTGGAAGTGTTATGCCAGGCCATAATGCAACCAGTTAGGGTATCTCGGGTGGACTATGAGGGGGAGAACTGGATATTTTTAGTGCCTTCCCTCACAGTGAATTCTGCTGTGGGGGGACGTTTCATGTTGATTTCTATAGTGTACTGTTCTGTGTCTTTTTTCTTTTTTTCTCTTTTTTGTTTTGTATGGATATATTGACATTTGATCTGTTCAATTAATTTAATCAATCTCTGTAAAGCACTTTGGTTCAAATACTGGTTTTGTTGAAAAGTGCTATATAAATAAAGATTATTATTATTATTATCTTCTACAGTACATCTGTAGATGTATCTTGGTTTGAAGGTTGGCATTGAACCACTGGCGATCTGCACCTTAGAACAGTCTTCAATCCCAGGCGATTATTTCACTCCTTTCAATGCCCACCCTAATCATCCTGCCAGTTTCACTGGTCGTATCCCTTTGTTATCACCTCTTCCACCGTCAACAATGGACCATTGTGGGCTCCATCTTTCCTTGGTAATCAGTGTTGGCCCTGATTTGTTCTGTGCCTCTTCATATCTCTAATTTCCCTCTCCCCTGTCTTTCAGTCTCTCATTCTGAAGAAGGGTCACGACCCGAAATGTCACCTATTCCTTTTCTCCAGAGATACCACCTGACCCGCTGAGTTACTCCAGCATTTTGTGTCTATCTTCTATGTAAACATCATTCTCTGTAAACATCATAATAACCAGCAAATCGTGCAAAGACAAAAAGAGTGCCCCCAAGTCTGTGTAATACAATATGTGTGTGTAAGAAGGAACTGCAGATTCTGGTTTAAACGGAAGGTAAACACAAAAAGCTGGAGTAACACAGCGGGACAGGCATTTCTGGAGAGAAGGGATGTGTGATCTTTCGGATCAAGACCCTTCTTCAGACTGATGGCATTTCGGGTGGAGACATGACACAGTTGGTACGACTAATTGTTGATTTATGCAGTTAATCCGAGAAGTTGTGAGGTGTTAGTATTCACAATGTTATTGGAATACTTTGGAAAAGGAATGTAAGGGGAAAGTATACAGTTAATGCCAAGACTTGATAAACAGAGGGAGTTTAGAGTCCAAGTCCAGAGCTCCCTGAAAATGGCAACATAATTACAGAGAGCAGTAAAGAAGACATACGGTATGCTTGTGTTCATGGGTCGGGCACTGAGTATGAGTCATAAACTCATATTGCAGCCTTATAGATCTTTGTTTCTGCCGCATGTTGAGTATTGTATACTGGATCACAGACAGGCAGAGGAGATTAATTTAACATGGCATCATGTTTAGCACAGATATCGTGGGCTGAAGAGCCTGTCCCTCTGCTGTAGTGTTCTATCTTCGATGAAAATTAGATTTCCTCAAACAGTTAATTCATCAAAGCAAGAATGGAAACATTTAGGCACCTCTGACACGACCCCTGAATAACCACACAGTTGCTTCTGAACTGATCATCTACAGCTGTAGGATTAAGCTGTTCTCAATATTCATCCTCAACTGGAAGAGTTTTACATTCATCATTTTTTTCCACCTCACATACAACATTGTGAATACTAATATCTGGCAGGCAGGCTCAGTACCATCTTCTGCTGTCTTTATCAACAATATTCAACAAGACCTCCAGTAATCACAACAGCATTCTCCAAGGTCACTTAATGCATTATTTACTGGTTTGCGAGTAATTCTTTAAAAATAGATTTTGATCTATTTCAACATTCTCTATGACCTATCCATAGGTATATAGAATGCTTCACTTTTATTTAGCTTAGTTCAGTGACTAAGTTGAGTCAATGACTAGCTCCTTCATTGTCCAGGCACTAAGGATAAGGTTCACAAAATTGCTGGAGAAACTCAGCGGGTGCAGCAGCATCTATGGAGCGAAGGAAATAGGCGACGTTTCGGGCCGAAACCCAGTCTGAAGAAGGGTTTCGGCCCGAAACGTCGCCTATTTCCTTCGCTCCATAGATGCTGCTGCGTCCGCTGAGTTTCTCCAGCAATTTTGTGTACCTTCGATCTTCCAGCATCTGCAGTTCCTTCTTGAACACTAAGGATAAGGTTGTTGTCTTAACACCATGTTACCACACTCTCTATCTCCTAGCTGTACTCCATCTTGTAATTGTTCAACACCCGGCCTACCACAGTGGTGCCTTATGCAAATTTGTAACTGGAGTTGGAATAAAATTTCGCCACACTGCTGTGAGTGTATAGGGAGGATAGTGAGGGGCTGAGAACGCAAACCTGTGGGGCACCCAGGCTGAGAATTATCATGGAGATGGTTTTATCACCAATCCCCTCTGATTGCCATCGATGGGTCAGGAAGTCGAAGTGACGATCATTATTTGATCTCAATGTGTATTCAAAAAATTACTTGCTCATGGAAATCAGACAAATAATGGTGACACTGGCAACATCACCACAGAGGTTTTGGCACATGGCTATGTGGGACTTGTCCTCCACATCTACAGAGACTTTGGGGACAAGGTTGTTGAGATGAATGTAGCAACACAACATTAACAGTGTTCTTGTTGTTCATAGATGCTCCATTATGGACAGTCCAACAGACTTCCTTTTGAATCAAAAGGCACACAGTGGCTCAGCGGTAGAGTTGCTGCCTTACAGCTCTGGAGACCCAGGTTCGATTTTGACTATGGAGGTTGTACATTCTCTCTGTGACCACGTGAACATTTCTCCGGGTGCTCTAGTTTCCTCCCACATTCCAAAGATGTGCAGGTTGCAGGTTAAATGGTTTCTGTAAATTGCCCCATGTGTGTCAGATGCAAAACTGTGATAACATGGAATTAGTGAATGGGTAATGGTTGGTCAGTGCAGACTCAGTGAGCCACAGATCCTGAATCCACACTGTATCTTTAAACTAACCTAAACTAAAACACTATAAAACTTTATAGCATCTGTTGGGAGACCTGCCCGAGTCACTCACTTACATCAGGGTTTAAAGATTCAATATGATTACTCGAAGGTTTTGGTGAATTCCACTAAAGCCTGTCAAGGGGATAGTGGTCACAATGATGGAACTCCCCATGGATTCCCCATGGTTTCTGTGGGAAAACTGCAGAAAAGAAAGATCCCACAGATAGGGGTTGCTGCCCTTACAGCACTTGCAGCGCCAGAGACCCGGGTTCAACCCTGACTACGGGTGATGTCTGTATGGAGCTTGTATGTCCTCCCCGTGACCTGCATGGGGTTTCTCCGAGATCTTCGGCTTCCTCCCACACTCCAAAGACGTAAAGCTATGGAGGTAAATTGGCTTGGAAAAGGTAAACATTGTCCCTAGTGTGTGTAGGATAGTGTTAATATGCGGGGATCGCTGGTTGGCGTGGACCCAGTGGGCCAAATGGCCTGTTTCAGCGCTGTATCTCCAAACTAAACTAAACTAAACTAAACTATTTCAAACAACCAGTGAATTCTCACTGCTGTTCTGATCAACATTTAAAAAAATCTGATGTCTTGTGTTCTATTTATCCCCCAATCAACATCGCGGCAAAAGCAGATTATCTGAACGTTTTCACAATGTACACATCAGCCCCACTTTATTGGTTTGATAGGGTGACCAGATGTAGTGTTGGCCTCTGTGTGAGTACTTATTGCCTGCACCCATCCCAATCACCTTCCCCCTCTGACAAGCATGTTCCTCCATCCTCCATATATACTCTCTAGAATTTAGGAGATTGAGAGGGGATCTTATAGAAACTTACAAAATTCTTAAGGGGGTTGGACAGGCTAGATGCAGGAAGATTGTTCCCGATGTTAGGGGAAGTCCAGGACAAGGGGTCACAGCTTAAGGATAAGGGGGAAATCCTTTAAAACCGAGATGAGAAGAACTTTTTTTCACACAGAGAGTGGTGAATCTCTGGAACTCTCTGCCACAGAGGGTAGTTGAGGCCAGTTCATTGGCTATAGTTAAGAGGGAGTTAGATGTGGCCCTTGTGGCTAAGGGGATCAGGGGGTATGGAGAGAAGGCAGGTACGGATACTGAGTTGGATGATCAGCCATGATCATATTGAATGGCGGTGCAGGCTCGAAGGGCCGAATGGCCTACTCCTGCACCTAATTTCTATGTTTCTATGTTTCTATCCCATTTTTCAACCTCTGTTGCTTTATCTCTTAGTTTAGTTTAGTATGGTTTAGAGATACTGGGTGGAATCTTTGGTTGCAATCTACCCAAGCAAAATATGTTCCCTCTCTAGTCGTTTTTACCAGTTCCACAGTTCTCCACATTGTTTCCCTTGAGATCACACCTTCCCTAGCCAACAATGGACCTACCAGGCACCACCCTGCCAGAGATCAATTGTGGCTGGAGTGTTAAAGAAGGAACTGCAGATGCTGGAAAATCAAAGGCACACAAAAATGCTGGAGAAACTCAGTGGCTGCAGCAGCATCTAGGGAGCAAAGGAAATAGGGCCGAAACCCTTCTTGAGACTGATGAGGGGTGGGCGGGGAGAAGAAAGGGAAAAGGAAGAGCAGGAGCCCGAAGGCTGAGGGATGGGAGGAGACAACCCGAGGGCTGAGGAAGGGGAGGGGACAGCAAGGGCTAACAAAATTGGGAGAATTCAATGTTCATGCCCCCAGGATGCAGACTCCCCAAGCGGAATATGAGGAACTGTTCCTCCAATTTCCGGTGTTGCTCGCTCTGGCCATGGAGGAGACCTGGCTGGGCCTGATTGCTCCCGGTCTTTTCTCACCTCCAGATCTTCACCCGCCCTCCCCACACCCTCCCTCCCCTCCTCACCCCCTACTTTCAGTCTGATAAAGGGCCCCGACCCAAAACTTCACCCATCCTTTTTCTCCAAGGATGCTGCCTGACCCGCTGAGTTACTCCAGCACTTTGTGACTATCACCCAGGTACTTGCACGCTTCACGTGTCTACACATCGGAGTCACTGACCGTATGTCCCGTTGAGGAAAGGCACACCCTGTCTGCAACCTGGGAATTGCTGTACACTACTGCGAGAAAGTCATTATCACACCAATATTATCACCTAACTTTAGAATACACAATATTGTAAGGCACGGTGACGCAGCGGTAGAGGTGATGCCTTACAGCGCCAGGGTCCCGGGTTTGTCTGTTCTCCCCATGACCTGCGTGCGTTTTCTCTGAGATCGTCATTTTCCTCCCACACTCCAAAGACGTGCAGGTTTGTAGGTTAATTGGCTTGGCGTAAAAAAAGTTGTCCCTAGTGCGTATAGGATAGTGTTAACATGCGGTGATTGCTGGTCGGTGCAGACTCAGTGGGCTGAAGGGCCTGGTTCCGCGCTGAATTTCTAAACTAAAGTAAACTAAACTAAATACAACCTGTATGTACATACGTTAGTATAGAAAGAGTTATTTGACCCAATATCTTCCATGACCAATTGGATCCTTCAATTTGAAATGTATCTATATTCTTTTACATGCCGATCACCTCCTTTCTACAAAAATAACTTCAGCTGACAATTGATCAAATGGAAGACGTGAAATAATAAATATCCCATTGTCACCAGCAGCTTAGAAAACAGAAAGTGAACTGGTTCAATGACAGAGCAAGATGCAGAGTGCTGGAGGAACTCAGCGGGTTAGGCAGCATCTGTGGAGCAATGGACAGGCGACATTTCAGGTCTGGACCCTTCATCATTAACACATTTGTTTTCTTCACTCAACAGCCGAACAAGTGGCTTTTTCAAAGTTGAAGCCATTCACTCTGTTTCGGACGAAACACTTTGGTTCGGGACCCTTCTAAAGAAGGATTCGGATCTGAAACAGGAACGGCTTCTTCCCCTCTGTTATCAGGCTTCTGAGCGGTCCTTCCATAAGATACGGTACTGTTCAATTCACCTCTACCCCACTGCGGACATTGGACTTTGTCTAAGCAGTTGTTGTGCTGCAACACTGACAACTATGTTCTGCACTCTGTATCATCACCTTCATTCTACCTGTGTAGGAAGGAACTGCAGATGCTGGTTTCAATCAAAGATAGCACAAAAAGCTGGAATAACATGTGGTAAAGATAACATGTGGTAAACATGTGTACCTTCGATCTTCCAGCATCTGCAGTTCCTTCTTGAACACATGTGGCAAAGATTGGTGTGCAGGAAGGAAGTGCAGATGCTGGTTTACACTGACGATAAACACAAAAAACTGGAGTAACTCAGCGGGAGAGGCAGCATCTCTGAAGAGAAAGAATGGGTGACGTTTGGGTCGAGACCCTTCTTCAGACTGAAACGTCACCCATTCCTTCTCTCCAGAGATGCCGTTGAGTTACTCAAGCTTATGGTGTCTGTCTACCTTTGTTCTACCTACTTGAGTTTGACTTGACTGTCTTTATATAAAGTGTTATCAGATCTGATTGATCAAAAGCTAGTGTCACTGCGGAAAGAACATTGGCATTGTAAAAAGGTGAGGCGGGGTCAACATAGTACTGAAAGTACAGCTCATGTTCACTTTCATGTTGCAATGCTTCTAACATTAATGAACAGGAATAGACCATTGTGTAATCCTTGCCTTGCTGACTATCATATTGGATTACAATTAGACACATCATATTAGTCATGAGAGAAACCAAAACTCTGATAGGTGGATGTTATCTGCAGGCGCAACACATTAGTCACTGCATTCATCTGCTCGCTGTCCATTGCATGGTTTACCCAATTCAACACAAGTGGGTTTGATGAAATAACATGGAGCGGGGTAATACTGAATGACAATTAATAAGCAAGGTTAAATGGATACTTTTCAATACTTTCCCTTGTTACATCCTCTTGCTTGGTATAACATATCAAATGATATAATTTGATTTGATATACCATATCAAATCAAATTATATTACTTTATATCACAAATTATATTATAGACTTTACTGGTACAGTAAAGTCTAATTGTACACTAGACATGATTGTACCAGAGGACATAGGTATATGAATAAAAATATGTGTGTGTATACTGAACTTTTTTTCATTTATTATATTGTTTACACAGTACTATGTTTACATATGGTGTAGTGCAGCTGCAAGTTGGAGTTGCATTGTTCTGTTGACGGCATATGACAATACAATCTCTCTCCCTCTCCCCCTCCCTACACCTCTCCCCCTCTTTTCCCCTCTCTCTCTCACTCACCTTCTCTCCCCCTCTCCTCTCCTCCTCCCTCCCTCCCTCGCTTCCTCCTCTCCCTCTCTCCCTCCCTCTCTTCCCCCTCTCCCCCTCTCCCCTTCCTCTCCCTCTCCCCATCTCCCTCTCTCCCACTCTCCCCCTCTCTCCCGACAAACGTTTATTCCCTCCCTAGCTGTTCCCATGGTTAAGTGGAGACCACCTACATCATGCACTGCAAATAATTGCCTGGGTGAGTCCAACACTACCTCACAAACCCACACACAATCTTCACAAGCAGGGAAGTCAAGTAGCAGTAACACCCATCCCTTACAGATTGCCTTCCAAGTAATGCACCAACCTGATTTAGCAACATATCGCCATTCCGTCACGCCGACTGGATCGTTGTCTTGGTGCCGAACAATACAGCGGGAGGACCTTCACCAGAACTGCAGTGGTTGGTAACACTCAAAATATGAATAAATAAATAGACTGACAGGAGATTAATAATATTATGGGAATATTGAAAATGACTTTGTGACTCATCATAGATTGTTCATTAGACCTGGGCTATTTATGTCTGTTCACCTTTAAAACTTGTAGGAAGGAACTGCAGATGCTGGCTGAAACCGAAGTTAGACACAAAATGCTGGAGTAACTCAGGCTGCAATCTGAAGGGTCTCGGCCCGAAACGTCACCCATTCCTTCTCTCCAGAGATGCTGCCTGCCCCGTTGAGTTACTTTTGTGTCTATTACCTTTAAAACTTCCTGGTCTCTCAGGGAAGCTCAATTGAATATTTAGTGGAATTTTATTTTAATTTAATCCTTTTAAACTCCAGAATATATAAGCCTGAAGAAGGGTCCCGATCCGAAATGTTGCCCATTTTATTTCTCCAAAGATGCTGCCTGACCCGCTGATTTACTCCAGCACTTTGTGCCTATCTCCAGAAAATATAATCTGTTTAACCATATAACCATATAACAATTACAGCACGGAAACAGGCCATCTCGGCCCTACAAGTCCGTGCCGAACAACTTTTTTTTCCACTTAGTCCCACCTGCCTGCACTCATACCATAACCCTCCATTCCCTTCTCATCCATATGCCTATCCAATTTATTTTTAAATGATACCAATGAACCTGCCTCCATCACTTCCACTGGAAGCTCATTCCACACCGCTACCACTCTGAGTAAAGAAGTTCCCCCTCATGTTACCCCTAAACTTCTGTCCTTTAATTCTGAAGTCATGTCCTCTTTTTTTTTTTTTCTCCTCAACTTTCCCATTAGACAGTCCTCTCAACCCAGGATCGATGTGGTGAATCATCATCGTATATACTCTCAGGCTCAGTAGGGAAATTTGTTTTAATTTCATACTAATAGGAACAACTTAAGAGTCTGCGCTATTTTGGAGGGAAGATGTGATAGATTGCCTGTCATAAATAATGTTTCCACTGGATACAGTGTTTGAAAATGACCCCAGTAAATGACCTCAGTCTGAAGAAGGGTCTCGACCCGAAACATCACCTATTCCTTTGCTCCATTAATGCTGCCTCACCCGCTGAGTTTCTCCAGCATTTTTGTCTACCTTCCAGTAACACTACTCTCTTTAACATTACTGGAGTATTTTTGTGTATTGTAAGGTTGAAATAGCATAACATTGACAATTTAAAAATATGGGTTTTTTCAATGTATCCAGAAGGGGATTGGTGTGGCCTTACAATTTACACACCAGGCAAGCTTGGAACTAATTACTGATACCATGTCCTTCTGGAAAGATGGCCCATTTCCGAGTTCTTTCCACGGAGCCGTGGTGTCCGCCCGGAAGACTCGAAGCTCGGCTGATGGCAGTCCCACTCAGAGGACCCGTGGTACCGAGAGAGCCTCTGAAGAGATTGGACGTGAGAGTAAGGGCCGGTTGGAGCGTGAACCGGGGCAATGCCTCCAGCGACTTCAAGGTGAGCTGCAGGAACCGCCCCCCCCCGAGACACAAAGATGTCCGGGCGAGGAGAGGAGAGGGACGTTGGTTCGCGGGTCAAGCCGGTCGAAGGCGACGGAGGAAGGCCCTGCCGCAGCCTGGAGCTCGCCTGGATTGGGAGCCGTTCCAGTAGACAGTGGGTGGAACGGACTCTGGATGGTTGGAAATGCCGGCACCTGCATGTGTAAATGTGCAAAAGGAATCTCACTGTGTAGTTGCACATGTGATTAATAAATCACCATTGAACCATGCAAGAAACAGTTGGATGAAGCACTGAAAGTAGCAACGAAATAGTACATACACTATGTATAAACTTGAATACTCATTACCAAGAGTGGCTTGATTCTACTAATAAAGACTGAACTGAGTCATGAAGCCACTAATTTTCAGACTAAATCTGCGGCGGCTGGTGAATGGACCAAAATGTAGCATACATAGAAACATAGAAACATAGAAATTAGGTGCAGGAGTAGGCCATTCGGCCCTTCGAGCCTGCACCGCCATTCTGTAAATATGATCATGGCTGATGATGTACAAACAGCATTTAACCTTACTTTATTAACTATGCATTAATTGCAGCAAACCTGAGTTAACAGTGGAATAACCTTACCACGGTGAATACTGAATAACAGGAAGGATAATTAATGATTACACAAAAAAGCTGGAGAAACTCAGCGGGTGCAGCAGCATCTATGGAGCGAAGGAAATAGGCAACGTTTCGGGCCGAAACCCTTCTAATGACCCTGGCTGGGTTTTACCCAGTATGGAAATTTGCAATGGTTCTCCAACACAACATCAGGTTGGATGCTGCCTGTCCCGCTGAGCTACTCCAGCATTTTGTGTCTATCTTCGCTGCAAACCAGCATCTGCAATTCTCTCCTGTGCATTTAAATGGAAGTGTTTTCTTTCTGCTGAGCTGACAAAACGTGTTTTGCCAAATCTTGTCTCTTGCCTTACAGGATGTGTTATTATCTTTAGTCAGAGGGTGGTGAATCTGTGGAATTTGTTGCCACAGAAGGCTGTGGTGGCCAAGTCAATGGATATATTTAAGGCAGGGATTGATAGATTTTTGAATAGTACGGGTGTCAGGGATTATGGGGAGAAGGCAGGAGAATGGGGTTAGATGGGAAAGATAGATCAGCCATGAATGAATGGCAGAGTAGACTTGATGGGCTGAACGGCCTAATTCTGCTCCTATCACAGGGATCTTATGATCGTATGATATTATGTACAAACAGACAGGTGCTGTTTTTGGGCAGGATTAACGGGATGTGCTTCCTACGCACCGTTCATCACCAGTTGTATTCATTATGTGTTTCTGCACGTCACCCATTCCTTCTCTCCAGAGATGCTGCCTGTCCCGCTGAGTTACTCCAGCATTTTGTGTCTATCTTCAATCTTTTAATCTATGCCTGTCTTTATAAATCCCAACCCCCCCTGTGTTTTGATGCAAGCATTTTCTGAATCCATTATTGGATAAACTATGCAAATACTGTATATCGCCAAACCTCTTGAATTGTGGTGCTTTCTGTTTATGTTGCCTCTTCTCATTCTCTTTGTTATATTTCATCTGCCACAATTCATGCAATCCACAGACACACCTATATTTTCATGCAATCCATTATTGAGAAACAATAATCATCACAAAACATCTCATCACAGTTTTGTGTCATTTGCCGATTTGGAATTATGCCCTGTATACCAAGTCTGAGTTATTAATACATGTTTAGGACTGAGATGAGGCCATTTTTGTCACCCATAGAGTGTGAATCTGTGGAGTTCTCTGCCACAGAAGGCAGTGGAGGCCAATTCACTGGATGTTTTCAAGAAAGAGTTAGATATACCTCTTAGCGGAATCAAGGGATATGGGGAGAAAGCAGGAATGGGGTACTAACTTTGGATGATCAGCCTTGATCATATTGACTGGTGGTGCTGGCTCGAAGGGCTGAATGGCCTACTCCTGCTCCTATTTTCTATGTTTCTATGTTAATAGTGCTGGGGTTGGTTTCAACCACTGGGCAATTCTATTGACCACTTCCTTTCGGTCTGAAAACAATTTGTGTGTTTTATTTTGACGTTCTGTGGCTTGACCAATTTTCCATCCATGCTCCTATTCTTTTTCTCCAGAGATTCTGCTTGATCCATTGAGTTACTCCAGCATTTTGTGTCTATTTCCTATGACATTTAATTTTAAGCTCCTCAATTCTGAAGACATATTATGTGGCATCATCTCAAATGTCATTTGGAAGTCCACACATACCACATCAACCACATTTTAGTGGTGCTACCCTCTCTGTTACATCAGCAAAGGGCTAAGTCACTTGGATATGACTTGCCTTTAATAATCACCTGCCGGAATTCCCTGATTATGGAATTCCCTGATTCCCTGAGTCAGAGTCATAGAGTCATAGAGCACAGAAAAAGACCCTTCGACTCAACTTGCCCCATCTAAGTCTGTCCCATTTTTCTGGGGAACAAGGGCTGAAGATGGCCGGGCGAGGAGAGGGATATCGGTTCACGGGAAGATGGGAATGGAGGCAACAGCCGCAACGGGCCTTTGTCTCCCATTCCTTCTCTCCAGAGATGCTGCCTGTCCCGCTGAGTTGCTCCAGCTGCTTGTGTCTATCGTCAGTGTAAACCAGCATCTGCACTTCCTTCCTACACAGCAATCTTTACCACATGTTCCTTTGCTGAGACTCCTGAAATATCCTCTTCCTTGGTGAAGTGCAATGTAAACATTATTTAATACTTTGGCCATTTCCTTTGCCTCCTTGACTCAATTTCCCCGCCTGTCTCAAATCAGCCCTACCTCCCTTTCACAATCTTTTTTCTGTTCCCAGTCCTGTAAAATATTTTTGGATTTCCTTTTGTGTTTGTTACCTATCTACTGTATATATTCCCTGAAGTCTACTATGCTCTGTGCTACTCTGATTTCCCTTATTTACTCCCCCCCACCCCTGAACTGCCTGTAATCAGCCTGGTTCTCAAATGTTAACAACCTGACATCTGTCCTACAGATTTTTCTGGCTCTTATTCTCCAGATATATTTGGTCATCCCAAGAGCTCTGGCTTTCATTTCTCTGCCTTTCTCCTTTACAGGTATGCACCTTAGGTTGTAGCTGAGACATCTCCACTTTAAAGGCCTCCCTTCATTCAATCACAGCATTGCCTGCCAAGTTTCAACCGAGCCAGGTTAGTTGTCATGCCATTTAACCTGGCCCATCTCCAATTGACTATTTTTTTATCTTGGAATGGCCCATATTCTTTTCCATGGCCATTCCAAATGTTTTATTTTCCAGGTGCTGCCTGAACTCTTGAATACTTCCACCAATCTCTACATTTGGTACGTGCAGGAAGGAACTGCAGATGCTGGTTTAAACCGAAGCTGGGCACAAAATGCTGAAGTATCCCAGAGGGACAGGCAGCATCTCTGGGGAGAAGGAATGGGTGACGTTTCAGGTCGAGACACTTCTTCTGTCCCGCTGAGTTACTCCAGCATTTTGTGTCTATCTCTATGTTTAACTGAACTTTGTGTATGAACATAGAACACAGAACACAGAGCATAGAACAGTACAGCACAGGAATGGGCACTTCAGCCCTCAATGTCGGTGCCGAACCTGATCCTGTCTGGCTAATCACGATCCATATCTCTCTTCCCTGCACTTCCATGTGCCTGTCTAAAGCCACTATCGTAAATGCTTCTGCCACCACCCCTGGCAATGTGTTCCAGACCCCGCCACTCTCTGTGTAAAAAAACTTGCCCCGTACATCTCCATTAAACATTGCTCCTCTCACCTTATAGCTGTGCCCTCTAGTGTTGGACATTTCGTCCCTGGGGAAAAAGTTCTGATTGTCTACCCCATCTGTCTCTCTCATAATTTGGTGAGTTGGTGAGGCCACATTTAGCGTATTGGGCTCAGCTTTGGTCACCATGTTATCGCTAGATGTTGTCAAGCTGGAAAGGGTGCAGTGAAGATTTACAAATATGTTGCCAGGACTCGAGAGCCTGAGCTACAGGGGGATGTTGAGCAGGCGAGGACTCTATACCTTGGAACGCAGGAGAATGAGGGGTGATCTTATGGAGGTTGACAAAATCATGAGAGGAATAGATCGGCTAAACCCAAGAGTGGGGGAATCGAGAACCAGAGGACACAGGTTTAAAGTGTGGGGGGGGGGGATGATTTAATAGGAACGAACTGCCAGAGGAGGCAGTTGATGCAGGTACTATTGCAACATTTACGAAGCATTTAGATAGGGACATGGATAGAATAGGTTTATAGGGATATGGGCCAAGTGCAGGCAGATGGGACTAGTGTCGAAGGGGTATGTTGGTCGGCATGAGCAAGCTGGGCTGAAGGGCCTGTTTCCGCATTGTATGACTATGACTATAATTATATATGCAAATGTTCCTTCTTTTTCTATCAGCACCAGGTAAGTACATGCTAAAGACCTCTATGTGCTGTAGAAGTAACAAAGGAACATCAGTGAAGAAGCAGGAAGCCATGGTCAAAGGATAGGTAGTCTAGGCTTCACCTAACCTGCCATTCCAGAATTTGGGACTTCAATGATCTCCTGACAACAGGCCACTCTCACTACTCTTTGAACACCTTTCGGAGTGTATAAAGCATTCTGCAAGATCGTGATCAGGCGGCACCCGGGTTCGATCCTGACTAGGGGTGATTGTCTGAATGGAGCTTGTACGTTCTCCCCGTGACCTGTATAGGTTTTCTCTGGGAAGCCCTGGTTTCCTCCCACACTCTAAAGACGTACAGGTTTATAGGCTAATTGGCTTGGTATGAATGTAAATTGTGACTAGTGTGTGTAGGATAATGCTAGTGTGCAGGACTCGATGGGCCGAAGGGCCTGTTTCCGTGCTATATCTGTAAACTGAACTAAACTAACCTGGGAGGGATTCTGGATAGATAACAGTCTGTTTCTCTTTGTAGTTGTACATGACCTTGATCTTTGATCGGACTTTACTTGCTTTACCTTACACTTGCATTTATTCCACTATCATGTACTGTAAATGGCTCGACTGTAATCATGCATTGTCTTTCCGCCGACTGGTTAGCATGCAACAAAAGCTTTTCACTATACCTCAGTACACGTGGATAATAAACTAAACTGAACTGAACTACCTTAGATGGGGCATCTCGGTCTGCATGGACAAGTGGGGCCGAAGGGTCTGCTTCCACACTGTATGGCTCCACCTCTTAGCAGACTGTGATTCATTAAGTTCAGTTCCATCTGAGTTGTATTTATAAAATGTAGTGTGCAGTTGTGATATGAGACCGTCTCGGTTCTGGGGATTCATATCCAACCTTGCACCTTTCGGCTGCAATTTGGAAAACAAAACATGAAAACAAAACTAATTTGGTGTAAAATATACAGTTGGTTTAAGTGTGGACAATCAGGACAGGGAATCGACCATTACTAATCTGTCTGAAGATCACCTGATTCCTATTTTTTAGTTTAGTTTTGTTTATTGTCACGTGTACAGTGAGAAACTTCTGATGCGTGCTAACCAGCCAGCAGAAAGACCATACATGACTTAATTCGATCCGTCCACAGTGTACAGATACAGGATAAAGGGAATAATGTTTACTGCAAGATGAAGTCCAGTGAAATCTGATTAAAGATAGTCCAAGGATCTCCAGTGAGGTAGATAGTATCTCAGGACTGCCCTCTGGTTGGTAGGATGGTCCAGTTCCCTGATAACAGCTGGGAAGAAACTATCCCTGAATCTGGAGGTGTGCTTTTTTACACTTCTGTGCATCTTGACTGATGGGAGAGAGGAGGAGAGGGTGCAACTTGTTCTAGATTGTGTTGGTGGCCTTGCCAAGGCAGCGTGAAGTGTAGATGAAGTCAACAGAAGGGAGGTTGGTTTGTGTGATGGTCTGGGCTGCGTCAATTTCTTGCTGTCTTGGATGGAGCAGTTCCTAAACCATGCTGTGACGCATCCTGATAAAATGTTTCCTACGGGCAATTGCAGAAGTTGGTTAGAGTTTGTTTCTTAATTAACTTAGCTATACATTAACATCTTCTCAGAGCTAAGTACAATGATACCATGACGCCCATGTCATATATAACCATATAACCATATAACAATTACAGCATGGAAACAGGCCATCTCGGCCCTACAAGTCCATGCCGAACAAATTTTTTTTTCCCCTTAGTCCCACCTGCCTGCACTCATACCATAACCCTCCATTCCCTTCTCATCCATATGCCTATCCAATTTATTTTTAAATGATACCAATGAACCTGCCTCCACCACTTCCACTGGGAGCTCATTCCACACCGCCACCACTCTCTGCGTAAAGAAGTTCCCCCTCATATTACCCCTAAACTTCTGTCCCTTAATTCTGAAGTCATGTCCTCTTGTTTGAATCTTCCCTATTCTCAAAGAGAAAAGCTTGTCCACATCAACTCTGTCTATCCCTCTCATCATTTTAAAGACCTCTATCAGGTCCCCCCTTAACCTTCTGCGCTCCAGAGAATAAAGACCTAACTTATTCAACCTATCTCTGTAACTTAGTTGTTGAAACCCAGGCAACATTCTAGTAAATCTCCTCTGTACTCTCTCTATTTTGTTGACATCCTTCCTATAATTGGGCGACCAAAATTGTACACCATACTCCAGATTTGGTCTCACCAATGCCTTGTACAATTTTAACATTACATCCCAGCTTCTATACTCAATGCTCTGATTTATAAAGGCTAGCATACCAAAAGCTTTCTTTACCACCTTATCTATATGAGATTCCACCTTCAAGGAACTATGCACGGTTATACCCAGATCCCTCTGTTCAACTGTATTCTTCAATTCCCTACCATTTACCATGTCCTGGAACAACTATATAAGTAGGACGTTTGATGATGAAAGTTGATACAGTCGGTAAAACTTTGATCTATGACGGAACTCATGTCTTCATGAGAGCCAAAGGGAAGCAACTTGAAATCGAGTTGTACCTGTACAGTCATAACTGTGTGCCATATTCTGCTTTAACTGCATTTTCAAGTTTCTAGATGACACCACAGTAATGGGCTTGATCTCGAACAAAGATGTGATGGAGCACAGGAAGGAAATGCAGATCTTGGTATCACAATGACAACCTCCCCCACAATATCAGCAAAGCGAAAGAGTTAGTTATCAACCTCAGGAAGCGGGCTGTAAGCATGTCCCAGTCAGCATCAATGGTGCTGAAGCGGAGATGGTCGAGAGCTTCACGTTCAATATCGAACTTCACTTTCATGTTCCTTAAACCTGCGTGCAAACTTCCAGTCCATCGTATTTTGATAGTCAAAATAAACAAAGTGCTGTAACTCAGCGGGTCAGGCAGCATGTCTGCAGAACAAGGACAAGTGACGTTTCAGCTTGAGACCCTTCTTCAGGGAAATATTGTTAAAATTGGACAGAGTGCTGGTAATACCTCTCATCTGGTCCCTCGTTTAGGAAAGTATATGCTGGCATTGGAAGCGATCCCAAAGAGATTCAACAGGTTGATTCCCAAACTGAGACAAACGTCCTGTCATGAGACACTGAAGACATTTATTTGATGTGTATTCTTTGGAGTTTTAGAAGAATGAGGTATCATCTTATTGAATAGACAATTGACAATAGGTGCAGGAGTAGGCCATGCGGTCCTTCAAGCCAGCACCGCCATTCAATCTGATCATGGCTGATCGTCCACAATCAGTGCCCCGTTCCTGCCTTTTCCCCATATCCCCTGACTCCGCTATCTTTAAGAGCCCTATCTAGCTCTCTCTTGAAAGGATCCAGAGAACCGGCCTCCACCGCCATCTGAGGCAGAGAATTCCACAGACTCACAACTCTCTGTGTGAAAAAGATAGGTGTGAAACAATAAGATCACCAGACGTTATGACAGAGTAGACATGGAGATGTTTCCACTGGTCAGAGAATCTCAAACAAGGGGAGGGGAAGACGTTGTTAGGTCTTTAAAGTCATTGACGATCATTTAAACATAAAGCATGTAGAAACATAGAAACATAGAAAATAGGTGCAGGAGTAGGCCATTCGGCCCTTTGAGCCTGCACCGCCATTCAATATGATCATGGCTGATCATCCAACTCAGTATCCTGTACCTGCCTTCTCTCCATACCCCCTGATCCCTTTAGCTACAAGGGCCACATCTAACTCCCTCTTAAATATAGCCAATGAACTGGCCTCAACTACATTCTGAGGCAGAGAATTCCAGAGATTCACCACTCTCTGTCTGAAAAATGTTTTTCTCATCTCTGTCCAAAAGATTTCCCCTTTATCCTTAAACTGTGACCCCTTGTTCTGGACTTCCCCAACATCGGGAAGGAACTTCTTTGTAGGTGCTTCTTTGCAGGAACTTCTGTATGTATGAACGTCTTTGCAGAGTGTGGTGAATCTTCGGAACTTGAGTTTAGTTTAGTTTAAAGATACAGCGTGGAAACAGGCCCTTCGGCCCTCCAAGTCCGTGCTGACCTGTGATCCCCGCACATTAACACTATCCTACACAAGGGACTATTTTTCTTATACATTAATACCAAAGCTAATTAACCTACAAACCTGTACATCTTTGGAGGAACTTTCTGGAGGTGGTGTGGAGTTCATGGAAGTGATATCATGGAGCATATTTAAAGTGGATGTGTATCATTTTTTGAACGATCAGAGAATTGAGGACAGACACAGAGGAGATAATAAGATCTGATCCAATTTAATGGCACTGCAGCATGTGGGACTGAGGGCTGACTACTGTCTTGTGTATAATGTTTTTATGTAAGTCTAGATCGTTAAATAAACCTGGCATAAAACAAGGCTAATATCAGTTATTTGAACTCGTCCAATAAGCTAATCACAGTGATGGTTTTTGACTATGTGTTAAAAGCCATTCTGTTTTTTTAAGCAACACTCTTGACCTACATTTGGAAGAGATTTGAAATCAAAATGACATTTAGTTTAGTTTAGATTTGCAGATAATGCTCTGATTTAGTGCAAAGAAAGACTCGTGGAGCTAAAAATTGGAGATAAGAAGATTAAAAGGGAAATAATGCAGATTTTTATAATGTCAATCGATACAACTATTACACACAGCTGCATCATTGCTAAATTAAGATTAGGTAATGTATGACTGATTCATTCTGGTCTATTGATTATGAGTCAGAGAGTCATAGAGTCATAGAGCACAGAATTATTTCCTTTGGTGTTCAGAGTTGGTTTATTTTACCATGGAGTTTAAAGCCAGTTTCACCCTACAAACAGCGAACAATGGCCTGTTTCCATTATCATTGTTACTTTTTTGCTTGTCTTTAATCCATTAGTCATAGAGTCATAGAGCAATACAGTGTGGAAATAGGCTATTCAGCCCAACTTGCCCACACCAGTCAACATGTCCCAGCAACACTAGTCCCACCTGCCTGCGCTTGGTCCATATTCCTCCAAACTTGTCCTATCCATGTACTTGTCTGACTGTTTCTTGAACGTCGGGATAGTCCCAGCCTCAACTACCTCCTCTAGCAGCTTGTTGCATAGACCCACCACCCTTTGTGTGAAAAAGTTACCGCACAGATTTCTATTAAATCTTTTCCTCTTCACCTTGAACTTATGTCCTCTGGTCCTTGATTTCCGTACTGTGGGCAAGAGACTCTGTGCATCTACCCAATCTATTCCACTCATGATTTTGTACACCTTCATAAGATCACCCCTCATCCTCCTGCGCTCCATGGAATAGAGACCCAGCCTACTCAACCTCTCCCTATAGTTCACACCCTATAATCCTGGCAACATCCTCATAGTTTTGGTCTCCTAATCTGAGGAAAGACATTCTTGCCATAGAGGGAGTACAGAGAAGGTTCACCAGACTGATTCCTGGGATGTCAGGACTATCATATGAAGAAAGACTGGATAGACTCGGCTTGTACTCGCTAGAATTTAGAAGATTGAGGGGGGATCTTATAGAAACTTACAAAATTCTTAAGGGGTTGGACAGGCTAGATGCAGGAAGATTGTTCCCGATGTTGAGGAAGTCCAGAACAAGGGGTCACAGTTTAAGGATAAGGGGGAAATCTTTTAGGACCGAGATGAGGAAAACATTTTTCTCTGCCACAGAAGGTAGTTGAGGCCAGTTTATTGGCTATATTTAAGAGGGAGTTAGATGTGGCCCTTGTGGCTAAAGGGATCAGGGGATATGGAGAGAAGGCAGGTACAGGATACTGAGTTGGATGATCAGCCATGATCATATTGAATGGCGGTGCAGGCTCGAAGGGCCGAATGGCCTACTCCTGCACCTATTTTCTATGTTTCTATGTAAATGTTCTCTGAACCTTTTCAAGCTTGACAATATCTTTCCTATAACATGGTGCCCAGAACTGAACACAATATTCCAAATGCGGTCTCACCAGCGTCTAATACAACTGCAACTTGTCATCCCAACTACTATACTCTGACTGAGAAAGGCCAAAGTGCCAAAAGCCTCTTTGACCACCTTATCTACCTGTGACTCGACATTCAAGGAACCATGCTCCTGTACTCCTAGATCCCTCTGCTCTACAACACTCCCCAGATGCCTACCATTTACTGCATAGGTCCTGCCCTTATTAGACGTCCTAAAATTCAACACCTCACACTTCTCTGTATTAAATTCCATCAACAATTCCTCTGCCCACCTGGCCAATCAATCCAGATCCTTCTGCAATCTTTCACCACCATCTTCACTATCTGCAAAACCACCCACTTTTGTATCCTCAGCAAACTTGCTAATCCTGCCCTGTATGTTCTCAACCAAATCATTGATGTAGATGACAAGCAGTAACGGACCCAGCACCGAACCCTGAGGCACACCACTAGTCACAAGCCTCCAGTCCGAGAAGCAACCTTCCACCATCACCCTCTGCTTTCTTTCATGGAGCCAATTTGCTATCCATTCAGCTATCTCCCCTTGGATCCCATGCAATCTAACCTTCCCGAGCAGCCTACCATGTGGAACCTTGTCAAATGCCCTACTGAAATCCATGTATACAACATCTACAGCTCTGCCCTCATCGACATTTTTAGTCACGTCTTCAGAAAACTCAACCAGATTTGTGAGACACGACCTCCTATGTACAAAACCATGTTGACTATTCCTAATCCGCCCTTGCCCATCCAAATGCCTGTGTAACCTATCCCTCAGAATACTCTCTAGTAACTTTCCAACTAATGTTAATGTTGAGGTCACCAGCATTCTGAGTTCCCAGCATTTTCCCTGCAGCCCTTCTTGAAAAGAGGCAAAACATTTGCCACCCTCCAGTCTTCCGCCACCTCTCCTGTATTTAAGGACGACTTGTAAATTTCAACCAGGGCTCCGGCAATTTCCTCATTGGTTTCCCACAATGTCCTCGGATATATCTGATCCAGCCCTATTGTTCTTTATCTCTCGACATTATCGTCTATATCTCTCGTTTCCCTTATCCCTAACCAGTCTGAAGAAGGGTCTTGACCCAAAACGTCACCCATCCCTTCTCTTCAGAGATGCTGCCTGTCCCGTTGAGTTACTCCAGCTTTTTGTGTCTATCTTCAGGGAGATGGAACCATGGGGGTAGATTGCTGACATGGATGGAGAAGTGGTTGGCAGACAGGAAACAAAGAGTAGGGATTAACGGATCCCTTTCAGAATGGCAGGTAGTGACTAGTGGGGTACCGCAAGGCTTGGTGCTGGGACCACAGCTATTTACAATATACATCCATGATTTGGATGAAGGGATTCAAAGTAACATTAGCAAATTTGCAGATAACACGAAGCTGGGTGGCAATGTGAACTGTGAGGAAGATACTATGAGAATGCAGGGTGACTTGGGCAGGTTGGGGGAGTGGACAGATGCATGGCAGATGAAGTTTAATGCGGATAAATGTGAGGTTATCCACTTTTGTAGCAAAAACAGGAAGGCAGATTACTATCTAAATGGCGTCATGTTGGGAAAAGGGGAAGTACAACGCGATCTGGGGGTCCTGGTACATCAGTCTATGAAAGTAAGCTTGCAGGTAGAGCAGGCAGTGAAGAAAGCAAATGGCATGTTTATAGCAAGAGGAATCGAACATAGGAGCAAAGAGGTCTTTCTGCAGTTGTACAGAGCCCTAGTGAGACCACACCTGGAGTATTGTGTGCAGTTTTGGTCCCCTAATTCGAGGAAGGATATTCTTGCTATTGAGGAAGTGCAGCGTAGGTTTACAAGGTTAATTCCCGGGATGGTGGGACAGTCATATGCTGAGAGAATGGAGCATCTGGGCTTGTGCACTCTGGAGTTTAAAAGGATGAGAGGACATCTCATTGAAACATATAAGATTGTTAAAGGTTTGGACATGCTAGAGGCAGAAAACATGTTCCCGATGTTGGGGGAGTCCAGAACTAGGGGCCACAGTTTAAGAATAAGGAGTAAGCCATTTAGAATGGAGACGAGGAAACACCTTTTCTCACAGAGAGTATTGAGTGTGGAATTCTCTGCCTCAGAAATTAAAATCCAGGAGAAAAGTGTAAGCTGAGCCATAGAGCTCTTTAGAGTGTGACTGCCATAACTTCCCACTGCCATGTAAACAAGCCCTAAACAAGCCCTACCTCTCATCCTTCACTTGGGCAGCTTACAACCCAGTGGTATGAATGCTCTCTAATTTCAAGTAAACCTTGTTTTCCCGCTCTCTCCATCCCTCCCCCCCCCCCCCCCCCCCCCCCCCCCCAACCTAGTCGTCGTACTAGTTTCACTGTCGTCCTGCTGAGTTTCACTGTCTGCATCCACTCGTTCTCACCTCCTCCACAGCCAACAATGAACCATTGTGGGCTCCACCTTTCCTTGATCATCATTGCAGGCTTTGATTTGTCCATTTCATACCTTTCATTCATTTGTTCTCTGTACCTTTTCATATCCCTAGTATCCCTCTCCCCCACTCTTAGTCTGAAGAAAGGTGTCGACCCGAAACGTCACCTATTCCTTGTCACCTATGCCTTTTCCCCAGAGATGCTGCCTGGCCCGCTGAGTGAGCATTTTGTGTCTAACTTCGAAGCAAACCTCCAGTGGCTTAGGGATATACTGATGACTAGGTCTCTGACCGGTTGACCTGCCCCCCCCCCCGCAACACCATAAATATTTGCATGGTCAGTGCAGAAGCCCAGAGAAGCTAGTTTAATATTTTTGCCTTCCTTAATATTTCCACAGACTATGAAAAGAGGTTACTTGCCTGAAACTTACCGAATAATGAAAGGCCCAGATAGAGTAGATGTGGAGGGGATGTGCCCACTAGTGGGAGAGTCGAGGACTGGAGAGCACAACTTCAGAATGAAAGGATGGACCTTTGGAATGAAGATGAGGAGGAATTTCTTTAGCCGGAGGGTGGTGAATCTGTGGAATTCATTGCCTCAGACAGCTGTGGAGGGCAAAATGTTGGGTATTTTTAAAGCAGAGATTGACAGGTTCGTGATTAGTAAGGGTGTCAAAGGTTTGGGGGAGAAGGCAGGAGAATGAAATTTCAGAGGGAAAAATAGATCAGCCATGATTGAATGGTGGAGTAGACTCGACGGGCCATATGCGATTATGTGAGGTAAGGGAAACTGGTAGAGTAGTTATGGATACTATGAGGTTCAAAGTAAAAGAAGTACTGACACTTTTGAAAAATATAAAAGTGGATAAGTCTCCAGGTCCTGACAGGATATTCCCTAGGACATTGAGGGAAGTTAGTGTAGAAATAGCCGGGGCTATGACAGAAATATTTCAAATGTCATTAGAAACGGGAATAGTCCCCGAGGATTGGCGTACTGCGCATGTTGTTCCATTGTTTAAAAAGGGTTCTAAGAGTAAACCTAGCAATTATAGACCTGTTAGTTTGACTTCAGTGGTGGGCAAATTAATGGAAAAGATACTTAGAGATAATATATATAAGCATCTAGATAAACAGGGTCTGATTAGGAACAGTCAACATGGATTTGTGCCTGGAAGGTCATGTTTGACTAATCTTCTTGAATTTTTTGAAGAGGTTACTAGGGAAATTGACGAGGGTAAAGCAGTGGATGTTGTCTATATGGACTTTAGTAAGGCCTTTGACAAGGTTCCTCATGGAAGGTTGGTTAAGAAGGTTCAACTGTTGGGTATAAATGCAGGAATAACTAGATGGATTCAGCAGTGGCTGAATGGGAGAAGCCAGAGGGTAATGGTGGATGGCTGTTTATCGGGTTGGAGGCAGGTGACTAGTGGGATGCCTCAGGGATCTGTGTTGGGTCCTTTGTTGTTTGTCATGTACATCAATGATCTGGATGAAGGTGTGGTAAATTGGATTAGTAAGTATGCAGATGATACCAAGATAGGGGGTGTTGTGGATAATGAAGAGGATTTCCAAAGTCTACAGAGTGATTTAGGCCATTTGGAAAAAAGGGCTGAAAGATGGCAGGTGGAGTTTAATGCTGATAAATGTGAGGTGCTACACCTTGGCAGGACAAATCAAAATAGGACGTACATGGTAAATGGTAGGGAATTGAAGAATACAGTTGAACAGAGGGATCTGGATATAACCGTGCATAGTTCCTTGAAGGTGGAATTGCATATAGATAGGGTGGTAAAGAAAGCTTTTGGTATGCTAGCCTTTATAAATCAGAGCATTGAGTATAGAAGCTGGGATGTAATGTTAAAATTGTACAAGGCATTGGTGAGACCAAATCTGGAGTATGGTGTACAATTTTGGTCGCCCAATTACAGGAAGGATGTCAACAAAATAGAGAGAGTACAGAGGAGATTTACTAGAATGTTGCCTGGGTTTCAACAACTAAGTTACAGAGATAGGTTGAATAAGTTAGGTCTTTATTCTCTGGAGCACAGAAGGTTAAGGGGGGACCTGATAGAGGTCTTTAAAATGATGAGAGGGATAGACAGAGTTGATGTGGACAAGCTTTTCCCTTTGAGAATAGGGAAGATTCAAACAAGAGGACATGACTTCAGAATTAAGGGACAGAAGTTTAGGGGTAATATGAGGGGGAACTTCTTTACTCAGAGAGTGGTAGCGGTGTGGAATGAGCTTCCAGTGGAAGTGGTGGAGGCAGGTTCATTGGTATCATTTAAAAATAAATTGGATAGGCATATGGATGAGAAGGGAATGGAGGGGTTATGGTATGAGTGTAGGCAGGTGGGACTAAGGGGAAAAAAAAAAATTGTTCGGCACGGACTTGTAGGGCCGAGATGGCCTGTTTCCGTGCTGTAATTGTTATATGGTTATTGTTATATATGGCCTAATTCTGCTCCTATGTCTTATGGTCTAATTACCTGTAGGCGCTAGCATCATAGACAAACGCTGCAGATTGTTAAGTCTGTGGTGTTGAAGATAGCGTGGAATGCTTCTCTCAGGCAACAACAGGATATAGAGCCATTGGAAAATGGGACAGAGTGCTGACAGATGCAACCTAATGCACTTTGGGGAATCAGGGGTAGGACGTGTACAGGAAATGGCAGGACACTAAGGAATGTTGTCGAATAAATTGACCTTGTGGTTCAAGTCCATATGTTCGCTGAACTGAGGCACAGCGGGATAAGGTGAGGTCAGGCAGGGGAATAGTGATATGAGACTCTATAGTTAAGGGGACACAGGGTTTATCGCACAGAGGATGGTGCGCAGAGAAAGTAGTAGATGCTGGTACAATTTAAATGACACTTGGACAGGTACAAGGATAGGAAAGCTTTGAAGGGATATTGGCAAGTGCAGGCAAATGTGACTAATTTGGTTGAGCAACTTGGCTGGCATGGATACAGTAGGAAGAAGGGCCTGTTTCCATGCTGTGCAACTCAATGACTCTATGAGTCTAAGACTCCATGACTTTTTGCGCAAATATCTAGAAAAAGAAATGTCCTGAAAGAAACTCTTCCCGCCTTTGCTGCATAATGTTGGAGGTGGTAGACGCAAGTCACTGCAGATGTTGGTTTACCAGAAAATACACAAAACGTTGCCTATTTCCTTCGCTCCATAGATGCTGCCGCACCCGCTGAGTTTCCCCAGCAATTTTTGTCTACCTGAGACGTCATACTTGATGAGACAAAAGAAGACACAAAGTGCTGAAGTAACTCGGCAGGCCAGGCGGCATCTCTGGCAAACAGGTAGAAGTGACTTTTTGGGTCGGGACCCTACTTCAGTCTGACCCTTCTTGAGTAACTCCAGAACTTTGTATTTTCTTTTGTAAACTGGCATCTGTTGTAAAAATGGTAGCTCTTTCAACACCTGTTCTGTTCATTTGGACGCAGATTGTTCCTATTCGCCACAGGGTGCCTGAAGACAAATTTCATTCCAAACTCCCAACAAATGGCGGCACAGATGGCGCAGCGGTAGAGTTGCTGCCTTACAGCGCTCGAGACCCGGGTGTGATCCCACTATGCGTGCTGTCTGTAGAGAGTTTGAACGTTCTCCCCATGACTTGTGTGGGTTTTCTCCGAGATCTTCGGTTTCCTCCCACACTCCAAAGATGTGCAGGTTTGTAGATTAATTGGTTTGGCGTAAGTGTAAATTGTCCCGAGTTGTGTGTTGGATAGCGTTAATGTGCGGGGATCGCTGGTCAGTGTGGGCCTGGTGGACCTGTTTCTGCGCTGTATCTCTGAACTAAATTAAACAAAACTAAATTTGGTCTTTATTTCACTGAAGACTGATGCCTATTAAATACTGCCCTGCATGCTCTAAGCTAGAAACATTTGGTGCTGAAGCTCTGTTTCGACTTGATGAAGCCAGTGAAAAATCTCCCCCTGGGCTCCCCTCCTCTATTTTCCTGTGACTAACCTTGAGGCCTGGCTTATATTTCAGCAGCTATTGTTCTCCTCGTATCCTAGTCTTTTGTCGCTAGTTTTCATTCCCAACTCTCCCTTTGGCCCTGCAATTTCCCTTTCCCTTTCTTTTTTTTCTTTTTTTTTTGTTTTGTTTATTTTATTAGAAGTTAATACAGTACAAAACACTACAGTGGAACCTAATTTTAGGTGCCAACTATGTCATATTTCCCTTTCAAGTGTACAAAATCATGAGATGAATAGACTAGGTGGACGCACCGGGTCTCTTGGCCAGAGTAGGGGAATCGAGAACCAGAGGACTTGGGTTTATGGTGAGGGGGGAAAGATTTAATAGGCACCTGAGGGGTAACCTTTTCACGCCAAACTCTTCTAAACTCGCCAATTAGGTCGCCCAAGTGGGACAGCCCCTTTAGTATTCTCCATTTCTGTTGTCAATTACTTAGTTTTAGGTTTTTTCGTAATTGATTTAAATTCTATTTAACATATAGAGCATTGGTATCTGCACTTACAGTTTTCTTTGTGATCAAGAATATTTTGCCTCTGAAGTTGAAGTAATCATGAGAATGGCAAATTTTAGAGCATTGATAGTTTGATAGTTTAGTTTAGGACAAAGGACATTTATTGTCACATACACCAATTGGTGCAGTGAAATTTGAGTTACCATGCAGCACACAAATAAGATAAACACAACACTTTAGAATTTTACATAAAACATAAAAAACATCCCCCCCACAGCAGAATAAACATTTCCCACTGTGAGGGAAGGCAGCAAAGTTCAGTCCTCTTCCTCTGTTCCCCCGTGATCGGGGCCTATTGTGGCCTCCGCAGTCGCCGCAAAGGCACCCCGATGTTTCAGGCCCTCAAATGGAAGAACATTCTCAGCGGCCGGAGCCTCCGAATCGGCCACTTCCTACCAGAGACCGTGGCTCTCGAAGTCCACAGGCCGAGCTGGGCGGAGATTCAACGCTGGCAACCTCGGCAAGGATCCCAGGCTCCGCGATGTCAAAGTCAGCGCTGCTCGCGGCTGGAAGCTCCGCAGACCACAGCTCCACGGTGTCAAAGTCGGCAGTCCCAGCACTCCGGAGCTCCAACACGGTGACCCCAGTAAGGCATCGCTCGCTCCGCGATGGAATCCAGTGCTGCACCGCTGCTGAAGCTGAAGCTCTGGCCAGTCTCCGGCAGGAATGCCCGCGCCAATCCAGAAGGTAGGCTGCGAGGAGGGGGCGAAGATGTGGTTCGGAGGAAAGACGCATCCTCGACCAAGTATTGTCTAAGAAAAACGGTTTCCCCCTTCCCCCCCTGCCCCCACATAAAAAAGACTAAAATACCTCCAAAAACAGAGACTAAAAATAACAAAAAGGATGAAAGGACAGACAGCTGCTGGCGAGGCTGCCACACTCAATGGCGCCACCACTTATTGTCACGTGTACCGAGGCACAGTGAAAAGCTTGTTTGTTGCGTGCTATCCAGTTAGCGAAAAGATTATACATAATTACAATCAAGCCGTACACAGTGTACAGATACAGAATAAAGGGAATAACGTTTAATGCAAGATAGTTAGAGAAAGAAACAGCCCAGAAAGAGGACCTTCGGCCCACCGAGTCCGCACCGACCAGCGATCCTCGTTCATAAACACTATCCTACACACACTTGGGACAGTTGCATTTATACCAAGCCAATTAGCCTACAAACCTGTATGTCTTTGGCGTGTGGGAGGATATCCAAGGATTCGGAGAAAACCCACGCTAGACATGGGGACAATGTACAAACAGCACCTGTAGTTGGAATTGAGCCAGGGCCTCTGGCGCTGCAAATGCTGTAAGGCAACAAATCTACCACGGCACCACCATGCCGCTGTTGAAAGAAAGATAGAAATGAATGGATCGATTGTAATGAATGATAGCAGATACACTTTTGGAACCAGCATGCAAAGAATGGCCTGGTTTTGCCACCATCTTGGAAAGATTGACTTCTGAGAACGGTCTGGAATGAAGCTTACTTTGGCACGGAGCTTAAGTTGCATAAGGATTGGACCTCCTTGTCTTTGCTCCCACGGTTCTGTATCCAATGGATTATGCTGTGGGCTGTTTCTGTCAATAAAGCCTCCCTATCCAATTAGAGGGGATATTGGACATGGGTGATTGTGGAAGAGTTAAACCTAC
The DNA here is from genome assembly GCF_028641065.1 of Leucoraja erinaceus. NCBI lineage: Eukaryota > Metazoa > Chordata > Chondrichthyes > Rajiformes > Rajidae > Leucoraja > Leucoraja erinaceus. The sequence continues at coordinate 48,748,771 of NC_073389.1, forward strand.
ATGCATTCTGCAGGTGCAGAGTTGGGACTAATGCTGACAAGTCTGTACATTGGGGTAATTTTATCACAATATAGAACTAATCACAGAGCAAGAAAACATTTGAACAAGAACAAGTTGCTTGCAGAAGAAATCACTTCAAACTCTAGTGAGTCTAATCACACTAATTACTAGTTGGTGTGCTTCTTAAGTGAGGGACAGCCACAAAGTTCCCCTTAATTACCTGAGGAAGTCGAAGAGAAAATTGCCAGCAGTTTTGTTTCCAAATTAACTACTACATATTTTGCTTCCTTCCAGAAGATAATAGTCGGGACTAACCAATGGTGCATAACATCACTAGATACTTGGGTTTAGTTCTAACTTTGAGTGCCGTCGGTGTGGAGTTTGCACGTTCTCTCTGCGACCGGCTGGGTTCCCTCCCACATCTCAAAGACGTGCGGGTTTATAGGTTAATTGGCCTTCTGTAAATTAGCCCTAGTGTGCAGGGAGCGGATGAGAAGGTGGGTCAGCATAGAAATAGTGTAAACGGGTGATCGATGGTCAGAGTGGACTCGATGGGCCAAAGGGCCTGTTTCCATGCTGTGTCTCTAAACTAAGTGGTGAATCTCTGGAATTCCCTGCCACAGAAGGTAGTTGAGGCCAGTTCATTGGCTATATTTAAGAGGGAGTTAGATGTGGCCCTTGTGGCTAAAGGGATCAGGGGGTATGGAGAGAAGGCAGGTACAGGATACTGAGTTGGATGATCAGCGATGATCATATTGAATGGCGGTGCAGGCTCGAAGGGCCGAATGGCCTACTCCTGCACCTATTTTCTATGTTTCTATGTAAACTAAACTAAACCAAACCTGTTAATTCTCTAAACTGATCTAAACTAAACCTTTATACAATACAATCCAATATGGTTTTATTCGTCACATTGCACATAAAGTGCAAGTGAAATGATTATTTATTTATTTATTTTTTTAAATAATATTTTTTATTAGAAGTAGACATATTATAAAGTATAGTTGCATATTATAGTAAAACAACTTTTCATATACATCAGTCATACATTATTAAACATTTTAAATTGTCGATTACTTCTACTTCTAGTGGGTTTTTTTATATAGAAAAAGAGAGAAAGAGAGAGAAAAGTTACAAATATTAAAAAAAAAAAAGGTGGAATGGATTACTTATAATACGTCATTGGAGATAGGTTCGTAGATTATAAAATATGACTTTTCATCTAATCCTGAGTTCAAGTTTCAGTTGGGTTTTCGTGCCGGGCCAATCTATCCCGTCAGATAATTAATGAATGGAGCCCATATTTTATCAAAAAGTTCTTGTTTGTCCATTAAGACAAGTCTAATTCTTTCTGGAGTGAAATGATTATTTAGGACACGTCTCAAATGTATTGTATATTTAATTTATTGTAAATGTTAATCTATTGTGATTGATGAATTGTATTTTTAATCTATTGTAGATTCAGGGAACACGCAGCTCTGATCCCATAGGGAAACCAATTAACAAATGCAAATAGCAGGAATGATCTTTGGCTTGGGGTAACAAATATTTAATCTGCTGAAGAGTTGAGAATAGTTTCATAAAGCATACGTTATTGCAGCCAGCTGTTTAATTAGTTTTGTTCTGAATGTTATTTTGATAGGTTTCCCCCTCCACTGTAGCTAAAAACATTGGTCAGCAAAACCGACATAGTTTTACACATTGCCATAGAGGGAGTGCAGAGACGGTTCACCAGACTGATTCCTGGGATGTCAGGACTGTCTTATGAAGAAAGACTGGATAGACTTGGTCTATACTCTCTAGAAATTAGAAGATTGAGAGGGGATCTTATAGAAACTTACAAAATTCTTAATGGGTTGGACAGGCTAGATGCAGGAAGATTGTTCCCGATGTTAGGGAAGTCCAGGACAAGGGGTCGCAGCTTAAGGATAAAGGGGCAATCCTTTAAAAAAAACCGAGATGAGAAGAACTTTTTTCACACAGAGAGTGGTGAATCTCTGGAACTCTCTGCCACAGAGGGTAGTTGAGGCCAGTTCATTGGCTATATTTAAGAGGGAGTTAGATGTGGCCCTTGTGGCTAAGGGGATCAGGGGGTATGGAGAGAAGGCAGGTACGGGATACTGAGTTGGATGATCAGCCATGATCATATTGAATGGCGGTGCAGGCTCGAAGGGCCGAATGGCCTACTCCTGCACCTAATTTCTATGTTTCTATGTTTCTATGTTACACAGAGAACTATATGGGAGAATAAAACAAAAGTCAATTCATCAACTGTTGTAGAACATAGAACAATGTAGCACAAGAACAGACCCTTCGGTCCACAATGTTTGTGTTGCACGTGATGCCAGGTTATTCTGATCTCATCTGTCTGTACATGATAATCTTGCAATGCTAAGATTCTGCAAAACATTAGTTCTGAGAGGAAATGGGTTACAGTCTTGTGGGAAACTGAAAGATTAAAGTTTGTAAACACTGGTGTTCAGACTGCAAACGTGTCGCAATATGCGGGCAGCACGGTGGCGCAGCGGTAGAGTTGCTGCCTTACATGCAGGGCTGGATTAACCATTAAGCAAAATAAGCACGTGCTTAGGGCATCAAGGGAAGGGGGGCACCACAGAAATGGTAAATGGTTTACGGCACAAAAGAAATCACTTTAAACTTGCTAAAATAATATTCGAAGTGGTTTATATGATCGGAAATGTTCATGGTGTCATAGTGATGTCATATAAAATTGACCAATCATAAACAAGATGGGCGGAGTTTATGATTTATTCACGTGTTGCTGGGTATTATTTACCAGTCAGTTCATTTTCTCAGTTGAAGAATATTAAAAATCCCATCAGGACAACTATGCAACAAGGCAGGCTGGATGCCTTATCTCTACTAAGTATAGAAGCAGATGTGTTACGTTAGATTGATTTTGAGGATCTGATCAAAGACTTTGCAATTTAAAAAAGTAGGAGGAAACTTTTCAAATATAAATAAAGTGGAAGTATACAAAAATAAACATTATTTTCCATCTTACAGTTAGTTTTGTTTCATTTTGAAAAATAAAAATGTATTTTATGGTTTATTATTGTTTATATTTTGAATGACATATATATATGGGGGCACGAAAATCTTTTAAGTGCTTAGGGCCTCTATGGGTCTTAATCCGGCCCTGCTTACACGCCAGACACCCAGATTTGATCCGGCACTATGGGCGGTGTCTGTACAGAGTTTGTGTTCTCCCTGTGACCGCGTAGGTTTTCTCTGGGTGAGCCGGTTTCCTCCCACACTCCAAAGACGTACAGGTTTGTAGGTTAATTGGTTTCGGTAAATATTGTAAATTGTCCCTTGTGTGTAGGACAGTGCTAGTGTGGACTCGGTAGTCTGAAGGGCCTGTTTCTGCGCTGTACCTTTAAAGTCTAAAATATTTGAAGTCGAAAGAATAAGACTAACAATACATAATCAAAATTATGGAAGGTAATCTAAGAAGGGCCTGTGGCTATCTGTACTGACTGCTTGTCATAATCAGGTTCTCGTAACAAATCTTCTTATAATCAGGATCTTACCCACACCCAGAAAAGACATAATGGGTTCAATCCCTCCTTAATGACAACCATTTGTAAACATCCTATCTACATTCTTGAATGTGCTAGCTGCAAAAGATATTTGAGAAAATCAAAACAAACTTGCCTTCCACAGAAATTCCCCCAAACTAATCATGTTTCAGTTCACCATTCATTGCTCCGGTTTCATAAGTTCATAAGCGATAGGAGCAGAATTAGGCCATTTGGCCCATTAAGTTTAGTCCACCATTCAATCATGGCTGATCTAACTCTCCCTATCAGCCCCCATTCTCCTGCCTTCTCCCCATAACCCCTGACACCCTTTTTTTCGCCTTCCATCACAGTGAGGAATGCGGAGGAGTCACTGTGGTGGATGTTCATGTTAAAATGTATTTTGTGTGTTCTGTTGCTTTTTATTGGTATGACTGTATGGCAAATGAAATCCTCATAGGTTGCAAAACATACTTGCTAATAAAGTATTATTAAAATTATGATTATGATTATTACTAATCAAGAATCTACCAGTCTCTGCCTTAACAATATCCATTGACTTGGCCGCGACGGCCTTCTGTGGCAATGTATTCCACAGATTCACCACCCTCCCACATCCCAAAGACATGCTGGTATGGTAAGTAAAGATAGACACAAAAAGCTGGGGTGACTTTCAAAAAGCCTTTGACAAGGTCCCACACAACAGATTAGTGTGCAAAACTAGAGCACATGGTATTGGGGGTAGGGTATTGACATGGATAGAGACTGGTTGGCAGACAGGAAGCAAAGAGTAGGAATTAATGGGTCCTTTCTAGAATGGCAGGCAGTGACTGGTGGAGTGCCGCAAGGCTCAGTGCTGGGACCCAAGTTGTTTACAATATATATTGACGATTTAGGCGAGGGAATTAAATGAAACATCTCTAAGTTTGCGGATAACTCAAAGATGGGTAGCAGTGTGAGCTGCGAGGAGGATGCTGTGAGGCTGCAGGGTGACTTCGATAGGTTTGGTGAGTGGGCAGAAGCATGGCAGATGCAGTATAATGTGGATAAATGTGAGGTTATCCACTTTGGTTGCAAGAACAGGAAGGCAGATTATTATCTAAATAGTGTCAGATTAGGAGAAGGGGAGGAGCAATGAGACCTGGGTGTGCTTGTACATCAGTCACTGAAAATAAGCATGCAGGTACAGCAGGCAGTGAAGAAAGCTAATGGCATGTTGGCCTTCATTGCGAGAGGATTTGAGTTTCAGAGCAAGGAGGTCCTACTGCAGTTGTACAGGGTGCTGGTGAGGCTGCACCTGGAGTATTGTGTGCAATTTTGGTCTCCTAATTTGAGGAAGTACACAGTAGGGAGCTTTTGCATTTTTCAGCTCAAAATTGTGAAATCTGGTGCATACTGGAGCAAGTCTTTTAACTTATACTTGAATGCAACATTTATGCTTCAAATTGGATTAGGTATGAATAAGGTTAGGCTAAATTACATTCCTAATTACATTCCACAGTAGAGCCAGGCTCTGATCAACAGGTGCAGCACATGAATGACCTTAGTATATTCTTGGAAATCTTGGAAATCAGATTATAATTCGTGCTGTTATGCATATATATATAGACACAAAAACATAGAAACAAGGCAAGAAGAATCAGAGTTCCATCACTGTTCCGCACAAATTAATCAACCTTACCCTTTCACTATTGAAACAAGACAAAAATAATGTCACATATTCAACCATATATGGTTCAATGAAATTAAGATATATAACATATATATTAACATAAGATATAAAACATATATATGGAAACAGCCCCTTTGGCCCACCAACTCCACACCGACCAGCAATCTACCACACACCAGTTCTATCCTACACACCAGGGACAATTCACAGAAGCCAATTAACCTACAAACCTGCACTTCTTTCGGATGTGGGAGAACCGGAATATCCAGAGAAAACCCATGTGGTCATAGGGAGAATGTACAAATACTGTACAGACAGCACCCGTAGTCAGGATCAAATCTGGGTCTGTGGTGCTGTAAGGCAGCAACTCTACCGCTGCGCCACCGTGCCACCCCATTAAATTATTTTTTCTGTAATATATTTATTATGGTGTCACGTCATTAAAGATGAACACATGATTCTGATTTATGCCCTTAGTTGGATAACACACATCTCCAGTCATTGTGTTTTATGGCTGGTTTTCAACCTCTTCAGTCTGAAGGTCTCGACCTGAAACCCCTATTCTTTCTCTCCAGTGATGCTGCCTGTCCTGCTGAGTTATTCCAGCTTTTTGTGTCTATCTTCAGTTTAAACCACCATCTGCAGTTCCTTCATACACTCTTTGTTAAGCGAAACAGGTCCTATTCTCATAATATTATTCACCTCAACTAAGTGTTTTCTTCACCTCCGTTGCTGCAGAGATTACAATCCCAGTTATCAAATCTTTCTTCAAAGTGAAAAAAAAAATTCCAGCCCTGCCAACATGTTCATAAATCGCCCCTGGATCCCCCTCCAGAGCAATTGCACCCGTTCTACAATGTGTCATAGTCTTACAGCATGGAAACAGGTCCTTCCGTGACTCACCGCCGTGACTCACCTATCACACCATCTGTACGGGAATGTGAATGCGGGTGAGGTAGCATCTATGGAGCGGTCGACAAAAATGCTGGAGAAATGCTTGAGTGTGAAGATGGGTCAAACTCAGACATATAAAACTTCTGGAGGGGAATATTTGATATCTTCTCCAAAATACTTTAAATAAAATTGGAACCAGATATAAAACTGATCACATTAGGTATGTCAGAGGCCTGCTCTAAACTAACGGTATCTCAAAGACGTTTCCTCAATTACGGCCCAATAACGGCAAAAAAACGAATACTCAAATTTTGGAAAAAGACACCAGTCCCCACAGTGAAGATGTGGATTACTGATATGTCCGAGACATTACATTTAGAAAACATTAGGCTTGTCTTGGTGGGAAAAGCAGATCAATTTCTCAAGACATGGTTACCTTTCACTGAGTTTCTGCAACAACAGATTGGTTAAATACAAATTTAAACCCGATGCCATGGATGGGTGAGGGGGGGGGGGGATGTATATCTCCATTTTCTCTTTTCTTATTTATTTTCTTTCCTCTTGCACTTCTTTGGTAGCTTAGGGATCTTCTCTTTCTTCAATCTCTTCTTTTTTCTCTCTTTTTTTCCCTCCCTTTTTTACCTTTTTTTAAAATTTAGGTTTCAATGTTAAAAATGAAGCTGTACAATAATTGTATAACCATTATGTCGATTGCCCTATCCCTGTACAATTGCTTCTAACAAAATAAATAAAAAACCAAGACATAGATGCTGCCTCACCCGCTGAGTTTCTCCAGCATTTTTGTCTACTTCAAAGATCTATGATCTTTGGTCTCCATTGCCATTTTAAATAGTGTGTGATGGGCTTAAGCCAATCAAACTGCTCGTTCTTTACGGGAAACCCGCCAACAGAAAACTATTCTCATTGGTTAGTGTGGAGGAGTGTGACTTTATTTAGTTATTTACATTTAAAAAAAAAAATTTTGAGCGTGAGAACTTGTCATCAGCGTGAGAATTTCATGAAATGCGTGACTCTCACATTCAATGCGTGAGAGTTGGCAGCCCTGATTAATTACCCATCTGTACTAGTCCCACTTCCCAGCAATTGGCCCACAATCTTCTCTGCTCACTTAGTTTCTTATTCAACTTCATGACAGTCTGGATGAAAAAAAAATCCTCTTCAGAGCCTATCTATTACCCCTTTGTCTATGTCTCTGTTTCCATAGCAAAATGAGGAAGGGTTGCACAGTGGCACAGCTGTTAGAGCTGCTGCCGCACAGCGTCAGAGACCTAGGTTTGATACTGACCTAGGGTGCTGTCTTTGTGAAGTTTGCATGTTCTCCCTGTGACCACGGGTACTCTGGTTTCCTACCCCACCCCCCCATGTCTAAGATGTGTGGATTTGAAGCTAAAGTTGCCTCTGTAAATTGCGCCTAGTGTGTAGGGATTGGAAGAGAAAGTGGGATAATGTAGAACCAGAGTACATGGGTGATCGATGGTCGGCGTGGACTCGTTGGGCCGAAGGGCCTGTTTCCATGTTGTATCTCTTAACTAAACTCTATGAATTATAGATTTATAATTGACACTGCTACAGAGCACATTTTTTAATTAGTTTTTCTTGGCCAAGGTGAAAAACTATTGGCATTGACTAGTGGTTAAAAAAGTAGATTGGAGCAGGCGATGAAAGTCTTCTGTACTGTCAAGCTGGCTGGAAGTGACTTCCCAGTTTTACTTTCACTTTTGATTCACATAGACAGCCCCAGATGCTGTACAATGTGTCAGCTGCCATTTTAATGACAAAAAAAAAACAGACAGCCATTTTGTGGAAAGCAAAGGCTATTGTGGGATCACAACCATAGTATTTATGATTGTAAATCTCATCCAGAGATTTTTGTTACCAGATTATAAACTGCAAGAAGATGTTTATTTTGTAGTGATACTTGTAGTGAAAAGGTGGTTTTATTTTTGTAAGCCAGCATCTGCAGTTCCTTTTCTACATATAAACCGCAAAACAATAGTGAAAAACAGACATTTTCCTTGTGCTGAATTATTGAATAACATTTCCTTATTGTCTGGACAATACTTTCACAATTCTTTAGAAAACAGATTTTTTTCAATTCTACTTTATTCAAAGCCACCCTGCAGTGGAATTTTATTGAGTAACAATCCAGAAAAAAGATGTAGGAAAGAACTGGTTTAAATCAAAGGTAGACACAAAATGCTGGAGCAACTCAGCGGGCCAGGCAGCATCTCTGGAGAGAAGGCATGGGTAACGTTCCAGTCTGAAGAAGGGTGTCGATCCAAAATGTCACGCATTCCTTCTCTCCAGAGATGCTGCCTGTCCCGCTGTTTTCAGCATTTTGTATCTACTTTCAGAAAAAATGATATACAAGGAACTGCAGTTGTTGGAACCTTGAGCAAAACACAAAGTGTTTAGTTTAGAGATAAAGCATGAAAACAGGCTCTTTGGCCACCAAGTCCATGCTGACCAACGATCACCGGTACAGCATATCTATCCAACACACTGGGGGCAATTTTCAGAAGCCGATTAACCTGCAAACTTGCACGTCTTTGAAATGTGGGAGGAAACCTGGACCTACAGTTTTGGTCTCCAAATCTGAGGAAGGACATTATTGCCATAGAGGGAGTGCAGAGAAGGTTCACCAGACTGATTCCTGGGATGTCAGGACTGTCATATGAAGAAAGACTGGATAGACTTGGTGTATACTCTCTAGAATTTAGGAGATTGAGGGGGGATCTTATAGAAACTTACAAAATTCTTAAGGGGTTGGACAGGCTAGATGCAGGAAGATTGTTCCCGATGTTGGGGAAGTCCAGGACAAGGGGTCACAGCTTAAGGATAAGGGGGAAATCCTTTAAAACCGAGATGAGAAGAACTTTTTTCACACAGAGAGTGGTGAATCTCTGGAACTCTCTGCCACAGAGGGTAGTTGAGGCCAGTTCATTGGCTATATTTAAGAGGGAGTTAGATGTGGCCCTTGTGGCTAAGGGGATCAGAGGGTATGGAGAGAAGGCAGGTACGGGATACTGAGTTGGATGATCAGCCATGATCATATTGAATGGCGGTGCAGGCTCGAAGGGCCGAATGGCCTACTCCTGCACCTAATTTCTATGTTTCTATGAAAACCCATGCGGTCACAGGGAGAAGGTACAAACTCAATGGTACAAACTATGTACAGACAGCACCTGTAGTCAGGATCAAACCCGGATCTCCGGCGCTGTAAGGCAGCAACTCTACCGCTGGCCCACTGTGACACCTTTGTTCTGGAGGAACAGCAGGTCTGGCAGCATCTGTGGAAGGAATGGATAGACGATGTTTCAGGTCAAGAACCTTCTTCAGACTAACTGTTTCTTCAATTCTCTCCTATCCAAAAAACAATCAGAGGGTTATCGTATAGAAAGGAACTGCAGATGCTGGTTTATACCAAAGATAGACACAAAGTGCTGGAGTAACTCAGCAGATCAGGCAGCATCTCTGGAGAAAAAGGATGGGTAACGTTTCGGGTTGGGGCCCTTCTTTGGACTCAAGAGCGATCAGTCTGAAGAAGGGTTCCTACTCGAAACGTCACCCATCCTTTTTCTCCGGAGATGCTGCCTGACCCGCTGAGTTACTCCAGCACTTTGTGTCTATAGTCACGGGGTTACCCTGAATATCCTGGACAATATTGATTCCTTAAACAACTTCACAAGAAACGGATTAACTGACCATTTTCATGCTGTGGCTTGTGAGAGTTGCTCTTCAAAAATTGTTTGCCGAGCTCTCCAACACTATGGCGGTGGTTACTCTCTGAAACCACACTGCATTGATGGCTTCATCTGAAGTCCCTCCAGACACTGGGACATTGAACTGAAGCAGAGTGTTCATGTTTTCTCCAGATTTGGATCAGCGGACTCAGCATAAACCTGTTGCACACAGGTTAAGTGATACACGGAGACAAGAATGGAGGAGCAGGAGGGAAGATAGACACAAAGATCTTCCAGTAACTTAGTGGGACAGGCAACATCTCTGGAGAGAAGACATGGGTGACGTTTCAGGTCGAGACCCTACTTCATACTGGTCCATGGTGATACAGTTGAGTTGAGTTGATCTCCTTCAAATGTTGCTCCTTGTACCTTTAAAGCTATGCTGGTATTTGATATTTCCATCCTGGGAAATAAATTCTGATCATCTACCCTTTCTACGCCTCTCATAATTTGACATATTTCTATCATCAACTCCATCTATGCTTCACACTGCCTTGGGAAAGCAACCAATAATAAGGGCCACTCACACCCCGGTTATTCCCTTTTCTTCCCTCTCCCATCGGACAGAAGATTCAAAAGCTTGAAAGCACATACTACCAGATTCAAGAATAGCTTATTTCCCGCTTTGTCAGACTACTGAACAGACCTCTCCTATATTAATGATGTATACCCCGATCTTCCAGTCTACCTTGTAACACTTTTTTTAAATATCTACACTTTTAACTGTAGCTGCAACACAATATTCTGCACTCATTTTTGATCATGGGGAATAAGGACATGGCAGACCAATTGAATAACTACTTTGGTTCTGTCTTCACTAAGGAAGACATAAATAATCTGCCGGAAATAGCAAGGGACCGGGGGTTAAATGAGATGGAGGAACTGAGTGAAATCCAGGTTAGCCGGGAAGTGATGTTAGGTAAATTGAATGGATTAAAGGCCGATAAATCCCCAGGGCCAGATAAGTTGCATCCCAGAGTACTTAAGGAAGTAGCCACAGAAATAGTGGATGCATTAGTGATAATTTTTCAAAACTCTTTAGATTCTGGAGTAGTTCCTAAGGACTGGAGGGTAGCTAATGTAACCCCACTTTTTAAAAAGGGAGGGAGAGAGAAAACGGGGAATTACAGACCAGTTAGTCTAACATCGGTGGTGGGGAAAATTCTGGAGTCAGTTATTAAAGATGGGATAGCAGCACATTTGGAAAGTGGTGAAATCATTGGACAAAGTCAGCATGGATTTATGAAAGGTAAATCATGTCTGACGAATCTGATAGAATTTTTCGAGGATGTAACTAGTAGAGTGGATAAGGGAGAACCAGTGGATGTGTTATTAAAAAGTGGGGTTCTGTCATTTACTTGTGACAGAGGGAGTACAATAACCATTTACTCCCTAGATTGCCGAGATGGGGGCGATTGTCCCGTAAGGAGAACTTAAACAGATAGCCTTGTACTCTTTTAAAGTTCACAGGAATGAAAGAAGGCCAAATGGAAATGTTCTCAGTTGTTTCGGATAGGCATATAGATATGCAGGGAATGGTTTAGTTTAGCTTTGTTTATAGATACAGCACGGAAACAGGTCCTTCAGCCACCCCGGCTGATCAGCGATTCCTGCCCACTAACACTATCCTACACATACTTGGGACAATTTATATTCATACCAACCCAATTAACCTACAACATGCAAGGCTTTGAAGTGTGGGAGGGAACTGGAGATACTGGAGAAAACCCATGCAGGTCACGGGTAGAACATAGAAACTCTGTACAGATAAGCACCCGTAGTCAGGATCGATCCCGGGTCCCTGGCGCTGTAAGGCAGCAACTCTACCGCTGCGCCATCGTACCACCCACAGTGTTTCCTCCGGGGTTGGCCGGTTTCCTCTCACATCCCAAAGATGTGCAGGTTTGTAGATTAATTGGCCTCTGTACAATTGCTCCTGGTGAGTGGATGCATAATTGTGACAACGTGGAACTACTAAAGCAGAATTACAATGCATGTCAATTACAAAGATTTCAATGAATGTATGTCAATGAACATTTTCACACAGAGTGGTGAATCTCTGGAACTCCCTGCCACAGAAGGTAGTTGAGGCCAGTTCATTGGCTATATTTAAGAGGGAGTTAGATGTGGCCCTTGTGGCCAAAGGGATCAGGGGCTATGGAGAGAGGGCAGGTACAGGATACCGAGTTGGATGATCAGCCATGATCATATTGAATGGTGGTGCAGGCTCGAAGGGCAGAATGGCCTACTCCTGCACCTATTTTCTATGTTTCTATGCAATCAGTAATGTTTCTGAATCAGCGGGTCTGGCAGCATCTCTGGAGAAAAGGAATAGGTGACGTATCGGGTCGAGGCCGTTCATTAGACTGAGAGGGGGGGGGGGGGGGGGGGGAGGGGTTAATGGTCTTGTGTTCAGGACCCTTTTGGGAAAATGGAAGAATTCTTAGTTATGAATTATAGTGGTCAGAAGCAGGCTCTTCAGTCCACCATGTCCATACCAAGTGCTTCAAGAAAGGCTCTTCTTTAAGCTGTAAAGTGAGGTAGTGTCCTGGGAAACTAGAATCCCATGACTAAGCAAAGGAAAATTTGACCAGAGTGTGTTTTTCTCTGATAGATTGGGGAGCTTCATTAAATAGGCATGACGATAGACTAAACTTTACAGATTGAGGGCAGGAACTGCAGGTCTTACTTATTCCCGCTGTGTGTAAAGATGCAAAAGGAAACTCAACGATGAGTAACCCAAAAGGTTAGGCGATGTATTAGTCTCAAAGAAGTGTTATATATAAAATGGCAAGTGAAAGGAGTAAATCTGAAGAATGGAAGCAGTTTCAATGTCTGCAAAGGAAAACAAGGAAATTGATTAAGAGAGCAGAAATAGAGAATAAGGGTGAACTTGGCGAGACCTTCTTCCCGACACGAAACGTCACCCATCCTTTTCACCCCGAGATGCTACCTGACCTGCTGAGTTACTCCAGCACTTTGTGCCTATTTTAGGAATAAACCAGCATCTGCAGTTCTTTGTTTCAATGGACAATATTTTTAGTCAGGACCAATCTGAAGGAGTAACCCGAGCTGAAATGTTGTCTCTCAAATTCCCTCCACAGATGCTGCCTGGCCTGCTAAGTTCCTCTAGTAATTTGTGTTTGCCTCCAAGATACAGTTGTAAATATCGGCCTGATGCCCTAAAGTTAACATCGACCTCTTCTACTGAAGTTAATCAATCAACCTTCGCATTCATTCACCTCTTTGGTGCATTTAGTTTAGTTTAGTTTAGTTTGCAGATACAACACGGAAACAGGCCCTTTGGCCCACAGACTCCGCGCCAACCAGAGATCCCTGCACACTAACACTATCCTACACACACGGGGAACAATTTACAATTTTACCAATCCAATTAACCTGCAAACCTGTATGCTCTTTGGAGTGTGGGATGAAACCGGAGATCCCGGAGAAAGCCCACAGTCACGGGGAGAACGTATAAACTCCGCGCAGACAAGCATGCGTAGTCAGGATCGAGCCGGGGTCTGTGGCGCTGTGAGGCAGCGACTTTACCGCTGTGTTAACGTGCCGCCACTCTGTGACACAACAATATAATCAGTACATTTTCACGCAGTTGATATTTACTATTTCACTGTATGGGAGCGCACACGCACACAATCAAACACCAGGCATGGATTTACACTCAAGACCATAATGCCTGGTTGACTAGGGAAACAGATACCATATCCCCACACATGTACTCCTCCTCAAAGGCCAGATATGAATTCATAACTAGTATAAGTGAGCTGTATTCATGGGTACATATTTGTAGTACAAACAGATAATTTAAATATAAATGGCTTTTGGCTTGCTGTCGTAATCTGACACCTTCCCAGGCCTCTTCCTTCTTTACACCATTATACAGGAATGACATACTGTACATCGAACACATATTTGTTTAATACCAGGGCTTGGTCTAGCTACAAATTCCTAGGCTCAGAAATTCCTCCACACTTTGAAACTTATTTTTCTTTATTCATTCAAGGAATTTGTAGGCTGCGCTGCCATTTAATTGCCCCGTTCACCAATGCCCTGGAGAAGGTGGTGATGATCTGCCTCCCTTAACCCGCTGCGTTCCTTGAGGTGAGGGTACACCAACATTGATGTTGGGGAGAGAGCTCCAGGATTTGACCCAGCGATGGTGAAGTCTCGGCGATACATCTCCTCGTCAGGATGGCTTCCGGCTTGGAGGGCAACGTTCAGCTGTTTCCGTGCTTTTGTCCTTCTAGCTGGTAGAAGTCGGAGCATTTGGAAGGAGCTTCTCCTAAAATGAGGTGGGGACCCACACCAGATTTGTGTAGGGCCTTGGACCACCAGATTCAGGAACAACTTCTTCTCGATGTTATCAAACTACTGAACAGCCCTTCCAGAAATTAAAGTTCATTAATTCTAAATTGATTAGTTAGGGTGTCAGAGGTTATGGGGAAAAGGCACGAGAATGGGGTTGGGAGGAAAAGATAGATCAACCATGATTGAAGGGCGGGGTAGACTTGATGTGTCCAAATGATCTAATTCTGCTCATACAAATTATAAAGTGTAGTCCCGATCTTCCAACCTACCTCATTGTGGACCTTGAACTTTTTCCTCTGTGGATTGCAACACTATAGTGCAGTGATGCTATTTTCTGCACTCTGGTATTTTTATCTTTACACAACCTTTTGTACCTGTGCATGGCCTCATTGTACTCATATATAGTATGAATTGACTGGGTAGTATGCAAACAAACCATTTCACTGTATCTCAGTACTATTTGTTTAGTTTAGTTTATAGTTTAGAGATACACCGCGGAAACAGGTATTTTGGCCCACTGAGTCCGCACCAACCAACGATCACCGCGCACTAATACTATCCTACACACACTGGAGACAATTTACAATTTTACCAAGGGGTGGGAGATTGCAACCTTCACGTGGTCCACCCTGTTTTGACTAATGCAATCAACCCGACGTGCACAAACAAGATCAAATAGAACAAGTTGACCTACAACTTTAGGCTGAGCACGCCATACGCAAGAGGAATTATACCAAACCAATTAACCTACAAACCTGTGTGTCTTTGGGGTGTGGGAGGAAGCTGAAGCTCCCGGGGAAAACCCAAGCACTTCAAGGGGAGAATGGATCATCATCATCATCACAAGGTTTGGTTCCGTGAGTGTGACAACCTCAGCTGACTACCAATGCAGATGGGTGGGATTAGTGTAGATGAGATATGTTGGCTGGTGTGGGCAAGTTGGGCCAAAGGGCCTGTTTCTATGATGTAAGACTGTGGAGGGAAGGGACCGACAATGTTTCAGGGCGGCACAGAGGTAGAGTTGCTGCCTTATAGTGCCAGGGAGCCGGGTTTGATCCTGACTACGGGTGCTGTCTGTACAGAGTTAGTACATTCTCCCTGTGACCACATGGGTTTTCTCCAGGTTCCTCCCACGCTCCAAAGACAATAGACAATAGGTGCAAGAGTAGGATATTCGACCCTTCGAGCCAGCACCGCCATTCAATGTGATCATTGCTGATCATCCCCAATCAGTACCCCGTACAAGTTTGTTGGTTAATTGGCCCTAGTGTGTAGTATATAGAACGAGTGTACGGGTGATTGTTGGTTGACGTAGACCCGGTGGGCCGAAGGGCCTGTTTCCACGTTGTATCTCTAAACTAAACCTTGTAGTCGGGAGAAAGCAGGAAAAGAGGTGGGAGGCTCACAAAGCTTACAAGTGATAGGTGGGGACAGGTGAGGGAGTTTCATTGGCAGATGGATGGTAAGTGACAGTGGTGAGAGGTGAAAAGTCCTCAAATAATTCCTTCTTTGGTGTGAAAATTTAACAGCTGCAGCAGCATTTTCTAAAGTTGCCTGACCGTAAAAGATCTTGCGATTAATTACATGATAAAGTCAAATATTTTCTTTGAGAAAACGGTAATATCAAATTAATGATTTTACCAGCGTATAGAGACTTTATTATTTTTTTTAAGGCATAATTAATACTTTGTACAGTGATTAATAACTAAAACTGGACTATTCACATTCAGAGACAGGCCAATACGGGTAGCACTTAAAGGACAATATGGCGTTTAAACTCACAACAAATGTACCCAGAAAGTTAATAGTACTCTCTATGGAATCTCTTGCTCCTTATATACATTGGAGACTCACAGCCAAAATAATACAGATCGCATTGCGGAGTTCTATAAAGATGTAATGCTTCAGGTTTTCAGAGCAACGTTCACTTGCTGTCTGATTGTCCACTGTTCGTTGTGCAGTCATCCTTTGCTTTGACATCATCCACCGTGGCGGGACTGAGATCCTGACTGTCCTCCGTTCTGGAGCGTTTCGCATCTGGTGGCTTGCACGAAGGATCATTCGACGGAGAAGGTGGCTCTGAAACATTTATAAAAATCATCGCTCAGTGTTTTCATTGTGAAATGTAACTGCAGCCAACTCGCTCAACAGTAGAGTCATAGAGTGATACAGGGCCCTTTGCCCCCCCTCCCACCTCCCAACTTGCCGACACCCGCCAACATGTCCCAGCTAAGCTGGTCCCACCTGCTTGCGTTTGGCATATATCCCTCCAAACAAGTCCAATCCATGTGTAGGAAGGAACTGCAGATGTTGGTTTAAACAAAAGATAGACACAAAATGCTGGAGTAACTCAGCGGGACAGGCAGCATCTCTGGAGAGAAGGAACGGGTGAAGTTTCGGGTGGAGACCCTTCCCCAGGCTGGAAGTCTGAAGAACAGTCTCGACCCAAAACGTCACCCATTTCTTCTCTCCAGAGATGCTGCCTGTCCCACTGAGTTACTCCAGCATTTTGTGTCTATCTTCTGTCTTATCCATGTACCTGTCTAACTGTTTCTTAAAAGTTGGGATAGTCCCGTCCTCAAGTACCTCCTCTGGCAGCTTGTTCCATTCACCAATCACATTTTGTGTGAAAACGTTACCCCTCAGATTCCTGTGAAATCTTTTCCCCTTCACCTTAAACCTACAAGGTCGGTCAGATTAAGGCTGGAATAGAGCTGCAACAGCACCACCTCCGTGGTAACACAACTCACCCCCAGGTTAAAATGTAGAGGAACCATCTTAGGAAACAAAGGAAGAGCACCCAGCATTAATGGAGATATATCTCCATAGAGACAAGGGCCTCCGTGTAATGGTAAACCTCAAGGCTCAAAATAATATTGTCTGAACAAGTCTCTTGACCCGAAACATCACCTATCCATATTGTCCAGAGATGATGTCTGAGCAGCTGAGTTACACCTAGCTGGCAATCAATGTTTTTTTGCCATATTTCTGTGAAGGAGGTTCGTCTTGACCCCAACACAAGACGGAGTCTTCTGGAAAGAAGCTGTAGCCAGGGGAGTCCATGCAAGTTAAAGGTAGCCTTAATGAGTAGGTGAGGGCTGGGCAGAGGAATCCTGAAGCAGTCATCCCTGCTTTATAGAGCCATAGAGAGAAAGGAAACAGGCCCTTCAGCCCAACTTGCCCGCACCGGCCAACATGTCCCATCTGCACTTGTCCCACTAGCCTGTGTTTGGCCCATATCCCTCTAAACCCGTCCTACCCATGTACGGAGACAAGTTAGACTTCAACATAAACACCACGCCCGAAGCTCAAACTCAGATGGGAATCAAATACTCACCGTGTTCTGCCTGGTTAACCAAAGGTGTCATTGTCAGCTTGGAGGAGCTGGGGTTCACAGGAGTGAGCGAGATTCGCCTGGAAAAATAGAGTTCAGAGTTAGGCTAAATGCAAATTGGAGGAACAGCATCTCATATTTCGCTTGGGCAGCTCACAGCCAAGTAGTATGAACATCGATTTCTCTAACTCCAAGTAACCCCCGGCATTCCCTCTGGCTCTATCCCTGCCCCACCCAAGTCGCACCAGCTTCTCGTTTTCACCCAACAAACAGCTAACAATGGCCTGTTCCCTTTATGATCGTTTTATTTTTTTTGCACATCTTTCATTCATTGTTTTTTATCTCCTTACGTCATCGTCTATATCTCTTGATTCCATTATCCCTCAACAACTGAAGAAGGGTCTCGATCCGAAACGTCACCCATTCCTTCTCTCCGGAGATGCTGCCTGTCTTTCCAGTTACTCCAGCTTTTTGTGTCTCTCTTTAGAAAAATAACCGCACAGCTTTATACTGGGCGCGCCAAGAACCACAAGACATTGGCAATCAGAGTCGAGCATCGCTGTGCACACAGTCAGCTTCAGACCTAAGGTACACAAAAATGTTGGAGAAACTCAGCGGGTGCAGCAGCATCTATGGAGCGAAGGATTTCCTTCGCTCCATAGATGCTGCTGCACCCGCTGAGTTTCTCCAGCATTTTTGTGTACCTTCGATCTTCCAACGTCTGCAGTTCCTTCTTAAACACCTCTAGACCTAAACCGCTGATCCTCACCACTTTCACATTGACTTCAAAACATATCATCAGAATGTGGGACAAGCAGCCAATGCACAGTGGTGCACTATCAACAGAACTCTACTCCCCTCCCCCCCCCTCTTCCAAATGACAAAGTCTAGTCCCACATAAATCATACCAACATAAACTTGGACAAAGTTAAAAACAGTGGCACAGCGGTAGAGCTGCTGCCTCACAGCAACGGAGAACCAGATTTGATCCTTGCTGTCTATGCGGAGTTTGTGCATGCTCTCTGTGACCTTGTGGGTTTTCTCCAGGTGCTCATTCTAAAGTCCTGCAGGTTTGTAGGTTAATTGGCTTCTGTAAATTACCCCTAGTGTGTAGGATGGAATAGCATAGAACTTGTCCCTAGTGTGAAGGACCGAACCATTGTGAACGGGTGATCGATGGTCAACCTGCACTCAGTGGGCTGAAGGGGCTGTTTCCATGCTATATCTCTAAACTAAACTAAATAGCAATTGAACACACACTACTCTAAGCTCATTGGCCTGAAACGTTAACTGTTTCTCTCCCCACATACATGGCTTCCGCTGCAGTTTTTCCAGCATTTTCTATTTTTAGTTCAGATTTCCAACATCTGTAGATTTTTGCACATTTACGTATAATCCTTCCCGTCTCCTGCGATGCTGAGCGGGTGACAGTGATATGAAGCAGGGATGAAGGGACTACAAGAACAATGTTGCACTGACGGGCCAAAGACGTACAGGTATGTGGGTAGATTGGCTCGGTAAATGTAAAAATTGTTCCTAGTGGGTATAGGATATTGTTAAATGTGCAGGGATCGCTGGTCGGCGCGGACCCGGTGGGCTTAAAGGGCCTGTTTCCGCGCTGTATCTCTAAACTAAACATTGGTTTTGTGAGTACAGGTAAGGATCAGCTTTACCTGGGCACCAAGGTGCTGCCGGGTTTGCTCCAGGCCTCCAAGGTGTTCAACGTGATCCTCCTGGACTGGGAGGCCTTGTTGCTCTGAACGGCAGACTTGGGAGTTTTCGTGTCCGATGAGGTCGGGCACAGTTTGGTAGCGAGAGAACTGGTGGGAGATGGTTTAGCGTCCGCACCGGGTGTATTCAGCTGAGCGGGTGCTCCCGGCTCGCTCTGCTCCACGCTTCTGCTTGGCGTGCTGTCGTCGGGCGTTTTCTGGGCCGCGGCTGACAACCTGCTCGCTCGGCCCTTCTTCGTTTTCTTCTCAGCCGTGGTGGGGGTGTGCATGCACAGCACCGGCTTCTCCTTCAGCGGCACGCCCAGCTCGTCTTTCCCAAACGTGATGAAGGAGCAGTAGCCGTCCGTGGACGCGATGGTTAGGTACGTCCCATCTCGAGACCTAGTTAAAAGCAGACGTTGGCACAAGTCAACAAGTTGTCCATTCTGAAGTTATAGGGTGGCGGTGGGGGGGGGAAGGAGCAACGAGGAAATTTCTGTTGAATACCAGATTACTTAATAGAAATTCCCTTTACAGCACTGATGTACAGAGGGATCCAAGTCTATTTATGCTGACATGATTTTGTTTAGTTTAGTTTATAGAGATACAGCGCGGAAACAGGCCCTTCGGCCCAAGTCCGCGCCGACCAGCGATCCCTGCACATTAACACTATCCTACACTAGGGACCGTTTTTACATATATACCAAGCCAATTAACCTACAATCCTGCACGTCGTTGAAGTATGGGAAGAAACCAAAGTTCTCGGAGAAAACCCATGCGGTCACAGGGAGAATGTACAAACTCCGTACAGACAAGCATCCTTAGTCAAGATCGAATCCAGGCGCTGTAAGTGCTGTAAGGCAGCAACTCTACAGCTGTGTCACCGTGTTCTGAGAAAAAGCATCAGTATATTTCATTGAACTTGTCACCCTCACCAAGCTGCCTACTGAGACTGAAGTTTAATTGTTGGGGGGGGGTGGGTGTGTGTTGAGATCATTGACATTAACTGGAAAAACTCTTGATGATGACACATATAACATCTGTGCCTTTGGAGTAACACAGCGGGTCAGGCAGCATTTCTGGAGAGCATGGATAGGTGATGTTTCAGGCCTCCTTCTAACGCGGAACGTCACCCGCCCATGCTCTCCAGAGATGGATTACTAATGGGCCTGCTCCACGTAGACGACTTTTCAGGCGACTGCCGTTGACCGTCAAGTTGCCAGCAGTTGCCTGAAAAACGGGCAACTGGAACAGCAACTGGCAGAGTGGAACACACACGGAGTGCTTCCTTCACCAGCCCGTTATGCAGGCGGGGGACAGGGCAAGCGGGGGGAGCACTGTCTGAGTGAAATTCACACAGTGCAAGGCCAATGCGATACGGTCGATGAACAGGAAGGTTGGCGCCGTGATTAAGAAGCTAATTGTGCGGTAAGTCCTTTAAAAGAGGGGGGGGGGGGAGAAGGAATGGAGCCAACTTTTAAGAAGCCAGAGATACACGGCTGTGAAGCTCGGCGGACATTAACATTACCGGTCGGTTATCCTTGGTTCTGAAAACTACTGCTTATCCTTGTTTCTTTTCTCCCAATGAGCCAATGAAATTCACCGGTCAGCACCGACTACAACCTACGAGAACCTTCGCCCTCCTGGCAACCCACCTACGGCACGAGAATTCCCGCTACTCCCCATGGCGGCTTCATTCTAGTCGCCGCGGTGACCATAATGAGGCCTCGATTTGTTCCCAGAATGTGGGAACTCCTCACGACCATGAAGGCGACTCCCCGGCAACCACCCGTGAACATGTGTCGACTGTGTGGTGACTGCATAGTCTCCTGCAGGAGCCTAAAAAGTTGCCTAAGTGGGACAGGCCCATATGGGCGTAAAAGGTCACGGGGAGAAAGCAGGAGAATGGGGTTGAGGGGGGTTAGACAGATCAGCCATGATTGAATAGCAGAGTAGACGCGATGGGCCAAATGGTCTGCTCCTACGACTAATGAACTACCTATAAACTGTCCAAGTGACTGATTTACTGATTTAAATTAGAAATACACACAATTGGCAAAAAACCAGCACCATGAAAGTACAAAATCCACAACTAAAGATCAGCGACACATCAGGAAATATACGAGTAGCTGTGCATTTTTCATTAACTAACCACTTCCTTTCTTCTATTCTCACAGGAGGCAGATGACATTGACCAAGATCAAGCCAAGCCTGAGCGATGTTTACAGATGCAACAAAGCCACAGGAGGTGGGGGATAATGCTTCAAAGTTATGGAACCCAAGCCCGAGAAAAGCCTCAGACTTCAGAGATACAGCACGGAAACAGGCCGGCCTTTGGTCCACCGGGTCCGCGCCGACCAGCAATCACCCCATAGTTCTATCCTACACATTCTCCCTGTGACCACATGGGTTATCTCCAGTTGCTCCGGTTTCCTACCACTTTTGAGATTAATGGAAGGAAAGCTTGAGAATGGACAACAGAGTAAGGTCAGGGCGAATTGCGAGGGGGGAAGTGAATACAGAGATCAAAGTGCTGTTTATGAATACGCGAAGTATAAAGAATAAAGTGGACGAGATTGAGGCTCAGTTAGAAACTGGCAAGTATGATGTTGTGGGAATTACTGAGACATGGCTGCAAGAGGGCCAGGGCTGGGAACTGAATATTCAAAGGTATACCTCCTATCGAAAAGACAGACAGATGGGCAGAGGGGGTGGGGTTGCCCTGTTGGTGAGGAATGAAATTCAGTCCCTTGCAAGGGGTGACATTGAAACAGGAGATGTGGAGTCAGTATGGATAGAATTAAGGAATTGTAAGGGTAAAAAGACCCTAATGGGACTAATCTACAGGCCCCCAAACAGTAGCCTGGACATAGGGCGCAAGTTGAATCAGGAGTTAAAATTGGCATGTAGTAAAAGTAATGCTGTGGTTGTTATGGGAGATTTCAACATCAGTTGACTGGGAAAATCAGGTTGGTACTGGACCCCAAGAAAGGGACTTTGTAGAGTGCCTTCGTGATGGCTTCTTTGAACAGCTTGTATTGGAGTCTAAATTATTACGCATAAACTATCCAATAATTCTTCCTGAAGCTTGTGATCTTCTGGTGAGCAGTGGGCCGAGACAGGCAAGCAATGTCAAAGACATGTACACACGGAAGTGCGGTAATTCTGTCAGAGAACACGTGCTTACCATGTAATATCACTTAGGGTGTGATAATGGATGTTTGAGATATAAGCAAAGGGAACAGACTGCTGTGTATCATATAAGAGTACGGAGTCTTCAGAAGCTATAGCAAATATCAGTCGATATGGCAAGTTGAACAAGTTCATTTTCTTAGTCGACTCATCCGAATCTGAAAATACATTGGTTGTTATTGTTAAGGGAAGAGAATAAGAAGCATTATTCCAGTGGATAAAATAACAAAAGGGTTGGCTGTATCTCTGGTGAACTCAGAAAGGTGACCTTTTTGACTCTGAACAAGGGTCCCGACCCGAAACGTCACCTATCCACGTTGTCCAGAGATGCTGCCTGACCCGTGGAGTTACTCCAGCACTCTGCGTCTTTTTTTGTAAACCAGCATCTGCAGTTCCTGGTGTCAGCAGCGACGTTACTGCTGGCAGTGAGGAATGCAGAAGAGAATGAATGAATGAATTATACTTTATTTGTCACTGGCAATATACCGGCTGAACGGTACAAATGGCAGAGCAGGCTTGAGTGACTTAACCTGCTAATTCGTATCCATCTGCTTTAGATACTGCACAGATTTAGAAAGGAAAGCAATCCAATTTTGCTAGCATAATGCAATCAAGTATAAATGCATAATAACCTAGCATATATCTCATATTAAACATTAGCTCCCGGGCAAGAGATTCCAGGCAGTTCCATCACTAAAACATACAGAGGAGGGCTTCATAATTTGCCTGGTGCCCTGGATGATTATTTTCATTCCTTATTTACTGCCTGTGCCACGCGACAGTGAGAGTAGGAATGGAGCGAGGTGGAGGATAAATGCATGGATGAGGGACTGGAGGAGTGGGTATGGATTTAAATTTCTGGATCATTGGGACCTCTTTTGGGGAAGGTGCGACCTGTACAGAAAGGACGGTTGCACTTGAACTCAAGGGGGAACCAATATCCTGGCGGGGAGATTTGCAAAGGCTACTGGGGAGACTTTAAACTAGAACGGTTAGGGGGAGGGACTCAAATAGGGAAAGCTAGCAGTCAGTGTGTGAAGCAGGAGGCAGAGAAGGGTAGCACTCTGACCCAAAATGTAGGGGAGAAAGAAGAAAAAGACAATAAACAGAGAATAAGAGGGGGTGGGTTTCTTAAATGTGTATATTTTAATGGTAGGGGCATTGTAAGGAAGGTGGATGAACTTAGAGCCTGGATTGACACCTGGAAGTATGATGTTGTGGCGATCAGTGAAACGTGGTTGCAGGAGGGCTGTGATTGGAAACTAAATATTCCTGGATTTCATTGTTTCAGGTGTGATAGAATTGGAGGGGCAAGAGGTGGAGGTGTTGCATTGCTTGTCAGGTAAGATATTACAGCAGTGCTTTAGCAGGATGGATTAGAGGGCTCGTCTAGGGAGGCTATTTGGGTGGAACTGAGAAATGGGAAAGAGGTAGCAACACTTTGTTCATTATAGGTGTATTATAGACCGCCAAATGGGGAGCGAGAATTGAAAGAGCAAATATGTAAGGAGATCGCAGATATTAGTAGTAAGCACAAGTTAATGATTGTGGGAGATTTCAATTTTCCACACATAGACTGGGAAACACATTCTGTAAATGGGCTGGATGGTTTGGAGTTTGTAAAATGTGTGCAGGATAGTTTTTTGCAGCAATACATAGAGGTACTTACTAGAAAAGGGGCGGTGTTGGACCTCCTGTTAGGAAATGAGACAGGTCAGGTGGCAGAGGTATGCGTTGGGGAACAGTTCGGGACCAGTGATCACAATACCATTAGTTTCAATATAATTATGGAGAGGGTCAGAACTGGACCCAGGGTTGAGATTTTTGATTGGAGAAAGGCTAACTTTGAGCAGATGCGAAAGGATTTAAAAGGAGTGAATTGGGACATTTTGTTTTATGGGAAAGATGTGGAAGAGAAATGGAGGATATTTAAAGGTGACATTTTAAGAGTACAGAATCTTTATGTCCCTGTTCTGTTGAAAGGAAATAGTAAAAATTGGAAATAGCCATGGTTTTCAAGGGAAATTGGACACGGTTCGGAAAAAGAGAGAGATCTACAATCATTATAGGCAGCATGGAGTAAATGAGGTGCTTGAGGAGTATAAAGAATGTAAAAAGAATCTTAAGAAAGAAATTAGAAAAGCTAAAAGAAGACATGAGGTTGCTTTGGCAAGTAAGGTGAAAGTAAATCCAAAGGGTTTCTACAGCTATATTAATAGCAAAAGGATAACTAGGGATAAAATTGGTACATTAGAGAGTCAGAGTGGACAGCTATCTGCAGAGCCAAAAGAGATGGGGGAGATATTGAACAATTTATTTTCTTCGGTATTCACCAAGCAGAAGGATATTGAATTATGTGAGGTAAGGGAAACAAGTAGAGTAGCTATGGAAACTATGAGATTCAAAGAAGAGGAAGTACTGACACTTTTGAAAAATATAAAAGTGGATAAGTCTCCAGGTCCGGACAGGATATTCCCTGGGACATTGAGGGAAGTTAGTGTAGAAATAGCAGGGGCTATGACAGAAATATTTCAAATCTCATTAGAAACGGGAATAGTGCCGGAGGATTGGCGTACTGCGCATGTTGTTCCATTGTTTAAAAAGGGTTCTAAGAGTAAACCTAGCAATTATAGACCTGTTAGTTTGACGTCAGTGGTGGGCAAATTAATGGAAAGGATACTTAGAGATAATATATATAAGCATCTGGATAAACAGGGTCTGATTAGGAACAGTCAACATGGATTTGTGCCTGGAAGGTCATGTTTGACTAATCTTCTTGAATTTTTTGAAGAGGTTACTCGGGAAATTGATGAGGGTAAAGCAGTGGATGTTGTATATATGGACTTCAGTAAGGCCTTTGACAAGGTTCCTCATGGAAGGTTGGTTAAGAAGGTTCAATTGTTGGGTATTAATGGTGGAGTAGCAAGATGGATTCAACAGTGGCTGAATGGGAGATGCCAGAGAGTAATGGTGGATGGCTGTTTGTCAGGTTGGAGGCCAGTGACTAGTGGGGTGCCACAGGGATCTGTGTTGGGTCCACTGTTGTTTGTCATGTACATCAATGATCTGGACGATGGTGTGGTAAATTGGATTAGTAAGTATGCAGATGATACAAAGATAGGTGGTGTTGTGGATAATGAAGCAGATTTTCAATGTCTACAGAGATTTATGCTAGTTGGAAGAGTGGGCTGAAAGATGGCAGATGGAGTTTACTGCTGATAAGTGTGAGGTGATACATCTTGGCAGGACCAATCAAAATAGGACGTACATGGTAAATAATAATAATAATAATAAATTTTATTTATGGGCGCCTTTCAAGAGTCTCAAGGACACCGTACAAAAATTAGGAAGTAGAGGAAAAACATGTAAGCAGAATGAAATAACTAGTAGAGACATGACTAGCACACAAATTAAAGACATTGTGTTTTGAAATTCAGTTCAAAACACAATATGAGGCAATTGAAGCACAGATGAAAAGGGAGGGGGACGTGGGGCTAAGGATAGGCAGAGGTGAAGAGATGGGTCTTGAGGCGGGACTGGAAGATGGTGAGGAACACGGAATTGCGGATCAGTTGCGGGAGGGAGGTGAACAGAGGGATCTAGGAATAACTGTGCCCAGTTCCCTGAAGGTGGAATTCCATGTAGATAGGGTGGTAAAGAAAGCTTTTGGTGTGCTGGCCTTTATAAATCAGAGCATTGAGTATAGAAGTTGGGATGCAATGTTAAAATTGTACAAGGCATTGGTGAGGCCAATTCTGGAGTATGGTGTACAATTTTGGTCGCCTAATTATAGGAAGGATGTCAACAAAATAGAGAGTCCAGAGGAGATTTACTAGAACGTTGCCTGGGTTTCAGCAACTAAGTTACAGAGAAAGGTTGAACAAGTTAGGTCTTTATTCTTTGGAGCACAGAAGGTTAAGGGGGGGACTTGATAGAGGTCTTTGAAATGATGAGAGGGATAAACAGAGTTGACGTGGATAAGCTTTTCCCACTGAGAGTAGGGAAGATTCAAACAAGAGTTCCCACGGTGGCCGATTGGGAAACGGGGAGATGCAGCGAGACCTGGGTGTCATGGTACACCAGTCATTGAAGGTAGGCATGCAGGTGCAGCAGGCAGTAAAGAAAGCGAATGGCATGTTGACCTTCATAGCAAGAGGATTTGAGTATAGGAGCAGGGAGGTTCTACTGCAGTTGTATAGGGTCTTGGTGAGACCACACCTGGAGTATTGCGTGCAGTTTTGGTCTCCAAATCTGAGGAAGGACATTATTGCCATAGAGGGAGTGCAGAGAAGGTTCACCAGACTGATTCCTGGGATGTCAGGACTGTCCTATGAAGAAAGACTGGATAGACTTGGTTTATACTCTCTAGAGTTTAGGAGATTGAGAGGGGATCTTATAGAAACTTACAAAATTCTTAAGGGGTTGGACAGGCTAGATGCAGGAAGATTGTTTCCGATGTTGGGGAAGTCCAGGACAAGGGGTCACAGCTTAAGGATAAGGGGGAAATCCTTTAAAACCGAGATGAGGAGAACTTTTTTCACACAGAGAGTGGTGAATCTCTGGAACTCTCTGCCACAGAGGGTAGTTGAGGCCAGTTCATTGGCTATATTTAAGAGGGAGTTAGATGTGGCCCTTGTGGCCAAGGGGATCAGAGGGTATGGAGAAAAGGCAGGTACGGGATACTGAGTTGGATGATCAGCCATGATCATATTAAATGGCGGTGCAGGCTCGAAGGGCCGAACGGCCTACTCCTGCACCTAATTTCTATGTTTCTAAGAGGACATGCCTTGAGAATTAAGGGACAGAAGTTTAGGGGTAACATGAGGGGGAACTTCTTTACTCAGAGAGTGGTAGCTGTGTGGAATGAGCTTCCAGTGGAGGTGGTGGAGGCAGGTTCGATTTTATAATTTAAAAATAAATTGGATAGGTATATGGACGGGAAAGGAATGGAGGGATATGGTCTGAGCGCAGGTAGATGGGACTAGGGGAGAATACGTGTTCGGCATGGACTAGAAGGGCCAAGATGGCATGTTTCCGTGCTGTAATTGTTATATGGTTATATCATGGTGTTATTAGTCAAATAGACTGGTAATGCCCCTTATATGTATCATAGTCATAGAGTTTTACAGCGTGGAAACAAGCCCTTCAGCCTAACTTGCCCACAAGGTTCAACATGCCCCATCTACACGTCCCATTTGCCCGTGTTTGGCCCTATCCATTTACCTGTCTAAATGCTTCTTAAACGTTGCGATAGTACCTGCCTCAACTACCTCCTCTGGCAGCTCGTTCCAAACACCTACCACCCTTTGTGTAAAATAGTTACCCCTCGGGTTTCTATTACATTTTTCCCGCCTCACCTTAAACCTATGGTCGGTGGGGGCGCTGCGAGTCAGCTGCCCTGCCAGCAGCATGTTCGTTATTTCGACTTTTTTTTTGTGTCTAAATATTAGTTTAGGTGTCTCTTGGTGTGTTTTGTGTGGGGGGGGTGGTGGGAAGGGGGGAACTGCTTTTGGTTGCCTCCTCGACGGAGAGGCGCTTTTTTCCATGTCGCCTCCCTCTCGGCCTAACAGCATGGATTGGAGCGGCCTTTCCCGGAGTCGGGCCCAGAGCTTCAGCTGTGGGCGCAGCGTGCACTTTTCCATCGCAGAGCGGGCGAACCGTTGCCGGGGGTTGCCAGAGAGGAATGCTCCGACCGCTGCCCTGGTGACTTTGGCAACATGGGGCTGTGGTCTGCGGAGTTTCTAGCCGCGGGCGTGGACTTACCATCCTGGGATCCCTTGCTGGGATCGCCGAATAGCTCCGACTGCCGGCCTGCGGCCTATAACATCCTGAAGCCCCGGTCTCCGGAAGGAAAGTGCCGATTCGGGCACTCCAAGCCGCGGAGTGTGTTTGACCGTCCCGACGTTGGAGGTTTGATCATCCCGACGAGAGGGCCTGTACATCGGGCCGTCCGTAGCGGCCACTACGGAGGGTTTATGGCCCCGACCACGGATGAACAAAGCAGTAGGACTGACTAAACTTTGTTGCCTTCCACCACAGTGAAGAATGCTGTGGTGGATGTTTGTGTTAAATTCTATTGTGTATTGTGTGTTCATTTTAAGTGTATCGCTGCTGGCAAATGCATTCAAAAATTGACTTTGACTTTATGTCCTCTGGTTCTCGATCCACCTACTCTGGGCAAAAGACTCCGTACGTCTACCCAATCCATTCCTCTCATAATTTTGTACACCTCTATAACATCACCCTTCATCCTCCAAGGAATAGAGTCACACTGATCGGCACGGACTCTGTGGGCTTGCTCTTGTGAATTTAGTTGTTTTTTTTAAATTTCAAGATACAGCATGAAAACAGACCCTTCAACTCACTGAGTCCACACTGACCATCGATCTCCCATTCACACTAGTTCTATGTTATCCTATTTTCTCATCCACTAGCTACACACTAGGGGCAATTTACAGAGGCCAATTAACCTACAAACCTGACGTTTTTGAGACGTGGGAGGAAAAAGGAGGAAACCCACATGGTCAAGAGGAGAATGTGCAAACGTACTTGAATACAGCTCTCTACCTGCTGCATCACCTTGAATGGACACAGTGAAAATTATCGACATTTTCCCAAGATAAAATTTAGATTGCAAAAGGAGAAAATAGGCCAGCAAGGTGGAATTAAAAAAAAAGTAAACGCATTACAATTACAGTCAGACGACATTCTCCAAAACGAGATCAGTACTCGAGCAAACTTACCGCTTGCTTTAGGTTGCCGTAGCTCAAAGAATACCGGGCAGCATCGAACGGCCAGAGTGGCCTTGGCTGGACAAGGCAGGTGGGCAATGGGCCTAGAAACAGGACAGAAGCATTGGGGAAATTCTCTCACAAAATGTCCGGCGAAGATTTGTGGTCGCGATGATGAAGCAAGCCCCTACCGTTTCAGATTTTTCCTGGAAAAGACGTACGTAGTGTTGGCAACGTTTTCTCCCGCTTCCACACATCCAGCTGTAAGAGGAGGCACAAACACGGGTGAGCACGTGTTCACGGAGGACGATTAAACGGTGGACGGAGGCGACACGGTGTCGCGGCGGTAAAATCACTGCCTCACAGCGTCTAAGACTCGGGTTCGATCCGGACCACGGGTGTGGGGTTTGTACGTTCTCCCTGTGTGGGTTTTCTCCGGGATCTCAGGTTTCACCCCCCACCCCCCCCACACTCCAAAGACGTATAAGTTTGTAGGTTAATTATCTTTGGTAAAATTATAAATAGTCCCTAGAGTGTGCAGGATAGTGCTAGACAATAGGCGCAGGAGTAGGCTGTTCGGCACTTCGAGCCAGCACTGCCTGTGCACAGGGATCACTGGACAGCGCAGATTCGGTGGGGCCCAAGAGCCTGTTTCCGCGCTGTACCTCTAAACTAAACTAAATAAAATGCAAATGTGGAACAGAAAATGTTGCAAAGCCCAGACATTTAGAAGAGAGATTACCTTTTCATGTGGATCGGTCCATCATAATCAGATCCCATATGGATTATCCCAACATTTTTCTGTGTATTTAAAACGGGTGCTAGCCGTGTGGGTTTACACCGGATTGCTCCCTCATCACTAAGGCAGGTTTATATGTTAATTGGCCTGCCTAATTTGTAGGGAGTGGATGCAAAAGTGGGATAGTGTAGAACTAGTGCGAATGGGTTATCGATGGTCGGCGTGGACTCGGTGGGCAGAAGGGCCTGTTTCCGTGCCAAATCTTTCAATCAAGCAATGGAAGAAATTGCTTGAAATAACCAAGCCAATTAGAAAATGTGAGCCTATGTTAAGTTGGATAAAGATAGTTGATAAACACACAGACAGAATTTATTAGGGCTCATTTCCACAAAACAAAACTTAGCGAGGAAAGAAACAAACTTCTCCCGCCAAATCTTTAAATATAGTCCTTCAGAAGTGATAAAGGGACAAGCTCTATATTTTCACTGCAATTACGTTACTCAAACTACAATACTGATTAGACTAACTGCATCCGCAGTTCCTTATCACAAGTTCACAAGGTATAGGAATAGAATTAGGCCATGGGCCACCTGGAAGACCCTGAACTATCTCGCTGCCCAGGGTTATCAGACCGAAGTCGATCGAGTCTGCTCCGCCATTCAATCATGGCTGATCTCTGCCTCCTAATCCCATTTTCCTGCATTCTCCCCATAGCCCTTGACACCCACTCTAATCGAGAATTTGTCTAGCTCTGCCTTAATAATATCCTCACAGCACCAGAGAACCGGATTCAATCCTGGCTACGGGTGCTTGTCTGTACAGGGTTTGGGAAATTGTCCCCAGTGTAGGATAGTGTTAGTGTGACGTGCGTAAGTACGTGGTTTCCTCCCACATTCCAGGTGGTGCGGACTTGGTGAGCCGATGGGCCTGTTTCCGTGCTGTATCTCTAAACTAAACTGTGGTAAGAGGCACACACCACAACATCTTTTGACTGCTCAATGCTAGAGAGCAGACAGCCTGTCAGTCAGCATTTAGCCCATACCATCTCACTTTGTATCGGGTCAGTCGTTGTAACGTTTCAGATTTTGGTGGGTGAACACTAAAAAAACGGACAAACAATTCCCTCCAAGATTTCATCTTCAATCTATCTGTTATTGTGATTCCAACAATTAAGACCATAAGAAATAGGAGCAGAATTAGGCCTCTCCACACGTTGAGTCTGCTCCACCATTCGATCATGGCTGATCCATCTCAACCCCATTCTCCTGCCTTTTCCCTGTAATCTTTGACGCCGTTACTAATCAAGAACCTATCAATCTCTACTTTGAAAATACACAATGACTTGGCCACCACAGCCGTCTGTGGCAATGAATTCCAGATTCACCACCCTCTGCCTAAAGTAGTTCCTCCTCACCTCCTTTCTAAAGGTGCGTCCTTTTATTCTGAGGCTGCGCCCTCTGGTCCCAGACTCTCCCACCAGTGGAAACATACTCTCCACATCCACTCTATCTGGGCTAAACAGGATACAAGACTTTGCTGGCCCCTTTTTAATCCGTGCCCATTATACCCGGTGCACGTTTATAAATATATATTTAGATGACGGTATTGAATTACAAGTCTTATTTGGTTATGTGTGACACGTTCTCATCTGCCCGGGTTAGAGGCCAATTTGGAGTGCTGCCACCCGCTGGCTGATCGAGGTTCTGCTGCCGGCTTCTGCAAAGGAACTTGACTGACGTCACCGCCGGCACATGACCAGCAAGGCTCTGACAGGAGCAGAGGGTGTGGGAGCTAGAGGGAGGTGGCAACTTCCTGGCAACCGGAATCAGATGTCTTCCCTCTCAGAGCTTGCTGTCTACGCCTAGAGCAATGTTCACTGATTTATGTACGAAACATCGAAAAATAGGTGCAGGTGTACCAGGAGCCAGCATCGCCATTCAATATGATCATGACTGATCATTCAGAATCAGTACCCCGTTCCTGCTTTCTTTCCATATCCCTTGATTCCGTTGCCCCAAGAACAATATATACACTCTCTCTCTCTCTCTCTCTCGTCAAATACATCATGGATTGCAGATACACAAAAAAGCTGGGGAAACTCAGCGGGTGCAGCAGCATCTATGGAGTGAAGGAAATAGGCAACGTTTTTGGCCGAAACCCTTCTTCAGATTGCAGATCCTGGTGTACACCGAAGATGGACACAAAATGCTGTGGGTCAAACTCAGCGGGTCAGGCAGCATCTCCAGAGCGGGGAAATGGGTGACGTTTCGGGTCTGAAGGGTCTCAATCCGAAACGTCATCCATTCCTTCTCTCCAGAGATGCTGCCTGTCTTGCTGAGTTACTCCAGCATTTTGTGTCCATCTTTAGTGTCAGAAGATCATAAGTGATAGGAGTAGAATTAGGCCATTCGCTCCATCCAGTCTACTCCGCCATTAATCATGGCTGATCTATTTCTCCCTCCTCAACCCATTCTCTTGCCTTCTCCCCATAAAAACTCTGAAACCTGGACTAATAAAACATTATTAGTAAAATAAAACATTTATCTATCCCTGCCTTAAAAATATCCATTGACTTGGCCTCTACAGCCTTCTGTGGCAAAGAATTCCAGATTCACCACCCTCTAACTAAATATATTTCTCATCTCCTTCCTAAAAGAACGTCCTTTAATTCTAAGGCAATGACCTCTAGCCCTACTCTCCCACCAGTGTACAAAGTGTAGATGTGATAGAATGGCAGAGTAGATTTGATGGGCCAAATGGCCAAATTCCGCTCCTCTGTCTTATAAACTAATGATTTGCTGGTCGCAGCGGAGCTGGTGGCAGCTTCTGCTGGATGAGGATAGATTATTTCCTCATGCCTTCTTCCCACCCCCTCTACCTACGTGCCGCAACATTCAGGGGGCTGGTTGGAGAGGTGCAAAGCTGGGATCTCCGAGCAGACTCACTCTCCTCGCGCCTGCCTGCTCCCTCATCACAGCCATATCTACGTTCCTCTCGGACACGCTGATTATGTTAATTTCCGACACGAACAGTTTGGGTTACGTACAATTCTCAGGAACAGAAACCCTGCCGTATCTGGGGAATTCCTGCTAACAAAAGGGGTGGCAGGCACGATAGCACAGCAGTGGTTGTGCAGGAAGGAACTGCGGATGTTGGTGCAAGTCAGTGGGGCAGGCAGCATCTCTGGAGAGAAGGAATGGGTGACGTTTCCATTCGAGAGAAGAAGGGTCTCGACCCGAAACGTCACCCATTCCTTCTCTCCAGAGATGCTGCTTATCCCGCTGAGTTACTCCAGCTTTTTATGTTTATCTACAGCAGTAGTGTTGCAGACACCACCCGGGTTCGATCCTAACTACGGGTGCTGTTTGTATGGACTTTCTCCGGTTTTCTCCCACGTTCCAAACAATCTGCAGGGTTGTAAGTTAATTGGCTTCCGTAAATTGTCTCTAGAGTGTTGGTTAGACCTAGTGTAAGGGTGATCGCTGGTCGGCGTGGAATCGATGGGTCGAAGTGCCCGTTTCCATGATGCACCTCTAAAACTAAAAATGTAAATACCAGGTAACCACTTACCTGGAGTGAGAAGCAATGATCCATCAGGTGTGAAGGAGAGTCTGCGGAAGAACGACTTCATGCCATCATCGTGATACATTCGATAGCTCTTGGTCTGCCGGGGGTTCAAAACAGGAATAAATGACTGAACTCTTAATTCTACAATTTATTTTACAACCAATGGATTGGGTCAGACATTGTGGGCCGAAGGGCCTGTTCCTGTGCTGTACCTTTCTATTGTTTTTTTTGTTTTGAGGGATAAATATTGACCAATAGACAAGGCACAATGGGGAGAAGGCAGGAGAATGGGGTTAGGAGGGAGAGATAGATCCGCCATGATCGAATGGCGGAGTGGACCTGATGGACCGAATGACCTAATTCTACTCCTATCACCGATGACCATATAATTCTCTGACTCTTCACAAAGTACAGCGCAGATTATCAAAGGCCAAACTGTTGGCTTTGGTTTGAAGGCATCGAGTACACACTGCCTCAAACAACAAGTAGCTCCCCAAGACTTGATTATTTATAACAATTAGGAAAGGCTCAGAAACGGCAGAATATTAAATAAAAAATGTTAATTAAAGAGTATCTTTCTGCCACAAGAGGTCTCCACAGATACAACTGGATGTGGAGAGGATGTTTCCCCTAGTGGGAGAGTCTAGGACCAGAGAGCACAGACTCGGAATAAAATAACGTACCTTTAGAAAGGAGAGGAGGGGAAATTTCTTGTCAGAGGGTGGTGAATCTGTGGAATTCATCACCACAGACAGTTGTGGAGGCCAAGTCATTGAGTATTTTCAAAGCGGAGATTGATAGGTTCTTGATTGGTACGGGTGTCAAAGGTTATGGGGAGAAGGCAGGAGATTGTGGTTGAGTAGGAAAGGTATATCAACTAAGATTGAATGGCGGAGGAGACTCAATGGGCCAAATGGCCTAATTCAGCTCCTATCACTTCTGAACATTAATGGGGGGAGAGGCAGGAGATGGGGTTGAGAGGGAAAGATATATCAGCCATGATTGAATGACGGAGCAGACTCGATGAGCTGAATGGCCTAATTCTGCTCCTATGTCTAATGAGCAATTGGCAAGTAGAAGTTGTTAGTAAAAAGTAGTTTGTAAAGCATTAAAATCTCCTCAAAATTAACAGGCCTCTCAGCTTCATTGGAGACGGTCCATACACAAGTGCATCTGCTTTGGTATCTTCTAACTCCCAACCAACTGTTGACTGTTACTCAACTAAACTGTTGAATGATAACCAGAGGCATAATTTTCCTTAATTACTTTGTATAACTTTGGCAGATGCCCCAGGGAAAAAATAGATAAGACATTAAAAGCAAATCTCCACAGAGATTTCTCAGAAAATTAAGGTGACCAACTTGTTACGACAGTCCGGGGAAATAGCAGGCATTACACACTCAGCATGTTTTGTTGTATAGCACCTCAGTAAGGTACAGCTTACCTCTCCATCATTACTGGCTGACATCTTGCTTACATTGAAGGCAACTCGTTTGGTCTGTGTGTTGTACACTCGCATTACCCTGCAGAAGCAATGCAATAATTTCTGTTAAGTCTTAAATTACATTCAGAAATGGATTTAATCCAACATCAAAAAGTGACAATCACAAAATAGTTCAAAATGCCAACAAGTGAAAATATACTAACACGTTAAAATAGGACTGATACACTAAGGGACTCAGCAGGAACAGTTAACAGAAAGCTGAAGGCTTTTGAGCGGCACAGCGCTAGAGTTGCTGCCTTACAGCGCTAGAGACCCGGGATTAATCCTGACCTCTGCTGCTGTCTGTACGCAGTTTTATACGTTCTCCCTGTGGGTTTTCTCCAGTTTCCTCCCACATCCCAAAGACATGCGGGTTTGTTGATTAATTGGCTTTTGTAAATTGCCTTTAATTTGCAGGATGGATGTTTGTCGGTGGGCCGAAGGACCTGTTTCCACTCTGTAGCTTTAAACTTAACTGACATTAATCTGTCCTAAGGTCATAAGTGATAGGAGTAGAATTAGGCCATTCGGCCCATCAAGTCTACTCCATCATGCAATCTCGGCTGATCTAATCTCTCCCTCCTAACCCCATTCTCCTGCCTTCTCCCCATAACCTCTGACACTTGTACTAATCAAGAATATATCTATCTCTGCCTTACAAATATGTACAGACATGGCATATACAGCCTTTTGTGGCAAATAATTCCTTGAAGTGATCTCTTATGGATATCAAAGTTGATTATGGAAAAGTGAAAGAAAATTCATTTTTTACAGAGCAAACCAGCCTTGACTACCTGATGAGAATTGATAAATTACCTACATTACTTCAGCAGACAACAGTAGGACATAATTCATTCCTGTTAATATACTCTTAAAGCTCACATTGTTAACCCTGTAGAACACAGTCAAAGCAAGACCTTTTCTCGGGATACAAGACATTTTCAAATCCGTCCCCTTCATAGCTCTGAGATTCCAAGTTTGTAAATCTCGAGAATAATGAGGAAAATGGGGGCTAGGGGCTACAGAGTTTTTACACTTGTAATAACAAAGTTATTTTTTATGCTCAGGATTTTCAAAAATGAAAGGCCTTTTTAATAGCAAAAAGTGTATTTTTGTTACTGTAAAAATGTTCAAAGGGCTATAAGTTACAGTATCTTGGCACAAGTGCCAGTAGAAGCAATTGCTTGTCAATTTCAATGACCACCAGAGGTTAAAGTCGCAGCTTACGTTCTTAAGAAAAAAAATGGAGTCCAATTACTGCAGGGATGTTCCATGGAAACAGATTTCATTCCCTGTGTTTAAATCTCAGACAGCTTTTTCTTTTCTGCTTGGCATTCCCAAAATAACTTTGAAGTGGTTCTCTAGTTCCTGATCAAAATCACGTTATAACCAACTTGGCCCGAGTAGTGCAAATAGTTTCCTCTATTTCATCACTTGCGTTATATCCAAAACGTGATGTGGAAACACATATTGAACTACCTGCATTAACCAGTCGCTGGGTGTTCCTCAGATTCCCTCTAAATCTCTTAGCCCTTATGCTAACTCTATGTTTTCTGATTTTATATACTTCTGATATGGGGGAAAAAGTGCCCTGCAGCCCACCTTATCAACACCCTTCATAATTTTATATACTTCAGTCATGTCAGTAGCGCAGCGGCAGAGTTGCTGCCTTACAGCTCCAGAGATCCGGGTTCGATCCTGACTACGGGAGATTGGTTGTATGTTCGTCCCGTGACCTGCGTGGGTTTTCTCCGAGATCTTCCGTTTCCTCCCACACTCCAAAGCCATCCAGGTTTGTGGGTTAATTGGCTTAGTATAAATGTAAAATTGTCCCTGGTGTGTGTAGGGTAGTGTTAATGTGCGGGGATCACTGGTCGGTGCGGACTCGGTGGGCCAAAGGGCCTGTTTCCGCGCTGTATCACTAAACTAAACTTAATTATAATCTAAAAAACTGCGGGATAAAGCACAGAAACTGCTGCAGGTGTTATCAGGCACCTACTGGAAGAGGAAAGTTTAAATGTCCCTTACCGGTCACAGCTAAGAGTCGCAATGAATTTTCCCAAAGGATCCCAGGTCACACCTTGCACATAGCTCTTGTGCTCATTAAAGATCGACAGCTTCACCCCTGAAAAGATTTATAGGTGAAAGTTCATAATTCAGCGCAAGTGTGGCAGAATGAAGGTTACCAGTCATTAACGTTCAGTACTTGAAATCATATTTTAGATGTAAAGGGCCTGTCCCACTTGGGCGACCTAATCCGCGAGTTCTGGCGAGTTTGCCCTCGACTCATACTCGCAGCTTGGTCGACACGAGGTCGTAAGAGGTTGTCGTAACTCTCCTTCATGCTCGAGAGTGGTCTCTGCGTACTCGAGGCCTCAGCTAGGTCGCGGCGGTTTTTTCAATTTGTTAAAAAATGCCCGCGAGTAAAAAAAGGTCGTCATGGAAAAAATTGATACTTTTTTTACTCGTAGGTTTAGTCGTAGTAGGTCGTCATGTTAGTCGTAGGTAATCGAGGGTAGTCGAAGATAGTCTTCATCATAGTCGAAGGGAGGTCGAAGGAGGTCGTCTTCACTCTCCACTATTCAGTGTCCAATTTTCCCGAAGTTAGTCGTAGCTAGTCGAAGCTGGTCTTCAACATAGTCGAAGGAGGTCTTCAACATGTCATTTTTTCAAACTCTTCTAAACTCGCCAATTAGGTCGCCCAAGTGGGACAGCCCTTTAGTAAACAAGTCAGGTTATGCTTTCCTTACAATTCTTAACAAGGTGCACATTTTAGCAAAAATAGAGAGCTTAGTGCCGATGAAATTTAACACAATGCTTTCCAAGAAACCACATAGCCAGCCTGCAACAGTAATTACATTGCCCAAATTAGTATAGGGGAAGATGGGGAATTTGTGCAGAAGACAAAAGTTAATGGATGCTTTTTCTAACCATTGTCCTTTAAGTGTGAATCCAGCAAAAGAAAACAAAAAAACTATCTCTCTTACTGCCGTAATGAATGAATAAGTTTATACAAGGAATTTGCCTTGGTGCTCCGCTCGCAAGTAACAACATGACATACAGTAAACCATTAAGAATAAAACATAAAAACAGTAAGAATAAAACATTATCATGCCTGTAGGAAAAAAGTTGACGTGGACTGTGCAAGTGCTGTGCATGACAACATCTGTGGTGAAAATAAAAATGCTCTGCATACACAATGTGGATTAGGAATATCACCATGAGGAGGACATCCAAAGTTTGTTGATTGGCCGAGTTGAGCCATGCAGACCATGACAAGGTTGGCCAACAATGGCAACTATGCAGAAGGAACGTCCAACAGATGTTGTCGGCCGAACGGCCTGTTCCTGTGCTGTACTCTTCTACGTTCAACGGGTTTCTAGTAGCCAAAGGAGAAATACTGAAGGGGGCACAACTGCGAGGGCAAGTGGAAGTGGGTGATGAAATAATTCAGAAACAAGGAACTGGTTAACGCACAAAAGGTCACAAAGTGCTGGAGTATCTCAGCAAGTCAGACAGCATCTAGGGAGAACATGGGTAGGTGACGTTTCGGGTTGAGACCCTTCATCAATCAGAAACGCCACCTATCCATGTTCTCCAGAGATGCTGCCTGACCTGTTTAGTTTAGTTTTTTGACACGTGTACCGAGGTACAGTAAAAAGCTTTTGTTGCGTGCTAACCAGTCCACGGAAAGACAATACGTGATTACAATCAAGACGCCCACAGTGTAGATGCATAATAAAGGGAATAATGTTTGGTGCAAGATAAAAGTCCAGTAAAGTCCGATTAAAAATAGGCTGAGGATCTCCAAGGCAATGGAAAGTAACACAGGATCACTCTCTAGTTGTTAATAAAAT
The DNA here is from genome assembly GCF_028641065.1 of Leucoraja erinaceus. Lineage (NCBI taxonomy): Eukaryota > Metazoa > Chordata > Chondrichthyes > Rajiformes > Rajidae > Leucoraja > Leucoraja erinaceus. The sequence continues at coordinate 48,787,584 of NC_073389.1, forward strand.
GGTTCAGTTGCCTGATAACAGCTGGGAAGAAACTGCCCCTGAATCTGGAGGTGTGCGTTTTCACACATCTGTACCTCTAGCCTGATGGGAGAGGGGGACCCCGCTGAGTTACTCCTGCGCTGGGTGGCTTTAGGATGAAATAATTCAATCAATTTTAGTCTTTTAACGAAAGGTCACATTTGATGGCTGCATTCCTACCTTTATTAATGTCCCACATAATGGCCGTGTTATCGACAGACCCAGAAACCAGGTGAGTCCCATCAGTAGTCCAACAGATATCGTACACATCCTCTATGTGCCCTCTGCAAGAAATGGACAAAAAACACAAAATAAACTCAGTAAATATCATCAATAATGCAAAACCCAAACATTCACCCCTATGGAATTATGGCTATTGCCATGAACACATTTATTCAGTCATTCAGAAAGTTTTTCTGCAAGTAACATGTCGAATTAAATTAAAACACAGCAACCTGCAAGAATTCAGGCCTGACAATAGATAATAAGTGCAGGAAGAGGGCATTCGGGCCTTCAAGCCAGCACCGCCTTTCACTGCGATCATGGCTGATCATCCACAATCAGTATCCCGTTCCTGCCTTTTCCCCATATCCCCTGACTCCGCTATCTTCAAGAGCTCTATCTAGCTCTCTCTTGAAAGATGCAAGGAACCGCAGATGCTGGATTCTTGAACAAAACACAGAGTGCCGGAGGCAGCATCTGTGCAGGGAAGGGACAGGTGACTTTTTGGGGTCAGAACCCTTCTTCAGACTGCTGAAGAGTCTGATCTGAAACATTGAATGCCTGTACCCTGCACAGATGCTGCCTGACCTGCTCAGTTCTTCCAGTACTTCACGTTTTTGCACGTAGTTGAGGCTTGACGCAGGGTCTTGATCTGAGATGTCAATTCTTTCCCTTCTACAGACCCTGCTTCATCCAATGGTTTGCTTCTAACCCACAAGACTATTTTAAATATAAAACTCCACTTTCAAAGCAGGATGGGTGAGATCTGTGCGTTTTCTTAGTCGGTCTCTGTTTGGCTTCCATTATAACCTCTGTAACTGTGCCGGGCATGTGAAGCTGTAATGTTTATTTCAAATATGTACATCACTTTCAACAGTTTTTTAAAATGTCATAGGCTTACGTGTGGAAACAGGCCCTTTGGCCCAACTTGCCCACATGTCCCATCTACACTAGCCCCACCTGCCTGCGTTTGGCCCATATCCCTCTAAACCTGTCCTTTCCATGTACCTGTCTAAATGTTTCTTAAATGTTGCGATAGTACCTGCCTCAACTACCTCCTCTGGCAGCTCATTCCATACACCTACCACCCTTTGTGTGAAAATGTTACCCTTTGATTCCTATTAAATCTTTCCACCCTCGCCTTAAATCTATGTACACTGGTTCTCGATTCCCCTACTCTGGGCAAGAGACTTGGTGCATCTACCTGATCTATTCCTCTCATGATTTTATATTCCTCTATAAAATCACCCCTCATCCTCCTGCGCTCCAGGGAATAGAGTCCCAGCCTGCTCAACCTCTTCCTACAGCTCAGACCCTTGAGTCCTGGCAACATCCTTGCAAATCTTTGCACCCTTTTCAACTTAACAATATCTTGCGTATAACATGATGCCTAGAACTGAACACATGACTCTAAATGCGGCCTCATCAACATCTTAGCCGGTCTCTGAATTCTAACGATATTTAAACACTCACTTGCTTTGACAAAGGTTGTCTTGCAATCTATCAAAGGTCAGAGCACACTACCTACCATCAAAATCGTGCCGTGAGGATCCCTTAGATCCACCTACAAAACCTGCTGGTGTCATGCTCAAAGCATTAGAAGTACGTAAATACGTTCTTAAAAGCGATGGATTTCTTATACTCCAAAATATTTTAGTGCAATTTATATTCAGAATGCTGCTGAACACGTACGTACCAACATCATTCCTCATAGGCATGTTTCTAAGCTGACAAAACTACTCCTCATAACATATCCTACATTATGACCAATAACTTTATCATGAGTGAAAGGAGAAGGCCGAGAGTAGAAGACAATGGCACAAAAGCCCTTCCTACCGTAACGTTTTGTGTACTGTCCAATTCTCCTTATTTAACTGAGCATCCTCTTCAAATAGATTTTGTTCCTGTTCTTTGAAGTCCTTGTTATCGTTCAGTTTCCACAGAAATATTAGTGCATCTATGAGGATGGAAATTTGAATGTAAGAAAATATAATGATCGTTTTTAATCACGGTGGCGCAGTAGTGAAGTTGCTGCCCTACTGCGCCAGAGACCTGGGTTCAATCCCGACTACGGGTGCTGTCTGTACAGACTTTGCATGTTAGAAACATAGACAATAGGAGCAGGAGGAGGCCGTTCGGCCCTTCGAGCCAGCACCACCATTCATTGTGATCATGGCAGATCGTCCCCAATCAATAACCCGTGCCTGCCTTCTCCCCATATCCCTTGATTCCATAACCCCTAGAGCTCTATCTAACTCTCTCTTAAATCCATCCAGTGATTTGGCCTCCACTGCCCTCTGTGGATTTGGTGGGCCGAAGGGCCTGTTTCCGCGCTGTATCTCTAAACTAAATTAAACTAATTTGTTTTATTTTTAAACTGTAACTAGCAGCTACCACTTATGCAGCATTTAGCAGTCGTCAACATAATCATTAATGGTGGTAGTTATATTATCAGAGGATGGCACAGCACCATGAGCTACTGCCTTATGGTGCCAAAGACCCGGGTTCAATCCTGACTAAGGGTGCTGTATGTCTGTATGGTGTTTGCACATTCTCCCTGTGATCACGTGGGTTTCCTCTAAATGCTCCGGTGTCCTTCCACATCCTAAAGACGTCCAGGTTTGTAGGTAAATCGGCCTTTGTAAATTGCCCCTAATGTGTAGGGAGCGGATGAGAAAGTGGGTTAACATAGAACTAGGGTGTACGAGTGATCGATGGTCAGTGTGGACTTAAAGGACCTGCTGTATCTTTCAAACAATCAATCAGTACATATTAAGGCAAGTTTATCAATGTTCCATTATTATTGATTACATTTTACGGATAAACTGTACTTACCTTTTTTGACTTTCATACTTATCTACAAGTGATAATTGTGGCTTATGGGATCCTTGGCCACTTCCCGAACCTATCCTCAGTGAATATTCAAAAGTTTATTTTTCCTTCTATCGCCTTTCATGGAGTGCAGTCACAATAAACCTTACCTTGGAATTACTCCTTTAGTGTGGCATTCAAATTGGATCAGTTTCAGAAACAACTTTTTTAATGGTTTTGAGATTTTTTAATTCAACATACCATCACCTCCAGATGCAAGAATTTCACCGTTCGGAGAGAAACGCACAACGTTCACTGCCTTTGTGTGGCGTATTAGATTCGATAAAAAATCCACAACTGCTTTGCCATCCCGGCCTTTATCCGCCCTCCATATCTGGAAGAAAATGACACTCTTAGAAACAACTGAAGCTGAGCAAACCAAGTTTTACCATGGTGTTGGATTTTTTTTTTAAAGAGATACAGCACGAAAACATGCCCTTCGCCCCACCGAGTCTGCATCAACCAGCAATCCCCGCACACTAACACTATCCTACACATACTAGGGACAATTTACCTATAGACCAAGCTAATTAGTCTACAAGCCTGTACATCTTTGGAAGGCAGGAGCTTGGAAACTGGAGTTTCCCAGAAAAAACCCACGCAGATCTACCCTCTGACTAAAGAAGTTCCTCCTCAGCTCATTTCCAAAAGAGCGGCCTTTAGTTCCGCAGCTACGACCTCTAGTCCTAGACTCAAGTCCAAGTGAGTTTATTGTCATGTGTCCCTGATAGGACAACAAAATTCTTGCTTTGCTTCAGCACAACAGAACATAGTAGGCATTGACTCTCCCATCAGTGGAAGCATCCTCTCTATGCCCACTCTATCTATGCCTTTTGTTATTCTCCACCCCAGGAGCACTTACCCGGACTGCAGTGTCCACGCCAGCGGAAGCCAATCGATCTATCCTGCAGTCAGGTCCGTGCTGGAAGTCGACGCTGTATACGGGTTCTTTGTTGTGCCACGCTATCTCGCAGGTGACAAACTTCATGGTGCCAACTCTGGGAAAGATGGGGGGAAGAGGAAGAAATGTTAGCTCTGCGGTCATTGTATCATGCCTCTTTTTCCACTGTGAGATTTGGTTTGGAGATACAGCGCGGAAACAGGCCCTTCAGATCACAGAGTCTGCGCCGTCCATCAATCACCCTGCACACTAACCTGCACATACTAGGGACAAATTAACCAAATAAAATCAGCTTACAAACCTGTAGGTCCTGGGAGTGTGGGAGGAAACCGGAGCACCCGGGAAAAACCCACGCCGGTCACGGGGAGAATGTACAAGTTTAGAGTCAGGATCGAACCCGGGTCTCTGACGCTGTTAGACAGCAACTCTACCTCTGCGCTACCTTTTTGATTGCTTTTGAACACCCTTTTTGAATGTTTTGGATTGCAACAAGGTGATTTCAGAAGCAGAAGGGAAAACCTCTGGGTTACCCTCTGACCCGATGAGAGCATTTTATCGGAATGCATCACAACATGGTTTGGGAACTGCTCCATCCAAGACCGCAAGAAATTGCAGACTTTTGGACCATCATGCAAACCAACCACCCTCCCATTGACTCTATCCACACCATGTTGCCTCAGCAAGGCCGGCAGCATAATCAAGGATGAATCTCACCCCAGTCACTCCTTCTTCTCCCCTCTCCCATCAGGCAAGTGGTACAGAAGTGTGAGAACGCACACCTCCAGATTCAGGGACAGTTTCTGCCCAGCTGTTATCAGGCAACTGAACCATCCTACCAACAACTAGAGAGCACACCTCAACTACAATCTACCTCATTGGAGACCTTTGAACTATCTTTAATCAGACTTTACCTTGCACTAAACGCTATTCCCGTTATTCTGTATCTGTACACCGTGGGCGGTTTGATTAAAATCACATCCAATTGTCGGCATGCACCCCCTGGGTGGATGAATGAAGTTTGCAAGAGCGATATTTCTTATTGTATACTTTGCTCCTATACTCAACTCCTCTTCTTATAAGGCCAACATGCCATTTGCTTTCTTCACTGCCTGCTGTACCTGCATGCTTACTTTCATAGGTACACAAAAAAGCTGGAGAAACTCAGCGGGTGCTGCAGCATCTATGGAGCGAAGTAAATAGGCAACGTTTCGGGCCGAAACCCTTCTTCAGACTGATAGGGGGTGGCGGGGAGAAGGAAGGAAAAAGGAAATTCTTACTTTCATAGACTGATGTACAAATACCCCCAGATCCCGTTGTACTTCCCCTTTTCCCAACTTGACGCCATTTAGATAGTAATCTGCCTTCCTGTTTTTGCTACCAAAGTGGATAACCTCACATTTATCCACATTAAACTGCATCTGCCCACCCACCTAATCTGTCCAAGTCACCCTGCATTCTCATAGCATCCCCCTCACTGTTCACACTGCCACCCAGCTTTGTGTCATCTGCAAATTTGATAATGTTACTTTGAATCCCTTCATCCAAATCATTGATATATATTGTAAATAGCTGCGGTCCCAGCACCGAGCCTTGCGGTGCCCCAGTCACTGCCTGCCATTTTGAAAGGGACCCGTTAATGAAAGTAAGCATGTTGGCGAATGGCATGTTGGCCTTTATAACAAGAGGAATCGAATATAGGAGCAAAGAGGTCCTTCTGCAGTTGTAGAGCCCTAGTGGGACCACACCTGGAGTATTGTGTGCAGTTTTGGTCCCCTAATTTGAGGAAGGATATTCTTGCTATCAAGGGAGTACAGCGTAGGTTTACAAGGTTAATTCCCGGGATAGCGGGACTGTCATATGCTGAGAGAATGGATTAGCTGGGCTTGTACACTCTGGAGTTTAGAAGGATGAGAGGGAATCTCATTGAAACATATGATTGTTCAGGGCTTAAACACACTAGAGGCAGGAAACATGTTCCTGATGTTGGGGAGTCCAGAACCAGGGGCCACAGTTTAAGAATAAGGAGTAAGCCATTTAGAACGGAGCCGAGGAAACACTTTTTCTCACAGAGTGGTGAGTCTGTGGAATTCTCTGCCTCAGAGGGCAGTGGAGTCAGGTTCTCTGGATACTTTCAAAAGAGAGCTAGATAGTGCTCTTAAAAATAGCAGTCAGGGGATATGGGGAGAAGGCTGGAACGGGGTACTGATTGGGGATGATCAGCCATGATCACATTGAATGGCGGTGCTGGCTCGAAAGGCCAAATGGCCTACTCCTGCACCTATTGTCTATTGTCTCTACTCTTTGTTTCCTGTCTGCCAACCAATTTTCTATCCATGTCAGCACTCTACCCCCAATACCATGTGCCATAATTTTCCCCACTAATCTCCAATGTGGGACCTTATCAAATGTTTTCTGAAAGTCCTAGTACACTACATCCACTGGCACTCCCTTGTCCATTTTCCTAGTTACATCCTCAAAAAATTCCAAAAGATTAGTCAAGCATGATTTCCCCTTCGTAAATACATGCTGACTCGGACCGATCATGTTACTGCTATCCAAATGTGCTGCTATTTAATCTTTTATAATTGACTCCTGCATCTTCCCCACCACCGATGTTAGCCTAACTGGTCTATAATTCCCTGTTTTCTCTCGCCCGCCTTTCTTAAAAAGTGGGGTAACATTAGCTACCCTCCAATCCACAGGAACTGATCCTGAATCTATAGAACATTGGAATTCACGATTTCTAGAGCCACTTCCTTAAGTACCCTGTGATGCAGACCATCAGCCTTCAGTCCATCAGTCTACCATACACCATTTCCTGCCTAATGTGGATTTCCTTCAGTTCCTCCGTCACCCCAGATCCTCTGGCCACTAGTTTATCAGGAAGATTGTTTGTGTCCTCCTTAGTAAAGACTAAGTACCTGTTCAACTCATCTGCCATTTCCTTGTTCCCCATAATAAAGTTACCTTTTTCAGTCTTCAAGGGTCCAACTTTGGTCTTAACTAATGTTTTCCTCTTCACATACCTAAAGAAGATTTTACTATCCTCCTTTATATTCTTGGCTGGCTTACGTCCGTACCTCTTCTTTTCTCCCTGTATTGTCTTTTTAGTCATCTTCTGTTGCTCTTCAAAACATCCTCTTACTTCTTGTTGTACTTATCTTTTATTTTTATACTGTCCCTGACATCCCTTGTCAGCCACGGTCGTCCCTTACTCCCCTTGGAATCTGTCTTGCTCTTTGGAATGAACTGATCCTGCACCTTCTGTATTATTCCCAGAAATACCTGCCATTGTAATTCCACTGTCATCCCAATAATGTGCTTCCTCAAATCGGGAGACCAAAATTGCACACAATACTCTCACCAGAGGGCCCTGTGCAACTGCAGTTACATAGAAAATATGTGCAAGGAGTAGGACATTCGGCCCCTCGAGCCAGCACCATTTAATATGATCATGTCATGGATGATCATCCAAAATATCCCTGACTACAAGTATGGATTAGGTTTGCAGTAATTATATTACTGACTGTAAGGGTGGATAGAGTTTGCATACAGTGATATTCCTGACTGTAAGCATGCACCTCCTAGGTGGACAGGTGAAGTTAACAGGAGTGATGTTTCAGACAGTAAGCAAGCACCCTCTCGGTGGACATGAAAAGTTTGCAGGAGTAATATATTCCTGACTGCAAGTATGGATAAATTTGCACGAAGTGATATTCCTGACCGTACGTATGCATCCCCTCGGTAGATGGGTGAAGTTTGCAGGAATGATGTTTCAGATTGTAAGCATGCACCCCCTCGGTGGACAGGTGAAGTTTGCAGGAGTGATATTTTCTTGACTACAAGTAAAGTATGGATAAAGTTTGCATGCAGTGATATTCCTGACTGTAAGGATGCACCCGGGGAACGCGCTGTTTCAAATCCGCGCGAGCAATTACCTCTCCCGGCCCAACGTTCCAACCGCCTGTAACAAGCAAAGATCTTTGGTAACAAGTTGCTTTCCCGCGCGCGCCCTCCCCGCCAACGAGAGGGGGTGGAGCCGGCCAGCAAGATGGGTCTCCGCCCACTCGGCGCGGTCCTCCCACGGCGCATCCTCCCACAGCGCGCCACCCGGCGAGATGCCGAACTGCAGGCGGTACCCGACCGCGCAGCGCGGCACAGACCCGCTACAAACGGGAAAAGTTTCATCCGAGGGGAAACAAACAATTTAGTGGAGCGGACTTCAAGCGGTGGGATTTTATTTGCTTCATTAACCTTTCGGTTTAGAGAGTAAATCGCCCAGGGCGCTTGGCCGCGGAAAGAACATTTTTTCCCCGCTGGAGCGGCGTCCTTTACATTTCACGCGACCTGCACACGACGGGTGGGTGTTGCTTTCGCGTTAATCTGAAATAATTGCGGCGGAATCGTCAATAAATGCGACGAATTCGTCAATAAATGGGTCGGTGGGGGTGGGGGTCGGGATTCAAGATGGCGGAGCGGCTGCCGCTGGAGCCGGGAGAAGGTGCTCGGCTGCGCCACCTGGGGGCCAGGACTGGGACACGCTGGCACCGGGGTGGCAATGGTTCAATTATACAAGCGAGTTCGGTATTCCGAAAAACCCAAGGAATCATGCGATTTGTCAAAGGACACTCGCCATAAAGAAAAAGCTAACGAAGCACTGACTGTATAAACTGTGTATACATTTTTATCTTTATTCAGAATTTATGTGTAAAAATATATTTAATCTGAGGAAAGGGGTGCCAGGTAGCGGGAGAGTGGGGGTGTAACAGCGAGATAGACGGGGCAGATGCAAGTGGGAAACGGGGGGAGGGGTGTCCGAGACTGGACCGGCGGAGAGACATTCTCGGCAGCTGCGCGCACACAGGCCCGCGCCTCATCCGCAGCCAGGATCGAACCCGGGTCCCCACTGCCGAACTGCCACTGAACCGTTTCCCCTCCCCCCCCCGAATATCCCATCCCCACCTGGGGGACAGCCAGAAACGTTCGGAGACCGACAGGACACCAGCCCAGAGGAGTGGCAGCCCACAGCCAGAGCGGAGAAGCGGCATCCTCAGCTCAACTCCGCCTCACCTGCCAGGTCAACTGACAGCCCCAGACCGACGGGAAAGCGGCCGATGGCACCGAGGAGGCTACCGACAGCAACTGGACAAGGAGAGAGGCGCAGCCGACAGTCCCCGGCCCACCGAGGTATAGGCCACCCGGGTGCCGGAGCCAGCGCCTCCCCCCGCCAGCCTAGGATCACACCAGACACCCCCAGACAGGGACGGGCCAGCAGTAACTCAACAATGTCGGAGACCCGACCCTGGCCATGGACGAAATGCAGGTCTGCACCAATGCAGATTCACAGCTACCCCGAGAATGTTTATCATGAGTGACCTATGACCTGGGCATGCGCAGTCGGAATACCAAACTTGCTTATTGCCACATGTACCTTTATACAGTGACTCTTTGTATTACATACATAAGCGCACACATACATAAGCACAGAGAAAGTGTCAGAGGTTATGGGGAGAAGGCAGGAGAATGGAGTTAGGAGGGAGAGGGAGATCAGCCATGATTGAAATGGCAGAGTGGACTTGATGGGCCGAATAACCTAATTCTGCCCAAAGGCTCTAAAGACCACCCAAAACATATACTCCTGTTGCATGTGATGGAAGCTGCAGTCTCACGTCTTTGTCTGCTCCTATCACTCATGAAAGGACACAAAATGCTGAACTCAGTGGGTATCTGGATAGAAGGAATGGATGACGTTTCGGGTCAAGATGCTGTATCTCTAAACAGTTCACTTTTTCCAGGATAGACACAAAATGCTGCAGCCTGAAGTAGGGTCTCGACTCATAATGTCACCCATTCCTTCTATCCAGAGATGCTGCCTGCATTTTGTGTCTATATCTTCTAAACCAGGATTTGCAGTGCCTTCCTGCACAGGTTAGGCAGCATCTCTGGAGAACATGGACAAGTGACATTTCGGGTCAAGACCCTTCTTCAGAAGGATTACACGCGAAAAGGATTACATGAGATTAGTTGAAATTGGCATCATGTTTGGCGCAGAAACTGTTGGCCAAAGGACCTGTTCTGTGCTTACATTGTTCTATGCAATACACCAGGAACTTTCATGGAGCTGATAACAGTGTTGTTGGTTCTTAAGTCCAGACATCCACAGGTATGTACCTTCTGTTTTTAAGACATCCTGCTTGGGCTGTGAGTCGTTGTTCTGGGAAGCCCTGCCTTCTGCCGGGCAGGCTTAGGTAAGCAGTGAAACAGGGGGCTCAGGATTCCCCCTGATTAGCATAGAGTACAACCACTAATGGATAGACACAAAATGCTGGAGTAACTCAGTGGGACAGGCAGCATCTCTGGAGAGAAAGAATGGGTGACATTTTGGATCGAGACCATCTATAGGCCACCCTGAACATACACTCCTGTGGCATGTGATGGAAGCTGCTGCCTCACATATTTGTTTGCTTGCACAAGCTCACAAGACAGAGATTACTTAAAAATGCAGCAAAAAAAACACCCCGTTTCAGAATTTGCTTCAGATGCCAGCATTTGCAATTTATTGTAGGGCGGCACAGTGGCGCAGTGGTAAAGTTGCTGCCTTAGTGTCAGAGATCCGGGTTCAATCCTGACCACAGGTGCTTGTCTGCATGGAGTTTGTACATTCTCCCCATGACCTGCGTGGACCTATTTACGTGCTGTATCTCGAAACTAAACTAAAAACAAGATGCTGAAAGTACTTAGTCAGGCAGTATCCAAGGAGGAGATAGAGTCAACATTTCAATTCAATGACTCATCAGAACTGGAAAAGTGAGAAAGCAAGCATGCTTCTAGATCTAGTTTTAGATCCAGACCTAATTATGACGGTAATAATTAAATACTGGCAGGTTGAGACAAAAGAGATCAAGGAAGAAATTGAAGCTGAAATAGCAACGTGATGTACCAAAGGCTAAACTAATCCCCATGGAGTCTTGGCTAACCAAAAAATGGCATTATCGGGACAAGTACATAAAAAGCGGTATCCACAGATACCAGTTGTACATTTATAAGTTCATACGTTATTTGAGCAGAATTAGCCCATTCGACTCATCAAGTTCAATCATGGCCATTCAATCATGGCTATCGTTTTTTTCTCAACCCCATTCTCCTGCCTTCTCCCCAAAACCCCTGACACCCTCATTAATCAAGAATCTGTCAATTTGCGCCTTAAAAATATCCATTGACTTGGCATCCACAACCTTCTGTGGAAATGAATTCCACAAATTCACCACTCTGACTGAAGAAATTCTCCTAATCTCCTTTCTAAAAGGTACATCCATTTATTCTGAGGCTATGGCCTCTGGTCCTAGACTCTCCAGCTAGTGGAAACATCCTCTCCACATCTACATTATCCAGGCCCAAGGTAAGTTTAATTAAGAAAGAAGAGCTGCTGAAGGAACTCAGCAGGTCAGGCAGCATCTGTGGAGGGAGATTGACAGTTGATGTTTCAGGTCAAGATATATTTGGTACAGATAAAGTGTGTCAACCAGAAACGCCAACTGACAATTTCCCTCCATTGATGTTGCCTGACCCACTGAGTTCCTCAAGCAGCTCTTTATTGCTGCAGATTTCAGCATCTGCAGTCTCTTGTGCCTCCAGGTAAATGTTTAACCAGGTGGGAAATATTTTTTCTTCCAACTCTGTCCCAAACACAAGATTCAGTAATTAGACTGTCAAAAGTTTAAAAGTGGAAATTTATTCAGCAAGACAAAGTATAAAACTGTTTATGTAAGGTAGACAGAAATGCTGGAAAAACTCAGCGGGTGAGGCAGCATCTATGGAGCGAAGGAATGGGTGACGTTTAGGGTCGAGACCCTTCTTCAGACTAATGAGGGGATGGGGGGGCGGGAAGAAGAAAGGAAGAGGTGGAGACAGTGGGCTGTGGAAGAGCTGGGAAGGGGAGGGGAAAGAGGGAGAAAGCAATGACTACCTGAAATTGGAGAAGAATTGACTTCTCTGGAGAGAGGAAATGGGTGACGTTTTGGCTCGTATCGGGCCTGAAGAAGGGTCTCGACCCGAAACGTCACCCATTTCTTCTCTCCAACGATGCTGCCTGTCCCGCTGAGTTACTCCAACATAGTGTCTACATTCACAAGATCAATTCTCTCAATATTGTCTCAAATTAAAAAGCTGTGCAGAAAGGTAAGTTTTGATGTTACTAAATGAATCACATAGTTTCTCTTTACAATAATGCACAAAATATTAACCAATATATTAACTTGCTGGTTGTATTGCTGGTTGTTTGCTGCTTGCTGGTTGTATTTTATCAAGCATTTCTGCTAAACTTTTTCTCAACAATTGGAGAGGTCACATAGAACCGAAAGATAACTATTACACAGCCAACACAGTAAAAATACATTCTAAGCATTTTACGACTGGCCATTTCAAATTTTCAGCCAAAGTGTAAAAAATGAGGCTTTGAAAAATGTCATAAGTTTATTCAAATAGAGTGGCTACCATCGCGTTGTCAAAATACCCGAGAAGCATTGAATTACCACTTGCTAATATTAATTACACATTCATCACCAACAATAGTTGAATTATGAAACTTAAAGCTGCTGTGTGCACTCGCAATATTAAAATAACATTCACATTCTTTCTGTGGGTGAGAAAGGATGAAAAAAAGTCTTCAGAATTCGCCTTTCTTTTTTAAAAAAAAGCTTTTTATAATTAAGCAAATTTTAGAAGACTGAAATTAAAGTTTTTTTTTCCCCAGGAGTTTCTAACACTACAAATTACCTGCATTTTTTTTTAACACAACAAATGCTTTTTACAAAGGAAGAATATTTGAATTTTGTTCAAGATCTGACGTAAAAAAGCTATTTTGTACCAGATACTTAAAAATAATCTTGATTACAGCAACTAAGTTTATATCATTGGATTAATTTGATATAGAACACCTTATAGGAAGTGGGTTTAGTTTTCCAATGTTCAACTTGTATACAGTTTGATATTTAAATTTTTCTTCTCCAAAAGCACTGATAAAACAATTTGAAATAATTTTGCCATTAAGGAGTCAGAGTGAACAAATTAAAAAATATATCCTGAAAGAAGCTTGAGTTTTGCATCTGGATATTAAACTGGGACAAAATGCGAACTGGAGACTTGTGGGGATTTGACTTGGAACACTGTAAATTCCACTTTTCAAAATTGATCAGTGCAGAAATTGAAATTAAATTGAAATTTTTAAACGGCAAACTGAAATAGACACAGAAAATACTGTGAACACTTAGCAACTCCAGAATGTGAAATTGAATTAGCATTTCAGATTCAGACCTGGCATCAGCTGTAAAAACTAAAGGACACTGTGTTGCATAAAAATGGTCTCATGATATATATCAGCATTCACTTTGCACCTTCATTCTCCAAACTATTTACCGCGTGTTCTGATAGAAAGTCCTTGAACTAAAATGAAATGTTAATTCTGCCAGCCTTACTGAGTGTTTCCAGCAATTCCAGATATATATCCACGTTAAAGTTGCTATTTTACAGCCCAAGGGACAAAATAGTGCTAAAATAAATAGAAAACAATTTGTGTGCAATATATTTAAAAAAGGCTGTTGATTGAATAGTACATTTGTAATTATGCTCCTAAAGCTTAACCCCCCCCCCCCCACCCCTAGTCTAATTCAGTAAAACACTGTCACGCACCAGATCACTATTCTTTATTCTTTCCAACAATAACAAACTCCCTATACAATACCTAACCACCACGGGTCCGATCCTTGTCTCTGCTCATTCAAGCCTTTCAGCCTCGCGCAAGCAGACACCTCCAAAACGTCACGCAGTCCAGACGATCAACTCCGATCCTAGTGGGGTCTACTCATTTATAGGTCATCGGGCCCTGTGGCGCGAAACTAGATGGGGGTGACAAACCAATCACACATATCGATCACATTATACAGTTATTGACAGTTCCGTAACCCAATTACAAAGTACCCCATTGCAATGTTTCTACAGAAGCTTCTGGAAAGAAGTCAGTTAACTAAAGTAATGCAACATTTCCCCAGGTTGTATGAACAATTCAAACAAGGTTTCATGCTTCAGCCAATCATCAAACAGCTGTACAAACACCCTGCAAAATTATTAACAGTATTTACAACTCCCCCTTATTTGACCAATCCTGGCCATGCATTTGCAATACCTCTGAGCTCTTCTGCAAAGTCCTCATGAATTTTAACAAAGGAAAGGACATCTGGACCTCACCTTATCCTGTATATCAATCTAGGGTCCAGACTGGCTGGAACCGGCTCACAGCTTGCAACTTTTCACAGAAAGAGGCCAACCAGGCCGTGCAAATGCAAAGATCCTCCATTTTGTAATACCTCTAATTGGTCAATATTAACACATTCGCTTTCTGAACTTCAGTACGTTGATTACTGGATCTGGAAAATGAGCAACATTGCCTCGTGATTAGGATTTCTCTGCTACACGTGATTTTTTTCTGTAAAGCTGACTTTCTATCTTCACAGAGGGTTGAGTGCCTTTGAAACTTTTCAAATGGCAGTGGAAGCAGTCATTTAATATTTTTTCAGGCAAAGGTAGCTAATTAGTTGGTAAATAAAAGGGTGAGATATTCTGCGTTCATTAGGGAAGGTTAGAAAAATGGGCGACATAGTTTGCAAGGGTTAATGGAAAATAAGGCCAAGCCACATAGGCAGCAGAATAGACGACCACATCTTGCATAAGAAAGAAACACAAAGGACACTCGTTGCTTAAGACAAGCATGTAATCATACAGGCAGGATATTGGAAAGATTACTTCTCTAATTGCTAATTTAAGACAAAAACCATATATAATAATATTCTTGTTACTATGCCAACACTGTCTTTGGAAAATACAACACTTGGGAAGTAACCAGATACTACTTCATCTGCTTTTGTAACTGCACCCAATACTTTGCAAGGTTAAGGTTCGCACTGTAAGTAAATACATAAAACCTGCTTCCTTGAATGTATAAATATGCTGTGATTACCATTAATCTTTGGAGTTGTTAGCCTAGCCTTTGACTCGGCCTTCTATGCAAATAAAATAAAGTTAGTCTGACGACCATTATTTTGTGTGTCAAGAGTCTTACTCGGAATCGAGATTTCGACACCTGTCTGAGAATAGTTAGAAAAGATTGGAATGGAATTGCAGCATGACGACTTTCTTAATTTAGAGCATGCAGTACTCTTAAATCTCAACCTTCACTGCATGTTGTAGTTCTGTTTATGTGAGGGCAAGGGCTAAGAGGTTTGCAGGGAAATGCCTTTTTCTGCAACTCGTTGATTTCATCTGTGCCACCCCAAGTGGGGAAATCAAAATTAAGATAGACACAAAGTACTGAAGTAACTTAGCAGGTCAGGTAGTATCTCTGGAGAAAACAGATGGGTGTTTCGGGAATGTCCCGACCCGAAAAGTCACCCATCTTTTTTCTCCAGAGATGCTGCCTGACCCGCTGTGTTAATCCAGAACTATTTGTCGAACTTTGGTATAAACCAGCATCTGCAGTTCTGTTTCTAGATCAAAATTAAGACTGGGTTGGTGTTGGACGTGCACATGCATGACACTTCTTTTTTTTTTAATTTCAAAATAGACTTTATTCAAGTATTAAATATATACAATACATGAACCGTGCAAAAAATTCATCTGACATTTTCGGAGGCTATTCAAACATTCAATACTGTTTACACACATTGCTCAAATTTCACAATTTATCCCCCACCCTTGCCACTCATGTGGCTCACTGCCGTCGAATCCCTTCCCTTATTTTGAGAAGTGACTCCACCACACCCTGCCCCCCATGTTCAGCAGTGGAAGGACCTTAGGCTGTGGTCCTCCCCCACAGAGCCTTGGCATTGGCTGCACCGAGCTTCAGTGCGTCCCTCAGCACGTACTCGTGCGGTCTGCCAACATCCCCCGATGGACATCCCGCTCCGCTGGGAGGTCAACAAAGCTTGGGCAGACCAAAGAGCATCTTTCACCGAGTTGATGACTTTCCAGCAGGACTCGATGTCAGTCTCTTAATGCGTCTCTGGGAACAGTCCATAAATCACAGTGTCCTCTGTGACGGAGCTGTTCGGAATCAATCGTGACAGGGATCCTTGCAAACCTCTCCAGACTTTATTTGCAAAACCACACTCTACAAAGAGGACAGCATAATCTGACTAAATGCCAGCTAGTGTAGATTTCCACCGCTGCTCATTTCATCCCTATCCTATCTTAAAATACCCACTCTTAAACCATCCTTGTTTTTGTTAAAACACCTTTCTGGGGTTAAGCTCTGGCCATTCTTGTCAAATTCAGTTATATCTTGTAGTTTTTGTAAAATTATATTCTCTTTGAAAGTTTGTAAATTGGAACTGACATGTTCTGCCACACTTCCTCCTAATTAGGCGAGGGGGTGGGGGGCGCAAGAGTAAATCCCAACATCAGCAATTAGTTAGGTGGCACTTATCTGCTACTGTGCTTATGTATGAAATGATTTTACTGAATTGTGTGCAAAACAAAGAATTTTACTGTATCCAGGTACATGTAACAAAGTACTATTCCTATATTCCCAAAGCTCTGTGTTTAGATTGAATCTAATTAAATACATTTTAATTGCATAAATACAGATTTCTCAATGTGTGATTTAAACCTTCATTCTTTTGCATGCTATGGTTTAATTTTGTGATGGTCAGATTTACCTTTTCTTTCCCATTACTCGCTCAGATACAAGTCTATCCCACGTTAGGTATTAGATTCATGCCAATTTACACTGCCTCTTGAGCGGACACAGATCTATTCTCTCTTAATGTTTAGTTCTGAGCACAAAACTCAGCATTACATTAATTGACCACTATTTCCTGTCAACTTTGTCTAATAATTGAAACTCTAGTAGTTGGACAATTTGAACGCCGGTTGCAATTTCTAATCTCATCTCTCAACCGTAAAATAATTGGTAAATGGTTAAAAATTCTTAATGGGGAGAAGGGGGCAGGAAGCATCTTGGCAAGTATCACCCAACCATGACGACACCACCACCATTTTGTGGCAAACATAAAACATTGAAGTTTAAATAACATACTTTAAGGAACTTCTGTTAAATTATTTTTTTTTGCAATACCTAATCTATTTCTGCTAGCACTTGCATAAAATACAGAAGTTGATAAATGTTTTCCTTGAATTCATTTTGACTGCTGTTTGCCAGGTATTACCAAATTGCTAAAGATAGACACAAAATGTTGGAATAACTCAGTCAGTTAAGCAGCACCTCTGGAGGAATTCTCCTGAGATGATGCCTGAAACGACGAATAACTCCAGTATTTTCAGCCTACCTTTGGTATAAAACAGCATCTGCAGTTCCTTGTTATTGCCAAATTGCTTCCTGAGAAAAATAAGTCCATGATATTATCTGATACTCACGGGGAGAACGTACAAACTCGGTACAGACAGCACCCGAAGTCAGGATCGAATCCGGGTCTCCGGCGCTGAAAGAGCTATAAGACAACAAATCTACCGCTGCGCCACAATACTGCCTGGCAAAACATTGCTTTTTAATTAAACCTTTGTTTCTCAAGTAATGCGGTTACTTTTTATATATATCGTTCAGTTAGAAGGGGGTGCAAAATACATATACATACATATATATATATATATACATATACACACACACACACACAAATACAAAGTAAAAAAGCAGATCTGAAGCAGTATTGCTTTGCTCTTAAATTAGGGAAGGAAATAAAGTTATTTTACATACAAATTTCAACATATGACCACATGGTTCACATTCCACTCTGCAGCCACTTAAACGTTTCCTTCCCACTTTTTGGAAGTGTAAAAAATATATATATATATTTACAAATTGGTAAGACAGAGGCTGAATTGCAGAACAGCGAGATCACAAAGGAAATTTTAAAAGTTATCACATAGCCAAACTGAGGTCTGACTGAATAACGTGTACAAATCCCTTATCTATTTGCATCAATATAAATCTTTGTTTCTGAGCAATACTTGTATCAATAGCTACCAAGAATAAAGGCCAAACGATTTCGCAAAGTTAACAAGGCTCTTGTTAATGAGCCTTGTTAATAAACATTACATTGATAACTGTCAAATTGCTGAAGAAAAATAATTCAGCTAAAGTATGCAAGATTCCTATTAATAATCTTCAAATGCATTCTATATTTTATTGGGAAATGCAAATAAACAGCAGTTATTTCTCTATCCTAGCAAAAAAAACGTGCTGGTTTAACACATTTTCTTTGTTCATTATTCCACATGGAGAAACATGTACCAAAGGTTAAGTCATTTTAAAAGATCAGTACCATCTAATACTTTAATATACATTTGAATTAATAGGTAGGGTGTAGGAAAGAACTGCAAATGTTGGTTTAAATGGAATGGAGACAAAATGCTGGAGCAAATCCAGCATTTTGAATAAATAGGATTGGTTGAATTCATCTGCAGAATGGAATGTTTTTTTCAGATGCTTCCATAATATCTTAAGTGAAACATTATTCCCCATTGCTATGACAGCTTAAATCTACGCACTTAATCCCATCCAATTTTGGCCAAATAATTTAGCCAATTTTCTCACACTGTAATTATTCTATAGCCACGTGTGCAATGTGTGGTAGCAACTTGCCACGGATATTTTGGCGCCACTAATTCAGGACTTCCACTAAATAGAGGAATAATGTCAGCAGATGCAAAAGACCGTCTTCATCTCCAAATTCCCCATGAAGGTGCATGTCATCCTGTCTTGGAAGTGGATCGTCATTCCTTCAGACATTCATTGTTGCTGCAACAATGTTCTGGAACACCCTACCAACTGTAACATTGGAACACTTCCACCACTTGAGTTGCAGTAGACCAGTGTGGCATTTTGTTCATGGCAACAAGGGATCAGCAAGAAATGCAGCAGTGCTGGCATCACTTCGATTTCATAAATTGATTTAATAAAAAAATTAAGACAGTTTCTGTGAATTCAAAAGGAAATAGTTAAGACTGGAATTCATAACCTGGCTTGTTACAGAAATCTCAGAGTAAACTGTTAGATATAGACTAAATCTAAATTAGTCTAATTTGTACTACAAATGGCAACAGTCATTTCCAACTTTACATTCAAAAAGAAAACATGGTTGATTGGGCATGACAGAGGTTGAGTAAAGACTTTGTACACATAATTAGTGGGAAGACACAATGTTCCAGAGGGAGGTTATTTCCAAGATGAATCACCCTTCACTGTCATTCCATATCTCTTGCTAGTCAACTTATAAACAGCACATCGTTAGAGTCCGAGATCCATTTGCCTGAATAGTAGACTTGTTTAAATAAGACCTGGAGTTACAGTATGGAAGGAACTGCAGATGCTGGTTTAAACCAAAGATAGACACAAAATGCTGGATTAACTCAGCGGGCCAGACCTTGGACCATGACCTCACTGACCCCACTCCCAATTCCTCCGCCTATGCCACATCTGTGCCCAGGATGAGGTGTTCCAGACCAGGGCATCAGGGATGTCCTCATTGTACAGTGAACGGGGGTTCCCTTCTTCTATTATAGATGAGGCACTCACCAGGGTCTCCTCTAGATCCCGCAGCTCCGCTCTTACTCCCCCTTTCCCAATTTGTTACAAGGACAGAGTCCCCCTTGTCCCACCCCATTAGTCGTCGCATACAACATATAATCTTCCGACATGCGCCACCTCCCAAAGGATCCCAATACTGACCACATTTTCCCATCTCCTTCCCTTTCTGCAGAGACCGTTCCCTCCATAACTCCCTGGTTAATTTGTCCCTTCCCACCCAAACCACCCCCTCCCCAGGTACTTTCCCTTGCAACCGCAGGAGATGCAACATCTGTCCCTTTACCTCCCCCCTCAACTCGATCCAAGGACTTAATCAGTCTTTCCAGGCGAGGCAGAGGTTCACCTGCACCTCCTCCTCCAACCTCATCTACTGCATCCGCTGTTTCAGGTGTCAACTACTCAATATCGGCGAGACCAAGCGCAGGCTCGGTGATCATTTCGCTGAACACCTCCACTCAGTCGGTCTTAACCAACCTGATCTCTTGGTGGCCCAGCACTTCAACTCCCCCTCCCATTCTCAATCTGATCTTTCTGTCCTGGGCCTTCTATCAGAGTGAGGCCCAGCGCAAATTGGAGGAACAGCACCTCATATTTCGCTTGGGTAGTCGACACCATAGGTGTATGAACATTGACTTCTCTAATTTTAGATAGCCCTTGCTTCCTCCCTCCTTCCACTCCCCTTTCTCAGTTCTCTCAGTCCAACTGTCTCCTGCTACTTCCTTTCTTTTTCCCGGCCCCCCCATCAGTCTGAAGAAAGGTCTCCACACGAAACGTCGCCTATTCCTTCTCTCCATAGATGCTGCCTCACCCGCTGAGTTTCTCCAGCATTTTTTGTCTACTTTTGAGTTACAGTATGTTCACTTGAAAGTCAAAGTCACAACAGAACAGTCTATTCTACCAATGTAGGGCAGCTTAATATCAAAACTGAAGCTGAATGTTAGCAGTCATCATCTTGGTCACATAAATGACAGGGCAATACCGTCCTCGAAAGTCGAATAACATCATAGACATTTTCAAATGGTGGTTCCCACGTCTGAAAGAGATAACTAGACTGCATCAAAACAAATTGTGAAACTCAGACTTTGTTCCCATTTGATATTGGAAGAAAACAATGTAAAACCATTTCACAAGTTTGAATTTGAACGGGATATAAAACTGCCATGGAGTAGCTTGACATCTATTGTGTAGTAACCTACTGAAGGAACTCAAGCAACGCAAAGCATCCTTTATCTGCATCTGAAGCAGGAGATAAATCAATATATTTATAATTCTTGCATGACAAATTGTTTTCAATTTGTGTGCATGGGAGGAAAGTTTATAGGCTATCCAAAATCGAAACTGAAGTTAAATTTTATGATCATTCCATGCAATACGACACATTACATAGAATTACCTTCTGTGCTGCTTCTACTGAGGATTTTGAATTTTTATTGGGAGACACGATATTAGACACTGGTTGGTTTCTAATACTTGAATCTAGGACAAGTCATGAGAGAGCCTGAACTCAAAACCTGTTTCTGTCCTTAGAACATGGTGACCTAGCAAAAAATATTGATCAGTAAAGAGTTGCTCAACCTGCTTTTCCATTGTTAAATTATGTACACCAAGGCAAATTATTGAGCTGAAAACTCATGGCTTCGTGGAAGAATGAACATGCCAAGCCACTGATACTGATAGCATCGGAAAACGCAGGCTGAAATAATGGATATGACAATGTGACAACGGTTAAGGAGAAATCTGATGAGTTACATTCCACAAATGAACAGCCTCCAACCACCACAGGCTAAAGATGAGAATATTTAGAATATCCTGAATATTAATATATATATATATATATATATATATATATATATTTTCCATGAACAACTCGATATTGTAACTGAAGTAAACTTTGTTTAACAATGTTCATAAATAGTAAACAATGCCACAATCAACTGTACATGCATTGTTTGCAAACCCACTGAATAAAAATATTGCAGTAAATGTCAAAAAATATGAAACATATTCTGGTAGAGAATTTCCCCCTGGAATCCAAAATCGACATCTGAAAAATTCATGCTTTATTTCTTGAGTTATTAATGAAAATGTTCAAAAATCTGAAAATACTTTGAAAAAAAATGGCTGTCTTCTTGATGTCACCCCCCCCCCCCCCCCCCCCATACTCGGGCCCTGCCTGGAGCCGCCAGCCAGGAGCGAGAGAATATTGCGTTTGGGAACCAGCCCACCCCTGTGATGACACCCCCTACCGCTCAAATTCTACCCCCCTTCCTCTCTGCCCCCCCACGCCTCCCATGGGGGCTACGAGTAGGGGATGGGTGCGTTGGGGGAGCAGACCCAATGAGTCTGCACTTGGTCTAGTTACATTACCTCACTTCATATACCCACATTGTTTGTATCAAATAATTTGGAATATTTATTTTTCAAAATGTACAAAAATATATATATATATATATGTAAAAATAATATTTATATAATTAAGTCTCATCTTGACCACTTCCTGCCTGCACTATATATTGATTTTAGAAAAAATGCTAACATATATCGCTATGATTTTTGGCCATCTTACTCACAGTCCTCCGCCGCTGAGCAGGTCCCGAGGATTTTTCCCATCAATGAAAAATAAAAAAGTTATGAGTGCTTAAAAAACCTTGAGATCCTCTCGCCTGTCAATCACTGCAATGAAGGTAACACCCCTTCTGAGGAGGTGGGGGGGGCAGGACTATAAAACCCTGGATGCCTGGACAGGACTCAGTTACTGCAAGATCGCGAGGGAGAGGCTACGACTCTCATTCTAAGCTGTGAATCAACTGAACTGTGAGTCTGCAATGTACTTATAAGAAATGATTTGTTAGCTCTTAATGAAAATGCAATGAGCTGTTTGGCCTGCTCTGTGCTTGAAACTGCAATGGCAATGGAAATGAAAATGCAATCAGCTGTTTGGCCTGCCATGTGCTTGAAACTGCAATGGAAGTGAAGTGAAAATGCAATGAGCTGTTTGGCCTGTCCTGTGCTTGAAATTGCAATGGAAATTAAATGAGTTCTTTGGCCTGCCAGAAACCACTAATTTTGGGCCACAAGGCCCCTATTAGCCAAGAAACCGGCCCCCTTTGCCCCAAATGCCAGTATTAGCCCAGGAGGAGCATTTTGGCACAAAAGGCCAGTGCCAGACCAGGAAAAGTCCAGAAAACGTGCCTGTCACTGAGATTTCACTCAGATTTTTTAATTTTTTTTAAAAAAGAGCCCCATCGGACAATTAGGCCTGTACTAGCCCAGGAGTCCCTTCGGCCCACCAGTAAGTATTCCCCCTGCAGGTATTAAACCTCAGCTCAGTATTTATCTCACTCCCTTCATTAGCACCATGTGAGATCCAGGCCAGGAAAGACTTTCCTCCTTGCTGTGATCTGCAGAAAAAGATGAAAAATGTCTAAAATTGATTCTCCATCCTCTCCTCCTTCTCTCTCAGTCTCTCTGCTGAGGAAGTCAAGGGGAGTGCTGGAATCTTACGTTCGGGAACAGCTTGAGTTGGAGGACCACACATCCCGTGGGGGCTACGGGTAGGGAACGGGATGGGTGAGCAGACCCAACAGGTCTGCAGTTGTCCTAGTATATATGTGAGTGTGTGTATATATAAATAAATGTGTGTGTGATATATATATATATATAAAAAAATATATTATGCCATACCCATTTACAGTAAAAGTTCTATGAGATTGTGAGGAAAAAACAACAGGAAATACTGGGAATACTCAGCGAATCTGGCAGCACAGTTACTGTTTCAGACCAATGACTTATCATTAACCTGAAATATTAACTGCTTTTCTGCCTTCAGATTTCCAGCCCCTGCAGTTTTTTTCCTCCAAGAATATTCTAAATACCAGTTTGAACTGTTTGCTGCAAATGAATCATTTCCATTTCCATGCTTCAAACTGCTCCAATAGACTTCCTGGGGCATCAACTGTATACCAGACGCGAATGTGAAGAAATGAACATTTTAGATCTAATGTAAAATCAGAAGAGAAATCATTTTAATACAGAAGTGTATTGTCTGCTTAACTTTAAGCTCTGGTTTATCAAGTCTATTGGCTTTGTTATATAATCCATCTACTTTCTTCACATTGCATCTTGATTGCAAGATGTAGAGATAACCTGGTCCAAAATGTCATCAATAACATTTGATTCGTAATTGATTTGTTCCAAGTCCAGTTCAGGTATAATACTTTGCAGAAGCTGTGCAACACCAATCCGTAGAGACTTGAGTTCCGCACTGTAAACAGGACAAAACATGTTCCTATATTAATTGTAACATCATTCCGTGTGGTGCAATAACAGTAGAGAGAATCGTCCTTGCATGGTTTTGGAGAAGCTACCACTGAAGGAATGCTCCAATTAAATCTATTGCAAGGTGCAACTGTAAAAATCTTTTGTTTTTCAGATCAAATATTTAATTATTCCAGTGTTATATAGCAGTAAAATCTGCATTAATATAATTTAAGTTCATTTTTTCAAGAGAGAGTTAGATTTAGCACTTAGGGCTAAGGGAATCAAGGGATACGGGGGGAAAAGCGTGAAACGGGGTATTGATTTTGGATGATCAGCCATGATCATATTGAATGGCGGTGCTGGCTCGAAGGGCCGAAGGGCCCAATAGCCAACTCTTGTACCTATTTTCTATGTTTAGAGATACAGCGCTGAAACAGGCCCTTCGGCCCACCGAGTCCTTGCCGACCAACGATCGCCGCACCTTAACACTATCCTACAAATACTAGGGATAATTTTTTACAATTTTACCAAGCCAATTAACATACAAACCTGTATGTCTTTGGAATGTGGGAGGAAGATTTCGGAGAAAACCCACGCAGTCATGGGGAGAACGTTCAACCTCCATACAGACAGCACCCATAGTCAAGGTCGCACAAAGGTCTCTACCGCTGCGCTACCATGGCATATTTTCAATGGTATCAATCCAAAGAAAAACTTTTGAGTAGCAAATACCATGGTAATTATAATGGCCTATGTTAGAAATATTCATAGTTTACATGTAATTTAGATTGTAGAGAAAGAACATGCAAATGGATAAAAAAACATTCAACTGAGGAACACAATGTAACTCAGAGCTGACGTCCAACTAGTCAAACTTGAAGCATTTATTCATTTGTCTATTCTTATTAATAAATCAATCCTACAGTGACCAGTGAATCTACCAATTTGCACATCATTGGAAGAAACCAGAACACGTGGAGGAAACCGACAAATCACCTTTAAAAACTCCACAAAGACAGCACCAAATGTTTGAACTCAGCGTTAGCAGCTCTAACAGTTAACCATACAACCATATAACAATTACAGCACGGAAACAGGCCATCTCGGCCCTACAAGTCCGTGCCGAACAACTTTTTTCCCTTAGTCCCACCTGCCTGCACTCATACCATAACCCTCCATTCCTTTCTCATCCATATGCCTATCCAATTTATTTTTTAAATGATACCAATGAACCTGCCTCCACCACTTCCACAGTTGCACAACTTCAAGCTATGATTATTTAACAAATTGTGCTAATTTACCCAAAATTAATTTGTAAATGTGCTTTGCCTTGAACCTGCTCTCACCAGTTAATTCAGAATTCTTGCACATTCTCTTTGCCTGACCTTGCTAATTACTACTAACTCTTGCTATACATCAGCCCCACCTTTGAATCTGTTGATTCACAATCCATCCTATTTTAATAAACATGCCATCCACATCCCAACATCGACAATCAGCCACTATAAGTGGCACGATGGCACAGCGGTTGAGATGCTGCCTTACAGCGTCAGAGACCCGAGTTTGATCCTGACTATGGGTGCTATTTGTACGTTCTCCCCGTGACCGCGTGGGTTTTCTCCGGTTTCCTCCCACATTCCAAAATAAATGCAGGTTTGTCGATTAATTGGCTTCTGTAAATCCTCCCTAGTGTGTACAATAAAAATTGAATAATCACTGCTCAGCAAGGACTCGATGGGCTGTAGGGCGTTTCCATGCTGTATCTCCAAACAAAAACTAAACTAAACCACTCGACACATGAATTTGAAAGTATTTTTAACTTCCTTCTGTGTTTGACCCTCAAACACAAAAATTGGTCACTGTATTCAAATGTTTACCTAGTATTTGCTGAAGACTTGCTCGGCCTTGCTTCAGTGACTTCCTGCTTTAAACATTCCACTTCATTCGAAAGATTTGCACAGTTCAACTGAAATGCATTATTTTCTTTTTGCAGTTGGTCAACCTTTGTAAAAAAAACAGAAGGTAATCTCACCTTTGTAAAGGTTATTTCCAAATGTCACACTATATTTTTGTGGCCATTATATACTGACCATACTTTGAAACTTTAAGAGAAATCGCAAACATTTCTGAAACTTTTTCTTTTAACCAGAATAGTGATTGGAAAAGCAGAACTGTCAGCACAGCCAATTTTCCAACCTAGGGCAGGACCATACAGCCAGAGATGACTGTGGCACCATCACAGCTAAAATAAGATTATAGCAAGTGCTGTAAAGGCCTACAGTAGATAAATCCCCAGATAAAGTCCGTGAGAAAGAAGGTGAGTGACAGGGAAAGACAGTTTAAAAAGAGCGCCAAGATCCAGTCCTTACGTGGAGCTCGGAGAAACAGCAAGCAGAAGCAGGGAGAATGGAGTATTGGCTTGAAAATCCTTGAGTAAGATGGTGAGTGACAGGGAAAGACCGTTTAAAAAGTGCGGCAAGACCTAATCGGCAGCGGGGAGTGCGGGGATTGGCTGAGGAATTTAATTCGCAAATTGGTAAATTGGTGAATTAGGCAATCAATCAGCCAATATAAGCAAGGTTTGCTCTAGGGGAGCGGCCTTGCCGAGGAAAGTACCTTGTGAGTAAAGTGCAAGTCTTTAGGGAACTGGAGAAGCAGCTGGATGACCTCTGGGCCAACTGGGAAAACAAGAGTTTGTGGACCGGACCTACAGTGAGATTGTCATGCCAAAGATACAGGAAAAGCGAAGGTGGCTGACTGGGAGAAAGGGGAGTAACCGTGGAGTGCAGGACACCCCAGTGGCTGTGCCAAATGAAAACGGGTACACCTTTTTGGGAGCTGTCGGGGCAGATGACACTTCCAGTCCAAGCGGGGACAGGTCGGTGGCTCCAATCCTAGCAATGAGATTCGACTGGCGAGACCGACGTCAGGCAGAGCTATAGTGGTGGGTGACTCCATTGTCCGAGGTGCGGACTGGAGATTCTATGGCGACAGGCGAGACACGAGGATGGTCTGTTGCCTCCCTGGTGCCAGGGTTCAAGATATCACAAACCGACTTCAGAACATCCTCGAGAAGGAAGTGTAAACAAACTGAAGGTTAACAGATTTTTAAACATTGAATTGAGGTTTGACTGAGATGTTAGTGTAAATACACAGTATATCCAATAACAAAACAAAAACCTTTTAAATGTACCTTTTACATTTTCAATTATACGTGTACAGCAACATTAGGGATGGATACAAAGCCTCCTCTCTCCCTCACCTCGGCCAGTCTGACCATCTATCACTCTTTCTCACCCAGGCATACAGACCTCACATTATGAGAACCAAGTCCAGTGTGAGAAACATAAAGACTTGGCCCGAGGGCGCAGCCGCCCAACTTCAGGACTGTTTTGAGCACACCGAGTGGGACCTGTTTGCAAATCAGGACGTACAAGAATACACATCCACAGTCATGTTCTATATACAGAACTGTATCAACAACGTCACTGTCGACAGGGAGGTCAGGTGCTATCCAAACAACAAAACATGGATGACCAGGGATGTCAGGAAACTGCTGAGGGAACGCAACTCAGCCTTTAGATCTGGCAGTGATGAATTGTACAGCACTGCCAGATCTAAACTAAAGAGAGCCATTAAAGAGGCAAAGACAGCCTATGGAAGAAGGTTAGAGGGGTATTTTAACGAGAGGGACCCTCGGCGTGTCTGGCAGGGCATTCAGCAACTCACAAACTACAAGGGCAAGGGGGGGGCGATCATCAGCAGCAGTAACAACTCGCTAGCTGAGAACCACTTTTTCGCCCATTTTGAGCTGAATGAGGCAGAGCCTGCACCTGCAACCACACCCAGCACTGACGACCTGGCACTCACTGCGAGTACGGAGGACGTCAGAAGAACACTCCGCAGGGTCAACCCCAGGAAGGCTGCTGGCCCAGATGGCATCCCAGGGAGAGTATTGCGGGACTGTGCAGACCAGTTAGCGGAGGTTTTTAGCAACATCTTTAACCTCTCTCTGTCAACGTGCACTGTCCCTAAATGCTTTAAGACTGCTACCATCATCCCTGTACCCAAATAAACATCCATTACCAGCTTGAATGACTATAGACCTGTTGCTCTCACTTCAACGGTGATGAAGTGTTTTGAACGGCTGGTCCTGGCCCACATTAAGTCCTCACTCCCATCCACCCTGGATCAGCATCAGTTTGCATATAGAGCTAATAGGTCAACGGAGGATGCCATCAACATAGCTCTACATTCTGCACTGACACATCTGGAGCGTCCTGGCTCATATGCGAGGATGTTATTTGTAGATTTTATTTAATATGCGAGGATGTTATTTGTAGATTTTAGTTCTGCATTTAATACCATCATCCCTAGCAGAATGGTGGACAAACTGTCTGATCTGGGTGTTAATGCAAACACATGCGGATGGATTAAGGACTTTTTAACAGACCGCCCACAGACTGTCAGGATGGGGCCCAATTACTCCCCAGTCCTGACGCTCAGCACAGGAGCGCCACAAGGTTGTGTGCCGAGTCCCGAAGTCTCTGCGGAGAGCAAACGTCTCACAGCCGCTGCTGCTGTCCTTCTACCGATGCGCCGTGGAAAGTATCCTCTCCTATGGAATCCTGGTGTGGTTTGCTAGCTGTACTGTGGCTGAGAGGAGGGCGCTGCAGGGAATTATAAAAACTGCACAGAGCATTACAAACGTTCAACTGCCCTCCTTGGATGATATATATAGGGCCCGATGCTTGCGCCGGGCCACAAATATCAAGCAGGACACATCCCACCCTGCCAACCACCTTTTCACTCTGCTACCCTCTGGGAGGCGATTCAGGTCTCTGAAGGCTCGCACCGGTAGACTAAAAAATAGTTTCTACCCATGTGCGATAAAAGAGCTTAATTCCAACAGAGAACTCTGGGGAAGCAAAATGTAATTCCAAGGAATGCCGCCAAATTCTTTTTAATTCTTTTTAAATACTTATTTATTATTTTACTAATAAGTGTACATATGTGTCAATGGTTGTCGTGTTTGTATTTTTTTTTAACCGGAGGAGATGTAATGGAATTTCGTTACACAGTATTGTGCAATGACAATAAACGTATTCATTCGTTCATTCATTCATACTTAAATATACTTTACCTTAGTGCAGACAGTCCATATGTAAAACGCTTTACACATCACAAAATTAGCAAGTGGTAAAATAGACTAATATGCCTCAGTAAAATATTCAATTCTGGACTTTGAGTTACATAATACTTTCAACATAAGTTTTCTATTAGCAGTAAAACAAAATAATATTATCCTTTTTAGTTCAAACACTTACTTTATCCTTTAATTGATCCCGCTCAGATTTGCATGTGTCTAACTGTCGCGACATGCCCTCAAGCTGCTGGGCTCGTTTGTCTTCCTCTCTTTCTATTCTACAAGCAACACATTCGTGCTTGGGATTCACCAATGCCTGGCTCTGTTGCTTTAACAATTCCACTTCCTTCAGTGCAAGTTCGTATTGGACTGTCTTTTGGAAATTGCTCAAGTTGTTGAAATCTTTCACGCGCTCGGTCTCATCCCCCATGATGAACTCATACTGGGTCCACTGGTGGCAGAGCTCCTTTTTAACGTGATTGCCAGATATTTCAAGAAGCTTTTTTGAGGTTTCCAGTTCCTTTTCTAACAATTCATTTTTTGCCTTCAAGCTGTCCCTCTGTTCGGTCATGGATTTCAACAAACTTTGCAGGATTTTTATCTTTTCGCTACTTTCATCTACACTTTCAGACGAGCACGGAAGCGAGACATTATGGGGCGGGTGAATTTGTACTCTCTCTTCAGTAGCACCATCAGAGAAGCTCTGATCTGGAGATGTAGTTCCCTCTTCCTTGACAGAAGTTTTCAAGTTCATTGTTTGCGTAGCTGAAGATATTGCTTCACGACTCCTGGGCAAATCATTACCATTGCAGTTGTTAATGGCAAAGCATGACATGTCCACACTCCCTCTGTCCTCTTTTTTAACGTTTGATAAGTCACAATTTTCTTCAGGCTTTGGTGTACTTTTCTCTTCAAGAAGGATTATGTCATCGTCAAAATTAAGGTCTCTGGCTGCATAACCATTCTTAGACACGCCATGTGAACTTCCATTTAGATTTTGTTTTTTTGGATTGGGAGTTACATCATCATAGTTAAGCTTTGGTATAGTACTAGAAAAAAAACAACAATAATTGCAGGACTATGCTACTCACTTAATACGGAAATGTGGAAGACAATTGTCAGATGTAAACAATTAAGCCTCTAAACCAAGTAAGTTTCCATTTAATTCATTTTAAAATCCTTAAACACTCATTTTGAAATGTGTAAAATATATAATCTTAGTTTGTACCATATCCTCAACTTGTAGAATATTCCAACCTTTCTCTTTGCTTGAAGTGCTTACATGCAGTTTCATCATTATTTTTCATATTTCTCCTGAATAACTGGTATTAATACAGAGCCCTCAATCAAATTCAATAATGTTCTCAGCCTATCATCAAATATGCAAATTGATCACTGTCAGGTAAAGTTTATTGAATTGCACTACTGGAAGATAAACATTATATACAGATGAGGGACAGCAGTTGGGAGCTCTCATGACTGTAGTTTTTTATTCACTGATCAATACAGCAAGTGCAATTGATTTCCTGTCAAGCAAAATTCCAAATCTAAGGACACACAATTCCGGAGTAAAGATCAGGCAACATCTCTGGAGAACATGGATAGGCACTGTTTCACGTCAGAACCCTTCTTCTGACTGATTGTAGTAGTGGGCGCAGAAAGTGGGAAGAGAGGTGCGGACGGGATAAAGGCTGGCAAGTGATGTGAACAGAGGTGAGGGGCAATTTAACTGGCAGATGGGTGGACAAAAGCCAGAGAAGAGAAGACAAAAAAGGCTATGAGAAACTTTTAGTTTAGTTTATTGTCACATGTACCGAGGTACAGTTTGCTACAGTTAGCATAACTTTGTATAATCAGTTTAGACTTTACTTTGGGCTTGGTTTTGTTGGTTGAGCGCTTATCCTGGTGTTGCAACACAAGTACTTTGTGTTTTAATTGTAATTAATTGTTCCGTGCTAACCAGTCAGCAGAAAGACAACAGTAAGACTGGTGGGAGAACAGCACCTCATATTTCGCTTGGGTAGTTTACACACCAGCAGTATGAACATTGACTTCTCGAACTCCGACTACGTTCTTTCTTTGTCCCGCCCACTCCCCTGACATCAGTCTGAAGAGGGGTCTCGGCCTGAAACATCACCCATTCCTTCTCTCCAGAGATGCTGCCTATCCCGCTGAGTTACACCAGCATTTTGTGTCTACCTTCAATTTAATCCAGCATCTGCAGTTCTTTCTTACACAAATAGAGTGAGGTTCTTGATTTCCCATTTTCCCAGGGTTGGGGAATTAAGAACTAGAGGGCATTGGCTAAAAGTCATAAGTGATAGGAGTAGAATTAGACCATTTGGCCCATCAAGTCTACTCCGCCATTCAATCATGGCTGATCTATCTCTCCCTCCGAACCCCATTCTTCTGCCTTCTCGCCATAACATCAGACACCTGCACTAATCAAAAATCTATCTCTATCATAAAAATATCCACTGACAGCATCCACAACCTTCTGTAACAAAGAATTCCACAGATTCACCACCTTCTGACTAAAGACATTTCTCATCATCTCCTTCCTAAAAGAACGTCCTTTAATTCTAAGCCTATGACCTCAAGTCCTACACTTTCCCACTAGTGGAAACATCCTCTCCACATCCACTTTCGCTATTCTGTATGTGTCAATGAAGTCCCCCCTCATTCTTCTAAACTCCAGCGAGTACAGGCCAGTGCGACAAATGCTCATCATGGGTTAATCTACTCATTCCTGGGATCATTCCTGTAAACCTCCTCTGGACACTCCTTCCTCAGATATAGTGCCCAAAATTGCTCAATATTCCAAATGCAGCCTCACCAGCACCTTATAGAGCCTCAGTATTATATCCCTATTTTTGTATACAAGCCCTCTTAAAGGGCTAGCATTGAGTTTGCTTTCTTTACTACCGATTCGACTTGCAGATTCCAGCACTTGCAAGTCCCTTTGCACCTCTGATTTCTGGTTCTTTCCCCATTTAGAAAATAGTCTACGCATTTATTCCTACTACCAAAATGCATGACTCCACACCTTGCTGCACTATATTACATCTGCCACTTCTCTGCCCACTCTTGTCCAAGTCCTTCTGCAGAGTCCCTGCTCTCTCTACACTACCTGCCCTTCCACCTATTTTTATATCATCCTCAAAATTGGCCGCAAAGCCTTCAATCCCTTCGTCCAAATCATTAATATAAATAACGTGAAGAGTAGCAGCCTCAGCACTGACCCCTGTGGAACTCTGCTAGTCACTGGCAGCCAACCAGAAAAAGCCCCCTTTATTGCCACTCTTTGTCTTCTGCCATTCAGCCAACCTGCTTTCCATGCTAGTATCTGCCCTTTGAAACCGTGGGCTCTCATCTTTCTTAGCAGCCTCCCATGTGGCATCTAACCAAAGGCTTTCTGAGAATCTAGGAAAATAACATCTACTGACTCTCCTTTGTCTGTCCTGCGATTTACCTCTGCAAAGAATTCCAGCAAATTTGTCAAGCAAGCCTCCCCTTCACAAAGCCATGCTGACTTCGGCCTATTTTATCGTGAACTTCTAAGTACTCCGTAACCTCATACTTTTTAATGGACTTTAAAATCTTACCAACTACCGGTCAGACTAACTGGCTTATAGTTCCCACTATTCTGCTTTGCTCCCTTGTTGTGCACCGGGGTATTATTGGCAATTTTCCCCTTCTGTCTCTATTAATTCTTGAAATATTACTGTCAATGCCTCCACCTCTTTCAGAACCCTAGGGTACAGTCCATCAGGCCCAGGTGACTTATCCACCTTCAGCCCTTTCAACTTCCCAAGCACCTTCTCCCTGGTAATAGCCACTCCACTAACGTCCAACCCCGGACTCTCTTGAATTTCAGGCACATCGCTGGTGTCTTCCACTGTGACGACTGATGCAAAAAAGTTATTCAATTCCTCAGCCGAGATGGCCTGTTTCCGTGCTGTAATTGTTATATGGTTATAACTTTGGTCTGAACTAACTTTTTCCTCTTCACACAGAGTGGTGAATATCTGGAATTCTCTGCCACAGAGGGTAGTTGAGGCCAGTTCATTGGCTATATTTAAGAGGGAGTTAGATGTGGCCCTTGTGGCTAAAGGGATCAGGGGGTATGGAGAGAAGGCAGGTACAGGATACTGAGTTGGATGATCAGCCATGATCATATTGAATGGCGGTGCAGGCTCGAAGGGCCGAATGGCCTACTCCTGCCCCTAGTTTCTATGTTTCTAAAGAAGCTTTTACTATCCTGCTTTATATTCTTGGCTAGCTTACCTTCGTACCTCATCTTTTCTCCCCGTATTGTCTTTTTGGTTATCTTCTGTTGTTCTTTAAACATTACCCAATCCTCTTGCATCCCGCTCATCTTTGCTACGTTGTACTTCTTCGCTTTAATTTTTATACTGGTTCGCTTTAATTTTTATCCAAGTTGTATCGTATGTCCTGGCTATTGTTTGGGGGCCTGTAAATAACTTCCATTAGGCTCCATCCACAATGATTCAACATCTTCTGATCCTAAGTCACCCCTCGCAGACTGAATTTCATTCCTAACCAACAGAGCTACCTCACCCCCTCTGCACACATTTCTGTCTTTCCGATTGGACGTATAATGCTGAATATTCAGCTCCCAGCTCCGATCCTCTTGCAGCCACGTCTCCGTAATGCCTATATCTTTTTTATTTTATTTGATTTTAAGTCCTGTTAAAAAATGTTAGTGGAGGTCTTCTATGTGGGGGGTGGGGGTGGGGAAGGGGGAAACTTTATTTCTTAGTAACCTACCTGGTCGGAGAGGCAGCATCCCTCCAAGCTGCTTCTTCGCCCCATCCTCGTGGCCTACCATCGAAAATGGAGCGGCGTTTCCTGTCGGGACCGGCTGGGACTACAGCTTCGGCGGCGGTGGCGCAGCGCTGGGATACCAACACGGAGCAGGCGATGCCTACCGGGTCACCGTGAGGTAAGCTCCGGAGCGCTGTGGCCGCCGACTCCCAACATCGCGGAGCTGGGGCTGCGGGCTTCCGGCCGTGGGTGGCGTTGGGTTTGGAGCGCCGCAGAGCCAGGGATCGAGTTCACCAGGGTCGGAGCTCCAACCGGCGCGGCCTGAGGACTACGAGTGCCCCGGTCTCCAGGGAGGCAGCCGATCCAGACTTTCCAAGCCGCTGAGGAATGTTTCACCCGACGCCGAAGTTCCATCTTCACGGCAAGAGGGCCCTGAAAATCATCGGACTGGCTGCAAGGCCACAAATGGGCCCCAACCTCGGGTGTTTCACAGAGGAAGAGGACTTAACTTTCTGGTGCCTTTCCCCACAGTGGAAATTTTTGATTCTGCTGTGGGGGGGACGTTTGTGTTGAACTCTATAATGTGTTGTGTCCATTTTATTCATTTTTTTAAACCTTTTTCTTTTTTTTTTTTTTTTTTGTATTTAATTTTTTATTATTGGAGATAGGTACATGATCTATTACATCTATTACATCATTATTACATCATTTTTAAATTGATGATATTGTCAGTTATTATTACATTGTCTCCAATACTTTTTGCATTTTTCTTCATTTTTTTTTTATAACTAGATAGGGCTAAAGGGATAGGTGAAATAGAGAGAGGGGAGAAGGAAAAAGAAAACTAAAATAAAAAATAAAAAAAGGAAAAGGAGTGAAAGAGGTAGTTGAAGAAGAATGGAAAAATTTGTTAAAGTTTAAAAACATCATTCGAGATATGTTCGTACATTTCGAAGTATAGCATTTCATCCAATCTTTAGTCCGGGTGCTAGTCAGGTTCCTGTGCTGAACTGTTCTGACCCTTTAAATAATCAATAAAAGGAGACCATGTTCCAACGAATAATTCCTGTTTATCCAACAGGGAAAATCTGATTCTTTCC
Organism: Leucoraja erinaceus; assembly: GCF_028641065.1. Taxonomy (NCBI): domain Eukaryota; kingdom Metazoa; phylum Chordata; class Chondrichthyes; order Rajiformes; family Rajidae; genus Leucoraja; species Leucoraja erinaceus. The sequence goes on from NC_073389.1 coordinate 48,822,485, forward strand.
ATGTTTAAGGTCTCCGTCATTTCTATAATCCACATTTTGATTGTGGGGGCCGTAGGGCCTTTCCAAAATTTTAGGATTAATTTTTTTCCTGTTATTAAACTGTAATCGATAAAGTTTCTTTGTGTTATTCTAAGTGTTTGATTTGATTCTAATATTCCGAATATTATTAATTTTGAGTTGGGTTCCAGTTGTGTGTTGATTACTTTGGATATTATACTAAAAATATTTACCCAAAATTTTTTAATTTTTGTACAGTTTGTAAACATGTGCGATAACGTAGCTTCTAAATGTTGACATTTATCACATATAGGTGAGATATGTTGAAAAATTTTATGTAATTTTGTTTTGGCGTAGTGTAACCTATGTATTACTTTAAATTGTATTAGAGAATGTCTCGCGTTTAGTGAACATTGATGTATGTGTTGTAGACTTTCTTCCCAAGTGTCTTTCGTTATTACCTGGTTTAATTCTTTTTCCCATGCTTGTCTGTGTAAGTCCGTCAAAGGAATGTCACTATCTAATAAGATATTATATATATAAGATATTAATTTTTCTGTATTAGGATGCTTATTCCAACATTCATCTAGAATCTCTGGGTTTCTATTTCGAAAATTTTTAGAATTCGATTTAACATAATCTCTGAGTTGAAGATATCTGAAATAATCATTTCCTCGAAGTCCATAAATCTGTTGCAACTCCTGAAATGTCAAAAAAGAGCCTTCTTTGTAAAGGTGTCCTATATTTTTAATTCCATTATTCTTCCATTGTGTAAAACCCCCGTCTAAACATGAAGGCTTAAACAATGAGTTATTCACAATTGGAAGAAAAAGAGATAAGTTATCTAATTTTAATGTCTTTTTTAATTGTTTCCAAATTTTTATAGCACTAAATATTATAGGGTTTTCCTTATAAATTTTCTTGTTTAATTTAGACGTAGCAAATAATATCGCACCAATATCATAAGGCATACAATCTTCCCTTTCCAGTTTTAACCAGTCTGGTTGCTGGTCTATTTCTCCCAACCAGAAGTTCATATTTTTAATATTAACTGCCCAGTAATAAAACAAAAAGTTAGGTAAAACCAAGCCTCCATTATTTTTTGATTTACACAGGTGTCTTTTGCTTATCCTATGATTCTTATAATCCCAGATAAAATCATTAACAATAGAGTCCAATTTTTTAAAGAAGTTTTTTGCCAGGTATATCGGAATCGTCTGAAAAAGGTATAATATTTGCGGTAAAAAAATCATTTTTATGGCATTAATTTTACCAACCATTGAAATAGGTAATGTTTTCCAGTATTGGATATTCTTATGTAATTTATTCAATAATGGGGGGAAATTTGCTTTAAATAATGATGTATATATCTTAGTTACATAGATACCTAGATATTTAAATTTTTCATTTACTACTTTAAATGGGAATTGTTGTATTATCTGTTTGTTATGTTCCCTTATTGGCATAATTTCACTTTTATTCCAATTTATTCTGTATCCTGAAAGTGCACCGAATTGGTTTATTAGTTTTAATAGGTTTGGGATACTAATTTCTGGTTTTGTGATGTAAATTAATACGTCATCTGCATATAGAGAAATTTTATTCACTGTGTCTTTACTGTTATACCCATATATTTCCGGATGCCCCCTAATTCTTTCTGCAAGTGGCTCAATTGCAAGTGCAAATAGTAATGGAGATAACGGGCATCCTTGTCTACACCCTCTAGATAGACTGAATTTAGATGACAGTCTTTGGTTGGTAAGTATTCTGGCCGTAGGATTTGTGTATAGCAGTTTTATCCATGTGCAAAATTTCTCCCCTAGCTGCATCTTTTCCATCACCGAAAATAAATAAGGCCATTCGACCTGATCAAATGCTTTTTCAGCGTCAAGTGAGATTATTGCTAAATCTTCATTAATAATTCTCTTGGTATATATAATATTAAATAATCTTCTTAGGTTATAATATGAATACCGTTTCTGAATAAAGCCTGTTTGGTCAGGGTGTATTAATTTATTCATCACTGTACTTAATCTACGTGCTAGTATTTTAGTTAGTATTTTCTGATCTGTATTCAGAAGTGCAATTGCTCTGTATGATCCCGGATCTTCCGGATCTTTATCAGCTTTAGGAATAAGCGTTATTATAGATTCATTTAAGGTATCTGGGAGTTTCTGTTGGGTGTAGATATAATCATATAGTCTTTGCAAGCGTGGGCACAGCAAATCATGAAATTTCTTGTAAAATTCTGAACCTAGACCATCTGGCCCTACTGCCTTACCATTTTTAAGAGAGCCAATAGACTCCTCAATATCCTTTATCGTAATTTCCCTTTCTAATAATTCTCTATCCTTTGAATCTAAACCTTTTAAATTACATTTTATTAAAAAATCTGCTATTCCTTCTGATTGTGCTACAGTTTTAGTTGAATAAAGGTTATGATAGTATTGTATTGTAGAAATCTATCATTTATATCCTTGGGCATTTTTAATAATTCTCCTGTCTCTGTTCTAATTTTATGAATTATTTTTTCCCCTTCCATTTTTCGCAGCTGGCGTGCTAATAATTTTTGTGGTTTGTCTCCAAATTCAAAATGTAATTGTTTGGTTTTTTGATAAAGTTTTATTACTTGTTCTGAGTACATTTTATTTAATTTATATTTCAGTACAGCAATTTTATTATGTTTTAACGTAGATGGCGTTCTCGCGTTTTCTGTATCTAGTTGCTTAATTTCACTTTCCAGTGCTTTTTGTTTAATCCTGTTTTCTTTATTATAAAATGCTTGGGCAGAGATTAATGTACCTCGAACATACGCTTTGAACGTCTCCCACATAAGAGAAGCAGGTGTGTCAGGGTTGTCATTTACCTCAAAAAATATTTGAATTTGTTTAATAATATATTCCTGGCATGATCTTTCGTTCAAGATTTGCGGGTTAAGTCTCCAATATGTTTGTTTCTCGGACATTCCATTTAATTTAATCATGAATGTTACCGGTGCGTGATCTGAGATTATAATGTTATGATATTTTGAATTATAAGTAAATGGAATAAACGTAGAATCAACTAAAAAGTAATCTATTCTTGAGTATGTTTTGTGTACTGGTGAATAAAATGAATATTCCCGTCCGGTTGGGTTTTCTATTCTCCAGATATCCTTAATATTAGTGGTATTAATAAATGAATTTAAAAAAACACTTGAGTTGGATGTTGATTTTTTTTGCCTTGATGATCTATCTAAGTATGGGTCTAATGTACAATTGAAGTCTCCTCCAATTATTAATTTGTATTGTGCAAATTCAGGAATTTTATTAAATGTTTTGTTAAAAAAAGTGGGGTTATCGAAGTTAGGCCCATAAACATTTAGAAGGATCACTTTTTCACCATTTAACTCTCCAACCACTATAATATATCTGCCATCCATATCCACTATTATTGAGGAGGTCGCAAAAGGAATTCCTTTACGAATTACTATTGCTACTCCTCTTGACTTGTGGGAAAAAGAAGAATGATATGATTCAGCGATCCACTTAGCTTTAAGTCTGTGTTGTGATTCCTTTTTAAGATGTGTCTCTTGAAGAAATATTATATCTGTTTTGATTTGATTTAGGTGTGCCAAAACTTTACTTCTCTTAATTGGTTCATTGATTCCCTTGACATTCCAACTACAAAATGTTATTCCCTGACCCCTTCTTGTCATGTTAGCATCTTGCATATTGCTTTTGTGGTGGTCTATAATCGGGTAGAAGGAACAACACATAGAACCTGACCCTGCTCCCAAACCTCAGATAGATGAATTTAAATTCAAATACATCATTCTTCCGATCATATCTCCTTGCCTTGGTCTTGTTTTTCCATTCAAACCTTGAGTTAAAGAAGTATTTAAAGAAAGAAAAGTGATAGGGTTGGTTAGTGTAGGGTGAAGAAAAAAGAACTACATCTACAATTAGTGTAGTTAGTGATAGCCACACTAACGTGGCTAGAATTCTAAAGACTTCCGTAGCCTTTGTAAAATGAGAAAATTCCCAGCTCCGTGCCCGAGGAAGAGGAGAGAAAAAAAAAAAAAAAAAAAAAAAGGGAAATTATATTTAACATTCAATCAACTTCTTTGGGAGTATCAAACTTATTTACCTAGTCATACTTATACCCACACAATATATATACACCTACCTACGTACACGTATATATATATATATATGTATGCATACCCACATGTATACTAGTGTCAACACGTAACCCTGCAGAAAGGTTCAAGACAGCAAAATGATTTTAAATTGAAAGATAGAGCGAAAAAAAGAAAAGGAAACCCGTCAATCATAATTATCATATAGGTTGATTTACCTCTTACATATCTTTCTATATACTATATTATGTAATTCCTTTCTTCATTTATCAAAGACTATTAGTTATTGATCATTGTTATCCATCTTATACCGTATTAACTTTTATAAGAATTAATAATGTTAATAATTTTAGTGGAAATAAGGATATTTAATAAGTATTAGTTGTTACCTATATAGTTAAATATGAATTTACATATAATAGTAATGATTAGTAACCTAAAAAGAGCTAAAACAAAAAAGAGAGAAAAGAGGGAAAAACCCTCGAAAAATCGCAGTTTTTGTCCAGTGTCCTCCATCATTTTCGATTTCCAAGTGTCTATAAAGTTCTTGAACGAATTTTAAAGGTCCTTTTAGATCTGATGGTCATCTTAGTCCTTGGCTCCTAAGGAGTGGTGTGGGTTCTTCAGTCTGTAGGCACGTTACCAACTACCTTGGCGTATTCGAGTGCTTTTTCGTGCTCTGTAAAAAAGAACACATTGGAATTGTAGGTGACTCTTAGCTTTGCGGGGATAGAGTAGGCTGTATTTCAAATCCGGTACACTCTTCAATATTCTTTTGGTCTCGTTGAACAGCATTCTTTTCTTGAAGACCTCTGTCGAGTAATCTCGGTAGATGCTAAATCTCTCGCCTTCAAAAAACAGTTGACCGCTCCGAACACTTTTCTTCATTATCTCATCAAATTCATGATCCTGTAGGACTTTTACAATAATTTGTCTTGGATGGACATCATCTTGAGTACGACGTCGCTGCGCTCTATGGGCTCGGCCGAGTAGAGGTTTGTGATCCAATTTTAGGACTGTATGTAGTAGGTCTGCCACAAAATCCCGAGTACCCATTTCCTTCTCCCTTCCTTCCTTCACCCCTACAATTCTTAGGTTCTTTCGTCTTTGACGCCCCTCCAGATCGATACATTTATCATTTAATTTGCTCACCATGTTTGTGAGGCGTTGGTTTTCAGTAAGGAGCTGATTTACTGTTTCTGCACTCGTCATCGCGCATTTCTCAAGCTCGGTTATCGCTATTCTGTGTTGATCGAGTTCTTGGCGAATGGGGTCCACCTCTATTTGAGCCTTTGTTTCCACCGAAACGAGTCTGGCTTCCATCACTTCCATCTGGTCTTTGACCTCTTCCTCCCTCGTCCTCTTCCAGTTTTCAAACATTTGTTGAACTGTAACGAGCATTTCTGCTCTAAAATCTACCTTGAAGGTGTCTAGTGATTTTTGAAATTTCTCACTAAAAGTCTTCATTTCAGCAGCCAGACAAGTCTTCATTTCAGCAGCCAGAAAGATTTTAAGATCTTCCATTTCCCCTTTTTTCCCCCCTTTAATCTTCCTTGGAGGATCTTCCTGGGCCATCGTTGTAACTGAGGCCGAGGCTTCTGTAGGGCCTTCCTCTTCCATCTGGGGTCTTCCTTTAGCCGATTTTTTTGTTGTTCCACGGGGGGGGGTGTGTTGTAGCGACATACCTTAAGTCGCAGGCCTGATGACGTCACGCAGGCTGCCGTTTCAGATTGCGATCGCTGCAGGTAGGTCCCGATTTTTCTCCCGTTTTTTGTTTTCCTCGGTACGGAGCTGGTTGGCGCTGGACTTAGTTCTCCATAGCGCCACCGGAAGTCCCTTTTTCTATGGTTTATATGGAAACTTATTATTTAATTTATGTAAAGCACTTTGGTGTCAATGCGAGTTGACTTAAAACGTGCTATATAAATAAAACTTACTTACATCATACCTGCCAATTTCCAACTGTGCTACCAGCTCATCCACTATGTTCCTTATGCTACGCGCATTTAAATATAATGCCGTCTATATCTTTCACTTCACTTATCCATAACCAGTCTGAAGAAGGGTCTTGACCCGAAACGTCATCCATTCCTGCTCTCCAGAGTTGCTGCCTGACCCCCTGAATTACTCCAGCTTTTTGTGTCTACCTTCAAATATAATACATTCAATTTGGTGTTGACCACCCCTCCTCTCACAAACATCCTGATTTTATCCAACCTTATTCTCTTCTCCTTTTAAACTTTCTGTCCTGTTATTTCTGGAGACTGACGTGACCTTCCCTGCACTCTCTTTCCCGTTAACTCCATGCATACACTTCCATGTTGTTGACTCCATCTCCCAACCATTATTTAGTTTAAACCCACCCGTGCAGCGGGTGAGAGGGGAATGATTTAATAGGAACCTGAGCGGCAACTTTTTCACGCTGTGGGTGACATGTACATGGAACGAGCTGCCGGAGGAAGTAGTTGAGGCAGGTACAACATCTAAAAGACACTTATATGGTATATGGATAATAGATAAGAAAGGTTTAGAGTGATAAGGACCTAATGCGATGCTTAGATAGGCATCTTGGTTGATAAGGACGGGAAAATATTGTTTCCATTTTGCATGACTGTTCGCATTAATGAGTGGAGTTAAATGTGACTGGACCAGAAAAATGCCATTGAAAACTGTACTTGGGTTTTACTCTACAGCTATGAAATGTCCTATGATATGAACAGCATTCAAAATGTGACTAACCTTTCACCATCAGTTGATATTTGTGGAGATGACAGTGATTTGACATCCATAATTTTAAGACTACTTAAAGGAGAGACAGAAGTACGAGATGAAATGCCTTTCAGATCAGATTCCACACTCATTTCTCCACTAACCACACAGATTATGATCTTCGGTATATTTGAAGATACTTTAGCAGTTTCGGGAGAATCCTTTTCCCCGGGCAGTTGAACCTAAAAGTTGTGCAATAGAAAGACAAATATATTATGAGAACACGATCAACCAAGTATTTGACATCAGAACATAACTGCTGCCTTGACATATATTAGACATTACTTTTATATCAATTCTACCATTAAAGAGAAAATAGTTCAAATTTAGCCACATCTGAAATTGGCAGGTCTTCAAATCCAGCCTCAGTGTAATGACAGGCCCAGTGGAACAGGATGCCACAATGTTGGAAGGCAGTGTTCAATCCTTTGCATATGATTGTTAACAGGTCGATATGATAACTATTGTAATAAGTCCGATGTTAATTAACATACCAATCGATCAACTGACCCCCAAAAAAACAGTACAACTGTTTTCTCCATAAGCTATCTTTTACAAGTCAAGGATTCTACTAGTTTTCTCCAGCAGGTTTATTGGTTCAGGTACAACAAACTTGAGGACTTAAACATACAAGGACCATTCAATGCTGAACTGAGAACGTGCTATACCAATAACAAAGATCGGCAGATGCTAGTTTACCAAAGAAAGGCACAAAGTGCAGATCATTCATATTTAGTATGGCATAGGAACTGGTCATTCACACCATGCAAGCTCTTTACCGAGTAGAAACAAGGAACTACAAATGCTACCAAAGATGACAAAGGGCCGTAGGCGCAAGATGCAAAATCACGTACAATGAAGTGTAGTACGCAACAGAGCGGAACGTCGCCATTTTAGGAAGCAAACCCCACCACCTTGCAACGCGGCCGTTATGCCCAAAGATTATAAAGTGCCGTACGGTGCTTTATCATCTTTGGTTATGCCTCTCGCAGTGTAGTCAGTGTTATGGGGGAACAGTATGTGAGATGATACCATAAAAATACAGAATATAGCTCATCTATTAATTCACAGATTTTAGTTATTTTATTTTTAAATGCTTTCCCCACACTTAATCTCTCTGATTTTATTATTTTTTTACTGTTTTAAGTTCCTTCTCCTGGATTAGAAGCAACATTGATTTAAACCAACGCTCTATTTCTCTCTTTGTCTCATTTCTCACATGTCTCATTTCTCACATGATAAAGGCATTCAACCTTTATGGTTTATGTTAATGGTTTAATTATACATGTATTTTGAAATTATTAAACGAGCTCTGAACTTTCAGCTATGAACTTGATATCCTGATGGTACTGAATCTATTCATAAAAAAGAGTTGACATCAAATATTACATTTGTGCAATGAATCAATATCTGGTCAATGATGCATTATAACAATATCTAAAATCATTCTTTTGTCATGTCTACGTCAAGTTCTTGACCCAGAGATATTATATTGGATGTATTGCAACAACATGTGTACTTTACTCATGTCCCACTTTTTTAATTTCTTACACTTCCTTTTAACGGTCATGTCCTTCAGTTTTCTATTCTTAAATTTGAGTCCATAATGTTTGTGAACACTCAAAAAGATTGAGACAATTCTAGCCTTCATTCTCTCGCTGCACAAGTTCATGCCCTTGTATTCTTGTGTGTTGTGTATTGCTTAGCTTAGCAGATGGGAAATGTTGTTCCTGGTCATTTTGACATTGTTAAATTAGTGCGAAACACTTTATCACACACTTCACAGAACGCTAGAAAGTATTCAGAAGACACCATCAAGGAACCGAAGTCAAGACACATCATGTGTCATATGCTTTATGATGGATGAATACGAGGGCAGGATCATTTGATGGTGCACCAGGTCGTAGGAAAACTTCTCTGCATGTGTGGCATTTTGAGGACAGTTCATGATTCTGCGAGATGTGATTGTCTCGGAATCCGCCCTTTCGCCGAATAATACAGAACAAATCTCAACAATATCCTGATTAAGCAGATGTGAACAGAAAACAAACGTCTGTGCTTTCCTTCATGTGCTGCCACAGCTGTGAAATGTAAGAAATTGCAAGCCACCATCCCTTGAGAAACAACACATTTTTTGATCCAAGCACTGTCAAGCTTTGGAATACAGGCAAACTTGAATCGAAGTATGACGTATGTAGCAATGTTACAAAATTTTGAGATTTTAAAAATCCAGTCTACAATTTATCCCATCAGATAAAGCATAAAAAGTTTAATTTGACACCTAATTCACTTTCATATCTTCAGTATTAAAAAAGTTATGGCCATTTTCATACTCGGAAATTATCATCTTGTTCCCTATTGCTTTTCCATTGACAAAAGCTGTGATTGAGGACAGTCAAAAGCCCATAACTTTCTTAAAAATCAAGAGAACTGAATGAAATTTTCAGTTATTTTAGATTGAAGCATTCTGAAACAAATATAAAACATCTCACTTGGATGACCTGAAATTAAAGCATATAATGAGTTAATTACCTAATTGTAGTTAATTACAAAATTGACCGTTGTGACGGAAATAGTAATAAACACCCAGACTGCCCTGAAAATTCAAAAATGTGATATTCTCAAGATCAGAACTTTAATATTTTTGTATTATATGCTGTAAATCCGTAACAGATGGGTATATAAATTATAATTTCTAGCAATAGACCAAGTCTTTATGGAGAAGATCAGTTCCTAGCTGGTACATTGGCATATCATAATCAGTAGCATCATCATACTCCTCAGATTGTAAACAATAAGCAACTCTGTACAACTTGTTTTTCCTCAACTTTTCAATTTTGGCATTGTAAAATACAAGTTTTTGCTCTTCAAAACACACAAGACATGCCTTTCTGCCCACTACTTTCCTATTAACAATGTCCTGTAGATTCCATTTCTTAAGAAAATGATTTTTTTTTTTTTTAAATAGCCTAAGTATCCAAATAACAAACTAATCCCATTCACACAAGATTTCACAATATAACATGATTTTTAAATCTCACTGTCATGAATTTATATCCCAGATGGAAGGAATTTAATGTTTAATTCCCATAAATTAATCTAGAAACATTCACTCAATATAATTTAAATTATTATTTTTTTGCACAATACATGGGACTAAAACTGATATTTAGTCTAAAAATATTGACTATGTGTAGACAATAACACAAAATATAGACGATTTAGATGCTTTCATGCAATGATTGTCCAAAAAAAGAGCATTAAAATCATCTTGCGAGTGAGTTTTTCTGGAACGCGATCGATCGGAACGTTGCATTTGCAGTGAATTTGAACCCCATATCGGCAGGAAAAACACTGCTGGCCGTATTGGGCCCAAATCACATTTACGCAAATGAAAATTAGATTAAAGTCATCCCGAGAAACAGGTTTATATGTAAAATAAACTACTTACATTATGTTTTGTCCCCTTCATGCGATCCGTCCGTAGGCATTGAGGGTGTTAGAAGCCGCTTTTTATTTTAATATAATTATTGAATTGACTCGCGACTAAATAAATTAAAAAAATCGGGAACTGAAGTCGGAACGATTGTCCTTCAGCAGCTTAGCAGCCCGAGAAAAGCCGCCTCCGATAAGCAGGAGAAAACCGCATTTTAATCCCCCCCCCCCCCCCCCCCCCCCCCCCCTTAAAGGCGCCAAATTCCAGCACACAGCCAGTGGCAGAAGGTAAGCTTTGTAACATCGCCAACGTATATGCGTAGAATTTCTGAAATAGGCTTCCTCAACTTCTTGGGGTCCTTGAAAAACCTGCTGTTAAATGAATCAAACAGTCCATCAATTATTTAAATGAACTCCCCCCTATGTACAGCCCCCCAGGAAACTTTCCAAGAGTTGAATACGCGTAGACGCCCGCTGCTACCAAATGGCTGAGCACCTGCGCTGCCTTCTTAACTCTCATTTTAGAGAAGCTGTTTAGAACAAAGTGGCCTTTGGTCAGTTTATGGGCTTTTCTAATGGGCAACTGCAAATCATGTTCATAAAAGTTGCAAATATGTGCCCATCTAATACGTTTCTTACTGCCATCCTCTCCCTTGACTTCAAATATATACTATTCCAAATTTGACCTAGTGTTTTTTAACAAGTGTGGTGGGTCATGCATACAATAGATCTTGGCTCCCCTGTGGATGAAGAAAGGATGTCTTCTGTCACACCCAAGAGGGTGTAGAGTCGAACATTGCTTGAACCTTGGTCACAAACCACGACCTTTGGCTGTAGTCCAGTGTCCTTCACCTTTTGTAAGCATCCCTTTAGTAATGGTTCCACTTTGTCAGCCGTTGTGGTGTCTCGCGACAGAAAGTAACCTAAAGATTATTTCCATTTTCCAATCAAGCCCCTAACCATGAAAACGAGAGCATGGTTGGCAGGCCGTGACGTCGTCCCTAGGGATCCAAAGTCCTCAAACCCCTCCACTGAATCTTCTGTAATATTGTATGAGGCCTGCACGCACACTAATTTCATCAAAGGACACTACACAGAACATCCCTCTCTGTTATTTCTGCTACACTGTCTTTCAAAAGTTCAAAGACCTTAGGGGGAAACCCAGGACCCACTTTGATATTACTCAACCATCTACGCAGTAATGTGATTAATGGAAGGGTGGAAATGCGCTTGCAGAACCGGTATGCACGGGGACTTTGGTAGTAGAGGGACAAGGCAACTACCTTGTCTGAATAACTCCATCGTCTTCCTCTTTTACGTCCTGACGCATTCTGCAATTGTGACGCAAAGAAAGCCAGTGCTGGTCCTTGTAAAAATTCACCTGCTCCTCTGATCAAGTCACTAATTGTTTCACTTTCTTTAGTTACCTTTTCCATTGATCGTTTCAACTGTTCAACTCTTTTTATGAGGTGTAAAGTATGCTGTGTTTCCTTGTTCAGAGCTCTGCCATAATTTCCAGTTGGTGGGAATTGAAGATCATCTGTATCAGGAGGTGGAGAAGCACTGCTGGGTTCATTCTCATGAATTTGGTCTGTATCTAAGCAGTAAGAATGTTCGGCCTGTACGTTGTCTGACACTGCCAAAAAAAATCATGAGATAGGGAAAGAGAAGTATACAAATGAAATAGATTTAGCATATACATGTAAATAAATCAGCATCTACTACTAATTATCATTTAAAATAGATGTGACGCACCAATTTCAGTCTATCAAAAGAAAACCATGATCTTGATTTTTTGAAGTTCCATTAAATCATTTAAATGTTGTCTAAATTATGCATGAGGAAGTTTTCAATGGCTGTTCTTACTTGAATTAAATACAAGTACACATTCTATTAGCCTATACTGTGTGGCCTTATGTGTGATTATAGTTTTGTGAACATTTCACAAATGAACATAGAAGTACTATACATGCTATTATGTACCAGTACCAATTGTATCAGTTGGGATACAAATTTGTAATTTAGCCAAAGTGAGAAATTAAATGTTATTTTAAATAGGCCTACCTCTTTGCTGCTTTGAAGGCTTTGGTAAAGATGAGAGGTACTCATTCTTCCTCTTGAGTGATCTGCGTTGGGTAGGCAGACATTTCGGCGGATTAGGGATCTCAAAGAGCGTTGGAACTGCATTCCAATTTAGCCTGTTCTTGGTCCGCTTGTTGGAAAACTGGTAAAGTTCAAAGTGTTCAGAACAAAGACGGCAGTTGTTTGACAAGTACACTGGAGTTCGGTGAAGGAGATCGTGTCGACGAGTGTTCTGGACCCACTGTCGACATCTGAAATTACAGAAAATATCTAATTGGATTAACTTATAAGAACAAATGTAATTATAACTACATACCTGCAGAATGGATAATATATCACATGTGCAATTGTTTTCAGTAGTGGGGAGAGACCTATAGGGTGATTTCACGAAAGGTCCCTGGAGCGTAGATCCGCACCCACGTGACCGAAAATCTCAAGTGGAGGACATGCTATACATCCGGTACATGTTAGTGAATGGGAAAACACGCACTTTCCCACCCGTTAAAAACATCAAAAACGGCCAGTTTTTGAGCTGCAATTTACTGTGTCAGTCGGGGTGACCGTGAGGCACAGCTAACTAGATTTTCAGTCCAAAAAAAAGATAGAAACTAAGGTAAATTAAAGAGGGAGCTGAAGGTGCCAATCCAGCGGAAGTGAACAGCGGACATTTGCCGTGGAGATTTAAAGGTCCAAAATATCGGGAATTATCGCGTTTGCTCGCTGCATTTCATCAATAAAGATAAAAAAGTCAATAATGCCTTACTTTTGATGAAATGCAGCGAGCAAACGCGATAATTCCCGATATTTTGGATCTTTAAATCTCCACGGCAAATGTCCCATAAGCATTTCCGCTGGATTTGCACCTTCAGCTCCCTCTTGAATTTACCTTGGTTTCTATCTTTTTTTTGGACTGTAAATTTAGGTAGCTGTGCCTCACGGTCACCCCGACTGGCACAGTAAATTGCAGCTCAAAAACTGGCCATTTTCGATGTTTTTAACGGGTGTGAAAGTGCGTGTTTTCCCATTCACTAACATGTCTCGGGAGCGGCCTCCAACAGGAAGAAGCCGGGGACTCTGGTGCTACGACTCACCGTCGCCGTCGCGGGGCTGGCCGAGTCCGGAGCGGGTGGAGCGGTGGAGGAGCGCTGCTGCTGCTGCTGCTACCGGAGAGTCGGAGGCTCCAACGGCAGGTCTGTGGACGGAGGCACCGGGAGCCCGTGGCTCCCTGGAGGGAGACCGCTTTTCAGGGCTCTCGCAACGGCGACTTCCCCCGCCCGAGTTGCGGGGTTGAAGAGCTCCTGGAGCGGGGCCTGACATCACCGCCCCGTGCGGCTCGGAATGGCCGCAGGACTCTGCGAGCGCACGCCGGGGGCTCTAACACCAAGACCCGGTGTGCGACCTCGCACCACCCGGCGTGGCTTTAATGGCCGCGGGACAATCGCCATCGCCAGCCGGGGGCTTTGACTTTGACTCTGACATCGGGGGGGGGAAGAGTGCAGTGGAGAGATAAGTTTATTAGGCCTTCCATCACAGCGATGTGATGGATGTTTATGTAAATTATGTTGTGTCTTGGGTCTATGTGTTTGTAATGTATGGCTGCAGAAACGGCATTTCGTTTGGACCTCAAGGGGTCCAAATGACAATTAAATGTATCTTGTATCTTGTATCTTGTATGTACCGGATGTATAGCATGTCCTCCACTTGAGATTTTCGGTCACGTGGGTGCGGATCTACGCTCCAGTGACCTTTCGTGAAATCACCCTATATGTTGAAGATGCATTTTTCCTCTAATATGTCAATTTACCTTAAATGTAGAAGAGCTTATTAAAATCTTCTTACATAGACCCTTTTAGTATTTTCTATCGTCTTTTGGACCTAAGACACTAGCATGCACGCCTTACAACAATAACAAAACCAAAAATGTATAGCAGTATACAAGCACTAACTTTATTAGTGTGGTAATTCTAGATCATTAAAAAAATCTTTATTAAGTAATATTAAGTAATCTTTATTAAGTAATACATGATATTCTTCTAAATTGTTGTTACTATATGTCATTAGCATAGCCAGGTTTCCTGGATTGGGGAGAGTGAGGGAGCAACCATCTTTATGTTCCCATTAAAACTTGAGAGAGAAACAAGACCCCCAAAATGTATTCGCCTATTTTTTCTAATCACCAAATGCCCTAATACCTTTGCCGGAGTGGTTAAAAAAAAAGGTCCCCATAACTTACTAATGTACCGACAAACCTATGACCGTTGATGGGAGAACAGAAGAGTATGTTCACGGCAGAATAATATCGACAGAAAGTACGTTTATTTCTCACCTTTCTTTGTTATTGGGGAACCTGAAGAAAGACAGGTCGGGTCGTCTACATTGGCGATTTGTGCAATGTATCGCAGAACAGTAAGCTGAGCTTGCAGATGTGCCTCTGGACGCCATGACGGTAATCGCGAAGCAGGTTACCAAGATGGCGTTAAATATTTCCCCAATCGGTACTAAGGCCTTTTCGCCGGGCCTCTCGCTCTCGTATCTTTGGTTCCAACCGCCTGCAACAAGTCGCTTTCTCTCGCGCGCGCTCCCCGTCAACGAGAGGGGAGGGGTCAACGGCAAGATGGGCCTCCGCCCGCCCGGCTCGGTCCTCCCACAGCGCGCCACCCGGCGAGACACCGAAATGCAGGCGGTGCCCGGCCGCGCAGCGCGGCACCGACCCGCGACAAACGGGATATGTTTTATCCTAGAGGAAACAAACAATTTAGTGGAGCGGACCAGACCAAGCGGTGAGATTTCATTTGTTTCATTTACTTCTTGGTTCAGAGAGTAATAATCCGCCCATGGCGCTTGGCTGCGGAAAGAACGCCCTGTAGCCCAGGACAGACTCTGCAGCCCAGGATAGACCCTGTAGCACAGGACAGAGCCCTGTAGCCCAGGACAGAGCCCTGTAGCCCAGGGTAGACCATGTAGCCCAGGATAGACCCTGTAGCCCAGGATAAACCCTGTAGCCCAGGGTAGACCATGTAGCCCAGGACAGACCCTGTAGCCCAGGGTAGAGCCATGTAGCCCAGGGTAGACCCTGTAGCCCAGGACAGACCCTGTAGCCCAGGACAGACCCTGTAGCCCAGGATAAACCCTGTAGCCCAGGGTAGACCATGTAGCCCAGGGTAGACCATGTAGCCCAGGATAGACCCTGTAGCCCAGGGTATAGCCATGTAGCCCAGGGTAGACCATGTAGCCCAGGATAGACCATGTAGCCCAGTACAGACCCCTGTAGCCTAGGACAGAGCCCTGTAGCCCAGTACAGACCCCTGTAGCCCAGGACAAAGCCCTGTAGCCCAGGACAAAGCCCTGTAGCCCAGGACAGAGCCCTGTAGCCCAGGACAGACCCTGTAGCCCAGGACAGACCCTGTAGCCCAGGATAGACCCTATGGCCCAGGACAGAGCCCTGTAGCCCAGGATAAAGCCCTGAGCCCAGGATAGAGCCCTGTAGCCTAGGACAGAGCCCTGTAGCCCAGGACAGACCCTGTAGCCCAGGATAGACCGCTGTAGCCGGGGATAGGCCACCTGTAGCCAAACGCCGGAGCAAGTCTCCCAGACGGGGCGCAAAACCTATCAAAGTTCATAGGCAGAATTTAAATCGAATGCTAAAGAGTATTGACGGAAAATATATGGGAAATGTACAAATGTTCTGCAGAATTAAATGAAGCCAAATCTAAATCGCTTTAATGGCACTTAATTGTCATTTTTGATTTAGTGGTACTTTATTGACTCCCTGACGAGCTTAATGCGTTCTACGCACAGTTCGGTAGGGAGAACACTGATGTGCCTTCCCGAGCCCCCATTCGCCCTGACGGTATTACAGTCAGAGGCCGACGTCAGAAGATCCTGCAGGGGGGTAACCCTATGAAAGCGCCTGGACCTGATGGTATACCCGGTCGAATTCTCAAGACCTGTGCAGACCAACTGGCGGGAGTTTTTGTGAACATTTTCAAACTCTCAATTCTGAGGTCTGAGGTTCCCACCTACTTTAAGAGGTCATCAATAATACCGGTGCCCAAGAAGAGTAACGTGATGTGTCTCAATGACTCAACCAGTGGCACTAACGTTTGTGGTGATGAAGTGCTTTGAGAGGTTGATTATGGTGCACATCAACTCCTACCTCGACAAGAACCTGGACCCACTGCAGTTTGCATACCGCCAGAACAAGTCAACGGAGGATGCAATTTCACTGGCTCGCCACTCTGCATTGGACCACTTGGACAATAAAAACACTTACTGTTGTTTATAGCTCAGGGTTTAATACCATCACCCCTTCCAAGCTGTTTATCAATTGAATACCTAAAAGGGCTGCTCCTTGCCTTCTGGTTGCATTTTTCACCCACCATCTTTGGACACCCTGTGCGTAGGGAGAGGGTAGGGCTGAAGTTGTCCTGGTTGGGTTGCTCCTGGGCCTGGCCAAGCTGGCCATCCGCGAGTCAAGTTGCCAGACGGTGGAGGGCTCTATTCGAGTCGGCTGCCTGCCCCTTTTCCAGGGATACGTCCGTGCCCGGTTGTGGTTAGAAAGGGAATGCGCCCTGTCTAGGGGCACCCCCCTGAGGGAGTTCTGGGACCGCTGGGCTCCGCAGGGTGTAGAATGTATCCTCAATAAGGATTGTATCATAATTGTATAATAGTTTACTATGGATATGTGTTTGTATTGTATTATGGTGGTGGGCTCTGGCTTGTTTTATTGTAGTGTAAATATTATTTTTTAATAATTGAATACATTTTTTGATTAATAAAAAGAAAACCTGGGAGATTTCCGGGACTGCTGGGCACCGAAGGGGGTTGAATGTATCCTGGACAAAATGGCAATATAGTTATATTGTTCATTGCAACACCGATGTAATTACACATCAGTGACTCTACTTCCTGAGAAGATTACGGAAATTCGGATTCTACAGGTGCACGGTAGAGAGCATTCTGCAATATAGTTGTTTAGTAGTTTACTTAGTATATTTGTTTGTCTTGTATTATGGTGGTGGGTTCTGTTTTGTTTTATTGTATTGTAAATATAATTTTAATATTTGAATAAATATTTTTGATTAAATAAATAAAGCTGGTTACCAAGCTCACGGAACTGGGTCTCTGCGCATCCCTCTGCAATTGGACCTCGACTCACCCACAGACCACAGTCTGTTCGAATTGGCTGAAACACTTCATCCTCAGTAACAATTAGCACGGGAATACCTCAAGGCGGCGTGCTCAGCCCCCCCCTGCTGTACTCACTCTATACCCATGACTGCGTAGCTGGAAATAATGCAACCCATGACTGCGTAGCTGGAAATAATGCAAACTCCATCATCAAGTTTGCCGACGACCCCAATGTTGTTGGACGAATCACAGGTGGGGATGATTTTGGAAGAATCATAGATGGGGATGAGTCTGAGTATAGAAGTGCGATCGACCGACTGACCAAATGGTGCCAGCAAAACAACCTGGCTCTCAACATCAGCAAGACCAAGGAACTGATTGTGGACTTTGGTAGGGGAAGGTTGAGGACCCAAAATCCTGTTTACATCAATGGGACGATGGTGGAGAGGGTCAAAAACTTCAAATCGCTGGGCGTGCATATTTCCTAGACCCAGCACACCGATGCAATTATAAAGAAGGCACATCAGCGACTCTACTTCCTGAGAAGATTGCGGAAATTCGGATTCTACAAGTGCACGGTAGAGAGCATTCTGACTGGTTGCATTCTGACTTGAACGTCCAGGAGCAGAAAAGACTACAAAAAGTTGTGACCACTGCCCAATCCATCACCGGCTTTGACCTCTCCACCGTCGAAGGGATCTATCGTAGTTCCTGCCTCAAAAAGGCAGCCCAAATCATCAAAGACCCACACCATCCTGGCCACACACTCATTTCACCATTGCTATCGGGAAGAAGGTTCAGGAGCCTGAAAACTGTAACGTCCAGGTTCAGGAACAGCTTCTTCCTTAGCCATCAGGCTATTAAACAGAACAACGAATATGCTCTGAGTTCTGAACTGCAAAAGACAATATTATTATTGCACTATATTTGTTATATATTGAACTTTTTTTTCCTCTTCCCCCGTTATGTACTATGTTCACATATTCAGTTGTGCTGCAGCAAGTAAGAATTTCAATGTCCCATCCGGGACATATGACAATAAAACACTTGACTTGACTCTTGATTTATATACCGTGGACGTACACATAAATGAAACCCCAAAGTTGAAGGGGGAGATGTAACATTTGCATTTGTATTTAAAATTATCCTCTATAATCTTTGGTTCCAAACGCCTGCAACAAGTCGCTTTCCCGCGCGCGCTCTCCCCGCCAACGAGAGGGGAGGGGAGGGGGCCGGCCGGCAAGATGGGCCTCCGCCCACTCGGCGCGTCCTCCCACAGCGCACTACCTGGTGAGACGCCGATTTGCAGACTCGCTACAAACGGGAAACGTTTTATCCGAGAGGAAACAAACAATTTAGTGGAGCAGACTTCAAGCGGTGGGATTTTATTTGTTTCATTTACGTTTCGGTTTAGAGAGTAATCCGCCCAGAGTGCTTGGCTGCAGAAAGAGCATTTTTTCCCGCTGGAGCGGCGTAGTTTATATTTCCAGCGACCTGCACAGGGCGGGTGGGTGTTGCTTTCGCGTTAGTTTGAAATAAATGCGGCGGGTTCGTCAATAAATGCGGAGAATTCGTCAATAACTTATTGGTATATTGTCCGTCTGTGTTATAATTATTACTTGCACATTTGGAGTATGGGGAAACACAATTTCAATCCAATTTATTTCAATTGACAATAAAGTTTACTTTGAACTTTGAACTAATTGGGTCCGTGGGAGGCGGGAGAACGGGATTCAAGATGGCGGAGCGGCTGCCGGCGGAGCCAGGGGAAGGTGATCGGCTGCGCCACCTGGGGGCCGGGTCTGGGACACGCTGGCACCAGGGTGGCAATGGTTCAATGCTACTACTGTATTGCCACGTGTACCTGTATACAGTGAAACTCTATGTATTACATACAGTCAATACAGTGAAATCTGCCCCATGGCTCTATAGACCACCCAAAATATATAGTCATGTTGGATGTGATGGAAACTGCTGTCTCACATCTTTGCTCTTATCACTTATGAAAGGACACAAAGGGCTGGAGTAACTGAGCAGGTCAGGCAACATAGACACAAAATGCTGGAGTAGCTCATCGGATAGGCAGCATCTCTGGATAGAAGGAATGTGTGACGTTTCTGGTCAAGATGCTGTATCTCTAAACAGTTCACTTTTTCCAGGATAGGCACAACATGCTGCAGTCTGAAGTCAGGTCTCGACCCGAAACGTCACCCATATCCAGGGATGCTGCCTACATTTTGTGTCTATATCTTCTAAACCAGGATCTGCAGTGACTTCCTGCACAGGTTAGGCAGCATCTCTGGAGAACATGGATAAGTAACATTTCATCATTATATATATATATCCATAGATATATACGCTGAGTTTCTCTAGCATTTTTGTCATTTAAACATCATCATAATCATACTTTATTAGCCAAGTGTTAAGTGTTTATGTTAATAAATCATACAGCCATACAGTCAAGGGGAGAAGACAGGAACGGGGTACTGATTGGGGATGATCAGCCATGATCCCATTGAATGGCGGTGCTGGCTTGCAGGGCCGAATGGCCTACTGCACATATTGTCTATTATCGATACCAATAAAAAGCAACAGACCACACAAAATACATTTTAACATAAACATCCACCACAGCGACTCCTCCACATTCCTCGCTGTGATGGAAGGAGAAAAGAAATTCAATCTCTTCCCTTTGTTCTCCCGCGGTCGGGGGCCTCGAGCCTTACATTGACGGGAGGATGTTGGCTGCCGTAGCCGGCGGTCGAGACCTCCGCACTGGGGTGATCAAGCTCCCGCATGGGGGGAGGGGGGGGGGGAATCTCAGCTCCCCCACGTCGGGCGATCTGACCCTGGGTCGCAGCTGGTGAAAACCTTCTGCATCGTTTGGAACTTCCCGACATCGGTCTCTACTTGAGCTCCTCGATGGTGAAATCCGCAGGCCGTGGTTGGAGCGTCGATCCCAGGAAAGGGATCGCAGGCTCCGATGGTGAGTCCACGTCCCCATGGTGGAGCTCAAAGTCAGTCCCGAGCATGGCCTCCAGCGCCATGATGTTAGGTCGCAGAGCGACTGGAGATATGACCCGGAAAACAATCGCATCTCCGGCAAGGTAAGAGATTGAAAAAAAAGTTTCCGCCGACCCCCTCCCCACTCCACACCTCCCACATAAAACCAGAGAACATTAACACAAACCTTTACAACACTAAAAATAACAAAAAAAGACAGGCAGACTGTTGGCGAGGCTGCCATCGTCAGTGTCCCTCGGTGGTAATGGTTCAAGACCCTTCTTCAGAAGGATTACACATAAGGATTACATGAGATTAGTTCAAATGGGCATTATGTTTTGCGTACATTGTTCTATACAATACACCAATAACTTTCATGGAGCTGATAACAGTTGTTGGTTCTCGAGTCCAGACATCCATAGGAATGTACCTTCTGTTTTTAAGACTTGCTGCTTGGGCTGTGTCAGGTGGTTCGCTTCCAAACCAACAAGGGCTACGGCCATCTGGGTCACATCCACAGCCCTGCCAAAGAACCGTGCTCCTACCTGGTTAACACGGATGGAGCCATTTACAGACGCAACCGTCAACATCTACCAGTGAAAGTCCACGCTGCGCCCGCAGCTAAAGCTCTGGTCCCGACTCCGGGAAAGGCAGCACCAATCCATGGTGTTAGGCGACATGGAAAAAGTCGCCTCTCGTGGAGGAGGCGACCGAAAGCGGTTCCCCCTTTCCCCCCCCTCACCACCCCCCATACAAGACACACAAAGGGTGGTGGGTGTATGGAACAAGCTGCCAGAGGAGGTAGTTGAGGCAGGGACTATCCCAACATTTAAGAAACAGTTAGACTGATACATGGATAGGACAGGTTTAGAGGGATATGGACCAAAAGCAGGTAGTGTAGCTGGGACACGTTGGCAGGTGTGGTCAATTTGCGCCGAAGGGCCTGTTTTCACACTGTATCACTCTATGACTACATTATACCTCCACCATGCATGGATGCTTCAAAATCAAGTGGTCGAGTTATACTACCATATACTCAAGCATAGAAACATAGAAAATAGGTGCAAGAATAGGCCATTCGAGTCAGCATTGCCATTCAATATGATCATAGCTGTTTATCTAAAACCTGTTTTTTCCCATATCCCTTGATTTCGCTAGCCCCAAGACCTAAATGTAACTCTTCAAAACAGCCAAGCCTCCACTGCCTTCTGTGACAGAGAATTCCACAGATTCACAACTCTCTGCGTGTAGAAAGTTTGCCCTCATCTCAGTCCTAACTGGCCTACCCCTGGTTCTGAACTCCCCCAACATCGGGAACATTTTTCCTGCAGTTACAGAAAGTGAAAATCTAACAGGCAAGCAGGACGCTTTCTCCAACTACCCCCATTTTAAGGATTTTATCTTCCACCATTTCTACCCAGTGCTTGGTACTTACTTCCAGCAGCCTCTGGTTATCCTCCAGGATGCACCGAGCCGCAGCCTGATCCATACCGGTCCCCTGGGCGAATTCTGCAGACTCTCACCGCACCGGCGCAATGCTTCTGACGCCTCTGACGTCCCAGGACTCTTGCACTGAGGCTGCTCCATGGCCGGAGCTGCAGCGAGCGACTCGCCAGCCCGGCAAACACTCACCAGCCCGGCAAACACGCACCAGCCCAGCAAACACTCGCCAGCCCCAGCTCCCCGTCCGCATCTGTCCCTGCCGCTGTTTCTGCTTTCATCCTTCTCTCAGCCCCGGCTCTCCAACACCCGCGGCCCATGCAGTTGATATGAGTTTTGAAATTTTCATTGATCACAGAATTTCTCACGAGAGCGTGAGAAATTTGTGATCAGCGTGAGAATTTGGCGAAATGCGTGATTCTCACGCTCAATGCGTGAGAGTTGGCAGCCCTGCCCCATACCCCCCCTTCCCCATAACCCCCTTTCCCCACACCCCTCCCCCATCACCCCACATCCCCCCCTCCCCACCCGCCCTCCCTAACGCCCACCCCTCCCCCACACCGCACTCCCACAACGTTGGGGGAGACCAGGCTTCCCATGTGACGGACCCAACGGGTCGCACTTAGTCTAGTATTATTTAAAAATACAAATATTGCAGATCTGGAGCATAGTATTGCTTTGCTCTTAAATTATGGGAGGAAATACAGTTATTATATATACAAATTTCAAAACATGACCACATGGCTCACATTCCACTCTGCAGCCACTCAATGAGAATAGAGATAAGGGACGTTCCCGGGCGTCTGGAACTCCAATACTGATACCAGCAAGCTGTAAGAAGAATAGGCCTATATAACCATATAACAATTACAGCACGGAAACAGGCCATCTCGACCCTTCTAGTCCGTGCCGAACACATAATCTCCCCTAGTCCCATATACCTGCGCTCAGACCATAACCCTCCATTCCCTTCCCATCCATATAACTATCCAATTTATTTTTAGATGATAAAAACAAACCTGCCTCCACCACCTTCACTGGAAGCTCATTCCACACAGCTACCACTCTCTGAGTAAAGAAGTTCCCCCTCATGTTATCCCTAAACTTCAGTCCCTTAATTCTCATGTCATGTCCCCTTGTTTTAATCTTCCCTACTCTCAGTGGGAAAAGCTTTTCCACGTCAACTCTGTCTATCACTCTCATCATTTTAAAAACCTCTATCAAGCCCCCCCCTTAACCTTCTGCGCTCCAAAGAATAAAGCCCTAACTTGTTCAACCTTTCTCTGTAACTTAGTTGCTGAAACCCAGGCAACATTCTAGTAAATCTCCTCTGTACTCTCTCTATTTTGTTGACATCCTTCCTATAATTAGGCGACCAAAATTGTACACCATACTCCAGAATTGGCCTCACCAATGCCTTGTACAATTTTAACATTACATCCCAATTTCTATATTCAATGCTCTGATTTATAAAGGCCAGCACACCAAAAGCTTTCTTTACCACCCTATCTACATGAGATTCCACTTTCAGGGAACTGTGCACAGTTATTCCCAGATCCCTCTGTTCACCTACATTCTTCAATTCCCTACCATTTACCATGTACGTCCTATTTTGATTTGTCCTGCCAAGATGTAGCACCTCACACTTATCAGCATTAAACTCCATCTCAGATTCAGATTCAGATTCAATTTTAATTGTCATTGTCAGTGTACAGTACAGAGACAACGAAATGCATTTAGCATCTCCCTTGAAGAGCGACATAGCAAACGATTTGAATAAAAAATAAATAATAAGTGTCCGGGGGGGGGGGGGGTGATTGGCAGTCACCGAGGTACGTTGTTTAGTAGAGTGACAGCCGCCGGAAAGAAGCTGTTCCTCGACCTGCTGGTTCGGCAACGGAGAGACCTGTAGCGCCTCCCGGATGGTAGGAGGGTAAACAGTCCATGGTTGGGGTGAGAGCAGTCCTTGGCGATGCTGAGCGCCCTCCGCAGACAGCGCTTGCTTTGGACAGACTCAATGGAGGGGAGCGTGGAACCGGTGATGCGTTGGGCAATTTTCACCACCCTCTGCAGTGTCTTCCGGTCGGAGACAGAGCAGTTGCCATACCATACTGTGATGCAGTTGGTAAGGATGCTCTCGATGGTGCAGCGGTAGAAGTTCACCAGGATCTGAGGAGACAGATGGACCTTCTTCAGTCTCCTCAGGAAGAAGAGACGCTGATGAGCCTTCTTGATCAGAGTAGAGGTATTGTGGGTCCAAGAGAGGTCATCGGAGATGTTGACTCCCAGGAACCTGAAGCTAGAAACACGTTCCACCTCCGTCCCGTTAATGTGGATGGGGGTGTGTGTGCCGCCTCTGGACTTCCTGAAGTCTACAATGAGCTCCTTGGTCTTCTTGGAAGCTCCTTGGTCTTCTTGGACGTCAACTCTGTCTTCTTGATCTGCTCAACTCCTTGATCTGCCATCTTTCAGCCCACTCTTCCAACTGGCATAAATCTCTCTGTAGACTTTGAAACTCTACTTCATTACCCTCAACCCCACCTATCTTAGTATCATCTGCATACTTACTAATCCAATTTACCACACCATCATCCAGATCATTGATGTACATGACAAACAACAGTGGACCCAACACAGATCCCTGTGGCACCCCATTCGTCACTGGCCTCCAACCTGACAAACAACCATCCACCATTACTCTCTGGCATCTCCCATTCAGCCACTGTTGAATCCATCTTGCTACTCCACCATTAATACCTAATGATATTAATAACTAATGGTATTGTGATCACTGAACCCGAACTGTTCCCCAACGCATACCTCTGCCACCTGACCCATCTCATTTCCTAACAGGAGGTCCAGTACCACCCCTTCTCTAGTAGGTACTTCTATGTATTGTTGCAAAAAAAACTATCCTGCACACATTTTACAAACTCCAACCCATCCAGCCCATTTACAGAATGTGTTTCCCAGTCTATGTGTGGAAAATTGAAATCTCCCACAAGCACTACCTTGCCTGTTCTTACCTTTGCAGCTGTTCTGTTTCCCAGACTAATAGTTTATACTTTGTTTCTTCTCCAATGTAACTGAGGGGGTCCATTGTGTTTAACTGAAGCCTCTTTGTTATTAACCATGTGCTTATGGCTGTTTTAGGAGTATAAAGATGTGTGTAAATCCTCTGTATCGCCAGTCTGAACAGCGCCAGCCTTTGGTGTGGACTCTCTGTGCACATCACTGGCTGTTTTTTTCTATTTCACCGTAACCATATAACCATATAACAATTACAGCACGGAAACAGGCCATCTCGGCCCTACAAGTCCATGCCGAACAAATTTATTTTTTCCCCTTAGTCCCACCTGCCTGCACTCATACCATAACCCTCCATTCCCTTCTCATCCATATGCCTATCCAATTTATTTTTAAATGATACCAATGAACCTGCCTCCACCACTTTCACTGGGAGCTCATTCCACACCGCTACCACTCTCTGCGTAAAGAAGTTCCCCCTCATATTACCCCTAAACTTCTGTCCCTTAATTCTGAAGTCATGTCCTCTTGTTTGAATCTTCCCTATTCTCAAAGGGAAAAGCTTGTCCACATCAACTCTGTCTATCCCTCTCATCATTTTAAAGACCTCTATCAGGTCCCCCCTTAACCTTCTGCGCTCCAGAGAATAAAGACCTAACTTATTCAACCTATCTCTGTACCTTAGTTGTTGAAACCCAGGCAACATTCTAGTAAATCTCCTCTGTACTCTCTCTATTTTGTTGACATCCTTCCTATAATTGGGCGACCAAAATTGTACACCATACTCCAGATTTGGTCTCACCAATGCCTTGTACAATTTTAACATTACATCCCAGCTTCTATACTCAATGCTCTGTTTATAAAGGCTAGCATACCAAAAGCTTTCTTTACCACTCTATCTATATGAGATTCCACCTTCAAGGAACTATGCACAGTTAAACCTTGGTGACCTAGTAAAGGCTATTCACAGAGATTTTTGACTTTGATTTATTCTACTCATCAAGTCTCACCAACTTTAACACATTCATGAGCTAAAAAGATTACAAAAAGTTGTGATCACTGCCCAGTCCGTCACCGGCTTTGACCTCCCCACCGTCAAAGGGATCTATCGTAGTCGCTGCCTCAAAAAGGCAGCCAAAATCATCAAGGACCCACACCATCCTGGCCACACACTTATCGCACCACTGCCATCAGGAAGAAGGTACAGGAGCCTGAAGACTGTAACACCCAGGTTCAGGAACAGCTACTTCCCCACAGCCATCAGGCTATTAAACACAACAAATAAGCTATGAGCTCTGAACTGCAAAAGACTATTATTATTTGTTATTTGCACTATATTTGTTATTGATTGAACGTTTTCTTTTTTTTCCTGTTATATACAATGTTTACATATTCACATATTCTGTTGTGCTGCAGCAAGTAAGAATTTCATTGTCCCATCCGGGGCATATGACAATAAAACACTCTTAATTCTTCGGTAGACCAAAATGCTGAAGAAACTCAGCGGGTGAGGCAGAATCTATGGAGCAAAGGAAATAGGCAACGTTTCGGGTCAAAACCCTTCTTCATGCTCTTTATCAGTGGGTTTATAGTGGATGTCGGTCAGTAGTCTATCACCTGCGATGGAGATAGTAAGGTCAAGAAATGGTAGGGAAATGTCGGAAATGGTCCAGGTATATTTGAGTGCCAGATGAAAGTTAGTGATGAAATGGATGAAGTCAGTGAGTTGTGTGTGGGTGCACGAGGTAGCACAATGCAGTCGTTGATGTAGCGGAGGTAGAGTTCAAGGATATGGCCATGGTACGTCTCGAACAAGGATTGTTTGATGTATCCTACAAAGAGGCAGGCAAAGCTAGGGTTCATGCACGTGCCCATAGCGACACCTTGTATTTGGAGGAAATGGGAGGAGTCAAACAAAAAGTTATTGTGGGTAAGGACCAGCTCCGCTAGGCGGAGGAGAGTATCAGTAGATGGGGATTGGTTGGTTCTCCGGTCGAGGAGAAAACGGGGCTTTGAGACCCTCCTGGTGGGGGGTGGAAGTGTAGAGTGACTGGACATTCATGGTGAAGTTGAGGGAATGGGGGCCTAGAAAACGGAAGTCCTGGAATTGACGAAGAGCATGTGAGGTGTCTTGAACATAGGTAGGTAGGGATTTAATCACGGGGGATAGGATGGAGTCGAGGTATGTGGAAATAAGTTTGGTAGGACACGAACAGGCAGAAACAATAGGTCTGCCAGGACAGTCAGGTTTGTGGAATTTTGGGGAGAAGGTAAAATCGGGCGGGGCGGGGCTGGGGAACGATGAGGTTAGAGGCTTGGGAGGGCAGGGAGCCAGAGTTGATGAAGTCAGTGATGGTGCTAGAGAGTGTGGCCTGGTGCTCGTCTGTGGGGTCATGGTTCAAGGATAAGTAGGAAGAGGTGTCTGAGAGTTGCCACGTGGCGTCAGTCTTGTAGAGATCAGAGCGCCAGACTACCATGGCACCTTCCTTGTCGGCGGGTTTGATCAACCATTCTGGGTTGTTGCAGAGTGAGTGGAGGGCTGTACGTTCAGGGGGGGAGAGGTTAGAGTGAGACAGGGGAGTGGAGAAGTTGAGGCGGTTGATGTCCCGCCGGCAGTTTAAAATAAAAAGGTCTAAAGCTGGAAGATGGCCATGAGGGGCAGTCCGGGAGAAGGAGTCGTCAATGGGGGGCAAGGACACCTTCCCATGGAAGAACGCTTTGAGGCGGAGGCGACGGAAGAAGAGCTGCACATCGTGGCGGGCGCGGAACTCATTGAGGTAGGGACGGAGGGGGACAAAGGTGAGGTCTCAGCTGAGAACAAACCATTCGGTATCAGATATGGGGAGGTCAGTGGGGATGGTGAACACATGGCAAGGATGGGGGTTGTGGCCGGAGGAAGGCAGGTGAGTGGACTGAGGCCCACTCACCTGACTCTTGACTCTATCTGCATCAATATAAATCTATGTTTCTGAGCAATACTACCAAGAATATAGGCCAATCGATTTCACAAGACTATTATTCATGCTCATGTAAACATTACATCTATAACTATGTCAAATTGCTAAAGAATAATAATTCAGCTAAAGTATGCATGATTCTTAATAATAATCTTCAAATGCATTTCATATTTTATTGGGAAATGCAAATAAACAGCAGCTATTTCTCTATCCAAGCAAAAGGTGCTGGATTAACACATTTTCTATGTTCATTATTCCACGTGGAGAAACATGTATCAAAGGTTAAGCCATTATAAATGATCAATACCATCCAATACTTTAAAATAGATTTTAATAAATAGGTAGGATGTGTAGAAAAGAACTGCAGCTGCTGGTTTAAATCGAAGGGAGACACAAAATGCTGGAGTAACTGCAGCATTTTGAATAAATAGGATTGGTTGAATTCATCTGCAGAAAGGAATGTTTTTTTCAGATGCTTTCGTAATATCTTAGGTGAAACATTATTCCCCATTGCTATGAAAGCTTAAGTTGGATTTAATCCCATCCAATTTTGACCAAATCATTTGTCCTTCTGGCCAATTTTCTCGCACCATCATTATTCTATAGCCACGTGTGCAATGTGCAGTAGCAACTTGCCGAGGATATTTTGGTGCCACTAATTCAGGACTTCCACTAAATAGAGGAATAATGCCAGCAGATGCAAAAGACCGTCTTCATCTCCAAATTCCCCATGAAGGTGCATGCCATCCCGTCTTGTAAATGGACCGTCATTCCTTCAGACATTCATTGTTGCTGCAACAATGTTCTGGAACACCCTACCAACGGTAACATTGGAACACTTCCACCACTTGAGTTGCAGTAGACCAGTGTGGCATTTTTTCAGTGCAACAAGGGATCAGCAAGAAATGCAGCAGTGCTGGCATCACTTCAATTTTATAAATTGATTTAATAAAAAATTAAGACAACTTCTGCAAATTCAAAAGGAAATAGTTAAGACTGGAATTCATAACCTGGCCCGTTACAGAAATCTATGACTCTAAATTAGTACAAATGGCGACAGTCATTTCCAACTTTACATTCAAAATGGAAACATGGTTGGATGGGCATGACAGAGGTAGAGTGGAGACTTTATACATGTAATTTGTGGGAAGACACAGTGCTCCAGAGGGAGGTTATTTCCAGTTATCACACTTCACTGCTATTCCATATCTCTTGCTAGTCAACTTATAAACAGCACATAGTTAGAGTCCGAGATCCATTTGCCTGAAGTGCAGACTTCCTTAAATAAGGCATTGAGTTACAGTATGTGTAGGAAGGAACTGCAGATACCGAAGATAAGACACAAAATGCTGCTGGAGTAACTCAGCGGGCCAGGCAGCATCTCTGGCGAGGGTGCGGATATGGGGCTGTGAATACTCCAGCATTTTGTGTCTATCTTGGGGGGGGTGTGAAATCAAAGTCCCAAGTGCAGTCTATTTCTGCCAGTCCTGGCCCTTAACTTCGTCTCTGAAGTTGAATGTTTTCTT
The DNA here is from genome assembly GCF_028641065.1 of Leucoraja erinaceus. NCBI lineage: Eukaryota > Metazoa > Chordata > Chondrichthyes > Rajiformes > Rajidae > Leucoraja > Leucoraja erinaceus. The sequence goes on from NC_073389.1 coordinate 48,851,971, forward strand.
CATCATCACCCGGCATGCATTTTTTCAGCAGGCGTGGGTAGAGAGGGAGATAGGGGGGATGGAGAAGGAGGGGGGAAAGGGAGTGGGGTAGAGGATGGGGGTGTTGCTGCCCGGGAGCTGGGGGGTCTCTGAGTGTTCTTCTGGGTCAGTTCGGCCAACCCGCAGCGTGGGGTGAGAAGAACCCAGGTGGGGGGGGGTCCATAACCCTGACATGGGGTCATAACACCGGGCGGGCCCCGACTCCATCTTTGTTCCATCGGCGGCGTATTTTTCGGCGGTCTGAGAGCGGGAAATGGAATATGGGGGGAGGGGTGGATGTGAGTAGAGAAGGGCTCGGGTGGTGTGAGAATAACCCAGGGGGGGGGGGGTTTGCTGCCTTGGAGCTGGGGTCTCTGATTCTTCTCTGTCAGTTCGGGGCCGCCGCAGTCTCCAGTCCATACCCTGACTTCATCTCCGGGCAGGGGGGGGGGGGGGGGCGGTTTTCGGCGGTACGGGTGGGGTGAGGGGGGGGGGGGGGAAGGGAGGGGGAGGGGGGGAGGGAGGAAGGGGGGGGGGGGGGGGGGAAAGGGGGGGGGGGGGGGGGGGATTGTGAATAAGAGAGGGGGGATGTGTGGGAATAAACGGGAGGAGGAGGGGTCGAGGGGGTGACGTCACTCGAAGCACGTGGAAGATTCGGTGTGTGAGACGACTCCGAGCTGAGTGTGACATCATCAGTGAAAGCTGGTCGTTTTAAATTCAAAATCCTTTGATGTTTTTAAACTTACTTTTAATCAGTAATGTCGAGAAATAAAGCAAAACATTTTCAGATAAAGTGATCTCGGCCTAGAAGGGAAATATGTGAATCAGAAAAATGGTAAAATGTTATTGTTACTGCTTAGTGCTTTTGCGAATATGTAAAGACAAACACATATACATACGTACAAGATCAGACTTTTAATAAGTATATGACTAGACCAAGTGCAGACCCGTTGGTTCTGCTCCGTCAATGCACCCGTTCCCTACCCGTAGTTCCCATGGAGTCGTGATCTTCCAACTCAAGCCGTTTCCGAACGTAAGTGAAGCTGATCACTGCTAGCCGAGCCCTTGTGACATCATCAGTTGAAGCTGGCTGTTTGAAATTCAAAGTATTTTGATTTTTTTAAACTTTAATCAGTAACAAGTCGAGAAATAAAGCATAAAATGTTCTGTAAAGGTGTTCTGCCTAGAGGGAAAAAGTGCAAATCAGAATATGTAAAAATCTTGTGAAAGCTGGCAATTTTAAACCTTTAATCGCAAATAACATGAAATATAGGATAAAATCTTCAGTGAAGCTGATCACTGCTAGCCGAGCCATTGTGATGTCATCTGTGAAAGCTGGTTGTTTTAAATTCAAAGTCTTTTGATGTTTTTAAACTTCTTACTTACTTTTAATCAGTAATGTCAAGAAATAACACAAAATGTTCAGTGAAGGTGACTCTGCCTCGACGCCAAAAATGTCAATTAGAATATGTAAAAATGTAATCGTTACCACGTAGTGTTTTTGCGAAGATGTAAAGACAACCGCATATACACACACATATACACACGTACAAGATCATACTTTTAATAAATATATGATATGATAGATATATGATACTGGGTCCCTGTCACACAGGAGGCCTGGTCTCCAAGGCAACCCGTTGCCCAACGCAATATTTCACCACTCACCCGTTCCCCCATATTCCAGTACTCACCCATAGCCCCCAACTGTGCAGGATGTATCCCCAGCACTGCCTCCCCCTCCTCTTGCTTCGAGGACTTTGCATGCAACTTTGTTGCAAGCTGGGCCAGCAAGGATTTAGCTGTTAAATTCTTCTTGAATTTTTAAACTTAAAGATTATGAATAACTTGTGAAATATAACATAAATCTGAACGAAACTTCATGGGACCGACCGCAGGACAAAGAGTAAGGTGGTGCAAACATTTTTGCGCCACCGTGTACCGTTTTGGCGTAGGTCCCAAATCACATACACATAGATAGATAGCAACAAGACGAGACTTTTAGTAATATTCTAGACCAAGTGGGACCCGTTGGGTCCCATCCCCTCAACGCGGGGTTGCGGGGGGGGGGGGGGGGGGGGCGGCCTGCTGCGTCACACACACTAACTACCCACACACAAACTACCACACACACACACACTAACCACCCCCCTTGATATTATATTAATATTATTCATTGGCTCCTTTTACCCCATCCCCGCCCTATCCACTGACCCGTAGCCCCCAACTCACAGGTTATGGAGGGAGAGGGGGGCAGCTATGGAGGGAGAGGGGGTAGAGAGTGAGGGCAGAGAGAAGGGGGGCAGAGACAGAAAGAGAGGGGCAGAGACAGAGGGAGACGGGTAGAGAGCGGGGACAGACGAGGGGGAGAGGAGGGAGAGGGGTGGGGAGAGGGAGGGGGAGAGAGAGGAGGGGGAGGCATGGAGGAGAGGGGGAGGGAGAGCGAGGGGGGGAAGAGAGTAGGGGGAGAGAGAGTAGAGGGGAGAGAGAGTAGAGGGGAGGGGGGGAGAGGGGAGCGGAGCGGAACAGCAGTTAAAATCGCATGTAAAAATACGCAGTCTTTGAAATTAAATGTTATCTTTATGAGTTAGTACACTGTTTTAAAGAACAATAAATTCAACTTTAAAGTATTAAAATTTTCGAAGTTAAACCAAAACAATGAAGTTCAATCGGACTCTTATCTTTAAAGATTTGGAAGTCAGCATGAAGCTTTGTTCACAAAGTGAGAATGACTGTTGGTAAAGGATTTGAAGAATGTTCTCGAAATTCTAGCTCTCTCATTGTCACGTCATCAGCGAAAGGCACTTGAGAGAGGGTAAGGAGGCGAGAGCTCTTGGGAGTTCTCGGGAAACCCGAGCTGAGGTGCGAGCGTATGCTGACCAAAGCTCTCGTGAGTTCGACAGGGCGACTTTTGAACAACGGGGGAAGAAGGGAGAGGTGGGAGTTGACATCAGTCGCTGCGCGAACAGACGCAGGCAGATCCATTATAACGTCATCAGCGGGAAAAACCCCCAAAAAAAATCAGAGGTTTCGAATTCAAAGTTGGATTGGATTTGTGAACATTTTTATTAGTAACTCAAGAAATAAAGTAGGAAATTTTCAGAAAAGGTGATTTTTGACTCCAGGGGGCAAATCTCTACCGGATCGTTCGCGCGTCTTTTTTTCGAGTAGATGTGATCACACACAAACAAATAAATACACTCACACACATACACATCCTAGATCAGAGTTTTATAGTTATAAGGATAAGGATAGAAAATCCTTTGGTGATGGGCGGCGCGACCGGTGTCGCAGCGGCCTCTGCAGTCTGTCTGTGTTTTTTTGTCCTGTTGAGGGTTTAGTTTGTAGCGGTTTAGCGTTTTTTTTTAATGTGTATATGTGGGGGGTGGGGGAAACTTTTAATCTCTTCCCTGCATGGAGACCCGACCTTTTCCCTGTCGGATCTCCGTTGCCGTTGGGGCCTAGCGCCGTGGAGCGGCCTCCACCGGAACGACCTGGAGGCTCAAGTCACGGAGCCTGTGGAGCTGGGGAGCCTGCTGTGGAGCCTGCTGTGAGCCTGCTGTGGAGCTGCTGTGGAGCTGCTGCAGACTTACCTACGTGGAGCTGGCCGGCTTCGGGGCGTGGAGAGCGGCGGTGGCGCGTTGATGCGGCCCGGCTCCGGTGGATGGTGACACCGGGAGCTCGCGGATCCCCGGTGGGAGGCTGCTTTGCGGGGCACCGGCAGCGGCGACTTCTCCCGCCCGAATTGCGGGGTTGAGAGTGACCTGGAGGGGGGCCCTACAACGCCCGGCGCGGCCTTAATTTGCCGCGGACTAGCGCCCGCCGGGGGCTTTGACCTCGACTTCGGGAGGGAAATGGAATGCAGGGGAGAGACAAGAACTTTGCCTTCCATCACAGTGAGGAGGAGAGCCACTGTGATGGATGTTTATGTGAATAGTGTTGGTGTGTGTTTTGGTTCTTTTATTGTATGGCTGCAGAAACTACATTTCGTTTGAACCTCATGTGAGGTTCAAATGACAAATAAAGGTATTGTATTGGTATTGTATTGTATTGTATTGTATTGTAGATAGACAGATATTTAAGGGAGAATTTTAACATCACAAAAAATAAACAAACCGAAGGTTAACGGAATTTTATACGTTAAATCGAGGTTTGACTGAGATGTTAGTGTAAATACAGTGTATCCAACAACAAAACAAAAAACTTTTAAATGTACCTTGGTGTACGTGACAATAAACTAAACTAAATCAGCATTATTGCACTGAAGCTGTCATTTCCAAAAATTTTAATTTTCAAATATAATTAAAATATACTTTATCTTAGTTCAGACAGTTAATATGTAAAACGCTTTACACATTACAAAATTAGCAAGTGGTAAAATAGACTAATATGCCAGCAAAATATTCAATAAGTTTTCTGTTAGCAGTAAAACACATTAATATTATCCTTTTTAGTTCACTTACTTTATCCTTTAATTGATCCCGCTCAGATTTGCAGGTGTCTAACTGCCACGACATGCCTTCGAGCTGCTGGGATCGTTTGTCTTCCTCTCTCTTTCTATGCTACAAGCAACACATTCCTTCTTGGAATTCACCAATGCCTGGTTCTGTTGCTTTAACAATTCCACTTCCTTCAGTGCAAGTTCGTATTGGACTGTCTTTTGATCATTGCTCAAGTTGTTGAAATCTTTCACGCGCTCGGTCTCATCCCCCATGATGAACTCATACTGGGTCCACTGGTGGCAGAGCACATTTTTAACGTGATCACCAGGTATTTCAAGAAGCTTTTTTGACGTTTTCAATTTCTTTTCTAACAATTCATTTTTTGCTTTCAAGCTGTTCCTCTGTTCGGTCATGAATTTCAGCACATTTTGCAGGCATTTTATCTTTTCGTTACTTTCCTCTACACCTTCTGACGAGCACGGAAGCGAGATATTATGGCGCGGGTGAATTTGTACTCTCTCTTCAGTAGCACCTCCAGAGAATCTCTGATCTCGACATGCAGTTCCCTCTCCCCTGATAGAGACTTTCAAGTTCAGTGGTTGCTCAGCTGAAGATATTTCTTCACAATTCCTGGGCAAATCATTACCATTGCAGTTGTTAATGACAAAGCATGACCTGTCCACACTCCCTCCGTCCTCTTTTTTAACTTTTGACAAGTCACAATTTTCTTCATGCTTTGGTGTACTTTTCTCTTCAAGAAGAATTATGTCATCTTCAAAACTGACGTTTCTGGCTGCATCGCCATTCTTAGACATGTCGTGTGAACTTCCATCATTTAGTTTTTGTTTTTTTAGATTTGGAGTTACATCGTTACAGTCAAGTTTTCGTTTAATACTAGAAAAAAAAATTAACAACATAATTGCAGGACTATACTACTCACTTAATACGGCAAAGTGGAAAACAATTGTTGGATGTAAACAATTAAGCCTCTAAAGCAAGTAAATTCTCATTTAATTCTCATTTTTAAATACTTAAGGGCCTGAACCACTGTACGAGGTAATTCAAGAGTTCTCCCGGGTTTTCCCCTGATTCGAACTCGGAGAATGTCTGTAGCGGATCCATGAATGTCTTGTAGCGACTCGTAATGCTAACAGTAGGTACTCGGGAAATCCGGTAAACTCGTGAAGTTTTTTCAACACTGTGAAAAAAATTCACGAGTAAATAAATACTTGTGATGAAAAAAAATTGTCACCTTTTACTCGTACGAGCCGCTACGAGACATCCACGAACTCCTACGTACCCGCTATTGACATTCTCCGAGTTCAAATCAGGGTGAAACTCGGGAGAGCTCTTGAATTACCTCGTACAGTGGGACAGGCCCCTTAAGCACTCATTTTTAATTGTGTTAAAATATATAATCTTGGGTTGTACCATATCCTCAAATTGCACAATATTCTAACTTTTCTTTTTTCCTTGAAGTGCTTACGGGCTGTTTCATCATTAATTTTCATATTTCTGCTGAATAACTGGTATTAATTAGGAGCCCTCAATCAAATTAAATGATTTTCCCAGCCTATCATCAAATAGACCAGACCTGGCCTTTACAAGTGTCTGAATAACATGTCAAAGCAAAAAACTAGTCTTAGAGCCAATACCACACTCACAACACAGACCAATCACCATTGGCATTACTGCTGTTGTGGTACCTCAGAGAGATCCTCTAAGATTCCTCCCTCATGCCTCTTTAGTCGCATGTGCTCAGTTGCAATACTGACACATCCGATTTCCTCTTCTCCTTCTCAAATAGGAGCGTAAAACTTATTATGTAGTGGTCGCTACCTCCTGATAGTTCCTTTACCTCGAGCTCCCTTATCAAATTTGGTTCATTACACAAAACTAAATCCAGAATTGCCCTTTCCCTGATGGGCTCCATTACAAGCTGCTCGAGGAATCCATCTCAGAGGCACTACAAATTCCCTTTCTCGGGGTCCAGTACCAACCTGATTTTCCCAGTCTATCTGCATATTGAAATCTCCCATGACCACTGGAGCATTGCTTTTTTTATATGCCAATTTTATTTCTTGATATAAGATGCACCCTATTTCCTGGCTATTGTTTGGGGGCCTGTAAATAACTCCCATTAGACTCCATCCACAATGATTCGACATCTTCTGATCCTACGTCACTCCTCGCTGACTAAATTTCATTCTTTACCATTAGAGCTACCCCACCTCCTCTGCACACATTTCTGTCTCTCTGATTGGACGTATAACACTGAATAATCAGCTCCCAACTCCGATCCTCTTGCAGCCACATCTCCGTAATGCCTACAACATCATACCGGCCAATTTCCAACTGTGCTACAAGCTCATCCACTTTGTTCCTTATGCTATGCTCATTCAAATATAATGACGTCTATATTTTTCGCTTCACTTTTCCATAAACAGTCTGAAGAAGGGTCTTGATCCGAAAAAGTCACCCATTCATGCTCTCCAGAGTTGCTGCCTGACCCCCTGAGATACTCCAGCTTTTGGTGTCTATCTTCAAATATAATAAATTCAATTCGGTGTTGACCACCCCTCCTCTCACAAACATCCTGATTTTACTGAACCTTATTCTCTTCTCCCTTTTTAAACTTTCTGTCCTGTTATTTCGGGAGACTTTCGTAACCTTTCCTGCACTCTCTTTCCCGTTAACTCCACGCATACATTTCCATGTTTTTGACTCCACCTCCCTCCATTATTTAGTTTAAACCCACCCGTGCAGCGGGTGAGAGGGGAATGATTTATTAGGAACCTGAGTGGCAACATTTTCACGCTGTGGGTGATATGTACATGGAACGAGCTGCCGGAGGAAGTAGTTGAGGCAGGTACAACATCTAAAAGACACTTGAATATGTACATGGATAAGAAAGGTTGAGACGGATAAGGTCCTAATGAGATGCTTAGATAGGCATCTTGGTTGATAAGGATGAGAAAGTATTGTTTCCATTTTGTATGACTCTGTTCGCATTAATGAGCGGAGTTAAATGTGACTGGACCAGAAAAATGCCATTGAAAACAGTACTTGGGTTTTACTCTACAGCTATGAAATGTCCTATGATATGAACAGCATTCAAAATGTGACTAACCTTTCACCATCAGTTGATATTTGTGGAGATGACAGTGATTTGACATCCATAATTTTAAGACTACTTAAAGGAGAGTCAGAAGTACGAGATGAAGTGCCTTCCAGATCAGATCCCACACTCATTTCTCCACTAACCACACAGATTATGATCTTCGGTATATTCAAAGATATTTCAGCAATTTCCGGAGAATCCTTTTGCCCTGGCAATTGAACCTAAAAGTTGTGCAATAGAAAGACAAATATATTATGAAACCAGTATCAACCAAGTATTTGACATCAGAACAGAACTGCTGCCTTAACATCTACTAAATAAAATAATAGACATTACTTTTATATCAATTCTACCATTAAAGAGAAAAGAGTTCATATTTAACCACATCTGAAATTGGCAGAAGTCTTCAAATCCAGTCTCAGTGTAATGACAGGCCAAGTGAAACAGGATGCCACTATGTTGGAAGGCAGTGTTCAATCCTTTGCATATGATTGTTAACAGGTCGATATGATAACTATTGTAATAAGTCCCATGTTAATTAACAACATACAAATAGATCAACTGACCCCCTAAAACACAGTACAACTGTTTTCTCCATGAGCTATATTTTACAAGTCAAGGATTCTAATAGTTTTCTCCAGCAGGTTTATTGGTTCAAGAACAACAGACTAGAGCATACAAGGACCATTCAATGCTGAACTGAGAATCTGCTATACCAATAAGAAAGATCTGCAGATGCTAGGTTACCAAAGAAATGCACAAAATGCAGATCATTCATATTTAGTATGGCATTGTAACTGGTCATTCACACCCTGCAAACTCTTTACCGAGTAGAAACAAGGAACTGCAAATGCTACCAAAAATGATAAAGCACCGCAGGCACACGATAAACCACTCATACGCAATCACATACAATGAAGTGTAGTATGCAACGGAGCAGAACGTCAGCCATTTTAGGAAACAAAACCCGCCGTTATGCCCAATTATGATAAAGCGCCGTACGGTGCTTTATCATCTTTGGTTATGCCTCTCGCAGTGTAATCAGTGTTGTGGTGAAACAGTATGTGTGATGATACCATAAAAATGCAGAAAGTAACTCATCTATCAATTCACATATTTTTGTTATTTTTCTTTTAAAATGTTTTCCCCCTGCTTAATAACCATATAACAATTACAGCACTGAAACAGGCCATCTCGACCCTTCTAGTCCGTGCCGAATACATAATCTCCCCTAGTCCCATATACCTGCGCTCAGACCATAACCCTCCATTCCCTTCCGATCCATATAACTATCCAATTTATTTTTAAATGATAAAAACAAACCTGCCTCCACCTCCTTCACTGGAAGCTCATTCCACACAGCTACCACTCCCTGAGTAAAGAAGTTCCCCCTCATGTTACCCCTAAACTTCAGTCCCTTAATTCTCAAGTCATGTCCCCTTGTTTGAATCTTCCCTACTCTCAGTGGGAAAAGCTTTTCCACGTCAACTCTGTCTATCCCTCTCATCATTTTAAAAACCTCTATCAAGTCCCCCCTTAACCTTCTGCGCTCCAAAGAATAAAGCCCTAACTTGTTCAACCTTTCTCTGTAACTTAGTTGCTGAAACCCAGGCAACATTCTAGTAAATCTCCTCTGTACTCTCTCTATTTTGTTGACATCCTTCCTATAATTAGGCGCCCAAAATTGTACACCATACTCCAGAATTGGCCTCACCAATGCCTTGTACTATTTTAACATTACATCCCAATTTCTATACTCAATGCTCTGATTTATAAAGGCCAGCACACCAAAAGCTTTCTTTACCACCCTATCTACATGAGATTCCACTTTCAGGGAACTGTGCACAGTTATTCCCAGATCCCTCTGTTCACCTACATTCTTCAATTCCCTACCATTTACCATGTACGTCCTATTTTGATTTGTCCTGCCAAGATGTAGCACCTCACACTTATCAGCATTAAACTCCATCTGCCATCTTTCAGCCCACTCTTCCAACTGGCATAAATCTCTCTGTAGACTTTGAAACTCTACTTCATTACCCGCAACCCCACCTATCTTAGTATCATCTGCATACTTACTAATCCAATTTACCACACCATCATCCAGATCATTGATGTACATGATAAACAACAGTGGACCCAACACAGATCCCTGTGGCACCCCACTCGTCACTGGCCTCCAACCTGACAAACAACCATCCACCATTACTCTCTGGCATCTCCCATTCAGCCACTGTTGAATCCATCTTGCTACTCCACCATTAATACCCAACCATTGAATCTTCTTAACCAACCTTCCATGAGGAACCTTGTCAAAGGCCTTACTGAAGTCCATATACACAACATTCACTGCTTTACCCTCATCAATTTCCCGAGTAACATCTTCAAAAAATTCAAGAAGATTAGTCAAACATGACCTTCCAGGCACAAATCCATGTTGACTGTTCCTAATCAGACCCTGTTTGTCCAGATGCTTATATATATTATCTCTAAGTATTCTTTCCATTAATTTGCCCACCACTGACGTCAAACTAACAGGTCTATAATTGCTAGGTTTACTCTTAGACCCCTTTTTAAACAATGGAACAACATGCGCAGTACGCCAATCCTCCGGCACTATTCCCGTTTCTAATGACATTTGAAATATTTCTGCCATAACCCCTGCTATTTCTACACTAACTTCCCTCAATGTCCTAGGGAATATCCTGTCTGGACCTGGAGACTTATCCACTTTTATATTTCTCAAAAGTGTCAGTACTTCCTCTTCTTTGATCCTCATAGTTTCCATAGCTACTCTACTTGTTTCCCTTACCTCACATAATTCAATATCCTTCTCCTTGGTGAATACCGAAGAAAAGAAACTGTTCAATATCTCCCCCATCTCTTTTGGCTCTGCAGATAGTTGTCCACTCTGACTCTCTAATGGACCAATTTTATCCCTCATTATCCTTTTGCTATTAATATAGCGGTAGAAACCCTTCGGATTTACTTTTACCTTACTTGCCAAAGCAACCTCATATCTTCTTTTAGCTTTTCTAATTTCTTTAAGATTCTTTTTACATTCTTTATACTCCTCAAGCACCTCATTTACTCCATGCTGCCTATAATTATTGTAGATCTCTCTCTTTTTCCGAACCAAGTGTCCAATTTCCCTTGAAAACCATGGCTCTTTACAATTTTTACGATTTCCTTTCAACCGAACAGGGACATAAAGATTCTGTATTATTAAAATTTCACCTTTAAATTGACTCCATTTCTCTTCCACATCTTTCCCATAAAACAAACTGTCCCAATTTACTCCTTTTAAATCCTTTCGCATCTCCTCAAAGTTAGCCTTTCTCCAATCAAAAATCTCAACCCTAGGTCCAGTTTTGTCCCTTTCCATAATTATATTGAAACTAATGGTATTGTGATCACTGGACCCGAACTGTTCCCCAACGCATACCTCTGCCACCTGACCCATCTCATTTCCTAACAGGAGGTCCAGCACCACCCCTTCTCTAGTAGGTACTTCTATGTAGTGCAGTAGGTACTTCTATGTATTGCAGTAGGTACTTCTATGTATTGCTCTCTGATCTCTCTGATAAATCTCTCTGATTTTATTCTATTTTACAGTTTCTGCCCGTTCCCCTCCATCCTTCTTCCCCAGCTCCCTCTTTTGTGCAGTGTATGGGAGGCAAGATAGAGATAAATAGATCTCAAAGTTCCTTCTCCTGGATTAGAAGCAACATTGATTTAAAGCAATTCAACCTTTATGGTTTATGTTTATGGTTAATAATATGTATTTTGAAATTATTAAACAAGTTCTGTGCTTTCAGTGATGATTTTGATATTCTGATGGTACTGAATCTATTCATAATAAAGAGTTGGCATAAAATATTACATTAGTGCAATGAATCAATATCTGGTCAATGATGCATTATAACAATATCTAAAATCAGTCTTTTGTCATGTCTACGTCAAGTTCTTGACCCAGAGATATTATATCGGATGTATTGCAACAACATGTGTACTTTACTTATGTCCCACTTTTTGAACTTTCTTAAACTTCCTTTTAACGGTCATGTCCTTCAGTTCTCTATTCTTAAATTTGAGTCCATAATGTATGTGAACACTCACAAAGATTGAGACAATTCTAGCCATGATTCCTTCGCTGCACAAGTTCTTGTCCTTGTATTCTTGTATGTTGTGTTTTGCTTGGTTTAGCAAATAGGAAATGTTGTTCCTGGTCATTTTGACATTGTCACATTCTGTGCGAAACACTTTCTCACACACTTCACAGAACGCTAGAAAGTATTCAGAAGGCACCATCAAGGAACCAAAGTCAACACGCATCATGTGTCATATGCTTTATGATGGATGAATATGAGGGCAGGATCATCTAATGGTGCATCAGGTCATAGAACATCCCTGCATGTGTGGCATTTTGAGGACAGTTCATGCAAAGTGCAGATTCTGCAACAAATGTGACCTGCGATGTAAGCCAGTGTATTCTCTTCAGGGAGATCAAGTGAAATGCTGCAGACTGCATTGTTCTGTTTTGTCGTATTGGCATGGGAGATAGATGGAGATGGTTTATTTACTCTGTTCTTTGTCAGTATTTGCAATGTTAAGATAAATTGGTCAGAATCGGGGGAACAGTTTGCACTCACGGCTGGCTTTATCAGCTCAGCTTCCTTACCCATTCGAAAAGCACATCAAAACACCTTCGCTGGTGGATTGTCTCTGAATTTGCAATTTCGCCAAATAGTAGGGAACAAATTCTCAACAATATCCTGATTAAGCCGAGATGTGAACAGAAAACAAACGTCTATGCTTTCCATCGTGTGCTGCCACAGCTGCGAAATTGCAAGCCACCATCCCTTGACAATTTTTTGATCCAAGCACTTTCAAGCTTTGGAGTACAGGCAAGCACGGATCGAAGAATGACGTATGCGCAGAATTTTCTGAAATAGGTCTCCTCAACTTCTTGGGGTCCTTGAAAAACCTGCTGTTAAATGAATCAAACAGTCTTTCAATTATTTCAATGAACTCCACCCTATGTACAGCCTCCCCAGGCAACTTTCTAAGAGCTGAATATGTGCAGATGCCCGCTGCTACCAAATGGCTGAGCACCTGTGCTGCCTTGTTAACTCATTTTAGAGAAGCTGTTTAGAACAAAGTGACCTTTGGTCAGTTTATGGGCTTTTCTAATGGGCAACTGCGAATCATGTTCATAAAAGTTGTGAATATGTGCCCATCTAATATGTTTCTTACTGCCATCCTCTCCCTTGACTTCAAATACATACCTTTCCAGATTTGACCTAGTGCTTTTTTAAAGTGGTGGGTCATGTACACAATAGATCTTGGCTTCCCCATGGACGAAGAAAGGATAATCTTCTGCCACACCCAAGTGGGTGTGGAGTCGAACATTGCTTGAGCCTTAGTCACAAACCACGGCCTTCGGCTGCAGTCCAGTGTCCTTCACCTTTTGTAAGCATCCCTTTAGTAATGGTTCCAGTTTGTAACCTAAAGATTATTTCCATTTCCCCATCAAGCCGCTAACCATGAAAACGAGAGCAGGGTTGGCAGGCCGTGGCGTCTTCCCTATGGATCCAAAGTCTCAAAGCCCTCTACTGAACCTTCTGTAATATTGTATGAGAGGCCTGCACACATACTTATTTCATTAAACGAGACTACACAGAACTTATCCCTCTCTGTCATTCCTACTACCCTGCCTTTCAAAACTTCAAAGACCTTAGGGGGAAACCCAGGGCCCATTTCGATATTACTCAACCAACTACACAGTGATGTAATTAATGAAAGTGTGAAAATGCGCTAGCAGAACCGGTATGCACGGGGACTCTGGTGGTAGCGAGACAAGGCAACTACCTTGTCTGAATAACTCCATCATCTTGCTCTTGCTCTTCTACGTCCTGACGCATTCCGCAATTGTGACGCAAAGAAAGACAGTGCTGGTCCTTGTAAAAGTTCACCTGCTCCTCTGATCAAGTCACTAATTGTTTCACTTTCTTTAGTTACCTTTTCCATTGATCGTTCCATCTGTTGTACTTTTTTTTTGAGGCGAAAAGTACGCTGTCTTTCCCTCTTCAGAGCTCTGGTGAAATTTACACTTGGTATGACTTGAGGATCATCTATACCATGAATTTGGTCTGCACTTAAGCAGTAAGAATGTTCGGTCTTTATGCTGTGTGACACTGCCAAGACTTAAAGAAATGAGAAAGGGGAAAAAAATGAGAAGTATACAAATGAAAATTGAGCATATACATGTACATAAATCAGCATTTACTACTAATTATCATTTAAAATAGATGTGATGCACCAATTTCAGTCTACCACAAGAAAATCATAATCTTGATTTTTTGAAGTCCCATTAAATCATTTAAATGTTATCTAAATTATGCTTGAGGAAGTTTTAAATGGATGTTCTTACTTGAATTAAATATAAGTACACATTCTATAAGCCTCCAATGTGTAGCCTTATGTGTGATTATAGCTTTGTGAACATTTCACAGATGAAAATAGAAGCACCATACATGCCATTACATATTGTACCATTACCAATTCCATCAGTTAGGATACAAATTTGTAATTTAGCCAAAGTGAGAAAATAATTGTTATTTTGAAAAGGAAAAATGTATTTGCAAATAGGCCTACCTCTTTGCTGCTTTGAAAGCATTGGTGAAGATGGGAGGTTGTCATTCTTCCTCTTGAGTAACCTGCGTTGGGTAGACAGACGTTTCGGCGGATTAGGGATGTCAAAGAGCGTTGGAACTGCATTCCAATTTAGCCTGTTCTTGGTCTGCTTGTTGGAAAACTGCTCAAGTTCGAAGTGTTCAGCACAAAGACGGCAGTTGTTTGACAAGTACTCCGTTGTTCGGTGTCGGAGATCTACTCGACGAGTGTTCTGGACCCACTGTCGACATCTGAAATTAGAGAATATATCAACTTATAAGAACAAATTTGATTATAACTACATACGTGCAGAATGGATGATATATCACTTAAATGCAATTGTTTTCAGGGGTGGGGCGAGACATGTATATTGAAGATGCATTTTTCCTCTAATATGTCAATTTACCTTAAATGTAGAAGAGCATATTAAAATCTTCTTGCACTACCATGCATGCCTTACAACAAGCATAAAACCAAAAATGTTCAGCAGTACAAAAACTGATAACTTTATTATTGTAGGAAGACAAAAAGGCTGGAGAAACTCAGCGGGTGAGGCAGCAACTATAGAGCGATGGAATAGGCGACCCTTTTTCAGACTGACTGATGGGGGGGGGGGGGGGGGGGGGGGGGGGGAAAGGAAAGGAAGAGGTGGAGACAGTAGGCTGTGGGAGAGCTGGGATCTGGAGAGGAAGGAATCAGAAAGCAAGTACCAAAGACCATATAGCAAGCAAGATAGTGCACTCGACGAAAAAAAGACGTAGTAGGGTCATGGGCAGGTTCATGAATAATCTTCCGGCTTCCATCTCCGCCATCTTTGTCCGCCATAGCAGAGCAAAGATACTAATGCGGAGACGGAAGCCAGTTACAGAAACATCCTCATAAAAATCAAAGATCTTTGGTAAAAATCTTCTCCTCACTCATTTTCTCTCAGCCTCTCTGCCCCGTTAAAGAGACTCACTGATGGGGGACGGGACAGAGCGGGCATGAGACCCGAAGCTGAGAACAGACGTCCCTTCGGTTTCTTCCCCCATCATGCTCGCTGCCCAGCTCCCAAATTGCGGACCAGTCTACTCTTTTTGCAGAAAAAATAAACAACTAATTTTGAAAAGGGACAGCGGAGACAGAAAGAGGGAAGCGTGAATTGGAAAGGTCTCCCCTTTTACATTGCCGTGTGGGCACAGCCTCTTTGCCCTCAGAACCCCCTCCACCCTTGCACAGTCCGATCCCAATCCCGGGGCTTTGAATCCTTAACATTAAAAATGAATATTAACAAAATTATAATTTATTAACATATTAATCATTAACAAAGAGTAACAGAATTATGAATCATGAATCTAACACTATATCACACACACAAACGCTGATTTCACTGCGAGAGAGATATACAAAGTCGGGTCGGGTTACTGAAATGGCCGCCGAAAAGGCTGACGTCCGCTCAGTTGTGTACCACACATAAGCCCATTGGTTTTAGCAGGAGTGCACTATCTTGCTTGCTATAGGATCTTTGGCAAGTACTAACTGAAATTGGAGAAGTCAATGTTCATACCACTTGGGTGTAAACTACGCAAGCGAAATATGAGGTGCTGATCCTCCAATTTGCGGTGGGACTCACTCTGACAATGGAGGCCCACAACAAAAAGGTCGGATTCGGAATGGGAGGGGGAGTTGAAATGCTGAGCCACCGACAGATCAAGCCGATTATTGCGAATTGAGCGGAGGTGTTGTGCGAAGCGATCGCCAAGCCTGCGCTTGTCTATTGCATCCGAAATATGTCTACTTTGTTATAATGGCAAGTCTAGACTCTAGATCTACTAAAAAAATTCTAATATCTTGCTCATCTACCGATAAACCTAGTTTCCCCATGATCGTTGATGGGATAACACAAAATAATATTTTCACTACAGAATATTGATAGAAAGTAATAATTGTTTCTCACCTTTCGTTGTTCTTGGGGAACCTGAAGAAAGACAGGTCGGGTCTTTTACATTGGCGATTTGAGCAACTTATAGCAGAACAGCAAGCTACGCTTGTAGATGAGCATGTGGAGGCCATGGCCGTTATCGCAAAGACAGTTCCTAAGATGGTGCTAAAAATTACCCATGACGTACTACGACTGTTTCCGCTGAGTGGACCATCTTGCTCTTGCTCTATGATCTTTGGTTCCAACCAGTGAGAAAGTGCAGAGAAGATTTACGAGGATGTTGCCAGGACTCGACTATCTGAGCTACAGGGAGAGATCGGGCAGGCAAAATAATATGTTTACTACACAACAGAAAGTAATAATGTTTTTCTCACCTTTCCTTTTGAATGGGGAACCTGAAGAAAGACAGGTCGGGTCGCCTACATTGGCGATTCGAGCAATTTATAGCAGAACAGTAAGCTACACTTGTAGATGTGGACGCCATGACGGAAGCCGATTCCCAAGATGGCGCAAAGAAATTACCCATAACCTACTTCGGCTTTTTCGCCGAGTGGACCATCTTGCCCTCGCTCCCGTACCTTTGCTCCGCGATAGGACCTTTGGTTCCAACCGCCTGCAACGTCACGTTCCGGCGTGCGCGCGATCCCCGCCAACGAAAGAGGTGTGGGCCGGCCGGCAAGATGGGCCTCCGCCCGCTCGGCGCGGTCCTCCCACAGCGCGCAACCCGGCGAGTAACCGAACCGCAGGCGGTGCCCGACCGCGCAGCGCAGCACAGACCCGCTAAAGACGGGGAAAGTTTTATCCTAGCGGAAACAAACAATTTAGTGGAGCGGACTACAACCGGAGGATTTTATTTGTCTCATTTACCTTTTGGTTTAGAGAGTAATCAGCCCAGAGCGCTTGGCTGCAGGAAGGTTTTTTTTTCCGCTGGAGCGGCGTCGTTTACATTTCCCGCGACCTGCACACGGCGGGTGGGTGTTGCTTTCGCGTTAGTTTTAAATAAATGTGGCGGGTTCGTCATTAAATGCGGCGAATTCGTCAATAAATGGGTCCGTGGGAGGCGGGAGAACGGGATTCAAGATGGCGGAGCGGCTGCCAGTGGAGCCGGGGGTAGGTGCTCGGCTGCGCCACCTGGGGGCCGGGACTGGGACACGCTGGCACTAGGGTGGCAATGGTTCAATGCTACCAAAGATCCTACTACTGTATTGCCACGTGTGCCTGTATACAGTGAAACTCTTATGTATTACATACAGTCAGTCCAGTGAAAACATACTATACATCAGCACAACCACACAGAAGCACAGATAAAGTGTCAGAGGTTATGGGGAGAAAGCAGGATAGGGTTAGGAGGGAGAGATAGATCAGCCATGATCGAATGGCAGAGTAGACTTGGTGGGCCAAATGGACTATTCTGCCCCATGGCTCAAAAGACCACCCAAAATATGCACTCCTGTTGGATGTGGTGGAAGTTGCTGTCTCACGTCTTTGCTCCTATCACATGAAAGGACACAATGGGTTGGAGTAACTCAGGAAGTCAGGCAACATAGACACAAAATGCTGGAGTAGCTCAGCGGGATAGGCTGCATCTCTGGATAGAAATTATTGGGTGATGTTTCGGGTCAAGATGCTGTATCTCTAAACAGTTAACTTTTTCCAGGATAGACACAACATGCTGCAGTCTGAAGTTGGGTCTCGACCCAAAATGTCATCCATTCCTTTTATCCAGAGATGCTGCCCTCCATTGTGTGTCTACATCTTCTAAACCAAGATCTGCAGTGCCTTCCTGCACAGGTTAGGCAGCATCTCTGGAGAACATGGATAAGTGGCATTTCATCATCATATCGTAATCATACTTTATGACAAGTATGTTTTGCAACATACGAGGAATTTCATTTGCCATACAATCATACCAATAAAGAGCAACAGAACACACAAAATAAATTTTAAACTAAACGTCCACCACAGCGACTCTTCCACAATCCTCACTGTGATGGAAGGCAAAAAAAAGTTCATTCTCTGCCCTTCTTTGTTCAGGTTTGTAGGTTAATTGGCTTGGTAAAATTGTAAATTGTCTCTATTGTGTGTAGGATAGTTTAAGTGTGCAGGAATCGCTGTTTGGCATGGCACGCTTAAACCAGAAACGTCAACTGACCATTTCCCTCCATTGATGTTGCCTGACCCACTGAGTTCCTCAAGCAGCTCTTTATTGCTGCAGATTTCAGCATCTAGTCTCTTGTGCCTCCAGATAAATGTTTAACTAGGTGGGAAATAATTTTTCTTCCAACTGTCCCAAATACAAGATTCAGTAATTAGACTATCAAAAGTTTAAAAGTGGAAATTTATTCAGCAAGACAAAGTATAAAACTGTTTATGTACATAATTTTCAATTTAAAATCATCTTGTTTACAAAATGATATACAGGTATATTCACATGAGTAGGAAAGAACTGCAGATGCTGGTTTAAATCGAAGGTAGACACAAAATGCTGGAGTAACTCAGCGGGACTGGCAGCATTTCTGGAGAGACAAAATGGGTGACATTTTGGGTCACATCGGGTCTGAAGGGTCTCAACCTGAAACGTCACTCATTTCTTCTCCAAAGATGCTGCCTGTCTCTCCGCGTTACTTGAGCATTTTGTGTCTACATTCACACGAGATCAATTCTCTCCTTATTGTCTCAAATTAAAAAGCTGCAGAAATGTAAGTTTTGATGTTACTAAATTAATCACTTTCTCTTTAGTTTCTCTTTACAATAATGAGCAAATTATAAAAATATACTAATATTACATGCATTGATAAAACTCTTCATGCCCGCCGGTTCTATTTTATCAAGAGTTTCTGCTAAACATTTTCTCAAGAATTGGAGGTCACAGAACAGAAAGATAACTATTACACAGTCAACACAGTAAAAATATATTCAAAGCATTTTGCGAAAGGCCATTTCAATTTTTCAAACCAAAATGTAAAAAAGTAGACTTTGAAAAATGTCACAAGTTTATTCAAATACATTGGTACCATCACTTTGTCAAAATACCTGAGAACCAATGAATTACCACTTGCTAATATTAATTACACATTCATCACCAACAGTGGTTGAATTATGAAACTATGAAGCTGCTGTATGCACTCCCAATATCACCATTACATTCACTTTCTTTCTGTGGGTGAGAAAGGATGAAAAAGTCTTCAGAATTCACCTTTTGTTTTTAAAGCATTACTTAAATAAGCACATTTTAGAAGACTGAAATTAAAGCTTTTTTCCCCCAGGAGTTGCTAACACTATAAAGTACCAACATTTTTTTAACACAAATGCTTTTTGCAAAGGGAGAATATTTGAATTTTGTTCCAAGATCTGACGTGAAAAAAGCTATTTTGTACCAGATACATGAAAATAATCTAGATTACAGCAACCAAGTGTAAATCATTGGATTAATTTGATATAGAACACCTTATAGGAAGTAGGTTTAGTTTTCCAATGTAAAACTTGTATACAGTTTGATATTTACATTTTTCTTCTCCAAATAACACTGATAAAACAAATTGAAATAATTCTGCCATTGAGGAATCAGAGTGAACAAATTAAAAAATATATCCTGAAAGAAGCTTGAGCATCTGGATATCAAACTGGGACAAAATGCGAACTGGAGACGTGTGGGGATTTGACTTGGAACACTGTAAATTCCACTTTTCAAAAGTGATCAGTGCAGAAATTGAAACTAAATTGAAAATTTTGAACAGCAAATTTTTGAAATGGAAATATATACAGAAAATACTGAGAACACTTAGCAACTCTAGAATGTGAAACTGAATTAGCATTTCAGATTCGGACCTTGCATCAGCTGTAAAAACTAAAGGACAGAATAACTGTGTTGCATAAAAATGGTCTCATGATATATATCACAATTCACTTTGCACGTTCACTCTCCAAACTACCGCGAGTTCTGATAGAAAGTCCCAGAAATGTTAATTCTGTCAGACTTACTGAGTGTTTCCAGCATTTCCTGATCTATGTTAAATATCCAGTAATGCACTTAGTCCACGTTAAAGTTGCTATTTTACAGTCCGAGAGACAAAATAGTAAACAGGAGGTGTTAAAATAAATAGAAAGCAATTTGTGTGCAATATTTTTTTTAAACCTGTTGATTTAATAGTACATTTGCTTTCTGAACCCAAGTATGTTGATTACTAGAGCTGGAAAATGAGAAACATTGGCTCATGATTAGGTTTTCTCTTCTACACGTGATTTTTTTCTGTAAATGTAGGTGACTTTTTTTCTTCAATGACGGTTGAGTGGAACTTTTCAAATGGCAGTGAAAGCAGTCACAATATTTTTCAGGCAAAGGTAGCTAAATAGTTGGTAAATAAAGGGGTGAAAGATTCTGCATTCATTAGGGAAGGTTAGAAAAATGAGCAACATAGTTTGCAAGGGTTAATGGAAAATAAGGCCAAGCCACATAGGCAGCAGAATAGGAGACATCTTGCATAAGAAAGGAGCACAAAGGGCACTCGTTGCTTAAGACAAGCATGAACCATACGTACAGGATATCAGAAAAATCACTTCTCTAATTGCTAATTTAACGCAAAAGCCACATCTGATAATAATACTCTTGTTACTATGCCAACACTGTCTTTGGAAAATGCAGCACTTGGGAAGTAACTACTGATACTACTTCATCTGCTTTTGTAACTGCATCTAAGGTTACTTTGCAAGGTTAAGGTTTGCATTGCAAGTAATAAATACATAAAACTTGCTTACTTGAATGTATAAATATGCTGTGATTGCTGTTAATCTTTGGAGTTGTTAGTCTAGCCTTTGACTAGGCCTTGTATGCAAGTAAAATAAAGTTAGTCTGACGACCATCTGTTTTGTGTGAGTCAAGAGTCTTATTAGGAGTCAAGATTTCGACACCTGTTGGAAAAGATTAGAATGGAATTGCAGCATGACGACTTTCTTAATTTAGAACATTCAGTCCTCTTAAATCTCAACCTTCACTGCATGTTGTAGTTCTGTTTATGTGAGGGCAAGGGCTAAGAGGTTTGTAGGGAAATGCCCTTTTCTGCAACTTGTTGCTTTCATCTGTGCCACCCCAAGTGGGGAAATCAAAATTAAGATAGACACAAAATACTGAAGTAACTTAGCTGGTCAGGTAGTATCTCTGGAGAAAACGGATGGGTGACGTTTCGGGAATGTCCCGACCCGAAACGTCACCCATTTTATTTCTCCAGAGATGCTGCCTGACCCTCTGAGTTAATCCAGAACTATGTGTCTAACTTTGGTATAAACCAGCATCTGCAGTTCTGTTTCTAAATCAAAATTAAGACAGGATTGGTGTTGGCCATGCACATGCATGACATAATCTGTCAAAATACCAGCTACAGTGTAGATTTCCACTGCTGCTCATTTCAACCCTATCCCAAGTTACAATACCCACTTTAAACCATCCCTATTGTTAAAACGCCTTTTTCTGGGGTTAAGCTCCGGCCCATTCTCGTTTCAAGCATATTTCAAACAGGCATCAAATTCAGTTATATCTTGTAGTTCTTGTAAAATTAGATTGCCTTTGAAAGTCTGCAAATTGGAATTGAAATGTTCTGCCACACCTCCTCCCAGAGAGTGGTAGCTGTGTGGAATGAGCTTCTAGTGAAGGTGGTGGAGGCAGGTTCGTTTTTATCATTTAAAAATAAATTGGATAGTTATATGGATGGGAAGGGAATGGAGGGTTATGGTCTGAGCGCAGGTATATGGGACTAGGGGAGATTATGTGTTCGGCACGGACTAGAAGGGTCGAGATGGCCTGTTTCCGTGCTGTAATTGTTATATGGTTATTAGGGGGGGGGGGGGGGGGGGGGGGGGGGGGCGCAAGTAGATCTCAACATCAGCAATTAGTTATGGAATGATTTTACTGAATTGTGTGCAAAACAAAGAATTCTACTGTATCCAGGTACATGTAACAATAAAGTAATATTCCTATATTTCCAAAGCTCAGTGTTTAGATTGAATCTAATTAAATACATTTTAATTGAATAAATCAGATTTCTCAATGTGCGATTTAAACCTGCATTCTTTTGTGTGCTATGGTTTAATTTTGTGATATTCAGATTTAACTTTTCTTTCCCATTACTTGCTCAGATACTTGAATATGAATATCTAAGTCAGATTTTTCTAGCCTATCCCAACGCCTCAACTCTCCCACGTTGGGTATTAGATTCATGCCAAATTATATTGCCTCTAGAGCAGACACAGATCTATTCTCTCTCAATGTTTAGTTCTGATTACAAAACTCAGCATTACATTAATTGACCACAATTTCCTGTCAACATTGTTTAATAATTGAAACTAGCAGCTGGACAATTTGAACACTGGTTGCAATTTCTCATCTCGTCTCTCAACCGTAAGATAAGTGGTTAGTGGTTGAAAATTCTTAATGGGGAGAACGGGACAGGAAGCATCTTGGCAAGTATCACCCAACCATGACGACACCACCACCATTTTTGTGGCAAACGTGCAAAACATTGAAGTTTCAATAGCATACTTTAAGGAACTTCTGTTAAATGTTTTTTATTCCAATACCCAATCTATTTGAGCTAGCTCTTGCACAAAATACAGAAGTTGTTAAATATTTTCCTTCCTTGAGTTCGCCAGGTATTACCAAATTGCAAAAGATAGGCACAAAATGTTGGAATAACTCAATGGGTCAGGCAACAACTCTGAAGGAATTCTCCCGAGATGCTGCCTGACCACTGAGTAACTCCACCATTTTCTGCCTACCTTTGGTATAAAACAGCATCTGCAGTTCATTTTTATTACCAAATTGCTTCTGGAGAAAAATAAGTCCATGATATTATCTGATGCTAAACCAAGGCCCAAAAAGCCCAGCTTTCCAATCCATTAGCTGGATTTTTAGAATTCAATCTTGACACCATACGAACATTTGTATGTACTGGAAATAATATCAAAAAACATTAAGGAAAACTACATTGTAGATTTGTACATAGATTTGAAATTCCCATATAGCCAATCAAATCAAAATAGACTTTGAAAAAAACTTTGTCAGGAAATATTTGAACAATTCACGAGTGAACCTTCACACTGTCGTCTTTGTGGGCAGAGTAGCTGTTTAGTTTTAGAGATACAGCGCGGAAACAGGCCCCTTCAGCACACCGAGTCAGCACCGACCAGCACATTAACACTACCCTACACACACTAGGGACAATTTACACTCGCACAAAGACAATTTACCTGCATAACTGTACCGCTTTGGAGTGTGGGAGCTAACTGAAGATCTCGAAGAAAACCCACGCGGTCACGGGGAGAACTTTCAAACTCCATACAGACAGCACCCGAAGTCGGGAATGAATCCAGGCCTCTGAAGCAAGAGCTATAAGGCAGCAACACTACCACTGCGCCACCGTGCCGCCTGGCAAAATAACTTTGCTTTTTAATTAAACCTTTGTTTCTGAAGTATTCCGGTTATTTTTCATGTCTTTCATTCTATAGCCACGTTTGCAATGTGCGGTAGCAACTTGCCAAGGATATTTTGGTGCCACTAATTCAGGACTTCCATTAAATAGAGGAATAGTGTCAGCAGATGTAAAAGACCATCTTCATCTACAAATTCCCCATGAAGGTGCATGTCATCCCGTCTTGGAAATGGACCATCATTCCTTCAGACATTCATTGTTGCTGCAACAATGTTCTGGAACACCCTACCAACTGTAACATTGGAACACTTCCACCACTTGAGTTGCAGTAGACCAGTGTGGCATCTTTACAGGGCAACAAGGGATCAGCAAGAAATTCTTGAATTGATTTAATAAAATATTAAGACAACTTCTGTAAATTCAAAAGGAAATAGTTAAGACTGAAGTTCATAACCTGGCCCGTTGCAGAAATCTAAGAGTCTAAATTAGTACAAATGACAAACAGTCATTTCCAACTTTACATTCAAAATGGAAACATGGTTGGATGGGCATGACAGAGGTTGAGTAAAGACTTTGTACATGTAATTAGTGGGAAGACAGTGCTCCAGAGGGAGGTTATTTCCAAGATGAATCACCCTTCACTGTCATTCCATATCTCCTGCTACTCAACTTATAAATAGCACATAGTTAGAGTCCGAGATCCATTTGCCTGAAGAGTAGACATGCTTAAATAAGGCCTTGAGTTTCAGGATGTGTAGGAAGGAACTGCAGATTCTGGTTTAAACAGAAGATAGACATAAAATGCTGGAGTAATTCAGCGGGCCAGTCATCATCTCTGGCGAGATCCTTCTCTTCACGGATGTTGCCTGTCCTACTGAGTTACTCCAGCATTTTGTGTCTATCTTGAGTTACAGTATGTTCATTTGAAAGCCAGTCACAACTGAACAGTCTATTTCAGCCAATGCAGGGCATATAATGTCAAAACTCAAGCTGAATGTTAGCAGTCATCATCTTGGTCACATAAATAACAGGGCAATACCGTCCGCGAAAGTCAAATAACATTCTAGAAATTTTCAAATGGCGATTCCCACGTCTTAAAGAGATAAATAAACTGCATCGAAACAAATTGTGAAACAGACTTTGTTCCCATTTGATATTGGAAAAAAACAATGTGAAACCATTTCATAAGGATGAATAGGATATAAAACTGCCATGGAGTAGTTTGACATCTATTGTGCAGTAACCTACTGAAGGAACTCAAGCAACACAAAGCATCCTTTATCTGCATCTGAGGCAGGAGATAAATCAATATATTTATAATTCATGCATGACAAATTATTTTCAATTTGTGTGCGTGGGAGGAAAGTTTATAGGCTACCCAAAATCGAAACTGAAGTTAAATTTTATGATCATTCCATTTAATACTACACATTACATAGAATTACCCTCTGTGTTGCTTCTACTGAGGATTTTGAATTTTAATTGGGAGACACGATATTAGACACTGGTTGGTTTCTAATACTTGAATCAAGGACAAGTCATGAGAGAGCCTGAACTCAAAACCTGTTTCTGCCCTTAGAACATGGTGACTTCCAGTAAAAAATATTGATCAGTAAAGTTGCTCAACCTGCTTTTCCATTGTTAAATTATGTGCGTCAAGGCAAATTATTGAGCTGAAAACTCATGGCTTCGTGGAAGAATGAACATGCCAAGCCACTGATACTGATAGCATCTGAAAACCCAGATTGAAATACTGGATATGACAGTGTTAACAGTTAATGAGAAATCTGATGAGGTACATTCCACAAATGAAAAAGCCTCGAACCACCACAGGCTAAAGATGAGATAATAAGAGCTCCCAGCAAGTACAAAGACATTAGACAAAAGAAATAATAAAAACAAAGGATATACATTACCATTCTGAATATTGACTATACATATATATATCTTCCCTGAACAACACGATATTGTATTTGAAGTAAACTTTGTTTAACAATGTTCATAAATGGTAAACAGTTCCGCAATCAATTGTACATGCATTGTTTACAAACCCACAGAACAATAAAAATATTGTAGTAAATGTAAAAAAATGAAGAAATTGAAGAAAAACAACCGGGTAAAAAAGTTACATTACCTCACTTTATATCCGCACATTGTTTGTATCAACTAAATTTGAATATTTATTTTTCAAAATGTACAAATATGTACAAGTTCTTCACTGTTTTACAAGTTTCAATTGCAGAAAGGAATTAACTGTGGCATTCTGCACGGTGCATCAACTGCATTTTCTCCAATACAAAAATAACTTCGATGACTGACACCCGACAGTGATTGTGCAGTGCAAATTCATTACCAATGGAAGAACCAGTTGATTACAATTATTATTCCAATGGCTTAATCTGCTTTTGTGCTGCAAGCTTTACTAAATATTATGCCATGTCCATTTACAGTAAAAGTTCTGCGAGATCTTGAGAAATAAAACAAGCTACAATGCAGCTAATCAAATCGGCATTGCAAGCATGACATGTACTGAAACTCTTGAACTACACGCGCAGTTAAAAAAAAAACAACAAAAACAGGAAATACTGGGAATACTCAACGAGTCTGGCAGCATAGTTACTGTTTCAGACCAACGACTTATCATTAACCTGAAATATTAACTGTTTTTCTGCTTTCAGATATCCAGCACCTGCAATTTATTTTCCTCCAAGAATATTTTAATACTAGTTTGAACTGTTTACTGCAAATTAATAATTTCCATTTGCTTCAAACTGCTCCAATAGACTTCCTGGGGCAGCAACTGTATACCAGACGGGAAATTAACATTTTAGATCAGAAGAGAAATCATTTTCATGACAGAAGTGCATTGTCTGCTTCACTTTAAGCTCTGGTTTATCAAGGCTATTGGCTTTGTTATATAATCCATCTAATTTCTTCACATTGCATCTTGATTGCAAAACAGGAGATGATCTTCATGATGCAGAGATAACCTGGTCCAAAATCTCATCAACAACATTTGATTCGTAATTTATTTGTTTCAAGTCCAGTTCAGGTATAATATTTTGCAGAAGCTGTGCAACACCAATCCGTAGAGACTTGAGTTCCGCACTGTAAAAAGGACAAAACATGTTCCTATATTAATTGTAACATAATTCTGTGTGATGCAATAACAGTAGAGAGAACCGTTCTTGCATGGTTTTGGAGAAGCTGGAACGGGGTATTGATTTTAGATTATCAGCCCCGGGTCCGTGCCAACCAACGATCGCCGCACCTGAACACTATCCTACACATCCTAGGGACAATTTTTTACAATTTTCCCAAGCCAATTAACCTACAAACCTGTACATCTTTGGAATATGGGAGGAAGATCTCGGAGAAAACCCACGCGGTCATGGGGAGAACGCACAACCTCCATACAGACAGCACCCATAGTCAGGATCGAACAGGGGCCTTGCTGCCTTACAGCACCAGATTCTACCGCTGCGCCACCATGGCCTATTTTCAATGGCATCAAACCATATATAACCATATAACCATATAACAATTACAGCACGGAAACAGGCCATCTCGGCCCTACAAGTCCATGCCGAACAAATGTTTTTCCCCTTAGTCCCACCTGCCTGCACTCGTACCATAACCCTCCATTCCCTTCTCATCCATATGCCTATCCAATTTATTTTTAAATGATACCAATGAACCTGCCTCCACCACTTCCACTGGGAGCTCATTCCACACCGCCACCACTCTCTGCGTAAAGAAGTTCCCCCTCATATTACCCCTAAACTTCTGTCCCTTAATTCTGAAGTCATGTCCTCTTGTTTGAATCTTCCCTATTCTCAAAGGGAAAAGCTTGTCCACATCAACTCTGTCTATCCCTCTCATCATTTTAAAGACCTCTATCAGGTCCCCCCTTAACCTTCTGCGCTCCAAAGAATAAAGCCCTAACTTGTTCAACCTTTCTCTGTAACTTAGTTGCTGAAACCCAGGCAACATTCTAGTAAATCTCCTCTGTACTCTCTCTATTTTGTTGACATCCTTCCTATAATTTGGCGACCAAAATTGTACACCATACTCCAGATTTGGCCTCACCAATGCCTTGTACAATTTTAACATTACATCCCAGCTTCTATACTCAAACCAAAAAAACTTTTGAATAACAAATACCCTGGAGATAATTCTATGTTAGAAATATTCATGGTTTACATGTATACAGATTGTAGAGTAGGAACTTGCAAATGGATAAAAAACATTCAACTGAGGAACTCATTGTAACTCAGAGCTGACGTCCAAATAATCAAACTTGAAGCATTTATTAATTTGTCAATTCTTATTAATAAATCAATCCAACAGTGACCAGTGAATCTACCATCATTGGAAGAAACAGAAAACGTGGAGGAAACCGACACATCATTTGAAAAACTCCGCAAAGACAGCACCAGAAGTTTAAAGCCAACTTGTAATGCAGCAGCTCTGACAGCTGCACAACTTCAAGCTATTTCACATTGTGCATTATAATTTACCCATAACTCATTTGTAAATGTGCTTTACCTTGAACCTTCCCTCTCCAGTTAATTCATAATTTTTGCACATCCTCTGCCTACCCTTGATAAGTACTACTAACTCTTGCTATATAATAAACGTTTGCCATCCACATCCCAACATCAGCCACTATATGTGGCACAGTGGCGCAGCAGTTGAGATGCTGCCTTACAGCGCCAGAGACCCGAGTTCGATCCTGACTATGGGTGCTATTCGGCCCTTCGAGCAAGCATCTCCACATGACCGCGTGGGTTTACTCCGATTTCCTCCCACTTTCCAAAAAAGTGCAGGTTTGTCGATTAATTGGCTTCTGTAAATACTCCCTTGGTGTAGGATAGAAATAGTGTATGAGTAATCACTGCTCGGTGAGGACTCGATGGGCTGAAGGGCATATTTCAATGCTGTATCTCTAAACTAAAAACGAAACCACTCCAACACATCAATTTGAAACTTTAACTTCTATCATGTGTGATCCTCAAACACAAAAATTGGTCACTGTATTCAAATGTTTACCCAGTATTTGCTGAAGACTTGCTCGGCCTTGCTTCAGTGACTTCCTGTTTTAAACATTCAACTTCATTCGAAAGATTTGCACAGTGCAACTGAAATGCATCATTTTCTTTTTGCAGTTGGTCAACCTTTGGAAAAAAAACAGAAGGTAATCTCACCTTTGTAAAGGTTACTTCCAAATGCAGCACCTTATTTTTGTGGCCACTATTTACTGACCATGCTTTGAAACTTCGGTTCTTATCGTAAGAACACTTCTGAAACATTTTCTTTTAACCAGAATAGTGATTGGAAAGTCAGAAGAGAGCTCAGCACAGCCAATTTTCCAACCATTAATAGGGCAGGAACATACAGCCAGAGACGACTGTGGCACCATCACGGCTAAAACAAGATTATAGCAAGTGCTGCAAGGGCCTACAGCTGGTAAAAGACCGATTTATTTACTCATCATAACCAGCATCTAGCTAAAGAATTTACAGTATAATCGTGAACAAAAAACTACCTTCAATATATCAATGGACAATAGGCAATAGTTGCAGGAGTAGGCCATTTGGCCCTTCGAGCCAGCACCACCATTCAATGTGATCATGGCTGATCATCCACAATCAGTACCCCGTTCCTGTCTTCTCCCCATATCCCCTGACTCTGCTATCTTTAAGAGCCCTATCTAGCTCTCTCTTGAAAGTATCCAGAGAACCGGCCTCTACCGAGGCAGATAATTTCACAGACTCACAACTCTGTGGAAAAAGTGTTTCCTCATCTTGTTGTGGTTGCTGATACTCAAAATTAGCTCAGGCGACGCAGAGAATTCTTCAAGAAGTTCAAACCTTGATTTGCAGATTAAGGCTAGAACAAGCGCAAATCACTTGAGAGTTCAGTCCAAAACAAAGAGCTGTCCCTCTTTATGGCATGTTTAACTCCGTATGTCCCACCCCCTGTGCATTTCCTTACCCAATCACTTGCACACATTCCCTTATCACTCCTTACCCAATCACTTGCAAACATTCCCTCAGCAATAACCAATCACTTGCATTTACTTTTTTCTTCCTTCCCAGTTATTTTCCATTCCGTAATACCTCTTTTTAAATCACATGACTCCCCTTTCTTGGGTCCCTTATTTCTCCGAGCTAGGGCTTCGTACAGATTTACAACGGTCATATAATTGTCACAATTGATATATGCTACGTGCTAAGCTAGCAGAACCCAATGTTTACTTCCCTATCTTAGGCCTCCTTTATCACTCTTAGTCATCTCAGCGAAGTTACAAAGGTCATATAACTGTGACAACTAATTTACGCTAAGTGGTGAGCTAGCTTCGAGGGGGAGAACCCAAACATCTTCCCCCTCAATGTATATAAACAAAACATATAAAAGGCGAGCACAACTATCTTGCACCAATGTCTTATCCCAACATAAACAAGCTAATCCAAACATGCAGAGCAAAGCCAATTCCAAACATGCAGAGCAATGCTAATACAAAGGATAATAGATAAAGGATGATATTTAACCATCAAGTATTACAAACACCAAGAATATAAAATATAAAGACAATATACTCCCATAATCTCCGTTCTAAATGGCTTACCCCTTATTCTTAAATTGTGCCCCCTGGTTCTGGACTCCCCCAACATCGGGAACATGTTTCTTGCCTCTAGTGTGTCCAATCCCTTAATAATATATGTTTCAATAAGATCCCCTCTCAGCCTCCCAAATTCCAGAGTATACAAGCCCAGCCGCTCTATTCTCTCAGCACAAGATAGTCCCATCATCCCGGGAATTAACCTTGTAAACCTACGCTGCACTCCCTCAATAGCAAGAATGTCCTTCCTCAAATTAGGGGACCAAATTCACAATTCTGACACTCCGTAGAATAAACCTTCCCTATTTTCCAAACAAGCCACTTAAAAGCCACTTGTCCCAAACCAGACATTAACATTAAAATAGTGCCCTCCACTATGTTTGGGACAAAGACCCATCATTTATTTATTTGCCTCTGTACTCCACAATTTGAGATTTGTAATAGAAAAAAAAATCACTGGTTGTTAAAGTGCACATTGTCAGATTGTATTAAAGGGTATTTTTACACGTTTTGGTTTCACCATGTAGAACTTACAGCTGTGTTTATACATAGTTCCCCCATTTCAGGGCACCATAATGTTTGAGACACATGGCTTCACAGGTGTTTTTAATTACCTCCTTAATGCAGGTATTAGAGAGCTCTCAGCACCCAGTCTTTCCTCCAGTCTTTCCATCACCTTTGGAAGCTTTTATTGGTGTTTATCAACATGAGGACCAATATTGTGCCAATCAAAGTCAAATAATAAGCCATTATGAGACTGAGAAACAAGAATAAAACTGTTAGAGACCTCAGCCAAACCTTAGGCTTACCAAAATCAACTGTTTGGAACATCATTACGAAGAAAGAGAGCACTGGTGAGCTTACTAATCGCAAAGGGACTGGCAGGCCAAGGAAAACCTCCACTGTTGATCACAGAAGAATTCTCTCTATAATAAAGAAGAAAATCCCCAAACACCTGTCCGACAGATCAGAAACTCTTCAGGAGTCAGGTGTGGATTTGTCAATGATCACTGTCCGCAGAAGACTTCATGAACAGAAATACAGAGGTTACACGGCAAGATGCAAACCACTAGTTAGCCGCAAAAGTAGATGGCCAGGTTCCAGTTTGCCAAGAAGTACTTAAAAGAGCAAATGCCTCAAAACTCATTGGCCGGAAGTTCATTCTACAGCAAGACAATGATCACAAACTTACTGCTAAAGTGACAAAGGAGTTTTTCAAAGCTAAAAGATGGTCAATTCATGAGTGGCCAAGTCAATCACCTGATCTGAATCCAATTGAGCATGCCTTTTATATGCTGAAGAGAAAACTTAAGAGGTCTAGCCCCCAAAACAAGCATAAGCTAAAGATGGCTGCAAAATGACCTTTATTAAAATCTGACAGTTCACTTTAACCACATGTGATGTTTTCTATTACAAATCTCAAATACTGGAGTACAGAGGCAAATAAATAATTTAGACCAAGCGCAGGCTTGGCGATCGCTTCGCCTAACACCTCCGCACAGTCCCCATTAACCAGCCTGATCTCCCGGTGGGTCAGCACTTCAACTCCCCTTCCCATTTCGAATACGACCTTTCTGTCCTGGGCCTCCTCCATGACCAGAATGAGTCCCACCGCAAATTGGAGGAGCAGCATATTTCGCTTGGGTAGTTTACACCCCAGCGGTATGAATATTGACTTCTCCAATTTCAGGTAGTCCTTGCTTTATCCCTCCTTCCCCTCTCCTTCCCAGCTCTCCCACAGCCCACTGTCTCCGCCTCTTCCTTTCTTCTTCCCGCTCCCCCTACCCCCACATCAGTCTGAAGAAGGGTCTCAACTCGCTGATTTTCTCCAGCATTTTTGTCTACCTTTGATTTTTCCAGCATCTGCAGTTCTTTCTTAAACAAATAAATAATGTGTGTTTAAGAAGGAACTGCAGGTGCTGAAAAATGCTGGAGAAACTCAGCGCGCGAGGCAGCATCTGTGGAGCGAAGGAAATGTGCAACGTTTCTTCAGGCTGATGGGTCTTTGTCCCAAACATTATGGAGGGCACTGTATATGTTTTCCCAGTAATTATAGCATTCGTTACATGAGCAATGACTGTTATTTCATGACTGTGGTTAAGGTGGATAAAAGTCCACAGGATCGACAGCAAAAGAAAGAACTCAATTGAATGCACCGTCTGATTTCTGATACGGGCACGTTGTGTTTTATGTGCATGTCGTTTATTGTCACATGCACTGAGGTACAATGAAAAGCTTTTTGTTGCGTGCCAACCAGGCAGTGGAAAGACTACACGTTATTACAATCGAGCTGTCCACGATGTACAGAGACACGATTTATGTGTTTTTAGTATAACGCACGTTCATTTAACACTAAAGCCCGATTTACACGCTCGTATTTTTGGAAAACATGCTCAAATTTACATCTGGCGTAGTGACAAAGGTTAATTTGCATGTTTTTGATTACGCGCTGCTTTTCAAGAACAGAACCCTGGCGTAAAATGCGAGATGCCTATATTCAAATTCTGCACCTCAAAGAAGGATGTTCTAACACACAACGGCATCTTTCTTTAAGTTCTGTTTATCTGTTGAATGAAGTTTCAGTAATAAGAGGAAGATGGTAAACCCAGGATTAATAAAAGACAGATATCCAAGTTGCAAAGAGGGAAGTTACACGAGTTGATGTAACAGATTACAGCAGCAAATGCCGAATCAGATACAGCTGTTAAGTTTTATTAATGATATTTAAGGGAGAATTTAAAAAAGGCAAAAATAAACAAATTGAAGATTAATGCATTTTTAAACGTTGAATTGAGGTATGACTGAGATGTTCCTGTAAATACATAGTGTATCCAACAACAAAACAAAAACCTTTTAAATGTACTTCAGTGCAAGTGACAATAAACTAAACCAATCAGCGATACTGCACTGAAGCAGTCATTTTCCAAAATGTGAATTTTTGAATATAATTAAATATAGTTTATCTTCGTGCTGACAGTCCACATGTAAAACGCTTTACACATTACAAAATTAACAAGTGGTAAAATAAACTAATATGCCTCAGTAAAATATTCAATTTTGGACTTTTGAGTTACATAATACTTTCAACATAAGTTTTCTGCTAGCAGTAAGTCACAATAATATTATCATTTTTAGTTCAATCACTTACTTTATCCTTTAATTGATCCCGCTCTGATTTGCAGGTATCTAGCTGCCGCGACATGTCCTCGAGCTGCTGGGCTTGTTTGTCTTCCTCTTTTTCTATGCAGCATTCCTGCTTGGGATTCACCAATGCCTGGCTCTGTTGCTTTAACAATTCCACTTCCTTCAGTGCAAGCATGTATTGGACTGTCTTTTGGAAATTGCTCAAGTTGTTGAAATCTTTCACGCGCTCGGTCTCATCCCCCATGATGGACTCATACTGGGTCCACTGGTGGCAGAGCTCCTTTTTAGCGTGATTACCAGATATTTCAAGAAGCTTTTGTGACGTTTTCAGTTTCTTTTCTAACAATTCATTTGTTGCCTTCAAGCTGTCCTTCTGTTCGGTCATGGATTTCAAGTTTTGCTGGATTTTTATCATTTTGCTACTTTCATCTACACTTTCTGATGAGCAAGAAAGTGAGACATTATGGGGCGGGTGAATTTGTACTCTCTCTTCAGTAGCACCTCCAGAGAAGCTCTGATCTGGAGATGTAGTTCCCTCTTCCTTGACAAAGACTTTCAAGTTCATTGTTTGCGTAGCTGAAGATATTGCTTCACGACTCCTGGGCAAATCATTACCATTGCAGTTGTTAAAACATGACATGTCCACACTGTCCTCTTTTTTAACCTTTGACGAGTCACAATTTTCTTCATGCTTTGGTGTACTTTTCTCTTCAAGAAGGATTATGTCATCTTCAAAACTGAGGTCTCTGGCTGCATCACCATTCTTAGACATGTCGTGTGAACGTCCATCATTTTTTTTTTGTTTTTTTGGATTTGGAGTTGCATCGTTATAGTCAAGTTTTCGTTTAGGACTAGAAAAAAAAAATTAACAACAATAATTGCAGGACTATACCACTCACTTAATACGGCAAAGTGGAAAACAATTGTCGGATGTAAACACTTAAGCTTCAAAGATAGATATAGATATAGATATGCCATTTATTGTCACTATACATGTACAATGAAATTAAAAGCTGCTCGTACTCAGTGCATACATATAATTTAGTACAAAAAACAAGAAACAGAAAAACAAAAACAGAAGGGAGAAGGGGGGGAGGGGAAGATAGGTGCACAATTCTGCGGCGCTATATACATATATACAGATGGAAGTCCGGGTGTTGGGCTGTGAAGTCAGTGCATGTGTGAATTTGAATTAAGAGTAGTTATAATTTTCGGAAAGCAACTATTCCTGAGTCTATTTGTCCTGGATTTGATGCACCTATAGCGCCTTCCAAAGGGCAGCAGGTCGAACAGTCCAAACGCAGGATGGGAGCTGTCTTTGATGATATTCTTTGCCCTGTTAAGGCAGCGGGAGGTGTAGATATCCATCAGGATATCTACACCAAAGCACGTAAATTCAGATTTAGTTATCATTTTGAAATCCTTATGCATTCACTTTGAAATATGTAAAATATATAATCTCATTTTGTACCATATCCTCAATTTACAGAATATTCCAACCTTTCTCTTTGCTTGAGATGCTTACATGCTGTTTCATCATTATTTTTCATATTTCTGCTGAATAACTGGTATTAATACAGAGCCCTCAATCAAATTCAATGAAGTTCCCAGCCTACCATCAAATATTCAAATTGATCGCTGTTAGGTAAAGTTTATTGAATTGCACTACTGGAAGATAAACCTTATAAATACAATGCCCTCCATAATGTTTGGGACAAAGACCTTTCATTTATATATTTGCCTCTATACTCCACACTTTGAGATTTGTAATAGAAAAAAAATCACATGTGGTTACATAGAAACATAGAAAATAGGTGCAGGAGGAGGCCATTCAGCCCTTCGAGCCAGCACCGCCATTCCTGTTCTCCAGAGTTGCTGCCTGACCCCCTGAGTTACTCCGGCTTGGTGTCTATCTTCAAATACGATACATTCAATTCGGTGTTGACCACCCCTCCTCTCACAAACATCCTGATTTTACCCAACCTTATGCATACAACATAGAAAATAGGCGCAGGAGGAGGCCATTCGACCATTCGAGCCAGCACCGTCATTCATTGTGATCATGGCTGATCGTCCCAAATCAATAACCCGTGCCTGCCTTCTCCCCATATCCCTTGATTCCACTAGCCCCTAGAGCACTATCTAACTCTCTCTTAAATCCATCCAGTGATTTGGCCTCCACTGCCCTCTGTGGCAGGGAATTCCACAAATTCACAACTCTCTGGGTGAAAACATTTTTTCTCACCTCAGTGTTAAATGGCATCCCCTTTATTCTAAGACTGTGGCCCCTGGTTCTGGACTCGCCCAACATTGGGAAATTTTTTCCTGCATCTAGCTTGTTCAGTCCTTTTATAATTTTATATGTTTCTATAAGATCCCCCTCATCCTTCTAAACTCCAGTGAATACAAGCCCAGTCTTTTCAATCTTTCCTCATATGACAATCCCGCCATCCCAGAAATCAATCTTGTGAACCTACTCCAGATGTGGTCTTACCAGAGCCCTATACAACTGCAGAAGAACCTCTTTACTCCTATACGGAAATCCTCTTGTTATGAAGGCCAACATTCCTTTAGCTTTCTTCACTGCCTGCTGTACCTGCACGCCCACTTTCAGTGACTGGTGTACAAGAACACCCAGGTCTCGCTGTACCTTCCCCTTACCTAACCCAACCCCATTGAGATAATAATCTGCCCCCTTGTTTTTGCCGCCAAAGTGGATAACCTCACATTTATGTATATTATACAGTATCTGCCACGCATTTGCCCACTCACTCAACCTGTCCAGGTCACCCTGCAACCTCCTAACATCCTCTTCACAGTTCACACTGCCACCCAGCTTTGTGTCATCCGCAAACTTGCTAGTGTTGCTCCTAATTCCCTCTTCCAAATAATTAATATATATGGTAAACAGTTGCGGCACCAACACCGAGCCTTGCGGCAATCCACCCCCCCACTGCCTGCCATTCTGAAAAGGACCCATTCACTCCTACTCTTTGTTTCCTGTCTGTCAATCAATTTTCTATCCACGTCAACACCCTACCATGTGCTCTAATTTTAGTCACCAGTCTCCCTTGCGGGAACTTATCAAAGGCTTTCTGATAGTCTAGATACACTACATCCACTGGTTCCCTTTCATCCATTTTACTTGTCACATCCTCAAAAAATTCCAGAAGATTAGTCAAGTATGATTTTCCTTTCATAAATCCATGCTGACTTGGACTAATCCTTTTACTGCTATCCAAATGTCCCATTATTAACTCTAATAATTGACTCCAGCATCTTTTCCACCACCGGTCAGGCTAACTGATCTGTAATTCCCAGTTTTCTCTCTCGCTCCTTTCTTGAAAAGTGGGATAACATTAGCTATCCTCCAGTCCACAGGAACTGATTCTGAATCTATTAAACATTGGAAAATGATCACCAATGCGTCCACTATTTCTAGAGCCACCTCCCTGAGGACCCTGGGATGCAGACCATCAGGCCCAGGGGATTTATCATCCTTCAGTCCCATTAGCCAACACAATACTATTTCTCGCCTAATGAAAATTTCTTTCAGTTCCTCTACCCCCTTAGATCCTTTGTCCTCCGGGAGATTGTTTTTGTCTTCCTTAGAAAAGACAGATCCGAAGTACCTGTTCAACTCTTCTGCCATTTCCTTGTTCCCCATAATAAATTCACCCGTGTCTGCCTTCGAGGGACCCACATTTGACTTTGTTATTCTTTTTCCCTTAACATATCTAAAGAAGCTTTTACTGTCCTTCTTCATATTTCTGGCCAGCTTCCCCTCGTACTTCATCTTTTCAGCCCTATTGCCCGTTTGGCCTATGAAAGTTTCCCAATCCTCTGGCTACTCTTTGCTGTGCTATATATCTTTTTTTTTAGTTTTATTCTATCCCTAACTTCTCTTGTCAGCCACAGTTGTCTTCTACTCCCCTTAGAATCTTTCTTCCATTTTGGAACAAAATGATCCTGCGTCTTCTGAATTATGCCCAGAAATTCCTGCCATTGCTGTTCCACCGTCATTCCTGCTAGGATCCCTTTCCAGTCAATAGGATCCCTTCCTTCGCTCCATAGATGCTGCTGCACCCGCTGAGTTTCTCCAGCTTTTCTGTGTAACCTCCCTTTCCAGTCAACCTTGGCCAGCTCCTCCCTCATGCCCTCATAGTCCCCTTCTCTTCTCCCTTTTTAAACTTTGTCCTATTATTTCTGGAGACTTCCGTGACCTTTCCTGCACTCTCTTTCCTGATAACTCCACGCATACTCTTCCATGTTGTTAAGTCCACCTCCCGACCATTATTTAGTTTAAACCTACCCGTGCAGCGGGTGAGAGGGGAATGATTTAATAAGAACCCGAGCGGCAACCTTTTGCACGCTGTGGGTGATATGTACATTGGACGAGCTGCCGGAGGAAGTAGTTGAGGCAGGCAATAACAACTACTAAAAGACACTTGAACATGTATATGGATAAGAAAGGTTTACAGGGATAAGGACCTAATGAGATGCTTAGATAGGCATCTTGGTTGATAAGGATGAGAAAGTATTGTTTCCATTTTGTATGACTGTTCGCATTAATAAGGGGAGTTAAATGTGACTGGACCAGAAAAATGCCATTGAAAACAGTACTTGGGTTTTACTCTACAGCTATGAAATGTCCTATGATATGAACAGCATTCAAAATGTGACTAACCTTTCACCATCAGTTGATATTTGTGGAGATGACAGTGATTTGACATCCATAATTTTAAGACTACTTAAAGGAGAGACAGAAGCAAGAGATGAAGTGCCTTCCATATCAGATTTCACACTCATTTCTCCACCAACCACACAGATTGTGATCTTTGGTATACTCGAAGATACTCCAGCAGTTTCCGGAGAATCCTTTTGCCCAGGCACTTGAAGCTGAACATTGTGCAAGACAAATACAAAGACAAATATATTATGAGAACACTATCAACCACGTATTTAACATCAGATTAACTGCTGCCTTAACATCTATTAAATAAAATAATAGACGTAACTTTTATATCAATTCTACCATTAAATTAAAAAACAGAGTTCAAATTTAACCACATCTGAAATTGGCAGAAGTCTTCAAATCCAGCCTCAGTGTAATGACAGGCCAAGTGAAACAGGATGCCACAATGTTGGAAGGCAGTGTTCAATCCTTTGCATATGATTGTTAACAGGTCGATATGATAACTATTGTAATAAGTCCCATGTTA
Organism: Leucoraja erinaceus; assembly: GCF_028641065.1. Taxonomy (NCBI): domain Eukaryota; kingdom Metazoa; phylum Chordata; class Chondrichthyes; order Rajiformes; family Rajidae; genus Leucoraja; species Leucoraja erinaceus. Next base: position 48,890,560 of record NC_073389.1, read on the forward strand.
ATTAACAACATACAAATAGATCAACTGACCCCAAATAAAAGCAGTACAACTGTTTTCTCCATGAGCTATCTTTTACAAGTCAAGGATTCTACTCGTTTTCTCCAGCTGGTTTATTGGTTCAAGTACAACAGACTTGAGGACTTAAACATTCAAAGACCATTCAATGTTGAACTGAGAATGTACTATACCAATAACAAAGATCTGCAGATGCTAGTGTACCAAAGAAAGGCACAAAATGCAGATCATTCTTATTTAACATGGCATAGGAACTGGTCATTCACACCATGCAAGCTCTTTGCCGAGTAGAAACAAGGAACGGCAAATGCTAGTTTACAAAAAAGGAGAGTGCTGGAGTAAGTAACTCAGCTGGAGGGTCAGGCAGCGTCTGGAGAAAATTGATAGGTGACATTCTGGGTCGGGACCATCTTTCAGACTGATTGAAGAGAGAGCGGAAAATAAAGCTGGGAAAGAGTAGCAGCAGGACAAATAGGCTGTGGGCCGAGCATCAAAAATGTGTCTAGAAATCAATTTTGTGACCCATGTCTCGGAACTACATTAAATTTTGCACAGATTTATATAAAATATAATTGATAAGGAAGTCATAACTCGTCAGTGCCAAAAGTTGCACAGTAATTAAACTAAATAGAAAATGTGGTTAAAAAAGTAACCGCCATCGAGTGTCCAATGCCCACATTACACCATGGGGAGCCTATTTCCGTGTTGCAGTCTATTAAAACCATATATTATTATCTAGCTATATAACTAAAAGTGCTCTTGCATTTCATAAAGGTGTTGATAAGAGGTTTATCACCTATGGCGGCACAGTGGTGCAGCGGTAAAGTTGTTGCCTTACAGTATCAGAGACCCGGGTTCGATCCGGACCACGGGTGCCGTCTGCACGGAGTTTGTGCATTCTTCCCGTGACTTGTGTTGGTTTTCTCCGGGCACTCCGGTTTCCTCCCACACTCCAAAGATGTACAGGTATGCAGGTTAATTGGTTTTGGTAAAATTGTAAATTGTCCCTAGTGTGTGTCGGATAGCGTGGACTCAGTGGGCCAAAGGACCCGTTTCCACGCTAAACTGAACTAAAAACTAAACTGTGGTTCAGTTCTCTTGTTGGACAGCAACCAGTTACAGATTATTCATCTAGTTCCATTTAATCGGAAAAGATGTGGTAATCCTTGTATTAACTGAAGACAAGCGACATAGAAAGTTCTTGCAACCGACTTCAGCAACCAAAACAGCAAGGATTATGGATTATCGCAAAAATCAAGAGACTGCCGCCTATTTTGTGTGGAATTAGTTGATCATCCCAAAGTTGGCAGTCAGGATACAACCAAAGGTCCTCCATGACCTTGGTGAAATTAAATGAGTATTCCCACTTTCTGCTGAAATAAGATTCTAACTGCCTGCAAAGCACTTTATGGATGAATAGCACATGCTCAAATATTCAGGATCACACCGAAAAAAAAGAGTACATTGGAGATACAGCTATAACCAAGCAAGAATTTACACATTACTAAGTGGGACCCGTTGGGTCCCATGTCCACATGGGAGGGCTGGTCCCCCTACACAATATTCCACCTCTCCACCAATTCCAATATTGGTGGCCAGTGGGGAGAGGGGGCTAGTATGGGTGTTGTTGGCTGCAGGGACTACTGGTCTCCAGAGGGCTAGTATGGACATTGTGGGCCAAATGGATTCTTGGGGTGGCAGCTCAGTCCCTCAAGCCCAATGTCCTGGCAGCTCACTCACGGCTGGTGGGCTGGCAGTTGACTCATGGCTATTCCTTGAAATTCCATTTCAAGCAGAGTGCAGGGCCACCAAATTCACATCCATTTTCCTACCATTTCAAGCAGGGTATTGTATTGTATTGTATTCAAATTTATTGTCATTGTCTCAATTTGAGACAACGAAATGAATTTCCCTTACAGGCAGTATCATTCATAAAAAAAAAAATTAAAATCACAATAAATAAACAAATAATAAATAAATAATAAAACATATTAAAAATAAAATTGAAATTGAATTTAAAAAAAGCACAAACACAGAAAGTCCAAGACACAACATAACATAAATGGCACCAAGGTGAGGATGGCACCATAGTCCAGACAGCCTCCCCTCCGTGTTCATCCGTGGTCGGGGCCTTCATCCGTGGTGCAAGGCCACCAAATTCAAGTGCAGTTTCATACCATTTCAAGGAGGGTGCAAGGCCACCAAATTCAAATGTAGTTTCATACCATTTCATGCAGGGTGCAAGGCCACCACATTCAAATGCAGTTTCACACTATTTCAAGCAGGGTGAAACCACCATAAAACCACACAAAACATCACTCACAGTTCAGTAGACATTCAGTGTGTTCAGTTCATTCCCAGCTCAGACAGAGTCGTGACCTCTCGCTCCCCCATTATGCAGAGACTGAGCCACACCCACACTTCCGGGTTTTATAATCCCTCCCCCTCCCACCGGAAAAGGTGTGGCTTTCATGGCGTGATTGACAGGAGAGAGATTATCAACATTTTTTAAAACACTAATAACACTTTTGTTTTTCATTGATGGGAAGAATCCTCTGCACCTGATGAGTAGAGGGGGACTGAGTAAGATGGCCAAAAATCACAGCCGTAAGTGGTAGCGTTTTATCTAAAATCAATATAGTGCAAACAGGATTTAAGGTACACAAAAAAGCTGGAGAAACTCAGCGGGTGCAGCAGCATCTATGGAGCGAAGGAAATAGGCAACGTTTCGGGCCGAAACCCTTCTTCAGACTGATCAGGGGCGGGGGTGGGCGGGGACAAGAAAGGAAAAAGGAGGAGGAGCCCGAAGGCTTGGGGATGGGAGGAGACAGCTGGGGGACTGAGGAAGGGGAGGAGACAGCAAGGACTAACAAAATTGGGAGAATTCGATGTTCATGCCCCCACAAACAGGAAGTTGTCAAGTTTAGACAAACAACCATTTGCAGGCAGTGCCTTTTCAATTCAACCCAAACCCCCCAAACAACCATTTGCAGGCAATGCCTTTTCACTTTTACCCCATCCCCCCAAACAACCGTTTGCAGGCAGTGCCTTTTCACTTCAACCCCATCCCAAACAACCGTTCGCAGGCAGTGCCTTTTCACTTCAACACAAACCCCCCAAGCAACCATTTGCAGGTAATGCCTTTTCACTTCAATCCAAATCCCCCAAACAACCATTTGCATGCAGTGCCTTTTTACTTCAACCCAAACCCCCCCAAACAACCATTTGCAGGCAGTGCCTTTTTACTTCAAACCAACCATATTTTCATTCTCAAACCACATTAAGGGCACTCACAGTTGAGTAGACATGTATTCAGTGTTATTCAGAGCTCAGAGACACGTGACACTCTGGCTTCCTCCATCTTGCAGAGACTGAGTGAGGCACACCACTTCCTGGTTTTATAGTCCCTCCCCCTCCCTCCAGCAGGGGCAGCAGAGAGAATGGCAAATTATTTTAAAATATTAATATCTCTGATTTTTCATCGATGGGAAAAATCCTCTGGTCCAGGAAGGCGTAGGGGGGCTCTGAGCGAGGTGGCCAAAAATGATGGCCGTAGGTGGCGGCGTTCTCTCGGAAATCACACCACAGCGAGCCAAAAGCGGTCAAGATCAGACTTTTAGTAATATAGATATATATTAAATATTCAATGGCCATACCCGTGCATGTAACCTCTTCTGTTCCTTTAGAAGAGCGTTAGCTTCCCGACCATAATTCTGAATTATTTTCTGTAGGTTTAGCTGTGAATCGAAAAGCAATAACATCATTAACTTTATAATCTTGTTCCATTTAAAACCTCTATTTAGTTTAATTTCTTCTCATTCATTGCTGCTCATAGCTGTTCCTTAAATTGGCTGCATGGTTTCTTAAGGACCACTTTCAATAATGAAACAAGATTATCAATAAATGGTTAAATGGTTCAGTATATAATGGTCACATCCACACTCCAGCAAACATCATCAAAAATTAACGCACAAGCATCTTGAGATATAAAAATGTGGTGTGTTGGGTCTCTTGAAGAGCATTAAAGCAGATAAGTCCCTGGAGCCTGATAGATCTATCATAAGTTATTGGGTGAAACAACAGAGGAGAGAATGTTGGGCCTTTGACAACGATCTTTGTATTCTCTTTAGTTCCAATTGAAATTCTGGAGGACTGGAAATATGGGTAATTCAGGAAATTATAGGCCAGTGAGTCTCATATCAATGGTAGGGATTCTCATTGATAGGATCATAGCTGTTCCTTAAATTGGCTGCATGGTTTCTTAAGGACCACTTTCAATAATGAAACAAGATTATCAATAAATGGTTAAATGGTTCAGTATATAATGGTCACATCCACACTCCAGCAAACATCATCAAAAATTAACGCACAAGCATCTTGAGATATAAAAATGTGGTGTGTTGGGTCTCTTGAAGAGCATTAAAGCAGATAAGTCCCTGGAGCCTGATAGATCTATCATAAGTTATTGGGTGAAACAACAGAGGAGAGAATGTTGGGCCTTTGACAACGATCTTTGTATTCTCTTTAGTTCCAATTGAAATTCTGGAGGACTGGAAATATGGGTAATTCAGGAAATTATAGGCCAGTGAGTCTCATATCAATGGTAGGGATTCTCATTGATAGGATTAACTTGCATTTGAAAGAGTATGGTCTAATTCGGGACAGTCAACATGGCTTTGTGCAGCACAGTCCATGTCTTACAAACTAGATGAGGTTTTGTTTTCTGAGGAATTTAAGGAACAAGATTGATGAAGATAGGGCAGTGGATGTTGTCTGCATGGATTTTAACAAGGGGCCTATGACAAGGTTCCCTGTGGTAGGCTGATCCAGAAGACTAAGATCTATGATGACTTGGTAGTTTGAAGTCAGGATGGGCTTACCCATAGACAACAGAAGGTAATGGTGGAAGGGTGTTATTCTGACTGAAGGTTTGTGATCTGTGGTGTTCTGCACAGATCAGTGCTGGAACCCCTGGTGCTTGTCATTTTTATTCTTATATATAATTAATTGGACAAAAACCCAGATGGGTTGGAAAGAAATGGCAGAGTTGCAGACAGTGAAGAAGGCTGTCAAAGGATACAGGTTAGTTATAGATAAGGATGAAGAAAGGGGAGAAATGGCAGATGGAGCTTAACCCCATCAAGTACAAGATGTTGCACTGGGAAATCAAATGTAAGGGTAAAGAATGCAGTTAATGGGAGGACTTTTGACACCATTGATGTACACAAGGATCATGGGGTCCAGGTTTATTGCTTTCTGAAAGTAACAATACAAGTAGAAAGCGTGGTAAATGCAGAGCATGTTATGTTTGCCTTCATCGGTTGAGACACTGAGCTTAAGAGTCAGGAAGTCATGTTGCAGCTTTATAAAATTTTGCTTCTGACACATTTGGAGTATAGCATGTACCTGTAGTTCTGATTGCCCCATTACAGAAAAGGTCTGGAGACGTTGGAGAAGGTGCAGTAGTAGTTTTGAGGGATTAGCTATAAGTAGACATTGGCACAACTTCAATTATATCCTCTGGCGCATTGAGGCTGCTAGAAGTTTATAAAATAACAGGAATAGATTGGGTAGACAGAATACATTTCCCAGGGTGGAAATATCCAATTGTTGAGGGCATAGGTTTTGGATGAGAGGCGGACGATACACAAGGAGTGGAAGGTGCCTGGAACCCACTGCCAGGGGTGGTGGGGGAAGCACCAAGGTGCCAATAGTGGATTTTAGATAGGCACATGATTACACTAGGACTAAAGGGACATGGATATATTGTACGTGCAAGGTATCATCAATTTGCATGGCATCCCAAATAACTCTTGCATACATTAAGTGGGTACATTAAATGGAAAGGGGTAAAATGAAGACAATTTCATACGCCTGGAAGCTACAATAACAATTTCATATTCATCTTTAACAGCAGTTTGCACAAATTTAGATTGGAAGTTGATAAGACTCGTACAATAGGTTATCTGACCTGATTGGTTTTATCCACAATTTGTTGAGTTTTTCCACTTTTCTTCTGTTCTCTGGAATACACAGAAGTATGTTACATATCTTTTAATACTTAGGTAATAATTGCAATATCTCAGCGAGTCAGGCAGCATCTCTGGAGACATGGAAGGGTGACATTTCAGGTCGGGATCTAGACAGAAGGTGGAGGCCAACTCGAAACGTTATCCATCCATGTCTCCCAGAGATGCTGCCTGACCTGCTGAGTTACTCCAGCACTTTGTGTTTTTTTGTAAGCCAGCATCTGCAGTTCCTTGTGTCAACCTTAATCTTTCATCAATGAGAGGAACTTACTGCTTTTTATGTTTTTTCGAATAACTGGGGCCATCGTCAGTATCATCTTCAGGTTCCTCTGGGACACTGCAATTGCTAACGATGTAAAAACAGGGAACAAAAGTAAATTAAAGAGTAATAAAAGAGTAAAGATAAATTACAGTGTATACAGAAACTGAAAGAAGAGTTGTCATGTTATGATGTTACAGTGACTGAGCTCATGCAAAGCAATGACATACCTTCCGATTTTGGATGCCGACTGTTTTATGCAAACTATGTTCAGTTTAGACTTCTAACAGAGCGCCCTCCATAATGTTTGGGACAAAGACCCATCATTTATTTGCCTCTGTACTCCACAATTTGTGATTTGTAATTAAAAAAAATCATGTGGTTAAAGTGCACATTGTCAGATTTTATTAAAGGCCATTTAAAAAAAAAAACATTTTGGTTTCACCATGTAGAAATTACAGCTGTGTTTATACATAGTCCCCCAATTTCAGGGCACCATTTTTTTTTTTAAGACAACTTTCAACTATGTATCCACCTGTAACTAACTCTGTGAATTGTTTAAAGAACAATGAATACACAAAAACTTGTGTTAGTTGTAATCACTTTCAAAACCACTTCCTAAACAATAAGATATAGACACAAAATGCTGGAGCACCATCTCTGGATAGATGGAATGGGTGACGTTTCAGGTCGAGACCTTTCTTCAGGGGAGAGGGAGATACATAAATAAGGAAGTGCAAGGTGTGAATACGAGACTTCAAAATAGATGAGATCAAGGAAAATGCAGAATAGATCATTGTTAGCTAGGAAAAGGTGAAGACAAAGCAAACTGATAAAATTTTAATCTGTTCAGCCTGGTCAGAGAACTTGGAAGGGGAAGGGATGTACAGAGAGGGAAAGCATGGGTTAGTTTGAGTTAGAGAAGTCAATATTCATACCACTCTGACAGTGGAGGAGGCCTAGGACAGAAAGGTCAATGTGGGAATGGGAGGGGGTGGCAAAGTGTTTAGCAACCGGGATGTAAATCCTGACCAAAACAGAACCACAATTTAGCAAATAATTCATGTATTGTAAGGCCATTTTGGTCAAGTCTGTGTGTCTGTATATAATAAGACAAGCTGCCGAATGGTGCCAGTAAGTCTAGGTCCCAGATCAATGTTACAGTTAAGAAATGTATGAGTATCTCTTCAATTGACAGAATGAATTAGATTTTTGCAGAGGACCTCCAAAGAAGTGTAAAATGCATGTAAATTGATTGGATTACTGCAACTGGACCCAGAGCCCAAATTAATAATATTAGGATTATCAGAACATAGCACAAACTTAACGATGTCAGAGACAATTTCTTGATTACAGTTTAATAACTGCGTAAAAATTAATACTAAAATTTTGGAAAAAACCAGCAGCCCCCATAATTAAAATGTGGATTACGGAAATGACTGAGATCTTGTATTTGGAAAAAATGAGTTTGTCTTAATTGACAAACCAGAATTATTTGTTAGAATATGGTCTCCATTTATTGATTTTTTGAAAAAGTGAACTGGTTCACTTTTGGTAACACAAAATCAGGGGTGAAACACGAGTTTGGGATTGGATGAATAGTTATACTCAACATTTCCTGGATCTAACTCCACAATTGGACATCCGGTGGCACTGTTGCGAGCTGCCTCCGCCTTCAGTCCGGCATCTTTTTGTTTTTTTGTTATGTTTGAAGAGCGTTTTTTTGTGTGTTTTTTTATGTCTTTATGTGGGGGAAGAGGGTGCAGTAAGGGGGTTACCGTCCTTCAGTCGCTTCCTGGAGAGGATGCGACTATTATTCGAGTCACGTCACCCTCCCCCACGCGGCCTACCTACTGGATTGGCGCGGCCTTTCCTGCTGAGACCGACCAGAGCTCCAGCAGCAGCGCAGCGTTGGATACATCGCGGTGCGGGCGATGCCTTACCGGGGATCGCCGTTTGGAGCTCCGGAGCGCTGGGCCTGCTGCACCGACATCACGAAGCTGTGGTTCGCAGAGCTCCCAACGCGGGCGACGTTGACCAACATCGCGGAGTCCTGTGACTCCGCCCGGCTGGGCCTGTGGACTTTGGGAGCCGCGGACTCCGGTGGGAGGTGGCTGATCTGGAGGTCCGGGCCGCTGAGGATGTTCTCCGTCGGGGTTCCATCGTTCCCGGCGAGAGGGCCTGAGCATCGGGCCGCCAGTGGCGGCGACTCCGGGTGCTCGGGAGGCCCCGACCACGGGTGAACATCTGGGAAGATCGGCGGGCAGGCTGGCTGGACTATGGTACCTTCCTTAACTTTGGTGCCGCTGTGGGGTTATGTTGTGTCGTGGACTTCTATGTTTGTGCTTTTTAAAACAAAAAATGTTTTATTTATTTATTATTTATTTTTTATGTTACTTGACCGTAAGGAAAATCCATTTCGTTGTCTCTTATGAGATAATGACAATAAAATGAATACAAATACAATCTTGTTATTGGTAGTTTCCTTTTGCATCGCCTCTTTTTCTCATTCTTTATAAAAATTGAAGCTATGTAAGAAATCTGTAATTAAATTGTCGCTTACTATTATTTGTATACAAATTTTTTTTTAAATTGTAAATATTGTAAATAATGTTGCGAGACAGTTACTCTGCTGTTTGTTGATCGGCCAAAGTGTTAAGCCTTGGCAGGTTTGTTTGATTTCCAGGGTAAATGTTGCATTATTCAGTTAAATTAGCTTCCTTCCAGAAGCTTCTCCTAGAAACCATGTATGGGAGACTAATTGGTTTGGGGAACTGGCAATAATGTACTGATGAAATGAATGTTTGATTGGATTGTAAGGAGACCACCCCTATGTAGTTCGGCCCCTCAAGGTTCATGGACCTATAAAAGGTGGCTCCATCTTAGATCGAGGTGGATCTTCTGGAGAAATGCTTGGGACTGCGTGACCTTTTGGAGTGTGTCTGCTTGCACGAGGCTGAAGGGCTGGGCCAGGCAGAGACAAGGATCGGACCCGCGATGGTTTAGGTGTCATATAGGGGGATTTGCTGTTCAATCTAAAAATAAAGTTTGGTTGTTCCAGTGCTCGACTTTTTTTGCCTGAACTAGACTGGGGGGTAAGCTTGAGAAGACCATATTTACATTGGGGGCTCATCCGGGATCTCAACGGACCCCCAAACACAAGCTTGCGATTAAGGGTATTGAACTGTTCCCGATCACGAGTGCAGAAATCGGCACCAAGGTGCGTTTTTCGCATCTGTTTTCGTCACCTCGCTAGTCGGAGCAGATCGATAATTCACGGGCTTGGGAAAGGGTCCCGACGAGATCGTAGAACAGTCTAGCAAGCACTGAGGGCAAAAGTGCCTTTGGGGTTAGAGGCTCTGCTAGTGTTAGGTTAAAGTCCCTCTCCTTTTTGTTAAAGGCCCATAAAACTTGGTCATAGCTAGTAGCTGCAGCTGCTGATAAAAACCAAAAAAAATAATACCATATAAAAAAAAATAAAACTAGAGGTTTGAGGACCTGCCCAGATCAGGTATCCAATTGAGTGCATATTTCAAGATGACCTGGCTGTTAAGCGGCTAAGCACTGCGCCGCTGCTGGGGGTGCAGATTGGAAGCGCGCTCCAAATATCGGCATCGACTGCCAGCCTGAAGAGGTTAAACACTGACACCCAGTGCCAAGCACGTGGAAAGCAAGAAGCCTTTTTGACAGGGTGAGTCTATGTTGGTTTAAGTCCACGCCTGTTTGAGGTATTCAGATCTCAGAAAGGATGGGGGAAGAACCCTCGTAAAGGTATCGGGCACTCGGTGGTTAGAGTATAGGATTGGTTGAAAATACCCTAATTCAAGAATTCTATATCCGAACAAATTTGAATTAGAATCGAGTTATGCACTAAAAAGCTAATTGGTCAGATCAGAGTGAGTTGAAATTCTTCGATTTGAAATTGCCTAATAGAACCTCGCATTGAGGTGCTGGACTATAATATAAAGTGTGCACATATTGTCAGATTAATCTGTGTATGTATAAAACTTCAAAGTGTGTATAAAGTTTGTGTAAAATCGATTCCGAATCGTGGCTGATCAACCAGGAGTTTGTACCCCCTCTGATTGATTGTTGATTAGTACCTGATAGCGAAGAGTAACTGAGAGAGGGAAAGTAATTTTTAGTAAAGAGTAAGACTGGGGTAAAAGTGGGTTAAAGTGAATATATAAGAATTTGGTTTGTTTGGGATCTTAGAGCGGAGCAAGATCTTAGAGCAGAGCAAGATGGTCCACTCCTGCGAAATCCAATGGACTGACGTTCAGTACGCACCGGAGCGTTTCAGTAAACCCGACCCGACTTCAGTTATGCCTCTCGCAGTGTAATGAGCGTGCTGGAGTTAATCAGCGGATTTGGCAGCATCTCTGGAGAAAAGAACTAGGTGATAATTGGTCGACTTTTACGATAGCTGCCATGACCCGTTTGATGTCATCCTTCGCCCTGCTCCTGGTCTTGGCCCGCACCGATCTACGTGCGTGCGCGTCGAACGTACGCGCGGATAGACGTACAAAAGCAAAGATCATAGAGCGGCATAGGTGATATTTCGGGTCGAGACCCTTCTTCAGTGACAGTCAAGGGAAAGGGAAACGGAAGATATAGGCATATCTTCCATTCATTTGTCCTTATTTGATATATTTTGAGTGGGAGAAACTGCTGCTAAAAAGTATATTTAAATATTAAGCAACTTAATCTGGGAGATTGAGGTTTCTTCCAGAACTGTTTACAGATTGGGAGTTGGATGAGTGGTTGTGAATGAGACGAAACTGATAAGAGAGTTGAAAAGAGCGAGTGAACAGAGCAATTGAATAGTAGATTGGAAAGATTGATTGTGCAATTGTTTGAGAAAGGTGTGAGACTGTTAGCGCTTTGGAGACGTTGGCTATTGTTCGGGGGCGATCTTGGTAGCCTCGGAGACTGAAAGGGAGGAGTGAATTATTGAAGAGGTGTGAGTGACTCAGATTCAAAATCAGAACGAAAAAAAACCTTACAAATACCTAGAATGAAGTTATAAAGAAGAGGTAGTAATTCCAAGAAACTACTATTATTGTATCTGATTGGGATCAAGAAAAGCCCACCAATAGAAAGGAGCATAAAATATAATAAACTATATTAATAAAATATTAAAGAAAAGAGACAAAGTAGCTGGTGTCAAAATAAAAATAAAAATAACTCAAAGGAACTGAGATTGGCACTAGGAAAAGAAGAGAAGGAATCTATTATGCAGGAGGTGTAGGAGCAAGGAATAGGAGCAAATGTAAAACTTTTGTTGAGTTGTGCCTCCAGAACAGTGCTGCCTATAAAACGCCATTATATGTGGAGTGAGGTAAAAGGGCATGCGGACCCTCAAGAACGGGCAGAAGACACAGCTCAGGTAGGATGTGTAACCATCATTTCCACCCAGGTAGCTCCCCACAGATAGAGACAAACAGAGAGAAAGAAGTGATACTGTCCTGTCCCTTTAACATTTACAATTTGGGAGAGGCCAACAGACAAAGACAAAGCTCCTCATAATGGTATTCCTACTCCTGCAAATTTAACATCAAGGGAAATTTATCCAACCCTTGACAATAAAGCAGCTACTATTATCAAGGAGTAAAGAAAATTGTCCCTAGATTTGGCATTCCTATTTGGCTTGATTTAAAATAGTGGTCCACAACATATTGAAATAAATTGATGAAAATTATATAAACAGCTGGGAATTCCACAGAAATTGAGTTGAATTGTGCTTATCGACCACAAGCTGTGGATCGAAAAGGGATAAGACAGACCCTATAACTCAAAATAGTAAATTAAAGGCCGAGACTGAATTTGGCAGAATTGAAGCATTCCCCATGGTTAATTTAAGTAAGACTCACGCCTGTAGGGTAATCTGGACTGAACCCAGCTGAAATTCATATGAGGAACCTTCATTAAGAGTACATTGGAAATCGCCATTTGACTGCAGAGATAACTGACCACTGTTTAGTTAAGAGCATAGTGTGGGAAGGATTGTATCATTGAGTAGCAGCAGTGTACAGAGAGAGGCCTTCTGCTGACAGTAGATGAAAGTAATGCATGGGTATATCTTCACCACTGTAAAAGTATCAGTGGAAGTATGGACTGCTAACTTACTTTATCCCAGGTTTTTCCTAGGAACTTTATACTCTACTGTGAATCAAGCACAAATGAATTGGCAACATGGATGGAGGGGATTCGCGTGCACGAAAACTCAGGAGGTGAAGACTCATCGACAGGAATCATGATGCTACGCCCATGAAAACTCAGGAAGCTTGATGAGATTCTGGGAAGATACATCATCATCTTGTTGTTAATATGTTTGATAGAATGCAACAGTCACCAGTGTACAATTAGTTATCATAAATGATGGTTACCATATGACAAAAGGAAGGAATGTAAATCCTGGTCAAAAGAGAGCAGGAACAGAACCAAAATTTAGCAAAGGATTCATGCATTGTAAGGCCATTTTGGTCAAGTCTGTGTTTATGTATGTAATAAGACAAGCTGCAGAATGGTGCCAGTAAGTCTAGGTCCCAGATCAAAGTTGCAGATAAGAAATGTATAAGTATCTCTTTAATTGTCAGAATGAATGAGATTTTTGCAGAGGATCTCCAAAGAAGTGTAAAATGCATGAAGTTGATTGGATTACTGCAAACAAATTGTAAATAATGTTGCGAGACAGTTACCCTGCTGTTTGTTCATTGGCCAAAGTGTTAAGCCCTGGCAGGTTTGTTTGAGTTCCAGGGTAAATGTTGCATTATTCAGTTAGGTTAGCTTCCTTCCAGAAGCTTCTCCTAGAAACAATGTATGGGAGACTCTAATTGGTTTGGGGAACTGTCAATAATGTACTGATGTAATTAATATGTTTGATTGGATTGTAAGGAGACCACCCCTATGTAGTTCAGCCCCTCAAGGTTTGTGGACCTATAAAAGGTGTCTCCATCTTAGATCTTCTGGAAGTGCATGACCTTTTGGAGTGTTTCTACTTGCACAAGGCTGAAGGACTTGGCCAGGCAGATACAAAGATCGAACCCGCGGTGGTTTAGTTGTCGTATAGGGGAATTTGTTGTTCAATCTAAAAATAAATTTGTTCCAGTGCTTGACTCAGTGGTTTTTGACTGAACTAGACTGGGGAGTAAGCTTGAAAAGAGCATATTTACAGGGAGATCAGGTAGGTTTAGGTGGACTGCGCGGAGGCATTAGGCGAAATCATTGCCAAGCATTCGCTTGGTCTCGCCGATATATAGGAGTCCGTACCTGGTACAGCAGATGAGATCTTAACTTTCAGGATTTGGTTGATCAAAAGGTGCAATACAATGTGCCTGTGAAAGGATAAAAATCCACGTGATAGACCAAAAAGTCAGTCTGTTTACCTATAATTTGTGTCTGGATTCATACCGCAGAACCACTTGTCAGGAAGCATATCTGGGTTTGCCATATCTGAAAGCTTTCGCCATTTCAAGCAGCCATCACATTGAACCCATACTTGATCAGGGACTTTCCTGTAAAAAAACAAATAAATAAAAATGAAACAATATATAAGTTTGAGAAAATATCAGATTACGAATTTAAAAAGGTTTAGTTTAGAGAGAACAGACCCTTCGGCCCACGGACTCCACGTTGACCAGCAATCACCCCGTACACTAGCACTATCCTACACACTAGGGACAATCTGCAATGTCACCAACGCCCATTAATCTACAAACCAGTATGTTTTTGGATTGTGGGAGGAAACCGGAGCACCCGGAGAAAACCCACGTGGCCATGGGGAGAACGTACAAATTCCATACAGACAGCACCCTTAGTGAGGATCGCACCAGGGGCTCTGGCGCTGTAAGGCAGCACCTTTACCACTGTGCCACCGTGTTGAAATATTGAATTGCAAAAATAAAAGTGCTTCATCTCATTTACCAGATCTTCTCACTTGGAGTTGGCAGGTCAAAGATTCAACATGGTCAATCTAGTTCCACAGCCACCCAAAGAGTAGAAAATGGCCACAGCACAAACCCCCCCCACACCAGAGAACGACAATATGTAAACTCTTTACAAAAAAAGCTATCGAATAGCATTGGAGGTAAATGATAACGCAGCTTAAAGTCAAATTAGGACGTGAATTTTTGCAGCAATACTGCAAGTACTTACAGAGAATCTTCAACAGGAACGTTCGATAAGTCACGCTGTCTATTCTTTTTCTCATTCCAGTAATCAGAAAGTTTCATACCAATCGCCTTAACAGTCAGTCTTTAAGTTAAAAATAAAAATGTTAACATTCTTTTCCAAGAAATAAGTTCCAGTCTTATATTCAGTTTGCATATAGGTTGTGCAGCAATACCAAAATGCCACTGAAAACATATTACACTGTCAATAATAGGAATGTTTCTTAGGCGTGCGCTCTGCATAGCCCAAAATTATTAATATATTGTGGTATATCAGTTTATGCAAACAATTTACAGAAAATTCTGCTGTCGGAGATAACAGAATGACATACATATAAAATAGACATCCGAGGCATCTTCCCATCTCCACCCCTTTCCTCCTTCCAGAGACCATTCCCTCCGCAACTCCCTGATTAACTCATCCCTTCCCACCCGAACAACCACCTCCCCAGGTACCTTCTCCTGCAACCGCAGAAGATGCAACACCGGTCCCTATACCTCCTCCCAAGACTCTGTACAGGGACCCCGACAGTCTTTACAGGTCATGCAGAAGCTCACTTCCACCGTCTCCAAACTCATCTACTGCATCTGTTGTTCTTGATGTGAACTCTTGTGCGAGACCAAACGTACACTGGGCGATCATTTCGCTGAACACCTTCGCTCAGTCCGCCTGAGCCTACGAACACTTTAGTTCTCCTTACCAATCCCACACTGAACTTTCTGTGCTAGGTCTCCTCCATTGTCAGAGTGAAGCTAAATGCAAATTGGAAGATCAGCATCTCGTATTTCGCTTGGGCAGATTACAGCCCAGCGGTATGAATATTGATTTCTCAAACTTCAAGTAACCCCCTCTCCCTATCCCTCCCCCATCCAAGTCGCATTAGCTTCTCATATTCACCCAACAAACAACTAACAATGGCCTGTTTTCTTTGTCATCGTTAGTTTTTTAGCATACAGTGCCTGCCATAATGTTTGCGACGAAAACACATCATTTATTTATTTGCCTCTGTGCTCCACAATTTGAGATTTGTAATAGAAAGAAACATGTGGTTAAAGTACACATTGTCAGATTTTATTAAAGGCAATTTTTATACATTTTGGTTTCACCATGTAGAAATTACAGCTGTGTTTATACATAGTTCCCCCATCTCAGGACACCATAATGTTTGAGACACATGGCTTCACAGTCGTTTGTAATTGTTCAGGTGTGTTTAATCCTTAATGCAGGTTGACCACCAGGGGCGCCGGGGAGATGGCAGCCCTGCCGGCAGTCTGTTCGTTTTTTCTTGTTGTTATTTTTAGTTTGTAAAAAAAGTTTTGTTTTAATGTTCTTCGGTTTGTTTTATGTGGGGGGGGGGGGGGGGGGGGGGAGGGGGAGGGGGGAGGGGGGAGGGGGGAAACTTTTTTTCAAGTTCCTGCCTTCCCGGAGATGTGATCAATTTTCGGATCTAATTCTCCGGGCTCTGCGGCCTAACATCGATGGAGCTGGAGGCCTCCTCAGACTGTCGTGAGCCCCGTTGCAGGGCGCGGACTTAACATCAGAGTGGATCTCTTGCCTGGGATCGCACCCACCGCAGAATCACCATCAAGGGCTCGCAGTTTCGGGTGAGGCCGAGTCGGGAGCTCCAACGTCACGGAAGGTTCGACCAGCCCCGATGCGAGGTTTGATCGCCCGGGCCCGCCCCACCCTCAGACAGGCCCGCCCCCCCCACCCTCAGACAGGCCCGCCCCACCCTCAGACAGGCCCCCACCCCCACCCTCACATCACCACACAACCCCACTCCAACCCACCCGCACACAGCTCCTCATAGAAAAATAGGTGCAGGAGTAGGCCATTCGAGCCAGCATTACCATTCAATATGATCATGGCTGATCATTTAAAATCAGTACCCTCTAACCTAAAATCTCCACCCCCTCACAGCCCCACTCCACATCTTCCCCTCACACAGCCCCACTCATATAAAACATAAAATTGCTGTCCCAAACATAAAAGTGCCCTGAAATATATTGGGGGGGGGGGGGGGGGTGAATGTACAAAAATGGCCTTTATTAAAATCAGACAATGTGCACCTTAACCACATGTGATTTTTTTCTATTACATATATCAAATTGTGGAGCACAGAGGCAAATAAATAAATGATGGGTCTTGGTCCCAAACATTATGGAGGGCACTGTATCTTTCATTCATTGTTCTTGATCTCTCAACATCATTGTCTATATCTCTCCTTTCCCTTTCCCCTAACCCGTCTGAAGAATGGTCTTGACCCGAAACGTCACCCATTCCTTCTCTCCAGAAATACTGCCTATCCTGCTGAGTTACTCCAGCTTTTTGTGTCTATCTTTGTTTTAAATCAGCATCTGCAGTTCTTTCCAATACATATAAAATAGGAAAGGTGCCAATACAGCATTACACTGAGCTAGCCATATACAAACAAACTAAACTACAGAGCCAAATCAAAAGGATATAGCTTTATGGTAGGATAGATTTAAAGGGGACCTTCGGGCAAGTTGTCTTTAAAACACGGTGAGTGGTTGATATCTGCAATGCACGGCCAGAGATGGTGATGAAATTAGGCCCAATTACCATGTTTAAGAGGCATTTAGAGCTAAACTTACATCGGCAAGGCATTGAAAGACAAATACTAATGTCAGCCAATGAAATCAACGCAGGTGGGCAAATGGTCTTCATGGTATGGTATTAAAACAAAGTGTACTATTTAATGGTCAACTGAGAATGCCCGAACACTACTAAACACAAGACTTTCATTTAAGTTTGAGAAATAGAATCAGAGTAATACAGCATGGAAACCGGCCCATCCGCCCAATTTGCCCACACTGGCCAACATGTCCCAGCTACGTTGGTCCCACCTGCCCGCGAAACGTCATCTAATCCTTTTCTCCAGAAATGCTGCCTGACCTGCTGAGTTACTCAAGCATTTGTGTGTATATTAAATTTTAAGGCACGATTAAGCATATTACATATTGTGAAAAGGTAGCTCACACACAAATGTATTTTCACCTGTATTCGTTCGAATAATCAAAGTCTTGCTTATTGTGTGTGGGCTTGAGAAAGTCACATTCAATAACTCCAATGACACCCACTCCCACATCATTTGTCTGAAAAAGAAAATGACAATTGAATTTAACCATTCTGATTTTGGATGTCAAAAGTAAATAATAATTTTAAACGATGATAGATCTTATAATTTCGGAATACACTCACAAGAAGCTGACAACCAACTCTCTCATAGGGTTTAATCAAACGGTTTTTGTGATACATCATTATCCCATAATGTTCCTTGTTTCTCCAATTGAAGCCAAACGTTATTTTTACGTTTCTTTTCTTCAAAGAGCATTAAGGAAACTGTAGTCCAGTCATAATTACATTGGAAATTAAAAATAGGCAACAATCGTTTTCTTGCTCTTTTGAGTTAACACTAAACAGTCTGCATTTTTGCCTCAAATTACACTAGTGTCCCACCATATTGATGAAACTTAGCACACATACTTCTGGGACCCGTCTTATCATTTTCCTGGAATCCCTCTCCACTCGAGCAAAGGGGTACATATATCTTAACTAGACACAGAGAATTGTGTTAAATATCTTGAAACTTCTGCATTTGAGATGGTGGGAGAAATGTCTGCCTACCAGTTTGGGGGCGGTGAGGTTGTGGCTGGGGAAAAAGGAAATTAGCAGGGGTATTAATTAAAACTGGAGAATTTAATGTTCATACCATTGGGTTGTAAGCTGCCCAAGAGGAATACGAGGTGCTGTTTCTTCCAGTTTATGTGTGGCCTCAATCTGGCAATGGAGAGGGGCTAAGGAAAGAAAGGTCAGTATGGGAATGGGAAGATGGGGTTAAGATGTTGGCAGACAAAACACAAGTGATCGGTAAAATAGTCGCTTGGTCTATGCTTGGTCTTTCCGGTGTGATGGATGCCACATTAGGAGCACTGAATGCAATAGATAAAGTTGGAAGAGGCGAACTTGAGTCTGGAAGGGCTGAAGAGTTCCCTGGATGGTAGCAGGAGAGAAAGTGGAGAGACACTTTCCTAATTTCATACAATTGCAGGGGAATGTATCTGGGGTGGGGGGTGGACACAGGATGGATGGGAAACGATGAGTGAATCAAGGAGTCGAGGAAGGAATGGTCTGTGGAAAGTAAAAAAGGGTGCGGATGGAAAGATGTGACTGGTGGTGGGATCCAGTGAAGGCGGTGGAAATGCCAAAAAATAATGCGCTGGATGCAGAGACTGATGGAATAAAAGGCGAGGACCAGGTGAATATCTTTGTTCCAGCTGAGGGGGAGATGGGACGAGAGCACTTCTATGGGACGGAGGAGACACAGGTGATGGCTCCATCTTCAATATCTGGGGAGAAACCACATTTACTGCAGAAAGAGGATACCTCAGCAGGAGATGGAGAAATTGCGAGTAAGTGATGGTGTCCTTGCAAGAGGCAAAGTGAGAGGATGTATAGTCACAGCAGCTGTGGGAGTCAGTTGGTTTGTATTAGACGTCTCAATTTCTCCAACTCCACCGCATCTCCCAAGGTAAGGCATTCTATATCTGAGATGCCACCTTTCTTCAGTGAATGTGGCTTCCCCTCTGCCGTTGCGGGAAGAGCCCTTAACTTTCAAGAACCAAAGCAAATTGAATAGAAACTGAATAGAAACCAAGAGAGGAAGGGCGATCCAAGGATATTTGAAAAACGTAGCAAGTAGTTAGGAACTGAAATTGACCATCGGGGCAGAGTGGAGGGGAAAGGGCCTGTCCCACGAGCATGCGACTCCATGCGGCAAGCGCGACCTAAAGGGCCTGTCCAACGAGCATGCGACTGCGGGGGCCGCGCGGAGGTAGAGTGAGTGACATGAAGTTCAAGCGAAGTCCGCTCGTGACGTACAGCGTCGAGGTGGTGCAGGTCGTTGCCGCGAGGAATTTTTTTGGAGCCCCGCGCGATGTCGGGACCAGCTCCGCACAACTACATACGGCTCCGGTGATCGAAGTGGGGCCGGCCCCGCGAGGCCGTACGGCTCAAGCGACCACGTTAGGTCGCGCTTGCCGTATGGAGTTGCATGCTCCTTTGACAGGCCCTTTAGGTGGCGCTTGCCGCATGGAGTCGCATGCTCGTGGGACAGGCCCTGAAGGGGGATGGGATGCAAGGGGACATCAGATGCACAAAAGGAAAAATTGGACAACTCTAGCAAGAGGCCAGTGAAGTAAGATTACTAAATTGTGTAAATTACTACCTGTGCAATAACCTGTGATTTTACAAACATAAATACTGTAAAATATGTGCTCCCGATTAAGAGATGTTACATTAAATGGATGCACAATAGACTATGCTAAAGTTCAAAGATATTTTCAAAAAGGATACAACTGCTGATGGCCTGTATGTATCGTGTTCAATATGAGCAAGGTTTTTGGAAATAAGTTGTGTTTTAACCTTCATTCCTAGAAGAATTATTTGCATACGTGGCTTCAGGTATAAAATACTACAATAAGCCTGAAAATAAAATGCAACGATGGATAAAAACAATTTGAACGATCATCTCAGATTTATGCTTTAAAAAAATTACAACTTTTTAATGGGAATATAAAGTCAGTGAATTTCAATTCTAATTTAATTTCAAACTCTTACGCAAAATAATCCAACAAGTGGAAAATATATATAAAAATTAATTAAGAGGTAACTTTTTCCCAAATAGAAGTTTATTTGTAATGGATTTTTTGAATCAGTAACAGGATGGTGATGCTGGAAGACCACAATTTGCCACATCCTTAATTTCCCTCAACCAGGCAGTGGTGAGTTATTTTCTTAGTGTTGTTGAACTTAATGTGAAGTACTATTAGGTAAGTGAATTCAGAGTCTTAGATCCAGCAATGGAGAAAACCTCAGTTTGGTTTATTGTCACGAGTACCGAGCGAGGTACAGTGAAAAGCTTTTGTTGCGTGCTAACCAGTCAGCAGAAAGACAATACATGATTCCAATTGATCCATTTCTCATAGATACATAATGAGTAAATAACGTTCGTTCAGTGCAAGGTAATGCCAGCAAAGTCCGATCAAGTCACCAGAGAGGTAGAAAGGTGATAAAGTCAGGATACATGTAACTTTGTCAGGAACTTTCAGATTGTGGTGTTCCCGTATCAGCCGCATGAAAATTCCAAACTGTGCATTAGAAGTGAAGCAGAAGCATGACGATACTGCACCATTTTAACCACTTATGATGTGCAAGTGTGCAAGGGAAATGAACTTACCCGTAATGAATAATCGCTTTCCGGCGTAAACTGATCCACCCGATCCTGCCTTTTGTATTTTTTCTTCTCCGTGCTGTCATTCAAAATTTCTTCAGGGATTCGGATATCATACTTGTCACTATCAAAATCAAACTCTGGCTTTCCATCCTTGGTTCTAGAATTAACATTAACACCATGAAACTTTGAGTACACAAACTTCAGTTTAAGCATTTTAAAGATAGATGCTGCCAGCAGGACAGGCAGCTTCTCCGGAGAGAAGGAATGGGTGATGTTTCGGGTCGAGACCCTTAAGGGTCTGATGAAGGGTCTTGACCTGAAACGGCACCTATTCCATCTCTCCAGAGATGCTGCCGGTCCCGCTGAGTTACTCAAGCATTTTCAGTTTAAGCGAGCATCTGCAGTTCCTTCCTAAGAATTTTAAAGGCCAGGTAAACCAGGCGTCTATCACACACTGTGAATGGCATATCACGTAATTTCTTGACTAATCCATGGGATAACTCTTCAAATTTAGATTGCAATCCAAGGCATTTTCTGAATAAGATTTTTGCAAGGTTACATGGGCAGGGAATGATTTTGTAATTTCTGAATTTGGGTGCCAAAGTCAATGTTAGACAATCCCCCACTTAAGCAAAACATTGAATTCTACAACCGAGTGTCTTACAACGGCAAGCGAGAGGTGTTCAATCCTATCTTTGCTCTCATCTCCTTACCGCAAAAATGTGTCGCATGCATTTAAAATCATTCTTACCCTCTCATGTTCCAAATGATAATCCTTGTTCCTTTTCTTCCAGAGATAGCATCCAGTTCAGCATGAAGCTCCTGTTCAGTTTTGAATAAAGAATGGGACAAAATTGCGTTCAAGCTTAATTGCATGTCTTCATTTAAAAGCTTTTGTGAGAACTGCGTTAAGGAATAAAACCAAATTCAGAAAAACATATTTTACGTGATTTTTTTTAAATTCACGTGATTTTGTTACTTCACCTAGGATCAGATCCACTGCCCAACATTTCATACAACTTTGAATATTAAAGAAAGGAATATGAAATAATAGATGAAAATTGACAGCCTGACCCAAGACAAATCCCAATCCCTATTCCATCCCTTGAGCTGCTTTCTTGTAAGAAGATTTAACAATATTTCTCAAATTGAAAATGCTTCCTATGCAAATGAAATTGAACCCCACCGAGAACAAAGTAGAAAATAACATCTCTCTTCAGCCCCATTTCACCTGGGGAAGAAAACAATGATCCAATCATCCAAATGAATATAAATATTAGTAACATGGGCAAACTGTTGAAGTGTAAATATTAAGAGAAATGTTCCAATACAATAATTTTTTATCATATATGCAACTTGTAAAATTATAAATCCAAAAAATAAAATCTTTTAGCTTTTGATCACTTTTATTACAAAATTTCTACTTCGATCATGCAATACGATTGAAGTGGTGACTTGTTATGGAGGTGCAGAAATATAGAAAATAGGTGCAGGAGGAGGCCATTCGGCCCTTCAAGCCAGCACCGCCATTCATTGTGATAATGGCTGATTGTCCCCAATCAATAACCCGTGCCTACCTTCTCCCCATATCCCCCAATTCCACCAGCCCCTAGAGCTCCATCTAACTCAGAGATCAATCATTGTGCATGAAACCATAATAACAAGGACTCACATCTCTAGGACGAGGGAAAAGAGAAAACTGCAGGATTGCACTAAATAACAACGTCACTGATTGTCTGATGTGCCAAAAATATTATGGTCGACGGAATGAGAATTCATATGCAGTAGCAATGTTACAAAATTTTGAGATTTTAAAAATCAAGCCTGCAATTTATCCCATCAGATAAAGCATAAAAAGAAGTTTAATTTGACACCTAATTCACTTTCATATCTCAAGTATTTAAAAAGCTATGGCCATTTTCATACTTGGAAATTGGCATCTTGTTCCCTATTGATTTTCTATGGACATAACAAAAAAGCTGTGATCGTGGACAGTCAAAAGCACATAACTTTCTTGAAAATTAAGAGAACCGAATGAAATTTTCAGTTATCATAGATTGAAGCATTCTGAAACAAATATAAAATAATCTTACTTGGATGACCTGAAATTAAAGCACATAATTACTTAGTTACCCAATTGGAGCTAATTTCAAACTTCAATTACTAGATCTAAACATCTATCCATTTCTTAATAAATGATTAAAATTTTTAAATAGCCCAAGTGTCCAAATAATATTCACAAATAATTCACAATAAAACATGATTTTTAAATCTCATTTACATTAATTTATAGGCCAAATGGAAGGAATTTAGTGTTCAATTGCTGTAAATTAAAGTCCATTTAAATCAGCTTTCTAGTGAGATCCTGTGAACGCGCTGGTTTAGAACGTTCACATTGCGGTAGATTTGTGCCCTCAAATGCCCAGAAAAATACTGCGGGATATAATGGGGCCCAAATTAGCTACTCGCAACATTAAACTTTGTATAAAGGGATCTTAAGAAGCCCTTTTTAACGTAAAAATAAACAGCCTACCTTCCGTTTTCCCCTGTATGAGATCCGACCCGTTGTCGGCGGTCGCGGGTTTAGAGGTTAATTTTTAACCTACTATAACAAGTAAAGAAAGCCCTTAAAACTAAAAATAGCTCCAGCTACGGAATCTTCCAGCGATTTTTCGTAAATAATTAACTAGGCTGAAAAACCTCGATTTGAACAGCCTAGGGAAAATCAAGTTTTAAACCCGCCCCCCTCTAAACGGCGCCAAAATCGCGCACATGGGCTAGGACAGATTTTCAGCGATCTTCAGGTAGGCTTTGCAACATACCTATATACAACATATGAATTTGGGCGTCATGAAGGTGTCAGGGGTTATGGGAAGAAGGCAGGAGATTGGGTTTGAGAAGGAGAGATAGATCAGACATGTTTGAATGGCGGAGTAGACTTGATGGGTCGAATGCTGCTCCTGTCACTTATGAACATGCAGCACATTGTTCCCCAATCGTAAAATATCACAGAGATGTCAAACATGCACTAACAGTCGCTCCACATTTCCTAGCGACTAGTTCAGCACAGAAACAGCCCCACTCGCCCACTCCACTGTAGGTGGGTACGAAGACAATCAGAAAACAAATGCATGGAAAATACAATACCATAAACATTGAATCATCTTTGAAATGAAGATAGCAGTTAAACAAAAGGATATTATGGCCGTAGGAAATGATCGGTACAATCACATTTTCTGCTTTCACTGCTTTAAGGTAGGTCTGGGACAAGAAGCCTACACTACGGGTTGCTCCATCTTTTGTGAAAACTACTGCATCTTTTCCCAGCCGCATTGATCCAGATTTGAAACCATTGCCATAAAGTCCAACTGGAGCGTGCCCCTTTACCGTAACTTTGTCACTGAATCCAAAGCTGGAAAGAAAAAAATGTGCTTTAAAATCAAAATATTTAAAGGGATTCATGTTAAAATATGCATTTACTTTTAATACTTTAAATAATAAGATTGGATAATCCCAAAACAATATAAAATGCAAATAAATCATTAAGTATTGCAGCAGAGGGTTGCAATATTGATATCCTTAATGAAACAGAAATTGATGGTCAAAGAAGATATCAGCTGGTAAATTGGGTAATGCAGGTTTGACAGATGGAAATAAAACTTGACATGTGTGAGATAATCTACTATGAGACAACAAATAAGGGTAGGACATACACTGTGAATGGCAGAGCCCTGAAGAGTATTGAAGAACAAAGGGAATTTGTTGTACAAGTCCAAAGAAGCTGGGATATGGCAGAAAAAAAAAGAACCACATGCTGATTTACCAATAAAGACATAAAGTGCTGGAGTAACTTAGTGGGTCAAGCTGCATCTCTGCAGAACGTGGATAATAATAAACGTTATTTCGGACTCAACGTCCAGACAAGGGACAACATTACATAAAAACACATTGCATATAAAATCATAAAATAAATCTTAGTATATCACTTATTAAAGCATCATAAATTATATATTTAAAAAAAACACATGAATTAAAATCCAGAATAAAAAAGAATGATCAATGTCCTACAACGAAACAACGATACCAGCGTCTCCACAACTGGGATGGATGATGTTTTGGGTCAGGATCCTCTTTCAGAGTCTGAACTACTATCTACCTCATTGGTGACCCTCCGACTATCCTTAATCGGACTTTGCTGACTTTACCTTGCACTAAACGTCATTCCCTTATCATGTACCTATACACTGTAAATGGCTCGATTGTAATAATGTATTCTTTCCGCTGACTAGATAGCACACAACAACTTTTCACTGTACCTCGGTACACTTGCCAATAAACTAAATTGAACTGAAAAGAAAAGGGGGCCCGACCCAACATGTTCTCCAGACATGCTCCCCGACTCCCCTGAGTTACTCCAGCACTTTGTGTCTGTAGACGGTAGCACAGGTTAATAGATGGCGAAGAAGGCATATAGATGCAAAACATTATTAGCCGAGGCTTTCTCTTTGAGCAAAATGAAATT
Organism: Leucoraja erinaceus; assembly: GCF_028641065.1. Classification (NCBI taxonomy): domain Eukaryota; kingdom Metazoa; phylum Chordata; class Chondrichthyes; order Rajiformes; family Rajidae; genus Leucoraja; species Leucoraja erinaceus. The sequence goes on from NC_073389.1 coordinate 48,915,813, forward strand.
GGTACAACCTCAAAGCATTCGATAGGCTACAGGAGGAATATTGTGAGGAATCCTAGTCGTCACACCACAGGAAGAGAAGGATTGCACCAGGGAAAGTGCAGAAGAGAATCACCGGGTTGTTGCCTGGAATGGAATCCATTAGTCATGTGGATAAACTGGGTTTATTTTCCCTTGAGCTTGGATTGGGATAAAGAGGCAGGGCTGCCAACTCCCATGCATTGAGCGTGAGAATCACGCATTTTGCCAAATTCACACGCTGATCACAAATTTCTCACGCTCTGTCGTGAGAAATTATGTGATCACCGAAAATTTCAAAACTAATATCAACTGAATGGGCCACGGGAGTTGTAATCAGAAGCAGTGGCGGGGACAGGTGCGGACGGGGAGCGGGGATGGCGAGTGTTTGCTGGGCTGGCGAGTCGCTCACTACAACTCCGGCCATGGAGCAGCCTCAGTGCAAGAGTCCCGGGCCATCAGCGGCGTCGGAAGCGTTGCGCCGCTGCCGTGAGAGTCCCTGTGTCCTTTGTGTGGATAAAGTTTCCCCTTAAAAAGTTAGCTCTTAAAAATAATTCATACAAAAAACATTGAAATCATACTTCTACAATGCACTAAAACATGATTTTAATACACCAAATTTCAAAAGGTCCCTACCCTGGGAGGAGGGACACCCCACGTCCACACCCTCTCTCCACTCGGTTGCTCCACTCCCTCTCCAGGTGCTCCCAAAGCCAGTGATCAGTGATCGCTCAGCCTCCCCACTTTCAAAAACGCTCCGTGGTCCCTGGTTCAGACGGAGAACACTGCCAGATGTGAGCGGGGAACTGAGGCCAGTTGTCCATGATGTCTGGATCCCAATGCTCAACCCTTCAGGTTTCGGATTTGGCTAATGTTATTGATTTGTAATTAGCCCGATTTGTAATTAGTTGACAAAACCGTAATTTATTAATCTGGAATATCCAGGGGGATTGGATGTGTAATATTAAAATTACATGCAAGGTGTCAGGCTGTCTGCCACAACATACATCTCCGATAACCCAATATTTCCTTCAGTTAAATATTGGGAAGGTAGCACTATTGTCAGTTACATAGAAACATAGAAAATAGGTGCAGGAGAAGGTCATTTGGCCCTTCGAGCCAGCACCGCCATTCATTGTGATCATGGCTGATCGTCCCCTATCAATAACCCGTGCCTGCCTTCTCCGCATATCCCTCGACTCCACTAGCCCCTAGAGCGCTATCCAACTCTCTCTTAAATCCATCCAGTGATTTGGCCTCCACTGCCCTCTGTGGCAGGGAATTCCATAAGTTCACAACTCTCTGCGTGAAAAAGTTTTTTCTCACCTCAGTCTTAAATGATCTCCCTTTTATTCTAAGACTGTGGCCCCTGGTTCTGGACTCACCCGACATTGGGAACATTTTTCCTGCATCTAGCTTGTCCAGTCCTTTTATAATTTTATATGTTTCTATAAGATCCCCCCTCAACCTTCTAAACTCCAGTGAATACAAGCCTAGTCTTTTCAATCTTTCTTCACATGATAGTCCCGCCATCCCAGAGATCAATCTCATGAACCTACGCTGCACTGCCTCTGCCTACGCTGCACTGCCACTCAACTATTATGTGTGTTTACCTCACTGACTATTTCTAACCACCCCCCCCCCCCCCACAACCTAAATTCCTTTGACAGGTTGAATAGAAATGTCCCCAATCTCATTGTTTTATTAATTGAACACGTAGATGAACATCCTCAAGGAGTGTAATCATACAAACATAGAAAATAAGTACAGGAGTAGGCTATTCGGCCCTTCGAGCCTGCACCACCATTCAATATGATCATGGCTGATCATCCAACCCAGTATCCTGTACCTGCGTTCTCTCCATACCCCCTGATCCCTTTAGCCACAAGGGCCACATCTAACTCCCTCTTAAATATAGCCAATGAACTGGCCTCAACTACCTTCTGTGGCAGAGAATTCCAGAGATTCACCACTCCGTGCGAAAAATGTTTTTCTCATCTCGGTCCTAAAAGATTTCCCCCTTATCCTTAAACTGTGACCCCTTGTTCTGGACTTCCCCAACATCGGGAACAATCTTCCTGCATCTAGCCTGTCCAACCCCTTAAGAATTTTGTAAGTTTCTATAAGATCCCCCCTCAATCTTCTAAATTATAGCGGAAATTCTAATCAGATGGAAACGGATTCAGATGCGATATTTTCAAAGAAGGGGAATATTTTAAAGGAGTGACAGAAATACTTGCAGGGGAATGTGTGAGGAGATTATTATTTGTTTTTAGTTTTAGCTTGAACCAGGACATCTGAAGATTCAAAGTTTAATATAGTAATTGTGCTGATACTGACTCCAACCAACCACGTAATGAATATCATCCATTATGGAGGTTTTATTTTTCTAGTGCCATTTAAACTTCACTTGGATTTCAATCACTTCAATGTAAAAGTAATTGGGAATGGGGAGCATTGGAACAAAAATTTGCCCTCTGTTCATATTAACTGTAATGTAATAATGTATGCATGTTGGTAGGTGCAATCAAAACAAAGATATTTTTTATCATTGTTGTGTTATGAATACCACAGAAATATTATGTACTCTCAAGATCACATTTAATAGAATAATATTACTTAAATATATAGTTATTGGACTTCCCAGCTGAGAGGAAGAGAGCAAAATACTGAAAATATTGGGGGTGAAAATGACTTCAGGACAGTTTGTTAGGAAAACGAAAGAAATGGTAACAGAATACTTATACAGCTGAGTGAGTGTAATTTTATGGATGATAAATTGTGTTCAACCAATTGATGACTTCTTTGACAAAGTAACGAGCATGTTAGATAACAAGGAAGCCAATGGATGTAGCAAATTTTGTCATAGTTAATTTGGTCTGTGAAGTGCCCCATAAAAGATTACCACATTAGATAAGCACCTGTGGACTTGAACGTAATAGGTTAAGTCCAGGGGGTCAGATATGGGGCTTTATGTGAGAGCCAGATATATTGTCAGTGCAGAGGGGCTAGGAGCAAGGCCAAGTGTGCATCCAGAGTCAAGGTCTGGAATAGTACTAGGTGTGCAGTCAAAGCTGGGACCAGGGGAGTGTTCACCACTGGGAACCTAAGCAGGTAAGCAGCAATGATCAGGGTAGAATAGGGGGGGGGGGGGGGGAAAGGGAAAGGGGGGGGGGGGGGGGGGGAAGGGAAGGGGGCAGGTGTAAGGCTGGACTCGGGGTCAGGAATGAGAGAAGGTATGAAACTGGAGTCAGGGTCAGGAGTAGTACCTGGTGTGCAGTGAGACCCAGGTTGGTCAACATGGGCCGTGTTTGATTATAATCTGATTTCCATACATGAATATACTAAGATCAGTCATGTGCTGCACGTGTTGATCAGAGCCTGGGCTCTACTGTGGAATGTAATTTAGTCTAACCTTATTCATAGCTAATCCACTTTAAAGCATATGTATTGCATTCATGTGTAAGTTAAAAGACTCGCTACAATATGCATCATATTGCACAATTTCAAGCTAAAAGATGTAAAAGCCCCGTACCAAGGGGAGGAGACCCCCCCCCCCGCCCCCGCCTCTCCCCTCCCCTCCCCTCCCCTCCCCAGTCACTACGCTCCCTCGGGCTTGGTCTCTCGCAATTTCTCACTCCCAACTCTCACCCATTGTTGGCAGCCCCGTATCATGGAGGGTTTTTTTCTGTGCTAGTCTGTGTATGTCTCCTTATCAGTACTGGCTTCCCTAACTGGCCTCTCTTATCTGCTAGTCCTTTTTTACTAGAGAAAACCTGCTCGAGAGAAGAAATACAAAGCTACAAAAAAAAAAAGTCAAGTATCCCAGTAAGCAGTGCAATAGTAATTAGCTCTTTCATTACAGAAATGGTTCAATAAGGCAGCAAATTATAGAATAGCAATTAACTCTTACAGATGAATAACAGGCGTGAGGGAGAACTCTTTCACCTAGAGGGTAGTTGAAGTCCACCTGTATTGTCTGAGATGGTAGGGGAAGCAAGTAATCTCACATATTTAAGAAACATCCAGACAACCATTTGCATCACATAGGCATGGTAGGCAGTGAACTGAGTGCTGATGAATTGAATTAGTATCAGGACAATATAAACATTATGGGCCCAAGGCCTCTTCTCTGCTGTGTGACTCCATGACAAAATTAATTGTAAATAATAGTAAAGTAAAATGTTGCAGTATCACATGAATTTCACAGGCCATTTCATAATTCAGTGCCAGAGATTGAAGGACAACATAGGACTGCCTTTACATTGCATCACAAATGTGCAGTTTCACACTGTACACAGGTCTGATAGCAATTCTCTCAAAAGCAACAGTGATATTGCTGGAGATTCTCTAGTTTTCTAAAGTAAAAAGCCACACAAACCATTCCAATATCCCAGCAACACCATCGCAAAGACCTAGCGGCAAACAATAATGCTCAATTTATAACCAACAGACAACTTACCTTAGCATTTTGTGCAACTTGTCATGATTCATTCCCTGGCCATTGTCAAGGAATATCAGGCAAATATGTCCTTTTATTGTGGTCTTATCAATCCACAATTGTTTTGCGTTTACATCAGGATCATATGCATTATCTAAAAAGCAAAACGAGAGCAACATGAATAGAAATATAGTAATATAAACCCATTTTGCACGTCATTTTATTACAAGTTCTAATTGTTCCAAGAAACCATTCACTTCACACAAAGATTTAGAAACATTTTATTAACAACCTCACATGTGAAAAATGGATGAAAGTTCAACGGTGAGACTATGTGCTGTCTAACCGATACGATAATGTATTGTACCAAAGTGCTTAAAAAACAAGAAATAACATTTCCATGAGAATCAAGGATTATTAGAAATAGAAACACAGGTTACGCGCACACCTTCAATGTGTTGGGAACCAATGAAAATGAAATGACAATAGACAATAGGTGCAGGATTAGGCCATTTGGCCCTTCGAGCCAGCACCGACCGCCATTCAATGTGATCATGACTCGACAGAGCATTTCCATCAATCACATCCCACCTCTTTAGAATATAGCCAACGGCTCATTCTGTCACAAGCCCAAGCCTCAATTCTTTTACCACATACTCAGGACTAATTCACAGCAGCCAATTAAACCTACCAGCAGATTGTCAGGATGTGGGTGAGAACCAAGTCATCATGGGGATTCTATGTAAACTCCATATAGACAGCACCTGAGATCAGAGTATAGCACAGGTCCCTGGAGTTAAGAGGCATATCCCCGGAGATAGGAAGTATGCCTGCCTGTCTGCAAGCAACCAAATATATGTTACTGTCTCACACTATGCAAGATAATTCTATGTTGCTGGTTTCCTTGAACTGTAATATCCATGTTCATCTTTAACCACATCTTTAATTTCTACCATTTTCTGGCATTTTGTTGAACAATGTTTAAAGGTCCAGGTAGGTACATCAATTGCACACATTAATCCTCTCTTAGTTTAGAGATTCAGTGCAGAAACAGGCCCTTTGGCCCACCGAGTCCACGACGACTAGCAATTCCCACGCACCAATATTATCCTATACACACTAGGGACAATTTACAATTTTACCAAAACCAATTAAACCTACAAAGCTGTGTATCTTTGAAGTTTGCGAGGAAACCGGAGATCGTGGAGAAAACCCACGCAGGTCATGGTTTATTAACAAAAAATTAAATTTAGTTAATAAACCAATGATCCAACATAATTAAAACTTATGGGGGAAATAAAATCTATGTGGAGCGAAGCGCAATCAAAAGCAAGTTTCAACAATATTATGGACTGGTACTCCACATTGTGTCCTGGCCAAATCATCGTTCAACAAGTATAATATTTAGAAAAAATTCTGGTCCTTAACATGTTGCTGTACATGGGAGAATTGGCTGACACATTAACTACATTACAATGGCGACTACATCTCAAAAAGTACAAATGTGAGGAACAGCCCAGAGATCAATCAGGGCATTACAGGTATGCTACAATGCATGTTTTCATAACACATGCAGAGAAGATTTACGAGGATGTGCGCTCGAGGGCCTGAGCTATAGGGAGAGGTTGAGCAATTTAGGTTTCTAATCCTTGGAACGCAGGAAGATGAGGAGTGATGAGAGGTGTTCAGATCATGAGAGGAATAGATCGGTTAAACGCACAATGTCTCTCGCCCATAGGGGAATCAAGAACCAGAGGACTTAAGTTTATGGTGAAGGGGAAAAGATTTAATAGAAATCTGAGGGGTGACTTTTTCCACACAAAGGGTGGTGTGGATATAGGTTTCACGATCAGTTTATTGTCACCGCCATCCTAAGAGAAAAGTAACAAGACACACAACCACATAAATATTAACATAAACATCCACCACATTCCTCAGATAGAAGGCAATAAAGTTCAATCTTCTTTCTATGTTCTCCTGCGGTGAGGGTAGTCAAACCATCCGCAGTCGGGCGATCAAAGTGCCTGCAGCCGACGATCGAAGCCCCTGAGACCAGAGACTGCGGACTTCACGATGTTAAAGTACACAGGCCCCGTGGCTGGAGCTTCGATCCCTGGCAAAGTGATCTCAAGCTACGCGATGTTAGAGTCCCCCAGACTCCCGTGGCTTGGAGCGCCGGGTCAGTCTCCAGGAAAGGCCGCAAACTCCATGATGTTAGGCCGCCGTAGGGACGGAGATACTATACGGAAACAAATTGCGTCTCTGTCGAGGTAACAAGCTGCCAGATGAGGTAGTTAAGGCAGATACTATCACAACGTTTAGGAAACATTTAGACAGGTACGTGAATAGGGCAGGTTTGGAGGGATACGGGCCAAATAAGAATAGGTGGGATTAGTGTAGATGGTACATGTCGGCCGGTGTGGGCAACTTGAGCTGAAGGCAGCTTCCACGCTATAAGATTCTATGACTAATTGGATAACAGGACTGAGGAATTAAGGGAAATTACATTTGTATTATGCGGGCCAAATTATTTGGAGCACTAAATTAGGAACTGAAGAACCACTTAAAAGATATTTTAGAAATTGGCAAGTAGAAAAATATAACCATCTAGGTTTAAAAATGTCTAGGAGAAAAATGTACTGTTTCTATAGATACCCTCATCTCTGAAGAACTATTACTGTGCTGGTGGTCATTACAATTGACAACAATCGCCTGCATTGACATTTGCAAAGTAGCATTTGCAACGTATTGATAGCTTTAAATATCTATTAAAAATACCTTGAATTTTAACAATCTTGCAGGAAAAACGTTTTTTATTGCAAGTCTGAAACTCTCTGGTCACTAACCCCCTTTTCCTCCCATTGAATGTGTCTGAAGGATCACGATCTGAAACATCACCAATTCCTTTTCTCCAAAGATGCTGCCTGACCTGCTGAGTTACTCGAGCCTCTTGTGTCTATCTGCAAATTTCTATAATCCGAGTTATTTAGGAATGCATCAGGTTGCAGAAGAAGTACCTGTACACGAGACAATATACATCTCAGTACTTACTCAGGGCACATACAAAAAATTCACTTCCAAAATTGCTTGTTTGTGACGTTACTACCAAGAACATTGGGCACTAAATAAACTTTCCAGTTTACTTAACATGAGCTTTGAGCATGTAAAGATACTCACAATGTCAAACGCTCAATACAAATGAACACCATAAAACCATTTCCATTCATAATGTGAGATTAATACTAATGGAAGGTCCTGTAACTATACACTATTATTTAACTGACAGCATTCCAACCATGGGAACATCCTGGTGAATATCCTCTGCAATCTCTCCCATGCATTCTTCTAATAGGCAACCAGAACTGCACAGTATTTCAGCTATAGCCTAACCTTTTTTTTCCCCTAAAATATAAATGTACCATAACATTCATGCAATTATATTCAGTAATCGAACAAATAAAGGGAAGCATCATCACCCTTATCTACTTGCGCTAACACATTCAAGGATCAACAGATCTGCACCGCAAATCCCTCGTTTCCTCAAAACTCTCTTGAACTCTACCATTCATTTTGCATGTCCTAACAAGTCCTTCCCAAGTGCAGAGTCCATGCATTGGGGGGGGGGGGGAGGAGGGGGGAGGGGGAGGAGGGGAGGGGAGGGGGAGGGGGGGGGGGAGGGGGGGGGGGGGGAGGGAGGGAGGGGGGGGGGGGGGGAGGGGGGGGGGGGGGAGGGGGGGGGGGGGGGGGGGGGGGGGGGGGGAGGGGGGGGGGGGGGAGGGGGGGGGGGGGGGGAGGAGGGGGGGGGGGAGGGGGGGGGGGGGGGGAGAGCTCCGCTCTATGATCTTTGATATAAACTACATTTGAAGCAACAGCCCACAGTCTGGGGACTGACACTCACTCACCTATCAGCTCTGCCACGGCACTGAAGGGCCAAGTATGACTGGTGGAGTTTGTGTGGAGGAAGTTGGGGCTCAACTGTTTGAATAAACACAAGAGAGGAGATAGTTAGGTGGAGGCAAGTGGAGAAGGCGGTGGAAGCGATGGGGGGCTGAGTCGAGGCCACTCACTGCGCTGAGGGGGATCCCATGGCCCGGTAATCCAGTCGCTCGCAAACCCGCAGCCTTCTTGTGTTTGTCATCTCTTCGCCCGCCCATGTGTACGGGACGGAGATAGAAGAGTCGTTGCCGCTCGCGGGAACGCCGTCTCCGACTGTCTTGACTTTCGCTCCCCAGCAAAGAGCTTTCGCTCGCCAGAGCCCGCTCTTTCGCCCGCCCACAGACTTCCCCTTGACGACGGCAATATCCGCCCGGCAGCAGCCGCTGTTCAGCAAAGATCGTATAGCTATAGAATTCGCTATAGGATCTTATTTACTCCACACCACCCTCACGTCTTTGCTCACGTCTGTTTGGCACTGGAAGATCTTTGCTGTTCAGCAAAGACCTATAGCAGAGCGCTCTCTTCTGTCGGATCTTTAGTGCGGGCGGGGCTGCGCGAGGGCGGTGCTGCGCGAGGGCGGGGCTGCGCGGGGGGCGCATGGGGCTGCATGTGGGCTGCGCGAGGGCGGGGCTGCGCGAGGGCGGGGCTGCGCGAGGGCGGGGCTGCGCGAGGGCGGGGCTGCGCGAGGGCGGGGCTGCGCGAGGGTGGGCTGCGCGAGGGCGAGGGGGGCTGCGCGTGGGCGAGGGAGGCGGGGCTGCGCGAGGGCGGGGCTGCGCGAGGGGGGGGGCTGCGCGAGGGCGGGGCTGCGCGAGGGCGGGGCGCGTGGGCGGGGCGCGAGGGCGGGGGCTGCGCGAGGGCGGGGGCTGCGTGGGGGCGGGGCTACGTGAGGGCGGGGCTGCGTGCGGGCGGAGTGGGTGGGGTTGTGTGAGGGTGGAGATTTTTTTAGATGATCATAATTGAATGGCAGTGCTGGCTTGAATGACCTACTCCTGCTATATTTCAATGTTTTCTATGGAGGGCTGTGTGAGGGTGGGCCGGGGTGGAGTGGGGCTGTGTGAAGGTGGCGTGGAGCTGTGAGGGTGGAGCTAGGTGGTGTGAGGGTGGGGGCAGGGTGTAGTGGGGCTGTGTGAGGGTGGGGTGGAGTAAATGAGCTTCGAAAGCTTACCTCCCCCCCCCCTCCCCCTTAGTCTACAGTAGACAAAAGTGCTGGAGAAGCTCAGCGGGTGACGCAGCATCTATGGAGCGAAGGAAATAGGCAACATTTCGGGTCAAGACCCTTCTTCAGAATGATGTGAGGGTGGGGGTGGGAAGAAGAAAGGAAGAGGCGGAAACAGTGCGCTGAGGGAGAGCTGAGAAGGGGAGGAGAAAGTAGGACTACCTGAAATTAGAGAAGTCAATGTTCATACGGCTGGAGTGCAAACTGCCCAAGTAAATATCAGGTGGTGCTCCTCCAATTTACAGTGGTCCTCACTCTGACATGGAGGAGGTGCAGGACAGAAAGGTTGGATTCCTGATCTCCGCACCTGGAACATCTGACGGTGAAGTGCCGTCCCTTCTACCTCCCAAGGGAATTCACCTCCATCAGGCAGACTTCTGTCTGGCACTGGAGGAGCTGCACGCCATGGTCAACAAACACCAGACGTCTTACTCCGACGCATTTACCACCATTGCTGGGGACTTCAATAAGGCAAACCTAAAGAAATCACTCCCTAACTTCCACCAACATTTCTCCTGCTGCACCAGAGGACCAAACACCCTCGACCACTGCTACACCACCATCAAGAATGCCTATCGTTCTATTCCTTCGCCCTCACTTCGGTAAATCCGACCATACCGCGGTGCTGCTTCTTCCTGAAGACTGCACCCCAGAGGTGAGGACAGTACAGAGTTGGTCGGAGGGGGGCAGAGGAACAACTCCAGGACTGTTTGGAGTCTGTAGACCGGGCAATGTTCAAGGACTCGGCAACGGACTTGAACGAATACGCCACAGTCTTTACAGACTTCATAAAGAAATGTGTGGAGGACTGCATCCCTACAAAAACCTTCCGAGTGTTTCCCAACCAGACACCTTGGATGAACTTTGAGATCCGCACTCTTCTGAAGTCCAGACACCGGGCATTCACGTCTGATGATACAGTGGCCTACAAGAAGTCCAGATACGACCTTGGTAAGGCCATCAAAAAGGCCAAAAGGGACTTTTTGCTCCAAACTGGAGGATGAGACAGATATTCGGCAGTTGTGGCGGGGCCTGAATGTAATCACCTCCTACAAGGCGAAACCAGGAGGCAGCTCGAATGTCGGCAAAACATCACTCCCTGACGAGCTCAATGCATTTTACGCATGCTTTGATAGGGAGAATGCTGATGTGCCTTCCCGAGCCCCCATTCGCTGTGATGGTATTTCAGTCAGTCACAGAGGCCGATGGCAGGAAATCCTTCAGAGGGGTGAACCCTCGAAAAGCGCCTGGACCTGATGGTATACCCGGTCGTGTTCTAAAAACCTGTGTGGACCAACTGGCTGGAGCTTTTACGGACATTTTCAACCTCTCATTTCTGAGGTCTGAGGTTCAGACCCGCTTTAAAAGAGCATCAATAATACCGGTGCCCAAGAAGAGTAAGGTGACGTGCCTCAATGACTATCGACCAGTGGCACTAACGCCTGTGATGATGAAGTGCTTTGAGAGGTTAATCATGGAGCAAATCAACTCCTACCTCCTACCTCTGACCCACTGCAGTTCGCTTACTGTCACAACAGACCAACGGTGGATGCGATCTTGCTGGCCCTCCACTCCGCTCTGGACCATTTGGACAACAAAAATTCATTTGTCAGCCTGATATTCATTGATTACAGCTTGGCATTTAACACAATCATCCCGAAGCTGGTTACCAAACTCGCAGAACTGGGTCTCTGCGCATCCCTCTGCAATAGGATCCTCGACTTCCTCATTCACAGACCGCAGTCTGTTCATATTGGTGGAAATGTGTCAGCCTCGATAATAATCAGCACGGGAGCACATCAAGGCTGCGTGCTCAGCCCCCTGCTGTACTCACTCTATACCCATGACTGCGTACCGAACCACAGTGCGAACTCCATCATCAAGTTCGCTGACGACACCACTGTTGTGGGACGTATCACTGATGGGGATGAGTCAGAGTATAGAAGAGATATCGAGCAACTGTCCATATGGTGCCAGCACAATAACCTGGCCCACAACACCAGCAAAACCAAGGAACTGATTGTGGACTTTGGAAGGAGTCGGATGGAGACCCACTTTATATCAACGGGTCGATGGTTGAAAGAGTCAAGAGCTTCAAATTCCTGGATGTGCACATCTCTGAAGATCTTTTCCGGGCCCGAGAACACTAATGCAATTATCAAGAAAGCACATCAGCGCCTCTACTTCCTGAGAAGATTACGGAGAGTCGGTTTGTCAAGGAGGACTCTCTCTAACTTCTACAGGTGCACAGTAGAGAGCATGCTGACCGGTTGCATCGTGGCTTGGTTCGGCAACTTGAGCGTCCTGGAGAGGAAAAGACTACAAAAAGTAATAAACACTGCCCAGTCCATTATCGGCTCTGACCTCCCATCTATCTGCAATAGATGAGGTTGGAGGAGGTGCAGGTGAACCTCTGGCGCACCTGGAAAGACCTGAATGAAGTCAAGGGGGGAGATGGGAAGATGTGGCAAGTGGTGGGATCACGTTGGAGGTAGCAAAAATGTCAGAGTATTATTTGTATGTGACGGCTGGTAGGGTGAAAAGTGAGGACAACGGGAACTCTGCCCTTGTTATGAGTGGGGGGTTGGGGAGTGAGTGCAGAGTCACGGGGTATAGAAGCGACCCTGGTGAGAGCCTCATCTATAGTAAAAGGGGAGGCCCCGATCCCTGAAGAATGAGGACATCTCCTATGCCCTGGTGTGGAACACCTCATCCTGCGGTGTAGATGGAGGAATTGGGAGTAGGGGATGGAGTCCTTACAGGAAGCAGGATGGGAAGAAGTGTAGTCCAGATAGCCATGGTAGTCAGTGGGTTTATAGTTAGTCTAGATCAGTAAAAAACACTGACTCAAACACTGGACCAACTAATCTTCATTTTTAGAACGAGCAGCAAATTCCCCTATACGATACCTTGGGTTCGATCCTTGTCTCTGCCTGGCCAAGCCCTTCGGCCTCGTGCAAGCGGACATTTCCCAAAAGGTCACGCAATCCCAAGTGCCCTTCCAGAAGATCGACACCGATCTAAAATGGGGCTACCTTTTATAGGTCCACGAACCTTGAGGGGCCGAACTACATAGGGGTGGTCTCCTTACAATCCAATCAAACATATCAATTACATCAATGCGTTATTGACAGTTCCCCAATCCAATTACAAGCACCTAAAACAATGTTTCTTGCAGAAGCTTCTGGAAGGAAGCTAGTTCACCGAATAATGCAACATTTACCTTGGAACATAATAGAGTGCAGAGTTCCTAAGAGAACCTGGGATGAAGTAAGTTAGCAGTCCATTCTTTCACTGATACTTTCTCACTTTAATGGGTGTTGCTAACAAAGGCATCTCGCTATAGGCTGCTCTCACTACAATGTGAGTTCCTTAAGGCTCTGGTCAAAGCTAGAATGTAGTCGGTCATCTCCGCAGTCATATGGTGGAAGTTGATTATTTTCATCGCATTCTGGTTCCAAGGTGTTTTCAAGGGTCTACCATAAACAATTTCAGCTGGGCTTAATCTAGATTTCCCTACAGGCGTGACTCTCATCCGAAATAGAACTATTGGGAGTAATTTAATCCATCCAAGTCCAGTATCCACCTTTAATTTGGCTAATTCAGTTTTAAGGGTTTGATTTGCCCTTTATACAAGTGCAGCAGCCTGCGGTTGATAAGCACAGTGCAATTGCTGCTGGATCCCCAGCTGTTCACAAAATTCTTTATTGATTTGTCCAATAAAGTGTGGACCATTATTTGAACTAAGTCGAATGGGGATACCAAATCTAGGGACAATTTCTCTCATTAACACCTTGACAACAGTAGCCAATTTGTTATCAAGGGCTGGGTAAGCTTCGACCCACCGGCTGTATACATCGACTATGACAAGTACGTATTTATACCCCTGGCATCTTTCTAATTCGATATAGTCCATCTGCAATGTCTCAAACAAACCCATAGGCAATGGTGTTTTTCCTCCTTCACATCCTAATCCTTTCCCTGGATTGTATTTCTGTCAGACCAAACAAGTACTGCTTACCTTCTGAGCTAAAGATTGTAGTTTTGGATGCCACCAAGTAGTTAATAGAGTGTCCCCTGCCGCCCTTGCACCACAATGGGTTGCATAGGGCATGCACTCTATAACCCATACTGCCAATGAGTCTGTCATGCAAGTCTGCCCTGCTGGAGTGATCCGCAGTCCAGTCATACAATCCAGTACACACTCAAGCTGTCTCCATTGTTCTTTATCTCTTTCAGTAGCCTCCTCCTGTAATTGAACAATTTCTTGGATGGTTAGCATCAGTCTCTCCGAGGGGGACTTGTTAGTTATACTTTTATTCTGCCTCATCATTTTGGATACTACCATCTTACGTTCCCATTATACTTTCTCAGCTACCAAGTCGGCATTACGATTCCCAATATCCACTGGAGTCTGTCCTTTAGTGTGGGTGCTACATTTCATAACAGAAATTTGTCTGGGTAGCACGAAGGCCTTCAATAAATCTGTCACCAATTGTTTATTTTTGAGATTTGGGTTCCTGCGGAAGTTAGAAATCCTCTATTTTTCCATAATTGTCCAAAATCATGCTCCACTCCAAATGCACACCGAGAATCAGTGTAATAATTTACTTTTAAAATTCCACACTAATACAAGCCCGAATAAAAGCAAATAATTCAGCTTGCTGTGCTGAATAAGACAGCTGCGTCTACAATTTCCGCTTTCTGATCAGCAATTGCATTCCCAGACAATCTCTCACCCCATGGTCCAATAGATGCACTTCCGTCCACATATAACCATATAACCATATAACAATTACAGCACGGAAACAGGCCATCTTGACCAAAGATCTTATAACAGAGCAAGATGGGCTACTCCTGCGAAATGCAATGGGCTGACATGTAGTACGCTATGGAGGGGATCCTGGGCATTTTTCCACGCCCATTTTAGCAACCTGAGCCTACCTGATCCGACCCGACTCGCAGTGTAATCAATGTTGCATGGCAACAGTTTGTGTGGGTTAGATTCATAAATCTGTCAGTTCATACTTCTTGTCAAGAATAAAATTTGACTCTGGTAATTGTCTTTTTTAATGTTTTTTAAATCATTTCTTTTTAAATGGCTCACAAACAGTGTTTTGAGTTGATTTTGTAGTAACCGGAACCGACCCGGCTCGCAGGGTAATTGACATTGCGGGGGAACTTTTTGTGTGTGATATAGCGTTAGATTCATAATTCTGTTAGTTCATAATTCTGTTAATTCTTGTTAAAGAATAAAATGTTTATAAACACATATACATGAAAATTATATAAATGTATATAATCATATAACACACACAATTATATTCTGATCCAATAATGAACTTTATTTCAGACTAGACACGGGACATTAAATAAGAAACATTGTAAATAAGAAACATTGTAAACCTCCCCGCAACTTCACACACACTAGGCCTTATCCCCTCTCGCGCGGCCCCGGGCCGCGCACTCCCTCTCCCGCTGCCCCGGGCCCCACACTCCCTCTCCCGCTGCCCCGGACCCCATACTCCCTCTCCCCTGGCCCCACACTCCCTCTCCCGCTGCCCCGGGCCGCGCACTCCCCTCTCCCCGCTGCGGATCCAATCTTTGGCCAGAAGCAAGATGGCGGAGCAAGATGGCGGAACAAGATGGCGGAGGCAGGTTGCTAAAATGAGTCATAAAATCGCCCATGAATCCGCCCATGAGCGTACTACATGTTTGCGTGAGAGTAACCCATCTTGCTTCGCTATAAGATCTTTGATCTTGACCCTTCTAGTCCGTGCCGAACACGGGCCAGTCTGAAGAAGGGTTTCGGCCCGAAACGTTGCCTATTTCCTTCGCTCCATAGATGCTGCTGCACCCGCTGTGTTTCTCCAGCTTTTTTGTGCACCCACGTATTCTCCCCTAGTCCCATATACCTGCGCTCAGACCATAACCCTCCATTCCTTTCCCATCCATATAACTATCCAATTTGTTTTTAAATTATAATAACGAACCTGCCTCCACCACCTTCAGTGGAAGCTCATTCCACACAGCCACCACTCTCTGAGTAAAGAAGTCCCCCCTCATGTTACCCCTAAACTTCAATCCCTTAATTCTCAAGTCATATAATGTGATGTCAGAGTCCTCTATGGGTGCATCCCTCAAGTACTCTCTTACAGATGTTTCCTCCTCTATGACAAATGAACAGTTATGTCCTGCTTCTGATTGCTCTTCTTACCCCAAGAAGACACAAGAGAAGAGGCAATGTACAATGTACAATGTCTGAATTGCAGTTTTATGTTGTTCAAAAGATAGATCTCATACAGAGGCAATAAAATAGTAGAATAAGTAAAAGATCAGCTTGACCTTTTGGGTACTGATTCAGCTGGAGGAGCTGTGGGAATCATAAAAGTTTGCATACCAAGCTCTTCTGTTAGTTAATCCTGTTATGTTTGTTAAAGAACAATTGACAATGCTGGAAGTGGATGCTGGTTATCTGTGGACTGGAAATGGTGTAAACAGTGATTTCTGTGTGTAAATGATAAGGATCATTACCTTTGACTAGTTCCTGTTATGGAGATGTTTTGTAAACACAGATTGTGATTGATATAACCACAGTATGACCACAGTGACTTTAAGACTTTTGCTTCCATCACAGTGAGGAGGTGCCAGTGTCTGTTTTTCAGTAAGCGAACATTATCATCCCCACCACCGTGTTTCACAGATGAGGTGGTATGCTTCGGACCTTGGGCAGTTCCTATTCTCCTCCATACTTTGATCTTGCCATTACTCTGATATCTCTGAATTTCTCACATCTCTGAAGATCTTTCCTGGTCCGAGAACACTAATGCAATTATCAAGAAAGCACATCAGCGCTTCTACTTCTTGAGAAGATTACGGAGAGTCAGTTTGTCAAGGAGGACTCTCTCTAACTTCTACAGGTGCACAGTAGAGAGCATGCTGACCGGTTGCATCGTGGCTTGATTCGACAACTTGAGCACCCTGAAGAGGAAAAGACTACAAAAAGTAGTAAACACTGCCCAGTCCATCATCGGCTCTGACCTTCCTTCCATCGAGGGGATTTATCGCAGTCGCTGCCTCAAGAAGGCTGGCAGCATCATCAAGGACCCACACCATCCTGGCCACACACTCATCTCCCTGCTACCTTCAGGTAGAAGGTACAGGAGCCTGAAGACTGCAACGACCAGGTTCAGGAATAGCTACTTCCCCACAGCCATCAGGCTATTAAACCTGGCTCGGACAAAACTCTGATAATGAATAACCCATTATCTGTTATTTGCCCTTTATCAGTTTATTTATTCATGTGTGTATATATTTATATAATGGTATATGGACACACTGATCTGTTTTGTAGTAAATGCCTACTATGTTCTGTGTGCTGAAGCAGAGCAAGAATGTCATTGTCCTATCAGGGACACATGACAATAAACTCACTTGAACTTGAACTTGAAGACCTTTTTCCAGAACTGTGGTTGCTCTTTTAAATACTTCTTGGCAAACTGTAACCTGGCCATCCTATTTTTGAAGCTAACCAGTGGTTTGCATCTTGCAATGTATTTGTGTTCATGAAGTCTTTAGCGGACAGTGGTCATGGGCAAATCCACACCTGACTCCTGAAGAGTGTTTCTGATCTGTCGGACAGGTGTTTGGGGTTTTTCTCTATTATAGAGAGAATTCTTCTGTCATCAGTTGTGGAGGTCTTCCTTGGCCTGCCAGACCCTTTGCAATTAGTAAGCTCACCAGTGCTCTCTTTCTTCTTAATGATGTTCCAAACAGTTTTAGTAAGCCTAAGGTTTGGCTGATGTCCCTAACAGTTTTATTGTTGTTTCTCAGTCTCATAATGGCTTCTTTGACTTTCATTAGCACAACTTTGGCCCTCATTTGATAAACAGCAATAAAAGTTTCCAAAGGTGATGGAAAGACTGGAGGAAAGACAAGGTGCTAAGAGGTCTATAATACCTGCATTAAGGAGACAATTAAAAAACACCTGTGAAGCCGTGTGTCCCAAATATTATGGTGCCCTGAAATGGGGGGACTACGTATAAACACAGCTGTAATTTCTACACGGTGAAATCAAAATGTATAAAAATGGCCTTTAATAAAATCTGACAATTTGTACTTAAAACCACGTGATTTTTTTTCTATTACAAATTTCAAATTGTGGAGTACAGAGGCAAATAAATAAATTATGGGTCTTTGGCCCAAACATTATGGAATGTTTAAGCTGTTTTGTTACCTGGAATCATCTCTTCCTTGGTTGGGATGGGGAATCAACACTCAAAATAGTGCATGGGATTTGCCATGTCATGGAATACTCTACGGAACAGGTAGAGAGCATACAAACTGGTTGCGTCACAGCCTGGTTCAGTAACTTGAATGGCCAGGAATGAAGAAGGCTGTAGATGGGTGGTTCCTGATCCATCTGGGGTATTGATCTTCCCACTGCCGAAGGGATCTGCAGGAAGCACTGCCTCAAAGACTCATCCAAGATCATCATATACCCACACCACCCTGGCCACACTCCCATATCACTACGAACTATGATGATAGTCTCAGAACCATAACCACCCCCAGATTCATGAGCAGCTTCTTACCAGTAATCATCAGGCTCTTAAAACCACAACTCTTACCTCAGCAACAAATTACTATGGATTTTGGTTCAGCTGAAGTTACAATTAAGTTTATTGTCACGTGTACCGAGGTACAGAGAAAAGCTATTGTTGCCGGCCAGCCAGCCAGTGGAAAGACAATACATGTTTACCACCGAGCTATTTACAGTGTATGGATACATGATAAGGTTTGGTGCTAAGTAACGCCGGCAAAGTCCAACCAAGGATAGTCCGAGGGTCACCAATGATGTAGATAGTAGTTCAGGATGCTCTCTGGTTGTGCTAGGATGATTCAGTTGCCTGATAACAGCTGGGAAAAAACTGTCCCTGAATCTGGAGGTGCACATTTTCTACATGCTCTGGTTTTGCACCATTGCAGTCTAGTTTACCTAGTATTGCTGATTATGAATTTTTTCTATTATTGATTATTGTATTTCTATTTGTTGTGTTATCGCGCTAATGGTCCTGGCAGATGGCACCAGCAATGGCTGCCTCGCCAACAGTCTGTTTGTCCCTTCCTTCACTGTTGTTTCTTTAGTATGGGTTAAATGTATGTTTTTAGTGTTCTTTAGCTTGTTTGATGTGTTTGGGGGAGGGGGGGGGGGGATGTTGGGTTGGGGGAAATTTTTCAATTTTCTTACCACGATGGAGATGCGATTTTTTTTCCGTATCGTATATACGTCCGCCCTAACATGGAGGAGTTGGAGGCCTCTGCTGGAGTCCGACTTCGGGAGCTTCATCCGCAGGAGCCTGCAGGACGTTAACATTTTGGAGCTCGCAATCCCTGCCAGGGATCGACCTTGAAGCTCCAAGCGGATCCTGCGGACTTCAACATCGTGGAGCTCGCGGTCTCTGGTTACAGACCGACTTCGGGAGCTCAAAGCCGCAGGAGCTTCGACCGTCCCGACGGATGGTTTGACTGTCCCGACGGCCGGAGAAAATTGAGGGAAGATTAGACTTTATTGCCTTCCATCACAGTGAGGAATGTGGGGAATCCACTGTGGTGGATGTTTATGTTAACTTTTATGTAGTTGTGTGGCTTTTTTTTTTAGTATGGCTGTATGGTAATTCGCATATCACTGTACCTTAATTGGTACACGAAACAATAAAATACCTTTGAGATCTTTGAAACCCTAAAGCTGCAGCCAGTAGAAATTAATTCTTCCATTCCCAGTGCAAACGAACATAAAACTCTTGACTCCCCTACCGAAAACTACTCTTTACTGAGACTTTTGTAACTTCTTCCTGTAACTGATTTTCTGTCATTATTAGACATTCAGTTCAATGTTCTATTGTCATTTGCAAATAGTCAAATGCTATATGGTCTTCTATTCTTGTATTTCCCCAATTAATTGCCACATTACTCAGATGGCAAGTTCACATGTTATTGGAGTAGAATTAGGCCATTCGACCCATCGAGTCTACTCCGCCATTCAATCATGGCTGATCTTTGCCTCCTAATCCTCTTTTCCTGCCTTCTTCCCATAACCCTTGACACTCTTTCTAATCAAGAATTTGTCTATCTCTGCCTTGAAAATATCCTCTGACTTGGCGTCCATAGCCCTCTGTGGCAAAGAGTTCCACAGATTAACTGCCCTCTGACTAAAGTAGTTCCTCCTCACCTCCTTTCTAAAAGCGCCCTTTAATTCTGAGGCTATGACCTCTGGTCCTCGACTCCCCCACCATTGGAAACATCCTTTCCACATCCACTCTATGCCTTTTATTATTCTGCAAGTTACATTGAGGTCTCCCCTCAACCTTCTAAACTCCTGCGAGTAGGCAGGTTATTAAGGCTGACAAGTGCCATACCATTGAGGCATTGTGCACATTGATGTCTCTGTCCCAGGCTCCAGGGGTTGAAAGAGTTGATACATTTAATTTTAACAAAATTTAAGAAATACTGCAGTCGTTTCTAAAAGGAATTTAAGAAATAGAGACCTTGCAAGTAATCTACATTTCTCTACTAACTACAATGTACATTTAATATGAGAAAGCATTGTTTAAGAAAAGAGGCTCGGTACCAAATCTGATATAACTGACAATTTTATGAAACACACCACCAGAATCAAGGACAGGGCAATAACTCCTACCAATGATGACTCTGTGCCAACCTTGACACAATCGAGTCGGCTGTGTCCTTCTTTGTCTAGAAACTAAAATGGATCCATACAGGACAAACACGTGCAGATTCCGGAGCCAAGATTGGAGAATTAGCTGACATTGCAAAGTTCACCAATAACTTGTTATTGGTTTAGCTTGCTATGGGTCTAGCCTTCCTTATTTCCTGAAAGGCTGCAGAATCTTTCAATCATGCTAGATCAGACTTGGTAGGTGTGTTTATCGATAAGAAATGACTATAACTGTACTAACTTTTCTTTGTTCAGAGAGTTGGGCGACTGTGAAGCTATGGTGTATAGCTTCCAAAGCACTCCCGCTAGCGAATAAAAGAATCTTGCCTTACTTTGTTTGACTTGTCTGTGATATGAAAAGGGCCTGTCCCACTTGGGCGTCATTTGCACGTCACGCAGGTGGCGCGTGAAGATTTTGTTAATCCCAAAATCCTGGGGCACGCATCGTGACGCGTAAATGATGTCGAGTAAATGACACACAAATGACGCCCGTGGGACAGGCCCTCAAATGAACTTTAACAGGGTGAACAGCCTCCTCCTCTTCCTATGTAGAACTGGTGAATGCACTGGCAGTGCCGTATCCTATTGTGTTGTAAAGGTCATAAGTGATAGCAGAATTAGGCTATTTGGCCCTTCAAGTCTACTCCGCCATTCAATCATGTAGCAATGTTACAAAATTTTGAGATTTTAAAAATCAAGTCTGCAATTTATCCCATCAGATAAAGCATACCAATAAGTTTAATTTGACACCAAATTCACTTTCATATCTCAAGTATTAAAAAAGTTATGGCCATTTTCATACTCGGAAATTAGCATCTTGTTCCCTATTGATTTTCAATGGACATTACAAAAAAGCTGTGATCTTGGATAATCAAAAGCCCATTTCTTAAGGAAAGATTAACATTTTTAAATAGCCTAAGTGTCCAAAGATTATTCACAAATAATTCACAATATAACATGATTTTTATATCTAATTTACATTAATTTATAGGCCAAATGGAAGGAATTTAGTGTTCAATTGCTGTAAATAAATGCCCATTTAAATCGGCTTTCTAGTGGGTTCATGTGAACGCGCTGGTTTAGAACGTTGACATCGCGCTGGATTAGTGCCCTCAAATGCCGAGAAAAATACTGCGGGATATAAAAAGCCCAAAATGAACTACTCGCTATAGGTAACTTGATATACAGGGTTATATACAAGCCCCATTTAATGTAAAAATAAGGTACATACCTTTAATTGTTTGCTTTATAAAACCCTGGGGCTGCGAGAGGTTGCGGAATGAGACAGTAATTTTAAAATTATTATAACTATATTATCGAGGCCTATAAAACTAATAATACCTTTTGCGACCGGGTCTTGCAGCGATTTTTCGTTAATGATTTACTAGGCTGAACATCTGCGATTAGTACAGCCTAGTAAAAATCGCGTTTTAAACCCGCCCCCTCCAAACAGCGCCAAAATCGCGGACATGGCTGTGGGCAGATTCCCAATGGCGATTCAGGTAGGTTTTGTAACATACCTAAATCATGGCTGATCTATATCTCCCTCCAATCCTATTCTCCTGCCTTCTCCCCATAACCCCTGACGCCCGCACTAATCAAGAATCAAATAGATACTGTCTTAAAAATATCCATCGACTTAGCCTCCACAGCCCCCTGTTGAAAAGAATTCCACAGATTAACTATCCTCTGACTAAAGAGATTCCTCCTCATCCCCTTCCTAAAGGAACGTCCTTTAATTCTGGGGCTATGACCTCTAGTCCAAGACTCTCCCACCAGTGGATCACATCCACTCTATCCAAGGCTTTCACCATTCTGTACGTTTCAGTGAGGTCCCCCCTCATTCTTCCAAACTCCAGCAAGCACAGGCCCAGTGCCGCCAAATGCTCATCATACGTTAACCCGCTCACACCTGGGATCATTCTTGTAAACCTCCTCTGGACCCTCTTCAGAGCCAGCACATCCTTCCTCAGACAGCTGGGAATGTTTTAAAAAATGCAACAGGGTTTCCATTGGACAGGCATTTATTCTTGGCAAGCATTCAGTGTTAAATATGCAACTATGTGGAACATAAAGAAAGATCAATCAACTTTCTGCAAACCCTTATGCTTACCTTCTTGCCCATCTTAAAGGGTTATTTTTTTGTGGAGCCCACTTGTGAATGGGTACAAAATCTGTGCAGTTTTAATGGAATTTAGGTACAAATGAATTTCAATGACTGAAAATTGATGTATATACAGAACTGTTTATATTTACACACATTCACAGTGGTCAATATCTTCAATAGTAAAGTTATTTTTTTGTTATCAGATACACTCGTAGCAATGATTTCCATTACAGGCAATTTTCTAGGTGAGAAACCAACAACAGAAGGGCTGTGACAAGGAAGGTTTATTGTAAGGTTGCTGCTGGCCTGGATGCACTAAAGTTTCTCCCACACTCTTCTGCAGCTTGGCTATTAAACTTGGACCAATTTGGAAATTTAACTGCTAGAAAATTGAAAATGATTGATCCCCCAGAAAATGGAATTCATTTCTGCTCTGCACCACGATCAAACCACTGAAACTTCACAAAGCAAACAAAGAAAAATAGTTCCTTACTTTCACATGTTCTATTATATTGGGACTCCGCATTTAACAAGTTTAAAATGACAGAGTAGAAGGGCAATTTTGTTGGCATGTGACTTCAGTAACAACCCTTCTTCCCGTAACTAGGATTTTACTGTCATTATTATTAAGATACATTCAACTCAATGTTCTATTGCCATTTCCAAAAAGTCAACTGCTATATTCTCTTCTATTCTTCGTAAAACAACGGCAGCGTCAGTGGCACATTCTGTTGGAGGATCTAGGTCTTGAACATGATGTGCATTTGGTACTCCAAAAGCTCCATGTGGTTGGATTTTAAACATGCTGCACAATGCTCTGAAAAAGTGGATAAGCATCCGAATACTTGAAATAGACCGTTGAGTCAAGGTTGGAAATTCATACACATTACTGGATGATGTCATGTCTTCTTCATAGTTCATTTCCTGGGTTAAATCAGAAAAAATAAATTACTTCCAACACAAGATAATTTCCATACAATTTAACTCTAATTGTAAGTGAAGTGGCTTTGCAATGGAGATATGTTCGTTCCATATGGTCAAACAGCAAAGAAACAAGCTCTTCAGGCCAAGCATAAAGTACAGTTCTATGGACAGACAATGTTTCAGATCTGGACCTTTTTTCACACTAATTGGAATAAGGGAAGAAAGCTGGGAGTGGGACAAAGCCTGGTGATTGTCAGATGGTTGGAGGAAGTGTCGACTGGAAAAGGTCAAGGTCGACTGGAAAATGATCCTAACAGGAATGACAGTGGAACAGCAATGGCAGGAATTTCTGGCCAAAATCCAGAAGATGCTGGATCATTTCATTCCAAAGAGGAAGAAACATTCTAAGGGGAGTAAGAGGCAACCGTGGCTGACAAGGGAAGTTAGGGATGGAATAAAACTAAACAAAAAGGTGTATAACAGAGCAAAGAAAAGCAGGAAGCAAGAGAATTTGCTAACATTCAAAGGACAACAGAAGGTAACAAAGAGGGCAATACAGGCTGAAAACATGAAGTACGAGGTTAAGCTGGCAAAGAATATAAAGAAGGATAGCAAAAGCTTCTTTAGGTATGTTAAGAGAAAACGATTAGTAAAGACAAATGTGGGTCCCTTGAAGGCAGAAGCAGGTGAAATTATTATGGGGAACAAGGAAATGGCAGAAGAATTGGACAGGTACTTTGGTTCTGTCTTTACTAAGGCAGACACAAACAATCTCCCAGATGTACTAGAAGACAGAGGATCCAGGGAGACAAAGGAACTGAAAGAAATTTGCATTAGGCGAGAAATAGTATTGTTATAGAAGGCTGATTAACCCCCAGGGCCAGAAGGTCTGTGTCCCAGGGTACTCAAGGAGGTGGCTCTATAAATTGTGGATGCATTGGTGATCATTTTCCAATGTTCTATAGATTCAGGATCAGTTGCTGTGGATTAGAGGGTAGCTAATGTTATCCCACTTTTCAAGAAAGAACGAGAGAAAATGGGAGGTACACAAAAATGCTGGAGAAACTCAGCGGGTGCAGCAGCATCTATGGAGCGAAGGAAATGGGCAACGTTTCGGGCCAAAACCCTTCTTCAGACTGATAGGGGGGTGGCGGGGAGAAGGAAGGAAAAAGGAGGAGGAGGAGCCCGGGGGCTGAGGGATGGGGGGAGACAGCCCGAGGGCCGAGGAAGGGGAGGAGACAGCAAGGGCTAACAAAATTGAGAGAATTCAATGTTCATGCCCGCAAGATGCAGACTCCCCAAGCGGAATATGAGGAGTGAAAATGGGGATTTGTAGACCAGTTAGCCCGACATCGGTGGTGGGGAAGAATGCTGGTGTCAATTAATTAAAGAGGTAATAATGGGGCATTTGGGTAGCAGCAAAAGGATTGGTTCAACTCAGCATGGATTTAAAAAAGGGAAATGCTGTCTGACTAATCTTCTGGAATTTTTTGAGGATGTGACAAGTAAAATGGATAAAGGAGAGCCAGTGGATGTAGTGTATCTGGACTTTCAGAAAGCCTTTGATAAGGACCCGCACAGGAGATTAGTGTGCAAAATTGGAGCATATGGTATTGGGGGTAGGGTATTGACATGGATAGAGAATTGGTTGGTAGACAGGAAACAAAGATTAGGAATAAACGGGTCCCTGTCAGAATTGCAGGCAGGCGAGTGGAGTGCCGCAAGGCTCGATGCTGGGGCCGCAACTATTTACAATATATATTAATGATTAGATGATGGAATTAAAAGTAACACTAGCAAATTTGCAGATGACACAAAGCTGGGTGGCAATGTGAACTGCGAAGAGGATGCTAGGAGGCTGCAGGGTGACATGAACAGGTTGAGTGAGTGGGCAGATGCATGGCAGATGCAGTATAATGTAGATAAATGTGAGGTTATCCACTTTGGCGGCAAGAACAGGGAGGCGGATTATTATCTCAATGGTGTCAGATTAGGAAAAAAGAAAGTGCAACGAGACCTGGGTATCCTTGTACACCTGTCACTGAAAGTAAACATGCAGGTACAGCAGGCAGTGAAGAAATCTCATGGCATGTTGGCCTTCATAATGAGAGGATTTGAGTATAGGAGTACAGAGGTCCTTCTGCAGTTGTGCAGAGCCCTGGTGAGACCACATCTGGAGTATTGTGCACAGTTTTGGTCTCCTAATTTGAGGAAAGACATCCTTGCTATTGAGGTAGTGCAGCGTAGGTTCACGAGGTTAATCCCCGGGATGGCAGGACTGTCATATGAGGAAAGATTGGAAAGACTGGGCTTGTATTCATTGGAATTTAGAAGGATGAGAGGGTATCTTATAGAAATGTATAAAATTATAAAAGGACAAGCTGGATACAGGAAAAATGTTCCCAATGTGGGGCGAGTCCAGAATTAGGGGGCCACAGTTTTAGAATAAAGGGGAGGTCATTTAAGACTGAGGTGAGAAAAAAATCTTTTTCACCCAGAGAGTTGGGAACGTGGATTCTCAGCCACAAGGCAGTCGAGGCCAATTCACTGGATGAATTTAAAAGAGAGTTAGATAGAGCTCGAGGAGCTAGTGGAATCAAGTGATATGGGGAGAAGGCAGGCACGGGTTACTGATTGTGGATGATCAGCCATGATCACAATGAATGGTGGTGCTGGCTCAAAGGGCCAAATGGCCGCCTCCTGCACCTATTTAAAAAAATAAAGGAAAAGAGAAGGGTGATAAAAGGGAAATGGGGAATTCGGGGACAGGAAATAAGCATACAAGGAAGGGGAGTTAATATTTCCGTGTGAGGGGCCCCACCTTCAACAAATAACTCGTACAAAATCTGTGGAAACTTAGGGCAGATGTAGCATGCTGTAAGTAGACAAACATCTTGGACAACTTGGTTATTTAGGCTTTTAATGTTTTCACTTAACTTCATGGAGAATAATTTTATTACTCCATTTGAATCAAATGTATGAGCCCTAAAAAAGGTGTTAATAACCTTGGATTTTACCGACAAACAATAAAAGAAAACATAATTTGTTACATTTTTGAGTGTCTTTCAAGTTAGATTGAACAGTTTGGACAATATGCACTTGAAATGTTACATGTTTTATTTTAATCAAACCTGCAAGTTGAGCACAAATAATTAAATCTGTTTAAGAAGGAACTGCAGATGCTGGAGAATCGAAGGTTACACAAAAAAGCTGGAGAAACTCAGCGGGTGCAGCAGCATCTATGGAGCGAAGGAAATAGGAACGTTTCGGGCCGAGACCCTTCTTCAGACCTAATTAAATCTGTTGTTCAATTCAGAAATATTTTTCCAAAACTATAAAGAAGAATTTGAGAAGACCAGCCTCTAATTTGTTCCAATTTCAAATGTATAATACGATTACATTAATTACATTTTGCAACAGACATTTAAGTGAGACACTGCCTGTTTAGAATCTATGATTCATGAAAGATGAAAGCACAAAGGGAAACAAAAGGGACTACCTCCAAGTAATTAAAAGGCATCTAAGATTTCTCGCTCTTGGAACAGAAACATTAGTTATTAAAATATTGTTATTACCCCAAAGTTTTGATTCAGGATATCTAAGATCCGCACAGCATATGGTTTATATGCCTGGAATGTCTCCACAATGTCCACTTGTGGATTAGAGTCTTCAGTGTCCACCTCAGGAACAAAAGCCCATCTGTACCTGAAAGATATCACAAAAGATTTTTCAAGATGCAACTGCAAAGTCACTACAACTTGCATGAAAACATCCTCAGTGGCCATTTGCAATTCTTTCAATCCAAGCGACCTTGATCAGTATACATTCAACCATTGACGCCATGAAACACGGCTTGTGTTTGGTCAAAGTTACTAACTGGACTGTTCTGTTCATAGACCTCATTTTGTATTTATCCTACTATTTGCATTGCATGTTGAAAAGATCATTGTGTAATATCTTCTAAAGTGTATGATCCTCGCATTCACTCAAGACACACAAACATGATTTCTTAAAGGAAAATTCTTGTTAGGGAAAGATGGTAGAGAAAGATGTGTTTGTTTTTATGTGGTGAGCTAGCTACACTCCAATTTCTACACTGACAATGTGCCCTTATTTACTTCGGCAAGACCATGCGTAGATTAGACGACTGTTTCACCGAACATTCGCTCTTAGTTTGCCAAGGCCTGCTGGATCTCCCAGTTGCCAA
This sequence comes from Leucoraja erinaceus, assembly GCF_028641065.1. Classification (NCBI taxonomy): domain Eukaryota; kingdom Metazoa; phylum Chordata; class Chondrichthyes; order Rajiformes; family Rajidae; genus Leucoraja; species Leucoraja erinaceus. The sequence continues at coordinate 48,943,397 of NC_073389.1, forward strand.
CCATTTTAACTCCTCTTCCCATTCCCATACTGACCTTTCTGTTCAAGGCCTCCACCATTGCCAGAGCGAAGCCACATGCAAACTGGTGCAACCTCTCCTTGTTTTCCCTTGTGTAGCTTGTAACCCAACCGTATGAACATCGAATTCTCCAATTTTAGGCAATTAACCTACAAAATCCACACTCCCTACAAATCTAGCTCCCCCCATCAATTTTCCCTCCTCTCTTCTCTATAGGGGGATTTAGATCAAGAGGGTGTTAGATTTAGTTCTTAGGGCTAAAGAAATCAAGGAAAATGGGGAACAAGCAGGAACGGGGTACTGATTTTAGATGATCAGCCATGATCAAATTGAATGGTGGTGCTGGCTCGAAGCGCCGAGTGACCTACTCCTGCACCTATTTTTCTATGTTTTTATACCCCAGGTGGATACACTCTCATTACTACTTTGCTCTTGTTCACCTCCACCTATATTCCTACCTCTGGCTCCACATTTCATGCCTCTTCTATATTTATCTCACACTTTGTCTTTTTATCTCTGGCCTTTGTCCAAACATCTGTTAATCAAGAACCCTCTTCGCCTGTGTCCACCTATTCCTTGGCCGTCTTTATCCCTCCTCTCCGCACCCCCCACCTTCCTCAAGGTTCCTTCCCGCTTCCTCCCCACTACTATAATCAGTCTGAAGAAGGGTCCCAACCCGAAGCATCACCTATCCGTGTTCTCTAGAGAGATGCTGCCTGACCTGCTGAGTTATTTCAGCACTTTGAGTCTTTTTTTGTAAATGAGCACCTGCAGTTCATTGTGTCTCCAACCTCTATGCCTGCCCGAGGATGCCATTTAAAACTATTTAAGGTGGAAAAACTTAGCATTAGCAATAATTAGCAAGATGCAGCATGAAAGCTGGCCCTTCGGCCCATCGCGTCCATGACGAGCATCGATCACCCGTTCACACCAGTTCTACGTTATCCCATTTTCACACCTACATGCCAGGAACAATTTTCCAAAGCTAATTAGCCTACAAACCCGCAGGTCTTTGGAATGTGGGAGGAAACCGGAGCATCCGGAGAAAACCCATTCGATCTCAGGGAGAACGTACAAACTTTGTACCGGCAGCACCCGTGGTCAGGATCAAACCTGGGTCTCTGACACTGTGAGGCAGCAACTCTACCGCTCCGCCACTGTGCCACCGGCATGTTGTAACAAAAACAGGAGTCAGACTCCTATACAACTCCAATTATTACCAATACTCATTGTCGTTCAAGACCACGGTTGACTTTTCAACTCCCTCACTAATCTCCCATTCTTTAATATCTTGGGTTCCAGTTTCTTTATGTCACTGGATACTGATGCTAAGAAGGCACAGTGATGAAATGGAGCAAAAGATAAATAAAGGATATCTCACCCACACTTACATTTGGAATAAAGGCATCGCTTCTTGAGGGAAACAGAGTGCTGTATCCAAAAATTTACAAGCAGAGAAATACATGTCGAGTTCCTTCTGATCCAGATCTAGCAAATACGGTCCATTTCCATGCTTAACTGGAGACTTTTGACCTGCTTTACTGTAAAAAAAATAATATTCAGTTATCACCAAATCGCAGTTCAGAATGAAAGCACAATAAAGGAATTTATTGGGAGCCTTAGGGTGGTGGGTATATGGAATTGTACCAATTGTAATTGCATTGACAACCTTAAGTCAATCAAAACCACATTTCTGCTGTTTCTGAATTCAATCTGATAGAGGGTCCTGACCCAAACAAGATCTGTCCATTCCCTCCACAAATGCTGCCCGACCCACTGAGTTCCCCCAGCACTAATTTTTGCTCACTAATTTCTGCTTCTGCCTATTTCAATTAAGCTAAATTTTTCAGAACTGTGCTGTTTTAGTGCAACTATTTACTAGTTCAGAATGCACACTACCAGAACTCACAAATTACCAATCCTGGCAATGACATGCCATTCAATAAAGGCAAAGAAGGTTTGTTTCCATTCGTGATACCATTTTTCCCCAATTTGCCCCTCCCTTGCCTTTAATGATTTCAGTCTTAAGCCAGCGTAAATATGCTACAAAGTCAAAGAATAAAACCCATCTTTGGTTCGGCATCTTTTCAAACTCAAAAGGTTTCAGAAAGAATTTCATTGTATAAGCTGTCAAAAACAAATCAAATCTCACCATTATTTCTCAAGTGGTCCATATTCAAATGATTATAACACCCCCCTTCCTGAGATCTGCTTCCATTTACAGAAGCATCTTTTTTAAAATAGGCCAACAACAACAAAAAAAGTTTGCCCATTTCCTGCACATTTCCATTCCCTCAATATCTAGGCATTCCCCAGTGGTTTGTTCCCATGTCACGAGATGCATCACACAATATTCCCCACAATCTTTCTAAGGATTTTTAAAAACTTTCTCTTCAATGTTAATAGCGTTTGCATATCAGTTGTTCTTTCATAAAAAATATATAGATAATGTCAGGGTTGTTGAAGATCAAAGAGCTGGATCCTTTACTGATTTTCTTAACCCCAATGCCTGCCCCCGCAAAACAATTTTGGTGCCCCCATCTGTGCCCCAGCTGCAAATAGTGAACTCAGCATATAAATCACACATAAAGTATGAAAACTGGCCCTCCATGCCATCCAAGATATTCCATTTAAGATATTTGCCCACATTTGTCCTACATCCAAAACATTCCTAATTACTTCAATGCATAAAATTAGAGCTACATGGGTACATCAAAAAGTGTTCACTGACACAATTCCTAGGATGTATCATTAGAAAATTCTCTAAGCACGAAGGTGTTGATTGAGCAAGACTCAATTACTTATCTGAGAGTATAACTGAGAGTGCAGGGTACTTATTCATAACATACCATTTTCACCTGTCCTCTCTACTATAAGTTTAAATTTAGTTTAGTTCAGAGATACAGTACGGAAGCAAGCCCTTCAACCCACCGAGTCTGCACTGGCCAGCGCTCCTGTGCACTAGCACTATCCTACACACATTAGGGACAATTTACATTTATATCAAGCCAATTAACCTACGAACCTCTACATTTTTGGAGTGTGGGTGGAAACCGAAGATCTCGGAGAAAACCCACACAGGCATGGAGAAATGACTAACTCCATACGGACAAGCACCCATGGTCATGATCGAACCCGAGTCTCTGGCGCTGCAAGGAAACAACTCTACTGCTGTGCTACCCCTAAAGTAATTAGACTAATATTCAGCCTAAGGTTTGAAGGCTCAAACAAATATTTCCATAAGGGCATTACACTCGGCCAGGCTGACCCCTATTTCATGGATGATCAGCCATGATCATATTGAATGGCGGTGCAGGCTCGAAGGGCCGAATGGCCTACTCCTGCACCTATTTTCTATGTTTCTATGTTCATTGATCTAGTGCCGCCTGGACACTGGACCTCAAAGTGAGAAGTGCAAGAATCTCATTTCTCCTCGGGTCTAGATCAGACATTTCAGAGACGTTGAAAAATGGTGCTGGAACATGGTGACTTTCCGCACGGTGTTCCTGAATATGGGGAGAAGGCAGGAGAATGGGGTTAGGATGGAGAGACAGATCAGCCGTGATTGAATGGCGGAGTAGACTTGATGGGCTGAATTCTACTACTATCACTTCTGACATTATGAATAGCTTCTATTATACTCTTACATGGTCTGATTTGATGGTTAACATGCATAACAAGCACGTTACTGCATCTCTGTATATGTGACAATAAGGAAACCATTGAACCATTGATGATATTTTGTGACAGGAAACTTACTTTGAAATTATTTCAAGTAAATCCTCTTCCAGTTGGATGAAGGCCTGAACCTAAAAATGACAAAGAAACTTGTCTCATTACAACCATTGAATCATTTCTACTCGATTTAATTGTCAAATTCTCAACACCAGGCAATACTGGCATCCATTCCTTTAAGGAATTTACAAATAACCCAAAATCATGCATGCACATTAAAGGGTGTGTTTCTTTTTGGAATGTCCCAGTTGACTTGAAGTAAAACTTGTCTAAGGGATTCAAGGGAAGTGAGAGAAAGAATAATAAAGATCATGTGGGTTCAGAATAATTGAGACCAGGCTTGAGTGGCCAGCTAGTCTACCTGCTGCCTCTTAAATTCTTACATTACAAATTACACGCAATGCACCAAATCAGAGTCACGTCTGCCTTCCTAGGCCAGTTCTAGAGAAAAGGAAACTAACCCATACATTCTTACTCAAATGCTTTTTTTTTTTTTTAATGCATTGTCTTTTTAATTCTTATTTTTAAACATCAATCTTCAAATATCCCTGAAAGTTGCGAGAGTGGTTCCACAGAACATGTCTGAAGAAGGGGCTCGACCCGAATCGTCACCCTTTCCTTCTCTCCAGAGATGCTACTTGTTCCACTGAGTTACTCCAGCTTTTTGTGTCTATCCACCTGGGTGCAAACACAAGTACAAATAGGATGCAATATTGGCTTGTGGAAGAGGCACAGTTGTCACTCTCCGCTACCTAAAACTAATGAGATTTCACACTTCATGTTTCAATGCTAACCACGTATAGTAAGGAACGGAAGAGATAATCGTCATTACACCACAAAAGCCAACCACTGTCTGCCAAACCTTGCAAAAACAGCTAGACGATCCTCTTACCAGCTCAGTCACCATTATAGGCCACAACGAAGTCAGATGCTGAGGAGATATTCTCGTCAGCAACACTCTAAAGGTCAAAAACATCTGAGCAGTTACGACTGACGACATGCCCACACGAAGAGTTTCTGTCAAGCGCTCTTTAAAAACAAAAAGACGTGGTAAATGTTAGAAATGATCCTTTTCTTTTTACAAAAAAAATGGTTCAATTATTAACAATTCACAAAACACTAACAATACACCCACCACCATAACACAAAAATTACCAAGTGTGCACAGACTGGAGTCACTCCAGCACTTTGCGACCTATTGCACATTAATCTGCATCTGCAGTTCCTTGTTTCTCGTCATAGCATATGCTGCAGCAATCACTATGCCCCATCCCCAAACTGCAGGAGCATACCACCCCGTCAGCACAAGTGTGGGCAGACATGGATCAGAGTCACTATTTCCAGGTCACTTTGCGACCTATTGCAAGTGTACATTAATCTGCATCTGCATTTTTCTGTGTATTTGTTTCTAAATATTTTGGTTGTAATATGTATATATATATATATATATTTTTTTTAAATTATTATTAAGTGTTTTGTGTTTTCACTTAGCGTTCTTCATTTTAATTTAAAATAAAAGTTAACAGGGCAAAGACCTTTATTAGAATTGGGAAAGTGAGAAATGTCATTAGTTTTAGGAAGCAGAGAAGTTGGGAGAGGGATGTAGAAACCAGGAACTGCATGTGATGGTTTACAAAATAAAAAGACACAAAGTGGAGGAGTAACTCGGCGCTGAGTTACCCCAGCACTTTGCGTCTTTTTTTGAGAGATGGTAGGATGGGACAGTGGTGTGGAAGATAAAATTGATATCTTTCATTTAATTTTAAATTGGAATTGAACAAGGTAATGAAAGGGTGTATTGGGGGTGAACAATTGGAAATCTCTCAAGTCTGCAGGTGTAGAAGAAATCCGTGGGAAACGGCAAAGTAAGATTAGATATATTGCCTCCTGTCTGGGAATGTGATGAAGGGTGGATGGTGAATGCAAATAGAAGGAGATGACAAAGCTTTCTCTGGGAAGTTACTCTGGGATTGCCTCGGAATGGGGATGGTGACGTGGGCCGTTAAACAGTAGATCACCCGTATTGTGTTTGACTTGTATTAACCATCTGTTGTTGGATAAGATTAACATAAGCGAAAAGTATGTTATGGCTAATGAAATAAATGATACCCATAAAGTAGAAAGTATATTTTTGTATATCTACCCATGTAGTAGATAGTATATTTTCGTATAACAATATCTAACCAAAAAAAACAAAAGTTGTTTACTGCACAGTATAACTGTCAGCTAATTCTGCTGTGAAGTCGGAGAACGCGAGCAGTTTTCTGCCGCCATCTGTCCATGATATCATGCAATAAAATCTCTTGAAGCAAATCTGCAAACTCTGTTACTTTGATTTTTCCTTTCATTTCCCTCTAAATTAATTTCTTCTACAGATTTTGGCGCAGTGAGCAAGGTCCCAATTGTAACGGGATTCAAATGAATATAAGGGCAAATAAAAGGGAATGATAAAATAGTCCTAACTGAAAAGGGACGGGAGGGCTTCCTAGAGAAGCCCCCGGGTCGGTGGTTGAGACAAGGGTTGAGGCAAGATGCGGAGAAGATAAATTTATTCACGCTGGGCGTAGAAGATAAATTGAAGCAGGTGCCGTAAAGCCCGCTATAGAAATTAAACTGTGACTTTGAGGTTTGCAGACGGAGTAAAACCGGTGCGCGCAAACGTAAATAGAATGTTATGAGACATTGTCCGCGGAAACCTAATTTTGTTTTACAGACGAGAGAAGAATGTGGCAGGCAACAGCAGTTGATCGGAAAAATTTGATCCTACTGATAGAGGGAGGACTGAGGAAAAGAAACAGGTGGTCCAGAGGGAAAGGTGCAGATATGAAAGAATATTGCCAAGGTGATAAAAAAAAAAGACCAAAAGACACTGGGAAAAAGTAGGAGATCCCATTTTTCCACTGGAATCACCAGCAAATGTGGAAAATACAAAGGTACGGAGATAGCCAATGTCTGGTAAATCTATATGGTAATCTATCTGATCAATTAAATGGTAACTGGCAGACAAGGGAAGTTATAAGCTGTTTCTGTCCTACTGATCTAAAAACAAATGTGTTGGCGAGATGGGGGCACAATTAATATTTGCCATGGAAGTGCTATTAGTGATAGTTGGAGTAGTAAGTGTAACTTTAAACTTGATGGAAATAATAAGGAGATGGATGGGGATGGAGAAGAGGCACTGGCCCCTAGAGGAGGAAAAAGGTGTTCAGCAGAAAGAGGGGAATGAGGGAGCTGTGCCTATCATACCAAAGCAAGTGGCAGCAAAATGATGATCAACAGGCACAGGGAAATGAGTCCCTCATTTGGTTGCCCCATAGATGAAAGGAAGCTATAATGGGGGAAGCAAGAAAACATAGTGATATAGGGGAGGTGGTGCGATGCAACACAATGACGAGACAATCCCAGATTTTATAGCCCGATTTAAGAGTAAGTGAGAGGAACATGCCGGAGGATCCAGAGCTGAAAATGGGCCTCTAGCTGTTCACACTTTACTAAATTGTTTGCTGCCCCGACAGGCTCAAGCTTTGGTTAACCTAGATTGGCAACATCAGCTGTGGGGAAAACGTGATCACAGCGCTTGTGAACATGACAGAGGATGGGGACAATGGCAATTAAAAGTTACAACACGAGGTACATGCTGGAGATGTGGTAAGAAAGGGCATTGGGCTCGAGATTGCAGATGTTCCCCACAGCTACAGTAAAGGAACGCCCAACAGGGAGGATGCCTAGCCCATTACAGATATTTTTTTATCATCTCTAGAACAGCCCCACTCCCATTACTGGAAAGACAGGTTCTGTGCAAACTGGGAGCAGTCTTGCACTGGAGTCTGAAGAAGGGTTTCGGCCCGAAACGTTGCCTATCTCCTTCGCTCCATAGATGCTGCCTCACCCGCTGAGTTTCTCCAGCATTTTGTGTTTATCCTGTGCACGGGTCTATCCAGTGTTGTGGACCAGTTGGCTGAAGTAGAATGGAAGAAGGATCTCGACCCAAAACGTCGCCTATTCCTTCTCTCCATAGATGCTGCCTCACCCGCTGAGTTTCTCCAGCATTTTGTGTCTGCTTTCGATTTTTCCAGCATTTGCAGTTCCTGCTTAAACATCGAAGGTAGACAAAAATGCTGGTGAAACTCAGCAGGTGCAGCAGCATCTATGGAGCGAAGGAAATAGGCAACGTTTCGGCCCGAAACGTTGCCTATCTCCTTCGCTCCATAGATGCTGCTGCACCCGCTGAGTTTCTCCAGCATTTTTGTGTACCTTCAATTTTCCAGCATCTGCAGTTCCTTCTTAAACATCAGTCTTGCACTGTGCTGCATCAGACGGTATGTTTATGGAAGTGCAGGATTCAAAAGGCCAGTGTTTACAGTGTCTTGTTGAAACCAGCCAAGAAGATAAGCGAACACATTGCACTGATTTATATACGTACCTCCCTAATCCCAGATACCAGGAAAGAGTCTCCCCCGGTTGAATAAACTCAAACAATTAGCAGTGACCTCTCATTTGTTCTTTGGGGTCCCGGGATTAGGAATGATGGACCACCTCTCTTAAAACCAAAGGGGTCGATTTGAGATGGGAGACACCTCTGAGTCACACTTAACCATGGCTACTAGACCTCCAGCAACAGCGAAAGAAATAGGAGAGATGATAAAAAGGCTGAAGAACAGTCAATTCATGTTTTAAATTTGCCAATGGCACAGAAGGAAAGATCACTCTGTGACAGGTCCTGATTGTAAAGATGCCTCAATTAATATTGCTGCAACATTTGGCAGGAAGTGGGCATAAAGTATCCCAGGGAAAATTACAGTTCTGCCAGCCTAGTGTACAGTATCTGGGATTCCAGCTGCAGGAAGGCATTGAAGCATAGAAAATAGGTGCAGGAGTAAGCCATTCGGCCTTTCGTGCCTGCACCGCCATTCAATATGATTATGGCTGATCATCCAACTCAGTATCTTCTACCTGCCTTCTCTCCATACCCCATGATCCCTTTAGCCACAAGGGCCACATCTAACTCCCACTTAAATATAGCCAATGAACTGTCCTCAACTACCTTCTGTGGCAGAGAGGGCAGAGAGTTCCAGAGATTCACCACTCTCTGTGTGAAAAATGTTTTTCTCATCTCTGTCCTAAAAGATTTCCCCTTTATCCTTAAACTGTGACCCCTTGTCCTGGACTTCCCCAACATCGGGAAACAATCTTCCTTCATCTAGCCTGTCCAACCCCTCAAGAATTTTGTACGTTTCTATAAGATCGCCCCTCAATCTTCCTCAAAAGGCAGAAGGAGATTTGGAAGAGACAGAGTAAACGCAATAGAGAACGTCCCGGTCCTGAAGAGAAAGGAGAACATTCACTCCTTCTGAGGCATGGTTGGTTACTGCAGACAATGGATCCATGTCTGCAGGGAACTAGATACAGCACTGCGTTCAGCCACTGTGCAGACTGAACCCTCCAGAGTAGTATGGACTGCAGAAAGAGACCAGGTGTTTAGAAATTTAAAGCAGAACGCTATGGTTACTGCTCCGGCGCTGGGATTGCCAAATTATTAAAAGCCCTTTCAACTCAATGTAAATGAATCAAAGGGGTTTGGGACTAGGGTACTGGCTCAAGAACATGGAGGGGGGAAAAGACCGGTAGCCTATTATTCCGTGGCTGTACCAGCTGTAGTAAACGGCATGCCAGCCTGCTTACGAGCTGTAGCGGTGACGGCTACAACGGTAGAAAAATCAATCCCCATCGTTCTTGATTACCCGGGAGTAGCGACTGTTCCTCATGCCGTGATGTTATTATTGAACTCAGCAGCTACACAGCATTTCACAGCCGCTAGAAGAACAGGATATGAGGTTATCCTTTTATCACATCTGAACTATACTTATCAGCGATCACCTGCTATAAACCCAACTACATTTGTACCACTGCCAGAAGAGGATTGTGATCATGATTGTCTATTGCTTGTAGAAGCCGCTGCCACTCCCCGGCTGGATTTGCAGTGTTATCCGATTGATAATCCTAATCTGGTCCTATTTACTGATGGCTCTTCATAACAACCCAACGACAGATTATTAGCAGGATATGCAGTGGTCATATGCTTTACCATCCAGAAATTCAGCTCAGGCAGCTGAGCTATGTGCCCTGACTCGTGCCAACATATTGAGAAAAGATAAAAGTGCTAGTATCTACACTGATTCTCGCTATGTGTTTGGGGTTGTACATGACTTTGGGCAGTTATGGAAATATAGAGGATTCATCACATCAATGGGAAAGAATATTAAGCAAAGAGGTCCTTCTACAGTTGTACAAGACCCTACTGAGACCACACCAGGAGTATTGTGTGCAGTTTTTGTCTCCAAATTTGAGGAAGGACATTCTTGCTATTGAGGGAGTGCAGTGTAGGTTTACAAGGTTAATTCCCGTGATGGCGGGACTGTTATATGCTGAGAGAATGGAGCGGCTGGGTTTGTACACTCTGGAGTTTAGAAGGATGAGAGGGTATCTTATTGAAACATATAAGATTATTAAGGGTTTGGACACACTAGAGGCAGGAAACATGTTCCCGATGTTGGGGGAGTCCAGAACCAGGGGCCATGGTTTAAGAATAAGGGGTAAGCATTTTAGAACGGAGATGAGGAAATACTTTTTCACAAGCGGAGAGTTGTGAGTCTGTGGAATTCTCCGCCTCAGAGGGCGATGGAGGCCGGTTCTCTGGATACTTTCAAGAGAGAGCTAGTTAGGGCTCTTCAAGATTGCGGAGTCAAGGAATATGGGGAGAAAGCAGGAACGGGGTACTGATTGAGGATGATCAGCCATGATCACATTGAATGGTGGTGCTGGCTTGAAGGGCCGAATGGCCTACTCCTGCACCTATTGTCTATAAACTGGTCTTACATTTATTGGATTCTATTCAATTGCCACGGCAAATTGCAGTTATTAAATATGAAGCTCATACATTATCGGATGATGATGTATCAAGGGGAAACAGATCAGCTAATTGTGTAGCCAAACAGATTGCCCCGAGGCAAACCTCGCAAATACAAGTACTGAGCCCTTTCCTCTACTCCCTCTATACCTATGACTGCATACCGACCCACAGCACAAACACTATTATAAAATTTGCAGACGACCGACAGTGGCGGGGCTGATCACTGAGGGTGATGAGTCAACTTACAGGGAGGAGGCACAGAGGTTAATAGGTTGGTGCTCAGAGAACAACATAGAACTCAATACAAAAAAAAACAAAATAACTCATCATTGACTTCAGGAAGAAACAGGGTGACCATCCCCCACTGCACATAAATGGAGAAAGAGTGGACAGAGTCTCCAGTTTCAGGTTCCTGGGCACCCACATCTCAGCAGATCTCAGGTGATCAACTAACACGCACTCTCTGGTAAAGAAGGCACAACAACGGCTTTACTTCCCAAGATCACTCAGGAAAGTCAACTTGCCACAACAGCTGCTAGTGTCCTTCTACCATTGCACCATGGAGAGTGTCCTGACACATGGCATCCTGCTATGGTATGGCAACAGTTCTGCGGCTAACAACAAGGCTCTGCAGAGAGTCATCAATACCGCCCAGAAGATCACTAACACACACCTGCCTGCCCTGGATGAGATCATTAGCTCTTGTTGCCTGCGGAAGGCATCACAACTACAAAAGGGCTCATCTCACCCCACACATCATTTGTTTCCCCTTCTGCCCTCAGGAAAGCGTTACAGGTCCATCAAATCACACACCACACGATTAACGCACAGTTTCTACCCCAAGGCCATCACCACTCTGAACTCTGCACTGAACACACAACCCCCGTAGCTAATATTTTGTACTGCCACAAACCTATACTGTGAATATTGCACATTGCACATTCTGACTTGACGTTTTCTTGCCGTTTTTGTTATTCGTTATTGTTTGTCTGATACGTTGGAGCTCCGCTCGGGCAGTGCGCCTGAAATTTTGTTGTATGTATTTATAATGACAATAAAGTGTATTATTGCTATTATTATTGCAGCACAAAGAAAACTCCTGAGTGGCATTGATGTAACCCAGTTACAAGATGCCCAGAGCCTAGCATCACTCCAGGAAAAGAATACCTGGAGCAAAGCAGGGTGTTATCAAGACCCCTTGCCTGGGTCCACCCTGATGGTCGGGTAGTCTCATATGGGAAAAAGGGGGGGGGGGGGGGGGGGGAATGGCACACGCATTATCCCAACAATGGTATGCACCCGGTATATCAGTCGTAATTGATAAAGTTGCAAGAACATGTCTGGTGTGTCAACAAAATAATAGAGGGAAGACGCCTGGAGAATTTGATCACCTACCACAACTGGAAATGCCTTTTGAGAATTTGTAAATTGATTTTGTACATATGCCAGCAGTATGTCAGGTTCATTTCTTAAAACAGTCAACTCTCAATAGGTTAGGTAAACCAACACAAGCTTTACTGATCATTAGCCAGCGAGAGTGCCAGGTATACAAAGTCAAGTATACAACAGATACTTAACCCCCCCCCCCCTGGGATACCACTCTAATGAATGAAAACATACAGCATCTTTTATAGTGTTTTGGAAACATAGACACATGTTTATACAGAGTGGCAGCAATGATGTTTAATACAAATCAATCACAGGCTCTACCCATTCAAAGTATTCTTGTTACCAATACAATACACTTGTCATCTTGTGGTTCTATCAATCACAAACTGTTGATCACAAATTTCGAATCAGGAACTTAGTCAAAAAGCCCAACATTTACAATTCCGTCTGAACAATGTAATCTTCAGTATCAGTACCAACCAGAAGACATCTGTTAAGAGAAGCTACCACCTTCCCAGGTAATACATCCTCTCTCAAGGCTTCAGTTTACAGAAGCTACCACCTTCTCAGGAAATACATCCTCTCTCTCTCTCTCTCACACAATTGTAAATGGTATTTTGCTTGGGCATAACAGAATGCACTATCAGAGCAGTTTGAATGCTGGCCTCCAATTTCCTGATTCCCACATCTTTGCAACTTCAACATATTTGAGAACCCAAAAAAGTCAAGCTATACTCAAGCTAATTCTAATTGTAAAATATTTTACTAATAACTACGCAGCAAAAGGTCTTAAGTACATTCTGGTCATAGTTGATATGTTCTCTAGATGGGTGGAAGCACATCCCACAAGGAGGGATGATGCAAGGATGGTAGTCAATATTTTAATGAAATAAATAATACGTAGATTTGGGATACCCATGGGAATGAACAATGACAGAGGAACTCATTTCACTAGTTACATAGACGAAGGCTCGAAATCAACTACAGTCCTCATGGATGGTAGAAAAAGTAAAGGGAGATATAAAAGCTACTTTGCACAAAGTATGCCAGCAAGATAGGTTGTTATGGCCAGACGCCATGCCATGAGAAAGAAGGTAGCTGGAATGATGAAAAATCATTCATCTGGAATGATGAAAAATCGTTAAGATATGCTCAAGCAATGTGTGAAATAGTTGTTAAAATTCATGACAAAGTTAAGCAGGCCAGGTCCCTCCGGCAGAAGGAAATATGCACCCGTTTAAACCAGGAGATCAGGTCTATGTGCGAGCAATGAATCAAGATTAATTCTCTCCAAGAAGGAAAGGACCATAGGTACACAAAATTGCTGGAGAAACTCAGCGGGTGCAGCAGCATCTATGGAGCGAAGGAAATAGGCGACGTTTCGGGCCGAAACCCTTCTTCAGACTCTTAAGGAAAGGACCATATTTGATGTTACTAACAACACGAATAGCAGTAAAAGTAAAAGAAAAACCCAATTGGATACATGCTACAAGATGTAAACTGCATCACTCAGACGGAACCCTCGAAGAGAAGGAAACACAAGAACCATAAAATTTTGTAATGATTAAATAAACATAAGGGTATTAAAATGTAGACATATTCCTCATTAACTATTTTTGTAGTATTAAAAACTTATGAATATACTAACATTGTGTGGGGTCAGAGAGGATAGGAGGGTGAAATGAGGCATCGAGATAGTTACAAGAAGCAGGAGGAAGGGAGAAGTTGGAGCATGAAATCCGACAAACAACTTTCACAGTGAATTTGCTGCTGTAAGGTCAACAAGCTTCCTTATCTGATTAATGCTGGGTTTGTGCCCATATCCTTTCCCATGAACAAGGAGGTATCTCTTTGCTTGCTCAAGGACAGATCCCAACCAAAATTCTAATTGAATACATATGGCTTCATTTTTGCAACTGATTAATGAGAGAAAATATTATTATCCTTTCTTACTATAAGTGTTGATCATAAAGATCAACAAGGAGGGACGTGTGGAAGAAAACTTAATATCCTTCCTTATTTAATTTTGATTGGAATTGAACAAGGTAATGAAAGGGTGTATTGGAGGTGACAATTGGAAATCTCTCAAGTCTGCAGGCGTAGAAGAAATCCGTGGGAAACGGCAAAGTAAGATTAGATATATGCCTCCTGTCTGGGAATGTGATAATAGACAATAGACAATAGGTGCAGGAGTAGGCCAATCGAGCCAGCACCGCTATTCAATGCGATCATGGCTGATCACCCCCAATCAGTGCCCCGTTCCTGCCTTCTCCCCATATCCCATGACTCCGCTATCTTTAAGAGCCCTATCTAGCTCTCCCTTGAAAGTATCCAGAGAACCGGCGTCCACCGCCCTCCGAGGCAGAGAATTCCACAGACTCACCACTCTCTGTGAGAAAAAGTGTTTCCTTGTCTGCTGTCTAAATAGCTTACCACTTATTCTTAAATTGTGGCCCCTAGTTCTGGACTCCCCCAACATCGGGAACATGTTTCCTGCCTCTAGCGTGTCCAAGCCCTTAACAATCATATATATTTCAATAAGATCCCCTCTCATGCTTCTAAACTCCAGAGTATACAAGCCCAGTCCCTCCATTCTCTCAGCGTATGACAGTCCCGCCATCCCGGGAATTAACCTTGTAAACCAACGCTGCATTCCCCCAATAGCAAAAATGTGCTTCCTCAAATTAGGGGACCAAAACTGCACACAATACTCCAGGTGTGGTCTCACTAGGGCACTTTACAACTGCAGAAGGACCTATTTGCTCCTATACTTAACTCACCTTGTTATAAAGGCCAACATACCATTCGCTTTCTTCACTGCCTGCTGTACCTACCTGCATGCTTACTTTCATTGACTGATGAATAGGGACCCCCAGATCCCATTGTACTTCCCCTTTTCCCAACTTGACACCATTTAGATAATAATCTGCCTTCCTGGTTTTGCTACCAAAGGGTGAAGGGTTGATGGTGAATGTAAATAGAAGGAGATAACGAAGCTTGTTTAATTTTGTCAGAGAAGTTACAGTAGCTCACCCGCACCCCCTACCACTAGCAGCGTAGGTACGTTGCAGTAAATGGGAGGCTTATGATTGACTCGGAATGGGGATGGTGACGTGGGCCGCTTGAAAGATGATAGAATAATGTCAAGATTCCCTCGTATTGTGTTGACTTGTATTAACCATCTGTTGTTGAATAAGATTAACACAAGCGAAAATCACTAATGAAATAATTGGTACCCATGTAGTAGATAGTATATTTTCGTATAGCAGTATCTAACAAAAATAACAAAAGTTGTTTACTGCACAGTATAACTGTCAGCTAATTCTGCTGTGAAGTCAGAGAACTGGTGAGCAGTTTTCTGCCACCATCTCTCCATGATATCATGCAATAAAATCTCTTGCATCAAACCTGCGAAGTCTGTTATTTTGAGTTTTCCTTTAATTTCCCTCTAAATTAATTTATTCTACAAATGGGAATATCTCTGATGGAGTATCAACTCCTTCCATGGTTTAATGTTGCCCCACTTAGAGATCTCTTTAAGAATTTAAGTGCTAGGGTCACATCGGTTTCCTAGAGTGCTCATCATTTTGGGCCAATTTCCCTCTGGGGATGAATAGAGTTATATTGTATCGTATAGTTTCGTATTATGATGCACCGGTACAAACGTACAAATTTTTTAAAGTTTTAGAGATACAACGCGGAAACAGGCCCTTTGGTCCACCGAGTCTGCACTGACCAGCGAACCCCACACATTAACACTACCTTAAACTGACTAGGGACAATATTACATTTATATCAAGCCAATTAACCTACAAATCTGTAGGTTAATCTGTAGGTTACAAATCTGTAGGTCTTGGTGAGACCACACCTGGAATATTGCGTACAATTTTGGTCTCCTAATCTGAGGAAAGACATTCTTGCCATAGAGGAAGTACAGAGAAGGCTCACCAGACTGATTCCTGGGATGTCAGGACTTTCATATGAAGAAAGACTGGATAGACTCAGTTTGTACTGGCTAGAATTTAGAAGGTTGAGGGGGGATCTTATAGAAATTTATAAAATTCTTAAGGGGTTGGACAGGCTAGATGCAGGAAAATTGGTCCCGATGATGGGGAAGTCCAGAACAACGAGTCACAGTTTAAGGATAAGGGTTTAAGGGTTTAAGGATAATCTTTTAGGACCGAGATGAGAAAAACATTTTTCCCACAGAGAGTGGTGAATCTCTGGAATTCTCTGCCACAGAAGGCCAGTTCATTGGCTCAGGGAGTTAGATGTGGCCCTTGTGGCTAAAGGCATCAGGGGTTATGGAGAGAAGGCAGGTACAGGATACCGAGTTGGATGATCAGCCATGATCATATTGAATGGCGGTGCAGGCTCGAAGGGTCGAATGGCCTACTCCTGCACCTATTTTCTATGTTTCTATGTCTTTGGAGCGTGGGAGGCAACTGGAGCATCCAGGAAAAACCCATGCGGTCACGGGGAGAACGTACAAACTCCATACAGACAGCACCCGTAGTCAGAGTTGAACCCGGATCTCTGGTAGAGTTGGTAGGGGCAGCAACTCTACCGCTGTGCCATCCTGCCGCCCAGATACAATGATTAAATCAGGCAGGTGTTTTGTTCAAAATTATTTTAGCATCCACTTCCTGTCGCAATGCTGACCACAAGTGCAGTAAGGAACTGGAGAGATAATCGTCATTGTCTTACACTAAAGCACAAAAGACAGCCACTGTCTGCCAAACCTTGCAAACACTGCTAGACAATCCTCTTACCACCTCAGTCACTATTACAGGCCACAGTAAAGTCAGATGCTGAGGAGATATTCTCATCTTCTTCAGATCAACCTGAAGGGTCCCAACACAAAATGTTGTCTGTCCATTTCACTCCATCGATGCTGCCTGACACTTCTCCTCTGACAGTTTTTTTTTTTGCTCCATTCTTCACTCCATGCCTATTGTTTTGTTATTTTCTGCTAATAGCTCAGTGTCTTCTCATGTCAGGTAGTCTCCCATGGAATGATGAGCCTTCTATCCAAGACCTACAACCTATCCATGATGGGAGCCCGAGAATGCCAGCTCTTCCCATTAGCTGAAGCCAAGAACATAGAAACATAGAAATTAGGTGCAGGAGTAGAGGCCATTCGGCCCTTCGAGCCTGCACCGCCATTTAATATGATCATGGCTGATCATCCAACTCAGTATCCCGTACCTGCCTTCTCTCCATACCCTCTGATCCCCTTGGCCACAAGGGCCACATCTAACTCCCTCTTAAATATAGCCAATGAGCTGGCCTCAACTACCCCCTGTGGCAGAGAGGCTTCCAGAGATTCACCACTCAAGGCTGAAAAAATAGACGACAGATTCCTCTTGTTTGATGCTGGAATGATGCTGCACATGACCACGGTAACTCCAGGCACATTTTCTGACCAGTGCGTTTTTGCAATTATTCTAGCACGTTGCTCCTGCTGTGCAACTTTGTGCATTATAAGCTTTTGTGGTTTAATGGTTGCTTTTCTATCGAAATCTGCTGATGACCAAAATGCATTTATAACTAAACACAATTGTCACCCAGTCATCGAACGACATTTAGGTCGGAAACTCAAGGACAACGAGGCATTGTCTCATAGTCAGAGAGTGAGATAGTGTGGAAACAGGCCCTTCGGCCAAACTTCCCCATACCGGCCAACAATGTCCCAACTACACAAGTCCCACTTGCCTGCTCTTGGTCCATATCCCTCCAAACCCGTCCTGTCCATGTACCTGTCTAACTGTTTATTAAACAATGGGATAGTCCCAGCCTCAACTACCTCCTCTGGCAACTTGTTCCATTCACCCACCACCCTTTGTGTGGAAAACTTACCCCTTGGATCCCTATTAAATCTTTTCCCCTTCACCTTGAACCCGTGTCCTCTGGTCCTCGATTCCCCAACTCAGGGCAAGAAACCTGATCTATTCGATCTACCCGATCTATTCCTCTCATGATTTTGTGCACCTCTATAAGATCCCCCCTCGCCCAATGGAATAGAGACCCAGCCTGCTCAACCGCTCCCTATAGCTCACACCCTCTAGTCCTGGCAACATCCTCATAAATCTTTTTTGCAAACCTTTCAAGCTTGACTATATATTTCCTATAACATGGTGCCCAACACTGAACACAATATTCTAAATGCGGTCTTAAACAACTGCGCCATGACCTCCCAACCTCTATACTCAATATGAAGGTAGACAAAAATGCTGGAGCGCCTCAGCGGGTGCAGCAGCATCGATGGAGCGAAGGAAATAGGCAACGTTTCGGGCCAAAACCCTTCTTCAGACTCCTCTATACTCAATACTCTGACTGATGTTCTCCTCTTTACTCAATACTCTGACTGATGAAGGCCAAAGTGCCAAAAAGCCTCTTTGACCACCTCATCTCCCTGCGACTTGACCATAAAGGAACCATGCACCTGTACTCCTAGATCCCTCTGCTCTACAACACTACCCAGAGGCCTACCATTTACTGTGTAGGCCCTGCCCTTGTTCGACATCCCAAAATGCAACACCTCACACTTCTCTGTATTATATTCCATGAACCATTCCTCCGCCCACCTGGCCAATCGATCCAGATCCTGCTGCAATCTTTCACAACCATCTTCACTATCTGCAAAACCACTCACCTTTGAATCATCAGTAAACTTGCTAATCTTGCCCTGTATGTTCTCATCCAAATCATTGATGTAGGTGACAAACAGTAACAGGCCCAGCACCCGAACCCTGAAGCACACCACTAGTCACATAACATAACTCGAGGTTACAAGTATCTAAGAAACAGTTCTTTAAAAAAAAACACCAATTTCAGGAGAAAATGTTTCGCAAATATATGTACATTAACAAGTCATTACAAATAAATCTATTTTGGTCACATTTCTATGTTCACTAAACACCATTTGTTTGTGTGAGAAAGATTGTGGTCACCTTGTATGAGTGGGAGATACAAGTGATACTGGTCAACTTCACCACTGAAGATTGCAAATGCTTGTCGCTTCACCAGCATCGCCTTTTGCTCATAATTTGGAAATAACTTTAAGGAACTGCTCTGCAAACCTGAAAGAAAGAAAATGCAAATGAAAAAAATGCAATACTTGAATGGCTAAAATGAACCTACTACAAACTATGCATTGTATTTCAACATCCAGCACTGGAGAAATGATTTTTTTAAATGTAACATTCAAAATTTTGGCGGCACGATGGCGTAACAGTAGAGCTGCTGCCTAACAGCGCCAGAGAACTTGACTGCGGGGTGCTGTCTGTGCGGAGTTTGTACGTTCTCCTCGTGACCTGCGTGGGATTTCTCTGGGATCTCCGGCTTCCTCCCACAGGTTGTAGGTTAATTGGCTTCAGTACAAATTGGAAATTGCCCCTAGTGTGTAGGATAGTGCT
The DNA here is from genome assembly GCF_028641065.1 of Leucoraja erinaceus. Classification (NCBI taxonomy): domain Eukaryota; kingdom Metazoa; phylum Chordata; class Chondrichthyes; order Rajiformes; family Rajidae; genus Leucoraja; species Leucoraja erinaceus. Next base: position 48,962,867 of record NC_073389.1, read on the forward strand.
AGTGTACGGGGATATCGCTGGTCGGTGTAGAATCGTTGATTTCAAGAAAGAGTTCGATTTTGCACTTAGGGCCAAGGGAATCAAGGGATATGGGGGAAAAAAGCAGGAACGGGGTACTATCATCTATCATCCATGATCATATTGAATGGCGATGCCGGCTCGAAGGGCCGAATGGCCTACTTGGAAACATAGAAAATAGGTGCAGGAATAGGCCATTCGGCCCTTCAGCCTGCACCGCCATTCAATATGATCAAGGCTGATCATCCAACTCAGTATCCCGTACCTGCCTTCTCTCCATTCCCCTGGTCCCCTTAGCAACAAGGGCCACATCTAACTCCCTCTTAAATATAGCCAATGAACTGGCCTCAACTACCTTCTGTGGCAGAGAATTCTTCTGCACCTATTTTTCTATGTTTTTAAGGGCCTATTCCAGCACTGTTTCTCCAAACATAAAATCATCTTCAAGGGTCCAGATCCTATATCATGAAGAACAAGGGAAATTACAAAGGAAACTACATTTGCATTGTGGTCAAATTAATGAACACTTGAATTATAACCACTGAAAGCAAACCCAAAATGTGCCATTTTATAACCTTGATAACTGTCTTCTTTAGTTTAGAAAACTGTAACAAAACATATGTTTTTGTTTAGTTTAGTTTAGAGATGCAGCGTGGAAACAGGCCCACCGCATCCGCGCCGACCAGCGATTCCTGCACATTAACACTATCCTACACCCACTAGGGACAATTTTTACATTTACCACGCCAATTAACATACAAACCTGTACGTCTTTGGAGTGTGGGAGGAAACCGAAGATCTCGGAGAAAACCCACGCATGTCACGGGGAGAACGTACAAACTCCGTACAGACAGCACCCGTAGCCGGGATCGAACCCGGGTCTCTGGCGCTGCATTCGCAGTAAGGCAGCAACTCTACAGCTGCGCCACCGTGACCGCCCATTCGACATACTTTCAAAAAGAATGTGCCCTCTCAAGTCTCCCACCAAAACACAACCCCTCTCAATTTGCCAAACAAAATGAATGTAAAAATGCAAATATTTAAAGGCAAAAGATAATATTGTTAAATAGCCAAAGTTGGAACTGCTGTTTAAAAAAAAAAAAAAAAAGATTTTACTACTTAATCGATGCAAGACTTCAGGTTACCTGCCCCACCAGAGGGGAGAGAACACTTGACCACTGTTACACGTCAATCAAGAACGCATATCACTCTGTTCCCCGGGCGGGTCTGGGTCTCTCTGATCATTGTCTAATTCACCTTATTCCGACCTATAGGCAGAAACTAAAAGCTGCAAACCTGTGGTCAGAACAACGAAAAGGTGGACAAGCGAGGGCATTGAGAACCTACAAGCCAACTTTGACTGCACGGATTGGAATGCATTCAGGGAAGCAACCACTAGCCTCGATGAGTATACAGACACTGTATCATCATATGGTTGGAGTGGTTCCAGGTGCGACAAAGGTTCACCTGCATCTCCTCCAACCTCATCTACTGCATCCACTGCTCTAGGTGTCAGCTGATTTACATCGGGGAGACTAAGCGTAGGTTGGGCGATCGTTTCGCCGAACACCTCCGCTCAGTCGCAATAACCAACCTGACCTCCCGGTGGCTCAGCACTTCAACTCCCCCTCCCATTCCCAATCCGACCTCTCTGTCCTGGGTCTCCTCCATTGCCAGAGTGAGCAACAGCGGAAATTGGAGGAACAGCACCTCATATTCCGCCTGGGGACCTTGCGTCCAGATGGCATTAAAATTGAATTCTCCCAATTTTGCTAGCCCTTGCTGTCTCCTCTCCTTCCTTAACCCTCTAGCTGTCTCCTCCCACCCTCCCATCCGCCCGCCCTCGGGCTCCTCCTCCTCCCCTTTTCCTTCCTTCTCCCCCCCCCCCACCCCCCACCAGTCTGAAGAAGGGTTTCGGCCCGAAACGTCACCTATTTCCTTCGCTCCATAGATGCTGCTGCACCCGCTGAGTTTCTCCAGCAATTTTGTGTACCCTGTATCATCATATGTCAGCTTTTGTGAGGACAGTTGCATTCCAACTAGGACCCGGACCTGGTTCAACAACAACAAGCCCTGGTTTACTGCAGAACTCAGACAGCTCCGACAGTCTAAAGAGGAGGCCTACAGGAGCGGGGAGGCAGACCTCCACAGGCAGGCCAAGTACAAGCTGAGAAGAGGAATCAGAGCTGCCAAGGAAAGGCACTCTGCAAAGTTGAGGAGCAAGTTCTCATCTAGTGACGATCTCATCTAGTCTCATCTTGCAGGAAGATTGTTCCCGATGTTGGGGAAGTCCAGGACAAGGGGTCACAGTTTAAGGATAAGGGGGAAATCCTTTAGGACCGAGATGAGAAAAACATTTTTCACACAGAGAGTGGTGAGTCTCTGGAACTCTCTGCCACAGAAGGTAGTTGAGGCCAGTTCATTGGCTATATTTAAGAGGGAGTTAGATGTGGCCCTTGTGGCTAAAGGCATCAGGGGGTATGGAGAGAAGGCAGATACAGGATACTGAGTTGGATGATCAGCCATGATCATATTGAATGGCGGTGCAGGCGCGAAGGGCCGAATGGCCAACTCCTGCACCTATTTTCTATGTTTCTATGTAACCCTGGTACCCCCCTCCCCAACAAACACAGCCAGATCCCAGTCTGCAAAGAATGGACCCTTCTACACCCACTACTTCCCATTCACCACTTCACACCTATTTAAAGCAAGGCTCCAGTCTGAAAAGACTGGAACCTTTCCCACCACAACCAATACTTCACACCAACTCACAGCCTGACCCCAGTCTGCAAAGACTGGGCCCTTCTACACCCACTGATCACCAGTCACCACTTCACACATACTTAAAGCAAGACTCCACCCTTTCCCACCTATCTCTCTCCAATCAAAACCACACCCAATTACCCACCCCAATTTCAACCAGTCCCTGCAAGCCTGTACTTTCCCTGCCTGCTTCAAAGTCTCCACTATTGTCCATTTACCCAAAAAGGCATGGATTACTGGTCTTAATGACTACAGGCCTGTCACACTGACCTCTGTAGTCATGAAGACCCTTGAAAGGCTTGTGCTAGCCAAGCTGAAAAATATCACAAACCCCCTCTGCAGTTTGCATATCGGGCCAATAGATATGTGGATGACGCAGTCAACCTGGGCCTGCACTTCATCCGCCAGCACCAGGGGACCTATGCGAGTATTTTAGCTCTGCATTCAACACCATTGTGCCAGAGCTACTACACTCCAAACTTTGCGAGTTGACTGTGCCTGAACCCTCTGTCGGTGGATCACCAGCTTCCTGACAGACAGGAAGCAGCATGTGAGGCTGGGAAAGCACATCTCGGACCCGCAAACCCTCAGCAAAGGAGCACCGCAAGGCTGCGTACTCTCCCCTCTCCTCTACACCAACGACTGCACCTCCACTGACTCCTCTATCAAGCTTCTCAAGTTTGCGGAAGACACAACTCTGATTGGACTGATCCAGGATGGGGAGGAATCTGCATACAGACATGAAGTGTCACAGCTGTCAAAGCGTCCTGGTACCGTAACAACAACCTGGAGCTCAATGCTCTTAAGACAGTGGAATTGATTGTAGACTTTAGGAGAGCTCCCCCTCCCCTCCCCCCACTCACCATCAACAACACCACAGTCACGTCTGTGGAGTCTTTTACGTTTCTGGGAACCATCATCTCCAAGGACCTTAAGTGGGGGGCCACCATCGACTCCAGCCAAAACGGCACAACAGAGGATGTACTTCCTGCGGCAGCTGAGGAAGCACAATCTGCCACAGGCAATGATGATCCAAATCTATACGGCCATCGTAGAGTCTGGCCTCACCTTCTCCATCATGGTCTGGTTTGGCTCAGCCCCCAAGCATGACATCCGGAGACTGCAGTGAATCGTCCGATCAGCTGAGAAGGTTATTGACTGCAACCATCCCTCCATTGATGAACTGTACACAGCAAGGGCCTGGAAGCGAGTGGGTAAGATCATCTCTGACTCCTCTCACCCTGGCCACAAACGGTTTGAATCACTTCCCTCTGGAAGGCGACTCCAGATTGTCAAAGCTGCCACAGCCAGACATAAAAACAATTTTTTTCCCCACGAGTAATAGCTCTACTCAATAACCAAAAATCTGTAGCCTCCTTTTGCTCTGGTATTTTATTTAATTCAAATGTTTAATCAATGATGTTTTATTATTAATGTTTAATGTATCATTCTTAACTGACACTATGTCATGTTGTCACTTGAGGGCGGAGCACCAAGGCAAATTCCTTGTATGTGAATACTTGGCCAATAAACTTATTCATTCATAAACTTATACATTCATTCATTCATTCAATACAGAATTAACAGCTAGAGTAGAATACAGTTTTTAAAAAAGCAACATTCTCACCATGTGCACATAAAGTCAAGTGGAAAATAACTTAAAAACATCCAAATCTTTCACATAGAATGCACACCTCAGAATTAGCGGAGAGCGCTCACACAACAATACACTGGAACCTGTTTAGCAAGGTACGTGGGGCAGAAACATCCTGGGACACAACACAACCAGTATCTGATTATTCATAGACTACACCTCAGTAAGTCATATGTTTAGTTTAGTTTAGAGATACAGCGCGGAAACAGGCCCTTCGACCCACAGAGTCAGCGCCGACCTGTGATCCCCACACATTAACTCTATCGTGCACACACCAGGGACAATTTACACTGATACCAAGCCAATTAACTAATGAAACCACAAATCTGTACATCTTCGGAGTGTGAGAGGAAACCGAAAATCTCGGAGAAAATCCATGCGGTCACGGGGATAACGGGAGAACCTACAATCTTCGTACAGACAAGCAACCGTAGTCGGGATCGAACCCGCGACTCCAGCGTTGCAAGCACTGTTAGGCCGCCTGTGTTGCCAAATATTAACAGAAATTGCCTTGGTGCTAAAGGCTCAGATGGAGCAGAATTATTGAGGTGTACCCAGGAGAGTGTTTTGACACAGTATGAAGACAGATCAAAGAAGGGGAGGTACATTACTGGACTTTATCTTGGGAGAATGTATCTGGTGAAATGAAAGAAATGTGAATGGAACAGCATTTTGTAGAGAGTGACCATAACTTCCCTCTGGAAGGGGATCAGGGGGTATGGAGAGAAGGCAGGTACGGGATACTGAGTTGGATGATCAGCCATGATCATATTGAATGGCGGTGCAGGCTCGAAGGGCCGAATGGCCTACTCCTGCACCTAATTTCTATGTTTCTATAATTTCATATATTTTAAGGAATAGGTAACGTTTCGGATCTCAACCCAAAACGTCATCTATTCCTACTCTCCGGAAATGCTGCGTTACTCCAGTTTACACCAGCATCTGCAGTATCTTCCTACGCATTCACATATTTTAAAGTGGTTATGGAAGAGGATAAGAATGGACCAGTAAATGGTTTTAATTTAAGGGAAGGTCAATTTCATGGTTTAGGTTTATTATTGTCACATGTCCCGAGAGGTACAGTTAGTATCGAGCTCATAATATTCCAAATACAGCCTCACCAGTTCTACATAGTTGCAACATGACTGCCCGACCTTTATTCAAAACCCTGGCGTGTATGCCATAACTTGTTTGTTTAAACACCCTGTCTAGTTATGAAGTGTTGCAACTTTCAAATAGTTCTTCAGAACTATTCAAATAGTTCAATATAATGAAATAACAACTGACAATAGGTGCAGGAGTAGGCCATTTGGCCCTTCGAGTCAGCACCGCCATTTAATATGACATGGCTGATCATCCCCAATCAGTACCCAGTTCCTGCCTTCTCCCCATATCCCCTGACTGTTATTTTTAAGAGCCCTATCTAGCTCTCTCTTGAAAGCATCCAGAGAGCCCACATCCAGAGAACCGCAGAGAATTCCACAGACTTATGACGTGTTGCAACTTTCAAATTTCAATATGATCATGATCAGTCATGATCATATTGAATGGCGGTGCAGGCTCGAAGGGCCGAATGGCCTACTCTTCTGAACTATTCAAATATTTCAATATATTCCAATAACCATTCAATATATTCAAGTAACCATTCAAATAGTTCAAATATTCAAAACACTCTCAAATAATTCTTCTGAACTAGTTCCACCAACATGTCTCCTGCAGCACCAGGGGACCAAAAACCCTCGACCACTGCTACACCACCATCAAGGATGCCTATCGCTCTATCCCTCGCCCTCACTTCAGTAAATCCGACCATACCGCGGTGCTGCTTCTTCCTACAGGTGAGGAAATATTATATAAATAGAACCGCTCGGATAGTGACTTTTATATAAGCTAGGTAGTTTGCAGGGGAAAAGCTTAGGGTTTTCCTGAACTGAAATAAAATGCAAACAGACAGGCAAAGATGAATCAAAACATAGAGGCCTGAGTCTGAACCTGTTTAGCTTAGGTTTATTGCTGAGGCAATTATAGTACTGGAGGAATTGAATCTGAATCTGAGTACTGGAGGAAATTGTATTTGGTATGATTGTGTTGGAAAATGGATAACTGAAAAGGGGCCTCTTCTTAGGCCAGAGGTCAGTTGCTCTTTTCGTTGTGGACATTCTTGAGCTGTAATTGTAATTGTAAATCTTTATTGTCATTTCCTGAGTATTCGCATACTCGGAGGAAACAAAAAAACGTTTCTCAACCAGTGTCCATTCAGTTTTCGTTACAAAATAAATAGCAATTAAAATTAAAATACATGACATGAACAATTTAACCCTCTAATAACATTCAATAACATTCAACAGCCGTTCCGACCGGCAGCGGCACAACAGTGGCTCTGCTGCAGTGTGGGGGGTTTGTGCGCGATACTTGGCAGGGGGGAAAGTTCATTTAACAGTCTTATAGCCTGTGGGAAGAAGCTGAGGAGCATCCTGCTGGTTTTGCAGCTGATGCTCCTGTACCTCTTCCCAGATGGGAGGATGGTGAAAAAGTCATGCGATGGGTGGTAAGGGTCTTGTGCCCTGTGAGGTTTGTGCTGAGTTTGAGATATGGTTCAGGGCTGAGAGATAATAGGCCCTGTAGTTAGCCTTGGCTATGTTGAATTAGGATGTATGTGAAGGGGAACAACTCCAGGACTGTTTGGAGTCTGTAGACTGGGCAGTGTTCAGGGACTCGGCAACAGACCTGAATGAAGAAACGTGTGGAGGACTGCATCCCAACAAAAACCTTCCGAGTGTTTCCTAACCAGAGGCCTTGGATGAACCATGAGATCTGCATTCTTCTGCAGACCAGATCCCGGGCATTTAGGTCTGGAGATACTGAGATCTACAAGAAGCCCAGATACGACCTTGTAAGGCCATCAAAAAGGCCAAAAGGGACTTTGCTCCAAGCTGGAGGATGAGACAGATGTTCGGCAACTGAGGCGGGGCTTGAATGCAATCACCTCCTACAAGGCAAAATCAGGAGGCAGCTCAAATGTTAGCGAAGCATCACTCCCTGACGAGCTCAATGCGTTTTACACACGATTTGATAGGGAGATAGTGCCTTCCCGAGCCCCATTCGCTGTGATGGCATTACGGGCACATCAGAGCCCGGCATCAGAAGATCCTTCAGAGGTGTGAACCGTCGGAAAGTGCCTGGACCTGATGGTATACCCGGGCGTGTTTTAAAAACCTGTGCGGACCAACTGGCTGGTGTTTTAACGGACATTTTCAACCTCTCACTTCTGAGGTCTGAGGTTCCCACCTGCTTTAAAAAGAGCATCAATAATACCGGTGCCCAAGAAGAGCAAGGTGACGTGCCTCAATGACTATCGACCAGTGGCACTAACGCTGGTGGTGATGAAGTGCTTTGAGATGATGATCATGGCGCAAATCAACTCCTACCTCGACAAAAACCTGGACCCACTGCAGTTTGCTTACCGCCACAACAGATCAATGGTGGATGCGATCTCACTGGCTCTCCACCCCGCTCTGGACCACTTGGACAACAAAAACTCATATATCAGGCTGTTATTCATTGTCTACAGTTCGGCATTTAATACTATCATCCCCTCCAAGCTGGTCACCAAGCTCTCAGATCTGGGTCTCTGCGCATCCCTCTGCAATTGGCTCCTCGACTTCCTCATTCATGGACCACAGTCTGTCCGTATTGGTGGAAATGTTTCAGCATCTATAACAATCAGCACTGGAGCACCTCAAGGCTGCGTGCTCAGCCCCCTGCTGTACTCACTCTATACTGATGACTGCATAGCCGGACATAGTGCGAACTCCATCATCAAGTTCGCTGATGACACCACTGTTGTGGGACGTATCACTGATGGGGACGAGTCAGATTATAGAAATTAGATCGACCGATTGGCCAAAAGGTGCCAGCACAATAACCTGGCTCTCAACACCAGCAAAACCAAGTAACTGATTGTGGACTTCGGAAGGGGTAGGATGGGGACCTACAGTCCCGTTTATATCAACTATCTCTGGAATTCTCTGCCACAGAAGGTAGTTGAGGACAGTTCATTGGCTATATTTAAGAGGGAGTTAGATGTGGCCCTTGTGGCTAAAGGGATCAGGGGGTATGGAGAGAAGGCAGGTACAGGATACCGAGTTGGATGATCAGCCATGATCATATTGAATGGCGGTGCAGGCTCAAAGGGCCGAATGGCCTACTCCTGCACCTAATTTCTATGTTTCTATGTCTAACTTCCTGGACGTGCATATTTCCGAAGATATCTCCTCGTCCCAGAACACTGATGCAATCATAAAGAAAGCACATCAGCGCCTCTACTTCCTGAGAAGATTACGGAGAGTCGATATGTCAAGGAGGACGCTCTCGAACATCTACAGGTGCACAGTAGAGAGCAAGCTGACCGGTTGCATCGTGGCTTGCTACGGCAACCTAAGCATCTAGGAGCAGGAAAGGCTGCAAAATGTTGTAACCACTGCCCAGTCCATCAACAGCTCTGACCTCCCTACCATCAAGGGGATCTATCGCAGTCGCTGCCTCAAAAAGGCTGGCAGCACCATCAAGGACCCACACCATCCTGGCCCCACACACATCTCTCAGCTGCCATCAAGTAGAAGGTACAGGAGCCTGAAATCTGCAACATCCAGGTTCTGGAACAGCTACTTCCCCACAGCCATCAGACTGTTAAACACAACTTCAAACAAACTCTGAACTATAACAGCCTATTGCATGAGTTATCTATATATATATATATAGATATAGATAGATATAGATAGATATAGATAGATATATATATATATATATATTCTATGATATATGGACACACTGATCTGTTCTGTATTTATGACTCCAATCTCCTGTTGTGCTGCAGCAAGCAATAATTTCATTGTCCTATCTGGGACACATGACAATAAACTCTCTTGACTTGATAATGCATTCCAAATGTATTATCCAACTTGGGGGCTAGTTATTTATTGTTATTTTCCTTATTCAGCCCGACTGAGAAGGTTTGACTTCATTTGTGCCATTTTTTGCTTCATTTATCCACCAGTATTACATAAAAAGAACTTGATTGATTCCGTTTTTTATCTTTGATTGATTGTATCAAAGATAAAAACGGAATCAATCAAGTTCTATTTATGTAATACTGTTGGATAAATGAAGCAAAAAATGGCACAAATGAAGTCAAACCTTCTTAGTCTCAGCAAATTCAGGTCTTTTCTGACATGTGATGGATTAACCTTCAGTCTGCAGTTTGTTCTGCAGTATCTGGAGGTCCATTAAATGGACATATAATTTGAATGTTGTATGAATCAGAGTCTCGATGTTAATACAAACAACATTTCAATTGTATTCTATTGATCAATTTCCGATATTGGGTGCGACAGCTTAGAGTCAAACAGCACAGTAATAGGCCCTTCGGCCCAACTTTCCCGTGCTGCCCAAGATGCCAAATCTACACTAGTCACGCCTGCCGCGTTTGACCCACATCCCTCTCAACCTTTCCTATCCATGTACCTGTCCAAATGTTTTATTAGGTAGACAAAATATGCTGCAGAAACTCAGCGGGTGAGGCAGTGTCTATGGAGTGAAGGAAATTTCCTTTGCTCCATAGATGCTGTCTCACCCGCTGAGTTTCTCCAGCATTTTTGTCTACTATCGATTTTCCAGCATCTGCAGTTCCTTCTTAAACAAATATTTTATTAAATGTTTTTAGACTACCTGCCTGAACTATCTCCTCTGGCAGCTCGTTCCATACACCCACCACCCTCTATTTTAATCAGAAAGCAATTTTGCAGTGAACATGCTAACAATTGTTGTTTCAGAAACTCTCTTCACTTAACAGATCAGCATATAAAAAGTATAGCTACTCAAACATTGATCAAATGTAATTAATTTAAAAACAATAACTGTAGATGTGTACACGGATAACTGGACTTACCCATTAAATCTTTGAACATGGTTTTCTCATGAGTTAGCAGGTGATCAATGATAGACTTCCAGCTGGGAACACAGAAAAACAACTTAGCAATCATTCATATAACCATATAACCATATAACAATACAGCACAAAACAGGCCATCTCGGTCCTTCTAGTCCATGCCGAACAATTATTCTCCCCTAGTCCCATCTACCTGCACTCAGACCATGACCCTCCATTCCTTTCCCGTCCATATACCTATCCAATTTATTTTTAAATGATAAAATCGAACCTGCCTCCACGACTTCCACTGGCAGCTCATTCCACACAGCTACCAATCTCTGAGTAAAGAAGTTCCCCCTCATGTTACCCCTAAACTTCTGTCCCTTCAATTCTCAAATCATTCTCTTCACAAGGTAACGACTCCAACAGGGTGCTGCCTCTGGTAAATTTGGAGGTGACATTTTACGAGTAACACCCATATGTCCAAGATATATTCCATTCATTGAGATCTGGGGGACACTGGAATGGTTACACCCAGAACTTCACTGCAGTCCCATCCCTGGGTCAGTACCACAACCAAGATCTAATGGCAGAGCAGTCTCGATGGGCCAAATGACCTAATTCTGTTCATATGTCTGAAAGAGTCACAATATCATGGTGTGGAAACATGCCCATTGGCCCAACTTGCCCATGCCGACCAACATGCCCCACCTACACTAGTTCCACCCAGACCAACATGCCCCACCTACACTAGTTCCACCTGCCTAGTTGATCCACCAAGTTTATCCTATCCCCACCTACACTAATGTCTTTTGTTATAACACCCCCTCCCCCCCCTCCTCAGTTGATCCATACCCCCCCCCCCCCCCCCCACCACCCCCCCCCCCCCCCCCCCCCCCCCCCCCCATTGCTCCCAAAGCCTTCTTGACTGCCCTATCTATCTGCGGTGCCACTTTCAAGGAACTATGTACCTGGACTACAAGATCCCTCAGCTCTACAACATTCCACGGGGCCCTGCCATGCACTGTTTAGGTCCTGCCCTGGTTAGCTTTCCCAATAGGCACCACCTCACACTTCTCTGTATTAAATTCCATCAGCCATCCCTCAGCCCATCTACCCAACCGATCAAGATCCTGCTGCAATTTTTAACAAACATCTTCACTATCTACAATACCACCTATTGTCTTATGATCTAATTTGAAGGGTGATATCTGCGCCATCATCACATTCCTCAAAGCCATACTGAAATAGCCAACAAGTGCATTTAGTTTTACAGCAAAGAAGCTCTCAACAAATTCCCCTCCTCCTGTCCCCAGTCACCATTTACACCAAATGCATTTGGTGCAGAAGGACAATGGTGGATGTAAACCACACTGCACTACTTTCCCACACAACCTCCCATGGCAAGATGAGGCATTTGAGTTTTTTTTAGACAGATACGCAGATATACAAGGAGGGATATGGATCAAGTGCAGGCAGGGGAGATTAGTTTAACTTGGCATCATGTTTGGCACAGACATGTACTGTCCTGTTCTAAGTTCTATGCAACTCAAGCAAAAATCTAGTCCAAAAATCTTGCATCCTAATAGTTTCCTTCAATTTGCTGCGATCATATAAAGAAGCATATTGCCTTTGGCAATAATTGGAGGTTTTCAATTAAATGTTTACTTCCCGTAAGCAACATGCACTTACATTATATGAAATAATTTGAAGGTCTACATTGTATGAAAAGGAAAAGAAGCAAGTATGACACATGGAAAATTATCTTGTCTTACTAATTAATGCAGGACAGGTCCATTTGGAAGAAGAGAGGGTCCATGAAGAGATCAAAGGCTTCCTTTTTCCACGCACGCTTAGTGTACGCATAGCCGCTTAAACTGCTCAGCAGCTGAGCACCAGCTCGGAAGCTTGGGATGTTGTGCATGCTAACAAATAAAGGTCACATTTGTAATAGGTAGCAAAGAGTTAGAACATACTTGCAGTTGAACCAATACAGTTAAACTAATTACAAAGTAAATCCCATCTGCATTTTGCATTTAGATTAGTTACAGATACAGCATGGAAAACAGGCCCATAGAAACATAGAATTCGGTGCATCGAGTAGGCCATTCAGCCCTAGTTCGATGGTATCTGCACCACCCTATTCAATAAGGGATCATGGCTGATCATTAAACGACAATCCGCCCCTTTAGGATGTGCCTTCTCTCCACAGACAAAGGGGAGAAAGTGCAAAGTCCCACAAACAGCACCCTTCAGGATCCCACTGAGTTCACACTGACCATAGTGAGGCAGCAGCTCTACCAGCTGTGTCTATGCGCTAGAAACTTTCATAAAATACAAAGAAAATTAGGTAAATTTAAAGTAACGCATTAATTCCTTGTGAGCCCGCACCCATCAATATGACTGGTGGAAATCAATCCAGCACGCTTGGAATCCCGTACCTGCCTAGGGTGGTACCCTCTGAGCTTTTGGCCACTAGGGCCACATCTAAATCCCTCATTGAAATAGAAGCCAATGAACTGGTTAAAAACTACCCTCTGTGAAAGCAAATCTCCAGATGATGTACACACCACCACTCTCGCCCAATTAAAAAGGTTCTCAACAAATAGAGGTTTTTAAAGGATTCCCCTAGAATCCTTAAGCTGTGACCCCTTGTCCTAGACTTCCCCAACATCGGGAATAATCTTCCTGCATCTAGCCTGTCCAACCCCTTAAGAATTTTGTAAGGGGGGGACTTCTACACCCTACACACTAAGGGCAGTTTATAGAGGCCAATTAACCGACAAATCCGCACCTCTTTAGGATGTGGGAGGAAGCCCACACAGACAAAAGGAGAACAACGTGCAAAGTCCACACAGACAGCACCTGAGGTCAGGATCGAACCCGAGTCTCTGGCGTAGTGAGGCAGCAGCTCTACCAGCTGTGTCATTGCGCTACCCGATTCTTTCACAAAATATTAAAAAAGATCAAGGTAAATTTAAAATAATGCGATTAATTCCATGTGGCTGGCACCATCGTAAACACTGGTTAAAATCAAACAGCACAAGCTCTAACCTGAAGGAATGGCTATTTACAACTGTGTGAAGTAGGCATGCGTACCTACATCGAACTAGGTCTAACAAATTGCAGAAGCAACTGTTAAATATACTAAATAATAATTAATCTAACATCACGCAATGAAGTTAAAATGTACACGCTGATTTATTCTGTAATAGTTAAATGGTAACTTTAATCAATTTGCCCTGAAACTCAGTTCACATGAACTCATATCACGGTGGGATTAGTCCACATAAGTCTAGGGGCATTTATTTTATTTACCTGTGGTTTCTCAGGTAAGGGAAGACAAAGTACAACAGCCGAGTGATGAGCGGCAACGCTTTCTCCTTCTCGTCACTTCGGTAGATGATGTCCAGGAGATGAGCCAGCAGCTGAACAAGATTTTTTTTTTTTTTTTTTTTTAAAAAGGCAAACAAAATAAATTTTATCACAAATAAAAAATACCCTTCAAATTGAAATACCTCAGGCTCCAGTCACCAACAATAATCACAGGATGGCAAAGAGAGATGAGCAATTCACTCAAACAATTTATTTCTGACATTGAGTTATAAACTATGCACAGACGACTGGTCTGTCAAATGTTATCCAAACTGGAATTTAAGCATAGGGTTATCCAAACTGGAATTGAAGCATAGGGTCATAGAGGTGTAATTTGATTTGGTGATACAGTGCAGAAACAGGCCCTTCTGCCCATTGAGTCCACGCTGGCCAGCAACTAACACACTAACACTATCTTACACATACTAGGAACAATTTACAACTAAGTAGGTTAACCTATCGTGAGCGTTTATCGACACTGGGCCTATACTTGCTCGAGTTTAGAAGAATGAGGGGGGACCTCATTGAAACATACAGAATAGTGAAAGAACTGGGTTAAGTGGATGTGGAGAGGATGTTTCCACTAATCAAGGCTGATCGATCTCTTCTTCCTAACCCCATTCTCCTGCCTTCTCCCCATAACCCCCGACACCTGTATTAATTAAGAATCTATCTATCTCTGCCTTAAAAATAACTATTCACTTAGCCCCCACACCCTCTGTGGCAAAGAATTCCACAGATTCACCACCCTCCGACTAAAGTCTGGGAGCTAGCATCGTTGAGTTTCTGAAGTACTGTGACAATTCTAAGTACAGTTCCTCTGTCCCCATCAACCAAATCAATTTACAATGGGGATAAGTTGGTAAAAAATCCCTCTTTGCACGAAAAGTTCAAACAACCGGTGAAACAGTAAATTCTTAACTTTTGTGGCGATACCAGTTCTTGTAGGTGGCAAGATAAAACAGAATCTAGTCAATCTTTTCCCAGTAAACTCGGCTCAATGAGTTTGAGTTTAGTTTATTTTTATGTGCAACGAGGTACAGTGAAAAGCAGATACATATAATTTCTGTATTATTCCTTTTTCGTAATATAGCTTTTTCCTTTTTGCTCATTTATATCACAGGCTTCTTCCCGATTACCACATCAAAAAGACTTAAACGTTACTGGTTATCATGAGCAAAATTTCCACGGTAAAGAATATATCAAATTAATTTTAAGATTGAATTTCAAATACTAACTTGCTCAGATATACCTACCTCAGCCAGCAAGGTTAGACCTTGCACGCTGTACAGAGAAGCAACTGATGTTGACACCACAGTGGACGGTGTGGGGACTGAGCCTTGGAGTCAAAAACAAAGAGTATGACTTTACTTTGGGCAGAGGCACATTAATATAATTCACCCACCATGAGAAGATCCAATCTAGATAATATCGAACTGGACAGCACAGGAGCAGGCCCCATGGCCAATAATGTCTGTGTCAACCACTATGCCAAGTCAAACTGCATATCTGCCTGCACATGGCCTACCCCTCAAGTACCTGCCAGTTCATGCATCTGTCACGGCCACAGTGGCGCAGTGGTATAGCTGCTGCCTTACAGCGCTAGCAGCATCAGAGACCTGGGTTCAATCCCAACTACTGTCTGTACCGAGTTTGTACGTTCTCCCCGTGATCACATGGGATTTCTCCAAGATCTTCGGTTTCATCCCACACTCCAAAGACATACAGGTATGCAGGTTAATTGGCTTTGTTTATATGTAAATTGTCCCTAGTGTGTGTAGGATGGTATTAGTGTGCGGGGATCGCTGATCGGTGCGGATTTAGTGGACTGAAGGGCCTGTTTCCGTTCTGTATCTCTAAACTAAACTAAATAAACTAAACCTGTCAAAATGCCTTTTAAACATTGTTATTATATACTTCCACCACTGTTCATTGCATCGCTGAATGTTACTCACTGAACATATCAACAATTTAAATGAATGTATCAACCCGCAGTGGACAATGTTTAAATCTATGACACAGTGGGGACAAGTCTATGTTAGTTCATATATCGGTGTTTTATGGAAGTAATTGGTACAGTGCAATAGCTGGCACCATACAGTGCACTAATATGTGCTTTGTGCCATAACTTAGTACCCAAGTCCCACAAAACATGAATACCCCACCTTCCAAATGGACTGAAGCAAAATCATCAAGATCGCAAGTGTATTTGCATGGAGTACACATAAGCTTTTTTTGGCTGGGATTGCACCCTATTCTATGGCAAAACAATCTGACACCAGAAGAATGAGAACAATGTTTTCTGCCTCTTATGCAAGTGAGTGACATTTCTAAACCTTTCAAAAATAATCACCCTGATTTACACCCACTTCAACTGCAAAACAATGTCTCCATTGTCAAATAAGGTTGGTATCAATCATCTTGTTTAACATCCTACCTTTACAGTTAGTGTCCTACCATTCATGATACATTCCTTATCCTAATTTAATTGATGCATTGCCCCAGAGTGAAATTTAATATGCCATTGTCCTGCCCACTTCAGCAGCTGATCTAGATCATTCTATGGCTTAATTCCACTCTACTCCCTATCAACACCACCTATTTCGCACCATTACAGCAACATTAAAGTGTTTACAGAGCTAATCAAATTCAATTGTTGAAACAAGGGACTGCAGATGCCGGTTTAGGAAAAAAAGACACAAAATATTTGATTGATCAGGCAGCTCCCAAGAGAACATAGATTAGTGACGTTTTGGGTTGGAACCATTCCTTAGACTGTGGGGAAGGGGAAAGCATGGATATGGGTAAGGTACACAAAAATGCTGGAGAAACTCAGCGGGTGCAGCAGCATCTATGGAGCGAAGGAAATAGGTGACGTTTCGGGCCGAAACCCTAGGCCATTTAGGACTGAGATGAGGAAATCCTTTTCACCCAGAGAGTTAACATTGAAAATAGGTGCAGGAGTAGGCCATTTGGCCCTTCCAGCCATTCAATATGATCATGGCTGATCTCCAAAATCAGTACACCGTTCCTGCCTTCTCCCCATATCCCCTGACTCCGCAATTTTTAAGAGCCCTATCTAGCTCTCTCTTGAAAGCATCCAGAGAACCTGCCTCCACCGCCCTCTGAGGCAGAGAATTCCACAGACTCACCACTCTCTGTGAGAAAAAGTGTTTCCTCGTCTCCGTTCTAAATGGCTTACTCCTTATTCTCAAACTGTGGCCCCTGGTTCTGGACTCCCTCAACATCGGGAACATGTTTCCTGCCTCTAGCGAGTCCAAACCCTTAACAATGTTATATATTTCAATGAGAATCCCTCTCATCCTTCTAAATTCCAGAGTGTACAAGCCCAGCTGCTCCATTCTCTCAGCCATCCCAGGAATCAACCTTGTAACCTATGCTGCACTCCCTCAATAGCAAGAATGTCCTTCCTCAAATTAGGGGACCAAAACTGCACAAAATGCTCCAGGTGTGGACTCACTAGGGCTCTGTACAACTGCAGAAGGACCTCTTTGCTCCTATATTCGATTCCTTTTGTTATAAAGGCCAACATGCCATTCACTTTCTTCACTGCCTGCTGTACCCGAATGCTTACTTTCATCATAGACTGTTATGATCAACAAAGGTGATAAAAGTCTCCAAAAACAATGCAGGAAATTATGGTAAGCCCAAACATGTTTAAAACAAAAATCAATAAGACTGCCCAAAACAAAAAAAGTTGTGCTTCTTTTGTATTCTACGATACTGCTAATTAAAGTCATAAAAAAATAAATGATAATGGAAGTTAACTATTTGGTGCTTGAAAAGACAGGCATCCTATTAACCCACATAACATGTTCACCAGAAGCCTTCAAAAGCTTCTCCTCCT
Organism: Leucoraja erinaceus; assembly: GCF_028641065.1. Taxonomy (NCBI): domain Eukaryota; kingdom Metazoa; phylum Chordata; class Chondrichthyes; order Rajiformes; family Rajidae; genus Leucoraja; species Leucoraja erinaceus. The sequence goes on from NC_073389.1 coordinate 48,980,474, forward strand.
CATATCCTTCGCCTTGGAAATTTGATCTTTGATTCCTCTTCACTGGCTAAGCACCATCCCCAATCTCATAATGAAAGAACTTTATTTTACACAAGGGGCATTGCCTCATTAAATTCATGGAGAAACAAGGAACTGTAGATGCTGGCTTCCAAGAAAAAAGACACATTGTAATAGTCCTATCTGGGACACATGACAATAAACTCTCTTGTCAGGCAGCATCTCTGGAGAGCATGGATGGGTGACGTTTTGGGTCGGGACACTTCTTCAGGTCTCCAGAGATGCTACCTATCCCGCCGAATTACACCAGCATTTTGTGTCTATCCGAGGCTTATGATATGCTTGCCTTCATTGGTCAGGGCACTGAGTATAAGAGTCAGGAAGCCACGATGCAGCTTTATTGGACTTTGGTACGGCCGCATTTAGAGTATTGTGTGCAGTTCTGGTCGCTCCATTGCAAGGATGTGGAGGCTTTGAATGGAAATATCAAATACTGGAGGGCAGTGCTATAAGGTGAGAGGGGCATAAACAATATAAAGAAAGAAATTATAAAGAAAGCACATCAGCGCCTCTGCTTCCTGAGAAGATTACGGAGAGTCAGTATGTCGAGGAGGACTCTCTCGAACTTCTACAGGTGCACAGTAGAGAGCATGCTGACCGGTTGCATCGTGGCTTGGTTCGGTACCTTGTGCGCCCAGGAGCGGAAAAGACTACAAACAGTTGTAAACACTGCCCAGTCCATCTTCGGCTCTGATCTCCCGACCATCGAGGGGATCTACCACAGTCGCTGCCTCCAAAGGGCTGGCAGCATAATCAAGGACCCACACCATCCTGGCTACACACTCATCTCTCCGCTGCCTTCAGGCAGAAGGTACAGGAGCAACATCCAGGTTCCCGAACAGCTACTTCCCCTCAGCCATCAGACTATTAAACGAGAGGAGGAGGCGCTGTCCTGAACGGCTGCCTGTCCTGCAGCTGTCCGTTTTTTTCCCTTCTTTTTTGTTATTTTTAGTTCGTTAAGTGTACAGTCAGGGGGTCTAATCTTTTTATGTGTGGGGGGTGGTGGGGGGGGAAGGGGGAAACTGCTTTTCCAAGTCCCTACCTGGTCGGAGGGGTTGCCTTCCTCCGAGCAGCGTCTTCGACCCGTCCTCGCGGCCTACCAGCGGGTCCTGGAGCGACGTTTTCCTGAGGGGCCCTGCCCAGAACATCGGCTTTGGCGGCGGCGCAGAACATCGGCTTTGGCGGCGGCGCGGCGCTGGAGCGCTGTCGTGGAGCGGGCGATGCCTTTCCTGGGTCGCCGCGCTGGAACTCCAGTATGCTGGGACTGCCGAAAACATCATCGGTGAGCCGCGGTTCTGTGGAGCGGCCAGCTGCGACGCTGAACTTTACATCCCGGAGCCTGGGATCTCTCGCCGAGATCGCCAGTGTGTGGAGCTCCGTTCGGCGCGGTCAGTTTGGCTTGGAAGCCGCGGGCTCCGGTGGGAAGGCGGCCGTTCCTGGCACCTCAAGCCGCTGGGGGTTCTCCCGACGCCGGAGTACCATCACCCGGCGAGAACATCGGGCGCCGTGGCGGCGACTGTGGAGGCCTCAATAGGCCCGACTCTGGGTGGACAAGAGGATGGGGACTGGACTTTGTGCCTTCCCCCACAGTGGGAATCACTGTGGGGGGATGTTTTATGTTTGGTGTTGAATTTCTTCATGAATACTTTGTTGTATTTTTATTAATGTGCTGCAAGGACATCTGAATTTCCCCTGAATAAGGGGATTAATAAAGTTTATTCTATTCTATTCTATTAAACTCAACTCAAACAAAAATCTGAACTTTAATAGCTATGCCTACATTATTCTGCTTTGCTGGAGCAAAGCAAGAATTTCATTGTCCTATCTGGAACACATGACAATAAACTCTCTTGAACTTGATAGTTTAAAGGAGATGTGAAGGGCAAGTTTTTTTTTTTTTTAACACAGAGGGGAATGAGTGCCGAGAACATGCTGCTGGACATGGTTTAGTTTTGAAATAGAGTGCGGAAACTGGTCCTTCGGCCCAATCGAGTCCGTGCCAACCAGTCATCCCTGCACACCAGCACTACCCTACACACACACACACACACACACGAGGGGCAATTTACAATTTTACCAAAGCCAATTAACTTTCAAACCTATATGTCTTTGGAGTGTGGGAGGAAACCGGAGCACCCGGAGATAACCCACAAAGTCAAAGCAAGAACGTCGAAACTCCGTACGGACAACACCCGCGGTCAGGATCGTAGCCGGTGTCTGGCGCTGTAAGGCAGCAACTCTACGGTTGCGCCACCGTGCCGCCCCACTTAGAGATGGTGGTTGAACCAGATACGATAGTGGCATAGGCATAGGCATAGGGATATGGGTTATGTGCAAACAGGTAAGAGATATCTTGGCATGCTGTTCAGCACAGACATTGTGGGCCGAAGGGCCTGTTTCTGCCTGCACGGTACTATAGAACAGTATAGAATACAACCCTACTTGCAATTATACTGACAATGAAATATCATGCCACTGGTATTTAAGGATAAGACATCAAAGAAAGATTCAGAATCCATGTATTCACCATCTTCAGCAGCATCTGTATTAGCATCCTCCGGATACACCTGGGGCCCTGCTTTAACTTCCAGGTTTCTGCTCAGCCAACTCGTCTGTTCCAAGGAAGAGCCAACAACATTCCCAACAGCTTCGATTATTTTTTGGGCCACTTCCTGGAAGAGAGTTTTTTTTTTTTTTAAATGTCCCACGTATAAATTTCTAGTTGCAGCCTTTTGTACAGTGATGTTGCATCTCACCTGAAGATCTCTCTGATCCTTTTTGTTTTCCAAATTAGGATTTCTTGACATGAAGTCATTAATTATTCTGCAATTTAAATTAAAAACATTTTTTTTTTTTTTTAATTTAAAGATGTTTTTAAAAATCAATAAAATAAAAATTCTGAAATAAAATTAGATGAATGCTGGGATTAGTGTGACACAAACAGAAGAGAGCAATTAAAATAAAAACATATTTGGTTATGGGCTCCACAGACTGAGCCTATAATTGAAAAGGGGAAAAGACACAAAGTGCTGGAGTAACTCAGTGGGTCAGGCAGCATCAATGGAGAACATGCATAGGTGACGTTTCGGGTTGGGACCCTTTTTCACACAGAAATATTGTTCTAATCATGCACAAATAAGGGCAAAATGAAATAAAAGACTCTACTGTGGAGATGACGATAGGGAGATATAAAGAATAGATGCCATCTCTTAAGTTCACAAATCATAGTAGAATTAGGCCATTCAGCCCAACGAGTCTATGGATGGATCTTCAAAAACTAACAGGCTTAGCTAAACTGATCTAACGATTCACAGGAGAAATTTCACCTTTCAACTTTCCCCCCCCAAAAAACAAAGAAAAATCACACCGAGGATTTCTTACCCGAGTAACAGGAAATGTCCTGGTGCAGCCAAATTCAACTGCACAGACTCTTTCAAGAGATACAACAAGGATGGAAGAATATCCGGCAGATCGGCTGAGGAGAGCCTGAGAGAGAGGACAGGAATGAAGGTCAGTCGATCTTATTGTGAGATACGAAACCGATTGTAATGGGGTTAGCCTCCTCGTAATGTTGAGGCAGAGGCTCCAACCATACAGGGTCGGTTGAAACGAATCACATATTGCATGGAAACAGGCCCTTTGGCCAACCGAGTCTATCAATCACCCGTTCGTTTTTGTTCCATGTTACCCCACTTACACTAGAGGGAATTTATTGATGTCAATTAACCTGCAAACCCGCACTTCATTGAGACGTGGGAGGAAACTGGAGCACCCGGATGAAACCCACGCGGTCACAGTAAAAACGTGTAACACCACACAAACAGCACCCAAGATCAGGATCGAACCCAAGTCTCTTGCACGGAAGCATTGTCTCTACCAGCTGTGCCGCCCCAGTTGAAAACCACGTCCATCTTCCAAAACCCTTTTCTGAAAAGTTTGTTCAATCATTTAGTGTCGTTACATTGTCTCGTGCAGCCAGTAAAGTCTCACCAAATTCTTTAAATGACTTTGTCATGTTTTCATTCTGCTATGTTAAGATTATTTTTTAAAAAGCCATTACCTTTGAAGCAATGCAAAACTGAACTGCAACATTGGGATATCAACCAAAGTCGGTTTCTGAAATGAAAAGTTGACAAATACTTTAATTTCAAATGCATTTATAATGTTAAAATGTCTCTCAAACCTACTTCGTCAAGAAGTTGGATATCTCAAAGAAACTTAAGACAGACTATTTTATCTACAACATAATACTTGTTTTACCTCTTCTCCCTTGGCTTGGGGTGGCTTTTTGACAACTTCCTTTATCAGTTGTAAGATGCTGTCGGTGTTGAGCGTGTCCAGCGCTTGGACCAACCTCACCAGTGTCATCTGAGCTTCACTGGCCACTGGCAAAACCTGCAAACACAAAGACGAGAAGCTTCCCCTGGTCAAAATGCCACATTTTCAAAAGCAAAATATTTTAATGGTCAAGTTCGACATAAAGCTGGATAAGATTATATATATATACTAGACCAAGTGCAGACCCGTTGGGTCTGCTCCCCCAATGGTGTGATCCCCCAACCCAATATTCCACCATGCACCCGTCTCCTCCAATGGAACTGAAGCCGTTCTCAAAAGTAAGATTCCAGCACTGCCCTGCCTCTTTAAAAAAAATCCCTGCCTGCTGCAGCAGTGAAAAGTTCAGTGTTCCTGTCTTGCAACATTGTTTCGAAGTGTGTTGGAAGCTGAGGAAGGAGCAGCCGTCAACGAATCGAAAGGCAGGAAGGGATCCGTACTGCAGGCGGACTGATTTGAGTTTTATATATAGATAGATAGATAGATAGATAGATAGATAGATAGATAGATAGATAGATATACACACACACACACACACACACATTTGGATAAACAGGCTGATTAGGAATAGTCAACATGGTTTTGTGTGTGGGAGATTGTGTCTCAAAAATGTGATGGAGTTTTATTTGAAGAAGTAATCAAGAAGGTTGACAAGGGCAAGGCTGTCGGTGTTGTCCATGGGATTTGAGAAAGGCCTTTGATAAGGATCCACATGAGGGAACGTTAGATTGCATGGAATCCAATGAGAAGTCGCTGCCTGGATACAGAATTGCCTTCATGGAAGGAAGCAGAGGGTGGAAGTGGAAGGTCAGTTTCTCAGAACGTAGGCCTGTGGCTAGCAGTGCCAATTGCAGGTTTTAGGTTAATTGGTTCAGTATAATTGTAAATTATCCCTAGTTTATTTAGGATAGGGTTATCGTGTAGGGATCGCTGGTGGGGTGGGCCTGTTTCCGCGCTGTATCACTAAACTGAACTCTTCAAGTCTGCAACTTGTTTATTTGGGGACAATTACTCTGAAGAAAGGTCCCAACCCAAAATGTCACTTGTTCATTCCTTCCACAGCTACTGCCTGGCCTGCTGAGTTAATCCAGCACTTTGTGTTCTGTTCAGGATTCCAGCATTTTCAGTTCCTTGTGTGTCCATTCTATTTAATGAATTACTGCATGCACGAAATACCTAGAACTTCCCAGTTTTATTATCCTCATCTGTACACTGCGGACACCTTGATTATAATCACGCATGGTCTTTTCTTTAATAGACACAAAATGCTGGAGTAACTCAGCGGGTCAGGCAGCATCTCTGGAGAAAAGGATTTTGACATTTCAGGTCGAGACCCCTCTTGAGACTGAGGGTCTTTTCTGTGACTGCGTGGCACCTCCTTGTATCTCAGTACACATGACAATGATAATCTAAACTAATGAACAGGAAAATATAGTGAAACAGAAGACAGAGGTTTTCTTGAACCCTGCGAATCAAGAACAAAAATACTACTGATATCTTTTAGTTTAGTTTAGGGATACAGCGCGGAAACAGGCCCGTCGGCCCACCAAGTCCGCACCGAGTAAAGGACTTTCTTTTGAAAGGAGACGAGAAGGAATTTATGTTTATTTCGTCAGAGGGTGGTGAATCTGTAGAATTCTTTGCCACAGAAGGCAGTGGAGGCCAAATCAATGGATCTTTTTTTTAAAGCAGAGCTTTAGAGCCACAGATTTTTGATTAGTACGGGTGTCAGGTGTTATAGGGGGAAGGCAGGAAAATTGGGTTAGAAGGGTGAGATGGTTCAGCCATGATTGAATAACGGAGTAGACATGATGGGCTGAATGGCCTAATTCTGCTCTTATTACTTATGACCAGCGATACCTGCACACTAACACTATGCTACATGCACTGGGGATACTTTACATTTATACAAGACTAATTAACCTACAAACCTGCACATCTTAACTGTGGGAGGAGACCGAAGCTCTCTGAGAAAACCCACTTGGTCACGGGGAGAACATACAAACTCCGTACAAACAGTACTCGTAGTCGGGATCGAACCCGGGTCTCTGGCGCTGCAAGTGCTGCAAGGCAGCAACTCTACCGCTGCACCACCATGCCGCACTCTTGCAACACGTTTTGAGTGATCAACCTGTTCCTTACCTTGCTGTGGTTGACTTTCTTGTTGCTTTTCCTCTTGTTCCACACTGTTGCTACAGCTGCCATTAGATGAACACCCATCTGTGCTGCAAATGGGTTCAGGAGTTCCAGGATTTTCTGCCGAAGTGTCTTAAAATGTAAAAAGAAAAGCTAATTATTTTAACAAAGGTATAAAACATGATTTCCCTCCTTTTCACAACTTGACCAGACCCATCTCGCCAGCTCTCCCAGCATCCGTACCAAATAAAAAGCCCGCTATAAAATCTATGGGCATGAAGCCTTCAGCAAAACCTTCCAGCCCCGAGGTCAAACAAAAACATGGACTTATTAAACACTGAAAGTGTAGTTTTACTCCCAGATTGTCAGATGAATATCTTGCTCAAAAATATCCTGATTGTAGGGATATTTTGTGGAGGAAGGTACTGCAGATACTGGTTTACACTGAAGATAGACACAAAGTGCTGGAGTAACTCAGCAGGTCAGGCACGCTCTCTGGAGAAAAGGAATGGGTGATATTTCGGGTCGAGACCCTTCTTCCAACTCAGTATGAAGAAGGGTCATGACCCAAAACGACCCACTGCTGCAAGAAAGAATTTAATTGTTCTGTTTCGAACATCTCTATACCTATAAAAGTCTGATCTTGTGTGTGTGTGTGTGTGTGTGTGTGTGTGTGTGTGTGTGTGTGTGTGTGTGTGTGTGTGTGTGTGTGTGTGTGTGTGTGTGTGTGTGTGTGTGTGTGTGTGTGTGTGTGTCTCTGTCTGTATCCATTGTATCTTTCTCAAAACGCTACCCACTAATGCTTACATTTTCACAGATTATTAATCACCTTAACCCCGTCGACAAAATAAACTGCTTCACTTCACATTTCATGCTATATTTCACATGTTATAGAGTTTTAAAAATAGCTAAAACCAAGTTTTTAAACGGCAAACGTCCTGCAACCCACTTCGAGTGACGTCACGAAGCGGGGGTGGGCAGCCAACAAGGGGGAGGAGGAGGCCACCAGTTTCCAGTGACGTCAGGGGGAGGGCCGCATTGAAATGAACATTCTGCTTTTTCCGACCCGTGCTTCAACCCGTGACGCCCAGGCTGGAGTTTTACGAGGTCATCAAGGAGGCATCGAGACCGTGGCGGTGAGGCCTCGCGACCATGGGGCCACTGGAGAGGTGAGGAGGGAGAGTGAGGGATTGAGTGAGAGGAGGGAATAGAGAAGGTAATTGCAACATCTACACTCCCTCTCTCGCCACCTCCTACCCCCTCTCTACCTCCACTCCCACCCTCTACCCCCTCTTCACCCTCCCTCCACGCCCTCTTCACCCTCCCTCCACCCCACTCCACCCCACTCCTTCTCTCTCTACCCCCTCCCTCTCTGCCCCTCTCCCTCTCGACCCCCCTCCCCCTACCTCTACCCTCCCTTTCTGCCCCCTCCCCCTCTACCCCTCTCCCTCTCTACCCCCCCTCCCTCTCTACCCCCAGGGATTGAAGAGGGAGGGTGAAGACGAGGAGAAGTGTTGGGGATGAGGAGAAATGAGCCGCACCTGCGCAGTTGGGGGCTATGCATGTGGCGTAATATTGCGTTGGGGGGGAACCGGTTGCGTTGGGGGGGAACCGGTTGCGTTGGGGGGGGAACCGGTTGCGTTGGGGGGGGAACCGGTTGCGTTGAGGGGGAACCGGTTGCGTTGGGGGGGGAACCGGTTGCGTTGGGGGGAACCGGTTGCGGGGGGGGAACCGGTTGCGTTGCGTTGCGTTGGGGGGGAACCGGTTGCGTTGGGGGGAACCGGTTGCGTTGGGGGGGAACCGGTTGCGTTGGGGGGGAACCGGTTGCGTTGGGGGGGAACGGGTTTGGGGGGGAACCGGTTGCGTTGGGGGGGAACCGGTTGCGTTGGGGGGGAACCGGTTGCGTTGGGGGGAACCTGTTGCGTTGGGGGGAACCGGTTGCGTTGGGGGGAACCGGTTGCGTTGGGGGGGAACCGGTTGCGTTTGGGGGGAACCGGTTGCGTTGGGGGGGTTGACATGACATATTGCGCTGGGAGAGCAGACCCAAGAGCAGTCTGCACTTGGTCTAGTATAACAATAAAACACTCTTGACCCTTGTCCCCCCCCCCCCCCCCCCCCCACGCATATGAAATTTTCCTTCGAGTTTCCGCTTGTATTTCTACATCGAGTTCTAGATCGCCACCACTGCACTCTCCGCATGATGATCTTCTCATGTTTACCCCCTCACTCTCACAGCGATACGTTGAGACAAACCTTTGTCGACTTGAAGTATACCGAAGACGAGCCCTTCTTAGTGTTGAGTGAATTGCCAGGCTTTCTCTGGGATGCTTCTCTCTGGACCACACCCCAGAGCTGAGACATGGAGTCGACGATTAAAGGCAGTTCCTCAAGGATGGCGTTCTTGGCATTCTTCAGGCTTGTGGAATCACTCACGGCAGCAGACTGGTACACGAAGATAAGCAACATTAGGCAAGTTGGAAGGATACATAGAAACATAGGTGCAGGAGTAGGTCATTCGGCCCTTCGAACCAGCACCGCAATTCAATATGATCATGGCTGATCATCCAAAATCAGTACCCCATTCCTGCTTTCTCCCCATATCCCTTGATTCAGTCAGCCTGAAGAACTATAGCTAACTCTCTATTGAAAACATCAAGTGAATTGGCCTCCACTGCTTTCTGTGGCAGAGAATTTCACAGATTCACAACTCTCTGGGCGAAAAAGTTTCTCCTCATCATAGTACTAAATGGCCTCCCCTTTATTCTTAAATTGTGACCCCTGGTTCTGGACTCCCCCAACACCGGGAACATATTTCCAGATACAGGGTCTAAAGCATTGGAAACGCATGCCCTCTCAAAAAGGTCTAGTGAGTCTTGAGGAAACTTGAGTCTTCCTGGAAATGGTACAGAGAAGATTTAAGAGGATGTTGCCAGGACTAGAGGGTCTGAGCTGTAGGGAGAGGTTGAGCAGGCTGGGACTCTATTCCTTGGAGCGCAGGAGGGCGAAGGTTGCTCTTTATGAGGTGTATAAGATCATGAGAGGAATAGATCAGGTAGATGCACAGAGTTTCTTGTCCAGAGTAGGTGAATCGAGAACCAAAGGGCATAGGTTTAAGGTGAAGGGGGAAAAGATTTAATAGGAAACTGAGGGGGTAACTTTTTCACATAAAAAGGGGTGGTGCATGTATGGAACAAGCTGCCAGAGGAGGTAGTTGAGGCAGGGAACTATCCCAACATTTAAGAAACATCTAGACAAGTACACGGATAGGGCACCCGAACTAATCAAGAATCTGTCAATCTCCGCCTTTAAAATATCCATTGCTTTGGTCTCCACAGCTGTCTGTGGCAATGAATTCCACAGGTTCACCACCCTCTGACTAAAGTCTGGGAGCTGGCATCAAGTTGACTTTCTGAGGTACTATAACCATATAACCATATAACAATTACAGCACGGAAACAGGCCACCTCGGCCCTACAAGTCCGTGCCGACACAACTTTTTTTTCCCTTAGTCCCAACTGCCTGCACTCATACCATAACCCTCCATTCCCTTCTCATCCATATGCCTATCCAATTTATTTTTAAATGATACCAACGAACCTGCCGCCACCACTTCCACTGGAAGCTCATTCCACACCGCTACCACTACCACTTTAGACGGTAGAACTATGACAATTCTACGTACAGTTCCTCTGTCCCCATCAACCGAATCTAATTTACGAAGGGGAGAAGTTTGCAAATAATCCCTCTTTGCACAAAAAAAGTTCAGACAACTGGTGAAGCAGTCAATTCTGCACTTTTGTGGAGATACCAGTTCTTCTGTGGCAATTAATTCCGCAGATTCACCACCCTCTGGCAAAAGATCGAATCAGTTGCAGAAGTGAAAGGAAATACAAAGCAAAACAGGAGTCTGAAAATGTTCAGCAGGTTGGGCAGCGTCTGTGGATAGAGAAATGGGAATGGGAAATATGTTGGTTTTAAATGCAGAGTGGGGGTGGAATGGATGGAATAAGTGGAATCTCTTTGATGGGATGAGCCCAGGTGTTTACAGAGCTGTTTGGTTAATGAGGGGACTTGGAAAAAACAAACAAGGACAAATCTGGTTTAGTCTAGTTCAGAGATACAGCACTGAAACAGGTAATCCAACCACCATGTCCGCGCTGACCAGCGATCCCCGTACACTAGCACTATCCGACACACATTAGGGACATAGGAACATAGAAAATAGGAGCAGGAGTAGGCCATTCGGCCCTTCGAGCCTGCACCGCCATTCAATATGATCATGGCTGATCATCCAACTCAGTATCCTGTACCTGCCTTCTCTCCATACCCCCTGATCCTTTTAGCCACAAGGGCCACATCTAACTCCCTCTTAAATATAGCCAATGAACTGGCCTCAACTGCCTTCTGTGTCAGAGAATTCCAGAGATTCACCACTCTCTTGGGAAAAATGTTTTCCTCATCTCGGTCCTAAACGATTTCCCCCTTATCGTTAAACTGTGACCCCTTGTTCTGGAAGGAGACAATTTACAATTTTACCAAAGCCAATTAACCTGCAAACCTATACGTCTTTGGAGTGCGGGAGGAAACCGAAGCTCCCACTCAATCATGTACATTCACCTACTGTGGACAAGAAACTCTGTGCATCTACCTGATCTATTCCTCTCATGATCTTATACACCTCATACAGAGCAAAACTCTGTACATACAACACCCGCGGTCAGGATCGAACCCGGGTCTCCAGCGCTGTGAGGCAGCAACAATGGAAATGGCCAGCTCGCTATCAGAGAGTTTCCCTTTGGCCTATCCAACCTCCACTCATTCTTTAGACGGGTTGGAACATGGCAGAGTTCATTGTCCCTTCCCACGCCCCTGGTGAAGTGGATCACAGCTCAACTTCTCAGCACATATAGTTCCCTTTCTTCAATCTGTAACCACAAAACTGCCACACCCAACACCAGCAGGTGGAGGTTCCATTAGATTCGTTTATTGTCACCTGTACCAAGCTACAGTTGTAAAAGTTGTTGTTACATAGAAACAATAGGTGCAGGAGTAGGCCATTCGGCCCTTCGAGCCAGCACCGCCATTCAATATGATCATGGCTGATCATCCCACTCAGTATCCTGTACCTGCCTTCTCTCCATACCCCCTGATCCCTATAACCACAAGGGCCACATCTAACTCCCTCTTAAATATAGCCAATGAACTGGCCTCAACTACCTTCTGTGGCAGAGAGTTCCAGAGATTCACCACCCTCTGTGTGAAATTTTGTTTTCTCATCTCGGTCCTATAAAGGATTTCCCCTTTATCCTTAAACTGTGACCCCTTGTCCTGGTCTTCCCCAACATCGGGAACAATCTTCCTGCATCTAGCCTGTCCAACCCCTTAAGAATTTTGTAACATCTCTATAAGATCCCCCCTCAATCTTCTAAATTCAAGCGAGTACAAGCCGAGTCTATCCAGTCTTTCTTCATATGAAAGTCCTGACATCCCAGGAATCAGTCTGGTGAACCTTCTCTGTACTCCCTCTATGGCTTGTTGCGTGCTAACCAGCCAGCAGAAAGACAATACATGATTACAATGCACATGATTACAATTAAAATTGAATCTGGGTACAATCGACCATTTGCAGTGTACAGATACGTAATAAGGTAACAACGTCTAGTACAAGGTAAAGCCAGATCAAGGAAAGTCCGAGGGTCCCCGATGAGGTCGATGGTAGTTCAGGACTGCTCTCTGGTTGTGGGAGGATGAATCAGTTGCCCAATAACAGGCATTCATCTCATTATTAACTCCAACGTACCTTTCTAGCCTGTGCCGAGGGGTCCAATAGGCAAAAGTGAGAAATAGTAGTGAGTCCTTCCAAAAGGGTGAGTGGGTAATCTGGCGGAATGTTTTCTTTCTTTGAAGTCGTCCTGAGGAATGAAATTTAAAAAATGGAAACAAAAGTTAATTGAATGCATTTTGCCCGACCAGTTCAGTTTATTGTCATGTACGTACAGAGGTACAGTGAAAAGCTTTTGAGTACATGATTACATATACAGGATTACAGTCGTGCCATTTACATTGTACAGATACATGATGAGGGAATAACGTTTAGTGCAAGGTAAACTAAACTGTTTTGTAAACTAAACTGTGGTGCAATGTCACATTCTAAAGTTCAAATTCAGATTTATTTGTCACATGACAATAGACAATAGGTGCAGGAGTAGGCCATTCGGCCCTTCGAGCCAGCACCGCCATTCAATGTGATCATGGCTGATCATCCCCAATCAGTACCCCGTTCCTGCCTTCTTCCCATATCCCCTGACCGCTGCTACTGGAGAGTCGGAGGCTCCAACGGCAGGTCTGTGGACGGTGGCACCGGGAGCCTGCGGCTCCCTGGAGGGAGACCGCTTTTCAGGGCTCTCGCAACGGCGACTTCCCCCGCCCGAGTTGCGGGGTTGAAGAGCTCCTGGAGCAGGGCCTAACACCACTGCCCCGCGCGGCTTGGAATGGCCTCGGGACTCTGCGAGCGCACGCCGGGGGCTTTAACACCAAGACCCGGTGTGCGACCTTGCACCACCCGGCGTGGCTTTAATGGCCGCAGGACAATTGCCATCGCCAGCCGGGGGCTTTGACTTTGACTCTGACATCGTGGGGGGGGAGAGTGCAGTGGAGAGATAAGTGTTTTTGGCCTTCCATCACAATGATGTGATGGATGTTTATGTAAATTATGTTGTGTTGTTGTGTCTTGGGTCTATTTGTTTGTAATGTATGGCTGCAGAAACGGCATTTCGTTTGGACCTCAAGGGGTCCAAATGACAATTAAATGTATCTTGTATCTTGTATCTTGTTTAAGAGCCCTATCTAGCTCTCTCTTGAAAGCATCCATAGAACCTGCCTTCACCGCCCTCTGAGGCAGTGAATTCCACAAACTCACCACTCTCTGTGGGGAAAAAGTGTTTCCTCATCTCCGTTCTAAATGGCTTATTCCTTATTCTTAAACTGTGGCCCCTGGTTCTGGACTCCCCCAACATCGGGAACATGTTTCCTGCCTCGGGTGATATGGGGAGAAGGCAGGAACGGAGTACTGATTGGGGATGATCAGCCATGATCACATTGAATGGCGGTGCTGGCTCGAAGGGCCCAATGGCCTACTCCTGTACCTATTGTCTATTGTCTATCCCATTTTCCAGCCTTCTCCCCACAACCCTTGACACTGGTTCTAATCATCGATTTGTCTATCGTTGCCTTAAGAATATCCACTGGCTTGGCCTCCACAGCCCTCTGTGGCAAGGAGTTCCACAGATTAACTAACCTCTGACTAAAGGAGAAACTTTGGTGGAGGTGTTAAATGAATATAAAAAGGTACTTCTCTACCTTGCAGTGCTCTTTTTATCTTCACTTTCATACTGTCGAACAAGGTTGTCCAGGTTTCTGCAGACCTGGGCAACAAACGGAGCAACGATGAGTCCCAAGGATTTCCCGAGGTAAGGCAGGGAGAGGGTGACCAGACTGACCCAGGGTGGGTGGATGCTGTACCCGTACTGTGGCTGCAAGGCCCTGACCACAGCCGACACAAACATCCCCTGGGCCGTGATGGGCTGGGACGGCACGTAGCCCATGGCCGTAATGGACGTCTGGAAACTCATGACCTTGTGCCACTCCTTGGAGAGGTCAGACGAGCCGTCCGGGTCATCGGCCGACGGGCCGAGGTGGTGCTCCAGCACAATCAGCACCTGGAGCAACTTGAGGAGCTCGATCTGGAGCGGGTGCTCGCTCCAGACCTGGTCCTCGCCGAAGTTGACCAGGTTTTCCTCCGAGAGGCCCTCGTCGATGAGCTCATCGCTGGGCTGGCCAAAGCTGAGCGTGTAGCTCCTCTCGCCCAGGTGCATGGAGGCAGAGAGGGCGAGCAGCACGTACTCCTGGACCTTGCACTTGGCCAGCCAGCCGCTGATGGCCCCCAGGCCCCCGCCGTCGGGCGATTTCGCGTTGGCGATCAGCTGCGTCACGATGCGGACCAGGACCTGCACGCTGTTCACCTGCACGTCCCGGTTGCCCAGCAGATCCTTGTGGCTCAGCCGCATCTGGCAGGGGTAATAGGAACGCAAGAAGCTCAAGCAAAGGTACGTCAGCAACTCCATCAGCGAGGACTGCCGGTGGCACGAGGGCAACGTCGGGCTCGGAAGCTTCCCGTAGAAGCTCAGACCCACCAGGGACTCCTGGTGGCGGGCGAGGAGATTCAGAATAAGATTCAGCTGGCTGGTGGTGTTCACGTCTACCATGGTGGCGGAGAGGGCCTCGATGAATTCCTTCGGTGTGGTCTTCAACACGGCTTCCAGGACAGAGAAGGCGTACAGCACCCTCTTGGAATCGTACGGCTGGATATACAGCAAGATGTGTTTAAACAAGGCTTCCACCAGGGCCTGCCTCTCCCTCTGCCGCTTCAGGAGCTTGTCCCGAGTGATCAGCTGCATTTCCAGGTCTATTTCTTCCTCATCGCTGGACAGCGACTGTGACATCTGAGTCCGTTCAGAGTCGGTGTGGACCAACATCAATTGGTTTTTGGGCTGTGGGTCTCCGGCGGCCATTTTGTCCAGGTTAGCCCCGTCGTGGAGCAGAAGAGCTTCATCTTCGGTGGTGCTGGTGGTGTCTTGGTTTCCCCGAGACACCGGCGAGGCTGAAGACGTGACCCCCGACGAGAGCGCTCCCGAGCTGGTGTCGATGGACTCCGAGTGTTCGCTGTTGTACTTGCCTTCCTCCCGGTGGCTACCTTGAGGCGGTTCGTGGATGGAGTGATTGGCGACTTTCCTCGGGCCCTGTTTCTGGAGCGTCTTTTCGGGATCTCCTTCCACCTCAGCCCAAAGAGCATCCCTGTCCACCGAGGAAATGTGGGAAATCTTAAAGCTTTCCTCAGAGCTGGTTTCAACCACTTCCAGCGGAGTGCCGAACGCCTTGGGATACGAGGACACCCTGTTGTACAACAAGCGGAGATCATCTGAAACACAATTGCAGAAACAATTAATACTCCCACTGCCCTTTTCCTGTTGTCCCCTCTCTTCTACCCTCAAAATGTACGGGTATCTCTTTTAACAACCTAACAAGGAACCCAGGCAAGATGATTCAAGGTGCAATTGTAATTGATCTTGATGGCCATTAATAGTTGAAATAGGGACAACTGGACTGAATCATCCTGGGTTCAGGCCCATTGTGGGAAGAGGAAGGAGATTATAGCAGCTGCCCAACATCGCCATCCAAGAAGTGGAGACAAGTAACTGCAGGTGCTGGTTTACCAAGGAATGACAAAATGCTGGAGTAACTCAGCAGGTCAGGCAGCATCCTTCGAGAACAGGAATTGGTGACGTTTTGGGTCAAGAACCTTCTTGGAAAGGAAGCGGGAGAAAAGGGTGCGCACTGGGAAGGCACGAGAAAGGGAGAGGGGATAAGAGGGGTGTTACATAAAATAGGATGTTTCTAGTTCGCTGTTATTACTCTTCACATAGATTGGGTACAATGGCGGAAAGGCAACTTTTAACTATCCGTGCAGTTACACAGCCAGCCATAGGAGCACAATTAGGCCATTTGGTCCATTAAGTCTGCTCCAACATTCAATCATGGCTGATCTATTTTTTTCTCTCTCAACCCCATTCTCCTGCCTTCTCTCCATAACCTCGGTTGGCCAAAACTACCTATTATTATTACCTCCCATGACTTTCTTTTTCAGGCACTGGATGGAGTTGCGTTGGGTCTTTGGGTGGAGAAGCAGGAGGAAGACTGGCTCCAGGATCCGAGAGACGTCGTTCAAGCTGAGGGCACGGACAAGCCAACCCTGGGCTGCGGCCCCAATCGCTCCGTCCGAACAGTTGAGGCTGTCCAACACCACGAACAGGCACCTGGGCATGTGGAGGAAACAGACAGTGTTAAACTGCTGTAACAACAGAAAGCACATACCAGAGCTAGTGACTGGTAATAGGGCGGCACGGTGGCGCAGCGGTAGAGCAACTGCCCTACAGCTCCAGAGACCCGGGTTCGATCCCGACTACGGATGCTTGTCTGCACGGAATTTGTACTTTCTCCCCATGACCTGCATGGGTTTTCTCCCACATCTCCGGTTTCCTCCCACGCTCCAAAGGTGTACAGGTTTGTAAGTTAATTGGCTTGGTTATCAATGTTTAAAAAAAATTGTCCCTAGTGTGTGTAGGATAGTGTTAATGTGCTGACATAGTTGGCTGGTGCGGACTCGGTGGGCCGAAGGGCCTGTTTCCGCGGTGTACCTCTAAACTAACACTAAATTTAGCAGTTTAGTTTAGAGATGCAGCGTGGAAACAGGCCTTTGGCCCACAGATTCTGCACCAACCAGCGATCTCAGCACATTAACACTATCCTACACACTAGGGACAATTGTTACATTACAGGAAGAATGTGGTGTGGACGGGAGGTTTATGAGAATGATGCCTGGACTAGAGGGTATTGGCGACAGGCAGAGTTTGGACAGACTGAAAGAAGTTCATAAAATTATGAAAGGCATGGATTGGGTAGACAATCAGAATCTTTTTCCCCAAAGATGTTAATATCAAATACCAGAGGCCATAGCTTTAACGTGAGAGGGACAATGTTTAAAGGAGATGTGTAGGCTAATTGTGTTTTGTTTTTTTAAACAGACACAGAATTTAGTGAGTACCTAGAAATGCATTGCCTGGGGTGGATGTGGTGGAGGCAGATTTGATAGTGGCATTTAAAAGAGTTTGCATAGGCATATGGATATGCAGGAAATGGAGGGATATGGAGTATGTGCAGGCAGATAAGAGTTGGTCTGGGCATCATGTTCAGCACAAACATTGTGGGCCGAAGGGCCTGGTGCTGTATTGTTTATGTTCAATGTTCTATGATCCCTTGTTCACGAGAGAGTAAGAACAGAGACAAAACAATGTAGGCTTCATCAAATGCCAAGTGGTGTTCAGGGAGAGAGAAACTTGAGCCTAGTAGTAACTTCCTCTCTCATTCGCAGTTCTGGCAAAGGGATTTTGACCCAAGGCAGTCACTCCACGGAACCAGCCATGTGTTTCCTGTTTTCAGTTTTCTATTTCAGATTTCAGAAGCCAACTTGCTCAGACTATGTTGTACAATGGTGATCTAAAATACGACTCGGTTTATAGACACAAAATGCTGGAGCAACTCAGCGGGACGGGCAGCTTCTCTGGAGAGAAGGAATGGGTGACGTTTAGGGTCGAGACCCTTCTGTAGACTGTCTGAAGTTCACAGCAAAGCAGCATCCGCAGTTCTTTCCTACACATACTACTCTGTTTACTGGGCATAGACCACTGCCCCAAGTATTGGGAGTGCTCAGCATGATGCCGTTTTCTTCCTCTTTTTGCTGCTTCTCTGCCTTTCTCAAAGGTGCTGATTCAATCCAGAGCTGACTTTCTGGGTCATGGGACTTCATGGGCTTAGCCGGCTCAGACAGTGCTTGTGTTATATACTCAACATTTCTCATCGACATAGGACGTGCTCCGACTCACTGATTCTACGCTAGTCTACAATCTCATTCATCCATTTTGGGACGGCACGGTGGCGCCGTGGTAGAGTTGCTGCCTTACAGCTCCTGAGACCCGGGTTCGATCCTGACTACAGGTGCTCTCTGTACGGAGTCTGTACATTCTCCCCGTGACCTGCGTGGGTTTCCCCCGGGTGCTCCGGTTTCCTCCCACACTCCAAAGATGTACTGGTTTGTAGCTTAAATTGCTTCGGTAAAAATTGTAAATGATCAACTTAGTGTGTTGAATCATGTGGGATCGCTGGTCGGCACAGACTGGGCGGACCTATTTCCGTGCTGTATCTCCAAACTACACGGTAATCTAATCTCCCACAACATGCTACCCCAACAAGCAACTCCACGCTGATTCCCCTATCAGCGACTCTCAATAAAAAGGGCTGAATACAAACTCAGAGGATCTGCAGACTGCTCGATTTTCCTTTTGGCTCCACAACGTTACCTATCAAATGAACGAGTGCAGAACGATGTCCTGTTCCCTTGAATGTCCCTGGTGAAATGCCACAAGACCGAAAACCTAAAGAGAGCTTCCAATCGGATTCCCTGGGAGAGAGAGAGAGAGAAAGAATAAACAGGGGAATGATGAGTGATGGACACACATTATGCTTGTTCAACAAGCCATGATAGATCAGCCATGACTGAATGGCGGAGCAGACTTGATGGGCCGAATGGCCTAATTCTGCTCCTATTACTTATGAACAAAAACTTTCATCTTTCATCTTTCATTTTCAGTAACTTTATATAACTGAAGCATTTGATTCGGAGTTTTACACAATTCCCCCAAAGTGTTGATTCCAGCAGTGGTTCGAGTTGAGACCATCAACTTTTTCAGTTAACTAATCTGCAGCAATACAGCAGCAGATACCATCTGGCCACACTGAGATGAGAACGACTGCGTCTGATTTTGACACATTTATGCTCTAACTGCAATGTTAGGCAGAGGTGTGTTATTATACAAGAAAGAGAATCGAATACCATGGTACCAGGCAGACCAGAGGAGGCAGTCATACCCCCATCCATATAAACGGGACTGAGGTGGAGCGCGTCTCCAGCTATAAATTCCTCGGAGTACATATCTCGGAGGATTTGTCCTGGTCCCTCAACACCTCCAAGCTGATCAAAAAGGCACAGCAGCGCCTTTACTTCCTGAGGAGGCTCAAGAAAGCCCACCTGTCCCCCCG
This sequence comes from Leucoraja erinaceus, assembly GCF_028641065.1. NCBI lineage: Eukaryota > Metazoa > Chordata > Chondrichthyes > Rajiformes > Rajidae > Leucoraja > Leucoraja erinaceus. The sequence continues at coordinate 48,999,713 of NC_073389.1, forward strand.
GATCCTGACCAACTTTTACCGCTGTACCATAGAGAGTATCCTGACCACCTGCTTCACGGTATGGTACAGCAGCTGCACTGCTGCGGACAGGAAGGCACTACAACGGGTGGTGAAAACCGCGCAGCACATCATCGGTGCCCCGCTCCCTGCCATGGATGCCCTCCACCGAAAACGGTGTTTGAGACGGGCTGGGAAGATCATCAAAGACCCCTCACACCCCAACCATGGACTGTTTGCCCTCCTCCCATCAGGGAGGCGGTACAGGAGCCTCAGGTCACGTACTAGTAGGATGAGGAACAGCTTCTACAACAACACAATCACATTGTTGAACTTGGAGTCCCGCCGATAGATTTCTCTGGTCCCTCCGTCCCCATTGTTTAATTATTCTGTATTTCTTGATTATTCTGTATCTTCTCTCTTTCTATTTTTTTTTTCCTTATGTACAACTACTACGGACTGACGCAAAACTGCATTTCGTTGTACTCATACTTGTATTTGTGCGATGACATTAAAGTTGAATTGAATTGAGGCAGAGAAAGACTAAGTCATGAGACCCAAGAGGGGGAAGAGAACTAAGAAGTGTCAAGAGCAATCAATCCTAAACTCTTTTACCAAATTGGCTTAATACCCAAGTTGCTACACTTCGAGGTTTGGAGGTAAATGCTATGACAACATATAACTACCCAACTACAATGGGGCACGGAAATGGCAGAAATGAACTTGACTGACAGTGTAAAACTCCTACTGGAAGAAATTAGAATGAATAGGAGCAAAGTGGGTCCTGAAACAAAGATTTATCACGTACACTGAATAAGCAAGATATGCCAGAGTGACTCAGCAGGCCGGGCAGCATCCCTGGAGAACATGGATAGATGACATTTAGGTCCGGGACCCTTCAGACCCAACCCAAAACGTCAACTAATCATGTTCTCCTGGGATGTTGCCTGACCTGCTGAGTTACTCCGGCATTTTGTGTCTTTCCTTGGTAAGCCACATCTGCAGTTCCTCGTTCCTGCTGTACGGATACGAACTGGTGACGAGGGCAGGAACTGGGAAAATCACTCGAAAGGACACCTGACTCTCCCCTCAACCCCGACTATGGGTCCCAGAAAACCCCAAGTCTGACCGAGATTAATATGAGTGTGTCACACAGGTAGTACTTGGCAGAGACTACCGCACAAAATATTGGGAGCGCTTGCACTATGCTATTTCCTTCCTCCCATTACGTCCCTGCTTTTCTCAAAGATGCCGATTCATAAGGTCATAAGTGATAAGAGCAGAATTAGGCCATTCGGCCCATCAAGTCTACTCCACTATTTAATCATGGCTGATCTATCTCTTCCTCCTAACCCCAATCGCCTGCCTTCTCCCCACATCCCCTGACACCCGAATTAATCAAGAATCTATCCATCTCCGTCTTAAAAATATCCATTGACTTGGCCTCCACAGACCTCTGTGGCAAAGAATTCCACAGATTCACCACCAACTAAATAAATTCCTCTTCATCGCCTTCTTAAAGGAACGTCCTTTAATTCTGAGGCTATAACCTATAGTCCTAGACTCTCCCACTAATGGAAACATCTTCTCCACATCCACTCTATCCAAGCCTTTCACTATTCTGTACATTTCAATGAGGTCCCCCCTCATTCTTCTAAACTCCAGCGATGGACAGGCCCAGTGCCGACAAACGTTCATCTTAGTTTAACCCACTCCATTCAATCTGGAGCTGACATCCTGAGCCAAAGGACGTCAGGCATGAGCCAGCTCAGACTGTGCTTGTGTTATATACTCTTCAACATTTCTCATTGACATAGGACGTGTTTTGACACTCGCTAGTTTTCAATCTTATTCAACCATTTTGGGCGGGCACGGTTGTGCAACAGAAGAGTTGCTGCCTCAAGGCACCAGAGACCTGGGTTTGATCCTGATTACGGGCGGTGTCTGTACACAGTTAACAATCTTCAAGAGCTCGCATTATAATCACGAGTTGGAAGAAAGCCAAATATTGGTGACGTGCCCAGTGCAAATAATCTGCATACCAGCCTCATAGCATCTGGCACCAACACAACTTCAGGTAACAGGGAAACGAAACTGGCCATTCTGGATTAATTTGAACCATAAACGAAACAAAGAATAATAACCACAATGATTAACAAGCGAGTTTGTTTGCAGGAAAACCACGCGCTTCTGTGACTCAAAGAAACCCAAGACACGCAAGTTCCGCTAATAACCAAGAATACTTTTAACTCGTATCACCAGCAGTAGAATTCTAAATCCATTCAGATTTTCCAGTGAATTCACCACTTAGTGCAAGCATCAGAGTTGACATTCAATGCAATTTACTTTTTTCAGTTTAAAGATACAGCGAGAAAACAGGCCCTTCGGCCCATCGAGTCCGCACCGGCCAGCGATCTCCACACATTAACACTACCCTACACACACTCGAAACAATGTTTTAAACATTTATAATGCTTAACATTTATAACCAAGCCAATTAACCTACAAACCTGTACGTCTTCAGAGAGTGGGAGGAAACCGGAGATCCCGGAGAAAACCCACCCAGATCACGAGGAGAATGTACAAACTCCGTGCTGACAAGCACCCGTAGTCAGGATCGAACCCGGGCGTCTAGCACTGTAAGGTAGTGCTTCTACAGCTACGCCACCATGCCACCCAGTTATCAGCTGTTACAGGAGTTTAACACTGTCTGTTTCCTCATGTTAGTCAGGTGCCTGCTTGTGGTGTTGGACAGCCTCAACTGTTCGGGTGGAGCGATTGGGGCCGCAGCCCATGGTCGGGTGGGTGTCTGGTGCTACAAGCGCTGGAAGGCAGCAGCTCTACCGCCGTGCCACCGTGACAGCCATTTGTGGGGAATCGCTGGACACAACACAGTGATCCAGACGTATCGCTGGTCTATTTCTCTGGTCTGCCCGTGCATACATTTATTTGGCATGACAGGGTCCAGAGGGGGCTGAAGGGTTATATCACGAGGATGCCCGTCCCCAATTTGCCCTGAAAAGCTACAGCAGAGCTTTGCCCCATTAAACATAGAACAGTGCAGCACAGGAACAGACCCTTCGGCCCAACATGTTCACGCCGAACATGACACCGAGTTAAAAAGCTCTCTGTCTACACGTTTAGTTTAGCTTCCAGTTACAGCGTGGAAACAGGCTCTTTGGCCCACTGAGTCCGTGCCGACCAGCGATCACCATACATTAACACTATCTTGTACACACCAGGAACAATTTACAATTTTACCCAGCCAATTAACCTACAAGCCTGTAGGTCTTTGGATTGTGGGAGGAAACCGGAGCTCACGGAGAAAACTCACGCAGGTCATGGGGAGAAAGCACAAAGTCTGTGTCGACATCACACGTGGTCAGGATCGAACCCGGGTCTCTGGCGCTGCACGGCAGCAACTCTACCGCTGCGCCACCAAGCCACCTGATCCACACCCCTCCATCCCCTGCATATCTTTGCACTTAGCTAAAAGCTTTTTAAATGCCACTGTCATTATCAACTTTCAACATCACCCCTGGCAACATGTTTCAGGCACGCAACACCCTCCGTGTAAAAAAAAAAACATCCTTGTACATTTCTGCCTCTTACACCTGAAAGTTGTGCCCTCTAGTCTTTGACATCTCCACACTGGGGAAAAAACATTCTGACAGTCAACCCTATCTGTGCCTCCCATCGTGTTATACACTTCTATCAGGTCTCCCCTCAGCTTCTGACGCTCCAGAGATGGCAACAGAATCCTACGGAAGATTGCACGAAAGACAACTCAGGAGGTAGACAAGATTAACATTTGGGATATTTATCAAACGAAGTAGCAATGGGACATGTTTGTAATCTTAGATAAACACAAAAAGCTGGATAAACTCAGCAGGTCAGACATCATCTCTGGAAAAAATGAATACATGACGAATTGGGTTGAGACCCTTCCTCCTGAATTTTAGAACTTGCTGCAAATTTGCAATGTGTTTGAACGGAATATTTGGAAAAGAGAAACTCACTTTATTTTTGTGAAGCAAGGCCTGGCAGATGATGTCCTCACAAAGGTTGGCAGATGGGGCGAGGCAATGTAACTTGTAAAAGAGTTCCACGCACGTACTGTGGTGCTCCCTGCTCTCCTTATCCAGCTGATTCCACAACACATGCGCCGCTCGCTGGTTTCAAGCAGTTGGCAAAACAACAAGCATGAAAATTACCCATCAAATTAACACAAAACTTAAAACAATCATAACCATAACCATAATCATAATAATTTTTTAACCAAGTATGTTTTGCAGGATACGAGAAATTTTATTTGCCATACAGTCATTATGCCAATAAAAAAGCAAGAGAACACACAAAATACATTTTTACATAAACATCCACCACAGCGACTCCTCCACATTCCTCACTGTGATGGAAGGCGAAAAAAAAGTTCAATCTCTTCCCTTCTTTGTTCTCCTGCGGTCGGGGGCCTCGAGCCTTCCGTTGACGGGACAATCTTGGCTCCCATAGCCGGTGGCGTCAGGGCGATCAAGCTCCTGCATAGAGGGGAATCTCAGTTCCCCCGTGCCAGGCGATCTGACCCCGGGTCGGGGCTAAAAGGGGCACAACACACTATAGGGTTTGACATAAAACATCCCCACACAGCAGAATCAAAGTTTCTCACTGTGTGGGAAGGCACCAAAGTCAGTCTCTTCCTCCATTGTTCCCCGTGGTCAGGGCCTCGGAGTAATGCTTTATAAATTTGCACAGTTTAAATATTATGAGATGTGAAAACTAAATGAATAATGATTACTAAGTTTTCGTTACTATCAGCTTAATTCCTATTCATGATAGCAATTGAAATGTAATCCCTCTAGCCAAGATTTTATTTAAATAACTGGAAGTACCTAATTTTTCTCCACTAAATTAGATTAGTTTAGACATACAGTGTGGAAATAGGCCCTTAGGCCAACCGAGTCCGCACCGACCAGCGATCACTCGTACACTAGTTCTATTCTACACACTAGGGACAATTTACGGAGGCCAAATAACCTACAAACCTGCATATCTTTGGCATGCGGGAGGAAACCAGAGCACCCAGAGAAGACCCAAGCGGTCACAGAGAGAAAGAACAAACTCCGTACAGACTGCACCCATAGCTAGGATCGAACCCGGGTCTCTGGCGCTGCAAGGCAGCAACTCTACCGTTGGCCCTGCCACTGGCCCACTGTGTTGCCTGTTCACAGTTCATATTTTTAATGAGTATTTTTTTAAAGCCAAAAATGAAAGCCACATGTACGTTGCATCAATTTTGTACAGCTAAAACAAGCCTTTATTTTAGAACATCTTGGATGTAGTTTTCAATTTTTGATCCTTGGGAGTTTTGTTATTAATTTTGACAAAAATCTAGTTAGTTAAAAAATATTGGCAAATGTATCATTTCTATAATTAATTTGTAACAATTGGTAGTGGATGGAAGTAGTTGAGGCAGCGTTTAAGAAACAAGTAGACAGGTACATGGATAGGACAGTTTTGGAGGGATATGGGCCGAACGCAGGCAGGTGGGACTAGTGTAGCTGGGACTTTGGTCGGTGTTGGCAAGTTTGGCTGAAGGGCCTGTTTCCACACTGTATCACTCTATGACTAATAATAAATAACAGCAGAATATTCAGGATGGTTGCTGCCACCTGCAATTCTCAGAGTCATTCCACTGTGTCCACTGTCCACAAACTAACTCATATGCTGAAAGGTCCAAGATTCATTTTCAAAGCCACATTCGTGGAGTAAAATGCACTGTGGCCATTTTTAAGGTGCTTGCCAACTAGGAGGGTTTTTTTTCCCATAGAACATAGATAAGTGCAGTACAACTGAACTAATCTCATCTCCTGCACATGACCCACACCAACTCAATTCCCTGCTTATCTATGCACCAGTCAAACAGCCTCTTAAAATACCACTGCCTACCGTTTCTGCCTCCTTTATCAGCCTTGGCAGCGTGTTCCACACACCCACCCCTATCTTAAAACAAAACATTTGCCTTGCCCATCTCCATTAAAGTTTGCCCCTCCCACCATGTAGCTACGCTTTCTCGTAATTGATATTTTCACCTGAAAAGGTTCCGTTTAACCTTTTTAAGTCTCCCATAATTTTACAGGAACCATAGCAGATGCGTCCACGTCGTGGGGCTGGAAACTGGAAGTATCCTGAGCTAATTGTGCTACCTACCACCATCATCAACGAGTGATGGCTCCCACTGATTGTCGCCGGAGGTTTGCGTCCTTTTCAGGAAGGGCGATGACAGAGATGTCAACATTTGAAACACGGAAGGTGCACAAGGAGGAAGTATTTCACATACTTCTATCAGCCTCTGATGCTCCAGAGAAAACAATCCAAGTTTGTCCAACCTATGCTTATATAATCCAAGCAGCATCCTGGTAAACCTCCTCTGCACCCTTTCTGAAGCCTCCACTTCCTTCTTGTATTGGGGCAAACAGAGCTGCATACAGTGTTCCAAGGGGGTCCAACCAAAGTCCTACAAAACCTCATGACTTACGGACTCTTAAGAGTTAGTATTTTACTGTTATGCATCTTCAGTATGAAATTCCACATATAACCATATAACAATTACAGCACGGAAACAAGCCATCTCGGCCCTACAAGTCTGTGCCGAACACTTATTTTCCCCTAGTCCCATCTACCTGCACTCAGACCATAACCCTCCATTCTTTTCCTATCCATATCCCTATCCAATTTATTTTTAAATGATAAAATCGAACCTGCCTCCACCACTTCCACTGGAAGCTCATTCCACACAGCTACCACTCTCTGAGTAAAGAAGTTCCCCCTCATGTTACCCCTAAACTTCTGTCCCTTAATTCTGAAGTCATGTCCTCTGGTTTGAATCTTCCCTACTCTCAATGGGAAATGCTTATTCACGTCAACTCTGTCTATCCCTCTCATCATTTTAAAGACCTCTATCAAGTCCCCCCCTTAACCTTCTGCGCTCCAAAGAATAAAGACCTAACTTGTTCAACCTTTCTCTGTAACTAAGTTGCTGAGACCCAGGCAACGTTCTAGTAAATCTCCTCTGTACTCTCTCTATTTTGTTGACATCCTTCCTATAATTGGGCGACCAAAATTGTACACCATACTCCAGAATTGGTCTCACCAATGCCTTGTACAATTTTAACATTACATCCCAACTTCTATACTCAATATTCATGGTAAAGATTGCAAAATTTCAATTTTTTTAAGTTTAGCCTTCTAAATTAAAAAAAGTGGAAGTAAAATACCTGATAGAAATTGGTGCTCTCCGCAATTAGCTTCAGAGTTGCTTGTGTGACAGGTGGTGCAGTGATCATCTGCAATTTCTCAAGGAACGCTCTGTATTCAGAACTTTTGTAACGCTTGACCTTGTCTTCGATAACAAGCGCTAAGGAGTGAGAGTGATTGATGATTTCCAGCAGTGTGGATATGGCTACGTTCTGTATGTGGCAATCGCTGATGCAGCAAGACAGGGTCATGAGGGACTTCAGCCAGAGAGGAAGGCAAGCATCGCCATCACCTGCAGGATTCAAAACAGGCGGAGACACACAGCTCGTCACTCTCAAAAGGACGAAAGATCATTAACTCTCACGTCACTGTAGCTCCGACGGTCAACGAGGAAGGAGATGCAGACATGATTATGCACCAAGAGTGATACAGTACAGAAACAGGCCCTTCGGCCCATAGAGTTTGCGCCGACCAGCGGTCACCCCGTCCACTAACACGATCCCACCCACACACACTTGGGACAATTTACAATTTTACCGAAGCCAATTGACCTACAAACCCGCATATCTTTGGAGTGTGGGAGGAAACCAGAACTATGTTTCTATGTCTATGTTTCTATAGAATAGTTTCTTTATATAGTTTATTGTCATTGTAACATGAACCATGTACAACGAAATTTATCGAGACCAGAACCGGGGGCCACAGCCTTAGAATAAAGGGGAGGCCGTTTAAGACTGAGGCGAGAAAAAAACGTTTTCACCCAGAGAGTTGTGAGTTTGTGGAATTCCCTGCCACAGAGGGCAGTGGAGGCCAAATCACTGGATAGATTTAAGAGAGAGTTCGATAGAGCTCTAGGGGCTAGTGGAATCAAGGGATATTGGGAGAAGGCAGGCACGGGTTATTGATTGGGGACAATCAGCTATGATCACAATGAACGGCGGTGCTGGCTCGAAGGGCCGAATGGCCTCCTCCTGCACCTATTTTCTATGTAACACCCAAAGGAAACCCATGATTTGACAGGGAGAACATGCAAACGCCACTGTGGAAGAAAAATGTATATCCTTCTTTATTTAATTTTGATTGGAATTGAACAAGGTAACGAAAGGGTGCATTGGAGAAGAGAATTGGAAATCTTTGTCCTGACCAGGTGTAGAAGAGAATCCGTGGGAAGCAGCAAAGGAGATTAGATGTTCTCACCTCCTGTTTGGGAATATGTTGAAGGGTGGATGGTAATGTAAACATGAAATAGTTTAGCTGATAATGAAGTTTGTTTACATTCCTGAGAAGTTACAGTGGATCACCCGCGCCCCCTACAGCTAGTAGCGTAGATACGTTGTAGTATATGGGAGGCTTATGACCGGCTCGGAAATGGGGATGGTGACGTGGCCCGCTTGAAAGATGAGATAGAATAATGTCAAGATTCCCTCGTTTTGTGTTTGATTTGTATTAACCATCTGTTGTTGAATAAGATTAACATAAGCGAACAGTATGAGTTTTGACTAATGAAATAATTGCTACCCATGTGGTAGATAGAAAGTTTTCCTACAATAGTATCTAACAAAAATTATTTACTGCACAGTAAATTCATTTAGTTAATTCTGTTGTGAAGTCAGAGAGCTGGTGGGCAGTTTTCTGCTGTTGTCTCTCCATGATATCATGCAATAAGGTCTCTTGAAGCAAACCTGCGAAGTCTGGAACTTTTCGTTTTGCCTTTTATTTACCTCTAAATTAATTTCTTCCACAGCCACATAGAACCGCAGCAGAGGTCAGAATCGATCCGGGGTCACTGGTGCTGTGCGGCCGCAGCTCCTATTGAATAGACCTCGAATATCATGCTGCCCATACACCTACTGGCTTGTTAATTTCATTAGTCAGAGAGTGGTGGATCTGTGCTATTCATTGCCACAGACGGCTGTGGAGGCCTAGTCTATTCGACCTGTGTGTCATGGTACACCAGTCATCGAAAGTAGGCATGCAGGTGCAGCAGGCAGTGAAGAAAGCAAATGGTATGTTAGCATTCATAGCAAAAGGATTTGAGTATAAGAGCAGGGAGGTTCTACTGCAGTTGTACAAGGTATTGGTGAGACCACACCTGGAGTATTGCGTACAGTTTTGGTCTCCTAATGTGAGGAAAGACATTCTTGCCATAGAGGGAGTACAGAGAAGGTTCACCAGACTGATTTCTGGGATGGCTGGACTTTCATATGAAGAAAGACTGAATAGACTCGGCTTGTACACGCTAGAATTTAGAAGATTGAGAGGGGGGGGGGGGGGGGGGGATCTTATAGAAACTTACAAAATTCTTAAGGTGTTGGACAGGCTAGATGCAGGAAGATTGTTCCCGATGTCGGGGAAGTCCAGAACTAGGAGTCACAGTTTAAGGATAAGGGGGAAGTCTTTTAGGACCGAGATGAGAAAATCATTTTTTACACAGAGAATGGTGAATCTGTGGAATTCTCTGCCACAGAAGTTAGTTGAGGCCAGTTCATTGGCTATATTTAAGAGGGAGTTAGATGTGGCCCTTGTGGTTAATGGGATCAGGGGGTATGGAGAGAAGGCAGGTACAGGATACTGAGTTGGATGATCAGCCATGATCATATTGAATGGCGGTGCAGGCTCGAAGGGCCGAATGGCCTACTCCTGCACCTATTTTCTATGTTTCTAATGATTAGTACAGTTGTCAATGGCCAATGGGAATTCTGCTCCCAGGCCTGATGAACACATTTGATGTACAAGGTACCGCAGTTAGAGTTGCATGGTGCCGTAGCGATAGTGTTGCTGCCTTACTGCGCTCAAGGCCCAGGTTCGATCCCGACCACGGGAACGATGACCGCACGCTAGCGGTGAATGGGTAAAGGGAGAATGTTTGCAAGGTGCAGATAAGCAGAGGTGAACTCACCGACATCCTGGTGGGTGGACGTGTGGAAGGTCTCCATCTCTCGGAAGGTCATGTAGATGGGGAAGCTGCTACAGTCCACAAGCAGCTGGCAGATCGCGGCAAATGCCAGCCGGCACTCTGGCGTCACCTCCTCCACCTCCTGGAGCAGATGGTCCACATCCCAGCCCTCGTCCCCCTTGCCTCCCTTCAGCCCGTCGGCCGGCGTGAAGCAGCCGCGCTGCCTCCTCTTGGACCGCTGGGCCGGCTCGCGGACGGAGAAGAAGTCCGAGAGCATCTGCTTAAACTGCGACAGGGTGATGGGCTTCCTCTGCCCCCACCCCTTCCGCCCCTCCTTGGCCACCGCCGCCTGCCCGTCTCCTCCCTGCGCCCGGCAGCTCGCCCCGAAGATGTGGCCCAGGGAGAAGTGGGCGAGGAGCCACTGCGCGTTCCGCAGCGTGGTCTGGATGCTGCCGCTGCTCCTCCACACCTCGCCATCTTCCGACGACACCTTCGGCCCGCCCTCGTCCCGGGACCGCTCCCTCGCCATGACGCTCAGGCCGATCCCGCTGTCCTCCGAGCACAACGGAGGGAACGCCGTGTCCGCGCCTTCCTCCGGACTGTGGTCACCGTCAGACAGTGCCTCGCCACCGTCCTCCTGCGAGGGACTCTGAAAGTGCAACGTTGGTGGAGTTTAGTTTTGAGACATAGCGCCGAAAACGGGTACCCGTGGACACGGGTTATTGCGGGAGTGAACTGGACAGCCCAGTGCTGGATACAAAGGCAGTAGAAATATCAGAATGCAGAAATTGAAACAGAAAATTTTGCAAATCAAGCAATGTCTGGAGAAATTAGCCTTTAAACATGTCACGGTGGCACAGTGGTAGAGTTGCTGCCTTACAGCAAAATGCAGCGCCAGAGACCCGGGTTTGATCCCGACTACGGGTGCTGTCTGTATGGAGTTTGTACGTTCTCCACGTGGGTTTTCTCCAAGATCTTCGGTTTCCTCCCACGCTCCAAAGACGTACAGTTGCAGACGTACAGGGGGGGACTTGATAGAGGTCTTTAAAATGATGAGAGGGATAGACAGAGTTGACGTGGATAAGCTTTTCCCATTGAGAGTAGGGAAGATTCAAACAAGAGGACATGATTTGAGAATTAAGGGACAGAAGTTTAGGGGTAACATGAGGGGGAACTTCTTTACTCAGAGAGTGGTAGCTTTGTGGAATGAGCTTCCAGTGGAAGTGGTGGAGGCAGGTTCGATTTTATAAATTAAAAATAAATTGGATAGGTATATGGACGGGAAAGGAATGGAGGGTTATGGTCCGAGTGCAGGTAGATGGGACTAGGGGAGAATAAGTGTTCGGCACGGACTTGAAGGGACGAGATGTCCTGTTTCCGTGCTGTAATTGTTATACGGTTATATGGTTTGTAGGTAAATTGCCTTTATTAATTGGCTTGATAAAAAATGGAAAATTGTCCAAGTTGGCGATATGCAGAGTACTGCCCTGCCGACTAGAAAATTCAGAAGGTTCATGGAGAGCTGAAACTGACCTTCGGCCCACCGAGTCCATGCCGACCAGCGATCCCCGCACACTAACACTGTCCTACACACACTAGGGACAATTTACAAAAGCCAATTAGCCAACAAACCTGTACGTCTTTGGAGTGTGGGAAGAAACCGGAACACCCGGGGAAAACCCACATGGTCACGGGGAGAACGTCCAAACTGCGTACAGACAGCACCCAGGGTCAGGATTGAACCTGGGTCTCTGGCGCTGTAAAGCTGCAACTCTACTGCTGCGCCACCGTGCCTAATTAAGCAAACACTTGCCCAGGGTCTATAAGGTCGCTAATGTCTCTTGGCCTTCCCCTAATATAAATACATTTAAATTGCAACATCTTGTAAGCACCCTGAAGCAGCCATAATTAATAACTCTTTTTACTAATTATAATGTGTTGAAATTACAATATGGGAATTTGAAACCATAATATGGGAATTGAGGATATTTGACTTGACACTGTGAAGTGTATCTATTCAAGTGGGGTTAGTATTTTCGGTGCAATGGGAGGCATGGATGAGAGGGGCCAAAGGGCCGTACGCCTGAGAATGCACAGCCATCCATTCTGAGCAGGAGTTCCAAGAGGTACCAGGCTGAAACCGAATGGAAGTGGAACATGTTTCCACCAGATTTATAACAAATCCATTGTTTAAGAACACCAGCGACACTAGTGAGATCAGCTTTCTCTCTCTCTCTCTCACACATCCAAGATCAAACCAAGGGCCTTGTCCTGACAACCCAGGTGTCCAAACCTTAATCTTTAGTCTCTTTAATCAGAGGGTGATGTATCTGTGGAATTCGGTGCCACAGAAGGCTGTGGAGGCCAAGTCAGTGGATATTTTTTTAAGGCAGAGATAGATAGATTCTTGATTGGTACGGGTGTCAGGGGTTAAGGGAGAAGGCAGGAGAAAGGGGTTGGGAGGGAGAGACAGATGAGCCATGATTGAATGGTGGAGTAGACCTGATGGGCCGAATGGCCTAATTCTGCTCCTATCATTTATGACCGTACCTCGGCTGGTCTCCCAACATCCGACTTGACCTCCCCGGTCCCTCCCGCCTCCGTGTCCATGAAGGCCGCAGGCAGCTGGATTTTGGAGAGCGTCGCACAACACATCTTCAGGCTCTTCGTCAGCTCCTGCAGACTCAGGCTGTCCATGTGCTCCATTAAACATCGGACAACATGACACAGCATCTGAGGGAGGTACTGAGTCTGAATCTCAGTGTACAGTTCCTGAAGACGGCAACGAAAAATTATGTTCAAAATTACTCAGTAATAAACTCATGGACAAAAACAGAGCACAAACACATTGCTCATTCCCACACCATTGCACCAAACTACAAACCATTCACCCAATCCCTTCTCCAAGTCTCAGCAGGTGTCTGTTTTATTCCTTCCCAATCAACATAAGACGCTAAACTAGAGAATGGGCAAATAATACAAAAACATCTATATACATAGAAAATAGGTGCAGGAGTAGGCCATTCGGCCCTTCGAGCCAGCACCACCAATTTGGATGATCATGGCTGATCATCCGGTATCAGTACCCCATTCATATAATCATATAACCATATAACAATTACTGCACGGAAACAGGCCATCTCGGCCCTTCTAGTCCGTGCCGAACACTTATTCTCCCCTAGTCCTATCTACCTGCACTCAGACCATAACCCTCCATTCCTTTCCCGTCCATTTAACTATCCAATTTATTTTTAAATGATAAAATCGAACCTGCCTCCACCACCTCCACTGGAAGCTCATTCCACACAGCTACAACTCTCTGAGTAAAGATGTTCCCACTCATGCTACCCCTAAACTTCTGTCCCTTAATTATCAAGTCATGTCCTCTTGTTTGAATCTTCCCTACTCTCAGTGGGAAAAGCTTATCCACGTCAACTCTGTCTATCCCTCTCATCATTTTAAAGACCTCTATCAAGTCAATCCCTTAACCTTCTGCGCTCCAAAGAATAAAGACCCAACTTGTTCAACCTTTCTCTGTAACTTAGTTGCTGAAACCCAGGCAACATTCTAGTAAATCTCCTCTGTACTCTCTCTATTTTGTTGACATCCTACCTATAATTAGGCGACCAAAATTGTACACCATTCTCCAGAATTGGCCTCACCAATGCCTTGTACAATTTTAACATTACATTACATTCCTGCTTTCTCCCTTGATTTTGTTAGTCTAAAATGCTATATTCAACTCTCTCTTGAACACATCCAGTGAATTGGTCTCCACTGCCCACTGAGGCAGAGAATTCCACAGATTCACAACTCTCTGGATGAAAAAGTTTTTCCACATCTCAGTCCTAAATGGCTTACCGCTTATTCTTAAACTGTGACCCCTGGTTCTGGCCTCCCCTAACATCAGGAACATTGTTCCTGCATCTAGCCTGTCCTATCCCTTTATAATTTTATATGTTTCTATAAGATATCCTCTCATCCTTCTAAATTCCAGTGAATATAAGCCCAGTCGATCCAATCTTTCAACATATGTCAGTCCCGCCATCCCGGAAATTAACATGGTGAACCTACGCTGCACTGCCTTGGTCTGGGAATAAAAAAAACAAATAATCAGAATTATTAATCTTTCGAACATTTCTTACGGAGAAAATAATATTCTTATTTTCATGTTAAAGAAACATCAAGAGAAATGGTGGGAGTTAGCTGAGGGATCGTACCTTCTGAAGTCAGGTCCGTGGAGGCAAGTCAGTGTAAGCAAACAGAGAGACAAAATTACATGCAATAGATTCACTGGCCCCTAACGCTCATTTCACGATGAATACAGTAAGGAAAGCAGTGAGTTGTGGACGCACCCAAGTCCATCGCACAAACCAACCTCCCCCCATTACCAACTCCTTCTACATTCTGCCTTGGGAAAGCAGCCAATGTGGTCAAGGACTTGCCCTTGGGTCAGTTCCTCTTTTCCCCTCTCCCATTAGGCAGAAGATAGAAAAGCTTGAAGTATGTACCAGATTCAGAAACTGCGTCCCCGCTGTTATTATACTACTGAACAGACCACTCGAGGTGGCAAATGTATTTCCGATCTTCCAATCTACCTTGTTGTAGCCTTGCACTTAAAAAAAACAAAACATTTATCTGCACTTTCTCTGCAGCTATTACGTTCAGCACTCTGTTTATTTTCTCTTTGAACAACCTGATGTAAGTTTAGAAACAAGACACTGCAGATGCTGGTTTATGCCAAAGATAAACACAAAGTGCTGGAGTATCTCAGCAGGTCAAGTGACATCTATGGAGATACAGATTCAGATTCAATTTTAATTGTCATTGTCAGTGTACAGTACAGAGACAACGAAATGCATTTAGCATCTCCCTGGAAGAGTGACATAGCAAATGAGCAACATAGCAAATGAGCAACATATGAGCGACATAGCAAACTAGCAACTGCAGAGGTGACCAAGCCAAGCCTTCTCTATGATAAAAGATAGATGACTGATAGGGGCAACACAGTGGCTTAATGGTAGGGTTGCTGCCTTACAGCGCTAGAGACCCGGGTTTGATCCTGACTACGGGTACAGTCTAGACCGAGTGTGTCCGTGACTGTTTGGGTTTTCTCCAGTTTCCTTTTACACTACAAAGCCATACAGGTTTGTAGGTTAATTGGCTTTGGTAAATTATAAATTGTCCCTAGTGCGTAGGATAGCGTTGGTGTATGGGAACGTTGGTCAGCAGGAATTTGGTCGGCCGAAGGGCCTGTTTCTGCGCTATATCTCTAAAGTCTAAAGGCTTATTATTATTACCACATGTATCGATGGGGGAGCAAAAAGGTTTATTGTGCTTGTTGTCCAAACAGATCAGACATACCATACATAAACACAATCAAGTCAAACTCAGATAAAGAGAGCAAAGGGGGGGGAGATACAGAGTGCAGAATATAATTCTCAACATTGTAGCGTATCGAGTTTGGACTCATGCATGGTATGATTTGCCTGGAGAGTAAACAAGACTAGTGACAATGCTAAACCAATACCATAAAAAAAACTGAAAAGGGGTTAGACACAAATGCAGGCGTAACTCAGCGGGACAGGCAGCATCTCTAGAATGAAGGAATGAGTGACGTTTCGGGTCGCGACCCTTCTTCAGATTGAGAGTCGGGGAGAGGGAAACAAGAGATCTAGAAGGCTATAGTGTGAAAACGAGGGGACAGAGATCGAGGGGCTCTTGATGGTTGAGGGTTGGAGCAGGGTCACTGTACCCTAATGACCCTTCTTCCAGCCCGGCTCCCAGCTCTTCAGCGAGGCCGGGTCTGGCACTGGGATCTCTCACATAGTGGCCTTGGCAACTGGAGAGGTGACCAAGCCAAGCCTTCTCTATGATTGCGTACAGTAACACTCTGTAGACAACCCTCCAAGAGCAACTCACCAAGTGCTGGAGGAACTCAGCGGGACAGACGGCATCCATGGAGGTAATGACAGGATGGACCCGTTTGAAACGTAGAAAATAGGTGCAGGAGTAGGCCATTCGGCCCTGCACCGCCATTCAATATGATCACGGCTGATCGTCCAACTCAGTATCCTGTACCTGCCTTCTCTCCATACCCCCTGATCCCTTTAGCCACAAGGGCCACATTTAACTCCCTCGTAAATATAGAGAATGAACTGGCCTCAACTACTTTCTGGGGCAGAGAATTCCACAGATTCACCACTCTCTGTGTGAAAAAGGGTTGAAGAAGGGTCCCAACCTGAAACATCACCTCTCCCATTCCCGCCATTGAAGGGAATGCAGTCAGATGGGACTAATGTCGATGGGGCATGTTGGTCAGTTTTGGTCAGTTTTGGCAAGTTGGGTTGAAGGGCCTGTTTCCACACTGTATGACTCTTTGACTGTCCATGACTCCACAGAGCGGGTGCTGGCTGTAAGGAGTTTGTACTCCCATACTTAGTGAGTTACTCCTTTTTTTAGTGAGTTAGTGTCTGTTTTTTTTTTGTAAGCCAGCATCTGCAGTTCCTTGCGTCTCCTTTCTGAATGAGCTCTCCCTGCCCTAGATAGATGCATCAGTCACATCCAGAAAGAAATTCATTAAATGTGAGCTCTCAGCGCTGGAGAATTTATACATACAGTCACTGAAAGAAACCTTAGCAATTGCTCAATTCTCAGCTCTGGCCCATTAGTATTTGCTAAATTATCCTGAAATGCTACTTCCTTGATTGCGAGTAATTTTTAAGAAAATAATCCGAGAGGTGCCACCTAGTGTCCACAATCAGCAGCACAACAACATTAACAACTTGGGACAGCATGGTGGCGCAGTGATAGTTGCTTCCCCACAGCGCCAGAGGCCGGGTTCGATCCCGACTACGGGTGCTGTCTGTGCGGAGTTTGTCCGTTCTTCCCGTGACATCATGGTTTTTTTCCCCGAGATCTACAGTTTCCTCCTTCACTCCAAACACGTACAGGTATGTACTGTATGTTAATTGGCTAGGTATAGAAACATAGAAATTAGGTGCAGGAGTAGGCCATTCGGCCCTTCGAGCCTGCACCGCCATTCAATATGATCATGGCTGATCATCCAACTCAGTATAAATGCAAATTGTCCCTAGTGTGTGCAGGATAGTGTTAATGTGCGGGGATCGCTGGTCGGTGCGGGCTCTGTAGGCTAAAGGGCCTGTTTCTGCGCTGTATCTCGAAACTAAAAAACTAACGGTGACTCAATATCATAACTAATATTTCTGCCACATTCAACGTGATCCCATCACCAGTCACATCTTCCCGTCCTCACCCCGTTCTATTTTACGCACAGGCCACTATCTCCGCAATTCCTTGGTTCGCTCGTCACTTCCCACGCAACCCTTGTAAAAGGCGCCAATGTATAGCGGTGGGTGCAAGAATGTCACTGTGCAATGCGTACGTGACAATAAAGAACCATTCAACCCTCCCAAACCACATTCCCCTACAACTGCAGCAGGTGCAACCTGTCCCCACACCTCCTCTCTCCCTTCCGAGAAAACCCTCGCAGGTCACAGGACGAACGTGCAAACTCCACAGAGACATCACCCAAAGTCAGGATCGAACCCGGGACTCTGGCGCTGTGAGGCAGCAAGTCTACCACTACAACCTCTTCAGATGCTGGTTGACACTGAAGATATTGTTATTATATTATTTACAGTGTACTATGTTTACATAGTCTGTTGTGCTGCTGCAAGTAAGAATTTCATTGTTCTATCTAGAACATGGTAAATCGAAATTCACTGTATCTTACTTGGTACAGGTGACAATAAACTGACCTTGCAACCTTAAAACAGGGGCTGGCAACCTTGTTCTGCATAGGGGCCAGGACGCATGTGTGTGAGCGGATGGCGGGCCACATCTATCACCTGTACACATGGATCCCCCCACTCATACTGACTCGTCCCCGGCCTATGGACAACCCCACTCCCGACCAAAGATCATAGAGCGGATCTTTGATCCAGACCCAGAATGTGCGCGGCCTTGCCGAGCGGCTTTGCGCAGGATGCGGTACAGCCAGAGCTCGGTGCTCGGCGCAGATCCGCCATTGCGACCGCTAGCGCAGGCGTCCTTGCGTCTGGGCCCAGGAGGTACCGGAGATGATGGAAGCAGGTGGGCCGGATGATTTCGGGTTTTGGCCCAGGGGCCATAGGTTGCCGACCCCTGCCTTGAAACCTCGAAACATATGACAATAAAACACTCTTGACTCTTGATAGAAACAAAATGCTGGAGCCACTCAGCGGGTTAAATGAAACTCTGTTTCGTGATCAAAGGAAGCTCTAAACAGCCCAAACGGAATTAAACACCATAACAAGCAACAAATAACAGAGGAAGAAAATCGAATTATCTGGGAACAGGGAGCCATTGAAGTCTTTTTGCGTGTAAAAGATTGATCTATGCCAACATACCAATGGAATGACTTCTAACAGGAACACCAACAACGTACAGAGTTCCTCAACAGTGGGAGGGTGTCTGCAATTTTCTTCTTCCATCTGGTTCACCTGCGGAGATCTGTTCCTGCAAGTCACAAAGCATCCTCCTTCATTCATCGCGCTATTTCATCAGAGGCACACACTTGATTCCATGAAGCTTCAAAACAAATATGTTGTGCATTACAGTATCCTTCCCATTCGCTTAAATTTAAGGAATGCGTGAAAAGACAATGAAATGTCAATCATAAACTTGAAATATAAATAGAGGAGATGTTTTGGAGCACCCCTCTGCCCTGTCCGCAGGGATTCAATGCCATACACGGCTGTGGAGGATGTCCACGGTCCCTCACGTCTGCACCGATGCCCCGTGCAAGTTCTAGGAACAGCTCCTCACCTTCCGTCTAGATTTCCTCCATTTCTTTCCTCATGGCTCCACCTTGATCTTTTAAGGTTTCATAAATTCATTGGACATAGGAGCAGAATTAAACTATTTGGCCCAGCGAGTCTACTCTGCCATTCACCCATGGCTGATCTATCTTTCCCTCTCAATCCCATTATCCTGACTTCTCCCTATAAACCGCTGACACCGCTACAAATCAAGAATCCGTCAATCTCCACCTTAAAGAAAAATCCACTGCTCTGGCCTCCACAGCCTTCTGTGGCAATAAATTCCATAGAATTATCACCCTCTGGCTAAAGAAATTTCTCCTCATGTACTTCATAAAGGAACGTCCTTTTATTTGGAGGCTACAGCCTCTGGTCCTAGACTCTCCCACTAGTGGAAACATCCTCTCCACACCCACTCTATCCATGCTGTTCACTATTCGGTAATCTGGATTACTGCTAATTTGGCAATCACCATCTGGATCTTTTTCCTCATGGCCCAACCTTGATCTTTTGCGGTTTCATAACTTCATGTCATGGAAGTAGAATTAAGCCATTCGGCCCCTCGAGTCTACTCCGCCATTCAATAACGGCCGATCAGTCTTTCCCTCTCAACCCCATTCTCCTGCGTTCTCCCCATAACCCCCGACATTCTTACTAATCAAGAATCCGTCAATCTCTGCCTTAGAAATACCCAATGACTTGGCCACCACAGCCGTCTGTGGCAACGAATACCAAAGATTCGATTGTGGCCGATTGGGAAAGGGGGAAGATGCAGCGAGACCTGGGTGTCATGGTACACCAGTCATTGAAGGTAGGCATGCAGGTGCAGCAGGCAGTAAAGAAAGCGAATGGTATGTTAGCTTTCATTGCAAAAGGATTTGAGTATAGGAGCAGGGAGGTTCTACTGCAGTTGTACAGGGTCTTGGTGAGACCACACCTGGAGTATTGCGTACAGTTTTGGTCTCCAAATCTGAGGAAGGACATTATTGCCATAGAGGGAGTGCAGAGACGATTCACCAGACTGATTCCTGGGATGTCAGGACTGTCTTATGAAGAAAGACTGGATAGACTTGGTTTATACTCTCTAGAATTTAGGAGATTGAGAGGGGATCTTATAGAAACTTACAAAATTCTTAAGGAGTTGGACAGGCTAGATGTAGGAAGATTGTTCCCGATGTTAGGGAAGTCCAGGACAAGGGGTCACAGCTTAAGGATAAGGGGGAAATCCTTTAAAACCGAGATGAGAAGAACTTTTTTCACACAGAGAGTGGTGAATCTCTGGAACTCTCTGCCACAGAGGGTAGTTGAGGCCAGTTCATTGGCTATATTTAAGAGGGAGTTAGATGTGGCCCTTGTGGCTAAAGGGATCAGGGGGTATGGAAAGAAGGCAGGTACGGGATACTGTTGGATGATCAGCCATGATCATATTGAATGGCGGTGCAGGCTCGAAGGGCCGAATGGCCTACTCCTGCACCTAATTTCTATGTTTCTATTCACAACCCTCCGACTAAAGAAATTCAGGGGATTTTCTTTCAGACTCTAACCGCCAATTTTTTAAGCAAGTTATTACCATTTTGATAACTCCAATCTGCTCCCTACCGCAGACATTGGCTCCATCACCCCCTATGTCCCCTGTAACTGCCTTGCTTATCCCTGCTACACTTACTACGGACAGATGGCAGCACACAATAAAAGCCACACGTCCCATTGCCTCGGAGAAGGTATCCAACCCAACTTTACCTGATGCAGTCTTCAAAAAGCCGAGTGACGTAATCCCACAGGTAGTCCGTGCTCAGCGTGCTGATCAGAACGTTCACCGTCTTTATCACTTCCGACGCATTCTTACTCTCTTTCATTTTGCTGGAGGGGGAAGATAAAAGATTGTCATTCACTCCGCAAAATCAAGCACTAAAACTTTCGAAAACTCATCAGGTTCTTGGACAAAGGCCTGGCTAGAGCGGATGTGGAGAAGATGCTTCCACTAGTGGGTGAGTCCAGGGCCAGAGGCTATAGCCTCAGAATAAAGGGGCGTACCTCCAGAAAGGTGAGGAGGAGAACTTTCTTCAGTCAGAGGGTGGTGAATCTGTGAAATTCATTGCCACAGACGGCTGTGGTGGCCAAGTCAATGGATATTTTTAAGGTGGAGATTGACAGATTGTTGAATAGCAAGGGTGCCAGGGGTTATGGGGAGAAGGCAGGAGAATGAGGTTGAGAGGGAGATATACGTCAGCCATGATTGAATAGCGGTGTAGATTCGATGGCCTAATTCCGCTCCGAGAACTTATGAACTACAAAAACTAACTAAACTTGATCTGCAGCAACTAAAAGACACTTGGGCAGGTACATGGATAGGAAAAGGTTTAGAGTGATATATGGCCCGAACGCAGGGCAGCTGGGACTAGCTTTGAGGGGGCATCTTTCAGTTGAATTTAGAGATACAGTGCGGAAACAGGCCCTTCAGCACACTGGGTCCGCGCCAACCACCGATCCCCGCATATTAATACTATCCTATGCACAGTAGGGCCAATGTTTACATTCACCAAGCTAATTAATCTACATAACCTGGAGTGTGGGAGGAAACCGAAGATCTCGGAGTGAACCCACGCAGGTCACGGGGAGAACAAACTCCGTACAGACAGCACCCGTAGTCAGGATCAAATTCGGGTCTCCGGCGCTGCATTCACTGTAAGGCAGCAACTCTATGCTGCGCCACCGTGCCGCTCTTGATCGGCATGGAGGGGTTGGGCTGTTTCCATGCTGCATGATAATATTGAGATTATTGATTTATTGAATTTCCTATATGTTTTGTTTACTATATGTTATCTATGATCGTGTTTACAGGCTTGTTATGTTGCTGCTAGTAAGAATTTCAATGGATTGTTGGTACGTATGACAATTAAACACTCCTGACTCTTGAGAACATAGAGCCACAGAGCGTGGAAACAGGCCCTTCGGCCCAACTTGCCCACACCTGCCACATGTCCCAGCTACACTAGTCCCACCTGCTCATATCCCTCCAAACCTGTCCTATCCATGTACCTGTCTATCTGTTTCTTAAACGTCAGGATAGTACCTGCCTCAACTACCTCCTCTGGCAGCTTGTTCCATGCACCCACCGCCCTTTGTGTGAAAAAGTTACCCCTTAGATTCCAATTAAATCTTTTCCCCTTTCACCTTCAACCTACGTCCTCTGGTCCTCTAAACTAAACTGGAGAAAAATTTAGGAACAACCAGAATGTGGACTAGAAATGGCAAACACATCACTTTGTCAGCAGCCGGATGCTGATTAAAGCAGTAAGAATAGAAAATAAAATCAGTTAAGTACCAGGAGCAGGTCCACTTGAAGATGTTCCACCCCACCAGTTAAAATAATTTGCCTTCCAGCAGAAGCATCATCCGTACCTTAAGATCAGACTCTCGTCCTGGCTTGACTGGACATCCAGATCCAGCAACTGTTTGCAGATGGAGTAAAAAGCTCTGACCACTTCCAGCAGCAAGTCCCCGATCACCTGTGGGCCTGGCAAAGAGACAAGCAATTAACGGGGGTGGGCAATGGTGTGTTCCAGTTGCCTATCGACAGGTTAACGAGCTGCACACTCCAATGGCGGTCAACGTCCCCACTCCCCCACCATTACCGTGCACCCAATGCGCCAAGGAGCCCCACCATTAACCCACAAGTGGAATCTGCCCTTTCACCAACATTGCCCGATCTATACCATGCCTCAACAACAACTTGCATCCTCGGCACTGTGGTCCAATTTTCTGCCAGGTCTCAATGTTTTCAAGTCTAAAACTCAACTACGTTAAGAGCAACGACTTACATCCTGCAGTGTCCGTGCCCATATATTTTAAATCATCTTCTCGAGTAAACAACTCAACTTCATTTTGGGTATTATTGGTTTCCTCCTTCACTATCAGCTGGGTCTTTCCACGTCCCTAGCCTCCCCAATAAATTCATTGACAAAAACTTTAAATAGAACAAAATTAATCATGTCCTGGTTTACCCAAATCCGGTTTGTCAAGCAGGCTGATTAGAATGCGGAAGGGCTTCAGATGCACCTGAGGTCCATGATCCTGATCCAGTTCAGGGTTGACTTGTTGCAAAGATTTTGTCAATGCCTGCGGTTCAAAACAAAGTGGTCACAATGAGCAGTTAACACACTCAAGCACAGTTGGAGGATCAATTGGGATTTAACTAGAGTTAGAGTCATACACCACAGAAATGAGTACTTTGGCCCAACTTGCCCATGCTGACCAAGGTGCCCCATCTACTCTAGTCCCACTTGCCCAAATTTGGCCCATATCCCTCTAAAGCTTTCCAATCCATGGACCTGTCCAAATGTCTTTTAAATGTTGTTACAGTACCTGCTTCAACTAAAGATAGACACAAAAAGCTGGAGGAACTCAACAGGACAGGCAGCATCTCTGGAGAGAAGGCATGGGCGACATTTCGGGGTGAGACCCTTCTTCAGACTGGTTAGGGATAAGGGAAATGAGAGATATAGACGATGATGTAGAGAGATAAAGAACAATGAATGAAAGATATGCAAAGAAGTAGTAAAGATAAAGGAAACGGGCCTGTTAGCTGTTTGTTGGGTGAAAACGAGAAGCTGGTGCGACTTGGGTGGGGGAGGGATAGAGAGAGAGCGGGAATGCTTGGAGTTAGAGAAATCACCATCTTTATCCCTAACCTGTCTGAAGAAGGGTGTCGACCCGAAACATCGCCCATTCCTTCTCGCCAGAGATGCTGAGTTACTCCAGCATTTTTGTGTCTACCCGCTATGACAATTTGAACTATATCTGTGACTTAGTCTATCAGTGCTGCCAAATTGAACTCGCACAACCAGAATAAATGTACTCACTCGAACCAACAAGTCCTTAGAATGCTCCTCAAAGTAAGTCTTGACTTCATCTTCAGAAGAGAAGTCCGTGTGTGCGGTCACCATGCCTCCTTTGAGATCTGTACCTGAAACCAGCAACGTGGACCATTATCGTCACCATCGCACAAAAGCAAAATGAGCTCAATCCTGGTTTTATTGGCTGGTTGGCAAAACATTATATTGACAAAAAATGCATTGGGATAAAAATTACTTCAACAAAGCAACAACTGAAAAAGATACAAGCCTCAAAAAATAAAATTAAACTGCCTAAGCTACATGTTTCAGCTTTTGACCTGCACCTCCTCTCCTGAGCGCACGTTACAATAAAACACCAATAATCCGATGATTCGGAATTCCCATCAGATCGGCATCTGGTGCATGGAGTGCTGCTTCCCGACAATGGTACTTTATTTTCACAAGTACAGCAAAATTCACTTCTTGCATATTTATAGTATACCACATTGCACAATCATACTAGTTTAGTTTAGACATACAGCGCGGAAACAGGCCCTTCGGCCCATCGAGTCTGCGGCAACCAACAATCCCCGTATTACCCTAGCACTATCCTATACATGAGGGACAAAATACAAATTACATTATATTGACAAAAAAGCCAACTTCAACAAAGCCAACAACTGAAAGATACAACAAAAAATAAAATTAAACTGCCTAAGCTACATGTTTCAGCTTTTGACCTGACCTCCTCTCTGTTACAATAAAACACCAATAATCGATGATTCGGAATTCCCATATGGAGACCTGGTAGGTGTACAGCAAAAATTCACTTCTTGATATTATAGTATACCACATTGCACAAGATCCTAGTTTAGTTTAGAGCGCGGAGGCCCTTCGGCCCATCGAGTCTGCGGCAAGCAACAATCCCCGTATTACCCTAGCACTATCCTATACATGAGGGACAAATTACAATGTTTACCAAAGCCAATTGACCAACAGACCTGTATGTCGTTATATAGACCTGTAGGTGTGTGGGAAGAAACTGGAGATCCTGGAGAAGATCCGTAGTAGGGATCGAACCCGAGTCTCCGGCGTTGTAAGGCAGCGACTCTACTGCTGCGCCACCGTATCTTATTAACTTTTTCTTGGGAAGTCAGGAAGAGAAGCAATGCAGGATATACATCCCTAGACCAACCCAGATCATTACCAAGAGGGAAGACAAGGACATTCAAGAAGATAGATTTGTTTTCAGATAAAGGCAGCTTTTATTAAACAAAAAGTACAAAAATTATTATTTGATATACCCAATAGCCACGCATATAGTCGCCTGTTCAAGGACATGTCTCTTCTCAGTATGGCATGAAGAGCAGCAGAGAGAACGTTCACCATCTCTGCCCTGGTCATCGGGATAACAGATTTTGTTGGATCCTGAAGAAAAAGAGGAAGAGAAATAGCCACTGGTTTTTAATGTAAAAACATGCACCATTTTGGCAAATCTCCCAACTTTTTCTCCCCAAAAAAAAGCCTCTGACATTTTTACCAAATAAACATCTTTGAGAAATCATTTTCAATCAACAGTTAATTTAACCACGTTATTCTAAACATAGTTGTACAATGTATAAAGCAGAGTCTTGCTCATCTTTCTTTCAGCTGCGAAGATTGAACATCGAGTACTTGACATTTTCAATACTTTGCACAAAGTTCCCAGTAATTTCTGTTCTGAATCATGATGCATCCTTTCACTTTGGATTTTAATGATAAAGTGTGGAAACAGGCTCCACAGCCCACCGAGTCTGCACCAACAAACTATTACCCAGTACACTAGCACTATCCCACACACTAGTGACAATTTACAAATTTACAGCAGCCAACTGCACGTCTTACTACACGTCTTTGATGTGTGACAGGAAACCGGAGCACCCAGAGGAATCCCACGTGGTCAGGGGGAGAACATACAAACTCCACACAGACAGCACCCGTGGTCAGGATTGAACCCGGCTCCCTGGCGCCGCAAGGCAGCAACTCTACCGCTGCGCCACCGTGCCACTCTTGCTTCCCACAAGCGCATCTACTTCAGAATGATTGGGGAGCGGTCCTGAGCTACCATCTACCTCATTTAAGAGGTTGGACAGACTAGATGCAGGAAGATTGTTCCCGATGTTGGGGAAGTCCAGAACAAGGGATCACAGTTTAAGGATAAGGGGGAAATCTTCGGAAGCCGAGATGAGAAAAACATTTTTCACACAGAGAGTGGTGAATCTGTGGAATTCTCTGCCACAGAAGGTAGTTGAGGCCAGTTCATTGGCTACCTTTAAGAGGGAGTTAGATGTGGCCCTTGTGGATAAAGGTATCAGGGGGTATGGAGAGAAGGCAGGTACAGGATACTGAGTTGGATGATCAGCCATGATCATATTGAATGGCAGTGCAGGCTCGAAGGGCCGAATGGCCTACTCCTGCACCTATTTTCTACGTTTCTATGTTTCTATTTGAGACCCACAGACTTTCTTTAATCTGTCATCACCTTACACTAAAACCTTATTCCCTTCATCGTGCTTCTATGCACTGTGGACAGCTTGATTGTAATCATGTACAGTCTTGCCAGTGACTGGCCACGGTGACAAAAACCTTTTCACTGCACCTCAGTAAACGTGAGAATCAACTGAACCAAGATAAAATTGAGAAACAGGTGTGGGGATAAGCCCAGAGATTAAAAAAAAAAAAATTTTAAACACTTACCAGGCACGTGCAAAGTGGAAAAAAGTAAAATAAAATTTCTAATGTATTCCGTTGCACAAGGACATTGGAATCCTGCACAGAGGCACACAGCCCTTTTATCTAGAAGACAAAGAAATAGAGCAATGGATTAGAGAGAAACCTGGTCTCAGATGGTCTTTCTCCACCTGTTTCCCAACCTCCACTCCTCACAATCTGTCGAAGAACAACTCCAGGGAGATGGATAACAAGCTTCCAGCATTTATAATCCAGCCTCCACATGCTTGCAACATTGAATTTTACTGCTCGTCACTTCATAGTGACACAAGGAATCTTCAGCAAAACTCAAAGTGCTGAAGGAACTCAGCGGGTCAGGCAGCATCTTCACTTGGACAAAAATGCTGGAGAAACTCAGTGGGTGATGCAGCATCTATGGAACGAAGGAAATATGCAACGTTTCCGGTCGAAAACCCTTCTTCTTCGACCCGAAACGTTGCCCATTTCCTTCGCTCCATAGATGCTGCCTCACCCGCTGAGTTTCTCCAGCATTTTTGTCCACCTTCGATTTTCCAGCATTTGCAGTTCCTTCTTAAGCATCTTAACTTAGTTTAGTTTAGAAACACAGCACAGAAACAGGCCCTTCGGCCCATCGATCAGCAATGCCCACACATTAACATTACCCTACACACACACTAGGGACAACTTGACATTTATACCAAGCCAATTAACCTACAAATCCGCACGTATTTGGAGTGCGATAGGAAACCGAAGATCTGGAAGAAAATCCGCGCAGGTCACGTGGAGAACATACAAACTCCGTGCAGACAAGCACCTGTAGTCGGGATCGAACCCGGGCCTCTGGCGATGTGGGAATCGGACAGACGCTGTTTGTGGGTCAGGACTCTTCCTCATCAGGCTGAAGGGTCCCGACCCCCCAAAGAAAATCACCTGACAATTCCCTCCACAGGTGCTGCATGACCTGCTGAGGTCAGCTGTGGGAGGCGTCCCCGGGGTTAAAGGTCAAAGGTGATCGGGTAGGGAGAGGGACAACGGTTGACGGGCCGACCGGATGGAGGCGATGGCTGCAACGGGCCTTTCACGGGACAGTGAAATGCGGAAAAACCTGGCGCCTCTTGCGTACAGACTCACTGGGCTGCCTCCATGCATTATGTACGTCTATTGTCACCTGTACCGAGGTACAGTGAAAAGCCTTTTGTTGCGTGCTCTGTAGTGTCTTTCCACTGACTGGGTAGTACACACAACAAAAGCTTTTCACTGTACCTCCCTCCGTATACGTGACAATAAACTAAACTGCGACTGTACCCACAAATGGCAATAATCTTACTGATCTGCATGCAAAAAAAATGCTATTTAAAAATATATACCTTGATAGTCATGATAGGGAACTATTGATTCTCACAATTTTTTTGGGTCAGGTGATCTTGGATAGTCAAACGCGCCCATTTCTTAAGGAAAGATTCGAGGGGAGGGGGGGGGGGGGTTCCCCCTGCCACGGGTACCATGTAATCCCATGCTACCTGCTCCATGGTCTGATGGTCGGCGACTAAACCGTCTCCCCCACCTGGTTTGCCAGGCGAGGAGAGGATTGTGGACCCCCAGCAGGACCGAAAGCACGACCTGTCAAACGGCGGATGAGATTCTAGCGAGCCAACGGCCATCCACACTTCATTAGAAGTTGCGATCACTGTCGTACATAGCATTGCACGGAGTGATGATAAAACACACACACACACACACACACACACACCAAAATCCAATACTTCCAGCGTCTGAAGTCCGCAGGAACTGGAGGACAGAGATGCGTGGTGCGTCCATCACCGTTCCCGTTGGGAACCAGCGCCACTGCGTCGCTAATGTTTTCAACGACGACGAATGAATGAACGATGAATTTAAGGATATAATCGAAATAGGAAGCGGCAGAAAGAAGAGTCGCTGGGTTGGAGCAACAGACTTACTGCGAGGCGAGGGTCGGAGCCAAACACATACTTCTGCTCCTTCCTCGGCAGAGACTTGTTGATGTGGCTGACGATGAAGAGCGAGGCGGGGAGGCGGATGGAAGGGCTCACAATGACACTCCCCCACAGCGCTCCATAGAAGATCTCCTGACCCACCACGAGAATTAGCTTCTGCAGCAAGATATCCGTTCTTCATCCAGCAAAGAGGGGAGGAAAAAAATCAATATTTTTTTATCTACACATATACAATCATAAGTGATCAGAATTAGGCAATTCGGCCCATCAAGTCTACTCCGCCATTCAATCACGGCTGATCTACCTCTCCCTCCTATCCCCATTTTCCTGCCTCCTGCCCATAACCTATGACACCCGTACAAATCAAGAAACTATCTATCTAGCTCTGCCTTAAAAATAACAACTGACTTGGCTTCCACAGCCTTTTGTGGCAAAGAATTCTGCAGATTCATCACCCTCTGACTAAAGAAATTCCTCCTCCTGTCCTTCCTAATAGAATGTCCTTTCATTCTGAGGCTGTGACCTCTAGTCCAGGACTCTCCCACTAGTGGAAACATCCTCTCCACATCTACTCTATCCAAGCCTTCCACTATTCTGTACGTTTCAATGAGGTCCCCCCCTCATTCTTGTAAATTCCAGCGAGTAAAGGCCCAGTGCCGGCAAACGCTCATCATATGTTAACCTGCCCATTCCTGGGTTAACCTACTCATTCCTGGCATTGATATAGCGGCTTAAGATGTCAGCCCTTGATGCACAAAAATACTGGCAACCTCATTCTTTGTCGGCACCCTTTAGGTGGCCACTCTTTCCATACTTGTATATAAAACAAACAATTTCACTGTACATGTGTACAGTATCAATCAATCAATTTCAAGGAGGATTTGGCAAACACGGAGCTAGGATCACTAAACAAACAACTTAATGACTTTTTTGTTGTCAGTTCGCAAACATACATCTCACAGCCTTTTGTATTCTTTCCTTCTCTGGCCTTTGTTCACCCACCTACCAATCAACTCCCCCCTCCCTCACCTTTTCGATTCTAGAGATACAGCGTGGTAACAGGCCCTTCGGTCCACGCCGACCAGCAATCACCCAGCACGCTACGGACAATTATTTTTTTACAACTTACCCGAAGTTAATGAATCAACAAACCTGTACGTCTTTGGGGTGTGGGAGAAAACTGGAGCACCCAGAGAAAACCCATGTGGTCACGGGGAGCATGTACGAACTCCGTACAGATACACCCGTACTCAGGTTCGAACCCGGGTCTCTGGCACGTAGAAGGCAGCAACTCTACCGCTGCACCACCGTGTCGCCCCAAAACTTGTATCCACCCATCACTTTGTCCCGCTCCCCTCCACATCTCTTCCAGCTTTCTGCCTCCACTATAATCAGTCTGAAGAAGGGTCCCGATCTGAAATGTCGCCTGTCCATGTTCTCCAGAGATGGTGACGGACCTGTTGAGTTACTGCCAAAGAAGTGGGTTTATAGGTTCAATGGCCTCTATAAAATTGCCTCGTGTGTCGGGAGTGGATGCAGACGTGCGAGTTTAAAGGTTAATTGGTCTCTAAAATTGCTCCTAATGTGTAAATGCAAAAGTGGGATAACATAGAACTAGTGCGAAAGGATGATCAGTGGTTAGTGTAGACTCAGTGTGAGAAGGGCCCGTTCCCATGCAGTCGTTCAGGAGGCGCTGTCCTGAACGGCTGCCTGTCCTGCAGCTGTCCGTTTTTTTTCCCTTCTTTTTTATTATTTTTAGTACGTTGAGTGTGCAGTCAGGGGGCCGAACCTTTTTATGTGTGGGGGGTGGTGGGGGGGGAAGGGGGAAACTGTTTTTCAAGTCCCTACCTGGTCGGAGGGGTTGCCTTCCTCTGAGCAGCGTCTTCGACCTGTCCTTGCGGCCTACCAGCGGGTCCTGGAGCGACGTTTCCCAGAGGGGACCTGGCCAGAACATCGGCTTTGGCGGCGGCGCAGCGCTGGAGCGCTGTCGTGGAGCGGGCGATGCCTTTCCTGGGTCGCCGCGCTGGAACTCCAGTATGCTGGGACCGCCGATAATAACATCGTGGAGCCGCGGTTCTGCGGAGCGGCCAGCTGCGACGCTGAACTTTACATCCCGGAGCCTGGGATCTCTCGCCGAGATCGCCAGTGTGTGGAGCTCCGTCCGGCGCGGTCTGTTGGCTTGGAAGCTCGGTCTCCGGTGGGAAGGCGGCCGTTCCTGGCACCTCAAGCCGCTGGTGGTTCTCCCGACGCCGGAGTACCATCACCCGGCGAGAACATCGGGCGCCGTGGCGGCGACTGTGGAGGCTTCGATAGGCCCAACTCTGGGTGGACAAGAGGATGGGGACTGGACTTTGTGCCTTCCCCCACAGTGGTTTCCACTGTGGGGGGATGTTTTGGTGTTTTGGTGTTGAATTTCTTCTTGAATGCTATGTTGTATTTTTATTAGTGTGCTGCAAGGACATCTGAATTTCCCCTGAATAAGGGGATTAATAAAGTCTAATCTAATCTAATCTATCTGTGAAGTAAAATTTTAAACCACGAATCATCCTTTGATCATATGCCAACTTACAACCATCACGTTGAAGCGCAAGTTTTCAGAGAATGAACAGCCAGTGGACAAAATTAAACTTGCACGTAAAACACAACCGCTGAACTGACCTGTCGTAGATCTCCGACCCCTCCTCCAGTCCCGGCAGTAACCCGGTAATGAAGGCCTGGACGCTGGGATTTAAGGCCTTCTGTAGTGGGAGGTAGTATTTCTCGTAGAGTCCAAGAAGCACCGGCTTCACCGACATCGCAGCATTGCCCAGCAACGGAAACAGGCCCGAGCTGCAAGAAAATAACACAAAGATAATGGTCTCGTTCAACTTGGTCAGCTCTGCCTCGGCAGCAGTGACTAAACTCTGTAGGTTGTGGGGTGAGAGAACAAATGGCAAATTACTATAGTCCACTGTCACACAAAGGGCGGTGGGTGTGTGGAACAAGCTGCCAAATGAGGTAGTTGAGGATGGGACTATCCCATCATTTCGTAAACAGTTGGACAGGTAAATGCACAGGACAGGTTTGGAGGGATATGGACCAAGCGCAGGCAGGTGGGACTAGTGTAGCTGGTACGTGTTGGCCGATGTGGGCAAGTTGGGCCAAAGGGCCCGTTTCCACACTGTATAACTATGACTGTATAACCATATAACAATTACAGCACGGAAACAGGCCATCTCGGCCCTACAAGTCCATGCCGAACAATTATTTTCCCTTAGTCCCACCTGCCTGCACTCATACCATAACCCTCCGTTCCCTTCTCATCCATATGCCTATCCAATTTATTTTTAAATGATACCAAGGAACCTGCCTCCACCACTTCCACTGGAAGCTCATTCCACACCGCTACCACTCTCTGAGTAAAGAAGTTCCCCCTCATGTTACCCCTAAACTTCTGTCCCTTAATTCTGAAGTCAAAGATGCTTTTCGCCAGAAGGCCCTGACTGTATTGCTGGGTACAACAGAGAAATATCAGATGTGGATATTAAAATTGAACATTTCTCCCCCCCCCCCACCACTCTTCTGGCTTTATCTGCCCGTCTCCTTCTCCCAGCTTTCTCCACACCTCTATTCCAGCTTTCTCCCCCCTTCTACTTTCTCTCTGAAGGTACCCGACACGAAACGTCATCTGTCCATTCACTCCACACATGCTGCCCGGCCTGCTGAGTTATGCCCCTGTCCCACTTAGGAAACCTGAACGGAAACCTCTGGAGACTTTGCGCCCCACCCAAGGTTTCTGTGCGGTTCCCTACCGTCTCCCTACCTGCTTCCACTACCTGCAACCTCCGGCAACCACCTGCAACCCCCGGGAACCGCACGGAAACCTTGGGTGGGGTGCAAAGTCTCCAGAGGTTTCTGTTCGGGTTTCCTAAGTGGGACAGGGGCATTACTCCCGCACTTTTAAATCAGGGACTCTTTTGAAGAGCCAACAGTGGCGATGGAGACTCTTGTGCAGAGGAAGCTGGCACGAGATAAGACACAAAACCCAGACAAACATTCCCCTCAGCTTCACTGAGCAGCTGCCACAAATTGCTAAGTGTATGCCAGCTTCTTAGTTAAGCCACTTCAACAAACTCCAAGTTCCCAGGGGGCCTAATAACGTTAGCAGCAATCACCCAGCTTGCTGCACGGAGATAAGATGCAATGAATGCATTCCAAGACACTTATTTCCAAATGCATCAAGGACTTCAGCAGCACATAAAAGACATGCTCATTACAACGTTAATAAAGGCAGAAAATACACAAGACATGGTTAGAAGACCCACATGAGAAAGGAGGAGGTCCTTCGATGAAGTGTTGGAAACAAATTAATTTCATGCATCTGCAGCTTAGTTTAGAGATACAGCACGGAAACAGGCCCTTCGGCCCACCAAGTCCATGCCGACCAGAGATCATCGCATTATCCGACAAACTAGAGACAATTTTTTCAATTTTTTTTTTTTAACCAAAGCCAATTAACCTACAAATCTGAATGTCTTTGGAATGCGGGAGGAAACCGGAGCACCCGGAGAAACCCCCCCGCGGTCACGGAGAGAACGTACTAACTCAGTACAGACAGCACCCGCAGTTAGGATGGAACCCGGGTCTCTGGCGCTGTAAGGGAGATACTCTACTACTGCGCCACCAAACCATCTCTGGACCCAATTGGGTCAACACCAACAACAAAGTTGCTACATAAATCACAAAGTGAAACCTACAGCAACGATGGATAAAATGGATCGGAGCTGGACCGGACTATCACATGGTCATAAGTGATAAGAACAGAATTAGGCCATTCGGCCCATCAAGGCTACTCCGTCATCCAATCATGGCTGATCTATCTCTCCCTCCTAAACCCATACACCTACCTACTTCCCATTAACCCCTGACACCTGTACTAAATAAATCTATCTCTGCTTTAAAAATACCCATTGACTTGGCCTCCACAGCATTCTGCGACAAAGAATTCCACAGATTCGCCACTCACTGACTAAAGAAATTCTTCCTCATCTCCCATCAATGCGATACCATCTCATTGGAAGAGAAACTAGGAATAGGAAAGAACTCGGGTTCCCAAAGCAGAACTTAACGCCTTACTGAATACTGGAACAGCACATTCTAAAGACGTGTAGATTTATAGATTAATAATAGGCTTCTGTAAATTGTCCCTAGTGCGTAAGATAGAACTATTGTACGGGTGATCGCTGGTCGGCGCAGACTCGGTGGGCCGAAGGGCCTGTTTCTGTGCTGTATCTTTAAACTAAACAAGGACCAGGGGGACAACGTGCACTAGAGAGAGATAGCCAGCCCTAACCCTGAGCTTAGGTATCACAAGGGCAAGGTTGATCACATTGTATGTTGATGAGTAGTGAGCGTCCTGTACAGGGTGTATCTCCACTTCACCTTTGCAAATAATCGTTTGAATAAAGCCAAGTCAATGTTTCTCCAGCTGTCAGTGTGACTCTGGTCCAAGCGCAATATCAGAGCATTTCAAGCCCATTGTGCATTTATGCCAGCGTACAATTTCTGTTTTCAGTTTTAACATCTTAGGACAATCAAATCTAAACTTGCACTCAGTCCGCCAAGACCTGCAGGATTGCCCAGTTGCTATCCATTTTAACTCCTCTCCCCACACTGACCTTTCTGTGCTTGGCCTACTCTATTGCCAGATTGAGGCCACACGCAAACTGGAGGAACAACACCCCATATTCCCCTTGGCTAGTTTGTCACCCAACAGCATGAACATTGAATGCTCCCATTTGAGGTAACCTCCCCCATATACTCGCCCCTTCCCCCAATACCAACAACAACTCGCCCAACAACTCTCACCAACTTCTCCAGAAAGCCTTTTATCCTGATGCATCACAGCATGGTTTGGGAACAGCCCCATCCAAGATTGCAAGAAATTGCAGAGAATTGTAGACGCAGCCCAGACCATCACACAAACCAACCTCTCTTCCATTGACTCCATTTGCACCTCACGCTGCCTTGGCAAGGCCAGCAGCATAATCAAGGACGAGTTGCACCTTTACCGCTCCTTCTGTTCATCTCGTGCATTAGGTATAGAAATGTGAATACACACACCTCCAGATTCAGGAACAATTTCTTCCCAGCTGTTATCAGGCAACTGAGGCATCCAACCACAACTAGAGACCAGTCCCAAACAGCTATCTACCTCATTGGAGAGCCTCGGACTATCTTTGATCAGACTTTACCTTTCACTAAAGGTTATTCCCTCAAACCATGTACCCGTATACTGTGGATGGCTCAATTGTAATCATGTATTGTCTTTCTGCTGACTGGTTAGCACGCAACAACGGTACCTCAGTACACGTGACAATAAACTGAACTGAACAAAAGGTTTAAGAAACAGGTAGACAGGTACATGGATAGGACAGGTTTAGAGGGATATGGACCAAATGCAGGCAGATGGGACTTGTGTAGATGGGATATGTTGGCCGGTGTGGACAAGTTGAGTCCAAGGCCCTGTTTCCACTCTTTATGACTCTGTGGAATAAAACATGCAATAGTTCACTGATAAAGCTGATCACGAATTGAGAAAACAGTACCGATAATATTTCAACACAAATCTCGATCTACCTCACCTGTAAAAGAACAAGTCCTTGGCCAGCCATTTGATGCCAATGATCTTAAATATGATTTCATACGTTTCCAATGCTTTCAGATGGACGCCAATAGGCAATGCTGGGTGCAAGCATTGTGACAGCCTTTTGCTAATGATCAGGCGCTTGGGCAGGAGGGAGTACTTCAAATTGCTCTGGAGTGCCTAAAGATACAGGGCGAGAGGTATTAACGTAGCCACAGACGGATAACATTTCAATGAAACAAAGGCAACAAAATTATTCATTCATCGATGCCAAGCAGAGGACAACATTGAAAATTTCCCAAACAGCTTGCAAGCAGTGTCTGAAATGTTACTTAGCCTAACGAAGCTCAGAGAGTACAACACGAATGAGAATCGGGGTTGTTTCTCCCCCCCTCACCAGAATGGGATGGAATTAAGTGCAGGGGGAAATATTAGTTTAGAGATACAGCACGGAAACAGGCTCTTCGGCTCCTCTGACCCGAGCGTCTTTGGAGCGTGGCAGGAAACCGGAGAACCCGGAGAAAGCCCACACAGGTCACGGAGAGAACGTACAAACGTGCATCGCAGTTACATTCCAGCACGGTGGCGCAGCAGTAGGGTTGGTGCCTGACAGTGCCCGAGACCTGGGTTCGATACCAACTACGGGTGCTGTCTGTAAAGAATTTGCAGGTTCTCCCTGTGATCGCATGGGTTTTCTCCAGTTTTCTCCCATATTCCAACAACATAGAAACATAGAAAATAGGTGCAGGAGGAGACCATTCGGCCCTTCGAGCCAGCACCGCCATTCATTGCGATCATGGCTGATCGTCCCCTATCAATAACCCGTGCCTGCCTTCTCCCCATATCCCTTGACTCCACTAGCCCCTAGAGCTCTATCTAACTCTCTCTTAAATTCATCCAGTGACTTGGCCTCCACTGCCCTCTGTGGCAGGGAATTCCACAACTTCACAACTCTCCGGGTGAAAAAGTTTCACCCAGAGAACAACGTACAGGTTTACATAGAAAATAGGTGCAGGAGTAGGCCATTCGGCCCCTCGAGCCAGCACCGCCATGGCTGATCATCCAAAATCAGTACCCCGTTCCTGGTTTTCCCCCCCATATCCCTTGATTCCGTTAGCCCCAAGAGCTTTATCGAACTCTCTTTTGAAAACATCTAGTGGATTGACCTCCCCTGCCTTGCGGTGGCAGAGAATTGCAGAGGTTTGTAGGTTAATTGGCCTCTGCAAATTGTCGCATCGTCTGTACAACTAGTGTGTGGGGGTCACTGGGTCAGTGTTGACTCGGTGGGCAGAGGCGTCTGTTTGCACACTATATCTACAGACAAAACTAATTAGTTCATAATCTACACACGGAGCAGTGGGGCGAAAAATTAATTAGAAATCTAAAGATGTTCATTCTTTTTCCTCTGCAGTTAGTGCTTGAACATCAGTGGTAAAGTACTTTCACTCCTGCAGTGCACAGACTGTTAACTGCAAAACTGGATTTAAGGAACACAATAGCATTTGTTCCCCGTTGGATATGATGGATCAATGAGTCATCTGAACTAGCTGCTCGTTCCAGGCAATTGTTCTTCCATCACTCTTTGATGCATTAACCCATCTCACACAACACACAGTCGCACACTGTCACGGATCAGATTTCTCCTCAGCAGTTGCTGTTTTTTTTTTAAACCACATCACTGACTGGGCTTGCAAAGCACGGTGGCGCAGCGGTAGAGTTGCAGCCTTGCAGCGCTTGCAGCACCGCAGGCCCGGGTTCGATTCCGACTACGGGTGCTGTCTGTACGGAGTTTGCACGTTCTCCCCGTTACCATGCGAGTTTTCTCCGAGATCTTCGGTTACCTCCTACACTCCAAAGACGTACAGGTTGGTCGGTAAATTAGCTTGGTAAATGAAATAAATCGTCCCTAGTGTGTGTAGCATAGTGTTAATGTGCGGGGAATCGCTAGTCGGTGCGGACTTGGTGGGCCGAAGGGCCTGTTTCCACACTGTGCCTCTAAACTAAAAAGAAAGCATCTGGTGAAGAGGGCCGGCACAGTGGGGCAGCTGCCTCACAGCACCAGAGTCCCAGGTTCGATCCTGACCTCTGCTGCTGCCTGAGTGGAGTTTGCATGTTTACCCTGTGACCCCTTCGATGGTTTCCTCCGGGTGCTTCGGTTTCCTCCCACATCCCAGAGACAAGCAGATTTGTAGGTTAATGACATTAGAAGAATAAGGGGGGGGGGGGGGGGGGGGGGGGAGGACCTGGTTGAAATGCACAAAATAGTGAAAGGCTTCAATAAAGTGGATGTGGAGAAGATGTTTCCACTAGTGGGAGAGTCTAGGACTAGAGGTCATAGCCTCAAAATTAAAGGACGTTCTTTTAGGAAGGAGATGAGGAGGAATTTCTTTAGTCAGAGGGTGGTGAATCTGTGGAATTCTTTGCCATAGAAGGCTGTGAAGGCAAAGTCAGTGGATATATTTAAAGCAGAAATAGATCATAATCATAATAATTTATCATACTTTATTAGCCAAATATGTTTTGTAACATGCGAGGAATTTGATTTGCCATACAGTCAAACCAACAAAAAGTAACGGAACACACAAAATACATTTTAACATGAACATCCACCACAGTGACTCCTCCACATTCCTTCCTGAAAAAAGTTCAATCTCTCCGTTCTTTGTCCTCCAGCGGTCGGGGGCCTCTAACCTTCCGTTGATGGGACGATCTTACTCCCGTAGCCGGCTGCGGGCCACCTCGTCGGACCCATCAAGCTCCTGCATCGCGATCTACCCCGGGTCAGGACTGCGGACTCCTTGATGTTAAAGTCCGCAGGCCGCGGTTGGAGCGTGGATCCCAGGCAGGAATCAGCTGTGATGGCAAGTCCATGCCCCGTGGTGGGGTTCAAAGTCAGTCCCGAGCGAGGCCTCCAGCTCCATGATGTTAGGCTGCAGAGCGACCGGAGATACGATCCGGAAAACAATCGCATCTCCGGCAAGGTAAGAGATTGAAAAAAGGTTTCCCCCCCCCGTCCCCACCCCCCACATAAAACAAACCAAAGAACATTAACGCACACTTTCTAAACACACTAAAAATAACAAAAAAAAGACGAAAAGGACAGACAGACTGTAGGCGAGACTGCAATCGAAGCGTAGATTATCGATTGGTACGGGTGTCAGAGATTATGGGGAGAAGGTAGGAGAACGGGGTTAGGAGGGAGAGATAGATCAGCCATGATTGAATAGCAGAGTCGACTTGATGGACCGAATAGCCTAATTCTGATCTTATGATCTGGCCTCTGTAAATTGCCTCAAGCTGGCAGGGAGAGGCTGAGAAAGTGGGACAACATTGAACTAGTGCGATCGGGTGATCGATGGCTGGCGTAGACTCTCTGGGCAAAGTGCATGTACCTCATTAAAATGAAGTCTTCCTTTTGCTCTGGTATTTTATTTCATTTACATGTTTAATAATAATAATAATAATAATAATACATTATACTTATGGGCGCCTTTCAAGGACTCTCAAGGACACCTTACAAAATTTAGTAAACAGATTACAAAACATGTAAGCGGAATGAAACAAAACAAAAAAATAACAAAACAAAAAAAATATATTAAAAAATAGTAAAGACATCAACAATACACAATTCAAAGAATACACATGTTTAAGCTATAATATTTTATTATTAATGTTTAATGTTTTATGTGTCATTTTTAATTGTTACTGTATGTCGTGTTGTTACTTGCGAGTGAAGCACCAAGGCAAATTCCTTGTATGTGTACATATATGGCCAATAAACTAATTCATTCATTCTTTTTATTTTTTTAAGGCGGATGTCATTGGATACTAAATAAGCAAGGGCATGAAGGCTGACAATGGAGAGGATGGAACACACGGCAGAGGTCACAATCAAATCAGCCGCAAACATATTAGTAAAGGAACTCACTCAGAGTCATACAACACATAAACAGGCCCTTCGGCCCAGCTAGCCCATACCAACCAAGGTGCCATATTACTCTTGGGTTTGCGTTTGCAGGTCTGTTAATTTGCAGCAAGGAAGAATTTCACCGTTCCATTGTCGATACATATGACAAGTGACTATTGTTTTGCTATTTTTTGGAATATCTTTATTCTTTATGCTTTACTTTCTCATGAGACGATCACTAGTGCACTAGAGGTGCTGTCACAGCTGGTGTCAATGAAATGGACGATACCTTCACCAGCTTAATCCCACTCCAAAATCAGAAGCCAGGACCTCGACTGGATAGCCCCAGAATAAATGTTGCCTCAGAAATTCATCATTCGGGGCGGCACAGCGGCAGAGACCCAGGTTTGATCCTGACTACAGGTGCTGTGTGTACGAAGTTTGTACGTTCTCCCTGTGACCACGTGGGTTTCTTCTGGATGCTCCGGTTTCCTCCCACATTCCATAGACGTGCAGGTTTGTAGGTTAATTGGGTTCTGTAAAAAGTGTAAATTGTCCCTTGTGCATAGGAGAGTGCAAGTGCATGGGGGTGATTGCCAGTCGGCGCGGACTCAATGGGCCAAAGGTCCTGCTTCCAAGTGCAGTGAAGAAAGCGAATGGCATGTTGGCCTTTATAACAAGAGGAGTCGAGTACAGGAGCAAAGAGGTCCTTCTGCAGTTGTACAAGGCCCTAGTGAGACCACACCTGGAGTATTGTGTGCAGTTTTGGTCCCTAATTTGAGGAAGGACATTCTTACTATTGAGGGAGTGCAGCGTAGGTTTACAAGATTAATTCCCGGGATGGTGGGACTGCCATAGGCTGAGAGAATGGAGCCGCTGGACTTGTACACTCTGGAGTTTCGAAAGATGAGAGGCGATCTTATTGAAACATGCAAGATTGTTAAGGGTTTGGACACGCTAGAGGCAGGAAACATGTTGGGGGAGTCCAGAACCAGGGACCACAGTTTAAGAATAAGGGTTAAGCCATTTAGAACGGAGATGAGGAAACACTTTTTCTCGCAGGGAGTTGTGAGTCTGTGGAATTCTCTGCCTCAGAGCGCGGTGGAGGCCGGTTCTCTGGATACTTTCAAGAGAGAGCTAGATAGGGCTCTTAAAGATAGCAGAGTCAGGGGATATGGGGAGAAGGCAGGAACGGGGAACTGATTAGGGATGAATTGAATGGCGGTGCTGGCTCGAAGGGCCGAATAGCCTACTCCTGCACCTATTGTCTATTGTGTATCTTTGAAGTCTAAATGTCCCAATTCTTCAGACTACCTTATCTAACTGCACAGAAGGGGCTGCACACAGACATTGATATTGCTATAGAGGGAGATTAAAACTCCCAGCTCCAATTTCAGTCATTGCATTTACATGGTTAACGTTTAATAAAGTGGACGTTTACCTTGTTAAGCTTTCCCAGTGACGAGATAAGATCTGCCCATTCACTGGATGACTCAAAGTTCTTCAAAGCTTTATCGATTGTGGAAGAATAACTTCGGTATCTGTAGTCATTTATCAAGTTTAGCTCTTCTGGATCCATTGCTCTTTCTCATTGTCTCTTACTCAGTCCTGAGGACAAGACACAATGCAGATTAGATCAATGGCATCAAAATCAGATGGTGCCTGGATATGAAACAAAGATACATTTAAAATGGTAACTTCATTTTCACAATACATTGATAGACAAGATTTGTTGACCACTCCTTTGGGAAATGAGGAGCTGTAGTATCTGGATTTATTTCCACAGATTTTAAACAACTACTGCCATGGCTTATTAAAATGGGCGCTTCATTAAAAAGCTACACTGAACACTAACCTCAGCAACTATGATAGGGCAGCATGATGGCGCAGCGGTAGAGCTGCTGACTTACAGCACCAGAGACCCGGGTTCGATGCCGACTATGGACGTTGTTCGCACGTTCTCCCCGTGACCGCGTTGGTTTTCCCCAGGTGCTCCGGTTTCCTCCCACATACGAAAGACGTC
The DNA here is from genome assembly GCF_028641065.1 of Leucoraja erinaceus. Classification (NCBI taxonomy): domain Eukaryota; kingdom Metazoa; phylum Chordata; class Chondrichthyes; order Rajiformes; family Rajidae; genus Leucoraja; species Leucoraja erinaceus. The sequence goes on from NC_073389.1 coordinate 49,040,775, forward strand.
CAGGTTTGTAGGTCAATTGGCTTTGGTAAAGATTGTAATTTGTCCCTAGTGTGTGGGGTAGCGTTTGTGTACGGGGATCGCAGGTCAGCGTGGAATCGATGGGCCGAAAGGCGTGTTTCCATGCTGTATCGTTAAATCTAAAAAATCTTGTTTTTTTTTTAATGCAATGTCTTTGGTCTCACAACAGACTTTGGATTTTGCATCCATTGCATTACTGATTATTGTACATTAGCTGTGAATGCATTTATGAAGGTCGATTGTAATCATGCATTGTCTTTCCACTGACTGGTTAGCGCGCAACAAAAGCTTTTCACTGTACCTCGGTACACGTAGCAATAAACTAAACTGATGAGGTTGTTAAGCTGCAGCATGAATTTCATTGTTCCCTTGTTGGAACATGGGACAGTTAAACACTCTTGTGTTATACACACAAAGTGATCCTGCACTGCAGGTCAAAGGCAAGCCAACCTGTTGAAAATTAAATAACCTTCTCGGCCACTGTCAGAAGTGAGCGCAAGCATTGATTCACTTTCCTCGGTACCAGATAGAAACATAGAAACATAGAAAATAGGTGCAGGAGTAGGCCATTCGGCCCTTCGAGCCTGCACCATCATTCAATATGATCATGGCTGATCATCCAACTAAGTATCCTGTTCCTGCCTTCTCTCCATACCCCCTGATCCCTTTAGCCTCAAGGGCCACATCTAACTCCCTCTTAAATATAGCCAATGAACTGGCCTCAACTACCTTCTGCGGCAGAGAATTCCACAGATTCACCACTCTCTGTGTGAAAAAGGTTTTCCTCATCTCGGTCCTAAAAGATTTCCCCCTTATCCTTAAACTGTGACCCCTTGTTCTGGAAAAAACCTGGGCAAAATTAGCATCTATTTCAACAATAAATACCAACATCTGTGTCACAAAGCAATTAATTACCACAGAAGGCTGTGGAGGCCAGGTCAATGGATATTCTTAAGGCGGAGAATGACAACTTGATTACTACGGGCGTCCGGGGTTATGGGGAGAAAGCAGGAGAACGGGGTTGAGAGGGAAAGATAGATCAGCTATGATTGAATGGCAGAGTAGACTTGTTGGGCCAAATGGCCTAATTCGGCTCCTATAACTTTGGAACTGGAAGTCATTATTTTGAAAAATGAAATTCATCAATTATTATCAACAATATTAACCAGATTTTAGCTGGATATTCTACTGTGATTTTCGTAATTTTCCCTTCTGTTCTACAGCGAGTATAACTAAATGACCAAATGAGTAACTAAATGGTGCCTGTATATGAAACAGAGGTATATTTTAAAAGATAACTTAATTTAAAGATAAAAGATAACTTAACAAAAACTTCAAATGAATTTCCAACCATATTAGTCGGCCCTCATAGGGCATCGACAAGGATATCAAGAACATAGGAACACAGGAAAATAGAAGCACAAATAGGCCATTTAGTGTACTATTTCAGTTTTATCAATACATTTCGAGATTGAGGGCAGCACAGTGGCACAGCTGATAGAGCTGCTGCCTCACAGCGCCAGAGACACAGGTTCAATTCTGACATTGGGTAACATCTATAGTAGGTAGAGTTAGCATGTTCTCACTGGGAGTGCGTGGGTTTCCTCTGGGTGCTCTGGTTTCCCCCCACATCCCAAAAATGTACGTTTTGGGTTTGTTGGTTAATTGGCCCTCTGTAACTTGCCCCTGATACATAGGGAATGGGTGCAAAAGTGGGATAACATGGAACTCATATTAATGGGTGATCGAAGGTCGGCATGGACTTGGTGGGCTGAAGGGCCTGTTTCCATCCTGCATCTCCATAATTAACAACTAAATTAGCTGTTATTCAACCAATATGCAGATTCACATCAACTCTGTGTGACACGAAAGTGGCTTGTGCGATTACACAAACAAAAATCTTTTAGGTACTATATTGCATCGTTTAGAGGACATGTTTATAGTATATGAGCGAACCACAGGTAGATGGGACTAGTAGATGGGGCATGTTAGTTAGCGTGGGCAGGTTGGGCCGAAGGGCCTGTTTCCACGCTGTATGACTCTATGACTATGACTCTAATATAAAGCAACCCAAACTGTCTGTACAGCATTAAGCAGAGTTCAAGGTGGGATTAAGTAATTGTGTTAATGAGTTGATTAGCATGGAATATTAATCTCAGATCTGCATTGTTTTAATGGGATGAAAACCTTAAGTGTAAAATGATTAAAATATCAATTGGAAAGCCATGGGTCGCTCCAAGATCCTCAATGTGTAAATCCCCACTCACAGAAACAGTCAATGATCCCAACACTAATCATTTCCATCATCTGTTGCTTTCCTGATTTGTTCTGGCCTTTCCCCATCTCCAGTTTATTCTCTCCACCTCCACCCCCCCACACCCCACCCCTCCACTTCACTTTCAGTCTTAAGAGGGGTCTCGACCAGAATCGTCACCTATTCCTTTTCTCCAGAGATGCTCACTGACACCCCCCGAGTTACTCCAACATTGTTTGTGCACCTTTACTGTAAACCAGCATCTGCTGTTCCTTCCTACACAAGGGTAATACATCGGTTAAATAACAAGCAGGCACCAATGCACAACATTTCCTGGATACCTTACTGTTAGGCATTTCTCTAAATATGTTAATGAGTGGCAAAAATTGTCGACTTTTTCTCGATGGAGGTGGAGAAATGACATGACACAATGACATAATATGTGGTGCTGCACGGCATCGCTCTTGATACCCTTGAGAATTTTCTGCACATATAAAACTTACAATTAATTGGCATACTGTAATGACAGCAAACACGAATAGCCTCACTGCCATTACGCCCACACACAATTGTCCATTACAATAATCCCTTCCTATCCTCACTTTGCTTTCTAAATTCCTGTTGTCAAAAATAAATTGCAAAGCTTCAAGAAGACAGCAAGAAATAGGAGCAGGTAGAGTGCCTAAAAATACTTAAAATCCTCTTCACGTATCATAATAATTCCGTGGTTTAAAGAAGGTTGAAACTGAGCAAGTGTAACTGATGCTGCAGGAAAAGATACTTGATGTTGGGAGGGGGGGGGGGGGGGGGGGGGGGGGGGGGGGGGGGGAGAAATAACACTGGAATGATCTAATGAGTTTGATCAGTGACATTACTGAATCTACTTTAGTCAAATTCTCTGTTGCCAAAGGACAGATGGTGATCGTAAAATAATTTTTTTAAACGTCGAAAGGGTAACAGGACATTTGTCTGCCTGCAATGCGGTGGAATTGGACTGTGTTTACTCTGTGTCTTTCAGGGGTGCATGATTTATAATTGATATCAAAAGTCAATAGTCAAGAGAGTTTATTGTCGTGTGTTCCAGATAGGACAATGAAACTCTTGCTTGCTGCGGCACTACAGAATATTGTACAGATCCGATCAGTTTGTCCATATACCATAGAATATATATATACACACACACACACATAAATAAACAGAGAAAGTGCAATAGGCTGTTATAGTTCAGAATTTGTTTGAAGTTGCGTTTAATAGTCTGATGGCTGTGGGGAAGTAGCTGTTCCTGAACCTGGATGTTGCAGATTTCAGGCTCCCGTACCTTCTACCTGATGGCAGCAGTGTGTGTAGCCAGGATGGTGTGGGTCCTTGATGATGCTGCCAGCCTTTTTGAGGCAGCGAATGCGATAGGTCTCCTCAATGGTCGGGAAGTCAGAGCCGATGATGGACTGGGCAGTGTTTAAAACTTTTTGCAGTCTTTTCCACTCCTAGACACTCAGGTTGCCGAACCAAGCCACGATGCAACCGGTCAGCTTGCTCTCTACTGTGCACCTGTAGAAGTTCGAGAGAGTCCTCCTTGACATACTGACTCTCCGTAATCTTCTCAGGAAGTAGAGGCGCTGATGTGCTTTCTTTATGATTGCATCAGTGTTCTGGGACCAGGAGAGATCTTCGGAAATATGCACGTCCAGGAATTTGGAGTTCTTGACCTTTTCCACCATCGACCCGTTGATATAAATGGGACTTTGGGTCCCCATCCTACCGACTTCCGAAGTTCATTCGTGGAAGAAGGAAAAATGCATCAGTGCCTGCTACAGTAAACATCACATCAAAGGAAATTCCGGTATACAAGGAGTAGGTGAATCTTTGCATTTCAAGCTGAAGAAGGGTCTCAGCCCGAAACGTCACCCATCCCTTCACTCCAGAGATGCTGCCTGTTCCGTTGAGTTACTCCAGCTTTTTTGTGTCTATCTTCGGTAGATTAATCTTTGTTCGTTGAGCATTGCTCCCAGTGATCACTGTAATTGGCGCTCTTCTTCTTCTTCTTGCGTATGGCGTGCACAGCCTAAAGTTATAGAACAACTTGTTCTATTTGATCTTATTTGATTGTGCATGCCGGTTTGATTGCATTCGTCAAAACAGGGCGGACCAAGTCTTGTTCGTCTTACACGATTTTTGTGTTGTGTCTTTAAGTTTTCTTTAACACGGTCCTGTGTTCACAGCCGTTAGCTCTGTATCAATGATCGGTGAATATGCATTTAAATTCTTTGGGGTCTCTGTTAGTTGATCTCTGGTACATTTTTGTGACTACATGTGTTCCAATTCACATTTGTGAACATTTGGTCAAATTGTCTGTGACAATGCACATTATTATAAACTAGCTTTGTAATCCCGATTGTGAATGTTGAGAATGACTTTGCTTCCTGAGGGTGGTCAGTGGCAGTATTGAAGGCTTCATGCTCCTTCAAATACACTAATAAAAGATAAAGGGCCTGTCCCACGAGCATGCGACTGCATGCGGCGAGCGCGACCAAACCGGAAGCGGGGGCCGCGCGAGGGTCGAGTGATTCCCATACAGGTTCCGGTCCCACCAGCATGCGACTGCACGCGGCGAGCGTGACCAAACCGGAAGCGGGGGCTGCGCGGAGGTCGAGTGAGTGGCGTGATGTTCGAGCGAAGTCCGTGGGAAGTTCGCGCGTGACGTACGGCATCAAGACGCTGGGTATGCCCGTCGAGGCATACGGCGTCGAGGCGGCTGCGGTCCGGCAGGCCGTTGCCGCGCGGAATTTTTGGACAGTGTCAGTTTTTCAGAGCCCCGCGCGATGTCGGGACCAGCTCCATGCGACTCCGGCGATCGAAGTGGGACCGGCCCCACGAGGCCGTACGGCTCAAGCGACCATGTTAGGTCGCGCTTGCCGCATGCATTTGCATGCTCGTGGGACAGGCCCTTTATGCAGTAACCGAGTACGTAGAGGAAGGAACTGCAGCTGCTGGTTTACATGGAAGATAGACACAAAAAGCTGGAGTTGGCTCAGCAGGTCAGGCATTTCAGATTGGAACCTTCCCCAGAGCTGCTGCCTTACCCATGATTAGTCTTGAAAATCATATTAATGAGAATTGCAATTCCTTGAAATATTTCAAAAATGTAGCCTTGTGGACCTTACCACAAAAAACCCCCTGCAATAACAGGTTCACAAGTTATAGTAGTAGAATTAGGCCATCCAGCCCATCGAGTCTACTCTGCCATTCAAGCCTGGCTGATCTCTGACTCCTAATCCCATTTTCCTGCCTTCTCCCCATAACCCTTGACACCCATTCCAATCAAGAATTTGCTATATCTGCCTTAAAAATATCTACTGACTTGGCCTCCACAGCTCCCTGTGGAAATGAGTTCCATGGATTAACTACCCTCTGACTAAAGAAGTTCCACCTCATCTCCTTTTCTAAAAGAGCACCCTTTAATTTTGAAGCTATGATCTCTGGCCTTGAACTCTCCCACCAGTGGAAACATCCTTTCCACATCCACTCTATCTATGCCTTTCATTATTCTGTAAGTTTCAATGGGGTCCCCCCTCAACCTTCGAAACTCCAGAGGCCCAGTGCTGTCAAACGCTCATCATATGCTAACCCACTCATTCCTGAAATCATTCTTGTAAAGCTCCTCTGGACCCTCTCCAGAGCCTGCACATCCCTCCTCAGATATGGGGCCCAAAGTTGCTCACAGTACTCCATATGTGGCCTGACCAGCGCCTTGTAGCGCCTCAGCATTACATCTCTGCTTTTGAATTCCAGTGATATAACGCATCATTGAATCAAAAAATGCAGATGCTGAACATGTGAAATTAAAACAGCAACATTCAGGGCAGGCAGATCTGGGGAGGAAAAAATGGTTCAAAAACAGTTCCGAGAATGAGATGCCAACCCAAAATATTGAGTTTGAAGAAGGGTCTCGACTCCAAACGTCACCTATCCCTTTTCTCCAGAGATACTGCCTGACCCGCTGAGTTCCTCCAGCATTTTGCGTCTATTTTTGTGTAAACCAGCATCCCTCCCTGCTCTATTGATGGTTCTTTTGATGACTATTTCACTCTGAAGTTGCCACCCAAGCTTTTTTTGGGGGGGGCATTTTTTATTTTCTTTATTTGTAGTAATATTTTTTTCGATATTCCAAACTACCTTTACATCTTGATATTGTTTTTATTTTAATTGGGAAAATAAATAGTGCTCTGGTGGTTCAATGGTTCTTGGTTGTCACCCATGCACTGCACAGAGGAATTCTTTCTGCATTGTTCACATATGCGCAAGTGCCTATATTTTGGTGCAGTTTACAAAAAGAAAAAGGCCAAGGTTTGGTCCACATGCTGAATGTACTGGAGTGCCCCCGTTCCAGGCGAGTCCCAGGCTTCTGCAGGGCCTCCTCCGTTGCCCACGACCAACTCGGCCCGCCAACAAACGTCCCTCTCCTCGCCCGACCACCTCTATGTCTCGGGGGCGCCTCCTGCAGCTGACCTTGAAGGCGTTGGAGGCAATAACCCAGTCCCTCTCCTACCCCAGTCCAGTCTTCATGTCCGTCAGCACCAGCGACTCCCTCCTCCTCAGCTCTCCAGTCTTCGGGGGCCGAGCTCGGCGGTTTCCGAGCTTCCCCCCGCTCCCCGCAGGCCGCAGCCCGCCCGATCCTTCTTCGCGAAGGCGATCCAGGCCAGCCGCCACACGTGACCGCGGACGATACACCGTGTCCGGCTTCCTTCGCGGCGGCACGTGTGTTTGATATCCGTGAAGGTTATTTCACGCGATTGGCTTTTCAGCCAACTTGTCAGGCTGCATACCATGGATTCTTCATAACTGATGCCCGATATCATCACAAGCAAGGAGAACCAGAAGTCTACACAAGAGACATCACCAGCCTGTACAAGTGCTGACATTACACTATCAACCCGAGATCCAAGACGTCAGATGCGCGGCAGGGTGGCGCAGCGGTAGAGTTGGTGCAATACCACACCAGAAACCCCGGTTCAATCCGACCACGGATGTTGCCTAAAAGAAGCTCGTAGGTTCTCCCCATGACCTTGTGGGTTTTCCCCGGGTCATAGTCATAGAGTGATACAGTGTGGAATCACTGTATGTCCCAGCTACACTAGTCTCACCTGCCTGCGTTTGGTCCATATTCCTTCAAACATGTCCAACCATGTTTCTTAAATTTAGGGATAGTCCCTGCTCAACTACCTGCTCTGGCAGCTCGTTCCATACACCCACCACCCTTTGTGTGAAAAAGTTACACCTCAGATTCCTATTAATACTTTTCTCCTTCACCTTGAACCTATGACCTCTGGTCCTCAATTCCCTTGCTCCGGGCTCCGGGCTCCGGTTTCCTCTCACACTCCAATGACGCAAGGTTTGTAGGTTAATTGGCTCTGGTAAAGATTGTAATTTGTCCCTGGTGTGTACGATTGTGCTAGTGCATGCCCTTCACTGGTCGGTGTGGACTCGTTGGGCTGAAGAGCCCGTTTCCGCGCTGTATCTCTAAACTAAAGATGGTTAGGCTGCACTTAGAAATATAGAAAATAGGTGCAGGAGTAGGCCCTTCGAGCCAGCACCGCCATTCAATGTGATCATGGCTGATCATCCACAATCAATACCCCGTTCCTCCCTTCTCCCCAGATCCCTGGATTCCGCTAGCCCTAAGAGCTCTATCCAACTCTCTTTTGAATGCATCCAGTGAATCGGCCTCCACAGAGGCTGGTGGGAATATGGAACAAGCTGCCAGAGGAAGTGGTGGCGGCAGGTACAATAATATTTAAAAGACATTTGGATAGGTACATGGACAGGAAGGGACTAATGTGATATGGGGCAAACACAGACAAATGGAACTAGCTTAGATGGGGCATTTTGGTCAGCATGGAAGAGTTGGGCTGAATGGCCTGTTTCTGTACTATCAGTGTACAAGGCAACTTTGTGTGGAATGTCAGAAACAAAACCATGCACTAAAACCTTATCACAATAGATGACACGAACTGTCTTATGAACAAGGATGTATTAAATTGGGTCACTGAGTAATAGTACCCAATTGTAATCTTTGTCTTAAGCAATTGGGTACTATTACTCTGTGCCCCAATTTAATACATCCTTGTTCATATGACAGTTCATCCACAGTGGACACACAGGTATTGTTGGAATGAAGTCTACAGCCAGAGGTTGCATGTATTGGCCAGGGTTGGACAATGACATAGAAGCAATGGCAAGCAAATGTAGCACCTGTCAGAGTTGTAGAAGTAGGCCTGCCGAAACCCCTTTGCAAACATGGTCTTGGCCTACTAGACCGGTTCATGTGGATTTTTGTGAACATGGGAACAATACTTTTCTTGTTTTGGTAGATAGCCACTCAAAGTGGAATGAGGTGGTACCTATGGGTACAAACACAACAACAGAAAGAACAATACACACATTGCGGTCTATCTTGGTGTGTCATGGATTACCTGAAGAGCTGGTCTCTGACAACGGCCCCCAATTTCGTGCTGCACTGTTCCAAACGTTCATGAAGCTGGATGGCATCAAACCACTCAGGATAGTCAAAGGAGCTCTCAAGAAACAAGCTCTTGAAGGGAATTCAAAATTCAGTATGTCACAGCGGCTAGCGAGATTCTTACTGAAATATTGTACCTCACCACAATCTACCCCACAGGTTTATGCCAGCTGAACTTCTCATGAAAAGAAGGCTCAGAACTAGACTGAGTTTGGTTCTACCTAACTTATCGCCCAAGGATGAAAGCAAACAATCTGTTCAGAAACGTCATTACGGTGGAAGTCAAAAAGAGCGTAGGTTCAAGACACATGATCAGGTTTGTGTTCTCTGCCCCCCCCCCCCTCCCCCCCCCCCCCCCCCCCTTACAAAGCAAACAACCAGGAGGTGGGAACAGTAGTTGATGTGTGTGGTACCAGGTGATACTTGGTAGAAATTGGACGTGTTAGTAGTGTGCACATAAACCACATGATGCCAGCAAGGGATGAACCGTGACAAGAGCAAAGCATAGACGAAGAAGCAGATCTGTCAGACTTTGTTATTATTCCAAGTTCAAATGCAAGATCAGAATCTCCAAGGAAAACCGAGACAAAGGTCCTGAACTTGAGTCTCCTCTAGAACCACAACCTGACACTCTAATCTGACGTAAACCAGTCGTCAGATTAAATTTATAAAAACTATTCTTGTTTGTCTAATTAACAAGTTTTTTTTTCTTTCTAAGGGGAGAGCAGTGTAGTGTATATAATAGTGTATATAATGGTAACTGTAACTTTAAGAACTGAGTACTAGAATGGTATGATTTGCGCCATGTGAAATATTCAATATCTTATCAGTCTCGTGAATATGTGAGTATGCGCGGTGTACTTTCGTAAAATAAAGGAGACCCACACTGACGACAGCCGTTCTCCCATTTCCTCTAATCCTGGTTAATGTACTGGTTACTGAAAATTGAATCTAACATACGAGGGCAGTCAGATGATGGGGGCTTGAAAGAGAACAGGTTACGAAGGAATTTGGGGAATTAGATTAAATGAATGGTTGAGAACAGCACAGACCCGATGGGCTGAATGACATCCAATGTCACGAGGAGAACAGTTGCTCCATTCTTTTAGACCATAATACTCACGAAAGACGCTCCATCTCGAAAGAACGAAGAATGAGAGAACGAAGAGAGGACCTGATGGGGGGCCGCTGTGATTGAAGGGGGGTGGGGTGGGGGGGGGGGGGGGGGGAGCAACAACGTCTGGGGGGGGCCGAATGCTGCGAGCTGAAGATAAAACTGTTTGACAAACTTTCCGTAACTTCGTTGGTGCCAGAAGCATGGCGACTTGTGCACTGCCTAGGTGAGGCCTGCTGTATGATTTAAACGGGCTGTTTGCCAAACAAAGCATTTCACTGTACACGCATGTCAATAAAGTAGCACTGAATCTCTGGGACAATACTACAAGTGCCACATATTTAAAACTCCTCACAATATTCCACCTGCTACAGACACATCCCATCTTGAAAGGAGGGAAAGAATATTCACAGAACCCAATGCACAGTTGAGAAAAAAAGGAACTGCAGATGCTGGGATACAAAAAAAAAGACAAAGTGCTGGAGTAGCTCAGCAGGTCAGGCAGCACCTCTGTAGTACGTGGGTAGGTGACATTTCGGGTCAGGACCCTTCTTCAGACCGAGGAAGGGTTCCAACCCAAAAGGTCACCTGTCCGTGTTTTCCAGAGATGCTGCCTGATCTGCCGAGTTACTCCAGCACTTTGTGTCTAACGCGTACTACTCTCATTTCGATATACCCAAAATTGGATAGGGTCCCAACCTGCAACATCACCTACCCACGCTCTCCAGAGATGCTGTGGGACCTGCTGAGTTCCTCCAACACTCTGTCTCTCATGCATAATACTGTCATTTCCATATACCCAAACATGGAAGCTCGAAAAGCAGACACTGTTCTTGTAAGCTGGTCATTGAATCTGAACACATGCCATAAGAAAACAGGTTTTGCAAACTTGGATGGCTAATACCGAGGCGTGACACTCCACTTAACGATCAAGATCACAATCTACAACTTAAATTACTACCAAAACTTCAGTGATGTTAGCTATATGTAAAGGCAATTCTGAAGCTGAAGAGCAAATCACTGTGATACTTCCAGTGTGCAACAAAGTTAGAATGGAGGGTTTGGACCTGTAGAAGATCTCGGACCCGAAATATTTCTCTTCTCACAGATGCTGCCTGACATGTATTCAGTATATACATATATATTTTTTTAAATCTCAGATTGCTAGCATCTGCAGGTTTTTTTTCCATTTACAGTATAAACATCCTTATCATTATGGGTGCACGCCCAAAGAGAAACTGCAGGTAAACAAATATCAGAATGAAAATGGATAAAAAGTCAAGCAAAGGGCAGCACAAATGTGTGGCTAATAAAGCTGCTCCATCACAGTGCCAGCGACCCAGGTTTGATCCAGATCTCAGGTGCAGTCTGTGTGCAGTTTGCATATTCTCCCTGTGACCGCGTGGGTTTTCTCCAGGTGCTCCGGTTTCCTCCTACATCCCAAAGACGTGCAAACTTTAAATGGCCTCTAGATTGTTCCTAGTGCGTTGGGAGTGGGTGCGAAGGTGGGATAGCAGAACTACTATGAGCAGGCGATCGATGGTCGGCGTGGACTCGGTGAGTCAGAGGGCCTGATTCCATGCTGTATTTTTCCCCAATCAATTCCAATACTGCAGACACTGCTGCGAGCAAGTGCACCAAACTTTGACTATTCAAATTAGAAATCATTACATGTACAAGTTTAGTCTTGCAAGTATTTCCGAGTCAGATTTTATTGCGAAACGTCTTTAGTTTGATTCCGGAATAACCATTTGCAATAATCATGCAGTGTACTCTGGAATTGCACGAATAAACCCCTCATTCATCAAGGAGCAACCATTGTCACACAGAAATAAGTGCTGTCCAGCAGAAATGGATGGTTAAAACTCTCACCTGCAGATTTTGATCACCAATAAAACCATCTATTAGAAAAAATCTTGTCAAATTTCAAAGTCTTAACAAGTTATCTTTGCTGGAATTGTATTGACAGCTCAGCAGAGCAATATAGTGCAGACCAGTCAATGCACTTATAGGTTGTTGCCTGACACCATCTTAATAAGTCTGAAGAAGGAACTCGATCTGAAACGTCACCCATTCCTTCTCTCCAGAGATGCTGCCCGTCCCGCTGAGTTACTCCAGCTTTTTGTGTCTATCTTTTAGAAGTCATTATTCCATATGGAGGGCGTGGGGAAATCGACTGTTAAGGGTGAAAATATACTGGCTTATTGACTCTACATGCATCTACACTTTAATTTATTACCCTGCAGTAGAATAGAATTAATTGGAAAAGAAAATAGTCGCAAAATGCTGGTGTAACTCAGCAGGTCAGGCAGCATTCTTCAGACAGTCGGATAGAAAGATCGCCTATTCCTTTTCTCCAGAGATGCTGCCTGACCCACTGAGTTGCATTTTTGTGTCTATCTTCAGTGTAAACCAGCATCTGCAGTTCCTTCTTACGCAAGAAAATAGTCGCACTGGAAAGTTGATGGAAGTTTATAAAATGATGACACACAGAGATAGGGGATTCAGTTGAAATCTTCTTCCCACGGTGGAAATGTTAAAGATTAGTGGGCAGAGGTTTAAGGGGGAAAGGGGCAAAGTTTAAAGGAAATACGAGAGGCCTTTTCTTTCCGACGAAGCAGATAAAATAGTGGCATTGAAGAGGCTTTTAGGTAAGCAATGAAGATGGGCACGATGTGCTGAAGTAACTCAACAGTTGTGAATCTGTGGAATTCTCTGCCACAGAAGGTAGTTGAGGCCAGTTCATTGTGGCTGGGATGGGATACTGAGTTGGATACAAAGGGATCAGGGGGTATGGAGAGAAGGTAGGGATGGGATACTGAGTTGGATGATCAGCCATGATCATATCGAATGGCGGTGCAGGCTCGAAGGGCCGAATGGCCTACTCCTACACCTATTTTCTATGTTTCTAACAAGTCAAGCAAGATCTCTCGAGAAAAGGAATAGATGGCGTTTCGGGTCGAGACCCGTTTCAGACCCATTAGATGGGCAGCAATGGAGGGATATTATTCAAGTTCTAGGTTAATTGGCCTCTGTAAATTACACCTCTTGTGTGGAGAGTGGGAAAGTGGGATAAGGTTGAACGAGTGAACGATGGTTGGCATGGACTCAGTGGGCTGAAAGGCCTGTTTCCATGCTGTATCTCTAAACTAGGCTTCACATTCACACAAGCATTGTGGGCCAAAGGGCCTGGTCCCGTACTGTTACGAAACGATAGAACTTGATTTATTCCAGGAAGGAAATTGATCTGCCAAAAGTCATAAAAACACAAAATATATAAAAGTGGCAAGTGGAAAGGTTTGGAGGTGTACAGAGATTGGAGAGGGGGTGGGGAGGGGTGTTAGTCTCAGTCTACCGCACAACAGAAGGGGGAGGAGTTGAACAGTTTGATAGCCACAGGGAAGAATGATTTCCGGTGGTGTTCTGTCCATATAACCATATAACAATTACAGCACGGAAACAGGCCATCTCGGCCCTTCAAGTCCATGCCGAACACTTTCCCCCCCTGCACTCAGACCATAACCCTCCATTCCTTTCCCGTCCATATACCTATCCAATTTATTTTTAAATGATAAAATTAAACCTGCCTCCACCACTTCCACTGGAAGCTCATTCCACACAGCTACCACTCTCTGAGTAAAGAAGTTCCCCCTAATGTTACCCCTAAACTTCTGTCCCTTAATTCTCAAGTCATGTCCTCTTGTTTGAATCTTCCCTACTCTCAATGGGAAAAGCTTATCCACATCAACTCTGTCTATCCCTCTCATCATTTTAAAGACCTCCATCAAGTCCCCCCTTAACCTTCCGCGCTCCAAAGAATAAAGACCCAACTTGTTCAACCTGTCCTGAAGATTGTCCTGAATCTTGGTGGAACCAGTCCGTTGCACAAGGTACTATGTTCAATGGATAGATAGTATCATTTCTTTATTTAGAATAGGGAAATGAGAATACGTTTAGGGAATGAATGATCCAAGAGGTGAGAGAAATAATAGGAACCTCCCTTAATCATGTAATAACAAGGCATCAGGAAACTCAATGGTAAAGTTGTCACCACAGATTAGACAGGGGTCATGTTTAGCTAGCCTGATTCATTTAACAAAAGTTAGACAAACACTAGCCCGGGGGAATAGTTTAGCATTAATAAATTAGTATTAGTCATTGGCAGTGGATCACAGTAGTGAATCACATTATCAATTAAATTATCAAACCGGCTACAACAGTGGAGAGAAAATTGAGGTTGCTACACAGACCGAGTAGCTCACGCCACCTCGGCAAAGCCAACAGCATAATCAAAGACGAGTCACACCCTGGCCACTCCCTCTGCTCCCCTCTCCCATCAGGCGAAGGTATAGAAGTGTGAAAGCACACACCTCCAGATTCAGTGGCAGTTTCTTCCCAGCTGTTATCAGGTAACTGAATCATCCTACCACAACCAGAGAGCAGTGTTGAACTACTATTTACCTCTTTGGTAACCTCCACACTATTCTTGATTGGACTTTGCTGGCTTTATCTTGCACTAAACGTTATTCCCTTATCATGTATCTATGTAAATGGCTCAATCGTAATAACGTATTGTCTTTCCGCTGATTGGATAACATGCAACAAAAGCTTTTCACTGCACCTCGGTACACGTGACAATAGACTAAACCAAACTAACACTTTTGAGACTGCAGTGGGAAAAAAATGAAGGAATCAGAGACATTGCAAAAGGATACACAATAAAAATACTTGAGCTCAACAAAAGGCCAGGGGTAAACGGAGTGAGAGATGCTGAAGTTATTCAGAACAACCATTCCCCAGAAAATGTATTTATTCTCTTGCTGTTACATTGAGAATTGTGTAGGCACCACCAAAACACAACTGTGGTCTAACTAGAATCTTATGAGAATAAAATTAAACATACATTTCAGAAGCTAATGCCATTAACTACTTGGATCATGCAATTAATTCGTTCCCCTGGGAATGGTGCGGAAAATTGAATTAATACTTTTAAGATATTTTTTCTTTGAAACTCCAATCCAAGTGACATGCAGCTTCACTTTTCACAGGGTTACATTTGTGCTCAAGTTAATGCAGCCTCAGTGAAGAATCAGGGTTGGATCAGATCCCACTCATCATTTCGAGTGCGGTCCTGATTTTACAGATACTGCTCAGAAACAGGCCCTTCTGCCCACCAAGACCACAGCGACCAGCGGTCACCCCGTACACCCGCACTATCCTATACACGAGGGACAATTTTACAATGTTACCAAAGCTATTTAACCTACAAACCTGCACGTCTTTGGAGTGTGGGAGGAAACAGGAGAACACCGTACAGACATCACCCATAATCAGGATCGAACCCGGGTCTCTGTCGCGATGAGGCAACAACTCTACCACTGCGCCACTGTGCTAGCCAACAGTTACCTCATTGAGCCATCATTCATCGCAGTTTACCTTGCACTAAATGGCATACCCTTTATCCGAACACCATCGACGGCTTGATTATATTCATGTGTAGCTTTTTCGCTGACTGGATAGCCCACAAATCAAAGGCTTTTCACTGTACCTCAGTCCTTATGACAGCAATATATTAAACTAAAACAAACCCTTGGAGTGAAGTAGTGGAAAAATTCAAGCAAAGGAGGTCTGCAACAGCTTTAGTTTGATTTCACATGGCTTAGAAACATAGAAAATAGGTGCAGGAGGAGGCCATTCGGCCCTTCGAGTCAGCACCGCCATTCATTGTGATCATGGCTGATTGTCCCCTATCAATAACCCATGCCTGCCTTCTCCCCATATCCCTTGACTCCACTAGCCCTATCTAACTCTCTCTTAAAACCATCCAGTAACTTGGCCTCCACTGCCCTCTGTGGCAGGGAATTCCATAAACTCACAACTCTCTGGGTGAAAACGTTTTTTCTCGCCTCAGTCTTAAATGACCTCCCCTTTATTCTAAGACTGTGGCCCCTGGTTCTGGACTCGTCCAACATTGGGAACATTTTTCCTGCAAAATAAATTCACCAAATGATTGTATTAAGAAGAGGGATCTTGCTCCCAGTATCAGCAAAGGAATGGTGTTGTCAAAAACAAAGATGAAATAAAAACACACTCATCGTGTCACTTGCCAAATAGAAGTATATGTGTTAGTTATCCCCCAACAAAATTATGCATGGAGCAGAAATGTTCCCAATCAAAAAAGTAATGTTAAAATGTTTTTAAAGGAACTGAAAAAAATGGTTTTTAAATTGAGCAATACACAGTCATGTGTGCTAATGCAATGGAATTTATTTCATTTAAAAAGGTTACACAATACCTTTGGTTGTCCCAACTTAGGGAAGTAACATTACACCACAACCAAGAACTGAAATAACTTTGTGTAGAAAGGATATGCAGATGCTGGTTTATACCAAAAAGACACCGAAGATACAGTAAGGCATTCGACAAGGTTCCGCATGGTAGGCTGCTCTGGAAGGTTATATCGCATGGGATCCAAGGAGAGATAGCTGAATGGATAGCAAATTGGCTCCAAGGAAGGAAGCAAGGAAGGAAGCAGAGGGTGATGGTGGAAGGCTGCTTCTCGGACTGGAGGCCTGTGACTAGTTGTGTGCCTCAGGGTTTGGTGCTGGGCCTGTTAGTGTTTGTCATCTACATCAATGATTTGGATGAGAACATAAAGGGCAAGATTAGCAAGTTTGCTGATGATACAAAAGCGAGTTGTTTTGCTGATAGTGAAGATGGTTGTGGAAGACTGCGGCAGGATCAGGATTGATTGGCCACGTGGGTAGAGGAAAAATGTGAGGTGTTGCATTTTGGGATGTTGAACAAGGGCAGGACCTACACAGTAAATTGTAGGCCTCTGGGAGGTGGTGTGGAGCAGGGGGATCTACGAGTACAGGTGCATGGTTCCTTGAAAGTCGAGTCACAGGTAGATAAAGTGGTCAAAAAGGCTTTTGGCATTTTGGCCTTCATCAGTCAGAGCATTGGGAGGTCATATTGCAGTTGTATAAGACGTTGGTGAGACCGCATTTAGAATATTGTGTTCAGTTCTGAGCACGGTTATAGGAAAGATATTGTCACGCTTGAAAGGGTTCAGAAAAGATTTACGAGGATGTTGCCTGGACTAGAGGGTGTGAGCTATAGGGAAAGGTTGAGTAGTCCGAGTCTCTATTTCATGGAGCACAGGAGGATGAGGGAGGGGGTCTTATAGAGGTGTCAAAATCATAAGAGGAATAGATCGGGTAGATGCACAGAGTCTCTTGCCCAAAGTAGGGGAATCGAGAACCAGAGGACATAGGTTCAAGGTGAAGGGGAAAATATTTAATAGGAATCCGAGGGGTAACTTTTTCAAAAAAAGGGTGGTGAGTGTATGGAACAAGCTGCCAGAGGAGGTAGTTGAGGCTGGGACTATCCCATCGTTTAAGAGACAGTTAGACAGGTACATGGATAGGACAGGTTTGGAGGGATATAGACCAAGCACAGGCAAGTGGGACTATTGTAGCTGGGACATTGCCCGGTGTGGGCAAGTTGGGCCTAAGGCCCTGTTTCCACATTCTACCACCATGACTCCAAGATAGACAAAGTGCTGGAGTAACTCAGCAGGTCAGGCAGCATCTCTGGAGAAAAAGGATGGTGACATTTCAGTTCAGGACCCTTCTTTAGACTGAATAATATTGCCCAGTAACCCACGATACCCCAAGCATAGATTTCAGCAGCCAACAAACAGATGAACAACATCTTCAAAACAAGAATTTAAATGTTGTGCTTTAATTAATTTGGCTGGGAGGCAACAGAAGTCCCATTTACATGCATAATGTTTTTACTAAATAAATTGTCAACATAGAATGAAAATGTGCAACATAAATACAATTTTACAAGGCTAATTGTGTCAGTTTCCAAGGCTAATTGCGTAAGTTTCCAAGGCTAGGCTGTAGCAAATATGCACAAACATCTATAATGTACTAACGAAAATGCGTCTAAAACACAAATTATTCCTTGACGTGTAAAGAATAGATTGAAGATTCAAGAGAGTTTATTGTCATGTGTCCCTGATAGGACAATGAAATTCGTGCTTTGCTTCAGCACGACAGAATATAGTAGGCATGAATAATACAGAACAGATCAGTGTTGGGACAGAACAATACCCTGTAAAACTTAAAAGTCAAAGTCGCAATCCCAATGCAGCACTTGAAGGGCGGGTGTATCATTCGTGCAGGGCATCTTAGATATCCTTACTGCAAAAATCAATAATGTAGTTACAAGCTTAAAAATACACAAAGTACTAATGTAACTCAGCAGGCAGCACCAAAGATTATACAGGAGCGGGCAGCACCTCTGGAGAACATGGATGTGACGTTTCGGGTCGGTACACGCAGAGTTACTCCAGAACTTTGTGTCTTTTTTTTGTTGTAAACCAGCATCTGCAGTTCCTTATTTCTCCATGTAAGTATTTGCAATGCGTGTAATATTCTACGGTTGCCCGCATGTTCTTAACTACGCGAAAGACGGTTATATGTCATTTCAGCATGAATCTTGGACAACAGATCAAACTATTTGTTAACGCGTTGGGTAGGAATCACGTAATAATATTACGAGGCGAGAGAGAGTGTTGTGCAAAGTCGGACATGATTACGCCGCCCTTAATCATGGGGGCAGTAAGCGTTGTGCACCCACCATACGACAAAAGACATGCAAAACAAACAACAAAGGGGGATGGGGGAGGAAATAAGAAGAGTTAAAGATAGGGGTGATGGAACGTAGCTACTCACCAGCCCCGCAGTGACAGCCGCAGCCGGAGACGGACTGGACGTGGAGGGGAGGTATCCGGACTCAGGCTGGGAGGGAGGGAGGGAGGGGACTTGCGTCAAGAGCTCGTAGGCGGACGAAATGAACGCGGTGACATTTCCGCGTGTATCGACGTTCCAATGGAACGCGGCGACACCTCTCCGCTAGTATCAACGTTCCAATGGAACGCGGTGACATCTCCGCGTGTTCCAATGGATCACGGTACTCCCGCATCCGGGGGAGGGGGATGCCCCCTGATGTAACACTGTCACCAGCTGCTCGCACCTCACGGGATTCCCCCCCACCGCTTGCAACTTTCATCTGTGCGATATGATCGACCCCAAAGCCGAAGCCTCCGGAACTCGCGGTTTAACGACTGTTTCACAGGAAAGCTCCCGTCTTAGTTCCCTGGAACGTGGCGGAGTCCAATTCTGCGGCGGAGGCGATTTCGAGGTAGATATTTTATATCTTGTTTACAGTAGGGTTTTCACTGTCACCACAGACTTATTGTAGAAGTTTATATCGCGTTGGTCGTTCCGCTTGTTCGGTAATTCTTGTACAATGAGATAAAATATTTGGAAACACTCGAGGCGGAAGAGACTGCAGTTGCGGTGAAATCTTCTGTAATAAACGAAACGCTGGAGGGATTCAGCAGGCTAGTCATAGACGTGTAGAAAGGAACTGCAGATGCTGGTTTATGGAAATGCTGCTTAAGATCTCCTCCACAGTTGCTGCCTGACCATCTGAGTCTTTACTCGGCTGTTTGGGTTGCAGTTGTGATGCTGTTTTTCACAGATGTTATCTCTGATAAGGGTCTCTGAGGAAGGATCCCAAAACGTCGCCTGTCATTCCCTCCACAGATGCTGCCAGACCCACTGAGTTCCCCATGCACTTTGTGTTTATTATCTGACCTATTGATTATTTCGGACATTTTTCTCTTTATCCAGAGAATGAAGATCTCGGGATTGTTTTACTTTTTTTTTCCTGACAGAATATTGGCAGAATTGTCACCACGAGATATTTAATCCTACTATATTTGTATCATCAGGCACATTGCACCCTCTGTCCATGGAGTCATACAGCGTGGGAACAGGCCCTTCGGCCCAACTTGCCCACATCGACCAACATGTATGCCCACAATGTATAGAAGTGTGAAAATGCACACCTCACGATTCAAGGACAGTTTCTTCCCAGCTGCTATCAGACAACTGAATCATCCCCTATCATAATCAGAGAGCAGTCCTGAACTACTATCTATCTCATTGGTGAACCTCTGACTATCTTTGTTAGGACTTTGCTGGCTTTACCTTGCACTAAACCTTATTCCCTTATCGTGTATCTAAACGCAGTAAATGGCTCGATCGTAATCATGGGTTGTCTTTCCGCTGACTGGATACCACGCAACAAAAGCTTTTCACTGTACCTCAGTACACGGTCAATAAATGGGCGGCACTGTGGCGCAACGGTAAAGATGCTGCCTTGCAGCGCCAGAGAAAAGGATTCGATCCTGACTTGTCTACGGAGTTTGTACCTTCTCCCCGTGACCTGCGTGGGTTTTCTCCAAGATCTTCAGTTTCCTCCCACACTCCAAAGACGTACATGTATTTTGGTTAATTGGCTTGGTAAATGTAAAAATTGGTCCTACTGGTTGTAGGATAGTGTTAATAACCGGGGATCGCTGGTCGGCGCGGACCCGGTGGGCCGAAGGGCCTGTTTCCACGCTGTATCTAAATTAAAACTAAAGGTGCTGTCTGTACGGAGTTTGCACGTTCTCCACGTGACCGCGTGGGTTTTCTCCGATATCGTCAGTTTCCTCCCACACTCCAAAGATGTACAATTCTGTAGGTTAATTGGCTTGGTATGATTGTAAATTATCCTTAGTGTGTGTAGGATGGTGTTAATGTGCAGGGATCGCTGGTTGGTGCCGACTCGGTGGGCCAAAGGGCATGTTTCCGCACTGTATCTCTAAAACTAAACTAAACTAATCTGAACTGAACAGAACATGTTTCTGTTGCATTTCGTTGTCTCTGTACTGTACACTGACAATGACAATTAATTTCGTTGACAATGCTTTTCGTTGTCTCTGTACTGTACACTGACAATGACAATTAAAATTGAATCTGAATCTGAATGTTTCCATCTACACTAGTCCCACCTGTGTGGGTTTGGTCCATCTCCCTCTAAACCTGTCCTATCCATGTATGTCAAAATGTTTCTTAAAATGTAGCAATAGTACCAGCTAAACGTAGCAATAGAACCTGCAAACGTGCCTAGCACCTATGTTACATCTTAAAACCAATTCATCTTTGTTACCTGTACCTGGAATATTATTCCCAGTTCGTCTGATATTTTCCAGTTCCGATGAACCTTTATAGAATAAGTCTATGGGTATTTTGTCTTGCTTTGTTCTTGTATATGTTATCTTAGGAGGATGTGGAATATACTGCCCAAAGGTCTAATATCCAAATATTCTGACATGACTAAACAGAATCAATATTGGTTTATCATGGCGTAGACGGGATCCATTGGGCCCATTGGCTTCTTGCCAGCTTCCAGCAGAGCAGTTCCATCTGTCCCCTCCCACCTCTTGTTTCCCTGCGGCTCTGCAACCTTATTTTTTGCTCACCCGCTCCTCGCTTCCCTTTGATTCTTTTCCCACCTGCATGCACTAAGGAGCAACTTGTGTACGCCCAATGTTAGAGTTGCACTGATTTTGAAATGGAGAAAAGAAGAACAGTACCAGTTGGAAATTAGAATATTTGATATTATTTGTTATGGCAGCAAAGATTTATACAAGTATTTAAAATTATGAGGGGGATAGGTAGGGGAGGCAGTCAGGACCTAGTTCCCAGGGTGAAAATGTCCAACGCCAGAGCATGTAGCTATGTTGAAAGTGGAAAAGTTTAATGGAGGTGTGCAGGGCAAGTTTTTTACTCAGTGTTTGGGTGCAACGTATTACCAGGGAGGCAGATATGATAGTGGTGTTTAAGAGGCACTTCGATAGGCACATGGAGGGCCAAGGAATAGAGGGATATGGATCATGTGCAGGCAGGTAAGGTCAGTTTAACTTGGCATCTTGTTAAGTTTAAAAATGTACAGATTATATTTTATCTGGAACCACTAACATACAGCTGACCATGGGAAAAGCAGCGAGTTTTGAGATTAAAGCAACTTTTAGTGATTGGCCTTAGGCCTTGTTCTCTCAAAAGGAAGTTGAACAGGGAACCAAAGTTGTTTGAACTGAAAAGATCAGATTGTTATCCGATGGGTGAAGGCATTCCCTCCCCCCCCCCTCCCCCACCCCCCCACAGCATTGCCAGTCTTTGGACTTTAGAGATACAGTGCGGAAACAGGCCCTTCAGCCCATTGAGTCCGGACCGACCAGCATTCACCCCATATACTAACCAACCAGGGATAATGTTACAACGTACCAAAGCCAATTAACCTACAGTCATGCACGTCTTTGGAGTGTGGGAGGAAACCAAAGCACTCGCAGAAAACCCATGTGGTCACAGGGAGAACGTACAAACTCCATACAGAAAGCACCCGGGTCCCTGACGCTGTAAGGCAGCAACTCTACTGCTGCGTCACTCAGTCATTATTGTAGCCTCAATTACATGTGGGAATTATTTCTGGCACAGATAACCTTGTGCCATTGCCGAGCATTGATGGATCCAAATTCCCGAATAGCGTGATTGAAGCTTTCGGTCGGAATTATATTGGACACTAGGTGGTGCCAGAGTTGGTAAAATTCAAGAGTGAAATGTACAGCCCCACTGATGACTGTCAATAGATTGAAATCGTGTAGGTTGTCTGAGAAGCTTTGAAATGAGGTCTTTATTCATGGCCTGCATGATGTTTGATTTTTAGCGCATTGGTTATTCAAATAATGTTGAATAATAATTGGGTAAAACTGCTTGCATCAGATCATGAAGTGATGTAAAAATTTGGCTCCAAGTTTTTCGTAGAACATAGAAAAAAGTACAGCACAGGAACAAGCCCTTCAGCCCACGCCGATCATGATGCCAAGAAAAATTAACCTCATCTGCCTGCGTGTGATCCATGTCCCTCCATTCCCTGCATAACATGTACCTATCTAAAATCGTATCCACCACCCCCAGCAGCGTGGTCCAGGTACCCACCACCGTCTTTGTACCATCTGCACATCTCCTTTAATCTTTGCCCCTCTCACCTTAAAACTATGTTACCTCTAGTCTTTGGCAGACTTATGAACATTTCCACCTTGGGGGGGGAAAAAGGTTGCACACCGGGGGGGGGGGGGGGGGGGGGGGGGGCGCAATTTACAGCCGATAATTAACTTACAAACACTTCTCTGGGATGTGGGGGGGAACCCAAGCACCCGGAGGAAACCCACGCGGTCACAAGGAGAACGTGCAATCGCCACAGAAAGGTCAGGATCAAACCCAGGTCTCTGGCACTGTGAGGCAGCGGCTAGATCAGCCACACCACTGTACCACCAACATAAGATTGCAGACTGAGGAGAAAAACAGACAAAACACAGGTGGGGTGAGATTGGAAGTTTTTACGGAGTTTGTACGTTCTCCCTTAGACCGCGTGGGTTTTCTCCGGGTGCACCGGTTTCCTCCCACATTCCAAAAACGTACAAATTTAGGATAGTGCTAGTGTCGTTGGGCGGCGCGGACTCAGTGGACCAAAGGGCCTGTTTCTGCGCTGTATCTCTAAAGTAAAAGGTTTTGAAGCAATATGGAAAATCACAACCAAAATGAGGGCATAGCTTCTTCCCGATATCATGTGCCACGTACTAAATCACTGCCCACTTTTCTGCCATTTCTTCAGCACCCTGTTCAGGATGTAAACGGACTCACTTGTGCCCACTGTACCCATTGGGGAATCCTGGCGGCCAATCCATTCTGCTGCTCTCCTCTTTGTTCCAGGTTAAATACAAAAAACACCAAAATGTTTGTACAATGTAACTAATCTTTATTGCGGGGGAGAAAAGGGTAACAAATCCATTATAGAGCAACAAATCATCAAGAATCACAATCTGAGCAGTCTGAAGAAAGATCTCAACCTGAAACGTCACCTATTCCTTCTCAACAGAGATGCTGCCTTTCCTGCTGAGTTACACCAGCATTTTGTGTCTATCTTAAGAATCACAATATTTGTAGCCGTCGACTTAAACCAACTTCTGCAGTTCTTTCCTACACAAAGGAGGACCCGGCGTGGGGGGGGGGGGGGGGGGGGGGGGGGGGGGGGGGGGACACCGTCGTGAAGGAATGATGAGGGGGGGGGGGAAGAACAAAGGGGGACCTGGCACGGAGGGAGAATTTGTAATCTTGTAAGTGCCCTTTCTGGGTGACTACATGGGCATGCAAGCAAGGAACTGTGACAATAAAGTATTAAATTCAATTAAATGGATTGTATTTGGAGCAATAAGTGTCTAATTCCTCATGTTTACCATGGCTGAACAGTTTTATCGCTTACATACTGTCCATGTGGACCTTCCGCACCTTCTGGTAGAAGGGCCAAGTAGACCGGGGTCACGGCACCTTCTTCTGCCGTGCCCGGTGCATTAGGACCAGCCATGTCGGTTTTCACCCAACCGGGACAACAGGCATTCAGCAGGATCTTGTCCGCTGCTCTCTCCTTACTCAGTCTTCGGGCATGGATCATGGAGAGGACTGTGACGCCCAGCTTGGTAACCCCGTAGGCCGAGGAAGGCCACCCCTGTTGGGTGTGAGCGCCGTTCTTGGCGTCGTCGACGAACTGCTGCATCAGCTTCACCAGCTCGTCCTCAGTGATGGATGTACTGCGGAATTTCTTCTGCAGTTCCGGGCTGCACTGATGCAATGCACTGGCTCCACACATGCTGGACACGTTCACCACTCGCCCTGCAGGTTTAAGAGGACAATTAAAATTGGTTTAACAAACAAAGGGCACCGCAGAGCACGCCACAGCAGTTTTCACCTCAAGTCAAGTCAAGTCAAGTCAAGTTTATTTGTCACATACACATACGAGATGTGCAGTGAAATGAAAGTGGCAATGCTCGCGGAACAACAAAACAACCAAACAAATTCTAAACACAATCACACATATTATTTTACGTAATAAATAATAGAAGGAAAAACGTTCTGTACAGTTAGTCCCTGGTGAGAAAGGCGTTTACAGTCCGAATTGCCTCTGGGAAGAAACTCCTTCTCAACCTCTCCGTTCTCACTGCATGGCAACGGAGGCGTTTGCCTGACCACAGCAGCTGGAACAGTCTGTTGCAGGGGTGGAAGAGGTCTCTCATGATTTTATTTGCTCTGGAGTTGCACCTCTTGTTGTATAGTTCCTGCAGGGGGGTGAGTGAAGTTCCCATAGTGCGTTCGGCCGAACGCACTACTCTCTGCAGAGCCTTCTTGTCCTTGGCAGAGCAATTCCCGAACCAGATTGTAATGTTCCCGGACAAGATGCTTTCCACCGCTGCTGCGTAGAAGCACTATTCATGTTATGCTCCCTTCCCTTTTCCTGAAAACCATTTCTGCATCGGAGGCATAATTTCAAGTTTACTGTCAAATTCCAGCCATTATGTCTGCTGATGAACATTAAAAAATCATGTGAAATTTATGGGGCAGACTTTGTTTAGTTTAGTTTAGAGACACAGCGTGGAAATAGGCTCTCGGCCCACCGAGTCCGCACCGACTAGCGATCCCCATACTCTAACACTATCGCATGCTAACATTATCCCACACACTGGGGTTAATTTACATTTATACCAAGCCAATTAACCTACAATCCTGTACGTCTTTGAGATGTGGAAGAAAACTGAAGATATCGGAGTAAAAAAAACCCACGCAAGTCAAGGAGAGAACGTACAAAAAGCCGTGGAGACAAGCACCCGTAGTCAGGATCGAACACGGGTCTTTGGCGCCGTAAGTGTATTTCGTTGTCTCTGTACTGTATACTGACAATGACAATTAAAATTGAATCTGAATCTGTAAGGCAGCAACTCTACCGCTGTACCACCCACTGTGCCTGGGAGACTGAAAATAAATCTTCATCACATCGATTACTTCCAGCAATGTCCACAGCCTGTAGATCATAGTTCTTCAAGTACAGACCCATGTCCTACCCATGTGAGTTCCATGGTCAGAAAAATGTTTTCTTCACCTCCCCACTAACTCTTCTCCCAATTAGCGCTCTATCTCTAAACTAAACTAAACCTACCCAAGTGAAATATGAGGGGCTGTTCCTCCAATTTGCACTGGGCCTCACTCTGACAATGGAGGAGGCCCAGGTCAGAAAGGTCAGATTAAGAATTGGAGGGGGAGTTAAAGTGCTGAGCAATATTCTTAAAGTTCCTGGCGATGTAGATAAAGACATACCAGGAAAATGTGAGAGAGTGATTTTAGCTAACAAAGATCGCGAAGAAATGGAAAACATAGCTAAAGTTCTCAAAGGTAGTTGTAATGCACAAGATATCGACATGAATATAGAGTCTGTAGCTTGATTTCGGTATGCACCAGTGACTTCAGCTGAGGTAGAAAGACATTTCTCACAACTGAAGCATATTCTGTCTGACAGGTGGCATAGTTTAACTGCAGATAATGTGAAAATAGCTAGTAATTATGCGAAACCAGGCAACTTTGGTTATTTAATGTAATATACCTTTATATTATAATTTTTATACATATTTTGATGGTGGAAATAATTGCCTTTTATGCCTTTTTTGTCAATAAATAACTTTTTCGTGCCTTTTTTGTAATTTTATTATGCCTTTTTGCCTGCCTATTTCAGACTTTTTTAGTGCCTAAACATCCTGGCTCTAGTGATGATCATTTGTGTTCCTGGCCTTTGATCTAACACAATTATGTTGGAGGCTATTGTGAGATTGTATTGTATTGTATTGTATATCTTTATTGTCATTTCCTGAGTATTCACATACCCAGAGGAAACAAAAAAACGTTGCTCAACCAGTGTCCATTCAGTGTGCATTAAAAATAAATAGAAATAAAAATACATATATCATGAACAAATTTAACACTCTACTAAACATCCAAGAGGCGTTCCGATCGGCAGCGGCTCGACAGTGGCTCTGCTGCAGTGTGTCCAGGTTGGTGGTTAGTGCGCGATACTTTTGGCAGGGGGCAAAGTCCGTTTAGCAGATCTCTGGAGATTAGTGGATATCAACGAAACATAGACTGACTTTTTATATATATTTGAAGGCAGATGTAGATAGATTCTTAGGTACACATAAATGCTGGAGAAACTCAGCGGGTGCAGCAGCATCTATGGAGCGATGGGGATATCTCCTTCGCTCCATAGATGCTGCTGCACCCGCTGAGTTTCTCCAGCATTTTTGTGTACCTTCGATTTTCCAGCATCTGCAGTTCCTACTTAAACATATAGATAGATTATTGATGAGTACAGGTGCCAGGGGTTATGGGGAGAAGGCAGGAAAATGGGGTTAAGAGGGAGAGATAGATCAGCCATGATCGAATGGCAGAGTAGTTAGATGGGCCGAATGGCCTACCTCTGCTCCTATTACTTATGAACATGACCGACTGCCCTTCACATGCCATATTAAAAACTCAATCCCAGAGCAATCCTGGCCTCAACCTATCAAGGTGTGGACTTTGATCTATCGATTGCTGAACCCAAACTCCCTTCAACTTAAAACCAACTTATTTTTTAATTTCCTTCCCAGTACTGATCAAAGGTTTTCGACATGAAACGCTGTCTCTGTTTATCTTTGTACGTATGCCGATGATCTGATGGATGTTTCCAGCGTTTTCTGTTTTTGTTTCGGATCAGAGCCGCGCTCTCCACTCACCGTGAGGTTTGATGACGGTGAGGAGTTCCGTGCACATATCCCTGGTCGCAAAGAAGTTGGTCGCCATGGTCACTTCAGCTTGGGTGCCGAACGGGGTGGTGTCGGCATCTTTAAAGGCGATGCCGGCGTTGTTGACGAGGACATCGATGCCTTCGTATTTCTGCAGCATGAACGCTCGCAGTTTCCGGATACTCTCAAGTTCATCGATGTCGAGCTGGTGGAAGAGCGGCTTCAGCTGCTCCTCTTGCAGCTTCTGCAGCGCCTGTTGCCCGCGGCCCGCGTTCCGGGCGGTGAGGAACACGTCGCCGTCGAAGTGCCGGCACAGAGCCCGCACCACCTCCAGGCCGATGCCCTTGTTGGAGCCGCTCACCACCGCCACTCGCTTCGCCATGTGTGTCCCACTCCGCACTGAGCGGCCGCAAACACCAGCCTTGGAACTTGGAACGCTGCGCATTGGATACACTTGGCGGCCAGTGCGCAGGCGCCGCCGCCCACTGTGTCCCCGGCTCCCAACGCTGTCCCACGTTTCCAAACACAGGATCTTTGCGCAGGACCACAGTGTAAGGCCCTCCTGTTGTGGATATCATGGGACAGCTTACGATGGAGACAACCCTCAAACAAGTGACGGGATATTGTGAAAAGAAAGCTTCAAGCTGCCCCAGGCCACCAGCCTCCTTTCATAGAAACATAGAAAATAGATGCAGGAGTAGGCTATTCGGCCTGCCATTCAATATGATCATGGCTGATCATCCAACTCAGTATCCTGTACCTGCCCTCTCCATACCCCCTGATCCCTTTAGCCACAAGGGCTACATCTAACTCCCTCTTAAATATAGCCAATGAACTGGCCTCAACTACCTTCTGTGGCAGAGAATTCCAGAAATTCACCACTTTCATTTTGTCCTATCGAGTCATAGAGTTATATATACAGCGTGGAAGCAGGCCGAAGTTCGGTCCAACTTGCCCACACCGGCCAAGTTGGGCCAACCATGTCCCAGCTACACCAGTCCCACCTGCCTGCGCTTGGTCCATATCCTTCCAAACCTGTCCTATCCATGGTGTACAATGGACTTATCCCCAAACTCTATCTCCGTTCCATTGATGACTGCATCAGTGCTACCTCCAGCATCCATGCAGAACTCATGGACTTCATCAACTTCACCACCAATTTTGATCCTGCATTCAAATTTACTTGGACCATCTACAACACCTACCGCCCCTTTCTTGATCTCACAGTCACCATCACAGAGAATATTGATCGATGTTCTATTACAGACCCACTGACTCCCACACCTTTCTCGACTACACTTCTTCCCACCCTGCTACCTGCAAAGACTCTATCCCCTACTCCCAATTCCTCCGTCTATGCCACATCGGTACCCAAGATCAGGCATATTAGAACATCCGAGATGTCCTCATTCTTTAGAGAATGGGGGTTCCCCTCAAACATCATAGATGAGGCCCTCACTCATGTCTCCTCGGCATGCCGCAGCTCTGCCCTTGCTCCCCATAGTCGCAACAGAGACAGAGTCCCCCTAGTCTTTATCTTCCACCCCATCAGCCGTCGCATACAACACATAATGCCCTGAAATTTCCGCCACCTCCAACGGGATCCCACCACTAGCCACACTTTACCGTCTCCACCCCTTTCCGCCTTCCGCAGAGACTGTTCCCTCCGCAACTCCCTGGTTAACTCATCCCTTCCCACCCAAACCACCAACTGCCCAGGTACCTTCCACTGCAATACAACACCTGTCTCTAAGCCTCCTCCCTTGACTCTGTCCAGGGACCGTGACAGTCCTTTCACATTAGGCAGAGATTCACTTGCACCTCCTCCAATCTCATCTACCGTATCCTTTGTACAAGATGTGGTCTCTTATACATCGGCGAGACCCAACGCAGACTGGGCGACAGTACCTGTCTTAAACGTGGGGATAGTCCCAGCCTCAATTCCTCATACACACACCACCTTTTGTGTGAAAAGGTTACCCCTCAGATTCCTATTAAATCTTTTCACCCTCACCTTGAACTTATGTCCTCTGGTTCTTGATTTCCATACTCTGGGCAAGAGACTCTGTGCATCTACCCAATCTATTCCTCTCATGATTGTGTATACCTTTATCAGATCACCCCTCGTCCTCCTGTGCTCCAAGGAATAGAGACCCAGCCGAACCAACCTCTCCCTATAGCTCACACCCTCTAGTCCCGGCAACATCCTCGTAAATCTTCTCTGAACTCTTTCAAGCTTGACAATATCTCCCCTATAACTGTGCCCAGAATTGAACACAATATTCTAAATGCAGTCGCATCAGCATCTTATACAACTGCAACATGACCTCCCAACTTCTATACTCTGACTGATGAAGGCCAATGTGCCAAAACCTTATTTAACTGCGACTCGACCTTCAAGGAACCATGCACCTGTACTCCTAGATCCCTCTGCTCCACAACACCCCCCAGAGGCCTACCATTCATTCAGTAGGTCCTGCCTTTGTTAGACGTTCCAAAATGCACCACCTCACATTTCTCTGTATTAAATTCCATCAACCATTCCTTAGCCCACTTGGCCAATAGATCCAGATCCAGCTGCAATATTTCACAACCATCTTCACTATCTGCAAAACCACCCACTTTTGTGTCATCAGCAAACTTGCTAACCTTGCCCTGTATGTTCTGATCCACATCATTGATGTAGATGGCAAGCAGTAATGGGCCCAGAGTGTTTTTGTTCTTGGATACATTTGGCCCTTCGAGCCAGCACCACCATTCAATGCGATCATGGCTGATCAACCACAATCAATATCCCATGTACTGTATCTGTGTGTGACTATATGATTACAATCGAGCCTTTTACAGTGTATAGATACCTTCTCAGTTCTCCGACCAGTCTGACTGTCCCTGATTACATTTTATCTGTTTGCTTTATTACCATCTCCGAGCAAACAATGATCTATTCTCATTTTCCTTGATTGCCACCCCCTTTGGCGTCTCGTTCACACACCTCACACTTCCTTATCTCCTCTCCCCCCTCCCCTCAGTCTGAAGAAGGGTCTCGACCTGAAACGTCATCCATTCCTTCTCTCCAGATTGGTTCAAACCAGCATCTGTAGTTCCTTCCTGCACATGATAAGGGAATAATGTTTAGTGCAAGGTAAAGGCAGCAAAGTCGAATCACCGAGGGTCTCCAATGAGTTAGATAGTAGGTCAGGACTGCTCTCTGGTTGTGGTGGGATGATTCAGTTGCCTGATAACAGCTGGGGAGAAACTGTTCCTGAATCTGGAGGTGTGCGTTTTCACACTTCTATACCTTTAGCCTGATGGGAGAGGGGAGAATAGGGAGTGGCCAGGGTGCGACTCACACTTGGTCATGTTGCTGGCCTTGCCGAGGCAGTGTGAGGTGCAAATGGAGTTGGAAGGGAGGTTGGTTTGTGTGATGGTCTGGGCTGTGTCCACAACTCGCTGCAATTTCTTGCGGTCCTGGATGGAGCTGTTCTCAAACCAAGCTGTGATGCTTCCTGTTAAAATGCTTTCGGTGGTGCATCTACAGAAGTTGGTGAGAGTTGTAACTTAACACTATATTCTGCAATATTTACTTTCTCTTTTACTGTCATGGTTGTGAATGTTTTGATTGTCCTCATCTACAGTATAATTTACTTCGACACCACACAAAATGTTTTTTTCCACTATATCTCAGTACACAGGTCCACACCACAAAGACTGCTCATCAAATAATGAAGGCAGCATTCCCCTGGTCCTCTCCGTCTAGTGCCCACGAGCACCAATTGATCGCCTCATGCTCTTTTCTCCAGGAAAAACACAAAACGTGGGATCAAGTGATGATCTTTATTGAAAATATTTAAAATTCATTACAATTGTTAGATGGAAAAATAACCACAAATTTGCAACATTCAGCATGTCCGAATTAGTACATCAAGAAAAATCTTCTGAAATTTGAACGGGTATTTTTAAGGCAGATAGAGATATATTCTTGTGTTTAAGAGGGAACTGCAGATGCTGGAGAATCGAAGGTTACACAAAAAAAGCTGGAGAAGCTCAGCGGGTGCAGCAGCATCTATGGAGCGAAGGAAATAGGCAACGTTTCGGGCCGAAACCCTTCTTCAGACTGATCGGGGGCGCACCCGCCCCCGATCAGTCTGAAGAAGGGTTTCGGCCCGAAACGTTGCCTATTTCCTTCGCTCCATAGATGCTGCTGCGCCCGCTGAGTTTCTCCAGCTTTTTTTGTGTAACCCTAGAGATATATTCTTGATTAGTACGGGTGTCAAGGGTTAGGTGGTGAAGGCAGGTGAATGGGGTTAGGAGGGAAGGATAGATCAGCCATGATGGGCCAAATGGCCCAATTCTGCTCCTATCACTTATGAACTTTGCTCTTTCCGTTTTGTTACCAATGCCTTGTGCTCTTCCAGCTTACCATTCCTGAACAGTTTTTTTGCTCACAAGCTCTCCATGTGGACCTTCCGCACCTTCTGGTAGAAGAGCCAAGTAGACCGGGGTCACGGCACCTTCTTCTACTGTGCCTGGTGCATTAGGACCAGCCATGTCGGTTTTCACCCAACCGGGACAACAGGCATTCAGCAGGATCTTGTCCGCAGCTCTCTCCTTACTCAGTCTTCGGGCATGGATCATGGAGAGGACTGTGACGCCGATCTTTGAGACCCCGTAGGCCGTGGAAGGCCACCCTTGTTTGGGGTGAACCTCGTTCTTGGCGTCATCGACAAACTTCCTCATCAGCTCCACCAGCTCGTCCTCGGTGAGTGTAGGACTGCGGAATTTATTTTGGAGTTCCGGGCTGCATTTGAGTAGTGCTACCTTGCTCATGAGGCTGGACACATTCACTACTCTCCCTGCAAAAGTAAAAACTAAAACGTTAGGAACAAGAAACGTACACAGAAGTGCATGGGTCATAGAAACAAGGAACTGCTGATGAAAGAAAGAATGAACGATACTTCATTGCCACATGTGACAAGTCACCGTGATATTCTTTGTTTTGCGTAACCAAGGTATGCAAAGAGTCGCCACATAAAGGGCACCGACAAAGTTACAAAGTATTCCAGGCCAGGTCACCCTTTGTTCTCCCACCCCCTCCCCACACAGCAGTTCTCCCACGCCATGTCCCCCTTTTTTCTCCCTTCCCCCCCCCCCCCGCCATATCTGGAGAAAAGGAATGGGTGAAGAAGGGTCTCAACCCGAAACATCACCCATTCCTTTTCTCTAGAGATGCTATCTGTCCCACTGAGTTACTCCAGTTTTTTGTACCTATCTTCAGTTTAATAACCATATAACAATTACAGCACGGAAACAGGCCATCTCGGCCCTTCAAGTCCGTGCCGAACACTTATTTTCCCCTAGTCCCATCTACCTGCACTCAGATCATAACCTTCCATTCCTTTGCCGTCCATATATTTATCCAATTTATTTTTAAATGATAAAATCGAACCTGCCTCCACCACTTCCACTGGAAGCTCATTCCACACGGCTACCAATCTCTGAGTAAAGAAGTTCCCCCTCATGTTACCCCTAAACTTCTGTCCCTTAATTCTCAATTTAAACATTTAAACCAGCATCTGCTTCTTACACAGTATCACACCTCCCTCGGCATCAAAATTCT
This sequence comes from Leucoraja erinaceus, assembly GCF_028641065.1. Lineage (NCBI taxonomy): Eukaryota > Metazoa > Chordata > Chondrichthyes > Rajiformes > Rajidae > Leucoraja > Leucoraja erinaceus. The sequence continues at coordinate 49,073,864 of NC_073389.1, forward strand.
TGAGATGTTTCTTCAAACGTGGGTGTATTATTGGTATTCCATACCACAGTGGCACTGTGTCCCAGCAGGGTTGGTATATTGGAACAAAACGATCAAGGACACCCAAGTGCTAGAGTAACTCAGCGGGTCAGGCAACATCTCTGGAGAATGTACATGTGGTGTGCTGAGATGGGTCCCAATCTCCAGATACTGGGACAGTTTCTTCCCGGCTATTGTCAGGCAACTGAATCATCCGACACAACGAGATAGCAGTCCTGAACTACTATCTACCTCATTGGTGACCCTTGGACTATCCTTAATCAGACTTTGCTGGCTTTAACGTTATTCCCTTATCATGTGTCTCGTGGACAGCGCCTCATGCGAGTGTGGGGACCCAACACAGACAGTGGAGCACATAGTCACCAGTTGCCCCAAACACCAGCCACCGAATGGTGAACGAGGTCTGATTGACCTGGGCGATGACACGTTTTCCTGGCTCTCCTCAACGGAGCTGCAGGTCTAAAAGACATACGACAGAAGAAGATGTATTGTCTTTCTGCTGACTGGTTAGCTCGCAACAAAAGCTTTTCACTGTATCTTGGTACAGGTGACAATAAACTAAACTGAATGAATCACAAACATCACCTATCCATGTTCTCCAGAGATGCTACCTACGAAGTTTGAAGAAGGGTTTCGACCCAAAACATTGCCTTCGCTCTATAGATTCTGCCTCACCCGCTGAGTTTCGCCAGCATTATTGTCTACCTTCAATTTTCCAGCATCTGCAGTTCTTTCTTAAACATGCTACCCTAAGCCAGTAAGTTACGCCAGCACTCTGTGTCCTTCATTTAAACCAGCATCTTCAGTTTCTTGATGCTACAAAAATGGTCAATTATTTCCAGGCTTATTTTCCTCAGAAGGCCAGGATCCTTCCCATCAGTTACAAGAAATCTCCATAGGAGTCAGATAAAATCACAAGTAAAACATTACGTGTGCTGATCCTGGACAAAGCATCGTGATCTCAATACACAGCTCTTCACACAGTTTGCTAAAGGACTCATCCAGTTTCAACATATCTTCTTCCAAGCAATGCTAGCACAGCACACGATAGTCTCAGTACATTGTGCAACAACTATACATCTGCGTCACATTGCAGTGCTTGAGAGAAGGCAAGAACTAAATCCAAAACTTAACGACCCTGTTAGTTTAAAATCAGTGGTAAATCACGGATTAGAATTTATAATGAAGCATAAAGTGACTGAGCACAAAGGGAAATTTCATCTGATTTAAGAGAGGCAACATGGTTTAGTCTTTGGCGTATGTGAGCTTGCAGAAGGTATTTAATAAGATTCCAAACTAACAAATACAATCTAAAATGAAAGGACCATGAAATTGAAGGCAAATTATTACACTGCTTGCCATTTGTTATTAGGTTGACGTTTAGGGTAATAGGGTAATTGCCTTACTTTCTATCTTGTTTTTTGCCTGAAAATTTAGGTCGCTGTGCTTCACGGTCACCCCGACTAGCACAGAAAATTTCAGCTCAAAAATCAGCCGTTTTCCATGTTTTTAACGGGCGGGAAAGTGCGCGTTTCCCTAACATGTACCATTCACTAACATGTACCGAAGTGAGATATGTCCTCCAGTTAAAATTTTCGGTCATGTGAGGAGGGGATCTACGCTCATTTGACATTTGGTGAAATCACCCTATACGTTATCCTGCAGTTTAGTTCAGCTTATTATTAGTACAGTGAAAAGCTTTTGTTTGTGTGCTATCTAGTCAAAGAAGACTGCAGCACAATGGCAAGTTGCTGTACAGCGTCAGAGACCCGGGTTCGATCCTGACCATGGGTGTTGTCGGTACGGAGTTTGTACATTCTCCCCGTGACCTTTGTGCGTTTACTCCGGGATCTCCGGTTTCCTCCCACATTCCAAAAACTTACCCCGACTTCCACAATTTTTTACAGCGCAAAAATTCATCATTTTGGCGGTTTTTAACGGGTACTCGTTTCGTGTATTAACAACATATACCGGAAGCTGCTATGTCCTCCAGATGGATTGAGCGGCTCCGTGCGTCAAGCCCTATAACCCGGTGACCTTACATAGAAACATAGAAATTAGGTGCAGGAGTAGGCCATTCGGCCCTTCGAGCCTGCACCGCCATTCAATATGATCATGGCTGATCATCCAACTCAGTATCCCGTACCTGCCTTCTCTCCATACCCCCTGATCCCCTTAGCCACATCTAACTCCCTTTTAAATATAGCCAATGAACTGGCCTCAACTACCCTCTGTGGCAGAGAGTTCCAGAGATTCACCACTCTCTGTGTGAAAAAAGTTCTTCTCATCTCGGTTTTAAAGGATTTCCCCCTTATCCTTAAGCTGTGACCCCTTACGTTCAACCCCCCCCCCCCCCCCCCCCCCCCCATAATGCCAAGTCTCCGCTCTTAATAACTCCTTGTGCAGCTGTCCTTTTCGAGTTATTGCCATGTTTCCTTCAGCTAGGCAGCGAGAACTGCGCACGGAACTCCCAAAGTGTAGGAAGGAACTGCAGATACTGGTTTAAAACGAAGATAGACGCAAATAGCTAGAGTGACTCAGCATCTCGGGAGAAAGGGAACATGTGACATTTCGGTCAGAGCCAGGGAAGAGGGAAACGAGAGATATAGACGGTGATACATCTCTCTACCCCTTGACTCAGTCTGAAGAAGGGTCTCGACCCGAAACATGATACGCGGAGTGTGGTCTCACCAACATAATGTGCCAAACACCTTCGTCCCTCCTCGTTTACCCGTGTTGCTACAGTCAGCGATCGACACACCTGCCCTCTTACATGTTAATTCAATAACATTCCCCAGTGCTCTGCCAATTCCCGTGTATATATATTCAATCTCCCAAAATGTAGCACTTCGGATTTGTTACATTCCATCGGCCGCTCCTTTGGCCCACTTTCCAGCTTGAACTAGATCCGATTGTTATCTTACATAACCTTTCTTCACTGCTCACTTCACCGCCAATGTCGGTGTCATCGACAAGTCTACGACCCAACAAAATTAATCATCTAGACTGGAGGCAGAAGTTTGGAGGAAAATGCATAAAATGGCCAAGGGAACGAAAGTATCCTGAAGGGTTCCTAAGGCTCAAAGTAAACCGAGTGCCTTACAGGGGCAATTAGGGGTTATACGAACGTGCCGCACTCCACTCACCGTGAGGTTTGATGATGGTGAGGAGTTCCGTGCACATATCCCTGGTCGCAAAGAAGTTGGTCGCCATGGTCACTTCAGCTTGGGTGCCGAACGGGGTGGTGTCGGCATTTTTAAAGGCGATGCCGGCGTTGTTGACCAGAACATCGATGCCTTCGTATTTCTGCAGCATGAACGCTCGCAGTTCCCGGATACTCTCAAGGTCGTCGATGTCGAGCTGGTGGAAGAGCGGCTTCAGCTGCTCCTCTTGCAGCTTCAGCAGCGCCTGTTGCCCGCGGCTCGCGTCCCGGGCGGTGAGGAACACGTCGCCGTCGAAATGCCGGCACAGAGACCGCACCACCTCCAGGCCGATGCCCTTGTTGGAGCCGCTCACGACCGCCACTCGCTTCGCCATGTGTAAGAAGGAACTGCAGATGCTGGTTTAAACCGAAGATATACACAAAATGCTGGAGTACCTCAACGGGACAGGCTCGCTATAGGATCTATTGGCAGCATCTCTGGAGAGAAGGAATCTCTGCCCCACGCCGCTTCCGGGTACCCGCCGCCCTGCGCTGATTGGCTGCAGACAACAGCCTTGGAACGCTGCGCTTTGGATACATTTGGCGGCCAGTGCGCAGGCGCCGCAGTGTAAATATTGACTTCTCTAACTTCAAGCAACCTAGAAACATAGAACATAGAAATTAGGTGCAGGAGTAGGCCATTCGGCCCTTCGAGCCTGCACCGCCATTCAATATGATCATGGCTGATCATCCAACTCAGTATCCCGTACCTGCCTTCTCTCCCTGATCCCCTTAGCCACTACCCCCTGATCCCCTTAGCCACAAGGGCCACATCTAACTCCCTCTTAAATATAGCCAATGAACTGGCCTCAACTACCCTCTGTGGCAGAGAGTTCCAGAGATTCACCACTCTCTGTGTGAAAAAAGTTCTTCTCATCTCGGTTTTAAAGGATTTTCCCCTTATCCTTAAGCTGTGACCCCTTGTCCTGGACTTCCCTAACATCGGGAACAATCTTCCTGCATCTAGCCTGTCCAACCCCTTAAGAATTTTGTAAGTTTCTATAAGATCCCCTCTCAATCTTCTAAATTCTAGAGAGTATAAACCAAGTCTATCCAGTCTTTCTTCATAAGACAGTCCTGACATCCCAGGAATCAGTCTGGTGAACCGTCTCTGCACTCCCTCTATGGCAATAATGTCCTTCCTCAGATTTGGAGACCAAAACTGTACGCAATACTCCAGGTGTGGTCTCACCAAGACCCTGTACAACTGCAGTAGAACCTCCCTGCTCCTATACTCAAATCCTTTTGCAATGAAAGCTAACATACCATTCGCTTTCTTTACTGCCTGCTGCACCTGCATGCCTACCTTCAATGACTGGTGTACCATGACACCCAGGTCTCGCTGCATCTCCCCCTTTCCCAATCGGCCACCATTTAGATAATAGTCTACATTCCCGTTTTTGCCACCAAAATGGATAACCACACATTTATCCACATTATACTGCATCTGCCAAACATTTGCCCACTCACCCAGCCTATCCAAGTCACCTTGCAGTCTCCTAGCATCCTCCTCACAGCTAACACTGCCCCCCAGCTTAGTGTCATCCGCAAACTTGGAGATATTGCCTTCAATTCCTTCATCCAGATCATTAATATATATTGTAAATAGCTGGGGTCCCAGTACTGAGCCTTGGGGTACCCCACTAGTCACTGCCTGCCATTGTGAAAAGGACCCGTTTACTCCTACTCTTTGCTTCCTGTTTGCCAGCCAGTTCTCTATCCACATCAATACTGAACCCCCAATGCCTTGTGCTTTAAGTTTGTATACTAATCTCTTATGTGCGACCTTGTCGAAAGCCTTCTGGAAGTCCAGATACACCACATCCACTGGTTCTCCCCTATCCACGCTACTAGTTACATCCTCGAAAAATTCTATAAGATTCGTCAGACATGATTTACCTTTTGTAAATTCATGCTGACTTTGTCCAATGATTTCACCACTTTCCAAATGTGCTGCTATCCCATCTTTAATAACTGACTCTAGCAGTTTCCCCACTACCGATGTTATACTAACTGGTCTGTAATTCCCCATTTTCTCTCTCCCTCCCTTCTTAAAAAGTGGGGTTACGTTTGCTACCCGCCAAACTTCAGGAACTACTCCAGAATCTAAAGAGTTTTGAAAGATTATTACTAATGCATCCACTATTTCTGGAGCTACTTCCTTAAGTACTCTGGGATGCAACCTATCTGGCCCTGGTGATTTATCGGCCTTTAATCCATTCAATTTACCCAACACCACTTCCCGGCTAACCTGGATTTCACTCAATTCCTTCAACTCCTTTGACCTGCGGTCCCCTGCTCTCTCCTTCCCTCCCCTTCCTACTTCTCCAATCAGTCTGACTGTCCCCTTGATTAAACCTTTGTTGTCATGGAAACAGCAGTCCGAAGAAGGGTCTCGACCTGAAACGTCACCCATTCCTTCTCTCCAAAGATGCTGCCTGTCCCACTGAGTTATTCCAGCATTTTGTGTCTGCTTCGTTGTCACCCTCTTCTGGCTAACCATGATCTATTCTTGCCACCACCTCTCCGACCATTCCCGGGCGAACCCAGGCCCGGACCACCGAAAATGCCGCGGCTTCCGACTCTCACTGCCTCACTGGGGTCACCATTGTTGTTGCCGACCTTCACAGCCTCCCCAGGGCCTCTACTCCAGCCCCCCACGGGCCTCCACCAACGACTCTGCCGACCCTCACCTCTCCACCGCCCACCAGCGGGCCAGATCCGTCGCCTCATCTGAGTTCCAGGCTCAGCACCAAACCCACAACCTCCACGAGGCAGACTCCAACACCACGTAGCCTGACTCTGCTGGGTCCTACTGCTACGCCCCCTCCTAAAGGGAACCTCAGTAGTGATGGATCTTCCCCTTCCCCCTCTTTTAACCAGGTTACCCCGACCACACCCCACCCATACAATAGTCCTCATGCCCCCCTCTCTGAACACCCGCCATCCCTCCCCACCAGATTTGGCCTTTGTCGACTCCCCTGACCCCAACCCCCACCCTTGTTGTGGCTTCACCATCCCCCCCTGACCTCTCCCCTTCTGATAGGGAACGGTTTGTCCTCAACAGAAGCCTCACCTTCGTTCCCCTCCGCCCCCACCTTGACGAGTTCCATGTCCACCACATCATAGAGCTTTTCTTCCTTTGCCCCTGCCTCCGTGCCTTTTTCTACGGGAAGGAGCCCTCACCACCTAGTGATGACCTTTTCTCCCGTCTCCACCGATACCCCCCCTCTTGGACTTCCCAGAACGGCCTTCTACCCTCTCTAGACCTCTTTATTTCCAACTGCTGGCGTGACATCAACCGTCTCAACTTTTACACTCCCCTTACCTACTCCAACCTCACCCCCTCTGAACGTACAGCCATCCGCTCACACTGCAGCAACCCTGACATTATAATCAAACCCGCCGACAAGGCAGGTGCCGTGGTAGTCTGGTGCGCTGGCCTCTACCGGCAAAGATCTTATAGCGAAGCTATAAGATCTTTGATCTTCGCTATAAGATCTTTGTCTACCGGGCCAGGTGACAACTCTCAGGCCAGCACCAGGCCTTAATCTCAAACACCTTTACTGATTTCATCTCTTCTGGCTGTCTGCCTTCCACAGCCTCCAACCTTACCGTTTCCCGGCCCTGCACAGCCCGTTTTTACCTTCTCCCCAAAATGCACAAACACAACTGCCCTGACAGACTCATTGTTTCTGCCTGCTCCTGTCCCACAAAAATGATTTCCACATACCTCGACTCCATCCTATCCTCCCTCTCCCGACCTATGTCCAAGATACCTCATATGCCCTTCGTCTCTTTAATGACTTCTGCTTTCCGAACCCCCACTCCCTCATCTTTACTATGGACGTTCACTCACTCTACACCTCCATCCCCCAACAGGAAATCCTTAAATCCCTCCGTTTCTTCCTCGACCGCAAAAACCATCCAATTTCCCTCTACTAACACTCTACTCCACCTAGTGGAGCTGGTCCTCACCCACAACAACTTCTCCTTTGACTTCTCCCACTTCCTCCCAGTCCAAGTCGTAACTATGGGCACTCGCGTGGGCCCCAGCTATGCCTGCCTCTTTGTAGGGTGCTTTGAACAATCCCTGTTCCTATTAAATCTTTTCCCTTTCACCTTGAACACATGTCCTCTGATCCTCGACTACGCTACTCTGGACAAGAGTAGACACAGTATGTACGCTGAGAATGCCGGAAGAGTTTTGCACTGTCCCTTGTTTTGTATATGTGTAAGAAGGAACTGCAGATGCTGGTTTAAATCGAAGATAGACCCGAAAAGCTGGAGTAACTCAGTGGGACAGCCAGCATATCTGGCGAGAAGGAATGGGGATGACATTTCGGGTCGAGACCCGTCTTCATCCCGCTGAGTTACTCCAGCTTTTTGTGTCTTATCTCAGTTTAAACCAGCATCTGCTGTTCCTTCTTACATACTATCCATGTACCCATCTTAAATGTGGAGATAGTCCCAGCCTCAACTACCTCATACACCCAAGTGAAAAAGTTACCCCTCAGATTTATATAATATCTTTTCTCCTTCATCTTGAACTTATGTCCTCTGGTCTTATCTACAGGAAAAAACACAAAACGTGGGATAAAGTGATGATTTTTATTGAAAATATTTAATCTCATCCCAACTGTTAGGTTGAACAATAACCACAAATCTGTAACAATCAGAATGTCTGAGTTAGTACATCAAGAATATTCTTCTGAACTTTGAACGGATACTTTTAAGGCAGAGATAGATAGATTCTTGATTAGTACGGGTGTCAAGGGTTAGGTGGTGAAGGCAGGAGAATGGGGTTAGGAGGGAAGGATAGATCAGCCATGGTTGAATGGCGGTGAGGACTTGATGAGCCAAATGGCCCAATTCTGCTCATATCATTTATGATCTTTGGTCTCTCCCTTTTGTTACCAATGCTTTGTGCTCTTCCAGCTTACCATTCCTGAACAGTTTTTTTGCTCACAAGCTCTCCATGTGGACCTTCCGCACCTTCTGGTAGAAGGGCCAAGTAGACCGGGGTCACGGCACCTTCTTCTGCCGTGCCCGGTGCATTAGGACCAGCCATGTCGGTTTTCACCCAACCGGGACAACAGGCATTCAGCAGGATCTTGTCCGCCGCTCTCTCCTTACTCAGTTTTCGGGCATGGATCATGGAGAGGACTGTGACGCCGATCTTTGAGACCCCGTAGGCCGTGGAAGGCCACCCTTGTTTGGGGTGAACCTCGTTCTTGGCGTCATCGACAAACTTCCTCATCAGCACCACCAGCTCGTCCTCAGTGAGTGTAGGACTGCGGAATTTCTTTTGGAGTTCCAGGCTGCATTTGAGTAGTGCTGCCTTGCTCAAGGTGCTGGACACATTCACCACTCTCCCTGCAAAAGTAAAAACAAATCAAAACGTTAGGATCAAGAAACGCACACAGAAGTGCATGGGTCATAGAAACAAGGAACTGCTGATGAAAGAATGAATGAACGATACTTCATTGCCACATGTGACATGTCACCGTGATATTCTTTGTTTTGCTTACTCAAGGTATGCAAAGAGTCGCCACATAAAGGGCACCGATATAGTTACAATGTATCCCAGGCCAGGTCACCCTTTGTCAAGTTTCAACATATCTTCTTCCAAGCAATGCTAGCACAGCACATGATAGTCTCGGTATATTGTGCAACAACTATACAGCACTGCTTGAGAATAGGCAAGAGCAAAATCCAAAACTTAACGATCCTGTTAGTTTAAAATCAGTTGTAAATCACTACCGCTCTCTACCCCTTGACTCTGAAGAAGGGTCTCCACCCGAAACATGATACGCGACGTGTGGTCTCACCAACCTAATGTGCCCAACACCTTCGTCCCCCCTCGTTTACACGTGTTGCTACAATCAGAGATCGATACACCTGCCCTCTTACATATTAATACTATAACATTCCCCAGTGCACTGCCAATTCCCGTGTATATCTGTTCAATCTCCCAAAATGTAGCACTTCGCATTTGTTACATTCCATCGGCCGCTCCTTTGGCCCACCTTCCAGCTTGAACTAGATCCGATTGTTATCTTCACTGTCCATGAAATGGCCAAGGAAACGAAAGAAGCCGTTAAAACCCGCTGAAATTGTCAATTTTTGCGCTGTAAATAATTATGGAAATCGGGATAAGCGTGAGAGACCTTTAGCCTACTTCAGAATTCCGAAAGTGAGGAGAAATGACGGTAGATAAAAACGAGAGCTGAAGGGGCAACAACAGCCAGAGTGCTTGGCGAACATCGGCCGTTTGCTCACTGCATTTCATCAACAGTAAGGCATTTTTTGTGTTTTTTCTTGATTCCTTTGGCATCAAAAAAGTTTCAGAAGTGATAAATCTGGCTGTAATTTAAAAAAAAAACGAAAACGCATCTGAAGAAAAATTTACAGCCAGATCTATCACTTCTGAGAATTTTTAGATACCGAAGGAATCAAGAAAAAGCACAAATAATGCCTTACTTGATGAAATGCAGTGAGCAAACGTGATAATTCCTAATTAAAAATCAGTGCCGCGCTCTCCACTCACCGTGAGGTTTGATGATGGTGAGGAGTTCCGTGCACATATCCCTGGTCGCAAAGAAGTTGGTCGCCATGGTCACTTGAACTTGGGTGGCGAACGGGGTGGTGTCGGCATCTTTAAAGGCGATGCCGGCATTGTTGACGAGGACATCGATGCCTTCGTATTTCTGCAGCATGAACGCCCGCAGTTTCCGGATACTCTCAAGGTCGTCGATGTCGAGCTGGTGGAAGAGCGGCTTCAGCTGCTCCTCTTGCAGCTTCTGCAGCGCCTGTTGCCCGCGGCCCGCGTTCCGGGCGGTGAGGAACACGTCGCCGTCGAAGTGCCGGCACAGAGACCGCACCACCTCCAGGCCGATGCCCTTGTTGGAGCCGCTCACCACCGCCACTCGCTTCGCCATGTATAAGAAGGATCTGCAGTTGCTGGTTTAAACCGAAGATATACACAAAATGCTGGAGTACCTCAACGGGACAGGCTCGCTATAGGGTCTATGGGCAGTATCTCTGGAGAGAAGGAACGTCTCTGCTGCCAAAGATCCTATAGCGGAGTTTGTATATAGGATCGTTGGCCCCTGTCCGCTTCCGGGTTCCTGCCGCCCTGCGCTAATTGGCTGCAAACAACAGCCTTGGAACCAACGATACTAGAGGAGCCAAAAAAGTGGAGTAACTCAGTGGGACAGGCAGCATCTCTGGAGACAAGGAATGGGTGACATTTCGGGTCGAGACCCTTCTTCATCCCGCTGAGTTACTCCAGCTCTTTGTGTCTTATCTTGTTTTGGATAGGTCTTGTACGTAATTTTAATTCTGAACTAGACCAAGTGCAGACCCGTTGGGTCTGTTCCCCCAACGTGCGGTTGTTGGTGGGGGGGTGGGGGGAGTCGGCATGCAGCATCACACACTAACTACCCTCCCGGAGGGGGGGGGGGGGAGGGGAGGAGGGGGGGGGAGAGAGAGAGAGAGAGAGAGAGGGAGAGGGGGGGGGAGAGAGAGAGGGAGGGAGGGGAGGGGGGGGGGGAGAGGAAGGAGGGAGGGAGAGAGGGAGTGCTGAGAGGGGTGGGATGAGGGGCGGGGGGGGAGAGAGGTGGGGAGCAGGGAGGGGGTAGGGTGTGTGGAGGGGAGGGGGGTTTAGGGGAGGGACGGTGGGGGGGGGGTTTAGGGGAGGGACGGTGGGTGGGGGAGGGGAGGGAGGGGGGGAGGAGGAGGGGAAGGGGGAGGAGGAGAGGAGGCGAGAGGAGGGAGGGGGGGAGAGGAGAGGGGGGGGGGAGAGGAGAGGGGGGGGGGAGGAGAGGGAGGGGGGGGAGAGGAGAGGGTCCAATGAAGGCTGGGCTCACAGAAAAATCCCAGATTAGAAGCACAAATATATATTTTTTTGCCAACTTTTTAATTTCCAAGATTAAATATTAATAATATTTAAAAAAAAACGTTTCTACAAACAAAAACTATGCAAAATGCTTAATGTTATTTGTGGCTATGCATTCAATATTGCTAGTCAAGTCATCTTTATTTGTCACATACACATACAAGATGTACAGTGACATGAAAGTGGCAACGCCTGCGGGATTGTGCAAAACAACAGAACAGAACACCAGTATTTACATTAAAAAAAAAAACACAACCGTAATTACTTCCTGGGGAGATCACAGTTTATAGTCCTGATGGCCTGTGAAAAGAAATGCCATCTCATCCTCTCTGTTTTCGCGGCGTGACAGCGGAGACGCTTGCCTGACTGTAGCAGCTGGGAACAGTCCGTTGCTGGGGTGGTAGGGGTCAAAAACATTTTTTTTTTAGTCAAAATACGTTTATTGTCATTGCACAATAACTGTACAACAAAATTCCATTGCATCTCCTTCGGTGTGTACATAGAAGACACAGGATAAAAGATTAAAAAAGAACAAAACACAACAGCCATTGACACGCATATACACAAGATCAGTAAAGATAATAATAAATAGGTATTAAAAATATTTTAAAAGAATATTGCGCATTATCCTTCACCCCAAATTATATTGGGAGGGGGGGGGGAGGGGAGGAGAGGAGAGGAGAGGAGAGGAGAGAGGAGGGGGGGGGGGGGGGGGGGGGGGGAGGGGAGAGGAGAGGGGAGGGGGGGGGGAGGGGAGAGGGGGGGGGGGGGAGAGAGATTGCCTTTTTAGCTCAACCCAAACAACCATTTGCAGGCAGTACTTTTTTACCTCTAACCATATTTTCATTTTCAAACGAAATTAAGGGTACTCACAATGCTGTAGACATTTGTCAGTGTCATTCAAAGCTCTGATGGAGGCAGAGGGGGGCTCTGAGCGAGGTGGCCAAAAATGACGGCCGTAGGTGGCGGCGTACTCTTGGAAACCGCAGCATAGAAAGCCAAAACCGGTCAAGAACAGAGTTTTAGTAATATAGAAGATAAGATTTATTAAATCAGTTTTCTTTGATAATTTCCTGTAATATAAGTTTTGCTAGATTATCTTTATTCCCACTAAAGGGAACCACAAACCAAATCAGGTTTCCCTGATTAAACTAGGATTTCTGAATGGATGTGTGTGTGTTGTCTATGTCACTTGTTTGGTTTTGAAACCACTTTGATTTTTGTGGCCTTATCCCAACCACAATCTAGAGTCAAAGTAACAAAGTATTTCGAAATACCAGAGTTAATGAGCCGTGTCCAATGAAGGCTGGGCTCACAGAAAAATCCCAGATTAGAAGCACAAATACATATTGTTTTGCCAACTTTTTAATTTCCAAGATTAAAGTCTATTAATAATATTTAAAAAATACCGTTTCTACAAACAAAAACTATGCAAAATGCTTAATAAGTTCTTTGTGGCTATGCATTCAATATTGCTAGTCAAGTCATCTTTATTTGTCACATACACATACAAGATGTACAGTGACATGAAAGTGGCAACGCCTGCGGGATTGTGCAAAACAACAGAACAGAACACCAGTATTTACATTAAAAAAAAACACAACCGTAATTACTTCCTGGTGAGATCACAGTTTATAGTCCTGATGGCCTGTGAAAAGAAATGCCATCTCATCCTCTCTGTTTTCGCATCGTGACAGCGGAGACGCTTGCCTGACTGTAGCAGCTGGGAACAGTCCGTTGCTGGGGTGGTAGGGGTCAAAGTTTTTTTAAATCAAAATACGGTTATTATCATTGCACAATAACTGTACAACGAAATTCCATTGCATCTCCTTTGGTGTGTACATAGAAGACACAGGATAAAAGATTAAAAAAGAACAAAACACAACAGCCATTGACTCACATATACACAAGATCAGTAAAGAAAATAATAAATAGGTATTAAAAATATTTTTAAAGAATATTGCGCATTATCCTTCACCCCAAATTATATCGCGCTCCCCCTCCAGTGTTCTCTGTTAGAGTTAAGTTATTTTATTGCACATGGGTAGAAACTATTTTTTAGTCTACCGGTGCGAGCCTTTCATTATGCTTTTCATAATATCTTTCATTATCTTGCTGGTTCTGGATCTGCACCTCCAGTTGTATTGGTCCTGCAGGGGGGTGAGTGTAGTTCCTATGGGTGCGTTCGGCCGAACGCACTACTCTTTGCAGCACCTTCCTGTCCTGGGCAGAGCTGTTTCAAAACCAGATCGAGATGTTGCTGGTCAGGATACTTTCTACAGCACCAGAGTAGAAGGAATGAAGGATTCTCAGAGTGACTCTGAATTTCCTCAGCTGCCTGAGTTGGTAAAGGCTCTGCTTGTATTTAGGTATACGCAATGCCCCAAAGGCGGAACTGGCATCTTCCTCGGCCGAGCTGGTGTATGGCGCCCCGCTTGCGGTCCCAGGGGACTTCATCCCGGTGGCGGGTGGACATCAAGAACCACCCACGACCATGCTGACGCACCTCTGTGAGAAGGTGGGCACGCTATCTTCAGTCCCAACGTCCCGACAAGGTCTCACAACCACGTACGTCCCACCCGACCTCCAGGACTGACAGTACGTCTTGCTTCGCCTGGATTCCCACCGTACAAAACTGCAAAAGTCTTACGAGGGACACTGCAAAATGACGCCATGTCTTACATCATCGACATGGGCGGCAGACACGAGAATGTCTCCGTGGACCGTCTTAAGCCAGCGCACTTAGACATTGACCAACCAGCGCAATGGGCACATCCCCGCCGCAGAGGGCATCCACCGTCACGACCAAACCCGCCCTCAACTCAAGCAGCTGCAACCCCAAACACAGGAGACACGTACACAAGATCAGGCCGCCTCACTCGACAGCCTAACCTGCCTCCAATAGTCCGGTTCTGGGGGTGGGAGGGTCATGTGGCGGGACGAGCCACTTTGGTCTCTAACCGTTGAGTTCAAGCAACCATGTGGACCTGGCATGATCTGGGCCGACCAATCAATGCCCACCTGGGTGAACAGCTGGTCGGGTGCAGGATGTTGGAGCTAGTCTTCACTTCACAGTCAACACGTTCACACACACACACACACACACACACACACACACACACACCTTGCCCTTTTGTACTAATTGTTGAGCTGTATCATTTAAATATTAAACTGAGTGTTTGTACAACACCTCTTCACGCATATATTAACATTGTGCTTTGCAAACAGTCTGTATATTTAATCCCAAATTAAACAGTTAACTCAGGACTCATGAAGAAAGATTAGGCATTACAGGCCTGTACTCAAGCAAGCAAGGCAAGGCAAGGCAAGTTTATTTGTATAGCACCTTTCAATGACAAGGTAATTCAAAGTGCTTTACATAAAACATTAAAAGCATTGGAAAGAAACACATATAAAATAACATTTAGATGTAAAACGATTATTAGATTATTCAAATAAAATTTTAATTACAAAATTAAAAGCAATCAAATAAAATATTTAAAATAGAATAAAACCAGGAATAGAAGTTACAGTGCAGTATAGGTAATTAATAAATTGTATTGTTTACTGAAAGGCGGTGGCAAACAGAAAAGTCTTCAGTCTAGATTTAAAAGAGCTGAGAGTTGCAGCAGACCTGCAGTTTTCTGGGAGTTTGTTCCAGATATGTGGTGCATAAAAACTAAATGCTGCCTCTCCATGTTTAGTTCTGACTAGAGCCTAGAAGTTACGTATGTATGCATTATGTATGTTTATGTATGTATTGTTAGGTCTGATTACCATTGTATGTATCAAATTAGTACCTGTACTGTTGTGAAGTGCTTTGGTCAACGTGAGTTGTTTTTAAATGTGCTATACAAATAAATGTATTATATTAATATTATTATTACGAGAGATGATCTCATTGAAATATAAGATTGGAGGTATGACAGATGATGTGTTTCATGGTTGGGAATTCTGAAATGGGGATACAAATCCTGGATAAAGGGATGAACAACTTGAGATTAAGACGGGGAGGAAATTGCAAAAGGAAACCCAGGTTGGCGAATCAGTTGGAGGTCTTTGATAATGTGGCAGGTAGAAAGGGGAACAAGGGGATGGGATGCATTTGGATTTTCAGAAGGCTTTTGATAAAGTGGGACAAGATCCTGACTTTGGGTGGTCTCCATGAGGAGTTTGGACGCTATCCCCATAACCACGTGGGTTTTCTCCGGTTGCTCCAGTTTCTTCCCACAATCCAAAGACATGCAGGTTTGGGGGTTAAGTGTCCCTAATGTGCAGGATAGGAATAGTATACGTGTGATACTCGGTTGATGCAGACTCGTTGGGCCAAAGGGTCTGTTTCCATGTTGTATCTCTAAACTAAACAAAAAAAATCCCCCACAAAAAAAATCAGCATGGGATTGGCTCAAAGTGCTGGAGTAACTCAGTGGGTCTGGCAGCATCTCTGGGGAAAAGGGATGTGTGGCATTTCGGGTCAAAATCCTTCTTCAGAGTGATGTCATGAGAGATTATCTTACCATCACCCATTCCTTTTCTCCAGAGATGCTGCCTGACCCGCTGAGTTACTCCAGCACTTTGTGTCTATCTTCGGTATAAGCCAGCACCTTCAGTTCCTTCCTATAGAAGATCAGCATGGGTATTTTTAAAACAGGGATTGATAGGTTATTGATTAATGTGATGGCAAAGTTCCGACTTTTCCAGTGAACTTTTTTCCAGTTGCCATCACTACACAGGTAGTTGTACAAACAAAGAGATGAACGTACCAGGCTTTCCTTATTCTGCATGCAAGTTCAGAAGCGCAATCTACGACCGCTGTACAATCTACACCAACCTGAAGCCGCGATCTCCGGTGGGGAAGAGCCGATTCTCGACTTACCTGGACTTTTTACCTTGTCCTTTTACCATCTGGACGCCCGCAGCGACGACTGCGGAGGGTTGAGGTCCCGACCACGGGGGAAAATGGAGGAGGACTGGCCAAATTGTGTGCCTTCCACCACAGTGATGAATGCTGTGGTGGATGTTTGTGTTATATTTTTAGTGTGTGTTCTTTATCATTGTACCGCTGCTGGCAAATTCATTTCACTTGTACTTTACGTGCAATGTGACGAATAAAACCGTATTGTTGTATTTGTAGCTGGCTACTCGGTCCCTGGTCTGGTGGGAACTGTATGCCTCCCTGTGCCTGCCACTTCCTTCCACTATGCCCTTATATATATATATACACCACCCTGTGCATCTAATGACCGGCCCCAAGTGTCCAAAATAATACTGCAAGATATATCTAGACAAAATAATATAACATGCCAACAGTAGCTAGCCTAAACATAAATGGCTCCTACAATTGGGAAGGGTGAAGCAGGCAGGTCACAAGTGTTAGGAGCAGAAATAGGCCATTCGCCCCATTAAGTCTACTCCACCATTCAATCATGGCTGATCTATCTCTTCCTCCTAACTCCCGTCTTCTCCCCATAACCCCTGACACCCGTGCTAATCAGGCCAGGGGGAACATGTATTGCCTGTTTGTTGCCACGGGTTTATTTCAAGAGTATCAAGAGTATCAAGAGTATATTTAATTGTCATTTGGACCCCTGGAGGTCCAAATGAAATGCCGTTTCTGCAGCATTGATTTCTACACACAAATAGACCCCAGACATCCCCTAATTACATTTTCCCCATAAACATCCATCACATAGCTGTGATGGAAGGCCAAATAACCTTATCTCTCCACTGCCCCCTCCCCTCCCCGATGTCAGAGTCAAAGTCAAAGCCCCCGGCTGGCGATGGCGATTGTCCCGCAGCCATTAAAGCCATGCCGGGTGGTGCGAGGTCGCACACCGGGTCTTGATGTTGGAGCCCCCAGTGTGCGCTCGCAAAGTCCCGCATTCCAAGCCGCGCGGGGCAGTGGTGCTAAGCCCCGCTCCAGGAGCTCTTCGACCCCGCAACTCGGGCGGGAGAAGTCGCCGTTGCAGGAGCCCCGAAAAGCGGTCTCCCTCCAGGGAGCCGCGGGCTCCCCCGGTGCCGCCGTCCGCAGACCCGCAGCAGCAGCCTCCCCTCAGCAGCAGCAGCAGCAGCGGCAGCGGCAACCCCCCCCCACCGCTCCAGTAACCCTCTCGGCCAGCTCCGCGACGGTGAGGTGAGTCGGCACCTCGAGTCCCCGGCTTCTTCCTGTTGGAGGCTGCTCACCCGTTGAGTTACTCCAGCAATGTCTACCTTGATTTTTCCAGCATCTGCAGTTTCTTTCTTAAACCAGGGATTGCAGCATTCAAAAGTCTGCCTTGTGCGCAAACCCCATCTGCAGTTCCTCTCTACACATCAGCACCATGATGAGCATAATAACAAAGAGTCATAAAAAGAAGGGTCTCGATATAAAAAACGTATCCCAGGCTGCCTTCTCTGCTGACAGAGAGTTGCCTGTCCCGCTGTTTAACTCCATTCTATAATGCAGAAAGGGACCTGTTCACTTGGGGAGCTTACAACCCAGCGGTTTGAACATTGCGCTCTCTGCCGGCTACAAGTAACACTGCACCCCTCTCTCTCTGTCCTGGAGGTTGCCACGTCGTTATTACAGGCCGGAGCCGTTTGTTGAAAGTTGTCTGGACTTCAATTCACTTACACAGACTGGTTCCTTTGATGAAAGTTAAGAAGGTTTGATTCAGGGTTTCTGCCCGAAACGTCGCCTATTTCCTTCGCTATCCATAGATCCCTGCTGCCCCCCCCCCCCCCCTCCAGCATTTCTGAAGAAACCTACACCTACTTTGCTTCTCAAAAGTTGAAGAGGGGTTTCGGGTCAAATGCCTAGCCATTCACTCCAGTTGCTGCTGCACCCATACAGGCTTCGAATATATATTTATATTTTTTATCGTTTTGCATTTCTTCCCCTTCTCCCCGTTGAAACAATACCTGCCCCCCCACACACCCCCACCCACTGAGTAACCCTGAGTCTGAAAGGGTCTCGACCCGAAGCATCGCCTATTCCTTTCTCCAAGGTGCTGCCTGCTGAGTTACTCCTGCATTTATGTCTACCAGCGATTTTTCCAGCATCTGAAAGGTCGGGCTCAAACCAGGAGTTATTGCAGCATTTTATGCTGTCGGTGCGCAAACCAGCACTGCAGTTCCTCTCAGGTAAAGCACCATGATGGGCATAAGGATTGATAGCCTGAAGAAGGGTCTCTTCCCCCCCCCGGGGATCACTGGCCCTCTCTCCAGATTGCTGCCTGTTGCACTGAACAACTCAAAGTCTATAATAGCAGAGAGGATCTGTTCACTGTGGAGACACCTCACCTTTAACTTGGGCTGCGCTCACGCCGGCAGGAGCGACATGCATGGAAACGTCTCGGTCTTCAGGTGCGCCGTGCCCTACCTCTCTCTAGCATTTGTGAAAGTTGCTGGATCAATTCCCACACAGACTTTCTGAAGAAAGAAGAGATGCTGCCTGCCCCGCTGAGTTACGGCCCAGCTTTTCGCTATTTCCTTCGCAGTAAACCTGCTGCTGCCGTGAGTTTTCCTGCACATACTAGTTCCGTTGTAGTCCTGGTGAGTTCCATTGGCTGGAGAACACATTTTCGCCTAGCCCACAGCCACAATGGACTGTTTCCTTGTTCACCATTACCTCTTTGTATATCTTTCATTTCTTTGTTCTTTGTCTCACAAAATCAACGTCTATATCTCTCGCTTCCCTTTCCCCGAGACCCTCGGTCTGAAGAAGGGTCTCGACCCGAAACGTTGCCTATTTCCTTCGCTCCATAGATGCTGCCTCACCAGAGTTTTGTCCAGCATTTTTGTCCACCTTCGATGTTCCAGCATCTGCATCTCCAAAGACAATAGCAACGCAGGTAAAGCCCTGCTCTGGACGGATTGATAGCCTTCACCACCAGAGAGCTTCCTCATGGCTGGCTTCACTGGCCCTGAGATTGCTGCACCATTGCACTAACACCCAAATGTCCTATCCTATAGCTATAGGATCTTTACACAGCAGAACACATTTCGCTTTGAGTAACGCAGCAGGTCAGGTTGACTTCTCGGGTCTTCATGGACCAGGTGCCCGTTTCGGAGCGATCCCCTCCCCTTTTCTCCCATTGGACATTCCTTCAGTCCAGAAGATGCTGGAAGCCCCTGAGATGCAGCACAAAGCTTTTTGCGTCACCTTTTACTTGTCAGCATTGGATACTTTGCCATACTATTCCTCTGTAGTCCTGAGAGGGCTTGATGGAGAACACATTAAGATAGCCCACAGCCAACAATGGGATATTCCTTGAAGGCACCAAAGGGGTTCTGGTATATACTTCATTTCTTTCCTTCTTTGGCCCACAAAATCCGTCGGCTCTCTGGAGCGCTTCAAGCCCGGCGGCTTCTGAAGAGGCTCCCGACCCCCCCCCCCCCCCCTTCGCTCCATAGATGGGCCCACCAGAGTCCTTCATCTGGCATCTTTGTTCCACCTTCGATGCACAGCCATAATCATTGTGAAGTAGAGTCCTGACCCAGGACATCACCCATCCACGTTCTCCAGAGATGCTGCCTGACTGCTGTGTCCTTTCATGTATCTGCAGTCCAGTGTTTCTACTACGTAAAGATACTGAAGAACGTCACCCAGGCCCACTTGCATCGTATTCAGCCCACATCCTAAATATTCCCTCCCTTCACCCTTGTGGCACAGTGACCATGGTGACCATCCATAAAATACACAGCTCATAGTCACCAGGGTCACTCCACAGTTAACCACCAAGGAGACGGGCAATATGGGCATGGAGACACCACTGTCCCCAGATTTCCTTCAAATCATACACCATTTCGCTGTTCCCTCGTTGCTGCCGGCTCGATGGTCTGTAGTTCCCAAGGTAACATCTCTACTTGACTGCAGCAATTCAAGAGAATGATTACTATCACTTTGGCAACTAGGGATGGCCAATACATGTCGTTCTTTAAGGTGTATAGTTACGAGGTGTATAGTTAAACAGCACTGAAATAGGCCCTTTGGCCCCACTTGTCCATGCCGACCATAACTCCTGATCACCACCCCACAACCAACAATGGACCATTGTGGGCTCCATCTTTCCTTGATCATCGTCGCTCTTTGCATATCTTTCATTCATTCGTTCTATGTGCCTTCGATATCCCTCGTTTCTCTTTTCCCCCGAATCTCAGTCTGAAGAAGCATATCGACCCCAAATGTCACCTATTCCTTCTCTCCAGAGACGCTGCCTGACCCTGCTGAGCTACTCCAGCTTTTTGTGCGTGTCCTCTTGCCCCATTTTCATAGTCCCACTAGTCCGAGTTTGGCCAATATCCCTCTGATCCTTTCCTACACATGTCCCTACCCAAAAGTAGTTGTAAAAAGTTTGCTCAAACCCCTTTCACTCAAGGAGGGAAATTGAAATGATGTCAGTGTTTTTTAGTTCATGACTTTGAAATTTTCAAAGCAGCCACATTCCAGCCTGCCCGAACATTGCAATCTAATAGCTGATCTGTGCTGCCTAATCCCAGAGTGAGTTACTGCCAACAAGAGATAATCTTCAATGCTTGGCATGGAATGTGCATTTGTCTTTGATGTTAACCTCAACTAGATTGTTTAGCTGGGCCAGAAGATAAAATTTATAGACTAATAAATTCACAACAAATGTAATGAAATGTGTCAACTTTTTTACAGTCAACATCAGTCAAGAGTCTGTGTATGTGCAACTGAGAAAATGGTTGAAAGGAAAAGACTTCACCGACTTCCACTTGGTGCCAGCAAGTTTCCCAGGTTGGTATTTGTCACATGTACCGAGTGTAAGCATCACTGCGCACAAGCACTTGGACACATATTAGATAAGCATCTCAGATACAGTACAAGTGTGTAGCAATAGATGGACACTAAAAGCTGGAGTAACTCAGCAGGGCAGGCGGCATCTCTGGAGAGAAGGAGTGGGTGACGTTTGGGTCATTCTGAAGAAGGGTCTCGTCCGGTCCACGCGCTTGGCCTCTTGGAGCGGCGCCCAGTCCAGCTAGAGTGAGCAGGGGCGGAAATCCTGGGGCGGACGGGGAGGGACAATCCCCCATGTTTTGTAATCCGGACTTTATCAGACGCTTTCTAAGGGCTGAATTGGCCCGTTCGCTGGGCCTTTCATCGCCCGGCACGGCTTAAAATCAAACTGATGCGTCGAAGCGGTCAAGGCTCCCGATGTTGAAGCCGATGAAAGCCCTCGCGAACGGGCCGATTCAAGCTCCACGATTCGGGGCGGAAGAAGCTGCAGTTGCTGGAGTTCGGAGTCAGTCAGCAACCAGGTCAGTTTCCGATGTTACTGTCCACAGACCCCACGGCCAAAGCCGCACGTGTGCGCGCATGCTTGCATACGACCGCCAATAAATCGTGACCCCCCCCCCCTCCATGTTTTGATAGCGATTTCCGTGCTTGAGAGCGAGCGGGTGGTTCATGGCGTAGACTCGCTGGGCCGAAGAGTCTGTTTCCAAGCTGTTCTCTAAACTAAAAGAAGACTGAGCTAGGAGTAGGCTGCCAGTTACGGGAATCTGGTATCAGATATGGGATCGCCATGGCTCGTATCGTGTTGCTGACTGCGTGGAACTAGGGTCTCCGATTGGGGATGTTGGTCTTGGACGTGGATTTGCTCACCCTACCACTACACGGCTGTTCAAGTGAAGTCAAGTTTACAGTCAGATGCACAAGTGCGGGCAGGAGCAGGTACAATGAAAAATTGTCACAAGTTCACAGGTTACAGGAGTAGAATTAGGCCATTCGGCCCATCGAGTCTACTTCACCATACAATCATAGCTGATCTCTGCCTCCTAATCCCATTTTCCCTGCCTTCACACCATAATCTTTGACACCCGTTTTAATCAAGAATTTGTCCATCTCTGCCTTAAAAACATTCACTGACTTGGCCTCCACAGCCCTCTGTGGCAATGAGTTCCACGGATTAACTACCCTCTGCCAAAATAAAGTACCTCCTTTCTAAAAGAGCGCCCTCTGAGGCTATGACCTCTGGCCCAAGACTCTCCCACCAGTGGAAACATCCTTTCAAAGGTATCAAAGGTATTTTATTGGTCACATTCACATGCACCTAGGTGTAGTGAAGTGAAATGCTTCTTGCCATTTTGCAGCACATAAAGAAGGAATCCAGACATAACATTAATAAGAGTTTTAAACATAAAGAACATCCCCCCACAATGGTTCCCATTATGAGGGAAGGCACAAAGTCCAGTCCCCAACCCCAGTTCACCCATAGTCGGGCCTATTGAGGCCTCCACAGTTGCCTCTACGGAGGCCCGATGTTCCAGGCCGTTCTCGCCGGGTGATGTTGCTCCGGCGTCGGGAGAGTCCTCTCAGCGGCTTGGGAACCCTGGAACGGCCGCTTCCGTACTGGAGGCCGCGGCTTCGAAGCCAACAAGGCCGCGCCGGTTGGAGCTCCACAACTGGCGATCTCATCTAGAGATCCCAGGCTCCCGGTGTAAAGTTCAGCGCCGCCGCCCGCAGCTGGTCGCTCCACAGTCCCGCAGCTCCGCGATGTTTTCCTCAGCGATCTTCAGCTCACCGGAGCTCCAGCGCGGCGACCCGGGCAAGGCATCGCCCGCTCCGCGATAGCGCTCCAGCGCTGTGCCGCCGCCGAAGCGTTTCCTGTCGGGCGGTCCCCGACAGGAAACGCCGCTCCAGGCCCGCTGGTAGGCCGCGAGGACGGGTCGTAGCTGCAGCCCGGAGAAAAGCTGCCTCTCCGACCAGGTAGGGACCCTGAAAGGTAGTTTCCCCCTCCCCACATAAAAAAGTCTAGACCTCCAAACAAAACACTTAACTAACTAAAATAAAAAATAAAAAGATGAAAAGATGCCTTTCATTATTCTGTTAGTTTCAATGAGGTCCCCCCCACCCCTTCCCTCCACAAAACCTTCCAAACTCCAGAGGCCCAGTGATGTCAAGCGCACCACATATGCTAACCCACTCATTCCTGAGATCATTCTTGTAAACCTCCTCTGGACCCTCTCCAGAGCCAGCACGTCCTTCCTCAGTTATCCTTGCTTGTAGCAGCATCACAGACAGGGTTGGGTGCAAAACAAATTAATGTTATCTAACCGAAAGATTGGATTTGTGTGTTGGGATTTGGTTTCAATCCATTCTTCGTTGGCACTCAGCCTGGCTGTGGAGAGATAAGAGAGGTTAATCGAGTGCTTTCTACACAATGCCTTGAGACGTCAGCTTGTCACTGGGCGAAATGGATTTTATAATTAAATGTTCATCCCTCTGTCTGTCAGGCCGTTTTGTTTTGTACCCAGCTCTGCTTGTAATGCTGCGGCAAGCAGGATTTTTCCTTGTACCTGCAACTCACCACACTTGTGCATCTGACTTTAAACTTGACTTGAACAGTTCTGAGACTCTCGAAGCAATTGTTGCAAGCTGTCTCTTGTACCATTATCCAAATGGGCTGATTAATTATGGATCCATCTCCAAAATCCTACAAGGCGCCACAGTGGCACAGTTTGTAGAGTCTTGTTTAGTCTTGTTTAGTCTAGTCTAGTCTAGTCTAGAGATATGGTGTGGAAACAAGCCTTTTGTCCCACCAAGTCTGCACCAACCAGCGATCCCTGCACACTAACACGACACACACTCGGGATAATGTACAATGAATCCAAGCCAATTAACCTGTACGTCTTTGTAATGTGGGAGGAAACCAGAGATCCCTGGAGAAAACCCACGCTGGTCAAGGGAGAACGATAAACTCCAGACAGACAGCACCCGTAGTCAGGATCGAACCAACGCCAAAGACCCGAGTTCGATCATGACTCTAGAATATCTTTAGAGCTATACAGATACAGCCCGGAAACAGGCTCTTCGGCCCACTGTGTCCATGCCAGCCAGCAATCACCCCTACACTAACAATATCCAACACACAAGGGACAATTTACAATTTTTTTCCAGTAGGTATTTTTTAGGCGCAGATTTACAGATTCTTGATTAGTACGGTTGTCATGGGTGACGGGGAGAAGGCTGGAGAATAGGGTTGAGAGGGAAAGATAGATCAGCCATGATTGAATGGCGGAGTAGACTTGATGGGCCAATTGGCCTAATTTTGCTCCTGTCACTTATCAACTTATGAATTTCTTGTTCAGGTATTGGCAGAGGACTAATGACCACCAAAGCTCTCCAGGTTAGTGATTATTTCTTCTCCTCCTTCCCTCTCCTTTATTCTTCGAATGCCCTGGTCGGTTACTGTGATGATGGGCTGCTCAGTTTGATTGTCCTAATGGTTTGAAGTGTCCTCCCATTCCCACATGGACCTTTCTGTACTGATCCTCCTCTACTGTCAGGATCGAACCGGAGTCTTTGGCACTGTCTGGCAGCAACTCTACCGCTGTGCCACCATGCTGGATTTGGCAGATGATATGGGAAAATAAATGTAGTGGTTTGCTTTTTTCTGCCACGGATTTAATCCAATGGTTTGAAGAAATATCAAGTGTGAGTAACTCAACCTAGGTTTTAGTTTTGGTGCATGGTCCTTGAGTAGAAACATAGAAACATAGAAATTAGGTGCAGGAGTAGGCCATTCGGCCCTTCGAGCCTGCACCGCCATTCAATATGATCATGGCTGATCATCCAACTCAGTATCCCGTACCTGCCTTCTCTCCATACCCTCTGATCCCCTTAGCCACAAGGGCCACATCTAACTCCCTCTTGCTTCTTTCCCTGCATACGGACTCCGCGCCGCCTCCAAAAAGTTTCCAACATCCTCTGTTTTTGTTTCGGACTTTCGGCATCTGCAGTTTATTTTAATGCTCCAACCTACTTTTTTTTCTGTTTCCGTTCAGCCTGGAGAACTTATTATTGCTCTACCGGAGCAATGTCTGCTCACCACCACAACAGTCCTCGGGAGTTATTTGGGTGAATACATCGAGAGGTACGTTGACCCTGGACGAGGCAGAACTTGTTCTCATAGAAACATAGAAACAAAGAAAATAGGTGCAGGAGTAGGCCGTTCGGCCCTTCGAGCCTGCACCGCCATTCAATATGATCATGGCTGATCATTCAACTCGGTATCCTGTACCTGCCTTCTCTCCATACCCCTTTAGCCACAATGGCCACATCTAACTCCCTCTTAAATATAGCCAATGAACAGGCCTCGACTACCTTCTGTGGCAGAGAATTCCAGAGATTCACCACTCTCTGTGTGAAAAATGTTTTTCTCATCTTGGTCCTAAAAGATTTCCCCTTATCCTTAAACTGTGACCCCTTGTTCTGGACTTTCCCAACATCGGGAACAATCTTCCTGCATTTAGCCTGTCCAACCCCTTAAGAATTTTGTAAGTTTCTATAAGATCCCCCCTCAATCTTCTAAATTCTAGCGAGTACAAGCCGAGTCTATTGGAACCAACTTTGGACATTTTTGGAAGGAACTGCAGATGCTGGTTTAAACACAAAGATAGACACAAAAAGCTGGAGTAACTCAGCAG
Organism: Leucoraja erinaceus; assembly: GCF_028641065.1. Lineage (NCBI taxonomy): Eukaryota > Metazoa > Chordata > Chondrichthyes > Rajiformes > Rajidae > Leucoraja > Leucoraja erinaceus. Next base: position 49,099,435 of record NC_073389.1, read on the forward strand.
GACGGGCAGCATTCCCGGAGAGAAGGCTTGGGTGATGTTTCAGGTCGAGACCCGAAACGTCACCCACGCCTTCTCTCCGTTGATGTAAGGTTTCCATGGAGACCGGCTGGCAAAATGCCTCTCCGCAAGGAGGAATGTACACCAGGTCTCGACCCGAAAGGTCCCCCATTCCTTCTCTCCATGATGCTGCCTGTCCCGCTGAGTCACTCCAGCTTTTTGTGTCTATCTTTGATTTGATCTTTTCCAGATGGAAGCCCCGTTTGTCTCCACTCCAGGCCTTGTGTGCATTCCTCGTCGCCGAGAGACATTTTGGGCGCCGGTCTCCGTGGAAACCTTACATCGACGTCTTGCCAAATTCGTACACCTGCCCGGCTTATTTTGCAGAGGAATTAATAAGACTGCTTCCCAGCCCTTTGATGAAGAAGTTTCGGGAGAAAAGGAACACAGTACAAGGGCTCCACCTGGACTCCGAGCGCTTCTTCAAATCTTTGCAGCCGTTGTTTTCTGAAAGCGTTGAGAATATTTTTACATACGATGCCTTGCGTTGGGCCTGGTGCAGTGTCAACACCAGGACTGTTTACATGGAGCACAAGAAGAGCGAGTTCTTATCCAGAGAGCCTGATGTCTACGCTTTAGCACCATATTTAGACCTGCTGAACCACTCACCAGCTGCTCAGGTGAGAAGGCAATCCAGTGCTTGTTTAGTTGTTTAGTTTCATGATACAGCGCGGAAACAGGCCCTTCGGCCCACGGAGTCCGCACCGACCCAGCGATCCCCACACTACCCAACACACACACACACACACACACACACCAGGGCCAATTTACAATTGCACCGAGCCAATTAGCCTACAAACTGGTGCGTCTTTGGAGAGGAGTGGGTGGCAACCGAAGATCTCGGAGAAAACCCACACAGGTCATGGGGAGAACATATGAACACAGTACAGGTCATAAGGACAGATGCCATAAATGATAGGAGCAGAATTAGGCCAGTCAGCCCATCATGGCTACTCCGCCATTGATTCATGGTTGATCTATCTCTCCCTCCTAACCCTATTAATAATAATAATAATAATAATACAATTTATTTGCGGGCGCCTTTCAAAGTCTCAAGGACACCTTACAGAAATTAACAAGAGTAAAAAAACATATAATCGGAGTAAAATAAATAATAAAGACATCACCAATACAAAAAATTAAAGACAGAATTCGATCCAAAGACACAAAATCAAAAACACAATGTGAAGAGAGAGCAGCGGCAGCTAAACCGCGCCTGCGTACACTCTCCCTTCCGACAGCCATTCTCCTGCCTTCTCCCCATAACCCCTGACACACGTACTAATCAAGAATCTATCTACCTCTGCCTTAAAAATATCCATTGACTGGGCCTCTACAACCTTCTGTGGCAAAGAATTCCACAAATTCACCACCCTCTGATGAAAGAAATTCCTCCTTATCCCCTTCCTAAAGGAATGTCCTTTAATTCTGAGGCTATGAGGCACAGACAGGCACCTGTAGTCAGGATCGAACACCAGTCATTGGCACCGTAAGGCAGCAATTTTACCGCTGCGCCACCGTGTCTTGCCGCACGCTTAAAACGTTCTGAAGAAGGGTCCCGACTCAAAACGTCGCCTATCCATTCCCTCCACAGATGCTGCCTGTTCCGTTGCATTATCCCAGCACTTGGTGCTGTGCTTAAAATAGATTGTCACACATGGGGCTGAGCAAAGGTCCCTGGTGTATTAAATATTGATGACTGCTATTGATAGCTTTCGAATTAAGATCAATGAAAAACACTTTAAAATTGATCTGTCTCTGTAACCTATGGCCCCTTTTATTATTCGGTTCCAGATTTGTGGTTTATATTTTCTGCGCATGATACCATGTTAATCCCTCTCTAGTGTATCTGTACACGGTGGACGACTCGAATGTAATCATGTGTTGCCTTTCCACTGAAGATAGATGCAAAGTACTGGAGTAACTCGGCGGGATAGGCAGCATTTCTGGTGCGAAGGAAAGGGTGACCTTTTGGGTCGAGAGCCTTCTTCAGACTGTGAAAAGCTTTTACAATTATACCAAGCCACTTAACCTACAAACTTGTCAGGTCAGGGGAAAGGGAAAACAGAGATAAAGATGGTGATATATAGAGAGAAATATAGAGCAAAGAAATTAGGGCATTTTGTGTATATCTACGGTGAACACCAGCTCACCTCAAAATCTGCAGTTCCTTCCGACACATTGTCTTTCCACTGATTGGTTAGCATGCAACAAAAGCTTTTCACTATACTTTGGTACACATAACGATAAACATAGAAACATAGAAAATAGGTGCAGGAGTAGGCCATTCGGCCCTTCGAGCCTGCACCGCCATACAATATGATCATGGCTGATCATCCAACTCAGTATCCCAATCCCTGCCTTCTCTCCATACCCCCTGATCCCTTAAGCCACAAGGGCCACACCTAACTCCCTCTTAAATATAGCCAATGAACTGGCCTCAACTACCTTCTGTGGCAGAGAATTCCACAGATTCAAAGTAAACTAAACTAAACTTATGGGAATAGGCAACGTTTTGGGTCTTCGGTCTGAAGAAGGTTCTCGACTCGAAACGTCGCCTATTTCCTTCGCTCCATAGATGCTGCCTCACTGGCTGAGTTCCTCCAGCAATTTTGTGTACCTTCGATTTTCCAGCAACTGCAGTTCCTTCTTAAACTAAACTTATATTCACTGTTGTGTGTGGCTTCCCCGAGTGGTGTCTAGGAGCGAAGTTCTTTGAGAGGGGATTTGGCAGTGGTGTATAAAATTGTCCCTTTCTCACATCTGTCCTGATGATGGGGCTTCCACCCCAGTGCCTTTTAAGATGCTGTGGCGCCATCTGGTGGCCGGGCCACTGGTTAACCGAACCCTCGTTCATCATGTGGTAAGAGACACGTGACTGTTAGATAGGAAGTCGAGGGTGTGTCCTGCTGCAGCGACATGCAGTAATTCTGGGCTCAGCAACACTGCTATTGTTTCGGAATTATTTTTGTTTAATAAAGCTTGTCCTTGAGTTCACAATGTGTGACTCGCTTTATTGTGCTTGAATTTTTAATTCATCTTTAGTCAGAGGGTGGTGAATCTGTGGATATCCTTGCCCCAGAACAGGCTGTGGAGGCCAAGTCAGTGGATATTTTTTAAGGCAGAGAAAGATAGATTCTTGATTAGTACGGGTGTCAGGAGTTATGGGGAGAAGGCAGGAGAATGGGGTCAGGAGGGAGAGATAGATCAGCCATGATTGAATGGCAGAGTAGACTTGATGGGCGGAGTGGCCTAATTCTACTATCACTTATGACCTTATGACCTTAATTAATCATGGCTACAGGTTGTCATGGTTTTCCACTGGTTGTCAGTGCTCTCGACTCTGTTTTCTGTACATTGTTCTCACTTTCTTCTCTTCCCCAGGCGGATTGGTTTCCCGTAATCCTTGCCATCCAATGTCTGTGATATTTTACATTTCTCTGCACCCCAAACTGTTTACAGATCAGGTTTAACAAACTTGTGTCTTTATTTTTAATGCTTTAAGGTGTCCGCTGCCTTCAACCGGCAAAGCAGATGTTATGAGATCAGAACGTCCACCAGGTGCAGGAGACACGAGCAGGTTTTTATCTGCTATGGTGCTCACGATAACCAGCGGCTCCTCTTGGAGTACGGGTTTGTGGCGACCACTAACCTCCACAGTGCGGTGTATGTTGACAAAGGTGAGGCTCTTACTTAAGGAAGTAGCTCCTTAGTAGATACTTAAGGAAGTAGCTCCAGAAATAGTGGATGCATTAGTAATAATCTTTCAAAACTCTTTAGATTCTGGAGTAGTTCCTGAAGATTGGCGGGTAGCAAACGTAACCCCACTTTTTAAGAAGGGAGGGAGAGAGAAAATGGGGAATTACAGACCAGTTAGTCTAACATCGGTAGTAGGGAAACTGCTAGAGTCAGTTATTAAAGATGGGATAGCAGCACATTTGGAAAGTGGTGAAATCATTGGACAAAGTCAGCATGGATTTACGAAAGGTAAATCAAGTCTGATGAATCTTATAGAATTTTTCGAGGATGTAACTAGTAGCATGGATAGGGGAGAACCAGTGGATGTGGTGTATCTGGACTTCCAGAAGGCTTTCGACAAGGTCCCACATAAGAGATTAGTATACAAACTTAAAGCACAAGGCATTGGGGGTTCAGTATTGATGTGGATAGAGAACTGCTGGCAAACAGGAAGCAAAGAGTAGGAGTAAACGGGGCCTTTTCACAATGGCAGGCAGTGACTAGGGGGGTACCGCAAGGCTCAGTGCTGGGACCCCAGCTATTTACAATATATATTAATGATCTGGATGAGGGAATTGAAGGCAATATCTCCAAGTTTGCGGATGACACTAAGCTGGGGGGCAGTGTTAGCTGTGAGGAGGATGCTAGGAGACTGCAAGGTGACTTGGGTAGGCTGGGTGAGTGGGCAAATGTTTGGCAGATGCAGTATAATGTGGATAAATGTGAGGTTATCCATTTTGGTGGCAAAAACGGGAATGCAGACTATTATCTAAATGGTGGCCGATTGGGAAAGGGGGAGATGCAGCGAGACCTGGGTGTCATGGTACACCAGTCATTGAAGGTAGGCATGCAGGTGCAGCAGGTAGTAAAGAAAGCGAATGGTATGTTAGCTTTCATTGCAAAAGGATTTGAGTATAGGAGCAGGGAGGTTCAACTGCAGTTGTACAGGGTCTTGGTGAGACCACACCTGGAGTATTGCGTACAGTTTTGGTCTCCAAATCTGAGGAAGGACATTATTGCCATAGAAGGAGTGCAGAGACGGTTCACCAGACTGATTCCTGGGATGTCAGGACTGTCTTATGAAGAAAGACTGGATAGACTTGGTTTATACTCTCTAGAATTTAGAAGATTGAGAGGGGATCTTATAGAAACTTACAAAATTCTTAAGGGGTTGGACAGGCTAGATGCAGGAAGATTGTTCCCGATGTTGGGGAAGTCCAGGACAAGGGGTCACAGCTTAAGGATAAGGGGGAAATCCTTTAAAACCGAGATGAGAAGAACTTTTTTCACACAGAGAATGGTGAATCTATGGAACTCTCTGCCACAGAGGGTAGTTGAGGCCAGTTCATTGGCTATATTTAAGAGGGAGTTAGATCCTTGTGGCTAAGGGGATCAGGGGGTATGGAGAGAAGGCAGGTACGGGATACTGAGTTGGATGATCAGCCATGACATATTGAATGGCGGTGCAGGCTCGAAGGGCCGAATGGCCTACTCCTGACTAATTTCTATGTTTCTATGTTTACACCTGAGCAGGGGCAAGGGGCGGAGCGATGGAGCTGCAGCCTCACGGAGCTTACAGCGCCAGAGACCCGGGTTTGACCCTGACGACGGGTGCTTGTCTGTACGGAGTTTGTACGTTCTCCCCACGACCTGCGCGGGTTTTCTCCGAAGACTTCGGTTTCCTCCCGCACTCTAAAGATGTACGCGTTTGTAGGTTAATTGGCTGGGTATAAATGTGAATATTGTCGCTAGTGTGTGTAGGATTGTGTTAATGTGCAGGGATCGCTGGTCAGTACGGACTCGGTGGGCCAAAGGGCCTGTTTCCTAGCTGTATCTCTAAATTAAACTAAACACGTCCCCCCCCTTTTCTAGAGATCCTCCCCTTTATTCAGACTCCCAACAAATAACTAAAGCAGAGAGGTTTGGAAAACTGCTCCATGTATAAACATTGAGCTCAAGTCAAAAGTCTGGATATATTTAAGGCAGAGATGGATAGATTCTTGATTAGTACGGGTGTCGAGGGTTATGGGGAGAAGGCAGGAGAATGGGGTTGATAGGGAGAGATGGATCAGCCAATGGCAGAGTAGACTTGATGGGCCGAATAGCCTAATTCTGCTCTTATAACTTATGAACTTGTGATTGTTTCATTGTCATTGATACCAACAGGGTGGGAGATTGCAACCTTCACGTGGTCCACCCTGTTTCGATTAATGCAATTAACCCGACGTGCACAAACAAATAGAACAAGTTGACCTACAACTTTAGGCTGTGCACGCCATACGCATGAAGTAGAAGATTTATACCAATAATGGAACAATGCAATTCTTACTTGCAGCAGCATAACAGGCCTGTAAACATAATATTCATGGAAAGCATATAATAAAACAAAAAAAAAATTAAATAAATTAATAACCCTAACCCTAGTGCAAAAAAGCTCAAAGTCCTTCCTGTAATCGAAGACAGTCCATACTGTAGTTCAGCACTTCCTGTAGAGCTTGTGTTGGTGGGGAGGTCAGTACCCGTGATGGACCGAGTTTTGACTTTAGTTTAGCGATACTGCGCGGAAACAGGCCCTTCGACCCACCGAGCCCACACCGACCAGTGATCCCCACACACTAAAGCCATCCTACACGCACCAGGGTCAATTTTTACATTTTTACCAAGCCAATTAACCGACAAACCTGTACGTCTTTGGAGTGCGGGAGGAAAAATAGAGATCTCGGAGAAAACCCATGGGGAGAACGTACAAACTCGGTACAGACAAGCACCCGTAGTCAGGATCGAACCCGGGACCCTGGCGCTGTAAGGCAGCAACTCTCCCGCTGCGCCGATTTCTTGTAAGCTATCAGAGCACAGATGTTTGATGGTTATTTTAACCCAACTCACGTCACTGAGTGGACGGTTCGCCCACCAGATGTGAACTTTCAATGGATTTTATAGCAGAATAAGGTCCTACATTGTGTGGTGCCAGTGGCACTTCTAAAGGCATGTGTTTCCTTTTAGCCAGTTCGGTTAAAATGACCCCCCACCTCTCCGTCTCTTTTAATTAAGTGTCGTGATTCTCTTCTTGTCCCTTCACTGGGTTCTCCTGTGATTAGTAATTAAAGATGTGAGGGTTTGTGCATGAACTTCATTGTAGTTGAACGTTAGTTTTTCATCACGTATGCCAACGTTACAGATATGAAAAGATGATTTAAAACGCAGTAAACATTAATGTCATATTTTTGTTATTGGATTGCAGATATTCTTTGCAATCGCCTTCCCCCAACGGACAAGCTACTGAATGGGAAGCTCTCATTCCTGCGAGACAGCGGTCTATTGGAGTAAGCATCGCTGGGGCTATGTCGGCAACTTAAATAACTTGAATAGAGAAAGGGGAAGAATTAGACCATTCGGCCCATCGAGACCCATTGAGTGGGTTAGCATATGATGAGCGTTTGACGACACTTGGAGTTTAGAAGGACGAGAGGGGAGACCTCTTTGTAACTTGCCGAATAGTGAGTGGCTTGGATAGACTGGATGAGGAAAGGATGCTTCCAGTAGTGGGAGAGTCTAGGACCAGAGGTCATAGCCTCAGAGTTAAAGGACTTTCCTTTAGGAAGAGGATGAGGAAGAATTTCTTTCGTCAGAGGGTGGTGAATCTGTGGGATGCATTGGAGGACGGTGGAACAAGTCAGAATTAGGATGGGTGTGATGGAGAGAGAGGGAACACAAGTGTTACTTGAAGTTGGAGAAATTATTAATATAAAAACATTATAATCAATCAATATATAATATATATATATATATATATATATATATATATATATATATATATATATATATATATATATATATATATATATATAAATAATATATATACATAAATAGGAATTCTACCTGGTGGATGCTGGGGACCTTTAGCATTGAACTTGCTGACACCTGTAAAAAGCAGCTCAGAGCAATCTCTGTTGCAGCTTGCACACTGATCTGAATGTTCCCAAAGTGTGCAGCGTGATTTACTGGGTGTGGACCTGTCTGCATTGGATTCTAGACATCTGAAATGTTTTAGCACATCCTGCTTTAATTTAAATCATGACTTTGATTTGCAAGGCCATCGTGTGTTTTTAATGCATTCGGTGGTAAGGAGTGGGTGTGTTTTTTGATGCATTGTTGGCTGATAAGAATGGTGTGTTTTTTAATGCATTGTTGGTTGGCAAGGACTGTATGCATTTTTTTTTAATGCATTGCTGATTGGCAAGGGCTGGATGTGTTTTTTTTTAATGCGTTGCTGATTGGCAAGGGCTGGATGTGTTTTTTAATGCATTGATTGGCAAGGTCAGGTTTTTTTTTTTTAATGCGTTGCTGGTTGGCAAGGATTGGGTGTGTTTTTTAATGCATTGGTGGTTGGCAAGGGCTGGTGGCATTTTTTAATGCATTGCTGATTGGCAAGATCAGGGTGTGTTTAATGCATTGCTGGTTCGCAAGGGCTGGATGCGTTTTTTCAATGCATTGCTGTTTGGCAAGGTCAGGGTGTGTTTTTGAGTGCATTGTGCTTGCATTCACTGAGAATGGTGCTTTTGCTATTGGCTTTTGCTATTATCTCTCTGTGTTTTGATGCCAGAATTTGTTCTCGTAGTCATCGGAATATGAAGCATTTATGGTAGTACCAATGGAGTGCCTCTAGATGGCTTAAAGCACAGTTTCAGACTGCTTGCCCTGCATTCAGTTTTCAAGAGAGAGTTTTCGATGTAGCTCTTTAGGCTAAGGGAATCAAGGGACATGGGGGAAAAAGCTGGAACGGATTACTGATTTTGGATGAACAGCCATGATCGTATTGAATGGCGTTGCTGGCTCAAAGGGCCGAATGGCCTATTCCTGCACCTATTTTCTATGTTTCTATGTTTCTATTCTGTGTGCTGTTGAAGGCAGAACTTCAATGTTGGGTTTATGGTGATGGGTTGAAACCAGAAACATGTTAATCTATTGTCAGTGTGTTCTGAGGTATTAGTGCCCCTTGCCTTTCAAGGTCACGGTGAGAAGCAGGAGAATGGGGTGGAGAATTTAGTTTAGAAAAACAGGCCAATCGGGCCAACGAGTCCGTGCTGACCAGTGATCCCCGCACACTAACACTATCCTACACACACTAGGGACAATTTTACAACTTACCGAAGCTAATTAACCTGCACACCTGTGCATCTTTGGAATGTGGGAAGAGACTGGAGCACCCGGAGACAACCCACGCAGGTCACGGGGAGAATGTACAAACTCTGCACTGATAGCACCTGCAGTCAGGATCGAACCCGGGTCCCTGGCGCTGTAAGGCAGCAACTCTACCGCTGCGCCACCGCGCCTCCCCTGAAAAAGAGGAAAAGATAGATATGCCATGATTGAATGGCGGAGCAGACTCGATGGGCCGAATGGCCTAAACCTGCTCGTGTGAGCATTGGAGGACATCATGGGGAAAAGATTGAGAACCCGTTCACACATATTTGCTGCTGAGAAAGTGTAAAGGGATGATTCGTATGATGATCGGGGCTCTCCCCCAGCACTTCAGAAGGTAGATGCACCACCTGGCATGAGAATGAGTCAGAGGTTATGGGGAGGAGGCGAGAGAATGGGGTTAGGAGGGAGAGATAGATCAGCCATGATTGAATGGCGAAGTAGACTTGATGGGCTGAATGGCCTAATTCTGCTCTTGTCACTTATGATATGGTTCAGGATGTGGGATTTTACAGAGGCCATTCATCAGGCAACCGAACCACCCTATCACCAACTAGAGAGCAGTCCTGACCTACCATCGACCTCGTTGGAGACCCACGGACCATCTTTTAACGGACTTTACTCGGCGTGACCTTGCACTAAAGGTTATTCGTTTGCCCCGTATTTGTACGCTGTGGACAGCTTGATTATAATGGTGTATAGTCTGTTTGCTGACTGGAGAGCAAGTAACACAAACCTTTTCACTGTACCGCAGTATACACGTGACAATAGTGAACTAAACATTAAACTACAAACTTGCACATGTTTGGGATGTGGAAGGAAACGGCAGTACTCGGAGTAAACCTCTGCGGTCACAGGGGGAACGTGCAAACTCCACATAGACAGCACCTGAGATCATGAGTGAATGAATGAATACTTTATTATTCGATCACAGTGAAGTTCTTTGTTTTGTATACCAAAGAGTTGCCAACAGACGGTCAAAGTTTCCCAGGCCGGGTCCTCTTTGCTCCTTCCTCCCCCCCCTCACTTTGGTTCCCCCATGCCTGGTCCTCCTTTTTGTTCCCCCCCCCCCCCCCCCCCCCCCCCCCACCCCGGCGGTCACGGCGGTCCCCCCTACATCAGGTCCTCCTTGTTCTACCCCACCCTCACTGTAGACCCCACTGCACTGCGTCCTCCATTGTTGACCGCGACGAGTCCTCCGACTCCCACGTGGTCCGTCCTCGACCGCCATCCCCCTCAATGGCCGCGGGTCATAGCTGGGCCTCTGGTGCTGTGAGGCAGCAACTCTACCAGCTGAGCCTCTGCTGACTTGACACAGCTGTGCTGGGCTGTACTTAGTTTCATTTCTGACGCAAAGCAGTCCACCAATACGCCGAAAGTCATGCTTTGTAGAAATAGAAACCTAACTTAGGTTTCATTCTCCAATAACTTTCATCATTCCTTTTTCTGTTTTCGCTGAGTATTTCCCGAGTTTTTTTTATTTGCAGTCGGCTATTTTTTTTTGATTCCCATTTACAATTTTTTATTATTCATTCATATGTTGTGGACGCTGGTACTAAAGAATTTGTGTTTGTTTTCAGAAACTTAAAAAAAAAAAAAAGAAATTTAATATTTTTATTAGAAGTAGACATATTATAAAGTATAGTTACATATTATAGTAAAAAGACTTTTCATATACATCAGTCATACATTATTAAAATTTTCAATTATCAATTACTTCTGCTTCTAGTGTTTTTATTTTTTATAGAAAGAGAGAGAAAGAGAGGGTAGAAAGTTACAAATAAAAAACCCCAGAAAAACGGAAGAGGTGGAATGGGTTACCTGTAATATGTCAATGGAGATAGGTTCGTAGATTATAAAGTATAGCTTTTCATCTGATCCTGAGTTCAAGTTTCAGTTGGGTCCTCGTGCTATGCCAATCTATCCCTTCAGATAGTTAATGAATGGAGCCCAGATTTTATCGAAAAGGTCTTGTTTGTCCATTAAGACGAGTCTAATTCTTTCTAAGTATAGGGTCTCCGACATTTCCGTAATCCACATTTTAATTGTGGGGGTTGTAGGGCCTTTCCAAAATTTTAATATTAATTTTTTCCCGATTATTATACTGTAGTCGAGGAAATTTCTTTGGTTTGTTGTGAGTGTTAAACTTTGTTCTGATATTCCAAGTATTATTAATTTTGTGTCTGGGTCCAGTTTTGTATTAATAACTTCTGAAGTTATTTCAAAAATATCAGTCCAGAAATGTTTAAGTTTTATACAGTTTGCAAACGTATGTGTTAAAATTAGCCTCTAGATGTAGATTCTATTTACATTGTATCACAAATAGGAGAGATTTGTGGGAAGATTTTCCCATTTGTATCTATATGGTTTTTATGTTTAGAGTAGTGTAGTCTTTTATGTAAGACCTTGAATTGTATTAAAGTATGTCTGGCATTTAATGAACATTGATGTATTTGTTGTAAACTTTTTTCGTCCCTGGCCAGCACGGCACCCGGTAAGGCTGTTCATTCTTATCCCCTACATATCTTTCGTTACAGGGTGACCTATTTCATTTTCCCATTTGTAGGTATATGGTTCGGTCGGGTGGTACCTCGTTGTTTAGTAGGGTGTTATAAATATAAGCTATTAGTTATTCAGTATTAGGATGCTTGTTCAAACATTCATCAAGAATGTTTCTGATTCCCTACTCCTGTAGACTATGTGTATTAGATTTGACATAATCTCTAATTTGTAGATATCTGAAGAAATTATTTGAGTGCAGTCCATAATTCTGTTGTAACTCTTGAAATGAAAGAAAAGTGCCTTTCCCATAAAGATGTCCAATATTTTTGATTCCATAATTTTTCCATTGTGTGAAACCTTTGTCCATAAAGGATGATTTGAATAAAGGATTATTTACAATGGGAAGGCATAGTGGTATATTATTCAATTTTAAATCTTTTTTTAAATTTGTTTCCAAATTCGTATTCCACTATGTATTATGGGGTTTCTTTATAGGTTTTTTTGTGCAGTTTTGTGGGGGCAAATATGATCGGACCTATTTCAAAAGTCCATCCCCCTCAATGGCCGCGGGTCATAGCTGGGTCTCTGGTGCTGTGAGGCAGCAACTCTACCAGCTGAGCCTCTGCTGACTTGACACGGCTGTGCTGGGCTGTACTTAGTTTCATTTCTGATGCAAAGCAGTCCACCAATACGCCGAAAGTCATGCTTTGTAGAAATAGAAACCAAACTTAGGTTTCATGTCCAATAACTTTCATCATTCCTTTTTCTGTTTTCGCTGAGTATTTCCAGAATTTCCTGTTTTTTTTTATTTGCAGTGTCGGCTATTTTTTTTTGATTCCCATTTACAATTTTTTGTTATTCATTCATATGTTGTGGACGCTGGTACTAAAGAATTTGTGTTTGTTTTCAGAAACTTGACGTTTGGACATGATGGACCTTCGTGGAGGCTTCTGACTGCTCTTAAAGTGCTTTGCCTCAGACCAGAGGAATAGTAAGTGAAAATATTTTGACTAAAAAAAATCCCAACAATTTTGCAGTTCAGCTTTTGCGCTGATATGTAGAGTGTATTGGAGGGTGTGTGAGACTTTAGAGACACAGGGGGAAAACAGGCCCTTCGGCCCACCGAGTCCGCACCGACCAGCGATCCCCGTACACTAGTTCTATCCTACACACTAGGGACAATTTTACAAAACAAATTAACCTGCATAGCTGTACATTTTTGAAATGTGGGAGGAAACCGGAGTACCCAGAAAAAAACTCCACTACAGAGAGAACATACAAACTCCATACAGATGGCACCCCTGGTCAGAATCGAACCCGGGTCTCTGGTGCAGTAAGGCAGCAACCACTGTGCCATTTTCCGCCCCAATGCAAGAAACTTTGTGATGTCTTTAGGAACCCACTCCTGCTTGTGTGAACTCTTGAACTATGAGTGAAAATTCACTCAGTCAGTGTCTTGGTCAGAGGATTAGAAAGACTATTCTGGCATCACATGTCAGAGAGCAAAGTGCCAGCAATGCTTCCAATTGCTGGGGGCTAAGGCATCGTTAGATTTTGGACTTTAGAGATACAGTGTGGAAACAGGCCCTTCAGTCCATCGAGTCCGTCCCGACCAGCGATCACCATGTACGCTCCCACTATCCTACATACTAGGGACAATTTGCGATTTACAAAAGCCAATTAATCTACAAACCTGTAGGTCTTTGGAATTGGGAGAAAACTGGAGCATCCGGAGAAAATCCACACGGTCACGGGGAGAATGTATGAACTCCATACAGACCTCACCTGTAGTCAGGATCGGCACCGACCATCAGTCACTCATTCACACCAGTTCAATAGAATCCCAATTTCACATCCACTCCCTACACACCAGCCACAATTTACAGAGGCCTAATTAACCTGCAAACCCGCACGATTTCTTTGAGGAAACCGGAGCACCCAGAGGAAACCAACGTGGTCACAGGGAGAAAGTGTAAACTCCACACAGACAGCATCCAAGTTCAAGAGCAAAGCCTGGCCACTGGCGCTGTGAGGCAGCGGCTCCACCCTCTGCGCCAAAAAGCAAAAAGCATCATCGTTGGAACGGGCTTGTTTGAGAGATGTAGAGTTTGTGGCGGCACCTGTTGGCAACCCAAGGGCACAACGAACCATCGGCTATAGAGGGTGGCGTCTTGGTGTGGGCGGCGCTAGTCACGGGGTCGGTACCTGAGTTGGTTTTTAAGGCCGGGCAACGCCCGTGTCCGGGGAGAAGTAGGGGACTGTAATGGAGAGAATAAACGTGTCTAGGGCACACAACTCGGGTCCGGGTAGTTTTTGGCTGGACTACTGCGAACCCCCAGCTCACAGGAGTCCAGAAAGTTGAAGCTTTCAGATCTTTAAGAAGGAAAGGGAAGTGAAGAAAGACGTAACAATACTAATAAAAGACATGAGAGTCACGGGGAGACTCTCAGTCTGAAGAAGGGTCTCGACCCATTCCTTCTCTCCAGAGATGCTGCCTGTCCCGCTGAGTTACTCCAGCATTTTGTGTCTATCTTCGGTGTAAACCAGCATCTGCAGTTCCTTCCTACACTAATAAAAGACATACTGTAGCAGCACAAAATATGATTGGGCAATGGAACCATGATGAGTAATGTTGAGGAAGAGATTATTCCGAAAACATCTGTTGGAGTCATTGATATAATTGCTGTTATATTTATTTCTTACTACATACGTCCAGCATTTTTGTCTCACCCGCATTTGTCCTCCATAGATTCTCCAGCATTTGTCCTCCAAAGATGCTGCCTCACCCGCTGAGTTTCTCCAGCATTTTTGTCTACCTATGTCAATTATATAGAGAGGAATGTTGCGTCAAAGGAGATCAAGAAAACATATGTCAGAGCAAAGCTGGTTCAATGGGAGACCGAAGTTTAATTTAGTTTAAACTTAACTGAGTAAAGTGAGTCTGAAGAAGGGTCTCGACCCAAAGCATTGTCCTCAGCTTCACCTACTCCTTTTCTCCAGAGATACGGCCTGACCCGCTCAGTTACTCCAGCGTTTTGTCTATATCTTTGGTATAAACCAGCATCTGCAGTTCCTTCTTACAGGTTTAGAGATACAGCATGGACGTCCAAGCCGACCAGTGATCACCCATACACTTGTTCTATCCTACACACTAGGGACAATTTGCAGAAGCTAATTAACCTACAAACCTGCACATCTTTCAAATGTGGGAAGAAAGTGGAGCTCTCGGAGAAAACCCACGTGGTCACAGGGAGAACGTACAAACTCCATACAGACAGCACTCACTGGTAGCCAGGATGGAACCAGGGTCTCTCGCGCAGTAAGGCAGCAACTCTACTACTGCTCCACTGCGCTGGCCTTAGTTCTTGGCTTTAGCAGGGAAGCAAAACAGTTTAAGTGATGAAGGGAGACACAAAATGCTGGAGTAACTCAACGGGACAGGTAGCATCTCTGGAGGGAAGGAATGGGTGACGTTTTGGGTCAAGATCCTTCTTCAGAGGGGGCTTCTTCATTCAGAAGAAGGATCTCGACCCAAAACGTCACCCTTTTCTTCTCCCCAGAGATGCTGCCTGTCCCGCTGAGCAGCTCCAGCATTTTGTGTTTATCTTCGGTGTAAACCAGCTCCCTCCTACACGTGTGGCGAAGCTAATGTCTCTTCTACACTTCTTCAGAACAGTTTGCGAGAATAATGTTTTCGAACAGATGAAGGAACAGGTATGAACCAGAATCGTTTAACGTTCTGACAATCTTGGAAATAGTAACGTTGACGAGCGTCGTAACAGAGGGGAAAGGGTTGGAAGCAAAGGTTGTGAATTTAGGGAAGGTGAACTTTGAGTTTGACCTTCGGAAAGCTGTGAAGTTTTGTGGTCGGATTGGGGGGGGAGGGGGGGGGGGGCGACCTCATGCGTGGCTGCAGTGGGGGAAGCTGTGGGAGGTCACACACACACACACGTGGCCGCCGTGGCCGCAGGTTGCAGCGTTGGGATGATTAACACGAGGTGGGAACGTGAGGAGGCCCCTGCAGCAGCGAGGTGAACGAGCGCAGCCTGCAGCAACTGCTGCATGGGGCGGTGCAGCCGTGAAAGGCACCGACTGCATCGCGCTGCACCAAGCCGACCCCTGCATCATCGATCCAATGTTCATAAGTTGCAGGAGCAGAATTAGGCCATTCAGCCCATCAAGTCTGCTCCGCCATTCCATCATTGACCGATCTATCTTTCCCTCTCATCCCCATTCTCCTGCCTTCTCCCCATAACCCCAGACACCTGCACTATTCAAGAACCTATCTATTAATCCCCACCTTAAAAAATATCCATTGTCTTGGCCTCCACAGCTGTCTGTGGCAATGAGTTCCGCAGATTCACCACCCTCTGACAAATAAATTCCTCATTTCCAAAGCCACATCCTTTTATGCTGAGGCTGTGGCCTCTGGTCCTGGACATTGCTGCTGGTGGAGTCAACGTCTCCACATCCTCTCTATCCAATGCTGTCAGCACACTGACAGCATAAGAAATGCAAATCTGCTTCAAACCTAGAACAGTGCAGCACAGGAACAGGCCCTTCCGCCCATAAGTGTGTGGGAAGGAACTGCAAATGCTGGTTTAAACCGAAGATAGACACAAAATGCTGGAGTAACTCAGCGGAACTGGCAGCATCTCTGGAGAGAAGGAATGGGTGACGTTCCGGGTCGAGACCCTCTGAGACCGCCAATTGTTACTTGGCCTCTGTAAAATTAACCCTGGTATGTCGGGAGGGGATGAGAAAGTGGGATAACATAGAACCATGTTACGGGGGGCGGCACGGTGGCGCAGCGGTAGAGTTGCTTCCTTACAGCGCTTGCAGCGCCGGAGACCCGGGTTCGACCCCGACTACGGGTGCTGTCTGTACTGACTTTGTACGTTGTCCCCGTGACCTGCGTGGGTTTTCTCCGAGACCTTCGGTTTCCTCCCACACTGCAAAGACATACAGGTATGTAGGTTAATTGGTTCGGTAAATGTAAAAAAGTCCATAGTGTGTGTGTGTGTGGGATAGTGTTAATATGTGGGGATCGCTGGTCGGCGCGGACCCGGTGGGCCGAGGGGCCTGTTTCCGCGCTGTCTCTCTGAACTAAACCAGCTTGACCGGGTGATCAATGGTCGACGTGGACTCGAGAAGGGTCTCGTCCCGAAACGTCACCCATTCCTATCTCTCCAGAGGTGCTGCATGTTCCGCTGAGTTACTCCAGCATCTTGTGTCGACCTTCGGCACATAATGGCCGTGCCCAACATGATGCCAAGTTGAACTAATCCCCTCCGCACGTGACTCATATCCCTCCATTCCGACCTTGCTCCTGGGACCAGCGGCATCACAAATACTGGAGTGGTTCAGGAAGATGCGAGGCCATCACTCTCACCCCATTGAAGATCACAGGGGCAGGGAATTATCATCGCTCGGATGGCTGATGCTCCGAGTACAAAGGTACTCTGGGTCTGGAATGGACAGGAGAGCATCCACGTTGACGGTGCAGTGTGAAACTTTGAGAAGACGCACAGAACTGAAACACTGACTTATTGTGTTTTGTTTTTTTTGTCCCTTGCAGTTCGTTGAGAAAAAACATCCCTCTTGGGTTGTACGTGTCTGATGAAAACGAGAGAAGTAGTTTGGAGCTTGCAGAAAGCCTGTGTCTCCAGCTCATGAATGAAAACCAGCAGTTGACGCAACAAGTGAGGGCTTTTCTATGTTTCAGTTTGATGCTTCGGCCCGTGCAAGGGATTTCTATGTATACATGCACAGTTTAAGAAACATTTTCATGGGACAATTTGGCCAGTGCGGGCAAGCCGGGCCGAAGGGCCTGTTTCCACACAGTAAGACTCTCTGACACTACATGGATAGGATTGGTTTAGAGCAGTGGTTCTTAACCTGGGGGTCGTTTGGGGCTTTGCCGGGGGTCATGAAGGGGACACAAATAACATGTCAATTTGTTGAGCCCATGTTTAAGAACCTAACAAAGGTACATTCCACATACACTATTTTGTTCGTATGTGCGTACTGGTGCCAAAAAGATTAAGAACCATTGGTTTAGAGAGATATGGGACAAATGCAGGTAGGTAGGACTAGTGTAGATGGGACATGTTGGTTGGTCTGGGCAAGTTGGGCCGATGGGCCTGTTTTCACGCTCTGTGACTATATGTCTCTCTATGACTCCAAGAGAGTTCAAGAGTTCAAGTTCAAGAGAGTTTATTGTCATGTGTCCCAGATAGGACAATGATATTCTTGCTTTGCTTCAGCACAACAGAACATTGTAGGCATAAATAAATGCAGAACAGATCAGTGTGTCCATACACACATAAATAAGCATATAAAGTGCAATAGGCTATTAAAGTTCAGATTTTTGTTTGAGTTGAGTGTAATAGTCTGATGGCTGTGGGGAAGTAGCTGTTCCTGAACCTGGATGTTGCAGATTTCAGGCTCCTGTACTTTCTATCTGAAAGCAGCTGAGAGATGAGTGTGTAGCCAGGATGGTGTGGGTCCTTGATGATGCTGCCAGCCTTTTTTTAGGCAGCGACTGTGGTAGATCTCCTCGATGGTAGGGAGGTCAGAGCCGATGATGGACTGGGCAGTGTTTACAACTTTTTGTAGTCTTTTCCGCTCCTGGGCGCACAAGTTGCCGAACCAAGCCACGATGCAACCGGTCAGCTTGCTCTCTACTGTGCACCTGTAGAAGTTCGAGAGAGTCCTCCTCGACAAACCGACTCTCCGTAATCTTCTCAGGAAGTAGAGGCGCTGATGTGCTTTCTTTATAATTGCATCAGTGTTCTGGGACCGGGAGAGATCTTTGGAAACATGTACGCCCAGGAATTTGAAGCTTTTGACCCTTTCCACCATCGACCCGTTGAAATAAATGGGACTGTGGGTCCCCATCCTACCCCTTCCAAAGTCCACAATCAGTTCCTTGGTTTTGCTGGTGTTGAGAGCCAGGTTATTGTGCTGGCACCATTTGGTCAGTTGATCTCACTTCTGTACTCTCAGGTTATGTAGGTTAATTGGCTTGGTAAATATATATTTTTAAATTGTCCCTGGTGTGTGTAGAATAGCGTTAATGTGCGGGGATCGCTGGTCGGCACGGACCTGGTGGGCCGAAGGGCCTGTTGCCGCGCTGTATCTCTAAACTAAACTAAACTAAACTAAAAACCCTACCTGAGGTCATCTGCTGCTGGACCTGATTTGTTATGGCATTTTCCTACTCCAAATTTGCCCCCACCCACCCCTCTACTTTCAGAAGGGTTGCAGCCCGAAACATCACCCATTCTGTTTCTCCAGAGATGCTGCCCAACCCACTGAGTTACTCCAGCACTTGGTGTCTCTCTTAAGAATCTGAGGGGGAGTCTTTTTGCGCAGTCTTTGTGACGATGGAATTCATTGCTTGAAGGGGTAGTGGAAGCAAACTCAAAACTAATACTTAAAAGGTAAAATGTAAATTGTCGGCTTGAAGGTTGAGAGAAAAAAAATGCATGGATGAAGGCAAAAATGTAGCTAATTAAAAGTTGTTTCAAAGAGGATATGCATGATGTGCCATGTGTTGATCTCCTGTTGTGTCAGATTCTGTGGTTACCAGTTAAAAGCAGTCTGGCTTTTGCAGACATCTGCATGATTAAACATGCAAGAAATTTATAATTTTTCCTGCACTCATCCATTAGGAGATTAGTGCTTAGGAAGGAACTGCCGATGCTGGTTTAAACCCAAGATGGACACAAAAAATAACTGGAGTAACACAGCGGGACAGGCAGCATCTCTGGAGGAAAAGAATAGGTGACGTTTCGGGTCGAGACCCTTCTTTAGACTGAGAGTCAGGGGAGAGGGAAACGAGAGATGATGTAGAGAGATGCAGAACAAATGAATGACAGATGTGCAAAAACAAGTAAGGATGATATACGAAAGGCCATTGTTAGCTGGGGACTAGGTGAAAACGAATTAGAAACAATGAAACTCCAGGACAACGTTGAACCGAGTACTTGGGTGGGGGAGGGACGGAGATAGAGGGGACGCAAGGGTTACATGAAGTTGGAGAAATCAATATTTCTGTCTGGTACAAGCAGCCGGGTTGGAAGCTGCCCAAGCAGGAGATTTGTGTGTTGGAATACAAGGATAGTTGTTGCAGGGGTCGTTGAAACCTATTTAAAATTACTTGGATGCTTACTCAAGGTATCTGCCAAACAGAATCCGAGAAGGATTAGAGTCAGTACAGCATGGAAACTTCAGCGCAACTTGCCCACATCGACCAAGTTGCCCCATCTACACTAGTCACACTTGCCCGCGTTTGGCCCATATCCTTCTAAATCTCTTCTACCCATGTGCCTGTCCAGATGTCCTTTAAATGTTGTTATAGTCCCTGCCTCAACTACCTCCTCTGGCAGCTCGTTCCATACACCCATCACCCTTTGTGTGAAAAAGTTGCCCCTCGGGTTCCTATTAAATGTTTCCCCCTTCACCGTAGGTGGTTCTTAATTCACCTATTCTGGGTAAAGGACTCGGTGCATTTGTCCTACCCATTCCTGGTTACAACAAGGACTGAGGCATTTGGCCCATCGATTCAGCTAATCCTTTCTCTCGCCCGTCCCCATGCACCTACAAATTCTTTCAAGTACCCATTTAGCCCTGTTTTTCTGTGAACCTGCCTCCACTGTTATTCCCTGGCAGTGCATTGCAAATCCTCACTGTTTCTCCCCACATCACTCTTCATTCTTTTGCCAATCACCTTAATTCTGTGGACACTAGTTCCGGCCTCTCCACCTGCAGGAACGTTTGTTCTCCATCCATACTTTATAGATCCGTAGGAAAGAACTGCAGATGCCGGTTTCAATAGAAGGTAGACACAAAATGCTCCATTCACTTACTCTGGGCAAGAGACTCTGTGCATCTACCAGATCTATTCCTCTCTTGATTTTATACACCTCCATAAGATGACTCCTCATCCTCCAAGGAATAGAGTCCCAGGCTGCTCAACGTCTCCCTATAGCTCAGACCCTCTAGCCCTGGCAACACCCTTGTAAATCTCCTCTGTACCCTTTCCATCTCTCAACCCCATTCTCCTGCCTTCTCCCCTTAACCCCTGACACCCGTACCAATCAAGAATCTGTCGATCTCTGCCTTACAAACAACCATTGTCTTAGCCTCCACAGCCTTCTGTGGCAATGAATTCCTCGCTGTAGTGCGATACCCAGTTTATTCACAATCTAGGTGTGAATGCCCCAAATTGGCAGATTTCATCTCTGCTTCCTCCCGTTGTGTGAGCTGGTTGGCATGTGGCGGTGTTGATTTCCACAGACTCCAGCCATCCTGTGCTGCCTTGCTCACAAACGTATATAGCTCAATAATCGGACAGCCCGACCTAACGGCATTGTGCGTTGGACAAAGATCAAGAGCAAAATCCCCAGCTGATTTCCTTTCTCACCCAATTCCCTTCCCCTCTCAGACATGCTGGCTGACCTGGTGTTCCCTCTGACGCTCAACATCTTTGCTCAGGCCAGCTCTCTCTCTCCTGGGCTTTACAATAACAGTAGACAGTAACACTCAGGGGACATGATGGGAAAGATACACTTGCTTTTGGGGGTTTTTGTTTTGGAACATCTGTTGGTCATTCTTTTTGTTCATTTGGGAGCAGCACGATGACGCATCGGTATATTTGCTGCCTCACAGCGCCGGAAACCCGGGTTTGATCTTGACTTTGGGTGCTGTCTGTGCGGAGTTTGAACATTCTCCCCGTGATCTGTGTGGGTTTGCTTCAGTTTCCGCCCACACTCCAAAGACCTACAGGTTTGTCGGTTAATTGGCTTCGGTAAAATGTCAAGTTGTCCTTATTGTGCAGGATAGTGCTAGTGTACGGGGATCGCTGGTCGGCGTGGGCTCGATGGCTCCGTGCTGTATTTCTAAGCTAAACTAAACATATACCTTCCCCAGGGCTACTGTTCACTGGTCCCATGACGACCCTTTTTCAACCTGTTCTTTCTCCCCTTCTGCGAGTTGTCGTTCTCCCCTGCCTTCACTTGTGTTCTCTCTGCCTCTCCTCACCACCCCCCCCCCCCCCCCCCCCCCCCACCCCCCTTCTCGCCCCTGCCAACTCTTGCTTGGCAGTTTAGAATATTTCCCAGTTCTGATCCACAGATCCTGCCAGATCTCTTGAGTCATTCTGGCACGTTCAGCTTTATTCATTTCCAAATTGAAGTGCAGCTTCCAGTCATCATCTGAAGGGCTAGCTTCTATATCCAGTCTGTGCAACAAGCAGATGTGTGTGAATTTGCAGAATTGAAAGTTCTGACACAAGTGCTGGAGTAACATCCTGTCAGGCAGCGTCTCCACAAAACATGGATTGGTGATGGCTCGGGTCGGGAACCCTCTTCAGACCCGAAACGTCACGTATCAATGTTCTCCAGTGTGGTTTCAAGGAGGGTCCTCACCTGAAACATCACCTATCCATGTTCTTCAGAGATGCTGCCAGACCCGCTGAGCCACTCCAGCACTTTTTCTCTCCTTGTGTGTGAATTAATTCCCTTCCCCTAATTAATAATTAAAAAGCAAGAAAATTAAACAAAGAGTTGCTTTCATAGATATATTTACTATCGACACCAAAGGTTTTTTGGCAAATTGCAACTATTGAATCTTCTCATACATGCTGCAAAGTTCCAGTGGCTGCACGATTTACCCTATAATCATCAAGGCTTTTGGACTTTAGACATGCAGCTTAGAAACAGGGCCTTCGTCTGAGCGAGTCCGCACTGCCCAGCGATTATCACACACGTTGGCACTATCCTACACACTAGGGACAATTTACAGAAGCTAATTTACCTACAAACCTGCACGTGGGGGAGGAAATCAGAGCACCCGGAGAATATTCACGCGGTCACAGGGAAAATGTACAAACTCTGTATGTAAGGTCATAAGGAATGGAAGCAGAATTAGGCCATTCGGCCCATCAAGTCTACTCCGCCATCCAATCATGGCTGATCTATCTCTCCCTCCTAACCCCATTCTTCTGCCTTCTCCCCATGATCTCTGACACCCGTACTAATCAAGAATCTACCTATCTCTGCCTTAAAAATATCTAGACGGCCTCCACAGCCTTCTGTGGCAAAGAATTCCACAGATTCACCAACCTAGTCCTAGACTCTCCCTCTAGTGGAAACATCCTGGCCACATCCACTTTATCCAAGCCTGTCACTATTCTGCATGTTTCAATCAGGTGCCCCCTTCATTCTTCTAAACTCCAGCGAGTACAGGCCCAGTGCCGACAAACGCTCATCATAGGTTCAACCTCCTCATTCCTGGAATCATTCTTGTAAACCTCCTCTGGACCCTCTCCAGCCTCAGATATGGTGCCTTCCTCATCCTTCCTCAGATATGGTGCCCAAAATTGCTCACAGTAACCCGTGTACAGACTGCACCCGTAGTCAGGATCAAACCCAGACGTCTGGTGCTGTAAGAAAGCAACTCTACTACTGCGCCACTGTGCCACCCCGCCTTATCAAAAACCGTTCTGCAAAATCCAAATGCATCACATCCATCGCTTCTCAATCACAAATTTCTAATTTAACTGAAGCAAGGGCGCGCGCAGTGGCGCAGCGATAGAGTTGCTGCCTTACATCGCTGTTCTGCGGGTTCCATCCTGACTACGGGTGCTGTCTGTATGGAATCTGTACATTCTCCCCGTGACCTGCGTGGGCTTGCTCCAAGATCTTCGGTTTTTCCTCCCACACTCAAAAAGACGTACAGGCTTGAAGGTTAATGGGCTTGGGATGGATGTAAAATTGTCCCTAGTGTGTGGAGGATAGTGTTAACGTGCGGGGATCGCTGGTCGGCGCGGACTTGATGGGCCGAAGGGCATGTGTCCGCGTTGTACCTCCGGGCTAAACAAAACGATTTTGTGTGTGATTCTGCTTGTTTTGCAAGCTGGGTCAATGCAGACAAGCTGAGTGTTCCCCAGTTTATATTGAAGCCAGAGTCCACGTTACCAAGGATACGCGCGAGACTGCAGATGCTGGAATCTTCAGCACAACACTGCTCCGTGTCACTAAACTCCAGTCCTGTTTTTGAAAGCGAGTGGTGCAGTGAGAGCTCCTTCATGATAAGCATTGAAACGATAGAATGAAGGCTTTGTGTCTCCCAGCCGCCTGCTCCCATTACTCTGAAAGGATTCCAAAGGCATTTGCAGCAGAGCCGTGCACTAGAAAGGCAGATAATACCAGGATAGCAGAGACTGCCAGAATTAGAAGGGGGGGGGGGGGGGGGGAATAATACAGGGAGTTGTTTGACTGCAAGAATGAAGGCTGGAAACATTGGCCAGCGCCAGAATGAGTGAAGATAAATGTTCGTCTTGTGTATGTTCTGCCTGCTGTTTCCGTGTAGAATCCAGGAAGCAACAGCAGGGGTATGACCGGAGGCATATTGGTATCACACAGAGCGCTGACTCGCAGTATTCCTCACAAAGTTGGCAAAAGCTACTGACATCGTTGTGTGATCAGATTTCTAATTGAGCCCACAGTATCCCTCCAGACTTTTACAAGTAACATCTTCAGATTAACAAATTCTTCCTACTAGTTCCACTGTTCGCATCCTTGTATCACCTCTTCCCCTGCCAACAATGGACACCACCTTCACTTGGCCATCTGAAACTCACTGGCTGAGAGGGTGCAAGCTCACCACATTTACACTTGAAGAGGCATCACTTGCAGGGACATGGATCAAGAACTGGAATTGATTAAATGGCCTCCTGCTGTTAGTTTAGTTTTAGTGATACAGCGCAGAAACAGGCCCTTCGGCCCACCAAGTCCATGCCGACCAGCGATCCCCGCACACTATCACTATCTTACACACATTAGGGACTATTTAGGATAGGATAGGAATACTTTATTGTCACATGTGACTAAGCACAGTGAGATTCTTTGCTTTACATACACAATGTATACAAAGAGCAGCCCACCTATGGCGCTGACAAAGGTACAAAGCGCGCCGGCTCCCCCTTTTGTCCCCCCCCCCCCCCCACACTGTGTCCCCAGTGTCCTTTCCCCCCCCTCCCCCCACACGGTGGTTCTCCACGCACTCATTGACCATCGACCGCGGGTCGACCCGCGAGGCGTCCGGCCGCTACCGTGAGGTTTCACCACCGCCAAGGCCCCATCTCTACCAAGCCAATTAGCCAACAAACCTGTACGTCCTTGGTGTGTAGGAGGAACCTGGAGCTCCCCGGAGTAAACCCACACGGTCTCAGGGAGAACGTATACAAACTCCATACGGCCAGCACCTGCAGTCAGGATCGAACCCGAATCTCTGGGGCTGCAAGGCAGCAACTCTGCCGCTAGCCACTGTGCAGCCCAAGTCTCGTGTCGTAACTATCCGATTCCAGGATTGATAGGATTTTCCATTGGGGCTGCATGGGTTTGCGGGATGTTTTACAGTGGTGTTTCTTTTGCTTCCCTGTCTTTAGGTTTCCAAACTAACAGAGGACAGAGCCGAGATTTTGGAACAGCTGCAGTTGGTGGCTGCTCTGCGGAGGGAGGAACTGAGGATACTCCAAGCGTCTATCGAAATGCTGCAAAATATGAGGGCCATCACGCCCAGGTAACGGTCGGGACTATCAGTACTTCCTCTGGGATGAGCACAAACAGCACCGAAGTAGAGATGGTTGAAGACTTCAAATTCCTTGGAGTAAATATCACCAACGACTTCTCCTGGACCACCCATGTTGAAGCAACGACCAACACAGCGCAGCAACGTCTCTAGTTTGCACGAAGGCTTTGGAAATTCGGCATGTCCCCAACAACGCTCACCCACTTCTACTGATGCGGCGTAGAAAGCATTTTATCAGGATGCATCGCAGCTTGGTTTGGGAACAGCTCCATCCAAGACCGCAAGAAATTGCAACGAATTGAGGACGCAGCCCAGACCATCACACACACCAACCTCCCTCCTATCGACTCCATTCACTCACCTTGCCTCGGCAGGGCCAGCAGTATATTTAAGGATGATTCGCAACCTGATCACTTCCTCTTCTACATAGAAACATGGAAACATAGAAATTAGGTGCAGGAGTAGGCCATTCGGCCCTTCGAGCCTGCACCGCCATTCAATATGATCATGGCTGATCATCCAACTCAGTATCCCAACCCTGCCTTCTCTCCATACCCCCTGATCCCCTTAGCCACAAGGGCCACATCTAACTCCCTCTTAAATATAGCCAATGAACTGGCCTCAACTACCCTCTGTGGCAGAGAGTTCCAGAGATTCACCACTCTGTGTGAAAAAAGTTCTTCTCATCTCGGTTTTAAAGGATTTCCCCCTTATCCTTAAGCTGTGACCTCTTGTCCTGGACTTCCCTAACATCGGGAACAATCTTCCTGCATCTAGCCTGTCCAACCCCTTAAGAATTTTGTAAGTTTCTATAAGATCCCCTCTCAATCTCCCAAATTCTAGAGAGTATAAACCAAGTCTATCCAGTCTTTCTTCATAAAACAGTCCTGACATCCCAGGAATCAGTCTGGTGAACCGTCTCTGCACTCCCTCTATGGCAATAATGTCCTTCTCCTCTCCCATCGGGCCAAAAAGGTATAACAATGCGAAAACGCACACTTCAAGATTCAGGGACGGTTTCTTCCCAGCTCCTGTCAGACAACTGAACCATCCTACCTCAACCAGAAAGCAGGCCTGAACTACTGACTACCTCATTGGGGACCCTTGGACTTTGCTGCCTGTACCTTGCACTAAACGTTATTCCCTTATCATGTATCTCTGTACTGTGAATGGCTGGATTGTAATCATGTATTGTCTTTCTGCTGACTGGTGAGGACGCAACAAAGTCTCTTCTCTGTACCTCGGTACACGTGACAATAAACAAATTAAACTAAATGAAAAGGTGGATTGGACATACAAGAGACTGTGGATGATGGAATCTTAGGCAACAAACATATTCCTGGAGGAATTCAGCAGGCCGAGTAGCATCCATGAAGGGAAATGGAGAGATGATGTTTCTGGTGGGACCATGCAACCTGGGTTTGGGTTAGTTTATTGTCACGTGTACCGAGGTACAGTGAAAAGTTTTTTTTGTTGAGTGCTAACTAGCCAGCAGAAAGATTGTACATGATGATAATCGAGCCATCCACAATTTACAGATTCATGCTGAAGAAATAATGTTTAGTGCATGATAAAGTCCTCAAGTAAAAATAGTCTGAGGGTCTCCAATGAGGTAGAGATTTGGTCAGAACTGCTGTCTGGTTGTTGGTAGGATGGTTCAGGTGCCTGATAACAGCTGGGAAGAAAGTGTCCCTGAATCTGGAGGCGTGCACACTTCTGTACCTCTTGCCAGATGGGAGAGGGGAGAAGAGGGAACAACCGGGGTGAGATATGTCCGTGATTATGCTGCGGGCTTTGCCGATGCAGCGTAAGGTGTAAACGGAGTCAATGGAAGGGAAGTTGGTTTACGTGATGGTCTGGGTTGCGTCCACAATTCTCTGTAATTTCTTGCGGTCTTGGATGGAGCTGTTCCCAAACCGTGCTGGGACCTGGGTAAAACACATGTGTCGTGCAAAACTGCTCACTGTGAATCTGTTTAAATTAAAAAAGCAAGAAGTTGCGGTGGGAAATCCTGATGCCAAGCGAGGCTGAGCTGGTGGAAAAGATGATCTTCCGAAGATA
The DNA here is from genome assembly GCF_028641065.1 of Leucoraja erinaceus. Lineage (NCBI taxonomy): Eukaryota > Metazoa > Chordata > Chondrichthyes > Rajiformes > Rajidae > Leucoraja > Leucoraja erinaceus. The sequence continues at coordinate 49,126,594 of NC_073389.1, forward strand.
GACAAAAAGCTGGAGTAATTCAGCGGGACAGGCAGCATCTCTGGAGAGAAGGAAGGGGAGACGTTTCGGGTCGAGACGCTTCTGTCTGAGGAAGGGTCTCGACCCGAAACATCACCCATTCCTTCTCTCCAGAGATGCTGCCTGTCCCGCTGAGTCACTCCAGCTTTTTGTGCCTATCTTCGGTTTGCAGTTCCTTCTTACACAGATGAACTTCCGAACCCTTTCTGTTGGGCCTCAGAGCCTGGAAGCCAGACTGCCCCAGGGAGGTTGCGATCAGAAGTCAGGAACGTCAACAAAGTGGAATGGGAATATACGAGGGTGTGGTGGATACACAACGGTCTGGTGCAGATGCTATTAGATTCACAAACTGTTCCTGCATTGTGATTACATTGGAACTAGCGCAGGTGGGATCGCTGCCTTGCAACTGGAAAAATAAAGTGGATTCCCAATAGAAACAAATGTTATTTTGTTCTCTCTACAATTCGAATATTCGCACTTATTAAAAAATATAGCTGTGCAATAAATCAAAATGCAATTATTTCAAATGCGCAGCTCAAATTATTTCATAGGATCAACTCTCAATATTCTGGGTTTTTGATGTCTACGGGCAGAACATATCTGAGCTGTGCAGGAAGAGTCTTTTCTGGTTTTGCTGGTGTTAACTTTGAGTGGGCATCAGAGATCCAATCTGGAAACAAATGACTTCCAAAAAGAAGAACCGGGTCTGCCTTGGACTGCAAGGGGGGTGGGGAGGGAGATCGAAAGCCACCGAGCTCGGCCCTGATGACCAGAGAGTCAAGGAGGGAGAAGTTGGCAACAACGGACGTGAGGAGTGGGCCAGTCGGAGAGGGACCGGGGTAATGCATCCAGCGCCTGTAAGGTCGGCCACAATAGACACCCTCGGGATGCAAAGGCGGTCGGTCGGGCGAGGAATGGGACGTCGGTAGGTGGGCCGAGCCGGTCGAGGGTTTTCAGTTTCAGTTTACTTTATTGCCGTGTGTACCGAGGTGCAGTGAAATACGCTTGTTGCGGCCTATCCAGTCAGCGGAAAGACAATACATGATTACAATCAAGACATCTACAGTGTATAGATACACGATAAGGGAATAAAGTTCAGTGCAAGGTAGAGGCAGCAAAGTCCGATCATGGATAGTTTGAGGGTATCAAGGTGACGGAGGAGGCCCTGCAGCAGCCTAGATCATGGGTGCTCTAGTATATTCAGCATGTGGACTGGTCTTTGGACTTTTTCTCTATGTAAACGGCGCCAAAATATGGCGACGTGCATGTGTAAGCTACGCAAAAAGAATTTCATTGTGCAGTGCGTATGTGACAATAAAGAACCATTGAGCTGACCAAAGCTCGTCCATATACCTCGGTACACGTGACAATAAAATAATGAAACTAAATGAAATTGTGGCTTGGACACACAAGAGACTGGATGCTAGAATCTTAAGCAACATACGTTCTCCTGGAGTAACTCGGAGGGCCACGTATCATAGAAAATAGGTGCAGGAGTAGGCCATTCGAGCCTGCACCGCCATCAATGTGATCATGGCTGATCATCCAACTCAGTATCCCAACCCTGCCTTCTCTCCATACCCCCTGATCACTTTATCCACAAGGGCCACATCTAACTCCCTTTAAATATAGCCAATGAACTGGCCTCAACTACCTTCTGTGGCAGAGAGTTCCAGAGATTCACCACTCTGTGTGAAAAATGTTTTTCTCATCTCGGTCCCAAAGGATTGCCCCTTTATCCTTGACGGGTATCATCCATGACGGGTGATGGAGAGAGGATGTTTCCAGTGGGACCTTGCAGACTGGATTGAACAGATGTTTTGTTTAACTTATTGTCACCTATTTTTGTTGCGTGCTATCCAGTCAGCGGAAAGACTGTACATGAGCAGTGAATCAGTTGTTTTACTTGAGAAGGGACCTATATTGTAGGATTATGGGAAAGGACAAGGGAGTATGATGAATGTGAATTGTTCTTTCCAGGTGTTGCCAGCACAGGTACGAAGGAGAAAATGGCTAAATGTTTTTAAGCTATTATTATAATAATTATAATTTTATGATCAAAATTCCCTTGGGCTTAGAAAAGATTATCGACATAGAATTGTGGTTGATTGCTCTTGTGGGAATGTGATCTTAATTGGACGGGTGGGCTGAGGATGGTGTCAGTTTGGGTGTAACGCTCTGCTCAGCACAGTGGAAGGACCAATATGAGGAATGACTTGTATGGGAACTGCAGATGCTGGTTTAAACCGAAGATAGAAACAAAATGCTGGAGTAACTCAGCGGGGCAGGCAGCATCTCTGGAGAGAAGGAATCGGTGATGTTTTGGGTCGAGACCCTTCTTCAGACTAGTCAGGGCAAAGGGAAACGAGAGATATAGACGATGATGGAGAGAGATAAAGAACAATGAATGAAAGATAGACAAAAAAAGTAAGGATGATAAAGGAAAGGCCATTGTTAGCTGTTTGTTTAAGAAGGAACTGCAGATGCTGGAAAATCGAAGGTACACAAAAATGCTGGAGAAACTCAGCGGGTGCAGCGGCATCTTAGATGCTGCTGCACCCGCTGAGTTTCTCCAGCATTTTTGTGTACCATTGTTAGCTGTTTGTTGGGGGAAAACGAGAAGCTGGTGCAACTTGGGTGGGGGAGGGGCGGAGAGAGAGGGAACTCCGGTGTTACTTCAAGTTAGAGATATCAAGGATCATGCCACCTGGTTGTAAGTTGCCCATGCGAAATATCAGATGCTGTTGCTGCAATTTCCAACCAAGGCTCCAACACGTGTACCTCCGTCAGTTGTTTGTATCTTCAAGGGAGGGGAAAATGGGCTTTGTTCTTATCTAACCAAGTTTTGAGAATAATGTTTGTAATACTTCATGCAATTTCCTTTCCATCTCCATAACTGTGGTACAATATTCTGCAACATTTTGTGACTGAATCCAAAGAATTAGGCCTTGTAGTGATTCCGTTTCATGCTATTTCTGTCTTCTCCATTCATTTCTTGCTGGATATAAAACAGATGTTTTTTTCCTGCCTATTCATCTTATTCCTTGTGGTTTTGAAAAGCTGCAAGTGATAATCTTCGGCCAAACACATGCTGGCAGTGCCAAGAATGTTCCTTAGTTAAATACATTATTGTGTAGGAAGGAACTGCACATGAAGTGAAAGGCTTGGATAGAGTGGATGTGCAGAGGATGTTTCCAGTGGTGGGACCAGAGGTCATTGCCTCAGAATTAGAGGGCGTTCCGTTAGGAAGGAAGTTCTTTAGTCGGAGGATGGTTAATCTGTGGGATTCATTGCCACAGAAGTCTGTGGAGGCCAACTCAATGGATATTTTTAAGGCAGAGACAGATAGATTCTTGATTAGTATGGGTGTCAAGGGTTATGGGGAGAAGGCAGGTGAATGGGGTTAGGGGGGGGGGGAAAGAGATCGATCAGCCATGATTGAATGGCAGAGTAGATTTGATGGGTGAATGGCCTAATTCTACTTTTTTCACGTGGACCTATGAGATGCTGGTTTACACCGTAAGATAAACACAAAAAGTGGAGTAATTCAGCGAGACGGGCAGCGTCTCTGGAGAGAAGGAATAGGTGACGATTGGAGGAGTCAGGACCCTGCTTCAGACTGAGTGTGACGCGTTTGGACACGCTAGAGGCAGGAAACATGTTCCTGATGTTGGGGGAGTCCAGAACCAGGGGTCACAGTTTAAGAATAAGGAGTAAGCCATTTAGAACGGAGACGAGGAAATACTTTTTCTCACAGAGAGTGGTGAGTCTGTGGAATTCTCTGCCTCAGAGGGCGGTGGAGGCGGGTTCTCTGGATGTTTTCAAGAGAGAGCTAGATAGGGCTCTTAAAAATAGCGGAGTCAGGGGATATGGGGATGAACGGGGTACTGATTGCAGATGATCAGCCATGATCACATTGAATGGCTGTGCTGGCTCGAAGGGCCGAATGGCCGACTCCTGCACCTATTGTCTATTGAGAGGGACACTGGAGATATGGATACATTACTGACTCGTCCATTTCACCCATTAGCTTCCTTATAATTACTGCCAAGTGAACATTACCAATTGTGGAAATCACCATTTTGCTGGAAGGGGTTTCATTTGCTGGTTCCTATGGTTGTGTGATTCATCCTTTTAAAAAAAAAATATAGGTGTTGCAGCTGTGAGTGACTCATTTACTGGTAATACCAGTATACTGTACCTAAATCATGTTTTATTCCTGTGGATGTGTCATTTGCAGGTTTATGTTTGCTCAGAATGACAAGCTATGAAACATCACTGGCTTATTTGAAGGATGACACCACGCTCCTGTGATAGTGTGGGAAAGTTATGTATTTGGACTGGTTGTCCAAAATTCAAGCTGCAGTTTATTTCAATTTCTATTACCTCTCCTTCTGGGTGTACACAAATTTGTTTACACACTTGCATTAAAAAACCCCACAGGAATTACTCATGTCAATGATCCTTCTGTTAATTGAGAAGCTCCTCTGTACAGCCTGCAGAAGTCGTGAGGGTAGATTTGATAACTCTATCCCTAAGGTAAAATGCCCATGAAGTAAATAAGGTGAATGGGGCAGCACAATGGTGCAGCGGGTAGAGCTGCTGCCGCACAGCGCCAGAGACCTTGATTCGATCCTGACCTCAGGAGCTGTCTGTGTGGCGTTTGCACGTTCTCGCTGTGACCGTGTGGGTTTCCTCTGGGTGCTTTGGTTTCCTTCGACATGGGTTTGCAGGTTAATTGGCCTCTGTAAAATCACCCCAAATGTATCGGGAGTGCTTGATAAAGTGGGATAACAGAACTTAGGTACACAAAAATGCTGGAGAAACTCAGCGGGTGCAGCAGCATCTATGGAGCGAAGGAAATAGGCGACGTTTCGGGCCGAAACCCTTCTTCAGACAGAACTTAGTTGGTCGGTGTGGAATTAGTGGGCTGAAGGTCCATGCTCTAAACGAAAGACAAACTAGTTTAAATAAAAATTGTCCTCTGAAGACTTACAGCGCCAGTGACCCAGGTTCGATCCTGACTCCGTGCTGTCTGCACGGAATTTGGATGTTCCCACATTCCAAAGATGTACAGGTTTGTAGGTTAATTAGGCTCCGTTAGAATTGTAAAAAAATATCCCTGGTTGGCGCAGACTCGCTGGGCCAAAAGGCACGTTTCTGGGCTGTAGTTCTCTTTGCCAGATATTCAATGTTATTTGGAGAAACTATACGCTGGTGGTATATTGAGTTGTGAAAGAATGCTAAGCAACAGAGAAATCACTGGTCCCCTTCCAACTGTGCTATTTAGAGACTTGGCACAGTGAAGCTCTTAATAGTTGGTATGGTGTCATCTGAAATGTCATCTTACAGAATGTCATATTGTACAGAAAAGAAGTCCAGAGAAAAGGAATTAAAAGGTTAATCACGCCAAAATGATTGCACTTCAAGGAAAAGGAAGCAAATGTACACCAGTGGGGTAGATTATTAGGAAATATCTCCACTCCAAACTGTTTGTTAATAATTGGTAGAATTGTATACAGGTTATTTAATTTATAAGAATAGTGTTTATTTGCTCCATCCTCTCCTCAGGAAGTCAGCTTCTACAGAAAAACAATTCCATGGTTGTGTTTCTCTGGCACTTTGTGTGTGAACGTTTTGTTGCCAGCAAGGAAGGAGAATGGTCTGGCTCTTTGCTTTTGAAATGGTGGGGCAGTGGTAGAGTTGCTGCCTTACAGCGCCAGGGACCCAGGTTCGATCCTGACTACAGGGGCTTGTCTGTACAGAGTTTGTACCTTCTCCCCGTGACCTGTGTGGGTTTTCACCGGGATCTCCGGTTTCCTCCCAGTTGCAAAAGAAGTACAGGCTTGTAGGTTAACTTGCTTGGTATAAGTATAAAATTGTCCCGTGTGTGTGTGTGTGTGTGTGTGTGTGTTGTGTGTGTGTGTGTGTGTGTGTGTGTGTGTGTGTGTGTGTGTGTGTGTGTGTGTGTGTGTGTGTGTGTGTGTGTGTGTGTGTGTGTGTGTGTGTGTGTGTGTGTGTGTGTGTGTGTGTGTGTGTGTGTGTAGGATGGTGTTAGTGTGCAGGGATCGCTGGTCGGCGCGGACTCAGTGAACAACAGGACCCGATTCCACGCTGCATCTTCAAACTAAACGGAACAAATATTAAAATGAGAGTATTAACGCAGGACGTAGATTACATGAGGCAAGAGAGATTACTGGGGCCTTGACAGAGATTTTTGCATCCTCTTCTTTAGCCCTAGGCACAGCTCCAGTATTGTTACTTTCATTGAACGGGAGAGGGGTGGGAGGAAGTAATAGGGATAATCCTACAAATTATAGCCAGTTTGGTTTAGTTTCAATACAGAGAGCAGAAACAGGCCCTTTGACCCACGGAGTCTATGCCCGTGAACACTAACACTATCCTACACATTAGGGAAAATTTACAATGTTTACTGAGGCCAATTAACCTACAAATCTGTACACATTTGGAGTGTGGGTGGAAACAGGAGCATCCGGATGAAAAACCTACGTGATCACAAGGAAAATGTACAAACACCATACAGACAGCACACGACATAGTCAGGCTCGAGCCCAGCTCTCTGCCGCTGTAAGGCAGCAACGTTGTGCTACTGTGCAGTTATCCTTTTATAAGTGGTAGGAAATTTATTGAAGATTCTTAGCGATAGGATTTACTCATTGTTTGGAAAAGTACGAACTTGAAGGAGGGTTTTGACCGACGTCACCAGTCCATGTTCTCCAGAGATACTGCCTGACCCGCTGAGTTACTCCAGCAATTTGTGTCTTTTCTTTTTACATATTGGGGACAGTCAGCATGGCTTCGTGGAAAGGAGGTCATGTAGTTTAGTTTAAAGAAACAGTATGGAGACGGGCACTTCAGCCCACGCCGACTGTAGATCACCCATTCACAATAATTCAATGTTATTCCACTTTCCTTGCACATTATGAGCAATTTACAGAGGCCAATTAACCCACAACTCCGGACAAAACCCAATACAGTCAAAGGGAGCATTTGCAAACTCCACACCGACAGCACCTGAAGCAGGAGCTCTGCAAGCCGTGCCACAATGGTCATCTTACAAACTTGATTGAGTTTTTTTCCCCCCAAAAGGTAATGAAGATGATTGATAATGGTTATGGCAGTGGATGTTGTATACATTGCCTTGGTAAACCATTTAAGAGGGACAGTTTGACCCAGATTAATTCTCAATATAAAATAGGTGCAGGAGTAGGCCATTCGGCCCTTCGAGCCAGCAGGTTCCTGATAGTGGGGGAGTCTAGAACCAGGGGCCACAGTTTAAGAATAAGGGGCAAGCCATTCAGAACGGAGATGAGGAAACACTTTTTCACACAGAGAGTTGTGAGTCTGTGGAATTCTCTGCCTCTGACGGTGGAGGCCGGTTCTCTGGTTACTTTCAAGAGAGAGCTAGATAGGGCTCTTAAAGATAGCGGAGTCAGGGATATGGGGAGAAGGCAGGAACGGGCTACTGATTGAGGATGATTAGCCATGATCATATTGACTCGAAAGGCTGAATGGCCTACTCCTGCACCTATTGTTTATAGAGAGACTTAGTAAACTGTCTTCCCTGATCAAGCCAATTTTGAATCCAGAGGGTAGTGCAGGAGGGGTGTTATTCCAACTGGAGGACTTCCACGGCCAGATTTCCCAGCGTAAGGTCAAATTTGCCTCTGTGGCCAGGGCTCTGAAACTTTGGCCCAGTCGGAGCCAGCGAATCCGCTCCCACAATTGATTTTGATGCGGATTGAATTTGTCCTGTGGTTCGAGCTCTGGAATTTAATTCCCATCTGTTCCCACAGCCAACTCCGGTGGCCGAATTTGTGGGCCGGTATCTCGCCCCTCCCCCACCCCGGCTGCCGAGGCGGACCGTTCGACTCCCGTCGGAGGCTGTGACCTCGGTTGGTCCAGCAAAACAGATAATCCAGCAAGGTTCTGGAACCGAGGTTGCTGTATGTATTTCCTGGAACGTAGTGGAAGCAGATAAAACAATAACATTAAAGAGATATTTGAACAGGCAGGCAAACTGGCAGGGGATAGTGGGAAGTAGTACAAGTGCAGGCAGATGGAATCAGTTTAAATTAACATCATTCGAAATGACTCAAAATACTAGAGTAACTCAGACTGAAGAAGGGTTCCGACCCAAATGTCACCTGTCCAATTGCTTCAGTTCTGGGCTGCTACCTGACCCACTGAATTACTCCTGCATTTTGTGCCTATCCTTAGTAAACCAGCATCTACACTCACTCACTTCTATAAATTGCCATCATGGTCAGCACAGTGTGGGCAGAATGACCCATTTGTGCAAGAAGGGTCTCGAGCCGAAACGTCACCTATTGCTTTTCTCAAGAGATGCTGTCTGACCCACTGAGTCACGTTTTGTGTCTATCTTCTGTTTAAACCAGCAATGTGTATTGTTCCATGTTTAATGGAGAGTGGGGATGGTGAGTTGTGGGTGGCCTACAAGGAACCAAATAAAATTGCAGTAGTTTTGCTAATGAATCACCTTTTAAAAAAAAAATTAGGTCATAACCAAATGTTGATGTAAGATTTATACATACGTTGAATCAAAATTCCACTATGTTCCCCCTTCAGCTCAATATCACCTGTTCTAGACAACCCTGCTTACCATATACTGAATGTAGACACAGACAATTTTGTGCTGAATCCAATGCATCAAATGTTATCAGCAGAAACCACAGAGAAGCAGGCTTTCCAAAACGTACCACATTAAAGTTTTCATTTCCCTGCAAATGCCAAAAACTGCTGAGCTGTTAGAATTGCTTTAGCCTGGAAGAGGCAATGATTGTAATGGGATCACAGGGCCCCAGGTTCAAGCGAGCATGCTCACGGAAAGTTCATGCAAGGAACTGTAAACAATCCAGATTAATCAGCCTTGAGAGAAAAGGTTTATTTTAGGGGGATTTGGTGGATACATCATAATTGGAAACAGGTGCACTCATAACCTAATCCGAACAACGAAAGAAAAAAATTAAATTGCACAAGACAGCTTTAAATAATTTAAGCTATTAGTTTCAGTTTCTATGCTAACTTTAGTAAGGGAAATAAATTTGGAAGTGCTGATCTCAGAATTCACTCGTAAATTCGACACGGTTGATTCAGACTTGGAGCTGACACTTTATCATCGGCTGTGCAATCCCTCAGTACAAAAATACTATAGATATTTTTAAGGCAGAGAAAGATAGATTCTTGATTAGCACAGGTGTCAGAGGTTATGGGGATAAGGCAAGAGAATGGGGTCAGGAGGGAGAGACAGATCAGCCACGATTGAATGGCGGAGTAGACTTGATGGGCCAAATGGCCTAATTCTGCTTCTATCCTTTATGAATTATTTTCTGGCAACACTTACGAGATCTATCAGTGGGGAAACCCACTATCAATCCATTTATTCGCATCCTCATCTTGATCGAGTCATCAATTATTTATACCCAATATAAAAAGGTAGATGAATTTTTAACAGTTTGCAACTCTTCAAGAAAGTATCATCAATCACTCTGCAGTTGGTGATGCTGCAGCAAACTGATAAGAGATTATAGATTTCAGCAAAGTAGTAACATTAAATGAAAATAAAAAAACAGATATTGGATTCCAGGATGCATTACAATAATTCAAAGCTAGTTCAGAGGTCCACAAAGCTTTTCACTGATAAACAATTTACCGTAAATGGAGGAAAATAATTTAACCAGAGAATTACTGATGTTGCATTGAACCATCTGCTCCAGACCAATGGGCATAACTCAAGTCAGCACTTGTCTTTTAGCTGTTCACAGGAATTAGTCATCACGACACTGTTTCAGAGCCGAACGACTTGCTTTTTTCTGACTTGGTTTTTCTGAACCATCTCCATGGCAACAGTGGCTTCATATATTGGAATGGGTTCATCCAATTGAGGCCTGAAAAGAGACAAGCAGTTGGAAATGTCTAGACACTGGGCTAAGTCTCCATAATACCTTGTACCTTTCTGTGGAAGGCGAGGCTAGCTGCATTTCCCGAAGCGTTAAAATAGTTGACGATGATCACTCAACGTGCATTTTAAATACAATCACATGCAAGAAGACAAATATTTGCCTGATTTTCTGGCTGTATCTCAAGATTCTATGTAGTGCAAACATCTGTACATATACTTAAGCGCAGTAAAGTCTTAATTCCAACAGCGAATGTTCCATTGCCAATTTATTATACAATTGCTTTTCCAAGTCACACGCACTCAGAATTGATGGTACGAATATCAAAATGTTTACCGGAATGTTCCGATGGACAGCTTCTCCATCACGTCCTTCAAAATATCTAGGCAACAGCATTCAGGCATAATAAGTCGTACTTGAGCATATATGGAACGACATCGGAATAAGAAATAATGCAGGAAGTATAGAACACAAAATTCTCCCATCTACGCAAACGCCTGCATATCAATTGATTATGCTCCGAAAATTACTTTGGCTGCTCTTGATATTCAGCAGCCATTTCACCGTTCAACACACAGAAACAGAGTCATGATGCACAGAAATGGGCCCTTCGGCCCTACTTGCCTATGCCGACTGCCTAAGATGCCTTATGCACACGCCCCACCTGCCCATGTTTGGCCCAAATCCATCTAAACCTTTCCTATCCATGTACCTGTCCAAATGTCTTTTAAATGTTATAGTACCTGCCTCAACTACCTTCTCTGGTAGCTCATTCCATACACCAACCACCCTTCAAAAATATTGCCCTTCAGGTTATTTTAAACAAATTGTGAAAAATGAAATAAAAATCATTATTAGCCTGAGAAAGAAAACTTTTGGAACTGTATGAAAATATCAAAACAAAGGGTAGAGCTACTGCCTTACAGCGCTAGAGACCCGGTTTCGATCCTGACTATTGCGTGCTTGTCTGTATGGAGTTTGTACGTTCTCCCCGTGACCCATGTGGGTTTGCTCCAGGATCTTCGGTTTCCTCCTACACCCCAAAGATGTACAGGTTTGTAGGTTAATTGGTTTGGTATAAAATGTAAAATTGGCCCGAGTGGGCGTTGGACAGTGTTAATGTGCGGGGATCGCTGGTCGATGCAGACTCGGTGGGCCGAAGGGCCCGTTTCCACGCTGTATCTCTAAACTAAACTAAAAAAAATTACATTGCAGAGATTAATCTTTCAAACAGAAAGGCCACGGGTTTGTGCCAAGTCAGCTGGTCATTGGCAGTGGAAGCAAGTGTGCTTCAAATGTCTGAAGTGAACCGTTGTTGGGATACAGTGATATTATAGGTGTGAAATATAAGCCAAGGTTAATATCATTGATTGATATTTAATCATTATTAACTGGATGTGTTAGAAATAATGTACAAAGACAGGCTCTAGCTCGAACATGGTACTTCGTGCAACCGAAAAGCCAGCTACTCACTGTCTATACCGTACACGAGTATTGAAAAAAAGCCAGGCAAGTTATTACTCTCATGAAGATCATGATGATTTATGGAAAAGCGGGTAAACGTTGAAACTAATGTAAAGCTGGTCTGTTTAAAAAAATGTTGATCCATTAAAGCTTTGTTACTTTATATTTTTCAATACAAGGATTGCGACATAATACGCAACATAATTAACATTGCCTTTGTGGATACCATTGGAACAATCAAGTTGCAGATTTAAGTCATCTTACTGGCAGATTAAGCTGCAAAATGTATTAGTTTAGTTTAGTTTAGAGCTACAGCGCAGAAACACTCCCTTCGGCCTACCGAGTCTGCACTGACCTGCACTCCCTGCACATTAACACCATCCTACACACACTAGGTATAATAGTTACATTTTTTAAAAATACCAAGCCAATCTACCTACAAACCTGCACATCTTTGGAGTATGGGAGGAAACTGAACCACCGGGTGGCGCCAGCAGTGGCTGCCTCGCCAACAGTCTGTCTGTCCTTTCCTTCTTTGTGTTCTAATTGTATTTAAAAGAATGTTTTTAATGTTCTTTAGCTTGTTTTATGTTGGGAGGAGGGGGGTGGGGGGAGTTGGGGGAAACTTTTTCTAATCCCTTACCTCGACGAAGATGCGATTTTTTTCCCTCTCGTAACTCCGTCCACACTGCGACCCGACATCAAGGAGTTGCCGGCCTTTGCTGGAGACCGATTTTGAGAGCTCCACCGCGGTCGCCTGCGGACTTACCATCGCGGAGCTCGCGATCCCTTTGCCAGGGGTCGACCTCGGAGCTCCAACCGTGGGTGTAGGCGGAATTAACATCACGGAGCCCGCGGTCTCGGGGTAGAGACCGACGTCGGGAGCTCCAAGCCGCGGGAGTTTCGATCGCCCCGACGGATGGTTCGACTGCCCCGACCGCGGGAGAATAAAGAGGAAGAAGATTGGACATTTTTGCCTTCCATCACAGTGAGAAATGTGGGGAATCCGCTGAGTGGATGTTTAAGTTAACTTTTATGCAGTTGTGTGCCTTGTTGGGGTTTTTTCGTATGGCTGTATGGTAATCCGCATATCACTATACATTAATTGGTGCACATGACAATAAAAGGCCTGTGAAACTTTTGAGATCTCAGAGAAAACCCCCACGCAGGTCATGGGGGAGAATGTACAAACTCTGTACAGACAGCACCCGTAGTCAGGATCGAACCCGGATCTCCAGCGCTGTAAGGCGGCAACTCTAACTGCGCCACCATGCCACACTATCTTTGAATATTTTTTTTTTCACAGAGAGTGGTGAATCTCTGGAATTCTCTGCCGCAGAAGGTAGTTGAGGCCACTTCATTACTGGCCTCAACTTCTATATAGCCAGTTCATTGGCTATATTTAAGAGGGAGTTAGATATGGCCCTTGTGGCTAAAGTATGGAGAGAAGGCAGGAACAGGATACTGAGTTGGATGATCAGCCATGATCATATGTGAATGGCGGTGCAGGCTCGAAGGGCCGAATGGCCTACTACTGCACCTATTTTCTATGTTTCTATGTTTCTATGTAACTAATCCACCCATGTCCCAATTATCAACTCACAAATTTATTAAAAAAATTAAAATAGTAATCGGTTGGTTAAAACCAATGAGCGAATCTGCCTCCCTGCATCAAAAGTTGTGGGGAGAATATAGTACTGAATTTGACACTGTGGAATTGTGCCATTTAAATCAGTAACCCAGGCAATTCAATCTCCAACTTTTAATATCGCACTGGCATTGTAATAATGGGAATCACTAATGGGTGAGCAAAGCTGCATGCTTCAGTCATTTTGCAGCAGCTTTATTAAATTGTACGTCAGTTCTGAATACTAGTGAGGGTGTTGTTTCCCATGGAAGTGGTGCCAACCAAGACCAACGCACTCTGGGTTGTTCGTCTGTAGAAAGGAGGGGAGAAAGTCCTCACAAAGGCAAAGTTTGTAAAAGGTTCTACAATTAGGCAAGCAGATGGGCATTTCTGCAGTAGCAGGCTCAGTTTCAGAATGGTGCATTACCTTGCTTGCTTCAAGACCAAGGATGTAATATTGTGGCCAAAGAATATAGTAGGGGGGGGGGGGGGGGGGGGGGGGGGGGGGGGGGGGGGGGTGGGGGAGCAGAGTTCAAGACAGAATGAGGATAAGGTTCCACAAACACAACTTAAGGCCCAAGAAAATCATTAAAAAGCAGGAGATAATTATTCCGTGTGCAGTGAAGGTTTATGCAATCTCAAAATTGATTCCACCAACCTAACAGCTCTGCAGATTATGCCTCTCTGCTAAACATGCCACATTAGTTTTCCAATCTTCCGTCATCACGCTTGCTTGCAGTTAAGAAAGATGAAAAAATTGTCATAGTCTCCTCAATTTCCTTCTTTTAAACAGAATGGAAAAAACAAAAATTTGGATTTGATTTTAACTTGCAAGTATGTGGGAAGGAAAGAGGGGGTGAAAAGAGCAATTTTAGGGGTAGTAGTAGTAATGAGGTCAATTTCAATAGTTATGGGAAAGAACATGATAACTAAGAGTAAATGTTCCAAATTGGAGAAAGACAAATTTTATCAAGCCTTAAAATGTACTGGAAACCACCAACGTATGTCGGAGCAGTAGCAGAAAGTCAAAAAGCACATTCAATGGAATCCATGGAAACCTGGTCTCAAGTCAAAGAAATAGGTGGGACTGCCAAATTAGATTCCACAGGATGACATGGGACACAGAAGCTAGGATACACTTCTGAACTAAAGAAGGGTCTCGACCTGAAATGTCACTCATTCCTTCTCTCCAGAGATGCTGCCTGGTTCGCTGAGTTACTCCAGCTTTTTGTGCCTATCTGGGATACACTTCTATTTATTTACTCCCTTTTGTAAGAAACAGTTAGCACTGCAGACGGCATAAAAGGGTACAGAGAGTAAAGGGATACAAGTACAGATATTAAAAGTGGTCACAAAAGCAAGAATGTAATGCATGAAAAATAATACTCGATAATAAAATCGAAAGTTCAAGGCATGATATATAGGCTCGTTAAAAAAAGATGCTCTCTTACAAGAAATGTATTTTTCACTAAAAAAGAGTAATATTTGTGAACAACGAACAAGTGGAACAATCGAATCTCCAGCAATATCAACATGAAAATGAATGTGGATTGTAAATAACAAAAATAATGGTTATGGAGGCTCAGTCTTATCATCATTTTCAGCTTGATTTGTATCATATACTTAACTATCCCTGGATCTTAGTAAAGGATACGCAGATACTTCCCTTGTTGCATGTTTGATAGTTGCCACACTTCCTCATTTAGAAATGAAATACTTGCTCCTTTACAAAATAATAGTCGACTATCTGGTGGATCTAACTGCAATAGTAAAAAAAAAAATTAAGCCTTTAGAGAGATACCAAGACATATTCAATAAACGATTAGTGGGTGACAAGGAGGCGCAGCGGTAGAGTTGCTGCCCTACAGCACCAGGGACCAGGGTTCGATCCTGACCACGGTTGCTGGTCTGTATGGAGTTTTATGTACTCACCTTGACCTGCGTGGGCTTTCTCCAGGATCTCTGGTTTCCTCCCACACTCCAAAGACGTACAGGTTTGTAGGTTAATTTTCTTGATATAATTGTAAATTGTCCCTAGTGGGTGCAGGATAATGTTAATGTGCAGGGATCGCTGGTCGGGCTTAATGGGCCCCGTTTCCTCGCTGTATCTCTTAACTAAAGATTGTTGTAGACTAGAGCTTAATCATCACGTCATGCAGCAAAGAAAGAGGCCCAATGTGTCCCCATATACTCTGGTATATATTGATGAGGCTGAAGTACAGATGGTCGATTGCTTCAGGTGCCTAGGAATATCATAAGCAATTTGTCCTGGACCAGCCACATCAAAGTAACAGCCAAGAAAGCAGACCAACGCCTCTACTTCCTTGGAAGGGTTAGGAATGTTCGACATGTCCCCAACAAGCTTAATTAGTACAGGTGTCAGAGGCTGTGGGGAGAAGGCAGAAGAAAGGGTTAGGAGGGAGAGATTTGTGGAATTGTGTAATTTGTGGAATTCCCTGCCACAGAGGGCAGTGGAGGCCAAATCACTGGATGGATTTAAGAGAGAGTTAGATAGGGGCTCTAGGGGCTGGTGGAATCAAGAGATATGGGGAGAAGGCAGGCACGGGTTACTGATTGGGGACGATCAGCCCTGATCACAATGAATGGCGGTGCTGGCTCGAAGGGCCGAATGGCCTCCTCCTGCACCTATTTTCTATGTTTCTATAGATCAGCCATGATTTAAAAGGCGGAGTAGACGATGGGCCGAATGGCCTAATTCTACTCCCATTCCTTATGACCTTCTGAACAACCCTTTACTTTCACAGATGCACCGCAGAAAGCATTTCATCGGGATGCATCAAGTGCTCATTCGCGCTAATCTTTATAGCAAGCCATTCATTTCTCCCACATTCCCATCGATAGGTGTAATGGTGATTTAGACTGATGGACTATTCAAGTTATGAATCAATTATTTTTATTGGTGATGAAAGTTGAGAGAGATATTGAAATGATACAATTAGGCCTTTGGTTAATTGCAACAAGCAGACAGCAACATCACATCATACAGAGAACTCAAAACACAAAATATTAGGCAATGTCTGCAAAGCGCATGCAATCAGATGTACAACTATTAATTTACAATTCTTCCCTTCATTCATTTGCTGCATGCTTATGTTGTTTTTCTAATTCTATGTAAATACTGATTTAACAAAGTTCACAATATACAAATGAGTCTGCCCCCGCATTGACGTCTATGGCCACAGAAACCCCTCATCGCATGCATCAGAAAAAGATTAGTTTAATGGCATCGCATTCGGCACTGACGTTGTCGGCTGAAGGGCTTATTTCTGTGCTGTACTATTCTTTGTTCTTCCATCATTCCTAGTTTGGTTGGGAGATAGAGTGCGGAAACAGGCCCTCCAAGTCCGCGCCGACCAACAATCCCCGCGCACTTACACTATCCTACATACAAGGGACAATTTACCATTTTACCAAAGCCAATTACACTGCATACCTGTAGGTCTTTGGAGTGTGGGAGGAAACTGGAACACCCGGAGCAAGCCCACGGGGTCGCGGGGAGAACGTACTAACTCCGTAGACAGCACCCGTAGTCGGGATCAAACCCGTGTCACTGGTGCAGTGGGGCAGCAACTCTACCGCTGCGCCACTGTGCCGCCCACAAAATAGAAGCGAGTCTGCGTCCACATTAATATTTATAGGCTCAGAAACCCCTCATCACATGCAGGCAGAGGAGATTATTTTAACAGCATCGCATTCAGCACAGACATTGTGGGCCGAAGGGCATGCTTCTGTGCTATCCCAATCTCTGTTCTTCCACCCTCCTTGATCTAACTGTTAGTGAATGCTTCCATTCTTCTCCCCTTCATCTGCTTATTTTACCATCATTTATTTGTAAGATCCATGCTAATTCATGGTCCATGGTAAATCGAATATCACTGTACCTTAATTGGTACACGAGACAATAAAAGACTTTTGAAACTTTTGAATTTAATAGCATTTTTTTAAATTTAAGATTGGATGATCATACATGTCCTCCACAGCAGCTAAAAGGGTGAAACACATCGGCAGCCAGTACCATAAGCATTAAAATCTGGTACCTGAATGAAATGTAAAATAGTTATGGGGAGCTAAAACAGGAATAATATTTTTAGAGAGCCCGATGCATTATGTAAAATACTTTTTTGATAAAACAGGCAAAGATATTAAATGCAACACTGCAATGAATGTTGATCTAGGGCAGCATTCCTGTTTTATGAGACACACCTGTAAAGTAAAACCCTGTCCTTCACCTGTAAGTTACAAAAGCAAACATAAAACTAACACTTGTCTATTACAATTTATGGTCATATGTTTCACCCTCAAGATTAGTCAATTCCACATATATTTCTGTGAGATAAATAATAATGAGATAAAAGAAATCAGGGGCCTTCTAATCCTGAAACCCTACCCCCCCCCCCCCACACCAGCAATGTTTCTCCCCATTCCAGCTTGCTATACAATTTTACATCTAATTTGTAATGTATTAGATCGGTTATAATTTCTCTCTACACAAACCAAAGGTTCCTTTTGGCGTTTAGGAATTACACAAGTGATCCGATTTCCTGTGGTGTCGCATTCAGTTTCCTGCGGAGAACTGCGATATTGACAAAGTACAAGAGACATTTCACAAGGAAAACTTTCTCTGTTACCTGGAGGTTCTCTTCTGTTGTTACCCAATGACCGGTGACAGCTAGAAGACTGAAGATGTCATGTTTATGTGGGAGATGTCGTTTGACAGCCGACTCGTCATCTTTGCTGTACAGCTGCACTATAAAACAAATGATCAAAACATATATATTCCACAGCAGCTAAATTCACCAGGTAAGCAAGAGCAAGCCAAGTCTGAAGAAGTGTCTCGACCCGAAACATCACCTATTTCTTTTCTCCAGAGATGCTGCCCGGCCCGCTGAATTACTCCCAGCCTATCCATGCCAACAAGGTTTGATTCAGATTAAAATAAAATAAAATGTCATATAGCATCATAAATGCTATAGTTAATAACTTTGTTAAAAGTTGACTTAACCAAATTAGATTTTTCTGCTCAGCAGTCATGCCCATACAAGCAAACTTTACAGCATTAATTCCAATCTTTCCATTTCCAACTACAAAACCATCAAAGTAGTCTGTATAGTAGTAAGAATGCATTCTGGACTTTTATAATTTTGAATTATTTTAAAACAGACTTTATTTTCTGCACTCCATACACTGATGTTTGCTGAAAAGGGACATAACTAAGCTTTTTCTATCATCGTTCCAGTATCACTGTAAATGTTTTCAGTTATAGTCAACCAAGATTACATTTAATCCCATTAAAAACATTTTTTTCCTTCTAGACTTTGTTGATCTGTATCTAACACCCCAACCTGTCGCACAGCAGACACTCCTATATAGTTTGACACACAGCAGTGCATTTTAACCCGAAGGGATAGCTTGGGGCCATGCCCGTTTTTACATTGGAATAAAAAGTTTAAAAACATGAACCAAATTTGCGGATACATCATTTTAACAGCTTCAATAGAGCATCACAGACAGACAATCCATTCACAGCAAGTGGGCTCATGTTTTACCTACTGCAGCTATGTGTAGTTATTTTAGCAGTTCTCATTTTATTCTAATGCATTTGAGGTGTCAGACTGTGATATTGGCATCCAAAATTGGCAAGAAGGACAGAATAGTTAGGTGATTGCATTCATAGCCCTGCTTGAAGGGCAAGCAGTGAAGGAGGAAAACTAACCTAGCATGCAAATCCCTCCAATGATTTATCCAACAACACCCCATTTCAATTTGTGCAATCTCAATGAAGATGTATTAAAATTACAAGGACAGCATTTACTTACAGCAATAAAGGAAAACACCATTAGAAATTTGGTTAAATTGTCAGGATTACCAAATGATTTTAAAGTGTCATTTTAGTCATCTCAAAGTCTTGGTTGCTGAGACATCAAGACCATAAAGTGTTTAGTTCCATTTGTGAATCTACCGAAATTGCTGTTGTCAGGGTAGCAGAAGTAGAACTGGTATTGGTATATGTGTAGGAAGGAACTGCAGATGCGGATTTAAAACCGGAGATAGACATAAATTGCTGGAGTAACAGGCAGCTTCACTGGAGAGAAGGAATGGGTGACGTTTCGGGTCGAAATCCTTCTTCAGATGTATTGGTATATTATTGTAATGTGTACTGAGAGACTGAAACACTTTGTTTTCCAGGCAGGTTGTATCACACGCAGTGCAAAGGAAAATAAACAGATTGCAGAATATAGTGTATCTTCAGAGAAAGAGCAGATTAAAAAATGCAAAGCCACAAGGTAGATTGAGAGATCGGGAATAGACCCTTATGCAAGGTCCATTCAAAAGTCTCATAACAGCAGGAGAGAAGCCATTCTCAAATTTGGTGGTATGCGCTTTCAAGCTTTTGTACCTATTGCCCTAAAGCAGGGGGAAGGGGAATGACCGGGCTGTGTGCAGTCTTTGAGGAAGTAGAGGAGTTGGTATGCTTTGTTGGCCATAGCTTTAATGTGGTTGGACCAGGATCAATTGTTGGTGAGAACTTGAAGCTCTTGACTTCAGATCTTCACTTCAGCACCTTTGAGGCAAACTGGGGCATGAAATTAATCCCGCTTTCTGAAGTAAGTGACTAGCTCCTTTGTTTTGCTAACATTGAGGGAAGAGGTTGTCATCATCACACCATACTACAAAGCTCTGCAACTTTTTCCGGCATCCATTTGTCATTGTTTGAAATCAGGCCCCCAACAGTGGTGTCACCTGAAAACCTGTCAATAGAGTTGGGGCAGAATTTAGTTGCGCAGTAGTGAGCATTTAGGGATCATAGCATGGGATTGAGATTGAACCTTGTGAGACACCAGTTTTAGGAATTATTGTTTTTGGTGCCTATCCTTACTGACTGCCATTTAGTTGTCTGGAAGTCAATAATCTAGTTGCTGACGAGGGGAGGTCCAGGAATTTGGAGATGGGTTGCCTAGGAATTATGCTGTTGATAGTGAATCTGTAAAGATTAAATAGGAATTTGGTGTTGGTATCCTTGTTATCCTATTGTTACAAGGATGAATGTAGGGCCAGGGAGAACGCATTTTCTGTGGATTTGTTGCAATGATAGGCAATTTGCAAGGCTGCCTGGGAAGCCAGAGTTGACAGGACGCCCACCACCATTTATCTGCTGTACTCATGTTCACTCATGTCATGGGGAAAATTGTGAGATATTGGCAGAGTGAACTCCAGAGAAAATGCACATAGGACTAGGTGGTTGGCTTCTCTTTACGACAAGAAAACTTGTTCATGCGTCATATCAGGGTTCATACATGAACACATTTAAATGAGGTGGCAAAGGACATTTGACATCAGTAGAACTCCACTGCAGTCATGGGCAAACAGCTTTGAGTTGAAAGGAAGGGATTGCACACAATAGTGTTTGTACAAAGCATAATGTTACATAACAATCATCTTAAAGCATTCAAATCACAAGTTAAATTGAGCTGGAAAAATATTGCAGAACAAACCTCCACAATCCACCACAATGTTCACGCCTAGTCCACCCGTTTCTTCCATGCAGCTATCTACAAGGTCAACCTTGCTGTCGGACACATTGATCACCCGGGCTGTGACAGAGCAGAAAGTCAATCAGTCTGCTGCTCTTTAGAATAGTAGTCTCAGTAATTTAACAACAGGAAGGTAAACCTTTCTAATGAATAAGTTTAGTCAACAATAAAAAACAATGCGTTATTAACTTTAATTTACAGCTAAACACTTGAGATTAACTATAAAACAGCAAGAGCAACCCAAATCTTGAGATTAAAAAGATGAAAATGTGACAGTACAGGAAGATAATTGACAAGCAAGTGTTGTAATTTGCAACATCCAAGATCCTAAAGGGGTTTTCCCCAAAATCAAATTCACTACGAAAGGTTCTACCTAAATTAGTACCTTCAAACTTGATTATTAACTAGACTGAATTATAATTAAAAGTATAAAGAGCCGATCTAAACAATGATTAAATTAAATTGTGACAGACATGGAAGGGCAGGTTGATCTGTGGTGGCAGAAGCAGAGAGCTGCTGGGATCAGAGTGATGTACAACAGTCTCTGCTGGTGTAACTGTCTGCATTCTGAGTAACTTGGTCTCAGAACTGATGAAGTAGACTCCAAATTATAGACAGTGCAGTGTATCAAAGAAAAGAGAAAGTTATCTAGACAGCTTATTCCAGGAGGCTGTCTCACCTCAGATGCTGCAGATTTGTCACAGGACAGGTTTGGGAAAGGGGGCTGTGACAGTAAATAAGGCTGTTAGAGAGATACAGCAGATGACTTTTGAGGAGCCTCAAACATATACATTATCATGTGGCTATTCGGTCACCATTTTGTATCTCTCAGTGAAAATTATCCACTTTTCTTTTAAATGGGGAAAAAACACATTTCCATTTATTTTTTGAGGAAATAAATATATTTTGAGGATTTATTGAGGAAATAAATGTATTTGCTCTTGTATTTTATTTACTCTAATTACTCTTATTGAGAAAATAAAAAAAGTTTCCTCAAGGAAGATCAGGGGTTAACTAAGTCTGAAGAAGAGTCTCAACCCGAAACATCACCCATTTCTTCTATTCAGAGATGCTGCCCGTCCCGCTGAGTTACTCCAGCATTTTGCGTCTATCTGGGGTTAACTAAAGCAGTTAACATTGGCATCAATTTAAAAAACACATAATATTCTCAGAATATGAATGGTAGGCCGGAAGACTAGCAAAATCCACAATAAAATCTAGAATAGATGAGGAAGCTAGCAAAAAATATGCAAACAAGAGTTTCTACACATTTGCAGACAGGAGTTGAAGGAACCCAGTGCACATTAGCCAAATTTGCTGAAAATACAAAGACAGATGGCAAAATAAGTTGTGAGGAAGATAAGATATGCCAAGTGATACTGATGTTTTAAGTAATGAGGAAAGACTTGGCAGATGGAGGATAATGTGGGGGAAATTCAACCCATCAATGTTGAACGGGAAGAATAGAAAAATGAGAAGAAGTGCTAGGAGGTCACATAATGTATTTGGATATTCTCAGTTAGATGGAGCTTTAGGGGCTAGCGGAATCAAGGGATATTGGGAGGAGGCAGGCACGGATTACTGATTGTGGATGATCAGCCATGATCAAAATGAATGGTGGTGCATGCTCAGAGGGCCAAATGGCCTCCTCCTGCACCTATTTTCTACACATGAAAAACACAGCGGGTTCAGAAACTAAACCAATTTTATTCTGTGCTATGAGAATGTAAAAACTAAGAGGATTGCTAAGTTTTCTGTCTCCAAGAAGGTTTTTACTGATTAGTGCAAATACTGATCTGCAAAAAATTGATCCGAAATTACATAGTGACTCAGTGCATCAATGACGGCTATTCTCCTGAAGTACTAAATAATCAAAGCATTTAGTATACCGATAATTATAACGAAACATGGTTTGTTCCGCTAACTACAATGATTTATGGATAATTTTTTTTAAAGTTATTAAAACATTTAATACATGTTTTTTGTGCTGCATAATGGTTGGTTATTATTCAAATTACACTGCCCACATAATACATATACAGCTTTAAATTTTGTGACTGATTAAAGAGAATGGCATTTCATACCCATCACTTGGATTGTGTAGAAAGGAACTGTAGATGTTGGTTAATACAGAAGATAGACCACAAAGTGCTGGAGTCTGCAAATGCTGGTTTATATAAGGATCCTGACCAGAAACATCAACCATCCTGTTTCTCCATAGATGCTGCCTTACCCGCTGAGTTACTCCAGCACTTTGTGTCCACCATCACTTGGATTATTTTGTTCTCCAAACAGATAAAATGTGAACCACAGACTAACTCGCTGATATATAAGGTTAAAATATTTCTAATGGGGTTTAAATATTAATGAATTTGATACACTTGGAAGACAACTTCAGGGTTAATTTCTTTCTGTCCCTAAAATACTAATGGTCCATTAAACTATTAAACTGCATTGAGTCGAATAAGGAGTTTTGGTTGGGGAAGTGCTGAAGGAGAATTGGAACATGTATTGAAGTTTACATGCATGGACACAAAAATTCAGATTTTAAAGTGTAACCTGAGCAGTACCAAATTTGATAAAGAAAGAACATTATTCTGCTTAATGTCAACGCAATGCTCATTTTGAAGTTGTAGTGCATTTTAGGAGCTCAGATATTTCTTCTGGCACCTTAAAATGACAGGACTTGAAACAAACCACAGTATGGTATGCAGAATCGTTTTGGGAGAAACGACCGAGAAACTGCATGCTCTCACATGTTGGATCATTTAAAAGTCAATCACATACTTTCATCTCAAAGGAGAGAAAAAAAAATAATAGATTCCTTTCCTTTTCTGGGTACATGGAACACAGAAAAGTACAGCACAGGAAAAAGGCCCTTCAGCCCTCAATGTATGTGCCAGACATGATGCCAAGATAAATGAATCTCATCTACCTGCGCATGATCCATATCCATGAGCATATCTAAAAGCCTTTTAAATGCCACTATCATATCTGCCTCCACAAAACCCCCGGCATTATGTTCCACACACCAATCTTTAAAAATAAAACTTGCCCCGCACATCTCCTTTGAACTTTGCCTCTCTCACCTTTAATGCAGAGATTGATAGATTCTTGATTAATATGGGTGTCATGGGCAGAAAGCAGGAGAATGGGGTTGTGGGGGAGAGATAGATCAGCCATGATTGAATGGCGTAG
Organism: Leucoraja erinaceus; assembly: GCF_028641065.1. NCBI lineage: Eukaryota > Metazoa > Chordata > Chondrichthyes > Rajiformes > Rajidae > Leucoraja > Leucoraja erinaceus. Next base: position 49,150,395 of record NC_073389.1, read on the forward strand.
TAACTTGATGGGCCGAATGGCCTATTACTGCTCCTATCACTTCTGAGTTATGTCCTCTAGTCTTCGACATTTCCACATGGGGAAAAAGGTTCTGACTGTCTATCCTATCGATGCCTTCTGTAGGCAATGTAATATTTGTTTGCTTATCTTTTAGGTCACGATTGCAGTTTTATAGAAAAGTTAAATGAAATAAAAATAATTGCAATATAAACCCCAGAACACTTCATAATAATTTAGGTGCAATTTGATTAATATCCATGGACTACGAGCCTGAATATTTTGGTTGGAAAAAAATTCTGAATGACATAATTAATATCTAGAATACCACTTCTTTAGATACGTCCAACAAAGGTAGGAGTATTACCCGAATGATGATGCAACACTGCTGCTGAATCACCAATACACTGTGATACAAATGCCCTTTTATATAAATGAGAGATCCAACTTAAGCAAATGGGAAGAAAATAACTTCTGGCTTTTGGTTTAAAAATGCAAGGGTTATCAAAAGAATGGTTTATATTACTAAACGACGGTGACTTACCTACCAATGATTGTCGGATGCCTTACGTAATACAGCCATTAGTAGACCAAAGACAGGAAACAGAGAAGAGAACAAAGTGAAGAACTGGGAAATGATCCATCAAAACAATAAAGTAAAAATCACTGTGCAAATCATGTTCATTGCTGCAATATGATAAACGTTTCATTCGGATAACAAGAATCCAACAAAACTGATTTAGGTTAAATTTGATCATTTTTGGTGTCAATTTCACATGGCCCATCTCGAATTCTTCCTCAACCTCCAACTCCATTTGGAGCATGTAGCAATCTCTACCTATTATTAGGCCGCTGATTTCAACAACTACCTTGACTAATCTCTTTCCACATTCTGCTTCCTGAATATCTCCATTTATCCTCCCAGCATCTTCTACATTTGTACAGAGTTTATTAATGAATGACAAACAGTTGTGCTCGACACCAATCACTGTGGAATACCACAGGGCTACAGGCATCCAACCACAAAACCAACCCTTCACTTCATGTCTCCAACTAGCAAGCCAAGTTTGGACTTAATTTACCAACTGTTTTGCATCCCATGAGCTCTTATCAATTGAACCAGTGTTACATGCAAGACCGTATCTGAAGGTCTTTCAATTGCCCATGTAGACAGGCATACACTGCATTGCCTTAAAAGAAAAGTAAAATTAATCAGACAGGATCTCTCACCAAACTCACACCGATTATCCCTGATTAGCTCCTGCCTTCCCAGGTTCAGATTAGTCACTTCCCCCAATAACTCTCATCTCACTGATTTTGGATTCACTGGTCTGCAATTACCTGCTGTCACACTTGAATAAAACGTTAAGATTTTTCATTTTCCTAGAATTGGAATTGCAACCATGTTCAAGCAGAAAATCAAACATTAGTTGCTGGGTAACAAGGGACAGGAAATGATTGTTTGCATCTGAAGTAACGTCAGGAGTAATGCACAGCTGCAAATTCCGTTCAGGCACATCATCAACTGTAAATCAGATGAGTCAGTCTGGTGGGACAGGTAGCTTGTCTAATTGTTTTCCTCCTGAATGTTCCAATGTTGGGATACCATCTCGATCTCGGGGGATGAGCAAGAAATTGTTCCCCATTTTACTGTCACGTTTAACTCCAACACTGCTGAAGCCTTCCTAGTTTATTCAATATGCAGCTGAGGCAGTCGACTCAGAATTATTGTTTTTAAGCAAGCTAAACTCAACTGAACCACCAGTAGGGGTTCAAAATGGATGCAAAGCTAATTGGTAATTTGCAAACAGCAAAACCTACTCAATAGGCTTGTACTAATAAGAGTCAAGTAAGAGTCACACCTCATCAGTGACAGGCAATAACAGAAGAAGGGTCTCGACCCGAAACGTCATCTATTCCTTTTCTCCGGAGATGCTGGCATTTAGCAACAGTGCAATTGTCAATAGCTCACACTACCATGGTTATCACTGACCACAAGGTAAACTCACACACATATACTGTGCAGGAAGGAACTGCAGAACAATCTCAAACCAAAATGTCACCTATTCCTTTTCACTTGAGATTCTGCCTGACACACTGAGTTGCTCCAGCATTTTGTGTCTATCTTCTACATAAATACAGTGGCAGGCCAGAGGCCTGGTATTCTACAGTGGGTAACTCACCCAAATCTCTGTAGATTATCTGCCATCTATAAGCCATGTTAACAGCAAAATAGAATGCTCTCTATTTTCCTTAAAGAGCAACAATAATTCTTCCAACAATAAGTAAGCAACTTGAAGCTATGCACTCCTATTCCTCATATGGTGCAAATGCAACATGCCAATTGCAAGATGCATGGCAGACCCCCATCAAAGCATAATAAGTAGGGACAGGAGTATACCATGTATAGGAAAGAACTGCAGATGCTGGTTTAAATCAAAGGTAGACAAACTGCTGGAGTAACTCACCAGGATAGGCAGCATCTCTGGATTGTCTGAACAAGGGTCTCGACCCGAAACGTCACCCATTCCTTCTCTCCAGAGATGCTGCCTGTCCCGCTGAGTTACTCTAGCATTTTGTGTCTACCGCAGGTGTATATCATGCAGCTGCTTAAAGACTATGACCCGTTCATCAAGTTTGAGATTGATCTTCTGCCTGAGTGCCATTTCCAACTGAATTGCAATGATTGTTTAATAATTAAGAATAAGGGTTAGGCCATTTAGGACTGAGATGAGGAAAATCTTTTTCACCCAGAGAGCTGTGAATCTGTGGAATTCTCTGCCACAGAAGGCAGTGGAGGCCAATTCACCGGATGTTTTCAAGGAGTTAGATGTAGCTCTTAGGACTAAAGGAATCAAAGGATATGGGGATAAAGCAGGAACGAGCTACTGATTTTAGATGATCAGCCATGGTCATATTGAATGGCAGTGCTTGCTCGAAGGGCCGAAAGACCTACTCCTGCATCTATGTTTTTTCTATGTTTCTATGATGATCTTATCAAGTGGTTTTTTTTGGCAACGAGGGTAAAAATTATTTCCAAATACGTTCAAAATTAAAAATGTGAAGTGTGTCAAAGTTGTAGCTCGCTGTATGTAACAGGAATGCGTAAATGGTGCTGAATTTTGGCCGGTTGGTTGCATTGGGATTGCCCATCACGCCTTCTATTTGCCATTCATATTGTCTATATTAATATTTAATATCTTCAGTTCATGGATGGTAACCAAGGGACTTCCACCATCAGCTCAAATGGAAATGGGTTTTAAAATAAACACATGAAAACACCATTATAAATGGGATTTATTTGAATGCATTAACATTGTCAGAAATCCAGATGTATAAACCTGCACTTTAAATTGTAATAGCAAATTGCACACATCTGTATATCAATCAGATTTCTGATTTTGATGTTGTTGCTTTTGGGAATTCCTCAGCGTTCCAAAGAAACAAATATTTCAACAAATGAAACCATTCTCAAAAGGCTGCTTCACTAATCTTTCAGAAGGTCAACCTGCACATAAAGCAGCATACTTTGCAGAATTCCACAGAACAGATTGCAATTGTTACCCATATAAATTCTCAGGGGTCAATAAAATAACCATTAGCATCTTTACATTTTTTCTACATAACCAACTCTACGGTGATACTTACCATTACATTGCTATTTTGGCTCTGTGCAAAATATATTAAGCGAAAGAGGCATGACAATCATGAGAGTGATCAATTCACTGTGGCGATCTATTGAAGAGATCGTTCAAGATGAGTTGGCTGCTAATGAGTTCAGGGTCACCAGGAATAACTGGAGGGACATCAAATTTGAGTTTTGGGTCTGAAAGCTTCGTTGGAGTATGGGGTATTATACTTTAACAATGATCCCCAGTTGAATTTGAACTGAGGTTTTTGCTCCCGAGAGCCAAATCAGATTATATTACAACACTATTGTTAGAGTCTAATGTTTATCCTCTTAATTACTTGGCATTGACCAGTTCCAACATGAACACGCCAAGCAGAAGATGTGGATCTGCTGTTGAGACTCTGTATATCTCAGGTAAATATCTGGGGGCGACACTTTGGCGCGGCAGTGGGGGGGCGACACTGTGGTGCAGAGTGGCTGTCTTGCAGCATCAGAGACCCTGGATTGATCCTGACTGTGGGTGCTGTCTGCATGGAGTTTGTACGTTCTCCCCGTGACTGCATGAGTTTTATCCAGGTGCTCCGGCTTCCTGCCACTGTACGAAGACATACAGGTATGTTGGTTAATTGGCTTTGGTAAAAATTGTATAATGTCCCAAGTGTGTAGTATAGTGGCAGTGTACGGGGATTGCTGGTCGGCGGGGACTTGGTGGGTCGGTTTGTGTTCTGTATCTCTAAAGTCTACAATCTTGCTGTAAAATTGTTTCTTATACAGAGGCACCACAGGATTTCAGACCTGTCGTGTGAAGGAGATGCTGAGGCTGGTTTTACATAGATATGGAGAGGACTGGCTCAGCGAGAATAGGCAACATCTATCTAGAATGATCAATCGCTTGGGAAAGATGATGAGGAAGCAAATCGGAGTACAATACATCACAATGTCAGTACCTTGAACAACAGCAAATCTCAAAGTACAAACACTGGTATTTTATAGCACTATTTTATTTTAATACCAGCTAGCCATAACATCTTGTAAGTTATATATTATTTTCCCCATTTATTAAATATTTTTCTTCACAATAACACAAAATAATTTCGACAGAAGGCCACCCAAACCAAAACCGGCACATACCAACTGTTGGCCTTAATTCTTCCAAATACTTTTTGTCCTCATTGTTGTGTACAGTAGAAATTATTTTGGCTCCTCGATGATAAGCCAATTGAATCACTATGGTACCAAAAGGCTGGAAAAGAGAAAGATAGGACAGATCTTTAGCCAATATTCAGCAGTGTGAAATATTACCTATGATAGCATTTACAAGAACTATTCTTTTTCTGTTCACACCAATTGCAAGATACTTGTGCTAATCCACACAAATAGGAAAGTTAAACTACTTATCCAAGAATAATTGATTCTGTTCTGTTTTTAATCTAATCTTGTTTCAACTGTAGATTTAGCATACAAGGGCAAGGAAAATGTTCCTCCCTCCCATAAATAAAAGCATACTGCCAACACTTCAACATTATAACAAAAAGATAATTATGGGAGAGAAAGCAGGTGAGCTAAGAGCACGAATGAATCAAATAGCATTGAAAGACAGAAGACAAACTAACATATTAAATAAATACATCTTAGAATCTTTTATGAAGGAGAATAACAATGTTTAGATTTTGCTGGGCTTGCAACGATAATAAATACAAAGCTGTGGGTAAATACATGGCATGGGTAGATAAAAAGGAGCAATGTCTTCTCAATGTTATGTATTATTAGTACAATGCTCAAGGCTTAAGTATTAGATACTGTCTTGCTTGCCACTATTAATTTATGTATAAGGACTTTCAAAACCACACTGGTCTTTCCCTCACCCTGGATTGTGCATTACGCAGAGTGTAATTCAAATAGCTTGTTCCTTCACGGAAGCATTTAGCAATAACCATCTTTGGCTAACAATAACCAATTTTACAAATAAAAGAAAAACATGTTAATCTTCTCTTCATTTGGAATTAAACACAATGCACTTATTTGGCATTAAGCTGCATGATTGCAAATACATAATCAAAATTGCCTGGGTATTTAATCGAAAATATTACAAACCAGCAATTGCCAAGTTCGCAGTTGCATTTTATTCAAATACTAGCTACAACCAGCAATAGTATTAATATAATACAATATAAAATAATATTAATATTTTAATTTGTCAGCAAAACTAAATGAGCACTTTGCCCGAGACTCTGCGAGCTACATAAACGTGAGGACAATGACTATCAATGCTGGTCCAGTTCTGCAACTGTCATTATGTGTCCATCGTGTACAACTATTCCTCATTTTGCACAAAAAGCTGCATTACGCGTCAGACATAATTGCCCATAAAGTTTACTACCTCTCAGCTTAGTATTTAACGCAGAAGCCTATTAATTGCTGCAGTTCCATTTTTCTTGCTTCCATATCAATAGGAAAAGGCAATCCAAGGTTATCCTCTCACAGGAGAATAATACACTTTGAATGCTCAGTGCTTGAGTTCTTGGAGTGTTTCAACACAAACAAAAAGGGTTTCAGCAGCAGGTTTAAGCAAAGGATTTCTGAGAGTTATGAGCATACCGTTTTTTTTAATTGATCATGCTAACTGCACAGTCAGCCATATGTTTTCTCCAAAGAAAATTTCTAACAGTCAAATCTAAAATTATTAATTTTTAATTATAACATTTCAAATCCCACTCCAATTTATACAAGGGGAGACTTGATCTGAAGAAGGGTTTCGACCCAAAACATCACCCATTCCTTCTCTCCAGAGATGCTGCCTACCCCGCTGAGTTACTCCATTAAAGCCAGTTTTTTGTGTCCAGTCCCGCGGCAGAGCCATTCCAGCCGCGCGGGGCAAAAAAAAGAGACCCGCAACTCGGGCGGGAGAAGTCGCCGTTGCAGGAGCCCTGAGAAGCGGTCTCCCTCCAGGGAGCCGTGGGCTCCCGGTGCCGTCGTCCACAGACCCTGGCAAGCCGTGGGCTCCCGTGTCTGCCGTCCTCCGCGACGGCACCAGCACCTACCGGAGCGATTTACATGTGCAAAAATAACCATTTAATCACCTCACTTTCTAATTTAGTTTGTTACTGTCACAGTGAAAAGCTTTTTGTTTGTGTGTTATCGAGTCAGCCAAAAGACTATGCATGATGACAATCAAGCCATCCACAATGTATATATATCCTGTGCTAGTTTCCTTTTGTATTGTCCTGGAATTTTCAGCTCTGTGCTAATATTGCCAGTCCATAAATGCAGCAGTGTTGTTGCTGTTGCTGTTGCTGAGCTCCAGGGACACAGGTTAAATCCTGATCTCAGGTGATGCTTGCATGTTTTCTCCACAACAGCATGGGATTTCCCCAGGTGCTCCGCTTTCCTTCCAAATCCCAAAGGTGTGGTGGTGGTTTTCAGGCTTGTGCCAATTCCTTCCCTCCCCCCCTCCCCTCCCCCCGATTTTAATAGTTCAATGGCAAAAATAATTAACAGGGGGTGGGGGGGCAAAGGGATATGTGAAAGGAAATGTAAAATAACAAGTTGCAGAGGTATAGGAAAATAGGGCAAATGGAATTGCATGGCTGGGAGCAACCTTGAATTCAAAAGGTGCCCAACGAATGCCCCTCTTCAGTGGGGGGGGGGGAGGTCATTGTAAACACAAGAACCAAGTCATTCTTGGCACCTTGCTGAGTTAATGCTTTTTTGAAGAATGCTAGAATATACATGTTTATACAGTCAGGCCACTTTTGAGTTATTTGTTGCACAACTTGTAAGGATTTAGCAACACATTCAGGAACAGCTTCTTCCCTACAGCAATCGGGCTGTTAAACACTACAACCTCATAAGCCATGAACTACAATATAGTATTATTATTATTATTATTGCACTGTTATTGGGTTTTTTTCTGAGTTTTTGTTATATTATTTATTATGATTACATATTCTGTTGTGCTACAGCAAGTACAAATTCCATTGTTCTACCAGGGACATATGACAATAAAACATTCTTGACCCTTGACATTTCATTGTAAATCATTCACTCAACAACAGGTTACAGCAGATAGATTACAAGCCTGATAAAAATTCAGTATAGTAATTACAGAAAGCATTAGATATTAAATGGTGATAAATTTGTAGTTATAGGAATTACTCCTAACAGTTAAAGAATTAGAACGAACAACGTTGTTATTTTTGCGGGTGGATCGGTGAATCTCCAGTTTATTATTCTGTGAGTGTACACGGCTTTTTGTTGCAGCAAGCTCCCAACTCTGCAGTGTCGATCATCATATTATAACCGAATTAACATCCAGGCAAGACACAAAAACAGGATTTGTGCTGTGTCACAAATCTATGACTCAAACAGCATGAATGAGCATCTTTGGGAGAACTTCAATGTCAAAGGAAGCAATTAAAAAAAAATTGTTAACAGACTTAAATGCTCCAGTATAGTATGAAGCTCGTAACATGGTTCAATAATCAAGAAAAAGGAGAAGGAAACTATGCTTTATGGGAAACAACATGAATGAGCATCTTTGGGAAAACTTTGAATGTTAAAGGAAGTTTAAAAAAAGTAAAACATTGTAAACAAAGAGTTAAATGCTCCAGTACAATGTGAAGCTCGTTACATTGTTCAATAATCAAGAAAATGGAGAAGGGAAATAGTGCAAGGCAAAGTTTTATGATGCAGGGCAATGAACTACAGGACACCAACAAATAACAGTTTTCCCCTTAATATAATATGTTTTTATTTTTCTTAATTGACAATGACACATCAGGTTTGTAATACGTACATTTGCTCCGTCCATTACAAGAACAGTTGTTCCAGCACTGACACTAGAGTGTGTGTGCAGGGCCATATATGCACGCAATCCATCGCGAATAGTCCCTGCTGCATCCGCCCAGCTCACATTCTCTGGCTTAGTTACTGAAATTGAAAGTAAACATGTTGGAAGAATTGCACAAAAAGCGCAACATTTTTTTGCCGCGGCCCTATCTCCACACATTAATAAACAGGTCAACAGCAGAAGCACAACAAATTACAGCACAGTTAACTAGCAGCGTTGTGAGGTTGAACATTTCTCACGTTATGTGTTAAACCATCTGAAATGTTCACCAAAGTGATGGTGACTTTGTATAGTTGTGGGGTGGAGGCCACTCGAAAAATAATTAAAAATATAATTTTTAATAAGACAATCTTTAAAAAAAAAAAGTACTTTAAATAACAAAGGGGATAACTCTGAGAAACACTAATGAGTGGCCCGGTCCGGGAGAGATTCGGCGCCCATGTCGGGTCGGCCCAGACCGAGGCTGAAGACGGTGCGGTACTCACGTGAGGGTGGCTGGGACGGCGTTCTGGCGGTGGTGGCCTGAGTCCGGGGTTCGGCCGCGGGCCAGCAGCTGCATCTGCAGGACTGGTGGGTGGCAGCTTCAGCCACCCCGGGCCGCAGTGTTTGAGCCGCGGGACTGATTTATAACATCGCCCGGGGGGGGTATCGCCTCAGCGCAGAGGGAGAAGAGGGAAGAGACTGCAGACCTAAGACTTTTGCCTCCATCACAGTGAGGAGATGCTGGGTGGACTCACTGTGGTGGATGTTAATATGTGTTTATTGTTGTTTTTATTGTATTATATGTATGACTGCTGCAATTTCGTTCAGACTTCGGTCTGAATGACAATAAAAGGCTATCTATCTATCTATCTATGAGACAATCAGGAAAACATGGGGAGCTGCTTCAACCTTCATTTTGAAAAACATTCATGGATTAAACAGTTAAACGTAAAGAATTAGCTACCAAAGCATGCAATAAAAAGAAGTGATTTATCACAAGGCTGATCACCCATTCTATTCAATGTCACAATTTCCACAGCAACAGCCTATCACTGCAGGACTCTGCCTATTGCCTCAAAATCATGGCTATCCAACCAGAAAATATGCAATCTCGCACACATACAAACACGACACAGTTCACTCTATACTTGATAGTTTTAATTTAATTAGGAATAGTACAGATTAGGAATATTACAGATTGCAGCTGCCGAGGTGAAGCCCAGATACTGAAAGAATAAATACATTCAATTGTTTTCTTACTGAGTAAAATAAGTCTGGCAGGGGCAGCTTTGAGGATATTTGACAGTTTTCCAAAACAAACTAAACATTACAAAATTTGGAATACCTGTTGAAATAACAATTATGCTATTGAACATAATGTCTGAAGCATGATGCAACTTCTTATTTATTTCATTAACCTCCACAATTAAATCCAACTCAACAGATTGAATCTGAAGAAGGATCTCGACCTGAAACAACACCCATTCCTTCTCTTCAGAGATGCTGCCTGTCCCGCTGAGTTACTCCAGCTTTTTGTGTCTATCATCAGGTTGATTGTAGCTGAACATTTTGTTAAAGCCCTTTTAAGTTCCTGAAGATAAAAAGATATGCCTCCACTTTCTCCACAGATTTGTGTTTTTCTTGCAACAGAGAAATAATCAAATTTATCTACTTCTCCTTTCCCTGTGCTTTTTTTCTTGCATATTTCCAGCACTCTTCCTGAGGCTCTTTCTACACAATCATTTCCCAATGTTGGCACAGAGACAGTTAGTTACTATCTGAAAAAATAATTTATTTTCCTTTTGTTGTTTACTTAGAATTATGAGTTATCCAGTTCTTTCAGCAGGTCATTAACTTGTTATGTGTGCGAAGGCTGCAAACACTATACCACTTATATTGAAGATAGACACAAAAAGGTGGAGTAACTCAGCGGGACATGCAGCTTTTCTGGAGAGAAGGAATGGGTGACGTTTCAAGTCGGGACACTTCTTCAGACAAGTCTCGACCCGAAATGTCACTCATGCCTTCTCTGCAGCGATGCAGCCTGTCCCACTGCGTTACTCCAGCTTTGTGTCTACCTTCGGTTTAAACCACCATCTGCAGTTCCTTCCTACACCTACCGATTATATTATTTCATTGTGCTACTGTTCTACTTTTCAAACCGTGACAGAAATATGACAAACATTCACCTGCGATTATGTTACCAAAGACATTGAAGAAACAGGATTCTTCAGCGTTTCAGTAATAATATTTTTTGTCACTACTGCACTAGAAATATCAGAAATAATTCTTGATAATAAATGATCTTAAAAATATGGAAATGTGGTTAAATCTTTTATAATGGTGACTAATATTTAGTTTGATCATATCAATAACTGGAATTGTGTACAATAATTTTTATAAAGCGATGTCTTCTAATAGAGTAAATCTGCGTGAAAATAGGCTCTTCAGCCCAACTTGCCCATGCCGACCAACATGCCCCATCCACACTAGATCCAACTGCTTGTGTTTGGCCCATATCCCGCTAAATCTATCTTATCCATATATCTGTGAAAATGTTGTTTTTTTTCAACATTGTGATAGTACCTGCCTCAACTAACGCCTCCAGAAGCTTGTTCCATACACCTACCACCCTTTGTGAAAACAAAGTTGCCCCTCAGGTTCCTATTAAATCTTTCCTCCCTCACTTTAAACCCATGTCGTCTGGTTCTTGATTCCTTACAGTTCCCTCATCAACCTATTTGATCACATCAAGAACTCAGATTTGCGAGACACATCTCACATACAAAACCGGGCTGACTGTGCCTAAACAGCACCTGTCCATCTAAATGCTTATACATGTCATCGCTCAGAATACTCTCCAGCAAATACCGACCAATATGTTGTAACTTGGCTCCAATTCATGATCCAATGCAGCTATCCAATTAGAAGAATGAAAGCTTAAAATTCCAAAGTACTAATTAGGTTGAGAAAACATCAAGAATAGAAATATTTTCTCCAGCATACGTATAGTTGAGTGTAAACCATGAAAATGGGTACATGCATCACCCAAATGTAGCCATTCTAAAAGCAGCTTAATGACATGTACTTAAGCCACATCAAATCTAAATTGCAAATGGCAATCTGTCAATTCGCTCCTAAACAGGATGCACTGAATATTAAATCAAATACAGGCCATTTCCTATATGTGTACATTTAAAATGTGACTACGTTAGAGACAACAGAGTTGATGTTTTAATTACTTTCATGTAAAATGCAATTTCTTGTTTTAGTTAATATTTTTGCTGCCTTACTGAACGAGAGCAAAACTCATACCCTTACTTTTTTTAGATCAAAAATACAGACCAAGCGAAATTAAAGATACATAATAAAACATAAACCATCAATGGAGAGTATCAAAACATACCAAGACTATGTTCGTGAATCAACAGTGTATTTGAGAGTCCAGACTCTGTGCAATCCATAGGAAGAATACCTGGTAAGGAAGCAGCACAATTATATACATTAACATTGCATTTATAGCAGCATTTACAGCAAGGACTGTTGCATATTGTTCACTTACCAACCACTTCGTCTTTTGGCTTAAAGAAGCTCACTTTCGGTCCAACTGAAAACAGTAAATACAAGAAGTTGCAGTTCAAAAGGAAGGCATTATAGGTCATTTAATGACATCTATTTTTTTGTTTGTAAACATAGCATATGCTTCACACGCAGGGGCTCATTGAAATTAAAAACTGAAAAGAACTATTTTCATCCTTGTTTAACACAAAAAGCTCTGCTTATTTATCCAGTAATTAGACAGCCATTATCTATCAATGAATCAGTACAGATTCCAGCCATGCCAAGTCTCTTTTGAATGCAACCAGTAGAGTGCTGGGAGATCATACAGGCCTTGGCACCATGGATGAAGAAGCAGGCAATTAGCTTGAATTCCTGTATCTGATAGCTATGAAACTGTTAATTAGAGCCACGATTGTCGCAGTATCAGAATTATTTGAAAGCAGTTCTCTAGATTGAAAGGGCCAAATACACGTACACACGTCTGAAGCACTTTAGCTCACAACTGATACCATGCAATAACTTTGCTCCTTTATATTGCCTTCAACAATAATCATTAATGGATATAAGCCAAAAACTTAACATTGTAACGTGAAATTAGGAACTCAGTTTAATAAAAACCCAGAGAGTAAAAACTTAGTGATATATAAAAATATTTAAAAATCAGCACCTCAAAAATTGGTTGTAAACATTTTCCTTTTAAGAGGCTTAAAAAAACAAATGCTGAACTATTGTGCAGACAGTTTTACATTAGTGACCTTTCACCAGCATGGATAATAGTTAGAGATAAAGCAAGTTTTAAGATGTAAAGAACGAGTGGAGGAAAACACTGAACAAGAGGGAAGGTCTGCGATAAAGTGGAGGACAGAAGAGATTAACAGAGAAATGTGTAGGAAGGAACTGCAGATGTTGGTTTAAACCGAAGGCAGACATAAAAAGCTGCAGTAACTCAGCGGGACGGGCAGCATCTCTGGAGAGCCATTGTTACCCCAGCTTTTTGCGTCTAACAGAGAAAGCAGGTGACAATGCAGAGTGAAGAGAGTGGAGCAATCATCTAAAATTGCCTTGGCAAAGTGGATAGACTGCTGGAAATCAGAATAAAAATGCTAAATATGCCAATAATCTGTAATGATATTGATTTTGAAGGCCACAATGTACGTCGTTGAAAGATTATTACAGTTTCTCAAGTTGGTGGGCAGCATAGTGGCAGAGCATATAATGCCACTGCCTCTCAGCGCCAGAGACCCGAGTTCGATCCTGACTTCAGGCACTGTTTGTGCAGTGTTTGCACCTTCTCTGTGACCACATGGGTTTCCTGTACAAGAGACGTGCAAACATGTAGGTTAATTGGCCTCTGTAAACTGCCCCTGGTGTGTAGGGAGTGGATGCTAAAGTAGGATAACATGGAACTAGTGTTTACGGATGGTTGTTGGTTAGCGCGGGCTCGGTTACTCAGTACAATTTTCGGTGCTTGATCAGAAAATTATGCTAAATGTTTTGCATTACGTGTTAAATGAGCAACCAGTTTTTCATTTCAATGAGCCCCTGCATATCAGGAAAGGAATAAAGAAGTTTGGTGTGTTACATTAAAATTAAAATAACCAACTTACCCTCAATAACCACGCCAGCAACTTCTCTTCCGATTGGCAAAAAATCTTTCTGTAGTTTTAACTCACTCAGCAGCTAAATATAAAATGAATGCTTTGAAGACTAAGAACAGTCAGTGGATGTCTCACTTTCTAATTAATATTCTGTAAGGATTACATACAGATATTTATATTCTTATAACAAAGTGAACCAGATAAATGATAAATGTGAAATTCATAAAATATAACAATATGAAGACAGGCTTATGATCCTAGATCCATTTAAAAAAACTGGCATAGGAGTGATGGCCATCTTGTGCCCCATTTGATTTGAGGATTTTAAAATAGAGAAAAGATAGTTGAATGGCTGCCATGCAATTTTAAGAATTTGGACTGCACTTCATTTTTGTGTGATTAAAATAGGAATTAAGTTGGATATTCCCCAGAGATCAGTATTTGGTCCAACTTTGCCTACTCAGAGCTCACTTGGAGTTGGACAAACAGAAAATAATCCAGAAATCTGCCAATCACACTAAACACAGTGGTTTTAATTGAAAGGTTTTAAATTCAAGTATCGAAAAAGGGCACAAAAAATTGAAAAATAGGCAAACAGACTTGTCAAATGCCAAAGAAAAAGAAAAACAGGATTATGTGTTTTCCAACCAGAAGATTAAAGTGCAAAGACGTTTAAAACATGAGGGAGTCTATGGTTACAGGGTTGAATTTGATTTCTGATATGTCATTACTGAGATTACATTAAAACATCAGAAAGGTCATAATTTAAAGTGGGCAGGTTTCAAATTACTGATTTTTTGGTAAAGAATCTTGGGAACATTTATATCACAAATGTTATTTTTTCAACGTGAAGATTACTAAATCCAATGGGTTTTTACCCAACCAGCTCAACCATGTCAAGTGCTGCTGGTAACAAATGACTCGAGCGGAACATCAAGCTCATAACTCTCCGATCCAATATTAAATAACACCAGGAATAATTTCAGTGCAATTAAGTATGGTTTCAAAAAGATAAAAGTATGTTATAGCTTTTCAGTCTGTCATTCTTTACATTCACTGTTCATTGATTCTACAACATGTGGCACAATTGTTTGAAATCATAAATGTAGGTTTAGCTAATAAAGTGGAAAACATCTATTTTCTATGAACCCGTAAATCAATTCTCAAATTGGCTTATTGATTTTGCACAATGCTTAATAGTATCGAACTGGATAAAATATCATTAGTACTTTTAATACATTGTAATTACAGATTTTATTTGAAATATCATTCCATAAATTGGGGAAAACACACTGAACATTGTAACTAGGATGCACAGAAGATGTAAAAGCTTGAAAACCCAACACCGCCAGGACAACAGACCTTCATAGTCAGATCAAGATCTCTGCACTTACACCAACTGGGACATTAAAATGGCGCCAACTGGCGACTGTATACTGTCTCAGTGTACTACTGCTATACATTTTACTGTATCAGAGATTCCTGTCTAATATGTATCTGAGTGCTTATGTATTGTGATACTTGTACTGAACTGTATGCAGAATCAATTTTAATGTACCTCGGTACTTGTGACAAATAAAGTGACATAATAATAACCAGATTCGGGTAAAGATTCTTCTCTGCTGCTAACAAACTACTGAACAGTCCTCCCATAAGTTAGTGTAGTTCTGATCTTCCATCATACCTCATTGCGGACTGAACGTTCCTGTTTATCTGCGCTTTCTCAGTAACTGCAATGCTATACTGCTGTGACACTATATTGCAGAGGGTGCAGAATATAGCGTCACTACCTGTCCAGTTTGCACTACCTGTATAGTTTGCACTACCTGTCGTACTTCTGCATGGCTTGATTGCATTCATATATGGTATGATTTTACAAGAGAGCACATAAGCAATGCTTGGCACTGTTTATCAGTACAAGAGACAATTCATGCAAAATTAAAGCTCGGATCTGCGGCAATGATTTTTCTTAGCCGAAGTGGGACAGGCCCTTAATGTTCTTTTAACCAGTATGAAATGGGGACAGGTTCAAAAAAATTAATTGCCTGATAAGAAATATTAATATGTAACATTCTAAATAAACAGTGTGCAGATTATGACAGCATAAATAATCTGGACAAAAGTTGAAAAGCCAATTAATAAACAAAAACATTTTTTAAATATAGCCTATCGCCTTACAATCATCTGGTACGAACAGACGCAGACTTACCTTTGTGTTCACAGGGCTGAATGCACACACTCTAACCTGTATTTTGACATAATGGTCATGTACACTGGGAAAAGATTCCTAGAATGTAAAGAAAATGTTTTGTTAGCTTTGTGTTTATAATAAGACATTGCCTTTGTGTAATCTTGATCGAATAACTTGTTTGTGCTTCACTAATGGACAGATGTGCCTCTGGGTGATACCACACTGTACAGATTCAGATTCCGATTCAACTTTAATTGTCATTGTCAGTGTGCAATACAGAGACAACAAAATGCCGTTTCGTTGCAGTACACAGTTTAAGGTGATTTCACAAATAACATCATGGCGTTGGGAGAAGGCTACTGTTGCCCGTTGTCATAGTTGTGGAACGATAGCAAATTAAAAAAACAATATGATGGTAAGCTCTCGGGAGGTCAGGGAACAAATGCAGAGAATGGAAAAAAAACCTACTGTATACATCACCTAACCCGATGAGAGTTTACCAGCAATTTTGTTTTAATTACAAATTTCAGGCAGCCCTAGAATGTTGTTCATTTTATAACAAATGGGTTTTCTTAGGGCCAGGATATCATGGTTGAAATTTGGGAGTTTGAAAAAAAATGTACAGGTGCGTGCATACAAATGCTTCTCTCCATCTTCAGCTCCATCCAAGACTGCAAGGAATTGCAGAGAATTGTGGATGCAGCCCAGACCATCACACAAACCGACCTCCCTTCCATTTATACCACACGATGCATCATCAAAGGCCAGCAGCATAATCAAGGAAGAGTCACACTCTGGCCACACCCTCTTCTCCCCTCTGGCAAAAGGTATAGAAGTGTGAAAATGCACACCTCCAGATCCAGGAACCGTTTCTTCCAAACTGTTATCAGGCAACTGAATTATCCTACCACAACAAGAGAGCAGTCCTGAACTACTACAGGCTTTTTCTTGCACTAAACGTTATTCCCTTATCATGTATCTGTACACTGTGAATGGCTTGATTGTAATCATGTATTGTCTTTCAGCTGACTGGTTAGCAAACATAATATAGTCTGAAGAAGGCTCTTGACCCAAAACGTCAAGTCTGAAGAAGGGTCTCGACCCAAAACGTCACCCATTCCTTCTCTCCAGAGATGCTGCTTGTCCCGCTGAGTTACTCCAGCATTTTGTGTCTACCTTCGATTAAAAACCAGCACAGCAGTTCTTTCTTACACATAATACATTCTCATTGGGCTTTGCACATTGGGCTTTACACATCTGTAAATGTGTAATCCAAATTCAAAAACAATATTTTCCAATTATTCATCTTATCATTTGCAAAATAAAGCTTTTGTTACTTTAACCATCCCTGTAATCTCCTCCAGTCCTACAACTCAAGAGTATTTTGACATCCTCGACATTATTTGCTTTCTTCATCATACCACGGTGATCACACTTGCAACTATCTCGGTTCCAAGCTCCTGAATTTCCTCACTAAACTTCTATCTCCATTCTCTACAAGTCATACCATAAGAATAACAAGTCTTTAGCTATGTGTCCTCACCTCTCTTCATTTCAAGAAAGAGTATACAGATTTCCTACGTTAAAAAGATTGTCAAAAAATGTTGTGACCAAACAAAACTGATCTTTAACTTTTTCTTAGAAACTTGCGATTTGAAACTATGGACATCTAATATTCAGAGACTCAACAAGTCTGATGACAAGTCCAAAATACAAATATAAAATAATGAAATACAGAAAAGGTAGATTGACTGTGCACAAGTACCATTTATGCCACATCAATTACAACTCCCACAACCACTCCTTCTATTTCTTTACTTTAGAGATACAGTGTGTAAACAGGCTCTTTGGTCCACCGAATCTGCACTTACCAGCAATCACCCCATACACTCATAACATCCTACACACTAGGGACAATTTACAATTTTTACCAAAGCCAATTAACCTAAAAACCTGTACGTCTTTGCAGTGTGGGACAAAACCTGAGCACCCGGAGGAAACACATGTGGTCATAGGATGTACAAACTCCGTATAGGTAGCATCTGTACTCAGGATCAAACCCAGTTCTCTGGCGCTGTAAGGCAGCAACTCTACCGTTGAACCACTGGCCCACCTTTTTAATTGAAATACTGAATCAAGGCAGTTCAAAACTCTGAATAAATCCAGACTGACTTATCATAACCAATCCACACTTGTCCAAATTATTTTGCATTCTATTCCTGATTAAGGTTTGAAATTTCCCCACCGCCCCCCCAGAGGTAAAACTATCTGCCTGACGTAATCGAGCCTTGCATCTTTTCTTGAACAAAAAGCAAAAGTTAATGTTTCACAATGACAGTCTTTCATATTTTGGGCATAACATTTGACAGTAATTTATGCAAAAGATACTTTTCATTAAACACATGGAAATTATGCTGTTTCCCCTCTGCAGATCTGTACTAAATTCGAACACACAGGAGGCCATTTTTCTTATTGATATCTCTCAATTACATATAATTATATCAGGACACATACTTCCTACATATCTATTTGCTTTACTTAATTTAAGAGCATGAACCTAACCTTGTCTTGTAACACAAACTTGATATCTTCATTAGATTGTGCCCATTGGCAATACAGTCCCCTCATCTTGATCTGAAAAGGAAAAACAATTCAATTAATTTCATTATTTACAAACAGATTGGACAAAGTTGCACATTTATACAAAACAGTTGAAAATCATGTTTGCTTGACAATAGTCTATTTTCACTCGGGTTGAAATGATCTGGCAGTTCAAGGAGAAATATTCCACATAAATAAGTGTTTATTTCGCATTAGAAAGAAATTGAAGATATGTGAAGTTGGCACCATACAAGAGATTTTACACATACAAATAACGCAATATTTTTAGGGTCAAACAAATTAGTGGCTGAAAATCAAGAATCATGGCCCTCTTTGCAGACAACCATGACAATTAATTTGCCACTTGGTTAATCAAATTGCTTGTTATTTTCCAGCCAAATGCATGGTAAAATAAATTAACAGCTCTGACCACCGCAGCATTGGCATATCTACTGGGGTTAGCTTGTTACTTGGTTGGCATGATGGAACAGTAATTTGAGCTGCTACTTCATTGCTCTAGGGAACGAGGTTCGATCCACCATCTCAGGGTGCTGTCCTTGTGTAATTTGCAAGTCGATTCCTGCAAGGTGCTCTGGTTTCATCCCATCTATAAAATTTATGCTAGTAGGTTAACTGCTCTTGTAATCTTAGTGCAGGGAAGTGGTCGAAAGAATCAAAAGGGAAGCTGATAGAAGCGAGAATGAATTGCATATTATTAAGGGGACCTATTCCTTCCTAAACCGCCCTTTTAATATATCTGAAGAATCTTTTAGATTTTTTCTTTATCTTGCCTACCAGCTCCATTTCATGTGGTCTTTATGCCTTCAGTGTATTCCTACATTTGTTATACTTGGAGGAGTTTGCTTGATCCCGACTGCCTAAACCTGAAGTATACCTTTTTTTCTAAACATCTCACAACGGCCTCAAAATCGCTCACCAACCAGGGTTCCCCAACTTGCCAGCTTTGCCCTTCACCTTAATAGGAATATGCAGCCTCTGTATATTTGTTCAGCTCCAACTCAATAATTAAGTTTGCTGATGACACTGTGTTGGTGGGCCTGATCTCGGACAACGATGACAAGGCCTACCGGGAGGAGGTGGCTGATCTAGCACTCTGGTGCCAGGACAACAGCCTCCTCTTGAACATCAAAAAAATTAAGGAGCTGATCGTGGACTTTAGGAGGGCACATCATCCGAGGACGTACACACCATTGAGGATAAATGGGGATACTGTGGATAGGGTGAGCTGTTTCAAATATCTGGGAGTCCACATCTCTGAGGATATGACATGGACATCACACGCCGCAGCACTCGTGAGTAAGGCAAGGCAGCGCCTTTACCACCTCAGGCAATTGAGGAAATTCAGAATGTCTCCGAGGATCCTCCAGTGCTTCTACTCAGCGGCTGTGGAAAGCATCTTGTCTGGAAATATTACCATCTGGTTTGGGAATTGCTCTGCCCAGGACAAGAAGTAACTGCAGAGAGTAGTGCGTTCGGCCGAACGCACTATGGGAACTTCACTCGCCCCCCCTGCAGGAACTATACATCAGGAGGTGCAATTCCAGAGCCAACAAAATCATGGGAGACCCCTTCCACCCCAAGCAGCGGACTGTTCCAGCTGCTATGGTCAGGCAAACGCCTCCGTTGCCATGCTGTGAGAACGGAGAGGTTGAGAAGCAGTTTCTTCCCAGAGGCCATTCGGACTGTAAACTCCTATCTCACCAGGGACTAACTTTACTGAACATTTTTCCTTCCGCCCACAATATTTAAAATGTAAAAGAATATGTGATTGTGTTTATAGTTTGTTTGTTTTTGTTTGTCTTTTTGCACAAAAGTCCGCGAGCATTGCCACTTTTCATTTCACTGCACATCTCGTATGTGTATGTGACGATTAAACTTGACTTGACTAGACTTGATCTCCCTTTTTGAAAGCTTCCCACTTGCCAGCAGTCCACATATCTGTAAGCAGATTCTCCCGATCAACCTCTGCAAGTTCCGACCAAATACTGTACCTCCAAAATCAGTTTTGCCCCAATTTAGAACCTTAACTTGTGGGCCAGCCCTGTCGTTTTCCATACCCGTTTTAAAACTAGTGGAATTTTCATCACATGATGTAACCTACTCTAGATTAGAAAAAACACATTATACCACCTTTGAAGATGTGCAGCACAATATAGCAAGTGCTTTCATTATCAAGTGCAAAAGATGAATTACATTCTTTGATTTCCTGTTCAAACTCAGTGGAGTTCCTTCAGCACTGTGTTTTTGTCCACTGAGATATTCCACTATTTTTTACTCAAGTTTGTAACATTTGCAGTTCCTTGTGTATCCATCAAATATGCAATTCAGCAGCATTAAGATTCTAAAAGCATGTAACTGAAAACAGAATGTTTTCCTCCCAGAGGAAGTTACCTTCCAAGAATTCTCCTCTCCAGAAGATAGATTACAGAAGGTACTAAAAGAGGAAATAGATTAACTTTTGAACAATTAAGGAATTGTGGGCTTTGTGCAATTAGGTCAGTAGAGCTGCAGCCTGTGGCAGATCAGCTATAATAACAAATGTCAGGGCAGACTTTAGCAGCCAAGTGACCAACTCCTTTTGTTTCCTTCTTATGTGCAAGTACCAAATTGAGGCTGATCCTTTAAACTGCGGGCAGGCATGGTAAAGGAAACATTCCAGAGGCTGATCCATTAAACTGAGCCCCAACTTATATTTTTTAAACATATGTGGAAGAAGTACTTTCAAGTACCTGTGGCATGTGGGATTGGAGTTCTCTTGACCTATTTTGTGTGGCATGTAACTTCCACTGTGAATTGCCTTTGGTTGCATTAGGAACTTCAGGTCTTTTTAGCACTAGTAACGGAGTTATTAAATTACTGAATTTGTTTATTATATGTTAACGATATGTATTGTGTTTACAGACTTGTTATGCTGCTGTAAATAAGAATTTCATTGCGTTGTCAGTGCAAATGCCAATTAGACACAGAATCGACACAAAATGCTGGAATAACACAGCGGGACAGGCAGCATCTCTGGAGAGAAGGAATAGGTGATGTTTTGGGTCGAGACCCTTCTTCAGACTTGATATAGACAGATCTTGGGTGTAAACCGGCATCTGCAGCTCCTTCCTACACATATTGTCAAATGAATACCCTTGGCTTGAATATTAAAGAACAGGGAGGGGTGAATCATTGGAAATAAATTGAACATTGGTACCAACCGGAAAGCAGTGACGGGATCGGTCAAAGTCAGCATGGATTTATGAAGGGGAAATCATGCTTGACTAATTTTTTGAGGATGTAACAAGTAGAATGGATAAGGGAGAGTCAGTGGATGTGGTGTATCTGGAAAACATAGAAAATACATAGAAGATAGGTGCAGGAGGAGGCCAATTGGCCCTTCGAGCCAGCACCGCCATTCATTGTGATCGTGGTTGTCAAAAAGCTTTTGCCAAGGTCCCACACAAGAGATTAGTGTGGAAAATTATAGCACATGGTATTGGGGATAGGGTATTGACATGGATAGAGAACTGGTTGGCAGACATGAAGCAAAGAGTAGGAATTAACAGGTCCTTTTCAGAATGGCAGGCAGTGACTAGAGGGGTGCCGCAAGGCTCGGTGCTGGAACGAACCCCAGTTGTTTACAATATATATTAACGATTTAGACGAGGGAATTAAATGTAACATCTCTAAGTTCGCGAATGACACAAAGCTAGGTGGTAGTGTGAGCTGCGAGGAGGATGCTATGAGGCTGCAGGGTGACCTGGAGAGGTTGGGTGAGTGGGCAGAAGCATGGCAAATGCAGTATAATGTGGATAAATGGGAGGTTATCCACTTTGATTGCAAGAACAGGAAGGCAGATTATTATCTGAATGGTATCAGATTAGGAGAAGGGGAGGTGCAAAGAGACCTAGGTGTGCTTGCAAAACCACACCTGGAGTATTGTGTGCAATTTTGGTCTCCTAATTTGAGGAAGGACATTATTGTTATTGAGGTACACCGTAGATTCACTAGGTTAATTCCCGAGGTGGCGGAATTGATGTATGATGAAAGAATGGGCTTGTATTCGCTGGAATTTAGAAGGATGAGAGGGATCTTATAGAAACATGCAAAATTCTTAGAGGATTGGACAGGGTAGATGCAGGAAAAATGTTCCCGATGTTGGAGGCGTCCAGAACCTGGGGTCACAGTTTAAGAATAAGGGGTAGGCAGGTAGGCCATTTAGGACCGAGATGCGGAAAAACTTTTTCACCCAGAGAGTTGTGAATCTGTGGAATTCTTTGCCACAGAAGGCAGTGGACGCCAATTCACTGAATGTGTTCAAGAGAGAGTTAGATTTAGCCCTTAGGGCTAACGGAACCAAGTGATATGGGGGGGGGGGGGGGGGGGGGGGGGCGCAAGGGGGTACTGATTTTGGATGATCAGCCATGATCATATTGAATGGTGTTGCTGGCTCGAAGGGCCGAATGGCCTACTCCTGCACCTATTTTCTATGTTTCTATTCCTCTCCCTCTCCACTGACTGAGTCTGACTGAAGAAGGGTCTCGACCCGAAACGTCACCTACTCCTTCTCTCCTGTCCCGCTGAGTTACACCAGCATGTTGTGTCTATCTCCATTATTCCTTCACTGGCATGAGGTGTTATGGTGCACTTTACAATATCACTTGTAGAGATAAACAGGACCACATATAAAATCAGGACATAACGTACTTACCACTGAGATCAGCCCCTCCAAGTTCCAAAGTAGAAATTACTTAAATATCAAGGATCAGAAGCATTGCTGAAGATTTAACCTCACAAAATGATGGTGTGACAGCGCTGGGAAGACGATGTAAAGCGGAATTAAATGGCCCTCCTCGTCTCATTGATAAAGTGGCCACCAAGATAGACTCAGGAGGTCGCCATGGTCACTGAGACAACCTAACCTGACTGTTGGAACCAGGGGGCCAATCCTAACACGCCCCAGGAGGAGCTCCGTCTCTGGTTGGTTCAAAGCGCCGTCAATCGTGGGATCCCGCCCATTTACAAGTTAGGTTGAGCGGCCTCGAGTCGGCGGAAGTTGACGAAAAGGGGCTGGTTCCTCGACCGCCGTCTTCCGATTGGTCATCCGCGCCTGGTGGCGGAGCCCGCCAGGGCTGTTCTGATAGGCGGAGGGCGCTGTCCATCAGCGGGTGGACCCTTGTCATTTCCGGCGGCGGGTTGGGCTGGGCTTTGAGGGCGAGCGTCGAGTAACGTCAGTGAGAGGGAAAAAGAGAGAGAGAAGAGAGAGAGAGAGGGAAAAAAGAGAGAGAGAAGAAGAGAGAGAGAAGAAGAAGAAAAAGAAAAGAGAAAAAGAAAGAGAGAGAGAAAAAGAAAAGAGAGATATAAAGAAAAATAGAGAAAAAGAAGAAGAGGGAAAAAGAGAGAGGGAAGGGAAATAAAAAGAGGGGGGGGATAAAGAGAAAACAAAATAGAGAAAGGGAAAGATAAAAGAGAAAGAAAAAATAAAGATAGCGAGAAGGGGTGGGAAGGGAAGCCTTTGGGCAGGGACGGCGGGCGGTGAAGGAGGAGAGGGCGGGGGGAAGAGAGCAGCGTTTATCATCAGACACTAGGCAACGAGTGGAGAAAGTGGGGGTGGTTTCGTGCCGTGTCGCCCCACGACCGGCAGCGACGGCAGATCGAGAGGCCGTCCCTCCACTGCAAACCCAGCTGAGGTGAGGCAGGCGGGCGGGCGGGCAGTCAGTGGCCGCCGCCGAGCCGCACTCGGCCAGCCCTTGCGAGATGAGATGAGATGAGGTAAGCGACTCTCCTCTCCCAGAGCTGCAATGGCTTTGCAGAGCAGCCAGGGGATTATTACTGCCTCCTCTTATTCCCGGGGAATTGCTTGATGCAAGCGTGCGGCTACTATTGATTTATTTTTAAACGTATCTCTATGCTTCGGCTCTGTGTTTGTCTTTAGAGTGAATTTTGCTTTTGGGGGTTTATGCGTTTATTAAAAGTGAGGGAGAGCTGGTGGCTGTGGTTGTGGTTGTTCTGAAGAAGGTGAGGAAGACTTTGGGGAAAGGTAGGAGGTTTGCACTGAATGGGTTTTGTCCTGGTGGTTTTCCCTAATCGCTGTTTCATGGACTACAGGGTAAAACGTGGTGAAATCAAGGTTGATTTAGATCCGTCCTCTGTGCATGCCTTTCCCATTTCCTCTGGTGCAGAGTGGATTGGGCCCAGGGAGTAAGAGAATATTAAGTGTAATCCGATACAAATGTTTTTGGACCATTGTAACACGCGGGCAGTCTTTTATTTTCACATTGTATTTACTAGAGTAATTTTGTATCTATCTCGTCAGATTCGTTTTATTCTTGTGGATCACTCGCAATATTTGTTATTAACCTAATGCAGTAGCATTTAAAGGGAATCCCTGAAGATCTAAAGCATGTTGTTTTTATTTGCGCTTAAACGAATATTTCGTGGAAAACGTTGAAGAATTTATTGGTTTTTAAATAAATGAAGGATTCTGCGTCTGTTTTTAATCTTTAAAAAAACCCCAACGTTGTCTAAAAAACGACTGATCGTGAAGGTTAACTGTTCACAATCTGTAGTTAATATATTTTAACACGCGTTTGAGAGTCATTCTTACTTGGAATAAATTATTTGGGACTTTGGTTGTATTCTGCAATATCTGAAATTAAACATTGTGTTGAACAGTATTATGAACACCAATGAAATGAGTAACCACCTTTAGAATTAGCGAAGACGTAAGAATTGTGGCCATTAATCATGGTGACACTGACTGAATAACCTGGCGCGTTTTGGCAAATAAGCTCGGAGCAATAAAATTTTAATTATTGGGTAGCATGTTGTTTGAGAATTAATGATCTAGTAAATGTATACATTTGACTTTGTAAGGACAATGATCTGAGATGAACACAATATTTGAGATAAAAATTATCACTATCATGTAGTTATTCATACATGTATTACTTAAAGCAATAATATTCTGCATCATTCAGTATTTTAATTTTGTATATTTTAGTTAGTTCAACAAATGGATTTGGAGTTTTATGAGAAATGCTTAATGAAAGATCCATATGATTACTTAAGGCACAGAATTAAGCAATTTGGTGCTTGCAGTTCATTGCCCCCTACTAGACCATTCTAATCTAATTTTCCTCTGCTTATTAAAGAGTTTTCTTTACCATAGCATCCCTCTCCTTATGTTTCCTGAGAATTTAAAAACAGTTTCCCCCTGCTCCTCAAACCATCTACTCATGAGAACAACCTACCCTCCTTATCCATACTCTCATCAAATCTCTTAACCTTTGTTTCCGAGAACAATTCTAGTACCTCCATCATAACTTCATAGCTGAAATCCCACATCCCCCCCCCCCCCCCCCCCCCCACCACCAGAAACATTTTTGTAAATCTTTTCAGTGACCCCTCCAGGATATTGTAGCCACTTTGAAGTTTGATGAACAGAAATGGAATGCAATACTCCAAGTGCAATAAACCTGTGTGTTTTGTTCAGATTTTCTTACCTTATCTGTTTCTATTTATGTGCCAGAATCTCATATGCTCCACTAAGTAATTCTTGGATTACCTGAGAATTTGGAAATGTTCTTCTTCTCTTAACATATATGATATATACAGTATTCTGTCTTAATGAATGTTGTGAAACATTTTATTATTGCCAGCTTGTAAGATGCTTTTACAATCTGTGGAATGCTTTGCATAAAGTCAAATTTCTGTAAGTCTGGTCATTTTTAACAGGGGAGTGTCCTTGCTCTTTCAACAAGTCCTTGCATTGACAGACACTATAGATTGCAGATGCTGCAATCCAAAGAGAAAACAAACTACTGGAGGAACTCATCAGATTGGAGGGGGAGGTATTGTCAACGTCTTTGGGTCTTGATTCAACAATGAGAATTCATTTCCTGCCCCCACAACTGCCCCCCGCCCCCAACACAGATGCCACTGGACTTGCTATTATTCTTCCATCAGTTTTTTTTTTGCTTCTATACCTAAAAGGATTTATGTACAAGAGCACCTAGGTCTCTTATGTTACATACTCTGTAAGAACTGTGTCATTTAGAAGGAATAATGAGAGATGATATTTAATGTGCCCCTTAAGCTAACCTATCTGATATATTGACGTCTGTTATGATCGTCCTCGCTATGCTATGATTTTCAGCTTTAAAATCAACAATGCATTTGAAAGTTTTGTCAACTGTACTCAAATCATTGTGAGATAAAGGACTGAGGATACTGGAATCCTGAACGAAACAAAGTGCTGGAGTAATATAGAGGGTCATGCAGCATCTCTGGAGGGAATGGACACAAGGAGCCTTTGATGTGTAGCAAACAAAGGGTTTGCTCTCAACAGGGGCTCCCGTGGAAAAACATTCTGCTGAGTGCCCCCCATCCCACCTGGACTGTCTCCCTCAGATGGTCACGACGCACAGTTTATTTATTTATTTATATATATATTGGACATCGGTTGGAAGCTGCATACCAAATCTCGTTACACTGATGTGCAATGACAATAAAATATATTATTTTATTATTATTATTGTCCACCATATGCCAATCAGAAGGACCAGCTGTTTACTGCAATGCTGAAGAAGGGACTCGACCCGAAATGTCACCTGTCCACGTTCTCCAGGGATGCTGCCTGACCCGCTGAGATACTCCAGTGCGTTTTTTTTTTTGTAAACCCACATCTGCAGTTCCTTGCTTAAACGACAATGCTCTGCTTTCTGCCTTTGACAACTTCCGATCCTTTACACTGATCCTTTAATTGAGTAAGCTGCCTTAGTTGTAATTTTATCGTTCATGTTCTGAAAATCCATGTGGACAAATCTGTGTTCCCTTTAATAAGCTCCATTATCACATGAAAACATTCAATCAGTTTAGCTAAACAGAATTTGCCTTTAATACAATCTGTCCTGGCTCTCCTTTATCAACTCTTTAGTTTTCCAAGTGCCTATCAATGTTTTCACTGATTATTGTTTCTGGAGGTTTTCCCACAACAGAGGTTAAACTGGCAGGCTTGTGATTACCTGATGTGTCCATGTGCACTTCACCCTGCCCCAGTAATGCCACAAGCATAATCAAGGACGAGTAACCCCTGACCACTCCCTCTTCTCCCCTCTCCCATCAGGCAAGAGACACTGAAGTGTGAAAATGCGCACACCTCCAGATTCAAGGACAGTTTCTTTCCAGCTGTTTTCAGGCAACTGAACCAATCTCTCACCAACTAGAGAACGGCCCTGACGTACCATCTTCTTCATTGACACCCTCAAACAATCTGTGGTCGGATTTTACTGGACTATCTTGCACTAAATATGTTTTCCTTTATCCTGTTTTTGTACACTGTGGATGGTTTGATTGTAATCATGTACACTCTTTCAGCATAACAAAAGGTTCTTTACTGTACCTCAGTACACCTGATAATAAACTAACTAAACTACCTGGTTTTGAATGTTTAATCAGATTTGGCATCCTTCTGGCTTCTCCTACATCGGAGGAGGATTGGAATATTATAGTAAGTTCTTTTAGTTTTAGAGATACTGAGTGGAAACAGGCCCTTCGGCCCACCAAATCCATGGTGACAGTTTGCACTAATTCCATATTATCCCACTTTAATCTGCCCCCTACACTCGGGGTAAATATTACAGAGTCTAATTAACATAAACCCACACATCTTCATGATATGGAAGGAAACAGGAGCACCTGCAGGAAATCCACACTTTCACAGGAAGGACATGCAAACACCATACAGACAGTACCCGAGGTCAGAATTGAACCCTGGTCTCTGGCACTGTGAAGCAGCAGCTCTACCAGCTGCACCACTGTGTCGTTGTGATCTCCAACAACTCCCCTCGCCCATCCTATCTCAAGCCCCGTTTCAGCAACCAAGGCCACGTCTCAAAAATCCCAACAGGACTAAAAACTTTCTGCATAACCAGCATTTCTACTTGCTCCTATCTATTTTCACCACATTCTTTATCTCAAACACCTCCCTTTCTACTGAGAATTTAACAGCAGCATCTTCCTTGGTAGAAACTGATTACAAAGTACTCATTTAATGTTAGCTTCATGAAAAGTAACAAGCTCTCAAATTCTGAAGGGAAAAACATTCCAAGAGGAACCAAAGTTTGAAAGTTCTTTGCCAGTTCGACCATATTTCTAAATAAGAGCTTTCCATTCTTGTCATCAGATTGCTGAATAGTTTCAGATGTGAAAGTAAAAAAAACTAGGTGCTGGAAATCTAAAATAAAACAAAATGCTGGAAGTACTCGGAAGGTCAGTTGCTTTGGCTGACAAAGTGTTATATTAACTGAAGTCTGAAATGGCGGTGTTGGGAAATGAAAAGGTTTAGAAAAATGCTCTGTTTAATCATCGTCTTTCTGGTGCAAGTAAATACACTGTGACTTTTCGTCTTTGTTCTCTTCATGATTACCTTCCTGCTATCAGTAGGATTAAAATGTGTTATATTTTAAGTTAATTCTGAATTAATGTGCCCTTGTATTGTGCCAGAGGTGATGCGGAGTCAGTCTTGGGCATTCATTGTGCAACAATTAAGAGGCTGTAAAAGAAAGCTAAGATTTGGAGCAGACTGCCTACTGTTTTTTTGACTTGCAGGGTTACTAAATTGCATAGGGAAATGTCTCCTCAGAGTTGATAAAATTGGGAAGATTGCTTCTCAGTAGGCAAAAATCACATCAACTTCACAACTTATTGCTCCAATATCCCATGTTTAACATTTTCATCAAACACGGGAAGGAATCAAAAAAAATATATAAATTGGTTTATGATTTAATTATGTAGGCGATATCCACCGCGCCAGTCTCAAGTTGACACAATAGTTAATTCCAATGGCTTAAAAGTTGAAAACACTATACTACTGTTTTGCAGTGTGTTTTGTAAATGATGAAACTGAAGCAAAGTACATTTGTGAATATGAAAACAGTGCATTGCTGGCTTGATTGTCCAGCCTGTTACATCCTCACTGATTTTTCTGTTGGATTCAGCTGTACTTACAAATGTACAATATGTAGTAAATATGATACTATACAGCACAATGGTTCAGCGGTAGAGTTGCTGTCTTACAGCACCAGAGACCTGAGTTTGATCCTGACTACATGTGCTGTCTGTACAGAGTTTGTACGTTCTCCCTGTGATCACGTTGGTTTTCTCCGGGTGCTACGGTTCCCTCCCATATTCCAAAGATGTGCGGGTTTGTAGGTTGATTGGCTTTGGTAAAATTGTAAATTGTCCCGAGTGTGTAGGATGGTGTTGGTCTGCGGGTTGATCACTGTTTGACGCCGAAAGGTATGTTTCCACGCTGAATCTCTAAAGACTATACACAGAAGTAGTTCCATAAATTTTATATTGGGAGGTTCAGTTGATATTTAACTATAGGAAATCATGGAGCAACTGCATATTTTAATGTGGATGCAACCATCTGATCATTTGGTACTGAAGTTCTATCATTTTCATATATGATATTTGCCATACATGCCTTCAAGTTTATGCCAGCTCTCAGCACAATTCTATTTTTCCATTTATTTCCCTATGACCTATCTAGACTCTCATGTCCACTGACAGCCCACCAATCCCTTACATGGGCAGGGTAGTTTAAAGTAGACAATTAACTGAACAACCAATACCTCTTGTTTAAGAGGGAACTGCAGATGCTGGAGAATCGAAGGTTACACAAAAAAGCTGGAGAAACTCAGCGGGTGCAGCAGCATCTATGGAGCGAAGGAAATAGGCAACGTTTCGGGCCGAAACCCTTCTTCAGACAAACGGAATATGAGGAACAGCACCTCATATTCCGTTTGGGGAGTCTGCACCCCGGGGGCATGAACATCGAATTCTCCCAATTTTGTTAGTCCTTTCTGTCTCCTCCCCTTCCTCAGCCCCCCTGCTGTCTCCTCCCACCCCCAGCCTTCTGGCTACTCCTCCTTTTCCCTTTCTTGTCCCCACCCACCCCCGCCCCCGATCAGTCTGAAGAAGGGTTTCGGCCCGAAACGTTGCCTATTTCCTTCGCTCCATAGATGCTGCTGCACCCGCTGAGTTTTCTCCAGCTTTTTTGTGTAACCAATACCTCTTTGTAGTGTGGGAGAGACCAGCCATTCTGGGAAGTCACAGGGAAAATAGTGCTGTCTGTGTGGAGTTTGCAATGAGGTAATTATTGAACCCAGGTTGCTGGAGCTTAGAGAAAGCTGCACTACTTGCCACAATGCTGTCCCACCTTTTGGAATTGTACGATGTGAAGTTTTATTATCTCTAAAATTGGCATAAAATTAACACTAATCTATTGGATAAATTAAAACTGAGAATGTTAGCTCATAATTTAAGGGCAGCATGGTGGCACAGCAGTAGAGTTGCTGCCTTGGAGTGCTTGCAGCACCGTAGACCCGGGTTTGATCCTGACTACGGGTGTTGTCTGTACGGAGTTTGTACCTTCTCCCCGTAGACTGCGTGGGTATTCTTCAAGATCTTCGGTTTTCTCCCACACTCCAAAGACTTGCAAGTTTGTCGGAAAATTGGCTTGGTATAAGTAAATTGTCCCTAGTGTGTGTAGGATAGTATTAATGTGCGGGGATCGCTTATCAGACCAAAGGGTCTCTTTCCGTGCTGTATCTTTAAACTAAACTTTAAAAATTGACATTTGAGGAACTTAAAGACTTATTTTTACTTTCTACTGCTTCGTAATTTTGTTTTATTAATGCAAATGGAACATTTTCTTTCATCAATTTTGGCTTCGTATTTGTATTTTCCATTTTGAATATTTGTTCAAGGTATTTATTTGAGTGATATCAGGGTTGAGGCGCTTCAGTTGTCTGGATAGGTCACAGTTTTCCTCAGCACAGAAGAAAATGTGAGGAGATCTGATAAAGATATTTAAAATCATGAAGGGTCTAGATAGTAGGCAGGGAGAAACCTTGTATTTCACGAAAGGGCTGTGCGCCGGGCTTTTCTGACAAAAGCAGCAGTGAAGGATTGCCTTCTGTGCTGCTGTGGAAATGCTGACAATACTCAATGGGTCAGACAGGATGTGTGGAGCGATTTTAGAGTTAACTTTTCACATCATTAACTTTTTTCTGGAGCCATCTGGTTGACCCTGATATTTTCTGCACAGTTAGCATGCATCTTTGAAATGTGTTAGTTCCTACGTTGCATTGAAAATATACTGCGTAAATATTGCACTCAGCTAGTGAACTCTTGGGGCAGTATTCCATATTTCAGTTTTGCTTTTGCAGGCACTTTTGTGGTTTTACTGCCTGTCAATTTTTCTGAATTAAGAGCTGTTACTTATCTGTCATGCTTGTCTGGGTTACCGCACCTATTTAAATACACATATGCAATCTCCTGTGGCTGAACTTGCAGTTAGATCAGTCTTGCTGTGTCTGTCATTTACATGCTGCTAGTTCTTTTTTTGGTGGCTAAGACTTAAGTTTACTTCCCTAATTTTTTTAATTTTTTTTTGGCTGTTCTGTTTTCCCCATCTGCTTACATTCTTGTGTAAGAAAGAACTGCAGATTCTGGTTTAAATGAACGGTAGACACAAAATGCTGGAGTAACTCAGCGGGTGAGGCAACATTTCTGGAGAAAAGGAATGGGCGACGTTTCGGGTCGAGACCCATCTTCAGACTGATGTCGGGAGGGGGCGGGACAAAGATAGAATGTAAGCGATTGGATGTCTGCAATTGGATCTTCGACTTCCTCATCCATGGACCACAGTCTCTCCGTATTGGTGGAAATATGTCATCTTCGATAACAATCAGCACCGGACCACCTCAAGGCTGCGTGCTCAGCCTCCTGCTGTACTCACTCTATACTCACAACTATGTAGCCGGACTCCATCATCAAGTCAGAGTATAGAAGTGAAATCGACTGATTGACCAAATGGTCCCAGCGCAACAACATGGCTCTCAACACCAGCAAAACCAAGGAACTGATTGTGGACTTTGGAAAGGGTCAAAAACGTCAAATTCCTGGGCTTGCATATTTCCGAAGATATTTTCTGGTCCCAGCACACTAACACAATTATAAAGAAGGCACATCAGCGCTTCTACTTCCTGAGAACATTACGGAGAGTCGGTATGTCAAAGAGGACTTTTTTGAACTTCTACAGGTGCACAGTAGAGAGCACACTGACTGGCTGCATCATGGCTTGGTTCGGCAACTTGAGCTTCCAGGAGTGGAAAAGACTGCAGAAAGTTGTGACCACTGCCCAGTCCATCACCGGCTCTGACCTCATGACCATCAAAGGGATCTATCGCAATTGCTGCCTCAAAGGCTGCCAACATAATCAAAAACCCACACCATCCTGGTCACACACCCATCTCTCTGTTGCCATCAGGAAGAAGATACAGGAGCCTGAAATCTGTAACATCCAGGTTCAGGAACAGCTACTTCCCCACAGCCCTCAGGCTATTAAACGCAACATCATATAAGTTCTCAACAATAACAGGCTATTATTACGATTGCACTTTATCTGTTATTTATTTATGTATATATGGTCTATAGCCAATAGACACACTGAACTTTTAATCTCCCGTTCTGTATTGTGTTTACATATTCTGTTGTGTTTCAGCAAGTAGGAATTTCATTGTCCTGTCTGGGACACATGACAATAAAACACTCTTGTCTCATGACTCTTGGCTTGACAGTAAGACTAGTGGGAGAACTGGGAAGGGGAAAGAGATGGTGAGAGAAAGCAAGGGCTATTTGAAGTGGCAGAGACAGTAAGACTAGTGGTAGTAATGGCCTTGAACATTGACTTATCTAACTTCAGTTAGCCCTTGTTTTCTCTCTCCATCGTTTTTCCCCCGTCTCAGTTCTCCCACCAGTCTTACTGTCTCCGCCTACATTCTATCTTTGTCCCGCCCCCTCCTCTGACATCAGCCTGAAGAAGGGTCTCGACCCGAAACATTGCCTGATCCTTCTCTCCAGAGATGCTGCCTCACCCGCTGAGTTACTCCAGCATTTTGAGCCTAACTGCTTACATTCTTGTTGCATGCTGCTTAATTGTAATTAAGCACTGCCTATTTTTTATTCCTTCCCTTTCAGCCAATCTTCTTCCTCCCCTGCCCATTGATGTTTCATCAGTTTCATTGGTGTTTCATCAGTTAAGAATGGGTGGGGGAGACTTTGGTTCAGTGCCACTGGAAGACTTTAAGACATGGATGTGAAGAATTATCAAGTCGGCAACGGAGGATAGTAACATATGCACGTTAGCTATGTGGACAATGTTTGGGAGGGTCGGGATCCTTCTTCAGACTGACTTTGCCTTTTGTTTAATTTAGAGATACTATGTGGAGACAGGCCTTTTGGCCCACCAAGACCATGCTGACCATCTATCACCTGTAGCACATTTGCATCCTACACACTAGGGGCATTTTACAGAAGCCAATTTACCTCCAAACCTGCTTGTGTTTAGAATATAGGAGGCGATCAGAGCACCTGGAGAAAAACCACAGTCGCAGGGAGAGTGTGCAAACTCCCCACAGACAGCATCTGCAGTCAGGATTGAACTCTGGTCTCTCATGCTGTAAGGTAGCTGCTTTGCAGTTGATTATTTTCTTCCACTGATCTGCTGAGTTCAGTTTCTTTTTTACAAAATATTCCAACATCTGCAGTCCCTTGTGTCTCTGATTGGTCTAAGCTGTTGTCAGCATGTTTAGATTCTTGTTTCTCTGCAGTAAATCTCCCCTCACCTGCTGGACAGAAGAATGAAAAGTTTAAAAGCACGTACCGTCAGGTATACGAACATTCTCCCAATTATTATCAAATTACCAAATGAACCACTCATGAACCACACACACTCGTATCCCCGCTACCTTCAGGTAGAAGGTACAGGAGCCTGAAGACTGCAACGACCAGGTTCAGGAATAGCTACTTCCCCATGGCCATCAGGCTATTAAACTTGGCTCGGACAAAACTCTGAACATTAATAGCCCATTATCTGTTATTTGCACTTCATCAGTTTATTTATTCATGTGTGTATATATTTATATAATGGTATATGGACACACTGATCTGTTCTGTAGTCATGCCTACTATGTTATGTTGTGCTGAAGCAAAGTAAGAATTTCATTGTCCTATCAGTGTGAATACATTGGCGGCGCAACACTGTCTTTTTTTTGTCTAGTTAAATGTAGTAGTTGTGTTTTTATTATACTGTTTTTAACTGTTTATGGGGAGGGGGAAACTTTAAAAAATCTCTTCCCTGCACGGGAGACCCGACCTTTTCCCTGTCGGGTCTCAGTTGTCGTTGGGGCCTAGCACCGTGGAGCGGCCTCCAGCCGGAGTGACCCGGGGGCTCTATTCACGGAGCTGCGGATTAATCACCATCGTGGGGCTGGCCGACCTCGGAGGGTGGGGTGGCTCACTGCTGCGGCCCGACCCTGGAGCTCGGAGGCTCCTGCTGCAGGCCGGGGGACTGATATCGGGAGCTCGCGGGTGCCTGGTGGGAGACTGCTTTCCGGAGCTCCCGCAACGCGACTTCTCCAGCCCGTGTTGCGGGGTTGGAATGACCCGGAGCGGGGCCGTACATCGCCCGGCGCGGCTTTAATGGCCGCGGGACATTTGAAAGTCTGCCGGGGGCTCCAACTTCGTGACTTTTGGGCCTGGAGCGGGGCCGTACATCGCCTGGCGCGACCTAAAATGGCCGGTGGAATTACCATCGACCGCCTGGGGCTTCAACATCGGAGAAAAATGGAGAGCAGGGGAGAGAAAAGAATTTGCCTTCCATCACAGAGGAGGAGGTTCACTGTGATGGATGTTTGTGTGAATTGGTTGTGTGTCTAGTAGGAATCGTTTTTTGTTTGTATGGCTGTAGAAACAGAGTTTCGTTTGAGCCTCACTGAGGTTCAAATGACAATAAATATTGTATTGTATTGACACATGACAATAAACTCTCTTGAATCTTGAACCTCTTGTATGTTAAGGGTGCAGTTTTGATATCCCAACGTACCTCATTGTAACCCTTGTAATTTTTTAAATATCGGTACTTTTTCTGTAACAGTGACTATAATGCTGTACAGATACGTGATATGTGGAATAACGTTTAGTGCAAGATAAAGTCCAGGAAAATCTGATCAAAGATAATTTGAGGCTCTCCAATGAGGTACATAGCAGCTTAGGATAGTGCTCTCTAGTTTTTGAGCGGATGGTTCAGTTACCTGATAACAGCTGGAAACAAAATGTCCCTGAATCTGGAGGTATGCATTTTCAAACATCTGTACTTTTTGCCTGATGGAAGAGGGAGTGGCCGGGGTGCGGCTAGTCCTTTATTATGCTGCTGAACTTGCCGAGGCAGTGTGCGATGTAAGTGGAGTCAATGGAATTGGTTTGTGTGATGGTCTGGGCAACAACCTCAATTCTCTGAAATTTTCTGCCGTCTTGGGTGGGGCTGTTTCCGAATGAAGGAACTTGTGTATTGCATCTAGAAAGGTGTTAGCAGCTATAAAATAATCTTTCCAAATTGGCTATTGAATGTGGAAGGGGACTTTGTTGGCTGTGATATTTTCATTCTCTTGTGCTGTTGTCCTTGTCCTTAAGTGGAAGATATTATGGGTATGTGTAGAGTTTTTGAAGAAGCCTTGGTGCGATGCTGCAGTATAGATTGTAAGTTGTGTACCTAAGCAGCACAGCTTGTCTGCAGTGAGCAAAGTTAGCATATAAGACTGGGCTGGAAATCAAGTGGACTGCTTTGTTGTGGATGGTGTCTAGTTTCCTGAATTATGTACTTAACCTATGACCATCGTGTTAGGAAACCGATCATTCAACCCACCATATCCATGTTGTACAGTTGGCATCCATCCACTGTTCAGCATCTTCCAACATTTGACCCATAATCTTTAATGCCCAGGCAATTCACTAGTCACTCTGCTTCTTTCTCCCTCATCAGTGCATTCCTCTACCTTCATTGACTTCCATATTTCACTTTTTATTCCCCCCCTTCCACCCATATCTCTCCTTCCAGCTTGACATTTCACTCTTCTTCTTTCCTTATCGGATGCCCTTTTGAATCCTTTTCACCTCTCGCCTTTGTCCCTTACTCCATTCATTTCCACCCCTTCCCACCTTCCTGTATCACTTGTCAGGCTTTATCTCATCCCCCACTTCTCTTAACCAGATTTTTCCCTGTACTCCGAAGAAGGGTCCCAACCTGAAATGTGACCCCTCTCCATTCCCTCCACAGTCTGACCCACTGAGTTCCACCAGCACTTTGCGTTTTCATTCAAATTACCATCTAGACATCTCCTTAAATATAGTTACTCTGCTTTTGCCTCTCTCTGGCATTATCCTCTGGGTACTCTCCACTCTGAGTGTGAAAGATCCTCTTCCAATCCTCTCTAAATCTCGTGCCCCTTACTGTAAATCTGGCCCTAGAACATGAGCCTATGACTCCTGAATGCTGGTAGCATTTAATGGCAAGTTGAAAAGAGCTGGTTAGACTCTAATTGGACTCAATCATGGCCTGGAACTTGAGATTTGAACGTCATCAGCCACTTAATCAGCATGTCTACTGTCGCTGCATGCAAACTCCAGCAGCTTCATCTTGTCATGAGCATCGAAATGGATCCAAATGTGCTGCAGCACCTAAAACAATGCATGAAAGTTATTAATGAGGTAGCAAACTAATTGAGCTTGGGACATATTATGTGGATGAAATTGGCCAACTGCCATAAGATCTTAAATAATACAGAAATAGTCAGCCAGTGGCGGTTTCCCCCTGATCCACATTGACCAGGTCTATAAGGACTCTTTGATGATCCTTAATAGTTTTTCCTTTTATGCCAGGAACACAAGTGATTTGGATGGATTTTCACAGTAAACCAGTATCTTTGTTTAGCCAATATTCTTTACTTCAAATTATTTAATTACCAAATATTAAATCCCCTGGCTACTGCAGTGGGACTTAAATTAATATTCTTGGATCGGTACATGCTTCTGGATTATGTAGAAAGGAATTGCAGATGCTGCGTTACACCGAAGATGGACACACAATGCTGGAGTAACTCAACGGGACAGGCAGCATCTCTGGAGACAAGAAATGGAAGTCGAGACTTCTTCACACTTCTGGATAGCTAGTCTAATAACTTAACCTCTGTGCCACATCAGGCATTTGCATACTGGATGGAATATGACTCCAAGAACTAACCCTGCAGAGCTTCTTCAAAGTTGCATGTTAAGAAGTGACCAACCTGAGGAAGATGTGGCTAAAACCTGAGGAAGATGTGGGATGTTCTAAAAAGCAAGTAGGATGATCATGGAAATAGAAATAAATATCTTGAGAGGTGATAACTCAACATCACTGGAATGGAATGAGAGAATAAATGTGTGAGACTAGTAGAGTCACAGTTATACAGTGTTGAGACAGACCTGTTGGCCCAATTTGCCCACACCGACCAACATGTCCAATCCACACCAGTCCCACCTGCCTGCATTTGACCCATATCCCTCTAAACCCAACATATCCATGTACCTGTATTTAAATGTTAGTCACATAATTAAAAATGAAGAAAATATATTTTTTAATAAGATGCTACCTGGCACTTGGTATAAACTTGACAGAAAGATTCAAATATGTGGATGCCACAGTATATGTATGTCGTGGTACCGATTGATACGCCTGCGGGACGGATTTCGGGTTACGGGCCAAATTTGGCCCGGGGGCCGTAGGTTGCCAACCCCTGTTCTATACAATGTAAATGGCTCGAATGTGATCGCATATTGTCTTTCTGCTGACTGATTTAGTTTAGAGATACAGTGCGGAAGCAGGCCCTTTGGCCCACCGAGTCCGCGCCGACCAGCGATCCCCGCACACTAACGATCCCCGCACGTAAGGTCACTGAGTCATAGGGCTCGACGCACGGAGCCGCTCAATCCATCTGGAGGACATCCGTAACTTCCGGTATGTGTTATTAATGCAAGAAACACTTACTTTCCTACCTGTTAAAAACCGCCCAAATGTTGAATTTTTGCGCTGTAAAAAATTGTGTAAGTCGGGGTAAGTGTAAGAGACATGTCCACAACTTCAGAATTCCAAAAGTGAAGTGAAATGAAGGTAAAGAGAAGCGAGAGCTGAAGGGACAACAGCAGCTAAAGTGCTTGGTGAACATTGGCCGTGCAGATATCGGAATTGAAAATAGTGGGAATTATCGCTTTTGCTCACTGCATTTCATCAACTGTAAGGCATTATTTGTGGTTTTTCTTGATTCTTTTGGTATCTAAAAAGGCTCAGAAGTGATAAATCTGGCTGTAAATTTTGCTTCAGAGACGTTTTCTTTTTGTATGTAAAAACCCATTTGAGAACCATGGGTGATTTTAAAATTTTACAGCCAGATTTATCACTTCTGAAACTTTTTAGATGCCAAAGGAATCAAGAAAAAACACAAATAATGCCTTAGTTGATGAGATGCAGTGAGCAAACGGCCAATGTTCGCCAAGCACTCTGGCTGTTGTTGTCCCTTCAGTTCCCGCTTCTATCTACCATCATTTTTCCTCACTTTTGGAATTCTGAAGTAGGCTAAATATCGCTCGCGCTTATCCCGATTTCCATAATTATTTACAGCGCAAAAATTGACAATTTCGGCGGGTTTTAACAGGCCCGCTACGCTGGAAACGATGGTAAGTGCTTACCTGCAGTTCATCGCGTGTTCTCCACTTGGCGTAGCGTAGCAACAGTACGGGTCATGGGTTGTGACCCGACTGCCGTGAAACCTCCCTATACCATCTCTTCGAATATCTTGGGTTGCAAGTCATTGGAAACTAGGAATTCATCTTTAGCACTCTTAACGATAAACCCAAAGATTGTTCTTGATGAATCCTGCCATCCTTTAAAGATTTGTGTGTTTGCATCCTCTTAAATTGCTGGATTTTTTGCTTCAAATATTTATCAATCACATTTTGCCAATTCTCCAGTCTGTCAAAAGTTTGTTTCGATATTCTAATGCTACACTTCCAGATTTTTA
The DNA here is from genome assembly GCF_028641065.1 of Leucoraja erinaceus. Taxonomy (NCBI): domain Eukaryota; kingdom Metazoa; phylum Chordata; class Chondrichthyes; order Rajiformes; family Rajidae; genus Leucoraja; species Leucoraja erinaceus. Next base: position 49,189,771 of record NC_073389.1, read on the forward strand.
GATTATCTGAATTTTAGAGCACAGGGATTTTTTTTTACACATGTTGGAAGTCTGAAATAATAACAAATGCTGGAAACAGTCAGTAGACCAGACAGCATCTGTTGGACCAGCAATAGTGTTAACATCTCTGGTTTAAGATCCTTTGTCAGAACTGGGAGTAAAAGAAAATGGGCTTACTTTAAGTTGCTGAGAGGGTGGGCAAGGGGAATAGAGTATTGGGTGGTGTCAAGTGTTGAAGTAATGAATTAATGTGATTGAGAAGACAACTATAACCATATAACAATTACAGCACGGAAACAGGCCATCTCGGCCCTACAAGTCCATGCCGAACAACTTTTTTCCCTTAGTCCCACCTGCCTGCACTCATACCATAACCCTCCATTCCCTTCTCATCCATATGCCTATCCAATGAAGTTGGCATTCATTTTACTGGCCATTCTTTTGCTTAGCACTTAGGTAAACTTTAAAGTCAATGCAGCAGTGACTTTGCTGCCTTGAAAGCTCTCTTTAACTTCAGCAAACAAGAGTTCTTGCAAAACTTTCTCAAGTGACTTTCAGTTTTAGCCAGTGTTGGAGGAACTTGGCAGTAAAGATGAAACCGCCCTTTGTACAGGATAATCCATGTATTGTAATTTTTCTTGTAAATTGGTACTGAAATGGATTAGTGGACTACCTTTGAGTAACAGCCATGAGCAGGTGGATATCAGCAGTAGGTGTGTTTGCCTCTATTTCCACTTTCCTTTTTCCCTGCAATATCTCTTGAAGATGCATTCCTTGCTGGTATCTGATTCATTTTTCAAGTATGCTTTCTTCATATAGACTTTGAGAACATGGTCAAGGTCAATCATGATGTTTGCATACAGGCACTTCCAGGAATAACTACACGAAGAGTACTTGTTTCTGTTTCCTTCTTTGAATATTAAAGATGCATGTACCATTGATACTAGCGTTTGGTACAGATCCGCTATGCAGTTAGTTGTTGCTAAATAGTAACGACTAATTTTATAGGAGAAATGAGTAAAGCACAGAAATATATTTTGGATTTGTAGAAATGTATTATTGTTAAATTGATTTTTGTCTGTTGCAACTATTTGCAAACATTTCATTTTCCGTATGTTTGCATGTTCGGGGCTGCATGATATTAGTGGAGTGGGGGTAAACACTTTAATCAAGGACACTACCCAGACTTGTTTCAATGGTCCAGAATAACCTAGGACATGCTTGGAGTGGCTTTTGTTGTATTGCATTGCCATCAGAGAAAGTCGTGTAGTCTATTAAGGCTCAGCACAGACAACTGGGTGATACTGTGCTGACTAAACATGTTGTTTGAGCTATGACTTCCTTGCTGTCCACTTTATGTTTAAAAAGTATGTATGGTTGATCACTTTTGCCTGTTTATTTCCAGTCAATCAGGACTCAGTGATGCCTATAGAAAAATAATGAATTTTGATTTTATGAAAGGAGATTTTTTCTCTATGTGATGGTTATCAACATTTATAGTTTAAAACAGTTAAATCCTGTCAAGCCTATATATTATGATACAACTGAAATAGACCGTGGCTGCATTAGTTGGGCAGCACATTAGTGGGTAGTGAATTCAAATGTTTTTCGTTAAATTGCAAATTCATACTGAGAAATAGATTGCAGACCCATGATCGGAGATGAGAGAAAATAAGAAAGACATATATTTTATTATCTCTTTGCTTGGCCAGGCTATGTTTCAATCAAATGCTGCTTTCCCCCCCCCCAAGCTGAATAGAGCTAAATTTGCAGAGGCCAAGCCTGTCTAATGTACCAAGAAGCATGCTGAATGAACTATAAACGTAGCTTCTATTCTGTGCAAATTGAACATCACTGATGCACTTTCTTGCCCAAAGCATGGGTAGAAGGATCTGCCTAAAAATCTAGAATTTTCTCTGAATGTGTTGAAAGCAGTGAATAAAATAATGGTTGAGCTAATGAAATAATTATTGCTTTCAATAAATATTTTTCTTGCTTTCTTTATAAACTATGATTAATTTAAACATTAACATTTTCATTGATCTCTTTACAGCAAATTCATCAAGCAGTCCATTCTTAATGATTTTTTTTAAAATTTGAATAGATATTCAACCACTTGCATTTAAGCTGTCATGTTTTCTCTTGAGGTTTAAATTGATTACAAATCACGAATGCTGCTGTAGATCTCAAGATTTTTTTTGTATGCTTTTAATTCTGCTATTGAAATGTTAAATGATAGAAATTGATTTTGTGTAAAGCATGAAGATAATCTGGGGTGTGGGACATTGCTCATCTCTTGAAATAGGGTGTGGCGTTGAATGTAAAAGGTCTTCCCAAGTCTGAAGAAGGGCTTCGGCCCAAAACGTTGCCTATTTCCTTCGCTCCATAGATGCTGCTGCACCCGCTGAGTTTCTCCAGCATTTTTGTGTACTTTCGTCTTCTCAAGTCATCCAGTTGACATTCTCACATTTCCCTTTTTCCACCATGGGAGTGAGAGAGTGAAGGTTTCTCATGCTTTTGTGATGAATTTTGCACTTGTCTTTTTCTAACAAGAAATGAACCGTTTCAGACTTCAGCAATAAGAATTCTACAATTCAGTCTTTAATTTGTAGAATTAATTCTACAATTGATCAGCAAATGTCTATCTTGTTGCCCACATTATGCAATAATGGCTTTGTGAATTTCCATTCCATCCCCAGTACTTCCATTGGTTCTTTCAGAAGGTGGACCTCAAAAGTAATCTGGCATAATTTGTCAAAATTACTGTTTAAAATGGAAGCACCTTGAATTCTCTTGTTTAGCACATTTGGATGGGATGGTAATGCAGGAGTTGGCACAGTTGTCTCGTGCTCCAGGTATCCAGGTTCAATCCTGATGTCTGACCAAATGGATTTCTGCCATATGCTTGGCTTTCCAGCAGATACATGTGCAGGTAAATTAACCACTGTAAGTTACCTTTTAATGGCATAAGTGTCAAAGGAAAGTTGATGGACAGACAAGTTGTGGAACTACAGGGAAATGAGGAGAGGGGGAAAAAGGATTTGAGTTGGCGCTACTGGAAGTGGGCAAGAACCTGATGAGCTGAATGACTTTTTCCTGCTGTAATGCCTCCTTGGGGGAATTGAAACTGTTAAGCAGTTAAGCAGAAATTAACTTTCGCTGTTGTGTAACTGGAAATTTCAATAGTCATGCACTCTATTTAACTCAACTGAAGAATACTTTGTCAGTAGTGTTAAATGTAAATGCAGAATCAATTACTGAAAATAATGTTTTGGTAGTTGATGCTTGTTCTTGCCATTGTTCAATTCATTGCAAAATGTTAATTCTCTCAGACACAGCATGTTTCTGTTTCTAAAACACTAGAGATTCAGTGGCGCAATAGAATGCAAGTGTCGAAATCTGTTCTAATCAGCCCTGTAGAATCTAACAAAACCAAGGATAGAAACATAGAAACATAGAAATTAGGTGCAGGAGTAGGCCATTCGGCCCTTCGAGCCTGCACCGCCATTTAATATGATCATGGCTGATCATCCAACTCAGTATCCCGTACCTGCCTTCTCTCCATACCCTCTGATCCCCCCGGCCACAAGGGCCACATCTAACTCCCTCTTAAATATAGCCAATGAACTGGCCTCAACTACCCTCTGTGGCAGAGAGTTCCAGAGATTCACCACTCTCTGTGTGAAAGAAGTTCTCCCTCATCTCGGTTTTAAAGGATTTCCCCCTTATCCTTAAGCTGTGACCCCTTGTCCTGGACTTCCCCAACATCGGGAACAATCTTCCTGCATCTAGCCTGTCCAACCCCTTAAGAATTTTGTAAGTTTCTATAAGAATAGGATTTAATTGTTAACTTAAGAGAGAAAAATTGGGAGTTCAACTGCTAGTTTTTATTGGTAGGTCAATGATGGAAAGAATTACCAGCTTCACATTCCATCGCATTAACATCTCGGGTGACCGGCAGTGGGCACAGCACAGATGTAATCACAAAGAAGTGTGGCAATGCCTCAGATAGACATTTCAAGGGATTCAGCATGTTGGTGTATACTATGACATACTTCTACAGATCCACTGTAGAAAGTGGCCTGACTGGTTGCATTGTGGTCTTGTATGGCGATTCCAACGTAAGAGGCTGCAGAGAGTGGTGGACTCTGCCCAGTCCATCACAGACCCAGCCCTCGCCACATTCGAAACACACATGAAGTGCTGCCTTAAGGCGGCATCTATCATCAAGGGTGCCTTATCTGGGCATGTCCCCTTATTGCTGTGGTTGGGCGGGAGATACAGAAGTCTGAAATCCCACACCACAAAGTTCAAGAATGACTACCTCTCAATAGATATCATGCTATATTTAAGAGGGAGTTAGATGTGGCCCTTGTGGCTAAAGGGATCAGGGGATTGGAGAGAAGGCAGGTACGGGATACTGAGTTGAATGATCAGCCATGATCATATTGAATGGCTGGTGCAGGCTCGAAGAGCCGAATTGCTCCTGCACCTATTTTCTATGTATCTATGTATGTTCTTAAACCAATCTGCGCAACTTTACTCCTGCCTCAGCTACATGGACTGCCTCTTTCACTACCCTAGACTTATATTTACACTAACATCTTGTTTTCTGCACAATCTACCCTTTTACAGTCTTGTAGAATTTATGTACCTTGTGAGTAATTAGTTTTTGTGTTGTTTGAGACTGTGCCTGTGATGCTGCTGCTAGCAAGATGTTCATTGTTCCGACGTGCATATGACCCATTCAAAGTTGAAGTTCACCTGAAGTAGGTGAACTTTATGGACCATGAATGCCTTGGGCATGATTCCCATGCTGTTACGGTTGAAATATTAACAGGCACAACACATTTGTCAATTGACATAAAATAGAGTTGGGTTGCAAGGGTCATTGTCATCTTGTCAAGTTTTCATTTTTTGGGCAGACCCTCAGGATCGAGAGACTTATTTCCACTTAGGCTTTGTCAATTCTGAAGTGGTGAATGAGGCCAATGTCACATATGCAGATTTGCCCACAAATAAGGCAGGTACTACACTTGCCTACACTTACTGCATAGAAGCAGATCCTTTAGCCCAACTCGTCTGTGCTAAGCCAGGTACCCATTTGCAATACTCACATTTGCCTGTGTTTGACCAATATCTGAACTTTTCCTATCCGTGTACCTGGACAAATGGTTTTTAAAGTATTTTAAAGAGCATTTAAAGTCTTGCATTGTCATTAGACAAGGAATGTAGTATTATAAATGGAAGTGTAGTTTTTGTTACAGAAATTATACATTATGTACATACTGAGATGAGCTCTTTATTTAAATTCTAGAAATATTTAATTGAATTTAAATTCCCTAGTTACAGTGGTAGAATTTAAACTAGTCTCTAGATCAATGGTCCAAAATTGTGGCTGCGATTCAGTAACTGAACTATGCTATGGTACCACAAACTGAATATCAAAGTAGCTTTGGATTTTAAGAGACTTGTTAATTCACTATTGAAGCAGAGAAAATTTGATGATTATTACCCTTCTAGAAATGCTGTGACAAGAATTTGGATTTGTATAGCACCTTTATTGTATAGCAAGACATCCCAAAGCAATTCAATAGTGTTTAAGCTGATAATGACGCACACAGGGTTATGTTTTAGATGTGCTTTGGAAGAGCTTCAGAGATGTTTACAAAATGAATTGTAAATCATTGGGCTTGGACTGCAGGTTCAGGACTTTGCTTCAGGAGGCAACACGGTACACATACTCCAGTATACATTAGTGGTGCCGAAGTAGAGATCATTGAAAACTTCAAGTTCTGAAGAGTAAATATCACCAGGGATTTGTCCTAGATCAGCCATATCGAAGCAATAGCCAAGAAAGCCCACCAACACCACTACTTCCTCAGAAGGCTTAGGATGTTCGGCATGTCCCCAACTACCCTCACCAACTTCGACAGATGCGCCGTAGAATGGGTGTCATCAAGATGCATCACAGCGTGGTTTTGGAACGGCTCCATCCAAGACTGCAAAAAAATTGCAGAGATTTGTAGACGTAGTTCAGACCATCATGCAAACCAACATCCCTTTCCGCCAGCACAATCGAGAACTCATCCTAGTCTCTTCCTCTTCTCTCTTCCATCAGGCAAGAGATGCAGAAATTTGAAAACTTGTACCTCCAGATTTGAGGACAGTTTCTTCCCAGCTATAATCGGGCAACTGAAACATCCTATCACCAACAGGAAAGCGGTCGGATCTATTCTTCATTGGAGACCATCAAACTTTCTTTAACCCGACTTTATTGGACTTCTTCTTGTACTAAACGTTGTACCCTTTATCCTATAACTCTACGCTGTGGTTGGCTTGATTATATCGTTTATTAGCTGACTGGATGACACGCAACAAAAAGCTTCTCACTGTACCTCGGGTACACGTAACAATAAGAAACTAAAATAATCTGGACTGTACTCTAGGTCCTGTTCAATAGTGAGGTCGCTTAGTGCAAGGCATTAGGTGGGGATAAAGGTAGATTGTACTGTGGGAATGGGAATTGTTTGCCTTGAGTTCTGCACCCATTTCAGCAGGATGCAATGATATAGTGAGCAGCATTCATCTAGAGATGGTGACTGAAATTCGGTAGAAGGTGTGTGGTATCTATGGCAGGGTCCTTGGTCAAGTTTTAACTGGAGAAAACTGTTATTTGGCAAGCCTTTTGACAGGGTCTTTATAAAGTAGAGCAGTGTGACGTTGGCATAGATCTAGACCTGGACTATATACATGACAATGGGCGGCACAATGACACAGCGGTAGAGTTGCTGCCTTGCAGCGCCAGAGACCTTGGTTCGATCCTGACTACGGGTGCTGTCTGTACGGAGTTTGTACGTTCTCCCTGTCATCGCATGGGTTTTCTCCGGGTGCTCCAGTTTCTTCCCACACTCCAAAGACGTACAGGTTTGGAGGTTAATTGGCTTGGGTTAAATTGTCCCTAGTGTGTAGGATAGTGCATTTGTACGGAGTGATCGCTGGTCGACGCGGACTTGGTGAGCCGAAGGGCCTGTTTCCTCGCTATATAACATTCCATCAGTTGGCAACTCCTGTGTGCAGATTGAGGTCCCCTTAGTACGGACAAGCCACACACCACTACCTAGTAACCATCGCTGGTTTGATGAATGAAAGATCTGATCTTTGATGGACTAAACATGGCAGCTCTTTGAGATTTCAAGTAAAACTTGTGATCCATTATCATGAAAAATGTTGATCATGCTGATCTCTACATTTGAGCTATGAGAATGCTGCTAGTGAGATTTTCTCAACGCTGCTAATGATTTTGAATTGTTTTGGCCAATAAAAAGGTTGATATTTAATAGAAAGCGTTTTGCCGGATCTCTTTATTCTGAAGTAGTGTTCAAATATGAAATGGCACCTTTCCATGTACTCCAGCGATGCTACCTAATCTGCTTAGTTACTCCAGCACTTTGTTTTTGTATACCAGAATAAGTAGTTCCTTGTTTCTTTATCATTCCTGTTTGTTCATTGATGTATCATGCATTGAGAAGCAGTTCTTTTTCTTGAAGGACGTGCAAAACAAAACACTCCAGGTTTGGTTGGAGTCATTGCTTTTGCTGTTGGGTATATTTTATATATTTCAGGTGACTAGGCTTGGATGCTATTGAAGAAATCTTAGAGTGAATCCATGTTTTTCAGTTCCCTACAACCAGATGGCCAGTTTGTTGCTTTCACTTTATTAGGCTTTTCAGACTTGGGCCCTGGTGATGGAAACTAACTTCCCAGTTTAAAAAACAGTCACTTAGAGAAGCTGAGAAGATGTTACATCGGGGTATGTTCCCTTTTCTCATACCAGCCGAGTTTTAATCCTGTAACTGTCTATTTCAGAATTTTTATTGCAATCAATGGCTTCTCTAAATAATCCCCCATTTAGAATTGTGTGAGCAATTAACACAGGAGATTAATAATGACTTAATTGAAGGAATTAATTGAATTCACTCCGTCAATTAAGTCACAAGTCCTTGCCATACTTGATGTTCTGCTGTTCTTGCCATACCTGATTTTCTGAGAAAACTAATTAACCTTGTATTTGGCAACCTCCAAATATCTACAGTTTAGTTTATTGTCACGTGTACAGAGGTACAGTGAAAAGCGTTTGTGTGCTATTCAGTCAGCAGAAAGACAATACATGATTACAGTAGAGCAATTTACAGTGTATAGATACATGATAAGGGAATAACTGTTTGTGCAAGGTAAAGCCAGCATAGTCCAAGGAGAGTCTGAGGGTCACCAAGCAGGTAGATAGTAGTTCAGCACTACTCTCTGGTTGCCTGATTCAGCTGCCAAATGTTCAAAACACGCTCCATTGTTCTGTTTTGGGATCTGTTTTTGGTAGGTCCTCAACACACAGTCTCTGACAGTCCTCCTTCACTTGGACTCCCTGGACAGCTCTCTACCTGGGCCTTTTTATCTCTAACCGCCAGCATAACATCAACCGTCTTGACTTTTCTACTCCCCTTACCTACTCTAATCTCACCCCCTCTGAACGCCAAGCCCTCTGCTCACTTTGCAACAATCCCAACGTTAGCATCCAACCTGACAAAGGAGGTGCAGTTGTAGTCTCACGGGCTGAGCTCCACCGTGCTGAGGCCTCGTGTCAGTTCTCAGACACCTTGTATCTGTCGCATTTCTCTGTTTCTACATTCTAGGTTTTTTAACCCTCTGATTACTACAAACATAGAAACATAGAAATTAGGTGCAGGAGTAGGCTATTCGGCCCTTCGTGCCTGCACCGCCATTCAATATGATCATGGCTGATCATCCAACTTAGTATCCCGTACCTGCCTTCTCTCCATACCATCTGATCCCCTTAGCCACAAGGGTCACATCTAACTCCCTCTTAAATATAGCCAATGAACTGGCCTCGACTACCCTCTGTAGCAGAGAGTTCCAGAGATTCACCACTCTCTGTGTGAAAAAAGTTCTTCTCATCTCGGTTTTAAAGGATTTCCCCCTTATCCTTAAGCTGTGACCCCCTTGTCCTGGACTTCCCCAACATCGGGAGCAATCTTCCTGCATCTAGCCTGTCCAACAACCCCTTAAGAATTTTGTAAGTTTCTATAAGATCCCCTCTCAATCTCCTAAATTCTAGAGAGTATAAACCAAGTCTATCCAGTCTTTCTTCATAAGACAGTCCTGACATCCCAGGAATCAGTCTGGTGAACCTTCTCTGCACTCCCTCTATGGCAATAATGTCCTTCCTCAGATTTGGAGACCAAAACTGTACGCAATACTCCAGGTGTGGTCTCACCAAGACCCTGTACAACTGCAGTAGAACCTCCCTGCTCCTATACTCAAATCCTTTTGCTATGAAAGCTAACATACCATTCGCTTTCTTCACTGCCTGCTGCACCTGCATGCCTACTTTCAATGACTGGTGTACCATGACACCCAGGTCTCGCTGCATCTCCCCTTTTCCTAGTGGGCCACCATCTAGATAATAGTCTACTTTCCTGTTTTTGCCACCAAAATGGATAACCTCACATTTATCCACATTATACTGCATCTGCCAAACATTTGCCCACTCACCCAGCCTATCCAAGTCACCTTGCAGTCTCCTAGCATCCTCCTCACAGCTAACACTGCCCCCCAGCTTAGTGTCATCCGCAAACTTGGAGATATTGCGTTCAATTCCCTCATCCAGATCATTAATATATATTGTAAATAGCTGGGGTCCCAGCACTGAGCCTTGCGGTACCCCACTAGTCACTGCCTGCCATTGTGAAAAGGACCCGTTTACTCCTACACTTTGCATCCTATGTGACACGAATTAAAGTTGATATTTTAAGATTAAATTATCATAATTGCTTGCATCTTTTTTTTCCTTAAACTTAGTAGGCTTCAACTTCTGTCTGAATTGCAGATCAGGAATATATAGATGATGGAGAAGAAGGGTCCCGACCCGAAATGTCACCTATTCCTTTTCTCCAGAGATGCTGCCTGACCTGCTGAGTTACTCTAGCTTTTTGCGTCTGTCTTTGGTTTAAACCAGCATCTGCAGTTCCTTTCTAATCATATATATGCTGCTTCTCTATTAAGCTACATGTGGTATGAAAATTTGGTTATTCCAATTAAGAATACTCATTGGTAGTGCTGAATGAAGAAAACTGCCAACCCATTTCAATGTTTGTGTTGAAGTAATGCTCTTGTGTTTCAATGTAAATACTTTGTTAATATGTGGGCTGAATCTATACCACCTTTTCCTATTTAAGACATTGACAGGCAGCGACAGGTGACCCTAATTGGGTTTAAAACTAAATCAACTAAATTTAATCAATAAAACTTAATTAATCATAGTGGAAATTTACATTTTTTCCCTGGATTTTAGGGAGGTGTTTGTAAAGGGGCTGTCCCACTGCACGAGCTAATTCAAGAGCTCTCCCAAGTTAATTAAAAAAAAATTAAACTCGTTGTAAGCACCTAGAATGTACGTAGCGGGTACGTCGGAGCTCGGGACGTCTCTGAGCGGCTCGTAATGCTAACGGGCATTCGGGAAACGCGGTAAGCTCGTGAAGATTCGTGAAGATTTTTCAACATGTTGAAAAATGTCCACGAGAGCCCTGAGTACCTACGAGCGGCTATTACCGTAATTCTCCAAGTTCGAATCAGGGGAAACTTGGGAGAACTCTTGAATTAGCTCGTACAGTGGGACAGGCCCTTAACAAGATTATAAAACTGATTATTTTTAGAAGCGATAAACAGAAATACGGTGGCCTTGAAAATTGCTTTCATTTATTTACCTTGTTTAAGAAATGATTGTGGAAAAATGTCTGATTGCAGAAATTTAGTGCTGTAAGAACTTCAAAATGTACTGTGGATGGCGCCTACATCGGCAAAATTCTCTGCACAACTCTTTCAGTTTCACTGCTGATTCCATCCAAAACATGTCTGTCTGAATATATAAACTTGATGTAGTTTGTTTAACTGGAAGTTCTATTTATTGTCTATGCAAATATCCACAATTTAAAAAAAGGAGGTCTTTCAAGGTGAGCTATAAATTTATATGCTGACTGTTCAGCCCTGATTTATTTTTCACTCTCAAACTTCTTTCACCACTCCAAGGCATTAGATCTTTCTGAACTAATTCAATGATTTTGTCAGTGCCAATATTAGCTAGTAAATTAGAAGTGTCCGTTCTCCCTCTGCCTTCATCACAACTTCCAGATGGAAAACGTCATGGCATGCACTTAACATTTCCTAACAATATTGGCTTGGTTTGTAAACTCTGGGCCTTCTCTATTCCTACCATGAAAACTTACTTAAACATTTTTTAATATTGTGCAGTTGAAGAGAGTTAGTTAGAGCTCCAGGGGCTAGTGCAGTCAAGGGATATGGGGAGAAGGCAGGCATGGGTTGTTGATAGGGGATGATCAGCCATGATCGCAATGAATGGCGGTGTTGGCTCGAAGGGCCGAATGGCCTCCTCCTGCACCTATTTTCTATGTTTCTATGAAGGAGGATTGTGCTGTGATGAGTTGGTAAAATAAAGGTAATGTGAGCACTCTTGCCATTAGGTGAATATATAGATGGGTGGTAGCTCAGATATAATTGATAGATTGCTGTGGATGAGATAGGAAGAATCTTTGAGACAGAATGAGTGCTAACATGTTTTGGCCAGTCTTCCTTCTTTCGAGTCCATCTTGTTACAAATGTTGACATCGCTGTCATTTTCCGTCCTGAAAAGGACACAAGCTTCCGGCGACAATCAGTGGCAGCCACCACTTGTTACAATAGATGATGGTGGTTGCGGAATTAGCTCAGGATACTTTCAGTTTCCAGCCCCGTGACATGGACGCTTCTGACATGGGGCCTTTTGGCCAGTAATGGAGTGTATGGAATTACATCATGAGATGGAAGCTGGCCGCCTTGCTTGGCAAGACTGTTGTTTATTATTATGGTTAGGTTAGCCCTTGTCTCTGCTGTCCCTTTTTTTATCTTAAAAAAAAAATACTCTGGTGTGTATTTTTAGTGTCATTGTATTTTTTTCTGGAGTTCTTATTCACAGGAAACAGTTTGCTGGCGTTGCTCCAATTGTAATATTATTACCCATATCTTGGATAAATTTCTCAAAGTGCATTAAAAAAAAAAAAAAAAAATTGTTGCATCATAACTTGCTGCCAAATTATAGGTCTTCCTTTTCCTCTAGGTTTACAGTAATCTAGTTTAACAGAAATCTGAGTCAAAACAAAAAAATGTTGCCTTGTGTTGCAATTTGACATTGTGCTGATGCAGATGATGTGAATGTCTATGTATTTTCCTTTTATTTTTAAGTCCCATTTCCTTTGGTCTTGAACTACCCTCCTACCATCCGGGAGGCGCTACAGGTCTCTCCGTTGCCGAACCAGCAGGTCGAGGAACAGCTTCTTTCCGGCGGCTGTCACTCTACTAAACAACGTACCTCGGTGACTGCCAATCACCCCCCCCGGACACTTATATTTATTTTTTATTCAAATCGTTTGCTATGTCGCTCTTCAAGGGAGATGCTAAATGCATTTCGTTGTCTCTGTACTGTACACTGACAATGACAATTAAAATTGAATCTGAATCTGAATCTGAATTAACACATATTTAATAACTTGCCACGTAAATGCAGCGTTTTTCTAGTTGATTCGCATGTTTTTTATCGTTACCTTGAGGGGGGTTGATGCGATGTGCTTTGAAAGCAAATTTTGGATTTTGTATCTGTTTGTTTTCTATTCTGCATCTAACACTTGAAGCTTTTGTAAACTGAAGAAATTTGAGGCATGAATTCTTATAAACATTGGGGGTGGGAGAAGATGAATTTTTCACAGCCGACTATTGCATTGGGTACTGGCTCATTTCTTTATTGCGTTGAATAGTTAGTAAAATACTTTGTTGATGTGTTTGCAACTTAAATCTCTGCAGCGTGATATTTGAAAGGAATATAACATCACGGAATGGAAGTAGTGTTCAACCAAATTGCTGTAGATTGCCGGAACAATTGACATGATGTTCGTGTGTTTGTAAAGGCCATTGGTTGAACTTGTGGTTTTGCTGTCACATATGAAAGCAGTTAAACTGGAATTTCCTTGACAAATCAACATGGAAAGAATGTAAGACTGAAGTAGCATTTCTACATTATGAAGCATGAAATGTTGTGGTAATGGACAAATGAGATCCAAGTCATTCATGTTATTTCAGCAGAGTGTACTTTGTCCAAGCGCCACTTCAAATCTGCAAGAAATCATGTGTATACATAATGAGACAAATACTATTCATATAGTAGAAACAAGGAACTGCAGGTGGTGGTGCCCCCCATACTACCGCTGGCCGACCTGTCTTCCTCGTTCATCAGCCTGATGTTATATTTCTCCCGGTATTCAGTCAGCTCCTGGCCCTTGGCTCTGGATCGGGGTGTTCAGCATCTCAATCGGCTTCACCAGCTGCGGGCGGTTGTTCTCCAGCACTGGGAGAACCTTCCTCACCGTCCGCTCCACCCCCCCCCACCCCACCCCCCCCCCCCCCCCCCCCCCCCCCCCCCCACCATGCGGCCACACTTGCGGCTGGGATCCACTTCTGCCAGGGTGTCAATGACAAGTCCGTGCTCTGCAACCTCCTGCTCCAGTTCTGCCCCTTTGCTGGCCAGGCCGCGCTGCTCCTGCTGCAGTCGGCTGAAGCCGGCCAGCGCCTGCTCTGGGCTGGGCCCGCAGGCAGAGGCTGGGCCTGGCGCTCGGGGCCGGCCCACACTCAACCCTGACGCCGCTCCACTCGCCGTCCCACGAATGCCACATCGGGAGCACCGAATGCAGTAGTTCAGGTTGGAGGAAGTGCCCCTGAACCTTGGTCTCACCTGGAAGAACTGCTGTAGTACCTGGATGGGTACAAGGCTAAAGAAATAGAAAGGTGTTACATCTCCTGCAGTTAAAGTGGAAAGTACTTTGGGAGGGGTGGTTTGGGAATGAAGGGATGAGCGAACCAAGAGTTGCAGAGGAAGTAGTCTCTGTGGAAATGGGGAGATGTAACTGGTAGTGGGATCAGGTTGAAGGTGGTGGAAATGTCTGAGAATGTGTTGGATGTGAAGGCTCGTGGAGCGAAAGGTATGGACCAGGGTATCTATCCTTGTTCCGTTTGCGTTCTTTATTGACCTTAAAGTCATGGGAAAACGTTATTTAGGTTGCTGAGAGATCCTGCTGTCTCTTTTTTTTGCTGAAGTTTGTTTTCCAGACTTCTCCGTCTTAGCCTTGAATTATTGGTCCAGTAACCCGTTGTACCTTTTGATGTGATATTTTGCTTAAATGTGTAATGGGTACTAGACATTCAAGATTAACTAATAATCGCCTCTGCAGGTTCAGTGGAATGTGCTGCAAGTTTGAAGGTCACCTTTTGACAATTTACTCTATTCCTAAAAGTTTGGTTTTAATTTCTACAAGTTGTTTTCCTCCCTGAACATTGTTCTTCATCCTGTGGGCAATTGTGTTTGTCTTTCAGCACATCTTTCAGTTTAGTTTAGAGATACAGCATGGAAGCAGACACTTCGGAGTCCCGTAACCACACCGATTAGCAGTAACACTGTCCTACACTAGAGACAATTAAAAATGTTACCAAGCCAATGAACCTACAAACCTGTACATCTTTGGCGTGTGGGAGGAAACCGGAGCTCCTGGGGAAGACCCACGCAGGTTACGGGGAGAATATACAAACGCTGTACAGACAGGTGGGCAGAGGAGGGGGGGTGGGGTAGTTCTGCTGGTGAGGGATGGAATTCCGTCCCTTGCGAGGGAAGACATAGGGACTGACGAGGTAGAGTCACTGTGGATTCAGTTGAGGAATTGTAAAGACAAGAAGACACTAATTGGTGTTATCTACAGACCCCCAAATAGTAGCATGGATGTAGGGTGTAAGTTGCAGTAGGAGTTAAAACTGGCATGTAACAAAGGTAATGCCACTATGGTGATGGGGGATTTCAATATGCAGGTAGCCTGGGAAAATCAGGTTGGTTCAGGACCCCAAGAAAGAGAATGTGGAATGCCTCTGAGATGGATTCTTAAGAGCAGCTTGTAATGGAGCCGATCAGAGAAAAGGCAATTCTGGATTTAGTGTTGTCCATTGAACCAGATATGATAAGAGAATTCGAGGTAAAGGAACCGCTTGGAGGTAGTGATCATAATATGATTAGTTTTAATCTGCAATTTGAGAAGGAGAAGGTTAAATCAGAAGTGTCAGTGATGCAGTTGAACAAAGGGGACTATGAAGGCATGAGAGGGGAGCTGGCCAAGGTAGACTGGAAAGGGATCCTAGCAGGAATGACAGTGGAACATGCAATGTCAGAAATTTCTGGACATAATCCGGAAGACGCAGGATCATTTCATTCCAAAATGGAAGAAAGATTCTAAGGGGAGTAGGATGTAACTGTGGATGACAAGAGAAGTTAGTGATAGAATAAAACTAAAAGAAAAGATGTATAACACAGCAAAGAGTAGCCGGAAACCAGAGGATTGGGAAACTTTCATAGGACAACAGAAGGAAACAAAACGGGCAATACAGGCTGAAAAGATGAAGTATGAAGGGAAGCTGGCCAGGAATATAAAGGACAGTAAAAGTTTCTTTAGATATGTTGAGGGGAAAAAGAGTAGCAAAGTCAAATGTGGGTCCCATGAAGGCAGACACGGGCGAAATTATTATGGGCAACAAGGAAATGGCAGATTTAGTTGAATAGGTACTTCGGATCTGTCTTCACTAAGGACGACACAAACAATCTCCCAGGTGTACTGGAGGACAGAGGATCTAAGCGGGTAGAGGAACTGAAATAAATTTTCATTAGGCGATGAAATAGTATTGGGTAGGCTAATGGGACTGAAGGATGAATATATTGAATGGTGGTGCAGGCTCGAAGGGCCGAATGGCCTACTCCTGCGCCTATTTTCTATGTTTCTATGATTAATCCCCTGGGCCTGATGGTCTGCATCCCAGGATCCTCAGGGAGGTGGCTCTAGAAATAGTGGACGCATTGGTGATCATTTTCCAACGTTCAATAGATTCAGGATCAGCCTGTGGATTGGAGGATAGCTAATGTTATCCCACTTTTCAAGAAAGGAGCGAGAGAGAAAACGGGGAATTACAGACCAGTTAGCCTGACTTCAGTGGTGGGAAAGGAGTTAATTATTAAAGAAGTAATAATGGGACATTTGGATAGCAGTAAAAGGATTAGTCCAAGTCAACATGGATTTATGAAAGGGAAATCATGCTTGACTAATCTTCTGCAATTTTTTGAGGATGTGACTAATTAAATGGATGAAGGGGTGCCAGTCGATGTAGTGTATCTAGACTTTCAGAAAGCCTTTGATAAGGTCCCGCACGGGAGACTAAAATTAGAGCACATGGTATTGGGGGTAGGGTGTTGACATGGATAGAACGTTGGTTGGCAGACCAGAAGCAAAGAGTAGGAGGGAACGGGTCCTTTTCAGAATGGCAGGCAGTGGCGAGTGGAGTGCCGCAAAGCTCGGTGTTGGGGCTGCAACTGTTTACCATATATATTAATGATTTGGAAGAGGGAATTAGGAGCAACACAAGCAAGTTTGCGGGTGACACAAAGCTGGGTGGCAGTGTGAACTGTGAAGAGGATGTTAGGAGGTTGCAGGGTGACCTGGAGAGGTTGAGTGAGTGGGCAGATGCGTGGCAGATACAGTATAATATAGATAAATGTGAGGTTATCCACTTTGGCGGCAAAAACAAGGGGGCAGATTATTATCTCAATGGGGTTAGGTTAGGTAAAGGAGAGGTGCAGCGAAACCTGGACGTCCTTGTACACCGGTCACTGAAAGTTGGCGTGCAGGTACAGCAGGCAGTGAAGAAAGCTAATGGAATGTTGGCCTTCATAACAAGAAGATTTCAGTATAGGAGTAAATAGGTTCTTTTGCAGTTGTATTGAGCTCTGGTGACACCACATCTGGAGTATTGTGCACGGTTTTGGTCTCCTAATTTGAGGAAGGATATCCTTATGATTGAGGCAGTGCAGCGTAGGTT
Organism: Leucoraja erinaceus; assembly: GCF_028641065.1. Lineage (NCBI taxonomy): Eukaryota > Metazoa > Chordata > Chondrichthyes > Rajiformes > Rajidae > Leucoraja > Leucoraja erinaceus. The sequence goes on from NC_073389.1 coordinate 49,206,796, forward strand.
CACAAGATTGATGCTTGGGAATGGTGGGACTGTCATATGAGGAAAGATTGAAAAGACTAGGCTTGTATTCACTGGAGTTTAGAAGGATGAGGGGGAAATCTTATAGAACCATGTAAAATTATAAAAGGACTGGACAAGTTAGATGCAGGAAAAATGTTCCCAATGCTGGGCGAGTCCAGAACCAGGGGCCACCGTCTTAGAATAAAGGGGAGGTCATTTAAGACTGAGGTGATAAACCTTTTCACCCAGAGAGTTGTGAATTTATGGAATTCCCTGCCACAGAGGGCAGTGGAGGCCAAGTCACTGGATGGATTTAAGAGAGAGTTAGATAGAGCTCTAGGGGCTAGTGGAGTCGAGGGATATGGGGAGAAGGCAGGCACGGGTTATTGATTGGGGACGATCAGCCATGATCACAATGAATGGCGGTGCAGGCACGAAGGGCCGAATGGCCTCCTGCACCTATTTTCTATGTTTCTTTAACAAACACCCGTGGTCAGGATCAAACCCAGGTCCCTGGCGCTGTAAGGCAGTGACTACCGCTGCACTACCAAGGTGCACGGTCTTGCTTTACTTTTATGTTTGCTAATTCTCTGCTAGACTTGCTAAATTATTTGCCTCTTAACAACTTATACATGATAAAATGTTTTCCCTTCCCCAAACCTATTGGAAATTCTTATCTGGCCTATTCTTAGTCATGTGTGTGACCTCACACGGAAACACTTTTTTTCATAACTCAGTTTTATCTTACAAACATATCTTTGGCAGACATGCATTATAGTTCTGTAGGTAGGAAAAATAGCAATGAATAAGATTAATCTCTTACAGGAATTTCTTTGATGTATTATTTTGTCAGGGGTCGTCAACCTTGTCCTGCATAGGGGCCGGAACGCATGCCTGAGTGGATGGCGGGCCGCATCTGTCACGTGTAAATAAGGATCCCGCCCCCATACCGCCCCAGATGGCAGGCATCAAATCGCGTGTTCACCGAAGGTGGACAAAAATGCTGGAGAAACTCAGCAGGCGAGGCAGCTTCATGCAATCCTTGAATGTCTCACCCGCTGAGTTTCTCCAGCATTTGTGTCTACCTTCGATTTTTCCAGCCTCTGCAGTTCTTCCTTAATCGTGTTCGCAGAAAGTGCGTGGCCGTGCCGGCGGCCTTGTGCAGGATGCGGTACAGCCAGTTCGGCCGTGTGCTCGGCGGGCTGGATGATTACGGGAAAATAAAATCCGCCTGCGGGCCGGATGATTTTGGGTTACGGGCCGCATTCGGCCCGGGGCCCGTAGGTCGCCGTCCCCGGCTTTATGTGATGCTTCTGGTCACGTGTGTAACATTTTAGTTTACTTTCCAAAAATGGCCCATCTGTCTATTTGACAAAGTGGAAAGTACAAATTGCAGTACAATATCCAACTGCTGCACACTATTTTCTACATTTGTTTTGGGGCAATCAATATTTTAGTTCTTTCAGTCTGAATCACCTATTCCTTTTTCTCCAGGGGTGCTACTGAGTTATTCCGGCATTTTGTCTAGAATTGATATTTTATTCAGCTTCACTGCTGCCTGATTCACTTTTTCAAAATTCCCCCAAACCTAAAAGAACACTAAACATTATTTAAACAAGGTGTCTCCCCTCTCTCTCACCGTCCCCTGTAAAGCATAGTGATTTTTGTTCTACTTTTGCAGCGCTTTACTGAACACTTTTCCAAGGGTTCCTCAAGGATTCCTTCCAGGAAGACTAATTTCAGTGTCTGTTTCCTTCAATGCCTCTTTGTGTGCAGTCTATCCTGTCTTGTCAACTTGTGCTCTAAGTGTTATCAATCTTGCCACAACTACCTTATCAGTAATTGATGTTATCCTGAAAATAACTGCATTTCCTGGAAATTCAATTTCTGGAAGAGTGTTTGGTTTTTGATGTAATCAGAATCTCCTGACTTATGTATCGCATGTGTGGAAACTATTATTTTCTGTACTCCAAAATTAACTTGACACTAATCCTAACTATACTTACAAATGTCCATTTTCAATAGAAATGTTAATACATTCTTAATCTCTTCATTGTGCTTTCCTAACCTGTTTTTCTCTACCATCTTTAATCCCATCATTATTCTGTTCTCTATCATCGTTAGAAAATCTAATGTTCGTACGCAGGAGGTTGGTTATACTACGTACGCCAACATTTTCCTATCCTTATTGGCCCACCCAGGCGGAGTGATTTCAAAGGGCTTTTATGCGTCAAGGACACAGACAGACCAGACTCTAAAGATGATAAATTTCCTTTCTTGGAGGTCAAGAATGAACAGGTTTTATTTTTCCCATTGCTAACACTAGCTGAATAATCCAGATTTTATTTAATTACTGGAATTAACATTTTCCAGTTACTGCAGAGTGCTGACTAAGTTAATAAATTGTGACTTCTGGGTGCTAATCTAGTAATATAGCCACTGTCATTGCAAAACAACTCTTGGTTTCTTTGTACCAGTATCTCACACTTTCTTCCTTTCACAAACTTTAATTGTCGATTTCCTCAGTTGCACATGTTTCTTTATCTAGTGTTATAAATTTACTTTTGCACTGTGCGTGTAAAAATACAAGTGTTCCTGGACTGGTGATGGAGACTCGATTTGGAAACGGGCCTCTCGGCCCTCCAAATCCATGCCAGCCAGCAATCACCCGTACGCTAGTTCTATTCTACACAATAGGGGGCAATTTACAGAAGCCAATTAACATACAAGCCTGCACGCCTTTGGGATGTGGGAGGAAACTGGAACATCTGGAGAAACCCCACACGGTCACAGTGAGAACATGCAAACTTCACACAGACAGCACAGGTAGTGAGAATTGTATCTGGGTCTCTGGCGCTGTGAGGCAGCAATTCTACCGCTGCGCCACTGTGCCGCCCCTGTGCTTTTTGTGAATTTGCATAATTATGCTTCTGACTATTCTAGGCACATGCCCTTGACTCAGTTTGGGCAAGTGATGAACAAAGAGTTAAATAACAATCGCAATAGAATAATTAACTGTTTTGATAGCTATTTGGGTACACAAACATACAGGGATGGTTAGCAATCTCTGATATTTGTGAAAATGTTTTAAAAAAATGGTGGTTAATAACAACTGAATTTCCAAGATTAATTGATCATGGGGTGAACTAATCCGACTTGAGCTGAAGATTGTACTATACACTAACATTTCTCTCAGCTTCACCAGGCAACAGCTATAAATTGGCAAGCTGGCTTGCTACACGAAGCTGAAGATTTCAGATGCCTAATTAATCTGAAACTGGCCATCTGGTTATAGTGAGAATTGAGGGGTTGATTCCATGATATCCCTAACCCCGTCCAAGGCCTCAACAGCAAACAGAGCAAACTAATTTTGCAATAAAATAAAGAGTCCTGGGTTAAAAGTGAAATAACTGTATAGTATGACTTGGCTGTGAGACCCGCGTGGAGAAACTGTCAAATAATCAATGCCATGCTTCCCAGAACTAATAACTAATATGCCACGTAACCGAAGTAGAAAATGCCAGTTATACTGTTTCAAAAATAGTTCAGCTTCCTTGGGACAAAATGGACAAAGTGGGTCAGACCTTGACTGGACAATTAAAGGAATGAATGGTGTATGGAGATGGATTCTGGAATTTGGATTTATCGCTATGCTATTCTGGGATCGGTGGGGAAAACTCGGGAAAACATTCAATTGATCTATGCTTTGGGGTCCTATTAATGACAAATGCCCTGCCTCGGTATACTTTGGAACTTGCACTTTGTACCAACTTGACTCAAACTCTTAATTTCAAAGTGTTTATTTTCATCAGTTGCCAATAGTGAGTCGGAATGAGTGTGATTTTTGGCAAATGGACAAAATGAGAAAAAAAAAGCATGCTGCACTTTGCCCATAGGAATACACTGTAGCAGCCTTTCTGATTTACAACATTTTGTTAAATGACTTTCCCTGGAATTCCATGATTTCTACCCTGTTGATAGTAAAACAGTGTAGCCATGTTTTCTAGATCTTGAGACGACATGTAGAATATTGTTAAGAATGAAGTAAATGTTAATATTTGGACAATGCATGCATTGCAGTTCATTTGGTAGCAGTCCAAGATGACACAATGTGTGAATTAATTTAGAGTATTTAATTTTATTGGACCATTTTAATTAGTGACAATAAAAAAACTTAGTTTCGGCCTCCAAATCCACGGACATGGAAGTGATGATGGGTTAAAACAATCAACCTGTTGTTTGTGGATTGGATTGGTTGAACTTTAAAAGTCGATTGGAAACCTGTCACTAGCCAGATGAGTCGGTTATTGGGTTAATTGACCACTTAAAATTACTCTTGCTGGTGTGAGAATGTGTGTGTCAAAGGTCAGCATGGATTCAATGGGCTGAATGGCTTCTCTGTACTTTGGGGATGGTTGATCTGTCTTGGTGTGTACTTCTACCTTTTGCTAAATCAAAGTGAGTATTTGCATTGCACTTTCTGGGTTAAAAATCGGCCCATATTCTGTATTGCTGGTTTACCTTGTTGTGATTGACACAAAGACATCTCTGGAGCAGACTGATGGCCTAATTCTCCTATGTCCTTTGGAAGAGTTGTTTTATCTTTTTATTTTCCCTATTGATTTTGTTTTTTGAATGCAGCCCAGATTGTGGCCTGTGATGGGATCTCTCAAACACGTAACCAGAGCAGTACTTTGCCTGCAGCCCAATATTGACATTAGTTGCAGCCAGCGGAAGAGTGGCGCAGCGGCACAGTTGCTGCCTTTCAGCGGCAAAGACCTGGGTTTGATCTGGAGTATGGTTGCTGCCTGTACACAGTTTGCATGTTCTCCCTGTGACCACGTGGGTGCTCCGATTTCCTTCCACTTTCCATTGTTACACAGATTTATAAATTAATCTGCTTTGGGAAAGATTATAGATTGTCGTTGGTGTGTAGGATAGTGCCAGTATATGGGAATCGCTGATCAGCGTGGGCGGAATGAATGACCTGTTTCTATGCTGTATCTCTAAACTGTATGGATGTTAAAAACAGACACAAACCCGATGCAGCATGTACTATTTTTGTGGCTGAAATTTAGGTAGTGTTGCATTTTAATTAAAGGAGACCACATGTCCAATTCTTTTTGCCAATTTCTCGAGCAATCTATTTAATAACCTGCAGTGGATTGCAGCAATATTTTCCAGAATGCAACTCGCTCAAGAATTTTACGTGTGTGGTAATTCCTCTGAGCAGTAGAATGATAACTGTTGTTTAAGATAGTGTTAAGATTTTTGCATTTAAACTTTACTCAGCTAACTTTTACTAATTTATTCCAGGAATCTGCCAATGACATAAAACAAAAGGAAGCATGGCTCAGTTTCCAACAGCTTTTGCGGGTGAGTACAATGTGCAATACCATCTATTAACTTTTCCTTTCTTGAGTTTTTGCAAGTTATTTTACCCAATTCTACTGAGGATTATTTGATTTGTACAGCTTCAGACCTTGCAATGGTCTGGACGTAGATGTGGCCAGGAAGGTTATTTTTTTACCTGTCTCTTAGGTAAGGGTAGTAATAATAATAATAATAAACTTTATTACGGACTCGAGGTCCAGACAAGGGGCAACATTACATTAAAAAAATGCATTGCATATTAAAAAAATGTAAAGTACAGGTGCACAACCTTTTATCCGGTGTTCCGGAAACCGAAAACCTCCAAAAACCGGCCATTTTTTCCAGGATGTCATCAGCACACCAAAGCTCGCGTTTGGCGCCAAACTTGACCCGAAATGACCCACGGTCAACCCAGGTCTGTACTACTGTAGCGGCTGCCTCCTCCCCGGAGACCGGGGAGACACTTAAACATCTGTAAATCATTGCTTAAATGTTAGTCAGTTAGTTTGGAGGGCTTCTATGTGAAGGGGGGGTTGAAGGGGTAAACTTTAATTCTTAGTCCCCTACCTGGTCGGAGAGACGGGGAGCGGTCAATGCCTTACCGGGTCGCCGTGCAGTAAGCTCTGCAGCGCTGTGGCCGCTCAACTCCCAGCTGGGGCTGCGGGCGGCGCCGGTTGTAGCTCCGACCCCGGCAACTCTACCCCTGGCTGCGAGGCGCTCCAAATCCACCACCGCCCGCGGCCGGACGCCCCCCACCCCAGCTCCGCAAATGTTGGGAGTCGGCGGCGTCGCAGCGCTGGGATACCAGCGGGGAGTGGGCAATGCCTTACCGGGTCGCCGTGCGGTAAGCTCCAGGGCGCGGAGGCCGCCTTCTCCCAACATTCGCAGAGCTGGGGCCGCGGGCGGCGCTGGATTTGGAGCGACGCGCAGCCAGGGAGTAGCGTTGCCAGGGTCGGAGATCCAACTGGCGCCGCCCGCGGCTGGACAGAGTCCCCAGCTCCGCGATGTTGGGAGTCGCCGACCAGGTAGGGGACTAAGAATTAAAGTTTCCCCCTTCACCCACCCACCCCACCACCACCACGTATAATCCCTCCAAACTAACTGACTAACATTTATGCAATGATTTACCACGATTCCCCGGTCTCCAGGGAGGAGGCAGTCGCTCCAGACTTTTCAAGCCGCCCGCGCTACCTACCTAATCTACGCTAAAAATCTTCCATTCGGAAATCCGAAAATGTCCGAAATCCGACAAGTGTCTGGTCCCAAGGCTCTCGGATAAAAGGTTGTGCACCTGTACATATAAAATCTTAGTATATCACTTATAAAAGCATCATAAATTATATTTAATGTCTCCACAACTGGGATTTGTAGCGTGTAGTGCTAACCCTTATGTTTGACAAGGCCACAATAATTACATTTTAGAGACATTTATCCTGCAAATGAATTTAAACATGTGAATTCTTAGGATAGCTTCTAAAGTACTGACTCCTGCAGCCACAAACATATTACTGGCACTACACCATCTAGGTTTCCTTAGCAGTGTTCTCATGGCATCGTTATATGCCACCTTTAGTCTCCGCAAACTTGTCTTTCCATAGTTCGACCACAGGTGCGCAGTGTAGAGTGGTGTGCAGTATGCTCTAAATAGCGACATCTTCACCACATATTGGCCAAATATGTACAGATACAAGGAATTTGCCTTGGTGCTCCGCTCGCAGATAACAACACGACATGCAGTAAACCATTAAGAATAAAACATGAAAACATTAAGAATAAAACATTATAGTTTAAGGATTAAAATAATAAAGGCAATTACTTTTAAGTGTAGTATATCTTTGTTTTTTAATCGCATGTTTTACAGGTAAGCAGTCAGCCTCTGAGTGTGCTCCTGCTTTTCTGAAATGGCTGCCAGGTGATTGAGTCTGGTTTTAATCATATCCCATAGTTTTCATTCTCTGTTCTCTCTCCTAATTGAAATCTGAAACAACTAACCTGGACAGGGTGCTTTCTCTAAAGAGTCAGAGCAGTGTAGAGATTTCTAACATGTCTGTTGACCCCATATTCCAACGCACAGGTGTTGTAGTATGGTGTTTTGCTGAAACAGAGCATCTAACAATAATGGTACATTTTATTGACTAACCAGCTTGCCACTTCAGTGAAATATTAGCAACATGATGAAACATATAATCTGAAACTGACCTCTTCATTCCATGAGCTGATTAAAATAAAAATTGTTTCCGTGCAATAGCTCTTGTGATAGTTCAACAGGGAAAATTGTCTGAAATAATTGTGTTCTTTTGAAACAGGGGGGCTGGATGTCTGTGCCATAACAGTGGAAGAAAGAGCTAAGCATGACCAGCAGTTTCTTAGCATTAAACCAGCTGGTGGAGTGATTACTGGTGAGAACAAAATGGCGTTATCAAATGAATTATTAAATATTTTTTCCCTTCTGACTATTTATCCCTCAACAGTTTAAGCTCTCTGCTATTGCTACTTGTGCAATGTTCTTAACATGGGAAATGGCTGGAGAAATGTTGCCAATGGAAAGTTGGCATTGGGGAAAATGCTTGGTGGGTGAGTGATTGAAGGTGTTTGAGGTGTTATTGAAAGCTGGTTGAAAATATGGTTTAAATTTGAGGGAAAATATATTGTGTTATGTGATGGTTTCAAGGTTTCGCTATCAAGATGTAGAAGAATAGAATGAGTCATAGTATGTGGCGGAAGGAACTGCAGATACTGGTTGATACTGAAGATAGATACAAAGTGCTAACGTAACTCAACAGGTCGGGCAGGATCTGTTGAGAAAAGGTACCGTTGGCATTTCCGGTCGGAACCATTCTTCAGACCTTTGATCTGAAGAAGGTTTGTGACCAGAAACTTCACCCATCCCTTTTCTACAGAGATGCTGCCTGATACACTGAATTGTAGCTTGTAGCTGTAATGTGAAGATAATTTTGCCGCGGTATATATTTTATTCACGTGACATGGTTGTTGCTAACATTATATTTGGTAGCTTTGCTGCGTTCTGTTTTGTGTCTTTCCTAACTTTTATATCTCTGAATTTAACTGTGCAATTTGAAACGGTCGTCTAAAGTCACAAGTAACTTTCCCAGTGAATTTGATGCCAAAGATGAATAACTGGTGGGGGAGGTGAATATTTCCAATTTGACTCGACAGGGAGACAAATTTAAATTCTTGGGTAAATGGTGGACGGATAATGTGAAGGAGGAGCGGGTGTAGTTTTAGCTCAGTTTATTGTGTTGCTTGTTTTCACAAGAGAACTGGGTACTTGTATTTATTTTCTTTCTGGGATGTTAATATCACTGAAAAAACTGGCATTTAAAGCCCTTCGTTAATTGCCCTTGAAGGCAGTGGTGAGCTGCCTCCTGGCATTGTGACGCAGTGAATGTAGGGTAGGGAATTTTAATCCTGTGACAATGACATCAAGAGAGGAATAGATCGATTGGGTGGACGAGCAGAGTCTCTTGCCCCGAGTGGGGGAATCGAGGACCAGAGGGCATAGGCTTAAGGTGGAGAGATTTTACAGGAATTTGAGAGGCAGCTTTTTCACGCGAAGGGTGGTGGTTGTATGGAACAGGCTGCCAGAGGAGGTAGTTGAGGCAGGGACTATCACAACATTTAAGAAGCAATTAGACTGATTTAGAGGGATATGGGCCAAATGCAGGCAAGTGGAACTAGTGCAGATGGGACATGTTAGCCGGTATGGGCAAGTTGGGCCAAAGGGCCTGTTTCCACACTGTGTGACTATGACAGAATATGTCCCCATATCAGGATGGGTGACCGTGAGCAGATGCTGCAGGTGGCAGTATCCTCATGCGGCTTGTCTTTCTGAAGGAGACTGCAGAGCTTTTTAGGTTTGCTCGAGATACTAACATCTGCACTCAATATCCAGCAGAGGGTGTGGACTTGGAATCTGCTGTTGGACTAGTTTAGTTTATTGTCACGTGTACTAAGGTATAGTGAAAAGCTTTTTGTTGCGTGCTAACAGAAAGATTATATATGATCAATCCAATGGTCTTCAATGAGGCAGATAGCAGCCCAGGACTGCTCTCTAGTAGTTGGTAGGATGGTTCAGTTGCCTGATAACTAGAAATGAGCCCTAGTGCTTACCGGTTACGTTAACATGAGAAATACAAAGTGTAAAGGATGGAATTTTAAGCTATGTTCAAAATTAATAGATGTACTTAGCAAAAGGAATTTTGAAGGTAAACAGTAACTTTACCTTTTTCTGTTGAGCAAAATTAATAGATTCTCCGCTTCTGCTGTGTTATTCTTGTTTGAATTAATTTCATCCCCACACAAGGCTTGGCTCCTTTACAAAATCGGCAAAACAACTAGAATGAAAGACTGACTTTTCACTAAAATAACAAGCAATGTAATTTCACGGAAGTTAGTCAATGGGCTCCTTTCATCAGACTCTTGCTTTCTTTCCAGCTTGCTGAAAACTGTTCTGTGTTGATGACCGCTAAAATGTCACATGCAAGTTGATGCAGATTTCACCTCAAGTTTGCTTTTATTTGCTGTAAGCACTGCACTTAAAGCTGAAGTGCTGCAAGGCTCTTCAATTTCAGATTAGGTTTCAATGTAATTGGTTTAATCCCAAAGCTTGTATTAGAAACATTCTCATACAAAATTACAATTACAAGTTATAACTTTGCAGGCCATATATTGGTCCTTGGTTTGGAATTATAGGACCAACATCCCTATCTTTAATTTGCCATATTTGCTTTGGAAATGTGTAAAGGTATATCTTCCTGGCATTTTGACTTGTTCCATGGGTCACAATTGATTGTGTGTAAAATGTTGCATGTGAATATAACACTGGTTTTCTCGACAAACGGAGAATGGAATTTGATACACAAACAGTTCTTGCCACAAATTTTCTATTTCTTGATATGAATTCATGTTATTTTCTCATTTTGTGGATTGGTTTGATTTTCATGACATTTCAGCATATTTACCATTCATGTTTCTATTTAATTATGGAGCCTGGAATCTTTAATAGTAATTTCATGAAGATATGTTGTATACTGCTCTCACATCAGTCTTGACCCGCTGTTATTTTAATTAAAAAAGTGTATCATTTTTGATCTTCTCCCCTCTTTTCAGATCTAAAACTCCACGTCCTTGTTTCTTATTGCCTATATTTCCTTAAGATTACGCCCTTTAAGGCATTTGACTTTAATTACTATGATTATTCTGAACTGTTTTGTTTACAATCTCACCCAAATCTTTCTTGCTTCAATTGTTGTACTGCCAAAATAATACAAGATTAGAAAATCAATATTCCATGTTTTCCTTTGTCAATTACCAACTTGGCTTGGTAATTGTAATGGGCAGTTGCTCAGTCTCTTGCTCCCCGAGTCCTGAAATTGTAATGGCATGGTAGGTCTATTAGCTTCATGGTAGGTCCGAGAGCACTAGGCACCAAGGTATGGACCTTTTTGATTCATCAAGTTAATCATAATCCATCCTCGTCTTCACCCACCTTACTGAATTATGCTCTGAACAGGCAGAGTTTCTTGCATTGCTGTTTTTGTAAGCTTGTTAATGATGCAAGCACTTTTGTGAAAATGCTTCCAATAAAGCCATACATAAAAGATTCTTTCCAGCACTATATTTATTCAATTTTAACTGCTGAAATATTAATTATTTTTTTTATAATTTGTTGTTTTCCTGTGTATGTGAAAATACAGTATGTAATATTAATTGCAGGTATATTTTAGTCGTATTACTCTTTCATTCAGGTGATCAAGCCAGAAATTTCTTTCTCCAGTCTGGATTGCCTCCACCTGTTCTTGCACAGATCTGGTAAGTTCAAGGTATACAATATTTGTTAGCTAACATACATATACTTAATCAAAGCAATGGCTTTGATTTGCCACTGAGGAAAAGAGTGTGCAAGATTGAGAAGGTGCAGTTGGCCATGTAAGTCTGCAATTTGCTTTTCAATTGACAGGCTGATGTAATATTCTGCCTTTACATGTAGTAAATAGGATAGGACCGTACAGGAGGAGCAGGCCCTTGCTCTTGTAATGTATTTGCTGACCATATGGCAAATTAGACTAACTGCATGTGCTCTATGTACCTCCATTCCGTATATGTTCACGCGTCTAGAAATTCTTCTAAACCATTATCTTGTTTACCTCCATCCCCAACGACAGCGTGTGTAGGTACCGACCACTCTGTTTTAAAACAATATAGCTTTGCACAACTCCTTTGAACATTCTCCCCCACCACGCCCCAGACACAATACACTACCCTACCCTCATCAAATTTATTGCTTACTTAAAAGAAAATCAAGTTTGTATGACATGACCTGCTGTGAACCATTCTAATTAGCTCAATAGAAACATAGAAAAATAAGTGCATGAGTAGGGTTATTCGGCCCTTCGAGCCAGCACTGCCATTCAATATGATCATGGCTGATCATCTAAAATCAGTAGCCCTGGTTCTGCTTTTTCCCCCATGTCCCTTGATTCCTTTAGCCCTTAGAGCTAAGTCAAACTAGTGAAAACATCCAGTGAATTGGCCTCCACTGCCATCTGTGGCAGAATTCCACAGATTCACAACTCTCTGGGTGAAAAAGATTTTCCTCCTCTCAGTCCTAAATGGCCTACTTCTTATTCTTAAACTGTGACCCCTGGTTCTGGACTCTCCAACATCGGGAATTATTTTTCCTGCATCTTATATGTTTCTACTATAAGATCCCGTCTCATCCTCCTACATTCCAGCGAATACAAGCCCAGTCGACCCATTATTTCATCATACATCGGTCCCACCAACCTGGGAATTAAACTGGTGAACCAACGCTGCACTACCTCAAATTCTCTTCCAAATGCTACAATTTCCTCTCCTATAGCTTCCCCAGCACTGACATAGCGTTCATCGTCCCACAGTTTCCCATTTTATCCCTGTTGCCTTTCTGAAAGCAACAACAATGGCTTTTCGTCAATTCTCTGGGGCTTTGTCTGTGGTGAGGGAGAGATAAAGATCTTTGTCAAGGCCCCATCAATCTCTTCTCTTGATTCATAACCTGGGATGGATCCCATCAGGCCCTCAGGACCTATCCGCTTTGATTTTTCTTCAAAAGACCCAACACCACCACCTACTTGATTTAAATCTGCCCTACATTATTACTGATCTCGCTATCCTCTTCCTCCACTAATTTAACGCCCACATTTTTTGGCAGCTTGTGCATTTCCCCCCAAAACTGCATAATTCAGCAGCTGCTAATCTTCCTTGTTTCTTATTGAGCTTTCTTATCAAAATACTGCTACCTGTCACCTCCTGCAGAGGCTGCTGTATAAAAGGGTTATAGATGGCAGTTGAGCTACTGTGTGGTTGGGGTGGGGGGGGAAGAGGGAAGTAAAGGAGTGTAATCTCTCTCCTTATTACATTAATAAGGAGAGAGATTTGGCACATGGTAGTGAAGGGGTGAATGAAAGTGAAGTGTGATGAGATGTGGCAGAAATGCAAGTAAAAGAATGCATCAGAACTTGGAACAGGAGTAAGTGAAGTAGAAGTCAAGAATCTATATCTAAAAGTGTGCCAAATGTGTAACAAGATTGATGTGTTGGTGTTACAAATGGAAATAAATGAGTTTAATTTAATAGCTATAACTGAAATATATATTTGTAGGATGGCCTGGACTGGGAACACAATGTTCTAAAAGATTGGGCAGAGAAGGAAGGGTATTGCTGTAACAATCACAATGATCACATTAATACTTTATCAGCCAAGCATGTTTTGCAACATACGAGGAATTTAATTTGCCAAGTCAGTCATACAAATAAAAAGCAACGGTACACACAAAATACATTTTTAATCAAGGAAGGTTGCAGTGGCATTGGCGAGTGGTGATATAATGCAGTGATTGATGATGTGGAAATATGGGAGAGCAAGAGAAAAGATGCAGGTGGATGCATCTATAGGTCACAATGGTGCTGATCAGGCAAAGCATGAAAGGTGAAATATTAAAGATATTTAAAAATAAACTACAATGATCATGGGGTGAATTTTATTTGCATATTAATTGGACCAATTAAACGTGACAAGGGTACCATGGAAGAAGAATTTGTGTGGTTATTTGTTTATTATAGTTTATTCTATCTCACCTTGTAACGGGAATCGAGAACCAAAGGTTTTAAAGGGAAAGGGAAAATATTTAATAGGACCCTGCGGGGAATCTTTTTCACATAGTGGTACAGGTGCACAACCTTTTATCCGAAAGCCTTGGGACCAGACACTTGTCGGATTTCGGAATTTTTCGGATTTCCGAATGGAAGATTTTTAGCGTAGATTAGGTAGGTAGCGCGGGCGGCTTGAAAAGTCTGGAGCGGCTGCCTCCTCCCCAGAGACCGGGGAATCATTGTAAATCATTGCTTAAATGTTAGTCAGTTAGTTTGGAGGGATTTTATGTGGTGGGTGGGGGTGAAGGGGGAAACTTTAATTCTTAGTCCCCTACCTGGTCGGAGAGGCGGGGAGCGGGCAATGCCTTACCGGGTCGCTGTGCAGTAAGCTCCGGAGCGCTATGGCCGCCGACTCCCAACATTGTGGAGCTGGGGGCTGCGGGCATCCGGCCGCGGGCGGCGCCGGTTGGAGCTCCGACCCCGGCAACTCTACCCCTGGCTGCGAGGCGCTCCAAATCCAGCGCGGCCCGCGGCCGGACGCCCGTAGCCCCAGCTCCGCGATGTTGGGAGTCAGCGGCATCACAGCGCTGGGATACCAGCGGGGAGCGGGCAATGCCTTACCGGGTCGCCGTGCAGTAAGCTCCGGAGCGCTATGGCCGCCGACACACAACATCGCGGTGCTGGGGCTGCGGGCGTCCGGCCGCGGGCCGCGATGGATTTGGAGCGCCGCGCAGCCAGTGGTAGAGTAGCCGGGGTCGGAGCTACAACTGGCGCCGCCCGTTGCCGGACGCCCGCAGCCCCAGCTGGGAGTTGGCGGCCACAGCGCTGCGGAGCTTACTGCACGGCGACCCGGCAAGGCATTGACCGCTCCCCGCCTCTCCGACCAGGTAGGGGACTAAGAATTAAAGTTTCCCCCTTCACCCCCACCCACCACATAAAATCCCTCCAAACTAACTGACTAACATTTAAGCAATGATTTACAATGATTCCCCGGTCTCTGGGGAGGAGGCAGCCGCTCCAGACTTTTCAAGCCGCCCGAGCTACCTACCTAATCTACGCTAAAAATCTTCCATTCGGAAATCCGAAAAATGCCGAAATCCGACAAGTGTCTGGTCCCAAGGCTTTCGGATAAGGTTGTGCACCTGTAATATGGAATGAGCTGCCAGAGGAGGCAGTTGATGCTCCCTCTCCCATTCTCCCCCATAATAACAATATTTTAAAGACATTTGGGCAGGTGCTTGCATAGTAATAATTTAGAGGGATATGGATCAAAACCGGGCAGGTGGAATTAGTGCAGATGGGGTATCTTGGTTGGTATTGACAAGTTGGACCGAAGGGTCAGTTTCGTTGCATTGTTGAGTATGCCTCGTTGAGTCTGAACAAATTTTAGAAGGCACCACTTGACGGCAAGCATCAATAATAAAGTTGGCCACTACACCCATTGACCAGTGCAGGTGTTAATCAGTTAAGGAAAAGAGTAATTAAAGATCAAGATGTCGGCCCTGGCATAAAACTATGGTTTACTGGGCAGCAAAGGTTTGTGATCTATTTGCCTGATCTGGGCTACCTACCACAGGCATCCCAAGGCATTAGGTCAAACATGTTTTTTAATGCTGCAGTCTGTTTATTTTTTTGCAGCAGCTGAACAAAATGAGTAACTCCATTCCTGTGATTCACAGTGCCCTCCATAATGTTGGGGACAAAACCCATCATTTATTTATTTGCCTCTGTGCTCCACAATTTGAGATTTGTAATAGAAAAAAATCACACCTGGTTAAAGTGCACATTGACAGATTTTAATAAAGGACATTTTTATACATTTTGGTTTCACCATGTAGAAATTACAGCAGTCTGTATACATAGTCTCTTCCCCCCCCCCCCCCCCAATTTCAGGGCACTATAATGTTTGTGACACAGCAACGTCATGTAAGTGAAAGTAATCATGTTTAGTATTTTGTTGCATATCCTTTGCATGCAATGACTGCTTGAACACTGCGATTAATGGACATCACCAGTTGCTGGGTGTCTTCTCTGGTGATGCTCTGCCAGGCCTGTATTGCATCCATCTTCAGCTTATGCTTGTTTTGGGGGCTAGTCCCCTTCAGTTTTCGCTTCAGCATATAAAAGGTATGCTCAATTGGGTTCAGATTGGGTGATTGACTTGGCCACTCAATTGATCTTGGGCAGTTCCTTCTCTCCTCCATGCTCTTGCCATCACTCTGATATAAGTTAATCTTCGTCTCATCTGTCCACAAGACCTTTTTCCAGAACTGGTTGCTCTTTTAAGTAATTTTTGGCAAACTGTAACCCGGCCATTCTATTTTTGCCACTAACCAGTGGTTTGCGTCTTGCAGTGTAGCCTCTGTATTTCTGTTAATGAAGTCTTCTGCGGACAGTGGTCATTGACAAATCCACACCTGACTCCTGAACAGTGTTTCTGATCTGTCGGACAGGTGTTTGGGGATTTTTCTTTATTATAGAGAATTCTTCTGTCATCAGCTGTGGAGGTCTTCCTTGGCCTGCCAGTCCATTTGTGATAGTAAGCTCACCAGTTCTCTCTTTCTTCTTAATGATGTTCCAAACAGTTGATTTTGCTAAGCCTAAGGTTTGGCTGATGTCTAACAGTTTTATTCTTGTTTCTCAGTCTCATAAAGGATTATTTCACTCATTGTCACAACTTTGGTCCTCATGTTGATAAACAGCAATAAAAGTTTCCAAAGGTGATGGACAGACTGGAGGAAAGACGAGGTGCTGAGAGTTCTCTTATACCTACATTAAGGAGGCAATTAAACACACCTGAGCAGTTACAAATGCCTGTGACGCCATGTGTCCCAGACATTTTGGTGCCCTGAAATGCTGGGAATATATATATAAACACTGCGGTAATGTCTACATGGTGAAACCAAAATGTATAAAAATGACCTTTAATAAAATCTGACAATGTGCACCTTAACCACATGTGATTTTTTTCAATTAAAAATCTCAAATTGTGGAGTACAGAGGCAAATAAACGATGGGTCTTTGTCCTGAACATTATGCCGGGCACTGTATGTAGGATTTTGAAGTTCCTGAGAAAGCTTTGATAGCCTTTTGAGGTATTGTAACTGGTAACACCAAAAATAAATGTTAAATGCTTGATAACTGTTTAATCAATTAAGTTGCCAGAGAGGCTGATAAATGTACTGTTTTCAATTATGTGTTTGCTTCTAAAGGGCACTGGCTGACATGAATAATGATGGAAAGATGGATCAAGTGGAGTTTTCAATAGCCATGAAACTGATCAAGCTAAAACTACAAGGTCACCCGCTTCCCTCCTCGCTGCCTCCCATCATGATACAAATACCAGTGGCTGTTCCAACACAAGGATATGGTTAGATTCATGTTCCCTTACAAATTGCTTGTTTGGTTTATTTATACTGATTTATTGTTGATATACACAAGGATCTAGCATTTTGAAAGCTCTGTTACATTGTGCCAGCTATTTTACAGTAGTAGTAGTAGTAATGCTGGCAGTGATTTAATATTGTTCTGTCTTCCCTCGAGGTATAGCCAATGCTCCAGCCTTGTCCACCATGGGCACATTAGCACCTTTGTCAATGGGACCAATGCCAGTGGTAGGAATGTCGCCCCCACTGGTATCTTCTGTTCCTGCGGTTGGAGTCCCTGCACTTGCCAATGGGACATCTATGGTGCAGCCTCTGGCTGCCTTTGCTCATCCAGGTGTGTATGATTCTATCAACAAAAAGGTGTGCGGGTCTTAAATGTTCTTTATTTTGACTTTTGTATGTTGGTGGATTAGATAAATTTTAAAATGAAATAATTTCAGTTTGGAGATACAGTGCAGAAACAGGCCCTTCGTCCCACCGTGTTCGTGCCGACCAGTGATCCCTGCACAATAATGTTATCCTAAACACACTGGGGATAATTTACAATTTCACCAAAACCAATTAACCTACAAACCTGTACGTCTTTATCTTGTGTGGGAAGTAACTGGAGCACCCAGAGAAAAAACAGGCAGGTCATGGGGAACGTACAAACTCCGTACAGCCATCCACCCATAGTCAGGATCGAACCCAGGTCTCCGTGCTGTAGGGCAGCAACTCTACCACTGCACCACCATGCTGTGCCAAAACATCAATCTGGCCTGTCTTCCAGTAGCTTTTTAACTTGAACATATTTCTCTTTTTGGATCTTTTCACATGATTGAGCATGATGAATGTGAACTAATCAGTAATAATAGTAACAATCTTAATAATTTTTTTATACCCCCATCTACGTGTTATTAAAATTGAGAACTCCAACATCTTTAACTTTGAGAACAATACAATGTCTTTGATCTGTTTCTCTGATTCTATTTTCACCCCGTTGAGGAATTGTGAAATAAACAGAATGAAACGAGATGCCACACATGCAAAGATGCTGCAATTAGAGAGGAAGAATAATAAAAGAACTTTAAAGAGGTGTAGAGACCTCTGATTCATGCAGTCAAATTTCTCTCAGCACGTCAAATTTGCATGACTAATTTTAATTATAAACCAGTCTGATCTCTTTGGTTTTAAAATTAATTGCATAAATCACTGAGCATAGCTCTGCTAGAATATTGCCTATTCTTAGACTTTAAGAAATTATAATTGCTTTGGTGTGGATGCAGTGGATTTATAAGAAAAAATGAGTTATGTGGAGGGTTCGGAGGTTGAGGTTTGCTCTAGGACAGCAACATTTATGGTGAAATGAAATAAATTCTGTAAATTTTGCTGACTGACAAATCAATGTAAATGTGAAGAAATGGTTCCTTATGGGTAGCAACCCATGCTCTTGGATTTAAATGCTGGAGATAGTTCAGGTTTAGATTGCACTACCTTGGGAGCTAGTGAAAGCAAATTCAGATTTCACTTTAAGAAGGGAATTAGTTGCACATTTTGAAAAGGAAATGGATGCCAGACTGAGCCAAATAATTAGAACCAGTTTTCTACGAGCAAGCGTGGATATCAAGTGTGGATGGTGGCTCTGTAGCTCAATGAGTTTTGGGTATTAATTGTTAATAATACATGTAATGCACTTGAATTAATAATGAAGAACATAATCCCACGTAGTACTTGAGCAAATACTTCAGAGATTTTTGCTTTTTTGGTTTCTCCACTGAAAACGTAGCATACAGTGGTGCATTATTTGGGATCGCATGTTCCGCTGCTGTTACAGATTTGTCATCGTGGTTAGTTTTGTTGATTTCTAATGTGCCATGATTCCACTTTGTTATTGAATAAAAAAATTGTTAAACTTCATCAATTATTTCAAGACCATTCATGGATTGCTCTCATCTTTCACTTTTCCTTTGCCACCTGCAGATGCACATTTACCAAATTCACACCCACCCATCTGCATCATTGTACCAGCTTTTTAAATATTTGTCATGCATTATACCTGTAGCTATTTTGTGAAACATGTTTGAGTTTTTTTTAATTTCCACCTTACATTGTTTGCTTTGTAGTTTGTATTCCTCCGATGTCTCCTTATGGTGTTTCAAGTCCAGGTTTCTAAAACGTACATTTGTGGAAAGATTACTGGACACTTCATTACTCCAGTCATCCTTCTGCACCAAAAGCCAAACATTAGAATAACTTATGATCATACATTTTGGTGCTTAGAAATCTTAAAGCAATCGTTAAGCGTTTTTGTTTGTAATTCAGTAGGTCCTCATTAACGTAATTAATTTACTTTTAGACTTTAGTCGTGCTGTTTGGAAATGGGCTCTTTGGCCCACAGAGTCTGCGCCAACCAGCAATCACCTGGTATACAAACGCTATCCTCCTCACTAGGGCCAACCTATGCAATTTTAAGAAGCCAATTAACTTATACACCTGTACATCTTTGGAGCGTGGGAGGAAACTGGAGCATCTGGGAAAAAATCTACGTGGTCACTTGGAGAATGTGGAAACTCCTTACAGATAGCGCCAGTCAGGATCGAACCCAGGTGTCTGCCACTGTAAGGCAGCCACTATGCCGCTCTTTTATTAAGAATAGCTTTATGTAAGAAATTTGGAATAAATTGATTATTAATTATTAGCTACCTTTGTACTCCTCAGTTTAGTAATCAACCTGGCGTGTTAAGACTTGAGCTTCACCTGTCAGTAACGTTGAAGGCATGCTGAAAGACGTCGCAAAGCACTTGGTGAAGAATAGCAGAATGTTAAATGACGAGGAAGATATGTGGGTTAGGATTGCCTAGGTTGATTTAAAAGATAATTTAATGTTACTGAAAGCAAGAGGGGGTTAGTAAGACGCAGGGAGCTCTGCAACATGTTCCAGAGGTTAATTTGCTTTCACGAGTGGTTCAGAAGGAGATGCCAAAGGGAGAAAAAGAAAGGAATCTGAAGATATCATCTGGTGGAAGAGAATGTTCAAATGTCAAAATGAGGGAACAAATAACTGAGGATGTGATTTTAAAAATACCAGCTGGTAACAAAACAAATGTTAATGTTTTATGGCGGGTCAGGCAACGTGGATAGGTGATGTTTTGGATTGGAACCCTTCTTCAGTCCAGCACTTTATTTTGTAAACCAACACCTGCAGTTCCTTGTATCCAAATATATATTTTTTTAAATCCCACATAGGAGCCACATTGCCAAAGAGTTCTTCCTTCAGTCGTTCTGTATCAGCCGCTCAAGCTAATGGAATAAAACTACAAAAGGCACAGTCATTCGATATGGGAAATGTAAAGTAAGTTGTTCAACAGAATGTGTTTCATATAACTTTGGGGGCCACATAATTGAGAGAATAAATTCTGTTTTTAAACATTTTCCAGACTGAGCTTCCAGACTAACCCACAATGTGAAAATAAGGTCTTGGCCCTTTAATTTGTTTCATTTCTAGCTTAACTCTGAAAACCATCTTGTTTTATTGGATCATCTGTATAAATATTTTCTTGACTTAAGTACAGCGATATTGAATCTCAACCTAGATACAGTGCAAGTGCTGCTTTTGTTACTAAATTGGTTGCAATTTTTGGTATGACTATGGCAAATCAAATTCCTTGTATGTTGCAAAACATACTTGGCTAATAAATAGTAAGATTAAACGAGTACTTACCAGTATGAAGTTTGATCTGTATTTTATGAGGAGTTACGGTGAAAGATTAAGTGAAGACCCCAGCGCAGTGCGCATGTGCGGCATACTTCGAAGCAGCGGTGTGAAATCACAGGATAGACACAATATTTGAAGTAAGATAGTAAAGATCATGAGACATCAGTTTATTAGTTTGATCTGTATATTGAGGGTGGGAGCGGCGGGCACTTAATCCCTCACCGTAACTCCTCATAAAATACAGATCAAACTTCATACTGGTAAGTACTCGTTTAATCTTACTATTTTACTTCGGAGTCACGTGAGTGATTCCGTGAAGACTTCAAAGGTCTGTGATTTCAAACCGTGTAACAGTTTTTATTTCACTCACTGCCGAAGTTTATGAGGGAGGAAGTGTTATCGTAATCAACCAGTGGATCTGCTTTCAAAAGAAACAGAAAGGTATTTGTTAACAATAACAACATAAAAGAGCTCCTCTGAGCTTAAATTAATATTGCAGTTTGTAATATTCTCCTGCAATTAAATCAGGTTTATCAACGGTTTATAATAAAAAATGTTCAGAACGTCGTTCCCTTGACCATCCTGCTGTATTGAAAATGTGGTCAACCGGGATGTCCATTCGTTCAGCCGCTGATACCAATGCTGCCCTAGTGGAATGGGATTAAATGTATTATTATCTATTCCGGCAGCTTTCAGTACCTGTTTGAGCCACCTTGGAGTGGTTTGGCTCGTACCCCGTCTTGGGTTACTGTGGTTGACCCATAGGCTTTCCTCTCCCTCTAAGATTGTGTGTTGTGTCTATATATAGTAGTAGATGGGTCACCACACTCAACCTGGACTCTGGTGGGTAGGCCCGGAACCCCACCAGTGAATTGGGCGTTCCTGGTCCATATAGCCATATAACGACTACAGCATGGAAACACAGGCGATCTCGACCCTACTAGTTCGTGCCGAACTCATAATCTCGCCTAGTCCCAAATACCTGCGAGTTAGATTTTACCAGACCTAAATATGAACGTGATGCGTCCGGGGTAATCACCATGTATCTAGTCTAGTTTATGGAGTGACCGGACTCTGTGAGCGTGTACGAGAGCCATAAGCATGAGCGTTTTTTAAAACATAGATTAAGCAAGCTGAGGGATCTGGCTGGTGCCATTCTCTGAGGTATGTCAATATCACACCAATATCCCATACATGGGTATATACCTGGGTGTTTGGGCTTATATTATAGTTGCCCTTCATAAGTTTACCTTCAGTGGATGGGATCCCATGCTCCGCTGTCATGCTGTTTTAGATAAGCAGATAAGGCGCTTCATGCTGTATTTACGGCATTGTAACTCACCTTTTGGTCATGGTGTAGATGTTCCAGGAACTCCAATACGTCAGTGGTTGAATAATTCGGTATGTTGTCCCTGCGTCGTGGCAGTATTTTACCCATGTTAGCTTTTAGTGACTGTTCGCAGGGATGCCGACATGGTGGTCCCTTGGATAATCCCAGTCCCTGGTAAGGTCTATTCAAACCCTGCACCCAGGAGTTTGATGTTTCCCTGGCATGGGTGGCTTGTGCCTGATACTGGGTTGAGTCAGCACCATGGTCCACTAGGGAAATCCATAGGTGACTCGCCCACCGTGTCGTGATGAACTGGGAACCATGGCTGTGTAGGCCGGTCGGGCACGTTCAATATCTCGGAGACTCCCATCTGTATTCCGAAGTGCCCGTCTGATGAGGCAGAAGGGAGGAAGGCAAAGCAGAAATTCCCCCTTCCAGCGTGTAGGCATCTATCGCTGCTGCCTCTAATCTGGTTCCCAAGTCACATACATAGGTTACTGGTGATTCCTTCTTGTGCAACCAAATTGATATCTGGCTTTCAAACTGCTTAATACCTTTAGCAGATATTTTGGGTTTAACATCTATTCAATGTAATCATAAATTTACCCCGTGACCTGGTGTCTCCCACTGTGTTCTAGCTTCCTAGGACATAGGCAGCTGATAGTTAAAATGTCTTTTGACACACCATTGCCAGATTTGTTTGACCAATTTGATGCACAACAATGATTATTATGCTCCCCATATGGTTGATATAAGCCACCACCATAGTATTATCAATCCGTAACCACATATGTACGTGCTGCATTTGAAATGCATATGTTTTTTAGCCCAATAGGCGCTCACCAATCCCAAGTAGTTGATGCCCGGTATGTGTAGTAACGATGTTTGTGAATTGGTCCATCTGTTACCTGTGCTGGATATGGAGTTTAGTTGCTCCCCAGCCTAAAGTATTGGCATTGGTTTTTAATAACCAAATTGGGATTGGTGATGATAATAGGGCTGAAAACTATGCCAAATAGATGTCTACCCACCAC
This sequence comes from Leucoraja erinaceus, assembly GCF_028641065.1. NCBI lineage: Eukaryota > Metazoa > Chordata > Chondrichthyes > Rajiformes > Rajidae > Leucoraja > Leucoraja erinaceus. The sequence continues at coordinate 49,229,766 of NC_073389.1, forward strand.
CTTAGTTGTGATATAGCTTCAGTGGGTTCATTCATGATTTGATTATAGTGACCCAAACCTAGGCAAAGTAACAGTCATATGGACGGAATTATTATTGAAGCCCAGATAATCCTTGGTAGTTAACGCTTCAATACTGGTTTATCTGGGCGTGGGATACACCTCGGAGCTTAGGGAGCTGTTTCGTAGCTAGAACTGCTGCCACAGCTAATTCCTTTGTTTCCCCTAATATGAGGATATCATCCAATATATGCCATGATTATGCTTGTTTTCTTAATATTTTCATGGCCGTTTGATATTTACAATAGATTTAGGGCAGACGTTAGACCATAGGGACTGCTCTATGCTCCCATGGTTGCCCTAACCGGGATATCCATTATCCAGGTAAAATTTTTAGGTATCCTTGGGAGATCAGATGCCTGGCAGTGACAAAAACCCATCTCCATCTTAAAGTGTTTATATACTCAACAGATTTATTTAGTGATATTAGATCAATGATGATGCTACATTCACCATCTTTTGTAGTTTCCAATGGTTCATGTTTACTCCCATGATCCGTTTAGTAATGAGCCTTTCTAGTTCAGCTTGACCTTCTCACTTCTCTTTTCTTAGAGGGAGAAAGTGCCCTTTGGGCGCATTGCTGAACTGGCGGTAATATGCCCAATTTGAATTCGTTTTTATCCTCTAATACTGTTGAGTATATTTTAGTTATTTGTGACAGCATCCCATGCTTTATTAACAAGTGTAAATGCCCCCCCCCGCAGTTAGTAGAACACCCTTGTTTAGTGTAAACTGGGAGGAACCAGACTACCTACCTCCATGTTTGTTGTTTTTTCATGAAGGCGTAGTATGCTGGTATGCTGGTGCTGTCGGTGGGGCGGCGCATCTTCCCACGGCTCCGCTCTGGGCCCCGTCTAAAAAGAACTTTGGGGGTAATGTGAAGCGGTCGCCAGGCTTTCACCAGTCCTTGTTTGATATCGCTGGTGGATGCCGAGGGGTGCTGCCAGCTGGGTGTTGGATGCGATGTCCTGCTCGTTCCATGGCCTGCCTTCATGAGGCGCACAGGTTTAGCTGCCTCTCTTCCCGCAGCAGCGGTTTGCATAGCCCCATATATTTGGGGTTGCGGGCAGGTCTTTTTGCACCATTGTTCCGTCGAGTATCCCAAATTTGGGAACATCTTAGGCGTCAGCACCCTGGTAGTGCAATGGGATAGTCTCATCCTGGGAGAGTATAATCCGTGGAAAAAGCGAGCAAAGGCGGTAACATCTTGACCCTTCTGTAGAATTCGCTGCTTGTCTGCGAGTCCGCTGACCCAGCTGCCTGCGGATTTGCCTCTGGAAAGGCCTGCTCCTGCAGGGCTTTGTTGGGAAGATGGTCGCGTGGAGGAGCCATGTAGTGGCCCACGACACCCAGTAGCTCTTCCTGATCCTGCTCCCCTGGCATACTGCTGTTCTCGTCCGCCTGCCCAGCGTTTAAGCCAGCCCAGCCCTGGCCTCCTTAGCTAGCCTCAAAAGAGGGAGCAAAAGGGTGTGCTATAAATTGGAGGAGGCATAGCTCAAACTCCGCTGTTGCATCAATCCCTCGACAAGGGAGATGGCTAGTGCAATAGCACTGGGGTAGGAGTGTCAGCTCCCTTGGCATTCAGCCAGTGCCCCTTTATTCCTGGAGGTGAACTCCATGACCTCCTCTGGCTTGGGGAGACAGACATACTTATTTTTGCTGTCTCCAACCTGTTCCAGTTTTGGAGGAAGTTGGCTCCTGTAGAACCTGTTGAATTGGGAAGATTTTTCTCTTTGTCAGGAGTCTGCAGGGCTGCCGGTCGGGTTTTTTAAACTTCCCGCCGGTCCGCTGCTGTTACCAAACAGCTGTTCAGCGGACCGGCATTAGCGCAGCTCCTTGCAGCGGTCCGCAGCGTTTGCGGTCCGGGTAGCGCCTTTTCCCCGTCCACTGTCGGCTCCACGCTAGAGTCGAAACGGGGCCGCTCACCATGCCTCTCTACTTTGCTCCCCCTGGAGCAAAAACCACAAGGCCCGATTAAGGTAAGTACTTACCTCTCGTTCCTTGGATGCGGGAGCTGCCGACTCCCGCGGCCGCGTTCTGCACAGCTGTGCGATTATGCCGCACATGCGCACTGCGCTGGGGTTTTCACGGAATCACTCACGTGACTCCGAAGTAAAATTATGATTATGATTGAGTATAAAAACTATGAAAGTTTGAACAGATTGCTGCAGAATAAAATTTGCACCAGCATCTTCAGAGAGGCAGCAACAGATGACAGTGGCATCAACCTCCAAGAATATACAGAATCCGTCATCGCGTACATCAACAAATGTATTGAGGATGTAACGGTGGTAAAAACCATCAGGAGGCGTGCCAATCAGAAACCTTGGCTAACTGGGGAAGTGTGTTCCCTACTGAGAATCCGGAATGCGGCATTCAAATCTGGGGACAACGAAGCATACAAACTGGCAAGGGGTAACCTATCCCGGGGGATCAGGGAAGCGAAGAGGCTGTACGGACAAAAGCTCAATAGCCACTTCGAAAATGGAAAAGACACACGCCGCCTGTGACAGGGATTTCAGACCATCACTGACTACAAGCCTCCCCCGATGCGGATATGCCAAAGCAACCCCTCCCTACCAGATGAACTGAACGAGTTCTACGCACGGTTTGAGGTTAAAAACAGCACCCAGACACGTGCACCACTGCCATCTCCCAGTGACCAGTCGCTCAGGCTGTCCGCAGCCAGAGTTAAAAAGGCCTTCGCCAGCGTCAATCCACGCAAAGCTGCAGGGCCGGACAACATTCCTGGATGCGTTCTAAGAGACTGTGCCGAGCAACTGAAGGATGTCTTCACAGACATTTTTAACATCTCACTCTGCCAGGCAGTAGTGCCGAATTGTCTTAAGAGTGCCACCATCATCCCTGTACCGAAGAAACCAAACCCAGCCTGCCATAACGACTTTCGACCAGTGGCCCTAACACCCATTGTAATGAAGTGTTTTGAGCGACTAGTTATGCAGCACATCAAAAACAGTTTACCTGCCGACCTAGACCCACTGCAGTTCGCCTACAGAGCCAACCGATCCACAGAGGACGCAGTCTCAACAACACTGAACCTCGTGTTGTCACATCTCGATCGGAAAAACACCTATGCCAGGATCCTCTTCATAGACTTCAGCTCCGCTTTCAACACAATCATCCCGCAGCAGCTGGTGGAGAAGTTGGAGCTGTTGGGGGTTGATGCTGGCACATGTAGCTGGGTCCTGAACTTCCTGTCGCAGCGGCAGCAGACAGTCAGGGTGGGCAGTAGGACATCAAAAACCATAGCCGTGAGCACTGGCTCACCCCAAGGCTGTGTCCTAAGCCCCCTTCTGTTTAGTCTGCTGACACACGACTGTACTGCCAGACTCAATAACAACTTCATCAGCAAGTTCGCTGATGACACAACAGTAGTGGGTCTCATCAGTGACAACGATGAATCGGCGTACAGGATGGAGGTGGAGCTGCTCACAGGTTGGTGCAAATCCCACAACCTCATTCTTAACGTGGGAAAAACTAAGGAGATGGTGGTTGACTTCAGGAGGGCGGGGAAACAACACCATACACCTCTGCACATCGACGGAGCTGATGTGGAAAGGGTCAGCAGCATGAAGTTCCTAGGACTACACCTGTCTGATGACCTGACGTCCACGGCCAACACCACAGCTCTGGTCAAGAGAGCCCAGCAGCGACTTCACCCCCTCCGAAGACTACGGAAAGCAGGCCTCCCCACCACACACCTACGGACTTTTTACAGGGGGACTGTTGAGAGCACACTGACATACGGCATCACTTCCTGGTTCGGGAGCTGCAAGGCGTACGAACGACACCAACTGGACAGGATAGTGAAGACCGCAAGCAGGATTATTGGTGCTCCACTCCCCTTCCTGCTGGACATATACAAGAAGAGATGCATCAACAGAGCCATCTCCATCATCAAAGACCCTTACCACCCATCGCATGACTTTTTCACCATCCTCCCATCTGGGAAGAGGTACAGGAGCATCAGCTGCAAAACCAGCAGGATGCTCCTCAGCTTCTTCCCACAGGCTATAAGACTGTTAAATGAACTTTCCCCCCTGCCAAGTATCGCGCACAAACACCCCGCTGCCGGTCGGAACGGCTGTTGAATGTTATTGAATGTTATTAGAGGGTTAAATTGTTCATGACAAGTATTTTAACTTTAATTGCTATTTATTTTGTAACGAAAACTGAATGGACACTGGTTGAGAAACGTTTTTTTGTTTCCTCTGGGTATGCGAATACTCAGGAAATGACAATAAAGATTTACAATTACAATGGTCACAAATGTATGTCATTGTTGATTCTGGTCAGACTCTTTGAATGCTTGTATTTTGCACAGTTCTTTTGTATCACATTGACAATAGATGTGAGCATGACAGTGTAATATTGTGATTGTCAAAACAATATACTGCAGCTGGCCAAAAAGCATCCATGCCTACTGCTGTTCTAAGCATTAAGTTGCTCTTACTTCTGTGTGTTTCCCAACATCTTAGTGGGAGAAATTAGTTTCAATCTTAGTGACAATGCTCTGGCCTCTGTGTACTGTCAGTGCATACAATGGGTCTGGGGAAGAACAGGTTTGAGCCTCAACTGCCAAGAGAAGAACTCTACAATGCTGAATAATTTATGTTTTGAATAAAATGAAAATAGCTGTTCAAAATATGATGACTTTTAACCTCTTGCAAGCACTCTCCTTAACTGAAATTAATGGGGATGTGTTTCCTGCACCAGGTCGAACACGGTGCAGTTTTTGCAGCAATGCCGAGGAATTTGCACCAATCGGGCTTCACTTTTGTGTCTGATCTTAGTTCACTTTTGTGTCAGACTGTCAGTTGCTGTCAGACCGTAGTTGCAAAGAATGCCCGGAATGTTTGTTCAAATATTTTGTCCGTGTTGTATCCATGCATGCGTGCCCAAATAGATCTAATGGATAAGCAACATTGCTTAAGTTGGATGGCCCATGCAATTGGCATAAGATATATGTGTCTGTACATCCATCAATCCTTGAACAGAAAATGTGGGAGAAACCTGTGGAGGAAAGACAATGGCAGGAGGCGGCCATTCGGCCCTTCGAGCCAGCAACGTCATTCACTGTGATCATGGCCGATCCCATACTGTTCAGTATTTGGTTCCAATGCAGAAAAATCTGCAATGGAGTAGATCTTTCTTTTCCAGCTTTCAATTTTTCTACTATAATAACAGCTAGGCTGGGACCATGCAGTGCCCTCCATCATGTTTGGGACAAAGAACCGTCATTTATTCATTTGCCTCTGTACTCCACAATTTGAGATTTGTAGTAGAAAAAAACACATGTGGTTAAAGTACACATTGTCAGATTTTAATGAAGGCCATTTTTATACATTTTGATGGGGCGTGACCTGTCAAATAATGTGAAACCACTTAACAAGGATGTATTTCTAAATTTTGTGCTGCTAACCAATGGAGATTATTGTTAGGGTAAGACTAGATCATCAGGATTTCATAATTTGAAAATAATTGCATCATTTAACACATGATCACTTGACAGAACAGAGTGATCTTGACTTGTGGCATGTTTTGCTTTCAAAGTTATTCTTGGGCACATGTGGTTAATTGACAAATTATGTAAATTTTCAATGTAATAAAACTATTTTGGTATTGAATTTTAGTACGGGACTCATCAAAGTGCTTTTAGGGGAAAAGTAGGATTTGCTGAATAAAATTGTTCATTTTGTTCTTTCAGTGTGCCACCCACAGCTGCTTCTGTGGAATGGGTTGTTCCACAATCTTCCAGGTTGAAATATAGACAGCTCTTCAACAGCCACGATAAAACAATGAGTGGACATTTAACAGGTAAGCTATTGACAAAGGGGCCTTAATTCCATCTTTCTATCTTGATAATTGAATTAAGTAACTTGTGCATGGATTTGACTGTACAATATCATTGGATATTTATTTCCTTTTGTGCTATGTTTATATGACAAGTATTTTTACTTGAAATAGAAAAAATGTAGGAAAAGATATCAAGACTTATTCTAGCCTTTTGCGTGTGTAGTGTTCTGTGGGTATTTGCATTCATCACATTTCATTTGATTTAAAACCTATTTTACTAAATTTCATAATTTAAAAGTAAACTTGTTCCAAAGGTAAAGTGGATTTTACATGTTTGTGGAACAAATTATTGGGAATATTCTTTATTTTCATTTTTACTCCCTCTTGTTGCCTTTCCTTATTCTGCAATCCATGCGTTTTCCCATGTTTTTTTTCCGTGCGTCATCTCTCCTTTACCAACCATTTACTTTTCGATCATAGTTAACAATGGCAATTGTAACACTATTTCATCCAGTACTTAAAACAAAAGGTTGTCTCTGTTGTACAGCACAACTTCAGCCCTTGGCCCAACTCATCCGTGCCGATCAAGGTGTCTATCTGAGCTCATCTCATTTACCTGAATTTGACCCTAATCCCTTAAATGTTTTCCATCCATGAATCTGTCCAAATATCTTTTAAACTTGACAATTGTATTGATCGCTACAGCTTCCTCTGGCAGCTTGTTCCATATGTTCACCATCCTCATTGTGGAACATGTTGTACACTAGGGTCCTTTTAAATCTTTACCCTCTCATCTTAAATCGATGTTCCATAGTAGACATATCTCTGCCCTTTGTGATATATCTCAATAAAGTCACCACTTGTTCTCCGGGTGGGGGGGGGGGGGGGAACGGGTGATCCACCCTCATAATTCGACCTTCCAATCCTCGCAACAGCCTTGTGAATCTTTTCTGCTCTCTTTCCACCTAAGAGGCAATTTTCTGATAGCTGGGTGATATGAACTTTGCACAATACTCCCAAGTGTGTACTCCATTCTTTACATGGGAATGAGCATTCTATTCAAGATGTGGCACTGAACAAAAAGGATGGATACTATAGTAACAGGACAATTGACTTGCTTTTATTCATTTTGCAGGTCCACAGGCAAGAACAATTTTAATGCAATCCAGTTTACCGCAGGCTCAATTAGCATCTATATGGTAAATTGTTTTTATTCATAAATTATTTCTTATAAAAGCCTGACAAGGATTTGATCATTGTTTTGCCACTTTATATTTTGAATGATATTCAGCAGATATAATGCATTAAAACCAGTTCAGCTCAACACAGACAGACAAAATGCTGGAGTAACTCAGCAGGTCAGGCGGCATCTCTGGAGAAAAGGAATAGCTGACGTTTTGCTCCTATACTCGACTCCTCTTGTTATAAAAGCCAACATGCCATTCGCTTTCTTCACTGCCTTCTGTACCTGACTGATGAACAAGGACCCCCAGATCCTGTTGTGCTTCCCCTTTTCCCCACGACACCATTTAGATAGTAATCTGCCTTCCTGTTTTTGATACCAAAGGGGATCACCTCACATTTATCCACATTGAACTGCATCTGCCATGCATCTGCCCACTCACCCAACCTGCCCAAGTCGAGTATAGGAGCAAAGAGGTCCTTCTGCAGTTGTACAGGGCCCTGGTGAGACCACACCTGGAGTATTGTGTGTAGTTTTGGTCTCCATAATTTGAGGAATTACATTCTTGCTATTGAGGGAGTGCAGCGTAGGTTCACGAGGTTAATTCCCAGGATGGCGGGACTGTCGTATGCTGAAAGAATGGAGCGACTGGGCTTGTATGCACTAGAATTTAGAAGGATGAGAGGGGATCTTATTGAAACATATAAGATTATTAAGGGATTAGACATGCTAGAGGCAGGAAACATGTTCCCGATGATGGGGGAGTCCAGAATTGGGGGCCACAGTTTAAGAATAAGGGATAGGCCATTTAGAACGGAGATGAGGAAAAACTTTTTGTGCCAGAGTGTTGTGAATCTGTGGAATTCTCTGCCTCAGAAGGCAATGGAGGCCGATTCTCTGGATGCTTTCAAGAGAGTTAGATAGAGCGCTTCAAGATTGCGGAGTCAAGGGATATGGGGTGAAGGCAGGAACAGGGTACTGATTGTGGATGATCAGCCATGATCACATTGAATGGCGGTGCTGGCTCGAAGGGCCAAATGGCCTACTTCTGCACCTATTGTCCATATTCTCAATGCCTAAACAAATGCATTTGTTTCATGTATCTGGTGTTTGATGACTGTTGGTTGACCAATTTCCCTCCTGGGCAAAATAAAGTTTTATCGTATACTAGCTTAGAATGCCAGCAATGACCTATCGTTCTTGTGTACTGAGCTTCCAATTTAATCATTGCTGTTGAAGGAAAGACAGTAATAACATTTGAAGTATGTACCTAGGGTGATTTTTAATCAATATTGTAACCTTAGAACAGTTAAAACTCCTTTGTTAAACGGTGTAAGTGGGTAAAAAAATAATTTTCACATCAACACAGCATTTGTCATACTAATTTTGCTGCTTTTATTCCACCACTCAATTTATACCTCTAATTCTTCTACAGGAATCTTTCAGATATAGATCAAGATGGAAAACTTACTGCAGAAGAATTCATTCTTGCTATGCACTTAATTGATATGGCCATGTCTGGGCAGCCATTGCCGCCTGTCTTGACTCTAGATTTGATCCCACCTACCTTTAGGTGAGTGGTTTATAAATTGCTAAATTAATACACCTTCTGGTCCTAAGGTACTTTAATATAATTAGTGGTTTTCATTTGAATTATTAAAAGTGGCACCATCACCACCTCCTTTAAACCAATTCACTTGGTTCTTTGTGATTCAGATTTAACAGGGAACGCAAAACACGATTCATTCTAAATTTGTGCTGACCGTCTCATTTATTGGGAGAGAATTTAAACACATGTGAACTACCCCAGTGAATAGAGCGAGACACTTGATGAATTTAGATGAGGATGTGGTGGAGCTGCCGTAGTTGAGTATTCCAACTGAAATGCAGAGGCCAGGACTAACAATTGGACATGGCAGCTGTGCAATTTAGTTACAGTTAACAATCTGGAATTTGGAACGACAGATAGTCTTGGTATTGAGGATGATGCTGATTACTGTAAAAACAGATCCAGTGAACATGCCTTTCACTGGGGGAAGTGGCGTAGTTGGGGCACAGTAGTGTAGCTGGTAGAGCTGCTGCCTCACAGCACCTGAAAACCCGGGTTCAGCCCTACCTCGGGTGCTTTCTGTGGGGAGTTTGTACGTTCTCCCTGAATCCACATGAGTGTTCCAGTTTCCTCCCATATACCAAAGACTTGCTGGTTTGTTTGCCTCTGTAAATTGCCCCTGGTGTGTAGAGAGAAGATGAGAAAGTGGGATAGCATGGAACTAGTGTGAATGGGTAATCGATGGTCGGCATGGACTCGGTGGGCTGAAGTGTACGCTGTACCTCTGAACTAAACACTAGCTAGTGTGACTCCAGACTCTCCCAATGTGGTTGATTCTCAAATGCTCTGAGATGGCCTAGCAAACAAGTATTTTGAATTGCATTGGTCCTTTGAGACAGAGTAACAATGATTTATGGAGGTGACTTCTCGCCACCTTCTCAAAGCCAGAACTGAAATTAATGGAAATATTCAACCTATTTTTCTTTGTTTTTATTCTGGAATCTGCATTTCAGGTTGTGCACATCCAATGTAGGAAAGGGATGCATGGCCAAAAATAGTCACAAACTTCGGCAAATGTAATGGAAAAGAACATAACATTCTTATTGCTTTTATTCAGTCTGAAAAGATGGTACCTTAATGCACCTCCAGACTCAGGAACAGCTTCTTTCCCAGAGCTATAGCTGCTCTGAACCGGCCCTGCTGTGTGCCCCCCACCCCCACGGACTGTCTCCCTCGGATGGTCACGTCACACAGACACATCTGCACTTTAGCCTGTTTTGACTATTTTACTGTTGTAATGTTCTTTGTACAAACAATGTTCTCGGGGTATCTAAACCTAAATTTTAGTAGTTATTTAAGTTATGATGTCGGATGGAAGCTGCATACCCAAATCTCGTTGCACTTATGTGCAATGACAATAAAATATATTATTATTAGTATTATTATTAATAAATGCTTGACCTTGAGTTCCACCTTCACCATAACATGATAAAAAAAAAATTGGAATTGTTACAATTGCGTGCATCCATCAACAGTGGTCTATCATAATCTCCATTTAATCATTCAGTCACCCATCCAAAGCTGTGTCGGAAGTATTTTTCTATATTAATTAAATTAATTTTGGTGTACAGTATTATTACTATAAATTGGATTTTTAACATGTTGCAAAAAATTGAATTTAACTTGTTATTTTGAAATCACTTAGATGCTACAGTCCAACCGTTCTATTTGAATATTGCAGAAGAGCCAGGTCTGGTAGTGCAAAGTCTACCGGAAGCTCATTGTGTCTTGATCAAAGGGTACCTGAAGAACCACAAGAAGAGGAATCTGACAAGAAATTGCCCGGTATGTGCCCTTAATTAGGCTGAGAAACAATAAGATGAATGTGCAGTTCTGGTCATGCTACAGGAAGGATGTGATAGCAATGGTGAGAGTGTGGTGGTTATTTGTAATGAGCTTCCAGGTGTAGTAGAAGCAGACAACATCACAATGTGGCTTTCCTATATTTCCTTGATCATCTTTCTTTGTGTATCTTTCGTTCATTTGTCCTATTTACCTTCTATATCTCTTGGTTCCCTTTCCCCTGGCTCTCAGCCTGAAGAAGGGTATTGGCCTGAAATGTCACCTATTCCTTTACTGCAGACATGTTGCCTGACCCGCTGAGTTGCTCCAGCGTTTTGTGTCTATCTTCACAATGTTTAAAAGGTATATGGATTAGCATAACATGTGTACCTGATAAAATGACTTGGATGATGAGTGATTGCGGTTGTAACCATTATTATCAAAATGACTGCAATGTATAGTGTAGTCGCAGGTCATCCTCGTGTGCTAAACTGTCCCTCGACTCGATCTGCTTTGCAGTGTCATTTGAGGACAAGAAACGAGAGAACTTTGAACGGGGGAACCTTGAACTTGAAAAGCGGCGTCAGATTCTTCTGGAACAGCAGCGAAAGGAGCAGGAACGGTTTGCCCAGTTGGAGCGAGCGGAACAAGAACGGAAAGAGCGGGAACGTCAAGAGCAAGAGAGGAAGAGGCAAATGGAGTTGGAGAAGCAGCTGGAAAAACAGCGGGACTTTGAACGACAGAGGGAGGAAGAGAGAAGAAAAGAAATAGAGAGGCGCGAGGTATATTTGACTAGCGACAATTGGTAATCTATCTTTTCTTTTCAAATTGTGTGTTTTTAAAACAGAACTGCATCATGAGAAACATTTTGGCTTTACCTATAATTATAGCCTCTGGCAATTCAGGTAATATTATCGTGTTCACCTGTCTACTGCCATAGGGGCCAAATATTAATACTGGTTGCAAACCTGCTTTACAATTATTTGCTGTGTTTGAAAACATTAACTACCGAAAATGCTTCTGAAAGGAAATATTTTGTGTATTAAAAGAAATGTGTTAAAAATGGTATAAAATTTGAGTTAAGCTGTTGCTTTAATTTTTTTTTTTTTTTTTGCTCATATCTTTGATAAGGCTTTTGTTTTGTAGTGTTAGTTGTTGAAGTAAGTTATTGGGGCAAAATCAACATGTTATTTTCTTTAGCAATATTTCATTGCAGTTTAGTCAATTGTGTAGAACTCCATTACTGTATTTGGGTGCTCGTGTCGAACTCTCATTTTTATTTCTTTAGCTACGTACATATTCATTTCAAAAGTGTACCAAGAGTGTACCTGTCCAGAGATCTTGGATACAAGTGAACAATAACTTGCTGGGATCATGCAGGCAACAAATGCAATGCATTAAACAATACATTAAGGGGCTGTCCCCCTGTACGAGCTAATTCAAGAGCTCTCCCGAGTTAAAAAATCAAACTCGTAGTAAACACGTAGCGGGTACGTCTGAGCTCGGGACGTCTCTTGGCGGCTCGTAACGCTAACGGCAGGTACTCGGGAAACGCGGTAAGCTCGTGAAGATTTTTCAATGTTGAAAAATGTCCACGAGAGCCCCGAGTACCTACAAGCGGCTATTACCGTAATTCTCCGAGTTTGAATCGGGGGAAACTCATGAGAACACAGTGGGACAGCCCCTTTACAAATCTCCTAAGAAGCACCAAAGCTACAGTGATTATCTGGTGGAATATCGGCAATAATGTACTTTGCTGTATTCCTTAAATTAATCAACAGGTCATTTCCAATGCAGTGTGATTTAGACAGGCTTTGGTGTGTGACTGCATGAGGTAGAAGTGGTTTGTATTTTTGCATCATCACCCATGATCCGAAATAAACACCACCCGTGAACAGAAATAATTACAGACCTCAGCAGGGTGGGCAGTGGTCCTTGTTCTTCTCAACATTGCTCCCTGATGCAATCTGCCTAATCAATGACAAAAGGCTCAAATTCCTCATTTCAAACAGGATAAATTGGAATCGCATGTTCTTCCTAAATATCTTGCATTGTAAATGCTAAACACTCTGTTGCTAATTTTCTTTATTAATGTAAAGTACTGTCATTTTATGTATTAATGTAGCTTAATGTAGTCTAGTATATGGAAGACAATTACACAGTAAAAATCAGAATCAAATTAATTATTCAAAGATTACTTTCCATGGGATAACATTAAAATTATCTTGGAGTTGATATTTACTATACTTGTATAGGTGTGCGTTTGTATGCGTGTGTGCAGGCATACATGCAGGTACCATTGTGACCTTTAAAAACATTTGAATAGGTATATGGGTAGGGAAGATTTGGCGGGATATGACCAGGTGCAGGCTAGTCATATAAGGTCATAATGATTCAGACCATCAAGTCTACCGTCATTCAGTCATGGCTGATCTATCTCTCCGTCCTAACCCCTTTCTCTTGCCTTCTCCCCATAACTCCTGGTACGAGTTGGCATAGATGAGTTGGGCCGAAGGGCCTGTTTCTTTGCTTAATGGCTATATTTCCATGTAACTCTTAACATTTTTATTTATATATATATTTTTTTAAGTTCGGGACACTCTCCCAGGAAAAAGTAATATCTGATAATCCATTTAAAATATATATATTTTAAGTGTATAAAGTAAGCACAGTTGGCAAATCAATTTAATATTTGGGTTTCGTGAGATAGTGATCATGCGTGAATGTTTCCCAGATAATTAACTTTGTGTACAGTTTAATTCGGCTAGAGAATTCCTTCATTATTATTGTGAATAGAACATGGAGCACGGAGCAGTACAGCACATGAACACAACCTTCAGCCCACAATGTGTGTGCCTTGCATGATGCCAGGACAATCTCTTAGCTGCCTTTACATAATCCACATCTGTCTATTCCCTGCATATCCCTGCAAGATAGATAATGATATTTGAGACATTTATCTCTGCAGCTAAATGGGATGGAAGTTGTCCCTGGCACGTCTAAAATGTGGGAAACACCTGGGATTTATTCATAACTATACATTTCAGATTTAATGTACATTAGAATCTGTTATATATCTTTCATAGCAAAAGGATTTGAGTACAGGAGCCGGGAGGTTCTACTGCAGTTGTACAGGGTCTTGGTGAGACCACACCTGCAGTATTGCGTACAGTTTTGGTCTCCTAATCTGAGGAAGGACAATCTTGCCATAGAGGGAGTACAGAGAAGGTTCACCAGACTGATTCCTGGGATGTCAGGACTTCCATATGAAGAAAGACTGGATAGACTCGGTTTGTACTCGCTAGAATTTAGAAGATTGAGGGGGGATCTTATAGAAACTTTAAAAATTCTTAAGGGGTTGGGCAGGTTAGATGCAGGAAGATTGTTCCCGATGTTGGGGAAGTCCAGAACAAGGGGTCACAGTTTAAGGATAAGGGGGAAATCTTTTAGGACCGAGATAAGGAACACATTTTTCACACAGAGAGTGGTGAATCTCTGGAATTCTCTGCCACAGAAGGTAGGTGAGGCCAGTTCATTGGCTATATTTAAGAGGGAGTTAGATGTGGCTAAAGGGATCAGGAGGTATGGAGAGAAGGCAGGTACAGGATACTGAGTTGGATGATCAGCCATGATCATATTGAATGGCGGTGCAGGCTCGAAGGGCCGAATTGCCTACTCCTGCACCTATTTTCTATGTTTCTATGTTATGCCGAACAAAAGGTAATTTTTTGGCCACTTTTTTAAAGTCGAATCAGGAAGAATTTAATTATGGTGTGATGTTAACACCGCAAACCTGACAATGCTCACACTTTGTCACGTCGACCGATGGTAATGATGCTAAGCTTAATGCACGTACCAGGGATGTCGTTTATTTTATTTCATTCTACATTTATGTTATTTTGACCGCAGCAGGCAAAACGTGAATTAGAACGGCAGCGCCAACTCGAATGGGAACGGAGTCGTCGACAGGAACTCTTGAACCAAAGAAACAAAGAACAAGAAGATATCGTTGCTTTGAAAGCCAGGAAAAAAACGTTAGAGTTCGAACTCGAGGCCCTTGTGAGTAGAAATGTGAACAAAGCCCTCAATAGTTTTGGAGTTGATACAACGGCAAATTGACACAAGTTTTTCTGTTCAGAGTGATAAAAAGAATCAGTTGGAAGGAAAGCTTCAAGATATCCGGTTTCGTGTTTCGACTCAGAGGCATGAAATTGAGCATACAAATCAGACAAGGGAATTACAGATTTCAGAAATTACACATCTACAGCAACAACTGCAGGTCAGTTTTGAGTTGGTGTTCAAGCCTGAGTTGTCATTATAAGTTCGTTAATTCTATGAGCAGAATACGGCCATTCGGCCCATCAATTCTATTCCGCTATTCAATCGTTGCTGATCTATCTCAATTCCATTTTCCTGCCTTCGCCAATCTCTGCCATAAAAATATCCATTATTCAACGTCCGTTATCATTTCCAGGATGAAAGCCCACTATGTTGACATCTTCTGGTAAACCCATTTAGCTTTGTTCAGCTGACTCGCTCTAAATTCATTGGTTTTATAGTTTTTTTCTGGATGACAAGACTAAACGTTCATGATAAACAGTGATAGTCAAAAGCTGTCAACAGAGCTACACAATCCCACAACGGCCAGATCAAAGCTCTCTAATTCTACTACATCCATTCATTAATGCCACTAGATTATGAAGCGGTTAGCTGAATAAGAAAGCCCACAAAAGCCCCAATCGTCAATGATGGAATAGTCCAGTGTGTGAGTGTAAACATTTTTATCCTGAAAACAGTGATTAGATGATTCATCTTGGCTTCCTCCAGAAACCCACGCTACCCACAGAAGCCGGCCTGCAGCTAGTTCAATTTATTTGACATGACATGAAGCAGAGTGTGATGAATACAACAAAGGTTATGGCCTTAAGTGGCATACCAGCAATAATGTCGGCAACTTGTACACTTGAACTGCCTTTTAAGATAAGCTGTTCCAGCACGTACAAACCAAAATGAAATTTTCCCTTCAAGGGAAATCAAGAACCAGAGGCCATAGGTTTATGATGAAAGGGGAAAGATTTAATAGGACCTAAGGGATGACTTTTTCGTGGATATGTGGAGTGAGCTGCCAGACGAGGTAGTTGGCAGGTGCAATAACAACATTTTAAAGACTCGACCCATGCCATCACGCAAACCAACCTTACTTCCATTGATGCGCACTTTTCATACTGCCTCAGCAAGGCCAGCACCATAATCAAGGAATAGTCTCACCCTGGGCACTCCCTCTTCTCCCCTCTCCCATCAGGCAAGCGGTACAGAAATAAAATAAATGCATACCTCCAGATTCGGGGAGTCCCTTCCCAGCTGATATCAGGCAACTGAGCCATCCTTTCACCAACCAGAGAGCGGTCCTGACCTACCATCTACCTCGTTGGGGATATTGGACTATCTTTAATCAAACTTTTCTGGACTTTATCCAGCACGAAATGTTATTCCCTTTACCTGTTTTTGTACACTGGACAGCTTGATTGTAATCATGTGTTGTCTTTCTGCTAACTAGATAGCATGCAACAAAAAAAGCATTTCACGGTACCTTGGTACATGTAACAATAAACTTAACAAATCATCCATTCTGCGAATAACTTAAAGTTTAAGCTTTTCATCTTTGCCCAGCCTATGACATAACTTTGATGTATTGTGACATTAAGTGGAATAATATTCATGAAGGTTAGTTTAGTTTAGAGATATAGCATGGAAACAGATCCTTCGGCCAACCAGGTCCGGGCCGACCAGCGATCCCCGCACATTAGCACCGACTTGAGACAATTTTTACATTTCCTAAGCCAATTAACCTTCAAACCTGTACGTTTTTGTAATGTGGGAGGAAACCGAAGATCCTGGAGAAAACCCACGCAGATTACTGGGAGAACATACAACCTCCATACAGACAGCACCCGTAGTCGGGATCGAACCCGCGTCTCCGGCGATGCGTTTGCTGCAAGGCAGCAACTTTACCGCTGCGCCATCGTGACTGCCTTAGGAAACTCTTGAGGATCACAAAGTTATGGACCTAAAATGAATGTAGTGGGTTTCAGGTTGTGAATTGTGTACTGATGTGCCTCCTGACTCCAGGCATTTCCTGCCATTGTTAAAGGTGCTAAGTTGCAGATGCACAGAAGAATTGTAACAGTTTTCTTTTGACCTGCAGGAATTTCAACAGATGCTCAGTCTACTGATTCCAGAGAAACAGGCTCTCAATGATAAATTGAAGCAGGTCCAACAGAACAACTTTCATAGTAAGGATCGTTTTAACTTGGTATATGTTGTCGTTTTAGATAAATATATTTGTATATCTGAGAAACATGTTTCATAAAAACGTCATTTGAATAAATTGTTAACTGACTAGAAAATATTGCAATTGCAGTGTTCCTCAAGCTAGAAAATCAGTTTTCCTCAAAAGTAGACTAATTTCACCATTTGACCCCACAAAGTGAGATGAGACCACAGGCTGTGTGTTTCTGGTGCCTTGCCTCTTCAACAGCCTGACTGGCTGTGCCAGAAGGCAAAGCTGAGGAAGACGTTGTCTACTGTCCAGCTAATTTGTGGAACATGCTACTTCAAATAGAATAGTAGAATAGAATAGTTTCTTTATTGTCATTGTAACATGAACCATGTACAACGAAATTTAAAATGTCTTTAAAATGTAATCTGCTATGAGGGTGGAAGAGAGCGCTGGTGATGAGGTAACTCCAAGCCATTGACTCTAGTCAAGTTGGAATGTTAATTTCAGTTCATTTATCAGACTTTTCAACCCTTGTTTTTCGCAAAAATGTTGCAGTCAACTTGCTGGGAACAGAAATATGACAAAAGTGCCAGAGTAACTCAGTGGGTCAGGCAGCATGTTTGGAGAGCATAAATAGGTGGCGTTTCATCACGGCACCCTTCTTCAGACAGATTTGGTGGGGCAGTAGAAGATAGCTGGAGGTTAGGAGGGAGAGGACAAAGCCTGGCAAGTAATAAGTGGACACAGACAGGGGGGGAGTTGATAGGCAGATGGTTGGACAAATGCCTGAGATGAAAAGGCAGAGTGTATGAGACGAACAAATTAAAGATCTGAAGCAAATTGTGAAGCTAGAGGAAGGAATGAGGATGGAAGGAGAGGAAGAGGGGAGAACGAGGTGAGAGTTCAGGTAGAGCACGGGGTAGAGAGAAGAAAGGGAAGGGGTGTGGGGGGGGGGGATGTTCAAAGTTACCTGACATTGGAGAATTCAACATTCATACAGCTGGGTTGAGAGTCACCTAAGCCGAATACAATGTGCAACTGGGAGATCCAGTGGGCTTTGGTCTCACCGATTTCTTTAAGCATGGCAGGTTGCTGTTTGCCCCATTGATGAATTCTTGGATCAATTCATCCATTTCATTTTCTCTCTTATTTTCCTGTAAACTATTCTCTCACAGTGCACATTCACTCTAATCTGCCAACCAACCATTACCTACACAAAGTATTATTTGTAGGACACAATTAAACTTCCAACCAGCTCTTTTAGGATGTGGGCAAGACCATAATCCCAAAGGACATCCCACACAGATCGCACCAGAGGCCATGATAAACCTGGTTGATGGGTCTGTGCGGATGGAAACTGTTGCTGCACTGCTCTTGTGGCAGATCCATTTAATTCTGTGAATTTCTTCACTTCCGATGGACGAATATCTGTGGCTCCCTTCAGAATGGAGCCACAACCGCACTTTGTGAACTGTTTGCAGAGATTGCTGTCATTTGTTACTGATAAGCTGTTGTCCTTTTCCAATCTATCTGAATGCTGCATCCATTTGCTGTGTTGTCTTGGTTTCTCTCATCTGGGGTGTGAATATTCCCAGAGAAGATGAATGCACTCACTCCTCACCTCATGGCTGTTAAGTAACCGGTGTTGAAGCATAATGTAGAATTGTACAGTAGGGAGACATTCGGGTGGTGCCTGCAATTATTTTTGTGGGCATTTCTGGTTTGTCTTGCTCACTTATTCTTTCACCATTCCCTTTTTTTTTAAATATTTTATTTTATTAGAAGTAAGCACAGTCATATGGCACCAAAGTGCCTAATATATATTTTCATAATACATTTTATGTACAACTTTTTTTTTTTGTTACATTGAAAAAAGATGAGCATAAGAAAAAGAAGTTAGATAGTAAAGGATAGAAAGATGTGAAATATATAGTGTGTGAAGAAAGAAAACGAGTAAATGAAGAAAGTTGAGAGAGAAAATAGTGAAAAGAAAAGGAGATCATTATTTATAATCTTGACCAACCCTCGTCCAGTCCTGAAACAGTTATTTTTTACAATTGTGTTGCACCATATGATTCCAAAAAAACGACGAATGGAGACCAACTCGTTATGAATTGGTCTGGTTTATCCATTAGGAGGAATCGCATTTCCTCAAGATGAGCGGTGTCCAACATACTTGTAATCCACATTTTAAGCGTTGGTATTGATGTACCCTTCCAAAATTTAAGTATTCATTTTTTTGCTTAAATTCCCATTCCCTTAATTTTGGTACCCGAACATGGCGCCGACGGACGAAAAGCCGAAGCAAAGTGGAAGCCAAATAACCAAATGGAAATGAGGCTGAAATGCCAAATAACCGAAAGCGTACAAAGCCGAAATGCCAACTAACCGAAAGAGTGGAATGCCTAAATGCAAACTAACCAAAAGGGCGGGACGCATAAAAGCCAACTAACCAAGGCTGCGTCGCCTAAAAGCCATCTTCCCGCCGGTGGAGACAACGGGAAGGTGGGGGTCATTTTCCCACACAAGCCATAGGTGACTGGGTAATCTGAACCCAAGCACCAAGTTGTAAGCGGCCGAAGGTGCGCATCCCTCGGGACAGCCCCCACTAACCCACGGCCACCCTCCGCCTCATCTCCCCCGAGCGGCAGCACTGATGGGCTGTGGGTCGGGTGGAGCAGCGGTGTGGGACGATGTTCATCCCTCCATAGTGATGTGATGGACGTGGTGGTCTGGACCAATCGCTGACAGGTTCTGCCCCCCGGCAACGTCACGTTTGTTATTTGACTTTTCTATTGAGCGGCATTCGGTTCGTTGGCTTGTAGGTGGTGTTTCGGCAGCGCGTTCATTCGTTAAGTTTGCTTTTAGGCAACGCAGCCTTTCGGTTAGTTGGCGTTTCGGTTTCGTTTCCAATCGGATATTTGGCTTCCACTTCATTGCTTCAACTTCTCGTCCGTTGGCGCCACGTCCGCACACGATTAATATTACCCGTTTCTATATTTATTCATTTTCCTTTTGAAAGAGATGTGTTTGTGCCATACATATACAGTTTGTCAGAGGTGTCCTCCTAGATTTCTTCTGGTGTAAGATAGCTATCAAGATTATGCCAGTTAACCAGAGAAGTCAGGCTGGGGAGTTAAAAACACAAGAGAGCTATTTTATTTTGAAAGAGACAAATGTGTAATATATTTCATATAAGTTGTGAAATGTAGATTAATATATCTACCAATAATCATTTATGAATTGATCTTCCTGGACCAAAGCCCAAGACTGATTGTTTTGGAGTGAATTTCAATGTATTTAGTAAAATGGACAAGATTGTTTGCCATACATTATTTTCCATTCACAGGTGTTGAAATCTGCAATTGATAAGACAGTGTGGAGATTAGGATGCATTAGGAATTGGGGACAGATAACCCGTCCATTGACGTTGCCAATGATGCCAATCCCAAGTGCCCATGCACGTGAAATTATTTAGCAATTATAATCAGTATATACGAGTTAAATATAGATTAGGTATAAATATTTTCTCCAACTTTTGTCAAGCCTTGTATTTGCACCTTGCATTTGCATTTTTTTTTAGTCATTTTCAAGATGGGGAGTTAATATTTTGTACATATTTTGTGACCATTTGTTTTCAAATGATGCATTGCCTTTACATATGTCTACTTAGGAGACGCTATTCTTGCTGTCAAAAAATCTTTGGAAAGCAAAGAGCTGACGAGACAACGGCTTCGTGACCAACTTGATGAAGTTGAGACAGAAACGAGGGCAAAGCTTCAGGAGATAGACGTCTTCAATAATCAGTTAAAGGTAATACTGAACTTTATTTTCCTTCCTGACGTTCAGCTTTGATGCAGTTCATTGCACGATGCTCCCTGAGTGAGAACAGCATGGTTGAAATGGCTTGGTTTCCAAATTCAAATTCGTCACTCAGTCATGTTTAATGCATATGTTTTGGGATAAAACTAAATTATGCCTGAAGACTAACATCTACATATGACTGTCTTTGGTGCCCTTCACATTAAACTGCTCAATTGTATTTGCTTTAAGGTGGTAATTTTGCATAACACTCCTAAGATTGGAGTACCGGCCAAGAAATAAATTCTTTAAATTAAGCTGCAGGAATGGGACTGAATTTCCAGAAAGTGGCTGTAATTATTTTGGAGGCCTGTTGATTACATTACTAGAAGGTTTATCCAGAGACATGATTTCAATCATGCCATGGCACCTTAATTTAAACACTGGATTAAAAAAGTGGGTGTTACTAACATGAAGTTACTGGATGGCCATTATAAATATGTTTCATTAATTTTCATCTGTCTTTGTTTGACATGGCTTGTGTGCATCTCCTCACTATGTGATTGACACTTAACTTCCCTCTGAAGTGGCTGAGCAAATGCGTCTGCAAGTGGGTGGCCAATGTGTTCTGGTCCACATAGCATTAACAAATTTAAAGACAAATCTATTTTTCTTTTTATCCTTCTGTATAATTTATTAAGCATGTGCATTTTGACCTTGTTTCATAGTTGATTTGATTTGCTGCATATTTTCCGTGGAATAATCTTTTCCTGATAGAGGAAAGAGAGGCTATATTGACGTAGTATCTCATTTAAATGTGATTCCTCTCCTGGCTAAGCAATTTACTTCAACATAAACTATTCTGTGATTGGGTTGCGTTAGAATATATCCCCAAAGTATTTGCAGGGCAGTAATATTTATTTGCTTATTCACTTGTGTTA
The DNA here is from genome assembly GCF_028641065.1 of Leucoraja erinaceus. Lineage (NCBI taxonomy): Eukaryota > Metazoa > Chordata > Chondrichthyes > Rajiformes > Rajidae > Leucoraja > Leucoraja erinaceus. The sequence goes on from NC_073389.1 coordinate 49,251,236, forward strand.
ATGTATTTTTATATTGTCAATATTTTGTAGGTTTAGGTCAGTGGAATATTTGGAATAATATATGCATTTTACTATTTTACATTGAAAGGTCCCTAAAAATCAACATGAATTGCTTGTGATAAATATTGGATGTTGCTTCAGTCAAGATGTTCGTAAATTCTAGGAGCAGAATTAGACCATTTGCCCCCTCAAGTCTACTCTGCCACTCAATCATGGGTGATCCATCTTTCCCTCTCAATCCCAGCTGTGTTAACATTGGCTCAGACCTGCCTGGTCAGTTTTGATTGACTGTATACATTTATTGAACAATTGCACCGGCATTGAACTTTGTTTAAAATTGAGTATTTTGCTGTTTTGTAATTAATCGGTACATTTTCTTGGAATACCACCTGTCCACTGTTTCCAATCTAACCATGTGGATGAGGGTACATAATGGTGAAAATGGGATTAAGACATGAAGACAATATGAGATATATTACACCTAATAAGAGCGGCTTGCATTTTGATGCTAATGCTTTTATTAAAGTTGTTACTCTCAATGGTAAATGTATAAGATTTTATGGAAATATTAATTCGACCTACTTGGGATTTGGTCACTAATATTACACACAAAATATTTTATTTAATTTAACCACACAGCACATACTGCTGTGGGTGGGTTCACAGTGAGCTTTCATTCATTACTTTTCCTTTTGGCTTGAATTTTTGTATACTGTGAACCAGGTCTGGGGGGGTGGGGGGGGGGGGGGGGGGGGGGGGGGGGAATGGTGGTTGGGCTAATGCAATTGATACAATTAATTAATTGAAAATGTAACACGGTTATTGTCCAAGGAGATTTTTTTTTAATTGTGATTTGAATCTTTGAGGTGTACTTTGGCAGCTATTAAAGAATTTATTCCTGGAGGTAATTTTAAAAAGCGACTCTGGTTTAAATTTTTGTCGGGATTGGAGCCTGTCTCAGCTGCTCCGCGTTCTTTTTTTTTACACAGTTAAATATGCACATTTCTTTTCTTCCAGTCTGTGGCTGTGGACGATGCATTGCTGCAGTGCCTGGGCTTCCTGCTGTGCTGCGTGAACTACTTAGACTTCTTTTTAAAGGTTTCTTCCCTAAATGCGCTTCTACACAGCTGTTGAAATGTATTTCTAAATGGAAGTGTTAAATACCTTCTGCACAAGTCATCTGCTAGGTACACAGAATTTTGCCATTTTTCCCATTGGTCATGTCATTTTGATGTCAGAACTCCCAAAAGCTTAACTAGGGTCCATGGCAAAATGTTATTTTTTTAAACATTTTTTATACGTAAAAAATAACCTCAACATTTCAGCACTCTGATCTATTATAAACATAATGTGTTTCATAAAGCATATGGATATGTCTTGTTCTAAATCTATAACTGTAAATATAAATCATGTATGTTTATAGCACAAATAACACTGCACAGTATAATTTAAACTATTTGTTTTTTTAAATTATATACAGTGCATTCAGAAAATATTCCGACCCCTTCACCTTATCCACATTTTGTTACGTTACAGCCTTATTTTAAAATGGATTAAATTTTTTTTATCATCAATCTACACAATACTCCAGAATGAAGAAGCGAAAACAGCTGTTTAGAATTTTTTGCAAAGTAATTAAAGAAATAACAGAAATATCACATTTACATTAGTATTTGGACCCCTTGCTATGACACTCAAAACTGAGCTAAGGTTCATCCTGTTTCCATTGATTATCCTTGAGATGTTTCTACAACTTGATTGGAGTCCACTAGTGGTAAATTAAATTAATTGGACATGATTTGGCAAGGCACACACCTGTCTATATAAGGTCCCACAGATGACAGTGCATGTCAGAGCAAAAACCAAACCATGAAGACGAAGGAATTGTCCGTAGCGCTCCGAGACAGGATTGTGTCGAGGCCCAGATCTGGGGAAGGGTATAAAACAATATCTGTAGCATTGGAGGTCCCGAAGAACATAGTGGCCTCCATTATTCTTAAATGGAAGAACTTTGGAACCACTAGGATTCTTCATAGAGCTGGCCGCCTGGCCAAACTGAGCAATCGGGGGAGAAGGGACCTGGTCAGGGAGGTGACCAAGAACCCGATGGTCTCTCTGACAGAGCTCCAGAGTCCCTCTGTGGGGATGGGAGAACCTTCCAGAAGGACAACTATATCTACAGCATTCCACCAATCAGACCTATATGGTAGAGTGGCCAGACAGAACCCACTCCTCAGTAAAAGGCACATGACAGCCCACTTGGAGTTTGCCAAAAGGCACCTAAAGGACTCTCAGACCATGAGAAACAAGATTCTCTAGTCTGATGAAACCAAGATTGAACTCTTTGGCCTGAATGCCAAGCGTCACATCTGGAGGAAACCAGGCACCGCTCATCACCTGGCCAATACCATACCTACGGTGAAGCATGGTGGTGGCAGCATCATGCTGTGGGGATGTTTTTCAGCAGCAGGAACTGGGAGACTAGTCAGGATCGAGGGAAAAATGAACAAACTACAGAGAGATCCTTGATGAAAAACCTGCTCCAGAGCACTCTGGACCTCAAACTGGTGCGGAGGTTCACCTTCCAACAGGACAACGACCCTAAGCACACAGCCAAGACAATGCAGGAGTGACTTTGTGACAAGTCTGTGAATGTCCTTGAGTGTCCAGCCAGAGCCTGTCAATCGAACATCTCTGGAGGGACCTGAAAATAGCTGTGCATCAACGCTCCCCATCCACCCTGACAGAGCTTGAGAGGATCTGCAGAGAAGAATGGGAGAAATTACCCAAATACAGGTGTGCCAAGCTTGTGGAATCATACCCAAGAACACTTGAAGCGGAGCGCTGCCAACGGTGCCACAAAAGGGCCTGAATACTTATGTAAATATGATATTTCAGTTATTTATGGTTAATTTGCAAAACACCTGTTTTCGCCTTTTTATTATGAGGTATTGTGTGTAGATTGATGATAAAAAAAAAAGAATTTAATCAATTTTAGTAACGTAACAAAATATTGAAAAAGTGGAGGGGTCTGAATACTTTCTGAATACACTGTATATTTAAAACCCAATTTGGATTAATCATCAAATCCTATCAAGATGTCTAACTTGGTTTTAGTCTTGCAGAGGCCTTTGATGTTCACCTTAATTTTTCAAAACTAAATATAGCAACAATATCCCTGACTAAAGGCTGATATTAGTGCAGTAACTGTACAATTAAATTATTAGCTGATTCAAATATTTTAATGGTTACAACACTAATGTTTAGTCTTCAATTTCTGAAATTATTATGTCACATTAGTTTATAATTCCACGTATTGCTTCCAATGCTGATTTCTTGTTTCCCCATGATAACTCGTCATGTATGAGTCTAGATAAAAGTCAGGGCAGATTTGTTTTTATGTAGTGCCACTCATGACATTGAAACCGAATAAAGCATATTGTGATCAGTGCTCTGAGTTGTAATCTGGGAAAGCAGCTACTGGCATGGATACTAAAGTACCAAGCATTAGTGAAAAGGTCTGTCTTGATGTTAAATGTGGGAGAAATATTGGCATGACCACAAAAAAATCCTTGAATAGCTCCAATTAGAAAGTGTTTCATCAAGAGTCGCTGGTGAGTGGGAAGCTTCAATTTAATGACCTGTTTGAAAAATAGTATCACTAACAATGTAGCACTCCCTGTATTGAACTATCAGCACAGATAAAAGAATGGAGTTTTTGGAGTGAAACTTCAATCTCTCATTCTGTAACATAAAGTTATCACCAAGCCACACCTGACAAGAAGTGTGTAAGAATGCTGCCGAGATGGGGATTGGTACTAATATACTGTTTCAATGCTTTCTGCTTCATAGCCCAGAAATGTTGAGGCGACTTTTATCATCCCCACAAACTGCCTTACAACCAAACCCCTGACCATGAAACACCAAGATTTCCCCTCCCACACCCCAACTCCAACACTGAAATCTAGAGCTCATGATATCAGCTAATTTTTCATGACCAAGAAATCTAGGACAGAGGTCGCCTTATATTTGTTTTGATCCGAAGCAGAGAGGTGTGAAATATTGATTAGGAATAAAATTTAGAATAGTTTCAGAAATGGAAAAATCTATTGAATTTTGTAATTGTCATTTCTAACGGCCTTGCAGCAGAGCTTAAAATATTTAAGTTGTAGAATATTGCAACTTTGAAAATCGTATTTTTCTTTATGCCAGACTTTAATATACTGTCTTACATATTTTGGTTACCCCTTCTATGCGTTTTCCTTGACCGTTGACGGTAATGTTGAAGCTAACTGTTTGCTAATGTTGCCCAAGTTTCTCAGTTGCTTCTGTAAATATCAAGATGAAATATAAATGGTGATTGGAAAAAAATGATCCTCGCTGTAATCCCCAGTCATTCCATTGTAACTCATTCTAAATACTGACCCTAGAGCTAGTCTTCATAAAATAGAGAAAGGTATCCATTGTTTGCACTAATTATTATATAGTGATCTTTCCCAGAAACAGTGTCAACAAGGACTTGACTTTGCAAAGCATGGTTATGTAACCATCAATAAATAATGAATAAATAATTATTGTATCGCCTCATGCGTGAATCAATGGTGTAAGGCAAGGGAAACTGAATTAGATAACCATTTACAGTTTAACACTTTTCATTGAGGTAAAATGCCAGTAGCTGATGCTACTTTTCAACATTTCACCATATTGTTAATGAACTTGGGTGGTATTTCATCAATTTATTCTCCCGTGCAATATGCCAGTGTTCATTCTGGCGTAAAGTTCAATTTCTATTTAGAAATACATAGTTCATTTAATGCCTGGTTGCTAAATGCTACAAATAGTGTGTGTAGAATTCTGGTGCTGGCTTTTAAATCTATTTATCAATGTGCATCGTAATATTAAATAATATCATTGCTCGGAGACTTTAACTTCCCATATACTAAACCTTAAAACTGTGGGGAGTTGTTTATGACACATTGGTCACTTAAAGCTACGCTACTGCATGTCTAACCAGGTATTTTTGTCTACCTTGTACTTAAATGCTATGTAGTCAGGCCACTGACTTTCTTGGCATCCATTTACAGTCTTGTACAATGGTCTCATTGTAGTAGCCTTTTGTTAATTGTTAGGACTAATTTTAAACAGTGGTTCAACTGTTGTATTCAAGAAGAATGTTGAATTATCCCAATTTGAAAAGCCAAGTGCCTTTGCAAAACTTGATGTTTCTGCAATCCATACATGGTCCAATCCCTGATCAATTCACAATTCCATTATCTACCCTTTGAAGTATCTGTTTGGGGCAAAAATGATCAGCTAAAAAAAAAAAAAAACTATCTTTTCAGTCTTCCCATAAATAGCTTTAAATGTGCCTGTAAATTAATTTTTCTAAAAATAAATCTATTATTTCCATGTTGTTAACTGTTAAAGTCAGCATTTATTTTGAGGAGTTGGAATCCAGTGCTTTGTTTGAAATTTGCACCTGTGACAGAACACTATTTTCATATTTTTCTATTTTCATAATAATGGAATGAGGATGGGGGGTGGGGGGTGGGGGGGGAAGCAGTCTTTGCTAATTAATAGCATAATATTTCATGCGCCACAAGATGACAGCTTCTTTGAGAAGGCAGGAAATTGCATTACTTTGTTTAAAGCGTCTAATATTTAGCTTGCTTCTCTGGTAATATTCATTTGTAATGGGTGATATTGAGCCTCTGAACTCAAATAGTTTCCTGTAGCCAACAAACCTTAATTACCTGCTCCGTTATTTTGCACTGCGGAGCAATCAAGGTTGTTAACGTGTATCAGCTGATTTCCAACTTGCTCTCAGCTTCTCTGAAATGGAGACTTGAAATATTAGGACTTGGTAGGGAACTCATTTTGAACTCAATAAAATGTTAGCGCCTGTATGTGAAATGGCCATTATCCTTAGTGGGACACATTAATGATCCAGGAAATTTCCAGGCTGCAGAAATGTGGTTTATGGAATGCACAGTGGTGCAACGGTACAGTTGCTGCCAGAGACCTGGGTTCAATCTTGCATGTGCTGTCGGCGTGGAGTTTGTGCGTTCTCCCTGTGACTGCATGGGTGCTCCGGTTTCTTTCCATGTTCCAAAGACATGTAGGTTATTTGGTTTCTCCAAGTTAACCCTGGTATGTAGGATAACATAGAACAAGTGTATGGATGATCGATGGGGGAGGGGGGGGGGGAAATCTCGGGCTGAAGGACCTGTATCCACGCTGTATCTCTTTAAAACCGATAAAGGAGGATCCCAGCTACTTTGGTAACTGGGTCCCTGGAAACCTGGATACTTCATATGTAACCGTTAAACAAAGTCTGTACCAAAGATCCTAGAGGAGCAAGATAGACCACTCCTCGAAAAACGCGTAGTATGACGTGTGATCGTCTACGCCATTTTTCGAGGCATTTATTGGGCTTCCCCCACACTGTCATGGCGTCCTTATCTAAATTTCATCTCACTGCTCTGCTATCAAGTGTTCTAATCGTAAATCTAAACGACCCAACCTGTCATTCTTTAGGTTCCCCAATAAAAAAGAAAGGTGAGAAAATATTTTTATTATTTTCAGTCGATATTCTGTCGTAAAAATGTTATTTTCTGTTCTCCCATCAACGGCCATTGGGAAACTGGGTTTGTTGGTACATTAGAAAGTTATTAGACTTATTTTTAATAGTTCTTTACTCACCACAATAATAAAGACAATTTTAACACTTCTGTACGTTTTTGGTTTTGTTTTGTAAGGGATTAGTCTCCACAATATGGCCCGCGGACACATTAGGTCCAGTGACCAGGAGATTTTTCGAGCTCAGATTCAAGTCCGAGAATGGGCGGCTGTTACCCATTATATTTCTCGAACATAGGGACATAGCAAACAACACTCACATACATACAAGACATCACAAGCAAAGATCACAAGCCCGCCGTGAAGAAGGGTGCAATCAAATATTATATAACTCTGCTCTATCATCTTTGGGTGCAATGGTGGGACGGGGGGTTCGGTGGCGGCGGCCGCAATCAAAGATACTAGTGGAGCTCTGCTCTATAATCTTTGGTCGGAATGGGACGGCTGCGCGTTATAATGTGCTATCGTTCCACTCTCACTCTCCCCCTTGTCCCTGTCCCCCTTCTCCCTCCCACCTTCTCCCTGTCCCCCCCCTTTCCCCTTCTCCCTCTCCCCCCCTTCTCCCTCTCTTCTCTCGATCTCTCTCTCCCCTCTCTCTCGATCTCTCGCTCCCCTCTCTTCTCTCGATCTCTCTCTCTCTCTCTCTCTCCCCCTCTCTTTGCGATCTCCCTCCCTTCCCTCTCTCCCTCCCTTCCATCTCTCCCTCCCTTACCTCTTCGTGAGAGTTGGCAGCTCTGCTATGCCTTGGGTCCAAAAGAGGATAGATAGAAAATACTTAATGGTCTTTGTAAGAAGATTTTAATAAGCTCTTCTACATTTAAGGTAAATTGACATATTAGAGGCAAAACGCATTTTCAATATACAGGTCTCTCCACACAACTGAAAACAATTGCATTTAAGTGATATATCATCCATTGTTCAGGCAAGTAGCACTAGGTTACAATAAACTTCCTACATATTCCAGGAATTCATCTCATAAAAATGGGAGAGGCTTAAATGCATTGTAAAATCATAAATCCTTGTTGACTTGGACTAATCCTTTTACTGCTATCCAAATGCCCCATTATTACATCTTTAATAATTGACTCCAGCATCTTTCACACCACCAAAGTCAGGCTAACTGGTCTGTAATTCTCCGTTTTCTCTCTCGCTCCTTTCTTGAAAAGTGGGATAGCATTAGCTATCCTCCAATCCACAGGAACTGATCGTAAATCTATTGATCGTTGGAAAATAATAGAAACATAGAAACATAGAAATTAGGTGCAGGAGTAGGCCATTCGGCCCTTCGAGCCTGCACCGCCATTCAATATGATCATGGCTGATCATCCAACTCAGTATCCCGTATCTGCCTTCTCTCCATACCCTCTGATCCCCTTAGCCACAAGGGCCACATCTAACTCCCTCTTAAATATAGCCAATGAACTGGCCTCGACTACCCTCTGCGGCAGATAGTTCCAGAGATTCACCACTCTCTGTGTGAAAAAGGTTCTTCTCATCTCGGTTTTAAAGGATTTCCCCCTTATCCTTAAGCTGTGACCCCTTGTCCTGGACTTCCCCAACATCGGGAGCAATCTTCCTGCATCTAGTCTGTCCAACCCCTTAAGAATTTTGTAAGTTTCTATAAGATCCCCTCTCAATCTCCTAAATTCTAGAGAGTATAAACCAAGTCTATCCAGTCTTTCTTCATAAGACAGTCCTGACATCCCTGGAATCAGTCTGGTGAACCTTCTCTGCACTCCCTCTATGGCAATAATGTCCTTCCTCAGATTTGGAGACCAAAACTGTACGCAATACTCCAGGTGTGGTCTCACCAAGACCCTGTACAACTGCAGTAGAACCTCCCTACTCCTATACTCAAATCCTTTCGCTATGAAAGCTAACATACCATTTCGCTTTCTTCACTGCCTGCTGCACCTGCATGCCTACTTTCAATGACTGGTGTACCATGACACCCAGGTCTCGCTGCATCTCCCCTTTTCCTAGTCGGCCGCCATTTAGATAATAGTCTGCTTTCCTGTTTTTTGCCACCAAAATGGATAACCTCACATTTATCCACATTATACTGCATCTGCCAAACATTTGCCCACTCACCCAGCCTATCCAAGTCACCTTGCAGTCTCCTAGCATCCTCCTCACAGCTAACACTGCCCCCCAGCTTAGTGTCATCCGCAAACTTGGAGATATTGCCTTCAATTCCCTCATCCAGATCATTAATATATATTGTAAATAGCTGGGGTCCCAGCACTGAGCCTTGCAGTACCCCACTAGTCACTGCCTGCCTAATGAAGAACTCAACCATATTATGGTCACTCTTGCCCAAGGGGGCACGTACAACAAGATTGCTAACTAACCCTTCCTCATTACTCAATACCCAGTCTAAAATAGCCTGCTCTCTCGTTGGTTCCTCTACATGTTAATCATATGTATAAATATATATGTATGTGTATATATATGCATGTATATGTATATGTGTGTATATATGTATGTATGTTTATATGTGTGTATGTATGCATATAAATGTATCCATATGTATGTGTGTATTTGTATGTGTGCATATGTATGTGTATACGTATGTATGTGTATATATATATGTGTGTATATATGTATGTGTATATATATGTGTGTATAAATATATATATGCATATATATATTATTACTATATAATTATATATATAATTGCCTTTATGGTTTATGTATATCATCTTACAAGACAAATAAATTAAAAGTGATTATTTAAATCAAAGTTGCTTCTGATCCATGAGAATAAACTTAACTATCTCTAACTTGCCTCTCACACACAGACACACATTCATATAAATATATATAATATGTATACGTTAAATTTAATTTTGTGCAGTGTGTGTTAAAGCAATACAATGCAAGGGAAACTACGCAAAGGAGGGGGCTGTTCCCGCTACAAGATACTCGAGGATCTTTGCTTTGGATCAAAGATTATAGCGGAGCTCTATAATCTTTGCTTTGGATCACAGCGGGTGGCACAGTCGCGTGTCGCATTGAAAAATGGCGGCCGTGACGTTCCGTCACGTACTACACGCCAGTCCATTGGATTTCGAAGGAGTGGTCTTTGCTCCTCTAGGATCTTTGGTCTGTACTGTATTGTCTACTGTATGATAATCAAATTTATTTAAAATTAAAAAAAAATAAAAATAAAATAAAACTTAAAAAACCTTAGTCTTTCTGTATTGTTTCCTATGATCATGATCTATTTGAGTGGTTTTCCTTTATCTCCCCAATTCTCAGCCCAGTTTTGTTATGAGTTTGCGTAGTGCCGATAATATGATGCTGTTGCTGCTGCTCATTACTATTGCCCTTAACCCTGTCATGAGCTTGTTTGAAGTGCATATTTCAGGAGTTGCTTGCAGATTGGCCATGATTGAGAATGAAGTGCTGATTTGCAAAGTTTCAAATTGTGCATCACTCATGCTACTTGTAATCCTTGAGTGTATGGATTCATTATTTTCTGACTAGGTGCAACTTTTTGAAAAGGAAATATGCAACTTCTCTAACATTTCCTTTGAAGGCACCTTGTCATGTGTTTATTTTTACATATAAACAATTGCTATTGCACGATTCAACCCTTGAATATTAAAACGATTAACTCCCTCCTCGTCAGGGTGAAGGAGAATAGCAGAAAATTATTTGGTTTCTGATTCATTGTATCTGCCTTAAGAGTATATTTCACTAGTTCTTAATGTGTTGTGCTGCATTATTTACTCTAACATTGTGAAGGTTGATCTCTAACCAGGAGTATTATTTTCTCTACAGCTTGGATTTCATCCTCTGCACTAACATTTTTGCAGTTTCTTCTTTTTGTGTCATTGGCATCCAGTGCTTCAACTGGTACTGTATGAGCTCCTAGTTAGGTGCTACATTTGGGAAAGACTCGGTCCAATTTTGTTATCAATTTATCAGGCTGATTAGGCCCATGCTTGGGAAATTGTGTCCATCTGAAGGTGTTTCAAGTTTGATACTTTTTATTTAAAAAACAAAATCCTAACTTATATTTTTGTTTTTAAAATAGGAACTGCGGGAAATGCACAACAAGCAGCAAATACAGCGACAGATAGAAGCTGAAATGGAAATGCAGAAGCAGAAGGAACAAGACCGGAGGACACAAGAACTAGAACGACAACACGAGAAAGAAGCTGCTCAGAGGTGTTTATTTTTATTCACTTAAAATGTGTGTAAAGCTCTGATAATCCTTTCCAGTTTAGTTTAGAGATACAGCACGGAAACAGCCCCTCCGAATCTGCACCGACTGGCGATGCCCATGCATTAACACTATCCTATGTGAGGGACAATTATTTACATTTATGCCAAGCCAATTAACCTACAAACCTGTACGCCTTTGGCGTGTGGGAGGGAACCGAGGTTCTCGGAAAACCCAAGCCGGTCCCAGGAAGAACGTACAAACCCCATTCAGACAGTACCCATAGCCTGGATCGATCCCGGGTTTCTAATGCTGCAAGGCAGCAACTCTACTGCTGAGCACCATGCCACCCTTTTTAAGTTGTTACATGGCATAAATTTCCAGTAAACCCAGTGAGTTTGAAGCGTGTAGGAGGCAGGGCCTGCTGAGTTTAAAGGGAGCATGAGAAACGGCCCCAATGAGCCCCAGTGCCAAACCACTGGGATTTCTGAACAGTTAGATACTGGATTATCGGTGTTTGGCTAGCACTGAATAAACAAAGCAGCAGATAGGATAGGAGATGTCAAGAGAAGTACCAATTTCTCTACAAATAGCCACAGTGAATTTGTATTCTCGTTACCTCTGTTGCTTTCCCATAATTGTACAAAACGATACATCTACTTCTAGATAAACATTAGTACTGAGCATGTCCACAATTCTACAAAATGCAAGGGAAATTATCAGAAAACCACGAGTAAAGTTTAATAGCACAATAGATAGTTATTATAAAAGATTCCAGATTTTGTTACTGTTGGCATGGTTCTCCTTCCGTTCCCCATCTCCACCTCCTCCCCAGTACCCTGTGTGTATTTCCTTGTTATTTTTCTGAGCCCGCTACCTGTCTCTAGCATAGGATACAATCGGCCTCAGTCCTTCAGTTTGGAGGGAACAAATAATTATGCTTTTCTGAATTGGATCCTATCAAACTTCGACCAGAAATGAACATACAGGCTGGGACAACCCACTTAAAACTCATATGTGAATCGTGTCCACTTGGATAAGGTGCCACATTGGTTTTGTGGGATGGTGGAGTGGCGTTCAGTGTGGGTAAAGTACATGGACATGCTTTGATGACTTGGGTTAATTATCCAGTGTTTGCCAAAAGTTTATTTTCGATTTATAGTAACGTAATTTTTTTAATACTTGATAGATTTATTATTACCTTTGCTTGAAGCCTATTGTCCAACAAGCTACATCCCTAGACTAACTCCTCTCAGTCCTGTTAGTACAGATATATTGAAGTATAAAGTTGGCTCACGCCATGATGGTCAGCTCAGGCCTGACATGGAATCTGAGATTTGGTTTGGTGCACAAATTTTCACCTGGCCTTTTTTCCAATGAAAGATAGTGCTGGAGTAACTCAACAGGCCAGGCAGCATCTCTGGAGGACAAAGATAGGTGACGTTTCGGAACAGAAGAAGGCTCCCGATCCGAACGTCGCCTATCCATGTTCTTCAGAGATACTGTCCGACCCACTGATTTACTCCAGCACTTTGTGCCTTTTTATGTAAACCTGCATCTGCAGTTTCTTATCTCCATCTGGCCTTCCAGTTTTATTTTAAACAACTTTTCAGGCTAATGTGTTTGAGGTGTGTGCTGCACAGTTAACATTTTAATGTGTCTTTTCTTCATACTTAGCAAACCAAGAACAGGCAGCAATATTAGAAGCTCAGAGAAAGGTCTTCAGCAGTCAGGGAGGAACGTGCAGAGGAGAATTAACATCGTAGCTCTGTTGCGAGAAAGACTGAACTTCATTAGATGGTTTAGGTATCATCATCGAGGTGAAATTTATTAATAAGGAAATGTCAGTCCACAAGATTTGATCTTTAACTTCCTGAAAAGCACAAATTTGTGGCACAGGTAGAACTTGTCACCTCATCATGTTGGTGTGGTTACTTAGTCTGAAATTAATCCCGATTATTCTTTCTGTATGGCTTTGAGTTTTGCTATAGTTCAAGTAATCATCCACTTGTCCATGGATTATGGTATCCAGAGCAGATTAAATGCAATTTATCCAGGGTTGCATTGGTCACAACCTTAGTCATTCCTTGCTGCGTTGTATCTGTGTTCAAATTGCTGTCTTTATTTACCAATGCCTCCTTGTGCTCAGGAGCAACCCTGGTCATTCCCTTCCAAGTAAGAATACTTCATCCTTGCAGTTTATCTATGAATATTCCAAAAATTGAGTAACCCCGCCACTAATTTGCTTAAATCTTTGTTATTTTTAAATATTTGGCTGTCGTCCCAAAATGAATTGTAACCTTCATTTTATTAATGTTGGAGGTGAGGTTCTTGTCTGTAATCATTTCATTGTTGATAAGAGTAAACCAGAGGTAATTAGGTTGTTGAGTTAACTTCACATCATGGATGTGAAACTTTGATCAATGTGATTACTCCATACAAGTCAAATTTAATGAAACTAGATTGAACCATTAAAAAATCAAGTATTTAAAAGAGAATATGCAACCTTAAACAGATGTCTGGCGCTTCCTTCCTTGTATGGCACCATTTGCTACGTGGTTTTATTGCAATGAATGAGCCCAACAATTGTGTGTTTTTATTTTGTGTTACCCAGAACAGACTAAATTGAAATGCAATCAAGGGAGTATCATGGTACAGAAACAGCTCTTTCTAATCCAAGAAGGTTTGCACTACTAAATTAAATGGCTATTTTTCTTTTTTGAACAGTACAGCACAGTATCGGGCCCTTCGGCCCACAATGTTTGTGTCAAACATGAACATGATGCCAAATTAAACTGATCTCGTCTGCCTGTACATGATCCATATCCTTCTATTCCATGCACTCTTATGTGCTTTGTTCATTGTTCCTAATTGCCGCCACCTGTAGCAGTGATTTTATTTTTAAATCATGTTGTATACCAATGATTCAAACTTTTAGTTTGACTGCAGAATTCAGCTTGGAAGTGAGTAAAGGTATGCAGAACAGGCAAACAACCAATTATTTCAGCGCCTCAAATGGGAAAAATTGCCAATAAATAGGAAGATCACCTGAAATCATATTTAATATACAGCAAGAGAGCAAATACTAGTTTACTGGAGGACAGTGATGAAGTTAAATATGCAGAGAGGACAAAAAAAATTATACGACAGCAATTAATATTGCATTCTGAATACAATAGAATAGAATGCCTTTTATTGTCATTCAAACAGCTTGGTTTGAACGAAATTGCATTTCTACAGTTTTAACATTACAAAAAACCCAAGACCCACACTTAACATAAGTTACACAAACATCCATCACAGTGAATCTCCAACACCACCGGACTATGATGGAAGGCAAAAGTCTTATCTCTTCCTTTTGTTCTTCTCCCGCGGTCCAGCAGTTCAAATGCAATGTCGAGGCGACTGGGGCTCCCGATGTTAAAACCCCCGGCGGGCGATGGTAAATCCCGCGGCCGAGTCCTTTAAACCCCGCTATTCCAACGGGATAAGTTGCTGTTGCGGGAGCTCTGAAAATCGGTCTCCCAATGTTCCTGTCCACCGGGCCTGCGGCCGAAGCTCCGAAGTCGGGTCGCAGCCGCACGCCACCGCAGCTCCGGTCCCAGCTTCTCCCAGCTCCGGTCAGCGAGCTCCGCAATGGCGAGTCCGCAGGCTCCGCGACTGGAGCCCTCGGGTTGGTTCCGGCCGGAGGCCGCCGCCGGCTCCACGATGTTAGGCTCAACGACACGGAGACCCGACAGGGACAAGATTAAACGGATTCCCCCCCACCCCCCACAAAAACGCAGCTAAAGAATAATAAAAACTAGAATCAAAAACATACATTTAACGAGACAAAAATTAAAAAAAGACAGACAGACTGCAGTTGAGCCGCTGCCGTTGGGCCCCGCCACACTGACCACACATTCTTTGATGGCTCATTCTAAATTGTAAGTGATTTTTATTTCCATTTAAAATGACTGAGCAAGTGTGAATGGATATCCCCTTACTTCATTTTTCTTCCTATGTTTGCAAGTTCTTTTTCTATCATTTTATGAAGACCTCACAAATTTGTAATTTGCTTTAGATCAGCACAGGAGCGTGATAAACTCTGGCAGGATCAAGTTCAAAACGATGAGGAAAAACGGCTAAGAAGCCTCCAACAGGAGGAAAATCGAAGGCGGGAAGAGACGCTTCAAAAGAGAGAACCCGAGGAAAAGAGCAAGCCGGAGATATTAAACAAAATGTTCCAACAACATCTGGAGCCATCAAAGAAACTGTCTCCGAGTGGATGGCAGCCACCAGGTACAGTCTGTCTATTCGAATCCCAAATTTTTAATCAGTTGAGATTGTCGTAGTTTTACTGTATCATTGAAATTTTGACGACGAATGAAAGGATGGGAGTATGGCGTTTACCCGTTTGGTATGGTTGAATAAGTTGATTCATTCTTTATCATTCATTACTTCAGCATTTACAAATTGAGTCCACTGTTTGTGTTTTTCGAGACTTGATTCCCTTTTCCATAACTCCCTGAAAGTGACAGCACAAGTAGAATGGTAAAGAAGGCATATTGTATGCTTGCTGCCTTCTGTCAGGACCTCATTAGATTCAGATTCAAATTCAATTTTAATTGTCATTGTCAGTGTACAGTACAGAGACAACGAAATGCATTTAGCATCTCTCTTGAAGAGCGACATAGCAAACGGTTTGAAAAAAAAAAAAAAATAAGTGTCCGGGGGGGGGGGGGGTGATTGGCAGTCACCGAGGTACGTTGTTGAAGGAAAAATGCAGCTTTGGAGAGGATGCAGAAGAGATTTGCCACAATGCTGCCTGGATTAGAGGGTAGACATAAAATGCTGGAGTAACTCAACGGGACGGGCAGCATCTCTGGAGAGAAGGAATGGGTCGAGACCCTTCTTCATTGTGTCATTAGATCATCCAGATACTGGATTAGAGGGTTTCGGCTACATGGCGAGGTTGGACAAACTTGTCTTCTCTGGAGGGTCAGAGACCTGATAAACGTTTGTATTAAAATAAAATATATGGGAAACGTAGATTGGGTAGGTGATCAGAACCTTGCTCCAAGGTGGAAATGTCAAAAGACAAGGGGGCACAGCATTAAGGTCAGAGGAAGAATGTTTGAAGGAGATGTGCACAAAATCATGAGAGGAAAAGATTTGGTAGATGGACGAAGTTTCTTACCCAGAGAAGGGGAATTGAGTACCAGTGGACATAGGTTCAAGGTGAAGGGGAACAGATTTAATAGGAATTTGAGAGGTAACTTTTTCACACAAAGGGTGGTGGGTGTATGGAACAAGTTGCCAGATGAGGTAGTTGAGGCTGGGACTATCCCAACGTTTAAGAAACAGACAGGTACATGGATAGGACAGGTTTGGAGGGATATGGGCCAAGCGTAGGCAGGTGGGACTAGTATAACTGGGACATGTTGGCTGGTGTGGGCAAGTTGGGCCGAAGGGTCTGTTTCCACACTGTATCACTCCATGAGCAGATACGATAGCGGCGCTAAAGCGGTTTGTAGGCGGGCACAAATTGTAGAGGGATTTGGATCACGTGCAGGCAGAAAGGATTTGTTTAATTTGTGTATGACACAGACACTGTAGCCCTTTGGAACATTGTGCTGTTCTATGCAGTTGTTTGCCAAGTTACAAATCAGTGAGATGGCAGTGTCCCTAAAATTTCCTGGGTGTTTTTTTAAAAAAAAGTGAAGTTTCTTTGCTGGAAACGTCAAAGTCACAGATGCAAATGTTTGTCGTGTTTAACAAAGTAATGAATTTCATGCGGAGTTTGGTCTGACTCGCATTAAGCAAGTTATGAAGAAATGGTATATTTTCAAAGGACTGTATACTCTCAAATTAGAATGGAAAGAAGCCATGGCTAAAATTTGGAATGCAATTTTTGGTAAATTGAATTCCCTCAACTATGTTGTGCACCAGTTTATAACTGTTGTAGTTCTGTCATGGCAACGACAAAATCAATACATTTTGTATATTTGCATGGTGCGCTATTTTACTTGGGGAATTTAGTGAAACCAGCGGCAAAATGATTTTATTTTAATAAAATGACATTGTTTTTCCTTTCATTTTCTCAACAGAAAGGCCTACATCAGTAAATTCGGATCAAGATGGTGTTAAAGTTGTATATTATAAAGCACTGTACCCATTTGAAGCTAGGAGCCATGATGAGCTTACCATTCAACCTGGGAATGTCATAATGGTAAGCATTTTCTGTCTTGTCTTGCTCAAAAGCTTATGGTTTAAGGTACTTTCCGGATGAGAAACAGGGATGAATTATCCAGCTTTGAAATTTGAATGCTAACTTTCGCTTTTTTTAAATGTTTTTGTTGTTGGTTTAAGTGTGTGAATGAGACAGGAGAGTTGAACGTATTCTTTAAATCTTTGTTTTGCGCTGACTGTGCGATGCACAATGCTCTGCATTTGTCTGGATGGCACTACAGACATCTTCATGTAATTTTTATAGCAGTCAGAATGCCAGTGCTAATTATCTACAGACTCATTCATTTTCCATCACAGCATCAAGGGAATTTAATTTATGTTGAGCATTTGAGATATTCTGGTGGAAATACTTAATTTCACATAAAACATCTGTATTGCTGAAAAACCTCCCCCCCCCCTGTTTCATCGAAAAACCTTGTCTTATTTTGTGCATCTACAGATTTATTGTGCTGTCAGATTGTATCAGAGGGCACTTAAGCTTCAATTGCATCAAAACCAATGGTAACTGCAGAGATTGCTTTCACCCTGCAGGTTCGACAGTCCACCACCTTTTCTAACTGATATCAAGAGCTATTAAATGCTTCCCTAGCAAGTAATAAAACATGGAACAGAAAGTGGCCTTCAGCCCACGATGTGCAGAATACGATACCAAGTTAAACCAATCTCCTCTTCCTGAACATGATCTATATCCCTCTGTTGCCTGCATGTCCATGTGCCTATCTAATAGCCTCTCAAACTCCATTATAATAGGTGCCTCCACCGCCCCTGACAGTGTGTTCAGGATACCTCTGACCCCCCCTGGGAACCCAATCCAAGTTTCTCCAACCAGAATTGCCTAGACTGACCCTTTCCTGTGAATTATTTTTATTTGAAAAAGCGTTGCTATAATTACTTGGATCCCTATATGTTACAAAATTCTGTATTAATTGAATGGAAGTTCAAGATTCATTTAAGATGCCTAATGTTTGCATGGCATAATAAATATTTAATATTTAGAAATCTTGAACAATAATTAATGTTGCAAAATAAACAAATGCAAAAATATAATATTAGGTAATCCATTTTGATCCTTGGTAAAGGTTGCTTTGGATTTCCAACAATGAGTTGACAATGTTTGAATTCGCTATTTGAAGATCTATTAAATAGATTGCAACACATATGTTTGTTTCTATCTTCATTGTAGTAGTCATAGCACATGTAGATTTAAAAAAACCCAGTAAGTTCTTTGTTTGCTGTGATTGTTTGATCATTACATCATAGCTCTTCAGTAAATAGTGATATCTCTGTATTATAAATAATGGAATTTTAAACTGAAATGTAATCAAAGTATACAGGTTTTGCCTTAAATCATTCACAGTTCAGACTATTCATTTTAAAAATAAATAAATTTGTGTATTGACCCAAATTTAGATTTCAAAACATGCTGGGTTGTAATGATGCTATTTCTCAGCTGTGGAAAATGTTGTAGTAAAGCTTGGTTGCTCTTTTCTTTTCAGTATGTCCCTCACTGCAATGCAGCCAAATAAATGAAACTTTAAATGTAGTCATTGTTAGAATTGTTGGAAACCAGGTTGCTGTGAAAATGACAATATAATCACGACCACTTCCTTGTGATTTTGGTTATGGGATAAGTATTGACCAGAATACTTTGGACTGCTGAACAGTCCTCTCAAGAGCTTAGAATGAAGTCATGGTCTCCCAACATACCTCATTGCTGCCCCTACACTTTTTTTTGTCTGCACTTTCTGCAGCATTATATTTTGCACTCTGTTTTAATTTTCTTTTTGCGCTACCTGTTGTACGTGTGTATGACTAGATTATATGACTGGATAGCACCTCAAACCGTGCCTCGTATTCTGCCTAGGTAGCTTATAACCTAACAGTATGAAGATGTAATTCTCTAATTTAAGGTAACTAACCTACAAAGAACCCTTTTTGTTTCCTCCCCTCCCGACTTAGATGAAGCCATTGTTCCTTCTTTTACCCCCCCCCCCCCTCCTTTTCTACTATTCCTACTATTCCTCCCTCTGGCTTCATAAATTGCTTCTCTGTTATCACATTTCACACCTTTTTGTCTTTTAATCTCTGGCCTATGCCCAACTATCTGCCTATCAACCCTTCCCTTTTACCTGCATCCACCTATCACATGAGGTTTTGTCCTGCCGTTCCACACTTCTAGTTTTCTCCCTCTCTCCCACCCCACCACAATCAGTCTGAAGAAGGGATCTGACCTGAAACTTCACCAATCTAAGCTCTCTAGAGATGCTGTCGGACCCACTCCAGCACTTTGTTGTTTTTTGTAGACCAGCATCTGCAGTTCCTTCTCAAGCTTTTCACGGTATCTCGATGCTTATTGGTGTTGGCTTATTGCCATGTGTGGAGTGTCAGGCTGGAAATTTGTACGGAGCTTTGAACTCTGAGCCCACTGTCTACAGGCAAGAGTGCAATGAACTGTCCTTCAACTGGCACTATATTAGATTAAAAAAACTTGTTGACAGTCATTTTCACCCATCCTGTCATCCAAATTCATGTAAATGGGAATTTAAAAAACATTCTGCCAGCATTTTGTGCATTCATTTTAGTTAATTAAAGAAAGCATTTTGAAATCCTTATTTTTTAATTTTTTTTATATACTAATGAAATTTGTAACCTTTATTTTACTTTCCTTTTTCATCTTTTGCTTTCCTGTTGGAGGTTAAAGGGGAATGGGTAAGTCAACAACAGCATTTTTGGTCCTACGTTTCCATTTGTTTTGTATACTTGCGTATTTTTCCATTATAGTTTGTGAAAGAAAATCTCAAAGAACCTGACCGCAACACATTTTAAGGTTTAGGGCAGCTCAAGGCAGTGTTCAGCCCCCTGCTCTAATATATACCCACGACTGTGTACCTGGACAGAGTTTCAACTCCATCTTTAAATTTTCCAACGACACCACCGTTGTGGATAATGATGAGTCGGAGTATAGGAGGGAGATCGGTCATCTGATTGAATGGTGCCAGAGCACATCATCCTTGCTCTTGACGTCGGTAAAACCAAGGAACTGATTGTTGATTTTGGAAGAGGAAGGCCAAGGATCCACAAAAACCATGTCTTCATCAACGGGTCGGTGGCGACGATGGTCAAACCTTCAACATCCTGGGTGTGTGCATTTCTCTAAAGGTCCCCGTCCTGGGCCCAGCACATTGATGCAAATGTAAAGAAAGCCCATCGGCTCCTCTACTTCGTTAGAAGATTGAGGAGATTTGGTATGTCAACGAATACTCCAACTTCTACCGCTATACGGTGGAGAGAATATTGACTGGTTGCATCATGACCTAGTTTGACAACTCAGGTGCCCAAGAATGAAGGAGATTACAAAAAGTGGTGAACACTGCCCAGTCCATTAAGGGTACTGATCTCCCCACCATCAAAGGAATCCACAGGAGGTGCTGTCTCAAACAGACAGCCAGCATCATCAAGGACCCACACCACCCGTTCATGCTATCAATTCATTCCCACATCAGGAAAAAAACTAACATCCAGAAGGAACAGCTTCTTCCCAACAACCATCCGGCTATTGAGCACTATGAACCCCAACTAAACTACAAACTGCCTTGGTTGCTTCAGGGACTTTTTTTTTGTTTGTTTACTTTTATTATCTATTGAGCACTGTGTTTCCAAACCTGTTGTGCTGCTGCAAGTAAGAATATAATTTTTCCATTTGGGTACATATGATAATAAAGCACTTGCCTTTTCTCTTGACTCTTCCTGGTATTATGCAATCAAAATTTGAAATTCTATCCTTTTCTGTGAAATTACAAATCTGTGACCTTCAGTATGTAATGCACACAGTATTTGTTGCTTTCTATTCATCCAAAAATACCGTTTTGTTGCGTGATGTGAATGTCAGAATCAAAAGATGCAAGAATGTTTCCATGTCGGCAAGTATATAGAAATAATCAATGGCACACATCTAAGATAGAAAGTTCAATTATTTTGTTCAAGCAGGAAATAATATGCAGTATTTCAACTGTCAACGTTACACCACCATTTGGACATTGAAGGAAAGGGTGAAAAGTTAGGTTTGTTTTTAAAGTATAGTATTGAAATGGGCCATTCACCCCACCAAGTCCATGCTGACCATTGCTCATCCGCTCGCACTAGTTTAGTTTAGAGATACAACATGGTGAGTTACAGAAAAGGAATAGGTGACGTTTTAGCACCTATTCCTTTCCTCCAGAGATGTTGCCTGACCTGCTGAGTTACTCCAGCATTTTGTCTATCTTTGGTATATACCAGCATCTGTAATTCCTTCCTACACATTGTGAGTGACAGATACGATGATAGAAGACCTTCATTTCTGCACCATATCTTTTTAATTAACTGACTTTAAGCTAAACGTTGCACTGCATTGGAGAAAAAAATAAACCATTTTATGAAAATGTATATTTGTACATTTATTCCTGCAGCCAGTAATGAATAGGTTGGAGTTAAACCAACATCTGCAGTTCCTTCGTACACATTATTGTCGCTGGAAGCTTCAGCCTTTGGGGGAATGTTAATTAACCATGTTCAAGAAAGTTAAATGTGGTGGGAATCAAAGATCCTATAGCGGATCTTTGGTGGAAATCGTGAATGTTTGAAATCTATCTGTCCTTGCTTGTTATGTACCTTTCAAAATCAGAGGCTTCTTTTATCACCCCTGCACTCTCAAATAACTCCTCCTGCCATGGATAGTTTACAAATTTTACGATTTGTAAAATGCTGCAACTTTGGCTCATAACATTTTTCGATCATTCCATGTTCAGCCTTTCACTAATTGGTACATTTGTTGACTATTTGTGAGTAAATGACAATTTGAAGATTCCTTATTTAAATCAATGCTGTTGCAGAATGCCGTCTGCTTTTAATTGGCCAACAATTATATACCTCTGCCTGTTTGCATCGATTCCAGCTGGAATGTTTTTACTGCAGTAAAACATACACTAATTGCATTGCAAAAGCAGTGAAACAAGTCCCTTTGTTTTTGGTATTCTGAACATTTTTAGTTTTGGATAATAGTCTATTTTTCATCAGAAAGATAAAACATTGTGAATAGACTGAATCTGGGATTAAGTTTTGGAGGCTGGCTTTTTTTTTTTGCAAATTTAATAATTATATGCAGGAAGTTCCTTTCGAGACACAATTGAATGTTCTTAATTTGCTTTGTGTTAGGTGGACGAAAGCCAGACTGGTGAACCCGGGTGGCTTGGAGGTGAACTGAAGGGAAAAACTGGATGGTTTCCTGCAAATTATGCAGAGAAAATTCTGGAGAGTGAACTGCCGCCCACTTTACAACCAGGAACACGACTTACTGCAAAGATTGCTCCTCACACAGTGACTGCTGGTGTTGCACAGCCCATGCCCGAGACCACCACATCCTCCAATTGGGCAGATTTTAGCTCCACGTAAGTGGCAGTGTATTTATTTATAGAGCGAGGTCACATCCCAGGCAACTAGTTATAATTACACTAAATATATATCTGTAATATAATTGAAAGTGAATCTGTGATTAAATGCAAACTGAATAATAGTTTGATGTCAAAATAATTTTTCAGCTGGCACTTTTTTGTTAAAAGCTTAAAACATTGTGCTGAAATCTACAACAAAGTGCAGTGGTCAAGAGCTCTGATGTAGCATGCTACCATCTCTGAATTTGTGGAAATGCCGTATTTCTGATAGGTTGGATTACAACAGACACTGAAAAACTTGTAAATATTTCCCTATTGAACCAAAATGTTAATGATATTAAGATGCTGTTCTCATTTTAGACGTGCTGAAATTAAAATGGCTTTCTTTTTTCAAGCTGCAGTCTGAGCTATATATTCATTCAAGCGTATGTACACATAGTGGCCATATTTAACATTGAGTTCAGTGCAATGATAATTTGTCGTGGGCTAATACATTTCATAGACATAGTGTGGATGTGGAGAGGATGTTTCCAGTTGTGGGAAAGTCTCAGATTAGTAGGAGGAAGGGCATCTAAGTTTACGGGCAGAAGGCAAGAGAATGGGGTTGATCGAGAAAAATAGAACAGCCATGATCGATTGGTGGGGCAGACGCGATGGGTGAAATGGCCCAATGTGTCGGTGATCTTATGATTTCTGATATGGGAAATGTACCTCCTTTAATATCTGTCATAATATTTTTGGATTGCGAATATAGTTTGCTTGTAATTGTAAATGCTGAGGTTCCAGTAGTGAAATGCCAAGGAGAGATTATGTTATATTCCTGTTGATTGGGGTTGATGAAAGGATTTGAGTGGGATTTCAAAATTGCTGAGGCTAATCAATAATTTTCTCTGTATTTTTACTGCTGGAGAGCTGAGAATAAAGGTGCTTAGTCTTGTTTAAATAAACAAACGGTTCAGTTAGGAAATGCTTCTACACCAATAGAAGTTGGGTCATTTAATTTTTGTGAGTGAGATTGTTAACCAAAGAGGTTAATGAATAATGAGAAAAGACGACACAGATCAGACTTCATCTTGATAATCAATGGAGAGGCTAAATGGTCTGCTGTGTCCTGTATAGGTCAGGAACAGAACCGTTCAACATTTCTTTGGCTTTTTAAAAAAATTTACATTCCTCTGCAAAATAGACCTGCATTTAACTTTTTAATTTTGCTACAAAAGAGATTCATGGGGATAAAAAAAACCACGTATGACGGTAAAGTAATATTTTCTGTCAGAGTAACCCACATTGATTCTTGCCAAGGATTAAAGCTGTGAGTGAGGCAACAGAAGTCTGGAGAGTTGCTAATAAATATTGTTTCAGTTTAGTTTATTGTAACGTGTACTGGGACATAGTGAAAAACCTTTGTTGCCTGCTATCCAGTCAGCAGAAAGACAATGCGTGATTACAATCAAATCATTTACAATACTGTACTTGTACCTATACTTAAGGGCTGCAAGTACATACTCAAGCCCCTGTCTCACTGTACGAGGTAATTCACGAGTTCTCCCGCGTTTCTCCTTGATTCGAACTCGGAGAATGCCCGTAGTGGGTCCGTAGGAGTTCATGGATGTCACTTAGTGGCTCTTAATGCTCGGTAAGTTCTCGGGACATCCGATAAACTCGTGAAGTTTTTTCATCCCTGTAAACAATGTCCACAAGTAAAAAAATACTTGTGATGAAAAAAATTGTTACTTCTTACTCGCACTAGCCGCTAAGAGACATCCACGAATTCCTACGGACCCGCTACGGACATGCTCCGAGTTCGAATCGGGAAAACTCGGGAGAACTCGCGAATTACCTCGTACAGTGGGACAGGGGCTTAAGCGGACTATAGGCTGGTGACCTTAAAGTTAGTGGACGGAAAGTTAATCAAGGGGATTTTGAGGAACTGGATATACCAACAGTTGGAAAGGCGATCATTGGTAAGCTGCTAAACTGCCTCACCAATTTGATTTTAAAAAAAGGGACACAACGTATTAGAATAACTTAGCGAGTCAGGCAGCATCTCTGGAGAACATGGATAGATGACATTCTGGGCAGGGTTCTGACTTGAGGACGTCACCTATCAAAGATGTTACCTGACCCACTAAGTTACTCCTCCACTTTGTCCTTTTTGTAAATCAGCATCTGAAGTTCTTTAGTTTCTACCCGGAAAGGTGTGGATGTGGAGAGGATGTTTCCAGTAGTGGGAGAGTGTGGGATTGGTGAAGGTGTCAAAGGTTATGGAGACAAGGCAGGAGAATGGGGTTGTGTTTCAACCTGTAAAAAGATTGAATAAC
The DNA here is from genome assembly GCF_028641065.1 of Leucoraja erinaceus. Lineage (NCBI taxonomy): Eukaryota > Metazoa > Chordata > Chondrichthyes > Rajiformes > Rajidae > Leucoraja > Leucoraja erinaceus. The sequence continues at coordinate 49,276,027 of NC_073389.1, forward strand.
AAAGCTGCTGTTAAATTTGTGTACTTCCTTTTGTTCAGTTGGCCCACTACAGCCACTGAGAAACCGGAGAACGACAACTGGGATGCTTGGGCAGCACAGCCTTCACTCACTGTTCCTAGTGCTGGTCAGCCACGTCAGAGATCGGCATTCACCCCCGCTACTGTGTCTGGATCATCTCCATCGCCTGTGTTAGGCCAGGTGGGTAATAAATGCAACTGTTAACTTGAAGACAGACCCACAAAATGCTGGAGTTAATCAGTTACCTGTAAGCTTGAGTCAGGCAGCATCTTGGAGAACATGGATAGGTGATTTTTCAGTGTTTAAGAAGGAACTGCAGATGCTGGAGAATCGAAGGTACATAAAAAAGCTGGAGAAACTCAGCGGGTGCAGCAGCATCTATGGAGCGAAGGAAATAGGCAACGTTTCGGGCCGAAACGTTGCCTTTTTCCTTCGCTCCATAGATGCTGCTGCACCTGCTGAGTCGTAGGTTTACTTAGATTTTCAGGTTGGGGGGGAATGGGGGGGTGCAGAAAGAAAGCTTGATAGGACAGAGCATGGCAAGTGTAGGTGGACTTAAATGATAGGCAGATGGTTGGACAAATGCCAGAGATACGCACGCACGCACACACTCACGGATTAGGGAGCTGAAAATTGTGTACTTAGAGGATTGACGAGGTGCGGATTATTTAGGCATGCAGGGAGGGGATAGATAGGTGCGCGGTCAATCAGGGCTCAAGGGGGGAGGACGGAGCGGGTTCATGGGGGAGATAATTGAGGGGATTGTTCCCTCCCTTTCTCGCCCAGGGCACTTCTCCCTCCCCTGAGCCCTGGCTGACCTTGCATCTTAACATAGTTTGGTGGGGGTTTGTTTTGTGTATTATCACTCTTGATTTACCCTGCATGTTGGGCTGAAATTCATCCCAGGGGCAAGTGGTGTTATGGGCGACTGGACTATAAATTGACCGTGTATAATTTGATTTCAGTTCATTGCTATTTTGTTCTTTATTAAGAACTGAAAGCAAAGCTAAGGTGAATGAACATTTGATGAAATGCTCAGCAGGTTAGGCACGACAGAAGGATTATTACTTGGGTTCCAAATAAGATGTCTCCTTTAAGGCAAAATTTCAAACGGGGAAAAAAACACCTAGATATAGGAACCAGAGGAAGTTGGAGGTAGTATTAGATCAAAGAGAAAGATGGATGATGCTGCAAAAATGGAGTAAGCCTCAGGATTGGGGAAATTTCCAAATTAGGTGAGGAATGCCAAGAAGATCATACTGCAAAGGAAATTGGAATAAGTAGTCAAAGAGGATATCCAATACCAAACTAAGAGCGAGTGTAGATATTCAAAAGGAACAATATTATCATTATGTAATAATTATAATAAAGATATTTAATTATATTAAAATAAATATATAAATTAACATGTTCCTTTTCATCATGAATGGGAGGAATTAAATTTAGTAACGATACAGCAAAGAAAGTCAACTTGATGATCATAGAAATTATCATTGCTTTAAAAAAGTTATTGGAGAACTAAGAGACCGGAAGGAAATAAATCCTGAGTACCTAATGACCCCCATTGTGTGGGGTTAAAGCAGGTGATGGATACACTGAAAGGTATCTTCCAAAATTCCAGTCACCAGCAGTTATCACAACATGGATGGCAGCAGTTGTGACCCCATTACTTAACGATTACTTTACTTTACTTTACTTAATCTTTCTAAATGGTTACGACATACGCTCATCTAATTTAAAACATTACATAGATTATACTATTCAAAAACTAAATTAAATAAAATCTTCCCTAATGTTTCACCAATCTGTGATAAATGCCTATGTCAAGAAGCTACCATAGCGCACTCTTTTGTTTTTTGTACAAAAATCCAAAAATTCTGGTATGAAATATTTGATATTTTTTCAAAATTGATTAAAATAAAACTGGTACCAAAACCAGAATGGATTATCTTCGGAATATCGGAAGGTAACCCTGAATTAAACGTGTTTCAGAAGAATTTATTTAACTACGGGCTAATAATGGGAAAAAAGCTTATACTTAAATTCTGGAAAAATGCGCCGACACCAACAATAAAAATGTGGATATCAAATATGTTTGAAACATTACATCTGGAAGAGATGAGATTCCTCCTAGCAGGTAAAGCAGACCAATTCCAAAAGACGTGGTCTATGTTTCTGGACCTATTACAAGTATGAGGTGCAATAGTAATCTAAAAAAAACAAATATATAAATAAGCGGAATCAGGACCTGGTAACGGGAGGTAAAATAACAAAAACAGACTTGATTGGTAGTCCCCTTTCTGCGGAGTTTAATGTTATAATAGAGCGATTGTTTCTATTTTCTCTTTCTTTCTTTTCTAGGGTCTATTTTCTCACTTTACTTCCTTCTCTAACTTCTTTCCTAAGGGGCTTTCCTTTCCCTACACTCTTGCACTGCACGACTCTCTTGCACTTTCTTTACTTTCCTTACTTCTACCTTTTTCTTAAAGCTCAAAAAAAAATGAAGCGGTACAAAAAATGTATTAAGATATATGTGTTGTGTAGTATTGTAATTTACCGTACTTCTAATAAAAAAAAAATAAAAAAATAAAATAAAAAAATCTTTCTAAATGGTGTCCGACTAGGAAAAGGGGAGATGCAGCGAGACGTGGGTGCCATGGTACACCAGTCATTGAAAGTAGGCATGCAGGTGCAGCAGGCAGTGAAGAAAGCGAATGGTATGTTAGCTTTCATAGAAAAAGGATTTGAGTATAGGAGCAGGGAGGTTCAACTGCAGTTGTACAGGGTCTTGGTGAGACCACACCTGGAGTATTGCGTACAGTTTTGGTCTCCAAATCTGAGGAAGGACATTATTGCCATAGAGGGAGTGCAGAGAAGGTTCACCAGACTGATTCCTGGGATGTCAGGACTGTCTTATGAAGAAAGACTGGATAGACTTGGTTTATAATCTCTAGAATTTAGGAGATTGAGAGGGGATCTTATAGAAACTTACAAAATTCTTAAGGGGTTGGACAGGCTAGATGCAGGAAGATTGCTCCCGATGTTGGGGAAGTCCAGGACGAGGGGTCACAGCTTAAGGATAAGGGGGAAATCCTTTAAAACCGAGATGAGAACTTTTTTCACACAGAGAGTGGTGAATCTCTGGAACTCTCTGCCACAGAGGGTAATCGAGGCCAGTTCATTGGCTATATTTAAGAGGGAGTTAGATGTGGCCCTTGTGGCTAAAGGGATCAGAGGGTATGGAGAGAAGGCAGGTACGGGATACTGAGTTGGATGATCAGCCATGATCATATTGAATGATCTGTATGAAGAAATTGGCCCTCTGGTCTCCCCTAAATCTCACCTTAAACCTGTGCCCCCTGGTTGTGGATTCCAGCTCTTGGGAGGGTAGGCGGAACGACTGTTTGTTCACCTTATCTATGCCACTCATGGTTTTGTATGATCTGATTCTGCCTGGAAACACGAGTGTTGACCATGAAGTTACCCCACAGTCTCCTATACTCCAGAGAGAAAACAATGTCCCAGCCCTTCTCCTTTATAATTCAAGACCCGGTATCCTGAGTGATGGTTCTATTCTGAACTCTTTCCATCCTAATGACATTATTTATTTGGCAGGGGGAGAAGGTTGAAGGGCTTCAAGCCCAAGCTTTATATCCTTGGAGGGCAAAGAAGGACAATCATCTCAACTTCAACAAAAATGACATAATCACTGTTCTAGAACAACAGGATATGTGGTGGTTTGGAGAAGTTCATGGACAAAAGGGCTGGTTCCCCAAGTCCTACGTGAAACTCATTTCGGGACCCGTGAGGAAATCTATCAGGTATGTTTTGTTTTTAAACACTTCCATTGACAAGTTTATTTTGCTACCTTGGCCCCTCACCAGACTGATTCCTGGGAGGTCAGGACTTTCATATGAAGAAAGACTGGATAGACTTGGCTTGTACTCGCTAGAGTTTAGAAGATTGACGGGGGATATTATAGAAACCTACAAAATACTTAAGGGGTTGGTCAGGCTAGATGCAGGAAGATTATTCTCGATGTTGGGGAAGTCCAGAACCAGGGGTCACAGTTTAAGGATAAGGGGGAAGTCTTTTAGGACCGAGATGAGAAAATCATTTTTACACAGAGTGGTGAATCTCTGGAATTCTCTGCCACAATAGGTAGTTGAGGCCAGTTCATTGACTATATTTAAGAGGGAGTTAGATGTGGGCCTTGTGGCTAAAGGGATCAGGGGGTATGGAGAGAAGGCAGGTACAGGATACTGAGTTGGATGATCAGCCACGATCATATTGAATGGCGGTGCAGGCTCGAAGGGCCGAATGGCCTACTCCTGCACCTATTTTCTATGTTTCTTTGAGTTCGACATTGACGTGTTCGACACTGCACCAATATTTCCTCTTCCCCAAAGCACTTCAGCACTTTGCGTCATTTTTTTGTCAACCAGTAACTGAAGTTCCTAATTTTTTCTTCGTGTTCACTTGAACGGATTACTATTAATTAGTAATGACGTTGTGAACACAACTGAAAGCAAACAGCAAAAAAAAATGTGCCTGAATACCCTGAGAATTTGATGGTGCTTGGAACGTGAATATTTTCAAATAGTGCTCAGTGTACAGAGATGCTTGTCCTCCAGTTTGCATGAGGAGGATATGGGTAACGTTGGATTTGCCCATCCTAAAAGAAAGCAAATGTTTTGCTTGAAATCAAAATTCAATTTGTGTTGGATTTCTAAATGTTGGATGATTCCTTGAGAAAACTGGAATGTCACTTGAATAATAGGGGGAATTCTAGACTGGTATTAAACAAATTATTATTTTTATACATCTGTGTGTGTTCTGGAAATGTCAAAATGGCACCTATGATTATTTCTTAACATGGACTGGTAGGATTAGAACTTGTGGTTGACCTGAACAAACAATGCCCATCTGGTCTTGCTCAAGAGCAGGTGTTGAGGGTTTTGTATTTCACTTCAGGGAAGGGAAATTACAGAAATACAGATGAGTTTGTTAACAGCAGCTTGAGAGCAGCCTGCCCAGCTTTCCGAACAAGATTACTGTGGCTATAAATCTCCAAAGGAGAAGGCAATTTGCACATGGGAAATGTGTACAAGAGAAGAGCGAATAGAAGTATTTCTAATTATTAAAAATGTACTTAGATTTTGTCATTTTTTATTATTAGTCAATTTTGTATTTTACGGCTTTTTTAAAACTTGTAGAAAATATTTAGTTATTAAAGTGAACATTCTGATTCAGTAGTGTTCTAGAGACTCGGGATCAGTTCCTGTGGATTGGAGGGTAGCTAATGTTATCCCACTTTTTCAGAAAGGCGGGAGAGAGAAAACAAGGAATTATAGACCAGTTAGCCTGACATCGGTGGTGGGGAAGATGCCGTAGTCAATTATAAAATATGAGATAGCCAAACATTTGGATAGCAGTAACAGGATCGGTCCGAGTCAGCATGAATTTACGAAGGGGATATCATGCTTGACTAATCTTTTGGAGTTTTTTGAAGATGAAACTAGGAAAATGGACAATGGAGAGTCAGTGGATGTAGTGTACCTGGACTTTCAGAAAGCATTTAGTAAGGTCCCACGTAGGAGATTAGTGTGCAAAATTAGGGCACATGGTATTGGGGGTAGAGTGCTGACATGGATAGAGAAGTGGTTGGCAGACAGGAAACAAAGAGTAGGGATTAACGGGTCCCTTTCAGAATGGCAGGCAGTGACTAGTGGGGTACCGCAAGGCTCGGTGCTGGGACCGCAGCTATTTACAATGTACATCAATGATTTGGATGAAGGGATTCAAAGTAACATTAGCAAATTTGCCGATGAGACAAAGCTGGGTGGCAGTGTGAACTGTGAGGAGGATGCTATGAGAGTGCAGGGTGACTTGGACAGGTTGGGGGAGTGGGATGGCAGATGAAGTTTAATGCGGATAAATGTGAGGTTATCCATTTTGGTAGCAAAAACATGAAGGCAGATTATTATCTAAATGGCGTCAAGTTGGGAAAAGGGAAAGTCCAACGGGATCTGGGGGTCCTTGTTCATCAGTCTATGAAAGTAAGCAGCAGGCAATGAAGAAAGCGAATGGCAAATTGGCCTTTATAACAAGAGGAATCGAATATGGGAGCAAAGAGGTCCTTCTGCAGTTATAGAGAGCCCTAGTGAGACCACACCTGGAGTATTGTGTGCAGTTTTGCTCCCCTAATTTGAGGAAGAACATTGAGGGAGTGCAGTGTAGGTTTAAAAGTTTAATTCCCGGGATGGCAGGACTGTCATATGCTGACAGAATGGAGCAGCTGGGCTTGTACACTCTGGAGTTTAGAAGGATGAGAGGGTATCTCATTGAAACATTTAAGATTGTTAAGGGTTTGGACACGCTAGAGGCAGGAAACATGTTCCCGATGTTGGTGGAGTCCAAAACCAGGGGCCACAGTTTAAGAATAAGGAGTAAGACATTTAGAACGGAGACGAGAAAACACTTTTTTTCTCACAGAGAGTGGTGAGTTTGTGGAATTCTCTGCCTCAGATGGTGGTGGAGGCAGGTCTCTGGATGCTTTCAAGAGAGAGCTAGATAGGGCTCTTAAAAATAGCGGAGTCAGGGGATATGGGGAGAAGGCAGGAACGGGGTACTGATTGGGGATGATCAGCCATGATCACATTGAATGGCGGTGCTGGCTCGAAGGGCCGAATGGCCTACTCCTGCACCTATTGTCTATTGTCCATTATGTTAACAATACGTTGCAGAGAATTGTGGACGCAGCCCAGACCATCACACAAACCAACCTCCCTTCAATTGTATTCATTTGCAGCTCACACTGCCTTGGCAAGGCTACCAGCACAATCAAGGATGAGTCTTACTCGTGTCCCTCCCTCTTCTGCCCTATCCCATCAGGCAAATGATATATAAGTGTGAAAACACACACCCAGCTTCGTTGACCGGTTTCCCCAGCTGTTATCAGACAACAGAACGGGATATCAACTAGAGAGCAGTCCTGAGCTACTATCGACATTATTGGAAACCCTCGGACATTCTGTAATCGGACTTTACTAGACTTTATCTTGCTCTAAATATTATTCCCTTTATTCTCTACCTGTACCCGTGGCTGTGCGTGTGGATGGCTCGATTGTAATCATGTATTGTCTTTCTGCTGACTGGTTAGCACGTAACAAAAGCTTTTCACTGCACCTCCACATGACAATAAACGCAACTAAGTGACTTTATGCTACTGGTCACATCTAGATTAAGTCTTTGCTAAATTGTAAAGCAAAAGTTGATTGGGCACCTGAAGACGTGGGTTGATAGTCTAATTGGCCACTGTAAAACTGTGATAAAATCCGAGGGGAATATGGAGAGAATCAATGAGATTATTGTAGGATTAAATGTAATGTATGCATGGTCCGCGTGGATTTGGTGGGAAGAATTATTGACACTCTGACTGTTTAAACCATTTTTGTATGAAAGTTGTGAACTCCAAATGAAGTGCTACAATTTAAGGGCACTGCAGCTTCAGAATGAAGCCCAAACAAAGATGATGTGGAAAATATACTACTAAGATTAGTTTTTTTTATCCTCAGTGTGGATTCTGCTGCAGAAAGCCCACCCAGCTTGAAGAGAGTGGCTACCCCCCCATCAAAAGTGATTGCTTCACAGGGAGATGGTAAGTATATGGAGTTTAAAGTCTGAATGGTACAGTTTAACTACAGTTTCAGTTTGCAGACCCCCTAGTGATGAGATGAGACTAAAGTAAGTAATTGCTGGAACCTATGCTTGCCTCTTATAAATTAAATGTTTGAATTAAACGCAGGTTTTAAGGGGTTTGTAATTTCAAAAAAATTATTTGCATAAATATAGAAGGTTTTTCTGGAAATGCCAAAATAGTGCCCATGATTATTTCCTTAATTTCACATTAATATTAAAAACCTGTATTCAAACATTCTTCCAGAAGGGTTTCGGCCCGAAACGTTGCCTATTTCCTTCGCTCCATAGATGCTGCTGCACCCGCTGAGTTTCTCCAGCTTTTCTGTGTAACCTTCGATTCTCCAGCATCTGCAGTTCCCTCTTTAACACTTGTACACTCTACTGCGTTATCTCTTCAAGATATGCCTACCTTGAAGAAGTTCTCCTCTTCTGAAGGGTTTCGGCCCGAAACGTTGCCTATTTCCTTCGCTCCATAGATGCTGCTGCACCCGCTGAGTTTCTCCAGCTTTTCTGTGTAACCTTCAAACATTCTCCGGTTTTCAAGCAACTTTATAAGATCGGAACTGATCAAAATATTCTGTTCCATGTTGGGTTAATACAAAGCAGAGCCTTTATAACTTTATTGTCATGACCTTTATTATCAAATAAGTAACTGCTATGATGTTCAAACTTAAAAGATCGTGTTTTACGTAACCAGTTGCTGACTGGATTGTCCAATAGAAATATCATGTACAAGACTTTTTTAATTTGCTTGTGGAAGTTAAGCAAAATGTTAAGCTGATGTGCCATTGATTTTAAAACTAGAATAGTAACTAGACCAAGAACTATCCTACATTTGATTTGGAACAACTTGGGTCATGGTTTTTCTGTGATCTTTTCCTCTTTGCGAAGACAGACAGAAACTCACAAAGTTTGTTTCCAACACTGTTTTTAATTTAAATATTGTGGAAAGTAATTAAGTAACCACAATTCAGACCTAAATAATACACCATAGAAATTGATCGAGGTTGTGTGAAATGGTTACCATCTGAGAAACAGTTTGTGTTTATTCTAGTGCAATTTAACATGCAGACTCCATTACACAGTATTCTTTTTAATGTCTGTTTTATTCCCTCCTTATAGGCTTAATTTAAGATGTAAATGGTCTTCTCAAATTCAAAATCCTATTTTGCACTAACATTTAAATGGCTAAATCCTTAATACTTCCATAAGCATCTGCTCAAAGTGAGTTTAGGAACCATTTAAAAAAATGGATTTAATAATTTGAAGGAAATTAAGCATGACAGTCTAAAAATACAAAGGTCTGCAGTTCCAAAGCACTGCCTTTACAACATTATATTTATACTGTGTTTATTCATTATGCATTAGTTATTTAACACTTAGCACTTTTATGTCAAATTACTTTTATCAGACTTCATTTAATTTCTATTACTGCCGCTCAGTGTAGTATATTTAGCCTATTGTGTCGATCTGTTTATTTAAAGCTGCTTTTTTGTTTATTTGCCTCATTTAATTTTAATTATCTTGTTTAATCTATTATATGTTGAAGATTAATTAGAACGTTAGAACTTTTATTACTCATGCTATGACTACTTCCCATTAAGTTCAATTTGGTCACTGATTTAGTTTTCCCTTCTATGAAACGAGGCAAACGTGCAGTATTCATCAGTACTGTTGGTAACTAATTCAGTGTAGACATAATTGAGTGACTCAGCTCGTTCCCCCTTGTGATGAATAAACCTGCAAGCCAATGTTCAAACCGCAGTCTGCAACCTATTTGAAAAGGTTGGTCTCAATTGCTGCCAACCCTCAGCTTTGCCTTTGGGTAGTTGAGTGGGTCCCACCAGAGAAGGATATGCACCCCCTGTGACAGGCACCTCTTGTGCGTGAAATTCTCACTTATTTGTTTGTCAAATCTGCTAGTTTTTGAAGCTTTTGAAATTTGTCAAACACCTGGTTGCTCAGAAAAAATGCATCTTATGATTAAGCAAGCTCACTGTATTTTGAAAGATCATAATGTCAAATATTGTTTTTTTAATAATTTCAGAAAGACTAAAATATAATGATTCACAGTTTTAATCAATTTAATTTTATTATAGGCTAAATTAACAGCGTGAAATGTAACTAAGAGAATCATGGCATATGACCTACAAAATTTAATGCCCACAGAATGTAGATTAACCCTGATTAATTCGTGCCATTTATAACCTTCACCACACATATGTGCATGCCACCCTTCACATGGTATTACGGTACTAGACAAAGACTCTCTCTCGTTCGCTCTCTCTCCCTCTCTCTCTCTCTCTCTCTCTCTCTCTCTCTCTCTCTCTCTCTCTCTCTCTCGCCAGCGAAGCCAGACGCGAGCAGTTAACTGTTTGAATGTTCCTGTTTGCTTAATGGAATAAAGATTGATTTAACCATGTGTGGATTCTTATGGATCACTGATAAACGTGGTGTCAGTCTCAAATCACGTCTCCAACTATTTCGCCTGAATTTATTTTAGTTTTTTTTACATCGAATCATGGAAAGTTCCTTACACAGAATACAATACAATTTAACTTCCTTGGTCACTATAGATTGCTCTCAAAGCATTATGCTAATTGTCCTTGTCTCAGATTCTAATACATGGGATGTATTTTGTTTTATTTTCAGTCAGGTTCACTGCAATGTGTAAGAAGGAACAGCAAATGCTAGTTTAAACCTAAGAGAGACACAAAAAGCTGGAGTAACTCAGCGGGACAGGCAGCATCTCTGGAGAGAAGGGATGCATCTGAATTCTTCTGAAGAAGAGTCTCGACCCAAAACGTCATCCATTCCTTTTCTCCAGAGATGCTGCTTGTCCCTCCAGCATCTCGGGTTTACTGCAGAATTGCTCTTGTTTTTAATATTGTTAGCTGGAACATTGAATTGCTGTCGCTCCATGTTGTTGCTAATTTTGTTCATGTCTGTGCATCACTTTGACTATTGTTGTCACTTTACTTTATCATGCTGTACTGTTCTTTCTTTGTTTTCTGATGTCCACTCTAGCACAGTGCAGGGAGGAGGCTCCTCCGCCTCGACCTCCCTCTCTCCCGAAGAAAGGTACAGTTATTATCTCACTGCCGCTTCTAATGCACCAGTAATACTTCATTCGATATGCCTTTAGTTCCTGATTAAAATGTTCCAGTCAAAGGATTTATGGTGCTTTGCATGAAGGAAGCTCACTGCTTTCAAAATGTATTTATTATATTAAAGTATGAATGGGATACTGAAAAATATTTGAAATTATAACTGTTTTTGAAGAAGAAAGTAATCTCATCAGGACTCTATTTAAATACTCGTTTTAACCGGCCTCTTTATAATGGATTTTGGTTATCGTGGCTGCCGACGTCACCCCCGCCTCACGCCAGCTTTCCAGCCACTTACAGCCCAGCTGCCCATGTCACCCCCAGCCCACACAGCACCCTCATCCATTTCAAGTCCGCCACCTTCTTGAATCGGACCCTTACCTTTCCGATTCAAGAACTTGTCAATCTCTGCCTTAAAAATACCCAGTGTCTTGTCCCCCACTGCCAGCTGTGGCAATGAATTCCACAGATTCACCACCCTCTGTCTAAATACATTCTTCCTCATCTCCATTCTGAAGGTACGTCATTTTATTCTGAGGCCGTACCCTCTGGTTCAAGACTCTCCCATTGCTAGAAATACTTTTTTCTCTCTCACCTTAAACCAAAGTCTTGATTCCACAAACCTGGGAAAAAGACTGCATTCACTCTATCTCTGCCTCTCATGATTTCACACTCTATCAGATCACCTCCCAGTCTCCTATGTTCCTTGGAATAAAGTCTTAGCCTGCCCAACCTCTCCCTATAAGTCGTCTGTTGAGCCCGGGCATTTTTTGAGTGGACACGTTCTTTGTAATCTGGATAGGTGGAATCTTTGTCCAAGACATGAATATAATTCACAGCGCCATTTAGTTTCCAAGTGCTCACTGTTTAAAATTAAAATTACAAAAATAAGTCCCGATGATGAGTGATTTAAAGCTCTTGGGATTTTAATATAAAAATAAATAAATTTGCTTGCAGATTTTATGTTTGCAAGATTTTAAAACAAAATTATTTGTGAAGAAAATGGAATGAATTAGATTTGAATCTTGTACCACTAGCTGAAGACTTGAAGTTACAATGTCATCCTTATCCTTTGAAACATTTTTTTCATAAAAAGCTGAAAATGTTTTTTTGAAAAAACGCTTCCCTCCCTTCTGTCACCAATTTTAATTATGATCAATCCAGTTTCTGGGTATTTTGGCATGAATCTCGCTCTTCTGAAACTCTTTCCATGTTTGCAGACAGACACACTAGAATTGCCAATAGTCCTTATCTGAATAGTCATATTGAATCTTGGTCACGAGTTGTTTGAAGGCATTTCGACAATATAAACCATTGCAACTAGCTCATCCTGCAACCTTGTGCTCATGCAGGTAGGGTTTCAGATGTGAAAACTAGGTTTCTATTTCCTAAACTAGCACATGCCCTTAATTAGCGATATGAACTTGTTGCCCCCTGTCTGACTGTCAAGTATAAATACAGCTTTTCCAACATTTGATTTAGAACGTCAGATTTACTTTTAACCACGGTTATTTAATTTCCCTCTTTCCCATTTCCAATTCTACTCTGACTTCCAATCATAAGCTTAAAGATACTGCAGTTAAATGCTGTATCACCACAAGTCCATTGGCAGACAAAGGGCAGGACAACAGAAATCATTTGATTCTTGTTGACAATACAAATGTAAGCCATTTCTGCTTGATGTGTTGCGTGGATCTTGTTATACAATCAAAGCATGATGTTCTTCATTCAGATTCCAACTTGAGGGTGCCTTGCGCTTCAGATATGTTCTCTGCTGCTTCTTGTGGAGAAGGTAACGGGAAACCTTTGTGAAAAATAAAACATCTCTAAGCTTGTGCAATATTCGGTGTGTGTGGTTTTAAATGCTATGGTACTGATTCACTCTAGATATATATTGTGTGGTGGATGAAACACCCTGGCTATTCTTCCAGAGCTCATCATACAACATGGTGAATAACGCTGCAAATATAATTGAATTCAGAACTAAGTACCAAATCAGCTTATCTCATTAGATGGCAGAATGATTTGGAATTTTCAAAATATACTCATAACTAATTAGTTCAGTCTGCTTAATTATGCATAGTGAGAATAATGCATTTGCATGAAATCTGCCGCGTTTAATTTTTGAATTTTATATCTTCTCATGCTTTTAAAACGTTGCTCATGCATTCCGAAACATTTCAACCCAGCGATTGTGAAGAATGTTGTGCATAATGGTGACGCCACAGTGGAGTTGGCCGGCTTTTACTCCCAAGGAGAATACAGCGTTACTAATTTCTGCAGTATTATGCACAAATTTCTAAAGCGCTTGCCCAGTTGCCACATTTATATTTGTTATTTGATGGTACATTGGGCTCGCGTTCAGACAGCCAATAATGGAGATGCAGCAATGTCTAATTTTGAAGTTGAGATTTTTATTTTGGCATTTGTTAAAGGTGTAATGCTTATCTCAATGTAACTCTGCTCACCTAGATTTCCTTGAAAGACTGATTTAATAATGACTTTAGCCAATCGTCTAGTGACTTTTGGAATATTAGAACAGATAATTCTGTTATAGCACCTCAGTAGCATTCCAAAAAAAACTCATATTATTTTTAAAAAAAAGTTACACATTTCTGTTTCCCCCTTGTTTATTTTTGTTGGGGGAAGCCAAAAATACTAAAGGCTGTATGTTGCACTGTTTAATAGATATCATTGCACATGTGTCAATAGAGGCAATGGCTTGTCAATTTCAAAGGCCACCAATGGTTAAAATAACACACATGCTCTTAAGAGACAATGATGTCTGATTACTGCAGGGAAGTTACGTGGAACTTTTTTTAAACTAAAACTTTTTTTTTTTCAAATTCTAGCAATTAAATCCCAATACTTTACAGGGAACCAGAAGAATTAAATTCATATTAATACCAGTTTCATTTTCAAATGTGTGTGGTGAGGTTGCCTTTATTAATTATGATTATATAGTGTGAGAAGGACCAAACTCTGATACTGTCATTTATTTAACACTTCAGTTCTTAATTTAAGATGATGGTAGGAAACATGGAGGTTAATATCCTACGAAATTGCAAAATATTTTGATTGGGCTTTTAAAATTATATCCATTTAAATTATGTTAACTTTCGAGAATTACAGGTAACTTGCAGAACCAACGGAAAAATAGTAAATTGCGTAATAAGGTGGTTTTATTTATGTTAGTTTAATTCTCTTGTTAAAGTAAAAACCATCACTTTCAAGTCCTTAGTTTTACCTCCCTGTCGAATTATTCCAGTACTTGTTCCTCCTTTCAATGCAAGTTTTAATGTGCACGTTCACACTCTTTATTCATGCTGTTTTCCTTTTTTTGTACAGAATTTGTTGCTATGTACACATATGAAAGTAATGAACCTGGAGATTTAACGTATCAGCAAGGAGATGTGATTCTTGTGACAAAGAAAGATGGTGATTGGTGGTCGGGTGTTGTCGGGGAAAAAGTGGGTGTCTTCCCGTCGAACTACGTCAAACCAAAGGATTCTGAGGTGAATCATCTACATTGACTCCATTTCCTTCCCTTCTGTACCTCTTCCCTTCAATTCCCCTTATTAACAGTGGAGAAAATCAGTGTGTGTATTAGGTGTAGGCTGTTTTGACAAACCTTACCATTAATTATCAATTCCCCGATTGTCCCAGAGAGGGTGGTCATAAACTTCACCTTGAACTACTGCAGTCCATGTGGCAGAAGCGCAACAAATGCATACGCATGCGTGCATTTTGTCAGAGTGAAAGTGTCCTCACGAGCTAGTTCCTTTTGTGTTTAGATGGTAGATTCACAAGTTTGGGATTTGCTGAAGAGCATATGTCAGCTGCCTGGGACGCAATAACTGGCAAGAGTCGTGGCAGAGGGCGTGTGAATTTATCTCGGGGTGGCGCAGTTGCGCAGCGGCATAGTTGCTGCCTTACAGCGCCAGAGACCTGGGTCTGATCGTGACTACGGAGTTGGGACATTCTCCCAGTGACCGCGTGGGTTTTCATTGGGTGGTCTGGTTTCCTCCCACACTCCAAAGATGAACAGGTTTGTAGGTTAATTAGCTTTGGTAAAATTGCAAATTGTCCCCAGTGTGTAGGGTAGTGCTAGTGTACGCGGTGATTGCTGGTCGGCACTTACTTGGTGGGCTGAAGGACCCGTTTCCATGCTGTATTTCTGATACTAATAATAAAAGTCAGTGCTGGAAAGGAGACAAATGTTCAAATTGAATAATGGGATTCCAGTCAAAAATGCTGCTTGGTCCTTCCTGCATGTTGTTGTGTTCTTCAATATTGATGCCTACAACAACATTCAGCAGATTTGAATTGGTTTCTGATGACTAGCTGTCTTTTTGTGGTAGGCATGGCACCAACCAAGAGATGATTTGTTTTAAAATAGAGCCTTCAGTTTAACTATACTCCACAATCTGTCAAACGCTGATTTGATTTCAAGTACAACCACCCTTGACTTTGTCTCTGAGATTTGATCCAACATTGAGCCAAGGTTCAATGGTTCTTTTATCGTCATGTGTACAAAACACACAGTGAAATAATTTTTTTTGCATGTAGGTCAGTGTAATTATTGTGATATATAAAGATAATCCTCGATTAAGTATCCGTGCATGGAAACAGCCCGCTGAGTCCATATACAATAGTCACCAGATTTTGCCGCCATTTTACACAGTCCAAGCTGCAGCTGGACAAAAAGGCCCGTTAATGCAATACACAGCGAATGGTTCTGGTGGAACCCACGCTGAGTGATTACTGTTGAGCAAGTGCCAATTGAGAATGCTGTTAATGGTGGTTTAGTTCTCAAGCACCAGATTTGTATCATTGCAGTTCAGTTACTGTTGGACACAAATTTGCCTCGAATTTATGTGTGGTTATCTTTTTACCATGAGCTAATACTGGTTTACATGATCATGGGGATTGTTGGATAAGGCTGAGGTGACAATTCCAGTTGGAGATGATTGTTTTCAGTTCATTCTTGTTTTTTTAAATTTATTCAATCTAATTTAAGTTTTGCTCATCACGCTGTTCTGATGACATGGTGTTCAGTCACTGAAGGGATGTAATAGCTTTTCTCTAATTTTAACAAATCTGGAATATTTATGGAGGTGTTCATGCTCTCCTCCTAAGCTTCAGTTAGTCAGAATTATCTATCACTATCACGATGGATTTTTTTTTCTCCTCTGTTTTAGTATTTGGAATATTCTCTAAACTATTGGAATACAAGTGGAAACAAACTATTTCTAAAATATTCTTATTTGAATTGTGCTGACAATATGCTCTTGAAAAAATTGTAATTCATTTCAAATTGTCTCTGCTGAAATGATGTAAAAATTGTTTCCAATAGTCCTCTCCAATTCAAGAAGCAGTTTTGTATGTCTCACTGACATTTAAGGGTAAGATAAATGTAAGAAATTAATGATCCTACTTTAAATATTTTAAAAGTGTGCTCTTCACACAGGGACCTGGACAAATGGGGAAAAGGAGGAAGCCTTGGAAGGAAACCAGGTAGGTCTATTGGCATCTCGCATCATATTAATAAACTGGCCACCAATATTTTTCTGAAGAAGGGTCTCGATCTGAAACATTACCCATTCCTTCTCTCCGGTGATGCTGCCTGTCCCACTGAGTTACTCCAGCTTTCCGTGTCTATCTTGGGTTTAAAGCAGCATCAATTCCTTCCTGCACAATATTTTTTTAGATGCTTGAATGACCAGAATAAAGAGAAAAACACAAGGATTTCTTGTTGTTTACCTCGTGGGACATTTTTAGCGATTATTAAACTTTTGAACGGTTATCTGTGAAGGTTAATTAAAATAGTTTGCATGAGGTGGAGGATGAATGAATGTGAAGAAAGATGAAAAAATAATTAAAGCCCGTTTAGTTTATTGGGAGAGAAATGAAAACCAGCCTTGCTACAGAATGGGGTGTCCGTATAACAGTATAAAATTGTTCGTGAGTCTGTGAAATCTTTGTAGATTCACTGATTATTTTTTTCAGGATGGTGAAGAAGGCTGGTTCACGTGATGGTTACATTGGAACTGACTCTGAAAAATAAATTCAGCTGTTGTCCATTTCATAATGTAATGTCAGCAAGCACAGATAGTTTCATCATGAGTACAGCTTTAAAATCTAGGCTGCTATCTCAATGAGTAATTTCTTGAGATAAAGGTTGGGGTAGTTGCAGGAGTAGTTGATACTGAGTTATTCCAGTGCCTATTGGCTAGATTACTGCAAGAAAATAATTTGGGATATGGTGTGACAACGTTTATGAGTTATGGACTGTAGTAAGTTTTGTATCCTCAGCCCTTATGGATTTAAACTTCCCAAAGCTTTTAATCACTGGAAGGTCCTTTGCATTACCAATACACATTGATTATGGTGATTAGTAGATATATTACTGTAACATGGGATTATCAGGTGCTTGAAGGCAAAATAGATGGCTTTCCCTCTTCTCTTCTGACATTTTTTGTTCAAGTTAGTTTTTATCACTTGAAGCTATCAGGTTATCTTTGGTACTGCCATGTTGAGTTCTGACCACTTCTAACACACAAGCTAAACTTGTGGTTTGTTAGAAAGCATGTACACGTATTCCTCTATTCTATTACTTCCTTTCTAGTTTTGATAGCGTGCGGTTTTATCAATGAACTGAGGGAGGGAGGGTTCCCGAGTGGCAGGCTTCTGAGTCTGAGAATTATTTTGATGTTTCTGTGGTCACTAATGATCAAACTAAAATTTTCTCTCTCCCGAAAATGGGTGTGCGGTATGAAACTTGTGATTTCTGATTTTTTAAAACTTGCTGCATATGACACATTTTTTATTGGGAATGGGGAACAGATTTTCCTGCTATCAATGTTTTGATTAAGTGCAAAATCTTCAAGGCATTTGTTCTCCGCCCAAGCATTGATCTGACGGACCTCTGGTCCTGTCCCTTTTGCAGAAATCGCACAGGTAATTGCTCCTTACACCGCAACAGGAGCCGAACAACTTACACTGGCACCTGGCCAGCTTATTCTCATCCGCAAGAGGAATGCTGGCGGATGGTGGGAAGGAGAACTTCAGGTAGGAAGTTATGTTTGCAGCCTTCTTAATAGAGAGTTCTAGAGCATACAGTGTAGAAATAGCCACTTCGGCCCAACCAACATGTCCCATCTACACCAGCTCCACCTGCTTGCATTTGACCCATATCCCTCTAAACCTATCCTATCCATGTACCTGTCTAAATGTTTCGTAAACATTGCGATGGTACCTACCTCAACTACCTCCTGTGGCAGCTCGTTCCATGCATCCGTCATCCTTTGCGTAAAAAAAAAAAAGAAAAAAGTTACCCCTCGCGTTCCTATTTAATCTTTACCCCCCTCACCTTAAACCCATGTCCCCTGGTTCTTGATTTCCACTACTCTGGGCAAGAGACTCTTGTGTGTCAACCTGATCTATTCCTCTCATGATTTTGTACACCTCTGTAAGATCACCCCTCATCCTCGTGCACTCCAAGGAATAGTCCTAGCCTGCTCAACCTCTCCTATGGTTCAGGCCCCGGAGTCCTGGCAACATCCTCATATATCTTTCCTTTCCAGCTTGAAAACACCTTTCTTATAACATGATGCTCAAAACTGAACATAACACTCTAAATCTGGCCTCACCTATGTCTTGTATAACTGCAACTGCAACCCCATCCCATTCCGAATCCAACCTTTCTGTCCTGGGTCTCCTCCATGGCCAGAGTGAGCACCACCGGAAATTGGAGGAGCAGCACCTCATATTGGGCAGTTTGCACCCCAGCGGCATAAACATTGACCTCCAATTTCCGGGAGCCCTTGCTGTCTCCTCCCCTTCTCAGCTCTCCCTCAGCCCTTAGGCTCCCCCTTTACCTTTATCCTCTCATCTCCCCCCCCTCCACCCACATTACATTAGTCTGAAGAAGGGTCCAAAACGTTGCCTATTTCCTTCGCTCCAGAGATGCTGCTGCACCTGCTGAGTTTCTCCAGCACTTTTGTCTACCTGCAACAGATCTCCCAACTTTTATACTCAATACTCTCAACATTAAGTTATGTTAAAAGCTTGACTAATTTAGTAAAATTTACAGGGAAATATGTTTTCTGGGAGAATTGGTCTCTTTGTTATGTGAATTGAGATTGTATGTGGCTGTTACCTTGGTCTACTGGTTGGAGTTTCTATTGTAATTGTGATGTCAATTTAAATGGATGTGTATGTGAAAGATCCAGTTGTCAAATGTCATACCAAGCTACTATGTCATGCTCTTGTGCAGCTTGTGACATCAACCTCCACCTGGTCCAAGCCTGAAGCTCTCTGCTTTGGAGGTTAATATTCTTCCCAACAGCCATGCTCTTGAACACACTACTTACACCAACTGAACTACGAAATGTCTTGAGTTGCACTACGCACTTCGGGTGTTTGTTTTGCACTAATTTATTGAACTTTTTTTTGTTTTTTGTGTTTGTAAGTACAATAAATCCTCATTTTAACAAACCTAGAATGGATTTTGGTTATAGTGGACCAAATCTGTTGTAGACGGAAGATGGACACAAAAAGCTGGAGTAAGCGGGTCAGACAACATTTCTGGAGAAAAGGAAGAGGTGACGTTTCAGGTCGAGACCCTTCTTCAGACTAAAGTTGGAAGAAGGATCTCGACCCGAAGCGTCACCTGTTCCCTTTCTCAAGAGATGCTGTCTGACCAGCTGAGTCACTAAAACGTTTTGTGTCTATCTTCGGTTTAAACCAGCATCTGCAGTTTCTGCAGGGGTCACAGTTTAAGGATAATGGGGAAATCTTTTAGGACCGAGACGAGGAAAACATTTTTCACACAGAGTGGTGAATCTCTGGAATTCTCTGCCACAGAAGGTAGTTGAGGCCAGTTCATTGGCTATATTTAAGAGGGAGTTAGATGTAGCCCTTGTGGCTAAAGGGATCGGGGGGTATGGAGAGAAGGCAGGTACAGGATACTGAGTTGGATGATCAGCCATGATCATATTGAATGGCGGTGCAGGCTCGAAGGGCTGAATGACCTACTCCTGCACCTATTTTCTATGTTTCTATGTACCTTCCTATGTTGTAGACAAAGTCCGTTGTTGCACAGAATGACCATGAGGTAGGTAGAACAAATCGTGTTTTTGAACCATTTTAGCCTGGTTTAGTTTAGAGATACAATGTGGAAACACAGTTCACACTGACCAGCGATCACTTGTACACTAGTTCTATCCTACACACTAGGGACAGTTCACAATGTGTAGGATAGAACTACCACAGTGGCTCTATCTTTCCATCCCACATTGCAAAGACAAAGACATTGTGTCAATGTGGATTTCCCCCGAGCACCCCACCCACCTTGTGAAAGAGGGCCGTTTTATTTTATTAAAACTCTAGAAATTATGTGCTTGTGCATGGATTTCTACTTGCAGAAAAATAGACATTTACATGGGCAATTAGATCCATGAAATGTTCTGTGATTTAAATTAATGGAATATTGATTGCCATTTCCAGATTTTTGGTTTCATCTCCAACAATGTGGTTGATCTGCTGAATTCTTTTTTTCTTTTGTATTATAGGCACGAGGCAAGAAACGGCAAATAGGATGGTTCCCTGCCAATTACGTGAAACTTCTGAGTCCAGGGACAAGTAAAAGTACTCCAACGGAAGCCATAAAACCCCCTGTTACAGCAAATGTCTGTAAGTTTATCTTGGTAATTATTTTAACAAGTTGTCATTGCATTGGATGCGTAATGCAAAGTAATGCACAGAATCCAGAACAAAGCAGCTAGCTTAATTGGCACCCCATCAGCCATCCTTGTCAATCGTTCACTCAATCATTGGAGCAAAGTGACTGCGTTTTAAAATAAATAAATAAATAATACCATATGCAGATGCATTTACTCTCCAGGCTATTCTGATAACACCAACCAAATTGTAGCGTCTTGCACCAAGAACAGCTAGGGTTGTTGTCGAAAATGGTAGACATAGCCCAGATCATCAAACAAGCCAACCTCCCTTCCATCGACTCCGTTTATACCTCATGCTGCCTCGGCAAGGCCACCAGCACAATCAAAGACAAGTCACACCCCGACCACTCCCTCTTCTCCCCTCTCCCATTGGGCAAAAGTTATGGAGGTGTGAAAACTTACGCCTACAGGTTCAGGGTCTGTTTCTTCCCAGCTCGTATCAGGCAACTGAACCATCCTACCGCCACTAGAGAGCAGTCTTGAGCTGCTATCTATCTCATTAGAAACTCTTAGACTATCTTTGCTGGAATTTATCTTGCACTAAACGTTATTGGTGTTATTCCCTTTATCATGTATCTGCACTCTGGACGGTAATCATGTACTGTCTTTCCGCTGACTGGTTAGCACGCAACAAAAGCTTTTCTCTGTACCTCAGTGCAGAGGTGCGTGACAATAAACTAAACTCAAACTCAAGAACCACTGCCTGCATATTTCCCTCGAGTCGCACAATATCCTGACTTGCAAGTGTGCCTGTGCTTCATGGTTACTGGGTGGAAGTCTCTTCCGAATCAGAAGCAGTGCAGTAGTTCACGAAATCAGCTCGCCGCCTCCAGAATGCAAAGTTGAAGATGTAACGAATAAGCCATGAACTTGCTAATAGGCAGAACAGGCTAGAAGAGTAGAATGGCCTTCCTTTGCTCTTAATTTATCTTTATGTGCCCCCTATTCTGATGCTGCCATTTTAAATGGAAAGCTTTCCAAGTGATGTTTTAGTTGGAATTATAACTTTTAATCAGACTAATTTAATCAAAGTAAAGAAATTTGGTTAATTTTCAAAACTTGGTTTGCGTGCAGCTATCTAATCAATTCGCACTCCTTACTTAAGAATAGACATTAGGTGCAGGAGCAGGCCATTTGGCGTTTCGAGCCAGCACCGCCATTCACTGTGAACATGGCTGATCATCCACAATCATTACCCCGTTCCTGACTTCTCCCCAAATTCCCTGACTCCATTATCTTTAATTACCCCGTTCCTGCCTTCTCCCCAAATCCGCTGACTCCATTATCTAGCTCTCTCTTGAACGTATCCAGAGAACCGGCCTCCACCGCCCTCTGAGGCAGAGAATTCCACAGACTCACAACTCTCTGTGAGAAAAAGTGTTTCCTCGTCTCGGTTCTAAATGGCTTACCCTTTATTGTTAAACTGTGGCCCCTGGTTCTGGATTCCCCCAACATCGGGAACATGTTTCCTGCCTCTAGCGTGTCCAATCCCTTAATAATCTTATGTTTCAATAAGATTCCCTCTCATCCTTCTAAATTCCAGTGTATACAAGCCCAGTCGCTCCATTCTTTTAACATATGACAGTCCCGCCATCCCAGGAATTAATCTCGTGAACCTACGTTGCACTCTCTCAATAGCAAGAATGTCCTTCCTCAAATTTGGAGACATAAACTGCACACAATACATCAGATGTGGTCTCACCAGGGCCCTGTACAAATGCAGAAGGACCTCTTTGCTCCTATACTCAGTGTTAAAGAAGCAACTGCAGATGCTGGAAAATTGAAGGTACACAAAAATGCTGGAGTTTCTCCTGCTGCTATACTCAACTCCTCTTGGTATGAAGGCCAGCATGCCATTAGCTTTCTTCACTGCTTGCTGTATCTGCATACTTACTTTCAGTGACTGATGTACAAGGACACTCGGGTCTCGTTGTACTTCCCCTTTTCCTAACCTGACACCATTCAGATAATAATCTGCCTTCGTGTTCTTGCCACCAAAGTGGATAACCTCACATTTATCCACATTAAACTGCATCTGCGCACTCACCCAACCTGTCCCAAGTTACCCTGCATTCTCATAGCATTCTCCTCACAGTTCACACTGCCACCCAGCTTTGTGTCATCTGCAAATTTGCGAATGTTACTTTTAATCCCTTCATCTAAATCATGAATGTATATTGTAAATAGCTGTGTTTCCAGCACCAAGCCTTGCGGTACCCCACTAGTCACTGCCTGCCATTCTGAAAGAGACACGTTAATCCCTACTTTTTGTTACTGTCTGCCAACCAATTTTCTATCATGTCATGCCCACTAATCTCCTATGTGGGACCTTAACAAATGCTTTCTGAAAGTCCAGGTACACTACATCCACTGGCTCTCCATTGTCCATTTTTCTAGTTACATCCTCAAAAAATTACAATAGATTAGTCAAGTATGACTTCCCCTTCGTAAATCCACGCTGACTCGGACCGATCCTGTTACTGCTATCCAAATGTGCCACTATTTCATCTTTTATAATTGACTCCAACATCTTCCCCACCATTGATGTCAGGCTAACTGATCTATAATTCCCTGTTTTCTCTCTCTCCCTCCTTTCTTAAAAAGTGGGATAGCATTAGCTACCCTCCAATCCACAGGAACAGATCCTGAATCTATAGAACATTGGAAGATGATCACCTATGCCTCCACGATTTCTCAAGCCACTTCCTTCAGTACCCTGGGATGCAGGCCATCAGGCCCTGGGGATTTATTAGCCTTCAGTTCCATCAGTCTACCCAACACCATGTCCTGCCTAATGTGGATTTCCTTCAGTTAATTTGAGTTAACTAATTTTTTCATCTTCACCTACCTAAAGAAGCCTTTACTATCCTTTATGTTCTTGGCTAGCTTGCCTTTGTATCTCATCTTTTCTCCCCGTATTGCATTTTTTGGTTATCTTCTGTTGCTCTTTTAAAAAAAAAATCCTTATCCTCTGGCTTCCTGCTCGTCTTTGCTATGTTATACTTCTCTTTTATTTTTATACTGTCCTTGACTTCCCTTGTCAGCCACGGTCACCTCTTAGAATCTTTCTTCCTCTTTGGAATTAGCTGATCCTGCACCTTCTGTATTATTCCCAGAAATACCTGCCATTGTTGTTCTACTGTCATCCCTGCTAGGGTCTCTTTCCAGTCACCTTTGGCCAGCTCCTCCCTCGTGCCTCCATAGTCCCCTTTGCTCAACTGTAATACTGACACTTCTGAGTTTCCCTTCTCCCTGTCAAATTGTAGATTAAAACTTATCATTTTATGGTCACTACCTCCTAATGACTCCTTTACCTTGAGTTCCCTTTATCAAATCTGGTTCATTATGCAACACTAAATCCAGGATTGCCTTCTCCCTGGTAGGCTCCAGTACAAGCTGAGCACAGGAGAATAAAGCATTATAGTCTTTCTGGTCATTCTTTAGACGTTTGGTTTTTAGACTTTAGAGATACAGTGCAGAAACGGCCCACTGATTCTGTGCCGAACTGCGATCACTCCATACACTAGCACTATCCTACACACTGGGGCAATTTACAATTTTACAGAAGCCAATTAACCTACTAACCTGTGTGACTGTGGGAGGAAACCAGAGCTCCAGAAGAAAATCCACGAGGTCACGGAATGTAAAAATTCAGCATAGACAGCCCCCATAGTCAGGGTCGAACCCGAGTGTCTGGCACTGTAAGGCAGCAACTTACCGCCGTGCCACCGTGCCATTCCTTGCCCCACTGTGCTGCCCCTAAACTCCCAAAACCGATTGCATGTTTTGCTCGCCACCAAACCCTGGTAAATGTTGAGCATCTTCATTCAGAGACTTCATTGAAGTTATGAAATGCTGCTTAAAGGATTGTTTTTCTGTTCCGGCAGTGTTCCAAGTGATTGGGATGTATGACTACATTGCACAGAATGACGATGAACTCGCGTTTGCCAAAGGACAGATCATTGGCGTTCTTAACAAGGACGATCCTGATTGGTGGAAAGGGGAGCTCAACGGCGTCGCGGGTCTCTTCCCGTCCAATTACGTGAAGCTAACGACGGATATGGACCCAAGCCAGCAATGTAAGTGGCTTTTTTTTTAAACTTCTTTTTACTATCAATACTGGTCGGTATGAAAACATGCAGCATTGCTAAAGTTC
This sequence comes from Leucoraja erinaceus, assembly GCF_028641065.1. Classification (NCBI taxonomy): domain Eukaryota; kingdom Metazoa; phylum Chordata; class Chondrichthyes; order Rajiformes; family Rajidae; genus Leucoraja; species Leucoraja erinaceus. Next base: position 49,300,755 of record NC_073389.1, read on the forward strand.
CGCTGTGCTGCTGCATTTAATAGTCTCTTTGAAGACCCGATAAAGCAGTTCTTTTCAGTTCCCATCCCTTTTTTTCCTCTCTCTGTTCGAGCATGCACTCTTTTTGTTTTCTTTTATCATTTGCATCACACCTGTTTACATGGCTGACTCATTTCCTAGCTTGAATTTTGCACATGTTTCGTTTGCTTATGTGTTGTGTTTTCCTCCTTTTTCTAGGATCATATGTTGCCCAATCCCCACTCAGGCTTGAAAGTCCTCAAAGAGACCCACTATCCCATATCACTGCCAGAGGGATGATGGGAGATGCAGCCTTGATCATGTGACTTCTGCATGATCATCAACTGCCTACTGACTAGAAGATTGACTGCAGAGCAGTTTACCTCATTTTACTTTAGTTATGTATAGTCCTAGATATTTTTTAGTTTGTCTTTTAAATTTTTTTTTAAAAGGATAGTGGGTCCTTTTGTGGCTTTTGCTGCCCCATCCCCAGTTTATTACTGTACCTGTGGGAGAAAAAAAACCCAAAACCACTACTAGTTTAAAAAAAAAAACTGCCCTTCAAAATTAAGGCAAACCAATACTTTCATTTTTAAATATTAATTTTAAATGCCTGCATGCTTTTGTCTTGCAAAATGACCCACTATCAAGGAATGCTGCATGTGGTATTAACTCTTCAATATGTCCTCTTTCAGAAGCATTTTTTTTTTTTTTTTTTTTTTTTAATTCAGCGTCTAATTATATTGAACAGCCTTGTCACAATGTAAATGTTCAGTATTAAAAACGATGATGCAAGTCATAGCCATTCTGTGAAAGGTAGAGGTGCTTTTTGAAGGGATTATTGCTGCGCTTGATGCAATGAGTTTTGTGGTAATTCTTAATAAATATTCCTCGGTTATATCTTGGCTCTGATCCACAAGTTTCAAATAATATATCACACCTACTATACTACGGAATGACACGAAACGTCTTCTCCGTGCAACAAAGACAAATATATTTTGTGTTGTACTCGCTTCCCCAAGTCTGCTTTTTCATTATTGTGGAATATGTCACTTTGAGCAAAATATTCTTGACAAGAAAGAATGTATAGAAATACTATCCTACAATTAACTACAGTGTTTACAAATTGTAATCTTTTAGTGCATTGTATTTATACAAATTAACAAAACGATGGAGCTTTTACTTAGATATAAAATTTGATAATTTCTGTGGCTCAGTTACCATGTCACCATCAGAAGCTGCAAGGTATGAAGTGAAATTCATGCTAATCATTTTTAAAATGGTAATATTGTTTTCAATTTTTATTTTCTACAACACAGTTTCCTAATACAAGCAGTATATGTAGTGTTGCTTCTCATGAGGCATCGGAGTAGTGCACAAAAAAAAAAGCTGAGGCTTAAATTTGGCTTCATTTTTTTGTGTGGAAGTATTTCATTGTTATAAATATAAAGTATATATATATAAATATATATGATATGACCAGTATTAAGAACTGGTTGTCACATACATCTTTGAACTACATGTACAGGTAAAAAATTAAAAGCTCCATTTTAAAAATGAACTGCAATGTGTGTCTTTGTTTCTTTATATTATGTAAAGTATGGTGGTTCAGTGTGATTGGCCTTGGACCCTCAGCACAATTATCATGGCTTACATTTTTTTGTGATCCTTTAATACCATGGAAAGACGATGCTTCCCAAGCTTTGGTTTAAAATGGACTATTTTCTGTTTTTCAATGTTTAAGAAACATTTGCATGGTACATGAATTCCAGGTACATGGATAGAGACGGGTTTAGAGGGATGTGGGCCAAATGCAGGCAGGTAGGACAAGTGTAGATGGGACACGTTGGTCGGTGTGGGGAAGTTGGGCCGAATGGCCTGTTTCCACGCTGTAACACTCTTTGACTCTCTGACTGGTCTTGGACAGCCAAGAGCTTTCATGCAAAAATTCTTGACTGCCTCAGAAGTTGAATTCTTAAATAAAAAATTTGCCCCATCCAACTTCTTTCACATTTGAGTACCAATGATGGTCTAAAGGACAGTAACACCAGCGGCAGGCGGTAGATAGGACTGTTTGGTGAACTTTTGTGACTTAGTCAGCGCTAAAACATGGCGACACTTCTGTATTGCCTAGGTGAGGTCTACTACATGATTTTACCAGGTTGTATGCAAAACAAAGCATTTCACTGTACATTGAATCATTAGCATTGTAAAGTATTATTGAATTGAATAGAGATCGATCTTTGTCTGTATTTAAGTGTAGCAGCTTTTGGCTTGTATCTAAAAGTGTAATGGTAGCCTCTACATTTCAAATAAAACATGGAATAAATTATATTGCACACTCACTGTCAAATGAAGATTTAACAATTGTAGAATGCTGATTATCAGAAAGTATAGTGGATATCCGACCTAAATTCTTTCAGTGAGATTTTTTAGGTGACTTTGCATTTGTTTTTTTTAAAGATATTGACTTTTTGAGAAGCATTTAGACAGGTACATGGTTAGGACAGGTTGAGAGGAATATGGGCCCAACCCAGGCAGGTGTGGCTAGTATAGAAGGGATATATTGGCTGGTGGTGGGGGGTGAAAAGGAACATGAGTGTAACTATCTTGTAATATTCATCATTCTTGAGGTTTAGTGGAATAGTGAAAATCTTTGTTTTGCATGCCAAGTACAGTTATTAAAGCTAATACTATACATAAATCAGATCAAGTCGGTCAAGTTCATCGAGTTAAACTCAAGTACATTAGGTAGAGCAAAGAGGAAGATACAGAGTACAAAACATAGTTCTCAGCATTGTACCACATCAGTTCCATAGACAAAGTCCAATGCCTGCAATGGGGTAGAGGTGAATCGGACTCTTCCCGAGCTTAAGGAAGGACCATTCGGAAGCCTGACAACTGAAGGGAAGAAGTTCCTCCAGCACGTTGTTTTGCTCAAAATTCCAGTGTCTGCAATTCCTCGGTACACTTGACGATAAACTAAACTAATTTACATACACATACAAATCGTTAATTTACGTGACAAGAATACATTTAATCAGCTGAATGGTGGAGGTGTTGGAGCAACTTGTTGGGACTTGTTGGAGGAAGATGTGATGGACCATTAGACCATCCTGATGCGTAATGAAGTTGTTGAGCAATTAGACGTCCGATGTGAGAATGGTTGAGCCTGGACACTGTTCGTGGTGGAGGGCATCCGAGGAGCCATGCATTTAAGTGGGAAGGAGATAGTGGACATGGGGAGAAATGTGTCTCGTGGGATAAGAATGGAACCCATACTCAACCTAACATCTGATGGATGATAGATACTTTATTGTCACTTGAACCTAACTAGGTGCAGTGAAATCCTTTTGTTTTTGCATGCAAAGTGCACAAATGAGTCGCCACAAAAGGCACTGACAAAGTTACAGAAAGTACTGATCCCTTCTTCGTCCCTCAGACCAGGTCCCCCTTAGTTTACAGAAGCCCCCCCCTGCCCACGCTGGGTCCCCCTTAGTTCTCTTAGCCCATCCACCTCAGCTGGACTTCGATACACCAACCTCAGCCCGACTTCATCCCATATGTTTTTGTTGCTCCTTGATCCTGGCCACTTTCAATTTAATTCACTTTTATTCTCTCTCCTCATACACTGCCTGATGTGCTGGGCGTGCCCTGCATTATTGTATCCCAGATTTTCCCAATGATGTTCTGTATTTCTCAGTTCCAGCATTATTTTTGTATCTCTCTCTCTCTCCTGCCTTCTTGTTTATTCCACCACCAGACAGAATAGCTGCCATTTCATGTTTCATGTATCTGGTTGTGTTTCGTGACTTGTTGGCAGACCAATTTCCCTCTTGGGATAAATAAAGTTCTATCGTATTATCAAACCATCATTGCCCTCTCCTGGTCAAAGCTAGTCCACGTATTTTGGTCTCTGTAGATTAACCATATTAATCTCTGTCAATATAACCTCCATCACATATACTATGCATGATACACATTGCGCCGTGCTATGTACTCCAGTCTGGGATTTGAGTAGGGAATACAGTTACTGATAACAACCCTGCTTGTCCCTAGCTCGGCAGTCTGCAAGATGATACGAGTGCAGTAGTATGTATTATTTCCTCTGCATAAGTTTAATAAAAGCTTTGTGGATCACCTAATACTTTGTAATGGAGTGATTACAAAACATTCCGGGGTGTAAACACATGAAGCCAGATGGCATTGTAGTTCCACTCTTCCGACCAGGTGAGCCTCCTAGGTTAATCTAGTCTCCAACCTTATCCCCTCTCAGCAAGTTTAAACAAGCCTGAAGAAAGGTAATTGATCTGAAATATTAACTGTTTAGGTCTCCGCAAATGTTGCCTGACCGGCTGGGCATTTCTGTCACTTTCTGTGTTGCTTTCAGTTTTGTCATCACCCCTATTTACCAATACCTCAATGGTAAATTAATAAACTGCAGGTGGTGTTCATTGCACAAGTCTAATTTCACAGTTGAGCTTCAAAAGCTACAAGCACATTCTGACTTGTTGATTCCATGCAAAAGTGATTCTCATCGATGCATTTCGCTAACTCTTAAATTGTCCCCAGAGTGTAGGGTAGAACTAGTGTACGGGGTGATCGTTGCTCCGTGAGCTGAAGCCCCTATTTCCATGCTGTATCTCTAGACTAATAACCTAGAAGGATTAACTTTTACAGCCAGAGGTATCCATTTGAGATAGATTTAGAACTGCGTTGGCAGGAATCATCGATTGCTTACAATTTAAAGTGCATTGTCCCCCCTTCAAGTTCCTTACTAAATTATACTTTCTAAATCCAAGTCTCCACTCTTTTGACCTTTTTGTCATTCACTCCCCTCCTATCCCTCACAAATCCACTTAAATCCTTGAGTGTGTTTCTGTTTCCTGGACAACTCACTCCGGTTTCCACAGTGCTTTGGCAGCAGCTTTGATTTGCTTGACCACTGCTTCACCTCTCCTTCGTAAGATCCTCAACAAACATTAACCATTTGAATTTGGCCGATTGTCGGCATAGCTCTCTTAAATCTGAGTGCAGACTTGAACCTTTCTTGAGACAAAGGGTTAAATGAATGTCTTGCCACGATTTCTTTCGAAATGACCTGGCGTGGAAGGTGTACACTGCTGTCATTGTGAAGAATGAAGCAGGTACACACTGTATTGATTTCTCCCACTTGCCTCTCTTTCTCCCTCCCCCACCCTAGTTCTCCAACTAGTTACGCTGACCTTCTGATACATTTCACTGATGCCTATTTCACTGATGCCTCTTTCACACCTTCCCCTCAGCTAACAATGAACCATTCTACATTTTCTTCAGCATCGGCTGCTTTGATATGTGATTTTCACACCTTACCCTTCCATACCTCTAGACTCCCTCTCCCTTGACTCAGTCTGATGAAGGGTCTTGACCTGAAAGGTCACCCAACCTCTCCAGAGATGCTGCCTGTCCTGCTGATTTATGTCCAGCATCTTTGGTACAAATGACTAATTTTGTATTGCACTGGGACATTTAATTCTGGAATCGTGCAGCTGTATATTTGTAGTGAATGTCCATGCAAAAGTACATTTGTGAAACGCTCTTAAATAATTGTCATTCTGTAAATATTTAATGGGGAAGTTTAAATACAGAATCAAATATGATTCAGTCAGAAATGCCAAAATTAACATTGGAGAGCGTGTTGGTTACCACTGACATTTTTTGTTTTAGAGAGTGCGGAAACTGGACCCTTCAGCCCATCAAGCCCATGCCAACCATCGATCACCCCCTACACTAGTTCTATCCTACACCCTAGGGACAAATTAACTTAAACCTGTACGCCTTTGGAGTGTGGGAGAAAACCGGAGCACCTGGAGAAACATAGAAACATAGAAAATAGGTGCAGGAGTAGGCCATTCAGCCCTTCGAGCCTGCACCGCCATTCAATATGATCATGGCTGATCATCCAACTCGGTATCCTGTACCTGCCTTCTCTCCATACCCCCTGATCCCCTTAGCCACAAGGGCCACATCTAACTCCCTCTTAAATATAGCCAATGAACTGGCCTCAACTACGTTCTGTGGCAGAGAATTCCAAAGATTCACCACTCTGTGTGAAAAATGTTTTCCTCATCTGGGTCCTAAAAGATTTCCCCCTTATCCTTAAACTGTGACCCCTTGTTCTGGACTTCCCCAACATCGGGAACAATCTTCCTGCATCTAGCCCAGTGGTTCCCAACCTTTTTTTGGCCTCCCCCCTAATACCTCCTTAAACATGTGGGCTTATCATTTTGTTCTGGAAGCTTAAAACGCCCTTGGTTGTAATAAACACAATCGGGAACCAATCTTAACCTGCATAAATCTAGCCTCTCCTAAAAAATAAAAACCCAGACCTCAGTCGCGCTCATTGCCCCCCTGTGGGGCGTACGCCCCACATTGGGAACCACTGATCTAGCCTCTCCAACCCCTTAAGAATTTTGTAAGTTTCTATAAGATCCCCCCTCAATCTTCTAAATTCTAGCGAGTACGAGCCGAGTCTATCCAGTCTTTCTTCATATGAAAGTCCTGACATCCCAGGAATCAGTCTGGTGAACCTTCTCTGTATTCCCTCTATGGCAAGAATGTCTTTCCTCAGCTTAGGAGACCAAAACTGTACGCAATACGCCAGGTGTGGTCTCACCAAGACCCTGTACAACTGCAGTAGAACCTCCCTGCTCCTATACTCAAATCCTTTTGCTATGAAACAAATGTGGAGAAACCCCACGTGGTCACAATAGTACATACAAACTCCCGCACAGACAGCACCCATAGTCAGGATCGAATCTGGGTCTCTGGTGCTGTGAGGCAGCGACTCTACCGCTGTGCCACCATGCCGCCTATTTGTTTATTGTTGATTCTGTTGAGGAAAGAACTTTCCTGCTGAGTGTTGTTATTTTTTAATTAAAACACATACATGCAGGCAATTTTGAGAATGGCACCAAAGAAAATAATGAGTTTAATATATTACAAAAATAGCAACATAACGTGTCAGACTTTTACTGAATGTTTGAATGAGGTTTTCGCTGCCCTTGAAATGGGGGAAGTTTGTGTGATTTTTGTTTTTTTTAAAAAGCAAAATAGCAGTACGAGGTTATTATTTATTCAGCGTACTGAAATTTAGGTGCTCTGGCTAGCAAAGAAACAGTTGGTTTTATTCTACATCTTTGAGTAGGTAAGGTGTCTACTGCAGCCTGTCATAGAGTCATGCAGCATGGAAACAGGCCCCTCGGCCCAACTTGACCACGCCGACTAACATTCCCCATCTACACACGTCCCATGTTCCCGAGTTTGGCCCATATCCCTCTAAACCTATCCTATCCATGTACCTGTCTAAATGTTTCTTAAGCGTTGCAATAGTATCTGCCTCAACTACCTCCTCTGGCAGCTCGTTCCATACACCCACCACCCTGTGTGTTAAAAGGTTACCCTTCAGGGTCCTATGAAATCTTTCCCCTCTCACATAAAACCTTTGTCCTCTCGTTTCCCCTACTCTGGGCAAAAGACTGCGTTTACCCGATCTTTTCTTCTCATGATTTTGTACACCTCTATAAGATCGACCCTCATCCTCCTGTGCTCCAAGGAATAAAATACTTCGCTGCTCAGCCTCTGCCTGTAGCTCAGTCCCTTGAGTCCTGGTAACTTCCTCATAAATCTTCCCTGCTCCCTTTCCAGCTTGACAACATCTTTCCTAAAACATGGTGACCAGAACTGAACATAATATTCTAAATGTGGCCTCACCAATATCCTATATAACTGTAACATGACCTCCCAACTTCTATTCTTAATTGTGCACCACTATAAATTATCATAAGTGTAGCATTATTCACAGCAAAGTCTAAAAATAATTAGAGAATGGTGAGGTTATTTAACAAATTATATATGTACCCAACAAGTGAACAGTCTTAAACAGAAAAATAGATAAATGGTCTTAAATTTGAAGGGTCTTGACCCGAAACGTCGCCTATTCCTTCTTTCCAGAGAAGCTGCTTGTCCCGCTGAGTTTCATGTCAATATTCCGTGTAAACCAGCATCTGCGGTTCCTTCCTACACAATCTTAAATTGATAATCCATTTAGTAACGTCCTCAAATGACCTTTCATGACTAGTTTATCTGGAGTGAACAGTCCTTTTTTATAGTGAGTGCTAAATGAGCATTTCCCTACTCATGAGCTTGGCTTGGTTTTATGTTCCTATTAGTTGTAAGTATTTCTGAAGTTGAGAAGTGCTTTGTATGAAAAATATTTAAAAACGCCAGAGGACATAGGTTTAAGGGGGAAAGATTTAATAGCTAACTGAGGGGTAACCTTTATTACACAAAGGGTGGTGGGTGTATTGAACTCGCCGCCAGAGGTGGTAGTTGAGGCTGGGACTATCCCAACATTTAAGAAACGGTTAGACAGGTACATGGATAACACAGGTTTGGAGGGATATAGGCCAAACGCTGGCAGATGGGACTAGTGTAGCTGGGACATGTTGGCTGATGTGTGGGAAGTTGGGCCAAAGGGCATGTTTCCACACTGTCGATGACTCACTCGACACTGTCATTTTTAAAGGAACCTTCCCTTGTCTGTTTGAATCTGTTGTTTGCTATTCTCTCTCCTTGTACTTTCACCTCCCCACTCTTCGACTTCGAGGTCTGCGAACTCCTCTGGGTTTAGCCTTTGCTCCTTCCATTGACTAGTTGGTCATCAGCTGCCGAAACATGGGCGTCTGGAGTTTCCCCTCTGAATCTCCTTGTCTCTCTCCCCTCCAAAATTCTCCCTCTGATGAGAACCAGTCTCAATATCTGTGACTTGGTGCCAAAGCTTCTTCAATTAGTTTTACTCCTGTGAAATATCTTGAGGGTAAAAAGCCGGCAGCTGCTTATTTCCAGCATCTGCTGCTATTAGCTCAAATGTCTTGTGAAATGCTGCAATTTCAACTCAATGCGAATTTGGGCTATTGTTGCTCATTAACTACTCTTGGAGGGAGGGGAACGTGACACGGAGAACTCTGGAGAATCAGCAGGTCCTCCCATTACTTCAGTGATAGGGAGCAGGATTACCCAAGTTAAAGATCGCCTCCTTTTTCTTCCTTATTCACCAATCAGCCACTGTGTGCCATGCACAACTATATTTTTATGCCCTATGTTTAAAGGGTATCGCCTTAGATTCATTTAGAGGGGCATGGTGGCGCGGGGGAAGAGTTGCTGCCTTACAGCGCTTGCAGCACCAGAGACCCGGGTCCGATCCCAACCATGGATGCTGTCAAGTCAAGTTTATTTGTCACATACACATACGAGATGTGTAGTGAAATGAAAGTGGCAATGCTCGCGGACTTTTGTGCAAAAAGACAAACAACCAAATAAACTATAAACACAATCATAACACACATATTCTTTTACATAATAAATAATGGAAGGAAAAACGTTCAGTAGAGTTAGTCCCTGGTGAGAAAGGCGTTTACAGTCCGAATGGCCTCTGGGAAGAAACTCCTTCTCAACCTCTCCGTTCTCACCGCATGGCAACGGAGGCGTTTGCCTGACCGTAGCAGCTGGAACAGTCCGTTGCAGGGGTGGAAGAGGTCTCTCATGATATTGTTGGCTCTGGAGTTGCACCTCCTGATGTATAGTTCCTGCAGGGGGATGAGTGAAATTCCCATAGTGCGTTCTGCTGAACGCACTACTCTCTGCAGAGCCTTCTTGTCCTTGGCAGAGCAATTCCCAAACCAGATGGTAATGTTCCCGGACAAGATGCTTTCCACCACCGCTGCGTAGAAGCACTGGAGGATCCTCAGAGACACTCTGAATTTCCTCAATTGCCTGAGGTGGTAAAGGCGCTGCCTTGCCTTACTCACCAGTGCTGAGGCATGTGATGCCCATGTCATATCCTCGGAGATGTGGACTTGCAGATATTTAAAACAGTTCACCCTATCCACAGTCTGTACGGAGTTTGTACGTTCTCCCCCGTGACCGCATGAGTTTTCACCGAGATCTTCGGTTTCCTCCCACACTCCAAAGACGTACAGGTTTTTAGGTTAATTGGCTTGGCATAAGTTAAAATTGTGTAGGATAACGTTAATGTGTGTTGGGATTGTTGGTTGGTGCGGACTTAGTGGGCCGAAGGGCCTGTTTCCTTGCTGTGTCTCTAAACTAAACTATTCAATGAGAAAGTCTTTGATTCCTCTACTGCCTGTTATAATCTTCTAGTGTTTCAGCCCAAAACGTTGCCTATTTCCTTCGCTCCATAGATGCTGCTGCACACGCTGAGTTTCCCCAACATTCTTTTGCGTACCTTCGATTTTCCAGCATCTGCAGTTCCTCTTAAGCCCAGATGAACATCTGTGGTTGGCTTCAAGCCACTAGTTTGTTGCTTTCTTATAATATCTTTGCTTGACTTAACTTTACAGACTCTTTACTGAGTTTGCATTTCTCCATTTTAAAAAAATCCTTCACTGGTAGAAAGAGGTGATGTTATTTTATTGAGATTGGAGTTAAGGGTGGGCATGGTGGTGCAGCAGGTAGAGTTGCTGCCTTACAGCACTTGCAGCCCCTGAGACCCGGGTTCGATCCTGACTACGGGTGCTGTCTGTATGGAGTTTGTACGTTCTCCCCAAAGATGTTAAGATTTGGAGGTTAATTGGCTTGGTATAAGTGTAAATTGTCCCTAGTGTGTTACTAGGATAGTGTTAGTGTGTGGGGATCGCTGGTCGGTGCGGACTCAGTGGATCGAAAGACCTGTTTCCATGTTGTATCTCTAAACTAAACATCTTGGCACTTGCATAAGCAATAACCTCAAATGGAAAATCAATTCAGATCACATTTATAAAAAAGCCAACCAAAGACTCTTCTTTCTCCGTCAGCTCAAGACGTTCAGAGTGAGGAAACATCTCCTAATCCGATTTTACACAGCCATCATCCAAAGCATGCTCACTACGTCAATAACAGTTTGGTACAGCAGTTTAGACACTCACTCCCATAATAAACTACAGCGCATTGTCAACAAAGCATCCTAAATCATCAGCACCCCCCTCCCATCAATAGAATCACTCAATCTCAAACGGTCAGTGTCAAGGGTGAAGAAAATCATTTCTGATCCCTCCCACCCAGCTCACTACATCTTCCACCTGCTGGCCTCAGGGAGGCGCTACAGCTCACTGCCCGCCAAAACATCACGATTTAAAAACCACTTCTATCCATATGCAATTCGAGCTCTGAACACTATGATAATATCACAAAGCCACCTCGTGCATGTACTGTATACTGTATGTTGTTTGTGTTTTATGTTATGTTTGACAGGAATCAGCCTATTGAGTAACATCCTGTACTGAATATGAATTCCACCAGCTTGACTGTGTGGTCATTAAATAATCTGAATAGGATCTAGAAACGTGCAGTACAGGAACAGGCCCTTCAGCCCACAATGTCTGTGCTGAGCATGATGCCAAGTTCAACTAGTCTTTGCCTGCATGTGATCCATATCTCTTCATGCCCCGCACATCCAGGTGCCTATTCAAAATCCTCGTATCTGCTTCCACCGCCACACCTGGCAACACATTCCAGGCACCCACCTCTCTCTGTGTAAAGCAACCCTGCCCTGCAAATCTCCTTTAATACAAAGAGTAAAAGGGTCCCGTGAACTTGTCGGGCTTATGGCACTGAGGCACATCAATTCTAGGCCTTTCCTTGGTAGGTTTCAAGTAGCAGCCAAAAGAAGGAGAAACTAAGGGGTTTATCGAGGTGCCTTGGTTGCTGTTGGGCAAAGGGCAGTCTGCAAATGGTGCCCTTACAGGTGCAGTGTGTTCTGTTCAGCAGTGCAGAGTCAGACCAAGACGAGGCTTTATCCTGCTTGTGACCTTTCACTTAGATACTATGCCCAGAAAGTTTCCAAAATACTTAAGAACTTGCTGGCACCAAAGTGATCAGTTAAGTATAATTTTAAAAAGCTTGCCATTTTTCAGTAACACTGCACCTTTGTCTGGATTTGTCCATTGTCACTAAAATGAATGAATGATTGTTCGATTAAATTGCACCTTTAAGTATTCCACGGGCTCAGGACAAACGTATTAAAGGAGGAAGTGCATCGGGAGGGTTGTATTGAAAGATAATGCAGAAAGAGGAGTTTCAGAAGTTAAACAAATCGCACTCAAATCAGTGGAAAGTATAATAGTAACATTTGATCTTGCCATTTACATAGAAACATAGAAATTAGGTTTGCCATCTTGCCACCGCCATTCAATTGGTGTCATCCAACTCAAAGACCTGCCTTTTTACCCCCTCATCCCCTTGACATCTAACTCCCTCAATTGCAATGAATTGCCTCAAACTGTGGCAGAGAGTTCCAGAGATTCACCACTCTCTGCGTGCATAGTTTTAAAGATTTCCCTTTATCAGCTGTGACCCCTTGTCCTGACTTTATCGGGAACAATCTGTAGTGAGACCAGATTTTGTAGGTTTCTATGATCCCCTCTCAATCTTCTAAACAGGTATGGGCCACCACCACCGGGCTGTCAATATCCAAATGAACAGGCTCGAGGCGGGCCACCGACATGATCTCCTCACGACCCCCGACATCCAATACAAAAGTCGCGGCCCCAGACCGCAACACCGGGAAAGGCCCCTCATAAGGAATAGCTTCAGGCCACCGTGTGAAACGATCCACAACGGTGAGCAGGTGAGTGGCACCATCAGACGACGGCAACGGACCCACCAGATCCACGTGGATGTGCGCAAAACCGCATAGAAGGATGCTGTAGTGGACCAGAAGTTGTTTAAAATTTTTAATAAAAATGAAAACCTGAAGTTCGCGGGCGCTAACAATAATTAGCGCCTGTCGCTGGAGGAGCCTGACTATAAGCCCGCACCCTGGCACAAGGACCAATGAGGATGCAACCCCTGGACCCCCCCCCTCGCCCAGAACCTGTTTACGAAGGTGTCCGTGCCCAGACGGAGACACTTGGCCGCCGCAGAGCAATGCACAACTGAAGTCGGCAAATAGACGGAACAAAAAAAAAAGGGGAAACGGGAGTTGACCGGGGATGAGCCAGTCCATGAATAGACCAGTCGCCAAAACTCTCCTCTACCCCCCGAAGCAACCGGACCCCAGAACGACGGTGGCCCCTCGTAAGGAATAGCTTCAGTCCACCGTGTGAAACGATCCACAACAGTGAGCAGGTGAGTGGCACCATCAGACGACGGCAACGGATCCACCAGATCCACATGTATGTGCGCAAACCGGCGGGAAGGAACCACGTAATCCTGAAGCGGCGCAGAACATGCCGCTGGACCTTATACATCTGGCAAGGAATGCAACCCCTGGACCTCGGCCAACAGGCCAAACCCAATGCAGCAGTACGATATACTCGCATCTCGTCACCATTGCGTTAGGCAGCAGCGGGCGCAGCATAGTCCAACCCCCGGGGTGACGGACAGCACTGCGTGGACAGCAGGGGGAGACAAAGCATCGGCCACTAGATTCAGCTTGCCAGCCACGTGCTGAACATCAGTAGTAAACTCAGAAACAAAAGCCAGGTGCCGCTGCTGCCGAGCAGACCAGGGTATCAGACACCTTCGCGAAGGCAAACGTGAGAGGTTTGTGGTCTGTAAATGCGGTAAATACAGAAAATACCGGAAATGTCGGACCGCCAAATGTCGGACCGCCAAATGAAGAGCCAACAGCTCACAGTCGAAACCACGGTAATTGCGCTCAGGAGGGCGTAGGTGCCGACTGTTGAAAGCGAGTGGTTGCCAGCGATCACCGGTGAACTGTTCGAGGACCCCTCCGACAGCAGCATCCACAGTAAGGGCGGTGGGGGGGCACCGCCGCTAGCACCTTCTTGGCACCCTCGAAAACGGCGTCAGACTCGGCGGTCCACACGAGATCCTGCAGTTTACCGGCCAGGCACAGGAACAAAGGCCGCATGATCCTAGCCACCGCCGCCGGCACAAAACGATGGTAAAAGTTCACCATTCCCACAAACTCCTGCAGACCCTTGATGGTAAGCGGCCGAGGAAATCGCGGAATCGCCTCCATCTTGCAGGGAAGAGGCGTAACGCCCTGTGGGGTAATGTGGTGCCCCAGGAAGGAGATGGAGCTGAGACCGAAATGGCACTTGGCGGCATTAATGACCAAACCATGACCCCGGTGCCGCTGGAACAGCATGCGAAGGTGCTCACAGTGTTCGCGATGAGAATGGCTGGCCACCAGAATGTCATCGAGGTGCACAAAAACAAAGTTCAAACCACGAGCAACCATGTCCATCAGGCGTTGAAAAGCCTGCGCGGCGTTTTTAAGTCCAAAAGGCATCCGCAGCAACTCAAACAGGCCAAACGGATGATAGCAGTCTTGGGCACATCATCGGGGTGGACAGGAATCTTGTGGTAGCCGCGCACCAGATCGACTTTCGAATATATGGTAGCACCATCCAGGTGAGCCGTGAAATCCTGGATATGCGGGACCGGGTAGCAATCGGCGATCGTGGCGGTATTCAGGCGGCGATAATCTCCACACGTCCGCCAACCCCCGTACGATTTAGGAACCATGTGAAGTGGGGAAACCCAAGGCCCGTCGGAACGCCGCACGATCCCCATGCCCTCCTTGCGCTGGAACTCCTCTTGCGCTAACCGTAACTTGTCAGGCGGGAAACGGTGCGCTCCAGCATGCAGTGGCGGGCTCGAGGAATGTGTGGGAGTCACTGTGGTGGATGTTCATGTTAAAATGTGTTTTTGAGTGATCTGTTACTTTTAATTGTATGACTGACCTGGCCAGTGAAATTCCTCGTATGTTGCAAAACATACTTAGCGAATAAATTCTGATTCTGATTAATTTTATAATACGGACACTGTATGAAGTAGTCCAACTGTTTTCTAACTCGGCTTCTATATACATATATATGTATATAGAAACAGGCCCTTCGGTCCAACTTGTCCACACTAACCAACATGTCCCATCCACACTAATCTCACCTGCCTGCTTTTGGCCCATATTCCTCTAAACCTGTCCTTTCCATGTATATGTCCAAATGTTTCTTAAACGTTGTGATACTGCCTGTCTCAACTACCTGCTCCAACAGCCCGTTCCATACACCCAGAACTTATTTGTGAAAAAGTTCTGGTTCCTATTAAATCATTCCCTCCCCTCTCCTAAACCTGGTGTCCTCTGGTTCTCGATCGCCCTACTCTGGGCAAGAGACTCTGTGCGTCCACCTGAACTATTCCTCTCATGATTTTGCACACAGATTTTATGCTTTATTGATTTTGTCCTTCTACACATGAACCTCAGTGCTTCGTTTTATTTTTGTTTGAAAGTCACTTTGTCTGAAAGTCAAGATTGAACCTGGGTGTCTGGTGCAGTAAAGCAGCACCTCTACCATTGCACCAGTGTTTGCCGCCCTATCTTTGTAAATTTAAGATTCATCAGGGCCACACAATGGTGTTAATGCTGGGTTATAGCGGCAACGATCTGGGTCCGTTCATCACTGTGGGTGCAGTCTGTACGATTTCCCTGTGACCGGATTAATTTTCTCTGGGTTCTCTGTTTTCCTCCCATATCCCAAATATGTGTGGATTTGTAGGTGGTTTGTCATCTGTAAAATTGTAAATTGTCCCTAGTGTGTAGGATAGTGCTAGTGATCGATGGTCGGCGTGGGCTCAGTGGTTTCTGCATTGCACCTCTAAAGTATGACAGCCGGTAACATTACATGTCACATCCAGTTCGCTGTGGGCTATGAATTGGTCAGAAATAACACA
Source organism: Leucoraja erinaceus (assembly GCF_028641065.1). Classification (NCBI taxonomy): domain Eukaryota; kingdom Metazoa; phylum Chordata; class Chondrichthyes; order Rajiformes; family Rajidae; genus Leucoraja; species Leucoraja erinaceus. The sequence goes on from NC_073389.1 coordinate 49,316,490, forward strand.
TTATGATTATAGATCTCACCCAGTTTATTCACGGTTGTCAGGGTTCTCCTTGATGCAGAATATTATTTGCACAATGCTTATTCCGACTTTCAATTGAAAGCTATGGGTTTGCTGTGATGCTACTGGGTGTTGGTTGGCATATGATCCTCAGTGTATGAGACTGTGTATGTTGGAATGTTGTGTGATGTGTATTATTTAGTCTTCCTCCCCCCCTCTTGTGTGTAGGGTGCGCTGACTTGCATCTGCTGGACATGCTCACGCCATCCGAGCGGAAACGACAGGGTTACATCCACGAGCTCATTGTGACAGAGGAGAACTACGTGAGTGACCTGCAGCTGGTGACTGAGGTAAGGAAAAACCCTGGAGACAATCAGACGCGCATTTTCAAGCAGACCTGCTTTCAAGGGCGGCACGCTGGTGCAGGTCTTACAGCCTTACGCCACGGACTCAGGGTCGATCCTGACTTGCCTGTACGGAGTTTGTACGCTCTCCCCGTGACCTGCGTGGGTTTTCTCCGGGATCTCCGGTTTCCTCCCACATTCCTCACTCCCTTCCATTGAGTCTGTCCAAAGCAAGCGATGTCTGCGAAGGGCGCTCAGCATCGTCAAGGACTGCTCTCACCCCAACCATAGACTGTTCACCCTCCTACCATCCGGGAGGCGCTACAGGTCTCTTCGTTGCCGGACCAGCAGGTCCAGGAACAGCTTCTTCCCTGCGGGAGTTACATTACTCAACACTGTACCTCGGTGATTGCCAACCATCCCCACCCCCACCCCCCCACCCCCACGGACACTCCTTCCACCAGCAAAAAAAAATAATTGCACTGCTATGACTGTATGCACGTAAATATATTTATTTATTGATCATATTCTATGTCGCTCTCTAGGGAGATGCTAACTGCATTTCCTTGTCTCTGTAATGTACACTGCACAATGACAATAGATTTGAATCTGAATCTGAATCCAAAGATGTACAGGTTTGTCGGCTATTTGGCATGGTATAAATGTAAATTGTCCCTAGTGCTTGTAGGATAGTGTAAGTGTGGTCGGCGCAGACTCGGTGGGCCGAAGGGCCTGTCTGCACGCTGTATCCCCAAAGTAAAGTAAACTAAACTAAACCTGAAAGCATCCAAGGCGAATAACAAATCTGACAACGACTGTACTAAATCTGGTAGACAAAAAAATGCTGGAGAAACTCAGCGGGTGAGGCAGCATCTATGGAGAGAAGGAATAGGCGACGTTTCGGGTTGAGATCCTTCTTCAGACTTTGTGAGTTGGTGCCAACAAATTATGAAATCTAATGATAACCAGTGAAACGCTGGCACCCCTGACATTTGTCAGTGACAATTGTATGATCAATTATCCGTTTTGTTTTCTAATATTTTAGTGTAATGTGGTATTTGTTCTTAGTTATGTCCAGTTTGGTGGCATCTCTGAGCTTTCACAGGTACAAGGACCATATTGGGAAGGTAAATTATGAATAATAGTGATCCCAAAATAAGTTAGTTGAGGTTACACAAAAAAGCTGGAGAAACTCAGCGGGTGCAGCAGCATCTATGGAGCGAAGGAAATAGGCAAACGTTTTGGGCCGAAACCCTTCTTCAGACTGATCGGGGGCGGGGGTGGGCGGGGACAAGAAAGGAAAAAGGAGGAGGAGCCCGAAGGCTGGGGGATGGGAGGAGACAGCAGGGGGACTGAGGAAAGGGAGGAGACAGCAAGGACTAACAAAATTGGGAGAATTCGATGTTCATGCCCCCAGGATGCAGACTCCCCAAACGGAATATGAGGTGCTGTTCCTCCAATTTCCAGTGCTGCTCGCTGTGGCCATGGAGGAGACCCAGGACAGAGAGGTCGGAGACAGAGTGGGAGGGGGAGTTGAAGTGCTGAGCCACCGGGAGGTCAGCTTGGTTATTGCGGACCGAGCGGAGGTGTTCGGCGAAACGATCGCCCAACCTCCGCTTGGTCTCACCGATATAGATCTGCTGACATCTAGAGCAGCGGACGCAATAGATGAGGTTGGAAGAGATGCAGGTAAACCTCTGTCGCACCTGGAACGATTGCTTGGGTCCTTGAACGGAGTCGAGGGGGGTGGTAAAGGGACAAGTGTTGCATCTCTTAGTTAGTTAGTTGAGTTAATTGAGTTAAGTTAGTTGAGGCATCGTTTAAAACGCATGTGTGTTTTGCCTCATCTATTTTTGTCCATTGGGTCCCCGAGAAGGGTGATAGATGGCCAGCATGGACACCGTGGGCCAAACGACCTGTTTCCATGAATTCATTTCAATTCAATTGCTGAATAGGCAGGAGAATAGCAAGCTTTTCACTGTACCACGTGACAATAAACTAAATCGAACTGAGAGGGAAAGATTGGTCAGCCATGTTCGAATGGCGGAGTAGACTTGATGGGCCGAATGGCATAGTTCTGCTCGTGTTAATTCATAGAAACATAGAAAATAGGTGCAGGAGTAGGCCATTCGGCCCTTCGAGCCTGCACCGCCATTCAATATGATCATGGCTGATCATCCAACTCAGTATCCTGTACCTGCCTTCTCTCCATACCCCCTGATACCCTTAGCCACCAGGGCCGCATCTAACTCCCTCTTAAATATAGTCAATGAACTGGCCTCAACTTCCTTCTGTGGCAGAGAATTCCAGAGAATTCCAGAGAATGTGTGAAAAATGTTTTTCTCATCTCGGTCCTAAAAGATTTCCCCTTTATCCTTAAACTGTGACCCCTTGTTCTGGACAATTCCTGTGAATGCTTTTGTTAATTACCTTTCTATTTTTCTTCTCTAAATTATCTTTTCTTTAGAGAATTGCTAAACCCTGAATAATGTGCTGTTGCTGTGGCTGTTGATGATCTGCTTTGCTTCATTAGGTTTTTCAAAAACCATTGCTGGAGTCTGATCTGCTGACGGAAAAAGAAGTGACCATGATTTTTGTGAACTGGAAGGAGCTCATCATGTGCAATATCAAATTGTTGAAGTAGGTATCCGTTGGGGTGGTAACCTTTCTGACAATGATACATTTCTGTATCCTACTGTCTTTTGTTCCTATATATTCAATATCCTGTTACCACAGATGAGACAAAATACATATCATAAGCCAGTCCCATTGTAAACAAATACATTGCAACAGTCTGAAATTATGATGTTTTTAAAAGACATATTTAATTTTTATTCTTATTCTTATTTTTCATTTGGTGCATCAAATGGGCCAAGGGGGGAAGGGGGTGGAGGGACGGCAAACTGGCGCAGCAGTAAAGCTGCTGACTTCCAGCGCCAGAGACCTGGGTTCGATCCTGACTGCGGGCTCTGTCTGTACGGAGTTAGATGTGGCCCTTGTGGCTAAGGGGATCAGGGGTTATGGAGAGAAGGCAGGTACGGGATACTGAGTTGGATGATCAGCCATGATCATATTGAATGGCGGTGCAGGCTCGAAGGGCCGAATGGCCTACTCCTGCACCTAATTTCTATGTTTCTATGTATGTTCCCCCTGTGACCTGATTATGTTCTCCATGGAATCAGAAAGGACTTAGAGGCTGGGTAATTCCAAGTCTTTGTCATGGAGCCACATTGAAGTTTGTTTCACTAACCTCCGCAGCAGGATATAACAATCAATAAAACAGCAGATGGTGTAAAATTGAACTAAAAGCAGATGTTGGAAGCAGTGCCTTGGCCCTGCTGAGCATTTCCAGATTTTCTGTTTCGATTTTTGCAACATGAAACAAATATTTTGTTGAAATGCACCAGTTCCTTCCATCCGTTTTCCATTTTGTTCGTAGTGTTACTCCCACGGAGTATAAAGTAGTGAGTTGGCTGTCTTTATACAGGTTTTATAGATTTGTTTTCTGCGGTGAAGACTTTTTAAAGAAATCAAATGTCACCACAATCATATCACAACTGGAGAGAGGTCCTGAGCTACTGTGTATGAACGAACTGCAGGTGCTGGTTTCAACCAAAGATAGATACAAAATGCTGGAGTAACTCAGCAGGACAGGCAGTATCTCTGGAGCGAAGGACAAGGGTCGAAACCCTTCTTCAGTCCTGAGCTACTATCTACCTCATTGGACTCTCTCAGACTATCTATGACTATAACAACATTTTAAAAATATTTGGACAGGAATATGGATAGGACAGGTTTAGAGGGATATGGGCCAACTGTGATCATGTGGTTCTGGTGTAGATGGGGCATTGGAATGAGCACGAAGGGCCTGTTTCCATGCTATGACTCTATAATCTTGCTGGATTTGGAACTTGGAAACTTGGTTCACCCATGTTAAGATGGAGACCCATTGGCAAGTGATATATATATAAATTAACTCACCAAGAGAGTTGTGAATCTGTGTATTTCTCTGCCACAGAAGGTAGTGGAGGCCAATTTACTGGATGTATTCAAGAGAGAGTTATGCCCCTGTCCCACTTAGAAAACCTGAACGGAAACCTCTGGAGACTTTGTGCCCCACTCAAGGTTTCCGTGCGGTTCCCGGAGGTTGCAGGTGGGTGCCGGAGGTTGCAGGTAGTGGAAGCAGGTAGGGAGACTGACAAAAACCTCAGCCATGTTCATATTGAATGGCGGTACTGGCTCGAAGGGCCGAATGGCCAACATCTGCACCTATTTTCTATGTTTCTGTATTGATATTGTGATGTTATAACTGCTGATACCAACACGTTCCAAGTACCCCATTGGTAATAAAAGCAATTGATTTATAATGTAGGAACAGTGTTGTAAATGCCTGCCCAGATTAGGGGAATCAAGAACCAGAGGACAGAGGTTGAAGCTGAGCGGGGAAAGATTCAATAGGAATCTCGGGCTCAACCTTTTAACACAAATGGTGTGAAGTGTATGGAATGAGCTGCCAAAGGAGGTAATTGAGGCAGGTACCATCACTACATTTAAAAAACATTTGGACAGGTACATGGATAGGATAGTTTTGGAGGGAAAGGGGCCGAATGCAAGCAGGTGGGACTAATGTAGATGGGGCATTTTGGTTGACATGAGCAATTTGGGCCGAAGGGCCTGTTTCCATGCTGTATTACTCTATGATCCTATGTATATTTTTAATAACTTTCAATGCGGTGAAGGATGTATTGTGTTTGCCTGCGCATCTTGATTAGTACAGGTGTCATAGGTTATGGGGGAAGGCAGGAGAATGGGGTTGGGAGGGAGAGATGGATCAGCCATGATTGAATGGCGGGGTGGACTTGATGGGCTGAGCGGCCTAATTCTACTCCTATAGCTTATGATCCTGTGAGCTTATGATCAGTACTCTACACCGACGTGCTTGTGCTTTCACCCCATTGAAGGGCGCTGCGTGTAAGGAAGAAGATGTCGGGGGAGAGAATGCCGGTGAAAATGATCGGAGACATTCTAACTGCACAGTTGCCCCACATGCAGCCCTACATCCGATTCTGCAGCTGCCAGCTTAACGGGGCGGCACTCATCCAGCACAAGACGGATGAAATTATAGAATTTAAGGAATTTGTCAAGGTAAGTAGCCGTCCCTCACTGCTGCAGGGCAGATGTGCAGCAGGCAGACGTGCAGCAGGCAGTTATGCAGCAAGCAGTGAAGCAGCAGGCAGTGAGGCAGCAGCAGGCTGTTATGCAGCAAGCAGTGAAGCAGCAGGCAGTGATGCAGCAGGCAGTTATGCAGCAGGCAGTGAAGCAGCAGGCAGTGATGCAGCAGGCTGTTATGCAGCAAGCAGTGAAGCAGCAGGCAGTGATGCAGCAGGCAGTGAAGCCGCAGGCAGTGAAGCAGCAGGCAGTGATGCAGCAGGCAGTGAAGAAAGCAAATGGCATGCTGGCCCTCATTGCGAGAGGATTTGAGTTTAGGAGAAACGGAGGTCAATAAAAAATAGACAATAGGTGCAGGAGTAGGCCATTCGGCCCTTCGAGCCAGCACCGCCATTTAATGTGATCATGGCTGATCATCCCCAATCATTACCCCGTTCCTGCTTTCTCCCCATAACCCCTGACTCCGCTATCTTTAAAAGCCCTATCTAGCTCTCTCTTGAAAGTATCCAGAGAACCGGCCTCCACCACCCTCTGAAACAGAGAATTTCAAACTCACAACACTCTGTGTGGAAAAAGTGTTTCCTCATCTCCGTTCTAAATGGTTTACCCCTTATTCTTAAACTGTGGTCCCCGGTTCTGGACTCCCCCAACATCGGGCACATGTTACCTGCCGCAAGCCTGTCCAAACCCTTAATAATCTTATATGTTTCAATAAGATCCCCTCTCATTCTTCTAAATTCCAGAGTATAGAAGCCAAGCTGCTCCTTTCAGCATATGACAGTCCCGCCATCCCGGGAATTAACCTTGTAAACCTACGCTGCACTCCCTCAATAGCAAGAATGTCATTCCTCAAATTAAGGGACCAAAACTGCACACAATATTCCAGGTGTGGTCTCACTAGGGCCCTGTACAACTGCAGAAGGATCTCTTTGCTCCTATACTCAACTCCTCTTGTTATGAAGGCCAACATGCCATTCGCTTTCTTCACTGCCTGCTGTACCTGCATGCTTACTTTCATTGACTGATGAACAATGACCTCCAGATCCCGTTGTACTTCCCCTTTTCCCAATTTGACACCATTTACATAATAATCTGCCTTCCTGTTTTTACTATCAAAGTGGATAACCTCACATTTATCCACATTAAACTGCATTTGCCATGCATCTGCCCACTCACCCAACCTGTCCAAGTCACCCTGCATTTTCATAGCATTCTCCTCACAGTTCACACTGCCATCCAGCTTTGTGTCATCTGCAAATTTGCGAATGTTACTTTTAATCCCTTCATCTAAATCATTAATGTATATTGTAAATAGCTGTTCCCAGCACCAAGCCTTGCGGCGGTCACTGCCCCACTATTTCACTTTTTGCCATTTATTGAAAACGGAGACCCGTTACATAACCCTATTTTTGTCGCTTTTTTTTGAGCTTTTCCTGTCTGAACCAACCAGAGTCGTGAAGGTGCAGGAGAGTTTGAGAAAAGAAAGCCCCTTATCCATGTCAGAGAAACACTCTACCCAGAAAGGGGATACCAGTCTGTTTTTGTTGTTTTGTTGTTTTTGTGCTCTTTTATTTATTTATTTTGCCTACTAATCTCCTATGTGGGACCTAATCAAATGCTTTCTGAAAGTCCATGTCCACTACATCTACTGGCTCTCCCTTGTCCATTTTCCTAGTTACATCCTCAAAAATTTCCAGAAGATTGGTCAGGCATGATTTCCCCTTCATAAATCCTTGTTGACTCGGACCGGTCCTGTTACTGCTATCCAAATGTGCCGCTATTTCATCTTTTATGATTGACTCCAGCATCTTCCCCAATACCGATATCAGGCTAACTGGTCTATAATTTCCTGTTTTCTCTCTCCCGCCTTTCTTTAAAAAGTGGGATAACATTTGCTACCCTCCAATCCACAGGAACTGATCCTGAATCTATAGAACATTGGAAAATGATCACCAATGCGCCCACGATTTCTAGAGCCACTTCCTTAAGTACCCTGGGATGCAGACCATCAGTCCCTGGGGATTCATCAGACTTTAGTTCCATCAGTCTACCCAACACCATTTTCTACCTGATTTTGGATGATCAGCCACGATCATATTGAATGGCGGTGCTGGCTTGAAGGGCCGTGTGGCCTACACCTGCAACTATTTTCTATGTTTCTAGATGTGATCGCTGCTTTATGTCTCATTAAGTTTAACATAAATCCTGGATTTCTGGAAAATGTTATTGCTGTAAAATCTATTAATGCATTTGATCGGGTAGACGGACAGAATCTCTTGCCTAGAGTAGGGGAAACGAGAACCAGAGAACATAGGTATAAGGTGGAAAGATTGAATAGGAATTTGAGGGGTAACCTTTTCACACAAAGGGTGGTGGGTGTATGGAATGAGCTGGCAGAGGAGGGAGTTGAGGCAGGGACTATTTGAGACCGGGACTATTGCAAAGTTTAAGAAACAATTTGACAGGTTTGGACAGGTTTAGAGGGATATGGGCCGAATGCACTAGTGTGGATGGGACTAGTGTGGATGGGACATGTTGGTTGGTGTGGGCAAGTTGGGCTGAATGACCTGTATCCACGCTGTACGACTCTAAGACTCTATGACTCTGTGACTATTTCTAGCCACTTGTTCCATCTGAATTTGAGTCAACTCCCTTTGGAGTTTCATCAGCACTTCACTAGTTTTTCTCCCAGTTCAAAGGGTCATCTCTGAGGAACATGGACAGGTAATGTTTCGGGTGGGACCCTTCTTCAGACTGAGCGAGTCTGAAGAAGGGTTCTGGCCCGAAACGTTACCTGTCCTTATTCTCCAGAGATGCCGCCTGACTTGCTGACTTACCAAGGCACTTTGTGCCGTTTTGTGTAAACCAGCATCTGCAGTTCCTCTTTTCGACATTTTGACTCTCCCAATATGGTCTCAGCAAACAAGCTCTTGTTGTAAAAGGTTTTGCTGTTTTTGCAGAATGCAATGACTTGACCAATAAGTGTTTTGAGATGTGTCTGAAGGAACTGCAGATGCTGGTTTAAGCAGAGAATAGACAAAAATACAGAAACTGGAGTAACTCAGCGGGACACCATCTCATAAGTCTTGATCCAAAAAGTTTTGAGATGTGTCTGAAGGAAACAGGCCATCTCGATGTCCGTGCCGAACACATAATTTAGTCCCATATACCTGCGCTCATACCATAGACAAAACTATACATAAAAACGTGCTGGAAGTCATTCCACTCAGCTACCACTCTCTGAGGAACAGGCAGTCCCATTCTCATGTCAGTCCCCTGAAGAAGAGTCTTGATCCAAAAAGTCTCCCATTCCTTCTCTCCACTGTCCCACTGAGTTACTCCAGCATTTTGTGTCATTTTGGAATGTTTTGAAAAATAAAATATAATTTCAATCGTAATTAATATTATTCTACTCATCTTTTAACAGAGACTAGCGATGGACCCACAGTGCAAAGGAATGCCTCTGTCAAGCTTCTTACTAAAGCCCATGCAAAGAGTAACCCGTTACCCATTGATCATAAAAAATGTAAGCATTTTTTTTCTGTGCATGTTTTCCAACTTGAAATGGTCATTATAAAATCGCATTTCATCTCAATTCAATTCAAAATTTAATTTCATTGTAAAATCTCTCGCAGAAAAAGCTTTTTGAGAAGTTTTCATTTCTTCCTTTAACATTGGTGAGCACTAATAAAATGCACCATGAAATTACACCTGCTGTCGAGAAAGAGAGAGGGACCCAGTGTAATGGGGGCCACCGAGTGGACAAAGAGGGACCCGGCTTGGGGGGGCTGCTGAGAACAAAGACGGACTGGTGGGGGAGAAGGAAGAGGGACTATATTGAACACTTTTGTAACCTTGTCGCTGTCCTTGACACACTTCTTGCACACTTGCACATCTTGCACACTTGTACTGTAAGCAAACAAATAATCTCACTGTAGATAGACACAAAATGCTGTAGTAACTCAGCGGGACAGGCAGCATCTCATGATAGAAAGAATGGGTGATATTTTGGGCTGAAGACCCAAAACGTCACCCATTCATTCCTTCTATCCGGAGGTGCTGCCTGTCCCGCTGAGTTACATCAGCATGTTCTGTCTATCTTCGGTACAAACCAGCATCTGCAGTTCCTACCAACACATGCAAGAATCTCACTGTTCCAAGTACCTGTGGCAATAAAGTATCAATTAATCTTTTTTTTTTACACACACAATGAAATAAGGTACAGGTGAACTTTATTGAGATTAGATAAAAGGAGTGTGTGTTTTAATATCTTGGTGTGCCCTGCTGTTATCTCATGCCTTTTCCATACTGTATTTTTCTTTGAAGCAGTCACCAATGTCTCCCAGAAAGGGATTCTTTTAAAGCTGTCGTTTGTTGAATAAAAATGTGCCCCATGACCTTCAGCTGAGAAACGCCTTCAGTTATCGCTTAAATATTAACTTATTGTGAATTCTACAGCTAATGATGTTGATTTTTTTCCCCCTTGTGAAAGATTCGTTGAAGATTTTGGGAGCTTCAAGTTGACGTTCAAGTAACCTTTGCCTTTCCGCACGTATCCTAGATTCTGGAGAACACGCCGGAAAACCACCCGGATTTCAGCCACTTGAAGCAGGCGCAAGAGAAGGCGGAGGAACTGTGCTCTCAGGTGAACGAGGGCGTGCGGGAGAAGGAAAATTCCGACAGGCTGGAATGGATCCAGACGCACGTCCAATGTGAAGGTTTATCCGAGGTGAGGCCGCGGAAATAGCCAAAGTCATGGTTCCAAACGATTGAGCCGAGATTGATTGTATAATTGCAACAGCGCTGTGGGTAAGATCAAAATCTCTTGCTGAAAGCGGAGAGTCACATTTCATGAATTTAAAGGGAACGAGATCCGTTCAAAGTTGCCGTGCAATTTGACAGGGTTCTTTTGGAGGGGGAACTGCAGATGCCGGTTTAAACCGAAGATAGCCACAAACTGCCGGAGTAACTCAGCGGGTCAGGCAGCATCTCTGGAGAGAAGGAATGAGTGACATTTCGGGGGCGAGACCCTTCTTCAGACTAGAGTCAGGAGGGAGGGAAACGAGAGATATAGACGGTGATGTAAAGAGATATAGAACAAATGATTGAAAGACATGTAAAAATGTAACAATGATAAAGGAAACAGGCCAATGTTAGCTCTTTGCTCAGTGAAAATGGGAACCTGGTGCAACGTGGGTGGGGGTGGGATGGGGTGCGGGGGTTACTCGAAGTTAGACAAATCAATATTCGTACCACTGGGTTTTAAGTTGCCCAAATACTTTATACCTTTCTGGAGTTAAATGCCAAACATTGGGAAACTTGAACAGATTGAGGACTATGGATGCACATTTGATATTTGCCAGCAGCAGTGTATATACAGTATACACAGTTTAGTATATACAGTAATGCGCTGTGTGAATGTTAATGTGTTTGTTATGTTGAGTTCATTGAATAATGTCAAGTGATACAGAGCCCTCCATAATGTTTGGGACAAAGACCCATCATTTATTTATTTGCCTCTGTACTCCACAATTTGAGATTTGTAATAGAAAAAAATCACATGCGGTTAAAGTGCACATTGTCAGATTTTAACAAAGGCCATGTTTACACATTTTGTTTTCACCATGTAGAAATTACCGCAGTGTGTATACATAGTCCCCCCCCATTCCAAAGCACCATTATGTTTGGGACACAGCAATGTCATGTAAATGAAAGTAGCCATGTTTAGTATTTTGTTGCATATCCTTTGCATGTAATGACTTGAAGTCTGTGATTCATGGACATCACCAGTTGCTGAGTGTCCTCTCTGGTGATGCTCTGTTACACCTGTATTGCAGCCATCTTTAGCTTATGCTTGTTTCGGGGGCTAGTCCCTTTCTGTTTTCTCTTCAGCATATAAAAGGCATTCCCAATTGGGTTCAGATCGGGTGATTGACATGGCCACTCAAGAATTGACAATTTTTTAGCTTTGAAAAACTCCTTTGTTGCTTTAGCAGTATGTTTGGGATCATTGTCTTGCTGTAGAATGAACCGCCGTCCAATGAGTTTTGAGGCATTTGTTTGAACTTGAGCAGATAGGATGTGTCTATACACTTCTGAATTCATTATGCTATTAACATCAGCAGTTGTATCATCAATGAAGATAAATGAGCCAGTACCTTCAGCAGCCATACACGCCCAGGCCATAACACCACCGTGTTTCACAAATGAGGTGGTCTGCTTTGGATCTTGGGCAGTTCCTTCGCTCCTCCATACTTTGCTCTTGCCATCATATCAAAGTGAATCTTCGTCTCATCTGTCCCAAGACCTTTTTCCAGAACTGTGGTTGCTCTTTTAAGTACTTCTTGACAAACTGTAACCTGGCCATCCTATTTTTGCAGCTCACCAGTGGTTTGCATCTTGCAGTGCACCCTCTGTATTTCTATTCATCACGTTTTCTGCAGAGAGTGATCATTGACACATCCGCACCTGATTCCTGAAGAGTGTTACTGATCTGTCAGACAGGTGTTTCGGGATTTGTCTTTATTGTAGAGAGAATACTTCTGTCATCAGCTGTGGGGGTCTTCCTTGGCCTGCCAGTCCCTTTGCGATTAGTAAGTTCACCAGTGCTCTCTTTCTTCATAATGATGTTCCAAACAGTTGATTTTGGTAAGCTTAAGGTTTGGCTGATGTCTCTAACAGTTTTATTCTTGTTTCTCAGTCTCATAATGGCTTATTTGACTTTCATTGGCACAACTTTGGTCCCCATGTTGATAAACAGCAATAAAAGTTTCCAAAGGTGATGGAAAGACTGGAGGAAAGACTAGGTGCTGAGTGCTCTCTTATACCTGCATTAAGGAGACAATTAAACACACCTGAGCAATTACAAACACATGTGAAGCCCTGTGTCCCAAACATTATGGTGCCCCGAAATGGGGGGGGGGGGACTATGTATAAACAGGGCTGTAATTTCTACATGGTGAAACCAAAATGTATAAAAATACCCTTTAATAAAATCTGACGATTTGCACTTTAACCACATGTGATTTTTTTTTCTATTACAAATCTCAAATTGTGGAGTATAGAGGCAAATAATTAAATGATGGGTCTTTGTCCTAAACATTATGGAGGGCACTATAAATCTTCAACTTGAGGCCAACTGCAGAACTGGCATCCACCGACCATTGTGGAATCTTGCCCGCTTGTCACAGTAATTTGTTCAAGTCAATTCACACCTTGTTTCCACATAGACTGCCACCATCTCCTCATAAGTAACTTCTTCACTGCTCACCAGTTGGGACATAGAAACATAGAAATTAGGTGCAGGAGTAGGCCATTTGGCCCTTCGAGCCTGCACCGCCATTCAATATGATCATGGCTGATCATCCAACTCAGTATCCTGTACCTGCCTTCTCTCCATACCCCCTGGTCCCCTTAGCCACAAGGGCCACATCTAACTCCCTCTTAAATATAGCCAATGAACTGGCCTCAACTACCCTCTGTGGCAGAGAGTTCCAGAGATTCACCACTCTCTGTGTGAAACAAGTTCTTCTCATCTCAGTTTTAAATGATTTCCCCCTTATCCTTAAGCTGTGACCCCTTGTCCTGGACTTCCCTAACATCGGGAACAATCTTCCTGCATCTAGCCTGTCCAACCCCTTAAGAATTTTGTAAGTTTCTATAAGATCCCTTCTCAAATTCTAGAGAGTATAAACCAAGTCTATCCAGTCTTTCTTCATAAGACAGTCCTGACATCCCAGGAATCAGTCTGGTGAAACCGTCTCTGCACTCCCTCTAGGGACAGTAGTGAAAGGTAAAATATTGGAGGAGGATAAATTTGCCAGCTTTGAAACATGTCAAGAGTTAAGAGTGTTTTATTGTCAGAAGATAGACACCAAAAGCTGGAGTAACTCAGCGGATCAGGCAGCATCTCTGGAGAAAAGGAATGGGTGACGTTTCGGGTCGAGAGCGTTCTTCAGACTGAGAGGGAAAGTAGAGATATGAAAAGGTGCAGAAAGCAAGTGATTGAAAGGAATGCAAGAGGACAAATCAAAGCCGGCAAGGATGAGCAAGGAAAGGTGGAGCCCACAATGGTCCATTGTTGGCTGTGGAGTATGGTGACAACGAGTGATCCAAACAGTGAAACTCGGCAGGACGATAGTGAAACTAGTAGGACGACTCGGTTGGGGGAGGGACGGAGAGAGAAGGGATGCAAGGGTCACTTTTTGAAGGTAGAGAAATCAATATTCATAAAGCTGGGTTGTAAACTGCCCAAGCGAAATATGAGGTTTCAAGGAAAGATGGAGCCTCAGTTGCTCCAGCATTTTGTCTCTATCTTCGATGCAGTTTCTTCCTACATGTGTTTCATATGTCCTGAAACGGAACAATGGAATTCTTACTTGCAGCAGCACAACAGATATGAAAAAACATAGTACTCTGGTAAAACCCATAATAAACATAAAAAATAATGTTCAGTATGTATAAAAAAACCCCCCACAAATAACTAGACGAGATTAGTGCAAAGTAAAAAATAATGTCCCAAGTCTACATAGTTTGGTTGTAGGTTGTAGTGTTTAATAGCCTGATGGCTGTGGGGAACAAGCTGTTCCTGAACCTGGATGTTACAGTTTTCAGGCTCCTGTACCACCTTCCCGACGGCAAGAGTGAAATGAGAGTGTGGCCAGGATGGTGTGGGTCTCCCATGATGCTGGCTGCCTGTTTGAGACTGTGACTCCTGTAGATCCCTTCATAAGTTCATGTTCGTAAGTGATAGGAGCAGAATTAGGCTATTCGGCCCTTCAAGTCTACTCCACCATTCAATCACGGCAGATCTATCTTTCCCTCCTCAACCCATTCTCCTGCCTTCTCCCCATAACCCCTGACACCCGTACTAATCAAGAATCTATCTATCTCTTCCTTTAAAATATCCATTGACTTGGCCTCCACAGCCATCTGTGGTAAAGATTTCCACAGATTCACCACCCTGTGACTAAAGAAACTCCTCCTCATCTCCTTCCTAAAGGAACGTCTGTTGACTCTGAAACATCGTCTCCACATCCACTCTTATCCAGGCGTTTCTATCCCTCCGATAATGGGGAGGTTAACACCCATGTAGAACACTTAAAGTGAGAGCATCGAAAGACTGCAGTGAGTTACTCTGAGTCGTTGACTGCATTTAAAGGGCTGTCAGGAGGTGGTAAATAAGTTGTATTGAAACCTGTAAAGTTGGGGCACACGTCCACAACAGATCACCTGTCTGTGGGATCAGATTATCACTTCCACCCATCAAAGGTGTAACTCGGAAGAATCAGGTGTACAGCTCAACATTATCAGAATAAAGACGTTGGTATGGGCGCATTTGGAGTTTTGTGTTCAGGTTTGGTTACCCTGCAAGAGGAACAATGTTGTTAAGAGCAGAGAACATTTGCAAGGATATTGTCAGGACTTGAGTGCCATCAGTTCATAAGATCATAAGAGATAGGAGCAGAATTAGGCCATTGGACCCATCAAGTCTACTCCGCCATTCAGTCACGGCTGATCTATCGCCCCCTCCTAACCCCATTCCTTGCCTTCTCCCCGTAACCCCTGACACCCGTACTAATGAAGTACAAACACAGTGCCACATGGGGCATCATGATCTAATGGGCAAGTCGGGCCGAAGGGCCTGGTTCAAGCTGAATTGGCTCTCATTAACTCTAACTGCCCTCAAATATGTATGAACAGACTTTAAGGTTTATTTATACAATGGAAAAACCTGTCCATGAGCCAATAGCCCATCTCAAAAGAAATGTTAAACTGCACAGAAATATCCTCAATCAGCATTCCTTCTTTCTTGTATGCAGATAAATCGAGCTTAAATGGGGCATTTTTGGTTGGTATGGACGAGTTGGGCCGAAGGGCCTGTTTCCGTACTGTATGATTCTATGAATCGAGTCAAGTCAAGTCAAATTTTTTCGTCACATGCACATGCGAGATGTGCAGTGAAATGAAAAGTGGCAATGCTCGCGGACTTTGTGCAAAAAGACAAACAAACAAACAACCAAACAAACTACAAATGGAACGGAATCACATATTCTTTTACATATTAAATATTGTGGGTGGATGGAAAAAAGGAAAAAAAAACAGCAATTTAAAAAAAAGCAGTGGAGTGGTTCAGTAAAGTTAGTCCCTGGTGAGATAGGAGTTTACAGTCCTAATGTCGTAAGTCAGCGTGACGATTCTTACAGTTAGACGGGGCTAAAGAGAATATTTTGACCGATGGGTTTTTGTACCTAAATCCATGCATTCAATATCATGAAGCACGTGCAATTTGTCAATGTTAATGTCATCATCTCTTTATTTCAGCAACTTGTTTTTAACTCGGTGACAAACTGCTTGGGTCCTCGGAAGTTTCTGCACAGTGGCAAACTTTACAAAGCCAAGAGTAACAAGGAGCTTTTTGGATTTCTGTTCAATGACTTCCTGCTGTTGACTCAGATCATTAAACCGCTAGGTTCGTCGGGAACCGACAAAGTCTTCAGCCCTAAGTCAAACCTGCAGTACAAAATGTACAAAACAGTAAGTGCAAGGTGTTCCATGCATTGCTGGCTCAGTAGGTACAGGAAGTTCTGCTACAAAAAAAAGCTCATTCTCATCACGCGAATTGGGTCTAACACGATCGATGAAATACGGAAGACTCTTTGCCATTTGTCAGCCAAATTAGTTACAATGCATGAAAGGAGAAACGAGGGACTTTAGAGTTAAAGTGCGGAAACAGGCCCTTTGTCCCACGCCGACCAGCGATCCCTGCACACTAGCACTATCCTACACACTTAGGGATAATTTGCAATTTTACCGAAGCCAATTAACCTGTACAAACCGGTATGTCTTTGGAGTGTGGAAGGAAACCAGAGCACCCTGAGAAAACCCACGCGGTCACAGGGAGAATGTACACTGTGCAGACAGCGCCCATAGTCAGTCGAACCTAGGTCTCTGGCACTGTAAGGCAGTAGCTCTACCTCTATGCCACTGTGCCGCCCTTTGATGGGCTACAGATGGTGGTTTACACAAAGTGCCGGAGAAACTCAGCGGGGCAGGACCCATCTCTGAAGAAGATGGATAGGTGACGTTTTGAGTCGGAACCCTTCTTCAGTCTAAAGAAGGATCCCCATGCAAAACGTCATCCACCCTTGGGTTTTGGCCCAAAACGTTGCCTATTTCCTTCGCTCCGGGTGAGGCTGCCTCACCCGCTGAGTTTCTCCAGCACTTTTGCCTACCACAGAAAAAAATGTTTGGTGGAGAGGTAAGAATTGGGCTCCCTTTGAGCATCAATTTCATTTTCACCCAGGGAGTTGTGAATTTGTGGAATTCTCTGCCACAGAAGGCAGCGGAGGCCAATTCACTGGATGTTTTCAAGAGATAGTTGGATTTAGCTTTTAGGGCTAACGGAATCAAGGGACATGGGGAGAAAGCAGGAACAGGGTACTGATTCTGGATGATCAGCCATGATCATATTGAATGGTGGTGCAGGCTCAAAGGGCCGAATGGTCTACTCCTGCACCTATTTTCTATGTTCCTATTTTCTACCAACAGTAAGGGAAACTAAATATGAGAGAGCTACAAGAAAGTAGAAATGCTCTTACACTTCTAAATGTGGTAGCAAAATAAACAATTCTCAAGAGACACAACAGGTACTTGGTATCCAATAATGACACTAACAGTGGACAGGAAAAACATAGAAACATGGAAAATAGGTGTAGCAGTAGGCCATTTGGCCCTTCGAGCCTGCACCGCCATTCAATATGATCATGGCTGATCATCCAACTCAGAAACGTTCCCAATGTTGGGCGAGTCCAGAACCAGGGGCCACAGTCTTAGAATAAGGGGGAAGCCATTTAATACTGAGGTGAGAAAAAAACTTTTTCACTCAGAGCGTTGTGAATTTGTGGAATTCCCTGCCACAGAGGGCAGTGGAGGCCAAGTCAATTCAATTCAATTCAATTCAGGAGTCACTGGATGGATTTAAGAGAGAGTTAGATAGAGCTCTAGGGGGTTGTGGAATCAAGGGATATGAGGAGAAGGCAGGCAAGGGGACGATCAGCCATGATCACAATGAATGGCGATGCTGGCTCGAAGGGCCGAATGGCCTCCTCGTGCACCTATTTCCTATGTTTCTGTGATTACGAGGGCTGAGTTGAACTTAAATCCTTATTGAGGTTGAAATGATTTGAGTTGGGCACCAAAGATGCAATGTATAATTAAAGCTGCTATGTCCCTCCTTGAAACTAATATAATTAATCATGTTCATAAATTGATAAGTCACAGGAGCAGAATTAGGCCATTCGGCCCAACAAGTCTACTCTGCCATTCAATCATGGCTGATCAATTGTTCCCTCTCAACCCTTTAATCACTGAAAAGGGTCTTCAAACATCATAGATATTGCCCCTTCATGATGTAGCAAGGGAATAGCTACCTAAATGTGCAGAGTTAGCCCAGTGGCTGGTCAAGGGATTGGAAGCGCCTGCTCAGA
The DNA here is from genome assembly GCF_028641065.1 of Leucoraja erinaceus. Lineage (NCBI taxonomy): Eukaryota > Metazoa > Chordata > Chondrichthyes > Rajiformes > Rajidae > Leucoraja > Leucoraja erinaceus. Next base: position 49,334,488 of record NC_073389.1, read on the forward strand.
GCTGAAACTTTCCAAATTATTAAAGTTGCTCAAAAACAAGACTCCTGGGCCTCAAGTCAGAAAGTTGCCCGAGTCCACCAAAGCTGCCTCTCTCCTGGAGCAAGCTGCCCAACTTCATCAGTTCATAAGTCATAGGAGCAGAATTAGGTCATTCGGCCCATCAAGTCTACTCCGCCATTCAATCACCTTTCCCTCTCAACTCCATTCTCCTGCCTTCGCCCCATAACCCTTGACATTGTTACTAATCAAGAACCTATCAATCTCCACTTGAAAAATATCCATTGACTTGGCCTCCACAGCCGTCTCTGTGGCAATGAATTCCACAGATTCACCACCCTCACTCCTCTCTCAGTTACCCACAGCCAGCGATCATTCTGGAAGTTCCACCGACAGCCTGCAACTCATTATTGGCATCTTAATGAGATCCAGGCCTCAGATTTTATTTATAGAGTTTTCAGATCTATTCATTATCATGCCTTCCTTAATTATCTTTTTTAGACTTTTTAAAAACTCTTTTACTTTCAGAGATACAGAGCAGAGACAGGCTCTTCAGCCTATCGAGTCTGCGCTGAGCAGCGATCATCCCATGCACTAACACTATCAACTAACAAACCCGTACGCCTCTGGAGAGCGGGAGGAAACCGGAGAAAATCCAAACGGTCACGGGGAGAACGTACAAACTCCATTCAGACAGCACACGTAGTCAGGATCGAAACCGGGTCTCTGGCGCTGTAAGGCAGCAACTCTACCACTGAGTAACCTTTGTGAATCTTAGTGGTCCTGGTTAGGGTTCCCCCACAGAGCTCAAGGGCAGGGGGTTCCAACATTCTGATGGAGGGCAGGCAAAATATTTCCAACACAGTGGCGCAGCGGGTAGAGCTGCTGCTTCACAGTGCCAGAGACATGGGTTTGATCCTGACCTCGGGTGCTGTCGGGGTGGAGTTTGCACGTTCTCCCACTGACTGCCTGGGTTTCCTCCAAGTACTCCAGGTTCCTCCCACATCCCAAAGATGAGGGGGTTTGTAAGTTAATTGGCCTCTGTTAATTTCCCCTAGTGTTTAGAGAGCGGACGAGTCAGTTAGAACTGGTGTGAATGAGGGATCAATGGGCTGAAGGGCCAGTTTCCATGACCTATTTTAAAACTAAACTAAACTAAACTAATCTAAAGAAGGTTACATGTTATGTGGCATGCCGAGTTATATCATCTGTTACTCATACAGTGACCATTCAGTCGCTGTTCAATGATGTTTTGCAGTGTGTCTATTTACACCCTTTTCATTTCTGTGATGTCCGCAGCCTATCTTTCTGAATGAAGTGTTGGTGAAGTTACCGACTGACCCTTCTGGTGATGAGCCAATCTTCCACATCTCCCACATCGACAGGGTGTATACGCTTCGTGCTGAGAGCATCAATGAAAGGCAAGTGAGAGCCGGCAGTGGGAATGACTTCCCCTCGTGGGGCACCGAAGCCGCAGAGACGTAACGTCCCAAAGTGGTCAACAGGAGTGGGGGGGGCACGGTGGCGCAGCGGTAGAGCTGCTGCCTTACAGCGCCAGAGACCCGGGTTCGATCCTGACGACGGGTGCTTTTCTGTACTGAGTTTGTACGTTCTCCCCGTGACCGCGTGGGTTTTGCCCGGGATCTGAATCTGAATCTGGTCTCCGTTCTCGGGTTTCCTCCCACACTTTAAAGACGTGCAGGTTTGTAGGTTAATTGGCTTTGGTTAAATTGTGATTTGCCCCTAGTCTGTGGGACAATACTAGTGTACGGGACCACTGGTTATAAGGTCATTAGGAATTGGAGTAGAATTAGGCCACTCGGCCCATCAAGTCTACTCCGCCATTCAATCGTGGTTGATCTATCTCTCCCTCTTAACTTGGCATAGACAAGTGGGCAGAGGGCCTGTTTCCGCACTGTATCTCTAAACTAAACTAAACTAAACTAAGGGATTCAATTAAACTAGAATGTGATGACAGGGTAGCAGCGAGTCACAAGATGAAGGTGCAAGGAACTGTAGATGCTGGAATCTGCAGTGAAACGCAGAAATGCTGGAGGAACTCAGCGGATCAGGCAGCACCTGGGCAAGGGATAGACAGCCAGCATTTCAGATGATGGACCCTGCAGGCACTGTGAAGAACATGATCCCCACCCGAAACGTCATCTATCTGCGCTCCCCATAGATGCTGACTGGCCGGCTGAGATACTCCAGCACTTTGTGTCTTTTTATTGTCACAAGAAGAACGTGCAAACTCAGCTCAGACTGCGGTGGGGACTAGGATTGAAATCAGCTGTCTGGAGCTGTGAGGCAGCAGCTTTACCTAGTGCCGCATTTAAACCAAAGGTAGACACAAAAAGCTGGAGTGACTCAATGGGTCAGGCAGCATCTCTGGCGGAAAGGAATAGGAGATGTTTTAGGTCAAGACCCTTCTTCATACTGATGCTGCCTGACTCGCTGAGCTCCCCCTTCATTTCCTTAATCCCTCGTGTGATCAGATGACAATTATTTTTTAATTTACTATAAATTTCTATTGCTTGTGAAACTGCCAGGCGCACATTTTCCACTGTTTTCATTGTGCAGGTAGCTCAGTGGCAAAGAAACAATGTGAGCAAATTGTTTAGTTTGAGGTTTTTGTGGGGTTATGCCAACATGCATTAATCAAATGCTTAATGGAGCAACAATCGTTGTTTAAGCACCGAGTCCTGTTACCATGCAGTACATGGCTGACTAGTCCTACATCCTATCTTCAACCAAGATCTCTGCAGAATTCATGGGGCCAGACAGGCATCTGAGAAAGTTAGGTTAGCATTTCAGTTTATTGTCACGTGTACCGAGGTACAATGAAAAGCTTTTGTTGCGCGCTGACCAGTCAGCAGAAAGACATTACTTGAGTACAATCGAGCCATTTACAGTGTATAGATAGTGTTTTATTGCAAGGCAAAGCCAGTAAAGACCGATCAAAGATAGTCCGAGGGTCATCAATGAGGTAGATAGTAGTTCAGCACTGCCCTCTGGTTGTGGTAGGATGGTTCAGTTGCCTGATAACAGCTGGGAAGAAACTGTCTCTGAATCTGGAGGTGTGCGTTTTCGCACCTTTTGCCCGATGGGAGAGGGGAGAAGAGGGAGTGGCCGGGGTGCAACTCGTCCTTGATTATGCTGCTGGCCTTGCCGAGGCAGCGTGAGGTATAAATGGAGTCTGCACCTGGAGACTGGAGTATAAGTTCTACTGAAGGAGCTCCTTCCCACAGTATTGTCTTTGAGAAACAGATGCCACTGCGTTGTCGATGCTCCATTGTCCTCGCGTTCTTTCACGTTAACGTAATGTATATTTTGTATTCTGCAACGTGAAGGATGTTTTGCAGATTCGGTAAAGCATTGCCACAGTTATGCGGTCTCAGAACCAAATGAACATGCTCTCTGTTCTGATCTAGTAATGTCCCTTGAGCTCAAGCTCAAATGCATGCACTGCACTGCTATTTGTGTTAGACCTCCACAGTGATGTTGCTCGCTGGAGTGAAGTTAAAACTCCCCCCATTTCCCCCCACTTTACAGTTTAGTTTATTGCCACGTGTACTGATGGAAGGTGGAAAGCCTTTGTTGCGTGCTATGCAGTCAGCGGAAAGACAATACATGATTACAATCGAGCCACTTACAGTGTACAGATACATGATAAGGGAATAACATTTAGTGCAAGGTAAAGCCAGCAAAGTCCAATCATGGGCAGTCCGAGGGTCACCAATGAGGAAGATAATAGTTCAGGACTACTCACCACAGATCACCATAGAAGGCATAGTATGCCAGTGTACAAGAATATTGAGTATGAAGAAGGGTTTCGGCCCGAAATGTTGCCTATTTCCTCCGCTCCATAGATGCTGCTGCACCCGCTAAGTTTCTCCAGCATTTGTATCTACAAGAATACATACTGTTTTGCATCTCTTTCATTCATTGTTCTTTAACTCTCCACATCACCGTCTATATCTCTCGTTTCTCTTTTCCTCAACCAGTCTGAAGATGGGTCTCGACCCGAAACATCACCCATTCCTTCTCTCCAGAGATGCTGCCTGTCCCGCTGAATTACTCCAGCTTTTTGTGTCTATGCTTGTGTTTCACACCTTGGTTTGGCAAATTCATGAGTTCATTAGTTCATGTCATAGGAGCATCATGTCTACACTGCCATTCAATCGTGGCTGATCTATCTTTGCCCCTCAACGTCATTCTCCTGCCTTCTCCCCGTTACCTTTGACACCCTTACTAATCAAGAACCTGTCAATCCCTGCTTTAAAAATACCCAATGACATGGCCTCCACAGTCGCCTGCTGCAATGAGCCCCACAGATTCACCACCCTCTGGCTAAAGAAATTCCACTTCTCCTTGCTAAAGGGACATCCTTTTATTCTGACGCTGTGCCTTCCAGTCCGAGACCCTCCCACGAGTGGAAACATCCTCTCCACGTCCACTCGATCCAGGCCTGTCAATGTTTGGCTGCTCAGCTCAGGCAGCATGAAATTACAGGGAGATGTGAAGACGGCTCAGTGCATGACACAGACCAGCATCCCCAATTCCCCCCCTCCCCCCCTCTTCCCACTCCATCTACACTTTACGCTGCCACAGGAAAGCAGTGTATATAATCAAGGGCCACTCACACCCTATATTCCCGGTAATCCCCTCTCCCGAGGAGCAGGAGATACAAAAACCTGATAGTATATGCCACCAGATTTTCTATCCTGCTGTTATCAGGCTCTTAAACAGACCTTTCATAGACAAGGGAAGAGTTCCTGATCTTCCAATCTACCATGTTGCAGTCTTTGCTCTTATTTCACCTGCACTTTCTCTGCAGATATAACTACTATATTCTGCACTCTGTTTATTTTATTTTTAGCACATGTTCGCCCTTGTGTTTGGTGCGATTTGCCTGGAGAGTAAGACAAAGTCTTATCACTACATCTCGGTACAAGTGATACATTAACGAACCAATAAAACAATTTAAAACAAAGTGTTGTAATCGGAAATGGATACAAAATGCTGGGGTAACTCAGCGGGACAGGCAGCATCTCTGGAGAGAAGGAATGGGCGACGTTTCGGGTCGAGGCCCCTCTTGTGTTGTAGTCCATTGCCCTGTAGAATTTGTAGGAGTGTGGACTGCCCAGATAGGACAGTTCTTTAATCCATCAGCTTAGGCTCGGCTTGAACCCAGTCGCAGGAGTAAAAGAGTGATCACATTATTTTTCATCTGACATTTAATCTTTTTTTTCAATTCTTTCAACAGAACAGCCTGGGTGCAAAAAATTAAAGCAGCTTCAGAACTGTACATAGAGACGGAGAAAAAGAAGCGGGAAAAGGCTTATTTGGGTATGTAAGGTTACGGTGAACGTGCCCCTTCTGCAGGAGAGCATGTTCCTGCTCCAGCAGAACCCGCTCATGAATCTCTCCTCTTGTTCTCCGCAGTTCGATCCCAAAGGGCTACAGGCATCGGACGGCTGATGGTGAATATAGTTGAAGGTATAGAACTGAAAGCATGTAGATCCAATGGTAAGAATTACTGGCTTTCTTGTTAAACTTCTGCCTTAATCACCAATCCCCAGGAGGAAGACACAATCTGCAAGAGATACCTAGAAATCTCATACTGGAGCATCATTGCACTGATCATTGCATTATTTATAAGCCAGGAACTGATTAAATTAATCTAACATTCATCTAGATCAGGGGTCGGCAACCTATGACCCCCAGGCCGAATGCGGCCCGTAACCCGTAATCATCGGCCCGCCGCCCTCTGGCTGTGCCGCATCCTGCGCAAAGCCGCCGGCTCGGCCGCGCACCTTCTGTGAACACATTTAAGAAAGAACTGCAAATGCTGGAAAAATCGAAGGTCGACACAAATGCTGGAGAAACTCAGCGGGTGAGACATGCAAGGATTGCATGAAGCTGCCTCACCCATCTGCGTTTCTCCAGCATTTTTGTCTACCTTCTGTGAACACGTGATTTGATCTCTGTCATCCGGGGCGGGATGCGGGCGGGATCCTTATGTACACGTGATCAGGTTCAATGGATGACAGATCTGAGAAGAGATTAAGAGGAGTGTAGTTAGTGTTAGAAATGCTACATTTGAAATAAGGATTTAAAAGTGGAGCGATTGTAATGAATGATGGCAGATCCACTACTGGGGCCAGCACGCAGAGAGTGGGCTGGCTTCGGCACCACCCTTGCCTGTGTAGTTGTCTTTGTCAAACATGGGGGTGAGTTTCCATGGTGTACTCCAGCATCTACAGCAGAGCACCAATGGAAGACTCACGGAAGACGGGTCCCGAGCCGAAAAGTCACCCATTGCTTCTCTCCAGAGATGCCGCCAGCCAGTTACTCCCAGCATTTTGTGTCCATCTCACGGAAACTCAATGCAAACCTCGTTCCAGTCGGGGCATCCTGTGATAGTTCCAGCGTTGGGATTTCTTTCTCCCCTCCGTTATTGTTCATTTTTCTATGTTTTCACAGTCAGACAGATCAGTTGCCGTTAGCAAGTCTTCCCCCCCCTCCCTCAGGCACCACCGCCACCGCTTGCCATTCAGTCTCTCGCAATGCGCCTGTCACATACATTCCCATGGTTCTCTCCACCTCTCCCACTTCCCAAATTGATGCTTGTTGAACCATAGAACTGTACAGCCCAGGAAAGGGGTCCTGTGGCCCACCTTACACGTTGACATAGAATCATACAACGTTGAAACATGCCCTTCGGTCCAACTCGCCCACACCGACCAACATGTCCCATCAATGCTAGTCCCACCTGCCTGCGTTTGGCCCATATCCCTCTAAACCTGTCCTATCCATGTACCTGTCTAAATGTTTCTTTAACATTGCAACAGTCCCAGCCTCAACTACCTCCTCCGGCACCACGTTCCATACACCCATCACCCTTTGTGCGAAAAAGTTACCCCTCGGGTTCCTATTAATTTTCCCCCCCCCCCCTAAAGTTAAACCTACATCCTCTGATTCTCAATTTCCCCTGATCTTGGCAAGAGACTCTGTGCATCTACGCCATCTATTCCTCTCATGGTTTTGTACACCTTGTCCATGCAACCATGATACCTATCAACGTTAACCCCATTCACTCACAGTCGCCCCATCACTACAGCCACTCCCTGTCTGGCAGTGCAGTGACCAGTGGCCTTGAATGGCCACACATTGTAGTTGTCTTTGTCGAATTTGCAGATGAGTTTCCATGATGTTGTCCAGCTGGTGCTGTAACATCAAGCGATGTTTAAAACCAGAAATGTTTGATATTAAGACATTTTTACACCAAGAGCCAGGGTTCAGCTTTATATAATTGAAATGTGGGGCTGATTTTCTTTTATATTTTATTTCAAAATAGACTGTTCAAGAAATAAATATACACAATACATGATCCTTACAAAACTCCATCCGACATCCTTGGAGGCTGTACATACATACGTACAATACAGTTTCCCCAAATCATAATTTTACCACCCACCCTTGCCACTCATGTGCCCCACTGGCATGGAATCCCATCCCTTATTTTGAAGGGCGTCTCCACCACACCCTGCCCCCCATGTCCAGCAGTGGAAGGACCCTAGACTGTGGTCCTCCCCCACCGAGCCTTGGCGTTGGCTGCACCGAGCTTCAGTCTGTGCCTCAGCACGTACTCCTGCAGTCTGCAGCGGGCCAGTCGGTAACGTTCCCCGACGGACATCCCGCTTCGCTGGGTGGTCAACAACGCTCGGTCAGACCAAAGAGCGTCTTCCACCGAGTCTTCCACCGAGTTGATGGGATATCACTGACATTGTCCCTGGACAGATGAGGAAGTTAAGAACTACATTGGTAGGTCTGGAATCATTTTTAGACCAGAGTGAGTGAGGATGTTTTTCTTTCTCCAATGGACAATCACCGAAGCAAATGGCTTTCTCTGATAATCCAGCAATTTAATTGTTACTGATGAAGACTGGCTTTGATTTCTTGTTCATTTAAATTATGCCACTAGAGCTTACGTCACCCTGTAAGTGATTCAGAACTCTGTCCAGTATCTGGCTGCTGTGCTACAAACTGCGGCTGAAGATTCATAAATTCATCTGATAGGAGTAGAATTAGGCCATTCAGCCCATCAAGCCTACTACGCCATTCAATCCTGGCTGATCTATCTTCCCCTCTCAATCCCATTCTCCTGTCTTCTCCCCATAATCCCTGTCACCCGTACCAATCAAGAATCTATCTCCGCCTTAAAAATGTACACTGACTTGGCCTCCGCCGCCGTCTGTGACAAAGAATTCCATAGATTCACCACCCCTCTGCCCAAAAGAAATTCCTCCCCCTCTCCTTCCTAAAGGAACATCCTTTAATTCCGAGGCTATGAACTCTAGTCTTAGAAGTCCCATTGTGGAAGAAATTAACTTAGAGGGAAATTAAAGGAAAGAAACGGAGACTTTGAGGTTTGCTTCCAGAGACTTAATTGCATAATATCATGGAGAGATGGCGGCAGTGAATTGCTCACCAGTTCTCTGAATTTGCAGCAGATTTAGCCGACAGTTATACCGTGCAGTAAATAACTTTTATTTTTTGTTAGATACAACTATACGAAAATATACTTTGTCCTTGGCTTCACTATATGTTTTCCTATAATCCATCTACTGCATGGTTATTCATTATTTCATTAGTCATAACATACTTTTTGTTTATGTCAATCTTGTTCAATAACAGATGGGTAATACAAGTCAAACATAATACAGGAGCATCTTGATATTATTCTATCTTATCTTTCAAGCGAACTGCACCACTGTCCCCTCTCCGAGCGAACCATAAGCCCCCGTTTGCTGCACCATTTCTACTAGCGGTAGGGGGCGCGGGTGGTCTCCTGTAACTTCCCCACAGAGGAAACAGGCTTCCTTATCTCTGTCCTAGTTCTGTTATGTTTACATTCACCATTCAACGCATTCCCAGACATGCGTCTAAAATCTTATTTTTGCCGATTCTCACGGTCCTCTTCTGCACCTGGTCAACGGGAGATGCCAATTGCCACATTCGCGCACCCTTTCGTGACCTTGTTTAGTTCCGATCCAAGTGAAGTAGATGAATTTAATTTTTTCTTCCACCCCCATCCACACTAGTCCAACCTGCCTGCGTTTGGCCCAGAACCCTCGAAACCTGCCCTATCCATGTTTCTCCAGATCTCTTTAGCAGATGGTGTCTGTAATCATTGCTAAGATACCTTAGAAATGAAATAACTTATTTTATGTAGAAGCGCTGAAACTTTTGAGAAGATTAATAATTTTAATTTTCCTTTCAGGAAAAAGTAACCCTTACTGTGAAGTGACAATGGGGAGCCAGTGCCACATCACAAAAACCATTCAGGATACGTTGAACCCCAAGTGGAATTCTAATTGTCAGTTCTTCATCAAAGACCTGGAACAAGATGTCCTCTGTATTACTGTCTTTGAACGTGACCAGTTCTCACCAGATGGTAAGAATAGATCGCCTCCATTTATATATCCTATTTTCACATGACTAGGAGGAGGCCATCCAGCCCATCAAGTCAATGCTGGCTCTTGGATCAACCATTTCACCCCCTCACTTATTCACAGCAGTCTGTGCTCCCCCATGTGTAGAAGGGTCTGAAGAATGTCTCCTATCCTTTTTCTCCAGAGATGCTGCCTGACCCGCTGAGTTACTCCAGCGCTTTGTGTCTTTCTTTGTCATTAATACCCCACTGATTCTGGCCTCCCACCCACAATGAACACAGTATAACCCACCGACTAGCTCGCCTTTGGGATGTGGGAGGAAATCCATGCAGTCATCAATAACTTGCAAACTCCACACAGACAGCACCAACGAACTCCACAGATGTCTCAGATAGGCCTGAACTGAGGTGGCCGGGGCTGTGACTACACTACACGCAGCACCACTCTACCGTCAGAGGGTCATACTGCACGGAAACAGGCTCTTCGGCCCAACTCGCCCATGCTAACCAAGATGCCCCACCTATCTCAGTCCCATTTGCCCGCGTTTGGTCCAAAGTGTGACCTTAGGTTCAGGTTCACTGCTTCACCAGTTTAGTTTAGCCAGCATCATCAGAGACACTATATTATGTGTCTATCTTATATGTAAGATACACACAAAAAGCTGGAGTAACTCAGTGGGACAGGCAGCATCTCTGGAGAGAAGGAATGGGTGACGTTTTGGTTGGAGACCCTAACTATATATGTATAAGTATGATATATATAATATGTGTATATATATATATATATATATATATATATGTGGTGTACATACAAGCACGCACACACACACACACGTATATATGCACACACAATGAGTGTTTTTCTCGCTTATTATATTGTTAAACATAGTACTCTGTACTCTGTTGTGCTGCTGCAAGTAAGAATTTCATTGTTGTATCTGGGACATGATAATAAAACCCTCTTGACTCTTTGTTTCTTTTGCTACCTGTAGATTTTCTGGGCCGCACAGAGATTCGCGTTGCGGATATCAAGAAAGATCAGGGGTCCAAAGGTCCAGTTACAAAGCGCCTCCTGCTGCACGAAGTTCCCACTGGGGAGATCATGGTGCGCCTGGATTTGCAACTCTTTGATGAAACATAAGGGTGATATATGGACGTACGCGCACTGAAATGCCACTGAATCGTGACTGAATCGAGCATCTGCAGAAGCGAGGGACACTGCACCCTCCACCATGCAGTGTGCACGGAGCAAACTTTGTTTACTGCTTTGCATTCAACATAGAGAAACGTGAGTTCGTAGTTGCCACCTCCCTCTGTCAGTGCAAAAACCGTCACATCTCTACATTCCCCAAGATGTCCAGACTCCAAGCTTGACTTTGTTTTTTTCCAAACAACCGATCAGTGGTCCTGAATGGAGCTGATCCCATTGTCTGGTCAACGTTTTAGTGACTTGCACAAGTTTTTAACAGGGGCCGTTACAGAAGCCAAGTTGCATTTTTGTGGTTTGAGTGAGTGCAACATACACTCCGAGTCTGTGTGTCATTCCATCAAGTTAATCACTTTTCTGTGTGCTTGATTAGAACATTTTAGGAACAGCATTGGAAAAAAAAATTACGGTGCCAAGATAAAGTGTCATAAATTATTATAAATCAATTTAGAAGAATTTTTTCATAACAAATCTCCAAGCGCAGAATTGTCAATGATGGAAGATAGTAGGGAGAGGTTCTTGAATGATTGAACAAAAATAATGTAAACTTGTTCACTGTATTAGAGTTTAATATACAATTGTAAGTCTCTCTCTCTCCCTCCCTCTCTCTTTTTCAAGTAGAGTTTGTTGAGAAAGTGCAGCTTTAAATTCCACCTCTGACCTGCCGAATGGACCGTTCAGAGGGCAGGTTTCTTATTGGGCTGGTGATGCACCAAAGGGAACTGAGGTCGTAGACTGAAGGGGTTTCTCTGTACATTTGGTTGATTCTACTTTCCTATTATAGTATTATATTATCAGTCCTGTTATACACTGGAAGCTGTTTGCTCATAAGACTAATTAGCTTGTTTATTAGCTTGTTTATTGCTGTTGGATAGTTTCCACATTACCTGTACTTTAATGAACTGTGAAATTTGGCAAAAGCCCACTTTAAGCTGCCATTGTGTTATCACTGTTGGTATTCATTTGAAAATACAATGAACAACCTATCATTACACACATGCCTTTGTACGGTTTGACTGATTCAAATTTGCAGAATTAGGGATTTAATTCCATTCATTATTTTGTGAGCAAGGTGGGCCGGAGGGCCTGCTTCTATGCTGTATGACTCTATGACTCTGAAATATTTCACTAAGTTGCCTGAAATATGTAACATGTTTAGTTTTTTTTAAAATATCGGTCGTAATCTAGACACTTCACTTACTTGTGTTCATAGCCAGTGCAAGGAAATATGACATCTGATCTATGATTAGATACATTAGGTTTTGAAAGCACTGTTTGAATGAATGTATATTTCATGCAAACATTAAAGGAGAAGAACTACACATTAATTACACAAAGTGCTGGAGGAACTCAGCGGGTCAGGCAGCATCTGGGAGGCAACGGATAGATGACACTTTGGGTTAGGACCCTTCTTCAGACTGATCAGAAGGGTCCCGACCTGAAATGTTGCCGGTCCAATCCCTCCCCACAGATGCTGCCTGACCCGCTGAGTACCTCCAGCACTCTGTGTTTTGCTCAAGACAAGATTCTGCTGGTTAGGGTCCACTTAAGTATCAGAAATGTAGACAAATCGATTCTCATTGCACATGCATGGATGTAGGGAAGGATTTGGTTAATATTCCAGTTTACTGTTTCTTTTTGCATGTGCATTTTGTTACAGACTTCACATGTGAAGCTTATTAATGGCTGATAAACCTTTAAAAAAATCACTGGAACATTTTCACCACAGGAGGGCCATTCATTGGGTGTGTATTGGGTTAAAAATGGGCGCTAACAAAATTGAAATTCACCCATGATTTTTTAAAGTTGACAATTTTGTTTTTTTGACACAAATGTCATAATTTTTTTTAATACAATTTAATGATTCAGTGATACTTCCTGGTCACACATACCTAGGTACAGTGAAATTCTTTGTTTTGCACACATTACACCAAGAACGCAAAGATCCACCGCGTTTCTGGCACCAACAAAGTTACAAAGTGACAGTTCCAATATTAGCAAAATGTACTAACCATTTACAAATAAGGTCTTTGGTTTCCTCCCACACTCCAAAGACGTACAGGTTTGTAGGTTAATTGGCTTGGCATGAATGTAAATTGTTCCTGGTTTGTGTAGGATAGAGTTAATATGCGGGGATTTCTGGTCGGTGCAGACTCGGTGGGCCGAAGGGCCTGTTTCCGCGCTGGATCTCTAAACTAAACTAAACCTAGGCAAAATTTTGATTAATTGGCTCAATTTGTACCAGCATTGGATTCTGATCCTCTTGTTCCTTTTTGTTTATATACATGACCATGATTCACAATGTAAAATAATATATAATACAGTAATTGTACTACTTTGAATTTCAAAACAAAATCAGGGTGGCATGTGGAAAATCAGCCACGTCTTTCCCCAATTATTATTATTATTATTATGAATAAATAACAAGCTCAGATTGATTTGCTAACTTACTAAATAACTATTAAAAACTCAGCATTAAAGAGTTAATAATATTTGGACTTTATACACACTAAAATAATACCGCTTGCATCTACAGCAACGTATTTTATTGTCCTTTAGGTCAAGTATTATTAATTTGCACTGATTTAATTTTGTGGAATTTGGAATAATTTCCTATTGATTCAGATACATTATTATTCTATGTTCTCCCATTCATTGCTAATGAAGAATTGTGCATCAGAATGCATCAATTTCTTATTGTTTCAAACCGTCAATTCTTAAATCATTTTTTCAGACTGTTAAGTAGGAACCTGTATGTCCCTAATATCCAGTCTGAATCATTCCTTCAATGTACTTTAGAACACTGATAGATGTGAAAATATCCCGCTGTAATTCCTCGTATACAGTCATTGTTGGGAGTTGTTTTGTTCATGCTTTTTTGAAATATCCTATTATTAGTTCTACAGTTCCCCAAAGGATTGTTGAAACCCACCTGCTAAGATTAATAGTGGATCTCATCTTATCAGCTGCACTGAGAGAACCCAATCGAAGTATAACAAAAAACTATGAGAGGGAGAGATGGGATAGATAGTAAGAAACCTTTCCTCCTTAAAAGACAATTAAGACCAGAGAGTATAGATTTTAGGTTTAAAATGAGGAATGACGTTCAGAGGGGATCTGAGGAAGAATATTTCACATATTGGGTGTTGAAATGCAGAAAGTGGTGGAAGCTGATACTCTCACGGCATGGAAGAAACATTTGAGCATTCAAATCGCCAAAGCATAGTAGGCTCTAGATCTACTGCTGGTACATGAGGTAGCGTTGATAAGTGCGTAATGGTCAGCACGGACACTTGTAGGCCAAACGGCCGCATGTTCCTGTCCCATCAGTCTGACTTTCTGAAGGATCATGGATTTTGAGTGTACATGAACGTACACGGGAGACCCATGTCTTGCTGCAAACTTAAAGTTGTGTAAACTTAAATGTCTCTTAGTTTATTCAGCTAAAGTCTGTGTCTCCAGGAAAGACATTGGTAACTACACGTGAGCAGCCTTGTGACAAAGCAGATGGGTGCAGTGCATGTGTTTGGGTGAGGGGAAAGCGATGTAGTGCTTCATGCACCATAGTTGGGATGCTAAACCTCACTTTCTGGCAGATTAATTTTGGAAAAGTAATATACTTGGCAACTTGGCGAGAGTCCTACACTGTGCGACCAAGTCTAGACCTCAAGAGTTCAGGCTTTAGTGGCGTGGCTTGGCTTGGTTATGTGGTCAGTCTGTGCTGCCCTACTTTATTGCAACAATTGCGTTGTTACTCGTAACTAACGGAAGCTGTTACCAGTGTTGCTGTTTAGAATGTGAACACTCCCCCGTTCAGCTCTTTATGCACTTTTGTTGTCAAGGTGATAGTATTGTTATAGTCTGGTTTGGGTAAAATTGTCTGTTAATAGATGAATTGGAAATGTAATAGTAGTATAATTTATATTAAAACAAAGCTTAAAATGTTCACGGTTTATTGAGGAACAAATTATGCAGAGAGACTTTTGAGAGTTTTTAAAACTGGAAGCTGCACTTTTAGAATGTGGTTCAGAAGTTTTGAACCAGCATAAATTCAGTTGTATATTTTTGTTTTTTATGCTACTTGTTGTTATAACCTGTCTATTGTTATAATTATTTTATAAAAAAGTTTCCTTTTATACTAATGAATGTTGTACAAGACTTTATTGGGTAATTGCATGTTTTAAAGCCACAGTATTTTTGTACAATTTTGAGAATCAGGCCACACATCAATCATGGACATAGGAGAGTTTGGGCTGGGTCTCGTTGGCCATTTTGCTTATTATCTTTTAAGTAACTGAATGGGTCCAAGAATGTCTCCGTTTATTTTCAAACACGTAAATTCACATTCCAAATGTTAGAAGAATTCAAAATCATAATTTGTAATCTCGGTTTGATTTATTTACCATAGGCCGGTGGATTAAAACATGCAATCCCATTTATTGTGCATTTAGAATCATTGCAGTATCTTGGTTATAAGGGAAGCAGCCACTTTACACTGATCAATTCTTTCAAAGACGTGCTTCAATGGGAAGATTTTTAACAGTGTACAGCATAAGTCGCCATCCTTAAGAGGATATCCATTCCCTATTTCCTCTCTGTGTCCCTGTGCATGCGGTGCACTGTGTTCAGAGTGGAAGCATCGAGTGTATTCCCAGGATTCGACAACGCTGGTATAGACTACCATCATGGATGAAAATGACAGATACTTCAGGAAAGATTTCCCCTCCAATATCTCCCTCCCCATTGAAGGGCAACCAGCCCCGTGAGGGACTTCTTGAAACAGAACAGCTAAAATCCACATTGAGGAAGGGGACAGAGAGAGGGTTTGCTCAGACTAGCCTTCACTCACTGCCGTTACACCGGTGTTCCATTTTTGCAGTCTGCGCTCTGTGTCCCAAAATGTGATTTTCACGGGTTAGTGATTGTCTAAAATCACTAGAAATATTGTTGCTGTAAGCTATATTAAGATCATTTGTGTGCAAAGATCTTAAAATGTAACTTGAAAGCAATTGACATGAACACTGTATCTACAGAGGTTAAGCCAAGCCCCTTACTCTCTACTAAAAGTGCACGATAAGGTCATAAGATTGAAGAAAGTATTGGCGTGACTTCAGAGTAATTGTTAGTGTACTGTTGTCTAAGTTGATTCAACTGTTGATTCAATATGTAGCCAAATGTTCCTTTTTTTTGCATTGTATATCACTGTCATGGTGCACAATAATGTTACTACAATTGAATACTGTTGTGTGGTCATATCCATGTTACTTTGAACAGTTTTCATATTATTCCATTAACAGAATTATATTTTCTCAGCTTGGGCATTTGTGTATTTTCACAAATGAAAATTAAAACTGCAAGTTATTGTCTCATTCATTGAGAAAAAAAGATTCTAATGGAGGATAAAAAAGAGAAGCATACATGGAGAAACCTCACAAGTGAACTACTTTACATAAGAAGGTACACAAAAATGCTGGAGAAACTCAGCGGGTGCAGCAGCATCTATGGAGCGAAGGAAATAGGCAACGTTTCGTCCCGAAACGTTGCCTATTTCCTTCGCTCTATAGATGCTGCTGCACCCGATGAGTTTCTCCAGCATTTTTGGGTAACTTCGATTTTCCAGCATCTGCAGTTCCTTCTTAAATACTTTACATAAGATTCCTGTTGACTACTGGTGCTGAACAGCACAAACTATCAAGAGAAAGAGCAGTTCCCAAATCCTTTGATTGTTTGGGGAAGCAGCCAAGTACTCGTAAAATAATGCTGTGTATCCCATAAACAATCGCAATTGTGTATTGTACTGTCTTAATGTAACTCATTTACCCTAAAATAAAGTTCCCAACTTGTGTATTAAACAGATTTAGCAAAGTATTTACTCGTGCGTTTTGAGGGGGATGTAATTTTGTTAACACTTATTTATTTTAAATGATTTCATCAGGCCAATTATCACTTTAGAACAATCGAGTTTAGAGATACAGCATGGAAACAAACTCTTTGGCCCAACGAGTCCACGCCGACTATCGATCAACCATTCACACCAATTCTATTTTATTCCACTTCCCACAGAAGGGAACCGATGGCGCAGCGGTTGTTACTGCCAGAGACCCAGGTTCAATCCTGACTACGCCTGCTGTCGTTACGGTGTTTGTACGTTCTCCCCGTGACCTGCGTGGGCTTTCCCCGGGTCCTCCGGTTTCCTTCCACACTCCAAAGACATAAAGGCTTGTAGGTTGATTTGCTTTGGTTTATAAAATTTATAAATTGTGTTCCTAGTGTGTAAGATAGTGCTGGTGTACAGGGATCGTTGGTCGGCATGCCGACGATCCCGATTCCATGCTGTATTTCTAAACACTTTTGCATCCACACTCAACATGGTAGGGAGACATTTACAGAGGCCAATTAACCTACACTTCTTTGGGACATGGGAGGAAACCCACAAGGTCACAGGGAGAACATGCACATTCCATACACATAACACCTGAAGACAGGTTCAAACTTCAGTCTCTGTGAGGCAGCAGTGGCACAAGGTAAGGTTTTGAGTGTGATTATATGGGATTTGTGTTCTTCAGATCAATGCTTTGAGATGTTACCATGGCAGTTGCTTAAGGGTTCAGAACCCACTCCAGAGCAATATCAAGATTAATCCTTCACTGCTATTTTCATATGGTGCTGTGCAAAAAGTGGCTTTTTTTTGATAAATCATTAAACTGCAGTCTCAAGTGATGTATAAAAATAAATCCTGCCTATTGTCTAAAAGAGGCAGATTTTATGCAGATATATATATCCATCGGCCATTATTCCACATATATTGTCCGCTAGTCTAGTATATTGCTCCTTTTACGGTCTTGCCGACAATAAACTGAATTCCTTATATTTCAACAAAATATTTAGTTAATGGATAAATTCAGAAGCCTGAACTAATCGACCTGAGAATGTGAGTTCATATCCCACCACACCACTGGAGGATTTAAATTTATCCAATAAATTGTCCATGGTATTTTTAATGGTGAAATGAAAATACTGGACTCTCTTTAAGAAACAATGTTTCACAAATGCCCTTCAGGGAGTGAAATCTTCCAAAGGAAATTTAGATTTGGTAAAAATAATTTATGCCTCCTTGCAGGGTCTGTTTTCACCAAGGAGAAGGACCTGGAGGGCAGTGGGGTCAATGTGGAGAATATTAATATGCAACAGTAGTTCAAAATTAAGGAGGAAATGTTGGGGCTCTTGAAGAGTATTAAGGTGGATAAATCCCCAGGACCTGATGGTATCTGTGCCATGTTATTGAGGGATGAGAAGATTATGAGAGTATTGACAAAGATCTTTGCATCATCTCAAGTAACGTGAGGTTTTGGAGGACTGGAGTAGCTGATGTTGTTTATTTATTTAAGAAGGGAACTAGGGAATTATAGACCAGTGAGCCATGTCAGTGGTCAGGGAGCTGTTTTTGAGAGGATTCTTTCAAAAGTTACATGAGCTCTATACTACAAATAGAGTAGCCTCATCCTTTTCCTCCGTCCTGCCAATTTTAATATTTTGCTGATATTTCCTGTCCCCGATGTTCTTTGTGATTAATAGGACTAGCTCTTTTCTGATTATATTACATTATACTTGTTATATTAATTCCTGAATACAAACTCTCATACATTTGACTCAAGAGTTTATAGGTCTATATTCCGATCATGGTTGAAGTTCTGGTAGTAAAGGCTGTGAAAGTTGAAGTAATGGCAGTAATTTAGAAATTGATTCTACATCCAACAAGTTCCTAGGAGACTTTGAACACTCAATACATCAAATCATTAGGCTACCTAAAGCTACCACTGTGAATTTGGCATAATACGATTTCTGGAAATACAAACAAGCACCTTGCAGCTAGTTTTTAATCAACTTTTGCAGTTTTTTACATTGCTAGTGTGGCACTCTAAACTTTTAAAAATCCACGTTACTTGTTAAAAGAATTATAAACAATATTTCAATATGTAACTTGAACTTTATTAGTTTATAGTTCAGCAAAACAAAATACTTCAAGAATAACATTGAAACAGCAAGAAAATGTTAAAGTATCAGCACTTTTATGTTTACAAAGTTTTCAGGTTCACATATCTATGTAAACTGCACGAGTATGAACATTATTCTTGAATGCTGTTCCATCCACGTTACGTGGAATTTCACAATACATACTTTAATTTTTAAAAAAAAGGTCTGGATGTACTTTCTCTGGAGGCTCCCATTCTTGATCATATGTGAAGCAATTACTTAGGAAAATCGTACACTCTCTCCGAGACTCTCTCACACACACAAACACCCAAGTGAAGTTAAAATTATTTCATTTACTCAAATTATTGGGCATACTGTTGCTACACCCCATAACCTTTTATTAAGAGATTGTCATTCCCTAATATGCCACATAGTTGGGCTGTGCTCTCCAAAGATTTTCCTATTAATCTTTAAAATTAAAATCAGCCAAGGAACTGATGATTCTCACTTTTCCACGTAAATTTTGAAAAATTCAATTAGTTAAAATCTGCATTTCCTTTTGAGTTTAACGAGTTTTAATTTGAACTTGTTTGCTATCAAAATGTCTTATGTTTTTACAAAAAGACTCATCAAATCTGAGTGGATACCAGTCAGAATAAATACAGAAAAAAGTATTTTGTAACTGGCTCAAGTTCTTAAAGATGTGTTCACAATGGAAACACGTTTGTGGAATGTTTTGAGCCAGATTTATAAAGATTCAACCCTTTAACCCTAAAATTTCAATTAAGAGATCATAGCTTTTAATAGTATTCCCCCTCCCCTCACCAAATTGTTCAACCACTTCATGTTGGAATGCATTTTAGAAGTGGTCTGAATTGAGGTATCACCTGTCACGTGTGTGTGTGGAAAAAAAATCCTGTAGAGCAAAATGTGACACTTCTGTTGCCATTCACTAACTTAATATGTTTAAATATAATTTAAGAAGATGATAGTTTTAAAAGTGTAGAAATGCTTGCAATGTTTAGGCAACATTGAAACTGATCTGCCTTATCCAGCACCACAATATTCCATACTATCAAGGAATTACTTCAAACATAAAAGTGGTAATTCAATGCTATAATATGAAGTGTATAAATCTTGGTGATGTACAAGACATATCAATTTCAGATGATATTTCTACTATTATAAAACTATTGTGTGTCCAAAATTATGTCTAAATATAATGCACTTTTTCCTGGCAGGAGTTTGAATCCTCAACTGCGATGACAAGTCAGGCTGCACTCAGCCCTCTTGCTAATGTAAAAGGTGGAATGTAACAAATGGTGCATGCAGTCTAATGATCACATTTTTATACTGTCTATTACAGACAATATGGGATGAAATTATCTTTAATTTAGAGGGCATTTGTATTGTACCATTTATATAGAAAATAAATAAACAGAACTCAATGCACCTGCTGAACACCAAGTTGACATATTTGGACATAATTTTGAATAAGTTATCATGTAAAATTTCATGGCCACTAGGCTGGGGCAAGGAGGATAAACTACCTTAGATGGGATTTTCAAATTGTTTTATAAACCAATATTCACTTTATTCCATTCAATTCCTGGATGCCAGATGCTTCAAATGGGAACCTTCAGACTGTGTACACATTCTCTTTTTAAAAGATGGATCTTGACAAATGATTCTGAAATTTAAAAGACACAGAAGGTCAAGAGAATGAAAAATGACGAAACATTATGCATTTTTCTGATCCGTCTCTGTGCTTATTCTATTCTCTTAAATACAAATGCACCAAAGTGGGTTTATTGCTTTTGCCAACAGTAACACACACCAAAAAACAATTCCATACTTTACATGAGAGTCAAGCAATAAACATTAATATAAAAGAAAAATTAGGTAGCACATTGACAACAATTAATGGAGCTGAGACGGACCCCTGATCAAGTACCCAAGCAGCAACAACAAGTAATTTTCATGATGGAGCCTCGCATGGCTATTCTCTCAACTGTAGTGTCCAGTTTGAAACTGAATCAAAAGAAAGTACTGCCTTCACACAGAATAACAAGATACAGAAGGGTATAATAAAATACATCAAATGGCAAATATCATTTTACAATACACATGAAATTAAAGTTACACAACATACTATTTTCCTCAAAGACAAGGTTTTTTGAAAACTTTAACAACAGAAAGTACATCTCATTACAATGAATTTTTACAATGATCAGCTTGATTAACACTCCATGTTGCAATTACAGAAACATAATTCTACTCTATTAAGGGCCCATTTTTTCTTGTACACACAACTTATCCATGCATACGTACAAATTTTAATTTTGCTGTACTGTGCCCAGTATATTATGTAAAGGACGTTGAAAAGCTAACCAAATACCTGGTAACCAAACGTAACTGCCATCTCTCTTCTGCCAGATTGCATATTTTTGATGGAAAGTGCAGGGAAAAGCCTGGTTTACTGCTAAAAAGCTTAATAATCTTCTGCATTTGCAAATATTCCTAAATACAATATTCACCACCATTAAACAGATGGTAGTACAGCAAAATCACACATATAGCAAGTGAGATATACATGCTGTTTGATTTAATGATGATGGCGAGGAACACAGGGAGAATTTCTATTGTGAATATTACTGTAAGAATGTTCATCTGAAGAAGTAGATGTGGTAACAGCATAACCTCACAACAGGAAGACATCTCTCAATATCAAACCAAAGACCTAACCCCATAATCTTTTGTTTTAAAGTGAAGAATGTTACCAACTAAGCCAATCTAAAAACCATGATTGGTTTGAAGAGATAGTCTCTTAAGAATCGGGCCTTGGATCTCTTGTTTACAAAAAGTTTGTTTGGAGATGGTGGTGAGGAGAGGAAGAAAACAAATCAAAGCCCAGAATTAAAATTTGCATTGATTTCAGTCTAATGTTGAAATTCAGTTGAAGGCAGATTAAACAACTATGAATGATGAGGCCTAGTGTAAAAAAATGTTTTTCTTGATAACATTCAAGCATGACAAATTTGGTCAATTAATTTGCATAATGCATTTTTTCTGTTGAGCACAAACAGAAAAAATGGACCCTTAATATTTTTAACGGAAGCAAACACACATTAATAAAACAGAAAAAGCACTTTGTCCAACCCCCCCCCCCCCTCCCCCCGCCAACTAGCCACAAACAATTTCAGTCACGTAAATGGGTACAATTTATCTCCTTGATAAATAGTTCCCGCGTTGAAATTTCAGGGTATGAAAATTCTAGCAGCAGAACCCCCATCAGTTGTCCACTTTTCATTGGACCCAACCGATCTAATAATATTTTGGAATGCTAGATTAATATAGGTTTTCATTTATAGAAACCATAAATCCCTATTTTTGGAAAAACTAAGCCAGGTCTTTAAAAAAAAAATTGAGCCTATCCCACACATATATTAAGCATAGTGCAAGGACATAATACTGGAGTTTTCTGAGGTCTTCACCGTTTCATCTTAGAACAGTAATAGACAAGGATCAAAACCCTGAAACTAATGTACTGCCCAAGAAAGGGAGCAAAGAAAAGGGTAGTACAGTTGATGGCTACTAGTATACGATATGCATTATATGCTACTATATGCAATCAATTACAAGGGATGTTGATAACATCCAATCAACAATTGCAATATATAGAGCAGGCAGGAAATTTCAACTGGAAATTTAAAGATAATATTCCAGATAACAGCAACTCTTAAATCCCAAGTCCTTGTTTTTCAGGATTTGAGATACCTATTTGGTAATGGCTCCAATGTCTTTCCTTTAATTTAAATTATATCCTTCCTCCATTACACACCAGGCAACCCATTCTTTCCAAGATATTAATATCCATTTGGAGTGTACAGAACAGCACAGAATATTACATACACAGTTGTTATAGCTTACCAATAAGATGAGAAGTTTTTTTTTGTCATAACCAAACACTTTCAAAATGCATCCTCATTGTTAACTGCTTCAAATTCCCTGAATATTTATAATGAACAATTGCATCAAAAAAATGTTACCCCATTTTATATAGCGCTCTCCTCCACAATGTTTTGGAATAGTGTAATTAACATTAAAATCACAACAATGCTCTGCAGAATTCTAAAACTTACTGCTCATTAGTTTTCAGCATCCTAGACTCAATTCCCCATGCACATTTATCATCCTCAAAAGCTTCAAGTGCAAACATTTATCAATGTCTTTGACAAATAAATCTTATTCAAGATGCCATAATTTCTATTTTATTCTTTATCTCCGCTCTTTAACTCCATCCCTTACTCAGAATAATTTTCCATTCCATGCAACAGCTGTGGTAAAACCAATTTCTCTTATGGTGTTTAATCCAGATTTCAACACAATAGATCACAAATTTCGGTTTTTTTAAAAACTTTGAATACATGTGCAATCTCAATCTTAAAAGTATCACCTTCCATCATTCATTGACTGCAATATTCCTACCTAACTCATTCTCCATATGTTTAATAACTATCATTGATACTTAAAAATATTATTTCTGCCAATATTCTACCTTCCCAGTTTTCTTACTCATTTTAGCTCCTTTAGACGTAACGATGTAGCACTAATTAATTACTAATCACGAGCTAACTTATGCTATACCTTCGTTTACGATGTACCTTCATTTCCCTGTCAAATTTGTCCCTCCTTGTCGCTTCCAGAGAGATTAATTCCAAACAGTAGATATGGTTCCACAAGTTAGATGCACCATTGTTCTATCTCATCCAAGTGAAGGTTTTCAATTATTTCAGTCGAGTTCAGCAGGCTACCTCAACGAAACATGTCACGGCCAATTTCCCACTCACCATCAACTCTGCACTTCCAGTGGAGATTAACGAATAGTGTTTAAGATAATGAACACTATACAACTATACTATACTTAACCTGGACCATTTAGGACAGTTAAAGTGTCCTAACAATTGCTCCAGTCGTAATCTAGATGAGTAGGTCAAGGATTGAACACCACTTAAACACAGATATAGCAATAAGAACTATTCACCCTTTCCCCTATCACACACCCCGCTTTTCCCAACCCCCATTCCACCCCCCCCCCCCCCCCCCCACCCAATTCAGACAAAATTAAATGCAAGACACATGCATGCATCAACCCACCCAACCAGTCAGGCTGCAAGTCACGAATTATAGATCTGCCAAAGAAATTGGAGAATGTCTGACCTTTGTGTTATTGTTGTTCCTTTTGTGCATCAACGCACCATATATAGTCTGCTTCTAAATCAGCTCTGGATAATGCAAACCTGTAGAATATACGCAAGAACTGATCCCCACATACTGTAAACTGAAGCATATCTGTTAACATTGTGACCAATTGATAAAAATCAAACCAGCTCAGTTTCAAAAGAAGCACCTGATATTGCCAGTCTAAATAACCAACTGTCATTCTTTTCTTCTGACTAACTCACTTGGTTTATTACACTATTCTCAATCTTTGTTGCGAGGCAACATACATGTAATATAACTGTTTTTGAAAGTTAAAGGCTCTTATCATTTTTTTAATTAAAATCCACAAAATGTAATTCCAGTAACTGATTTGGTACTGTATCTTTCTGTCTTCCACATGCAAGTTTTAAATACTATTTAAGTAAAGAATAAGCATAATAAACTAACATTAAAATGCAGTAAATGTCCAATCTGAAATTTATCATTTTCTAAAAATATGCAGACTTGAATTAATTTGGTATCACTTTAAGAGTCAAGAGAACCTCAATATCGAATAAACTACATTACCTACCTCCATAGAGGCAGCGCAAAACGAAAGCAGCAATTTTTCACAGGAATGTGTAGCCTTAAGACAAATGGTCCAATGTACTGTGGTTCATTAATGTCAGAATGAGCGAAAAATGGAGAAGTAACAGCTAAATATCTATTCATAAAGGTTTGCTCAGGTGACAGAATGCCAGTTTCTCAACAATCCTGTAAAGTGCTAACTAAATGCAAAGTGGATCAATCATAAAATGTATTAAAAATTGTAAATTGCTGTTGGAAAAATCAACTAAACTGTCATGATATGGACATCAGATGGTTAATGGCAGAGTTTCTGGGCATCCAATTGTAAGAGCAATTATATTTGTGCATGGAGTAATAGTGATAGAGATGATACTAGTCTATACTGGTTTTAATCCTGAATGGAATGTTTAAAAAGGGATACAAAAAAACCAGGGAAGCTGCACCTATTGGTTCTGAAAATATGTAGGTATTTGATTTCCCAGGAACACTTGGTTCCATGTAATCTTTTTATATATAGAATTAATTTCCACAATGGAAATTGTGTTTAATTGTTTTGTGTCAGAGGATTGTGATTGGTTTGTGTTTCCTGGTCTTAAAATTTTAATGAGTAGCTTGGATTTCAAAGCACTTCCTGGTATGGCTTCAGAGTCTCCACATATATTTGCCCTGAAAGTAAAAGAGATACCATTGTACTATGAACAATTGTCAAAACAACTTTGAAGGGAACATTAAAAGTGCTCAGCCAATCAATATCACTCTGGCCTAGATAAATGTAAGTATCAAAGACACTCCAAACCAGTTAAAGCCAGGTGACTGAACAATGTCTGTCAACGAGCGCACACTAATTGTATACCCAAATCACTAATACAAACCATTGCTCAAAAAGCATAATAGCATGTAAACAACAGATTCTCACTGATATAAAGGTCATGCCTCTATTGGGTAAATACTGAATCAAAAACAAATTCTTTGGTCTGACTTGTCACCTCTTCATCAATCTAGAATTAAAAGGAATGCAAAACCATCTAGCCTCTATGCAGTTTAAATAGAGGATATTAGAAAAATCTTTGTGGCACCCATCTCTCTACAGTATGATGGAATATACACACAGCGCAGATCAAAAAGGCTCTTTTTTAAATTAATGCTCTAATGGATCAGTTACAAATCAGTAAGGAAAATTTAGTATTTTACCAAAAACAAAGTGCAACCGTGCCGATTTATGGTGAACCTTTCTTCGAAGGTTTAACTGGTTGTGGAATGCCAAAAAATGCAGGTCATGCAAATAATTTCCAGAACTTGACAAATATGGCTTCTTTGTGCACTTTCCCTCTCAATAAAAGATCTCCATTTGTATCCACAAAATAGTCTCTTACCCTTAAACTCTACACAAATTACAGCAGAACACAAATATTTTGAGCCTCCTCATCAAATCAGCTTAATTTAGTAATACAATCTTCTGCATTTACAGAATTTAGGTTT
Source organism: Leucoraja erinaceus (assembly GCF_028641065.1). NCBI lineage: Eukaryota > Metazoa > Chordata > Chondrichthyes > Rajiformes > Rajidae > Leucoraja > Leucoraja erinaceus. Next base: position 49,360,392 of record NC_073389.1, read on the forward strand.
ACTGCGATGAAAAAGATTATGCTCAAACTTTTTGTTTGACACATGGCAAGCTTTGAACTCCAAAAGGAAAGCACACAAATCTGCAGTTACAGATCTATTTTTACCCTAAAACCCCTAATAAAATTGTAAAGTTAACTAGCATAGCATTTCATAGGAGATTGACTAGAATAAAATTTAATTTAATGGTGTTTTCACAAATTAAGCATATTTAAAAAAAGCTAGAGGTTGGCTTGCGTGCATTGTGTGTTATCTCTTAAACCCAGACCTTCCAACTAGTCATAATTTCTGAATGCCTACTTAAATTTGAAGTAAATAGACTTCCCATTGGTTTACTGGTACCTTGTATAACTCGCTGGAACAAACTTTTGTTAATTTTGGGTGTTCATTGAATCATGTTCCCTAAAATTAATCAAAATCCTTTGTACAATTAAAATTCTGAAGATTTCTGAACCAATATCATTGCATACCAGATCAAATGCATTTTCTGCCTTTATGCAAAAAAAAAGCAATGCCTAATTTTTAAGCAAAAGATTTCTTCATTTTCAGTGATTAAAGTTTCTCCTATATCATCTCCCCTTCATACTTCTGCCATTGAGTCCACAATTTATGTCCTTATGAAAGATTTCAACAAATAATCAATGTAATCAAATAATCCTATTGAAAATATTTAAGCTTATTTCAAAGATTCATGGGACCAATGTATTAACTGTATGATTAGCTACGCAGCACTGGTCATCTTTCAGCACCAGCTGGCAGCAATATGCAGAATGCTGTAAGAAAGTAACTTTATTCAATTAACAAAATGAAGAAATTTTGGGCATTTAAAAAAACAAATTAAATGTGGTACTCAAATTGAAAATATAAGAATTCACTCTTATGCCTGCAGTACCTAAACCACCAGTTTCTTCCAAGCCAAACCTTCCTACTTACCAATTTGATGGTACTTTGCAAGTTTGTTATAGCGAGGTTACAGTGTATGTATGATTCAAACAGAATGTGTGGAGAATTTGTCACAAACCAAGCAAGTTAAGACTCTGAAGTGGCCCCAAATTTGGCTGCATTACCCATCCACAAAATAGATTGGAAGGTCTGCAAATATAGGGTTGAATCTAGCAGTAACCAGCAAAACATGGCAATGCAATCCATTAAATCTTTCATTTTTTCTTTAAGCCAAAGGTTTTGAGCATAAAGCACCAATATTAAAAGAAATCTACGAGCATAGGAACAGCTGAAATCAAGGAATTTAGTTGATCCGACACAAACTTAACTCTCTTACAACAATTCAGCTACAACAAATCTCTTATTAATGTGGGAATCAACCTATGCGATATACCACTAACTACCATCTTATTCTTAATCTGGCAGAAGAATGTCATTGATGCAGCTTCAATTAGAAGATAATTTCCTAATAGGTTAATTTTTCAAGGAAAATTCAATAATTCATGGGAAATATGTTCCCATGCTCGTTATAAGATTCTGTTCCATAAAAATCAGAGGAGGTGCTCTGCCTTACCTGAGACCAATGCATTCAATCTCCTTCTGGTAAGAAATGTATCTTACCAAAACTCCATCTCTGATACTCATGCTTCAAGTTGAAGTGCATCCAGCAAGACAAGCCAAATAGACTAAGAATTGCTTGCAAATCATTATTTTGGTTTCTTACTGGACTTGCCCATTAGGCCTTTGAAGATTGTTTTTATGTTTAAAAAAATTTCCTCAAATGCTTGAGTTTGATTTACCCAATAAAGAATTTAGGGTCAAGATGACTGAAGCACTCAGAGAAAGTTAACATTACCATTGCAACAATGAACACAACTTGCATGCAAGTACACACCTGGATCATGTAAATACTGGAATAGAACCTGTATGGATGGAGAAAATAGTACACTATCACTGATAAGCAGGCTCTGCCATATTATATTGTAGAGTTAAATCTAAAAACCATAACCATCTGGGAACTGCTGATCTAAGGGACCAAGAACCTATCAATTTGTGATCTAGCACTACTTTAAAATTCCACAATAAAGACCAACATTTGGTTAAATTCACCAAGGTCATTATAAAATGTCCAGTTCAATGCAAGAGTGTACCCATTAACCTTATCAAATGGCTCCATAGTTAAGTGGCACAATTGGTATTATATAACCAATTTGTACTGAATTAATCCCACCAATAAATTATGAAGTTCTACAAACCAAAATTAGTTCAAATCAGACCACCTTCTGTTCAAACCATGATTCTTATACAATAAATTGTTGGCTTGCCTCTCATTACGAGATCTCAATGATGCACCAATTTTAACTATGATCCAAACAAATGGCTGGCATACCACAGAAGAATATTAGTAGTGGCGGAAGTAACCCTAAATTTTCCTTCTTCAGACAGCTAATGGAGACTTTGGTGCTGTTTGGGAAGAGCAGTCTCTTTTGAGTTAAACTGACTACCAACCGGTCTTTGTGTCTGTGATGCTGCAAGCAAGCAAGCACCTGTATCCCATTGTACTTATGCATACAACTATAAACTTGATCAAACAGACCATCCCACTGGATTTATTATAGCTTTTTTCTATGATTAATAATATTATTATGACAGAAACTGCTTTTGATGGAAACAGCCTAAAACATGTAGCCATAAAATTCCTAAAAATAGCCACACGCAAGGAGTACACATTTATATACTGGCTCAGCTGCTTTAAGAATCGGCCAGCTGAAAAGCAAGAAATTCCCAATCTCACAAGCAATTAGCTACAGTGCCCTCCATAATGCTTGGGACAAAGACCCATCATTTATTTATTTGCCTCTGTACTCCACAATTTGAGATTTGTAATAGAAAAAAAAAATCACATGTGGTTAAAGTGCACATTGTCAGATTTTATTAAAGGCCATTTTTATACATTTTGGTTTCACCATGTAGCTGTTTATCAACATGAGGACCAATGTTGTGCCAATGAAAGTCAAAGAAGCCATTATGAGACTGAGAAATAAGAATAAAACTGTTAGAGACATCAGCCTAACCTTAAGCTTACCAAAATCAACTGTTTCATTAAGAACATCATTAAGAAGGAAGAGAGCACTGGTGAGCTTACTAATCGCAAAGGGACTGGCAGGCCAAGGAAGACCTCCACAGCTGATAACAAAATAATTGTCTCTATAATAAACAAAAATCCCCTAATCAGGTGTGGATTTGTCAATGATCACTGTCCGCAGACGACTTCATGAACAGAAATAGAGGCTCTTTTAACACTTAACCACAAAAATAGGATGGCCTGGTTGCAGTTTGCTAAGAAGTACTTTAAAGAGCAACCACAGTTCTGGAAAAGGGTCTTGTGGACAGATGAGATGAAGATTCACTTATATCAGAGTGATAGCAAGAGCAAAGTATGGAGGAGCGAAGGAACTGTCCAAGATCCAAAGCATACCACCTGATCTGTGAAACACGGTGGTAGGGGTGTTATGGCCTGGGCATGTATGGCTGCTGAAGGTACTGGCTCACTTATCTTCATTGATGATACAACTGCTGATGGTAATAGCATAATGAATTCAGAAGTGTATAGACACATCCTATCTGCTCGTTCAAATAAATGCCTCAAAACTCATTGGCCGGCAGTTCATTCTACAGCAATACAATGATCCCAAACATACTGCTAAAGCAACAAAGGAGTTCTTCAAAGCTAAAAAATGGTCAATTCTTGAGTGGCCAAGTCAATCACCTGATCTGAACCCAATTGAGCACGTCTTTTATATGCTGAAGAGAAGACTGAAGGGGACTAGCCCCCAAAACAAGCATAAGCTAAAGATGGCTGCAATATAGGCCTGGCAGAACATCACCAGAAAAGACACCCAGCAACTGGTTATGTCCATGAATCAGACTTCAAGCAGTCATTGCATGCAAAGGATATGCAACAAAACACTAAACATGACTACTTTTACTTACATGACATTGCTGTGTCCCAAACATTAGGGTGCCCTAAAATATAGGGGGGGGGGGGGGGGGGGGGGGGGGGACGGGACGACTGTGTATAAACATTACTGTAATTTCTACATGGTGAAAGCAAAATGTATAAAAATGGCCGTTATTAAAATCTGACTACGTGCACTTTAACCACATGTTTTCTATTCCAAATCTCAAATTGTGGAGTACAGAGGCAAATAAATAAGTAATGGGTCTTTATCCCAAACATCATGGAGGGCACTGTAGCTCATACATTCCTGCCATTCTGGCAAGTGCTCTAGATAAATGGTATACTAAAATATAGCAAACAGCATATTATTTATGCACAATGGACTTCCTTTAAATTCAGGTGGATAATCTTGCACATGCAATGTGAGAGAACTACAATGCTTAAGATTACTCATTAGACTATAATGCAAATAATCCAGATGGATTAATGCATTTGTAATGTATCCTCTGTAGCCACGCTGACCAAACTTGAACCAGTGTTCAGACTAGATCTTTGATTAGCAGCCAGGTATAATGTACGTTACAAGAAGTTTGATGCTTCCCATTTTATAGAAAGCATTTTAGGTCTTTTATTTCAGGGATTAAGTGCTGACACATTCAACTAACTCGCATATTTCATTTATATGTTGCAGTGCTGCTAATCTCAAACAAACTATCAGAGACTATGGTGTGTTCAATGATACAAATACTGTAATTAACCAAGAGTGTACAAACCAAAATGATGGGACTCTCTGGCCTTTTAAAATAATGATCAGAAAGCTTTCCATTGTAAAGTGAATGAAAGTGCTTGTATGGCAAACACTGATTACATGACATTTTAAGGAATCTGATATGATTCATTTTAATTGTAGTCTAGAATGATGGAGGGAATTTTAAATGTGTGTCACGCTGTTCAATAGGCCATCCTTCAAAAGATGTGGTCAGAAAGGTATTAACCCCAGGCTAACTTAGAGTAGGCATCTTGATCCATATGTTCAGTACCAATATGGTACTTTGTTAATGAGTTTTGAACAGTTTGTAGACAAAATGTTGGGAGTAACTCAGCGGGACAGGCAGCATGTCAGGAGGGAATGTTTCGGGTCGAGCCAGACTGATTACCTCTGATTACAAGGGGAAATTTACTGTGCCTTTAACGGGCAGGGAGGAGGGGAGGATGTAAACGAGAGTTATGCATTGGGCTGGGGTCAATGAGAATGAGGACTCAGTTCCAGTGCAAATAGTACAAAGGGTAGATGCAAAACAAATTGGTAATGACCAAAAAAGCTATTTTAAAAAAAGCACATTACATAAAGTCTAACAAAATAACTACCAGGCTCTTCCAATCCAAGACTTGGTGATTAGCTCTGCCATTATAAACTAGTGCAACCATCTCTCTCTCTCTCTCTCTCTCTTTTCTCTCTCTCTAACGGCAAAGCATTCCGAAACCTATTTATAAAGGCAATTTAGCAAAATACAAACTTTTACCCATCTTACTGAATGCCATTAATGCTGCAATGCCACCAAATACGTTTCCTGGTCAACTTGTCATATTATCCAAGATCAAATTGCACTAACCTATTCTAAAAATTACCAAATCGAACTTGTGCCAAGCTCGATAAATTCATTGTGGTGTATTAAATAATGTCCAAAAAGCATAAGAAATTATTAAAGTATACCAGAAGACTCATTGCTTGACCAGAACATTATTATTGCCCCACCACACAATTCTTTCACATTTACTTGTACTGACATTGCAAGCCATGGTTGTCCCAATTTTGTAGGAGTTTGGCAAAATAGAAGCAACCCAGTTTGGCCTATAAGTCTGACCAAAATGTTTGTTGTGAAACACAAATACACCATGAAGTCTAATACTGTAAGTCAGAAGCAGGATTGCATTTTTAACACGTGTACCTCAGGAGTCACATTTAGGCACAATTCCACATTAATACTGAAGATACCTAAACAAAAACATGCAAAAAGTACAAAGTGCAAAATTTACTGCATTAAATGAACTAAATAACATTTATCCACCTTATTTCATTTAGGTGGACCTGTTAAATCAATGCTGTGTGCCAGGCCTCTGACATGGGGTTCATTTTATGAGTTGCAAGGATCAAAAAACTAAATTTTCTATTGCAGAAAATTTTGAATTATTAATCCTTGTGATAATGTGAGGATTAATGTGGCTTAAAAAATATAGTTTCTTTTTGAAAACGGTTATAAAGGATTGGACAGCCTCTGTATCTCAATCACAGATTCCAAGAGCTTGCAATTTTTTTTGAAAAAGTGAACTCTTCAGATAAAAGGTCCTTGCACATGATGCAAAGTGTAGGTTGTAACCATTTGAAATTTAATGCCTATGCCGAATACATACAACACAGGGAATGTTCATGTTTGCCCATAATTCACGGAGATATTAACTTTGACATTTCTCCCATCTTCTTCCTTGCAATACACTTAACTTGTGTTGTATAATGACATCTGATACCCAATCCTGACCATTAATTTTCGTTGTTTTCTTTCAAACATTTAGTCAGTAAAATAGAATCTCAGCCCACATTCAATTTCTCATTTAAAATGTTAAAATTAATGATCAATCGTTTCCAAATCTATTATACTCAGCTAGTTCAAAAGGCTGTTAACTATTAAAATTATACTCAAATGTACTGTGACCAATTTTCAGTATGCAGGATTACTGTGCATTCATTGTACATAGTGCTATATTGGATATGTCACTGTACGATAAAGTTGCTCTATAGAAACAATTTTATATTCCTCTTCCTGGCTCCAACACTCACACAAGCAACTGCACCTTCTCCTACCATTTACTGCCCACGCCCCACCCGCCAATGGAAAACAATATAATTCGGAAAATACATGGGCTTTCACTGTGCGAGAAACTATTTTCATGAACAGGGGCTGTTGATAACCAATTTATTCATAGCTCCCTCGTTAAATCTTTTAATTTTAGTCCCAAAAAAATTCAATTACATTTGGAATAATAATGTTGGGATAACAGTTAATGCAAAAAGCATTGTGAACTCGTGGCCCTATATTTGCACACTGCATATTCAAATATCAACTATCAGATGCCAAACTTAATTGCAACTGAATTTTGTTCTGTTATGAATACTTTTATAATAATTAGTCTCTTCGGTACTTTTATAGTAAATGTCCCACAGTGCCTCGCAAATAGTTGACATGAACAAATGCTGAGGAATTAAGAGGTAGACAAAAATGCTGGAGAAACTCAGCGGGTGAGGCAGGATCAATGGAGCGAAGGAAATAGGCAACAGTCTTAAACACTGAGGAATTAAGAGACAGCACAGAAGACCTGACCAAAGGAATGGAGTTTAAGGACATTTTCCATGTGTAAAATAGATGGAGAGGCAAAGCAAATACAACAGAATGCTCAGAAATCAGAACCAATGGAACAAGTAGAGCCAAATGTGATAAGACCTATGTTTTTATGAGTTCTGAAATTGCAGGATCCAGTAGTGAGATAAGAATGTGAATGTGAAGTATTTTCCAATAAACTACTCTAAACTTGATTAAGGAGTAACAAGAAATCAGGAAATAGGGAATAATGTGCAAATAAAACTGTGGTATAAGTTTTTGAAATTCAGGGCAACTTAATTGTAACTAGAGAATTGTGTACACACAAGAACAACTTTGTAATAATTGAGCCTTATTTATAAGGCCTTCTGTGAAAACTATTCAGGGATATAAGTAAATAATCTTAAATGACAAATGGATAGTAGGTTTTAAAGTGTTGCTTGGGATCAGTTATCATGTAAATTCTACAAAATACCAGTAAATCTGATCTGACTTTACACAAAGAAGACATTGCCATGGCAGAGAAGGATGGGGCTCCCATAAGAAATAATTATTGTTACATGAGCACAGAGACACCAAAGAGTTGATGAATTGGTCACAAGTTGGGAGTCATTTATATACTTGTGGAAACTAATCTGAATCTTGGACAAGGTTTCTAAATAGTAGTACATGTGCTGTGAGGGATGGTTTTGATAGATTCATCCAGAAACACACCTTTTGAATCTGTGCTGATTGTGTTTGATTTGGTTAGGTTGGTACCAAGGTAGAGGAAATGAAAGATGATTCAGTTCCGAGTCATGTTCAATTCTACAGTTAAATCCTGGAGAACAAAGTGTTATTTGAGACTTTGGCAAATGCTATTGTGGTGTCGTCCACAGGTAGTAGTCATATTGAAGCAGCGAATCCCATGAATCAAGGGCACAGAGCTGAAAAAAGACACAATCAATGACCCAAGAAAGGAGGAAAGTTCAAAAGTAGGGATGTAATTAAAGCAAATAATAGTGATAATACTTTTGTGATTCACACAATTAGGTAGTTAGTTTACTATAACCTGATGTGAACTTTCAGAAAGGCATTATGACAATTAAGTAGCAAGTTCTAAGCAAATCCTGTTCAACACAAGTAGTTGTCACTTTCAGAACAATCTATTTTAAGCATTATAATCCAATGATCCTCCCCCCAAAAATCCAATTTGACATTCATCTCACCAAATACTAATCTCTTGTAAGTCTGCTAATTCAAAGTTCATTGTCAGCAACACTATTTCTCTATTAGATGACAACACAAGAAAAAAAGTAACCTTTATGAACAAGTGGATGGTTGGATTTAATTATCAAAAAATAATAATTTGCGGTGTTACATGTTGGCTCTGGGATTTCTGCTGCACCCAAAATCAATTCAGATTCCTTCAACATGTCCTTCAAATTCACCCTAGCCTAATATAATACATCATTACAGAAACTAACAGGCAATAAGAAAATGGATAAATGATTAGTAAATGAAAAGGATATCTATATACATGCTTGTCACAAAGTATCTAAAACTATTTACAAGCCACAAACAAAACAAATAATTCAATGAACACCATGTATAAATGTGTCTTCATTTAACCAGACAGACATTAACTGATACTAAAGCCTCATCCTTACTCCTTTGTATATCTTTCCCAAAATGGACCAAAAAGCATCACCAACTCCGGGCCGGGAAGGTGGAACACAATATTATCATTAAAAAAAAATCATTCATTTTACAAAGAGAAATAGATAAACATAAATATGCCAATAGAACAAACAACAACAAGACCAAAATTTAGTATCAATTTAACTTTGGGACTCTCTTGCAACATTTGTAAGCAAACTATTTCACTTTCTATAGACTCTTTTTCTGTCTTTTTCATGCTATAACTTTTGATTCCACAACACTGATCAAAACATCTCCACCACATATTTCTTTTCAGTTCAGTTTCCCTTTGATCCATTTGGTCCACTGGCGTTGTTTGGCCATTTACAAAAGAGTCATTTGCTGACAGAATTTCATTACAATGTAAAGTCATGGATTTAGGATCACCATGTCCGGGCATTAAAAGAACCAATTCTATTCGATCAGCTGGTGGAGAACAATCATCATCTTTTTGTTTACAATCAGAAATCTCTGCACATCTGATATCATCATCACATTTTGCCACACTTTTTTCTGTTAATTTATCAGATTCTTCTCCAAGACAACGTAGCATGATTTCTGTGTCTCTTAATGCCCAGAATGTGGTGGTGCTAATCAAATCCCTGGCAGGAGGGGGAGTTAGCAGACTGACTATGACTGCTATAATGATGGTAATCCAAAACAAAGCTGCTGCCAAATACATGTAATGAATGTTTCTGATAAAGCTTGGTCTGGTATCAGACTGGTCACATTCTGGCACATGATATACAAAAGCAAGAATCAATCTAGAAATTCCCAAAACTGATGCAACTAACCCTCCACAGAAAGCCCCCTGCTCGTTACAGCGTTTCCAGAAAATACCAAGTAGGAACACTGCTGCCACAGGTGGCGTGAGATACCCTGCTACCTCTTGGATGTAGAGATACATTTGTCCTCCTTGCATCTCTACAATTATAGGAACCCAGGCAATACTTATACCCACCATGAAAACTACAAATAAACGACCTACCATCATAAGTTCTCGAGAGCTGGCAGCCTTTCGAAGATGCTTGTAGATGTCAAGGGTGAATATTGTGCTGGCACTATTGAATATAGAATCCAAATCACTCATTAAGGCTGCAATCATGACCGCCATCATGAGGCCACGAAGACCTACAGGTAAGATTCCCAACACCAGGCGTGGGTAAGCAATATTTGAGCAACCTGCACTGCTACCACATACTTGCATGCAGTGTTCTGGATTAATGCAAACAACTTCATCGGTAAAGAGAATCCGGGAAATCATCCCTGGAATGACTATGATAAACATGGGCAAAAGCTTTAGAAAACCAGCCATCAGAGTGGCTCCTTTGGCGTGAGCGAGGTTCTTTGCTGCCAAGACTCGTTGCACAATGACTTGATCAGCGCACCAATACCAAACAGAGGCTGGCGTTTGACCCAACAGAAAACCAGGCCAAGGAATATCCTCATCAGTTGGTTCACGCAGCATCTTCAGAGAATCTTCTTTTGGGTGGATACGGCAAGTGTTCGTAGAACTTAGATTGAAGGAAGCAATGATTCCAGTAACATTTGGTGAGGCGAGCATGTATTTTCGTCTCATTTCCTCAAAACCTCCAACCTTGACCATACCGACAACCATCAGTGTTAAAGCTCCACCAATCATAAGAATGGCCTGTAGAACATCTGTGTAGATGACAGCCACAAGTCCTCCTGTGACAGTTAACACTGCAGTCAATGCAATCAAAATGATGATAGAGAGATATAGATCCCAACCCAGTGATGCTCGGATGAACAGTGCTCCGGCATACAAATCAACAGAAAGCTTTGTAAAGACATACAGTAGCAAGGACAAGAAAGCAAAATAAATTTTTATTCTATTACCACCATAACGTTTGGAAAGGTATTGTGGCATGGTATAAACACCAGATCTAATATAGACTGGGATGAAGACCCAACCTAATACCTGCAAAAGTAACATTGCATTGAACTCCCAAGCTCCCACTGCAAAACCACTGGCTGCTCCAGATCCTGCTAAACCAATAAAGTGTTCACTCCCAATATTGCTCACAAACAATGAAGCACCTACTGCCACCCAGGTCATGGAGCGTCCTGCAAGAAAGTACCCACTCACGGTACTTCTGTTGGATTTCCACATTACAAAAAATCCAATGCTCAATACAAGAACAAAATAAAGTCCTACAACAGCTAAATCAGCTGGTTCCATAAAACCAAACATTTTGTTACAATACAGATGTAATTCAGTCCACAAACGTTATTAAGACAATGACCAATCCTGTTGACAGCGACAAATGAAAAGGGGGAGAATGAACAATACAGAATGGCAAAATACTTTGTCCTTTGGTTTCTGCCCTGATCGAAATTATGGGATTCCAGTTGTACAGATATTGGGATGGCAACTACTATTATCTTGTTAACTTCACTTCTGACTATTTCTCATGCTCTTTATAGTAGCATTCCACAAGACTGCCAGTGCTTAATTTGTTGGTGTTGAATTTCTTAGCTGATGCTGACAGGTCTAGTGAGGAATAGAGTTACAACCCTGTAAGACAGCAAAGACAAAAGACTGTATTAGAATTACACTTTCACCAGGCTTATTTAAATAAAACTAAAGTGGCTTGAAAACCAATATACAAGTGCCTTTCAACATTTTGAAACACAACATAACAAAATAAACAAGGTTTAAAAACATAAAAGGGGATACTCTAATGGTCAAGGTATAAAACTATAAAAAAATGTTGAACACTGACTCAAATTTTGCATTCAATGTTGAAGGGTTCATGCATGCCAACGACTTCGAAGAAAGCTGCCATAAAGATTTAATGGGCTCCATGTCAACTTCTCCTTTTCATTTCTGGCTTTTAGTCTGGCATTATCTAAGGGGATTAGTATATTGAATTCATTAAACAGGTCAGGCTCCAATTTTGAGGTGGTAAATTGGGAAGTAAAAAGCAGAGATAACATTTGAAAGAATGCAATAGATTGAACATGCCCAAAACTAAAAACTGATTTTATGAGAATTTCTTTAAACTTCATTGAATGGAGGATTGACAAATCACATTTAGTTTCTAGCGTTGGAAAGGTTGTTCAGTAGAACTGTACCTCAATTACCTCTCATTCAACAAAGCTCAATAGATTCAATGCTACTGATGGTGAAAATAGAGCACCAAAATTATTTACCTCAAATTGGCGATGTGTTGAATTCATGTCATTTGTGGGAGAGGACATTATACTAACAACACACAGTATTCTCCATATTCAATTGGATTACTGACACCACCAGTCTTTGAACAATAGTAACAAATACTGAAATGTTCGTTGTTATCATCAAGTTTCAATTCCATAGTAAAACAAATCTCATGGCGTTCTTTTGCAGCACATGTAGGAAATAGAATGTGCTAATAAACACCTTCAAATTATATGGTTCAGGATGGATATAAAAATGGAATGACGAAGATAGTTATCAAACCAGTGGCCTTATGCAAACAAAAAAAATATATATCCTTATGCTTGATCAAAGGAATATAATTGCAAGGAATTTTAATTTTAGGTAAGCAATTTGCAGGAGACTAATTCTATTTCATTAACATTATTTCTTTGAAATTTTAAAAATGGTTTAACAACATTTTTCTTAGATTTATTATTATTAAATTGGATTTAAAAGCTTCCACATATATATGCACATGATGTATTACAGGTTCAAACCACCATTTCTATAAACAGCAGTTAAAATTACAATTATTATATGCGGTTGTTGCGTACGTGACTACAGTCCCCTCCATAATGTTTGGGACAAAGACACATAATTTATTTATTTGCCTCTGTACTCCACAATTTGAGATTTGTAATACAAAAAAAATCACATGTGATTAAAGTGCACATTGTCAGATTTTATTGAAGGCCATTTTTATACATTTTGGTTTCACCATGTAGAAATTACAGCTGTGTTTATACATAGTCCCCATTTCAGGACACCATACTGTTTGGGACACAGGGCTTAACAGGTCTTTTTAATTACTCAGGTGTGTTTGAATGCCTCCTTAATGTAGGTATAAGAGAGCTCTCAGCACCTAGTATTTCTTCCAGTCATTTCATCATTGTGGCCCTTGTGGCTAAGGGGATCAGGGGGTATGGAGAGAAGGCAGGTACGGGATACTGAGTTGGATGATCAGCCATGATCATATTGAATGGCGGTGCAGGCTCGAAGGGCCGAATGGCCTACTCCTGCACCTAATTTCTATGTTTCTATCACCTTTGGAAACTTTTATTGCTGTTTATCAACATGAGGACCAAGGTTGTGCCAATGCAAGTCAAAGACACCATTATGAGGCTGAGAAACAAGAATAAAACTGTTAGACATCAGCCAAACCTTAAGCTTTCCAAAATCCAAGGAGGGGGAGGGGGGGCTTTCTGGAGCGCTAGTATAGGTGTTGTGGGCCGAAGGGACTGGTGTCCAGAGGGCTAGTATGGACATTGTGGACCAAATGGATTCTTGGGCTGGCGGCTCAGTCACTCAAGCCTGTTGTGCTGGCAGCTCACTCACTCACGGCTGGTGGGTTGGCAGTTGACTCACGGCTATTCCTTGAAATTCCATTTCAAGCAGGGTGCAAGGCCATCAAATTCAAGTGCAGTTTCATACCATTTCAAGCAGGATGTATGGCCACTAAAGACAGCGAGTCGTGACCTCTCCCTCCTCCATTTTGCAGAGACTGAGCCACACCCACACTTCTGGGTTTTATAGTCCCTCCCCCCTCAAGGGGCGTGGCCTTCATGGCGTGATTGAAAGGAGAGAGAATCTCAACATTTTTAAAACACTAATAACTCTTTTATTTTTCATCGATGGGAAAAATCCTCGGCACCTGATGAGCGGAGGAGGACTATGGGAAAGATGGCCAAAAAATCACAGCCGTACATGGTAGCGTTTTTCCTAAAATCAATATAAAGTGCAAACAGGAAGTGGTCAAGATTAGACTTTTAATTATATAGAAGGCAAGGCAACTTTAGTTAGGCAAGGCAACTTTTAGGCAAGGCAACTTTAATTAGGCAACTTTAATTAGGCAAAGCAACTTTAATTAGGCAACACAGCTTTAGCATTTCCAAACCAAAGGCAACACAGCTTTAGCATTTCCAAACCAAAGGCAACACAGCTTTAGTATTTCCAAACTATATTTTCAAACCACATTAATGGCACTGACAGGTCAGTAAAACCACTCACAGTTTAGTATACATGTGTTCCGTGTTATGCGCAGCTCAGAATGAAAGACGTGACCCTCTCACTCCTCCATCTTGCAGAGACTGACTGAGGCACCCAACACTTCCGGGTTTGATAGTCCCTTCGGAAGGGGCGTAGCCTTCAGGAGAGAGAATATCAACATTTTTTAAACACTAATAACTCTTTTATTTTTCATCGATGGGAAAAATCCTCTTGTCCTGCGCAGCGGAGGGGGACTCTGAGTAAGATGGCCAGAAATCACAGCCGTAAGTGGCAGCGTTTTTTCTAAAATCAATATACAGAACAACAGGAAGTGGTCAAGATCAGACTTTTAGTAATATAGATAAAGAAAAATCCCCAAACACCTGTCCGACAGGTCAGAAACACTCTTCAAGAGTCAGGTATGGATTTGTCAATGACCACTGTCCGCAGAAGACTTCATGAACAGAAATACAGAGGCTACACTGCAAGATGTAAACCACTGTTTAGCCGCAAAAATAGAATGGCCAGGTTACAGTTTGCCAAAAAGTACTTAAAAGAGCAACCACAGTTCTGGAAAAAGGTCTTGTGGACAGATGAGATAAAGATTAACTTATATCAGAGTGATAGCAAGAGCAATGTATGGAGGAGAGAAGGAACTGCCCAAGATCCAAAGCATACCACCTGATCTGTGAAACATGGTGGTGGTGGTGGTGGTGTTATGGCCTGGGCATGTATGGCTGCTGAAGGTACTGGTTCACTTATCTTCATTGATGATACAACTGCTGATGGTAGTAGCATATTGAATCCTGAAGTGTATAGACACATCCTATCCGCTCAAGTTCAAACAAATGCCTCAAAACACATGGGCCGGCAGTTCATTCTGCAGAAAGACAATGATCCCCAAAACACAGCTAACGCAACAAAGGAGTTTTTCAAAGCTAAAAAATGGTCAATTCTTGAGTGGCCACGTCAATCACCCGATCTGAACCCAATTGAGCATACCTTTTATATGCTGAAGAGAAAACTGAAGGGGACTAGCAACCAAGCAAGCATAAGCTAAAGATGGCTGCAATACAGGCCTGGCAGAGCGTCACCAGAGAAGACACCCAGCAACTGGTGATGTCCATGAATCACAGACTTCAAACAGTCATTGCATGCAAGGGATATGCAACAAAATACTAAACATAACTACTTTCATTTACATGACATTGCTGTGTCACAAACATTATGGCGCCCTGAAATGGGGAGGGGGGGGGGACTATGTATAAACACTGCTGTAATTTCTACATGGTGAAACCAAAATGTAAAAAATGGCTTTTATTAAAATCTGACAATGTGCACTTTAACCACATGTGACTTTTTCTATTACAAATTTCAAATTGTGGAGTACAGAGGCAAATAAGTAAATGACTGGTCTTTGTCCCAAATATTTTGGAAGGCACTGTATATACCACGGGTTAAAAAGGTACAAATAGACACACATTCACATGTTTGGCACAATATTATACATGTGTAGATGTTATTATATTACCAATCAATTGAAACTGCTAATGATTAGGGTGTGGAATTAAAAGTGTTCATTTGTTCCACTAAAAAAATATTAATTAATTGTTTATTATAATTCTAGAGCCACAAATTGATTTGCTTTAATGCAATTCGTTACTTATATAAAAGTTTTAGGTTTCCTGTGTAGTGTGATTACGTAGTTATCACGTCAAATGCAGGCAACACCAAATACAGTTACAGAACCATTAAGACCACTTATTATATTGGGTTAAAAGCTTATGGATTCACACTTCAAAGCAGTGCCTAGCAAAATGCTTAGCTGCACTAGCAAACAGTAGATGAGATAACCAGAGTCCAATCAGCCAAACGTGACAACTGAAAATGTATCTAATGAAAGAAGGTATCAACATAAAAAATACAAGAATTTGCAGATGAGGGTTTTTTCAGTAGCACAGCAACTGCGGTACTTTTTTTCTAATTGAACTCAAAATGTACGTTCAATGGCAATTTATCTTTTAGACTTTATCAAGGGCCCCATTTAGAATTGCTTGATACTGAGGTACATAAATAAAAGCCAAAGTTTATCTACACATGAATTTAGTTCAGCATCCCGATATCCCAATAATTTTCAAATATCTAATTTTTAAATCAATTATTATTCCAATTATCCTTTGTTAGGTGTTGAATTTACTTATTAATTCAACTATTTTGACAAAATGTTACTGGCACTACAAATGTGATTCAACCAGCGAATTAAAAATCCTGATCTTAACCTCAGTCTAGATAGATTAAAAATGCTTTTAGATTTGTTTTCCCATATTATAACAAATCTACTGTTACTTCCAAGTTATGTCCTATCTCTTCATGGATTAATTATGTCTTTAATAAGAAATGCCTTTATTATTCCTCAGTGTAACATCCTCAGATGCAGTTCTTAAAAACGTAATCGATATAGAAACATTTATATTGTCCACAAAAAAAACTGAATGTATATTCCGCAACTGTTATCATACAATTTGAACTCTTAACTTTGATTCATCAGTCAAGGTCTCTGGATTGTTGGTATAGTAGCATGAATACATAAGTATAGTTAATCAGGTTTATTGTTTTTGGAAATCCAATTTAAAATGACTGGAGAATGTGATGATTCTCACCCTTGGAATATAATATAAAAGGCAAATTGAATAAAGTTTTAAATTAATTGGTATTGGTATATTATTGTCACATGTACCGATACAATTTTGTTTTGCTATCCAGTCAATCATTCCATCCATGTGCATATTATGTAATGCAAAAGACATAATAAACATTATGTAGAAAATAGTGTCCAAGTTACAGAGAAGTGCAATTTTTTTTTAAACTGCAAGTTCTGCAACGTGGTGAGACAGGAATGAGAGATCTGATCAAGAATCTAAAAACAGCAGGGAAGATGTTCTTAAACCGAATGGTACGTGTTTTCAAGCTTATGTATCTTCTGCCAAATGGAAGAGAGAATGACCAGGGTATGAATGGTCTTTGATTTTGGTGAATGCTTTCCTGAGGCAGCATAAAGTATAGATGGAATAAATTTTGGGGGCTTTTTTTTGAAATAGGCTGGCTTGCTCAATGGACTAGACAGTGTGCATAATTTCTTGTGCTCCTATACAGAGTAGCCATATCAAGCTATGGTTTAATGGAACTGTAGAAATTGGCACGTCTTTGGAGACATGCCAAAATTCCTTAGCCTTCTGAGGAGGAAGAGATTGGTGCTTTCTTGGCCATTGCATTCAAAGAATTGAAGGACTTTGATGGTAATAATAAATATAAATCATCGCTACTGACAGATGGGCAAGTACATTAAGGTTTTATATTTAACGTAACTAGCAAGAGTAAGAAAGATATAAAGTTATGACGGATTCCACTGCATGAAGGGACAGTGAAAGACGATACAACAGTATCTGTCAAGGAAGATTTGGATGTACACTTAAAGTAGAAAACTCGTTACAGGAGAAGAGTCACGCAGCCGTAATGAAAAGGATGTCCTTCAAAGAACTATCTGAAAAGGGCAAAATGCCCTGTTTCTATGTTGCAAAATTTATGAATAATGCACTATGTTCCAGATAAGATTATTGAGGGGACATTCATGTCTTTGTTTAACAAAGAGCTGGGGGAAATAATTTTGCTCAAATTACTGAATTTTTGAAGGGTTAAAAAAAAACAATAGGAAAAAAAATATTGTGGTTGGCATAGAAACACAAAAGAGTTTTTTTCCCCCCACAGGAGCACAAAGAATGCCAATTACAAATAATTTTACTTCCACTATAGGACTGAGATTTGAAACTAGTCTCTGTGTGCTCTTCCACCTAGAAAGATATTATAGGTTCATGTTCATTTCCGTGTTCATGTTTTCCCCAAGCACAAAACTGCCATTCGATTGCTTTATTGATAACATGGCATTGGCTTCCATGGTGTTCTGGATAGATGTAAGAATCTATGTTAAGGAGAAAAAGCATTTGACAAAAATAATTTGGAAGTTTCTACCCACATTTCTTCGATGATACCAAATTCCAAAGATTCCAATTTAGACTAGACTCTGCAATTGCAAAAAGAGTGTTAAGTACCTTCACTTACAAATACCCATATCTCCTTGACTTAAAAAATATCGCACACCATCTGATGAAATAGCAGTGAAAACATTTGCAAACTGTCTTGGATGCTGCTGTGCCTAAACTTACTTTTGTAAATATTACACAAAACGGAAAAAAGAATCGCTAAATGGAGCAACTTGTCTATAACTTTTCCATGCATCACTTACCAGCCAAGCAGCTCGAGAAAGCACAGGTCAACTTTTGTTTCCTACTGAAAGGACAGATTCTAGCAATGTCAAATTTCACAACTTTTAAATATTTTAAATTTGATTTGCATAGAAACAAAAAAAAAACTATCAATACAACAGAACTTGCACCATTTTATCCAATTCATTTGGAGATACAACAATTAAGCATACTGAAGAACATTTGGTTAGAAAACTGTTAGTGAAAGAACTTTGTAAGTCACTTACCAATGGAACAGCATTACCTTGACAAATATATAATTCACTTCATGAAAATCTTCCATTGTTTAGCCTATAAATTTCTCCAGAATACATTTCACAAATGGAAAGCAGTACCTCTGTTCATAAAACACTCACCATCTTAGTTATCAGCAGTTTTTGAAAAGTGAGCACTGCAGTTCAGCTATGGAAAATGGGTCAGTCTCAGGATCAACTTTTTTTTGCAAAGAATGCAGTCAGTTTCAGTCAGTCAGGCACACAACCTAAAGTACAGCATGTAGCACATACTTTTGATTAGAGAGTTTTGAAATAATCACTCTTTGAATCAATGTTGATACTGTAGCAATTTGAAGCCGAGCTGACTATTTACTGTAACTGAACTTGAACCTGGTTTATTTTCAATCAAAAATTAACTATTTTGCAAACTCAAAATTATACAATGGCTACTTGATTTCCTACAAGACTTGCACAACAACAGACTTACCTTCTGTCTAGTCTATAAATGAACAAACACTGTAAACTAAAAACTGGTCTTTACATTTTTTCAAAATACAGCATCAACGACAAACAAACAGAAAAATAAAAATAGCTTGTATAAGGTGTGATCGCAGTTTGTATTTTACCATTTCTGGTAACACATAGCAATTACATTACAGCAGAACATGCACGAGTTCATATGTTCGAAGCACTTTGCGAATTCTGCACTCGTTTTCCACCCAAAAATTTTACCATTCCAATATTTATGTTGGTTACCAGAGAAAATATGGACCAGTAATAGGCCTTTTGAGTACTAATGATCTTTGGATGGATGTGGTTAAGTATTGATTCAATCAAAATAACTGGATACTGATGTCGGATCAGCCAATGTTAATTGGCTTGGTGTATGTGTAAATTGTCCCTAGTGTGTGGAGGATAGTGTTAATGTGTGGGGATTGCTGGTCGGGCGGACTCGGTGGGCTGAAGGGCCTGTTTCTGTATCTCTAAACTTAACCAAACAGTGGCTCATGATGGTCAGGTACTTTCAATCTCATTGATGAAGTATTGATCAGTAAACGTGTGTACATTGGTCAGATGAATGTTCATCTATCATGTGTAATTTTAGAATTGGATGATACCAGTCACATGTAACCATGCTTAAGGTATAATAATCACTTTGATTTGTGTCACACCGGAGCTTTACATCCTTACATATATTTTAATAAAAAGCAATTGAACAAAAGAGGTTGAGTCATGACAGATTATTAAGAGTGCACGAGATGACAGAATTCCTATAAAACAGGCTTTGTAAAAGAGAAATTATGCGATTAACACCATTATTCAGATTTGCAATATGTTGGAGTGAAGTGATAGGTTTATCAAATCAAATTCAACCTGAACTACTAGTAGTAGAATTTCAATGCATACAATGGAAACTATCTTGATTTGATGCATAATCTAATATTTGATAATTGCCAACTTCAATTGCCAACTGGTTGGCTTTTGAAAATAAATATTTACTCATCAAAATAGCAATAATGCTTCATTTTGAAGTGAAAAGTAATTCCAGCCAGAGAGTTCAGTGTTCAAGTACAGGCATTTGAGAAGACCATTACAGTACAGATTTCTAGCAGTAATGAAGATGACATGATAGAATTCCTATAAAACAGGCTTAGTAAAAGGGAAATTTCTTTTTTTTAATGTTATCAAACTCCAATTTACCTTTATTTTAAAGTAAAAGGTGTGAAAGAAAAACAATTGATAAAATAAATTAGGTTCTAGTAAAAAGATCGGCTAAGATTTCCGTGGGAAATCAGATAGACACAAGAGAATAATACCAATGCATGGGGATGAGGAAAAGAGCAAAGGAATATGAGTGACAAAACTGTTCCATCTGGAATGGACAGAGACAGATCAACTCCCCCTAATCCATAATAATTCTACATAAGCTTTAACGATAACTTGGGAGTTTTCCTCCGACTACGCAAACTGGAGTTGTTTGCTGGCATCGATACAATATCCAAGGTTCTAATGATCTCAGTTTTGGAGTGGATACAAAGGTTGTAATTTTTACAACAAACCCTGCACACTAACTTGAGTTTGAAGCAAAATAGATTGAGAAGTGATAACAATTAAAAATCCTTGAATCTTTGTCGTCTACTTTGGCCCAGAATAAGATCATGGCTGGCATGCCATTGTCTAGCAGAAATAGAATGGTAGTTAACTTTCACGGATAGTGAAATTTCGCACTGCCTTTCATCAATCCCCTTCAGTAGAATAAGCTTAAGAGTTCTGCAGCTTTTCATTTTTCTTGTATGTGGAACACTCTAGAGGTCGTGTCTGAGATGCCCTTTGCTGGGAGGAATCTGCATCACAACTCTTTGACCACTGAGGATGGGTGGGATGTGGGGCGCACAGAAGGTGGAAGGTAGTTTAGGAGGATCCTTGCAATGACTTTCCTTGTAGCAGAAAGAAGGGAGATCCCTCTAATTAATTTGTGAGGTTGGTCACGATTACAACATCAGAGGGGTTATCGGGCAAGTTTATTCATGATGTCACACGAAAAATATTTATTTGTATACTTTATTATTTAAGCAGTAGAAGAAAACCAATGTCAGTACCCTCTCCCTGGCCAACAACCACAACATCTACGTTTATGGTCAAACCCACCCAAATTTTGGTGGGTGACCACATTATCTACATACCCGAAACATGTGCCTCATTTCAAACTCTGTCACAGGAAGGAATTTTCAGGAGACAGAAAACAACGTCAAGGTCATTCATGAACTCTCAGGGAAAAAAGCAACATACCATAGAATTGTAGTATTCAGTTTACACTGAAATAAGTCTGGCAAAGCATTGTGGTAGAATCGTGGAGATCATGCATAAATAGCTGAAAGAGCACAATCTAGCAAACTACCTGCCTGTCCTCTAGCGAGCAGCAACA
Organism: Leucoraja erinaceus; assembly: GCF_028641065.1. Lineage (NCBI taxonomy): Eukaryota > Metazoa > Chordata > Chondrichthyes > Rajiformes > Rajidae > Leucoraja > Leucoraja erinaceus. Next base: position 49,381,998 of record NC_073389.1, read on the forward strand.
GTGCAAGAAATCTACTGTTTTCTCATACTGTTATAGCACTCTTTAGCCACCTCAGAATCAACAGAAATGGAAGGAATGATAGTGAAGCTAACTGTCAGGATACAGATATGGGCAGAGAAGACTAGAGGTGAAAGAGTCAAATGGTAAATGAATGAAATGTTAATTTTAAGGTGAAAGAATGAAATGTTAAAGGAAACATGCTGGGCAAATGTTGTTTTTGCACAGGTGCTAGGAATACATTGCTAGGGATGGTAGTGGAAGCAAATACAAGCGTGGCCTTTAAAAGGCTGTTAGATAGACAAAATATGCAGGGAATGGCTCACATGCAGGCAGATGATTAGTTTAACTTGGCATCATGTTCGGCCATACATAGTGGGCACAAGGGCCTGTTTCTGTGCTGTACCATTCTGTTGCAAGTCATCTTCAATTCCAAGCGACTGTTTAAGAAGATTATGTCTTTGCATTATTAAAATTATGACAATATAACAATCTGATCTAAAAAAAATGCGGCTTTTGAGGTTGATGCACACTTTTTAATTAACTTCAGCACATCTTTGTGATGTTGGAGAGAACCTGAGCATCAAGGGGAACCCACCCAAAGGGAGATCATGGAAGATCGACACAGATAAGACTGGCAGTCAAAGTCAAACCCATTTGAGACAGCTTCACTATCTGCAGCACCATTGTGTTCCCAAGACATGCAGGATGGTAGGTTAATTGATCGCTGAAAATTGCCTCTCATGTGTAGATGAATGGTAGATTTAGGGGAGAGTTGATGAGAGTCCGGGGAGAATAAGAAATTGAGATTACTATAGGTAGGTTAGTGTGAATGGGTGCTTGATGGTTGGCAGGGTGGACCAAAGGGCTTTTTCTATGCAGATTTCTGTGTGACGTTTTAAGAGTTATAGCGTGGATTACATTTTTTTTTAATTCGTACTACTAACATCAGACCAAGGTATAGAAATTATGGCATCAAGATTTTATGTCAGTGAGACACTTGAGGTTTTATAGACAGGATGTTCTTAACCTAAACTGGAGGGCAGCCTATATACTTGTAGAAGGCAAAAACAAAATATTTAAACAGAGGATAAGAAGGGAAAATTAGCACTCTATCAGAACAAGGCTAAAAACAAAACAAATAAAACAAAAATATCTGCTGAGTTAATTGAATATTTTGTTCATCTTTGTCAAGAAAACAAAGGATATGTACACAGAATGGAAGAAAATAATAGCACACAATGCTGCGCCAGCCTAAAGAAACACTATCCAGTATAATTCCACCTCCCAACTGTTGCTTTGTAGCACTATGGGTCATAGACACTAGAGGTGTCCTATATACCTTTCCTAGTATCCCTTTCACTGTGTGCAATTTTTCCCCCTCAATTATCATTCAATTCATTTCCAATCCATGTCCCTATAAACTGCTAAACTTTCTGCTCAAAAAAATACTCCCCTCTCAAATGTATTCAACAATCTTATAACTTTCTACATTTTAATCAAATAACCTAACTTAGGCTAGCCAATGTTTATTCAAGCCATATTTTTCCATCCCGATAAATATTTTTGCAAATATTCTCTCACACTTTGTAATGTGATAACTTTTTGCGATACAGTGATTAGAACTTTGGGGGGGGGGAGGGGGGGGGGCAGGAATCAGTATACAAGGTACATTGGACTTGAGTTGGGTGAAACTTGTTCACACGGGTAGCAGTGAATTTGAGTTATGTACCTCAAAATAATATGAAGACCAGTTAATGAATCTATTAAAAAAGGTTGCATGGATTTCTAGAAACGAAAGATAAAGAAATATGGTGACAGTAGGAGTAGGATCGACCATAACCTTATTGAATGAAAGACCAGGCTCCAAGGGACAAATGGCTTATACTTTTCAATGTTTCCTTTAACAAAACTACTGACTGTCTACAAATACAAGTAAAGATGTTATAGGTGCTTAACAGATCAGGCAGCAATCATGGAGAGAGAAACAGTCCATCAAAAGTGGAAAACAAGCGTATCAAAGTGTTTTTTAATTGTATGGGGCAGGTGGGATGGACAGAATAAAGTGAATGTCTACAATAGAGTGGAGACCAAGACTGTCCAGAAGGCAGATTTGCTCTTGCCAGCTGGGCGGCACAGTGGTAGCGCCAGAGATCCCGGTTCAATCCTGACTACGGGTGCTGTCTGTGTGGTGTTTGTTCATTCTCCCTGTGAATGCGTGGGTTTTCTCCGGATGCTCCAGTTTCTTCCCACACTCCAAAGACATACCGTTTTAAACCAGAAATTTTAGTTATTTCCTACACTACTGGTTTGTAGGTTAATTGGCTTATTTAAAAGCAGAGAAGCAGACTATAGCAAATGCTGCAAATCTGCAATAAATGAGTGCTGGAATTACCATTAGTGTGACAGATGAAAGGCCTTACATCAGAACAGGTGGTTTGACACAAGCCGGCAGGGTTGGTTATATGAAACAGTTGGAGTCAGTATCAAGTCACAATACTACAATGTGCCTAGCTAAATAGAATGAGATGCTGTTCCACCAGCTTGTTACACGTGACACTAATAAATCCAAACCTATAATTGTATGTTGAAGATCAAACATTATAGGAGTGGGTGTGGGGAGGACAGTCAACTGGAAGCTTAGGGACACCCTTGCACATTCCTTTTGTTCTCTTCTTCTCCCTTTGCCCTCTGCAGCCTAAAACATGATATGTTTTCCTTCTTTTTCCAGTTCTGAAGGATTATTGTACTGATAGATTTCCTCTTTTTCTTGCCATGTATACTGACGTACACAATATTTCTAGCTTTTTGTTTGCCTTATTTCAAATTTCAGCATGTATGGTTTGGTTATGCTTCCACTCTAACTGTGCTATTTCTAAAGATTGATATACGCAACCTTCCAAAACATTGGAGTAAAAAGGTGGGAAAAATTGGTATGAGAGGGAACAAAGGTTATTCTCACTCATACATTGTGATGGTGTGCCCAAACCAATTCTTCTCCTCACTCAATATTTTTATTCAGTTTCATTATTATGATTCTCATAAAGATGACATTTCAGCATTGATACATTTCCAACAAAACTGTGCACTTCTTCTAAAACCAGAATAACGTGCTTTTCGATGCATTCGAGATTCACAGAATCTAGTGAAAACATTTTACAACTGGTACTTGTATTTATTGCATTCAAGGTGATATTTAATACGATGCTTTCAAGCATTGAAGAAATGACAACCATAGGCACCGGGAGCAAATAGTTTAATAGAACACGGGAGGATAATATAACTCATGGGGAACACCGCGCTTTTGCTAGACGTTCCCGGATTAGGGCACTGGTGCAGTTTCTTGTCAGTAACTGGTCTTGCAAAAACGGTCCTCTCCTTGGCGGCAGTGACACGCCGACGGCCAACAGATGGCAGGGTGGGCTTCCTTGTTCGAGTTTGCAACCGCTCACTAACTCGGGCATGCAAGCCCGCGCTGGCTCCGGTGTCCCTACCGCCTGCGTTGTCCCAGTGCTACGATTCCCCCGCCAGTGCCTGGAAATCCCGTTCGCTCGTGGTGCAATTCCACACCCCCCCCCTCCCCCCCAAACATCCCATCCCAACTGGACGCCGCGCTGTTGCCAGTGTCCCGCGCCGCTGGAACCCGCGTTGCTACCAGTGCCACGAGACCTCTGGACGCCCGCGCTGCCCCCGGTGCTTCGTCTCACTGGACGTATGCACTGCCTCGGTACCCTTGTGGCACTGGGACGCACACCCTGTCCCCCAATGCCCCCGGCCCAGTGAACTCCACCCAGTGCTCCGTGCCACTGGACGGACGCGCGGCCCTCGGTGCCTCGTGCTCACTGGTTCCCCACCCCCGTGCCCACTGGAGCCTCCAGTACCTAGTGACCAACGACCCCCCTCCAGTACCTAGTGACCAACGACCCCCCCCCCCCCCAGTACCTAGTGACCAATGACCCCCAACCCCAGTACCTAGGGACCAATGCCCCCCCCAGTGCCACTGGTTCAACCCAGCCGCCCGCTCTGGCAGTGGGTCCATTGCCTGCCCCAAATGGGCGAGAGGAAGATGGGGGTGGAGGAGAGGGGGAGTGGGACATGGGGGAGGTATATGATATGATGGGTGGGGGGGGGAGATGGGGAGGGAGGGGGGAGAGGGGGAGAGAGAGGGAGAGAGAGGGGAGAGAGAGGAGGGGATGGAGAGAGGGAGAGGGGGGGAGAGAGAGATGTGGGGGAGAGGGAGGGGGTCGGCGAGAGGGAGGGTTGGGGGAGAGAGGGATGGGGAGAGAGGGATGATGGGGAGAGAGAGGGGAGAGAGGATGGGGGGAGAGAGAGGGATGGTGGGGAGAGAGGGAATGGGGGAGAGAGGAATGGGGGGAGAGAGGAATGGGGGAGAGAGGATGGGGGGGAGAGGAGGGGATGGGAGAGGGGAGGATGGGAGAGAGAGGATGGGGGGAGAGGGAATGGGGAGAGAGATGGGAATGGGGAGGAGAGGGAATGGGGGAGAGAGGGGGGGAGGAGGGAATGGGAGGGAGGGGATGGGGAGAGGGAGGGTTGGGGGTGAGAGAGGATTAATGGGGAGAGAGAAGGATGGGGGGAGAGAGAGGGATGGGGGAGAGAGGGATGGGGGGAGAGAGAGGGATGGGGGGGAGAGGGATGGGGGAGAGAGGGGGATGGGGAGAGAGAGGATGATGGGGAGAGAGGAAATGGGGAGGGGGATGGGGAGAGAGGGATGGGGGGAGAGAGGGAGGAATGGGGGAGAGGAGGGGGGGGGGAGAGAGGAGGGATGGGGGAGAGAGAGAGGGGAGGGATGGGGGGATGGGGGGAGAGAGAGCGGGATGGGGGTGAGAGAGGGGATGGGGGAGAGAGGGATGGGATGAGAGAGAGGGATGATGGGGGAGAGAGAGGGATGGTGGGGAGAGAGAGGGATGATGGGGAGAGAGAGGGATGGTGATGGGAGAGAGAGATGGGGGGATGGAGGGAGAGAGAAATGGGGAAGGTATGATGAGAGGGGGAGAGAGGGAGAGGAGTTAGGGAGAGGGAGTGGAGGAGAGGGAGAGGAGGAGGGGAAGAGCCCCCCCCCCCTTCTCCAAGCGCCGATGGCGCCTCACCGAGAACAATGGAGAATCGGCCGAGGGGAAAAAATCTTGGAAGGTTCGAGAAGGGAATCGTCGAGGACGAAGCCACGGCTGAGGGAGAAAAAGTCCGAAAATATCCCGCCTCGTACCTTAAAGGAGGGGGGGTGATGAAAAAGATAAAAAGAAAAACGGAGAAGGTAGGAAAAGCTGCGAAGAGATGGAAGGAGGGAGAAGGGGGGCAGCTTGGAGGAGGAGGAGAAGGAGGAACAAATAAAAAGGGGTGAAAGAAAAACATGCAAATTACATAGAAATTAAGATTTCCATCGGATACGGGGCAGAAGAGAATAATAAACATGCATGGGGAGGGGATATGAGGGAGGAATAAACTTGTTGTCGGCGGTGCAGGCTCTAGTCTAGAAGGTCGGCACGATCTTTTATCTGAGAATTGTTTATCTTGTTTTTCCATCGCGACATGAGGGGGCATTGAAGATCTCCCTCTCCTCTCTCTCCCCCCCTCCCCTGTCTCCTCCACCTTCTCCTCTCTCCATCACCGCCGCCATCCTCCTCATGTCCAAACCGTTCGTTCCCCTCGAGGTTTTGTTTTTACTCACCCGCCACTAAAGCCGCGGGATCTTCCCTCTTTCCCCCTTTTTTTTTCCTTTTTCCTCAGCTGCTTGCAATTCGGTGGGGGGACCGTGGATGGGGGGGCAGGGGGGTGTGAAAAAGAAATGTTGACGGATGCAGCGCCAAAAACAAACACCTCCAGACTCACACACTGACACAGAGAGAGAGAGAGCGAGCTCGAGAGCACAACCCTCCCAGACACATCAACACGCTGACTGGGCGGAGAAAGAGGCGGGCGGCCATGCCCAGGGAGGGGGCGGGACATCGGCCGGCCAATGGGCAGCCGCGGGAGGCGGGACCTCTCTTTCCATTGGTGGGCGGAAGCGTCCATCAGGGAGGCGGGAGATGTGGCAGCCAATCAGGTAGCGGGGAGGCGGGACCACGCTCCCCATTGGTGGGCGGTCGCGTCCGTCAGAGGGCAAGTCAGGCGAAAGCTGGGTTCTCCCGCGCCCCCCCCTCCCCTCCCTTCATTGAGCCGTCTCGGGGAGCAACCCTGGGCAGACAAGTGGGGGTATCAGTGCAAACAACACAGCACCCTGTGCAGAGAGATGGGGGCATCCATGCAAACCAAAGATCCTATAGCGGTGGATCTTTGATGCAAACAACATTGCACCTTGGGCAGAGAAACAGGGAGGTGGGAGCATCCGTGCAGATGGTGTAGCATCCGCCCCTTAGAGAGAGAGAAAATGGGTATCTGTGCAGAGAGAGCAAAAGCCTATCCTGAGAAATAGGGAATTCATGCAGACAGTATTGCACCCTGGGCAGGGAAAAGGTTGTGTGTGTGGGGGGTCATCCAGCAGATAGCGCGGCACAAACTGGGCAGAGAGAGGTGGGGGACATTCGTACGGAGAGCCTTATCTTGCGATAGAGATAGGATAGAATGTATAAGGGTCTCGACCCGAAACGTCACATATTCCTTCCCTCCAGGGATGCTGCCTGACCCGCTAAGTTACTCCAGCATTTTGTGTCTATCTTCGATTTAAACCAGCATCTGAAGTTCCTTGGAGATAGACACAGAATGCTGGAGTAACTCAGCGGCGGCGGCTACGGGTGCTGTCTGTACGGAGTTTGTACGTTCTCCCCTGTGACCTGCGCGGGTTTTGTCCGAGATATTGGGTTTCCTTCCTCCCACACTCCAAAGACGTACAGGTTTGTAGGTTAATTGGCTTGGTATAAATGTAAATTTGTCCCTCGTGTATTAATGTGTGGGGATCGCTGGTCAGTGCGGACTCTGTGGGCGGAAGGTCCTGTTTCCGCGCTGTAACTAAACTAAAATAAAAACTAAATATCCAAGTTTGCTGATGATGCAAAGATAGAACATAGCTGGGCTGTGGGGAGGATGCAGAGAAGTTTTAGTGAGATACAGGATGACAAATGGACATAGGAGGTAGAACATGATGAGGAAAAATGTAGGTCATTCATTTTTGTAATAATAATTGATAGGGAGACATTTTTAATGGTGAGAGATTACACATAGTTGGTTTTCATAGGGATATAAGTACGTAAAAAAACAAAAACAAAAAAATCTTTTTCATACAGAGGGTTGTGAATCTGTGGAATTCTCTGCCTCAGAAGGCAGTGGAAGCCAATTCTCTGTATGCTTTCAAGAGATAGTTGGATACTCTTAAAGATAGCAGAGTCAGGGGATATGGGGAAAAGGCAGGATGGGGTACTGAGTGTGGCTGATCAGCCATGATCACAGAGGATGATGGTGCTGGCTCGAAGGGCCGGATGGCCTACTCCTGCACCTATTGTCTATTGTCTATTGTCCATTGTAATAAATAGCAACTATGTTTCAATGTGGTGTTCATCAAAACTACTCATCTGTTTTATGCTATTTTCCTGTATTTCACATTCAAGTTACATTTATTATCTCATGCACCAACTGGTACAGTGAGATTTGAGTTACCATACAGCCATACGAATAAAAAGAACACAATATAAGATAGAATTTAACATGAACATCCCCCACAGTGGAATCAACGTTTCCCACTGTGAGGGAAAGCAATGAAGTTCAGTCATCTTCCTCTTTGTTCACCCATGGTCGGGGCCTTTAAGCCCTCGGAGCACCGATGTCGGAACGGAAGAACACACTCAGCGGCTTGGAGTTTCTGAATGTGCCACCTCCTACCGGTGACTGCGGCTTCCGAAGTCCACAGGCCGAGCTGGGCAGAGTTCCAACACTGGCGACCCTCGGCAAAAGTTCCCCCACTCATCCACCTGCCTATATCCTCTGAAGTCTTTACATTCTCCTCAGTACTGACATTCCAACCTAATTTAATACCACTCACTGATGTCCTTGTACATAATTCACTGGAAGTTAATGTGAAGGTTCAGCAAGTAATTAGGAGGGCGAATGATATGCTTTTGCAAGAGGACTTGAATACAATGGTATTCAACATGGAGGGTGGTGAATCTGTGGAATTATTTGTCACAGAAGGCTGTGGAAGCCAAGCCGAGAGAGATGGATTCTAGACTAGTACTGGTGTCAGGGGTTATGGGAAGAAGGCAGGAGAATGGGGTTAGGAGGGGGAGATAGATCAGCCATGATTGAATGGCGGAGTAGACTTAATGGGCCGAATGGCCTAATTCTGCATCTATTGCTTATGACAGCAGTCTTGCTCTAACTATAGACTTCTGGAATATGGTGTACATCTAGTCTCCCTGTGGAATGGTCTACTTTCAATACAGTGAGCACAATGAAGACTCCCCATATTGATTCCTGGGGTGGTGGGTCCTAATATTTGTGGGAAAGTTGGTAAACTAGGCTTGTACTGAGTTAAAAATTATAGATGATCTTATTGAAACATACAGTACATACTTGCAAAGAGCTTGACAGGGTAGATGCAACATGATTTTTTTCTCTCGACTGGCTAGAACCAAGGGTCAAAAATTAAAATAAGAGTTTGACCATTCAGACCAGGGGTGAAAAAAAATAGCCAGGAGTTGATGAATCTTTGGAGTTCATTGCCATCAATGGCTGTGAAAGCCTAATTGCTGGGTATATTTAATGCAGCAAAGTACTGGGCGATTCAGATTAAGTTTGTAACGTTAATTAGCTTACATAACAATTATTACTGTGAGACTCTTACTCTTTTAAGGATTATGTCCTATGACAAACTCTTCTATGAGCCGCACCAATCCTTTTAGAAAAGTCCAGTGGCGGTATGTGAAGTGTTCCTGGATGAATAGCGCGCACGCTGAGTTCCTGTAACCCCGGCATTCCTTCTCTGTCTAACCCTCCGCCACCCAAATCGCACCAGCTTCTCGTTTTCACCCAACAAACAGCTAGCAATGGCCTGTTTCCTTTATCATTAGTTTTTTGCATGTATTTCACTCATTGTTCTTTATCTCTCTGCACCATCGCCTATATCTCTCGTTTCCCTTATCACAAACCAGTCCGAAGAAGGGTCTCGACCCGAAACGTCACCCATTCCTTCTCTCCAGAGGTGTTGCCTGTCCAGCTGAGTTACTCCAGCTTTTTGTGTCTGCCCCAAGTTCTATGGAGTCCCATCCTCGCATCCTACACACTAGGTGCAATTTACAAAAAAAAAAAGATTAATCTACAAACACAGGAGAACATGCAAACTCCGTACAGACAGCGCCCTTGGTCAGCATCGAACCCGGGTTTCTGGCGCTGTGAGGCAACAACACAACCGCTGCCTTTAATTCCCACAAATTTGGTCTGCCTGTAATTATGTACGTCGGCCACTTCTTCTGAAAGAACCCGAGCAAATCTTGCAGTCCTACCGTAAATCATATTCCGTGGACAAATATATTAAAAAATAAAACAAGCAACGGAAAAGATGTGCGCTGGTTTGTTGTGTCTAAATTGTTTTTGATGAAAGAATATAAAAAGAAAAATGGAGCATGCCTAACACCACAGTTGAGCGGGTTGAACGTGATGTTGTGGAGCTTTGACTGGGATTATGAAGGATTAAAGTGGTGTAAATAATGATTTTTGCCGCCTTCTCACGTATTTAACTTCCAACGAAGCCAGTTGCTGAGTGTACACACGTTCCCATGAGAAAATGTGTCGGAAAGAACAGCAGATGCTGGTTTAAACCGAAGATGCTGGAGTAACTCAGCGGGAGAGGCATCATCTCTGGAGAGAAGGAATGGGTGACCATTCGGGTCGAGACCCTTCTGCAGATTAGTTAGGGAAAAGGGAAACGAGAGATATAGACGAAGATGTGGAGAGATGAAGGCCACCATGCCGCCCTTCAATATTACAATTTGCACTTATATATTTGACACTTAGAAACATAGAAAATAGGTGCAGGAGGAGGCCATTCGGCCCCTTCGAGCCAGCGCCGCCATTCATTGTGATCATGGCTGATTGTCCCCAATCAATAACCCATGCCTGCCTTCTCCCCATATCCCTTGAATTCATTCACTTGCACTTTACGTGCAATGTGACGAATAAAACCGATTGATTGATTGATTGACCTTTTCATTGCCCGAGATAATGATCAGCAGGATTTCTAGCAATGGCATCTGTAACATTCCATTGGCCACAGACTCCAATCTGGAAATGAAAATGCTCTGTTTATGTCCACACCCCCTTTTTCGTCCGTTAATAAATGATCAGTGTATCATTCATCTCATTACAGCGAGCTCTACTTTGTTTAATAATGTATTGTGTGGAACTTTATCTGGGGATATTTTGAAATTCAAAACAGCTGTACCATTATCTATTCTGCTAATATAAACCTCAAAAAATACAAGTGGTTTGTAAAACGGGATTTCCTTGTTGTAAATTCATGTTGACCCTGCACACCATAATTTACCAACTGCCCTGTTATGACTTAATGAATAATAGATCGTAGTATTCTTCCAACTACTGATATTAGACTTGTCCACAGTTCCCTGTTTTCTATATAATCTTTGGGAATCTTTCCAGACCAACTGAACTTTAAGAGATGCCAAACAGTATATCTACTATCTCCCTAGTCACCATTTTGCAAAACATGAGGAGCCTAGTCATCAGGCAATGTAGATTTATTACAGTTCTCAGTAGTCCCCCCAATAGTTTTTTTTTACTGATGTTAATTTATTTTAATCCATTCTTTCAAATTTTGTAGTTCTCCAGGAAGATGTTTGCAATACCAAGCTGTTATTTATTTTTAACCAAATGTTTTTGGACTATCACCCATTTCAATAATGTTTATTGAGCTAGATTGAGCTACAGAGCTAGATAAAGCTATTAAAGATAGCGGAGTCAGGGGATATGGGGAGAAGGCAGGAACGGGGTACTGATTGTGGATGATCAGCCATGATCACATTGAATGGCGGTGCTGGGTCAAAGGGCCGAATGGCACCTATTGTCTATTCTTATCCCGCACCTATTGTCTATTGTTATCTCCTTTGACCCTCATCAAAAATATTATATGTTGGTTCTTTTTGAAGAATTGTAGGATTCACTTCAGGAACATCTTTGATCATACCATTACTCTGCATTTTGTCTATTCCGATCATGAGTTCTAAATGGACTTTTCAATATAAGCATATGTGGATGTTATATGTACCACAGTTAGCCTCCAAGATGGCGCCCAACTCAAACGACTATTTGCTTGCTAGCCACAGAAGCAGATCCAAAAACACATGTCATAATCGTTGTACACTCTTAAATCTACATTCCTACAGCAACATTTCTTACTTTAACTATGATCTAAACACTATACTATCAATTGTAATCATGTTTTGTCTTTCTGCTGACTGTTTAGCACGCAACAAAAGCTTTTCACTGTACCTCGGTACATGTGGCAATAAACTAAACTAAACTAAACTAAGTATTCATATAACATTTCATTTGTTGCTTTATAATTATAACTAAAGGAACAAATAACACTGGATGGATTTCCACATTTGGTGTATTACGTGCTGAACATCAATAACCAATTCATAGTAAATGCACGGAGGCATTCTTATCAGACAGCGATACTAAGCAAGGAAAATAAGCATGGCGGAGGTCATAAGTGATAGGAGTAGAATTAGGCCATGTGGCTCATCAAGTCTACTCCACCATTCAATCGTGGCTGATCTATCTCTCCCTCCTAATCCCATTCTCCTGCCTTCTCCCCGTAATCTCTGACACCTGTACTAATCAAGAATCTATCTATCTATGGCCTAAAAATATCCACTGACATGGCCTCCACAGCCTACCGTGGCAAATAATTCAACAGATTCACCACCCTTTGTGGAGACACAAAGAACAGCAGATGCTGGAATTTTGAGCAAAACACAAAGTGCTGGAGGAATTCAACAGATCAGACAGCATCTGTTGGGGAATAGATGGGTGGTGGGTGACGTTTCGGATCAGGGCCCTTCCTCAGACTGAATGTAGTGGGTGGGGGAGTGGGGGGGAGGGGGAGGGGGAGAGGAAGCTGGTGTTTACAGGTGAGCAGGGGAGTTGATTGGTAGATAGTTGGAGTAAATGACAAAGGCAAGAAGTGGAAGGAGACAAAAGGGTCTCCCATGAAACGTGATATTAAAGGAATAGGTTGAGGAAGGTCACTTGAAAATTACGATGAAACATCACCTCTCCTAAGCCATAAGTTCGTGAGTTGTAGGAGCAGAATTAGGCCATTCGCCCCATCAAGTCTACTCTACCATTCAATCATGGCTGATCTACCTTTCCCTCTCAACCCCAATCTCTTTCCTTCTCTCCATAACCCCTGACATCATTACTAATCAAGAATCTGCCAATCTCTGCCTTAAAAATATCTCCGCCTTCAAATGTAGGCATAGTACAAAGCTGCATTTCACAACATTATATTGCCTAAATCTTAACGGTTATGAGTGTGCAAGCGGCTGAATTTCATCCAACCCAGTTTAAAAGAGAAAGTGGAATAGAGGCAAGTGAAATATGCTTTAAACTGAGGAGAGTTTGAGCATTGAGACTGACTCCTTGCCCCATACACTGTCAATAGACAATAGACAATGGGTGCAGGAGTAGGCCTTTCGCCCCTTTGAGCCAGCACTGCCATTCAATGTGATCATGGCTGATCATCCACAATCAGTACCCCGTTCCTGACTACTCCCCATATCCCCTGACTCTGCTATCTTTAAGAGCTCTATCTAACTCTCTCTTGAAAGCATCCAGAGAACTGGCCTCCACCGCCTTCTGAGGCAGAGAATTCCACTGACACAACTCTCTATGTGAAAAAGTTTTTCCTTGTCTCTGTCCTAAATGGCTTACCCCTTAATCTTAAACTGTGGCCTCTGGTTCGGGACTCCCCCAACATCGGGACCATGTTTCATGGCTCTAGCGTGTCCAAACCCTTAAAAATCTTATATGTTTCAATAAGATTCCCTCTCATCCTTCTAAATTCCAGAGTATGCAAGCCCAGCCGCTCCATTCTATCAGCATATGACAGTCCCGCCATCCCGGGAATTAACTTTGTAAACCTACGCTGCACTCCCTCAATAGCAAGAATGTCCTTCCTCAAATTAGGAGACCAAAACTGTACACAATACTCCAGGTGTGGTCTCACGAGGGCCCTGTACAACTCATTGCTCATATACTCAACTCCTCTTGTTATGAAGTCCAACATGCCATTCGCTTTCTTCACTGCCTCTGTACCTGCATGTTTACTTTCAGTGACTGATGAACAAGGACTCCCAGATCCTGTTGTACTTCCTCTTTTCCCAACTTGACACCATTTAGATAATAATGTGCCTTCCTGTTTTTGCCACCAAAGTGGATAACCTCACATTTATCCACATTAAACTGCCTCTGCCATGCATCTGCCCACTCACCCAACCTGTCCAAGTCACCCTGCATCCTCATAGCATCCTCTTCACAGTTCACACTGCCACCCAGCTTTGTGTCATCTGCAAATTTGTTAATGTTACTTTTAATCCCTTCATCTAGATCATGAATGTATATTGTAAATAAGTGCGGTCCTAGCACCGAGCCTTGCGGTACCCCATTAGTCACTGCCTGCTATTCTGAAAGGGACCCATTAATCTCTACTCTTTGTATCCTGTCTGCCAACCACTTCTCTATCCATGTCAGCACTCTACCCCCAATACCATGATACTCTAATTTTGCCCACTAATCTCCTATGTGGGACCTTATTAAATGCTTTATGAAAGTCCACGTACAAAGTCCAGTTTCTCAAGTCCTAGGATGTTGAAGTTATGGAACATTAGGGAATGTTTGGGAATTTTCTTCTGAAAATTACTCAGGTGTTCCAAAACTTCACATTGACTGCTTAATCCCAATGAATGTTACCTGGGTGAAAACTAAAGGAGACTGAGTTTGAAGATGTTTCTGAAGTGTCCAGCTATTCTGCAAGAGGCAATGTTATACAATGTTTCTAACAAGGGTCAAGGCGAGATAATAACTCCGAAGATGGATACTCCAACAATAGCTGAAGAATGTTCAATTTTAACACGTCTAAAACAAGCACGGCTTTGAAAAACATAGAGTGCAGAAAACAATTTCTCAGTTAATCTTGCAAACAAATTTTATTGAGCTTCAGGTTGCCTCTTATTTTAACTCTCCTTCCCACTCCCACATTGACCTGCCTGACCTCAGCCTTTTCCATTGCAGAGGAGAGACCAAACACAGATTGGAAGGACAGCATCTCACATCCCATTTGAATACCTTACAATCCGATGGTTTGAATATTGAATGTTCAAATTTCAGGTCACCCACACCCCTAGTGTTATTCTCCCACACATACTTACATGTCTACCGAGATTTCTTTTCCCTTTGTTCACCTTTCCCATTCCCTCCCACCCCTTCCCCTTCCCATCCGATCCCTGAGGCACACCATTAACCACAGGCCTCCAGTGATCGGTGCTGCCTGGGCCCATTGTGTTTGTGGTTTATATCAAGAAATTGGCTGAGAATGTAAAAAGCACGATTAGTAAGTTTGTAGATGACACTAAAGTCGGTATCTTAGATTTAAAAATTACAGCAGGATTTTGATCAGTTGATGTAGATAGACACAAAAAGCTGGAGTAACTCAGCGGGTCAGACGGCATCTCTGGAGAAAAGCAATAGATGATGTTTTGGGTCGAGATCCTTCCTCAGACTCACTCTGAAAACATCACCTATTCCTTTGCTCCAGAGATGCTGCCTGACCCACTTTGTAACTCCAGCATTCTGTGTCTATCTTTGGTGTAAACTAGCATCTGCAGTTCCATCCTATACATCAGTAGATCTTCTTCTTGATCTAATGGTTGTTATTTTAAGGTTGTTACCCTGTTACAACTTGTGTAATGTAACTAACTGCTCTCTGGGTGGCAACAATGTTGAAAGAAAGTTCCCAACCGTCTGTGAAGAACCCTTGAATGAACAATGTGTGTAAGAAAGAACTGCAGATGCTGGTTTAAATCGAAGGTAGACACAAAATGCTGGAGTAACTCAGCGGGTGAGGCAGCATTTCTGGAGAGACAGAATGGGCAACGTTTCGTGTCGAGACATCTCCCTACCATTTCTAGATCTCACTGTCTCCATCACAGGAGACAGACTATTGACCGACATCTGTTACAAACCCACTGACTCCCATAGCTATCTAGACTACACTTCTTCCCACCCTGCTTCCTGTAAAGCATTTATCCCCTACTCCCAATTCTGCACCCAGGATGAGACTTTCCATACCAGGTCATTGGAGATGTCCTCATTCTTTAGGAAATGAGGTTCCCCTCTTCCATTATAGATGAGGCTCTCACTGGGGTCTCCTCAATATCCCGCAGCTCTGCTTTTGCTCCCCTTCCCCCCATTTGTAACAAGAACAGAATCACCCTTGTCCTCACCTTCCACCCCGTCAGCCATCACACACAGTATATAATAGACAATAGACAATAGGTGCAGGAGTAGGCCATTCGGCCCTTCAAGCCAGCACCGCCATTCATTGTGATCATGGCTGGTCAACCACAATCAGTACCCCGTTCCTACCTTCTCCCCTGACTCTGCTATATAGCTCAAATACAGAGTAAATTGGAGGAACAGCACCTCATATCTCGCTTGGGTAGCTTACACCCCAGCGGTATGAACATTGACTTCTCAAACTTCAAATAGACCTTGCTTTCCCTCTCTCACCATCCCCTCCCCCTTCCCAGTTCTCCCAGCAGTCTTACTGTCTCCGACGATATTCTATCCCTGTCCCGCCAATTTTCCTGGCATCAGTCTGAAGAAGGGTCTTGACCCGAAACATCACCCATTCCTTCTCTCCAGAGATGCTGCCATTCCCGCTGAGTTACTCCAGCATTTTGTGTCTACCTTCGGAAGAAGATGTTCCTATTTTGAACCACTGTAGTCTTTCTTGTGAAAGTATCTTCCACAATGCAGTTGAATAGGGAGTTCTAAGATGTAGAACCAGTGACAGTGAAGGATAGCAATAAAAAAAACGGGATGTTGTTTAACTTGGAGGGGATCATGTTAGTGGTGTTGCTGCTGCTGCCCTTGTTTTTCTTGGTAGTAGAGTTTACAGGATTGATGCGGTTGAGGGGGGGTGGTTGTTAGTGGGGACGTAGAAGTTTCCAGGTTAGGTATTAAACATTCTTTATTGAGAGCCTTTTCTAAAATATTTCAAGGGTGGCGGATAGATTTAAAATCCAGTATTCTTCACTTACAAATATTGTTACAGATTGTTCCACATGAATTACTGCGATTAGAACTTTTGAGTAGGAGTTACTCTGACACAAATATGGTATTTCAGAGATTTGTTGGATACAATTTCTGTAGTATTTCTCATGCAGCCAGTGTTTTTCCCAGCTCAGCCTGAAACTGTTGTGTGGAAAAGTACTGCGTGAAGATCTGTGCCATATTAGAAGGCTGAGAGTAGTGGGCCACTCCAAATTGTTTCTGCACAACTTGCTGTGTACAGTTACTTGTACAGTTGTTGATGCAGGCTATGAGAACATACCCCTGAAAGACATGGGGATGAGAGAAGATATAACCAAATCAATTTAAAACACATACTTTTACAAGTCTGCAGTCAAATTTTCCTTAACCAGACTAATTTGGGAAATCGTCTTGGCATTTCCAAAAACATTCCATACTTATTTATATTTCCTCAACAGTTAACATAGTTATACAAATATGCATTGACATTCTTTTACGCTTGGAGAGAATGACAAATGTAAAGGCACAATCTGAGAAAAGAGGAGGACAGAAAGCAGGATACTATAGATAAGTCAGCATAATATAATTGGGAAGCCCTTACAAAATTACATCACAACGTGTCGGAAGGAACTGCAGATGCTGCTTTAAACCGAAGATAGGCACAAAAAGCTGGAGTAAGTCAGCACGACAGGAGAGAAGGAATGGGTGATGTTTCGGGTCGAGTCTGTAGAAGGGTCTCAACCCGAAACGTCACCCATTCCTTCTCTCAAAGCTCCAGAGTCCCGCTGAGTTACTCTAGTTTTTCGTATCAATCTACATCAAAACCTCCCGAATTTCATACTAAACACCTTCACAAAAAAATGCCAATGTCCCATTAACCTTATGTACCTGCATGTTAACCTTCAGTGCTGCATGCATGTGGGCCACCAGGTCCCCTTGGATCCCCTTGAGACATTTTGTGCTTTTATTCTGCTTAAAATAAGATGTTTTTGTTTTCATTCTTCCTTCCAAAGTAAATCACCTCACATTTTTCCATATTATATAGCTTCTGCCAACTTCTTGCGTGCTTATTTAAGTTATCTAGATTCCTCTGCAACCTTTTTGTTTCCTCACAACTTGGTGATCTGACTGTCTTTGGCTACAGTACACTCGGCTACAGTACACTTCATCCACGTTATCAGTAAAGATCGTAAATAGACGAGGCCCCCACACTGGTCCTTGTGTCACAACACTAGCTACTGATTGCCATCTGAAATGACTAAGTGATCTCTCTATTTCTTGTAAGGGAGCCCCACCCAGTCCATGCCAGTGCTATATTACACCCAACCCCATGAGAAGGGTTACTTAGACGTTGCCAGGACTCGAATGCCTGAGTTATAGGGAGTGGTTGAGCAGGCTAGAACTTTAATCCTTGGAATGCAGGAGGATGAGGGATGGTCCTGTAGGAGTATACAAAATCATGAGAGGAACAGATTAGGTAAAGGCACAGAGTCTCTTGCCCAGAGTAAGGGAATTAAGAACTGGAGGACATGGATTTAAGATGAGGGGGGAAAGATTTAATAGGAACCTGAGGGGTAACCTTTTTTACACAAAAGGGTGGCGGGTGTATGGAACGAGATACAGGAAGAGGTAGTTGAGACAATAGACAATAGACAATAGACAATAGGTGCGGGAGTAGGCCTTTCTGCCTTTCGAGCCAGCACTGCCATTCAATGTGATCATGGCTGATCATCCCCAATCAGTACCCCGTTCCAGCCTTCTCCCCATATCCCCTGACTCCGCTATTTTTAAGTGCCCTATCAAGCTCTCTCTTGAAAGCAGCCGGAGAACCTGCCTCCACCGCCCTCTGAGGCAGAGAATTCCACAGACTCACCACTCTCTGTGAGAAAAAGTGTTTGCTCGTCTCCGTTCTAAATGGTTTACTCCTTATTCTTAAACGGTGGCCCCTGGTTCTGGAGGCAGTTACTATTGCAACATATTGCAACATTTAAGAAACATTTATTCAGGTACATGGATAGGACATGTTTGGAGGGATAAGGACCAAATAGAGGCAGGTGGAACTAGTGTAGATGGGGCATGCTGGTTGGCATGGGCAAATTTGGACGAAGGGCCTGTTTCTACACAATGACTATGAATCTATGCTCTCTTATTTTATCTTTCCTGCGGCATCTTAACAAATGCCTGCTGGAATCAAAATACACAATATCCACTGGTTCTGCTTCACTTAACTGTTAATTAAATCCTCAAAGAACACTTGCAAATTTGTCAAACACTATTTCCCATTCATTAAACCATATTGACTGATGGATGTTGGGCTAACTTTGCTAGAGTATCCTGCCTTTGCCTTCCTCCTTACTCCAATAGTGTCATTACATTTATGAGTTTCTAATCGTCTGGGCCCTTTCCAAAATCCAAGGAAGTTAGGTAGGTCAGAACCAAAGTTCTGACCTACCAAACCAGCCATGATCACAATGATCGATTGGCTCGAAGGGCTGAATGGCCTCCTCCTGCACCTATTTTCTATGTTCTATGTCTATGTTCTATGTCTATGTCTAAAGTTCCACCATCTCTGCAGCTACTTCCCTTCAAACCCAAGGATGCACACCATTAAATTCAAGAGACATGTCAGCCTTTAACCCTATTAATTTGCAACATATTTTTTTCCAGTGATGGGGGTTGTTTTAATCACCTCCCTCTGTGCACCCCCTTGATTATCTATAATTATTGTAATACGTCGGGTGTCTTCTGTGAAGACTGATTCAATAGAATTATTTAGAATGTCGGGCATTTTTCTATTTATAAAAAAATCCCCAGTCTTATCCTTCAAAGGACCAACATATATTTCAGATGCTCTATTCAATTGTATATATCTGTTCAAGCTCACACTGTCTGCTTTTATATTATTTGATTGCTTATTCTCATACTTTATTGTTTCCCTCTTTATAATTGGTTTTTAATCCCTTGCTGGTTTCTAAACATCATTCATTTTTACCAAGTTCTACACTGTTTATTTTAATTTGATACCATCATTAAGTTCCTTAGTTATCTGATGTTCATCCTTTTATAGGAACTTTCTTTCTGATTGAAATATATTTTCCTGCGATTTATGAAATATTTGCTTAAATATCATTTAGATTGGACAAATCAAATTGGTAAAGGAACATGGTAGACATCATTCAGATATCTTAGTAGCTAGCTGATTGCTACGCTTGTTGTTGGTAAGACTGAGCATCTACATTAAACAAATTCACATTAGTGGATGATGTATAGAGCTAGGAGAGCAGTCCTTCACCCACTGTGGAATCAAGTAATGCTACCAGCAAATACTAAACCCACAATTGAAAGTGAATTTTGTGAGGCAATGTCAAGATGAGGAGTTAAGCTGTAAAATATCAATTTAGTTTGGTTTAGAGATACAGCGTGGAAACAGGCCCTTCGGCCCACCGGGTCCGCACCGACCAGCGATCCCAGAACACCAACACTATCCTACACATACCAGGGACAATTTTTTTTCACTTTTTACCAAGCCAATTAACCTACAAACCTGTACGTCTTTGGAGTTAAGGTTAGTAAACAGTAGAATTAAGGTTAGTGAACAGTAGAAACAAGGAACTGAAGTCGCTGGATTACAAAAGAAGACACAAAGTGCTGGAGTAACTCAACGGGTCAGACAGCATCTCTGGAGAACATGGATAGATGACATTTCAGGTTGGAATCCTTCTTCAGACTGATTGTAGGGGGGGGGGGGGGGGAAGAGAAAAGCGGAAGGGCATGACAGTGCCTGGCAGGTAATAGGTTGATACAGATGAGGAGGGTTTTTCATCCTCTGTCTTTCATTCCTCAGATGTTGCTGGGTGTATCCAGTATTTTCTATTTGATTATGGTTGTTGACTGTAAAAGCCTTTATATGTCCAAATGTATAGAAGTTGATGACCACAGTGACTTTTTCTGCCAAAGGTAATGCAGTTTTATTCCTAGCCTAAGTTTAGAAACATAGAAACGTAGAAAATAGGTGCAGGAGTAGGCCACTCGGCCCTTCGAGCCTGCACCGCCATTCAATATGATCATGGCTGATCATCCAACTCAGTTTGCGATCGTGACTTCACCAAATGGGATACTACCATCTACAAAGAAGTGATATCAGGCCAAACGATTTACTCTTTGCTGAAGGGTATGTCAGAAATTTGCTCCTGAAATAAGCCTCTGTGATGGTTGTCTTTTTCAAGTCCTTCTTCCTCCATATCTTCCTTCTAAAAATAACCTCCTGTTTTTGTAGGTCTTCTTTCTTGAAGACCAAAAGGAATGGTGTTCAAAGGGCCAACGTACGTGACCAAAAAGAATTTGCTGAAGCCCAGTCACAATTATTTTAATCATGTCTCCCTGTAGACGTCTGAAAACGTGATGAGATTTGCAAACATGATCAATATTTCTGTAAAATCAGCACTCCTACAATATGTTACTAGCATATCCCTCGCAATACAATAATACTGTATTGTATGTGAACTGAACGCTTGCTTTTACCAGCACCCTAGATGTCCAATTTGACACCACTGGCTTCAGATCAGTGTTGTACAGGGATTGATACCCAATATGCTTACATTGCCGCAGGCCCGGAATGCTGGGCCTGCGGCACCAACATCCTGGAGCTGTGGTTCACGGAGCTCCCAACGCCGGCGGCGCTGACAAACATCGTGGGGTCCTGCGACTCTGCCCGGCTCGGCCTGCGGACTCGGGAGCTGCGGACTCCGGTGGGAGACGGCTGATCGGGAGGTCTGGGCCGCTGAGGAGGATTTTCACCGTCGGCGTTCCATCAGCCCGGCGAGAGGACCCTGAGCATCGGGCCGCTGGACTATGGTGGGGGTGGCGACTGCGTGGACTTTCTGTGTCGGAAGGCCCCGATTTTTAATATGGGTGAACATCTGGGAAGATCGGATCCACTGCCGACGCTTCAGGGGCAATTTACAGAAACTGATCAACCTATATACCTGCACGTCTTTGGGATGGGAAAGGAAGCCGGAACCGGTTGCAGTTACCCGGTTGCAGGGAGAACGGGCTGGTTGGACTATGGTGCCTTCCTCACCTTGGTGCCATTGTGTTATGTTGTGTCGTGGACTTTCTGTGTTTGTGCTTCGGAACTCGTGGACGCAACTTAGCGACTCGTGGCGCTAACGGCAGTTACCCGTGAAACTTGTTAACTCTTGAAAAAATTCAAACATGTTTAAAGTTTTCCATGAGTAAAATGTACTGCTGAAGTTAAAAATTGAAACATTTAAACACGTTGTGAGAACGTAGTGGCCCGTGAGTTTACCTTAGTGACTCGTGAGTCTACTGTGGGCACTCTATAACTCAGCGGGCAGGCAGCATCTCTGGAGAGAAGGAATGGGTGACGGGATGACGTTTCCAAATTTCTGTTGCGTCTTTGTGCTGCATTTCAGATGGTAAGCCGCAACTTTAAACTGACATATGACAATCTTAACTTCGCATTTTCCAGGATTGGATGCGAAATCAGTGATATTCTCAAGCAAACCATCCAACAGCTTCATCAGGTTGCATGCGCCTGATTTCACCAGTTTGACCGCCTTTTACTCCGTTTTTGCGTCTATCTTCGGTTTAAACCAGCATCTGCACATTCCTACACATTCCTACATTCTCACTCTACATAGTTGCCTAGGTGTGTATAGGAGACATTATACTTCCTATTTGTCAATAGTACACCAGTAACTAGAGTTGCAAATTATTTAGTCATTGTTACATGTTCTATTCTGAAACTTTAAATGTTGCATTGAGATAATAATTTATTTTATCTGAACATTTCCACTTCCAAATTCATTTTTTAAAATCCCATTTATCACTTCAGCTCGTCTTTATCATCACTGAGTACTGGATGTACCAGACAATTCTCACTATCATCTTGCAGTGTACAAAAGAATCTTCATGCTTTAGTTTTTATTCAATGAAATAAATTCCCCTTGATATTTTTCACACTGTATCTATGCTGTTTCATTGTTCACACACACAATTTGCATTCCCTTTTTTGATACTACAGTGCATCTGCACTTTTATCTGTCGTGTGTTATCACGCAAGCATTGGCATCACTCATCCATAAAATTACATTAAATGGTTATCATGCCAGTTAAATAAATACATTCTTGAAAAAATTGCTCAACCATCACTAGGTCACGTTAATAGAAATTTGGCTAATGAGAGAGAAGGAACTATTGTGTAAGAGAGGGTCGAAAACAAAAGAGCTGGAAGTGTCTTGCAGGCAGTGGTTTGACTGTCATGCTTAATTACATTGTAGCAAAACAAATCAGATAACGCCAACACAACCTTCATCCATGCTATTATAAATGCTAAATAATAACATTTATTACAATGAATATAACGAAAAATGACAAATTAACTCATACCATTTCCAGAACTTCCAACAAGCACACCGGAGAATTATAGATTTTGCGGGCAGATGGGGCAATTAGATAAAATGTGAATCTTAGGTAGACACAAATTGCTGGAGTAACTTAGCGAGACAGACAGCATCTCTGGAGAGAAGCGATGCTGCCTGTCCCGCTGACTTACTCCAGCATTTTGTGCCTACCTTCGATTTAAACCAGCATCTGGAGTTCTTTCCTACACAAATGCGAACCTTAAACAGGATCAGTGGATTATTGGAGGAAAAAGACATGGAAACATAGAAAATAGGTGCAGGAGTAGGCCATTCGGCCCTTCGAGCCTGCACCGCCATTCAATATGATCATAGAAAACTGCAAAGGGGGAACAACATAACATAAGGAACAAATATTCTTTTTTTTTTCTTTGAAACTGTCAGCGTAACTGTTTCATGTTTTACCTGGTGCCATGCCAACCTACTTACCGCTCTGACCTTAAAGCTGCGCCCTCTGGTATTTGCATTTTCCATGACTATCTATGCCTCTCATAATTGTATATACCTCCCCGCAACTTCTGGGATTCCTTAGAAGACAAGCTAACCTCTAACAAGACCAACCTCTCCCTGTAGCTAATACCTCCTAATCCAGGAGAAGAATGATTGATTATATGGGGAGGAGGGGGTTAAGAAAGCTAGAAAAGAGGAGGGGCAGGCCAGAGCCTGGCAGGTAATAGGTTGATGATAGACACAAAAAGCTGGAGTAACTCAGCGGGACAGGCAGCATCTCTGGAGAGAAGAAATGGGTGACTCTTCATAATAGATTGATTCAGGTGAGGGGGTGGGGGGGGTTGACAGGCAGATGATGGACAAAGGCAAGAGAGGAAAAAACGGAAGGTGTGAGACAATGGGGATTAAACCTGGCATCATTCTGGTAAACCTCCTCTCTACCTTTTCCAAAGCCTCCGCTATAATGGGGCGACCAAAACTGCATGTAATGTTCTAAGTGCAGCTTATCCTAAAAAGCTGCATCATAAATCACAGGGCGACACGGTGGCGCAGCGGTAGAGTTGCTGCCTTACAGCGAATGCAACGCCGGAGACCCGGGTTCGATCCTGACTATGGGTGCTGTCTGTACGGAGTTTGTACGTTCTCCCAAATGTAAAAATTGTCCCTAGTGGATGTAGGATAGTGTTAATGTGCGGGGATCGCTGGTCAGCGCGGACCCGGTGGGCCGAAAGGGCGTGGTTCCGAGCTGTGTCTCGAAACTAAATTAAACTAAACTAAATTCCGGACTTTTATACTCAATGCCCACACCTATGAATGCCAACACCATGTGCCTGTTTAAAAAGTAAATTGAATGATATTTACCAATTCTCATTTAAATACCCTATGTTCTCTAATCTAACCTGACCAAATACTTTACTAGTTCATTGTCCCTAACCACAATAGAACGGATTAGTCACAAGACAGAATTAAAACGACTGGAAATATTTTTAATGATATATGATATTCTGTAATGACCTTTACAGCACTAGCATCAATAATTGCAATTTCCCTTTACGTAACCATGGGAGTGAGTCTGTGACAGTTTGAGATTTGGAGCTCGGGATAAGGATTAGATGAACTTTGAACTGACTGGAGTTGCTCAGGGAAGCTAGATCATGTCAAGTGACAACCCATTCAATTACTTGTCATTGGATTTTAGTTTTAGTTTGAGAGATACAGCACGGAAACAGGCCCTTCGGCCCACAGAATCCACACCAACCAACGATCCCCACACGTTAACACTATCCTGCACACACTAGGAACAATTTACACTTATACCAAGCCAATTAAACCGGTACATCTTTGGAGTGTGGGAGAAAACCGAAGATTGCGGAGAAAACACACGCAGGTCACGGGGAGAATGTACAGCCAGTTCCCGTAGTCGGGATCGAACTCTGCAAACACAGTAAGGCAGCAACTCCACTGCTGCGCCACCGTGTCGGCCATAGCCAACAATGAAAAAAGTCTCCCCAGAAAGTTTCAGGATCAGCTATTCAAATCTAACACGACAACTTATTAGGAAAAAGAACCTATCAATTAAGTGATCAGCATGAAGTGCTAACCTTAATTCATTATTTTCGATTTGAAACGCCTATAGAAATATGAATAATGCTGTGAGAAGTGAAGAAGAAAATTAAGTTGCATCTTAAGTTTTGCAGGTAGTAGGTAAATATTATTACAGATTACACAGTATAATAGAATACAGCATATAGAGTACAGAATAAATCCAATAGATAAAGCTGGAAACATAGAATATAGAATAGAATAAATCTGCCAACAGAACTCAGAAAGAAACTGAGTTAACGTTTCACAAAAGGACCTAATTTAGGCCATTATTCTTGTACCACTCTTTGAAGGTGCTTTCTCTATAGAATATAATTGCTAAAACAGGCTATTAAAATATACTGTAACTGGTCCATGCCTATTTTCATGTTCATCAGTGATAGGAGCAGAATTAGGCCATTTGGCCCATCAAGTCTACTTCATTCAATCATGATCTATCTTTTCCTATTAACCCCATTCTCCTGCTTTCTTTCCATAACCCCTGACACCCATGCTAATCAAGAATCTATCTATCTCTGCCTTAAATATATTCATTGACGGCCTCCACAGCTTTCTGTGGCAATGAATTCGACAGATTCACCATCCTCTGACTAAAGAAATTCATCATCTCCTTCCTAAAGGAACGTCCTTTAATTCTCCATTCAAGCTTCTCACATCCAACCACTTCTAATTCTAATGTCTTTGTCATCTACTCTCTTCTCCATATATCCTAATTATGCCATCACCATTCATCTCAATGCCTCTGTCTTTTTAAGATCCATTTTCCCACCACTCTCTGGGGAATTCTTTTTTCAATTCCCTGTTCAATTCCGCCATAACATGACAAATAGGTTCTATTTGCTATTCCCTGCAGTCTTTTACCAAAGAACAGGAGTTCAGTCTTAATGGTGTTGTCAGGAGCCATGTGTAAAGCCAGCAAAATGAAAATGGCAAAAATGGCGACAAAGCTGGTTACAAAATTGCGTTTTTGCTCTGCTCATGTGCAACATTTCACCTGTGTTGTTCCTAACAGCAGCTGTCTGCTTAGATCGCAGCTGCCGCTTTCATTGCCTTGCTGACTGCTGGAAGCGAGCTGAACTAGGAGCACTCTCCATGGCAACACATTACAGCAACAAAGAGGCTGCCAAGAAGGTGAGGGAACCAGGCAGAGGTGGGTTGTTGCATAGCTGGTGGGTGGTGTGGAGGAGGGGATGGGGTGATATGATGCTCTCCCGTCTGGGGCACCGCCATGCATTGATGTATCATCCAGCTTTATACTGATCAGGACTCATTGGTCACTGAATGTTTTTTTACATAAAGCTATAACCAGCACAGGGATTACGTAACATAAAACTGACCGCTGAGTAGTGAAGCTGAGAGGCACAGTGTACAAGCCATCAAAGTGACCATACAGATCATCTGTGTAGGAAGGAACTGCAAATGCTGGTTTAAACCGAAGATACACACAAACAAAGCTGAAGTAACTCAGCGGGACAGGCAGCATCTCTGGAGAGAAGGAATGGGTGAAGTTTTGGGTCGAGACCCTTCTATATATCCTCTAATTGCCACCTCTTTCATGAACCCTGCACAATGTGCTTTTACTTATTCTACGATTTAGTAACCAAGGTTGTAGGGTTCCCTCCAAAACTTCTCTGAGACTTAGCGTATGGATGAGATGTGCCATGTAATGTAATAATATCAATAAATGCTCGGCTGAATCTGGGCAAAAGCCAGCTGCACTCAGGTGAATCTTTCTAGCCAGTAAAATAGAGACACAAGAGACATTGGAGTGAGGGGAAAAAAAGATTTACCGGATGACATCAAAGTGTCATCTGGAAAGAACATGGAGGTTGCGTCTCTTCAGTCTGAAGAAGGGCCTGATACATAGAAACATAGAAACATAGCAAATTAAGTGCAGGAGTAGGCCATTCAGCCCTTCTAGCCTGCACCGCCATTCAATATGATCACCGACATTCAATATGATCTAAAATCAGTACCCTGCTTTCTCCTCATATCCCTTGATTCCTTTAGCCCTAACAGCTATATCTAACTCTCTCTTGAAAACATCCAGCGAATTGGCCTTCACTGTCATCCGTGGCAGAGAATTCCACAGATTCACAACTCTCTGGGTGAAAAAATGTTTCCTCATCTCAGTCCTAAATGGCCTCCCTTGTTTTTATTCCTTAAATGACCTTATTCTTATTCAAAACATTATATATCTACTTCCTTCTATAGATGCTGCCTGCAGGGAGAGGATGGGCAGACGTGGACTTTATTCCTTGGAGTGCACAAGTCTAAAGGATGATCTTTTCGAGTTGTTTAAGGTCATGAGGGAAATAGATAAGATGACTGCAGTCTTTTACCCAGAGTAGGGGAATCGAGAACCAGGGTACACAGGTTTAAGGTGTGAGGGGAAAGATTTAAAAGGAATCTGTGGGGCAGCTTTTTCACACAGAGGGTGATGGGTACTGTATGTAGAAAGAGCTGCCAGAGGAGGTAGTTGAGGCAGATACTACAATTCTGAAAAGACATTTCGACAGGTGTAGCTAGGGATACTAGCTACATGGATAGGAAAGATTTAGAGGGATATGGGGCAATGTGGGCAAGTGGGATCAGCGTAGATGGGGGAACTTGGTCGGCACGGGCAAGTTGGGCCCAAGGCCCTTTTTCCATGCTGTATGTCTCTATAACGGTCACTAATTGGCCTCAAAATAATTGCCAATATTTTCTGACAAATTGTTTTTATACATTAAAAACATATCAGTGGCTCCAATTCTAAGCATCTGTTTCTACTTTATGAAAATCTTCATAAATTTAGTGTTTTTACTCAGCCTTCTCTGCAAAAAGAGAGATCCATGCTTTATGTTCTTTCAGATGGATACGACTTTGTAATGGCATCCTGCAAATCGTCTTTGCTCCCACTACAATGCCTGCTTGTTCTTTTTGCAGTTTAGTTTCCAGAACTGTAAACAATATTTCATGTGGTCTAACCAAAGTTTGCAGCACTTGTAACATAACCCCACTAGTTTTCAATTATAAGCCTCAAGAATGAAATGTTTGATACATCACAACTGCATCGCAACTTTCACTACGTTTTGTACATGTATTCCCAGATAACTTTGCCCCTCTACCCCGTATAGATTCTTATTTCTAATTAATATATGATTCCTTTTATTTTTCTTACCAACATTTAATTCCTCATACTTATCTATGTTGGATATATTTGCCAATTACATACCCAGACCGTAAATTAAATTAGCAGATTAACCTAAAATGTATTTAACCTTTGAAGTTAGATTAACCTTTAAAGTTCTACAAAGGGTCATTGAGTATAAGAGTCAGGAAGTCATAATGCAGCTTTATAGGACTTTAGTTAGGACGCATTTGGAGCATTGTATGTAGTTCTGGTCGCCCCATTACAGGAAATATGTAGAAGCTTTGGAAAGGTTGAAGAGGAGATTTGCCAGAATAATGTCTGGATTAAGGGATACTAGCTACAGGGGAAGGTTGGACAGACTTGATTGTTTTCTCTGGAACACCAGAGATTGCAGAAAGACTTGATAGAAGTATTTAAAATTATGAGAAGCACAGATCGGGTAGATGGTTAGAATCTTTTTCCCCCCAAGATGGAAAAATCAAATACTGGAGGGCATAGCTTTAAGATGAGAGGGATAAAGTTTAAAGGAGAGTTCCTGTAATGTGCTGCCAGGGTGATGGTTGAATCAAATACATTGGTGGCATTTAATAGACTTTTGGTTAGGCATAAGGATATGCAGGGGGATACTGGTTTTCTGCAGGTGATGATATTGATATTTGTTGTTTGTCTTTTGCACAAAAGTCCGCGAGCATTGCCACTTTCATTTCACTGCACATCTCGTATGTGTATGTGACAAATAAACTTGACTTGACTTGACTTGACTTGACATCATGTTTGGCACAGACATTGTGGGCCGAAGGGTCTGTTCTTGTGCTGTACTGTCCTATGTTCTAACCATCCCATTATCACTTGTGACTCCACACGGCCTATTTTCATAATCAATGTCATTGAGGATGTCCTAGGTTTTCATAAAAGTCTTTACGGCTCGAACAGAATTAATTGCCCATAAAATAATTAAAAAAACAAAACAATTTTTGTTTCAAAAAACTTGTGGTACTGCACTGCCGATGAGAATGAAGACTTCCACAAGCACAGAAATGTATATCCC
Source organism: Leucoraja erinaceus (assembly GCF_028641065.1). NCBI lineage: Eukaryota > Metazoa > Chordata > Chondrichthyes > Rajiformes > Rajidae > Leucoraja > Leucoraja erinaceus. The sequence goes on from NC_073389.1 coordinate 49,410,955, forward strand.
CATAAATAAGTGCATTCTATTTGCCAGGTTCCCCTCACTCTCGTTGTGGAACCCATTGGAGTCTATTGCTTTCAAAACACACGTTGACTGTTGTATGAAATGCTCTCTAACATTTTTGTCAATGATTAGTGATGTACAGCACTTTGTTGCAGCTATGTTTGTTTTTAAAGTGCTCTGTAAATAAAATTATTATTATTATTATTATTATTATATCCCGAAAAAGGGCCTGCCTTGGATTGTGCATTGTTTTCAAATCCTACACTTCCCTGCCGGGAGCTTTTTCTTCCCTTTGTGTATTACATTAATTTTTTTTCAAAGTGCTAAATAAAATTACAACTACAGTAATTACTCCTTAATCACCAATATTCTAGAGAATGCCAGTCTCATTTATTCTTAAGCCCCCCCTTAATTCTGTAACTCTTGGGATTCCAGGTAACTTTCTGGTGAATTTGTGTTGATTCTTGCCAGGGGTAAACTAGCTGCTCCACAGTGCAGTGTCCCCCTCAAGGGTGGAACCAGGACTGAGTTATGGAAAATTAATTTCCTTCAGATACGATGATCAGTTATTTTGATACTTTTTGTACCTGACAACTCTCTTACAGCTTACAAGGACCCCAAATTTGTTTGAATCTCAGACAGTTCTGTCTTAGCAACATTTAAAGAAATATCTGGTCATCACATGCAAACATGTTGAAACCCCTCTGCTGCCTTTCTCTCCACTGACTTAATCTCTAACATTGCTTTGTAATCTTACACTCCCATCTAGTCTACTTATTACAAAAGTAGTCTCTATCTTGAACCAGGGTACATGGATTCTATGAAAGCTTTTTATAAATAAAGAGATTGCTTGAGACCCCAGTACAGATCTTTGTGGGAATTCACTAGTTGTTTTTTTCCAATTCAAACACATACTGTATTCATTATCCCTTCTTCTGTTGCCAAATCGATCTTCCAAACAGTACATCCACAGATGCTGACTGACCTGCTAAATTGCTCCAGGACGTTGTGTTTTACTTAAGATTCCAGCAGGTGCAGTTCCATGTGTTTCTAAACAGTTCTACTAGTTGTGAATTGAAAATTAGAAAAAGAACTGCAGAAAGGAAAAGTGCTGGAAATACTCAGCAGATCAGGCAAACTGTGGAAAGAGTTAAGCCCCTGTCCCACTTTCACCACCTAATTCACCACCTCTGCCGAGTTTGCCCTGGACTCATACTCGCAGCATGGTCGCCACGAGGTCGTAGGTAGGTCGTAGTAGGTCGTGATGCTAGTCGTAGGTACTCATGGCATCAAGTAGGTCGCTGCGTTTTTTCTAGCCTGATAAAAAATGTCCACGAGTTTTAAAAAAAAAGTTGGCATGGAAAAAAATCAATACTTTTTACTCGTAAGTAGGTCGTAGGTAGGTCGTAGTAGGTCGTGATGCTAGTCGTAGATGGTCAGAGGCAGTCGAAGGTAATAGCTCCGGGGTGAAAAAAAGGTCAGTAGAAAAAAAAAGGTTATTATTACACAGCAGAACGTCACCTCTGTCACTCCAAGGCATGTTCATTCAATGCTGGAGAGTTTTTTGGAGAGGAGACTTGTGTTTTAGAGATGGCACCAAAAAGGCAGCAGTGCAGAGGGAGGGCACAACCCTCAAAAATCCTGCCATGCAGGTGTTACCCACCCAAGAGGAGGAGTGGCAGGAGGTGATATGTCCCCACCATCACCCCATCCTTCACTGCCTCATTTGAAGACAGCAAAGCTGCCCTTTCTCCTGTGTCTGACACAGCATCCGAGGCAGATGCCCCATTGATGGTGAGGGAGGGCTGGAGGAAGGTCATGCCCTACACCTTCACCAAGCAGCAGGAGGGGGACCTTGAGGAATGGTTCCAGCAGAATGCCATCCTGTACGAAAAGGAAAATGAGGAGTACAGGGACAGGGACAAGAATGGCATGCTTGCCATCCACTGCCCCACATGTGTGCTTAAAGTTCCATCTTTTGTCAAAGCCCAGCTCCACTCTCTTCCAGTCATCTGATGTACTGGGACAGTCCATCATATCATCTCCATTCACCCATTGAGACCTCTTCTTGTGCTTCCTCTTCACCCTTGCTCTTCCCCTTCTGCCTTTCTTAAAAGGCTCCTGAAGCAAAAGGGCTACTGAAACAGCAGTAAAACGTACATGGTCAAGGCCAGTCTTCAACATAATCAAAGGAGGTCTTCTTCATAGTCGTGGGAGGTCTTCAACATAGTCACAGGAGGTCTTCAACATAGTCGTAGGAGGTCGTAGACATAGTCATGGAAGGCCGTAGGAGGCCGTACACATAGTCGTGGAAGGTCGTAGGAGGTCGTAGGTTACCGCAACCTTGATTTCTTAGGTCGTTTAAGGTCGTCAGAGATCGTGAATTAGGTCGTGAAAGTGGGACAGGGATTTTCGAGAGTTAATATTGCAGTTGAAACACCCTTTGTCAGGCTGGTAATAAATTTTCTTTTTTCTAGTTTTATTGATGCGGCGTGGGAACAGGCACTTCGGCCCACCGAGTCCACGTGCCCCCACACACTAGTTTTTTTATCCCGCTTTTGTACCTTATACAATAGGGGCAATTTACAGAAGCCAATCAACCTACAAAACTGCATGTCTTTGGAATGTGGGAGGAAACCAGAGCACCCAGAGAAAACCCACATGGTCACAGGAATCCACACATGTCTACACAGAGAGAGTATCCGTAGTCAGGATTGAACCCGGGTCTCTGGCACTGTGAGGCAGCAGCTTTACCGCTGCACCACAGTGTTGCCCTTATGAAAATTGAACCTATTCTCATATGGCGATGTATGAACGGTATAGTAAAAATAATTGACAATCAAGGATTGCAGATGCTGGAAATCTGAAACATGAAGTGAAAATGCTGAAAACACTATTATTTGCAACCTACGGTAACTGGTCTCACCTTATCAGAATATTTTTTTAAATTTCTACCTATCCTTCCCCCATCTTCTCCGCAACCAAAAACTAACTTGTTTTCTTTCTTTCCCAGTTCTGATGAAGGATTATGGACCTCAAGTGTTAACTATTTCTCTTTCCACAGATGCCACCCAATCTGCCGAATACTTCCAGCAGTGTAGGTTGTTTTATTTTAATTGTTAGATTTGTATAGCAATGTCAAAAAAACTTCATAAATAAGCCCACAAAGAAATATTAATAGACAGTTGCGAATGCTTTCAAGTCAATGTAATTGACATCGGTATTTGAAGCCCCATGAGAATTAGCACAAAGTTCAATTTAACCTTGGAGATGGAAAAGTTTGAACTCTTGATATATTGTTACACTTTCTTCTGTGCCAATCAAAGTGACTGCTCGCCAAATATTTTTCTTTTGTAACATTGAAAACATTCATATGCATTTTGTGAATAGTGTTGACATTTGTAAAATGCAAGATTTGAGTTCAGTAAACATGCCATCTTAAAAAGTGTTCTGAAAGGTTAAATTAACTAAGAAAAGTTAAAGTTGCCAGTCTTGGTGCAGATTTAATATTCTGACTATTTGCACAATACTGCCAATTTAATTTTTTGGAACTATCACAATAGAGAATATTTTTTTTGTATCTGAAGGCAACTCGATCATAAACTAATGAAACTCTGTCAATCAGACGTTTCTCATTTAATTTCAGAAGTGAAAACATTTCATCAGCAAAAGTGGGTTTGTTTCCTCTACCATCCACAGAAACTGCTCTTAAACAAGGACTCTTGACCCTAACGATACCATATAATTGAGAACACATGGAAAAGAAATTTGAGACTTTCTTTAAAACAAAACTCCAGTATTTCATTTAGTTGATGTCACGGTAACCCAGTGACCATTTTTCTCACCATGAATATTATTACTAAAGACCCCAGGACTGTTTATCTAGTCACTTCACACCAATACATTTGAAGGAATTAAACCAGTTTGCTCAGCAAAACATTGGAGAAACTCAGTCCTTTGTCACTTACTCCACCCATCTGCAAATCAAAATACCCCTCACCTGTATCCACTTATCACTTGCCAGGCTTTGTCCTCCCCTCTACCTCTCTTTTCCAGGTTTCCACCCCCCACTACCATCAGTCTTAAGATGGGTAGTCACCCAGGACATTGCCCATCTATGTCCTCCACAGACGTTGCCTGATCTGCTGAATTCCTCCATCACTTTGAGTTTTGCTCAAGATTCTAACATCTGCAGCTCCTTAGTGTCTCCATCTTTCACAGCAAACCAGCCTTCTATTTAACAATTGCCATAATGTTTACAAGAAATTCAGACTCAAGTAATTCCATTCAATTTCAAATAGCTTTTGGTCTATTCATGGCACATATCAACATTTCAACAACTAAGTTACAGAGATAGGTTGAATAAGTTAGGTCTTTATTCTCTGGAGCGCAGAAGGTTAAGGGGGGACCTGATAGAGGTCTTTAAAATGATGAGAGGGATAGACAGAGTTGATGTGGACAAGCTTTTCCCTTTGAGAATAGGGAAGATTCAAACAAGAGGACATGACATCAGAATTAAGGGACAGAGGTTTAGGGGTAATATGAGGGGGAACTTCTTTACGCAGAGAGTGGTGGCGGTGTGGAATGAGCTCCCAGTGGAAGTGGTGGAGGCAGGTTCATTGGTATCATTTAAAAATAAATTGGATAGGCATATGGATGAGAAGGGAATGGAGGGTTATGGTACGAGTGCAGGCAGGTGGGACTAAGGGGAAAAAAATTTGTTTGGCATGGACTTGTAGGGCCGAGATGGCCTGTTTCCGTGCTGTAATTGGTTATATGGTTATATCAATTGTGTGATTGCAACAGAGTTTAGCTTAGTGACTCGGGCTTGAATTTCTCCAAGAGTGACTTGTACACTTGTGGTTGAACATTGCAACATTATATGCATGTAGTGGCCAGTGCGATATCCGTACTGACTCTTGCGTGTACCGTGGGAACTCCTGCGAACGGTGAACCCGGAAGCTAGGCAGAGGGGACAGAAGGTGAATAAAAATTGTCTTCTGTGGGATTGAATTAAAAAAAATAAAGATTTGCATCCGCATATGGACATCAACTTATTCATGAGTTATGTTAATGAAATTCAAGAAAATAACTATAATCTTTAAAAGGGACTTTACTGAAAGGTCCCGCATTTTTATGGTCCATGAGAAATTTTTCACATGTACTTCTTTGAGAGATAGATGCTGCTTGGCCCGCTGAGTTACTCCAGCATTTTGTGTCTAACTTGCTGATTCAGACAGTTTTTGATTATCAAGGATTCTGCGCTGACTCTTTACTCTGAAACACACGTTGGAAATTTAAACTTGGGCGCAACCAACATCGTCTTACTACCGTGGGAACTCTTTAACTCAGCGGGCAGGCAGCAGTTAATTGTTGCTCCCTTCAGCTTCCCAGGGGGTCGGGAAGGGACTGGAGTTGGGAGAGAAAGGTGGGGGAGTCGAGGGAGAGGAGGGGGAGACAGATGGGAGTGGCTTCATTTACTGGCGGCGGGTGTCTGTCACTGAAACAGGCAGGTGAGATTTCACATCCACCTTGTGTGTGCCTCTCTCTCTCTTTCTCCCTCCCTCCCTCTCACACAGGCTAAGAGACTCTGCCTGTTAGTGTACGTCTCTTTCTCCCCCTCTCCCACACACAGTAAGACCGAGGTACTGTGCTCAGTCCATCTGTGTCTCCCACATACACAGTAAAACTCTGCTTTGTGTGTGTATATACGTCTCCCCTCATTTCTCTCTCTCTCTCCCCCATCATTTGTGCCACGTGATGATTTAATTACACTTGACAGTTTACAATGTCTTTCAAGATTTAACGGGACAGCTCGGTAGACGGACAAGTCACTCGCACAAATAACAGAAATGCCGAGTACCGTAGAACTCTTTGTCTACCCCCCCGTTATATCGTGTGATATCGTGCTAGACCACGACCACTTCACTCTGGTTACATCTTGCGTCAAGTCGCCCCGTGAGAAAGGCCTATTAGGCCTCAACAATCTACCCTTTACTATTAAACTGTGCCCCCTTTGTCTAAAATTCTCAGTCAGGGGTAACAGTTTTACTGAGTTTAGCTTGTCAACCCCTGTAAAATTTGCAAGTTTCGGTGAGATCTCCTCGTTCTCCGACATTCTAAAGAATGCAATCCCATTCCACTCAATCTCCCCTCATGAGTAAACCTGCCAGTCCTAGAATCTGTCAAGTCAACCTTCATTGCACTTCACTCTGTGGTAAATATTTTCCAAAGGGAAGAGATCAAAACTGTACAGTATTTCAGGTGCAGACTCGCCTTGGCCTTGATTACCGAAGAATTCCTTACGTGCAATCAAGCCCTCTCATATTAAAGACATATTATTTGCCTTTCTAATTATTTGCTGTACCTGTATGATTGCCTTCAGAGACTCGAGTACAAGCACATCTGAGTCTCTTTGAACATCAATGTTGCCCATCTCTCAGCATTAAACAAATATTGTGTTTAGTCATATAAATTAGATGACATCACATTTTTCCTACATTATATTCCATCTACCATGTTTTTGTCTACATCCTCATTTTCTTTATTTAAAATGTAATTTAATATCTGCAACAAATATACAAATGTAGTATTTTTCTTCTCAACTAAATTATTGATATGGATTGTGAATAGCTAGGACCCAAGCAGCAATCCATGTATACCGCAACCCAAGAATATGTTTATTCCTCCTCTTTGCTTTCTGTTCACTAGCCATTTCGCAACAGCCCCCAATTTCATATGCTTTAACCTTGTTAACCAACCTCCTTTATCAAGGGGTATATCCCTTCTCAAATAACAACAAACTGGACGGCTCAATGCCAGAGACTCAGGTTCGATCCTGACCTCGGGGGCTGTGTGGAGTTTGCACGTTCTCCCTGTGACCGTGTATGTTTCCTCCGGGTGCTCTGGCTTTCGACCACATCCCAAGACGTGCAAGATTATTGGTTAATTGGCCACACTAATTTTCTTTCCTTCTCCATTTTTAATAATTGCTCTTTCCTATCAGTCTGTATGCATTTGATGTCATTCATTGCAATATACTTAAGGTATAGTTACATATTGAATGATTTTTCTGTATTTTCCCACTTTTGTACATGGTGTGTATTTTGACAAACTGCCAAAAATATCTTGATAATTTCGTGATTACTCAGTCCAAGAGAAACAAGATCTTGGTGCAAACTTCTCTGGGAATGAAGAAATTGCTGGATATGCACCATTTCGGCAAAAAAATAAGCTCAATAAAGATATTTATAGTTGATACATCATAAAAACCATGCCAATGTGATGTTTAGTTCAAACACATATCTAATCTTTGAAATCCCAGGAACAGAATTGAAACCATGCAGTCTCACTCCCACAGGTAGTAAATTGTTTCCAGAGATTTGTAATCATTTTTGTCTTCATAACCATTCTTTCTTTTTCCTTTTCCCTTTCTAATTTCCTTCTCTGTTGCTTGCCGTTTCTTTCCCTCAGATTACATTTAATTATCTACAGATTACTTAAGGCCATAAAGTCCCAAAAGATTGGATGACAGCACCTTGCGTTTACATAAGCCAATTCTCAACTACCCATAATTTCATATGCTTTAAACTTGTTAATCAACCTACTGTATCAAAGGGTACATCCCTTATCAAATAACACCAAACAGGTCGGCTCAACGCTAGAGACTCAGGTTCGATTCTGACCTCGGGTGCTGTGTTGAGTTTGCACGTTCTCCCTGTGACTGTTTAGGTTCACTCTAATATTATTAGTGGATACAGGTGAGGTGCATACATTTTGCATTCCAACAACGTATAGTACAAAAATAGTACAATAGGATGACTGAGGGAAAAAAACCCACCTCTGGGTACCTGCCTTGAAATTAGTCACTCCATCAATTTCTGAACCATTACGTTCAGCTTACACAATTGACAAAATGTTAATTGTTTACTACAAAAAAACATTTGCCATTGTTTTTATTAAATGATTGCAGCAAACAGTTTCAGAGAATGATTTTTATTACTTCATTTGAACATTGGAAGATGTTCACTGCAAATACAGTGAAACAGATTTACATTAAACATCTGATAGGTTGTTACCCAGATCACAGAGCACTGCTATATAGCTTCATTTATTAGTTTGCTGAGTTTCTGGATTTTAGTTTTTGTAGACATGTCAGCGTATTTGTCACCAATACTGACAATCATTCCACCCAGTATTGAAGGGTCGGTCTAGAATTAAAGAAATAATGTTATTTTTTCAAACAAATGCCATAAAACAATTTGAGTCACAGTTCTTGACACCAAATGAATTAAATGCAAAGTATTTCATTAATGGCGCAGCGATAGAGTTGCTGCCTTACAGCGCCAGAGACGTGGGCTGGATCCTGACTGCAGGTGCTGTCAGTACGGAGCTTGTAAGTTCACCCTGTGACTGCGTGGGTTTTCTCCAGGTACTCCGGTTTCTTCCAAAGACCTACAGGTGTGTAGGTAAATTGTAAATTGGCCTAGTGTGTAGGAATGGGCATGGGAACATGTGGAAATGTACTTCAACAAGTTAACCGTTTAAAAGATAACTGCAACTGAATTGAAAACGTACAAATCTTGAGATATGCTCATTTTTAATTTCTCTAATTAACTTTTTAAGCAAATCTTCCACGCTCTCTATTTTTTAATCCTTTTTGGAAAGAATAAAATTGATCAAATTTGAACTTGCAAAACTGAAAATATAAATGCTAATAACTCAGTAGAAATTAAAGGATTAAAGAAGGTGGGATTAGTGCAGGGAAGTGACTGGCAGCATTCGGCAGATCGGGTAGCATCTGGGAGGTGAAAGATCAGTGAAGCTTTCTTTGAAGGCATGGGGCCAGATGTCCTACTCCTGCTTTGATCGCTAAGTTAAAGTAAGATCTTTAAAGGCGTGAAAGACAATATAATAGATAAATAGATGATTAAAATATCTGGAATTAAATATAATAAATTGCGTCCTTGTCATCAGCTTTAAATTGATAAATTGATAAAGACAAAGGATGAAGGACATTTATTGTCACCAATTGGTGCAGTGAAATTTAAGTTACCATGCAGCACACAAATAAGATAAACACAACACTTTAGGATTTAACATAAAACATAAAAAACATCCCCCCCATCAGCATTTCCCGCTGTGAGGGAGGGCACCAAAGTTCAGTCTATTCCTCTGTTCACCCGTGGTCGGGGCCTATTGAGGCTCCCGCAGTCACCACTACGGCGGCCCAATGTTTTTAGGCCCTTGAACGGGAGAACACTCTCATCGGCCCGGAACCTCTGAATCGTCCAAGTTTATTACCACCTTTATTACAATTGAATTGAGTGACTTCTTAGACCATTTCAATTGAAAACACATAGTTCAGATTCCAGAGTGAAAGGCAAATTTCCTCAATTGAAAGGCATTGAACCAGATGAGTTGTTACAATTTAAATGTTCTGTGGTCATGAGTACAGATTACTATTTTATTAAATGCAAATTATGGCTGCATTTAAATCGAACAAATGCCCTTGTGACATCTGAACTGGTTTATTAATCTAGACATCTGGATTATTAGATTGGTAAATTAACCACCACTGTAATTACAAATAAAAGTCTTAAATTTTGCCTGTGTCCTCTTCCTACTAATCTTTGTATTATGATCTCAAATGTTTGCTGCGTAACTATTATATTTTTCCATTCAAAATTGTACAATGGAAACTATTTGCAGAAATGTTGTGCCGTATTTATAACTTCCCACAAGTGGCCATTTATACACCTCCCAGCTTCTAATTCTGCACTCCCATACCCAATAAATAGTCCAGAATAAGGATATTGGTCCAAGTCATTCATACAGCTTTCATTTTTCAAGACGTAGCGGATATATAACTAAAGGTAAAATAAGCTACAGAGATACAAGGAGGGTCAGGCTGGGGTTGTGTACGTGACTAACTGAATTGTTCTTTGGAATACATTCTTCTAAGTTATGCCAATTCATTTTTGCATGAGACTCTTTTACACCACACATTGCTCAAACCAGTCACCACAACCCATTCTTTTCTTCATTACAAGTTAATTTATGCTCTTTATAATCATTGCGGAAAAATATATTCTATATTTCCTGCTGTAAATTCCCCAATGTTTATAACCTCCCACTGTGGTTCCAAATTACATGGAATTATTCCCATGTTCACACGATTAAAGTCTTTCAACCTTCCTTTGGTCTTATGCCTTACTGCCTTACCTTGGTCTCCAATTTCAGGGTCTCACTTTTCTTTAGGAACCCATTAAGTGCAGCCTTTAGATCTGTAAGACCTGCTTCATCCAGAGGCTAGAAAAATGAAGAAAATGTCCATGTCAAATTTCAACCAAGGTTCATTTGTCAAAGATGCAACATATTAATTGGTTAAATTACTAATTATGCAATTCTTCAAAATTAAGCTAATTGATCTATTCTTTGTACTCGTACTATGGAGTGAAAGTATGTTTCTCTCCTAATGAGCAATTTCATTTCATGAAACTTTTAATTGTAACTACACCAAGTGCAGACCCGTTGGGTCTGCTCCCCCAACGCAGCTGTTCCCTACCCGTAGCCCCCACGGGAGACGTGAGCCTCTAACTCAAGCGGCTCAGGAATCAGCAGTGCGGCTGTTTTTAAATGGCGTCTTTGAGGCGAGATGCGGGCGCCAGCAGCCGTTATGGTCGCTGGCCAGCAGGAGGCGACAACATTCACCAGGGGCTGGGGCTGGAGCTGTTTCTGTGAGTGAGAAGCAGTGTTTTTTGAAATATTGGGAGAGGGAGAGGATTTGATTAAAAATGTGTACATAAACACCACAAAATTTAATGAGGAGTGGATACTTGGAATGAAAGGTGAAATCTCTACTTAAATTGAAAAAATCAGGGCGTTTGTGGGTCGGGTGTTGTCGTGGCAACGAATCTAAGGCTGGCAGCCACAAGTCAGAAACACACACAGGCAGCCAGCCAGCCAGCCAGCCAGACAGATAGATAGCGCCAGTGTTTTTTCATCCTTCCCGTCATCCCACTTTCAGTTTCGTTAGGTTTAAAACTCCTGCTCAGGCGATCTTAGTAAATCTGTGTTTTGTTTTTACTTGAAATGCTCCACTTACAGTATGGCTAATAATTTAAACTTGCATATACATTATTAACTTTTAAAAAGGTATTTTTCCTTTACTTTAAATAATACTTGTCCTTCCCACTGAATGTAATGTCGTACTAATGGTTTCTCTTCACCATTCTACATTCTTTCAGCCCAAGCGTCTTAAGGACTTTTAATAGCCAAATTAATTTTTGTCACATCTTCCAAAAACTCATTAGTCAGTATTCATTAACTTTCATGGCACCACTCTCAACCCTCCTTCAGCAATCAAAACTCTCGGTCTCTTATCGTATTTTAAAAAAAATCGCCACAGCCTCCAAGGCTTCAATTTTAGTTTAGTTTAGTTTAGAGATATAGTGCCGAAACAGGCCCTTCGGCCCACCGACCAGCGATCCCCGCACATTAACACTATCCTACACACACTAGGGACAATTGACACATATTCCATACACCTGTACGTCTTTGGAGTGTGGGAGGAAACCGAAAATCTTGGAGAAAACCATGGGGAAAACGTGCAAACTCTGTACAGACAGCAACCGTAGTCAGGAGCAAACCTGAGTCTTAGGCGCTGCAAGTGCTGTAAGGCAGCAACTCTACTGCTGTGCCAACCAACTATAAACCAGAGACTAAATTCTCAGATTACCGCTTTCTAAATCACTACATCTGGATTTATCAATGTTCCCTGTGATTGTTCTTGTTGACGTCCCATTTTAGGTCTGGTCCCTTCACATTATGAGAATGCAGGGTGACTTGGACAGGTTGGGTGAGTGGGCAGGTGCAGTTTAATGTGGATAAATGTGAGGTTATCCACTGTGGTAGCAAAAACAAGAAGGCAGATTATTATCTAAATGGTGTCAAGTTGGGAAAAGGGGAAGTTCAACGGGATCTGGGGGTCCTTATGACGAATAAAATTGACTTTGACTTTGTTCATCAATCAATGAAAGTAAGCATGCAGGTGCAGCCGACAGTGCAGAAAGCGAATGGCATGTTGGCCTTCACAGCAAGTGAAGTTGAGTATAGGAGCAAAGATGTCCTTCTGCAGTTGTATAGGGCCCTAGTGAAACCACACCTGGAGTATTGAGTGCCGTTTTGGTCCCCTAATTTGAGGAAGGATATTCTTGCTATTGAGGGAGTGCAGCGTAGGTTTACGAGGTTAATTCCCGGGATGGTGGGATTGTCATATGCTAAGAGAATGGAGCGGCTGGGCTTGTATACTAGCAGGATGAGAGAGGATCTTATTTGACATATAAGATTATTAACAGTTTGGACATGCTAGAGGCAAGAAATACGTTCCTGATGTTGGGGGAGTCCAGAACCAGTGGCCACAGTTTAAGAATAAGGGGCAAGCCATTTAGAACGGAGATGAGGAAACATTTTTTCACACAGAGAGTTGTGAGTCTGTGGAATTCTCTGCCTCAGAGTGTGGTGGAGGCCGATTCTCTGGATACTTTCAGGAGAGAGCTAGATAGGGCTCTTAAAGATAGCGGAGTCAGGGGATATGGGGAGACGGCAGGAATGGGGTACTGATTGGGGATGATCAGCAATGATCATATTGAATGGCGGTGCTGGCTCAAAGGGCCGAATGGCCTACTCCTGCATCTATTGCCTATTATTAACTGAGGATTCTCAATTACAAATGGATTTTTTTCTTTGCATGGCCAATACAAGTTAACAGAGCTATTCAGCAAACTTGAACATTCTTGACATTTAACGATATATTATTAACACAACTGTACATCGAATAATTCATGTTACCTGAGCAGTAGTGACTGAGCAGAGAACTTCCCCACGATGAGCACTCATGATCTTGCTGAAAGCCCCAACAACGTCAGGGGTTTTGCGCAACCGTCCATTCTCAGCTAATACATCTGAAGACAATAAGTAAGATTTCTATCTTTATCACAATCGGTATTAAAGGAAACACAAGAAACTGCAGATGTTGTCATCTTGAGTATGAATTTAATTGTTCTATCTGGGACATATGACAATAAAACACTCTTGACCAAAACACGGTTTTGTGCGGCATGGTGGCGCAGCAGCAGAGTATCTGCATTGCAGCACTTGCAGCGCCGGAGACCCGGGTTTGATCCCGACTATGGGTGCTATCTGTACGGAGTTTGTGACCCCGTGGGTTTTCTCCAAGATCTTCAGTTTCCTCCCACACTCCAAAGACGTACAGGTTTGTAGGTTTATTGTCTTGGTATAAGTGTAAATTGTCCCTTGTGTGTGTGTAAGGTTGTGTTAATGTGTGGAGATTGCTCGTCGGTGCGGACTCGGTCGGCTAAGGGCCTGTATCTCTAAACTAAACGAAATGCTGGAATAACTCAGCCAGTCAGACATCATTCGTGGTGGGAAACAGACAGGCGACACTGAAATATCGCTTGTCCATTTCCTCCATAGATGCTGCTTGACCGGCTGAGCTCCTCCGGCATATTGTGTTTTACTCTATTGGGGAAACCTAGCCAGTTGTTACATTTGGAATGAAAAATGTCATGAGAAAAACATTTTTTAAAACAAAGTTCAATGAGAAAATTCAATAAAATTCTCTTTGAAGCATATTTATAAACATTTTCCTCTCTTCGTCTGAAGTCAATACTGAGGTTCATTGTCAAATGAGTCATGGGTCCACTAGCTAAAAACTATCTCAAATTCCTCCAATAACGCATGTGCCTGATAGCAACACCACAATCTTAAAATAAAATTTAATTATATTTGAGGAGGATCAGTGATTTTGTATGGAAACGTTGTACTTAGGCAAAGAATATAAGGTCTTATTTGGGAGTTATTGTAAGACAACCACTATGTATTCATGTCGTACCTTTATCAAATTTTAATTTATTGAGTTTTTAATCAGTCAAATACAAAGAATGGTTTATTTTTGTTTTCTTGGTGCCAAAAACAAGGCAGGCATAAATCAGTGGAAATAAAACGAAAGAAAACCATTAGATTTGTTGTGTCTTTCAAAGGAAAAGTGGATAAACATTTGAGGAAAATTGTAGGTTATGTGGTCATGCAAGATACTAAGTTAGATTTGGATTGGTACAGGGCACGTGCAGATATAAACCGCTGAATTCCCCATTTTACATTTCAAATTCCTGTACTGTTGATCCTTCAGATGGTTGGAACATAACTGCTTGTATCAAAGCTCAAAGGTCTGTTTATTGCCATGTGTACCAATTATGTGTGAGATTATGGGGGAAAAATACTCCGAGGCAACTGTATTGAAGACAATTATTAAGATACCTGGACGTATTCCTGTTTTTTTCTTTGCCTTTGACAAAGGTTTTAATATGTTGGCAAATACAGACAGTTGGAATATAGACACTGGGACGTTTTGACTATATCACTTTAGGCATCTGATATTGCCAAGATGAAATTGATGTTTTCAGTTTGTATTCAGGTATACTACTGTTCATTTTTGACAGCAAATAAAAGTATTTCTGTAAGAAGGAGCTGCAAATGCTGGTTTATACCGAAGATAGACACAAGTTTTGAATAAAAGTATTTACTTGCCTAAGTACAAATATTGTTTTTCCTCAAAGACTACCTACGAATATCTATAGCTACAGTCAATTCTGAATGTTGCGCCGTCGTTTTTCACATTTAAATTCATCAATGAAATATTAACTTGGTTACTAAGCTCCTAATTAAAGATTTATGTTATTCACGTATTCTGTTCCTGTAATGGTGTACATGTTCCGTAAACAACGCAAAAAAAAAAAAAATTGGATTATTGAGAGGTAACCATAAAGCACTTACTCATGAAGTTGATCATTATGGGCGAGACTTTCTGTTTTGTCAAGACATCGTTGACAGCTTTTTGCTTGATGCTGCGTTTAATGTGGGGATTGACGAGCAGTCCAGAGAACTTGGGATCTTTCAATAGCGACTGGAAGGGAACCAAGGAGATAACATTTATTGGAAATAAAATACTCTTTTCGAAGTGACATGTGAAATAGCCATCAGCACATAGCCAATAAATACATGTGATGCTTTCAAGTTTCAGAGTACTAAATAGTATTTTCAGATAACCAAACTATAAAAAAGGGCAAATTTGTCATTCGCTTACTGTCCAGGCAAAAGCTGTGGACCATCAGCCATGATCATGTTTAATGTTGGTCAGGCTTGATAGGCCAAGTAGCCCACTCCTGCTTCTATTTTGTTACTTTCGTACTTTAGTAATTTAAGCTCTAATTCACACATAAATAACGTGTAGGAAAGAACTGCAGATGCTGGTTTAAATCGAAGGTAGACATAAAATGCTGCAGTAACTTTCATATTCACCGCACAACTTAAAAAAACATACAAATACAAGGGTCTCGACCCAAAACGTCACCCATTCCTTCTCTTCAAAGATGCTGCCTGTCCCACTGAGTTACTCCAGCATTTTGTGTTTATCTATCACTTTCCAGGTTTTATGCTGCTTCTCCCCCCCCCCCCCCCACCATCATTCCAATCATTCTAAACAAGAGACCCAACCCAAAATGCCGTCTGTCCATTCACTCCATAGATGGTGTTTGACTCACTGAGTTCCACTAGCAATTTATGATTTGATCATGATTCCAGCATCAGCAGTCTCTTGTGGTCTCCATTAAACTGCATCTTGTTGGGATTAGTTTACGTTGACTAATAATTTGATTAATTAACATTGGATGGAAATCTTTTGGTTCCGAAGACAAGATGTTTTACAATATTACATATTAATTTTTTTTATTTTTTTTAAAGGCAGCACTAAGATACTTAATTTATTTTTATCCCTCCATTGCTCTTCACCTGTGATATTAGCCATGGAGCACATGGGAGACAATCTCAGCCCTTTGTGATTTAATATAATTACAGATGACAGAAACACCCGAGAAATGTTTAACATCAATTTTTCAAATTGGGCTGAAACATATACCGTATTTCCCGGCAATGTAGATGCTATTTTTAAACCAAAAATAAAGCACGAAAGTTTATCTGCGTCTTGGAGGCCGAAGGTTAGTTTTTTAGCCAAGAAAGACAGACTTGGCTATCCCTCAGTACAGCAACATCAAGAACAATGTTGCTGTACTGAGGGATAGTCAAGTCTATCCCTCATTGTTGGCAGCCGATGGGAAGTGGCTGTAAAGCGGGAAGCGGCTGTAAAAGGACAGCGCCGCTGGAGGGTGGAGAGTTCCTTTCACAGCTTGAGGGGAGTCTGGCCCGGGTCAGCACGGCCTGGGCTGCACAAATTGGCTGGCCCGCCCGGGGGTAAAGTTGAGGGGAGGGCAGGAGCATTGAGTAGGAGGGGGTCGGGGATCATGCCAGCAACTCACTCACCTCTGCCGCGGCGCTCAGGGCGCGGAGCCACCGCATTGTGGCCGGCGAGGGAAGTAGCTCGGGAGGCTGCGAGCAACCGCCGGGACCTGACAGCGGAACCGGCCGCCACCTTAGCGCCTTCTGCCGGCCCGCCTGACAGCCAGCCACGGTGTCTTTCGGCACAGGTGCAACAGGTGGAGGTGGTGGTTGGCAGGTTAGCTACTGGGCGGAAGGCTGGCTGCTCCATCCCAGGCTCACTCTCTCTCTCTACTAGTCCCGGGTCAGGCGACCTGGGCGCTACAGCCAGACCTGGGGCAAGCGAGCCGACCTGGGCGCACCAGCCAGACCTGGGGCAAGCGAGCCAACCAGGGAACTGCAGCCATTCGCGGGGCACGCAGCCGACCTGGGTGTCACAGCCCGACCTGGGGCAAGCGAGCTGACCTAGACGCTATAGCCAGTCCTGGGGCACGCAGGCGATGTTGCGACCTCTGGACTAAACCAAACCCATGATCTTGTCCCGCCATCCTTTTTTCAAAATTTTGCAACTTAAATTAGGGGTGTGTCTTCGACGCAGTTGCGTCTTCATTGCCGGGAAATACGGTAACTGTTTTTTTATATTAATCCTCTTGCATTTTTAAAGTATTAAATTTACAGGCAAGTGAACTTTAAATAAATGTTCTTTAATTGAACATAAATGTATAGAAAATATTTAACTTACATTAATCTTCTGTAGTTCCTGCTCCACTTGGTCCAGTTTCTTCTGCTTGCTGGCAGCAGAGTATAAAGCTGTAGCATATCTTCCTTCAACCCCATAGACTTGAATAGGTGGCTGTGGGCAAAAAAAAAACCCAGCTGTAAATTACACGGGAAGTCTCAACTCAAAGAATTAAGAGCTGAACTCTTATGCAACATTCACAATTAATTGTTGATTTTAATTTTTTTTCATTCACAGATCCTTAATTCATCCTTAATTATCTCCAAACTGCAATACCACAATACTCTGGGTCTGAAGCCATATAAAGATGAGACTGGATATCAGTGATCCAGGTAGGAAGAAAACTATGGCATCTGCACAGTAGACCAAGGCTGTAACAGTAACAGTAATGTTTAAGAAGGAACTGCAGATGCGGGAAAATCGAAGGTAGACAAAAATGCTGGAGAAACTCAGTGGGTGAGGCAGCATCTATGGAGCGATGGAAATAGGCAAAGTTTCGGGTCTGAAGAAGGGTTTCGACCCGAAATGTTGCCTATTTCCTTCGCTCCATAGATGCTGCCTCACTCGCTGAGTTTTTCCAGCATTTTTGTCTACCATCAGTAACAGTAAAATGAGTCTACAACAAAAAATAAATAAAACAATTGGGTTTGAAGAAGGGACTCAACCCGAAACGTCACCCATTCCTTCTCTCCAGAGATGCTGCCTGCCCTGCTGAGTTACTCCTGCTTTTTGTGTCTATCTTCAAAGAAAACAATTCCTGCTTTCAACCCAATTTCTTACTATTATCTGCTTCTGTGGATAGGATAAAACTGAAATTTATCAATTATCCAAAAGAGACTAGTTAGGAAGAAATCTTATGGAAGAAAAACAATACTATCGGAACAATGTAATTATGCATTACTTAGTTCTTGTAAAACTTATTTAATGTTACTTTACCCAAATTTAAAAGCTTTGAAATGTTTCATACCATAACCAGTTTGTTAACTGGGTTGACCACCGAGGTGCTGAAGCAACGGACCTGAAGATTTAAAGAGAAATTTAAGTCAGTTTTTGAACACATATGCTGATTTGCACTATGTAGACACATATCAAAGACTGAAACAAAATGAATTGTGTACAAGTGTGTGATACGTAGGCTTAGTACATGATTAGTATACATCACGCGATTCAGCTAGAGAAGATGCAGAAAAGATTCACAAGGATGCTACCTAGATTGGAGGACGTACTTTATAAGGAGATAGGTTGGACTGGATCTGTTTATCTTGGATCAAAGGAGGCCAAGAGGAGCTATGAGACATTTAGGATTCAATCTTCCAGCAAAGGAGTTTATAAAACAGATATTAAAATGTTTCCTGCTATTTGCCCATTTTTTTTACAATTAATGATTGGGAGACCTTATTTGGGCAAAGGAATGGTAGATGTTATTTAACTCGGACAGGTGTGAAGCAAGGGATTTTGGAAAGTTAAGCCAGGGCAGGACATACAAAGTGAATGGCAGAATCCTAGGAGTGTTATTGAAAATAAAGACCTTGGAGTACAACTATAAAGTTCCCTGAAATGGAAGACGCAAGTCGATAATGGTGAAGGTGGCGTATGGCATGACTTGCCTTCCTCAGACAGGGCATTGAGTACAAGAGTTGGGACATCACGTTACATTTGTATGTTGTTTGGGCTGCACTTGGAATATTGTGTGTAGTTCTGGTCACCACACTGCTGGAAAGATGTGATTAAGCAGAAAACATTCTCAAGCGATTTCTTGGATTAGCAGGCTTGGATCGAAGTTAGCACTGGAATATTGAATACAGAATGTATCTTTTACCTCTAAGGAAAGATTTGGATAGTCAGCATTCTTCTTTTTCTGGAGTGAAGAGGGCCGAGAGGCAACTTGCTAGACGGATATAAATTTATAAGGGGCATAAATAACGTGGATGGACAGAGGCCTTTTCTCTGGGTTTGGTTGTGTAAAACTAGAGGTTTAAGGTTAGATGGAGAGTTATAGGGGATCTGAAATTCAAGCGGCACCTGGACAGGTACTTACTTGAATAAGTTGTCCATATAATTCACACGAGCTGTGAGTGACTATTAAACTGTAGCTACCTTATTCGCAATAAGCACGCAATACTGGTCCGACAAAAGAGAGCAGCCTGCAAATAAAGTAGCTACAGTCTGATAGTCAATCATGTCTCGTGTGAATTATTCCGATAGAGGTCATAGAATGATATGGAATTATGCAGGCAAGTGGGATTAGTTCAGATAGGCACGTTGGTCAGAATAGAAGTGGTCGGCTGAAGGGTCTATTTCTATGCTGCACGAAACCATGACTCTCAAACAAGTTTGCTGTGTTAATAGCTTTTCATATCAGTACAATGGAGCATGACGTTCAAAATACTTTCTAACCATATCGTTTTTTTAAAGGACAAATCAAGAAGGCTTCTTAAAAAATAGTTCATTGTCACCAACACACCCAGCTGTAGAAGTCAGAAATACATCTCATCAAACTTTGGGGATGCATGCTCCTCATCATCATCTGACAAGGGCAACTTAATTATTCTTCAACAATGTCCCAAATTCTGGATAACCACCAGGGTAATCATCTTTGCAGCTTCCACACCTCAATGCCCTGCTGTATCTTACACGGTTCAGTAAGATCATCTATTGTTCATTACAAACCCCAATGAGGATAGGCCTAACCTGTTTAACCTTTCTTGACATCAACCTTTCATGAAATAGGAATCCTTCATCATTGGAATCAATAGAAGTAAAGTTAAAATATATTACTGTACTAAAATCGACACTATGATTAAAAGATGATGAAGGAAATAATCTATGTAACTAAAAGTAAACGCAAAATCGAGCATCTGCAGGTCTTTGGACTTCGAAAATCTTAAATGTCAGGTGGGATTTGCTTTTTTAGATAGGGATTTAGGTGAGGTATCAGTTTGATATAAGCATACACTTAAAACAAATCCGAATCAGGTAACAATCAAACCTGAATAACCAACATTACAAATACCACACAGCCAGACGATATGACAGCCAAGCCATCAGCGGGGTAAAATGAACATTATTTAACGCAAATATATTCAATCTACATAGCAAAACCTGTAGATGGTTTAACAATCAAGGTTATTTACTTAAAACGTTAAAATCAATTGAATTAAACACTCTTTCTTCCTTCACCTTCAGGCACAACCTGGCCGGCGCCGCCATCTTCTTCGCCTGATGTAGGTCAACCCAAGGCCGGGGAGGCTTCTGAGGATGCGCAGTTGCACCGGTGGATTCTGGGAGCTGTAGGCGGGCGGTTGGGGAGTTTGAGCACGGGAAGCGGGAACACTCGGGATTGGGACTACAGAACCCAGGATTCAGTGGGGGTGATGCTTGGCCTGGCGTTTCCTGAAGCCTGATCCCCTTCTGGGCAAGTTTATGAACACAATGTTTTTGGCCTGTCTTCTCTTCCCCGCTGAGATAAATCCATTTGTTTGATGCCGTTGGAATAGTTATTGCAAAACTAGAAAGCTGCACTTGATAGGAAGCTAAAATAAGAACACAAAATGTTGGAAATAGCATCAGGTCAGTGGTCATTTCTAATGGAAAATCGTCCTGCAGGAATTTTAACCCTGTTTCTCTTTGCACAGATGCTGCCTGGCCCGTTGAGTATTTCCAGCATTTTGTCTTCACAAGTAGACCAGTGTCATTATAATAATGAGCAAGTGATACATTAAAAGCGGAGGAATACATTTTTTTGTTGTAGATTGTTGGTCGTTAATTGTGGGAACAATAAAAACAGAATAAGTCATGGCTGTTCAGATCTTTCACCCTACTTTGCAGTTCATCAAGATCATGGCTGATCTTGTACCCCAAAGCAATGGCTGATGTTTAACGACATGAAAGTAACTGGAAAAATTGTTTAGCTATCTTCAATTCTAAAGGACTTACGATGAGTTTTATTTCTGCACTCTACAGTGAAAGGGAAACCGTTTGGGCTCTAACCTATTTAGCTCTGAAAGCATTTTTCATTTCAAATGAGGTCGCTTCTCATTCTTCTGAACTCAAGAGTCCCAGCCTATTTGCTCTCTCCTCATGGGCAGACCCACCATTGCAGCAACATGTGTATTGAACCAATACCACACTCTCTTCATATCCAGTACATCCTTCTTTGTGTAAGGAGACCAAATCTGTACACAAAATATCCCATGTGTGATTTTATAATTGTGTAAAATTGTATAATTGCCCTTGTGTAAAGACATCCCACTCCTGCACTCAAATAATTTTGCAATTAAGAGTAATGTACCATTTGACTTTCTAGTTTTGTGCTGCATGTGCACATTAACCTTTAGTAACTATGTACAAAGATATTTAGGCCCTTATTGAACTTTGATGTTATTGCCATGTTGTTGTCCATTTAAATAGACTTTACAGGGGAATTTCATCCCAGTATGTGTTTTACTGGGCTTAATGGTTTGTGGTTCTGTAGTCCTGTTCTTAAAATATTTTATATCAGACAAAATTTGACAGAGCCATGGGAGCCAACCCATTAAAGACCGAATAACAATTTTTATTCTATCAAATGTTGAGTCTCTGGAACTCTATTCCTCAAATATGGTGAAAGAGGTGTCATTGAATATTTGTAAGACAGAGGTGGAATGATTCTTCAAGCAAGGAGGTGGACAGTTTTCAGGATCAGGCAGGAGTATGAAGTACAGGTTGAGTCAAGAGTCAAGTCAAGAGAGTTTATTGTCATGTGTCCCAGATAGGACAATGAAATTCTTGCTTGCTGCAGCACAACAAAATATTGTAAGCAGAAATACAGAACAGTTCAGTTCAATATACACATAAATAAGCAGATAAAGTGCAATAGGCTGTTAAAGTGCAAAAGGCTGTTGGGATCAAATCAGCCATGATATTATGAATGGTGGAACCATTTTGAAGGCCAAGTGGCTTACTTGTCTTAATTTATTTGTTTGCATATCTTTATGGCGGAAAAGGAAAGGTGGAGATGTTTTAGAGCAGATTCTAGAACTTGGCCCTCAGCGTCAAAAGCATAGCTGCTGATTGTTGAGAAATGACGTGGAAGTACATGGAAAATACGTATGGTTAAGTGGTAAGAATTAGATGAGTATAGGTATCTGGTGGAATTGCTGGATGGAGAAAGACACGTGGCTGGGAAAGGTATTGGTTTATTGTTATGTGCACTGATGTACAGTGAAACCTCTTTGTGTGGTGTCCGATTAAATCAGGCGGACTGTACATATGTACAATCAAACCAAACGCAACAATAATAGGTAGTTCAAAGAGAAAA
Source organism: Leucoraja erinaceus (assembly GCF_028641065.1). Taxonomy (NCBI): domain Eukaryota; kingdom Metazoa; phylum Chordata; class Chondrichthyes; order Rajiformes; family Rajidae; genus Leucoraja; species Leucoraja erinaceus. Next base: position 49,433,343 of record NC_073389.1, read on the forward strand.
ATACCAGAGTGTCGAATATATTTTTGCAACATTTTAGTGTAATGGTTGCAGAAAAAAAGTCTAGCATCCACAATGAAAGTAAGCTGGAAGATCAGGACTACTCCCTAGCTTAATCTTAGGAAGGATATATTGGTCTCTGTGGAGATGTTCTGTAGCTTTGACAGTGAAATGTGGTTAAATAATGTTAAATAATTGGATCAATCAAGGTTCTGCTTCATGAAAGTTAGAAGTTTATGTAGTAGTTTTTGATTGAAGTTATTAAAATAGAAAACTATTTTTCACGGGTTGTTGTGTTTTGAACTTGGGTGCATAATTTAAGTCTAAAAACAAGAGGCAGGCTTTTCATGAGTTAAAATAAGAATTGCTACTACAGGTGCACAACCTTTTATCCAAAAGCCTTGGGACCAGACACTTTTCGTAATTCAGAATTTTTCGGCTTTCGGAATGGAAGATTTTTAGCGTAGATTTTAACGGCTGGCTCAGTGGCAGAGTGCCCGGCTCATATCCGCAAGGTCGCGAGTTTACGCCTCGATCCCGGCAGTTACTCGATCGCGAGTTTGAGTCTTCAATGTAGTTTTTTCTTGCAGAATAGGAGAGAATAGGGAGGGTTAGGCTGGGATCATTCTCTGCGAGATAATCTTAGTGCGGGAGACAAGTGTAGGAGAGGTGTACTGACTGTGTGGGCAGAACTTTGGAAGTGATTGCCCACCATTCTCAAAAGCCGCTGTGTCTCCCTGTCCCTCCAACTCCAGAGGAATCCGCTCCCCGATGCGCCGCTACGGCGACAAGTGGCAGTTCGCCCACAGCCCAAGCTGCGCCCCCTCATCCGCAACCCGGGTTCCTCTGGAGTTGGAACGGGGCTGGGCTAGAGTTGCTGCTGGCTGTGAGTCTCTGGGATCTCCGTGCTTGCAGTGGGCCTGGGGGTCGGTGTACCGATGAGGGGGCGCAGCTCGGGCTGTGGGCGAACTGCCACTTGTCACTGTAGTGGCGCATCGGGGAGCGGCTTCTGTTGGTCCTGACGTCTCTCAGCTCCTGTCCAGGGGGGTGGCCGGAGACGTCAGGACCAACAGGAACCCGCTCCCCGATGCGCCGCTACAGCGACAAGTGGCTGTTCGCCCACAGCCCGAGCTGCGCCCCCTCATCCGCAACCCGGGTTCCTCTGGAGTTGGAGCGGGGTTGGGCTAGAGTTGCTGCTGGCTGTGAGTCTATGGGATCTCCGTGCTTGCAGTCGGTGTCCCGTTGGTCCTGACGTCTCCGGTCACCCCCTGGAATGGAGCTGAGACTGGGAACTGTACCGCCCTTGCCCCCTCCCTCTGCAACTGCAAACAACCCCACAGTTCCCAGTCTCAGCTCCTGTACAGGGGGGTGGCCGGAGACGTCACAGCCCGAGCTGCGCCCCCTCATCCGCAACCTCAAGACCAAGACGCACCTTGCACACCATCAGCTTCGGTCCCTACGGGGAGCGTGTTCCTCTGGAATTGGAACGGGGCTGGGCTGCTGCTGGCTGTGGGTCTCTGGGATCTCCGTGCTCGCAGTGGGCCTGGGGGCCGGTGTCCCGTTGGTCCTGACGTCTCCGGTGACTAGCACTAGCTCCGACGTGAAGACAGTGCAAAACCCCCGCGCCGGTGCAATGGGCGGGGAGCTGGAGAGGGGAGGGAAGGGGTCACACACATGGCCGGGAAGCAGAGGGGTGTAGGTGGGGTGAAACTTAAGGGAGCGACAATTTGCTGCTGCCTGCCCGCTGAGTTAAAAAGTTCTCATGCAAGACTCACAATACACTGTGTACCGTGAGTCTACCGTAGGAACTTTTTTAACTCAGCGGGCAGGCAGCAGCAGATTGTCAATTATTAACCCTCGCGCAATATACCCTCACCTTCTCTTTTATGAATGGGGATTTAGTTCCCCTTTCTTCGAGGACCGACCGGAGGTTCCGCTGTCACCTCTGCGGGCCGCCCTCGGTGAACGTTTTCAAGGACCTTTCTTCAAGGACTGAAAAAATGTCGCTATTCGGAGGTTTTCGTTATTTGGATCTTCGGATAAAAGGTTGTGCACCTGTATTTGCAAAGGATAGTAGAAATTTAGAACTTTTCTACAAGCAGTGCAAATCTGAGCTGATAACTTCCATTAACCAAAGTGTTAAGGGATATCGGGAAAAGATTGTATGTCAGCTCTGATCTAATTGTTCGCTTTGCTAAATGAACGTGTCCTTTTAAAATGTTTCAATATTCCAATATTGTTCCCTGTTTAAGCCATCTTCCCATTAATATTCCAAAGTCCATTTTGTCTCCAAGGTTACGTCCAAAATCCATTCTTGAATCCTTCCAGTCTGATTATGATCATTGGCATTGTGAAAAAATGGCTGTTATCAAACTCAAGAATACCTCCTTCTGACTATGTCAGTGGCACATAATTTCCCTTATCCTTCTCGAGTTGTCAGTTGTCTTTGGCTCGGCTGATCATACAATCCTTCTGCATATTTGTTCACTGCCATTGGATGGGACAGTACCTAGTTCTTTAACCATTAATTTGCTTGCAGATAACAAGTCATTCAGCCCACCTTGCACACGCTGACCGAGGTGGCATACAAGGCTAGTCCCATTTGTCTGCATTTGGCACATAGCCACCTAAGCCCTTCCTATCCATATATCTGCCTAAATGTTTATAAAAAGTCACCTGCAGTAGTTTTTTTCTCCCAGCCCACTGCTGCCTTATTATCTCCATTTGTTTTAGTTAGATATTAACAGCTTAGATGTGGGTTTGCAAATTTTATTCATATTTGAGGGTCATAACATTTGAGATTGTAGTGGAAAAGGAGAGCAATAGTTTGCATAGATAAAGCTGGCACAATGGGAACTACACGTTACAAATTTGAATTGTATTCTGTCTTTACTTTGTGTACTAGTCATGTCTCTACTATTTATTTCATTCCCCTTACATGTTTTTCCTCTACCTACTAAATTTTTGTAAGGTGTCCTTGAGACTCTTGAAAGGCGCCCATAAATAAAATTTATTATTATTATTATTACAGATGAAATAATGAAGTGGCGGATTTTGTTGGAAAGAATGAAACACAATATGGATGATAGCACAGGTCAAAAGAGTGCAGACATAATGGAAATCGTGTTCATATTCAAATACCCTTCTGCCGTCTTTCATCATGTGGAAATTCAAAGTGCAACCTTTTGTTCCTTTTCTTTTATTTGCTTGTCACCTTCCTCTTAATTGCATCTATTCTATTCATTTCAACCAATCTCAAGCTCCACAGTCACATCACTCTTCACTAAAGAACTTTCTTCTGAATCCTCGATTGGAATAAGTGGAAACATTCCCTTTATATTCAGATTTTGTTTGGGTCTTTTTCCCAAGAGGACAGAGATACAGTCTGTTCATTCTTTTCTTTTCTTTTCTTTTTGTACCCAATTATTCAAACAGCATCATTGTTAATTTGTTCTGCATCATTTTCTTTGGCTCTATTTTATAATGATAAGGTGTCCAAACACATTCTCAGTACAGGTACTTCAAATGTAGTCAATCTCTCTAGAAATAATCTCTCTAAATGCACAGTCTTTTGCCCAGAGTAGGTGAATCGAGGACACTGTATCACTCTGACTTTAATAAAGCCTATATTTTGGTTAGCTTTCTTTAAGGCCACTATGTATGTGGTATAATTAAAAATAGAGGAATTGAAGATGTTATGTAATTTTTAGAGTTGGGCTTATTCGTACTCCTGGATCCCTTTGTACATCTACCCCATCTAGTTCTGCAAGTTCTAGATCACAGATGACTTTCTTGTTCTTTCCATACCATATTTATCTGAGCTGAACCTCATTTACCAATTGTTCGTTGAGTTTGCCAATTTATTAACATTTTACTGTAATTTGTTAGCGATCTCTTATTAACGATATCTCCCCACCCCAAGTAAATGATATCTGCAAATTTAGAAATTGTTCTCTTGATTTCATAATCTATATCATGAATGTAAATTATGATCAGCAGTGGTGTGTTTGTTGATTCTTGTGGAGCACCACCACCCATCCTATTGAGCTGGCGTGTTCAGCTGATATTGGCCCACTCAGGCTCCTAATTTGTATGTTGGTATGTTCCACTTTGAATAACTACCCACTTACTCCCACTCTTTGTTTTTTTGTGTTAATACTAGATTGTATTCTGTCAGATGTCCTTTTGCTCTGCATTCTCTGAGATTGATTAGTCCATTAAGGAGTATCTTATCAAAGGCCTTTTGAAATTTTGGATAAATTATATCTACTACATTACAATAGTTTATTATGTCTGCTGTTGCTTCAAAACCGACAAAAAAATGGGTATGTGTAGGAAGGAACTGCAGATGCTGGTTTACACCGAAGATAGACAAATGGCAGAGTAACTCAGCGGGGAGCGGCAGTATCTCTGGAGAGAATGAATGGGTGATGTTTCGGGTTGAGTCCCTTCTTCAGTCTGAAGAAGGGTCTCGACCCGAAACGTCACCCATTCCTACTCTCCAGAGATGCTGCTTTATCCCACTGAGTTACTCCAGCATTTTGTGTCTAAAAGATTAGTTAAGTCAGACTTTCCCTATTGAAATCTATATTTACTGTTCCTTATTACACTGGGGTTTTCTTTGTTCTTCCTTTAATTGGGATTCAAATATTTCTTGTATCATGATGTTAAGTTAAGAATTCTGTAACTTCTTGGACACGTTCTATCCTCTTATTAAATGGCAAGTAGCTCTCTCACCAGTCCTCTCGCATTACAATAATTTTCTAATGAATTACTGAATGTGTCGCCACATTTTAGGAAGGCTGTGATTGCAATAGAGAGAGTGCAGAAGAGATTTGACAGGATGTTGGCTGGAATGGATGGCTGTGGTTATAAGGAGAGATTGGTTAGGCTGGGTTTATTCTCACTGGAATGTGAGGCAATTGAGAGTGACCTTGTAGAGATATATAAAATCATGAGGGACATTGATAGATTAAATAGTCTTTTCCACAGGCCATGTAAATTTAGAACTGAAGATAGACAAAAAATGCTGGAGTAACTCAGCGGGACAGGCAGCATCACTGGATTAAAGGAGTGGGTGATGTTTCGGGTCGAGATCCAGAGTTACTCCAGCATTTTGTGTCTTATCGTCAATCATCCGCAGTTCCTTCCTACACATTGAGTTTAGAACTAGTGAGTATGGGTTTAAGGAAAGGGGAAAAAAATTGAAAGGAGCTTTAAGCGGTAAGTTTCTCCACATCTGGAATGTGCCGCTAGAGAATGTGGTAGAGGCAGAGGTGTTTGGACAAGTAGTTGGATAGGGAAGGTGTAGAGGAATAAGGCCCCAATGCAGGCAAATGGGATTAATGTTAAAAGGCATTGGGGCAGGCAAGGGTGAGGTAGGATGAGAGGGGCCTATTTTTGTACTGTATGATTCTGTAATGCTTTGTTATTTATTCCTTACATTTTTTTAAAATGCCTGGATGCAATCCATCTGGACTGCGTTTATTATCCTTTTGAGTGTTTACTTCAGTCCATTCAAAATAAATTGAATATAATCTAATTATGGTACTCAACTTATTGTCAATGTCCATCCTTTCTGTCTCCCTGGTAAAGACTAAAGCAAAATGATTCAATTATACTTTATTGTCACAAGTACCTAGGTACAGTGAAATGCTTTGTTTTGCGTACTACCCAGTAAAATCATACAGCAGACCTCACATAGGTAGTACATAAAGACTCACCACGTTACTGGCTCTGACGTTACAAAACGTTAGACACAAAAAGCTGGAGTAACTCAGCGGTACAGGCAGCATCTCTGGAGAGAAGGAATGGGTGACGTCTCAGCTCAAGATCCTTCATCAGACTTTTAATTGAACAGTCTTATCTTCTACTTGTAGCAGCGAACCAGTCCGGCTGCAGCACATGGCAGTGATATTTGTAAATGTAATATTTGTGCCATCTCCCTGTTGCTCCCTATAGCGATTGTCATCCTTCACTTTTCACATCCCAGTATATCTTATTGATGTGTTTATGAAATATTTTACGGTTTAATGAGCCCTTATAATTTAAATACGTAGTTCCCTTTTGCTGCCTTATTATTTTAGTACTTTTCTCTGAATTGCTTTATCTTTTGGTTATTTACAGTCTGTGTATTTAAACTATGTCTCTTTCCTAGCCTCAGTTGTTCCCTTGTGTCTTTATTTATCCACGAGGTGTTCCTACAGTCTGAATACCAATGATCTTTCATATCATTATGCTTTTGTTTGCCAATATTTTTTGCCCATTGTAAATTCCTGTTCTTTTCCATGCCCCCAAATCATCACGCATTTAACAAACTGATTCTCATCATGCTGATGCCCTCTACTGATACTAAAATGTGCTCTTAATTTTACTTCTCTAATTTGTTCTGGTTCATTTCCCTTTAATAGATCCAATAACAAATTCTCTATTGTTAGGCTTTTTTTTTCTACATTGTGTAACAGGCTCCTTTCTATTTTGAAGGGGCTTATCTTCTTTATTTCCTTTATCTTTTTGGTCTAATTAATATTGCCATGGTTGGAATCTTCCATGATTGCTCCATGTTTTAATGTGCCCCTAATTTGGCATTAGTTTTCTCATCTCCCTTTCACTATTGCACTGGGCCTGTACTCCCTGGAGTTTAGAAGAACGTACCGAAAATAGAATAGTGAAAGGTTTGGATAGAGTGGATATGGAGAGGATGTTTCCACTAGTGGGAGAGTTTAGGACTAGAGATCATAGCCTCAGAATTAAAGGACATTCCTTTAGGAAAGAGATGAGAAGGAATTTCTTTAGTCAGAGAGTAGTGAATCTATGGAATTATTTTCAAGTTAATGGATATTTTTAAAGCAGAGGTAGATTCTTGATTAGTACTGGTGTCAGGGGTTATGGGGAGGGCAGGAGAATGGGCTTAGGAGAGGGAGAGATAGAACAGCCATGAATGAATGGTGGAGTAGACTTGATGGGCCGAATGGCCTAATTCTGCTCCTATCACTTATGACCTATTAGGCCTGTAGGTTGCACTTGGTATTGATTGATCTTCTGGTATATTTTGGCTCCATTTAAATTGCTTTCCATCTTTGGCTTTATCGCTGTGTCTCTTTTATCAATTGCCATTATGTTATTCTTAGTTAGCCCATCTTTTTTTCCCTTCTCTATCCTTCCTCAATATGTCAGAGCTTGCAATGTTCAATTCCCAGTCCTGACTTTTATAACCATCCTTCGGCAGACCCTACTTCACCCGTTTCTCAGCAAGGTATGATTGCATCCACTGAATTGTAAAGACAATTTAACTTTACAGGATTCTTTCTTATTTTTGCATTTCACCATACTTGTAAAATTCTGTCTTAATTCTACTTGTTTCCTTGCTGTGAAAGACGTTTATTATTTACAATGTTCCCTTTTCCTTTATTTTAAATTTAGGCTGTTTATGTTTCTTCTAGATCCCTGCCTTCTTGCTAACTAAAACTCTCTATGCGTCCCTAATGACCCTTTCTGCATGGACATGAATCCTATTCTCATTCAGGTGGAGCCCATCCCATCTGAGCAGTTATTTGTCCCAATGCTCTGTCACCATCCCATGAAAAGCAATACTTCATTTCCCACACCAGCCTTTAGGCTTGCATTAATTCACCAGACCAGTGTGTTACTGCACCAGTTGCACAAGGCTCAAGCAATCATCCAGAGGTCATTACTCTCATAGAAGTCTGAAGAAGAGTCTCCACTCGAAACGTCACCCATACCTTCTCTCCAGAGATGCTGCCTGTCACGCTGAGTTACTCCAGCATTTTGTGTCGATCTTCGGTTTAAACCATCATCTGCATTTCCTTCCTACACATTACTCTCAAGGACCTATTTTTATACAGAGGATATATATATATTTGTTTTAAATATTGATTTTATTAGAAGCAATTGTACAAGGAGAAAGTAATCGACATAACAATTATACAATTTTTGTACTGCTTCAATTTTGACATTTTATAAACTAATAACTAAATCGAAAAAAGGGAAAGAAAGAATTTCGAAAAAGACACAAAAAAGAAAAGAGAAAAACCCCAGAACTAACAAAGAAGTGAAAGAAGCGGAAATATATCCCACTACCCTTCCCTACGCCCGCTCACCCGACCCCAGCGTCAGTTTTGCAGAGGATATTTATGATCTAGAACTCGCCACTTATCAGGATGGTGGAAGCAGGATGAAGGCTTTCAGAGGGAATTGGATTGGTATCTGGGGAGAATCATGTGCAGGGTTGCAGGGATGAAACTGAGAAATGGAACTGATGGGATTTACTGTAATATGGGTTACCATGGACTGCATGGGCTGAAAGGCCTTCTACAGGGCTGTGCCTTTTCCATAATTCAAGGGAAAGGAAATCCAAAGATCCATAAATTCCTGAGTCAACTGTTTTTTGCATTTTCTTAAATGTTTGGTACTTTTTCTGAGTCTAAGCCTCTTAGTTCCAAACTCTTACCTTTTGCCATATTTACCACTTTCTCACCTCCCCAAGCTTCAAAATGTTATTTTCTAAATTCCAGCGAGTGTTTATTTATTTGATTCAATCCCTTCGCATGTGTATCTAATAATGATTGGACAGTTGAAAACCTTTTTGGTTGTTTAAAAAAAAAAAAAAAAGTTTTACAATTTTAAATCCTGTTTGGATATGGGCCATGAATACCAAGAATACCACAGATAACAACCTACTTTAACACAAAACATTTCACGGTACTTGGTGTAACGGGAGGAAAAGGGTGGAAAAGTTTCACTGAGGCATGCAGTGTTTTCCCTTTGCCATTGATAATTGGGAATGGGCAGCATTCAGAATTCAATGAACAAAGCAGGAGGGGATGGATGATTGGAAGATTTAGTAGAGCTGGTGGATTTATTTTTGGAACGCGAGTTGAAAGATCATTTTTGCCTCTAGTGCAATGAATATTTGCAGCCATATATAGCCATGTGCTGAATAGATAGATGATCCATCTTGGTTTATTTAGTTTAGAGATATAGCATGAAAGTGGCCCTTCAGCCCACTGTGTCCATCCTGGCCATTGATCACCCGTTCACACTAGTTCTATGTTATCCCACATTCTCATCCACTCCTTATACACTGGTAACAATTTACAGAGCCCAATTAACTTACAAATAAGATCATAAGGAATAGTAGAATTAGGCCATTCGGCCCATCAAATTTACTCCGCCATTCAATCATGGCTGATCTATCTCTCGCTCCTAACCCCATCTCCTGCCTTCTTCCCATAACCTCTGACACCTGTACTAAAACACCCGTTTTTGGCATCTGGGAGCTCCAGTTCAGACCACCCAGAGAAAACCCATGCGGTCATAGGGAGACCATGCAAACTCCACATAGAGAGTACCTGAGGTTAGGATTGAATCTGGGCCTCTGGTGCTATGAGGCAGCAGCTCCACCAGCTGCACAACTGGGTTGCCCTTCAGTTTCCTCCTGAGATTCTTCCAATCACAGAAGCCAGTCTAAATCTAGTTCAATTCACTTCATGCGATTTCAAGAAGTGGCTGAGAACACAGGACATAAGAAAGGAAACACGGTCAGAAAACGTTCCATTGTAATACTGAAAACCTGTGGTCCAGAACGAGATCATCCAAGTTAATCCATGATATTCAATGCAATATATTTGGCAGCCCTCAGCAAATGAAATGTCCATGGCAACATGCACCAAGACCTAGATGACATTCAGGCATATGTTGATAAGCAGTATGTAATGGCTGCGCCACAAAAGTGTCAGGTAATGACCATCTCCAGTAAGAGAGAATCTAACCATTTACTGATGGCATTCAATGGCACTACTATTGCCGAGTCTAGTCTATTTTACTTCGGAGTCACGTGAGTGACTACGTGAAGAACCTGCTTCCAACGCATGCGTGTCATATCGCTACACTCATTGCGACGAGTCACACAGGGGGAACGACGTTCCCCAGCGGGAGAATTTGAAAGTCGGGAACAGCAGGTAAGAGACTCTGCGTTCCTTCCACTTACCTTTTAGGTGCAGACATGGACCGGATCCATGAAGGCTGCGGAAAGCTGGCGGGGGAGAACCACGGAGTGCGGGCAGCCGGCAGCAGCAGCAACGGCACACCGATTTTCCGGAGAGGAAACACCTGTGCCCGACTTCGCTCCCGCACCGGCAAAATTCACTTCTCGGCCGGGCGGGAAGCGAAGCAAAGACGTCCAGTATGCCAGTCTCAAGCGAGTCTGGCTTGGAGCTGTCGCTAGCGGCCAGCGCCGAGGCTGGAGGACAGAGAGCGGGAGCACACAGAACTGAGGGCATTGGAGCAGGGTTGACCGGCTGCAAACGACCGCGAGGGACCAGTACCGTGAGTACTGGGGTCGGTCCCAGCGGTCTGAGATAAACGAGCAGCCAGGAGCACTGAGAGCGTTGGAGCAGGTTTTGACCGGCTACACAGCAAAATCCCGACGAATCGGGTACAACCCCACGGACCCCATTGAATTGAGTGGCGGTGCAGGCTCGAGGGGCTGAATGGCCTGCTCCTGCACCTAATTTCTATGTTTTCTATGTTGCTATGACCCTTACTATAGGTATGTGGGGAAATGGTGTAGACCTAAAAATAGGGTTTTTTCATAGAATCTGTTTGTTAATCCTTTCGTTAAAGTATTAGATGGGTCCGAGGCGCTGGAAGTGCGGAGACGGCGTGGACCCGCTAGCCCACGCTGGAGGAAGCCGGTACGAGTGGCTGCAGCATGATCAGCAGCCAGCACAGGTGCCTGTGAGTACCGGGACCGTGTGGAGAGGTGGACCTACATACAGGACCGGTACGGTCAGCGGCGGGGCGAGGAAAACCCGCAAACCAGTGCCCGTGGGTACGGGGGACGGGAACAGCGGAGGAAAAAAGGAGCTCCTTCACAGTGGCAGTCACATGAATGTGGAGACTAGCCACAGTGGGCAGGAGGTAAGCCCCACATGGGTACCCCGTGCGGGACCCCTAGAGATCTCTAACTCTACAAAAAAGAGTGGGCAGGACCCTGATGGGCCAGAGCCTGGTAATACAGCGTCCCATGATCCTAAAACAGCAGGGACACTGCTGGACATGGTGGCTGATTACTTTAAGCCAAGTCAAACAGGGGCAGACTTGGATCCCAGGATGGCAATAGTATTAACTATATGTCTGGCCACAAACTCCAACAAGAAATATTTACAGAGACACTGGCCAGACATCTGCCACCTGGCAACTATGAGGCATTACAGGTGCCCAGTGTAAACCAATGCATTTGGCAGCATATGAGGAGGAACATTAGGAACCAGGACCTCAAGATCCAGAAAACCTTAAAGGGACTGACGGCAGGGATCACAGCATACACCCGCACCCTGGACAAAACAGAGCTAACCAAAGACCATCAAGACGCACTAGCTCTGTTTTGCAATGTACAATATGAGCTGAACAACATGCGGAAGGCTGCCATTCAGCCAGCACTGGACCCCAAATATGCTACCATTTGCAAACAAAGAACCGCAAATACCTCAACCCTTTTGTTTGGACAAGACTTGTCCGCACAAGTCAAAAAACTGGATGACGAAGCCAAGACACTGGGGCTCATCAAGGCCTGCGCAAAGGCCTATTTTGGAGCACGATACCAGCCACATGCAAGACCAAAAGATGGATACTTTTATTACTGCTAAAGAATTAGTGTCAGCTGGGTTTCTATAGGGCAAGCATTGACTTAAAAGATGCATACTATACAGTACCCATCAGAGGGGATCACAGACGGTATTTGAAATTTAACTGGATGGGGGAACTTTGGCAATATAGAGCCTTACCATATGGGCTAACATCAGCCCCCAGATTATTTACTAAAATTCTGAAACCAGCTTTGGCATTGTTACGTAAACAAAGCCATAGGGTGATGCTTTTCCCTCGTTCTGCCTCATCAATCAGGTACTAAGGAAAATTCAACAAGACTCGGCATCTGGGATACTCATAGTACCCGATTGGCCTACTCAACCGTGGTATTCAGTCATACAGGGGATGGTGTTAGAACCATGTTCCTTTATTGGACATAGCCCGAATTTATTAAGTCATCCAGTGACTGGGGGCAGTCATCCATGCCATAAGACTAGGGATTTGTTGATTTGTAGAGTCTGAAAGACCCACTACACGGCATGGGGCTGTCAGACAGGACGATGAATCTCATCTCATCTGCACAAAGACTGTCAACACGGAAGCTGTACCTTGGACACATCAAGAAATGGGGCATATACTGCTTGGACAACAACCTCGACCCAAGGGCCAAGAACATTCCGGCCGTATTGGAATTTTTAACAAGCCTCCATTATGATAATCGATGGGGCTACAGTGCCATCAATAGTGCCAGAAGTGCACTCTCCAATTACCTATCACAAGGAACGGAGCGGCACACGGTGGGAACGCACCCCCTGGTAACAAAACTTATGAGGGGCATATTCAATGCAAATCCCCCTAAAACCAGGTACTCCAAAATCTGGGAGGTGGGTGTCGTTCTAAACATGCTGAGAAGCTGGTCGCCCATAACAGCATTGTCGCTTCAGAAACTGACCATGAAGATGGTTATGCTCATGGCGTTAGTTACCGCACAACGAGTCCAGTCATTAAGCAAACTGAGCCTGGACTCCCTGATCATCTCACCCGAGAAACTGGTGTTTGCCATATAGGATTTAATAAAACAAAACAGACCAGGTTCATCGGGTCAAGTGGTTGAATTTATGGCATATCCATATGACGAACGACTGTGTATAGCAAGACACATTCAATTATACATAGAATATACTAAGAGCATTCGAGGTCAGGAAATGGCGTTGTTAATCTCTTACAAGAAACCGCACAAAAGGGTCACGACCCAAACTATATCAAGGTGGCTCAAATATGTCCTAAAGATGGCAGGAATAGACACTAATGTTTTTAAATCTCATTCCACCACGGCTGCAGCAACATCGGCAGCAAAAATTCTGGAGGTACCCACAGACCAAATCCTCAGAATGGCAGGATGGTCATCCGAAAGGTTTTTTCCAAAGGTTTTATAATAAACCAGTTTTGGAGCCATCATCGTTTTCGGGAACCATTTTACGTTCAACAATATAATTTGCCCGAAAGGTTACAGGGCTATGATTTCAATTAATGAATTTATTTTTCGTTATACCACACAAGTCTTTGTATAAGTGTGTTTTAAAATTACTAATGATGCTCTCTCCCAATACCCAAGGCAGTTGTGAAGCATGGACTCGTTCCACGGCATGAGGTCACAGAGCTTTGAAATCTTCACGTAGTCACTCACGTGACTCCGAAGTAAAATAGTAAGATTAAACGAGAACTTACCAGTTTGAAGTTTGATCTGTATTTTATGAGGAGGAACGTTGAGGGAATACGTGCCCTCTGCTCCCACCCTCCTATGATCATATCAAAAACTGGTATCTCTTTGATAATCTTACTATGTTAGGTCATTATAGTTTTCTGTGACCTCACACCGCTGCTTTGAAGAATGACACGCATGCGTTGGAAGCGGGTTCTTCACGTATTCCCTCAACGTTCCTCCTCATAAAATACAGATCAAATTTCAAACTGGTAAGTTCTCGTTTAATCTTACTAGTTTAGTTTAGAGATACAGTGTGGAAACAGGCCCTTCGGTCCACTGAGTCTGCGCTGACAAACAACCACCCCATACCCTAGTTCTATCCTACACTCTAGGGACAATTTACAGAAGCCAATTAATCTACAAACCTGCACATCTTTGGAATTTGAACTGAATCAGGAGCACCCAGAGAAACCCATGTGGGCATAGGGAGAACGTACAAACTCCGTACAGACAGCACATGTAGTCAGGATTGAATCGGGGTCTCTGGCGCTGTAAGGCAGCAACTCTACCGCTGCACTACTGTGCCGTCCTGAGTCATCCTCCAACAATATCCTAGCGCTCATCATTGACCAGAAATTTTACTGTACTGGCCATATATGTACCATGCTTACAAGAGCAGGTCTGGAGGCTGGAGATCTTGAGGTGAATGACTTGTCTTCTGTCACCTAATCCTTTTCATCGGTTACAAGGCAAAATCATCATAATCAAGGATGAGTTGCAACCTGGCCACTCCTTCTCCCCTCTCCCATTAGGCAAAAGGTATGGAAATGTGAAAACGCACACCTCCAGATTCAGGGGTAGCTTCATCTCAGCTGTAATCAGGTAACTGAATCATCCTACCACAACCAGAGAGCAGTGCTGAACTACCTCTACCTCTTTGGTGACCTTCAGACTATCCTTGATCGGACTTTACTGGCTTTACCTTGCACTAAAAGTTATTCCCTTACCATAAATAATAATAAATAAATAAAAAATACTTTATTGATCCCCTCAGGGAAATTCAGATGTCCAGGAGCCCCCAACCAACAAATCCACAGATTCAAAACGAACGCAGACAGAAAATACATAGAATACACTGTGGACTGCCTGAGAGCAATTAATACTTAAAAAGACCAATAATAAACAATTAAAAATTTAAAATTGCAAGAATGCATCCCCCTACAGCCTAGCGGTCAGAATTATAAAATCTAATGGCTGCAGGGGTGAAGGATCTCCTGAACCGCTCCGTTCTACAGGGCAGGGAGAGGAGCCGGTTGTTGTTCCGAGTGCTCTTTTGACTCTCCAGAATTACATGGAGGGGATGCCCGGGGTTTTTCAGGATGACCTGCACCTTGTGCCTCATACGCCTCTCAAGCACATCCATCCCAGAGTCTACTCTCCCCTCCAGCACTGAGCTAGCTCGTTTAACCAGTTTGACCAGCTTCTTGTTGTTTTTTGCACTAATGCTGTTGCCCCAGCAGACAACAGCATAGAAAATAACACTATACACTGCAAATGGCACGATTGTAGTCGTGTATTGTCTTTCTTCTGACTGGATAGCACATAACAAAAACTTTTCATGTACCTCGGTACACGTGACAATAAACTAAATTAAGTTAAGGAGCTGGGTGGAATACTCTGCACTTGCCTGGATGTGCAGTGGGCAAACATTCTCAAGGAGCTTGGCGTCCTCTAGGTCAGAGAAGACTGCGTGATTGTCAATCCAATCAAGCGCTATAAAACATTCAATCCCTCTGTTACACTTGCACAGTGACTGCACAGTGGGTCTGAAGAAGGATCTCGACCCAAAACGTTACCCATTCCTTCACCGCAGAGATGCTGCCTGTCCCGCTAAGTTACTCCAGCATTTTGTATCTCCCTTTGATTTTAAACTGTGGCCCCTGTCACCACCCACCTTCACAAGGGCAATTCGGCATGGACAATTTAATGCTGAGTGTGTCAGTGACACCCAATTCCCCAAAATTAAACAAACATGCAGGAAATGTAGAAATAGCAAAGGGATTAATTTGATTAATTTTATGATGTACATAAATATAGACTAGTTTTATTGATGTAGCAGCACTCATTTGGTACATTAGCCACCAGGGGACAGTATTAACCTGTACCAATTGAAATTGTCTTCCTTTAAATCAATAAATGGTAAAATAAGGTTGAAGGTAGGATTTTACAATTCTTATAAAAATTAAGGTTATGATTAAAATTGTATTAATTTAACTATGATCATTTATCTTTTGGTATAAACATGACATAATATGTCATATCTGTGCTGATTCCATCAATGAGGTGACTTTGTAATCCCTTAATTTTGAAATCGTCACCCTTGACCAGATTTATCCATGACAATACTCCTCCCCAAATCCTCTAAGACTAGGACTCCTTGGGACCTCTGTGCTCCTCCATTCTGTTCTATTGTATCACTCTTCACTCCACCACTAATGGATATATCTGCGGCTCAAACTCTGGAATGTCCTTCTTAATCCTTTTGTTTCTCTGTCTTTCCCTGTTGACTCTTTGCCTCCACTCTCCAATTAAAATTGTCCTTAAAACCTACCTCTGTGTTCATGTCCACTTAATTGGCACAGTGTCGAATTTTGTTGAGGTAATGGCCTTTTGAAGCATTTCTTTTGGTATGTTCAAATTTCTATTTCAACGAAGGTTGGATTTGTCGAATAGTGAGACCTATTCAGGTTCATAGCGTAGATATTTTTTAAATACTCGGGTAAATTGGTAGATCTGATGCAATTTAGATCCTTCAGTAGTAAGTTTTAAAGAAGTTCCTGATTTTACCAGGGATTATCCAAGCATGAAAAGGAATGGGAGAAAGTGTCACTATTCAGTGATCAGTAAGTAGTGTGGCACAAACGGGAAGTGCCGTCCCAATATGAGGCATCATGATATGTCAGGGGCACATCTGAACTTGGAAGTAAAAGAAGAAAGAGAAGTGAGACCCAGACTCCTGAGGTCTGACCTCTGACCACTGGCTGTGTTGCCTGGAACTCTTTGGACTCCCACTCTCCAAATGTCGTCAAACCTACCTCTGTGTTCATGTCCAATTATTTGACCACAGTGGGATCATTTTGTTGAGGTAATGGCCTTTTGAAGCATTTCTTTTGGTATGTTCAAATTTCTATTTCAACGAAGGTTGGATTTGTCGAATAGTGAGACCTATTCAGGTTCATAGCGTAGATATTTTTTAAATACTCGGGTAAATTGGTAGATCTGATGCAATTTAGATCCTTCAGTAGTAAGTTTTAAAGAAGTTCCTGATTTTACCAGGGATTATCCAAGCATGAAAAGGAATGGGAGAAAGTGTCACTATTCAGTGATCAGTAAGTAGTGTGGCACAAACGGGAAGTGCCGTCCCAATATGAGGCATCATGATATGTCAGGGGCACATCTGAACTTGGAAGTAAAAGAAGAAAGAGAAGTGAGACCCAGACTCCTGAGGTCTGACCTCTGACCACTGGCTGTGTTGCCTGGAACTGGGATTGGACTTTCCCACCATCAATGTCGTCACCATTTACCTGATCTGCGAAGGCAATTATCTTTGACCAAGTGGGATCAACAACATCAGATGGCTTCATCCAGGATATGGAAAAGGTACTATTCCAGTTTATTTTTAAATTTAGAGATGCTTTGAATGATATATTGCTGAATCTCAACACCATCTCTCCAGAACTTTGCATCTTTTGCCAATGTTTTCCTCTACAGTTTTGACTGTTTATTTCAATAATT
This sequence comes from Leucoraja erinaceus, assembly GCF_028641065.1. Taxonomy (NCBI): domain Eukaryota; kingdom Metazoa; phylum Chordata; class Chondrichthyes; order Rajiformes; family Rajidae; genus Leucoraja; species Leucoraja erinaceus. The sequence goes on from NC_073389.1 coordinate 49,450,450, forward strand.
GCCTCCTCCATCATGGTTATAAATGAATGTGGTCACAATGGATAGCTTCAGGTGGAAGCTTATCATGCCATACAGTGCCCTCCATAATGTTTGGAACAAAGACCTATCATTTATTCATTTGCCTCGTAATAGGAAAAAAATCATGTGGTTAAAGTGCACACTATCAGATTTTATTAAAGGGTATTTTTACACATTTTGGTTTCACCATGTAGAAATTACAGCTGTGTTTATACATAGTCCCCCCCATTTCAGGGCACCATAAAGTTTGGGACACATGGCTTCACATGTGTTTGTAATTGCTCAGGTGTGTTTAAATGCCTCTGTAATGCAGGTATAAGAGAGCACTCAGCACCTAGTCTTTCCTCCAGTCTTTCCATCACCTTTGGAAACTTTTATTGCTGTTTATCAACATGAGGACCAAAGTTGTGCTAATGAAAGTCTTTTAAGCCATTATGAGACTGGGAAACAAGAATAAAACTGTTAGAGACATCAGCCAAACCCTTAGGCTTACCAAAATCAACTGTTTGGAACATCATTAAGAACAAAGAGAGCACTGGTGAACTTACTAATCGCAAAGGTACTGTCAGGCCAAGGAAGACCTCCACAACTGATGACAGAAGAATTCTCTCTATATAAAGAAAAATTCCGAAACACCTGTCCGACAGATCAGAAACACTCTTCAGGAGTCAGGTGTGGAATTTTTAAATTACCACTGTCCGCAGAAGACTTCATGAACAGAAATACAGAGGCTACACTGCAAGATGTAAACCACTTGTTAGCCCAAAAATAGGATGGCCAGGTTACAGTTTTCCAAGAAGTACTTAAAAGAGTAACCACAGTTCTGGAAAAAGGTCTTGTGGGCAGATGAGACAAAGATTAACATATCAGATTGATGGCAAAAGCAAAGTATGGAGGAGAGAAGGAACTGCCCAAGATCCAAAGATAACACCCCCACCACCTCATCTGTGAAACACGGTGGTGGGGGTGTTATGGCCTGGGCATGTATGGCTGCTGAAGGTACTGGCTTACTTATCTTAATTGATGATACAACTGCTGATGGTAGTAGCATAATAAATTCTGAAGTGTATTGACACATCCTATTTGCTCAAGTTCAAACAAATGCCTCAAAACTCATTGGCCGGCAGTTCATTGTACAGAAAGACAATGATCCCAAACATATTGCAACGAAGGAGTTTTTCAAAGCTCAGAAATGGTCAATTCTTTAGTGGCCAAGTCAATCACCCGATCTAAGCCCAATTGGGCATGCCCTTTATATGCTGAAGAGAAAACTGAAGGGGACTAGCGCCCAAAACAAGCATAAGCTAAAGATGGCTGCAATACAGGCCTGGCAGAGCATCACCAGAGAAGACAACCATCAACTGATGATGCCCATAATAGATATGCAAAATACTAAACATGACTACTTTCATTTACACTACATTGCTGCGTCCCAAACATTATGGTGCCCTGAAATGGAGGGACTATGTATAAACACAGCTGTAATTTCTACATGATGAAACCAAAATGTATAAAAATGGCCTTTATTAAAATCTGCCACTGTATAGTTTAACCACATGTGATTTTTTTTCTATTACAAATCTCAAATTGTGGAGTACAGAGGCAAATAAATAAATGATGGGTTTTTCTCCCAAACATTATAGAGGGCACTAAGTTGTGTTTTTTTCAAGTTGATCTTGTCCATGACATTTGGTTCCAGTTCCATTGATCATATTCTTGCTCCACCGTTGGCAATGTTCTGACAATTCTCTTGGATTTCCATGCTACCAGATCCTATAAATTATTCTGTATCGTCCCCTTCCAAACCATGGTAGTCAAAGCCACCCAAAAAAAGCATTCTCCATCTGACGTTTCAATTTGTCACGCAACCAATATTCACATCCATTCAAATTACAGGTTTAAATGTCGGTCTTGAGTCCTTGTCTTGTTCACTCTTAATTGTTTAGACCCCAAACCACTTGCTCCTGAGAGACTCATTGATCAAGGGTTTGATCCTTGCACATAATGCCATATTTCTACTTATATTTGTATGAGGAATCTTGATTTTAAAGCATTTTAAGTGCAACAGGGGCAAAATACTGATTAAAATGGATCTCTAACTAACATAACCATCTCTGTGTTAATGTGTACATGACATTAAAGTTCAGACGATTTCCTGCTGAAGAGCTGCTGATCTCCATATGATCACTAGATTGCTACAAAAATAAAAGATTCTTGTGATTTTAGTTGTTAAAATAGTTGCATTGAAAAGTTTGAATGGATACTTTTTTTTCTGGCTCTGTCTTACCATGGAACATGCTCCGAATTTCAGTTTGTAAATTATCTAGTTTGCATTTTGTGGTAAAACTATAATGTAGCTTGACAATTTGAAATTTGTTAACATTTTACGTCCTCAGTTTTGCTCATGTTGTTTCCCCCGATATTTATTGATTACAGATAGGAAAAAAAACTTGCACAGGTTTTTTTCATTTAAGTAACAGATGTTTCCACTTAAGCAGTTTTGTATATTGTCCAGTAAGCAAAACTTATGCTCAAGACTCTTAATTTTTTTCATTTCTTTCTTTAACATCCTGAATCTGTCCAACAATTAATCAAAATATATTATATGTTTAATATATTTGATAAAAATATTTGATAAAAGTTCTCCAATATCTTTCACAGATATACAAACTCTTAGTTACTGCCTCCACTAAAATAACAATAGGATCAATGAAATCAATGCCTTAGTAGGTATTTAAACGCTAGTATCTTGAGACATAATTTAAAGGTCTTGGAAAAGTGATTTGATTTTCTTTGCACATAAAATATTGCCACTCAGTTTAAACTTTAAATCAACATCTGTTATTTAAAATTTGAACAGAATAATCAAACAATCAGGTTTAGGAGAATAAGATAAAGAACATCAGAGTGTTTACAGAAAATTTCAAAAAGTGATTTTTTGTTTCATCAGTTCAGTCTTGCTCTCCAGCTCTTGCACACATTCCCTCAATAACTCTTAGCTTAAAAGATCTTTGGAGTGCGGCTCCAAATAATCTTAGTAAACTTATCCACAACTAGCACAATGGTCACTTAGAAGAACTCAGCATGTCTTTTACTTGAACATCATGTGGTGCCATTCTTACATGAAATAAGAGCAGAATTTAAAAAGAATTCTGATGCAAACAGCAGCATATCACAAGATCATTCACATTTTCACAAATGCATCTTTTCAATACATCTTGTTTAACATAGAGACAATATCGTAGCCTGTAAGGATGTATCTCGTGCACTGAGATCAAGAAGATGTTGCAATCATTTATTGAAGCTGGACATTGTGGATCCCTGTGTTTTCAGATATTTTACTGTAAAAGCTGCACGTCATGTTAATACAACTTGGCAAGCCAGGATTGTTAAATATATTGGAATACGAGTTAATAGGGAGAGAGTTAAAATTGTACAAGGCATTGGTGAGGCCAATTCTGGAGAATGGTGTACAATTTTGGTTGCCAAATTATAGGAAAGATGTCAACAAAATCGAGAGAGTACAGAGGAGATTTACTTGAATGTTGCCTGGGTTTCAGCAACTAACAGAGAAAGGTTGAACAAGTTTGGTCTTTATTCTTTGGAGCGCAGTAGGTTAAGGGGGGACTTGATAGAGGTCTTTAAAATGATGAGAGGGATAGAGTTGACGTGGATAAGCTTTTTCCATTGAGAGTAGGGAAGATTCAAACAAGAGGACATGATTTGAGAATTAAGGGACAGACGTTTAGGAGTAACATGAGGGAGAACTTCTTTATTCAGAGAGTGGTAGCTATGTGGAATGAGCTTCCAGTGGAAGTGGTGGAGGCAGGTTCGATTTTATCATTTAAAAATAAATTGGATAGGTATATGGACGGGAAAGAGATGGAGGGTTATGGTCTGAGTGCAGGTAGATGGGACTAGGGGAGAATAAGTGTTCGGCATGGACTAGAAGGGCCGAGATGGCCAGTTTCCGTGCTGTAATTGTAGAGAGAATTCTTCTGTCATCAGCTGTGGGGGTCTTCCTTGGCCTGCCAGTCCCTTTGCGATAGTAAGCTCACCAGTGCTCTCTTTCATCTTAATGATGTTCCAAACAGTTGATTTTGGTAAGCCTAAGTTTTGGCTGATGTCTCTAACAGTTTTATTCTTGTTTCCCAGTCTCATAATGGTTTCTTTGACTTTCATTGGCACAACTTTTGTCCTCATGTTGATAAACAGCATGGTTAAACCAAAATGTATAAAAATGGCCTTTAATAAAATCTGACAATGTGCACTTTAACCACATGCAATTTTTTCTATTACAAATCTCAAATTGTGGAGTACAGAAACAAATAAAAAAAATGATGGGTCTTTGTCCCAAACATTATGGAGAGTAATGTATGTCCTCTGGCCCACAATTCCCCTACTCTTGGGAAAGAGACTCTGTGCATCTACCCAATCTATTCCTCTCATGATCTTATACACCTCTATAAAATCACCCTTCATCCTTCTGCACTCCAAGGAATAGAGACCCACCCTATTCAAACTCTCCCTATAGCACAGACCCTCTAGTCCTGGCAGCATCCTCGTAAATCTTCCTTGAACCGTTTCAGGCTTGACAATATCTTTCCTATAACATGAACACAATACTCTAAATGTGGTCTCACCAGCGTCTTATACAACTGCAACATGACCACACAACTTCTATACTATACATCTAAAGTTCCACCCCTCACTTGCACCTCCTCCAACCCCATCTACTCTCTCCACTAGTGGGAGAGTCCAGGACCAGAGGTCACAGCCTCAGAATTAAAGGACATTCCTTTAGGAAGGAGATGAGGAGGAATTTCTTTAGGTAGGATCAGATAGGATGTGTCTATACAGTTCAGAATTAATTATGCTACTACCATCAGCAGCTGTATCATCAAAGAAGATAAGTGAGCCAGTACCTTCAGCAGCCATACATGCCCAGGTCATAACACCCCCACCACTGTGTTTCATAGAAGAGGTGGTATGCTTTGGTTCTTGGGCAGCTCCTTCTCTCCTCCATACTTTGTTCTTACTATCACTCAGATATGTTAATATTTGTCTCATCCGTCACACAAGACCTTTTTTCCAGAACTGTAGTTGCTCTTTTAAGTACTTCTTCTTAATGATGTTACAAACAGTTGATTTTGGTAAGCCTAAGGGTTGGCTGATGTCTCTAACAGTTTTATTCTTATTTCTCAGTCTCATAATGGCTTTGACTTTCGTTGGCACAACTTTGTCCTCATGCTGATAAACAGCAATAAAAGTTTTCAAAGGTGATGGAAAGACTGGAGGAAAGACTAGGTGCTGAGAGCTCTATCTGCATTAAGGAGGCAATTAAACACCCCTGGGCAATGACAAACACATGTGAAGCCATTAGCCATGTGTCTCAAACATTATGGTGCCCTGAAATTGGGGGGGGGGGGGAAGAGGGACTATGTATAAACATTATTTCTTGTAAAGACTATGTAAAAGCTGTAATTTCTACATGGTGACACCAAAATGTATACAAATCCCCTCTAGGGGGGTTGCACGCAAGATAATCGGGTCAAAGGGCGTGAGGCACGGAGCAGCTCAATTCATGAGGAGGGCATGGCTGCCTCAGCACACACTGTTAACATCCCGGAACGCACACCTTACCGGTTAAAAACCGCTGAAATTGTCATTTTTTGCACTATAAATATTTGTGAGTACTGTCATTGAAAGCAGGAAGGTATCGGTATCTTTGCTCTGAACCCGAGCACCAAGGTGTAAGCGGCCAAAGGTGCGCATCCCTCAGGACAGCCCCCACTCTCCCCCCGGGGTCAGCAGCCACGCCCACCCTCCGTCCCGTCTCCCTCTGGGGGCCGCACTGTCACGGGCTATGGGTCGGCTGCTCCCACACGCGGGACCGGCGGGAACGGGCGGGAACGGGTGGGGCCGGGACTGGCGGGAGGGGGTGGGGCCGGCGGGAGCGGGGCTGGCGGGAGCGGCCGGGGCCGGCGGGAGCCGCGGCTCTGGGCAACGTCAGCTGCTGCAGAGTTGGGGACGGTCTGCTCCCTCCGCCCACCCAGAGTCACTGACCGTGCTGCACCGACACCCCGACCTCTTCTTCCCCGACAGCCTCCTCCTCCTCCCACCCCCGGCCACGGGATAGACGGCCCGGGGTCCGAGAGTGGGCCAGAAGGGCTGCCAGCCATAGTAAATGCTTACTTGCAGTTCACAGTGTGTACTCCAGTTGGCGTTGCGTGGCAACAGTGTGGGTCACGGGTCGTGACCTCAACTGCGTGCAACCTCCCTATAATGAAGGGTTTCGGCCCGAAACATTGCCTATTTCCTTCGCTCCATAGATGCTGCTGCACCCGCTGAGTTTCTGCAGCTTTTTTGTGTACCTCCCAATAATAAAACCTGTCAACATGCGCTTTAACCACATGTGATTTTTTTTCTATTACAAATCTCATATTGTGGAGTACAGAGGCAAATATATAAATGATGGGTCTTTGTCCCAAACATTATGGAGGGCACTGTAGTTGAGGCAGGGACCATCCCAACGTTAAAAGGGTCCATGGATATGACAGGTTTGGAGGGATATGGACCAAGCGCAGGCAGGTGGGACTAGTGTAGCTGGGGCATAGTTGGCCGGTGTTGGCCGGTGTGTCCCTCACTCTGTGACTCTCTGTGGTGCCGTGCTACAAGGGGACTGGAGCAAAGATCATACAGCTGAGCTTGGGTGGGAGTGCGCCTTTAAGAGGGGAGGCGGGCCGGCGGCCGTCAAGCGGGGAAAGATCGTCTGTGTGGGAGGCGACTAAACGCGGGCCCGCGGTATAAAGGACACGAGGTCGCAGCGCTGCCGAGCCACAACATGCCCAGATACGAACTAGCATTGATTATGAAAGCCATGCAGCGGGTGAGTGTTCACACACGCACGCACACGGGGGGCGGGCGGGAGAGCGAGAGAGAGAGCAGGAAAAAAAGCCAAATAAAACCAGTCGCCATCTTCCCGCTCCCCCCCCTCCCTCCTCCCCCGTTCATTGAAGGAAAGCGTTGGCCGACTATAAACGCGAGAGCCTGCTGTTGCTGCTGCTGCCGCCTCCACCGCCGCTGCCCTTGACACCTTTTGAATGGAGGGTGTTTATTTTTTTATAAATGTGTGTGTGTGGTGGTGGTGGGGGGGTTGTCATAGTCCAAGGGGGGTGGGTGTGAGGCCACCCAGGCCACATCTTGTTGCTGCTGTTCATGTGGACACTTGTGGACAGAGATAAGTTGAAGAAACCGCTCTCTGCTGCCCACCAATCTCAATCCCACCTCTCCTTATCCTATCCGAGATCAATACCTCTCCCTCCCCATGTTGGGACTTGATGCCATTTATTTCGCTTTTTAATTTTTTTCAAAATTTATAACAAAAATTAAATGCTTTGGAGCCAAAAACTGCTTCTCCCCGAAGAAGGGTCGCCTATTCCCATTCCTTATCTGCAGAGATGCTGCCTGTCCCGTTGAGTTACTCCAACATTTTGTGTCTACCCTCTCCTCTCGACCTCTTTTAAGATTATTGTGGGTCAACCTGTCTCCAGAGCGATTAAACGAAACGTCTAGATCCTCCTTTCCATTTGAAGTTTCTGTTTTATTTTTTGAATGACATTAAACTCGAACTATCTGGCAAAACTAAACGTCTTGATTAAACAGTTATCTTGTAAGTTTGTGATGTGATCGCTATTACATGAATCTTAGCAGGGACATTACACTCATTCGCTCTGCAAAAGTTAACTTTTTAATTGTGGTGGTGGTATACAGGGTGTCACGAGTAATAAAGATATTTACTACTTTGTATATAAAATGTTTTGTCAACTTTAGAATCATGCGTTGCCAGCTCTGACGGAAATTATGCTATTTATTCTGCGAAGACCCATTTCGGTTTACGGTTGGGATTTTGTCTTCAAAACACTTGTCCCTCTATCAGTGACACATAATGACTTTGTGTGTACGATCAACAAGGTGCACTGCTTGCTGCAAGTTACCAATTTTTTTAAATTTAAAAAATGTTACCTGGCTGACATAATCAGAAAGAGCAAATGCACCAGAAGCTGCAAATACTCCCCACCAGGTTGTACACCATTCCACCTTTTGGGTAAAAAAACGACCTAAATACTCCTGGCAGTAGATTGTGAGATTGCATTGGTTCAAGAAGGCAGCTCACCCACCACCTTCTCACTGACATTTGGTGATTGGCAATAAATTCTAGCCTTTAGAACTACTACATATTCTGAATGTTTTTTTTAAATCTCTGGAAGCAGGTAAGTTATCTAGTAGTACCATATGGTGGAACCCTGTTATATGGAAATCTTCACGGCATGTCATGATTGCAATCGTTCATAGGGATAAGTGGGATCGAAAAGGCCAGAAACAATTTTCAGATTCACTTGCAGTAAGAGTTTCAAATCCATCTCATCAACTTTTTAGGTAGACACAAACTGCTGCTGTAACTCAGCGGGACAGGCAGCATCTCTGTAGAGAAGGAAAGGGGGGCGTTTCGGGTCAAGGCCCTCTTTGGTCCGGATCGTCATCTTTTTTTGATGTTGATCAGAGGAATGATTTTCAAACCTTGTGCGGTGTGTTGCAAGTTGCAGTGACCAACATATTTAATTATAAAATTATATGAAAACTGATAAACTAATGTATTAATTTAGGCACACAGGCATTACCTAAACCAATAAAACTGTCTTTATAACCTGAACAATTAATTTTGACATTCGGCAGATTAGTCCAAAAAAAGCAAAACTTTTATGCAAAAATACTTTTACTGTAATTGTTTATGACCTGGCAAATCAGTTGGGGCAAAGACATTTTCCCCCTTTAACCGGATTCCACTATGATTATAGAGAATAGAAATTTGTCGCCAATGTTTTTTTTGTTCCTACAATGCTAACTTTTGAAAGATTCATTTAAGGTGATAATTTCAGAAGATATCAATGTTTTGACAAATGCTAGAAACTAACGTATCAATAGGAATCTACTGTTCTTTCTTGCTTGCAATTTTGGGGCAGGTAAGTGCTGAATTGAATAATTTGCAATTGATTATGTACAATTTGGATCTTTATTATGGGTGTAAGTTATTTCAGTTGAATTGAGATGCACATGGAAAAGTATCTGATTCATATGCTACATAATGCATTATTTTTTACTGAAAATGAAGGTATTGTATTTTTCAAAGTACACTTTTTAAATCACTGCAGTTAAAACGTTTTCCTGTTCAATGGATGTTCCCATTGCAGTTATCTTATTCCATTCCTAGCTAAGGCATTTCAGCTGAAAAAACAATTCTCCAGATCAAAAACTTTTAATAGGTGGCTGATCAGCATTTCATTTGCACCGTATTCTTTGATTCCATTGCTTCACCAAAATCTTTGCAGATTCAACACTGACAAAGTTCCAGATTTGTACCTCTTGTAGGATTAGCTGGGACAATGTGTCTGCGGAGTAGCCCAACTAATTTTAAGACTGACGTTTTGTTAATGATTTCCTCCAGCAAAGGAATTCATTTCGCCCTTAAGTTATTTTAACAGTTTAACCTTTAGAGACCCATCTGGGGAGCTGACCACGGGTCTATGCAACTGAACCATAACTTCATCCTCTGTTGCAGAGGCATCTTCATGGGAGTAAAATATTTCATTCTATCAATAAATCTCTTGATTACTTATCTGCCTACAAGCTTTTTATGGTTTGTGGACTTGAGTCTTTGATCCTCTACACTTCCAGATTTTATTTAAAAAACAATTATCCATTTGCATCCAAAATGGATTACCTCTTGCATGACTTGATCCCCCTTCTCTGAAATTTCCCCCACTTGCTCTGTGTTATCATTGTTTGTACTGGTTACGGTGCTGACTCAAAGGGCTGAATGGCCTATTCTTGCACTTATTGTCTATTGATTATTGTCTATTGTAACTTCCTGCTCACAATTCAACTAATGTTCCTCCTAATAACGCATGATCTGCAAAAATTGGTAGTTCTTTCATCTAAATCATCAATTATGATGAAAAGTTGAGCTCCTTGGGGTGATAACGCACATTATTCTTCCTGGGGCAGTTTATCCTTCATTATCAGTCTCCCACTTTGCATTAAGGAAACTAGAAAGGGTGTATTTATTAAGCATTTAGTAAGCCTGCGAACTAAGGTTGAATCAATATTGGGGTGTGTCGGGTGTATGAAAGATTGTCTGTGCTGTGTTACAATGAACAAACCAGAGGATTATTTTCTTCTCTTCTCCATTAAGGGGTTGGTTATACAGTTTTAATTTGGGAGCAGAATAAAATGAGGTGATCCTAGAAGTTAAGAGAAACATTTACGTCTATTTTTCCAGGTTTAAATAACTTCTCTGAAACATTTGCTTTTGCCTGGGCCAAAAATGTGGTTATAAACACCTTGACAATTGATAAATTCCTGCTTTCACATTGATTTCTCAGTAAGAATTATAGCCACATTTAGGAGTTGAATAGAACAATAATGCTTTTATTTCCAGTAGTCATGAGAACCGAAAAGTACAAAACCTAATCAGAATTGGAAATAATGTTCAGGGTTGATACTAAATTGAACTTTACCTTTTTGGATTTATTTCCGTAATTGGTTTAAAGTTTGCGGCTTGTAGATCCTTGTGTACAAGGGTCTTGGTACAAAAATATGTTGACAGTAAACTTTACCTTGTGGATTTTTATTTCCGTAAGTGAAAATTTACCTTTTTTGGATTTATTTCCGTAATTGGTTTAAAGTTTGCGGCTTGTAGATCCTTGTGTACAAGGGTCTTATCAAAACAATGTACAAATGTGGTGTAAAGATATGTCATGGCTGACAGTAAGGAAATTGAATCCTTCTGGTTGTGATCTGGCTTCTTACCCAGCAGCTTTTCTTGTAGCTACCTTTTATCTCTATATACTAGCCCCAACATAACTTGTCCAAAAGCAGCCCAGGCCATGGAATTAAATCAGTGGAGAGATGGTATGTTTTGACAAATATATTTGTCAGTTAAAACTTAATGGAAGCAAATGTTTTTTAAACTGTATTCCATTTGAAATGTTCATGGCAAGATTTTTATTTCCCATCAGAGTGTCCATTTTGCTCGTGAATTGGCTGGAAATAGGTATACTTTTCAGATTACTATAATTACAAATTACAGTATTGGGTTCTACAAAATATAAAAAGTAATTTGTTGGTGCTGAATTGCTGCGTGGTTTGAAACTTGAAAGTAGTGCTTTATCAATTTGATAAACCAGGAAAAGATGTCTCGAAAGGGAATATTTATGTAGGGTGCAAAATGTTGATAAAGTTGAACATGTTAACTTGGCCATTGTTTATTGTATAATAGCTAATATTCTCTCTGCAGTGTGTGTGCTAGAGTGGTACAGGTGCACAACCTTTTATCCGGTGTTCCAGAAACCGAAAAACTCGGAAAACCGTCCATTTTTCCAGGATGTCGTCTGCACACCAAAGTTCGCGTTTGGCGCCAAACTTGACCCGAAACGACCCACGGTTAACCCAGGTCTGTACTACTGTAGCAGCTGCCTCCTCCCCGGAGACCGGGGAGACACTTAAACATCTGTAAATCATTGCTTAAATGTTAGTCAGTTAGTTTGGAGGGCTTTTATGTGAAGGGGGGGTGAAGGGGTAAACTTTAATTCTTAGTCCCCTACCTGGTCAGAGAGGCGGGGAGCGGTCAATGCCTTACCGGGTCGCCGTGCAGTAAGGTCCGCAGCGCTGTGGCCGCCAACTCCCAGCTGGGGCTGCGGGCGTCCGGCCGCAGGCGGCGCCGGTTGTAGCTCCGACCCCGGCAACTCTACCCCTGTCTGCGAGGCGCTCCAAATCCACCGCCGCCCGCGGCCGGACGCCCGCAGCCCCAGCTCCGCGAATGTTGGGAGTCGGCGGCGTTGCAGCGCTGGGATACCAGCGGGGAGCGGGCAATGCCTTACCGGGTTGCCGTGCGGTAAGCTCCGGAGTGCTGTGGCCGCCGACTCCCAACATTCGTGGAGCTGGGGCTGTGGGTGGGCGGGCGGCGCTGGATTTGGAGCGCCTCGCAGCCAGGGGTAGAGTTGCCAGGGTCGGAGCTCCAACCGGCGCTGCCCGCGGCCGGACGGAGCCCCCAGCTCCGCGATGTTGGGAATCGCCGACCAGGTAGGGGACTAAGAATCAAAGTTTCTCCCTTTACCCCCACCACCCACCACATAAAATCCCTCCAAACTAACTGACTAACATTTATGCAATGATTTACAATGATTCCCCGGTCTCCGGGGAGGAGGCAGCCGCTCCAGACTTTTCAAGCCGCCCGCGCTACCTTCCTAATCTACGCTAAAAATCTTCCATTCGGAAATCCGAAAATGTCCGAAATCCGACAAGTGTCTGGTCCCAAGGCTTTCGGATAAAAGGTTGTGCACCTGTACCTGCAGGTAGGTGTGCTGAATATACAATAACTGTATGCAGCCTAAACACATTACTTAGATGCTATATCATAGAATTGCATTCATTTTTGCTAGATTAGTGTCCAAGCAAAATGGGGAAAAAAACAGATTCTAAGTTATTTCTAAAATATTTAACTTTTTCCCAGAAAGCTTGTTAATTTAATATAGTCTCGATAATTTTTAATTGAGAAACCAAGGTGGAGGAAGATCATTATACTACAGGACACTATCAAAGTAGAAAGATTACCAGGTAATTAATTGTTAAATATATGTTAACTAAGATTTTATAAACAAATTTGTAAGATGATACAGAGAGGGGTGGGATTAGTAGAATTTTGTAGTTTTTCCTTAAAAAATGGGAATGTAAGGATATTTTAAAAATTGCTTCAAAATTCCATAAAAGTAGTGAAAGGAATGCAAATTACTATAGAAGTTTGAATAGCTGAGATGGATTGAATCAGTGAAATGGAGAAATTAGGTCAGATAATGAGTTTTTCTCCTTCCAGCTAGTTCAGCCATATGTGAAAATATTCTCATGTATAGTACTAATATTTGCAACTACTGACAGATTTAAATTTTATCATTAAGAATAAGTCTGGCCCAAACATCACCCTTTCTTGAGTCATTCAATAATGTTGTAAAAGTTCCTGGGTATAGATGGTAAGCAAAATAAAGGGGTAAGCCATAAAAGGGTAAAATTAGTTTGTATGTAAACATTTTAATGGGAAAGGCTACCTTGCATGATTCAGCAATCTGCCAACGTTCATGGTTACTAAATTTAGATATGATAAACACAACAGTTAAAGATGAGAGACAAAATGCTGAAGTAACTAAGCAGGACAGGCAGCATCCCTGGAGAGAAGGAATGAGTGACGTTTCAGGTCGAGACCCTTCTTCAGATGAGATTGGGGTAATGAGGTTCTGGAGAAACCTATAACCAACTAAACAAGGAATCAGATGAACTAGTAACTGTCATTGGGTTTTTTTAGGCAGCGTTGGTTTGGTAGGAGAATGTGTAATATCTTCATTAGGAGTGGGCAGTGCTTAATTCTACAAGGCTTTGGATAAGTTATAGCTCTGTGAATCACCAAACAGTCAAAGCAGCGTTGCAGAGATCTATAATATGGTAAATTAGTAGTAGGGATAATGAATTACACTAGTAAAATAAAAAAGCTAAGCAAACTTATTGTTTAAAAACAAATTATTAATTCACCAAGTTCCTAACTTAATGACATGAGTGTAAATGAGGACATGTTGAGAACAGAGGATATTGAAAACAGCTCTCTGAACAAATTAGGCTTATCCTTGCTTAAACCTTTCATGGGCATCTGTACAGCAACTTATGGAGACTTGGGGACTTGAATAAACAAGCAACTAGATGTCTTTAAAGCAAAACTATACAGCAAAGATGCATTTTTTTGTAATGCCAAATGTATATTCCAAACTAAGAAATAGAACAAGTTGGTGTAAAACCAGATTCAGAAAGTGAAGATGGGAAAGATGCTAGATATGGTGGTCGGGGAAAGTGAAAATAAAATGCTAACTACATTGTGATGGAATTAGCTAAAAGTACATTTTCAGAGTTTATTTGGCAGTAGTTAATCATTATATTAAATTTAGCTTTGCCAGAATGGGAAGGTTTACGTCTTCTAGCATTTATTGGTCAGTGCCGCAGCTTCATGGCTGCCAAAGGTTTCAGAGCAGCTGACATTGGACAGCAACTTTCTAATTCACACATGTAATTATACAAGTGTGGATGCTGGAAATTGTCTGGTTTGCTACTCAATATTATTGTGCTCTGCTAGTTTCATCGCTCGAAATTGTAAAATTTTAGACGTGTTTGCGAGGGTTGTGGTATGATTGTGGATGTTTTTAGTTAAATTCTGGAGAGAGAAACAAATTAATTTCCTCGTATTCGACACATTTGGATATTGTTTAAAAAAAGTATTTATTAAAAAAAAGCCAGACATTTTGAGCACACGTGTGGGCATTCTACTGAAATTTATTTAAAAAACTGTGATTTTGTAAAATAATTAACAAAATCATAATTTGTATTTACAAAAAGCAGACAATTTTATTGGCCACTGAAATAATAATTCTCTATCTTGCAAGAAGCATAATGGTGTTTTGTAGATATACATTTCCATATTTAGTAGTTGGATATTAATTTTGCTGAAACCATGTCCAAAGAACTTTCACAACAATATTGTCAGAAATGACTAGCTGCAGTTTGGAATATTAGTCAATTTGTCAGAGTTGATGGTAATACATGTCAAAAATGCGTCTCTATATAGTGATTAGGGAGAAATTCAAAAAGTTGGGGTGTTAATTGCACTTTAATATATGGTTTTGTCCTGTAACTATAGGGGTATGAATGGTAGCTTTGTAGAAAACTAAAATGGAGCCATGACATGCACACTACATTTGATGGTGGCAATGGATCATTTAGCCTCTTGAATGCAATTACTCCAGCACTTATGTTAAAGGTGCATTGCTGTCACTGGTACTAACAGTGCAACTGTAAGCTTAGGATACCTGCACCATTCATGTGCCTCACTTGAACTTCAGAAGTGCAAATCTTTTGGAAAACCCGTGGTTTCTCCTTTCTGCATACGTGAGTAGATATATCTTCTAACCGTTTACTAGTAACACTCCGCTGTGGTAAAGTTTTATACAAATGCACTTTATGATTAAGGTTTTTTACATCAGTTAGGCAGCCGTTACATTAACACTACTACATAAATTTATCTTGCTATCTGTCTAAATGCAATTTGAAGGATTTTTAAATAACATTTTATCTATAATTCTTGCAACATTTCATGGAATTGCCCCATGAAATAATAGTGTGATTGAGCTGTACAGATCGGAAGCTTTCAGATTTGATCACTGGTCTCCAAGCTAGATCTGAACTACGGTTAGGGTGATGCAGTACAGTTGGTCTCCATGTCATCATGGTGGGCAAAGGAAAGAAAACCAATTTTCTCCTGATTGCTGTCCAGTAATCCCATCTGGAATTCATCCCGTTGTCGAAAGAGATGAACAATTGATGTGATCCTGGCATGGGAAGGACACATTTAACTTTGGCAAGATTCGATTCAGCAGATAACCTACTGCTGGTTTTATGCACTTTTTGATATGGGATCGTTGATTAATAATCAGGAGAGGAAATTTGGTTCATTATTGACCCAACCCACCAGATCATTCTGGAGCTTCACCCTTGCAGTGCTGTCCCCACCCACCCCTCCCCTCCCCCACACAATCAGCTCCCCATCTTTTTGTGGCATTGAGGTGAATTGTAGCCAATTTTTCACAGACTATAGATTGAATATGGAGTATTGTACATACATCATTATGTAATTCTCAATGTATAGCAAAACTCTATCCCTGCTTTTACCTCTAAAAAACTGTGTTGTATTTACATTGTTAAAACGGAGAATTTTAAACTGCAAAATATGGAACTTTAAATTGGAGTACAGAAATGGCATGTACATTTACCATGCACTCCTGGTGTTTGATATTAAAACACTCTAAAACACCGAATGATTTATTTTTGAATCTTCTCTGCTTTGCAGAAATTCCATAATGGTCATCAACAACGTGGTATTTTTAGTTGGGTAAAGCAAATAGCTCGCAATTCCAAAATCTGTTTATTAGGTGCCACTTTCTAACATTTTTGTCAGATATCTTGCAAGGTTATGTTTTGTGTGTCATTTTTGGATTTGGTGCAGAGTGGTGGTTCGTTCCTCCACTGTGACCAATTGAACCTTTAAGTATTAGCATTTTTTTTTTTCCCCAAAGTCACACGATCTGACTTTATTTTGAATATTTCAGTATGTTGAGCATAGAGCAACCCTTTCTCTGTGCCTTGAATTTGGGCTGCTTCGTGTTTTTGCCGGGCGATGAAAGTGTACACATTTTTGTACAAATCCAACTTGGTAAGTTGTTTTAAATCTAGTGGCATAATTATCTGGATCAGTCTTTAAAAAAAATTTTTTTTTGCCACTGCTCATTTGTTGAAAATGTCTTTGAGGATTGCTCAAAACAAATTGTTTGAACTGTGGCTTCAGAACCCATGTATATGGTATTTGTAATGTTTGGGATTGGGCCACTCAGTTTGTTTTGTGATAAGAAAATCCTTAAAATCTACCATAAAGTTACTTGGTTTGCATCTGATCCAGATCTATTTATGCCACTTAAGCGCATTTGCCCTCATGTCCCTGATTCACATGAGAGCAGATTGTCGGGTTCAAGAAGTCTACGATGAGTAATAATACTCATCGTAGGCTTTCAACCGTTCCATTTTGGAAACCGTTTTTTTCTTTAGCCTTTTCACTTTCGTATGTCATTAGTCATTGAGAGAATTTACATGTATTCTATTTCTTTTCCGGTAATGAACCTAATAAGTGCAATTCTAATTTTATTTTTTTTGTCTTTTGTCTTTGCTGTCTTGCAGGAGTGTAACTCTAGGCCTTACTAGACCTCTCAGCAACAGCTAAGAATTTCAACACCAACAATTTAAGCTGTGCCAATCTTGTGGAATGCTGCTTAAAAGAGCATGAGAAATAGTCAGAAGTGAAGTTAACAAGATAAATATAAAGCATCCCAGTCCTGTAGAACTGGAATCCTGCAGGTTCAATCAAGGCAGCAAACCAAAGGACAAATATTTTGCCACTCCTTACTGATTTTTTTTTTTTGTGTTTCATTAGCAACCATAACGTACCTTGCTGTTGTCTGGCATCCTTTTCTGTACACGGCTGAATCTAACCTATTATAAAAATGTTTGGCTTTATGGAACCAGCTGACTTGGCTGTTGTAGGATGTTATTTTGTTCTTGTATTGAGCATTGGGTTTTTTGCAATGTGGAAATCCAACAGAAGTACCGTGAGTGGGTACTTTCTTGCAGGACGCTCCATGACCTGGGTGGCAATAGGTGCTTCATTGTTTGTGAGCAATATTGGCAGTGAACACTTTATTGGTTTAGCAGGATCTGGAGCAGCCAGTGGTTTTGCAGTGGGAGCTTGGGAGTTCAATGCAGTGTTACTTTTGCAGTTATTAGGTTGGGTCTTTATCCCAGTCTATATTAGATCTGGTGTGTTCACCATGCCACAGTACCTTTACAAACGTTATGGTGGTAGCAGATTAAAGATTTATTTTGCTTTGTTGTTTTTACTATTATATGTTTTCACCAAGCTTTCTGTGGACTTGTATGCCGGTGCACTGTTCATCCGAGCATCACTGGGTTGGGATCTATATATTTCTATCATCATTTTGATTGGATTGACTGCAGTATTAACTGTCACAGGAGGACTTGTGGCTGTCATCTACACGGATGTCATGCAGGCCGTTCTTATGATTGGTGGAGCTTTAACACTGATGGTTGTCGGTATGGTCAAGGTTGGAGGCTTTGAGGAAATGAGACGAAAATACATGCTCGCCTCACCAAATGTTACTGCCATAATTTCTTCCTTCAATCTAAGTTCTACGAACACTTGCCATATTCACCCAAAAGAAGATTCTCTGAAGATGCTGCGTGAACCAACTGATGAGGATATTCCTTGGCCTGGTTTTCTGTTGGGTCAAACACCAGCTTCTGGTTGGTATTGGTGCGCTGATCAAGTCATTGTGCAACGAGTCTTGGCAGCAAAGAACATCGCTCATGCCAAAGGAGCCACTCTGATGGCTGGTTTTCTGAAACTTTTGCCCATGTTTATCATAGTCATTCCGGGGATGATTTCCAGGATTCTCTTTACCGATGAGGTTATTTGCATTAATCCAGAACACTGCATGCAAGTATGTGGTAGCAGTGCAGGTTGCTCAAATATTGCATACCCACGCCTGGTGTTGGGAATCTTACCGGCAGGCCTTCGTGGCCTCATGATGGCGGTCATGATTGCAGCCTTAATGAGTGATTTGGATTCTATATTCAATAGTGCCAGCACAATATTCACCCTTGACATCTACAAGCATCTTCGAAAAGTTGCCAGCTCTCGAGAACTTATGGTGGTTGGTCGCTTATTTGTTATCTTCATGGTGGGCATAAGTATTGCCTGGGTTCCTATAATTGTAGAGATGCAAGGAGGACAAATGTATCTCTACATCCAAGAGGTAGCAGATTATCTCACACCGCCTGTGGCAGCAGTGTTCCTACTTGGTATTTTCTGGACACGCTGTAACGAGCAGGGGGCTTTCTGTGGAGGGCTACTTGGATCGATGATGGGAATAATCCGCTTGATTCTTGCTTTTGTTTATCAAGTGCCAGACTGTGATCAGCCTGACACAAGACCGAGCTTTATCAGAAACATTCACTATATGTATGTGGCAACAGTTCTATTTTGGAGCACCATCATTACAGCAGTCGTTGTGAGTCTGCTGACACCTGCTCTTCCGAAAGAATATACTCGAAATACCACATTCTGGTCATTAAAAGACTTGGACAACATTAAAAGCTCCCAGGCAGATGAATCGAATAAAATAGAGAATCGAACGGTGTCTGAATATAACGGGAGTACCACATGCACGGATAAATCTGATTGTAATCGCAAGGATACTGATGGAATAGAATTAGTTCTATTAATGCCTGGAAGTGATGATTCCAAATCTTTGTGTTCCCCATCCAACATCGAAGCACTGACTACAAATGATGGTTATTTAAATGGTCAAACCTCTGTGGACCAAGAAACTAAAGAGGAACCTCAACTGGAAAGAAGCAAGTGGTGGAAAGTTATTGACTGTATTTGTGGACTAAAAAATTATGATGTGACAGATACAGTAGCGATAAATACTGTAGAAGACGAACGCATTTGCAAAGAAATGCTTCAAGAGAGCCCCAGGATTAAAATACTGTTAAATATTGGCCTTGTAGTTGTATTATCTTCTGGAATATCTATGTTCATTTATTTTTCTTTGTAAAATCAGTCTGCAGGTTTAAGTGAATGCAATTTTGGTTGTGAAGATTTCTATATTCCTTTTGTTGGCCTGGATAGTGAACCTTTATCATAAAATCAAATTGAAGTGCCCAATGTGAACTTGGTAGATTTAAGTCGTAGGCATTAAAATTGACCTTGTTGCCTTGTATTGAGGTGGAAAATTACAGTGTTTCATCTTCTGACTTGCTATTCTGCAATTACTACTGGAAACACAAGGAAGGGTTTCAACTGAGGGTCAGCATAGAATTCACTCGTGATTTTGGTTACTCTTATTGAATGCTTTTTACGATGGTCATTGTCAAACTCATTGGGACATTTTGACGTGCAACATAAAAGACCAATGGCCATTATGAAAACGGCGAATCAGTACTTTTTAGAGGGGAAAATTGGGATTTGGAAATTAAATCCATAACTAACATAATTTGGGGGTTTTATAATTTATTAATCAGCTTTTTTTCTCTGCAATACTTGTAAACTATATACAAATAAGATATCATTGTTTTTATTTTTTATTTTTGTTTCATGTTGAGAAACTTTTGAAATGTATGTGGCTCCAATAAAGCCCATTGATGAACACAGTTAAAATTCGCCCCAAGTATTTACAATAAGTTCAGTGGACAGTAAAATAATTTAATATAGTTTAATGACAAATAAAGTTCATAGCACTATTTCTTCCCCCCCCCCCCCCCCCCTTTAATTTCCACATTTTTCACTTTGCTTCATTTTCTTGCATACTGGCCAGCTCCCACTGAGCCTATAAGCTGCAAAGATATGTTCAGCTGTGGCCTTTTCAAAATTTGTTTCACCATCCCATTATTGGAACACCCTTTTTCCATAACAGGAGTCAGTGAATTTTCTAGATCAGGATTTAGTTAATAAAGTTTATCAGCTTTTTTGTGTAACCTTTAGTTAATACTAGTTCTATTTGGGGTAGGGATGTCAATGTTTTTATATTATGTGATATTAAGAACGTGTGTAAAAAATACTGCCCTCCAAAATATTAATTGCATGAAACAACTCTGAAGATGACGCCCAAATGCAAATTCCTTTCTTATAGGTCAACAAAAGGATCATAGTTTCTTTGTGTAACGATTATTGTATACTGTAGCTTTTATTATGGATGAAATGGGTTAAAAAAAAGTGTCATTTTATAAAATATTTTTAGCCTGATCCAAAAGAAACTACTTGTGCATTAATATTGAAGATGTTGACTGTTTTAATCGGACTCTGTCATAATTTTAAATGCATTGTGGCGAGTAAATTCTCATTTTTGCAAAGATGCCGGCACTAGGTTGTGATAAACTAGGAAACGTGCATCCTTTAGTTAAACAACATCAGCAGCACATGACCACCCGACCCTATATGTATGATGATTAAATTTGTAAAATATTAGTGATTGGATCCTGGCGATTGGAAGAATATGTGAAGGGAATCATCTACTCGCTAGTCTCAAAACAACATGGTAGCTTTAGTTGAGTTTTGTTCTCTATCCTTATAGCTTAATATCTTTGTCGATTTCTCTCTATTTGTCATTTCTGTCAGTCATGCTCTTCCTTAATTAATTAGTGTTTATTTTTAAGACATATTTGAAAAGATGAATGTAGTTTGTTAAAATATAAGCTAAAGTAGAGGTCGTGGTTGCTGAAAATAATTGTAAGGTCATACCAGGTCAGTCTAACTAAGAGGAGCTCATTTCAAATGAGAGTTTTCTGCCAAAGAAAGCAACATCAGGAATATGCTATAAATTATATATTCTGCCATAGACATGCCTATCACTTTTTAATATGGAGGAAAAGCTTTGTGTAAGGACAAATGTATAGATTGCTGTGCAAGTACCAATTGTTGGCCTTATTGGAAGAGTATATAATGAACATGATTTGCTAAAATGTGCGAAGCGTACTTGCAAAATAGCATTTATCCAAAGTATTTATCCTATCACCAGCAAATAACATTTTGGATTTATATAGGTACCAGCTTGTGTCTTGTGCATACTGACATTCCTACCTTGATACCCAAATGTTGACCAGCTTCACAAAGCACAAATAAATATGGGGCACAGACAGACATAGTTAACACACTTTTGGTGTGATCTAGTGAAACCTTGAGGTGCCTGAAGAGGTGTTGACCAATTTTAGGAATTTAAAGGAGTAAATAAAATAAGAATGCTGAAAATACATACCAGGACTATGTGTGCCTTGATTTAAAAGTATGATTTTATTTTTTTTAAGATGAGGTCTCCTTATTCAGAATTGGAATTTGGGAGGTTCTTAGCAAAATTCAGGAGTTATCTTCAAACTTATTAGATCAATAATCATGATTTTCTTCTAAAACTCTTGGTTATTTGTTTTTTAACCTGACATTTGTAATAAAAGCTTCATTTTAAAGTATTGTTTGTAATGTTTTAAAATTATTTGACATGCTTAAACTGTCAGTTGTACTTTGACATTGTTTGGACATTCATAGCAACTCCACTGTTGCTATTCATAGTAACTCCAGTGAGTGTAAACCATCCACACAAGTTAAACAATTTATAGAATGCTCCATGAACTTGATTGAATTGCCAAGACTTTATTTCTTGTTCCCAGAAAAACAATCACCATAGATACAATAGAGCAAAAAAAAAGTAGAACTTCTGAACAATTGCCAACAATGAGATGTCAAATAAGTGAATACCCCTGAGTTTTAATGTTCACATTCTATATCATAATATAGTGCAGATATGTTAGGTTCTTTAAAAATGGATTTAGTCTCTCTAGCTGCATTTTTTTTAATGGTTTGCTTGCTCTATGGAATCTAAACTATAAATATACTAGCGTTCCCCAAAACTATGCTGATCATAGATGAACCTTCAGTTCTGTTGAGGTCAGACCAATATTTCAATTTTTCTTTTCAAGAGTCAAGAGTTTTATTGTCGTGTGTCCCAAATAGGACAATGAAATTCTAGCTTGCTGCAGCACAACAGAATATGTAAACATAATACAGAACAGGAGATAAAAGTTCAGTGTGTCTATATACCATAGAGGTAAAAGGTAATTACGAGATTATGACTTGACAATCCACCACTCCTTGTATTTTTCCTCTGTGCTTTTCCCAAAGTTGCACTTAATTTCGGTAACCAGTAGGTCCGGATCCTTTTCCATGACAATTCTATGTACCAAGTCCAGACTTGGTAGAAACATAGAAAATAGGTGCAGGAGTAGGCCATTTGGCTCTTCGAGCCTGATGGCTGATCATCCAACTCAGTCTCCTGTATCTGCCTTCTCTCCATACCCCCTGATCCCTTTAGCCACAAGGGCCACATCCAACTCCCTCTTAAATATAGCCAATGAACTGGCCTCAACTACTTTCTGTGGCAGAGAATTCAACAGATTCACCACTCTCTGTGTGAATTTTTTTTCTTCTCATATCGGTCCTAAAAGACTTCCCCCTTATCCTTAAACTATGACCCCTTGTTCTGGACTTCCCCAACATCGGGAACAATCTTCCTGCATCTAGCCTGTCCAACCCCTTAAGAATTTTGTACGTTTCTATAAGATCCCCCCCTCAATCTTCTAAATTCCAGCGAGTACAAGTCGAGTCTATCCAGTGTTTCTTCATATGGAAGTCCTGCCATCCCAGGAATCAGTCTGGTGAACCTTCTCTGTACTCCCTCTATGGCAAGAATGTCTTTCCTAAGATTAGGAGACCAAAACTGTACGCAATACTCCAGTTGTGGTCTCACCAAGGCTCTGCACAACTGCAGTAGAACCTCCCTGCTCCTATACTCAAATCCTTTTGCTATGAATGCTAACATTTTTTCAATTCAGCTTTAATGTCATCGCACAGATACAAGTATCAGTACAACGAAATGCAGTTTTGCGTCAGTCCGTAGTAGTTGTACATAAAGAAAACAAAGAAAATAGAAAGAGGGAAGATACAGAATAATCAGGAAATACAGAATAATTAAACAAAGGGGACGGAGGGACCAGAGAAATCTATCGTCGGGACTCCGAGTTCAGCAGTGTGATTGTGTTGTTGTAGAAGCTGTTCCTCATCCTACTAGTACGTGACCTGAGGCTCCTGTACCGCCTCCCTGATGGGAGGAGGGCAAACAGTCCATGGTTGGGGTGTGAGGGGTCTTTGATGATCTTCCCAGCCCGTCTCAGACACCGTTTTCGGTGGAGGGCATCCATGGCAGGGAGCGGGGCACCTATGATGTGCTGCGCGTTTTTCACCACCCCTTGTAGTTCCTTCGCTTTCTTCACTGCCTGCTGCACCTGCATGCCTACTTTCAATGACTGGTGTACCATGACACCCAGGTCTCGTTGCATCTCCCCTTTTCCTAATCGGCCACCATTCAGAGAGCGGATCCT
The DNA here is from genome assembly GCF_028641065.1 of Leucoraja erinaceus. NCBI lineage: Eukaryota > Metazoa > Chordata > Chondrichthyes > Rajiformes > Rajidae > Leucoraja > Leucoraja erinaceus. The sequence continues at coordinate 49,474,171 of NC_073389.1, forward strand.
AAAGCCCTTCCCCGAAGGCCTTTTTGACCACCAGCTGATATCAACAGGCCTTTGATCAAATTAATTTCAAAGCATGTTAAATAGATTTAAATAATACATGTTTTCTTGTCACATGCAAGTGATATTAATTAAAGGCACTAATATATAGCACATCAAAGTTGGAAATGCAATTCAAATTAATCAGGCTGGCAGCATATGCCATTCATTGCTAACATAATGCTAAGAGGCCAAGTGTGAATTGTATTTGCCTCCTCAGTTTTGGCTATTTTGAGTCCAATTTGGGAGCAAAGGGCCAAAAGTGCTGGCGTCTGCGACTTCTAACTGACTTTCAACTTATGCATTCAACGTGTAGCTGTGGAAATCATTGATCAACTGGCCTGCCAATAGTTTTCTATGGAATTGCTGGCAAAAGTTAAGTATGTTTCAGGCCGTCGAGTGATGAGATGGTTGGGACTACATGACGACATCTTCCTTCTACTGGGTGACAGAAAGGCTAACTAAATTTGATGCAATTTGGGGGAAATCCTGAGAATCAATGAAAACCAAACATGTATTGAGAGAATGGGAGCGTCTGAAACATAAATTCAGAGCCGGGTGAAGCAGCTTAAACATTGTACCAAACATTTCTATTTCTATTCTTGAAATAGATTAGCAGTTTTCATGAAATTAATTGCAGAGAGGCTGTTCAATAGATTGGACAAAATGGGGAGAAAAATAAAACTTTTTAGCAGCAGATCTTGCAACACTTTCACTCTTATCATCCTTTTTTCCCTTTGGCTCATTTTGTTCCTTTGTGTTGGCAGTCCCAAGATCAACTGTTATCTACTCTGTATTATAGCATCTTGATTGGGGTGTCATTTAGGGATGTCGGTGAAGTGCTTGGAATCTGACTATGTCCAACCAATTAAAGTATATAGGTTAGACAGTCATGAAATGTATAGCACTATGATGCTGGTCAGAATGCATAAGTCAGACATCCTATAGAATACTTACCCTCTGTTCAAATTCTCCTAGCCATGTCTTTGGTTAATATGGTAGAGAAGATACCCCTTGTGTTAGGTCCATGTGGTTCTGATTTCTGATTGTAAATTCCGTCTGTTTTAAGTATTCTCAGTGGATGCTATGTGTAGGAAAGAACTGCAGATGCTGGTTTAAATCGAAGGTAGACACAAAATGCTGGAGTAACTCAGCGGGTCAGGCAGCATTTCTGGAGAGAAGGAATGGGTGACGTTTCGGGTCTAAAGAAGGGTCTCGACCTGAAACGTCACCCATTCCTTCTCTCCAGTGATGCTGCCTGACCCGCTGAGTTACTAACATGTTTTGATAATGCTTATAAATTAGAAAATACAATGTATTATGTGACCTCTAAAAGTTTAGAATCAATATTAAAGCCCTCAAGGTGTTTACCAGGAGGGAGGCAAGAATAGGGGCCATGACTGCTTGAATTTCATGTTCATCCTTTTCATTAAGCAAATAAGAACATTATTTATCTTTGAAATAGGAAGTAAAATAACAACTTGAAATTGGCACATTAGGTTGCTTTTAACGTTTAGATGGTTTCAGAGTGTTAAGCTATTTTAATTTAAGTTCGTGTTTGGGAAAGAGGGTGAATAATTTTAAATAAGTATATATTTTTTAAAGCATAACATTTTTTTTTACACCATTGCATGTTTAGAGTAGGTGACCATTAGCACAGGTGACATTGTGTCTACTGATAGTAGATACATTTCAGACTGACCAATATGCATTGCAAGTTGTGATTAATGAGGACAGAGACTTTATTGGTCAAAACTTATTTTTAAATTGAGTTTAAAAAAAAATCTATTTGTAAATGTGACATCTTGCATGGCGGATTCAGACAAGATTGGAACAACCTGCAGCAGGCAATAATTATGCGAAGGAAAGAATCACTAATCTATCTTGCCATTCACTAGATTTCCATGGTGATACCGAGAATACAGAAGATATCGTGACTCAAAGCATAGGAAGAAAATTACTAAACTCATCCAATTTAACTTGAAGCATGATCTTTACAATAGAACATAGCAGGAGACAACATTTAACACTACGGTTTTGTTTGCCGGAATTAAACGGTTTATTTTCTCATCTTGCTGAACAAAATCTTAAAGAAACACCCCTGTGAGGTTTGAATTTGGTAGTGTAAAGTTATGTGTAACTATTATATATTGCTCAAAGTATTGTTGTCTGTGAAGATGATATTGACTTCCCAATACGGTCTAATTCCTGGAAGCAATTAGCAGATATATTCACTTTGTTTTTGCATTGGCTGTAGACTTGTCAATTTTGAATGTGTTAACAAGCTATCTTTGAATCTAGGGTTTGAATTTATTATAGTAAGCCTGTACTCAGCAAGTGGAAACCATGCTCATAGATGAGGCTTTTCATTTTGATTTTTGATGTAGTTTCAAGGATTTGGAGCATATTACTCCATTGGAGTAAGCTTTCCCAACTCACAATCAATCCTTGTTTTCCCCTTTATTCAAGGTGGCAAACCTAATTAGCTGTTTTTTATTTGCAGTTTTTGTACAAATGAAGCCAGCACACATTTACCATTTAAATGCCTTGTGCAATACTTTTGTTTCCTGCATTTGCGTTTGAAGATTGAGATGGAAATTTGTTGTGCATATTTGGCAGCCTATTTGAGGGCATTGGACTTTGCACATACATACACAAATGCTATCATTAATGGATGTGTGTAATCCTCATCTGATTATCTGGCTCATAATGAGGAACCCATTGTAGGGAGCAGCGTGGTGCTAACTTCTATTAAAATGAAATGTGGCTGAAGAGTAGAACCCATCATTAATTTGGTCACTACAGTGATTTGAAAGTTCAAAATGCCTGGATTTTGCCAGGAGGTACATGGCAATTATGACAATGACGCTTTTGCTAGAAGCTCCGTTTATGAAAATAAGAATTTTTTGAATACATTACAAGCTTTTGAAATGGGGAGGTCAGGTGGCGTTGGACTAGATTTATACTGAAGGCATCTCAAGTTTATTAACTTCTGAAGGATCTGGAAAGATTGTATGAAGATTATTATTAAGCCTTTGAATCCCAGTTATGAAATGATTCCCAAAAAAGTGGGTGAGGGATTTCAGGTTGTGTAGTTTGAAGTGAGGAATGCAAAGCAGTTTGAATGGACTAATACTTGATATAAATGATTTGGCTCAGTCGTAATTTTAATAGTGCACCTCCTAAGATCTTTCAATGTACCTTGTAGGGTTAGCCAAATAAATCTTTGGTGATATATAGTTTTGAAAGATGAGAAAACTGGACCATCAATATATTTTTTAAGCCCCTTTGATGCAGGATTTGTCAAGTCAGCAGCAGATGATTGGAGTATTTTCTACTAGATTAGCCGTAGAAGTGACAAAATTAAAAAAATAACGGAGTTGGATGCAGTAATGCCATTTTATTCTTACTTCAATGGAAGAAAGTCATTTAATTTTGGATAATCCTTTTGTATATCTATTAGTAACCTGTGATTGTTATATAACCCATTTATGTAAATCAATCAATGTGAAGGAAATAAAATTGTATACATTTTTTACCTGTAATTACTATGCAACTTGTGTACTCAAAATAAATCGATTTTATATACTTGTCAAAATATTCAATAAAGATGAGGAATATTTTTGTGCAATGATGTTCATCAGTCTGCACTTTATTTGTAAGTTATACATTTCTGCTGTAATAGAAAAGCGCATTAAAATAAGATGTCCGAGAAGATGAATTATTAGGAAATCTCCATGAAGAGCACATCTTGCTATAAAATGATGCATTTTACAATGAACCGGCTTATTTACTATTGCTCTTTGTGGGTTTGTCTGTCAAGAATATTGTTAGTTTTAGTGAATTATTCCCAGGGTTGGGGTAGTTTACAATTTCCTGATATGCTATTGTTGTAGTTGACAATTGAAAGGCAAAGCAAATAGCATGAATATTATAAAAGTTATAAAGCAGCCCAGGAATAAATCTATCATTCCATGCTTCACCATTGTACATTTGTCACTTGGAGGCTTGTGACCTCAGCCTTGTCACTAAAGCCATTATTATTTATCAGATTGAAATATTTTATGTAATTACTGAACTATTATATCCAGCCATTTTCATTATGAGTAGCATTAAAATTGTCACTTGCTACTAAAAACCTTTTGAGATTTATGGAAAATTCAGTTATGTAAATGACATTGCATATGTTGAGCTTAATTCTGTAAAGTCCAGCCCCCTCTAGAATCGCACTGTTTAAACTACCGTATGTGAGAATAGTGTTCAGATTTAAGCAGTGCACTGAAGAATGCAAAGTTTGAAGCATTGGATGGATCGGTAATCCCATATTAGAGTATCCAAATTAATTTATACTTTCCCCACGAAAGAATGTTTACAATAGTGTTAGAAAAGACAATTGAAGAGCATTTTGCATTATTAGCATTTACGTCTCTTCAGGTCTATTGTCACGTACCAAGGTACAGTGGGAAATGTGTATGCTATCCAGAGATCAGATATGCCATACATAGATAACAATCAGTTCAAACTCAACTACAGTAGATAGCGCAAAAGGAAAGAAATATAGTGCAGAATAAGGTTTTTAGCATTGTCGCGCATCAGTTCATTAGATGAGATAGAGGTGGATTGAACTCATGGAAGGACCATTCAGAGGGGTATCATCTGTTCCTGTATCTGATGGTGTGTGCTTTCAATCTTCTGTACCTTCTGCTAAATGGAAGCAAAGAGAAAGTGGAATGACTGGGGTGGGACAAGTCTTTGATCGTGTTATCTGCTTTTCCGAAGCAGTGTGAAATGTAGATGGAGTCGAGGGTGGGAAGTGTAGTCTGTGTGATGGACTGGACTACGATGGACTGGACTACATCTACAATTCTCTGCTCTTTCTTGCAGTCTTGGGCAGAGTTCCCAAACCAAGCCATAACGCAATCCGACAGTATGCTTTCTGTGGTGCATCTCTAGAAGTTTGAAATGCCCCTGTCCCACTTAGGAAACCTGAACGGAAACCTCTGGAGACTTTGCGCCCCACCCAAGCTTTCCGTGCGGTTCCCGGAGGTTTTTGTCAGTCTCCCTACCCGCGTCCACTACCTGCAACCTCCGGGAACCGCACGGAAACCTTGGGTGGGGCGCCAAGTCTCCAGAGGTTTCTGTTCAGGTTTCCTAAGTGGGACAGGGGCATAAGAGTCAGTGAAGACATTCTGAATTTGCTCAGTCTCCTCAGGAAGTAGAGGTGTTGCTATGGCTTCTTGGCTGTCACATCAATGTAGTTGGTCCACGACAGATCATTGGTAATATTAACGCCAAAGAACTTGAAGCTCTCAACTATTTCCACATCCGCATCATTGATGCTGATCGGGGCATATACTCCATCATGCTTCCTGAAGTCAATAACTAGCTCCCACGTCTTGCTGACATTGAGGAAGAGGTTATTGTTGAGAGGTTATGAGTCTGAAGAATGGTCTCGATCTGAAATGTCACCCATTCCTTCTTTCCAGACATGCTGCCTGTCCTGCTGAGTTACTCCAGCATTTTGTGTCGATCATAGGGGTATGGGTTAAATTTGTTTTCAAGTTATAACTGTGATATCCCTCTGAAAATATAAAAATAGTTATAGCCAACCAAGTCTGTGGTCATCTCCAGTTTGGTTTCTGTGGCTGTCATTACTAAATTAATGGTCACAGTCACAAGCTCTGTCCCATATCATTGAAGGCTGCAGAAAGGACATGATTGACTATCCATCTATTATTTAGTCCAGTCAGATTACTTGCCATGACTATTGCTCGTGCATCTGCATCAATTTCCTTTGAATGAAGGTCAGACGGTATTATCCACAGATAGGTGTCTGGATTTGCGTGTGCCGATCAAACCAAACTACTTCAAATCTCTCAGCTCATCTGCTGTAGAGTGTGCTTGTCCAAAATGGAATATTGTGCAAACTTTGTGCACGTTGGCTTCAGTCGTCCCAATATCTTTAGACTTCATCTCTGGAGAAAAGGAATAGGTGACATTTCGTGTCGAGACCCTTCTTCGGACTGAGAGTCAGGTGACCTGCTGAGTTACTCCAGCTTTTTGTGTATCTTTGGTTTAAACCAGCATCTGCAGTTCCTTCCTACACATCTTTAGACTTCACTTTGTCACAGATTTCCATGATCCTCCTCCTGTTGTCAATGAACTGAACAAATGCAGGGAATGTTAGTGTTTTATTCAACCCTGAACTGTACCTTTCTACTATTGCGTCCCTGGTATTAACCACTGCCTGCTTCCACCTCTCAACAAGTGGTCATTGTTGCTGGGTAACTAAATTAGATTAGTTACCAAGAGACCTGGGGTAATTGTGAGGAATTTATAGACAATAGGTGCAGGAGTAGGCCATTCGGCCCTTTGAGCCAGCACCGCCATTCAATGTGATCATGGCTGATCATCCACAATCAGTACCCTGTTCCTGCCTTCTCCCCATATCCCTTGACTCTGCAATGTGATCATGGCTGATCAATCCACCAAATGAAGAAAAAAAATGAAAAAAAAATGTTATAAAAAAACATGAAAAAAATAAAAAAAAAAAATGAACTGTAAAGGTTCAGACCATCATAATTCCTGCCTTCTCCCCATATCCTTGACTCTGCCTATCAATTGGCGATCATGAAACTAGTGGCCTGTTTAAAAAGCCATCAAGTCCACAATGGTCTTATTGGGAAATAAATCTTCTGTATGTGCTGTAAATTTAAAGGTGATTGAGCTCATCGTAGTAGACTCATGACTTGGAATAGCCTAGCGAGTCATTCAATTCAAGGGCATCGGCATTAAATGCTGGCTTTGTACTTTTTAATCAAAATCATTTTATCAATGATTCTTTCCTTGCCCCACGATTGGTTGTGTTCTCTTGCCAGCCTTTCATTCAACACTATCTTAAATTTGGCTTATCAAAAACTTGAGCACTGCTCATTGCATCTCCTCTAATTTAGAATGATCATCCTTGTGAATAGTAGTGTTTTTAACGTGAGGTTTAGGTTTATAATTATTGTCATGTGAACAGAGGTACAGTGAAAAACTTTATTTTGCATGCTGTCTAATCAGATCAGTTAATGCTACACATGAATGCAATCAAACCAAACTCAAGTACAACAGGTGGAACAAAGGGGAAGAAGATACAGTGGGCAGAATATAGTTCACAGCATTGTGGCGCATCAGTTCCATAGACAAAGTCCAATGTCTGCAGTGAGGTAGAGGTGATTATGGAACCTTGATATTCTTTAATAGAGAGGATAAATTTAGTAACATCTAGATCCAATTGCTGGTTTATATTTCCATATAATTAGGTATGTTGTAGTTCCCTCGATTACCATTATTGGTGATCTGACCAATACTGTGTTGGGCATTGGCCTAGGTTTCTTGAAATGTGGCTCAGTTTCGATTGTCTCTGCTGTAGTTCGCCAGTCCATAAAACCCTTGACATCTATCACGGCCCGTGCTTCAAATTGGCTTTCATTTCTTAAGAGACGTGATTCAGGTTTATCTACGATACATATGTTTTGTGTGAACTTCACTGCTAAATTGCTGACAACATTGCTATCGCTCAGGATCATGAAGTGACAGATGTGCTTCCTGGATTCTTCCTTTACGGGTTTAAAAATAAAGGCATGTCAGCATTCACACTCGGCTTCATTAAACTACAGATTTGCTAAAACACATACTTTATGACGAGTCAAGTCGAGTTTATTCTCCATGCATAGTCGGGTGAAGTACAGGTACTTCTCGCTTGCATCAATGTCGCAGGCACATACTGTAGATTCAGACTGCACATAAAAATGATACATAAATCGCACAATAAACAGCATGATGGTAAAAAGAAAGATTGCAAATCTCAATTAGGCACAAAACAAGTGCATGGTCGTGCAAGAGGTGGTTCATAGTGCCCTGTTGCCAAGGTAGGATTAGGGTTGTGCGGATCAGTTCAAGAACCTGATAATTGTAAAAAAGTAACTTCCTGAACCTGGTGGTGCGCGTCTTTGCGCTTCTGTACCTCCTGCCTGACGGTAACAGCAAGAAGAGGACTTTACCTCGATGGTGAGGATCCTTGAAGATAAGTGGCTATTTTGTGAGAGGGACTCTTGTGTTGAAACAAGGAACCTCAAATACTAGTTTCAAAAATGGACGCGGAGTGCTGGAGTAATTCAGCCTGTCAGGTAGAATCTCTGGAGAATATGGATAGGTGATGTTGTGGGTCGGGACCCTTCTTTCGACTGCCTGTAGAAGGGACCTGACCCGAAACGTCACTTATTCTCATCCCTTGTCTTGTCTATTCAGAAGGCAGATAGAAGTCACATATTTGCAAGACCAGGTTAAAAAGTCAGACTTCCTTCTCTCCTTTGTCACTGAGACACCAAGGCATTGTCCAAGACAAGTGTTAGTGCACGGATATTTATGTACCAATTGATTATCTGGCATGTTGCGATCCATTTACCAAGGCTTCTTGCTATTACTGGACTATTGCATCATTTGACATTATAAAGCAAGTGTCCCGACCTGAAACGTCACCTATCATGTTCTGAGACGCTACCTAACCTGCTGAGCTACGCCAACACTCTATGAATTATTTTGCAAACCAGCATCTGCAGTTCCTTGTTTCCACATATCATACTAAATGCCTGCTATCTTTTAATCTGTTGAAGCATCCACATTGTATTCCACTCGAAACCAGTAATCCTGCCGAACACCATTAATGTCCATGCTGAGGTGATTTAAATGATTAATGCAGCCTTGTGCAATTTTTCCATGTTTAAAATGCAATGGTCCCCACTCCTCGAAGCCTGAATAGGACATTTTACCTGGGGATTGGTAATTGGTACTTACCTGCGCTTCCAGGAAAATTGCTCCAATGTTGCAATCAATTTCTTCGTAAAGGAGCTGCAGTGTACAGATTGTGAACCTGTCTTCAGCATGATGCCTGCAGCTTCCACCACACAGCCGAAGCATCAGAGATCTGGGGCAAAGCAGAAGCAATTTGTTTTCTTCAATTTCAGATCAGAAATTGAAATTCCATGTTCATGTAATTTCATATAATTTAAGATGAATTTACATCTTGTCATACACGTTGGTGGTAGGAATAAAGGCATACACTATTTTCTAAATGGGGAGAGAATTCAGAAATCGGAGGTGCAAAGGGACTTGGGAGTACTGGTGCAGGATTCCCAAAAAGTTAATTTGCAAGTCGAATTTGTAAGGAAGGCAAGTACAATGCTAGCATTTATTTCAAGAGGACTAGAATATAAAAACAGGGATATAATGCTGAACCCTCATAAGGCACTGGTCAGACTGTATTTGGATATTGTGAGTAGTTTTGGGCCACATATCAGAGGAAGGGTGTGCTGGGGTTGGAGAGGGTCCAAGTTCAAGTTCAAGGTTACAGTTATTGTCACTTTACCAATTGGTACAGCGAGATTAGGGTTGCCATACAGCCATACAAATAAAAAGACCACAACACATGATAGAATTTAACATGAACATCCCCACACAGTGGGATCAACGTTTCTCACTGTGAGGGAAGGCAATAAAGTTCAGTCCACTTCCTCTATGTTCACTCGTGGTCGGGGCCTATTGAGGCCGCTGCTGTCGCCGCAACGGCGGCCCGATGTTCAGGCCCTCTCGCCAGATGACGGAACTCCAGCGTCGGAAGAACACTCAGCGGCCTGGAGTTCCGGATCGGCCGCTTCCTACCGGAGTCCGCGGCTCCCGAAGTCCACAGGCCGAGCTGGGCGGAGATTCACACAGCAATTCTCGGCGAAAGATCCCAGGGCCCCGCGTTTTAAAGTCAGCACCTCCCGCGGCTGGAAGCTCTGCAGTCCACAGCTCCATGGTGTTAAAATCGGCAGGCCCAGCACTCCGGAGCTCCAACACGGCGACCCCAGTAAGGCATTGTCCGCTCCGCGATGGTACTTCAGTGCTGCACCGCTGCTGAAGCTCCAGCTGGTCTCTGGCAGGGAAGGCCGCGCCAATCCAGATGGCAGGCGCGAGAAGGGGGGCGAAGATGGGGCTCGGGGGAAAGACGCATCCTCGACCAGGTAGTGACTAAGACAAACAGTTTCCCCCTTCCCCCCCCCCCCCATCCCCCACATAAAAAGACTAAAAGACCTCAGACTAAAAATAAAAAAAAGAATGAAAGGACAAACAGCTGCAGGCGAGGCAGCCATACACAACGGCGCCACCCTCCGATTGTCCAGATGAGGTTTACGAGAATTATCCCAGGAATGATTGGGTTAACATATGATGAGCGTTTGATGGCACTGGGCCTGTACTCGCTGGTGTTTAGAAGGATGTTTCCACTAGTGGGAGAGTCTAGGACCAGAGGTCATAGCCTCAGAATAAAAGGATGTACCTTTAGGAAAGAGATGAGGAGGAATGTCTTGAGTCAGAGGGTGGTGAATCATTGATACAGAAGGCTCTGAAGGCCAAGTCAATGCATATTTTTAAAGCAGAGATAGATTCTTGATTAATACGGGTGTTGGGTTTGAGGGAGAAGGCAGGAGAATGAGGTTGATTGGGAAAGATGGATAGATCAGCCACTATGGAATGGTGACATAGATTAGTTAGGTCGCATGGCCTAATTCTGCTTCTCCAACATATGAACTTATGATTTGCCGAAGGGGGTTAAGATTTAAATTGGGGATCGGTGGATCTATGATTGTGTTGCTTTCATGCCAAAGGATAGGTAGTGGGTAATAATCATCTTGCTCAGGAAGATACTCACAAAATGCTGGAGTAACTCAGCAGGACAGGCAACATCTCTGGATAGAAGGAATGGATGACGTTTCGGGTCAAAGCCCTTCATATGTTGCAGATTGGAGACAGTTGTGGAGTGGGGGAATAAATCACTCGGCTTTACTACATCATTAGCAGCTTTTGAGAACATATAGACCATCGTAGAAAGCAAGAGGGAGTTTCAAAAATAACTGGAATCTATTTTAAGGAAGCAGCAGGGAACCATTATGAACATTCTTGTCCAGAAAATAGAACAAAAACTTACTGTAGGACAATAAACAATTGTCCGATAGGTTCATAGAATCTTCAGCAAAGGAGGAATTGCTTTGATCGCTTACATCTCTTTTGCTGTGACCTCACTTTTGTTCCTTTCCTGTATCTGGGCCTCTGCGCATCCCTCTGCAATTGGATCCTCGACTACCTCATTCACAGACCACAGACTGTCCGTATTGGTGGAAATGTGTCATCCTCGATAACAATCAGCACGGGAGCACCTCAAGGCTGTGTGCTCAGCTCCCCTGCTGTATTCACTCTATACTCATGACTGCGTAGCCGGACGTAGTGCGAACTCCATCATCAAGTTCACCGACGACACCACCGTTGTGGGACGTATCACTGATGGAGACAAGTCAAGAGTATAGAAGTGAGATCAACCGAGTGACCAAATGGTGCCAGCACAATAACCTGGCTCTCAACACCAGCAAAACCAAGGAACTGATTGTGGACTTCGGAAGGGGCAGGATAGGGACCCACAATCACGTTTATATCAACGGGTCGATGGTGGAAAAGGTCAAGAACTTCAAATTCCTGGGCGTGCATATTTCCGAAGATCTCTCCTGGTCCCAGAACACTGATGCAATTATAAAGAAAGCACATCAGCGCCTCTACTTCCTGACAAGAATACGGAGAGTCGGCTTGTCAAGGAGGACTCTCTCTCGAACTTCTACAGGTGCACAGTAGAGAGCATGCTGACCGGTTGCATCGTGGCTTGGATCAGCAACTTGAGCGCCCTGGAGCGTAAAATGCTGCAAAAAGTTGGAAACACTGCCCAGTCCATCACCGGCTCTGACCACCCTACCATCAAGGGGATCTATCACAGTCGCTGCCTCAAAAAGGCTGCCAACATCATCAAGGACCCACACCATCCTGGCCACACGCTCATCTCTCCGCTGCCATCAGGTAGAAGGTACAAGAGCCTGAAATCTGGTGCATCCAGGTTCAGGAACAGCTACTTCCCCACAGCCATCAGACTATTAAACACAACCTCAAACAAACTCTGAACTATAACAGCCTATTTTGCACTTTATCTGTTTATTTATGTGTATATATATGGTCAATGGTATATAGACACACTGATCTGTTCTGTATTTATGCCTGCAATATTCTGTTGTGCTGCAGCAAGCAAGAATTTCATTGTCCTATCTGGGACACATGACAATAAAACTCTCTTGACTCTTGATCTTTCTAATATTTGTCTATTCTCATTCCCTCAAAAAAGTTATACGGACCCACCGAAATAAGCCATTGGCCCAAATCGTCCGTGCCAATCTTTTTGCCCATCTACACTCATCTCTTTTATCTGCATTATGACAGTATTCTTTTATCGCTTTCCTATTTACGTGTCCGTACAAATGTCTCTTAAATGTTGTGGTTTAGTTGAGAGATACAGCATGGAAAAAGGCCCTTCAGAAATCAGGTAAAACATCTCCTTATGTTCATGATCATCGCAGTGAAGAAAGCGAATGGTATGTTAGCATTCATAGCAAAAGGATTTGAGTATAGGAGCAGGGAGGTTCTACTGCAGTTGTACAGGGTCTTGGTGAGACCACACCTGGAGTATTGCGTACATTTTTGGTCTCCTAATCTGAGGAAAGACATTCTTGCCATGGAGGGAGTACAGAGAAGGTTCACCAGACTGATTCCTGGGATGTCAGGACTTTCATATGAAGAAAGACTGGATAGACTCGGCTTGTACTCGCTAGAATTTAGAAGATTGAGGGGGGATCTTATAGAAACTTACAAAATTCTTAAGGGGTTGGACAGGCTAGATGCAACAAGATTATTCCCGATGTTGGGGAAGTCCAGAACAAGGGGCCACAGTTTTAAGGATAAAAGGGAAATCTTTTAGGACCGAGAAGAGAAAAACATTTTTTACACAGAGAGTGGTGCATCTCTGGAATTCTCTGCCACAGAAGGTAGTTGAGGCCAGTTCATTGGCTATATTTAAGAGGGAGTTAGATGTGGCCATTGTGGCTAAAGGTATCAGGGGGTATGGAGAGAAGGCAGGTACAGGATACTGAGTCGGATGATCAGCCATGACCATATTGAATGGCGGTGCAGGCTCGAAGGCCGAATGGCCTACTCCTGCACCTATTTTCTATGTTTCTATGATCCTTTAACATAACGCAGAGTGCTCTTGAGTGCGACTTGTACATTGACTCGTATGATAGTTAGCAGAAATGCAGCTGCATACACAAGGGAATAAAAAAAACCTTTCTATATTCTGAGGCAGACCAGACACTTGAAGCTGAGCCAGAGTATTTAAAGAAGTTGTGGAGTCAACAACAGCATAGTTAATGTTGTCTCAATTGCCAAATCCGAACTTGTTTGCCAACACTTCAGTTAACGTATTAAACACAAAATATTCCTGTCAGTAACGGTCCTCAGATACATTTTCCAACAAATACAGCTGTAAGCAATTGCAAAGAAACCAAATGTTCCAAAAGAATTGATGCAAGTTGTCATTGCTATTGAGTATGATTTCAAACTTGGGTCTCTTCAGAGGCAATTTTACCCGCTCTGTATGTACATTGTTAGCTATGAAAGAGTCATCTATGCAGGCCTCATACAGAATTCTAGAAATGTCCTCCTACTCTGTCAGACAGAACATGTTTCGTGGCCTTAGATGATAATGCAATATTCATTGCTCATCGGCACATTTTTAACTTAAAATTTTGTTGATTTTTTAAAAATAGTATCTTCCCTCCTATGCACTTTTGAGAAACGCAGGACTATTAAAAATCATGACCAAAACCATCAAATACTGTTCTAGCTTTCTTTCTCCCTGCTCTGCAATCATTCTGAAGACGAGTTCCTCAGCCTCACCTATCCATGTTCTCTAGAGACGCTGCCTGACTTGCAAAATTACTCCAGCATTTTGTGTCTTTCCTTGGTAGGCCAGCATCTGCAGTTCCTTGTTTCTACTTTCTAAATATTCGGGGATTGCATAGTCAGAATGAAAAACATATAAATTTACAGTGGATGCGGGAGATTTAAAATGAACTTATATCAATTAAAAAAAGCAAGCTGGAAGTTTGGTGCCATCGTGTGAATGCCTGGGGTGGGAGATTGCAACCTTCACGTGGTCTGCCCTGTTTCGACGAATACAATCAACCTGGTGTGCAAATCAAGTAAGATCAAATAGAACAAGTTGTCCTACAACTTTGGGCTGTGCACGCCATACGCAAGAAGAAGAAGTATGAATGCCTGAAGATAGAGTAACTCAGCAGGTTAGACAAGCATCTCTGGAGAAAATGAGTAGGTGATGTTTTGGGTCGAGACCCTTCTTCAGACTATGAATGCCTGACTTATGTACAGCTCGAACATACAATCGAGCATTTGGGAGATTGGTGGTATGGATTTGCCAACCTCTAGGGCTGTAGACTCAGGTCGGAACTCTACTTCAGACCTGAAGCACGCTGAGTTACTCCAGCACTTTATGTCTTATCTTTGGGATAAACCAGCATCTGCAATTCCTTCCTCCACAAGGAACTTCAGGTGCTGGTTTATACCAAAGGACACAAAATGTTGGAGTTACTCAGAGTTTAGACATCTTCTGTCCTGTGACAACGCTATTCATGATCTCATTTCTGACTTGCAAACTTCTAGGGTTACAAATAGTTCAAAGGAACAGAAATCAAGAGTCAAGAGAGAGAGAGTATATTTAATTGTCATTTGGACCCCTGGAGGTCCAAATGAAATGCCGTTTCTGCAGCCATACATTACACACAAATAGACCCCAGACACAACATAATTACATTTTACATAAACATCCATCACATAGCTGTGATGGAAGGCCAAATAAACTTATCTCTCCACTGCACTCTCCCCCCCCCCGATGTCATAGTCAAAGTCAAAGCCCCCGGCCGGCGATGGCGATTGTCCCGCGGCCATTAAAGCCACGCCGGGTGGTGCGAGGTCGCACACCGGGTCTTGATGTTGGAGCCCCCGGCGTGCGCTCGCAAAGTCACGCATTCCAAGCCGCGTGGGGCAGTGGTGTTAGGCCCCGCTCCAGGAGCTCTTCGACCCCGCAACTCGGGCGGGAGAAGTCGCCGTTGCAGGAGCCCCGAAAAGCGGTCTCCCTCCAGGGATCCGCGGGCTCCCGGTGCCGCCGTCCGCAGACCCGCAGCAGCAGCCTCCGACTCAGCAGCAGCAGCAGCGGCGGCAGCAGCAGCAGCAGCAGCAGCAACAGCAGCAGCGGCAGCGCTCCTCCACCGCTCCACCCGCTCCGGTCTCGGCCAGCTCCGCGACGGTGAGGTGAGTCGGCACCTGAGTCCCCGGCTTCTTCCTGTTGGAGGCCGCTCCTCGTTGCGGCCCCAACGACAGCTGAGACCCGACGAGAAAAGGTCGGGTCTCCAGTGCAGGGAGAGATTCAAAAGTTTCCCCCCCCCTCCCCACACACACACCCCAACATAAAATAACAAAAACTACATATAAACATAGACAAAAAATAATAAAAACGCGGACAGGCTGCAGAGGCCGCTGCTGACCAGAGTCGCGCCGCCTACCGGAAATCCGTGGTAACCTGAGGATAGTCAGTATTCTGATCGCAAAATCAACCTGAAAACCCACCAGGTGCTGGAGTGAGAAGGGTCCTGACCTGAGTGGTTCTCTGCATTTCATGCATTCTTAGAACTGCACAATATTCTGTTTTGTCCTGTTTTATTTAACGTGACTTAAAACATTTCCTTCGTTTTTCTTTTCAATTTTGTGTAGTTTTGTTTAGTTTAGAGATGCAGCGCAGAAACCGAGTCCGCGCTGACCAGCGATCACCTCGTACACTAGCACTATCCTACACGTGAACAACGATTTACAATTTTTACCGAAGCCAATTAACCTACAAACCTGCGTCATGAGAGTGTGGGAAGAAACTGGAGCACCCAGAGAAAACCCACGCGGTCACAGGGAGAATGTACAAACTCCGTACAGCACCCATAGTCAGGATCGAACCTGGGTCTATGGTGCTGTAAGGCAGCAACTCTACCACTGTGCTGCCCTATTAGCCTTATCAAATCGAAACCGGCGCAATAAAGCAGCCAGCCTTACTGTCCTTGGCCCCAATATTCTTCTCTTTCAAATACCTATTCAGCCCGTTGAGCTCTGCAATTGAAACTTCCATCGCTATTCCTGGCACCATGTTCCTGACCATGACCACTCCCTGTGGGGAAAAAACTTTCCTTGAGCCACCCTCCCAGGCCATTGCAGGCACTATCGCAATGTTTTTTTTTAATATTATTTTTATTAGAAGCATATACATATCATAACCAAAACTTAACAATTACATATAAACAAAGCTTCTATTTTTTATAATTTTTTTTGAAAGATAGAGCTATAGAAAGAAAAGAAATGAGAGAGAAAAAAAAAGAAAACTATAAACTAATAGAGAGGGGAGGGGAAAAAAACCCCAAAGCAGATTACCAATAACATAATTTTGGAGATAGGTCCGTAGATTATATGGTGTAATTTTTCATCCAGTCTTGGATTCAAGTTTCAGTCCAGCTTCCGTGTTGAACCAGTTTACCCTTTTAGAAAATCAAGAAATGGAGATCATATTCTAGCAAATAGTTCTGATTTGTCAATTAAGACAAGTGTAAGGTCTCAGACATTTCCGTAATCCACATTTTAATTGTGGGGGTTGTTGGATTTTTCTAAAATGTTAGTATTAATATTTTCCCAATTATTATACTATAATCAAGAAAATGTCTTTGTTTTATTGTAAGTTTTATACTTTGTTCTGATATTCCTAATATTATTAGTTTTGGGTCTGGATCCAATTGAATATTAACAACTTCAAAAATAATGCAATATCACGATGTTTACGAAGCATTCAGAGAGTACATGGCTGTGGACACGTTGGACCGAAGGGCCTGTTTCCGCACTGTATGACTCTCTGTACAGCTAATCAAAAGAGAGCGTGACACAATGCTCGAGGGATGGAATTCCATAGTTCAGAGCAGAAGACGTGACAGTGCTTTTGGAGCTCCTGTCTAGCACATGTTGAAGATCATCTCCACATCTCCCCAACCAGCTGATGTTCACCTTTTACAGTTTGGTGATTCAGCTCGCTGTCCTTTTGGCAAGAAACAAAAACTGGTGTAGGTCCACTCGGCCCCTTGTGCCTACTCTGCCATTTAATAAGATGATAGAAACATAGAAACATAGAAATTAGGTGCAGGAGTAGGCCATTCGGCCCTTCGAGCCTGCACCGCCATTCAATATGATCATGGCTGATCATCCAACTCAGTATCCCGTACCTGCCTTCTCTCCATACCCTCTGATCCCCTTGGCCACAAGGGCCACATCTAACTCCCTCTTAAATATAGCCAATGAACTGGCCTCAACTACCCTCTGTGGCAGAGAGTTCCAGAGATTCACCACTCTCTGTGTGAAAAAAGTTCTCCTCATCTCGGTTTTAAAGGATTTCCCCCTTATCCTTAAGCTGTGACCCCTTGTCCTGGACTTCCCCAACATCGGGAACAATCTTCCTGCATCTAGCCTGTCCAACCCCTTAAGAATTTTGTAAGTTTCTATAAGATCCCCTCTCAATCTCCTAAATTCTAGAGAGTATTGATGGATGGATGAGCTCGTTACAACAGTGTTGTTTTCCTGCCTGAGTCGTGTCAATCCCTATAGTTCCAAAAATCTACAATTTTGTTTGGTTTAGAGATATAGCACAGAAACAGGCCCTTCGGCCCACAGCGTCCATATCGACCAGTAATCCCCGTACACTAATATTATCCAACACACACTAAGGACAACGTGTAATTTTACCAAGCCAATTACTGTACAAACCTGTACGCCTTTGGAGTGTGGGAAGAAACCGGAGATCCCGGAGAAAACCCACGCCACATCTAACTCCCTCTTAAATATAGCCAATGAACTGGCCTCAACTACCTTCTGTGGCAGAGAATTCCACAGATTCACCACTCTCTGTGTGAAAAATGTTTTCCTCATCTCGGTCCTAAAAGATTTCGCCCTTATCCTTAAACTGTGTGACCCCTAGTTCTGGACTTCCCCAACATCGGGGACAATCTTCCTGCATCTAGCCTGTCCAACCCCTTAAGAATTTTGTAAGTTTCTATAAAATCCCCCTCAATCTTCTAAATTCTAGCGAGTACTAGCGAATACATGGGACAATTTTACATTTATACAATTATACCAAGCCAATTAACCGACAAATCTGTACGTCTTTACAGTGTGGAAGTAAACCAAAGATCTTGGTGAAAAAACCCACGCATGTCACACGGGGAGAACGTACAAACGCCGTACAGACAAGCACCCATAGTCAGGATCGAACCTGGGTGTCTGGCGCTGTAAGGCAGCAACTCTACCGCTGTGCCACACCCGCCACCCTTCTTGCAGCAAAGCATAGGGAGTCTTGAGTTATTTATTGCGGGTGAGCTGTAGTAATCTAATGTAAACACTACAAGAGCTTTTAGATGAAATAGATAGGTTTTGTTTTCAAATGGAATTACAAAGGTTTCAAAGGTATTTTATTGTCACATGTACCAATTAAGGTACAGTGATATACGAATTACCGTACAGCCACACGAGAAAAAAAGCAACAAAACACACAACTAAATAAAAGTGAACATAAACATCCACCACAGCAGATTCCCCACATTCCTCACTGTGATGGAAGGCAATGAAGTACAATCTTATTCCTGTCTATTTTCCCGCGGTCGGGGCAGTCAAACCATCCGTTGGGGCGATCAAAGCCCCCGTGTTGGGGTGGTCAACATCCCCCGCATCGGAGAGATCAAAACTCCCGCGGCTTGGAGTTCCCGAAGTCGGTCTCTGACCAGAGACCGCGGGCTCCGTGATGTTAATTCCGCAAGCACCCACGGTTGGAGCTGCGAGGTCGACCCCTGGCAAAGGGATCGCGAGCTCCGTGATGGTAAGTCCATAGGCGACAGTGATGGAGCTCACAAAATCAGTCTCCAGCAAAGGCCGTCAATGGATACTTTTAAGGCGGAGGTTGACAGATTCATGACTAGTAAGGCTATCAGGAGTGAAGGCGAAACAATGGGTTGAGTGAATAGCGGCATAGAGGATGTGCAAAATGGCCTAATTCTTCTCCTAGAACTTATGAACTTATGTCTGAACAAGTCTGTGAATACAGCATACTGGACCCATTCCCTCCAAGTATGCTGCCTGTCCTGCGAGTTACTCCAGCACTTTATATTTTACTCAAAGCCCCAGCATCTGCAGGTCCTTGTGTCTCTGGCACTTTACTTGCTGGTTCCTGCAGTCACTGGGGATGAGATAGTAAATGACTAGTCTTTTAGCAGTGAAGTTGGCTAACACTTTTACACAGGGTAATTGAGAACTCAGGGCCATTGACTAATGAAAGCAGATCCATTAATTTAATCCCGGGTTTGATAGATTTATGATAATCCATTAAATGAATAGATAAGAAGAGAAGATAAATTGGTAGAATGGGGTTACAGACAATAGACAATAAGTGCAGGAGTAGGCCATTCAGCCCTTCGAGCCAGCAACACCATGCATTGTGATCATGGCTGATCATTCACAATCAGTACCCTGTTCCTGCCTTCTCCCCATATCCCTTGTCTGGTTAACTTTAATCACATAAAATGAATGAATTGTTCTCTTTGTTGCTATCTTCATAATTGTTGCAATGGTCCCTGCCTCAACTACCTCCTCTGGCAGCTCATTCCATACACCCACCACCCTTTGTGTGAAAAAGTTACCCTTCAGATGCCTATTTAATCTCTCCCCCTTCACCCAAATCAGTTCATTCTAATCCAGTCACTAAGGAATCCAGCCAGGGTGATTTTGCTGCTTGATCTGATGATACAGAATGACTGAGAGCAGTTGAGGGAAGTAGACAAAAGGGTGAATATCTAGGGAATGGAGACATGGAAACATAGAAACATAGCAAATAGGTGCAGGCCCTTCAAGCCAGCACCACCATTCAATATGATCATGGCTGATCATCCAAAAACAGTGCTGCTTCTGCTTTCTCGTCATATCCCTTGATTCCGTTTGACCTAAGAGCTAAATCTAAAACCCCTGTATCACGGTGCGAGTCGACCCACGAGTGACCCCGAGTTTAAAGCAAATGAAACTCGTGGTAATCACGTATAATTAACGTAGCGAGGACGTCGGAACTCATGGACACAACTTAACGACTCATGGCGCTAACGGCAGGTACCCGGGAAATTTGTTAACTCTTGAAAAACTTTAAACATGTTTAAAGATTTCCACGAGTCAAATTTACTTGTGAAGTTAAAATTTGAAACATTTAAACTCGTTGTAAGAACGTAGTAGCCCGTGTGTTTACCTTAGTGACTCTACCATGGGCACTCTTTAAGAGGCCGAGGTCCTGCCTAGTTTTTTTAAGTTCTGAAATTGAATAACTTTCAATAGTGAATCAGAATATACCTACTGTACGAGATGCTGTCCAGCTCCTCTATTTGATACTTAAAAACAGACCTTCAGTCACGGTTGGCTCAAGGGTAACTCGGGAGAGGAACTTGGTACATCGCAGAAATGAGAAGTAAACGGCAAACTTAGACATGCACGTGGGAACCACGAGTGTGATTTTTTTTTCTTTCACTCGGGATCACTCGTGGGTGGACTAGCACCGTGAGACAGGGCCATAACTTTCTCTTGAAAACATCCAGTGAATTGGCCTCCACTGTTTTCTGTGGCAGAGAATTCCACAGATTCACAACTCTCTGGGTGAAAAAGATTTTGCTCATCTCAGTCCTAAATGGCCTACCCCTTATTCATAAACTGTGACCCCTGGTTCTGGACTCCCCCAACATCGGGAATTTTTTCCCTACATCTAGCCTGTCCAATCCCTTAAGAATTGTATGTTTCCATAAGATTCCCTCTCATCCTTCTAAATTCCAGTGAATACAAGCCCAGTCGACTCGTTCTCAGTCGAGACCACAATAGAATCTGCTCCATGATAATAATTGAGAGGGACAAAAGTCAAACAAACATCAGGTCAGTGGGTTGGAGGAAAACCAATTTTTGGACCCTGGGAATACAACTTTGGAAAGCAAAATAGACAGTACAAATTAGCAGCCAATGATGTGAAAAGGAAACAGGCTGCACTTAAAATGGTGTTCTGGGAAAAACAAATTCCAGTAAAAACAAGTTAACCATTTACAGTATGCAGTGGATGAATGAAAGGCACAAAGTTAGTGCCGTCCTGTAGGGGTTATGGCTGCCTAGCCTGCAGCTGTCTGTTTTTTTTTCATCTCTTTTTCTATTTTTAGTTAGTTTAGTGTTTTGTTTTGAGGAGTTCTAGCTTTTTTGTGTGTTTGTGTGTGGGGGAGGGGGGGGGAGGGGGAAACTAATTTTCAGGGTCCCTACCTGGTCGGAGATGCAGCTTTTCTCCGGGCTGCAGCTTCGACCCGTCCCCGCGGCCTACCAGCGAGCCTGGAGCGGCGTCTCCTGAGGGGACCGCCTGGAGCTTCGGCACCCTTCTTTGGACGAAACAAGAAGGGGTGACGTTTCGGGTCGAGACAATAGACAATAGGTACAGGAGTAGGCCATTTGGCCCTTTGAGCCAGCACCGCCATTCAATGTGATCATGGCTGATTCATCCCCAATCAGTACCCCGTTCCTGCCTTCTCCCCTGAGACCTGTCTTCTGACAAAACAAGAAGGGGTGACGTTTCTGGTCGAGACCCGTCTTCAGACGAAGAAGGGTCTTGACCTGAAACCTAACACATTCGTTTTATCCAGAGATGCTGCCTGTCCCGTTGAGTTACTCCAGCATTTTGTATCTATCCCAGGGAGAACAATTGTTGTTCTCCCTTGTGTGTGGGGGAGGGGGGGGGGGAGGGGGAAACTAATTTTCAGGGTCCCTACCTGGTCGGAGATGCAGAAGTTTTCTCCGGGCTGCAGCTTCTTTGTCCCCGCGCCTACCATCGTGCTCCGGCGTCTCCAGCGTAAGAGGAGGAGGTTACGAGGGGGGCATGACTGAGATATATACAATTACGAGGGGTACAGGTTTATTAGTTTTATCCATAGGGCAGACTATAGGAAACCTTTCCCCAGAACAGAATAGCTAAAACTCAAGGACATGGATTTAGGTAAGGGGGAAGAGAATTAGAGGGGATATGATGGAGACCTTCTTCACTCGAAAAGTGGTACATACCTAGAATACTGCTTGAGAGAGATGTTAAAACGGGACCATTGATAGCATTTGAGGAATGACTAGATGAGCACGTAAATCGCTAAAGTATAGAAGCCTTTTGGACTAAATTCTTCTATATGTATAGAAGGTGCCCACTAGTTAGTTTGAACAAATGGGACCAAATGGTTTGTTCTCATGGTGTGTGCTTCTATGACTCCACAATGCTAAGAAACTGAGAGCTCTGCCTTTTTTTTATAGCCTTAAAGGGCTTGTCCCATGAGCATGCGACTGCATGCGGCAAGCGCGACCAAACCGGAAGCGGGAGCCGCGCGGAGGTCGAGTGATCCCGTACGAGTTGACGTGAAGTTTGAGCGAAGTCCGCAGGAAGTTTGCACTAGACTTACTAGATGCTGCGTACGGCATCGAGACAGTGCGTACGGCGTCGAGTCGGTGTGTACGCCCGTCGAGGCGTTGCGTATGGCCTCAATGCGGCTGCGGGCCAGCAGGCCGTTGCCGCGCGGACATTTTGAACAGTGTTTAGGAGCCCCGCGCGATGTCGGGCCCAGCTCCGCACAACTCCATATGGCTCCAGCGATCGAAGTGGTACCGGCCCCGCGAGGCCGTACGGCTCAAGCGACCACGTTAGGTCGCACTTGCCACGTGCAGTCGCATGCTCGTGGGACAGGCCCTTTACTGAAAATGTAATTAACAAGAATGCAAGTTCTATCTTGGTTGTCCGTTCCCATAATCACTTCCATCAGGTGCTGAAAGGTGACTGAGACCTTCTGTACTTCAGATCTTTCAAGGTTGTTGGCTGCAACCTCTCCCCCCCCATCAACGAACTGTACACTGCAAGGGCCAGGAAGCGAGCGGGTAAGATCATCTCTCACCCCTCTCACCCTGGCCATAAACTCTTTGAATCACTTCCCTCTGGAAGGTGACTCCGGACTGTCATAGCCGCCACAGCCATTCATAAAAAACAGCATTTTTCCCCATGAGCAGTAGCTCTACTCAACAGCCAAAAGTCTGTAGCCTCCTTTTGCTCTGGTATTTTATTTCATTCTTCACATGTGTAAATTATAATGTTTTATTTTTAATTGTCTACAAAGTATCGTGTTGTTACGATAAGACAGACAATGTCTAGCTCCACCTCAGGGAACATGGCTTTGTCACCTATGCCTCCAGATTCACTAATGAATCTACAACATTTTAAACTTTCAGATTGTGCATCTCTGACTGAAACTGTTCAACAGCTAAAGTCCACTACCTGCGGTCTTGATCTGCTGCCCACAAGCTTTTTTAAAAAATATTTTTAACAGTGTTGCACCAGAAGTACTGAACATAGTAAACACTTCCCTTCAATCGGGGCATTTTCCCAAAGCCTTAAAAACAGCAGTGATCAAGCCCCTATTGAGAAGCCTAATTTGGATGAGTCAGCTATGAGCAACTACGGGCCCATATCTAATTTAGCATTTTTATTGTATTGCTTATTTTGCAATTTTTAATTATTGACTATTTTATTTTTTCTTTCCTGTAAAGCACCTTGAATTGCTGTTTGCACGAATGGTGCTATACAAATAAACTTGCCTTGCATTGCCTTGCCTTATGTGAGCAAAGCATCAGGGCACATACTTGTCTAGTAAAACATATTCAATTCATTCAATTCAATTAATTTCAAATAAAGGATAGTGGGTATATGGAATAAGCTGCCAGAGAAGGTAGTCGAGGCAGGTACTACCACAACATTTAAAAAGCATTTGGACAGGTATGTAGCTAGGAAAGGTTTAGAAGGACATGGGCCAAAAGCAGGGACTAGTGTAGATGGGGCTCCTTGGTTGGCATGGCCAGGTTGGGCCGAAGGGCTTGTTTCCACACTCCTATCTAGAATAATGGTCATAAATGGTTGCGCAATGTGTAGAACCATCTTCTGAAGCAAGTCGTCTGAGGGATGCTTGCTTCTTTCAATCTAGGCGTTGACTGCTGTGTTTGTAGCCTCGAACATTGGACTTGAACTGAGATTTCTTTCTCCCTTTCTCTTCCTTCCCTGTCCGCCGTCCGATCCTTGATGTTCTCGTGGCAGCCGGAGATGGCTGCAGCCCTGCGGCGTACGGTCGAGGCGTTACTGGAAAACGGAGCCCTGGTGAGGAATCTGGAAAACCTGGGAGAACGGACTCTGCCGTACAAAATATCCAAACACAATCTGCGGCACACCAGAGGCGGGTATGTCCCACACACCTATAAACTCTTGCTCGTTGCCATTCATTCCATGAACTGTTGCATTATGGCGGTTTTGAACTGGGTAAAATGTCAAGTTGTGCTTGGTGTCATTGGTCATTCTGGTAAGCGCACCCCCACAATCGTATGACCCATATTCTGGATTTGAAATAAGAACAGTGAATGCTGGAAGAACGCAGCGGGTCTGGTAGTATCCGTGGAAGGAGAAACAGTTGACGTTTCAGGTTGAGGGCTCTTCGTCATAACTAAGATAGAGAGAAAGATAGGGTGGCACGGCGGCGCAGCGGTAGAGTCGCTGCCTTACAGCGCCAGAGACCCGGGTTCGATCCTGACTACGGGTGCTGTCTGTACGTAGTTTGTACTTTCTCCCTGTGATCGCTAGGGTTTTCTCCGGGTGCTCCGGTTTTCTCCGGGTGCTCCGGTTTCCTCCCGCACTCCAAAGGCGTGCAGGTTTGTAGGTTAATTGACCGGGAAAAATTGTAACTTGACCCTAGTGTGTAGGATAGTGCTGGTGTACGGGATGATCGCTGATCAGCACAGCCTTGTTGGGCCAAGGGGCCTGTTTCCGTGCTGTATCTCTAATAGAAACATAGAAAATAGGTGCAGGAGTAGGCCATTCGGCCCTTCGAGCTTGCACGCCGTTCAATATGATCATGGCTGAGCATCCAACTCAGTATCCTGTACCTGCCTTCTCTCCATACTCCCTGATCCCTTTAGCCACAAGGGCCACATCTAACCCTCTTAAATATAGCCAATGAACTGGCCTCAACTACCTTCTGTGGCAGAGAATTCCACAGATTCACCACTCTCTGTGTGAAAAATGTTTTCCTCATCTAGGTACTAAAAGATTTCCCCCCTCATCCTTAAACTGTGACCCCTTGTTCTGGACTTCCCCAACATCGGGAACAATTTTCCTGCATCTAGCCTGTCCAACCCCTTAAGAATTTTGTACGTTTCTATAAGATCCCCCTCAATCTTCTAAATGTACTAAATGTACAGTCTAAACTTCTAATGTCTAAATGTACAGTCTAAAATAAGTAAAGAAAACAAGGTAGTGAGTCCCGACCCGCAACAACACTTCTCTGCGTTTTCCAGAGACGCTGCCTGACCCGCTGCCTGAGTTACTCCAGCACTTTGTGTTTTTTTTTTTGTAAACCAGCATCTGCAGTTCCTTGTTTCTACATATGGCACAGAAGATGGGGGAAGAGCTAGGGTGAAACAAAGATAATTTCAACGATAGGGTGAAATAATGTAGCCTTTAAACAGGCTGTTAAGCTCCCTTGTTTGCATAATGTATTATTAATGTTATGATGTCTGGCTGATATTCTGTAGTCTGGCTACAGGCTAGAATATTCAAATAAAAGAATAAAGGGGGAGAGGGAGTGGCAGACAAAAACGGCCAGTCCTGACACAAACTGTAAAAATAAGAATAAGTTACTTAAAGTTAGAGAATTCAATGTTGAGTAAGCTGCAATGTGCAATGTGCTTCTCGAGTCGGGCTTCATTTTAACTGCAACAGATTCCAGGCTGAGAGGGCAGAGGGGGATAGGGAAGGGGAATTGAATGGCCAAGTGATGTCGGAAATTTTGGACATTATAAGGAAGGTGACTAGTTTGTAACTATTTCATAAGGAATAGGATCAGAATTAGGCCATTCGGCGCATCAAGTCTACTCCGCCATTCAATCATGGCTGATCTATATCTCCCTCCTAAACCCCATTCTCCTGCCTTCTCCCCATAACCTTTGACACCTGTACGAATCAAGAATGTCTGCCTTAAAAATATCCATTGGCTTGGCCTCCACACCCTTCTGTGGCAAAGTATTCCACAGATTCACCATCTTCTGACTAAAGAAATTCCTGCTCATCTCCATCCTAAATGAACGTCCTTTAATTCTGAGGCTACGACCTCTAGTTCTAGACTCTCCCACTAGTGGAAACATCCTCTCCACATCCACTCTATCCAAGCCTTTCACTATTCGGTACGTTTCAACGAGGTGTCCCCTCATCCTTCTAAACTCCAGCGAGAACAGGCCCAGTGCCGTCAAACGCTCATCGTAAGTTAACCCAATCATTCCTGTGATCATTCTTCTAAACCTCCTCTGGACCCTCTCCATGGCCAGCACATCCTTCCTCAGATATGGGGCCAAAAATTGCTCACAATAGGTGTTTAATCCTCGAGCTCACAAACTGGGGAAGCAAGGTGGGAAAAATAGGGAACCCACCGACCATTATGTCCCATCTACAATCTCATGCTCCTAAATTGTTGCATGTGGATTAATAGTCACGTGTAGTATTAAGCATTATCTATTCCACTGGTTCTCAACTGAAGGAAGGTCGGCGAGCCCCCGGCAGGCCACAAAAATGCTTCAAGGACAACATCAAGAACAGTTTGAATAAATTCCACATCACATCGAGCAACTGGGAGCACATTGCACTGGACAGGCGTTCCTGGAGGAAATCCTGCACGTCATGAAACGGAACTACGCCATGTCGCAGAGACAAAATGACAGCACTGTAAGGAGAGAAGGGGGCCCGACAACTACCAACCAACCGCCGGTCTCCACTGCCTACGTTGCACCAAGGTGTGTGGATCGCGGATCGGCCTCTACAGACATCTGTAGACCCACAACTAGATGACCCTACTGAGATGAGTGGACAGTCATACTAGTTTCGAGTGATTCCACTGGTGCTTCTGTCCCTAAACCCATGAAAATCGTCTTGGATTGTTCTTTTTGACTGTGCGCCAGATATTTTGGTTTCTCCAGATCCTTAAACCATCCTTTATAACAAAATTGGAAATTCCAGGTCTATGTTTGATTGATACAGTATTGTCCCATGTACTTGGTACAGTGAAATTCTTTGTTTTGCATGCAACACACAAGTATGCAAAGAGTCGCCATGTATAGGGCGCCCAATTGGACAAGGCTTTGGTTTATATGGTATCTCGGTTCAGTTAAGGTTAGTTTATTGTCACATGCACTGAGGAACGACAAAAAACTTTTGTTGCCATGCTAACCTGTCAGCAGAATGACAACACATGATTACAATCAACCCGTTTGCAGTGTGTAGATACATGATAAGGGAAAGACGCAAGGTAAAGCCAGCAAAGTTCGATCAAGGATAGTCCGAGGGCCATCAAAGGTTCAGCACTGCTCTCTGGTATGTTTCCAACTAAAGACTTTAATCTCTTCACTTGGATTCAAAGAAAAAGTTCAGTTTTGCCCCCATGTAATTTTAAACTCTTTTTGCTTCATGCATTTACGACTACACTTTGATGGAACAACGTAGAAACCCGCGTTGTACATTTTCCCACTTCCCTCTGCCTGTGTGTGGGAGTTGTACAGTGGGCTTAGAATGTATTTTCAGATCTGAATTCCAAATTCTTCCAAAGGAGCCACACAAAGCTATTTTTGGATGTTGTCGGATTGTTTATGAAAATAAACACAATATGACTCCCAGATAAAGTCAATGTCAAAGTTGAAAGCAGCAAGCCCAGTGTACGATTATAGACTTTTATACTTGTTAATTTTTAACCCGTGCAACAGAATTGCTTGATACCGAACTTTCTCTTGTGGATAGTTCAAAATAAGGAAGTACTTTCTGCTACAGAACAAGATTAGCTGAACACGTTCACAGCTTGATATATTATTCTTTATAGAGGCAATAGAATACCTAAAGATATCTGTCATATAAATCAAAGACTGGAAACGCTCAATTGTATCAGGAATTCGGACCTATTCATTTAATAATGAATAATTAATAATAATGAATGAATAATTAATAATAATGAATGAATAATTAATAATAATAATAATGTATACGTTTATTGGCCAAGTATGTTCACATACAAGGGATTTGTCAGTTTGTCAGTTTACAAGCTGGTCAGTGGAAGATTTATAGATAACAAAAATGAATAGTTGTTCCAATCTGATATTGCTTGGTCGTATATAGAACATAGTACACAGAAACAAGCTCATCGGCCCAAAATATCTTTGCTGAAAATTATGCCAAGATAAACTATTCTCCTCTGCCAGCACATCATCTCTATCCCTCCATTCCCTGCATATCCATGCCATAGAGTCATAGAGTGATACGGTGTGGAAACAGGCCCTTCGGCCTAACTTGCCCACACCGGCCAACATGTCCCAGCCACACTAGTCCCACCTGCCTGTGTTTAGCGTCCATATCCCTCCAATCCTGTCCTATCCATGTACCTGTCTAACTGCTTCTTAATCGTTCCAGGATAGTCCCAGCCTCAACTACCTCCTCTGGCAGCTTGTTCCATACACCCACTGTCTTTTGTGTGAAAAAGTTACCCCTCAGATTCCTATTAAATCTTTTTTCCTTCACCTTAAACCTATGTACTCTGGCTCCTTAATTCATCTACTCTGGGCAAGAATCTCTGTGCATCCACCCAATGTATTCCTCTCATGATTTTATACACATTACCCGTGCCTATGTAAAACCCTCTCAAACATCGCCATCATATCCGCCTCCACTGCTAACCCCGGCAGCACATTCCACACTGTGTAAAAATGAACTTCCCCCACATATCACCTTTAAACGTTACCCCTCTGACCTTAAAGTACAGTATCTATTTTTCCATTCAATATTTTGAAGATAATTGATGAGGGTCTACATTCAAGGAACTCTTAAATTATTACTTGCAGTTATAGTTCAGTTCAGTTCATGTTAGTTCACGTGTACCCAAGTGCAGCTTACCAGTCAGCGGAAAGGCAACACATGATTACAATCGAGCCATTTACAGTGTATAGATACATGATAAGGGAATAATGTCTAATGCAACGTGAAGCCAGCAAAGTCTGATTGTGTCAATAGAAAAGGAATAAATAGTATCAGATTGGCTCAATTGTAATTTTCATCACTCGAGTCAGAAAGTCAAAGAGTTCTACCCTCAATCTATGACCACAGCAGCAGGCTGGTCTTTGGCGAAAAGAGGTATTCTGTTAATAGAAAGGGTATGTTTAAAATGGGAATTCATCTTGACTTTGTATTCAAGGTTACTAATGAACTAGTTGGTCAATAATTCCCCTAACCAACGTCACGGAAACAGATTATCTCATCACTTATCCCATTTGCAGAAGTGCAAATTGAGTTCCACATGCGCTTCCCATTTGACAGTTTCCACGTTTCAAAAGCAGTTAATTGGATGTGCGGCTCTTTAGGATTCCTTGAGAACGTCAAAGGGGCTTGTTTAAATGCAAGTTTGTTCTTCAAAGACAGAGTGCACAGATGTTCAGCCTCTTGCTGCCCCTGCAGTTTTCCTCCCCACTGCTTGTAACACTGGCCCTTTGGCCCACAATGTACACACCAAACATGACGCCAGTTTAAACTAATCTCCTCGATCAATCTAACTTGATACTTGTTCCGTAACTTCCCAGTATAACCTGGTGGCCTATCCACAACTCTCTTATTTAATCCTAAATAAGTCCATGTTCTAGGAGCAGAATCATGCCATTCAGCCCATCAAGTCTATTTTGCCATTCAATCATGGCTGATCTATCTCTCCCTCTCCCTCTCAAAGTCAAAGTCAAAGTAAACTTTATTGTCAATTCAATTATGCAACAGTAGTTACACAGAGGATCAAAATTACGTTTCCCCATACTCCAAATGTGCAAGTAATATTAAAAACACAGACAGACAACATACCAATAAAAATAGACAATAGACATACATTATTTAAAATATTAAAATATTCACAGTATGCCAAAATGTAGCAAAAACTTTGAGGTATTTTAAACAGGGTGCAACAATGAAAGGTGCAATATAGAAAAAGTGCAAATTCCGTACTGGAGACATTGAGCCAAAGTTATTTTCACAGTTTGTTGTCTTTGTTTGGGTACTGTTCATGGAATTTTCTTAAGTGTGTTGAGTAGTCTGATGGCCTGAGGGAAAAAGCTGTTTTTGAATCTGGTGGTTTTGCTCTGCATGCTGCGGTAACGCTTACCGGAAGGTAGGAGGGTGAACAGTTTGTGTGCTGGGTGGGTGATGTCTTTGATGATATTGCTTGCTCTCTTGCGACAGCGAGATGGGTATAGGTCCTGATTGCTGGTTGGGGTGATCTGGTGATCTTCTCCGCTGTCCTCACCACTCTCTGTAGGGCCTTCTGGTCAGCAGCAGAGCAACTGCCATACCAGACTGAGTGACTGCTGGTAAGAATGCTCTCAATGGCACCCCTGTAAAAAGTCGTGAGGGCAGAAGGGGGGAGGTCAGCTCTCCTCATCCGTCGAAGGAAGTGGAGGCGTTGCTGTGCCTTCTTGACTATCTCAACCTCTCAACCCCATTCTCCTGCCTTCTCCTCATAACCTCTGACTTTGTTGTGAGGTTACAAGTCATTAATCAAGCCTTAAAAATATCAATTGACTTGGCTTCCAAAGTCGTCTGTGGCAATGAATTCCACAGATTCACCACCATCTGACTAAAGAAATTCTTCATCTTCTTTCTGAAGCTGCGTACTTTTCATCTGAGGCAATGGCCTCTGGTCCTAGACTCTTCCACTAGTGGTAACTATTTCACTTTCACTATTCGGTAAGTATCAATAAGGACCCCACCCCCTCATCCTTCTAAACCCCAGTGCCGTCAAACGCTCATCATATATTAACCCAATCATTCCTGGGATCGTTCTTGTAAAAGATTGGTTTTCAAAATTATCTAAATCTGGAGAGCCCAGACTGAAATTTCAGTTGAAGGTAGACACAAAATGCTGGAGTAACACAGCGGGACAGGCAGCATCTTTGGAGAGAAGGAATGGGTGACAATTCGGATCGAGACCCTTCTTCAGACTGTTGTCAGGGGAGAGGGCAGTACAGAGATAAAATGTAGTTCGAGACAGTAAGACTGGTGAGAGAACTGGGAAGGGGGAGGGGATGGAGAGAGAGAGGGAAAGCAAGGGCTACTTGAAGTTAGAGAAGTCAATGTTTATACCGCTAGGCTGTAAGCTGCCCAAGCGAAATATGAGGATCCAATTTGATCCAATTTGTACTGGGCCTCACTCTGACAATGGAGGGGGCCCAGGACAGAAAGGTCAGATTGGGAATGGGAGGGGGAGTTAAAGTGCTGAGCCACCGGGAGATCGGGTAGGTTTAGGCGGACTGAGCGGAGGTGTTCAGCGGAACGAACGCCGAGCCTGCGCTTGGTCTCGCCGATATACAGGAGTTTCAGTTGATGGGTTTATGCAGCAAGCCAAAACAAAATGTCCATTCTGGCGTGCAAGGGAAACCAAGAATCTGTCAATACATTTGGGGGATTAGCATGAATAATAATAGCAACTTGCATTTATTTAAGACCTTTGGTGGAGGAAAATGTTTCAAGAGTCCACCAACAGTTTTCCCAGTGATCCACATGACTTGTAACCTCACAACAAAATCAACATCTGGAAGAGATCACTGGCTCAACTCTAATTTCCTCTACATCTCATGGGCAGCTCAAGGATCAAATCTTATACCAGATGTGTACAATTCAGACGGTTAAATTTCTGCTTTCAAAGTTTGTTTCTTCATAAGACGATAAGTGATAGAACTAGAATTAGACCATTCGGCCCATCGTCCACTCCGCCATTCAATCATGGCTGATCTATCTCTCCCTCCTAACCCCATTCTCCCCCTAACCTCTGACACCCGCACTAATCAAGAATCTATCTATCTCTGCCTTTAAAATATCCACTAACTTTGCCTCCAGTCTTCTGTGGCAAAAAATTCCACAGATAGTCTTAATATAAAACAGCATATAGTAGAAGTATCTCGACCAAAAACGTCACCCATTCCTTCTCTCCATTGATGCTGCCTGTCCCACTGAGTTACTCCAGCGTTTTGTGCCTATCTTCAGCATATAGTCAATCCCCTTATTTTTGTTTCCCCCTTCCCCCATCACTTGCGTCCATTAAGGTTATAGTATCTTAACGCTGCCTGGCAATGGAATGAGGGAAATTGACCCCTTGAATATAAAGTGTATCCGGGACATGATAGGAACATAACATTTTCCCTTGAAATACCTTAGTTTAGTTTAATTTTAGAGAAGGATTTTCACCGGGCGCTCTGATTCCCTCCCACACACCAAAGACGTGCAGTTGTGTAGGTTGATTTGGCTTTTGTAAATTGTAAATTGTCCCTAGTGTGTCGGATAGTGCTGGTGTACGGGGCGATCGCTGGCTGGTGCGGACTCAGTGGGCCGAAGGGCCTGTTTTTGTGTTGTATCTCCAAAAAGACACAGCGTGGAAACAGGCTCATCGACCGACCGAGGCCCCGTCGACCACTGATCACCCGCACACTAGTTCAAGAGTCAAGTCAAGAGAGTTTATTGTCATGTGTCCCAGATAGGACAATGAAAGTCTTGCTTGCTGCAGCACAACAGGAGATTGTAGTCATAAATACAGAACAGTTCAGTGTGTCTATATACCATGGAACGTATATATACACATAAATAAACAGATAAAGTGCAATAGGCTGTTATAGTTTAGAGTTTGTTTGATGTCATGTCTATGTTGATGGCTGTGGGGAAGTAGCTATTCCTGAACCTGGATGCACCAGATTTCAGGCTCCTGTACCTTCTACCTGATGGCAGCGGAGAGATGAGTGTGTGGCCAGGATGGTGTGGGTCCTTGATGATGTTGGCGTCTTTTTGAGGCAGCGACTGCGATAGATCCCTTCGATGGTGGGGGGGGGGTCAGAGCCGATGATGGACTGGGCAGTGGTCACAACTTTCCGCATTCTTTTCCGCTCATTGTCATCCCGGTTTCACATCCTACACACTGGGAGAAATTTGCATAAGCCAATTAACCTGCCATCCTGCGCGTCTTTGGAATGTGGGAGGAAACATAGGGCGGCACGGTGCCTGACGGCGCCAGAGATCCAGGTTCGATCCTGACTATGAGTGCTGTCTGTATGGAGTTTGGATGTTCTCCCTGTGAGTTTTCGCCGTGGGTTTTCTCCAGGTTGTCCGGTTTATCTCCACCCACCAAAGAGGAGAAGATTTGTAGGTTAATTGGCTTCTGTAAATGGTGCCTACAGTGTAGGGTAGGACTAATGTACAGGATGATTGTTGGTCGGAGCAGACTCAGTGGGCCGAATGTCCTGTTTCCACGCCATATCTCTAATACTAAAATTATATTTTGTCTGAAGAAGGAGTTCGACCCGAAACATCACCTATTCCTTTTCTCCAGGGATGGGGCTCTTTCAAGAGAAAGTTAGATAGATCTGTTAAGAGATGCAGCAAGACCTGGGTGTCATGGTACACCAGTCATTGAAGGTAGGCATGCAGGTGCAGCAGGCAGTAAAGAAAGCGAATGGTATGTTAGCTTTCATTGCAAAAGGATTTGAGTATAGGAGCAGGGAGGTTCTACTGCAGTTGTACAGGGTCTTGGTGAGACCACACCTGGAGTATTGCGTACAGTTTTGGTCTCCAAATCTGAGGAAGGACATTATTGCCATAGAGGGAGTACAGAGATGGTTCACCAGACTGATTCCTGGGATGTCAGGACTGTCTTATGAAGAAAGACTGGATAGACTTGGCTATACTCTCTAAATTTAGGAGATTGAGAGGGGATCTTATAGAAACTTACAAAATTCTTAAGGGGTTGGACAGGCTAGATGCAGGAAGATTGTTCCCGATGTTAGGGAAGTCCAGGACAAGGGGTCACAGCTTAAGGATAAGGGGGAAATCCTTTAAAACCGAGATGAGAAGAACTTTTTTCACACAGAGAGTGGTGAATCTCTGGAACTCTCTGCCACAGAGGGTAGTTGAGGCCAGTTCATTGGCTATATTTAAGAGGCAGTTAGATGTGGCCCTTGTGGCTAAGGGGATCAGGGGGTATGGAGAGAAGGCAGGTAGGGGATACTGAGTTGGATGATCAGCCATGATCATATTGAATGGCGGTGCAGGCTCGAAGGGCCGAATGGCCTACTCCTGCACCTAATTTCTATGTTTCTATGTTTCTTAAAGATAGAGAAGTGAAGGGATATGAGGAGAAGGCAGGAACGGGGTACTGATTGTGGATGATCAGCCATGAACAGAGTTAATTGCGGTGCTGGCTCGAAGGGCTGAATGGACAACTCCTGCACCTATCGTCTATTGTCTATTGACCCGCTGAGTTACTCCTGCATTTTGTGTCTATCTTCGGTGTAAACCAGCAGCTACAGTCCCTTCCTACACAAACTATATTTTTCATTCTGCTTCTCTGCTGCACCACCTGATGTTACTCATGTATGGTGTGGGAAGGAACTGCAGATGCTGGTTTAAACCGAAGATAGACACAAAATGCTGGAGTAACTCAGCGGGACTGGGAGCATCCCTGGAGAGAAGGAATGGGTGACGTTTCGGGTCGAGACACTTCTATGATTTTCCCAGACAACTTGCAAAGCAGAATTTTGCTCTGTGTCTTGGTACATGTGACGACGTTATACCAATATCAAGACCGATACCAAAATAGGATGAGTTTAGCATTAGTGCAGTGAGGCACTTATTAGTTGGCATGGACACAATGGGCTTCTGTATTGTATGACTACAGCTGGGATATTATTTTAATTTTGCTATCTTGCTATCCCGAGCTGCTAAAAGTAGATTATATGGTCATAGAGTCATAGAGTGATACGGTGTGGGAACAGGCCCTTCAGCCCAACTAGCCATACAGGCCGACATGTTCCAGCTACACTAGTCCCACCTGCGTTTGCCCCATATCCCTCCAAGCCTGTCTGTTTCTTAAATGTTGGGATAGTCCCTGCCTCAACCATCTCCTCTGGCAGCTCGTTCCATACACTCACCACCCTTTGTGTGAAAATGTTATCCCTCAGATTCCTATTCAATCTTTTCCCCTTCACCTTAAAACCTATGTCCTCTGGTCCTCGATTCCCCTACTCTGGGAAAGAGACTCTGTGCATCTACCCAATCTATTCCTCTAATGATTTTGTACACTAAAACGCCTGTCATCGAGCATATATATTTCCACCAACCTGTATGTTCAGCATCTATGTTTTAACTTGAAGAAGTATCGTTTGAGTGTTGGAAAATAACTATTCTGGATCTCAACCACATGCAGGCAATTTGATCAGCCCTATTGGATTTCATGTTTGGAATGAATTCTGCTTAACTTGTTTTGACAATAATCCTATTTTGATTAAATTCAACATTTATTCTAAGAAGGCCCCATATGTTGACATCTGTTTTAATCATTAATCTTACTCTTAACAAAATGCCTCAGCCTTCAAAGCTGGCATAACAACATTCTACACCACTACTCACATTGATTTATCTGGTGCAGTTCAAATCTTTCTTAACATGGTTTGCAGGCGCTAAGTTAATTTTGTTGATGAATGAGCCAATGTTATATAACTACCATTTTAGTTCAAGTTCAAGTGCAAGTGAGTTTATTGTCATGTGTCCCTGTATAGGACAATGAAATTCTTGCTTTGCTTCAGCACACAGAACATAGTAGGCATTTACTACAAAACAGATAAGTGTGTCCATATACCATGATATAAATATATACACACATGAATAAATAAACTGATAGTGCAAATAACAGAAAATGGTTATTAATAATCAGAGTTTTGTCCGAGCCAGGTTTAATAGCCTGATGGCTGTGGGGAAGTAGCTATTCCTGAACCTGGTTGTTGCAGTCTTCAGGCTCCTGTACCTTCTACCTAAAGGTAGCAGGGAGATGAGTGTGTGGCCAGGATGGTGTGTGTCTTTGATGATACTGCCAGCCTTTTTGAGGCAGCGACTGCGATAAATCCCCTCAATGGAAGGAAGGTCAGAGCCGATGATGGACTGGGCAGTGTTTACTACTTTTTGTAGTCTTTTCCTCTCAAGGGCACTCAAATTAACGAACCAAGATACGATGCAACCGGTCAGCATGCTCTCTACTGTGCACCTGTAGAAGTTAGAGAGAGTCTTCCTTGACAAACCGACTCTCCGTAATCTTCTCAAGAAGTAGAGGCGCTGATGAGCTTTCTTGATGATTGCATTAGTGTTCTCGGACCAGGAAAGATCTTCATCAGCTTTTTGTGGTGTTACATTTCTTTTAGAGTTTAGAGGGATACAGCATGGAAATAGGCCCTTCGGCCCACCAAGTCCAAGCCGACTATCAATCGCCCATTTGCACTGGAATAAACTTAAAGGAGACTTATACTAATCATTGGGAAAGCGTTGCCCAATATATGGGCTGTCTTTTACATGTATAAACGAACCCTCAGCATGTCATTTATTGCACAGAATCATCCCAAGGCTGGTACTAGATCTTTATTCTTAATGTCCCTCAATTCCGTTTTTCCGTTCAATGTCTCTTTTTGTGCAGTAAACTCCCTTAAACAATCGCTTGCTATTTATTGAAAGAAATACTGAACGTCTGCAGTGTTTGTTGGAGACTCTTTGCTGGGGATTCTGAGCAGGTGGGGCCTAGCGGTTTCCTCAAGTGCTAATGCCTTAACCTTGGACTCCAACAGGTACCTTGCAACTTTACCACTCCATGGAGTTGTTATCCCAGTGGTTTACAGCTGTGAACTTCAATTATAGGCAGGTACACAAAATGCTGGAGAAACTCAGCGGGTGCAGCAGCATCTATGGAGCGATGGAAATAGGCAACGTTTCGGGCCGAAACCCTTCTTCAGACTGATAGGGGGTGGCGGGGAGAAGGAAGGAAAAAGGAGGAGGAGGAGGAGCCCGAGGGCTGAGGAAGGGGAGGAGACAGCAAGGGCTAACAAAATTGGGAGAACTCAATGTTCATGCCCGCAGGATGCAGACTCCCCAAGCGGAATGTGAGGTGCTGTTCCTCCAATTTCCGGAGGCAATTATAAGCAAATGGTTTGGTTTGAACAGTGGTGTAGACTTCAACAAATTCTCTGCTTTGGAATGATTCCTGAACCTGATGTATAGTAAACGTCGTGTATTTAGAATCACCTTTGGCTTTACGACTATGTCTTTGTTTTCACTCACGAGTTACAGCCATCGCTGCCAGGGTGATGTTCCACTGGTTTAACTAAAAGACAGGGTGTATAAAATCATGAGAGGAATAGATCGGGTAGATGCACAGGGTCCCTTGCCCAAAGTAGGTGATTCGAGGACCAGATGACATTGGTTTAAGGTGAAGGGGAAACGATTTAATAGGAATCTGAGGGGTAACTTGTTCAATAGTTCAATAGTCCTTTATACCTGAGGTATAGTGAAATTTGATTTTAACGTACAGTCATACCAAAAAAAGGCAACAAGATACAAAATTACATAAGAATCCAACATAAACAGCCCCCACAGCGGCGTGTGGGTCCCTGGGCAAAAGCGGAGACCCATGGCCATCAGTACAATGTCCGGGCCACATACACGCTCCTTCACGGTGATGTGACCACCGTTGCACTGACCGCTTGTCGCTCTCTCTGCAATCCCTGTCTGTCCCCGCAAACACCGAGACCACCGCACTCACGGCAATCCCTCCGAGTCCCCATCAGCGCGGGCAGCATCCATCTTGCTTTCGGTGACCTCGCACTCCTCACTGTGACGGAAGGCGAATAACTTTGACTTTCTTCCTCCTTTTCTCCCGCGGTCGGGGCGGTGGGTGTACGGAACGAGCTGCCGGAGGAGATACTTGAGGCTGGGACTATCCCAACTTTTAAGAAACAGTTAGACAACTACATGGATAGGACAGGTTTGGAGGGATATGGACCAAACGCAGGCAGGTGAGACTAGTGTAGCTGGGACATGTTGGCAGGTGTGGTCAAGTTGGGCCGAAGGGCCTGTTTCCACACTGTGTCACTCTATGACTTAATGACAGTGGGAATCTAAAGCAGGAAGGTTTCTATTTAATATTTCACCACTGGAACCTTGCCTTTTAGTGAAATACCCTTGACTGCATTTGTTTTAATTGAAACCGGTTTCTGTAACAACATTATTATTCAGTTTACTGCTTTGAGTTCTAATTTGAATGTGACCTTCAACTGGAATGCACCTTCTTTTATCCAGAGTAGGGGAATTGAGAACCAGAGGACATAGGTTTAAGTCAGGGAGAAAAGATTTAGACTTTACTTTAGACTTTAGAGATGCAGCGTGGAAACAGGCCCTTCAGCCCACCGAGTCCGCACCGACCAGCGATCTCCCTGTACATTAGCACAATCCTACAAACTAGGGACAATCTACAATTTTACCGAAGCCAATTAACCTACAAACCTGTACGTCTGTGGAGTGTGGGAGGAAACTGGAGCACCCGGGGAAAACCCACGCAGTCACAGGGAGAACGAACAAACTTCGTACAGACAGCACCCGTAGTCAAGATCGAACCCGGGTCTCTGGCATTGTAATGCCCCTGTCCCACTTAGGAAACCTGAACGGAAACCTCTGGAGACTTTGCGCCCCACCCAAGGTTTCCGTGCGGTTCCCAGAGGTTTTTGTCAGTCTCCCTACCTGCTTCCACTACCTGCAACCTCCGGCAACCACCTGCAACCTCCGAGAACCGCACGGAAACCTTGGGTGGGGCGCAAAGTCTCCAGAGGTTTCCGTTCAGGTTTCCTAAGTGGGACAGGGGCATAAGGCAGCAACTCTACTGCTTTTAATAGGAACCCGAGGGGTAACTTTTTTACACGTAGGTAGGTAGTATATGGAACGAGCTGCCATAGGAGAAAGTTGAAACAGATAATATTCAAGATAATGTTCAAGAAACATTTAGGCAGGTACACGGATAGGATAGGTTTAGATGGATATGGGCCAAACGCAGGCAAGTGGGACTAGTGTAGATGGGACGTGTCAGTCGGCGTGGGCAAGTTGGGCTGAAGGACCTGCTTCCACGTCGGGTGAATCTATGATTCTATGGAATCAACACTGCTACTGAAAGTGACTGGAAAGTAATGTGGTCAACATGCATGTAAAAGCATCGACAGCCCAATTGTGGATTGCAAATGCACGGAGCCATTTCATGGCTCATTTAAAAATCTTGATTTGGACGTACTGCAGGCATTCTTTATGGTTTTAGTGTGCAATCAGTAGTCCATGGTTGAAACAATACAGCCATTTGTTCAAATGTGGGAAGAATTTAACCATGTGATGGGCAAAATGTTAAAGGCGGATTGAAGTTACAACATATAAACGCAGATGTGATTGTTGAGAAGGATGAGATATTCCTCATGAGAGGAATAGATTGGATAGACGCATAGGATTTCTTGCTCAGAGTGGGGGAATCGACTGTTCATAGTGAATGTTTAAGAAGGAACTGCAGTTGCTGGAAAATCGAAGGTAGACAAAAGTGCTGGAGAAACTCAGCGGGTGCGGCAGCATCTATGGAGCGAAGGAAATAGGCAACGTTTCGAGCCGAACCCCTTCTTCAGACTGATTACTGTATCACTCTATGACTCCACAAACCTACACTTGAAGGAATGGATGCCTTGATTATCCATTTGTGGGGGGAGGGGAAATAGTTGTTAACAACATGATCAATTCCAGTGCAGTATTTGAACAAAGTAAGGCTGTGGTATGTCGAGCAGAGTGCATCTGGATCCTGTTCCGGTTTGAGTTTGACTGTTATCGAGCAGCCAGTTACAGAGAGCAGATATTCACTGTTACTTGTGTCATTGCAAGAGATCTCACATCTGACTAAGAGAAGATTGACACCCTGAGATCAGTTCAGTGACTGGGAAAAATACAAGTCTGTCGTTCCTGTTTGAAAACAAAAACCACAGGCATAAAGGGACACTTATTTGTTTAATTCTGACATAAAATTTCCCACGCAAATCAACTTCTAAAGATACGGGCGTAGCGGTACAGTAGTTGCCTTACAGCGCTGGAGATCCGGGTTTGATCCTGACTACGAGTGCAGTCTGTACTGAGGTTTGTACATTCTCTCCGTGACCACGTGGGTTTTCTCCGGGTGCTCCGGTTTCCTCCCGCACTCGAAAGGCGTACAGGTTTGTAGGTTAATTGGCTTCTGTAAAATTGTAAATTGACCCTAGTGTGTTAGGATAGTGCTGGAGTACATGGTGATTGCTGGTCGGCGTAGACTCAGTGGACCGAAGGGCCTGTTCCCACGCTGTAACTCTGAAAAATACTGAATGATGAAATATATTGTGAGCATTTCCACTTTTATTCCTTTAAAATATTGAGCTAGTTGTTTGGTGCTTGTGCTTTTCCTGTTTCTTATAGTTTGTGGAACCATGAATTAAAAGTCCATGAGCATACATTGTAATGTTCCAACAAATATCCATAAGCAGATATCATAAGGTCGTAAGTGATCAAGTCTAATCCGGCATTCAATCATGGCTGATCTATCCTTTCTAACCCCATTCTCCTGCCTTCTCCTCATAACCCCTTGACACCCATACTAATCAAGAATCTATCTATCTCTGCCTTAAAAATATCCATTGACTTTGCCTCCACAGCCTTCTGTGGCAAAGAATTCCACAGATCCACCACCCTCTCACTAATGAAATTCCTTCCTAAAAGAACGCCCTTTAATTCTGAGGCTATGACCTCTGTTACTAGACTCTCCCATTAGCGGAAACATCCTCTCGGCATCCACTCTATCCAGGCCTTTCACTAGTCGGTAAGTTTCAATGAGGTCCCCCTCATCCTTCTAAACTCCAATGAGTACAGGCCCAGTGCCGTCAAACGCTCATCATATGCAAACCCACTCATTACTGGTACTTGGTTGGTCCTAATATTTGTTGGTGCTTTGCAAGAATTAGATATCTAAGGTGCTTATATAATTGGTGTCTGACCCAATTATAACCTGGTTCAGTTGTGTGGCATCATAATGCTAACATTGAACTTGTAAAACTGTCAAAATCACAACATCCCTCAGCTGACCTCTAAATATAACGCCGGGAAAGATGTCTTCTTTTATGTGCATTGACTTACTGTTTTCATAGCAAAGGCCACATGATATCTTGGGTTGGGTGTTTTGTAAGTAGTCTTAACTGGAAATAACTCAATCTTTGATCAGCAGATCGTTACTGATGATTGAGTAGCATGTGGTAAAAGCAATGACTGTGATCACTTACTCCACAATAGTTCTCAGCACCAGTGCTCCACAAGAATGCATTCTCAGTCCATTCCTAGACTTCTTATACACTCAGAAATGTACAAACAAATTCTGCTCTAACTCCATCTACATGTTTGCAGCTGACACAACTGTAGTGACTGTATTTTCTGCATTTTGGTATAGTCATAGTGATTCATAGAATAATACAGTGTGGAAACAAGCCCTTCGGTCCAAGGTGCCCACAATGGCCAACATGTCCCAACTACACCAGACCTGCCTGTGTTTGGTCCATATCCCTCCTTCCTGTCCTATCCATGTACCTGTCTAAACTGTTTCTTAAACGTTGGTATAGTCACTGCCTCAACTACCTCATCTGGCAGCTCGTTGCGTATACCCGCCACCCTTTGTGTAAAAGAGTTTAGTGCCTGTCCCACCAGCATGCAACTAACTGCATGCGGTGAGCGCGACCTAACGTGGTCGCTTGAGACGTACGGCCTCGCGGGGCCGGTCTCCCTTAGATCGGCGGAGCCGTATGGAGTCGACACTGTCCAAAAATTCCGCGCGGCAACGGCCTGTTTGTCCGCAGCTGCCTTGATGTCGTACGCACCATCTCGACGCCGTACGCAGTGTCTTGACGGCGTACGCCTAGCGCGTGGTGTTGTGCGATGACGTCACCGCCCGACGTGCCGTTGCGTGATGACGTAACCGCCCGACGCCATGCGACGTCCAAATTCAGTCGGCCCGCTTCCTGCCCAGCTGATTGGTGAGCATGATGTTGGGACCATCTCCAGACGGCTCCGCGGTTGGAAATGGGACCGCCCCACAAGGCCGTACGCCTCAAGCCACCACGTTTGGTCGCGCTAGCCGCATGCAATCGCATGCTGGTGGGACAGGCCCTTTTACCCTCAGATTTCTATTACATTTTTCTCGTCACTCCACCTTTTGCATTTATTTGGCTAGATTGTATTCACGTACAGTGTTGTCTGATTTGACAGCATGGCATGCAAATAAAGATTTGGATTTAGTTTAGCAATACAGCGCGGAAACAGGGTCTTCGGTCCACCAAGTCTGCAGTGACCAGCGATCCCCGTACACCAATACGATCCCACAGCAAGGACAATTTGCAATTTTGTACAATAATACCAAGCCAATTAACCTACAAATCTGTATGTCTTTGGAGTGTGGGAGGAAATTGGAGGTCCCGGAGAAAGCCCACAGGGAGAACGTACAAACTCCACAAAGACAGCACTTATAGTCAGGGTTGAACTCAGGTCTCCGGCGTAGGAAGGCAGCATCTCTACCGCCACACCACCATGCCATGCCCTAAAGTTTTCACTGTACTGCTGAACACATGACAATAATAAATCTAAACCCAATGAATCATTGATATTTTTGGTCTTAAAACGATTAAAAATGATTTTACATGCTAACCATTGTTTGTCCATCATTATACCTTTCAATATGATTTATACCCGTAACCTGAATCTGGCTTTACTTGGCACAGATAGGCTCAGACACAAAATAAAACAGTGGTGAGTCTCTCGAACGAGTCAGTTTAATGAAGGCCTTAATAGTGCACACTGGGAAACACTCTGAGAAAACCCAAAGTGTTTCAAAGATTCACAGCACCTACTGCATTTTTATATTCTCACGACACAATGGTTACGTGGATTCCATACGTTTGGGATAATTCATCGTTGATCAATGTCTCTGTAACCTTTCATCTTTGTCTTTCTCCTGAATTATCGTTAACCTTGTGTATCCTGTTATTTTGAAAATCTCTCTCACATGGCACGGTGGCGCAGCGGTAGAATTACTGCCTTACAGCACCTGAGACCCGGGTTCGACCCTGCCTACGGGTGCTTGTCTGTACTGCGTTTGTACGTTCTCCCCGTGTGACCTGCGTGGGTTTTTCCACCAAGATCTTTGGTTTACTTTCCACACTGTAAAGACGTACAGATTTGTCGGTTAATTGGCTTGGTATAATTGTATAAATGCAAAATTGTCCCATGTATTCGCTAGTACTCGCTAGAATTTAGAAGATTGAGGGGGGATCTTATAGAAACTTACAAAATTCTTAAGGGGTTGGACTGGCTTGATGCAGGAAGATTGTTCCCGATGTTGGGGAAGTCCAGAACAAGGGGTCACAGTTTAAGGATAAGGGGGAAATCTTTTAGGACCGAGATGAGGAAAACATTTTTCACACAGAGAGTGGTGAATCTGTGGAATTCTCTGCACAGAAGGTAGTTGAGGCCAGTTCATTGGCTATATTTAAGAGGGAGTTAGATGTGGTCCTTGTGGCTAAAGGGATCAGGGGGTATGGAGAGAAGGCAGGTACAGGATACTGAGTTGAATGATCTGCCATGATCATATTGAATGGCGGTGCAGGCTCGAAGGGCCAAATAGCCTACTCCTGCACTTATTTTCTATGTTTCTATTTTTCCATGTATATGTAGGCTTGTTTTAATGTGCAGGGATCGCTGGTGGGTGGAGACTCGGTGAGCCGAAGGGCCTGTTTCCGTGCTGGATCTCTAAACTAAACTAAACTAAACCCATTTCCTGGGCTGTTTTATTACCGTTAGCTGTTGACAACCCCTAATATTTATTTTAACTAAACTTGCAGTGCCATGGAACATGAACACTGTAACACATCTATTTTTTGCCTCAAAATGTTCAATTTTTCTGTCAACATATCCAATATCATTATGTAGAATGTTAGATTTCAAACTCAGGGGCATTAATTTGTTTAACAACTATTAATTGTTGGTAATCGGTAGGAAGTACTACATTTTTTTCTTTCTAATATCCGATCATTCTATGATGATATTCTAAAAGCAATGACGGAGATTTTACTCAAATAGACAATGTGATCCTGTATGTGATCACCAATGTGATTTGAATATAATCTCCATAATTGCCTTTAGAATATAATCGTAGAAGGACTGGAGAACAAAGAAGGACATTCGACCCATCGTGCCTGTGCTAGCCCTCTGCCAGACCACTTTGTTGTCCTACGTACTCTTTCTCCATTTCCATTGCCGTATATACTTCCCTCTTGATGGCGAAGATAGACACAAAACGCTGGAGTAACTCAGCGGGCCAGGCAGCCTCTCTGGAGAAAAGGAATAGTTGATGTTTTGGGTCGAGAGGGGTGTGAGCATCAGCTGGGAAAGTGCATGAAGAAAAAGATTGCCATGGTGTTTTTGAAGCAAGGCAGGCTAAAGTTGTGCTTCCCACGTCTATTTCTGTGTTTGTGTTTCACTGTAGTGTTACTCATGTTTGTGTGTATGTTGGATTGGGGAGCTGGCAGCACCTTTAACATTAGTTTAGTTTAGTTAAGAGATACAGTGCGGGAACAGGCCCTTCAGCCCACCGAGTCCGTGCCAGCCAGTGATCCCCATATACCAGTACTATCCTACTAGGCACAATTTACAAAGTTACCACAGCCAATTAACCTAAATACCAGTAGGAAGGAACTTACAGATGCTGGTTTAAAACGGGCGATAAGCTCAAAATGCTGCAGTAACTCAGCGGGGTCAGACAGCAT
Source organism: Leucoraja erinaceus (assembly GCF_028641065.1). Lineage (NCBI taxonomy): Eukaryota > Metazoa > Chordata > Chondrichthyes > Rajiformes > Rajidae > Leucoraja > Leucoraja erinaceus. The sequence goes on from NC_073389.1 coordinate 49,519,099, forward strand.
CAATTCCTTTTCCTCCAGAGATGCTGTCTGACAAAACTTTTTGTGTCGTAACTTCAACCAAAAAACCTGCACGTCTTTGGCATGTGGGTGAAAACCCAAATGGTCGCTGGGAGAAGGTACAAACTCCGTGCAGACGGTACCTGTGGTAAGGATCGCACCGTGTCTCTGACAACTCTACCACTGAGCCACCGTTTTACAATGTTTGTGGTATGTAGTTTGAGGGTATAACTGAGAGAAGGAGTAGTAAGTGTCAATTATTCAGCTGCATTTCTTTAAGAGTCTTTCATTCCTTTTTTGTTGCTACTCAATGGTGTGGAAAAATCCATTTCCAATTTGTACCGTTGCCAAGCCTGTACAATTGCAGTCATTAGGCAAATGTACAGTTTACCGTGGAGATTACGTTTCTAGGAACATAGTGAGTGACTGGTGCCAATATTTACTGCAGATTTGTAAACAGACGTCCACTACTAAATAGTAAATATGTTTTTCTGGATGCCGCCTTTTCCTTCAATAATATTGAACTATTGGGGTAGTTTTTCTGTTTAATCTTGGTACTGCATACGTTCAAAATTACACGGTGGCGCAGCGGTAGAGCTGTTACCTCACAGTGCCAGAGACCCAGGTTCGATCCTGACTACGGGTGCTGTCTGTGTGGAGTTTGCACGTTCTCTCTGTGATCTTCGTACGGATTTCCTCCCACATTCCAAAGATGCGCAGGTTTGTCGGGCAATTGGCCTCGTAAAATTGCCCCTCATGAGTAGAATAGAACTAGTTCATGCTCATAGGTTCTAGGAACAGAATTAGGCCATTCGGCCCATCAAGTCTACTCTGCCATTCAATCATAGCTGATTTATCTTTCCCTCTCAGCCACATTCTCCTGCTTTCTCCCCATAACTCATGGCACCTGCACTAATCAACTAGTATACTATGTATTAGTGTAAGGAGTGATCGTTGGTCGGCATGGACTCAGTGGGCCGAAGGGCCTGTTTCCACGCGGTATCACTAAACTAAACTAAACTACTTCATGAAGCTGCCTGTGTCCTTCTAAGTGGTTCCTTTAACACAGAACAATTGCAACGTTATAAATTGCAAGTAACCAGTGAGATATGTGCTTAATTCCTCAAAGTCCTCAATAATAAGCAGCCAGATAATTGGGAAGCATTTGCTTTGCTTCTCTTGTGAGTTTCCACCTTCAATCACTTGACTCACACTCGGGTTGGTGTAAAAACCCGAGCCTTTTGACCTTTCCATGGCTGACGTGCTGTTTGTTTAAATAGTCTGCACAAATAAAAATGAATAACCAGCTGAAGGTACCAGTTTTTCGTGGGATCACAGTGAAACTCTCAAAGTCTATTTGGCAAGTTCAGCGTGCTGCATATGAGCCAGCAGATTACAATTTCATGGGCTCGGCACAAAGTGCTGGAGTAACTCAGCGGGTGGGGCAGCATCGCAGGAGAACACGGGCAGGTGACGTTTTGTGTTGGCATCCTTCTTCAGTCTTGCCGTCCAACCAGTACCACTGTTTGTATCCTTGTACCCCTCTTGTTATCACGCCATCCCCAGCCAACAATGGACCATTGTGGGCTCCACCCTTCCTGAGGTCATCTGTTGCCGGCCCTGATTTGTTTCACCTCCAGTTTATTTGGCCTCGCTGGCTTGTGGTGGGGGGGGTGGGGGGGGTAAGATGGTTCCTTTTCTTAGTTTCAATGGATGCCCATTGGATATCCTGGGAGTCGGCAACTCCACAGATGAGTCCTTGAGGTTGTGGGTGTAAATTGGAGGGAGGCAAGTCCAATCTAGAGGTGGCCCTCAAGGGTCCGAAGAAGTGTCTCGACCCGGAACGTCATCCCTTCCTTCTCTCCAGAGATGCTGCCTTTGCCTGAGTTACTCCAGCCTTTTGTGTCCAGCTTTGGCCCTCAATACTGTTGATCCAGTCTCCACTTGGATTTGTCTTTAGAGATACAGTGTGCGAAAACAGGCCTTTGGGCCCACCGAGTCTACGCCGACCAGCGATAACCCCGTACACTAACACTATCCTACTCACAGTGGCGCCAATTTATAATTTACAGAAGCCAATTAACCTACAAACTCAGAGTTTGTGAGGAAACCGGAGCACCCGGAGAAAACCCACGCAGTCACAGGGAGAAGGTACAAACTCCGTACCGACAGCACCCGTGGTCGGGATCGAACCTGGGTCTGTGGCGCTGTGTCTCCAAATCTGAGGAAGGACATTATTGCCATAGAGGGAGTGCAGAGACGGTTCACCAGACTGATTCCTGGGATGTCAGGACTGTCTTATGACGAAAGACTGGATAGACTTGGTTTATACTCTCTAGAATTTAGAAGATTGAGAGGGGATCTTATAGAAACTTACAAAATTCTTAAGGGGTTGGACAGGCTAGATGCAGGAAGATTGTTCCCGATGTTGGGGAAGTCCAGGACAAGGGGGGTCACAGCTTATGGATAAAGGGGAAATCCTTAAAAACCGAGATGAGAAGAACTTTTTTCACACAGAGAGTGGTGAATCTCTGGAATTCTCTGCCACAGAGGGTAGTTGAGGCCAGTTCATTGGCTATATTTAAGAGGGAGTTAGATGTGGCCCTTGTGGCTAAGGGGATCAGGGGGTATGGAGAGAAGGCAGGTACGGGATATTGAGTTGGATGATCAGCCATGATCATATTGAATGGCGGTGCAGGCTCGAAGGGCCGAATGGCCTACTCCTGCACCTAATTTCCATGTTTCTATGTTTCTATGTAAGGCAGCAAACTGTGCCGCTACGCCTGTCTCAGATCAAGTAGTCTAATAAAACTTGCAAGGCTTCCGTCATGTAAAAGAGAGAGTTGTTTAGAGTGAGTAACTTTGCCGTGTTTTATTTACTTCAGGTACTTCTCGGTGGACTTTGAAGCGCCTCCGGCCATTATCCCCACCATGTTGGACCATTTAGACCGTGACGTTGATGTGGTCAGACCTACAATCCTCAAGCACAAATTCCCAACGACTGAAGACAGCTGCCCAGGATTGATCCCACCCGACTACGAAGCAAAACTACGCTCCAAAAGAAAGTGACCTCACCTTGCTTGAGCGTAAAATATTTTAAAATGTATATCGACAAAGCATTCTACTTGAAAAGGTTATTAAAGGTTAGGTTTTCCATTTCAGCGTGTTATATTTATTTATCTTTGCAGGCGCTGAGAATGTTCTCGGGGATGATTGGGTTAACATATGATGAGTGTTTGAAGGCGCTGGGCCCTGTACTTGCTGGAGTTTAGAAGGATGAGGGGGAGGAGGACTTCATTGAAACTTACCGAATTGTGAAAGGCCTGGATAGAGTGGGTGTGGAGAGGATGTTTCCACTAGTGGGAGAGTCGAGGACCAGATGCCATAGCCTCAGAATAAAAGGACATACCTTCAGAAAAGAGATGAGGAGGAATTTCTTTAGTCAGAGGGTGGTGAATCTGTGGAATTCATTGCCACAGATGGCTGTGGAGGCCAAGTCAGTGGATATTTTTAAGGCCGAGATTGACTGATTCTTGATTAGTACGGGTGTTGGAGGTTATGGGGCGTAGGCAGGGAGAGGGAAATGAGATATGAAAAGGTACATAAAACAAATGAATGAAAGATGCCCTCTCCCCTGACTCTCAGTCTGTAGAAGGGTCTCGACCCAAAACGTCACCAATTCCTTTTCTCCAAAGATGCTGCCTGAACCGCTGAGTTACTCCAGTATTTTGTGTCTCTCTGGTGTAAACCAACATCTGCAGTTCCTTATGCCCCTGTCCCACTTAGGAAACCTGAATGGAAAGCTCTGGAGACTTTGTGCCCCACCCAAAGTTTCCGTGCGGTTCCCGGAGGTTTTTGTCGGTCTCCCTACCTGCTTCCACTACCTGCAACCTCCGGCAACCACCTGCAACCTCCGGGAACCGCACGGAAACCTTGGGTGGGGCGCAAAGTCTCCAGAGGTCTCCGTTCAGGTTTCCTAAGTGGGACAGGGGCCTAAGTTATCCATGTTTGCCAATGACATAAAAGCAGGTGGGAGGGCAAGTTTCAATGAAGGTATTTGGACTCTGCATCTGAAACAGGTTCCATGCATGGGTGAAACCGTGGCAAGTGGAAGTTAAAGATGTACTGTGGAAAGTGTCCTGACTGGTTGCAATCTGCTCTGGTGTGGTCATTCCAATCCCCAGGAACACACAAGGCTGCATACAGTGGTGGTCCCAACCTGGTCTATCTTGGGTACAGTCCTACCTGCATTGAAGGCATCCACATCTACATGATGCCCTGCCTCAAGAAAGTGGCATCTATCATCAAGGATCATGCAACACCTTTTGAGCCACGTCCTCTCCCCATTGCTACCATCCGGCAGGAGGTGCAGAAGCCTGAAGTTCTCCCAACAAGAGGTGCAGGGGCAATCATTGTTTACAATTGTCATCATAATCCTACTTGGAAAATGGAGACCTACGGGCCACCTCTTACATTTCCATGGGCTTGCTTTTTTTGATTAGTTTAGTTTAGATAGTTCATTGTAACGTGTACCAAAGTACAGTGAGAAGCATGTTCATGTTCATAAGTGATATGAGCAGAATTAGGCCATTCGGCCCATCAAGTCTACTCCGCCATTTAATCATGGCTGATTTATCTCTCCCTCGTAAACCCCATTCTCCTGCCTTCTCCCTATAATCCCTGACACCTGCACTAATCAAGAATCTATCTAATTCTGCCTTAAAAATATCCATTGACATGGCCTTCTGTGCCAGTGAATTCCACAGATTCACCTCCCTCTGACTAAAAAACATGTCCTTCCTAAAGAAATGTCCTTTAAGTCTGAGGCTATGACCTCTGGTCCTAGACTCTGCCACTGGTGGAAAGATCCTCTCCACGTCCACACATTTTGTTGCATGCTAACAAAACTAGTCTTATATTGGCAGAGAGGAGTGGCTGCAGGTATGCAGGTCTTTAACAGGTTTCACTCAGGAGCTCAAGTGACTGGAAGGGAGTTGGACGCAGAATTCCTCAAAAGAGATTTGGCAGACAGTTAAAGGGACATAACTTGCAGGGACAGGCAAGAGGGTGCAGATGAAGGAATCTGGTGCAAATAAATAAAATGCTGGAGTAACTCAGCGGGTGGAGCAGCATCTGTGGAGAGGGAAAGGAATTGTTGACGTTTCGGGTCGAGAACCTACATCAAGGTTGAGAAGGACAATAGTCGGTACAAAGGAGAGAGAGAGGAAGTGAGACTTTAGGCTTTCGAGCCACAGCGTGGAAACAGGCCCATCGGCCCACACAGTCCGCACCGACCAGCGATTACCCCGTACACTAGCACTATCCTACACACTGGGGAAAATGTACAAATTACAGAAGCCAATTAACCTACAAACCTGTACATCTTTGGTGTGTGGGAGGAAACCGAAGCACCTGGAAATCACAGGGAGAACATACCAACTCCATACAGACAAGCACCCGTGATCAGGATCGCACCCACGTCTCTGGTGCTGTGAGGCAGCAACTCTACCGCTGGGCCTCCTTGTTTCCCAGTGGACAGGAGGTAGGGTGAGAAGCATTTTCATGTTCATAAGTGATATGATCAGAATTAGGCCGTTCGGCTCATCAAGTCTGCTCCACCATTCAATCATCCTGATCTATCTCTCCCTTAGAACCCCATTCTCTTCTCACTATAATCCCTGACACCCATACTAATCAAGAACCTATCTAATTCTGCCTTAAAAATATCCATTGCCTCCACAGCCTTCTGTGCCAAATAATTTCACAGATTCACCACCCTCTTACTAAAGAACATTCTTTAATTCTGAGGCTTTGACCTCTGGTCCTAGACTCTACCACTAGTGGAAACATCCTCTCCACATCCACACATTTTGTTGTGTGCTATCCAGTCAGTGGAAAGACTGTACATGATTACAATCAAGTCATCCACAATGTACAGATACAGGATAAAGGGAATAACGTTTAGTGCAGGACAAAGTCCAGTAAAGTCCACACACTAGGGACATGTTTACAGGAGCCAATTAACCTACAAAACTGCACTTCTTTGGTATGTGGGAGGAAACCAGAGCCCCCTAAGCAAACCCACGTGGTCCCCCTTTGGTTTTCTCCCACACTCCAAAGATGTACAAATTAGTAGGTTAATTGACTTTGGTGAGTTGTAAAATTGTCCCCTGTGTGCGTTGGCTAGTGTACGGGGGGGTGATCACTGATTGGCGCTGACTCAGTGGGCAAAGGGCCTGTTTCCACGCTGTATCTCTAAAGTCTAAAGTCTAAAGATAATCTGGTCCAGTTGTCACTCTGGTCCTTTGAAGAAGGGGATGGGGCATTGGTGTAAAGACTCGTTCAAAAATGCTGACACAAGAAGCTGCAGATGCTGGACCCTTGAGCAAATGCAAAGTGCTGGAAGAACCCAGCGGGTCAGGTAGCATCACTGGAGGGAATGGATAAGCAAAATTTCGAGTCGAGATCCTTCCCTCCATTGCAACTACCTTGGAGTTTCAGCCTATATATTGTGCACAGCTGACGGGTTCTTCAAACACATAGCCTCTTGCCCTGGTGTTGAGAATGGCTCCGGCTGAAATACAATACAGTGCAGAAACAGGCCATTCGGCCCACCGAGTCCGCACCAACCAGCGGCCCCCGCACATTAACACTATCCTACACACACTAGGGGCAATTTACACATACGCCAAGTCAATTCACCTACAAACCTGTACGTCTCCGGAGTGTGGGAGGAAGCCGAAGACCTTGGAGAAAACCAACGCACAGGTCACGGGGAGAACGTACCATCTCCGTACAGACAACACCCGTAGTCGGGATCGAACCCGGTTCTCCGGCGCTGCAAGCTCTGTAAAGCAGCAACTCTACCGCTGTGCCACTGTGGCCGCCTAATTGATAAGAAGCCAATGCATTCTTCCTCCTGGTGACCAAAGACGGCGAACAATTATTGACTCTGGCAGTTCCTCAACGCTCCGAGCCACTGGAGCAGAACCTATTTACATTCCTCTTTTATTTTAAATCCGCTTTGTAAACCATCGAAAAGTTCTCGTGGGCTGACTAAATAGCTTAATGAACCCCGTTTACAAGGCAGATGCTAGGAAACGGGTCTCCTGGAGGTGTAGGAGTCTCCTAGGAGTACCTCAGGGTCGTGAAGAAACATGTAGCATGAGATGGAGGCATGTAGCTTCTCAGTCTGAATCCCCATTCATGGTGCCCCTTGCATGTTTGGGGAACAGCTTACAAAAAGGGTTTGTTTCTGTATTTTTTAAAATCCTCTTGGCTCTCAGGAAGAAATTGTCACCTAGCAAAGTTTTTTCGCTGCATTGCACTCTGTAAACAAAGGCAGCTTCTCCAAAAACGCTCTTCATGAAATTACTGTACCTTATGTTTCTTGCTTTCGATTAATCAAATTTCATTCTTGGCACCAGATAATAGTCCGGATTACATGAAAGAAAAGGAATGGGTGACCTTACGGGTCGAGGCACTTCTTCAGAAAGGGTTCTGGCCCACAACACCACCCATTCCCTTTCTCCAGAGATGCTGCCTGACCCGCTGAGTTACTCCAGCCCACTTTGTGTCTATCGTCGGTGTAAACCAGCATCTGCAGTTCCTTCCACGACATCCCAGGGCTTTGGGATGGGACGGGCAATCAGATGTTTTCAGATAGATGGGCTTGGAGTTCATCTCCAAATGAAATTGTAAATGCCAAAACAAAACAAAATCTGTCCCTGATTATGAAAGTGGCTTTGATGGGTAATTAATGTACTTCCAGCCCAATAAAATGTCATGGAAACGTCGAAAAAAAATCTGAAAAATAGCCCCACATGCCTCTATCGCATAGCAAAAGGATTTGAGTATAGGAGCAGGGAGGTTCTACTGCAGTTGTACAGGGCCTTGGTGAGACCACACCTGGAGTATTGCGTACAGTTTTGGTCTCCTAATCTGAGGAAAGACATTCTTGCCATAGAGGGAGTACAGAGAAGGTTCACCAGACTGATTCCTGGGATGGCAGGACTTTCACATGAAGAAACATTGGATAGACTCGGCTTGTACTCGCTAGAATTTAGAAGATTGAGGGGGGGATCTTATAGAAACTTACAAAATTCTTAAGGGGTTCGACAGGCTAGATGCAGGAAGATTGTTCCCGATGTTGGGGAAGTCCAGAACAAGGGGTCACAGTTTAAGGATAAGGGGGAAGTCTTTTAGGACCGAGATGAGAAAATCATTTTTTACACAGAGAATGGTGAATCTGTGGAATTCTCTGCCACAGAAGGTAGTTGAGGCAAGTTTATTGGCTATATTTAAGAGGGAGTTAGATGTGGCCCTTGTGGCTAAAGGGATCAGGGGGTATGGAGAGAAGGCAGGTAAAGGATACTGAGTTGGATGATCAGCCATGATCATATTGAATGGCGGTGCAGGCTTGAAGGGCCGAATGGCCTACTCCTGCACCTAATTTCTATGTCTCTATGTTTATCTAGCCTAAGGGAAATCAGGAGGGTATAAAGAGATAGTTTGGGCTGATTACGTGCAGGGGAGTCCAAAGAGGCACATGAAGTACATTAAAGAGGAAAAAGAAACTAGGAAGTCTCCTTCTTCTTTCGTGTGGCATGCACAGCTTAAAGTTGTAGGATAACTTGTTCTATTTGATCTTCCGTCTGTGCACGTCTAGTTGATTGCATTAGTCGAAACAGGGCGGACCACGTGAAGGTTGCAATCTTCCACCCCAACTAGGAAGTGAATAGGGCCCTGCAAAGATCATCTATGTGGGAGCAAAAGAGATGATATGACATGGTTAAAAAAAACCTGTGCGCAGGTTGATAAGCATGGGTGGGTGGCACGGTGGCGCAGCGGTAGAGTTGCTGCCTTACAGCGCCAGGGACCCGAGTTCAATCCTGACTATGTGTGTTTGTCATTACGGAGTTTGTATGTTCTCCCCGTGACTTGCATAGGTTTTCTCCGGGATCTCCGGTTTCTTCTCACATTCCGAAGACGTAAAGGTTTGTAGGTTATAATTGGCTTAGCATAATTGTAAATTGCCCCTAGTGTGCGTAGGATAATATTAGTTGCGGTGATCGCTGGTCGGCGTGGACCGAAAGGCTTGTATCTCTAAACTAAACTAAACTGGACTGGGAGATAGACTCAAAAAGCTCAGCGGGCCAGGCAACATCTCTGGAGAGAAGGAATGGGTGACGTTTCGGGTCGAGACCCTTCTTCTGACTGGTTAGGGATAAGGGAAACGAGAGATATAGACAATGATGCAGAGAGATAAAGAACAATGAATGAAAGAAGTGCACAAAAGTAATGATGACAAAGGAAACAGGCCATTGTTAGTTGTGTTAAAACGAGAAGCCGGTGTGACTTGGGTGGGGGAGGGATAGAGAGAAAGGGAATGCCGAGGTAACTTGAAGTTAAAGAAATCAACGTGCATACCACTGGGTTGCAAACTGACCAAGCGAAATATGAGATGCTGTTCCTCCAATTTGCATTTAAAGCCCTGTCCCACGGCACGAGTTCATTCCAAGAGTTCTCCCGAGTTTGCCCTGATTCGAACTCGGAGATTAACGGTAATGGCCGCTCGTCGGTACGCGGGGATCTCGTGGACATTTTTTTACATGTTGGGAAATCTTCACGAGTCTTCCCGTGCTTATCTGCCGTTAGGGAGTCTTCCCGAGTACCTGCCGTTAGCGCTAAGAGACGTCCCCGAGCTCCGACGTACCCGCTACGTTCATTCTCCGTGCTTACCATGAGTTGATTTTTTTTAAACTCGGGAGAGCTCTTGGAATGAACTCGTACCGTGGGACAGGGCTATTAGCCTCACTCTGACAATGGAGGAGAACGAGGACAGAAAGGTCTGTCTGGGAATGGGAAGGAGCATCCGGGAGATCAGGTTGGTTCAGGCGGGTTGAGAGAAGGCGTCCCGCAAAACGATCGCCCAGTCTGCGTTTGGTCTCGCCGATGTATAAGAGTCCACATCTTGAACAACGGATACAGTAGATGAGGTTGGAGGAGGTGCAAGTGAACATCTCCCTAACCTAAACTGAACTAGAATGGGTGAGGCATTAAGTGAATATATCTCTACTGCATTTATCGTGGAGAATGACATGGAAGACAGGTTCCTACTACAGTGTAAATCTTTTCCCTCTCACCCTAAGCCTCCAGTTCTTGATTCCTCAATTCTGGGGAAAAGACAGTGTGCATTTACCCTGTCCATACCCTTCACTATTTTATAACCTCCATAAGATCATCCCTGTACTCCAAGGAATAAAGTCCGAGCTGACCCAACCTCCCTATAGCCCAGCTCCTCAGGTCCTGTCAACATCCTCATTAATCTTCCCTGTCTTCCATTTCAGTTTAGTGCTATTGTCCCCACGGCAGGGTGATCAAAACTGAACACAATACTCCAAGTGCAGACGTTGGAATAAATCTTTAATATATATATTCAAGGATAAGATCGATATTGTTCTTAAAATCGGAGGAGTGAAGGGATACGGAGAGAAAGCTGGGACAGGGTCCTGAAATGGGATCATAAGATCATGTGATAGGAGCAGAATTAGGTTATTCGGCCCCTTAAGACAACTCCGCCATTCAATCATGGCTGATCTATCTCTCCCTCCTAGCCCCATTCTCCTGCCTTCTCCCCATAATCTGTGACACCTGCACTAATCAAGAATTTCCTATCTCTGCCATAAATGTATCCACTGACTTGGCCTCCACAGCCTTCTGTGACAAAGGATTCCACCAATTCTCCATCCTCTGACCAAAGAAGTTCCTCCCCATCTCCTTCCTAAAAGAACACCCTTTAATTCTGAGGCTATGACCTCTGGTCCTAGACTCTCCGACTAGTGGAAACATCCTCTCCACATCCACTCCATCCAAGCCTTTCACTATTCTGTAAGTTTCAATGAGGTCCCCTCATCCTTCTAAAGATTCAGATTCAGATTCAGGTTCAATTTTAATTGTCATTGTCAGTGTACAGTACAGAGACAACGAAATGCATTAAACTCCAGCGAGTGCAGGCCCAGTGCCGTCTAACACTCATCATATGTTAACCTACTCATTCGTGGGATCAACCTCCGCATGACATCCCTGTCAAGCCCTCTCGAATTGGGATGATCAACCATGGCTGCTTTGAAAGGTACGTCAGACTAAAAGAGCTGAATAGACCACTCCTGCTTCTCATTTTCAATGTGTTTAGTTTAGTTTTGAGGTACAGCCCTGAAACAGGCCCGAGAAATTAGCGGACCAGCGATCAACTGCACAGTGACACTATCCCACACACACTCGGGACAATTCACAATTTTACCAAAGCCAATTAAAAAAAGTGCGAAGCCATTTTATTGCTCAACGTCTAGAACAATTATTGCCTTCACGTCTTTGAAGTGTGGGAGGAAACCGGAGCATGCGGTCACAGGGAGAAGGTACAAACTCTGTACAGACAGCACCCGTGGCCAGGATCGAACCCGGGTCTCTGGCGCTGTGAGGCAGCAACTCTACCGCTGCGCCACCGTGTCGCCCCTGCCCATGTTCTATATCCTTGACTGTACATTCTGTTCCCTCCAGAGGAATGTGTCTGATTCCGAGGGGAGGCTGTTGCTAGTAACGTGATGGTGGTGAAAATGTTGGTGGACAACTGATGTCTGAAGGGCAAGGGGCACAGATGGATTGTATGCAACTTTTGATCTCGCGAATGGCACCAGGCGATCAGATGTTGCTCCATTTGCTCCGAAGCCCGATCCTGGGAATTGCAACTTTTGCGGAATGATTTATACTGCAGGGAATGACTTGATTGTGAAAATATAGCAGGCCACTCGAAAGAGAGGAATTTAAACTCATCAATCAGAATAAACAGAAGTGAGTTGGGTGATGTGGGTAAGAACTCTTTCACCTCTCGCATTTATATTTTAATCCACTCCAGCTGTGGAGGGTGAAAGGCACAGACCTGAGCCGTCAGGGTCCGATTCCAAGTAATTTTGAGAAGGGCCTGCCCAGAATATTTGAAACATAGAAAACATAGAAAAATAGGTGCAGGAGTAGGCCATTCGGCCCTTCGAGCCAGCACCGCCATTCAATATGATCATGGCTGATCATCTAAAACCAGTGCCCCATTTCTGCTTTTTCCCCACACCCCTTGATTCCTTTAGCCCCAAGAGCTAAATATAACTCTCTCTTGAACACGTCCAGTGAATTGGCTTCCACTGCCTTCTGTGGCAGAGAATTCCACAGATTCACAACTCTCTGGGTGAAAAGGTTTTTCCTCATCTCAGTCCTAAATGGCCTACCCCTTATTCCTAAACTGTGACCCCCCCTGGCACAGGCAAAAGTTAGAAAATGTTCCCTACCTCGGCAGTCGATTAGCCATTCCAGTCGGGATGTTGATGGGGAAGTTGATGCAAGGAGTAGAAATATTCACACATGTCTTTTGAAAGCGAGAATTGAAGGGGTTTCACTCCACACAGCTGCGTGAGGCAGCGCGGCTCTGGCCAGCAGCGGCCTCTGCAGTCTGTCCCGTTTTTTATTAGTTTATGTCTGTGTTTTAATGTAGTTTTTGTTATTTGAAATTTGGGGTGTGTGTGTGTGGGGGGGTAGGGGTGGGGTGGGAGGGGGGGGGGAAACTTTTTAAATCTCTCCCTGCACTGGAGACCCGACCTTTTCTCGTTGGGTTTCCGTTGTCGTTGGGGCCGCAACGAGGAGCGGCCTCCAACAGGAAGAAGCCAGGGACTCTGGTGCTACAACTCACCGTCGCCGTCGCGGGGCTGGCCGAGTCCGGAGCGGTTGGAGCGGTGGAGGAGCGCTGCTGCTGCTGCTGCTGCTGCTGCCGATGCCGCTGCTGCTGCTGCTGCTGATGCGGAGGCTGCTACTGCGGGTCTGCGGACGGCGGCACCGGGAGCCCGCGGATCCCTGGAGGGAGACCGCTTTTCGGGGCTCCTGCAACGGCGAATTCTCCCGACCGTGTTGCGGGGTTGAAGAGCTCCTGGAGCGGGGCCTGACACCACTGCCCCGCGCGGCTGGAATGGCCGCGGGACTTTGCGAGCGCACGCCGGGGGCTCCAACACCAAGACCCGGTGTGCGACCTCGCACCACCCGGCGTGGCTATAATGGCCGCGGGACAATCGCCATCGCCAGCCGGGGGCTTTGACTCTGACTCTGACATCGGGGGGGGGGGGAGAGTGCAGTGGAGAGATAAGTTTTTTTGGCCTTCCATCACAGCTATGTGATGGATGTTTATGTAAAATGTAATTATGTTGTGTCTGGGGTCTATTTGTGTGTAATGTATGGCTGCAGAAACGACATTTCGTTTGGACCTCCAGGGGTCCAAATGACAATTAAATTGACTCTTGACTCTTGACTCTTGACTCTTGACTTGACTCTTGTCTCTACAGGACTTGACACGACAGTCAGGGTTCTACAGTCAAGGTCAAGGTTCAAGGTTCCAAGGACAGTTTATTGTCACATGTACCAATTAAGGTACAGTGAAATTCGAATTACCATACGGCCATACTAAAAAAAAGACACACAACTACATAAAAGTTAACATAAACATCCACCACTGCGGATTCCCTACATTCCCCGCTCTGACGGAGGCAATAAAGTCCAATCTTCTTCCATTTTTTTCTCCCGCAGTTGGGGCAGTCTAAGACCCCGCGTTGGGGAGGTCGAAGCCCCAGCGGCTCAGACCTCCCAAAGTCGGTCTCTTACCAGGGACCCCAAGCTCCACGATGTTAAGGTCCCGCAGGCTCCCGTGGTTTGAGCTCCAAAGTCAATCCCCGACAGGGATCGCAAGCTCCATGATGGTAAGACCAGTGTGGACGGTGATACGATACGGAAAAAATTGCACCTCCGTCGAGGTATTAGAGTAGAAAAAGTTTCCCCCAAACCCCGCCCCACTCCCCCACATAATATAAACTAGAGAACACTAAAAACATACATTTAACACATACTAAAGAAACAACAAAGAAGGAATTGACAGACAGACTGTGGGCGAGGCAGCCATTGCTGGCGCCACTGGCTGCAATGTGACAAACTCAAGGATAAAATGAGAAAGGCTTTCATACTCAGCTGTTTGACCAGCATCTGAGGACAGGGAGTCAGAGCTGAACACTGCGGAACAGCGATCATCTGAAGAAGGGTCCCGACCCAAAACTAGTCACCTTAGTTTAGTTTAGAGATACAGTGCGGAAAGAGGCCCTTCGGACCACCAAGTCCTCGCTGACCAGCGATCGTCTTCGTAAACTAACGCTAGTCCAACTCTCTGGGGCCAATTTACAATTTTACAGAAGCCAATTAACCTGCAAACCTGCACGTCTTTGGTGTGTGTTTACTGAAGCTCCCGGAGAAAGCCCACGTGGGTCACGGGGGAGAGCGTACACACTCCATGCAGACAGCACCAGTGGTCAGGTTAAATGTCTGGATAGGCACAAAATACTGGAGTAACTCAGCGGGACAGGCAGCATCCCCGGAGAGATGGAATGGGTGACGCTTCAGGTCGCGACCCTTCGTCCGACTCAGAGTCAGGGGAGGAGAGGAAGACCAGAGATATAGAACGTGTGAAAACGATAGATCAAAGCGGATGATGCTCAAAGTAATGCAGAATGGATCATTGTTGGCTGGGCAGCCATCGCCCCAGCGCCCCTGGTGGTTGAGAATGGCATAAAACCTAATTTTTTAAATCTTATTAATAACCCCATGTGCTCTTTAGTATATTTGTAAAACGTGTTATTTTGTAAAACATATTATTTTTCAGATCTCTTCAAAACTTTAAGGACAAAATTCCTCCACAATTTACTATCTATACTCTGAATCAAGGAGAGATGCATACATTTAGAATTTCACAATATCTGAAAAGTTAATTTGGCATTGTTTCAAATTGTTATTTGCCACATGTGCAACTTAGTCAGAATGAAGTAATATTTTGCTTTGTAGGAACTTGAGGTCAACACAGCTGAACAGTAAATGCTTTGTCTTGTCTTTGATGTTTATCAAATTCTGGTTATTTTCATTGTCATCAATCTGTTTTCATGGAGGGTTTATTGCTGGTAACTTTCCACTGGGCGAGGTGGGGCTTGCAAACTGGCAACTGCCATGAATAGGGTGGGAGCGTGCCAAGAATTGCTGCCTCTCACAAAGACGTTACACACAAACACACAGATGATTACACTACCCAGCTAACTCAAACTTCTTCAGCTAAACTGGCTCAGAATCAGCGCTTACTAGAAATTCAGAATCCTCACATACTGTAGCTTCGGTTTTTCGGTTTAGTTTAGAGATACAGCGCGGAAACAGGCCCTTCGGCCCACCGAGTCCGTGTCGACCAGTGATCACCCATTGACATTATTTCCATGTTACCCCTCTTTCTCATCTCACTGAGCCCACACCAACTGTCGATTTCACCGTTCACACTAGTTCGATATTACCCCACTTTTTCCTCCATGTATCCCCACACACTAACACTATCCTACACACACTAAGGACAATTTACAATTTTACCGGAGCCAATTAACCTACAAACCTGTATGTGTTTGGATTGCGGGAGGAAACCGGAGAACCCGGAGAAAATCCGCGCAGGTCACGGGGAGAAGGTACAAACTCCATACAGACAGCACCTGTGGTCAGGATCTAACCCGGGTCTCTGGTGCTGTAAGGAAGCAACTCTACCGCTGCGCCACCGTGCCACCCTGCCTTGTAAGAGTATTGGGTCTTCGGACTAAAATATAATTTCTCGTGGAATTTCGACCACCAATGTGGTACCTCCACCAATGTAAAGCACTTTGGCCAACGAGAGTTGTTTTTTAAATGTGCTATAGAAATAAAAGTGACTTGACTTGACTTGAAATATGCTGTGGATGAGTCACATTTATATGACATGGGTTTAAATTAAGCCTATTTAAAGAAGCAGCATGGTGGCACTGCGGTAGAGTTGCTGTTTTACAGCGCCAGGGACACGGGTTCGGACTAAGTTGATTTGCCATCTTATTGCATTTACAACAGCACAGCACAAGAACAAGTCCTTCAGCCCACAATGCCTGTGCTGAAAATGACACCAATCATCATCATCATCTGTGAAAACGTTAGCGACGCAGTGGCGCTGGTTTCTGACGGGAACGGTGACGGACGCACCACACATCTCTGTCCTCCAGTTCCTGCGGACTTCCTCCGCTGGAAGTACAGGATTTTGTGTGTGTGTGTGTGCTTTATCATCATTCCTTACAATGCCGTGTACGACAGTGATCGCAACTTCTACTGAAGTGTGGATGGCCGTTGGCTCGCTAGAAGCTCATCCGCCCTTTGACAGGTCTTGTTTTTGGTCCTGCTGGGGGTCCACAGCCCCCTCCTCACCTGGCGAACCAGGTGGGGGAGACGGTTTAGTCGCCGACTATCAGACCATGGAGCGGGTAGCACGGGATTACATGGTACCCGTGGTGGAAGGAACTCCCCCCGACTTGACCTGCCAAGACCATCTCTAATCCACCTGCACAGAATCCTTATCTCTCACTACGCTGCATATCCATATTCCTATCGAAAGGTCTCTTCAATGCCACCATGCTATCTGTTTCAACCCCCACCCTGGCTGCACGTTCCAGGCACTCACCTATCTTTGGTTTAAACCAGCATCTACAGTTCCTTCCTACACATTAAGTCTTTGATCATGTTGCCTTAACATTTCATAACCATCGGTGAGTTCCTACCTCCTGGTACAAGGTGATCATTGAAAATCAATGTGATGGGATCCGCTTATGCTCAGGGCGCGAATGTTTATGGAATCTCCTCTTTACGATAAGTGTTTAATTGCTGACTGGCATTCATGGATAGTTTGAAGGATTTATCATCATTATTTCTCTGAGGATGTGGTTTTGACTTTGGTTAAGGAAACATGAGGAAGTGATTGTAAAAAAAGAGTAGAGAGGATGTGAAGACATTAATCACTTTTGACATTATGTGATTACTTTCAAGATGAAGTATGGCCCAGGGCATGGACTCATTCAACAAGGAAACAAGCCCTTCAGCCCATCTCCTCCACGGTGACCAAGCGTCAATCTAGTTTAGTTTAGTTTAGAGATACAGCGCGGAAACAGGCCCTCCAGCCCACCGAGCCCACACCGGCCAGCGATCCCCGCACACTAACACGATCGACAATTTCTCCATTTATACCGAGCCAATTAACCTACAAACCTGTACGTCTTTGGAGTGTGGAAGGAAGCCGGAGATCTCGCAGAAAACCCACGCTGGTCACGGGGAGAACATACATGCGCCCGTAGTCACGATCGAACCCGGGTCTCTCGCGCTGCAAGGCAGAAACTCTACCGCTGCGCCACCGTGCCGCCCCCCCTCTAAACTGAAGATAGACACGAAATGCTGGAGTAAATCAACGGGTCAGGCGGCATCGCTGGAGAAAAGGAGTAAGCGACGTTTCGGGTTAGAACCCTTCTTCAGACTTCCATGAGGCCCAATCATTGTCAATCTGCAAGGGCAAATCCCATTCTAAACACAGGGGGAAAGCAATATTACATGATGGCAATCATTTTTGTTCAAATGGAACACTCAAAGAAATTTCAGTAGAAGTTACCCACATGTGTTACATGGTTGCTTCCAGAATGGAGAAACCAGGTTATGTAAAAATGAAAATAAAAATGGAAAATTCTGGAAACTATCAGCAGATCAACAGTATCGGCAGAGAAATAAACTGTTCATGTATCAGGTGGAAGACGTTGCCTTTCAGGTGCTCTGGTCTCCTCCCAAAGACGTACAGTTTTGTAGGTAAATCGGTATCGGTAAATTGTAAATTGTTCCCAGTGTGTAGGATAGTGCTCGTGTACTAGCAGGTCAGCACAGACTCGGTGGGCCGAAAGGCCTGTTTCCACGCTGTAAGACTTTAGACTATAAAGTCAAAAGTTAATCTATCAAGTCCAAAGTCTAAAGTAATATTACATATTTCAAGTCATGACATCTCCATCACTTTGTTCAACGTAGTTAGTGCATTGCAATGCTAAAGATAGACACAAAGTGCTGGAGTAACTCAGCGGGTCAGGCAGCACCTCTGGAGAAAGGAATAGGTGACCTTTCGGGTCGAGACCCCTAGTCTGAAGACCTGACACGTCACATTCCTTTTCTCCACAGATGAAGAATGGTCACGGGTAGGACAGGTTGGGAGGATTATGCAGGCAAGTGGGACTAGAGCAGCTGGGACATTGTTGGCCGGTGTGGGCGAGTTGGGCTGAAGGGCCTGTTTCAACACTGTATAACTCTATGACACTAAGGATTTCATCCCGAAACATCACCTATTCCTTCTCTCTGGAGATGCTGCCTGACCTGCTGAGTTACTCCAGCACTTTGTGCCTTTTTTCGGTGTGAACTAGTGCCTGCGGTTCCTTCCTACACACGCTGCAATGTTAATTTCAATTAGGGACCAATGACATGGTGTAAATGTATGTGTGTGTGCGTGTGTGTATATGTATGCGTGTGTGTGTGTGTGTGCGTGTGTGTGTGTGTGTGTGTGTGTGTGTGTGTGTGTGTGTGTGTGCATGTGTGTGTGCGTGTGCGCGTGTGTGTGTGCTGTGTGTGGGGGGGTGTGGAGGTGCGTGCATGTATGCGTGCGTGTCTGTGTTGTGTCTGGCGTGTGCGCGGGTGTGTGGGTGTGTGTGTGTATGCGTGCGTGCGTGTGTATGTGTGTGTGTGTGCGTGTGTATGTGTGTGTGTGTGTGTGTGTGTGTGTGTGTGCATGTGTGCGTGTGTGTGTGTGTGCGTGTGTGTGTGTGCGCGTGTGTGTGTGTGTGTGCGTGTGTGTGTGCGTGTGCGCGCGTGTGTGTGTGTGTGCGTGCGTGTGTGTGTGTGTGTGTGCGTGTGTGTGTGCGTGTGTGCGTGTGTGCGTGTGTGCGTGTATGTGCGCGTGTGTGCGTGTGTGTGTGTGTGTGTGGAGCGTTAGTCCATGAATCCACAACATTAAGCTCACCTTAATGGAACATAACACAACGCAGAATATTTTCACGACTCCCTTCTCCCCGATGTTCAAAAACCATTTATTTCAGCTCGAGCTGGTAATGTGCCCAGACACTCGTTTTTTTGTATTTTTGGCCGATTGTGTTGGATCTGCAACAGTGTTGAATTGTGTTTGAGGAAAGCCAGCTGTTTAGGCTGGGGAAAGCAAGAATCCTGTGCTCCGCTGATGTGTATCAGGCACCCTATTCCAGACAAAGACTCCCAGCGGACAATAAATCGGGCAACTGCCGAACAATGGAACAATAAGAGATGAAGGCTCAAGCCATTGGACTTCGTCTGTTCCTCATTACGGACACAATGTGAGAACACCTGATGCTTTGTTTGGTTTGACAACAATTCAGCACATTGTAGCGAGCGGTAACAGTCGCCTTCACTCGCTCGCCGCCGGCCGCCGGCCCCATGCACAACATGTAGGGGTTTGAATTGTGTTGGGTTTCACTGCCAAAGTAGTGGTGGGATTAAACTGCACATACGCACACTGCTATTTATACACAAACAGCTTGGCGCCTTCCGGTCAGGCCGGGCATGAAGTGGAAACTGAATGTGTAAGGAAGGAACCGCAGATAGATACAAAATACCGGAGTAACTCAGCGGGGATAGGCAGCGTCTCTGGGGAGAAGGAATGGGTGACGTTTTGGGTCGAGACCCTACTTCAGGCTGAGCCGAAGGTAGACACAAAATGCTGGAGTAACTTGCAAAACACTTTAGCTCCCCCTCCCATTCCCCCACCGACCTCTCTGCCTTGGGCCTACTCCACTGTCAGAGTGAGGCCCAGCACCAATTGGAGTAACAGTACCCCATACTTTACTTGGGCAGCTTATGCCCCTGTCCCACTTAGAAAACCTGAACGGAAACCTCTGGAGACTTTGCGCCCCACCCAAGGTTTCCGTGCAGTTTCCGGAGGTTGCAAGTGGTTGCCGGAGGTTGCAGGTAGTGGAAGCAGGTAGGGAGACTGACAAAAACCTCCGGGAACCGCACGGAAACCTTGGGTGGGGCGCAAAGTCTCCAGAGGTTTCCGTTCAGGTTTCCTAACTGAGACAGGGGCATTACACTCCAGCGATATGAATATTGATTTCTCTAACTTCAAGTAACCTTTGCTTTCCCTCTCTCTCCGTTGCTCACCACCCTAGTTCTCCGACTAGTTTCACTGTCCTTCTGATTAATTGTACTGGTGTAGGCCTCCTTGTCACCTTCCCCTCAGCAAATAATGAGCCATTCTACATTTCCTTATCAATATCTGCCTTGATCTTATAGAAACTTACAAAATTCTTAAGCAGTTGGACAGGCTAGATGCAGGAAGATTGTTCCCGATGTTGGGGAAGTCCAGAACAAGGGGTCACAGTTTAAGGATAAGGGTGAAATCTTTTAGGACCGAGATGAGGAAAACATTTTTCACACAGAGAGTGGTGAATCTCTGGAATTCTCTCCCGCAGAAAGTAGTTGAGGCCAGTTCATTGACTATATTTAAGAGGGAGTTAGATGTGGCCCTTGTGGCTAAAGGGATCAGGGGGTATGGAGAGAAGGCAGGTACAGTATACTGAGTTGGATGATCAGCCATGATCATATTGAATGGCGGTGCAGGCTCGAAGGGCCGAATGGCCTACTCCTGCACCTATTTTCTATGTTTCTATGTTTTCACACCTTATCCTTTCATATCTCCAGACTCCCTCTCGCCTGCCTCAGTCTGAAGAAGGGCCTCGACCCGAAATGTCACCCATTCCTTCTCTCCAGAGATGCTGCCTGTCCCGCTGAGCATTTTGTGTCTATCTTCTGAAATATCCGATATTGCTGTGTGCATCGCATCCAATCACATCGAGAATACCGAATGCTTAATGTTCATAAGTTCTAGCAGCAGAATTAGGCCATTCGGCCCATCAAGTCTACCCCACCATTCAATTATGGCCGATCTATCTTTCCCTCTCAATCCCATTCTCCTGCCTTCTCCCCCATAGTCCCTGAAATCCGTACTACTCAAGAATCTGCCCATCTGCGCCTTAAAAATGTCCATTGACTTGGCCTCCATAGCCTTCCATGGCAATGAATTCCACAGATTCACCACCCTCTTTAAAGAAACTCCTTCTTATCACTTTTCTAAAGGCACTTATATGTTGTTGTTTTGGTCTCTGGTCCTAGACTCTATTACTAGTGGCAACATTCTCTCTACATCCACTGTATCCAGAGATGGTCAAACCAGAGATAGAGTTACTCCAGGATTCTGTGCCTATCTCCTGTGTAAGCCAGCATCTGCAGTTCTTTCCTACACACCTAGGCCTGGTATTCTGATGAAAGCCATTGTAGGTATAAACTAAATGTGAAAGTTAATAGTTCGGGTATTGTTTTTTTAATAATACGTTTATGATTAATAAAGTGCAGCACTAGAGTACACCTAATTGATAGCACACTAGCAATCAGTAGATTCTTGATTAGTACGGGTGTCAGGGGTTATGGGGAGAAGGCAGGAGAATGGGGTTGGGAGGGAGAGATAGATCAGACATGATTGAATGGCCGAGTTGACTTGATGGGCTTAATGGCCTAATTCTGCTCCTATCACATATGAACTCATGAACCTTTTGTACCATTGTAAGCATTGGCTCTTTTCAATAGAAATCTGTTTGGTTCCACTCCGCACTCTTGCCCATGTCAAGGCAATACTTTGTTTCCCCCCTTCAGATACTGATGCAGATCTTTTGGAAGGATGTCGTTAAATCCATATTCATGAATTTTTCTGGCAACACATTTCATATCATTGCCACTTGAGAGTAAAAGCAGCATTTCTTCCATGTAGCCTCTGGTAATTTAACAAATTGCCTTTAATTTAAACCTCTAGATATTTACCCATCAATTGTGTGAAACAGGTTCCCTTCCTTTGTTTTCCATAAACCTTTGAGGGTTTATACAACAATATTAAACCTGCTCGTTGCCTTCTCTGTTCAAGGAGGACAAATCCAGTTTTCCATTCAGTATAATCCCTCGTATCTGGAATCATTCCACTAATTTGCTTCTGATTCCTCTCCAAGGCATTCAAATCCTTACTGATAGTCATGCCCAGTACTAGGCTGGGGGACTGTAGCCAGGACTGAACTACTGTTTTATACAGTTTGGCACAGCTTTTTGGCTTTTATATCTAGCCTCTGGCTCCAAAGCCCAACATGCCATATACTATATTAACTGTTTAAGAAGGAACTGCAGATGCTGGAAAATCGAAGGTAGGCAAAAATGCTGGAGAATCTCAGCGGGTGCACCAGCATCTATGGAGCGAAGGAAATAGGCGATGTTTCGGGCCGAAACCTTTCTTCAGACTATATTAACTGGTTTGTTAACCCATCCTACACAAATGCCTTAGTTTCCTCAGTTCTTAAAGGCTCTTTTAAAAACTGTACCATGTAGTCAAAATATTGACAATTTTACCCACCCACCCCCTCAGATGCTGCTTGATCTGTTGAGTTTAGTTTGGTTTAATGAAGAGATACAACATTGAAATGGTCGCTAAACGATCACCCGTACACTAGTTCTAGGTTTTCCCAGTTTCACATCCTATCCTCGAGGGGCAGTTTACCGAAGTGAATTAACCTGCAAACCTGCACGTCTTTGGAATGTGGGAAGGAACCGGAGCATCCGGAGAAAAATCCACGCTGTCATGGGTGAGAATGTACAAACTCTGTACAGCCAGCACCCGTAGTCTGGATGTAGATTAGATCATTGTTAGCTCGGAGAAGGTGGCAACGAACCCAACAGGGATAAAATATTTTAATCAGGGGGTCAGTCAGACTGGTTGGAGAACTAGGAAGGGCGAGGGATGGAGAAGAGAGGGAAAGCAAGTGTTATAAGAAATTAGTGAAGTCTATATTCATACCACTTGGATGTAAGTTGCCTTAGCAAAATATGAGGTGCTGTTCCTCCAATTTGTACTGGGCCTCACATGCCAATTCTTGCCCTACAACTTCCTCTCACCTATTCCTATCAATTATCCACCATCATGTGGATAAATGTGAGGTTATCCACTTTGGTGGCAAAAATAGGAAAGTAGATTATTATCTGAATGGTGGAAAGGGGGTGATGCAACGAGACCTGGGTGTCATGGTACACCAGTCATTAAAAGTAGGCATGCAGGTGCAGCAGGCAGTGAAGAAGGCGAATGGTATGTTAGCATTCATAGCAAAAGGATTTGAGTATAGGAGCAGGGAGGTTCTACTGCAGTTGTACAGGGTCTTGGTGAGACCACACCTGGAGAATTGCGTACAGTTTTGGTCTCCTAATCTGAGGAAAGACATTCTTGCCATAGAGCGAGTACAGAGAAGGTTCACCAGACTGATTCCTGGGATGTCAGGACTTTCATATGAAGAAAGACTGGATAGACTTGGTTTGTACTCGTTAGAATTTAGAAGATTGAGGGGGGATCTTATAGAAACGTACAAAATTCTTAAGGGGTTGGACAGGTTAGATGCAGGAAGATTGTTCCCGATGTTGGGGAAGTCCAGAACCAGGGGTCACAGTTTAAGGATAAGGGGGAAATCTTTTAGGACCGAGATGAGGAAAACTTTTTTCACACAGAGAGTGGTGAATCTCTGGAATTCTCTGCCGCAGAAGGTAGTTGAGGCCAGTTCATTGGCTATATTTAAGAGGGAGTTAGATGTGGCCCTTGTGGCTAAAGGGATCAGGGGGTATGGAGAGAAGGCAGGAACAGGATACTGAGTTGGATGATCAGCCATGATCATATTGAATGGCGGTGCAGGCTCGAAGGGCCGAATGGCCTACTCCTGCACCTATTTTCTATGTTTCTATGTTTCTATCAATCTGAAGAAGGCTCCAGTCCAGAATTGTCACCCATTTCCCTCCACAGATGCTGCCTGATCTGCTGAGTTCCTCCAGCAGATTATTTTTTGCATCTACACCCTCCTGTGTCTATTGAACTGATGTGCCCCAATGCTGAGAACTATATCCTGCACTCTGTGCCTTCCCCTTTGCTCTACCTATTGTACTTCAGTTTGACTTGGTTGTATTCATGTATAGGGCTATCCTATCTGAATGTACAGCAAAGTGTTTCACTGTACCTCCGTACACTTGACAATAATAAATCCAAACCATAGGATTTTCTATTCCTTGGAGCGCAGGAAACTGCGGGGCGATCTTCTAGAGGTGTATAAAATCACGAGGGAAATAGATAGGGTGAATGCACAGTCTTTTACCCAGAGTAGGGTATCAAGAACCAGGGGACATAGGTTTAAAATTAGCGAGGCAACAAACTTGAGAGGCATCTTTTTCACCCAGAGGTTCAGGGGCGCTGCATGATTGGCAGCCCCGCCAACAGTCGTCTTTTTTAGTGTCATGTTTAGTGTGTTGTTAAAAGTTTGTGTGAATGTTGTCCGGTCACGAGGAGAACGTACAAATTCCATACAGACATCACCCGTAGTCAGGATCGAACCTGGATCTCTGCCGCTGTAAGGCCGCAGTTCTACCGCTGCGCCACCGTACCGTGCCATTTTCAGTGGTTTCCAGTGTTTTCTGCCCTTCTCACCCGTTCGTACCTTCACTGTAACCATTTATCCAGACCAGAATAAAAATAGAGAAATGGTTACCCATAGTATTGTTAATGTGATAATAATGAGCATGAAAATAAGGTTTGAAGCTTGCGGATGGATGTAGGATAGTCTTAAATGTGGGTTCGGTGCGGGCTCGGTGGGCCGAAGGGCCTGTTTCCGTGCTTTATCTCTAAACTAAACTAAATGTCTTAAACCACAAACCGCCATGACATTGAACTTGTAATTTGAGACTGTGAAGGACACAGATTATGTGGCCTACATTCTTTCATAGTTCATGAATGGCTGTGATTTATTTGTGAAGCCTATTACATCCAGGCAGACTATTTTCTACAGGGCTTGGAGGGACTTTGGAACCATGTCTGATTACAAGAATGATCTCAAGAATGAGTAGATGAACCTACGATAAGCGGTTGTCGGCACTGGGCCTGTACTCGCTGGAGTTTAGAAGAATGAGGAGGGGACATCGTTGAAACAGACAGAATAGTGAAAGGCTTGGATAGAGTGGATGTGGAGAGGATGTTTCCACTAGTGGCAGAGTCCAGGACTAGTTGCATCCAGTGTGATTTTAACCCACCTTTTTACAAAATAGGCTTGCTCCAATCCCACTTAGAGGTTTTGTTTAAGAAAGAACTGCGGATGCTGGAGAAAAATCGAAGGTAGACAAAAATGCTGGAGGAACTCAGCGGGTGAGGCAGCATCTATGGAGAGAAGAAACAGGCGACGTTTCGGGTCGAGATCCTTCTCGAGTCTGAAGAAGGGTCTCGACCCGAAACGTCGCCTATTTCTTTTCTCCATAGATGCTGCCTCACCCGCTG
The DNA here is from genome assembly GCF_028641065.1 of Leucoraja erinaceus. Lineage (NCBI taxonomy): Eukaryota > Metazoa > Chordata > Chondrichthyes > Rajiformes > Rajidae > Leucoraja > Leucoraja erinaceus. The sequence goes on from NC_073389.1 coordinate 49,544,441, forward strand.
AGTTCCTCCAGCATTTTTGCCCACCCACACAGAAGCTGGCTGCACCACCTGGCGCCTGAAGGAAGATGATATTAATTGAAATCAATTCATTTTCACTGGTACTCTTTGGCCCACTAATCGGTTTGGAATGTTATCGTCTCTTTGCATCGGTTAAGGTTGCTCTCCACGAAACTCAAGTGTGACTTTTGCAACCATGTGCTAGTGACTGCTGGAGCCTGGGGCAAGGGCCACACTTTAATTCAATAATTTTAAAATGCCATGGAAAATGTAATCATCATGGTGGTTTCAGCAGCACTTAGTTCAAACCACACACTATGTCCATCGGGAAATGCTTGTCCACTCTCATTTTCTTTCGATAAGATTGTTTCCAGTTTAAAGATAGAATATTTAAAGCTTCTTAATGCTTAATGGGATGCACGGTAGAGTTGCTGCCTGCCAGTGTCAGAGACCCGGGTTCGATCCTGACCACGGGTACTGTCTGTACGGAGTTTGTACATTATCCCCGTGACCACGTGGGTTTTCTCCACGCTCCACACTCCAACTCGTACTCCAAAGCCATACAGGTTTGTAGGTAAAATGGCTTGGTATAATTGTAAATTGTCCCTAGTGTATATAGGGTAGTGTTAGTGTGCGGGGATCGCTGGTCGGTGTGGATTAGTACAGGTGTCAGGGGTAATGTGTTTTTGTGTTTTTGGGGGGGGGGGGTTGAAACGGGGTTTGCAGTCTCTCCCTGCGGGGGAATACGACCTTTTTGTCGTATTCCCCTTCTCTGCCTCCGTCTGCGCTGAGGCCTAATGGAGCTGACGACCTCGAGGCTCCGGAGGCAGAGCACCGTCAGGACTCGCTCTGAGCTCGCTCCCGTGAGGGTGGTCCGGCTCAGGGCTGGAAGAGGTTGGGACGCTCCCGTGAGGACGGCCAGCCCGAGGGTGGAACGAGGCTCCCGTCGGAGCGGCCGAGCTCGGGAAGGTGCGGCGCTGGCAGCCGGAGGGAGGTTCGGCGCCCAAGTCGGGGCGGCCCGGTCCGGGGGGAGAAGCGACGCCCAAGTCGGGGCGGCCCGGTCCGGGGGAGGTTCGGCGCCCAAGTCGGGGCGGCCCAGCCCGAGGCTGAAGACGGCACAGTACTCACGTGAGGGTGGCTGGGACGGTGTTCTGGCGGCGGTGGCCTGAGTCCGGGGTTCGGCCGCGGGCCAGCAGCTGCTTCTGCAGGACTGGTGGGCGGCAGCTTCAACCACCCCGGGCCGCGGTGTTTGAGCCGCGGGACTGTTCTTAACATCGCCCGGGGGGGGGGGGGGGGGGGGGGGGGGGGGGGTATCGCCCCAGCGCAGAGGGAGTAGAGGAGGGAAGAGACTGCGACCTAAGACTTTTGCCTCCATCACAGTGAGAAGATGCTGGGTGGACTCCCTGTGGTGGATGTTAATGTGTGTTTATTGTTGTTTTTATTGTATGGTATTATATGTATGACTGCTGCAATTTCGTTCAGACTAAGTCTGAATGACAATAAAAGGCTATCTATCTATCTATCTATCTATCTATCTATCTATCTATCTATCTATCTATCTATCTATCTATCTATCTATCTATCTATCTATCTATCTATCTATCTATCTATCTAGGAAAAGGCGGGAGAATGGGGCTAGGAGGGAGAGATAAATCACCCATGATTGAGTGGACGATGGGCTGAATGGCCTAATTCTACTCCTATGCCTTATGACCTTATATACTGGGTGGGCCGAAGGGCCTGGTTTCACGCTGTATACTTAAACTAAACTAAATAACCTAAACTGAAATATGTTTTATTCCTTCAATGCTTCTCTCATTTTGTCACATGTAATATTTACGTTTTGGTTGAAGAAGGGTTTTCGACCCGAAACATTGCCTATTTTCTACGCTCCATAGATGCTGTCTCACCCGCTGAGTTTCTCCAGCATTTTTGTCTACCTTCGATTTTCCAGCATCTGCAGTTCCTTCTTAAACAGCAATATAAAGTACTCATTTTGTTCATTGCCTACATCCTCTAACTCCAGGGATAAATCCCTACCATCCTTGACTGAACCTACCCTCTCCCTAAGATAGACACAAAGTGCTGGAGTAATTCAACGGCTTAGGTGACATCTCTGGAGAAAAATGATGGGTAATTGGAGTATGGAGTATGGTGTACAATTTTGGTCGCCTAATTATAGGAAGGATGTCAACAAAATAGAGAGAGTACAGAGGAGATTTACTAGAATGTTGCCTGGGTTTCAGCAACTAAGTTACAGAGAAAGGTTGAACAAGTTAGGGCTTTATTCTCTGGAGCGCAGAAGGTTAAGGGGGGGGACTTGATAGAGGTTTTTAAAATGATGAGAGGGATAGACAGAGTTGACGTGGAAAAGCTTTTCCCACTGAGAGTAGGGAAGATTCAAACAAGGGGACATGGCTTGAGAATTAAGCGACTGAAGTTTAGGGGTAACATAAGGGGGAACTTCTTTACTCAGAGAGTGGTAGCTGTGTGGAATGAGCTTCCAGTGAAGGTGGTGGAGGCAGGTTCGTTTTTATCATTTAAAAATGAATTGGATAGTTATATGGACGGGAAAGGTATGGAGGGTTATGGTCTGAACGATGGTGTATGGGACTAGGGGAGAATACGTGTTCGGCACGGACTAGAAGGGTCGAGATGGCCTGTTTCCGTACTGTAATTGTTATATGGTTATTATATGGTAATGCGTTGGGTCGGGACCCTACTTCAGACCAGTTTCAGTCTGAAGAAGGGTCCCGATCTAAAACGTCACTCATCTTTTTTCTCCAGAGATGTTGCCTGCCCCGCGGAGTTACTCCAGCACTTTGTGTCTATTTAGTTTAGTTTAGAGTTACAGCGCGGAAACAGGCCCTGCGGCCCGCCGGATCCGCGCCGACCAGCGATCCCCGCACATCACCACTATCCTACACACACTAGGGCCAATTTACAATCTTTACCAAGCCAATTAACCTTCAAACCTGTACGTCTTTGGAGTGTGGGAGGAAACTGAAGATCTCGGGGAAAACCCACGCAGATCTCGGGGAGAAAGTACAAACTCTGTACAGACAGCACCAGTAGTCAGGATCGAACCCAGGTCTCTGGCGCTGTAAGGCAGCAACTCTACCGCTGCGCCAACGTGATGCCCCTAAGGGGCGTCTATCTCCGTTATAAACCAGCATCTGCAGCTTCTTTATACCCTCTCCCTAGTTACTCTCTTGTTTTCAATGTAATGTAAGTCTTGAAAGGTTTAGGATTTTATTTAATCCAACTGGCAAATGAAATAAACATGTCTATAACTCTAAATCAAAGGAAGGTCTGTGTCGAATTAGCCCCACCTCACTTGCATGTGTGAGATTTGCAATGCAGGGTGACAAGCATGAAGCAACACCGTGGCGTACGCTGTGTTAACTTTGAAATCAGTTGATCAGTGCTTGAAAAAAGAACCTTGTTCGGAGTTAATAAACAACACAAGAGCCAATTACATTTAATTAGGTTTTCAGTGTTGCCTTCACAGTATAACATGGTTAAAAGTTTAATGTTTGCACAAAGCTTCCCTATTGTGGACCACAAGTTCTAGCGATAGAGTTATAGCCTCATGCAGCGTGGAAATATGTAGGCCCAGAAGATATCTTCTTCTTCTTCTTCGCAAGGTTCAAAGCCAATACTGTCTTGAGCAATTTCTGAAGCATTATCTATCAAGTCACATCTTTGTATCAACATAATTATCCCCTTTCTAGTTTTCTACTCTTGCTTTCCCAAGGCTATGGATATACCGATAGAGCTCTTCTTCTTATCGAGGTCACACACAAGACTAGAAATTGTTCAGCCAGAGCTGAACGCACGTCTTGGCATCTGCATACAATGGTTTCTGCCTTGTCGCTTCTTGTGCGTGGTGGTGGACAGAATAGTGGAAACAGGGCTGCGACGTGAACGCTCTTTCCTTGACCCCCACACCGGCAGAGCTGATGTTTCACAGTGCCAGCTACCTGTTTAGGTTTGATTAGTGTTAGTTTAGTTTGGAGATACAGCGCGGAAACAAGCCCTTCGGCCCACCGAGTCCGCACCGACCAACGATCCCTGCACGCTAACACTATCCTACACACACTAAAGGGGATATCGCACTGCGGCGACCTAATCCGCGAGTTAAGACGAGTGTCTTCGACCTTCAAGCTCGAGGGCAATCGCTTGGAAAACCTCGAGCTAGATCGACCGTCCGCGTTGAAACCGCCAGCTGCACCACACACACACATCACACACACACACACACACGCACACACACACACACACACCACACACAACACACACACACACACACACACACACACACACACACACACACACACACACACACACACACACACACACACACACACACACACACACACACACACACACACACACACACACACACACACACCACACACACACACACACACACACACACACACACACACACACACGTACACACAACCACACACAACACACACACGCACACACACACACACACACACACACACACACACACACACACACACACACACACACACACACACACACACACACACACACACACACACACACACACACACACACACACACACACACACACACACACACACACACACACACACACATCGCATCGCAAAGGCGGGGGCCAGGGAAAGCGGGGGAGCGCTGTCTGAAATTCACACCCGCGATGAAGAGGAAGGTAAAAGACGGCTGCACCTTGTACGGTAAGTCCTTTTTAGAGCGCGGAGCGTGGGGGGGGGGGGGGGGGGGGGGGGGGGGGGGCGAGAAGGAGAGTGAAGGGGAGAGAGGGGGAGAGAAACATAGAAACATACAAAATAGGTGCAGGAGGAGGCCATTCGGCCCTTCGAGCCTACACCGCCATTCAATATGATCATGGCTGATCATCCAACTCAGTATCCCGTACCTGCCTTCTCTCCATACCCCCTGATCCCCTTAGCCACAAGGGCCACAACTAACTCCCTCTTAAATATAGCCAATGAACTGGCCTCAACTACCATCTGTGGCAGAGAATTCCAGAGATTCACCACTCTCTGTGTGAAAAATGTTTTCCTCATCTCGGTCCTAAAAGATTTCCCCCTTATCCTTAAACTGTGACCCCTTGTTCTGGACTTCCCGAACATCGGGAACAATCTTCCTGCGTCTAGCCTGTCCAATTCCTTAAGAATTTTGTAAGTTTCTATAAGATCCCCTCTCAATCTTCTAAATTCTAGTGAGTACAAAGCGAGTCTATCCAGTCTTTCTTCATATGAAAGTCCTGACATCCCAGGAATCAGTCTGGTGAACCTTCTCTGTACTCCCTCTATGGCAAGAGAGGGAGTACAAAAAAATGTCCTTCCTCAGATTAGGAGACCAAAACTGTACGCAATACTCCAGGTGTGGTCTCACCAAGACCCTGTACAACTGCAGTAGAACCTCTCTGCTCCTATACTCAAATCCTTAGAAGGAGAGAGAAGGGGAGCGAAAGGGAGAGAAGGGGAGAGAAGGAGGGGAGAATGAGTGGAGACACTTTTGAGAAGTATAATAATGTTTAGCGGGCGTTTTACCTACTGGTCGGTTTTCCTTGGTGCTGAAAACTCCAATCAGCGTATCAAAATGCCCGGTCGGCGAAGGAGATTGCCTATGGCTGCCGTCGACTGCCTGTAACTAAATAGCGACCCCACTCCACTGCACTACAAGTTAAAAAGAACCATGCCGACCATTTTATTCGTGGAAAAATTTTCAACATGCTGAAATATTTTCTGCGACCTAGCTGAGGCCGCGAGTATGGGGGAACTTCCCTCGAGCACGAAGGAGAGTTCCAGTGATCTCATACGACATCCTAGGACCACGTGCCGACCATGCAGCGAGTTTGAGTCATGGGCAAACTCTTCTGAACTCGTGGATTAGGTCGCCGCAGTGGGAGTAACTCAGCAGGTCAGGCAGTATCTCTGGAGCACATGGACAGGTGATGTTTTGGGTCAGCCTGACCTATTGAGTTACTCCAGCACTTTGTGTCATCTTCTGCAGTTCCCTGAGTCTACAAAGATAATGTTACATAGTTTGCAATCAAGCCTGAATGTTTTTTTAAATTATTATCAAGTGGCAATAGGAGTCTAAATTTATAATCACTGGGATCTGTTTTGGAGTGAGGGGGAACTGTACAAAAGGGACGGATTGCATTTTAACAGGTGGGGGACCAGCATTCTGGCAGGCAGGTTTGCCACTGCTACATGGGCGGTTTTAAACTGAATAAGGGGGGGTGGGGTGTCGAATGGGATAGTTGAGGATGGAGTTAAAGGGAAAGGGTTTCTTAAATGTGTCAGCGTAGAGACAGAGGGGTGTAAAATGAGGGTAGAAGCAATAGGTAGCAAGGTGAAAAGTAAAAGTGGCAGGCAGACAAAACCAGGACAAAAATCAAAAAGGGCCACTTTTCAACATAATTGTATAAGGGGTAAGAGTGTTGTAAAAACAAGCCTGAAGGCTTTGTGTCTCAATGCAAGGAGCATTCGTAATAAGGTGGATGAGTTTAATGTGCAGATAACTTTTAATGGGTAGCGTTGCTGGTTAGAGAGCAGATTAACGCAATAGAAAGGAAGGACATTAGCTTGGAGGATGTGGAATCGATATGGGTAGAGCTGCGAAACACTAAGGGGCAGAAAACGCTAGTGGGAGTTGTGTACAGGCCACCTAACAGTAGTAGTGGAGTTGGGGATTGCATCAAACAGGAAATTAGAAATGCGTGCAACAAAGGTAAAACAGTTATAATGGGTGACTTCAATCTACATATAGATTGGGTGAATCAAATTGGCAAGGGTGCTGAGGAAGAGGATTTCTTGGAATGTATGCAGGATAGTTTTCTAAACCAACATGTAGAGGAACCTACGAGAGAGCAGGCTATTCTAGATTGGGTATTGAGTAATGAGGAAGGGTTAGTTAGCAGTCTTGAGTGCGTGGCCCCTTGGGCAAGAGTGACCATAATATGGTTGAGTTCTTCATTAGGATGGAGAGTGACATTGTCAATTCAGAAACGTCCTGAACTTAAAGAAAGGAAACTTTGAGGGTATGAGACGTGAATTGGCCAGGATAGACTGCAATGGAAGGCATTTAAAGACTGCATGGATGAACTACAACAATTGTTCATCCCAGTTTGGCAAAAAAATAAATCAGGGAAGGTATTGTATCCGTGGATAACAAGGGAAATCAGGGATAGTCTCAAAACAAAAGATGAAGCTTACAAATTAGCCAGAAAAAAACAGCCTACCAGAGGACTGGGAGAAATTCAGAGTCAGCAGAGGAGGACAAAGGGCTTAATTAAGAATGTGAAAATAGATTATGAAAGAAAACTGGCAGGGAACATAAAAACTGATTGCAAAAGCTTTTATAGATATGTGAAGAGAAAAAGATTAGTTAAAACAAATGTAGGTCCCTTGCAGTCAGAAACAGGTGAAATGATCATGGAGAACAAGGGCATGGCAGACCATTGAATAACTACTTTGGTTCTGTCTTCACTAAGGAAGACAAAAATAATCTGCTGGAAATAGCAGGGGACCGGAGGTCAAATGAGATGGAGGAACTGAGTGAAATCCAGGTTAGCCGGGAAGTGGTGTTAGGTAAATTGAATGGATTAAAGGCCGATAAATCCCCAGGGCCAGGTAGGCTGCATCCCAGAGTACTTAAGGAAGTAGCCCCAGAAATAGTGGATGCATTAGTGATAATTTTTCAAAACTCTTTAGATTCTGGAGTAGTTCCTGAGGATTGGAGGGTAGCTAATGTAACCCCGCTTTTTAAAAAGGGAGGGAGAGAGAAAACGGGGATTAACAGACCAGTTAGTTTAACGTCGGTAGTGGGGAAACTGCTAGAATCAGTTATTAAAGATGGGATAGCAGCACATTTGGAAAGTGGTGAAATCATTGGAAAAAAGTGAGCATGGATTTATGAAGGGTAAATCATGTCTGACGAATCTTATAGAATTTTTCAAGGATGTAACTAGTAGAGTGGATAAGGGAGAACCAGTGGATGTGTTATATCTGGACTTTCAGAAGGCTTTCGACAAGGTCCCACATAAGAGATTAGTATACAAACTTAAAGCACACGGTATTGGGGGTTCAGTATTGATGTGGATAGAGAACTGGCTGGCAGACAGGAAGCAAAGAGTAGGAGTAAATGGGTCCTTTTCACAATGGCAGGCAGTGACTAGTGGGGTACCGCAAGGCTCAGTGCTGGGACCCCAGCTATTTACGATATATATTAATGATTTGGACGAGGGAATTGAATGCAACATCTCCAAGTTTGCGGATGACACAAAGCTGGGGGGCAGTGTTAGCTGTGTGGAGGATGCTAGGAGGCTGCAAGGTGACTTGGATAGGCTGGGTGAGTGGGCAAATGCATGGCAGATGCAGTATAATGTGGATAAATGTGAGATTATCCACTTTGGTGGCAAAAACCGGAAAGTAGACTATTATCTGAATGGTGGTCGATTAGGAAAGGGGGAGATGCAACGAGACCTGGGTGTCATGGTACACCAGGTACAGTTTTGAGTAATGTAACAACCGCAGGGAAGAAGCTGTTCCTGGACCTGCTGGACTGGCAACGGAGAGACCTGTAGCGCCTCCCGGATGGTAGGAGGGTAAACAGTCTGTGGTTGGGGTGAGAGCAGTCCTTGGCGATGCTGAGCGCCCTTCGCAGACAACGCTTGCTTTGGACAGACTCAATGGAGGGGAGTGAGGAACCGTTAATCCATGATTACAATCGGACCGATAAATGAGAAGGGAACAACGTTTAGTGAAGAAATATTGCTGTAGGAATATTGATTTAAGGGCGTGGAGCGATTGTAATGAGTGACTGTAGATCTGGTTCGGTGGCCAGCGCACAAATAGTCGCCTGCGTTGGTCCCCATCTCACTGTACTACCGTGGTAAGGTTTTGAGAACAAAGCGTTGTGAACAGGTTGAATAAGATGGAGATAGACACAAAACAAATCTTCTACAGATGCCCCATAGAAAGCATTTTATCAGGATGCATCACAGCACAGTTTGGGAATCATCCCATCCAGGACCGCAAGAAATTGCCGTGAATTGTAGACGCAGCCCAGACCATCGCACAAACCAACCCTCCCTTCCATTGATTCCATTTATACCGCACGCTGCCACGGCAAGGCCAGCAACATAGTCAAGGACGAGTCGCACCCCGGCCACTCCCTCTTCTCCCCTCTCCCATCAGGCAAAAGGTACAGAAGTGTGAAAACGCACACCACCAGATTCAGGGACAGTTTCTTCCCAGCTGTTATCAGGCAACTGAATCATCCTACCACAACCAGAGAGCAGTGCTGAACTACTATCGACCTCTGATGTCCCTTGGACTATCCTTGATCGTACTTTGCTGGATTTACCTTGTACTAAATGTCATTCCCTTATCATGTATCCATATCTATACTTTCCACATGGATTGATTGTGATCATATATTGTCTTTCACGCAACAAACAGCTTTTCACTGTACCTCGGTACAAGTGACCATAAACTAAGCTGAACCGAACTGAACTGAAATGCTGGAGTAACTCAGCGGGACAGGTAGCACGTCGGGGAGAGAAGTAAAGGGTGATGTTCAGTCCGAAGAAAGTTCTCGACGCGAAACGTCACCCATTCCTTCTCTCCGGAGATGCCGCCAGCCCCACTGAGTTACTCCAGCATTTTGTGTCTATCTTCGGTTTAAACCAGTGCCTGCAGTTCCTTCCCCCACACTTGAATAAGGTGGGAATTGACAGCCAGGTACGTTCCAACCCACTCCTCTTGCTGAGTGAAATGGAACAGTGTATTTGACATTGCAGCGGCGACTACACTCAAAAGGACTTCATTAGCTGTGAAGTTCCTGGGGATGTCCTGGGGTTGTGTAATGGGCTATATTAAAATAAAACAGCGAATCTCTCGAGCGTTTTACAGCAACCATCAGGCCCTAAGCTCGCAACCCAGTGTCCGGAGGCATTCCGAATGCTTGTCAGTTCTTCCCCTTCTACTTAACAGCTCTATATTGCCACAACATTAAAGGTAGCAGCAGGTGTGCATTAAACCGTTGGCATTTTATCCTGCCAGTGGAGCCAGCCAGTGTTCTGCCACACTGGTTTCCATGGAGATAACGTGGGGAAACAGTGTGCTAACCGCAGTGAAGAATGATATGTTAGCATTCATAGCAAAAGGATTTGAGTATAGGAGCAGGGAGGTTCTACTGCAGTTGTACAGGGTCTTGGTGAGACCACACCTGGAGTATTGTGTACAGTTTTGCTCTCCTAATCTGAGGAAAGACATTCTTGCCATAGAAGGAGTACAGAGAAGGTTCACCAGACTGATTCCTGGGATGTCAGGACTTTCATATGAAGAAAGACTGGATAGACTCGGCTTGTACACGCTAGAATGTAGAAGGTTGAGGGGGGGATCTTATAGAAACGTAGAAAATTCTTAAGGGGTTGGACAGGCTAGATGCAGGAAGATTATTCCCGATGTTGGGGAAGTCCAGAACAAAGGGTCACAGTTTAAGGATAAAGGGGAAATTCTTTAGGACTGAGATGAGGAAAACATTTTTCACACAGAGAGTGGTGAATCTCTGGAACTCTCTGCCACAGAAGGTAGTTGAGGCCGGTTCATTGGCTATATTTAAGAGGGAGTTAGATGTGACCCTTGTGGCTAAAGGGATCAGGGGGTATGGAGAGAAGGCAGGTACAGGATACTGAGTTGGATGATCAGCCATGATCATATTGAATGGCGGTGCAGGCTCGAAGGGCCGAATGGCCTACTCCTGCACCTATTTTCTATGTTTCTATGATTCTATGACACCAGCTCGTCAAATTGAAAGCTTGCGTCCTCCACTGCGGACGTGGAACTAAGAGTCGTAGAGTCATTGATTGATACAGTGTGGAAACAGGCCCTTCGGCCCTACTTGCCCAACATGTCACGGCTTCCCGTGTTTGGCCCATACCTCTCCAAACCTGTCCGATCCATGTACCTGTCTAACTGTTTCTTAAATGTTGAGGTAGTTCCTACCTCCTCTGGCAGCTCGTTCCATACACCCTCCAGCCTTTGGGTGAAAATGTTACCTCTCTAGATTCCTATTAAATCTCTTCCCCTTCGCCTTATTCCTATGTCCTCTGGTCCTCTATTTGCAAGAGACTCTGTGCATCTACCCGATCTATTCCTTTCATGATTTTATACACATCTAAAAGATCACCCCTCATCCTCCTGCAACTTATTGCGATAGAGAGAGTCCAACGCCACATATAAACTGCTCAGGCAAAGCAAATCAAATACAAAGCCCGAAGGTAGACACAAAATGCAGGAGTAACTCAGCGGGACAGGCGGCATCTCTGGAGAGAAGGAATGGGTGACGTTTCGGGTCAAGACCCTTTTTCAGACTGAGAGTCAGGGGAGAGGGAGACATAGAGATATGGAAGGGGAAGGTGTGAAAGCGAGTGATCAAAGGGGATGCGAGTGACCAAGGGAACTGTAGAATGGCGAGCCTGGGTTCAAACATGCTGGCAGAGCTGGAGAACAGGGGGAATCACAGAGGGAGAAGCGAGAGAGGGCGTTGCAGAATTCTCGTTGGGGAGAGGAGGAGAACTTCCACGAGAACAAAGTCGGCATACCTTGAGGAGATTTTGCAGTGGAGTAGACAAAATGTGTAGGAAGGAACTGCAGATGTAGTTGGGGGAGGGGGGGTGGGGGAGGGGAGTCACTCGGTCTACCCCATGACAGAAGGGGGAGGTGCTGTACAATTTGATAGCCACAGGGAAGAAGGATCTCCTGTGGAATTCTGTCCTGCAGCTCGGAAACAGGCCCTTCGGCCAACTGAGTCCGTGCCGACCAGCGATCCCCATCACCCTAGCACACTCCAATTTACAAATTTCTTTACCGAAGCCAATTAGCCTACAAAGCTGCACATCTTTGGAGTGTGGGAGGAAACTGGAGCACCCTCGGAAAAGCCACGCAGGTCACGGGGAGAATGTACAAACGCTGTACAGACAGTACCCGTAGTCAGGATCGAACCCGGGTCTCTGGCGCTGTAAGGCAGCAACTCTACTGCTGCGCCACCCCAAAGCCTTTTTGATTTTGTATAATCATACAATTGAGAAGGATGTGATAACTGGGCAGTGCCAAAAGTTGCACATTCTGAGGGCTTTTGACTGTCCTCGATCACAGCTTTTGAGTTAAGTCAATGGAAAAGCAATAGGGAACAAGATGCTAATTTCCGAGTATGAAAATGGCCATAACTTTTTTAATACTGAAGATATGAAAGTGAATTAGGTGTCAAATTAAACTTATTTTTATGCTTGATAAATTGCAGACTTGATTTTTTAAATCTCAAAATGTTGTAACGTTGCTATTACATGTGGCAATAAACTAAACGAGGCTCTGTGACCATTCTATGATTGCAAAGGATTACCATCAGCAGACAGATTACAAAGTTTCAATAATGTGAAAGCTTTTGACTGTATCTCGTTGCTCGTGCCGATAAACTAAACTAAACTACCCGGTATATTAGAAACTACAATAATAATAAATTAAATTAAACTTGGGCAGCACGGTGGCGCAGCGGTAGAGTTGCTGCCTTACAGCGCCAGAGACCCGGCTCCGATCCTGACTACGGGTGCTGCCCGTACGGAGTTTGTACGCTCTCCCCGTGACCTCTGTGGGTTCTCTCCGGGAGCTCCGGTTTCCTCCCACACTCCAAAGATGCACAGGTTTGTAGGTTAATTGGATTGGTATAACTGTAAGTTGTCCCTAATGTGTGTAGGATAGCGTTAATGTGCGGGGATCGCTGGTTGGCACGGACTCGGTGGGCCGAAGAGCCTGTTTCCTCACTGTATCTCTAGACTAAACTAAGCTAAACTAAACTAAACCCAACTATCTTTAATCAATTTCCACCATCCTAATGACCCTGTCCCACTTAGGAAACCAGAACGGAAACCTCTGGAGACTTTGCACCCCACCCAAGGTTTCCGTGCGGTTCCCGGAGGTTGCAGGTGGTTGCCGGAGGTTGCAGGTAGTGGAAGCAGGTAGGAAGACTGACAAAAACCTCCAGGAACCGCACGGGAGCCTTGGGTGGGGTGCAAAGTCTCCAGAGGTTTCCGTTCTGGTTTCCTAAGTTGGACAGGGGCAAAAAGCACCCACAAATCTGTGTCGCAGTATTCATTGCAGCTGTAGTTTTCATCACAGTATTCCCCTTAAAGGCTTTCAAACACACCTTGCACCGTTGTGTTGCAATCACTGTGACCACCTGCAATTGATCAACAGTAAACTCCACCCTAAAACTGTCAATGTGGATCTCAATGCGGTGTTACACATAGCAACCTAACAACAACCAATTCTGTAAAACATTGAAGTCCTTGCCCTTTATTTGACTTTCACCAACAGTATTGGTGTGACCCAAGGCATTGTTTACATGCCACCATAACTGCATGAAATAATTTCTCATCCCCCAGTTTCCAAAAATAGTCTGTGACCAGATAAACTTCCAGAAATTGAGAGGAATAGGTCGGGTAGACGCACGGGGTCTATTTCTAAAAAGAAGTATGAATAAGTTCATAAGCGATAGGAGCAGAATTAGGCTATTCGGCCTATCAACATTTACGAGGATGTAGCCAGGACTAGAGGGCCTGAGCCATAGGGAGAGGTTGAGTAGACAATAGACAATAGAGGCAGGAGTAGGCCATTCGGCCCTTCGAGCCAGCACTGCCATTCAATGTGATCATGGCTGATCATCCCCAATTAACATTGTTCCTAATATTGGGCGAGTCCTCAACCAGGGGCCACAGTCTTAGAATAAAGGGGAGGCCATATAAGACTGAGGTGAGGAAAAACATTTTCACCCAGAGAGTTGTGAATTTGTGGAATTCCCTGCCACAGAGAGCAGTGGAGGCCAAGTCACTGGATGGATTTAAGAAAGAGTTAGATAGAGCTCTAGGGGCTAGTGGAGTCATTGGATATGAGGAGAAGGCAGGCACGGGTTATTGATTGGGGGAGGATCAGCCATGATCACAATGAATGGCGGTGCTGGCTCGAAGGGCCGAATGGCCTCCTCCTGCACCTATATTCTATGTTTTTTATGTTTCTATGTTTCTAATACCCCGTTCCTGCCTTCTACCCATATCCCCTGACTCCGTTATCTTTAAGAGCCCTGTCTAGCTCTCTCTTGAAAGTATCCAGAGAACCGGCCTCCTCCGCCCTCTGAGGCAGAAAATTCCACACTCACAACTCTGTGTGAAAAAGTGTTTCCTCATCTCCGTTCTAAATGGATTACCCCTTATTCTTAAATAGTGGCCCCTGGTTCTGGACTCCCCCAACGTCGGGAACATGTTTCCTGCCTCTAGTATGTCAAAACCCTTAATAATCTTACATGTTTCAATAAGATTCCCTCTCATCCTTCTAAACTCCAGAGTATACAAGCCCAGCAGCTCCATTCTCTCAGCATTTGACAGTCCCGCCATCCCGGGAATTAACCTTGTAAACCTATGCTAATCATCCTCAATAGCAAGAATGCCCTTCCTCAAATTAGGGGACCTAAACTGCACACAATACTCCAGGTAGGCTGGGACCCTATTCCTTGGAGCGCTGGAGGATGAAGGGTAATCTTATAGAGGTGTATAAAATCATGAGAGGAATAGATCAGATAGATGCACAGAGTCTCTTGCCCAGAGTAGGGGAATAGCGAAACAGAGGACATATTTTCAAAGTGAGGGGGGAAAGATTAAATAGAAACCTGAGGAGTAACTTTTTCACACAAGGGGTGGTGGGTGTACGGACCGAGTGTCAGAGGAAATAGATGAGGCAGGAACTATTGCAATGTTTAAGAGGCATTTGGACAGGTGCATGGATAGGATAGGTTTAGAGGGATATGGACCAAACGCGGGCAGGTGGGACTAGTGTGGATGGGACCTGTTGGCCGGTGTGGGCAAAGTTGGGCAGAAGGGCCTGTTTTCACGCTATATGATTCTATGACTATGAAATTGTTTTCCAGTTTCTGTGATGCTGGAAATATGTTGGTGTTAGGTGGCAAATTCCACATGGGCCTCTGGAAATAGGGTTGAGATATTTACAAAAGTCTGTTAAAAGCACTGGCCTGTTGCTTTGCACAAGCACAAACCCTCCATCTGTGTAGAGTCATGTGGACACCGGAAATGGATTTCACATCTACCTTGTTACTACCATGCTAATTTCAACCTCGGCAATCAACACCAGACGTTTAGATAGAGTGTGGCCCAACACAAACAGCAACTCATATTTGGCTTGGGTAGCTTGCACCCCAGCGGTATGACCATTGACTTCTCTGATACCAGGTAGCCCTGGCTTTCCTTCTCTGTCCATAGCCTCCCCATTCCCAGTTCTCCGACCAATCTTACTGTCTCCGACTACATTTCTGTACCTCCCACTTCCCTGACATCAGTCTGAAGAATAGATAGATAGATAGATAGATAGATAGATAGATAGATAGATAGAATTTTATTTGATAGATAGGTCGATGGTAGATACATAAAAAGATGGAGAAAATCAGCGGGTTTATTTGCCACGAAGGAACCAGGCAACGTTTCGGGCCGGTAATTGGGTTGTCTTAAAGCCAGCGGGCTCCATAGATGCTGCTGCACCCACTGAACCACAATAAAAATGTAACATTCTCCAGCATCTGCCCCACACAGGGCATGGGTTGTCACTGTGGTGGAAGAACACAGAGCTTGGTAACACAAACATCCTCCATTTTCCCCGTGGTGGAAGGCACAGAGCTTGGTCAGACCTCCTCCATTTTCCCCCGTGGTCGGGACCTCCACCTCCGCAGCCGTTGCTGCGGGCATCCAGATGGTAAGGGACAAAGTCAAAGTCAAGGTAAGTCCAGGATCGGCTCTTCCCCACCGGAGACCGCAACTTCAGGTTGGTGTAGGCCGCAGGCCGGCGGTCGAAGATTTAATGTTCCCGCCGCGAAGGGTCTCGACCTGAAACGTCACCAATTCCTTCTCTCCAGAGGTGCTGCCTGTCCTGCTGAGTTACTCCAGCATTTTGTATCTATCTAGACTTTTAAATGTGATTGCGTTTGAGATATGTGTAAGAAGGAACTGCCGATGCTGGTTAAGCCGACAGGCACAAAATGCTGGAGTAACTCAGCGGGTCAGGCAGCATCTCTGGAGAGAAGGAATGGTTGACATTTAGGGCCGAGACCCTTCTTCAGACTGAGAGTCAGGGGAGGTGGAAACTGGAGGTATGAGAAGGTATGGAACAAACCAGATGGCCAAAGAGTTCTTTGAGAAATTTGGGCAAGTGGGTCCAACTTTTGAGCTTGGGGGCTTTGAACAGCCACTAGGGAAGCGTTTATGAAATCTCAGGTTAGGATGGGCCAAATGGGTCAAATCTGTAGACTTTAGACTATAGAGATACAGTGCAGAAACAGGTCCTTCTGCCCACTGAGTCCATGCCGACCAGCGATCACTCCGTGCACGAACACCATCCTACACACTAGGGACAATTTACAATTTTACCAAAGCAAATTAGCCTGCGAACATGCACGTCTTTGGAGTGTGGGAGGAAACCAGAGCACCCGGACAAAACCCACTCGTTCACGGGGACAACGAACACCCGTGGTCAGGATCGAACCAGGGTCTCCGGCGCTGTAAGGCAGTGACTCTAACGCTGTGCCATCATCATAGCTTCTTTTGACACCAAAGCAATGGGGATGGAATAACCCGCGGATGTACAATCTGCACGTCTTTGGATGAACTGGCCTGAAAAAGGATTGATGACATTTTTTAGCCGGGATCCTTCGTCAGGTCTCGATCGGAAATATCACCAATTCTTTCTCTCCAGAGATGCTTCCTGACTTGCTGCGTTACTCCAGCACTTTGTGCCTATCTTGCAAATCATTTTCCCTTTAGCTGCCAAACCTGATCTTTTTTGTGGCCTTGAACTCCAGTTGACTTTAGTTTGGGATACAGCACCCGCCCATGGTCAGGATCGAACACACAGGGTCTCAGAAGGCGCGTGTTGGCATGTGGGAGGCAGTGCACACTCTCACGCAAGCTACGCCAGAATGTACATTGACTTCAGCTCAGCGTTTCATCATCCCACAGAGCTTGTGTTGAAACTAACCCTGCTGGGCCTCAACACCACCCTGTGTCACTGGATCTTGGACATGGCAGCTGACCTATAGTGGTGGACAAGGTTCAGGTGGTGTGGATGCTGGGAGCAGGGTGGAATGGGAACGGTGGAGGGGATGTACAATCTCCTACGCGTCTGGTCAATCACCCATTGGAGGAAGTGAACTAGTGGCCGGCAAAAAAATCTAGGATTAAATGTGACAAAACATGGTTGTTTTCAGGAGGGCCAGGGATACACCCCTCAACATCGTGCAGTGGAGAGAGTGGAGGTCCTCGTAAATACAGGCAGCCTCACCTGGTCCAGGAAAACCAACCGTCAAACGGGCCCATCAGCGACTTCACTTCCAGAAACTAAATGCCTCACTCCCCACCAACATCCTCAGGACTTGTACGGTGCGTCTGTACTCCACTGCATAAATTTGTACTGCACCTATCTTGACAGGAATGCAGAGGGTTTGAGGGGAGCAGAGAGGATCCTTTGGCGCTCCCAAACCTACAAGAACTATTTTGTGAAAAAAGCAGAGAATTGCTGACAAACTGACCCCCTCCACATTGACTTGCCATCAGGCAAGAGATTGGAGCATGCCGGACTACAAGACTGCTAAACAGCTTCCTACCACAGGCTGTGAGGCTGCAACCACTCTGTACTCACAGTCACTTGATTCTGCGGCTGGCACGGACACACTGGTGCCACTCAAATCAGCTGCCCCGGACGTGGTTTATTGTATTTTAATATTGTGTTTTACCTGCTTTTAACTATTTATACTGTTCCATCAGGGACTGGATTGTTTTTAGTGTTATTATGTGTGAAATGTTTTAAATTTCATGTGTGCGATGCTCCGCTATTCACTCGGAAACGTCTTTTCATTTTGCACTGTACAACTGTTGCTTGCAAAATGACAATAAAGGTTGATTGATTGATTGAATCCGGAGCACCCGGAGAAAACCGACGCAGGTCACGGGGAGAACGCACAAACTCTGTACAGACAGGACCCATGGTCAGGATTGAACGCGGGTCTCTGGCGCTGTGAGCCGGCAACTCTACCGCTGGGCTACTGCGCCGCCCCAGTCTTACGTTTTTAATACATATTTATCACAAGTGAGATCATAACTAATGTCTGTGAAGGAAAAGATTTCCCCTCATTCTTCTTACATCATTCGCCCACCATTTTGAATCCAGGCCTCTGATCCTTGTCAGGTCCTCCATTGTCAGAGTGAGGCTAGCCGCAAATTGGAGGAACAGCATCTCATTTTTCGCTTGGGCAGCTCACAACCCAGTGGTATGAATATTGATTTCCCTAACTTCAAGTAACCCCGGCATTCCCCCTCTTTCTATCCTCCCCCACCCAAGTAGCACCAGCTTCTTGTTTTCATCCACCAAACAGCTAACAATGGCCTGTTTCCTTTATCATCGTTACATCTTTGCATATCTTTCATTCATTGTTCTTCATCTCTCTACATCATCGTCTATATCTCTCATTTCCCTTTCCCCTGACTAGTCTGAAGAAGGGTCTCGCCCCTGAAATGTCACCCGTTCCTTCTCTCCTTCTCTCCAGAGATGCTCCAGCCATTTTTGTTTATCTTCGGTTTAAACCAGCATCTGTAGTTCCTCCGTACACCTCTGATCCTTGAAGTGGGTGCAGCTTCTTTCTATCTATCTATCTATCCTCCCTAACCTAGACCTAATCTTCTGTGGTGCCTTTGAATCTCCCCTCACCCTTCGATGCTCCACTTTGACAGATAAAACTAGGAGATGCATGCAAAGATATGCATTTGGCCCCGAGATGGGTTTTGAATGAAAAGTTGCTTTAAGACTTGCAGTGACTATGTCCCTCTCTTTCTTATGCTCTGTCAAGTCCCGGAAACTGTTACCTGGTGGATAAACAGTGGAGATCTGATAATTTGCAGTTACACATCCGCCTCAGTGTTTGACTTGGTCTGCTTCCAAAATTATCATGCCAGGACATGTGTGAGTTTTAATAAATCAGCAACATTGTTTCCATGCCTTCTTTATTTTCTGGACGATTTGTCGGTGATGATAAACGAGGGTGGCATTCACTCCAGATCTTTGTATTTAATGCGTTCATGGTTTGACCTCTTGATCATTGTTTCCAAGCCATTGGAAGTCAACCAGAGAGCAGTGCTGAACTACTAGGTACCCCCTTGGTGACACTTGGACTATCCTTGAACGGACTATGCTGGCTTTACCTTGCACTAAACGGTATTCCATCATCATGTATCTATGCTCTGTAAATGGCTCGATTGTAATCATGTATTGTCAGTCTGCCAACTGGGTAACATGCAACAAAAGCTTTTCACTGTACCTCGGTACACGTGACAATAAACTGTATTGTGCTGAAGATTTGAGATGCCGATTGGTTATCCACTGTAGTTTTAATGACGTTTAGAGATACGGCATGGAAACAGGCCTTTCGGCCCATCGAGTCCATGCCGACCATTGATCACACGTTCGTTCTGTGTTAACCTACACTCTCCACGCACTGGGGGAAATTTAATGAGGCCAATTAATGAACGAATCTGCACGTGTTTGGAATGTGGGAGGAAACCGGAGCACCCGGAGGAAGCCCACCTGGTCACAGGGAGAACGTGAACACTCCACAGTGACTGCACCCAATGTCAGGATCGAGCCCATGTGCTGTGAGGCAGCAGCTCTACCTGTTTATTTTACCTTAGTTTAGAGCTACAACGTGGAAACAGGCCCTTCGGCCCACTGAGTCTGCACCGACCAGCGATCCCCGTACATTAACACACACTAGGGACAATTATACCAGGCCAATTAACCTATAAACCTATACATACGTCTTTTGAGTGTGGAAGGAAACCTGAGATCCTGGAGAAAACCCACGCAGGTCACGGGGAGAACGTACAAACTCCAGACAGAGAGCTCCCGTTCTCAGGTTCGAACCTGGGTCTCTAGTGTTATAAGGCAGCAACTCTACCGCTGCACCACTGCGCCGCCTATACGAGAATGTTGCCAGGACCTGAGGGCCTGAGCTATAGGGAGAGATTGGGCAAGCTAGGATTTTATTTCATGGAGTGCAGGAAGCTGAGGGGTGATCCTACAGAGGTGTATAAAATCAAGACTGGATAGACTCAGCTTGTACTTGCTAGAATTTAGAAGATTTAGGGGGGATCTTATAGAAACTTACAAAATTCTTAAGGGGTTGGACAGGCTAGATGCAGGAAGATTGTTCCCGATGTTGGGGAAGTCCAGAACAAGGGGTCACAGTTTAAGGATAAAGGGGAAATCTTTTAGGATTGAGATGAGAAAAACATTTTTCACACAGAGAGTGGTGAATCTGTGGAATTCTCTGCCACAGAAGGTAGTTGAGGCCAGTTCATTGGCTACATTTAAGAGGGAGTTAGATGTGGCCCTTGTGGCTAAAGGGATCAGGGGGTATGGAGAGAAGGCAGGGACAGGATACTGAGTTGGATGATCAGCCATGATCATATTGAATGGCGGTGCAGGCTCGAAGGGCCGAATGGCCTACTCCTGCACCTATTTTCTATGTTTCTATGTTTCTATGAGAGGAATAGAAAGAATGAATGCACAGAGTCTTTTACTCAGTGACGACCAGGTCGAAAACTGAAATCCAAAACAGGAGAGAGGAATATGTGGAAAAAATAGGCATCAAATATCAAACAGCCTGAAGAAGGCAACACAAGTTATTGGAATCCTAAGTTTCCCAACTATTGTTACCCAAAGATGTGAATTAGAAATAAAATATCCGAGGAGCATTTGAGGGGGTACACTGCAATTTAGGGAACTAGGATTTCGGATTTCGGATTTCGGATTCAGAGATAGATAGATTCCTGATTAGTACGGGTGTCAGGGGTTATGGGGAGAAGGCAGGAGAATGGGGTTGAGAGGGAAAGATAGATCAGCCATGATTGAATGGCAGAGTAGACTTATGGGCCAAATGGCCTAATTCTAATAGAACTTATGAACTTAAGTACTTAACGTTCTCCCTTCCCCACCACAATCAGTGTGAAGAAAGGTTCCAAGATGCCTATGCATAGCCTGATTCTCCAGAGCCTGAT
Organism: Leucoraja erinaceus; assembly: GCF_028641065.1. Taxonomy (NCBI): domain Eukaryota; kingdom Metazoa; phylum Chordata; class Chondrichthyes; order Rajiformes; family Rajidae; genus Leucoraja; species Leucoraja erinaceus. The sequence continues at coordinate 49,565,628 of NC_073389.1, forward strand.
CTACTGAGTTACTCCAGCTTCTGTGTCTTTTTTTTTTAATGTCAACCAGCATCTGCAGTTCCTTTTTTTCAGGATTTAGAGACATTAGAATTTTCTGGAATGCGATTTAGGGCACTTGGAATTTGCAGTCTTTGGGATATTTTCAGATTGCTACATCAGAACTAAATGATATGCTATACTATATCAGAAGGGTGGCACAGTGGTGCAGCGTAGAATCATCGAAACATAGAAAATAGGTGCAGGAGGAGGCCATTTGGCCCTTCGAGCCAGCACTGCCATTCATTGCGATCATGGCTGATTGTCCCCAATCAATAACCCGTGCCTGCCTTCTCCCCATATCACTTGATTACACTAGCCCCTAGAGCTCTATCTAACTCTCTCTTAAATCCATCAGTGATTTGGCCTCCACTGCACTCTGTGGCAGGGAATTCCACAAATTCACAACTCTCTGGGTGAAAAAGTTATTTCTCACCTCAGTCATCAATGGCCTCCCATTTATTCTAAGACTGTGGTCCCCTGGCTCTGGACTCGCCCAACATTGGGAACGTTTTTCCTGCATTTAGCTTGTCCAGTCCTTTTAGAATTTTATATGTTTCTATAAGATCTTTCCTCATCCTTCAAAACTCCAGTGATTACAAGCCTAGTATTTTCAATCTTTCCTCATATGACAGTCCCGCCATCCCAGGGATCAATCTCGTGAACCTACTCGTCACAAGGATCACAAGCAGCGGTAAGAGTTGCCGCCTTACAGCGCCAGAGACTCGGGTTTGATCCTGGCCACTGCGCTGCATGGATGTGTATGTTCTCCCCGTGATGTGCGTGGGTTTTCTCCTACATCTTTGGTTTGTTTCCACACTCCAAAGACATACATATTGGTAGGTTAATTGGCTCTGCAGAGAGTAGTGCGTTCGGCCGAACGTACTATGGGAACTTCACTCACCCCCCTGCAAGAACTATACAACAGGAGGTGCAACTCCAGAGCAAACAAAATCATGAGAGACCTCTTCCACCCCTGCAACGGACTATTCCAGCCGCTACGGTCAGGCAAACGCCTCCGTTGCCATGCAGTGGGAACGGAGAGGTTGAGAAGGAGTTTCTTCCCAGAGGCAATTCGGACTGTAAACGCCTATCTCACCAGGGACTAACTCTACAGAACGTTTTTTCCTTCTATTATTTATTATGTAAAATAATATGTGTGTTATGATTGTGTTTATAATTTGTTTGGTTGTTTTGTTGTTCCGCGAGCATTGCCACTTTCATTTCACTGCACATCTCGTATGTGTATGTGACAAATAAACTTGACTTGACTTGACTAATTGGCTTGGTATAAATGCAATTTGCCCCTAGAGTGTGTATGGGGATCGCAGCTCGGCGCAGACTCAGTGTAAGTATGTTACAAAACTTACCTTCAGCGGCGCTGTAGTTCAAGATTCAAGATTCAAGATACATTTAATTGTCATGTGCCAGATGGCACAGTTGAATGAAATTCCCATACAGCTATACAATAAAAAAAATAAAGAACACACACTATAGAATTTGACATAAAACATCCCCACACAGCAGAATCAAAGTTTCCCACTGTGTGGGAAGGCACCAAAGTCAGTCTCTTCCTCCGCTGTTCCCCGTGGTCAGGGCCTCCCCAAGCCCTCTGCGTTTTTTCTCCTGCCTGTCCTGGATATATTTTCTCGGGCTGCGAGCTAATGCTGAAAAATCGTTCTGACTGCCGTTCTGTGAATTTTTTTTTTAAATCGCAGGGCAATTTTAACACTGGAGTAAAATAAAAATCCGCTTCTAATGCCGTCAACACTGATAACCGGGACGGATCTCACGTACGGATCAGCTAACGGTAAGCCGTCTATTTTACATATAAACGTGCTTCTTAGGTTACCTTAATCCAAATTTTACGTTGTGAAAAGGTGATTTAGGTCCCATACGAACCAGCAGTATTTTTCCTGCCGATATGGGGTTTAAATTCACCGCAACCGCAACGTTCCAATCGACCGCGTTCCACAAAATCCCATTGGCAAGATGATTAAAATGGCCATTAATTTACAGGAATTAAACACTAAGTTCCTTCCATTTGGCCTATAAATTCATGTAAATGAGATTTCAAAATCATGTTATATTGTGAATTCTTGTGTGAATGTTATTTGGACACTTAGGCTATTTAAAAATGTTAATCTTTTATTAAGAAATGGATAGATGTTTAGATCTAGTAATTGAATTTTGTAATTAGCTACAATTAGGTAACTAGCTAATTATATGCTTTAATTTCAGGTCATTCAAGTAAGATTGTTTCATATTTGTTTCAGAATGCTTCAATTTATAATAACTGAAAATTTATTTCAGTTCTCTTAATTTTTAAGAACATTATGGGCTTTTGACTGTCCTTGATCACAGCTTTTGTGTTAAGTCAATGGAAAAGCAATAGGGGGCAAGATACTCATTTCCGAGTATGAAAATGGCCATAACTTTTTTAATACTGAAGATATGAAAGTGAATTAGGTGTCAAATTAAACTTCTTTTTATGCTTTATCTGATGGGATAAATTGCAGGCTTGATTTTTTAAATCTCAAAATTTGGTAACATTGATACTCAGTTCTTATTTCACGCTGCATCTCGACACTAAACTAAATTAAATTAATCTCTATATTCCACATAGCTTTCCCATTTTATTTGCAGCCCAACTTTGCAATGCATAACAGGTCAACAGTGGCTTTACAACAGCCGAGAGAGCTTTTCAGAACAATGCCACAGGCATCTTCACATGTGTTCCCAGACCCATTTGATCATGATATCACTTGGTTTATTTTAAGGTCCTGGGTTCATGGGCATGAGAGGCAACAGCGATGACTGCCAATTGAGTTAGCCAGTGCTGTTTTGCTTAAGTGGAACCCGTGACAAAGAGTGGCAAAATTATATTAGTGTTAGTTTTAGTTTTAGAGATACTGCGCGGAAACAGAACCTTCGACCCACTGAGTCCAAGCCGACCAGTGATCCCCGCACATTAACACCATCCTACACACACTAGGTACATTTTTTCTTTAACTTTTACCAGGCCAATTAACCTACAAACCTGTACGTCTTTGGAGTGCGGGAAGAAACCGAAGATCTCAGAGAAAACCCACGCGGTCACGGGGAGAGCGTACGAACTCTGTGCGGATAGCACCCGTAGTCGGGATCGAACCCGGGTCTCCGGCGCTGCAAGTGCTGAAAGGCAGCAACTCTACCGCTGCGCCACCATGCCGCCCTCCTCTTGCTAATAAGTGACAAAAACAGCACAGGGTCACTTCAGTGTTACTAGTATCCTAGTTCTGATTAAATTGATGGAAACGTATGATTTGTGAAATTCAGCTGTTATTAACCCTTTACTTTCCGACTTGTTTTTCCCCACTTTTCCAAATCTTGTTTTTCATCCAGCTCCACTTATTTTCATGCATCTCGGTTTACATCCTATCAATGGACCCAATTTAGTTTTAGTTTCAGAGATGCAGGGAGGAAACAGGCCCTTCAGCCCATCGAGTGCGTGCCGACCGGCGAGCACCCCACGCACTGGTACTATCCTGCACACTGACTCGGGGACAATTTACAAACTTTAACAAAGCCAATTAACCTACAAACTTGTGCGTCGTTGGAATGTGGGAGGGAACCAGAGCACCCGAGGAAAACCCATGCTGCCACGGGGAGAACGTGCAAACTCCATACAGACAGCACTCATGGTTAGGATGGAACCCGGGTCCCTGGCGCTGTAAGCCGCCCTAGTTCTATTTGCAGCATCTATTTTCACAAATGAATTCAGGTCAGCAAGGCAGCAACTCTGCCACTGCGCCACCGTGCTGTTCCTTTCCTTTGGCCCAAGATAGTGAATCACAAGGAGAGAGAGCTCCATAGTTTGCTCCATAGTTTCCGTGTTGGACAGCAAAGGAAGCAGTCTTTAAATGAACGTGGTAGTGCAAGTCACTCCACTGATTATGAACATGCTGTAGTAATCAGTTGTACAGAAGCATCGGGCCAGTTTAACACAGGAGTAGGCCTTTCGGCCCTTCGAGCCAGCACCACCATTCAATATGATTATGGCTGATCACCCTAAATCTATGCCCCGTTCCTGCCTTCTCCCCATATCCTCTGATTCCGTTAGCCCGAAGAGTTTCTTCTTCTTCTTCTTGCTTATGGCATGCACAGCCTATAGTTGTAGGCCAACTTGTTCTATTTGATCTTACTTGATTGTGCACGCTGGGTTGATTGCATTCGTCGAAACAGGGCGGACCACGTGAAGGTTGCAATCTCCCACCCTAGCCCTAAGAGCTAAATCTAACTCTTTCTTGAAAACATCCAGTGAATTGGCCTGCACTGCCTTCTGTGGCAGAGAATTCCACAGATTCACAACTCTCTGGATTATTTTTTTTCCCTCCTCTCAGGCCTAAATGTCCTTGTTCTTAAACTGTGACCCCTGGTTCTGGATTCCCCCAACATGGGGAACATTTTTCCTGCACTCTCTCCTTATGGTCCCCTGCCTTGGTCTGAAGGAAAGGCAGAGAGTTGCTCTGTTGCATATAGTACAAATTATTAGTGCCATTTAGTTTGCATTTAGTTTATTGTCACATGTACTGAGGTACAGTGAAAATTTTTTGTTGAGTGCCAACCAGTCAGCGGAAGGACAATACATGATTACAATCGAGCCGTCCACAGTGCACGGATACATGATGAAGGGTTAATGTGAATAACGTTTAGTGCAAGATAAAATCTGATCAAAGACAGTCCGAGATTCTCGAATGAGATAGATGGTGGCTTAGGACCGCTCACTAGTTGGTAGGATGGTTCAGTTGCCTGATAACAGCTGGGAACTTTTTACCAGGAAGAAAATGTTAAGTGTGAGGGACAATAATGACTTTTTTTTTGTTAATAATCTTATTGCTGCTCGGGGCAACACGGTGGCGCAGCGGTAGATTTGTTGCCTTACAGTGCTTGCAGCACCAGTGACCCGGGTTCGATCCCAACTACGGGTGCTGTCTGTACGGAGTTTGTACTTTCTCCCCGTGACCTGCGTGAGTTTTTTCCGAGACCTTCAGTTTCCTCCCACACTCCAAAGGCGTACAGGTTTGTACGTTAATTAGCTTGGTTTACGTGCAAATTGTTCCTAGTGTGTGTAGGATAGTGTTAGTGTGCGGGGATCGGTAGTCGTTGTGGACTCGGTGGGCCGAAGGGCCTGTTTCCGTGCTGTATCTCTAAACTAAACTAAAGAAGAACATCTTGCAAGGTTCACAAAATCCGACAGTCAAGGCTAAAGGACAAGTGATCTGTGACTCAGGACTGACAAAGGGACCGTTAATCTGGGTATCAGTGCGGACTGAGAGCACCTAATCTAGGAATGAGTAGAGACAAATGCACAGTTAAATTTGGAATTGGCAGGGAGAGAGGGATAACTAGGGCGGCACGGTGGCGTAGTGGTAGAGTTGCTGCCTAAAGGGCCTGTCCCACTTGGGCCGTCAGTTACGCGGCAGGCCGGTGGCACGTGAAGATTCCGTGCAGGACGAAGTCCACATTCTTCCACACCACTCCATGCGCCCGTCCCTGCGCCACCCACATGCTACCCACGCGCTACCCACACTCTACCCACATGCTACCCACGCACTACCTACATGCTAGCAGGTCGCGTAAATGACGCGCGAAAGACAGCCAAGTGGGACAGGCCCTTTACAGCACCTGGAACTTGGGTTTGATCCTGACTGCAGGTGCTGTCTGTATGGAGTTTGTATGTTTTCCCCGTGACCGTGTGGGTTTTCTCCAGGTGCTCCCACACTCCAAAGACGTACAGATTTGTAGGTTAATTGGCTTCATTTAAAGATTGTAAATTGTCCCTGGTGCGTGTAGGGTAGCATTAATGTGCGGGGATCGCTGGTTGGCGCGGACTTAGCGGGCCGAAAGGGCCTGTTTCCGCGCTGTATCTCTAAACCAAGAGGCAGTCACATTCTGAATCCGCACGGGTGGAGAGGTAACTGAAGTGATGGCCTGCGCCGCTACTCTGCTGGGAGACGTAGAGGTGAAGGACAAGAGGCAGGAGATTAAAGAGTCACCAGCACATTTATAGTGTTCTACAGGAGGGAACAGTGCAGGTCAGACGGTCTGAGGAAGGATTTGATAGAGTGCTGAGATGGCTTTAATAGAGTTAATGAACAATTGGTAAGTGTAAGTGCAAGACCATTAACTAGAGGACGCAGTTTTAAAATGATGGGTAAAAAAGCAAGAGAGAAGGATATGTTTTTTTTTGCAGGTATTTGCAATGTGCTCTCAGATAGTGCAGCAGGCACCGATATTTCCACATGGAATTTGTAATTCATAAGTTCATGTTCTAGGAGCAGAATTAGGCCATTCGGCCCATCAAGCCTACATAATAATAGTAATATTAATATATTTTATTGTCATTGCACATATGCGCAACGAGATTCTGTATGCAGCTTCCATCCGATGTCATAACTTAAATAACTAATAAAATTTAGATTTAGATACCCCGAGAACATGGTTTGTTTCTGGGGGTACTGGGATTTCTAGGAGTTCTAGGAGCTCTCGGGGTTCTGAGGTTTTTAAACACCGTATTTCCACAGCCGCGTTCGGTACCGGGCTGCTCCGAATTGACTCGGACTCGGGAGCGCAAAGCCGCTGCGTCTGAACGCGCCGCCATCTTCCGCATACTCTCGCATTCAATTATGGCTGATCTATTTTTCCCTCTCAACCCAATTCTCCTGCCTTCACCCATAAACCCCTGACACTCTAAAGGGCCTGTCCCACTTGGCAGTTTTTTCGGCGATTGCCGGCATCATTGACTGACGTACAGGTCACCGAAAAATACGCGGCATGTGATGCGGTGTGGTGACGTATGATTCGGCGGCGGCGCGGCGTGATGACGTACAACGCGAGGTGTTATTTCAAGTGTCGCCACATATATTTTTGTCACCGCTGGATTTTGTAATGTTCAAAATCTTTTGGCGACACTGATATGACGCCAGCAAGTGGGACAGGACAGGCCCTTTACTAATCAAGAATGTGTCAATCTCCGCTTTAAAAATACCCTCAATCACTTGAAGAGAAAATATTGTAAAACCACTAGATACCTCTGTCGAAGGGCAAGCATGAGCCTGAGAGACCTAAAGTTGTTTACATGTTAAGTTTGAGGCGTAGCTAATTGGTTGCGATATATCTGACGGGACTTTTTGGTTGTAAAACGTCCCATTAAAGACAGATGCATTGCAGGTTTCCAAATTGCATTCATTGAAGCAATCTTTGCAGCATTCACCAACATTATAGGAAATTTCCAACAATACTGCGTTTTCTTGCCAAAGTTTTACACCAGCCTCTCTCAACCCCGCCTCCAGTGACCTGTGTCTCAACTATAGTGACCTCAGTTTCAGCTACAATCACCTCAGTCCCATAGAGTCATAGTCATAGAGCCATAGAGTCATATAGCATGGAATCAGGCCCTACCACCCAACTTGCCCACACCAACCAATATGTCCCATCTACACTAGTACCACCTGCCTGCATTTGGCCCATATCTCTCTGAACCTGTCCTATCTATGTACTGGGGTGGGAGATTGCAACTTTCACGTGGTCCACCCTGTTTGGACTAATGCTATCAACCCGACGTGCACAAACAAATAGATCAAATAGAACAAGTTGACCTACAACTTTAGGCTGTGCACACCATACCCAAGAAGAAGAAGATCTACTTGTCCAAACGCTTCTTTAACATTGTAATAGTACCTGCCTCAAATATCTCCTCCGGCAGCTCGTTCCAGAAGGTCCGGGCCGCTGAGGAGGAGGATGCTCACCGTCGGGGTTCGGCGTCGGCGTCCCACCAGCCCGGCGTGAGGGCCTGAACATCGGGCCACCCGGGGCGGCGACTGCAGGTGCTCGGAAGGCCCCGACCACGGATGAACACGCAGGGGAGGCTGGCTGGACTATGGTGCCTTCCTCACCTTGGTGCCATTTATGTTATGTTGTGTCGTGGACTTCTGTATTTGTGCTTTTTTTACATTTTAATTCAATTTCAATTTTATTTTTAATATGTTTTATTATTTATTTATTATTTATTTTTATTATTTCTTTGTGATTTTTTTATGATACTGCCTGTAAGGGAAATTCATTTCGTTGTCTCAAATTGAGACAATGACAATAAATTTTGAATACAATACAATACAATACAACATACACCCACCACCCTTTGCATGAAAATGTTATTCCTCAGGTTCTAATTAAATCTTTTGCCCCTCATCTTAAACTTATGTCCTCTGGTTCTCGATTCTTCTACTCTGGACAAGAGACCCCGTGTGTTTACCCGATCTATTCCTCTCATGATTTTGTATACCTCTATAAGATCAGCTACATTAAAACTCAGTCCCAACAACAATGACCTCAGTATCAGCTACAGTGATCTGAGTCTATACTACATTGACCTAAGTCTCTCTTACATTGACCCCAGTCCCACCATATATATAACCATATAACCATATAACAATTACAGCACGGAAACAGGCCATCTCGACCCTTCTTGTCTGTGCCGAACACGTATTCTCCCCTAGTCCCATACACCTGCGTTCAGACCATATCCCTCCATTCCTTTCCCGTCCATATAACTATCCAATTTATTTTTAAATGATAAAAACAAACCTGCCTCCACCACCTTCACTGGAAGCTCATTCCACACAGCCACCACTCTCTGAGTAAAGAAGTTCCCCCTCATGTTACCGCTAAATTTCTGTCCCTTAACTCTCAAGTCATGTCCCCTTGTTTGAATCTTCCCTACTCTCAGTGGGAAAAGCTTATCCACGTCAACTCTGTCTATCCCTCTCATCATTTTAAAGACCTCTATCAAGTCCCCCCTTAACCTTCTGCGCTCCAAAGAATAAAGCCCTAACCTGTTCAACCTTTCTCTGTAACTTAGTGCTGAAACCCAGGCAACATTCTAGTAAATCTCCTCTGTACTCTCTCTATTTTGTTGACATCCTTCCTATAATTAGGCGACCAAAATTGTACACCATACTCCAAAATTGGCCTCACCAATGCCTTGTACAATTTTAACATTACATCCCAACTTCTATATTCAATTACATCCCAACTTCTATACTCAATTACATCCTAACTTCTATACTCATCCCAGCTACATTGACTTCTTGTTATGGGCTTGTTTCTTGTTGAGCGAATGTTTGGGTTAGCTGGGACTATGAGTGTCTGCAGACGATTGAACCAGAGTGTACTATAGCCAGCAGCAGATTAACCTTCTTCTTGGGTCCCTCCTTTCTCAAGCACCATCCTTCATGCAACCTGTAATTGGGAATATGTCACAAGCAAAGAGCAGTGAGATAATATCTTCAGTACTGGTGATAGATACAAAATGCTGGAGTAACTTAGTGGGACGGGCAGTATCTCTGGAGAGAAGGAATGGGTGACGTTTCAGGTCGAGACCCTTCTTCAGACTGAACGTCTTCAGACTGAAGGGTCTCGACATGAAACGACACCCATTCCTTCTCTCCAGAGATTCTGCTTGACCTGCGAAGTTACTCCAGCATTTTGTGTCTATCTTGGGTTTAAAACAGCATCTGCAGTTCCTTCCTGCACATCTTCAATACTGCGATTGTTGCTTTGTGTCCCACTGGTGGTATTTAGTTGTGCAAAGTTCAGCACCATCATCTCCCCACTCTAAACCCGACATCTTCTTTGTAGGCCATCACTACCGCAGAGGACATTCCGTGCTAACCAGGTGCAGTTTTCAGAGGCCAGCTAAAGTGCAAACCCGCGGGCCTTTGGGATGGGGGAGGAAACTGGAGCTCCGGGGGGAACTCACACAGTCCCAGGGAGAAGGTGCAAACCCCACACAGACAGCACCCAAGGTCAGGATTGAACTCAGATCTCTGGGGTTTGTGAGGCAGCAGCTCTACCAGCTGCGCCACCATGCCAGCTCAGTCTTCCTCCGGCTGCCCACTCCAAAGGGTTTTTCCATGGCGGGGTAGTCTGTGAGGAAACCATCAAAAGCAAACATGGGTAAAAGGTTTCATTAAAACAGCTAATAGCGCAAGAGATCCAAGATTTCTTTTACTGACGGCATTATTCGCTCCATAAAGAAGCAGGAATTGGCTTTTGGACAAAAGGCATCACAAGGTTTTTGGCCTGTTTGTGATCCATTAAGTAACAAACTGCAATTAAATGATGTGGTTAGATCATGAGCCCAAGAAGGCTGTGGCCAGCTCTGTTTTATGTTTTTAAAGAAAAAGCCAAATGAAAAGGAACTAGTTAGTGGGGAGCAATCAAAAATCTCACAAGTGTATAAAATGTCACCTGCTGTGCAGATCTGAGCAGCGCTGTACAAAGGTCCCCTTTGTTATAAAGCTTCTTGCTCGCCTCGTAATGCCAATGAGCCTGAAGCTAATCAGGACATGGCGAAGATGGGGAATCTGTTTTTTCTTTGCAAGGTCAATCATTAAATTCCCATCAAGTGCCTTGGAAGAGGCATCCACCAAGGGGCGATTGATCAATTGCAGTTTTAATAGGGACTAATGTGTGACAACATGTCACCAGATGCCAAACGTATCAACTAACTCAATGTCATCTTGTAAACAGAAATATGGGAATAATGGCCCAGTGTTGCTTTGCATGACTCTAATAAATACTGACGTTAATACATCTGTTCAAAGTCAGGCATAAAATGGCTCCTTGTGTCCCTTAATTATCAGGTGTGGCTAATGGGACAGGTGGCGGAGGTATGCGTTGGGGAGCACTTCGGGTCCAGTGATCACAATACCATTAGTTTCAATATAATTATGGAGAGGGTCAGAACTGGACCTAGGGTTGAGATTTTTGATTGGAGAAAGGCTAACTTTGAGGAGATGCGAAATGATTTAAAAGGAGTGAACTGGGACATTTTTTTTAATGGGAAGCATGTAGAAGAAAAATGGAGGACATTTAAAGGGGACATTTTAAGAGTACAGAATCTTTATGTTCCTGTTCGGTTGAAAGGAAACAGTAAAAATTGGAAAGAGCCCTGGTTTTCAAGGGAAATTGAACATCTTGTTTGGAAAAAGAGGGAGATCTACAATAATTATAGGCAGCATGAAGTAAATGAGGTGCTTGAGGAGTATAAGGAATGTAAAAAGAATCTTAAGAAATAAATTAGAAAAGCTAAAAGAAGATATGAGGTTGCTTTGGCAAGTAAGGTGAAAGTAAATCCAAAGGGTTTCTACAGCTATATTAATAGCAAAAGGATAACGAGGGATAAAATTTGTCCATTGGAGAGACAGAGTGGACAGCTATCTGCAGAGCCAAAAGAGATGGGGGAGATATTGAACAATTTATTTTCTTCGGTATTCACCAAGGAGAAGGATATTGAATTATGTGAGGTAAGGGAAACTAGTAGAGTAGCTATGGATACTATGAGTTTCAAAGTAAATGAAGTACTGACATTTTTGAAAAATATAAAAGTGGATAAGTCTCCAGGTCCTGACAGGATATTCCCTTGGACATTGAGGGAAGTTAGTATAGAAATAGCCGGGGCTATGACAGAAATATTTCAAATGTCATTAGAAACGGGAATAGTCCCCGAGGATTGGCGTACTGCGCATGTTGTTCCATTGTTTAAAAAGGGTTCTAAGAGTAAACCTAGCAATTATAGACCTGTTAGTTTGACGTCAGTGGTGGGCAAATTAATGGAAAAGATACTTAGAGATAATATATATAAGCATCTAGATAAACAGGGTCTGATTAGGAACAGTCAACATGGATTTGTGCCTGGAAGGTCATGTTTGACTTATCTTCTTGAATTTTTTGAAGAGGTTACTAGGGAAATTGACGATGGTAAAGCAGTGGATGTTGTCTATATGGACTTTAGTAAGGCCTTTGACAAGGTTCCTCATGGAAGGTTGGTTAAGAAGGTTCAACTGTTGGGTATAAATGCAGGAGTAGCAAGATGGATTCAACAGTGGCTGAATGGGAGACGCCAGAGGGTAATGGTGGATGGCTGTTTGTCGGATTGGAGGTAGGTGACTAGTGGGGTGCCTCAGGGATCTGTGTTGGGTCCTTTGTTGTTTGTCATGTACATCAATGATCTGGATGAAGGTGTGGTAAATTGGATTAGTAAGTATGCAGATGATACCAAGATAGGGGGTGTTGTGGATAATGAAGAAGATTTCCAAAGTCTGTTAGTTTGGAAGAATGGGCTGAAAGATGGCAGATGGAGTTTAATGCTGATAAATGTGAGGTGCTACACCTTGGCAGGACAAATCAAAATAGGACGTACATGGTAAATGGTAGGGAATTGAAGAATGCAGTTGAACAGAGGGATCTGGGAATAACCGTGCATTGTTCCTTGAAGGTGGAATCTCATATAGATAGGGTGGTAAAGAAAGCTTTTGGTATGCTAGCCTTTATAAATCAGAGCATTGAGTATAGAAGCTGGGATGTAATGTTAAAATTGTACAAGGCATTGGTGAGACCAAATCTGGAGTATGGTGTATAATTTTGGTCGCCCAATTATAGGAAGGATGTCAACAAAATAGAGAGAGTACAGAAGAGATTTACTAGAATGTTGCCTGGGTTTCAACAACTAAGTTACAGAGAAAGGTTGAATAAGTTAGGTTTTTATTCTCTGGAGCGTAGAAGGTTAAGGGGGGACTTGATAGAGGTCTTTAAAATGATGAGAGGGATAGACAGAGTTGATGTGGGCAAACTTTTCCCTTTGAGAATAGGGAAGATTCAAACAAGAGGACATGACTTCAGAATTAAGGGACAGAAGCTTAGGGGTAACATGAGGGAGAACTTCTTTATTCAGAGAGTGGTAGCGGTGTGGAATGAGCTTCCAGTGGAAGTGGTGGAGGCAGGTTCGTTGGTATCATTTAAAAATAAATTGGATAGGCATATGGATGAGAAGGGAATGGAGGGTTATGGTATGAGTGCAGGCAGGTGGGACTAAGGGAAAATAAGTGTTCGGCACGGACTTGTAGTGCCGAGATGGCCTGTTTCCGTGCTGTAATTGTTATATGGTTATATGGTTAATGCTGGTCAGGAGTGAAATGATCTATTCACAAAGGTAACAGGGCAGCTTCTTCTTCTTGCATATGGCGTGCATAGCCTAAAGTTGTAGGACGACTTGTTCTATTTGATCTTATTTGATTGTGCATGCCGGGTTGATTGCATTCGTCGAAACAGGGCGGACCACGTGAAGGTTGCAAGCTTCCACCCCAAAGAGGACAGCTTGCGTTAAGGAGTAGGTGACGTGTCGGGTCTAAACCCTTCGTCAGACCCGAAACGTCACCTATTTCTTTTCTCTAGGGATATTGCCTGACCCGCTGAGTTACTCCAGCTTTTTGTGTCTATCTTCGGTTTAAACCAACAGCCGCAGTTACTTCCTGCACAGATTGCATTAAGGTTTGGATAAAATACAGAGAGTAAAAGAACAAAAATAAAATGTTAAATTAGTTAGATGCACAGAATCTCTTGCCCAGAGTAGGGGAATCGAGGACCAGAGGACATAGGTTCAAGGTGAAGGGGAAAAGATTTAATAGGAATCTGAGGGTGGTGGGTGTATGGAACAAGCTGCCAGAGGAGGTAGTTGAGGCAGGGACTATCCCAATGTTTAAGAAACAGTTAGACAGGTACATGGATAGGACAAGTTTGGAGGGATATGGACCAAACTCATGCGGGTGGGACTAGTGTAGCTGGAACAAGTTGGCCAGTGTGGGCAAGTTGGGCCGAAGGGCCTGTATCCACACTGTATCACTCTATGACTCTAGTTGTAAGTTTGAAGAATGAAGAAGGGCCACATCTAACTCCCTCTTAAATATAGCCAATGAACTGGCCTCAACTACCTTCTGTGGCAGAGAATTCCAGAAATTCACCACTCTGGAGAATTCCAGAGATTCACCACTCTCTGTGGGAAAGAAACTGTGTGAATGAAGGGAAAAGCTGAGGCACAGACATCAATTGTCCGAAGAATGGTCCTGACCCGAAACGTCACCTACCCATGTTCTCCAGAGATGCTCCCTGAACTGTGGAGTTACTCCAGAACTTTGTGTCTCTTTTTGTAAACCAGCATCTGCAGTTCCTTGTACCCCCCCGCTGATTTTCTATAATGTAAATTTATGATTTGATGCAGACTGAAAATAACATGACATTTTGTTCATATTCTTAATAATGTTTCTCGGAATAACAATGTCTACTTGTTTAATTCAGTTTAGTTTAGTTTAATTCAGTTGAGTTTATTTTATTGTCACATGCAACAAGGTACAGTGAAAAGTGTTTGTTGCGTGCTAACCAGTCAGTGGAAAGACAATACATGATTACAATCGACCCGTCCACAGTGGACAGATACGGTGTTGAGGCTAGTCCTTAATAATCTTTTCGCACTTATTGTTTTCTGTTACTAGAAATAATAATAATTACAGTAGTTTAGTTTCGTTTAGTTTTGTTTAGAGATACAGCTCAGAAACTGGCCCTTCGGCCCATCGGGTCCACGCCGACCAGCAATTCCCACACTCTAGCACTATCTTACACATTTTACAACTTATCTAAGCCAATTAACCTGCAAACCTGAAGGTCTTTGGAGTGTGGGAGGAAACCGGAGCGCCTGGAGAAAACCCACGCGGTCACAGGGAGAACGTATAAACTCCGTACAGATGGCACCCGTAGTCAAGAGCGGAACTCGCTATCAAAACATGGAGGGGACGGGGGACACATTTTTTTGGCGGCCGCGCGTGCATGCGCACCTTCACACGCACGCGCGAGGCTTCGGAGGCTCAATCCAGCGCTAAATGCGGAAATTTTCAAATCCGGATTACAAAAACTTGGGGGTGATGTTCCCCCACCTCTCAAAACATGGGGGGGGGGACGTGTCCCTTCTGGCCCCCCCCGGGTTTTCCGCCCCTGCCCGTAGTCACGATCGAACCCGGCTCCCTGGCGCTGTGAGACAGCAACTCTGCCGCTGCATCACTGTGTCGTTATTGACGATCATGTGGATTCTTGGTTTCATTTGATTCCGTGACATTAATATCCCGGTCTAACTGTACACAGGCAAAGGGCAGGCAATCCCCCCCCCCCCCACACCCCCCCATGCCAAGAATAACCAACCCATCCACACTTCAGTTTTTCCCCAGTGATAATTTGTGAGCCACACTGGCTTACCCATTGCTACAGTTCATTGACACTGTTGCATAAATGCATACCAATGTTTGCTTTAAAGGATACGGTCGGCACAGTGGGCTGAGATATCTGATGGATTCGCAGAACTTGTGGTTTGGCTGCGGCTGGAAGATAGCGGAGTGTGACTGTGTGAACTCGATCAGGCAGGGAGCTGGTGCATCAATGCCTTGCCTTGCTTACTGTAGGAAAACAGGGCTCGTACTTTGTGAACATGGAGGTCATTGTGTGTGTTTATCATTGAGAAAGGTCATAAGGTCATATGGGATAGGAGCAGAATTAGGCCATTTGGCCCATTAAGTCTACTCTGCCATTCAATCATGGCTGATCTATCTCTCCCTCCTAACCCCATTCTCATGCTTTCTCCCCATAACCCCAGACGCCCGTACTAATCAAGAATCTATCTATCTCTGCCTAAAAAATATCCATTGACTTGGCCTCCACAGCCTTGTGTGACAAAGAATTCTACAGACTCTTGAAAGCAGCATCATGAGTTTCAATAAACCACCAATAATTGCCTAGCCAGAGGGATGAGGACTTGAAAGAATGGTCCGGACCAGAAAGATGCCAAATGCAGGCAAGTGGGACTAGTATAGATGAGATATGTTGTTCGGTGTGGGCAAGTTGGGCCGAAGGGTCTGTGACTGTGACTATGACTCTATAATTCCAGGTCCATGTCGAACATGATCCCAAATTAAAGTAATCTCCTCAATCTGCACGCGATCCATATCCCTCCATTCCTTGCATATCTGCGTGCCCATCTAAACGTTTCTTAAATGCCATAAATATATCTGCCCCCACTACCATCTCTGAGGCCATGTTCCAGCTACTCATCAACTCTCTATCTTGTAAAAGCCCACTCCATACATCTCCTTACGTCTTTGCCTTGCTAAGCAACTTGGACCTTCAGTTTGTGTATGCTTAAGTGACAAGTCATGAATAACAACGTGGTACAGACTGTTGTGGACAATAGACAATAGACAATAGGTGCAGGAGGAGGCCTTTCGGCCCTTCAAGCCAACACCGCCTTTCACTATGATCATGGCTGATCATCCCCAATCAGTACCCCATTCCTGCCTTCTCCCCATATCCCTTGACTCTGCTATCTTTAAGAGCTTTATCTAACTCTCTCTTGAAAGCTTCCAGAGAGTTGGCCTCCACTGCCTTCTGAGGCAGAGAATTCCACGGACTCACAACTCTGTGTGCAAAAGTGTTTCCTCATCTCTGTTCTAAATGACCTACCCCTTATTCTTAAACTGTGGCCCTGGTTCTGGACTCCCCCAATATCGGGAACATGTTTCTTGCCTCTTGCGTGTCCAATCCCTTAATAATCTTATATGTTTCAATAACATCCCCTCTCATCCTTCTAAATTCCAGAGTATACAAGCCCAGTCGCTCCATTCTTTCAACATATGACAGTCCCGCCATCCCGGGAATTAACCTCGTGAACCTACACTGCACTCCCTCAATGTCCTTCTTCAAATTTGGAGACCAAAACTGCACACAAGACTCTCCATTAGGGCCCTGTACAACTGCAGAAGGATCTCTTTGCTCCTGTACTCATCTCCTAGAAACTGTCACATAGAAACATAGAAACTAGGTGCAGGAGTAGGCCATTCGGCCCTTCGAGCCTGCACCGCCATTCAATATGATCATGGCTGATCATCCAACTCAGTATCCCGTACCTGCCTTCTCTCCATACCCCCTGATCCCCTTAGCCACAAGGGCCACATCTAACTCCCTCTTAAATATAGCCAATGAACTGGCCTCAACTACCCTCTGTGGCAGAGAGTTCCAGAGATTCACCACTCTCTGTGTGAAAAAAAGTTCTTCTCATCTCGGTTTTAAAGGATTTCCCCCTTATCCTTAAGGTGTGACCCCTTGTCCTGGACTTCCCCAACATTGGGAACAATCTTCCTGCATCTAGCCTGTCCAACCCCTTAAGAATTTTGTAAGTTTCTATAAGATCCCCTCTCAATCTCCTAAATTCTAGAGAGTACAAACCATGTATATCCAGACTTTCTTCATAAGACAGTCCTGACATCCCAGGAATCAGTCTGGTGAACCTTCTCTGCACTCCCTCTATGGCAATAATGTCCTTCCTCAGATTTGGAGACCAAAACTGTACGCAATACTCCAGGTGTGGTCTCACCAAGACCCTGTACAACTGCAGTAGAACCTCGCTGCTCCTATACTCAAATCCTTTTGCAATGAAAGCTAACATACCATTCGCTTTCTTTACTGCCTGCTCTTGTTATGAAGGCCCATATGGGGAGAATCCAATGGTGCAGGAATGAGCAGTTGAAGATGCAGGTGTGGGCATTAATTAAACAGAAGTGGAAGGCCACTGTGTAATGAGTATACAACCCAGTTTTCCCTTCTGACTAGGGAAACAAATGTGCAAAGATCAATTTAAATTTTGACAATTTTTTGTCAATTGATACCATAACAAAAGCCACTTGTCAGGCAAACAATAGCATAAAAAAGGCTCCTGGAGATGTTTGTCCAGCAGCTGAAGTATTTTTCGTTAGCAGGAGTGTTAGCTAATTAAAAAAAAACCTGTTCAACTAAAATTTACATCTAACCTCAGATTGAGAGTTTGCAATATCTGGGCTGCAATGAATAGGTCCTGCAAACTTCAGATCACGGTGTGAATAGTTGGGATTGGAGGTGGTGGCGGAAGTGTTGGGGGAATGGTTTCATCCTGCATGTTTGCGAGGCTTTGCTTTGGAGGTGGAAGTTAGCAGCCATAAATAACAGCTAACGGCATGTCGACACAGGTTGCAATGGGTTGCCCGATGCTCGTCAGTCTGAAGAAGGGTCTCGACCTGAAAAGCCACCTATTCTTTTTCTGCAGAGATGTTGCCTGACCCGTTGAGTTACTACAGCCTTTGTGCCTGTCTGATGCTAGATCCCGGTATGTGTTAACACTAGGACCATATAGAGTCACACAGTATAGAAAACAGGCCCTTCGGCCCAACTTGTCCATGCTGGCCAAGAAATGTACCCATCTATGCTAGTCCCAACTGCCCACGCTTGGCCCATATTCCTCTAAGCATTTCCCATTCATGTACTTGCTAAGTGTCACAGAGTCATACAGTGCAGAAACAGGCCCTTCTGCCCAACTTGCCCACACCGGCCAACATGTCCCATCTACACTAGTCCCACCTGCCTGCATTTGGCCCAGAGATGCTGCTGGACATGCTGAGTTACTCCAACACTCTGTGTCTATTTTTACCCCTATAATGCATGTTGTTTTCTCTTCTCTGATGAAGGGTCTCCAACATATAACAATGACTTAGTTCTTCTCAGGGTTTTTCAGGATCTGTGCATCTCTTCTAGGACCGGAAGTATTATCCATCCCTTTTGCCCCTTGAGTAGGTGAATGAGTGATGAATGATGAATGAACGATGAGTGAATCAATGATACTGTGTCAGTGATCACATGTGACAAGTCACAGTGATACTATTTGTTTTTCATACCCAAGGTATGCAAAGAGTCGCCACTTAAAGGGCATCGATATAGTTATAAAGGTGACAACAAATTGGCATCTTGCTAGGCTTCTAAAGAGGTCATCTCTCAGGACGGGTCTGGTGTTGCAAATGGCCAGATTGGATAAAGAGGGCTGCCTTTCTTCCTCCAAGGGCATTATTACTTAATTGGTGTAGAGCAGAGAGATCATGGGGTGCAGGCACATTGGTTTCCTGAAAGAGGCAATGTAGATAGATAGGGTGGTGAAGAATGTGTTTGGCCAACTGGCCTTTATTGATCTTGGTACTGAGGACAGGAGTTGGGGCATAAGTGATTGGAGCAGAATTGGGCCATTCTGCCCATCAAGTCCACTCCGCCATTCAATCCTGGCTGATCTACCTTTCCCTCTTAAACCCATTCTTCTGCCTTACCCCCCCCCCCCATGACCCTCAACACATGCACCGATCAAGGTCTCATTTGGAGTAGCATGTGGAGTTCTGGTGGTCCTGTTGCAGGAAGAATGCCGTTATTGTATTGTATTGTATTGTATTGTATTCAAATTTATTGTCATTGTCTTAATTTGAGACAACAACATGAATTTCCCTTACAGGCAGTATCATAAAAAAAAATCATTAAAAAAAAAAAATAATAAATAAATAAATAAATAATAAAACATTAAAAATAAAATTGAAATTGAATTTTAAAAAAATATAATGGGAAAGGTGCAAAAATCATTTATGAGGATTTTCCTGGGGCTGGAATGCTTATGTTATAAGAAGAGCAGGCAGCACGGTGTCGCAGCGGTAGAGTTGCTGCCTTACAGCGCCAGAGACCCGTGTTCAATCCTGACTTGTCCGTGCTTGTCCGTAGGGAATTCATACGTTCTCCCCGTGACCTGCGTGGGTTTACTCTGGGATCTCTGGTTCCCTCCCACACTCCAAAGACCTACAGGTTTGTAGGTCAATTGGCTTGGTATAATTGTAAATGGTCTTTAGTGTGTGTAGGATAGTGTAAGTGTGCGGAGATCGCAGGTCGGCTCGGACCTGATGGGCCAAAGGGCCTGTTACTGCGCTGTATCTCTAAACTAAACTAATCTAAACTAAAGAGGGTGGATAGGCTAGGACTCTTTTCCCTGGAGTGTAAATGTTTATAAAAAATCATACAGGGCATAGGTCAGGTAAATAACCATTAATTTTTCAAGGATTGAGGAATCAATGATTAATTTTAAGGTGAAAGAGGGAAGGTTTAAAAGGGTCGCGAGGTGCAATGTTTTCACACAGAGGGCCATGCGTCTGTGGAATGAGCTGCGAGAGAATGCTTCAAAGGCAGGTGCAATTCCCAACCTTTAAAAGACATTCTGACAAGTACTTGATTAGAAAATGTTTGGAGGGATATGGGTCAAGTGCAGGTAGTGGGACCAGCTTGGTTAGGCTACTTGGCCAGTGTGGAGACATTTGGCCACAGGATCTGTTTCTGTGCCGTGTACCCTTATGACTCCATTAACAGGCCAATAGTTTTTGTAGTCACATTAGAAAATTATTAACTTCCATGGTGGGATTTGAACTCAGTTTTATGGTTGTTAGTCCTGACCTCTGGATTACCAGCCTAGTCATTTAACTCCTGCATTTCTCCACACCCAGTAAAGGAATGCATTTGTCACCCCCTCCAATGCCAAAAATCATCTGCTTACCAAAGAGTCATAGAGTTATCCAGCGTGGCAACAGGCCCTTCGGCCCAACTTGTCCGCCCTGACCAACCTGTCCCATCTACACTAGTCCCACCTGCCTGCGTTTGCCCCATATCCCTCTAAACCCGTCCTATCCATGTACCTATCCAAATGTTTCTTAAATGTTGCAATAGACCCTGCCTCAACTATTGTACCTCCTCTGGCATCTTATTCCTTACACTTGCCACCCTTTGTGTGGAAACGTCTCCCATCAGGTTCCTATTAAATCTTTCCCCCTCACCTTAAACAATGTCCCCTGGATCTCAATTCCCCTTCTCGGGGCAAGAGACTCTCGATCTCAGGGCAAGAGACACGATCTATTAAGAGACACGATCTATTAATCCCATGATTTTTGTCATGTTTTGTATCATACACCTTTCCCTTTGTTCTTTGCTGCACTTTAGAACTTGTATTGTCTCTATCTTTACCCCAGTCCTGGTTGAAGATGAACGGCCTAAAGCGAGTCTTTTGAGAGACCTTTTAGAGACTTTTGCATAACATGCAGGGACTGGAGGATTGTGGATTATGTACAGGACTATTTTGTCAACAAAATAGAGAGAGTACAGAGGAGATTTACTAGAATGTTGCCTGGGTTTCAGCAACTAAGTTACAGAGAAAGGTTGAACAAGTTAGGGCTTTATTCTTTGGAGCGCAGAAGGTTAAGTGGGGACTTGATAAAGGTTTTTAAAATGATGAGAGGGATAGACAGAGTTGACGTGGAAAAGCTTTTCCCACTGAGAGTAGGGAAGATTCAAACAAGGGGACATGACTTGAGAATTAAGGGACTGAAGTTTAGGGGTAACATGAGGGGGAACTACTTTACTCAGAGAGTGGTAGCTGTGTGGAATGAGCTTCCAGTGAAGGTGGTGGAGGCAGGTTCGTTTTTATCATTTAAAAATAAATTGGATAGTTATATGGATGGGAAGGGAATGGAGGGTTATGGTCTGAGCGCAGGTATATGGGACTAGGGGAGAATACGTGTTCGGCATGGACTAGAAGGGTCGAGATGGCCTGTTTCCGTGCTGTAATTGTTATATGGTTATATGGTTATAATAAGAGTTGCTCTTCGCATCACGTTCGGCACGGACACTGCGGGCCGACGGGCTCGTTTCTGGGCTGTACACTATTATTCTATGTTCAAATATTTAACTTTCCAGTCGCAACTAAACACTTTTAATTCTATCTGTGGTGGGAACAGCGCGCTACAGTTTTATCCCAAGATAAGGATGGAGGCTTGTAAAATGGCTTTGGAGTAAAATGTCCCTGGTCAGTGTGGATGCTAGGCGGGGATCTCTGGACGGAGAAGGAATGGGTGATGTTTCGGGTCGAGATCTCAACTAAACTAAACTAAAAATTCTATCGGAAGGAACAGCAGTTACTGGTTTTATCCCAAGAGAGACACAAAATGCTGGAGTAACTCAGCGGGACAGGCAGCATCTCTGGAGAGAAGGAATGGGTGATGTTTCGTGTCGAGACCCTTTTTCAGACTAGAGTCAGGGGAGAGGGAAACTAGAGAGGTAGACGGAAATAGAGAGATGTAGAACAAATGATTGAAAGATATGCAAAAAAGTAACAATGATAAAGGAAACAGGCCATTGTGAGCTGTTTGCTAGGCGAGTACGAGAAGCTGGTGTCACTTGGTGGGGGTGAGAAAACTAAAATTTCTCAGCTTGATGAATCCATGAAAGGGTGAAGTCAGATGTCCACCGCAACTAGTTATTTGAGGCTTTTTATTTCAGGAAGCAAACAAGAGAGAAAAAAAATTGGTGAATGGAAATTTCCAGAGCTGGCTGTTTATATCATGCAATAGTCACATGATGCAACTAAATGCGCTTACATACTTTGTTAAACATTATCTGCCTCCAGCAGTTTAGCTGGAACTGGGATAATGTGATTTCATACATGTAGCTCATGAACAGATAACAAAGGATTCAATGCAATTTTTTTTGCATTAAATTGGTATAAGCTGCTTGGCCCGCACTGAATTCACCCATTAATCATTAGGTGCATTGACGGTGACCTGGAGGCAATGAATTTGTTGGTGTAGAGTATTATGAACCACATACCAATCAGTACACATAACCTCATTTCCTTTCCGAGAAGTAGTCGGTGAATTTTAATTGTAAAAAAAATAAACGCACTTGCGATTCAAATAAAGGACTCGTTGGCAGGCTGGTAGAAGCGTACCTTAATGAAACGCATCACCCATTTCTGATTATAGGGGCCATCGACATGACCCATTAACTCTTATCACTCACAACAGTTGCTGTCTGACAAGCTGAGAGTATTGTCAGCACTGCGTTCAATTTCACGTGTAGGGTGGCACAAGTTGCTGCCTTACAGCGCCAGAGACCCAGGTTTGATCCTGACCACGGGTGCCGTCTCCACGGAGTTTGTACGTTTTCCCCGTGACCTGCGTGGGTTTTCTCTTAGATCTTCAGTTTCTTCCCACACTCCAAAGACGTACGCGTTTGCAGGTTCATTTTCATTTGGTATAAATGTAGATTTTCCCTGGTGTGTGTAGGATAGTGTTAGTGTGCTGGTCGGCACGGGCTTGGTGTGCTGAGGAGCCTGTTTCCATGCTGTATTTCTAAACTAAACTACTTCAGAAAGTTTTAAAAAGAAGCAAAGAAAATGATTAGTGATATTAGTAAGAACGTTTTTACAAATTTGAAAGTGACACAATCAGGAAATATAGCCTTTGCCCCTCTCACCTGTAAGCTGGGGGAAAAGATTTAATAGGAATCCGAGGGGTAACATTTTACACCAAGGGTGGTGGGTGCATGGAACAAGCTGCCAGAGGAGGTAGGTGAGTAGGTACCATCGCAACATTTAAGAAACATTCAGACAGGTACATGGATAGGACAGGTTTGGAGGGATATGGACCAAAAGCAGGCAGGTGGGACGAGTGTAGCTGGGAGATGTTGGCCGCTGTGAGCAAGTTGGGCTGAAGGGCCTGTTACCACACTGTATCACTCTATGACTCTAAGCCCTAAGAATTTTCCATCCTTTATCGTGCTAAACTAACTACTTGGAAGTCTGCGCCAGACTCCTACCCACGAACCACGAGCCAGACTACGTATAAATCCCACCCACATAATTACAGGCAGATAAAATTAAAGGTAACTGGTTAGAATTATAACATACTGAGTTAAGCTAAATGGCTACTACACATAGAAAACATAGAAAATAGTTCCGGAGAAGACCATTTGACATTTAATATGATCATAGCTGATCATCCAAAATCAGTACCATGTTCCTGCTTTCTCCCCATATCCCTTGATTCATTTAGCCTGAAGAGCTATATCTATATAGCTAGCTCTCTTATGAAAACATCCAGTGAATTGCCCACCACTGCTTTCTGTGGCTGAGAATTCCACAGATTCACAACTCTCTGGGTGAAAAAGTGTTTCCTCATCTCAGTCCTAAATGGCCTACCCCTTTTTCTTAAACTGTGACCCCTGGTTCTGGACTCTCCCAACATCGGGAACATTTTTCTGCATCTAGCCTGTCCAATCCCTTAAGAATTTTATATGTTTCTATGTAAAAGATCTCCACATCCTTCTAAATTACAATGAATATAAGCCCAGTTGATCCATACTTTCATCATGTGTCAGTCCCGCCATCTGGTGAACCTACGCTACACTCCCTCAATAACAACTTTCAATTTTGTAAAACAAGTCAGGTGTGGTTTCACAGAAGCCTTCCTTCCGATATAACCTGATGGCTTTTCTTAATGTATCATTTTAGGTGCATAATGAAAGTCGGGGGCTATTTCTCAGAACTGAAGACTTTATATGATTCCAGTTCTACACTTTAAAACATGCTTCATTTTGGACCTTTTTCCAATCTACTAAAATGTTGTCGAACTATGAGCTTTTCCTTTTCCCCACGGCCACGATCTGACCTGCTGTGTATTTCTAGGATTTTCTAGTCACATTTCTGGTTTTCAGCGTCTACGATATTTTACCATTGGGATTCAGTCTGTATCTGGCTCCCTTGAAAATTCTCATGACATCAGGGTTTACTGAATAGCAGTTCTGAGCAGGAAATGCTCATTGTCCTGAGCTTGTTTTTTTTTAAATTTCAAAATAGACTTTATTCATTGTCCTGAGCTTGTGGTCTGTGAGATGCTGCGTATCCTGAAGCCCAGATTGGGATCAGTAAACTTGATCCAGTTCAACTGTTAAGTCTGGCCTCTCACCCACGCTGCGCGGAAACAAGCCCTTCGGCCCACCGAGTCCGCACTGACCAGCGGTCCCCGCACGTTAACACTATCCTACACACACTAGGGACAATTTACACTTACACCAAGCCAATTAACCTACAAACCTTTGTGTTCAAGAAGGAACTGCAGATGCTGGAAGATCGAAGGTACACAAAATTGCTGGAGAAACTCAGCGGGTGCAGCAGCATCTATGGAGCGAAGGAAATAGGCGACGTTTCGGGCCGAAACCCTTCTTCAGACTGATGGGGGGTGGGAGGGGAGAAGGAAGGAAAAAGGGGAGGAGGAGGAGCCCGAGGGTGGGGGGATGGGAGGAGACAGCTCGGGGGTTAAGGAAGGGGAGGAGACAACAAGGGCTAGCAAAATTGGGAGAATTCAACATTCATGCCATGAGGATGCAAGCTGCCCAGGCGGAATATGAGGTGCTGTTCCTCCAACCTACAAACCTTTATGTCTTTGGAGTGTGGGAGGAAACCGAAGATCTCGGAGAAAACCCAAGCAGGTCACGGGGAGAACGTACAAGCTCGGAAAGGACAGCACCCGTCGTTGGTTTCGAACATGGGTCTCTGGCGCTGTAAGGCAGTAACTCTACAGCTGCACCACCATGCCACCTGTCTTTATTACAAAGACATAGAACTCCTATCCTGCAATCAGTAAGTGAATCACTCCTTGAAGTCATTTAAAGAAACAACTATAATAGTTCTTGACATATTCTCGTATTTATTATTGAAATGAAAATACGTCGATATGGCTACTCAGTAAGCACAACTAAATGATAGACAATAGACAATAGACAATAGGTGCAGGAGTAGGCGATTCAGCCCGTCCAGCCAGCACCGCCATTCAATGTGATCATGGCTGATCATCCACAAGTAGTGCCCCATTCCTGCCTTCTCTCCATATCCCTTAACTTCGCTATCTTTAAGAGCCCTATCTAACTCTGTCTGGAAAGCATCCAGAGAATGTCCTCCTCAAGTTTGAAGACCAAAACACCACCCTCTGACTAGGTGCAGCAGAATCTCTTTTCCACACACTCACAGGTTCTTACTCTCTGTACAACAACCAGGTCAACAAAAAATGTTTTTCCTCATCTCCGTTCTAGACTAATGGCTTAGAACCACTTCAACCTTCTTAAACTATGGCTACCCCTGGTTCAGGAAGACCCCCAACATTTTGTGGAACAAGGGAATGTTTACTGCCCTCTGGTAGTACACGTGTGAAACTCAGCGGGTGCACCCTATAATAATCTGGGGACCCTTTGACGTCGTTTCGCCGATGGCATTAACATTGAGCATTCTCCCCATCCCAATCCGACCTCTTTGCTAGCAACCCTTGCTGTCTCCTGGGGACCTTGCCCTTGCATTAACCCTCTAGCTGTGTCTCTCTCCCACCCTAACCCCATCTCGTCCCCCCACCCCGCCCGCCCGGGCTCGGGCTCCTCCTCCCCCTTTTCCTTCCTTCTCCCCCCCCACCCCCCCATCAGTCTGAAGAAGGGTTTCGGCCCGAAACGTCGCCTATTTCCTTCGCTCCATAGATGCTGCTGCACCCGCTGAGTTTCTCCAGCAATTTTGTGTACCTTCGATCTTCCAGCATCTGCAGTTCCTTCTTGAACACAAAGTCCGGTCAAGGATAGTCCAAGGGCCATCAAAGAAATACTGTAGATAGTAGTTCAGGACTGCTCTCTGGTTGTGGTGGGATGATTCAGTTGCCTGATACCAGCTGGGATGAAACTGTCGCTGAATCTGGAGGCGTGCATTTTCACACTTCTACACACATTCTCCAGAGTTGCTGTCTGACCCGCTCATTGACTCCAGCTTTATGCCTCCACAGGTATCTTCAGTTTAAACTAGCATCTGCAGTTCCTTCCTACACAATGCAGGAATAACGTCTGACATTTGACGGACAATTTCAGTTCTGCTGAATCTCGACTGTGTTATTATTATATCTTCTCTGCAATTCAGAAACCAAAATTGCACCCCTAATAAATAATTTAAGTAGACACACAAAATTGGCGGTATATGGAACGAGCTGCCAGGGGGGGTAGACGAGGCAGGTACTATCAGAGGAATGAGGGTCGAACGCGGGCAGGTGGGACGAGTGTAGATGGGGCATCTTGTTCAGCATGGGCAGGTTGGGGCATAGGGCCGCGTAGAATCTACTGAATCCCACGACAGAAAGCAGAGAACAAACGACACGTAGCTGAGACAGACACCATGTGTCACGTTTATTCCAGAAGCCGCTTTTACCTACATTGTCACCAATCATGACCCGTTTACAGATAAGGCCAATTAGTGCGTCTGACCTTGGGAGTTGCTATTGAGCTGTTGTGGCTGAACCTTCTCGTGAGGCTGCTGGTGAATCACCAGCGGTGACCGGCTGTACGCAAAACCAACGTGGGCGTGAAGAAGCCGCAGCCTGGTTTATGCTGATTGACTGTGACTCGACATAATTATTTCCAGAAACGTTTTATTTCCCAATCATTGCATTGAGAACCTGGTTGTTTGTTTCCTTTCACGGGTATCCTTGAAACTAAACGTTTTGACCAAACTTTCTAACATCTATTCCAATGGCATCAATGTTAAGGGCCTGTCCCACTTAGGCTATTTTAAGGCGACTGCCGGTGACTGTCATAGTGGTAGCATGTCACCGAAAAACCAGCGACTGGACCCCCCTTCCACAGAAAATTTGAAACAGGATCTTTACTTTAACAACAAAAAAACTCTCTCTTCCTTTTTTTATTTTTTATTCTCGCTTCCTTTTTTTATTTTTTATATACACACTTCACGTTTTTCTACTCTCTACCATCTATTTTTCCACTTTTTCCCCTTTCTATTGTTTTCTTTTTCTTGTCCTGCTTCCTTCCTTCTTATAACATAAAACTAGAGGTTGTACATAGAATGGATTACGGTATTACATAGTTGGCACCTAAAATTAGGTTCCACTGTACTGTTTTGTGCTGTATTAACTTCTAATAAAATAAACAAAAAAAAACAAAAAAATTATGGCGAGTGCACTGTTTGACCATGAGAGGATATCTTCAGGAAAACCAAATTTACCATGACTAGATATGGCAAAAGAAGAACAATTCAAAAGATATGGACAAAAATAAGGTAAAGCTGCACCATAGATTGTTTAATTTACCTCAATAAAACAGGCATCAATTCTGTGGGCGTCAAGAATATAGAAAAAAAACAAAAACAAAAAAAAAAACAAAAAAAAAACAACAAAAACAAAATGAAGTCAGCACTGGCAACAACCTGCGTTAACCTGGCGACAACTAGATGTCAAGCTACGCTCATTGGCGTCAAACCCACTGTGCCCGACTGTCTCCGAAGATTTTTCAACATTTTGAAAATCCAGCGGTGACCAGAAGGACGCTACGACTCTTTGAGCAACTGAGGAGAGAAAAACATTTTTCACACAGAGAGTGGTGAATCTCTGGAATTCTCTGCCACAGAAGGTAGTTGAGGCCAGTTCATTGACTATATTTAAGAGGGAGTTAGATGTGGCCCTTGTGGCTAAAGGGATCAGTGGGTATGGAGAGAAGGCAGGTACAGGATACTGAGTTGGATGATCAGCCATGATCACATTGAATGGCGGTGCAGGCTCGAAGGGCCGTATGGCCTACTCCTGCACCTATTTTCTATGTTTCTATCAATATCAATCAATATTTTATTACATGTCATTTGAACCTCAGTGAGGCTCAAACGAAACTCCGTTTCCACAGCCACACAAACAAAGACAATTTCCTACAGACATACACACAATTCAATTTACAAAAACATCCATCACAGTGAACCCACAGTGATGGAACGCAAAGTCTTTTCTCTCCCCTGTTCTCATTTCTCTCCCGATGTCCAAACCTCAGAGTTTGGACTCTGCAACTACAGCAGAATTGAAGCAACTTGCTTTTGCTTTAAGGCTGAGACATGATGAACATCCACCAAGCATTACCTCAGCTGCACGGACGGGTCAATGAGTTTACTGCACGGGGCGTGACCAGGTGCAAGGAAAACTTGCTTTATCAGTCAATCTATGTCTATCAAGACTGAGGTGAGAAAAAAACGTTTTCACCCAGAGAGTTGTGAATTTGTGGAATTCCCTGCCACAGAGGGCAGTGGAGGCCAAATCACTGGATGGATTTAAGAGAGAGTTAGATAGAGCTTTAGGAGCTAGTGGAATCAAGGGACGTGGGGAGAAGGCAGGCACAGGTTATTGTTTGGGGACGATCACAATGAATGGCGGTGCTGGCTCGAAGGGCCAAATGGCCTCCTCCTGCACCTATTTTCTATGTCTACGTCTAATCGTACAGTTAACAGAGGAGGAGGCAGCAGTGAAGATAAACGCCGCATTTTATTAATTATTACAGGTGACGAGGGTGACGTTGGCAATAACTTGATTTATTGTTGACCCTGTGTGAACTGTCCTTGTGGTAGAGTTACACCCAGTGTTTTTTGGCAGGGTGCTCCAGTACAATGGATGTGCAGGAAGGAACTGCAGATGCTGGTTTAAACCAAAGATAGACACATCTTCCGTGCCTTTTTCTATGGGAGGAGTCCTCACCACCTTGTGATAGCCCCTTCTCCTGACTCTACTGGTCCCCCTTCTTCTTGGACTCCTCTGGATGGGCTTTTCCCCTCTTTAGAACTCTTGATTTCTAACTGTTTGCGTGACATCAATCGTCTCAATTTTCCCACTCCCGTTACCTCCCTTTTCCGCTGGTCCCCCTCCTCTCCCAGCTTACAATGATCTAGTCTACATTTTTCCTGCATCTAGCTTGTCCAGTACTTCTATAATAACATTTTGTGTCTATCGTCGATATAAACCAGCATCTGCAGTTCCTTCCCACACATATGTTCTGCATTACATCAGTGGAAGTCTGTTAGAGCATCTGGTGGCATGCTGAATCTCTTTATACTTCTAAGAAAGTATAAACACTGTGGCACCTTTTTTCATTATTGTTGTGGCGCGCTGGGTCCAGGATGTGAGATGTTAGCATCTAAGAATTTGAAGCTACTTATGCCCCTGTCCCACTTAGGAAACCTGAACGGAAACCTCTGGAGACTTTGCGCCCCACCCAAGGTTTCCGTGCGGTTCCCTACCTGCTTCCACTACATGAAACCTCCGGCAACCATCTGCAACCTCCGGGAACCGCACGGAATCCTTGGGTGGGGCACAAAGTCTCCAGAGGTTTCCGTTCAGGTTTCCTAAGTGGGACAGGGGCATAACTCTCTCCGCTACTGACTGATGCATGACCACCATGTTTGGTTTACAATTGTCTCTGGTCACAGTACAGTTCGGACTTCCATGGGCACCCTGGAACAAGGCCAAGAAAGAAGAACTGAAGAGCCTATTTACTCTGGCATTTGTCATCAGGGGTGAAAACCATCATGCCAAATGCAATGGAAAAGATTCTGCCCACCTCCGTTTCCTGCATCTTTAGTGGATTATCTCCAAATGCATTGTGGCCAGTTTGGAATAGGGAACATGTTCCCGATGTTGGGGGAGTCCAGAACCAGGGGCCACTGTTTAAGAATAAGGGGTAAGCCATTTTGAACGGAGATGAGGAAACACTTTTTCACACAGAGAGTTGTGAGTCTGTGGAATTCTCTGCCTCAGAGGACGGTGGAGGCGGGTTCTCTGGATACTTTCAAGAGAGAGCTAGATGGGGCTCTTAAAGATAGCGGAGTCAGGGGATATAGGGAGAAGGCAGGAACGGGGTACTGATTGGGGATGATCAGCCATGATCACATTGAATGGCGGTGCTGGCTCAAAGGTCCGAATGGCCTACTCCTGCACCTGCTGTCTATTGTCTATTGTCTATTGAGGAAGAAACTGGGTGGTACATCCACTAGTGATGGGTGAGACCAAGCGGAGGCTTGGCGATCGTTTCGCCGAACACCTCCGCTCGGTCCGCAATAACCAACCTGACCTTCCGGTGGCTCAGCACTTCAACTCCCCCTCCCATTCCGTATCCGACCTCTCTGTCCTGGGTCTCCTCCATGGCCAGAGCGAGCAACACCGGAAATTGGAGGAACAGCACCTCATATACCGCTTGGGGAGTCTGTATCCTGGGGGCATGAACATTGAATTCTCCCAATTTTGTTAGCCCTTGCTGTCTCCTCCCCTTCCTATCTCCCCCTCAGCCCTCGGGCTCCTCCTCCTCCTTTTTCCTTTCTCCCCCCCCCCACTCGCCCCCCATCAGTCTGAAGAAAGGTTTTGGCCCGAAACGTTGCCTATTTCCTTCGCTCCATAGATGCTGCTGCACCCGCTGAGTTTCTCCAGTATTTTTGCGTACCTTTGATTTTCCAGCATCTGCAGTTCCTTCTTAAACACTAGTGATGGGAGTCGACAGATCTTCAAGGAAAATTAAGGTACACTGTCTGAGATGCCGTGTGTACTGAGAAAGTTAAAAGTCTCTGTTGAATGTGTCATCTATTGCAGCGCAACCTCATTGCTACTTCCCTGGGCAACCGTCCAAGCCTTGGGAAATCCATGCTGGGGATGTTAAGTTTCAACCTAAGAAAAACAGTTCAATAACACCTCATTATCGCCTCCTCAGGACATTAATTACAGAAAGGCAGCAGTGTACATTGCTGGCATCCAGAGACCAGAATCATTGATCAGAAGGCACGGGTTCAAAACCCACAGCTGCCAGAACATGTTTTTGTAGTTTAGATTATTTTAGTTTAGTATTGTTTATTAACACACGTACAATGAAAAGATTTTGTTGTGTGCTAACCAGTCAGCGGAAAGATAATGCATGCTCACAATCGAGCCGTCCACAGTGTGCAGATATAGGATAAAGAGACATAATGTGAATAACGTTTAGTGCACGATAAAGTCCAGTAACGTCCGATCAAAGATAGTCTAAAGGGCCTGTCCCACTTTGCGATTTTTTCGGCGACTGCCGGCATCTTAAAAGTGTCGCCAAAAGATTTTGAACATTTCAAAAATCCAGCGGCGACAAAAAAAATGTTGCGACACATGAAAAAACTCCGCGCCTCATACGTCATCACGCCGTGTCACGCCGTGTCACCACCGCATCACGCCGCATCACACCGCATCACGCCGCAAATTTTTCAGTGAGCTGATACGCCAGTCAATGATGCCGGCAGTCGCCGGAGAAATCACCATGGGACAGGCCCTTAAGGATCTCCAATATGATAGATAGTAGCTCAGAACTGTTCTCTAGATGTTGGGAGGATGGTTCTGTGGAAGAAACTGTCCCTGAATCTGGAGTTTAGTTTCGTTTAGAGATACGGTATGGAAACGCGACCTTCTGTTCACCAAGCCCAGGCCGACCATAGATCACCCGTTCACACTAGCTCCATGTTGTCGAACTTTCGCATCCACCCACTACGAACTAGGGGCGATTTACAGAGACCAATTAACCTACAAACCCACGCGTCTTTGGGATGTGGGGGGAAACCAGAGCACCCGGAGGAAACCCACGTGGTCACAGGGAGCACACAAAACTCCTCACCCGAGGTCAGAATCGAACCTGGGTCTCTCGGGTGTTATGAGGCAGCGTCTCTTCCTGCTGCACCGACCCAAAGTTAAGTGAAACTGGAATAAAATCCAAGCATTGGGAATGGTGACCCCAACCAGTCATGGACCTCTGTGAAAACATACTTGGATCACTCATGTACTTCGAAAAAAACCTTAATCAGTCTGCCCACTGACTCCAGACCAAACATGGTTGACTCTTTTCATCTCTTTACCATTGTTAATCCCCCCCACCCCCACCCCCCCCCCCCCCCATCCCCCTCTACCATTACCAAGCCAATTTCTGATCCAATTTGCAAAATTGTCCTGGATTCCTTGAACGTCTACTTTTTGGACCAGTCTGCCATTTGTCGAAGACATTACTGAAGTCCATGTGCACTACTTCAACTACACTTACCTCATCGACACCCTTAGTTAGCTCTTTGAAAAAGTCAGTTGTTAATCAGATGGCATATTCCTTTAACAGAGCCATGCTGACTATCCTTGCCAGTTCTTGCCTCTTCATATACAGATTAATCCTCTCCCTCAGAACTTTGTATCTCTTAATGATATGCTGAGGTTTTATGAGGCGCTGGTCATACTGCCTTTGGAGTATTGTGAGCAATTCTGGGTCCCATTTGTGAGGAAGGGTGTGCTGGTGCTGGAGAGGGGCCAGAGGAGGTTTACGAGAATGATCCCAGGGATGAGTGAGTTAACATATGATGCGTTAACATATGATGGCCTGTACTCGCTGGAGTTTAGAAGGATGGGGGGAAGGGGGGGGACCTCATTGAAACTTATCGAATAGTGAAAGGCCTGGATAGAATGGATGTGGAGAGGATGTTTCCACAAGTGTGAGAGTCAAGGACCAGAGGTCATAGCCACAGAACTAAAGTACGTTCCTTTAGGAAGGAGATGAGGAGGAATTTCTAATAGACAATAGGTGTAGGAGTAGGCTATTTGGCCCTTCGAGCCAGTACCTCCATTCAATGTGATCATGGATGATCATCCACAATTAATGTTCAATCCACTACTCCGTTCCTGCCTTCCCCCCATATCCCTTGACTCCGCTATCTTTAAGTGCTCTATCTAAATCTCTCTTAAGAATTAGACTCCACTGCCTTCTGAGGCAGAGAATTTCATAGATTCACAACTATCTGGGTGAAAAAGTGTTTCCTCATCACTATTCTAAATGGCCTGCCCCTTATTCTTAAACTGTGGCCCCTGGTTCAGGACTCCCCCAACATCGGGAACATTTCCTGCCTCCAGCGTGTCCAATTCCCTTAATAATCTTATGGGTCGCCGACCTTGAGAATCTCAGGTTACTGAAATAATTAACTTTTCTCTCTTAGTGCTGCCTAATCAGCTGAATGTTCACAGGGTAAGCCTGAAATAAGACAAGATGTACAATCTGAACTATTCTCCTTCTGCTCTACAATTGCTGACAATTATTTACACAGAAGTTGGAGAAGCTGTTCTATTTAGACGAAGCATTTAACGTATCGACAAGGATGAAATATTTCTCTAAGGTACACAACAATGCTGGAGAAACTCAGCGGGTGCAGCAGCATCTATGGAGCGAAGGAAAAAGGCAACGTTTCGGGCCGAAACCCGAAAGGTCATTAACAGGTGGAATTAAAATTTAATGTCATTAGCAAAAGAGCAAGAAGGGAAGAGGAGGAGAGGTTTGTTTACTGGGTACGTGTGAGTTGTCTGGTAGGGCGATTGAAGTGAATTAAATTAGCTTAAGGTGCCAATGACAAAGGGGAAAGAAAGGAAGCGTGGGAAAGAACCGCAGATTTAAACCAGCATCTGCAGCTCTTTCAAACACAAAGAACTGCAGATGTTGCTTTATAACCATATAACCATATAACAATTACAGCACGGAAACAGGCCATCTCGGCCCTACAAGTCCATGCCGAACAATTTTTTTTTCCCCCTTAGTCCCACCTGCCTGCACTCTTACCATAACCCTCCATTCCCTTCTCATCCATATGCCTATCCAATTTATTTTTAAATGATACCAATGAACCTGCCTCCACCACTTCCACTGGGAGCTCATTCCACACCGCCACCACTCTCTGCGTAAAGAAGTTCCCCCTCATATTACCCCTAAACTTCTGTCCCTTAATTCTGAAGTCATGTCCTCTTGTTTGAATCTTCCCTATTCTCAAAGGTAAAAGCTTGTCCACATCAACTCTGTCTATCCCTCTCATCATTTTAAAGACCTCTATCAGGTCCCCCCTTAACCTTCTGCGCTCCAGAGAATAAAGACCTAACTTATTCAACCTATCTCTGTAACTTAGTTGTTGAAACCCAGGAAACATTCTAGTAAATCTCCTCTGTACTCTCTCTATTTTGTTGACATCCTTCCTATAATTGGGCGACCAAAATTGTACACCATACTCCAGATTTGGTCTCACCAATGCCTTGTACAATTTTAACATTACATCCCAGCTTCTATACTCAATGCTCTGATTTATAAAGGCTAGCATACCAAAAGCTTTCTTTACCACCCTATCTATATGAGATTCCACCTTCAAGGAACTATGCACGGTTATACCCAGATCCCTCTGTTCAACTGTATTCTTCAATTCCCTACCATTTACCATGTACGTCCTATTTTGATTTGACCTGCCAAAGATAGGTTTACACCGAAGATAGACACAAACTGCTGGAATAACTCAGCGGGTCAGGCAGCATCTCTGGAGAAAAGGAATAGGGTCGGGTTGAGACTGAAGAAGGGTCTCGACCCGAAACGTCACTAATTCCTTTTCTCCAGAGATGCTGCCTGACCCGCAGAGTTGCTCAAGATTTGTGTGTCCAACTTTGGAATGTCGGAGACAATGGGAAAACTGGTCAATTCTTTTTTGGGTCAGGACCCTTCTTCAGACTGAAAGTAGTTGTGTGTGTGTGTGGGGGGGGGGGGGGGGGGGGGGGGGGGGGGGGAGAGTGGGGGGGTACTGGAGGTAGTAATAGGCCAATACAAATCAGGGCATGCACTAGATGACTAGAAGAAAGGTTGGAGCTCATAATGGGCCATTGTTGGCTGGGGAAAGAGGTGATAATGAAGAGATACAGGGATGCGAACAGTAGCACTAGTAGGACAACTAGGGTAGGGGAGGAGGAGGGGGGGGGAGGGGGTGAGAGGGGACTATGTAGGGTGACTCAAACGTCGCCCAGTCCTTTTCTCCAGAGATGTTGTTGGAGCCGATGAGTTACTCCAGCCCCTTATGTATATCTTTGATATAAACCCGCAACTGCAGTTCCTTGTTTCTAGATTTTGTCTGTTCCACACGACTGGTTTTCAACAACGTAGCTGCAGGGATAACAGATGCATTTGCGATAAGCTTCCGAACTGTCGCCAGATCTGGAACAGATTTGAACGTAACAAATCCAGGTCGAGAGAGAGGACAAATATTGTAGATCAGTCAATCTGTCTTCAGATGCAAAAGTGCTCAAATCCATAATGAATGATGGGCTAACAGGACACATACTTGCCCACACCAACCAACATGTCCCATACATACCAATCCCACCTCCCTGCATTTGGCCCATATCCCTCCCTGTTCATGTGCCTGTCCTGGAGTGTGGGAGGAAACCGAAGATCTCGGAGAAAATCCACGCGGTCACGTGGAGAACGTACAAACTGTACAGACGGCGCCCGTGATTGGAATTGAACCCGGGTCTCTGAAGCTGGCAGCAACTCTACCGCTGTGTCGCTGTTTACTGGTGCCCTCCCCTAATTCCCCATTTACTGATGCCCTCCCCTAATTCCCCATTTACTGGTGCCCTCCCCTAATTCCCCATTTACTGGTGCCCTCCCCTAAATCCCCATTTACTGGTGCCCTCCCCTAATTCCCCATTTACTGGTGCCCTCCCCTAATTCCCCATTTACTGGTGCCCTCCCCTAATTCCCCATTTACTGGTGCCCTCCCCTAAATCACCATTTACTGGTGCCCTCCCCTAATTCACCATTTACTGGTGCCCTCCCCTAATTCCCCATTTACTGGTGCCCTCCCCTAATTCCCCATTTACTGGTGCCCTCCCCTAATTCACCATTTACTGATGAATCCCATATGCTTTGGGACATTGGGACATTGCCAGGACTCGTGGTCCTGAGCCTTAGGGAGGTTGAGGAGGCTTGGACTATTCCTTGAATTTAATCTTTTATAAAATCACAAGGGGAATGACTAAGAGATGCACATATGATAAAAGAATGGATTGTCCGGGAATTGTATTCACTGGAGTTTAGAAGGATGAGAGGATATCTTGTTGAAACATAAAATTCTTAGTGGATTGGACAGTCTACAGTAGATGCAGGGGAAATGTTCCCCATGTTGGGGGAGTCCAGAACCAGGGGTCACAGTTTAAGAATATGGGGTAGTCAATTTAGGACTGAGATGACAAAAAACGTTCTCACCCAGAGATTTACCCCTTGGGCTCCTAATAAATCTTTCTCCCGCTCACCTTAAACCTATGTCCTCTGGGTCTCGATTCCCTACTCTGGGCAAAAGATTCTGTGCGTTTAACTGATCTATTCTTCTCCTAATTTTGTGTACCTCTGTAAGATCATGCCTCATCCTCCTGCGCTCCAAGGAATAGAGCCCCAGCCAGCTCAACCTCTCCCTGTAGCTATAGCCCTGGCAACGTCCTTGTGAATCCTCTCTGCACCATTTCCAGCTTGATGCACAAAATTGGGCTGTGGGACATCGGCTCAAATAGCAAGAGCCATTTCTGTCAAAGACAGTCAAAAAAATGAGAGGGTAGACAAAAATGCTGGAGAAACTCAGCGGGTGAGCAAGCACCCATGGAGCGAGGGAAATAGGCAACGTTTCGGGTCGAGACCCTTCTTCATTCAGACAGATATCAATTCAGTTTAGCTTTAGTTTTGTTTACTGCCACATGTAACGAGGTAAGGTGAAAAGCTTTTGTTGTGTGCTATCCAGTCAGCAGGAAGGCAACACATGATTACAATCGAGCCATTTACAGTGTGTAGAGAACTGTAAGATAAGGGAATAACGTTTAATGCAAGGTAAAGCCAGCAAAGTCCGTTCAAGGACTTGGGTCACCAAAGAGGTAGTAGATATTAGTTCAGCACCGCTCTCTGGTTGTGGTAAGAGCCACAACGCATGCAAACCCTTATTTCAACAGATGAATAGCTGGACGCACAGACACCTATTAATTTGTAATGCAATGCATGTTTACTGACGTTCGCAAACATAGTTTTCTGAGTGTGTGTTGCTCAACAATTTCCAGTGCAACTGCAGCAATTTGACAGCTGGCAGTGGCATGCAATGTTTGAACATCGGCCCATGTTTCCACAGTATCGCAGGCCAAGGTAAGGATCATGACCCTGAGGGTGTAGTGTTTGTAGTGATGCCACGGACATGCTCACCACGGCAGTGCTGGGGTCCAAAGCCCACTTGCTCTGCCGCGACTCACTGGTTGACAACAGGGCTGATTCTTAGTAGGATGAGTTGTGTAGACTTGCAAACAAGAGTGTTTCTATCCCTCAGGTTGGCCCACTGAGCGTTATTCCCTCACCATGTGTCTGTACACTGTAAAACGGCTCGATTGTAATCATGTATTGTCTTTCTGCTGACTCTTAGCATGCAACAAAAGCTTAAAGGGCCTGCCCCACGAGCATGCGACTGCGCGACCAAACCGGAAGCGGGGGCCGCGCGGAGGTCGAGTGAGTGACGCGAAGTTCGAGCGAAGTCCGCGGGAAGTACGCGCGTGACGTCAAGACATGCGTATGACGTCGAGACGCTGTGGGCCGGCAGGTTGTTGCCGTGCGGAATCTTTGAACAGGTCAGTTTTTCGGAGCCCCGCGCGATGTCGGGACCAGCTCCGCACAACTCCATACGGCTCCGACGATCGAAGTGGGACCGGCCCCGCGAGGCCGTACGGCTCAAGCGACCACGTTAGAACGCGCTTGCCGCATGGAGTCGCATGCTCGTGGGACAGGCCCTTTACACTGCACCTCGGTACACGTGACAATAAACTAAACTGAACAGACAAAAAGGGCCGTGGAGCCAAGGATGGGTGACGTTTTGGGTCATATCCTTGCTTATGAACGCAATGCCTTTTTCACTACTTTATCCACCTGTGTGGTTATTTTCAGGAAGCTATGAATTGGTATCCCAAGGACCCTATATATATCAACGCTTCCAAGGTCCCTGCTGTAGTTTAGTTTAGAGATACAGCGTGGAAACAGGCCCTTTGGCCCACCGAGACTGTACCAACCAGCGATCCCCGCACACTAACACTATCCTACACACAACTAGGGACAATTTACATTTATACAAAGCCAATTAACCTGCAAACCTGTACGTCTTTGGAATGTGGGAGGAAATCGAAGATCTCGGAGAAAACCCACGCAGTCACAGGGAGAACGTACAAACTATGTACAGACAGCACTTGGATATTTTTAAGGAAGAGATGGATTCTTGATTAGTACAGGTGTCAGCGGTTATGGGGAGAAGGCCGGAGAATGGGGTTAGGAGGGAGAGATAGATCAGCCATGATTGAATAACGGAGTAGACTTGATGAGCCGAATGGCCTAAATCTACTCCTGTTCCTTATGACTTTAATTAACCTTATGACCCGTAGTCGGGATTGAACCCGGGTCTCGGGCTCTGTAAGTGCTGTAAGGCAGCAGCTCTACCGCTGCGCCACTGTGCCACCCTGCTGTTCACTGAGTATGTCCTGCCAATATTAGACATCCCAAAATGCATCACCTTGCGCTCTGCCCTGCCCAACATTCCTGCTGATCTCTGTCCCGCTGTATTCTTTGAGAACCGTTCTTGAAAATGGAAACAACATTGGAAGTGACACGGTGGCGCAGCGGTAGAGTTGCTGCCTCACAGCGCCAGAGACCCGGGTTCCATCCTGGCTACGGGTGCTGTCTGTACGGAGTTTGTACGTTCTTCTTGTCACCACGTGGGTTTTCTCACGGTGCTCCTGTTTCCTCCCACACTCCAAAGGCGTACATGTTTGTAGGTTACTTGTCTTTGGTAATTGTAAAATTGTTCCTACTGTGTCGGGATGGTGCTAGTGTACGGGGTTATCGCTGGTCGGCGCAGACTCGGCGGTTGTAAAGGGCCTGTTTTCCACCTTTATCTCTAAACCAAACTAAAATTAACTAACCTCCACTCTTCCAGTGCCTCACAGCCACTTCAATAAGCATAGACGGAAACCAGGCAAAGGTGATTTGTATGGATAGGCAAAAAGGTCATTCATTGCTGCAAGAAAATTTTCCCGGGAATGAGTGGGTTAACATATGATGAGCGTTTGACGGCACTGGGCCTGTACTCGCTGGAGTTTAGGAGAATGAAAAAGAACCTCATTGAAACTTACTGAATAGTGAAAGGCCTGGGTAGAGTGGATGTGGAGAGGATGTTTCCACTAGTGGGAGAGTCGAGGACCAGAGGTCATAGCCTCAGAATTAAAGCCCTCCTGCTGTCTCCTCCCATCCCCCAGCCTTCGGGCTCCTCCTCCTTTTTCCTTTCTTCTCCCTCCCCCCCCCCCACATTAGTCTGAAGAAGGGTTTTGGCCCGAAACGTTGCCTATTTCCTTCGCTCCATAGATGCTGCTGCACCCGCTGAGTTTCTCCAGGGTTTTTTTGTGTGTACCTAGGCTAAAAATTAATTGGGTGGCTCCTGCAGTCAAAATGGGCCAAACTCTCCTTATTTCCCTTCTATTTCTCCTGCAAGTTAAATTTAATCTGTCCTTTAGTTATTAAACTCTTTGCCAAGAAAAATAGGTCTTGTCTATCCTTTGTAAGTTTAGTACGCAGCCTTCCAGTTACTGACACTCCCAGCGATCATTCGACTTTGCTTTCTCCCACTCAGCTAACGTTTAATCCAACTGACTAACTTTCCCTTCTACTTGGTGAATCCGCCTACCTCACAAGGTGTGTGCTGTGAATATAAAATTAGCGGAATGACTTCGGGAATTTGTACCTTGTTTCGATGCCAAATTGCATTCCCTTTGTAGCTAGCAGCTGCCAGTTGAAACTGCCTTGGAGGTGATGTGTTCAATAACAGGCCAGTCCACAGGTTCAGGGGGATGTAAAGTGCACGTCATTTGAAGTCTGGTGTCCTCAGCAAGGCTCCTGCTGAGTGTCATGGAGTCATAGTCCCCCCCCCCCCCCCCCCCCCCATTCTTCTACTGTTGGATATCTGGGCTGGAGGGAACCATCTCCCCAATGGTCACAGAAATCCTTGTCCCATGAAAGTGAGAGGTGACTCCCGAATAAACATAGATGGCTTCATTCCAAACTAGCCTCGAATTTGATGCCCTGGTTGGGAGAATTATATGGGATGAAAGAACTACTGTACTGATCCACTGCCAGGCAGCCAAGTTTCCATTTAGACAATAGACAATAGACAATAGGTGCAGGAGTAGACCATTTGGCCCTTCGAGCCAGCACCGCCATTCAATGTGATCATGGCTGATCATCCCCAATCAGTAACCCGTTCCTGCCTTCTCCCCATATCTCCTGACTCCGCAATTTGTAAGAGTCCTATCTAGCTCTCTCTTGAAAGCATCCAGAGAACCCGCCTCCACCGCCCTCTGAGGCAGAGATCTCCACAGACCTTGTAAAAATCCACAGACCTTGCAACAAATTTACCATTTAAACTCTTGTTCTTGGGATTGGTTTACAGTTGTCGCATATACAGTGGAAAATGTGGCTTTGTATGATATCCAGGCAAATCATGCTATGATTTAGTGCACAAG
This sequence comes from Leucoraja erinaceus, assembly GCF_028641065.1. Lineage (NCBI taxonomy): Eukaryota > Metazoa > Chordata > Chondrichthyes > Rajiformes > Rajidae > Leucoraja > Leucoraja erinaceus. The sequence continues at coordinate 49,606,460 of NC_073389.1, forward strand.
GGAAAATAAACAGCGTGCAGAATGTTATTTCATGCCCACCCTGAGGCCAGACATCCTCCTGGTCACAGAGGCGACCAAAAACATTATCGTTTAAACTGACAGTGCCGTGGGGGGACCGACTGGAGGGGGCCCATGAGAGGAAGACGACCAAGTACGAAGGTACTTGTCTGGTCATAGAGTTTGGGTGCAGAGGTTTTGCAGGGCAATCGCTCTAGAAAGCCTTGAGTGCACTGGGCATCAACGGAATGGAGAGGAGAAGAGCCATCAAGAACACCACAGAGGCAGTGGAGAAAGCTTCGAGATGGCTCTGGATCAGGAGAGGAGGTCCATGGGGAGGAGCAAATGCCACCTGAACACAAATCGTGGTCTGATCAACCACGGCTGGGTCGCCCGGGTGAGGGTGTCTGATGTTGAAAGACCCGAAACTGCATGGGGACATCACCCATTTCCAACCCACACACCCTGCTCAGAGGATCATAGGTTCATAAGTTCTTAAGTGATAGGAGCAGAATTAGGCCATTCGATCCTTCAAGTTTACTGTGCCATTCAATCATGTCTGATCTATAACTCCCTCTTCACCCCATTCCCCTGCCTTCTCCCCATAACCTCTAACACCCATACTAATCAAGAATCTATCTATCTCTGCCTTAACAATATCCACTGATAGATAACCTTCAGTCGAGACCCTTCTTCAGACTGGAGAGTCAGGGGAGAGGGAAACGAGAGATATAGACCGTGATGTTGAGAGATACAGAACAAATGAATGAAAGATGCAAAAAATTAACGATGCCAAATGAAACAGGTCATCATTATCTGTTTGTTTAAGAAGGAACTGCAGATGCTGGAAAATCGAAGGTAGACAAAAGTGCTGGAGAAACTCAGCGGGTGCAGCAGCATCTATGGAGCGAAGGAAATAGGCAACGTTTCGGGCCAAAACCCTTCTTCAATCTGATGGGGGGTGGGGAGGGGGGGGTAGGGAGAAGAAAGGAGAAAGACGAAGAGGAGGAGCCAGAGGGCTGAGGGAGAGCTGAGAAGGGGAGGAGACAGTGAGGGCTACTGGAAATTGGAGAAGTCAATGTTCTTGCCGCTGGGGTGCAGACTGCCCAAGCGAAATATGAGGTGCTGCTCCTCCAATTTACGGTGGTCCTCACTCTGGCCATGGAGGAGGCCCAGGCCAGAAAGGTCGGATTCGGAATGGGAGGGGGAGTTTGAAGTGCTGAGCCACCGGGAGATCAGGTTGGTTATTGCGGACCGAGTGGAGGTGTTCGGCGAAACGATCGCCAAGCCTACGCTTGGTCTCGCCTATGTAGATCAGCTGACATCTAGAGCGGCGGATGCAGTAGATGAGGTTGGAGGAGGTGCAGGTGAACCTCTGTCGCACCTGGAACGACTGTTTGGGTCCTTGAACGGAGTCAAGGGGGGAGGTAAAGCGACAAGTGTAGCATTTCTGGTAGAGCAACAAGTGTAGTTTAATAGCTGTTTGTTAGGTGAGAACGAGTTACAGGCAATGAAACTCAACAGGACGATGATGCCAAGTTACACACTAATCTATGCCCCTCCCTAGGCTCCTGGCTTCAGAATAAACCAGAGAACTTTGAGTCAAAGTTCTACACACAAGGGTGGCATATCAATTGGGAGCCCTTGGCACTGGCGAAAATGTGTTAGAATGGAATGGCAACCGATCATCTCATAGAAAACAAAGAGTCGGAATAAATTGGATAATTTTCAAACTGGAAGAAGGTCTTCGTCTTTTTCTTCTTCTTGCATACGGCGTGCACAGCCTAAAGTTGTAGGACAACTTGTTCTATTTGATCTTATTTGATTGTGCATGCCTGTCTGATTGCATTAGTCGAAACAAGGTGGAACACGTGAAGGTTGCAACCTCCCACTAATGGAGTGCCCTCATGGAGTGCCTCATGGATCAGTTCCTGCTCTGCAATTATTCACTGTTTACGTTGATGGCTTGGAGGATAGAACTATATAAGGTTTCCAATGTTGCTAATTACACAAAAATAGGTGGGATGGCATGTTGCCATGAAAGATACTTGGACTCTGCTTCAGGATATAAATGGTTAAACGAGGAGGTGCAAACTAGGACAATGGAGCTTAATGTGGTCATGACTTCTGTAAGAGGATTCGAAAGGCAGATTATTACCTAGATGGGAAAGGATGCCAGTGTGTAGTTCAGAGGGATCTTGGTGTTCTAGTGCAAGAATTACAAAATGATATCAGGCAGGCCCAAGTGGGTAAGATGGCAAAACGGCATTTCGTCCTTTGTTGCAAAGGGGCAGAGGTTTAAAGAGTAGGGAGGTTTTGTAGGAATTGGGCTAGATCTTTCTAAGACCCCACCTGGAATACCGTGTAGAGTTTAGTTTAGTTTATTGTCACGTGTACCGAGGTACAGTGAAAAGCTTTTGTTGCGTGCTATCAAGTCAGCAGAAATACAATACATGATTATAATCGAGCCGTTTACAGTGTACAGATACGAGATAAGGGAATAACATTTAGTGTAAGGTAAAGCCAGCAAAGTTCAATCAAGGATAGTCCGAGGGTCACCAAAGAGGTAGATAGTAGTTCAGCACTGTTCTCTGGTTGTGGTGGGATGGTTCAGTTGCCTGATAACAGCTGGGAAGAAACTGCCGCTGAATCTGGAGGTGTGCATTTTCAAACCTTTGTGGTCTCTTACCTAAAAAAAGATTTGTAAAACATTGGAGGCAGTTCAAGGGGAACTCATCAGGCTAATTCCTGGGATGATGGGGTTATTTTGTCAAAAGAGACTAAATAATTTGGGCCTGTATGCCTTAGAGTTTAAAGAATGAGAGATGACCTTATTCAACCTCATTAGGATATCCACTTCACTGGAGACACTCGGACTGTCTTTAATGGGACTTTACTGGACTTTATCTTGCAATAAACGTTATTCCTTTTATCCTGTATCTTACAATGTGGACGGCTCGATTGTAATCACGTGTAGTCTTTACGGTACCCTCGAGTGGAAAGAGCCAATAATGATTAGTATCGCGCCATTCGCAATTACAGATACAGATAGGGAAATAACGTTAGTGCTCAAGGTAAAGCCATTTAAAGTCCGAACAATTGATAGTCGACGGTCACTCTAGCCATCGTCTAGTGTTGAGGACTGCTCAACTGGTTGTGGGAGGTTGGTTCAGTTTATTGATAACAGCTGGGAAGAAACTGTTACTGAAGGATACAGGTGAAAAGGTTTGGCACTTCTATTACCTTTAACCTGAAAGAATACATAGACAAAATAGACAATAGTATTAGCCGAGAGAGCCATTCGGCCTTCAAGGCCTTGCACCGCCACATGATCACAATGATCAGGGGCTATGCATCAACTGCAGTATCCTGTACCTAGCCTTCGTCCAGTACCCCCTGATTCCCTACAGCCCAAGGGCCACATAAACCTCACCTGAAGCGCTTCATCCCCGAGTCATACTTTCCACAGTGTATGGGCCGAGCAAGACAGCGAAAACGTTCTTAATTTAAATTGTTCTTAGTTTAGCCTTTGTTTCCCAGGATTGACACCTGAACAGGAGGTATCACACTCCCCTAACCTGTGCGCTAGGGTTTGGCACCCCGTGTACATTGACCTACTAAGATGCTATGGCTTATTGATTGAGCAGAGACCCTTAGGTACGTGGCTTCACCTTGCGACTGATATACAGCTCAAATGATAGGAAACTGTGGATCCCTGAATATGACAGTGTGTATCCCGATTTACACCGATTTCCGGATTGGTTTGCCCCGTACTATGACACCTGCCCAATGCGAAACATAGCATAATTCATAAGACAAATAGGCATCGCCACATGCTAGGAGCAGTGACAGCAGCGACCCTATTACTCGAGGGCACCCATATACAAATAGCCCCATTGCACCCGCACCATTTAAATAATGACATGGAGATGCATCATCCAATATCAGCCCTATCCTGGTACTCACTGCACCATTTCTACAGAGTACCCCTGCTACCTTATAAGCCACGAAGAGGTTGGCCCCCCACATTATACACATCGCCTACATATCGAACTATAGCCCCAGTCCTAATAATAGTGGACTGAGCACATCACATGATTACATTCTGTGCAGAGTAAATGAGATGCATTATCGCAGCAGTAATGTTCACCTTATTCTTCTGATGTGCAAAATGCTTCTTTCTCATACATGACGCCGGTGAATCTAAAGAATTACTCCCTTAGTCTCTAATAAACCTGCCCTGACAACTCGGTTCCTGGAACGTCCCAAAAATAAAACACGGGGAAAGCAAACATAGTACTATTCATCTTTGCATCTGCGCGTAGCTCAAACCCCTATCAAAGATAGTTTGTAACAGTTCTATCATAGTTAAGCATCACACTACTCACATCTTCTAAATTTTAGCGAAGCCTAACACAGACCGAGGTCTTATCCAGAATTAGGTCTGCCACACACTCACTCAGCCGAATCAGTTGAGCTGAACCTTCTCTGTCACTCATGATATGTCGCAACGGATTCGCAATGACGAGAAGAGACTTTCAAAAGTGGCCTAATCCAGTTGGACAAGCACAATACTTTCCTATATGTCAGGGACATATGCTTTGTTAGCTGCGAGATAAATACGACACAAACAGGACCTACAGGATATTTATACCGCTGCTCCTTAGCAAGTGATATCTGAGCACTCGTGCCCCAGCTATTGCCCCCAAAGTTGACTGCCGCAGAACCCGTCCTGGTTAGCCCCAAACGCTGGTACAATTCACGGGCCTCGTGATTAGCTGTCTGATAAGATGCAATAGGCAAAATCATCAGCTGTCGTAAGCCTTAATGACCGCATCATTAATTGATACTCCATAGTTATTTGCCATGATTACTGCCCAGATCATTTGAACCGCTACAGTTCGGTGCCCCCCCCCCAAAACATTATAGCCACTGTATAAATGTCAAATTAAGACTCATATGAATTATTATAACTGGATAGGGGCCAAACTTAACGCTCAATATGATTTAGGCATGGCGTAAAATGAACAAGAGCGGTTCAGTGTTTGGAGACTGCAACTGACACACTTTGATTTAGTACACATGCAACTTCAATAAGACACAAACCGGATGATGACCCACTTGCCCTGCGAAGCTACGTCAACCAGTGCTAGCAATAAAACAGGGACAACTTATGATCAACTTTCCATATTTGGCCTAAGTGCACCTTGCCTGCCATTCTTTTAACTCGACCGCTGCCCTGCCTAGTTTCTACCCCCACGCCAACCCGCACCACATAAGGTACTGCTGGCCAAAAGCATGTCAAGTGCCTAGAGTTGACTATTGCACTTTTAACCCTGGTGATACAGTGCGACTCTAAGATCGCCCAGAGACCCGCAGTAGCCTTCGCATACTCATGAAGAATAATCAGGTGATTCACCTTGTAGTATTTCCTCAAGTACGTACTACCGGAATGTTTAAATGCGACGTGTTCTCCACGCGGGCCTACCAAGATGACATGTTGCGCCGTTACTAAGGAACGATGTCTCAAGTCGCAGTCCTTGTTTACTCATACATTGCCAAAGATCGTGTAGGTTTGACTAGCACGTTCCATGGGCACCTGCAGTAGTAAATCTGCCCCCCCATTGTGACGCCCGCACTAGAGCAAGGACTAAGAACCAAGTGATAGGCTCAGCGCGCGGGACTTCTCAGAAAGTCCTCCTTGAGGCACATTGCAAAGAGCGAAAGCTATGCCCCGCGACACTCCCATAATCTCCTATTAAACTTAACCTAACCCTAACCCTAAACATCCTTACAAATCCTAACATCCGCTAAGATCTCCTAGAACCTAAAACCTAAACTACACGTAGACTATAAACAAAATGACCCTTTGCACCCACACCCCATTAGAATCCAGAATCCCTTTAAATCTTTCTTACTTGTGAATCTAATAAAACAAGCCATGCTCCAATCAAGCCAGTACTTGCCCTGACAAAAATTAGAGCTATATGAAGTCATTTTTCAGCGCAGTGAACTCTAAGTGGCGCACATGTTGCGAAACCCATGTGTGGGCGATATGTATAAGCGAGATGAAGCGCGCCCTCCTGCATTCCACACCTTTTACGTAGTCACTCTATGGCAGCGTAGGTTCTGTTAATCGCCTCAAATGTGTTTATGCGACGATAATTTACTGTGATCAAATTTCACCCACATATTCACTCAAAGAATCACTGACTCTATCTCAAATATACTCACAGATGTGCACCACCTAACAAGATAGATAGCTCGAAGGTCTGTCTTTATGCCCCCCTCATACCTATTCACCATGAGAATAATGAGGCGAGTGCACACTGGAGTTGCAGCAATCAGTTGCAGACTGCTCCACAGTTAGATGTGGATAAGGGCATAAGAGGAGGCGCATCTACTTAACGCAGAGGTGTGTGCAAACCTGTAGCCCAATGTGGTCATCTGCTGCCGAAGTTACATTTGATAAGCACCATCATGTCACCGGTGGGTTTTTTCTTGGGACCACTGTAAGAGCTGATGTTGACTTCGGGCCTTTTAGCGCAGCGATAATCCGCGTATTTTTCTTAAAAATCTGCAGCAATATGTGCCAAGGTAGGCCGTGGCTCACAGCTATGCATGACCTGTCAAGCCCCTGCCAAAGAGTGCACAGCTCCCCTTGCGTTCGAAAATCCTCCCCCCTCCCCCCCCCCATGACATAGCGGCCTGCCCCTTGCTGTACAGAAGAGTTTGCCAAGTTCTCCCCATGAAACCCCACATGCGCGAGGTTTTACTCTAGCCCGTGAATTAGTAATTCCTGTTCTAGGCGCGTGTCCTACACACACCTCAAAGACATAAAGCGACTTTGCAATTCCAGAGACTTAAGGGGCCCTGTGCTAAATGTAAAATGGCTGCCCTATGTGATGTGACCTGGGCGTAGGTGCCAATCAATGTAAACCCCGACGCGCGCCATCGACTGGCAACAAGTGGAGGCAGTCAATAAGATAGAAATCGGTGCGCCCATGTATAAGCGGCCTGCTTTCCCAGGCGACCCACTGCCCTATCTCCTATACTTAACAACTAAACTAAATTAATCTTGCTTCCTTAGCGGTCGCAATTCTTGTTCGACATTACTTTGTACAAAATTATATGCACACTCGTACTATCTGACATCCTATGTTAGGTGGTATAACCTAACCTACTGATCTCTTATGTAACATGTTTAACAGTTAGCATTTCAGAAATTGATAGCGTCAGAGCGCCATTTCACTTTTTCCGCCCCCACCCACAGTTTGCTTTAGCGATTAAAGCCGTTTTTTAAAATTGATTAATTACTGCTTTTGTTAAGTCATCAAGACCTAAACACAATAAACCCAGAATGCCCCAGCAACGACCCAAGAAAAGAGACGAGAAGAAGCCCGAAAAACAGGGTATAGCTTACAGAAATCGATGGAACAGAGCTTCTTGACTATCTTGCTACTAAACATTTACCAGGCCGCGCAATGGTCAAGATGACACTTTCTACCTGTCTTCAATTTACAACTCTATGGCTCTACACAGTATGGTGATCGACCTGCACATTAAATCCCTTTGCTAGCATTATAGATATCTTTCAGTACTTAATCTTCCTTAAATTTCTCTGTCAATCAGTATGAGTATTTCAATAAATTTAAGAACTTCAGTTTACCCTTTAGAGAATATCCCGTGGCCAAAACTGAGCCAACTTAGCCCCCCACCAGACAAGCCCATGCCGGGCTAGCAGATCCCCAGCCTACATTAGATTAAAGATCCTACAACACTATGGAAGGCTAATTTACAGAGCTTTAATTAGCCCTACAGATCTTGCACGTCTTGGAAATATGGGTGGAGACCGCAAGAACTAAGCCGCCTGGAGAAAACCCACGCATTTAACTCGGGGGAGAACGTACAATAATCCGTACAGGCGAGCCCCACCCCTAGTACATGGGATCTATTGAACCGAGAGTCTATCCTCTGCCTCAAATAGCACCCCAGAACAAATCTACCCATGAAGGGCAAACTGTGCTGCTCATAATCTAAATAATAATGTATACTAGGCCCAATGCAGAAACAACGCCAAGGAATAAGCCAACAGGACCCCTAGCCCGCTACAGCTCTCACCACAAATTGAAGTATGATCAATGCGTTGACAGAGGGGAGCCCAAAAGCCCCACCTCCAATACACACAACCCCCCCCCCCCCCCCCCCACAACCCCCCCCCAAACCCCCCCAAACACAGTTCTAGTGTCTTCTAATAAGTCACTGATCGAAATATTTGAGATGGCTGGGAGAAGGACATAGAACGTGAGCGACAATCCAATAGCCTAGACATCAACCACTTACAGGCCCTAATCACTTCACAAATTCACATAAAACCATCAATTTACTGTGCCTTTTGCAACTGCTACAGGCCTACATAGGAAAAGCAACAGGCATGTACGCAGCCCCCACAACCATCCAATGCACGCAACACAACGTCAGGACCCTTAATACAAACCCCTCTGCCCTAAGCCACATGCCACCTAGAACATCACTCAAATACCATAAGCCAAATCCAGGTGCCACGTATCTAAAGAGCCATCCTTAACTGCACCTCCATAGTGCAATCTGCCCCACCACCCGTCCTAGCCAGCCAACAAATTTTACGGCACATCGCAATGCTTTGGTGTAACAATACAATGTATCTACGAATCATCTTCTTTAAGACTTTGCATCTTCTCATTTAAAGCTTGCGCCTCTGAGTATTTGAGCCATTTACACCCTTGGAAAATGGCTTCTGAATCTATTGCCACTATATCTATGCTACCCTATGCCTAATAATCAGTAAATTTCGCATATTATATTACCTGATTTTTTTCAAGCTATTAGTAATTGATACCGAATCTCTCTATCATATCACATAGACAACAGTCTAGCAGACCGTTAAGCGGCATTATGCTTCCCACAACTGATGCGGGTGTGCATGGCGTCGGACGGAGTGGCAGGCCAGCAGCGGGTCACAAACAAACTTTTCATCCCACCACCACCCCAACCCACGCCCGCCCCCCAAATCACGCTAATTACCCCCTTGATATTTATAGTTAATATTATATATTTGATCCTTTAACGCTATAACAACCCTATCTAATGATGACAATAGCACCACATAACATTTGTATACAGCTCAAAGTCTAGAGTCGAGCGGCGGGATACGCAGCGGGAAGCGTGGGGGGGGGTTAGAGATGTGAGAAGGCAGAGAGAGAAGCGGCCAGCAGACTTGCAGAGGCAACCCGCGAGTCGTTTTTTCGGTGGATGTTTGATTTTTTCTTTTTTTGGGGGTGCTGAGGCGGCAAAGACGGCGGTGTGCGATTGCGCGGTCTTGACTTGGTGCAAAGAGGAGAGACGAGGATGAAGAAGCCGAGGTGTGAAGCGAAGTAAGTGCAGGAGGGCGTGGGGGGGAGAGGGAAAAAAGAGGCGACGCGGGGGAAGGGCAAGACGGCAGAGCGCGAAGAGGAGAGGGAGACGGTGGAGGAGATGGGAGAAGGGAGGAGAGAGAGAAGGGTGAAAGAGAGGGAGAGAGGGAAAGGGGGGAGGAGTTGAGGGGTGGAGGGAGGAAGGGGGGCGGAGGGGGGAGGTGGGGGGAGGGGGGGTGTGAGGTTTTTATCTTGGGAGTTATTTGGAGTTTTTCTCTGGGGAGGGGGAGACAGAGATTGTGGGGCGAGTCCCGGTGGAAGAGCGGCATAGAGGAAGCTGGTGTAGGGAGGCGGCAGGAGCGTGCGAGCAACTCCGGGAGGGAAGATGAGCGAGGCAAGAGAGGGAGAAGGAGCATGAGTCAGAAAGAGAGAGGGAGAGAGAGAGAGGAGAGGGGAAGGAGGGGAGAGAGGAGGACGGAGCGGCGGAGGGGAGCCCCCCGGGAGGAGGAGCACAGAGAGAGTCGAAAGAGCGAATGGCGATGGGAGATGTGAGACACCTGATGAGCCGAGGAAGCGGAGGAAGAGGAGAGGTGCGCGCTAAGAGCGCAGAGGGATCGCCTAAGAGAGGAGGAGGGGGGGGGGCTAGCGTCGGGGAGGGAGCAGTAGCCGGGGGAGCGCCGTAAGGAGAGGCGGGTGACAGAGAGTGCCGTCGGCGAGAGAGCAGAGGGAGGGAAGAGAGAGACCTGCACCCCTGTTAGCTATTTCAACCAAACCCCATCCATACCGACCCCCCCAAACAACCATTTGAAGCGAGCTAGTGCGTTCTGTCAATACTTTTAATTTTCACATTACGGGGCTACTTACTCACAGTTAGTCAAGTGGCACATTGATGACTTCAGTGTATATTCCAGCCTCAAATGAGACGGACCATCCTGCCTTACACTCCAGCTAAGAAGCTCTAATTGAGCCACACCATTCCGTGGTTTTAATCGGTAAAGTATCCGCCCCCCCCCCCCCCCCTCTCCCCTGACTGCCCAGCTGACGGCCAGCGAGAGTAGAAACATTTTTTTGCCGCGGCAATTTGAAAAATCATAATATCTCTGCTCTTTTTTTTTTTCTCATTTTTCAGGACTTGAAAAAATTCATCGGAACAACGCGGCGGACTCCGCCTGAAGGCAAGGCGGACTCTGAGCAGCGATGGCACACAAAATCACAGCGCCGTAGGTAGTCGCGGCTGTTATCTCGCGAATAGCATGCACTAGTTTGCAAAAACAGGTCAAGCAACAGACTTTTAGGTAATATAGATATCGCAGATCCGTCGACCTGCGCCTCCAGGAACTTTGGATTGTGGCATGGGTACTAAGGATTGAAATGGCCGCGTGCAAGGCACTCGACTTAGCCGGCCGATAATGCTGGCATACGTGCCCTATCTCTCATAGCCATCCTATGCTTCTACTTATGATGCACTTCTTATAAAGTTGATTATGCAGGAATAGTGAGTAAAGAGTAATAGAGTACTTATAGTGGAGAATAGAGGACTCTTTTAGACCCAACTTCCCACACCCGACCAACATGTCCCATCGTACATCTGAGTCCACCTGAACCCTGTAGTTTAGTTCCGACTATATCCCATCTAACCTGTCATATCCATCGATAACTATACCATGAATGCATTCTCCAGATTATCACACATTTGATGAGACGTTTGATATACATGCATATTTTTCCCAAATGATTAATTTTATTTCCTCCGTGGTATCGATTCCGAAAATCCGACATCTGTTTTTCTTTCCCTCAGAAGACACATAAAGCTAGCCCAGCAATGAATTGACTCCCCTATTGCCCTTTACTGAATATCCTTCCACCCGTTGGTCTTGCGCGTCACTGCGGACGTTAGCGAGACGTATACTCTGTTATCCAAAACCCTCTTACGACCACTCCGCGGACATAGTAGCCAAGTTCAGAAACATTTCATATCAGTGTGCAGGATGAATACGATAGTCAATGCCAGGCCCGACCAGCTGGTCTCAGCAAGACCAAAGGCAAATGGTGGAGCCTGCAAAATCAGACTGAAGATAAGACAGCAATACAGTCAGATCCAATTCTGCTCCAGGTTATTTCACATTCTCGTTATAAGTAGAAGACATCATGCAAAGTGTGTACAGACCCACCATTGTTCAGCATCGAGACAGTGGAGCCAAACACGACTAAACGCAAAACGCTTTGTTTATACCTGCATCATCTTTATATCATAAGACCTCATTTTAATTTGCCTTTAGGTATCGTTTCAGATCTGGACTGTCAACTGATTATCTTCTAGGTATTTTAATATAAAGCAGCCTAGTTCAACACACTCGCCCAGTGATGCAGACGTACACAATGGGGAACTTATCGTTCCTTTCTAAAAGAAGCACGGCAAGTTATAAATGTACAGTGCCGTACCAGCAGAACGTTAACAGTGTCATTTTTCATCAATAGTGTAATTCTATTTCAACTTTCGGACAATTATACTTAATTTCTCTTGCAGACATACCGGAAGTGATGGTTCTCAGTGAGAACCAGTCTTTAATATGCCATAGGCTTTCATTTTACTGATGTTGGTTGCTGCTAGGCCTCTAGACTAGGTCTCCATTAAACACAGGTACAGCACAAGAACAGGCCCTTCAGCCCACCATGTCTGTTCTGAACATGACCTCGCGGGTTTTTTCCGGATGCCCCGGTTTCCTCACACATTCCAGAGAAGTGTGGGTTTGTCGGTTAATTGGCTTCTGTAAATTGCCCCAAGTGTGTAGGGTAGAACTAGTGTACATGTTGGTCAGTGCGGACTCAGTGGGCCAAAGGGCCTGTTTCCATACTGTATCGTGAGGGGCCTTGATCGGGTGGATGCACCGAGGATGTTCCCAATGATCGGGGAAACTAGAACTAGGGGACATAGTTGCAGAATAAGGGGGGGCTCTTTTAAAACTGAGATGAGGAAGAACTTCTTCACCCAGAGGGTGGTTAATTTATGGAATTCACTGCCCCAGGGAGCAGTGGAAGCAGAAACTTTAAATATATTTAAGACTAAAATAGATGTTTTTTTAGCTGCCAAGGGGATAAGGGGCTACGGGGAGAGGGCAGGGATATGGACCTAGGTATGGTTAGTATAGTAAGACCTGAGTGATCTCCTGGACAAGTGTCGATCGCCTAGATTGGGGTCGGAGAGGAATTTCCCGGATTTTTTTCCCGAATTGGACCTGGGTTTTTATCCGTTTTTTTGCCTCCCCCAGGAGATCACGAGGTTCTTGGGGTGGAGAGGGGTGATAGCGGTATAAAGGGGAGGGTAGTGTCTTGTGTTCTGTGTCTTGTGTCTACTGTTTGTGGGTAAGTGTGTCTGTTTAGTGTTCAGCCATGAGCGAATGGCGGTGCGGGCTCGATGGACCTGGTGGTCTGCTCTCGCACCTACTTTCTATGTTTCTATGTTTCTATCTCTAAACCAAACTAAACTAAATTAAACTGACCTTTTCTTCTTCTTCTTAGGCCCCTTTCGGTCGGTCTTATCTGCCATGGGTGTCTCCAGGATTCGAGGACGCCTCTGCGTGACTTTGTTTAACGTGGGGAGACTGGTGCACAGACAGCCACCTTGACAGATCTGGGTCAGGATCCAAGTGGCATGGAATCCAAGACAACCGGAGACCCTTTTCTGCTGCAGCCTTCATCCGCCTTCCCAGCCGTTGTGACTCTCCACTAAAGTCAGCTATCGTCCTCCGCCTGTTCCACCGTTGAGGTCTTGGTTGGAACTAAACTACACTACACTACACTACACTACACTACACTACACTACACTACACTACACTAAACATCTGCCCAGGTCTGGCCCATATGGCTCTAAACCTTTCTTTACTTTAAACATCAAACAAACTTACAGGAGTTTGTACTCATTGAAAAAAATCATGATTTATCTGTGCAAAAGTCTGTCCCGAACATGATGCCAAGAGTAACTCTTATCTGCCTGCATATAACTATATAACCATATAACCATATAACAATTACAGCTCGGAAACAGGCCATCTCGGCCCTACAAGTCCGTGCCGAACAACTTTTTTTCCCTTAGCCCCACCTGCCTGCACTCATACCACAACCCTTCATTCCCTTCTCATCCATATGCCTATCCAATTTATTTTTAAATGATACCAACGAACCTGCCTCCACCACTTCCACTGGAAGCTCATTCCACACTGCTACCACGATCCCTCTGTTCAACAGCATTCTTCAATTCCCTACCATTTACCATGTACGTCCTATTTTAATTTGTCCTGCCAAGGTGTAACACCTCACATTTATCAGCATTAAACTCCATCTGCCATCTTTCAGCCCATTTTTCCAAATGGCCTAAATCACTCTGTAGGATATCATCCATATCCCTCCATTCTCTGCATATCCATATGCCCAACGAAAGGTCACCTAAATGCCACTGCTGTATCTGCTTCAGCCACCAACCTTGGCAGCGTATCCCAGTCACTCTCCACCCTGTGTAAAAAAATTGTCCCACACATATCCTTTAAGATTGGAGAAAACAAAGAAAACATTAAAATATAAGGCAAATTATCATTAACCATTTTTTTTAGAGATGAAGTATTTATTGCTTTAGTTTAGTTTAGTTTATTATTGTCACGTGTACCGACGTACAGCAAAAAGTTTTTTTAGTTGCGTGCTATAAAGCCAGCGAAAAGCCTACACATGATTATAATCAAGCCGTCCACAGTGTACATATACAGGATTAAGGGTATGACTTTTAGTGCAAGATAAAGTCCAGTATAGTCCCATTAAAGACAGTTCGAAGGTCTCCTACGAGGTAGATGGGCGGTCAGGTGGTGAGAGGACAGACCAGTTGCCTGAAAACAGCTGGGAATAAACTGGCCATTGAGATGTTTCCATCAGAAGAAGATAAAATGTTCAAGAAGAAACTGCAGATGCTGGAAAATCGAAGGTACACAAAAATTCTGGAGAAACTCAGCGGGTGCAGCAGCATCCACGGAGCGAAGGAAATAGGCAACGTTTCGGGCCGAAACCCTTCTTCAGACAAAGAGTCTAAAATGTAGAGACCCAGTTACATGAGAAGAGTGTCTCCAAAGTCTGACTTACCTAAAACTCTGGTGCTTCACCAGATTATATCACATCTCACATTCACACCACCACTTGGAGACTCCTGACCCCCAATGGCCTCCCATTGTAAAATACTCACCCATGCCAATGTTCCTTTATGGATCATCTTTGTACTTCTGTAATCTCCTCCAGTCCTCTTTTCTGACTGTGACCTTTATTTACAATGTTTCCTTCGGTTCCTGTTGTCTATTGTTCCTATTCGCAACCATGCATCAGAGTTCTTGCTGCAGAATTCGACATAAACTCATAGAGAGTCACGTGGAAACAGGCCCTTTGCCTACACCAACCAACATGTCCCATCTACACTAGTCCCACCTGCCCCTTTCTGCCCTTATCCCTCCAAACCTATCCTATCCATGTGCTTATCTAAATGATTCTTAAACGTTGCGTTAATATCTGCCTCAACTACCCCCTCTGACAGCACATTGCATACACTGTGTAAAGAAGTTACTCCTCAGGTTCCAGTTAAATCTTTTCCCCCTCACCTTAAACCTATGTTCTCTGGTTCTCAATTCCTCTACACTGGGCAAGAGATTGTCTGTTTACCCGATCGATTCCTCTCCTAATCTCGTACACTGATTCTCGTGATTTTGTTCAGGATCTGAAGGAAATTTGTGCGGCACAGTGGCGCAGCGGTAGAGTTGCTGCCTTACAGCACCAGAGACCCAGGTTCGATCCTGACTATGGGTGCTGTCTTTATGGAGTTTTTTACAATCTCCCTGTGACCTGCGTGGGTTTTCTCCAGGATCTCCGGCTTCCTCCCACACTCAAAAGACGTACAGGTTTGTAGGTTCATTGGCTTGGTATATTTTGTTCTCCGTGGATTGTTACCTTGTCGTGGTGGAGAAGCTTGTGTGGTCCTGAGATCCTTAGAGCGATGCCGTCTGGAGCTATGATCCTGGTAGGGTCACCTATGGCGGTAAGGTCGAGGGGGAGGTCTCTGACAAAGAGCAATCCAACCAAGACCTCAACGGCGGAACAGGCGGAGGATGATGGCTGACTTTGGTGGAGCATCACAACGGCTGGGAAGACGGATGAAGGCTGCAGCAGAAAAGGGTCTCCGGTCGTCTTGGATTCCATGCCACTGGATTCTGACCCAGATCTGTCAAGGACCGTGGGGCGGCTGTCTGTGCACCAGTCTCCCCACGTTTAACAAAGTCACGCACAGGCATCCTCCATGAGAGGCCAGTCATACTCGTTTCGAGTGACCACCGATGATGATGATAAATGTAAATTGACCCTAGTGTGTGTGTAGGATAGTGTTAATGTGCGGGGATCGCTGGTTGGCGCGGACTCAGTGAGCCGAAGGGCCTGTTTCCGCGCTGTATCTTGTATCTCTAAAGGAAACTCTCCAGACTGGCAAACACAAGGCATGGTATGATTACAATACAAATCTAAAGGTTGGCTAGCCTTATTTTGTTTTGTTGAGTTTCGTTTAGTTTCGAGATACAGCGTGGAAACAGCCCATTCGCAATTGGCCTTATGTTCGAACCTTCTTCTGGCAGTGCCCACACTTATTCCCCTCTTGGGAAATTGGTTGTTGCATTGATATAATGACTGACACAAGGCTGGCTAAATACCTCTGAAAACTTTTGTTTTCCTTTAAATGTCAAGAGGAAATATATTCACTCACCGAAACAATTGCAGGAATCTGTTCCTTATAACTTAAATTGGATTTTTCCTATGGGCAAATGAATCATTAACACTGGCTGTCAAGGTTTGAATGTTCATGATTTGAACGCTCAGCAAAGCAACATTGAAATACCCTAACTGACCAAATTCAATAGCTTTTGCAATGCTTTTATTAATTTTGTTTTGGTTTATATTGTGGATTGTGCTATAAAAGACTCTGGGGAGAGCATTGTGTTTTGAACAAAAGTGTTTTCAAAAGGGAAAAATAACTTAAACTGTACACTGGTTTATTTTTCTTTGAGGGATATTGAATCAGATTGGTTTTGTGCAAAATTAACTTAATGTGGAAAAACAGGTTTGAATTTGATTACGTGCTGCATGCAAGGTCACTAACTAATGCTTCCCATAAAACCACGCTATGTGACATAAATCAGCAACAATGCTTTGGTTTATTTGATACAGTTATTGATTTCATATTTCCGTATCAATTGTACCTCATAATTGTTTTCAAGGTGTAGACACTATAGAACAATTGGTTGTATTAGCCTTGTAACCCTTCCACGTATGAGGTTATACACATTGTAAGTGCACATGTCATAGAAACATAGAAATATAGAAAATAGGTGCAGGAGTAGGCCATTCGGCCCTTCGAGCCTGCACCGCCATTCAATATGATCATGGCTGATCATCCAAACTCAGTATCCTGTACCTGCCTTCTCTCCATACCCCCTGGTTAGACTTTGGTTAAACCTCCCATCTGCCTTCTTTTTTTCCCAGCAACAATCTGAGACGTTAACCCTTGTTTCTTTTGGCATAGACCTTTAATATTTTATTGTTTTACTTCAGATTTCCAGCACCTGCATTGTTTCTCTTGATCATCTTAAAAGAGAACCACGTTATGACCTTCCAGGAAGGTCGGCAGGAAACGAGCGGGCAAGATCATCTCTGACCTCTCTCACCCAGGCCACAAACTCTTTGGTCCACTTCCCTCTGGAAGGCGACTCCGGACTGTCAAAGCCACCACAGCCAGCTTTTTTTCCACGAGCTGTTACTCTACTCAATAACCAAAAGTCTGTAGCCTCCTTTTGCTCTGGTATTTTATTTCATACACATGTTTAAACTATAATGTTTTATTCTTAATGTTTTAATGTTTTGTGTTTTATTCTTAATGGTTTACTGTATGTCGTGTTGTTACCTGCGAGCGGAGCACCAAGGCAAATTCCTTGTATGTGTACATGCTTGGCCGATAAACTTATTCATTCATTCAAAGAACAGAATCACAATCAAAAGACAGCCTTTCCTCAGTGTCATTTCCCAGCCTTGAAACATCTTTGGAAATCAGCGATGGAATAGAAATATCAGGAAGCCTGTGCTTTAAATATTTAGGAAAGATGATTAACGCGTTTGCTAATAACCATATGCTGCTTCAAGTCAGTATTTCATGACTCCATTTCAGTACATATTGGCTAAAAAATACTCTTGACTCTTGATGTGCCTTAGTGAATGCAACATAACCTGCACAAACAGACACACTTCACAAAATACTTGGTTTTTAAATATTTGCTCTTCGCATTCAAAGTTGTTTTCAGCTGAATTTTGGGAATAACAAAAGGATAAAAGTGCCAAATTTAATGCTAAATAAAGTGCAAAATTTAGAGTCATTAAATTATTTTTATTAGAAAATATTGACTATTCAGTGGGCATGTGAGAGGGGCTTAGATGGGTCGCAATATGGTGCAGTTTTAGGATAATCTAATATACTGCAGATGCTGGAAATCTGAAATAAAACTGGGAAACACTCAACATCTTAGTTTAGTTTTGAGATACAGCGCACAAACAAGCCCTTTGGCCTATCGAGTCCGCACCGACAGGTGAAGCCCGTACACTAGCACTATCCTACACACACTATGGACAATTGATAATCTTTTATCGAAGCCAATTAACTGACAAACCTGTACGTCTTTGGAGTGTGGAAATCGGAGCACCCGGGGTCACAGGGAGAACGTACAAACTCCGTACGGACAAGCACCCGTAGTCAGGATCGAACTGGGGTCTCTGGTGCTGTAAGGTAGCAGCTCTACCTCTGCGCCACCGTGCCACAAGAGATTTGTCCAGAAAGAAACAGAGTTAGTGTCCCAGGCCGATGCTATTTGATTAGATTTGGTAAAAGTCTTGGGTGGAAAGTAGAGAAAAAGAGAAGAGGGAACATAAAATAAGTTCTATGATAGGATGGAGGATCACAATCACCTAAGTGTTGTTCATGATATTCGCCATCTTGCTGCCTATTCAACAAAGCACAATACAAGCTCAAAAGACAACAATTTATCTTCTTGAGACAAAGGAAACTGCGGGTGCTCGAATCTTAATCAAAGCACAAAATCCCGGAGGAACTCAGCGGGCCAGGCAGCATCTGTGGAGGGAATGAGCGTTGTGGGTGGGGCTCTTCTTCCGACACCTTATCTTCTGGTTGGGAACCTTAGTCTTCCCTGACTCGAAACGTCACTTTCCCATGTTCTCCATAGAGGCTGCCTGACCCGCTGAGTTACGCCAGCCCCTTGTGTCCTCATGCGTAAACCAGCACCTGTATCGTGTGTAAACAAAACAACCATGTCATCTCTGGGTGCCCGCTCTACCACCCACCAAATGGAGCTCAGGGCCTGGCACACGTTGATGCAGACAACAACCTGGCTGCTCAACACCCGGCTTGAGATCTACCTATTTATAACATATAACAATTACAGCACGGAAACAGGCCATCTCGACCCTTCTAGTCCGTGCCGTACACATAATCTCCCCTAGTCCCATATACCTGCGCTCAGACCATAACCCTCCATTCCCTTCCCATCCATATAACTATCCAATTTATTTTTAAATGATAAAAACGAAACCTGCCTCCACCACCTTCACTGGAAGCTCATTCCACACAGCTACCACTCTCTGAGTAAAGAAGTTCCCCCTCATGTTACCCCTAAACTTCAGTCCCTTAATTCTCAAGTCATGTCCCCTTGTTTGAATCTTCCCTACTCTCAGTGGGAAAAGCTTTTCCACGTAAACTCTGTGTATCCCTCTCATCATTTTAAAAACCTCTATCAAGTCCCCCCTTAACCTTCTGCGTCCAAAGAATAAAGCCCTAACTTGTTCAACTTTCAACCTACAAACCTGTACATCTCTGGAGTGCAGAAGGAAACCCGATGTTCAAAAGTTAATTTCTTTGATTTATGTTTCATTTGCAAGAGGAAGAACCAGCATCTGCATCTTCTTGTTTCAACAATAAGTTTAGCTGGTTTGGAATCAGCCATTCCAACCTTTCGACTTACATGTCCAGCATTCGCATGGTCTTTTTTTCCATGCTGGCCATTTCACCTATTTACTTGTCATCTTCGATCTACATATTTATATTTTATCATGATTAGGTCATAGAAGCAATAGACAATAGACAATAGGTGCAGGAGTAGGCCATTTGGCCTTTTGAGCCAGCACCACCATTCAATATGATCATGGCTGATCATCCCCAATCAGTACCCCGTTCCTGCCTTCTCCCCATATCCCCTAACTCCGCTATTTTTAAGAGCCCTATCTAGCTCTCTCTTGAAAGCATCCAGAGAATCGGCCTCCACCGCCCTCTGAGGCAGAGAATTCCACAGACCGTATGAGTTTAGTTTATTTTAGACATACGGTGCGGAAACAGGCCCTTCGGCCCACCGAGTCCGCACCGACCGGCGATTCCTGCACATTAACACTATCCTACACACAATAGGCACAATTTATATTTATACCAGCCTGTGAACCTACAAACCTGTACGTCTCTGGAGTATGCGGAGAAACTGAAGAACGTGCAAACTCCGCACAGACAGCACCCGTAATCATGATCGAACCCGGGTCTCTGGCGCTTGTACGTGGTGTAAGGCAGCAACTTTGCCGCTTCGCCACCATGCAGCACTAATCTGGCATATCTGGCAAATCTAGATCATGCTTGGGTCAATGGCCATATTGTGCCCAGGCACCTCACCAAAATGTTAGAAACTGGCAGGAAATCGGAATGTCTGTGTCTGACACTCCCATATTAATGTCTCTGCCACTACCCGGGGTTTTAAGTGAAAACTCTCAGAACCCGATCTTGCCAGGATAAAAATTAAATGGTGCGCATGGCATTAGTACAGATTGGATGGTGGTAAGCAGACTCACGGAGGCAACACTAATGACTCAATGTTTGCATTGTTTAAGGCCCTGGAATTTGAAAATAAGGGCTCTTTTCATAAGTTCAAGTTCATAGGAGCAGAATTAGCTCATCAAGTCTACTCCACCATTCAATCATGGTTGATCTAACTTTCCCTCTCAACCCCATTCCCCTCCTCATTACCCCTGACACCCGTACCAATAAAGAATTGATTAATCGATCAAAGGGATAGAATTTAATTGTCATTCGCACCAAATTTGGCGCGGCACGGTGGCGCAGCGGTAGAGTTGCTGCCTTACAGCGCCAGAGACCCTGATTTGATCCTGACTACCGGTGCTGTCTGTATGGAGTTTGTACGCTCTCCCCTTGGCCATGTGGGTTTCCTCTGGGTTTCCTCCCACATCCCAAAGGTTTGCTGGTTGATTGGCTTCTCTTAGGCGTAAATTGTGCCCCGAAGCCAAAGTCAATTTTATTTGTCACATACAGCCGAAGGTGCAGTGAAATGAATTTGCCAGCAGCGATACACTTGAAAAGAATACACTATACACAATAAAATTTAACACAAACATCTACCACAGCATTCTTCACCATGATGGAAGGCACAAGGATGTAAATCACTATCCTACACAAACCCAGTTCGTTCCCTCGTGTGTCAGACGATGCGTAGCTCGCTGTTGGCTCCCGTTGTCGTCCAACATGTCGACAGAATTGGTCTCCCAAACAGTGTGTGTGTGTGGGAGGCGGTTTCTGTCATTCACCCCACACACCCAGTGTGTGTGTGTGGGATTGTGCTAGTATACAGGGAGATCGCTGGTCGGCATGGACAGCAGCGGAAGACAAATTAACTGAGTGTATTCAAGAGAGAGTTAGATATAGCTCTTAGGGATAATGGAATCAAGGGATATGGGGAGAAAGCAGGAACGGGGAGCTGGTTTAGGAAGATTAGCCATGATCATATTGAATGGTGGTGCTGGCACGAAGGGCCGAATGGCCTACTCCTGCACCTATTTTCTATGTCTATGAAACCGGAGAACCCAGCGAAAACCATCACTGTCACGTGCAAACTCCGTACGGACAGCAGCTGTAGTCAGGACCAAACATAGATCTCTGGCACTGTGAGGCAGCAACTCTACCGCTGTGCCACTGAGATTGAACTTTGATGGGAGGTTGCGTCCCTGGGTTATCCCGTACAGTTTTGGAATGTAAAACCACTGCCCCATGGTGGTTGAGAATGCATGAAAAGCCACTCAAACTAATTTGGTGAATAGTCACAGTTTTTCAGCCCATTTTAAATTTAATGCATCAAAGATGTATCCCAAATCCATTAGCTAGGCTAACTGAGCAAGTCACCAACCTTTTGTAGAAAGTGTCTCAATTGTGAGAGGATATTTGTTGTTGGGGGAGAATCTAAAACCATGGGTCACTGTTTGAATATAAAGAAGACAAAGTGTTTCTGTTTTCACTCTGGAGGTCATGAGACTTTGTAACTCTTACTTCAGTTTACTCCAGTTTAGAGATACAGCCTGGAAACAAGTCTGTCAACCCACTGAGTCCTTGCCGACCATCGATCACCCGTTCACACTAGTTCGTCCCCTTTCACATCCACTCACTGCATGCTTGGGCAATTTTACAGAGGCCGATATCACAATTTTACTATAGGTGCTGTCTGTACGGAGTTTGTACCTTCTCTCCGTGACCCTCGTGGGTTCACTCCGGGAGCTCGGGTTTCCTTCCGCACTCCAGAGATGTACAGGTTTGTAGGTTGACGCCAAAGCTGGAGTAACTCAACAGGTCAGACACCATCTCTGGAGAAAAGGAATTGGTAACGTTTCGGGTTGAGACCCTTCTTCAGACTGAGAGTCAGGGGAAAAGGAAACGAGAGATGCAGACGGTGATATAGAGAGATATAGAACAAACTAGACTAAGTGGGTCCCTGTCACATGGGAGGCCTGGTCCTCCAACGCAACCCGTTCCCCAACGCAATATTTCACCACTCACCCGTTCCCCCAACGTAACCAAACACCCAACGTCCATGAGTTCTGCAAGGGTCAGTAAGTATCACCGATGCAGTCATCAATGTAACAGAGATAGAGTTCGGGGGTAGGGCCAGTGTACGCCTGGACTGCAGATGCTGGTTTACAAAAGAAAGACACAAAGTGCCGGAGTATCTCAGCAGGTCAGGCAGCGTTTCTGGAGAACAAGGATAGGTGACTGCAGGAGATCGAGTCTCATGATCAAACGTTACTTAGCGGCAATAGAATGCCAAACCAGAAGGTGCCCAAAAACAGGACAGGGACATGTGGTTTCAATATCTTCTCCCAGATATTGGGATGGAAATAAAGCAATGAATTTGGCGAGATGGAATTGCGGATGTTGGTTTATACTGACGATAGACACAAAATGTTGGAGTAACTCAATGGGACAGGCAGCATCTCGGGAGAAGGAATGGGTGACGTGAGATTGTCAATTCACAGGCCAACTGCTTGCTCTGAATGCGATGCATCTTATACTTTCCACCATGGCCTCATTTTACAAAGTCGTTGCCCTGCGAACCTTCCAAACCAGACAGGAGGAAAGTGGTTTCAATGTCAGGTATCACGTCGCATTATCGTGCAAAGTCTAAGCCGACCTCAGTGAGCATGGCCTGCCTTTAAATACTTAATGTTTGTTACAATACAAGGTGATTAATTATTGAACGAGTCGGGGCCAGATTCCCAATGATCATAAAGGAACGGATTTCAAGCTGTTATTGCAGCAGGATTTAACTTGAGGTATTTTTAACTTTAAACATTAAAGCTCACATGAAAGGCAGAGTCTCGACCCGAAATGTCACCCATTCCTTTTGTCCAGAGATGCTGCCTGTCCCGCTGAGTTACTCCAGCTCTTTGTGTCTATCTAAACTCATTTGGTCTTGGCTTATCGAGCCACCACATGCTGTTCACTGTCTGTCCCTTGAAACTCTGTTATCCATCGGAAAGAACTGTATTGAATGAATGAATGATTGATTGAATGAATGATTGACTGTTCCCACTGCGATAAGTGAACGCCTCTGTTGTGAAATGCGGCCTCACACATCCACCAGGACTGCTTTGATATTCGCCGTCAATATGCCATGATATTTATTAGGCATGGTGGCACAGTGGTAGAGTTGCCGCCTTACAGAGCGTGCAGCGCCGGAGACCAGGGTTCGATCCCAACTACGGGTGCTGTCTGTACGGAATTTGCACGTTCTCCCCGTGACTTGCGTGGTTTTCCTCCAAGATCTTCGGTTTCCTCCCACACTCCAAAGATGTACAGGTTTGTAGGTTAATTGGCTTAGTATAAATGTAAATTGTCCCTAGTGTGTGTAGGATAGTGTTAATGTGCAGGGATCACTGGTCGGTGCGGACTCGGTTTGGCCGAAGGGCCTTATTCCACGCTGTATTTCTAAACTAAACTAAACTAAACTAAGGTAGATTCCTGACTGATAGGGGTGTAGAAGGTTATGGGGAGAAGGCAGGAGAATGGGGTTAAGAGGGAAAGATAGATCAGCCATGATTGAATGGTGGAATAGACTTGATGGACCAAATGGCCTAATTCTGCTCCTATTCCTTATGAATTTATGAATTTTGCCCATGGAATTATAGAAGGTGATGATCTTAAGGTCATGTGACAGGAGCAGACTTAGGCCAGTCAGGCCATCAAATCAACCCTGCCATTCAATCATGGCTGATCTATCTCTCCCTCTTAACCCCATTCCCCTGCCTTCGTCCCTAAACCTCTGACACCCGTACTAATTAAGAATCTATCCATCTCTGCCTTAAAAATATCCACTGAATTGGCCTCCACAACCTTCTGTGGCAAAGAATTCCACAGATTGACCACCCTCTGCTTACAGAAATTCCTCCTCATCTCCTTCTCAAAGGAACGTCCTTTAATTCTGAGGCTATGACCTCTAGTCCTAGACTCTCCGACTAGTGGAAATATTGTCTCCCCATTCATCATTCGATAACATTTCAATGAGGTACCCCCTCATCCTTCTATACTCCAGTAAGTACAGGCCCAGTGCCGTCAAACGCTCATCATAGGTTAACGCACTAATTCCTGGGATCATTCTAGTAAACCTCTGGTCCCCCTCCAGAGCTAACATATCCTTCCTCAGATGTGGTCCCAAAATTGATAAAAGCATCAATTATCTCTGCAGACATTTCCAAATCTTCCAAAATGTATATTGTTGTGTCATGAGATTTATGGGCTATCATTAATTTTGCTTGGACTTTTAAAAACTTTTACTAATTCCTGGGGTGACACGGTGGCACAGAGGTAGAGTTGCTGCCTCACTGCGCCTGAGACCCGGGTTCGATCCTGACTACAGGCGCAGTCTGTACAGCGTTTGCATGTTCTCCTTGTGAGTGTGCATTGATTTTGTCTGAGTGTTCCGGTTTTCTCCCACATTCGAAAGACTGAGGACTGAAGACTGAGGAAGTTTGGCACGAACGCCAGCATCCTCACAAACTTCTACAGTTGCACCATCGAGAGTCTGCGGACGGGCTGCGTCACGGTCTTGTACGGGAACTGCTCTGCCCTCAGCCACAAATCACTACAGAGGGTGGTGAAGGTGGCACAGCAACTGTCTCCCGACCATTCAGGCCATTTTCCACAGGCGGTGCCTGCTGAAGGCACACGGCATCATCAAGGACCGCAGCCACCCAGACTGTTCTCCTTGTTACCGTCAGACGATACAGGAGCCTGGCTGCACGTACCACCAGCCTTAAGAACAGTTTTTATCATCAGGTTTCTGAACTTATAAACACATCATATATGTTGATTCTTTTATTTATTATTGTCTTTTACCGACCAATGTCACTTTTATCTTATCTTTTTTTACCTTAATTTTATCATTGCTGAGGTGACCCGTTGTCTTGTCAAACACATTTCATTGTATCATTGACCCTGTGTTAACCTACATATGACAAATAATACTGAACTGAAAACTGAACTGAACTGAAAGACGTTCAGGTTTGTAGGTTAATTGGCTTCTGTAAATTGTTCCTAGTGAGTAGGATAGAATTAGTGTGTGGACGAGTGTTGGTCGGCGTGGACTCTGTGGGCCAAAGGGCTTGTTTCCCCGCTGTATATCGTTAAACCTAACTAAACTAAACTATACTAACCTTTCAGCTTCTCTTCTTTCTCTAGCCCTGCTGTTGAACATTCTTTCTAGAAGTATTGATGCTTCAAAGATATTTGTTTAATTACTCTGCCAATATATTTATTCCAAAATAATATTTCTCCTATTTCAGTTTGTAAAAGACTATTTTTGGCTAATCTTTCATAGAGAATATGGTCGTAGTTATACAGCATGAAAACAAGCTCTTCGGCCCAAGTTGTCCGAGCTGACCAATTTGCCTACCTGACATACTCCCATTTGGCCCATAATACTTCAAACCTTTTCTACCCAAGCACCTGACCAAATGTCTTTTAAATGTTGTAATTGTATCTGTGTTTACAGCTCTTTCCACATACCTACCGGCCTCTGTGAAAAGGTTGCCCTCGAGTCCCCTTTGCACCTTTCCCCACTCACCTTTTTAGATATCCATACACATCTACAGAAAACGGAATAGAGGAATTTCTTTGGTCAGAGGGTGGTGTATCTGTGGAATTCATTGCCGCAGACAGCTGTGGAGGCCAGGTCATTGGGTATTTTTAAGGTGGCTCTGGCGATCGAAGTGGGACCGGCCCCGCGAGGCCGTACGGCTCAAGCGACAACGTTAGGTCGTGCTTGCCGCATGCAGTCGCATGCTCGTGGGACAGGCCAATGCTGAGGCTCTACAAGGTGCTGGTCAGGCCTCATTTGGAGTAATGCGAGCAAATTGCGTTGCGGTGCTGGCTCGAAGGGCTGAATGGCCTACTCCTGCACCTATTGTCTAAATTTGGGCCCTGTATTTGAGGAAGTATGTGCTGGCACTGGTGCGTGTCCAGTTTTCATTTACAAGAATGATTCCAGGAATGAGTGGGTTAGCATATGATGAGTGTTTAACATTACTAGGCCTCTACTCACTGGAGTTTAGAAGGTTGAGTGGGGACCTCATTGAAGCTTGCAGAATAATGACAGGCATAGATAGAGTGGATGTGGAAAGGATGTTTCCACTGGTGGGAGAGTCTAGGACCAGAGGTCATAGCCTCAGAATTAAAGGGCGCTCCTTCAGAAAGGAGGTGAGGAGAACTTCTTTAGTCAGAGGAGAATCTGTGGAACGTATTGCCAGAGAGGGCTGTGGAGGCCAAGTCAGCGGATATTTTTAAGGCAGAGATAGACACATTATTGATCAGAACGTGTGTCAAGGGGAGAAGGCATGAAGATGGGATTAAGAGGCATGATTGAATGACGGAGTAGCCGAATTGCCTAATTCTACTCCAATAACTTGTGAGCTTGTTATGGGGAGAAGGCAGGACAATGACATTGAGAGGGGACGATAGATCAGCCATGATTGAATGGCGGAGTGGACTCAATGGGCCTAACATCCTACTACTGCTCCTATGATTTATGAACAATCCGAAGGAGATTCACCAGACTAATTCCCGGGATGAGAGGGCTTCTCTGTCAAGAGAGGACGGACAATTTGGGCCTGTATTCCTCCGACTTTACCAGGATGAGGGAGTGCCCTTATTCAAACTTATCAGATCACAAGGGGGCTTGAGAGGATGTATTCCGAGATATTTTCATGAGTGTGAGAATCATGAACAAGGGGACAAGAATTACAAGATAAAGGTGCAGGAAAGATTCTGCAGATTCTGTTCTGAATCGAAGATAGACACAGAATGCTGGAGTAATTCAGTGGGACAGGCAGCCTCTCTGGAGAGAAGGTTTGCGTGACGTTTCGGGTCGAGACCCTTCTTCAGACAAGATAAAGGATTGATCATTTAAAACTGAGGTCAAAGAGTCAAAGAGCATGGAAACAGGCCCCCAGGGCACAACTTGCCCACACCGACCAACATGTCCCACCTGCACTAGTCCCAGCTGCCTGCATTTGGCCCATCTCCTTCTAAACCTGTCCTATCTATGTATCTGCTAAATGCTTCTTAAATGTCACAATAGTACCGGCCTCAACTACCTGCTCTGGCAGCTCGTTCCATACACCCACCACCCTTTGTGTGAAAAGGTTACCCCTCACGTTCCTCTTAAATCTTACCCCCTCTCCACCCCCCACCTCTAAACGATGTCCTCTGCTACTGGATTCCCCCACTCTGGGCAAGAGACTCTATTCCGCTCATGATTTTGTACACCTCTGTAAGATAACCATATAACCATACCCCAATTACAGCACGGAAACAGGCCATCTCGGCCCTACAAGTCCGTGCCGAAGCGTTATTCCCTAGTCCCCACCTGCCTGCACTCATACCATAACCCTCCATTCCCTTCTCATCCATATGCCTATCCATATTTATTTTGAAATGATACCAACGAACCTGCCTCCACCACTTCCACTGGAAGCTCATTCCACACCGCTACCACTCTCTGAGTAAAGAAGTTCCCCCTCATGTTACCCCTAAACTTCTGTCCCTTAATTCTGAAGTCATGTCCTCTTGTTTGAATCTTCCCTATTCTCAAAGGGAAAAGCTTGTCCACATCAACTCTGTCTATCCCTCTCATCATTTTAAAGACCTCTATCAGGTCCCCCCTTAACCCTCTGCGCTCCAGAGAATAAAGACCTAACTTATTCACCCCACATCCTCCTGCGCTCCAAAGAGTGGAGTCCTACTCCGAGTAAGGGTAGCGTAGGGCGTGTAGAAATTTCTTCTCTAGGTTTCTAGAGGCCCTAAATAGTGGTTGAGGCCAGATCATTAGGTGCAGTTGGGGTGGAGACAGATACATATTTCTCAGCCTTTTTCCCTCCCTCCGACTCCACAACTCGCAACTCTTCAATCCTGCCTCGCAACTCTTCTGCGTTTATCTCCGGCCTTTGTTCCAACCATCTGACGGTCCGAAAAATGCCATCACCTGCGCCAACCCGTCACCCGCCACACTTTGAGCTTTCCTCTCTTCCCCTACAATCCATCTGAGGAAGGGTGTCGACCCGAGACATCACCTATCCAAGTTCTCCAGAGATGCTGCCTGATCTGCCGACTGACTCCAGAACTTTGTGTCCTTTTGTGGATTAGTCAGAACCTGCAGTTCCTTGTTTGTAAGTATTTGGAAGATTAATGAACTGAGGGTTATGGAGAACTGGCACAGATATGCGGCCGGCAGTGATATGTTATGATTACAATGAACGCCACACTTTGTCCTGCCTGTCCACTCTTCACCTTCCCCCCCCCCCCCCCCCCATGCTCCCACTACAATCAATCTGAGGAAGGGTCTCAACCCAAATCATCACATATCCATGTTCTCCAGGGGTGTTGCCTGATCTGCTGACTGACTCCAGAACTTTGTGTCCTTTTGTGTAGAATCTACAGTTCCTCGCATGTGAAAGATTGATGAATTGAGGGTTATGGGGAATTGGCACACTTCTGTACTCTGTAGACGGCTCGATTGTAATCATGTATTGTCTTTCCGCTGACCGAATAGCATGCAACAAAAAAGCTTTCTCCCCGTGAACTGCGGGGGGCTTTTCTCTGAGATCTTTGGTTTCACTGTACCTCGATACAGCTGACCATAAACTAAACTAAACTAAAGGGCCTGAACCACTAGACCTAAGACCTAATTCGCAACCTTTTTTACTCGTGGACATTTTTCATCAGGCTAGAAAAGGGCCTGAAACGCCCCGACCTACTTGATGCCATGAGTACCTACGACTAGTGTCACGACCTACCTAAGACCTACCTACGACCTCCTACGATCTTGTGACAACCATGCTGCGAGTACGAGTCAAGGGCAAACTCGGCAGAGGTCGTGAATTAGGTCGTGAAAGTGGGATAAGTTATAACACAAACTATAACCCCACACCAACACCCCACAATCAGTCTGAAGAAGTCCAGGTCCAGTTGGGGAAGTCCAGAACAAGGGGTCACAGTTTAAGGATAAGGGGGAAATCTTTTAGGACCGAGATGAGAAAAACAGAGTGGTGAATCTCTGGAATTCTCTGTCACAGAAGGTAGTTGAGGTCAGTTCATTGGCTATATTTAAGAGGGAGTTAGATGTGGCCCTTGTGGCTAAAGGGATCAGGGGGTATGGAGAGAAGGCAGGTACGGACGGGATACTGAGTTGGATGATCAGCCATGATCATATTGAATGGCGGTGCAGGCTCGAAGGGCCGAATGGCCTACCCCAGCACCTAATTTCTGTGTTTCTATGTTTCTATGTTAGGAAGGGCCTGGAACTGAAATGTCACATCCATTTTCTACAGAGATGCTTCCCGACCCGCTGAGTTACTCCAGCAATTTGTGTCTATCGTCAGTATAAACCAGCATCTGCAGTTCCTTCCTACACAAACCATCTTGCAGGTTGTACAAACAGAGACGAGCTGTGGAAACATGTGGAATGCATTTCGTTGTCTCTGTACTGTACACTGACAATGACAATTAAAATTGAATCTGAATCTGAAACCTCCACACGTGAATGCATCCAAAATGAGGTCATGAATAAGGGATAATTACCAATAAGTGCAGTGGGAAAACAAAGAAGTATTATTTTCTGAGACAGCAAGTGAATTTGAGTGAATTTGCTTCTACCGGAAGTGGTTGAGGCAAATAGTTTAGATTCTTTCATAGACTCATAGAGTCATAGAGTGATACAGTGTGGAAACAGGGCCTTCGGCCCAACTTGCCCACACTGGCCAACATGTCCCAGCTACACTAGTCCCAGCTGCCCTCATTTGGTCAATATCCCTCCAAGAGTTATTGCCTTATAGTGCTTGCAGCGTTAGAGATACGGGTTCGATCCTGACCACAGGTGCGAGTCTGTAGGGAGTTTCTCCCCGTGAACTGCGGAGGGGGGCTTTTCTCCGAGATCTTCGGTTTCTTCTCACACTCCAAAGACGTACTGCTTTGTAGGTTAATTGGCTTGGTGTCAAGGTAAAATTGTCCCGCATCGGGCAGTGTTAACTTGGGCGGGATTGCTGGTCGGCGCAGACTCAGTGGGCTGAAGGGCCTGTTTCCGTGCTGTATCTCTAAACTAAACTAAACTAAACTAACCTAAACTAACCTAACCTAAACTAAACTAAACTAAAGATGTCTGGACTATTTCTTTCACACACAGAGCGTAGTGGGTGCTTGGAACGTGCTGCCAGGGGTGGTGGGGGCAGCAGGGGTGGTGGGGGCATGTACGAGGCTTTGAAATGGGCATATGGATGGATATGCAGGGAATGCAAGGGATAGGGAACGCCTGCTAGCCGAGAGGTTTACTTTAACTTGGCATCGGTTTTGGCATGGATGTTGTGCGTTGATGGGTCTGTTCCTGTGCTGAGCCGTTCTATGTTCCAAAATCTCTTAAACGATCTAAATAAGAGTCGAGGTGCCTACAACTAATCCGAAGCAATTCAGCACAACAGGCACAGGAAGTGCAGGATGTGACTAGCCTTTTCTCCATAAAACCGTTAGACCATTTTACATACCTCCCTAATTCCTTTTCCGTTGCTCTTTTGCAAACCTGGCACAGGGCGACTTGTTTTGCAGGATATGAAACAACAATTGGAAAGCGTTCAACATTTTGACTAAGTTTAGAGATACAGCGCGGAAACAGGCCCTTCGGCCCACCGAGTCCGCGCCGACCAGCGATTCCCCGTTACACTGGCACGACCCTACACAAACACACACACACACACGAGGGATGATTTACAATTTTTACCGAAGCCGATGACCCTACAAGCCCACACGTCTTTGGGAGTGTGGGAGGAAACGTGCAAACTCCGTACGGGTGGCACCCATGGTCAGGACCGAACTCGGGTCTCTGGCGCTGTGAGCCAGCAACTCTACCGCTGCGCCTCGAGTGCCGCCTGTGTGGCAGTATATGGCTTTTCTGAGCGGGTGGTTTAATACAGTGGCAGTGTGGTTATTGATCCTAAGGGTTATAACCTAAACAAAGCAATGCATGGGTGGCTAATATCAGGGACAACCATTACTTGATGATGTGTTTAAATAAGCAGCATAGAATAAGAACATAGCAGCGTAAAGAACAGGCGTTTTGGTCCACAATGTCAGTGCCAAACATAAGGAGGGTCTCAATAGAAACATAGAAAATAGGTGCAGGAAGAGGTCGTTCGGCCCTTCCAGCCAGTACTGCCATTCATTGTGATCATGGCTGATCGTCTCCAATCAATAACCCGTGCTGCCTTCTCCCCATATCCCTTGATTCCACTAGCCCCTAGAGCTCTATCTAACTCTCTCTTAAATCCATCCAGTGATTTGGCCTCCATTGCCCTCTGTGGCAGGGAATTCCACAAATTCACAACTTTCTGCGTGAAAACGTTTTTTCTCACCTCAGTCTTAAATGGCCTCCCCTTTATTCTAAGTGTGGCCCCTGGCACTAGACTCGCCCAACATTGGGAACATTTTTCCTGCATCTAGCTTGTCCAGTCCTTTTATAATGTTATATGTTTCTATAAGAACCACCCCCTCATCCTTCTAAACTCCAGTGAATACAAACCTAGTCTTTTAAATCTTTCCTCACATGACAGTCCCGCCATCCCAGGCATCAATCTTGTGAACCTACGCTGCATTGCTTCAATCACAAGGATGTCCTTCCTCAAATTAGGAGACCAAAACTGTACACAATACTCCAGATGTGGTCTCACAGAGCCCTATACAACTGCAGAAGAACCTCTTTACTCCTATACTGAAATCCTCTTGTTATGAAGGCCAACATTCCATTAGTTTTCTTCACTGCCTGCTGTACCTGCACGCCAACTTTCAGTGACTGGTGTACAGGGACACCCAGGTCTCGCTGCACCTCCCCCTTACCTAACCTAACCCCATTGAGATAACAATCTGCCCCCTTGTTTTTGCCGCCAAAGTGGATAACACTTATCTATATTATACTGCATCTGCCACGCATCTGCCCACTCACTCAACCTGTCCAGGTCACCCTGCAACCTCCTAACATCCTCTTCACAGTTCACACTGCCACCCAGCTTTGTGTCATCCGCAAACTTGCTAGTGTTGCTCCTAATTCCCTCTTCCAAATCATTAATATATATGGTAAACAGTTGCGGCCCCAACACCTAGTTAAAGTGTTTAGTAACCGGGAGATCAGGTTGGTCCAGGCGGACTGAGTGAAGGCATTCAGTGAAACGATCGCCCGGTCTGCGTTTTGTCTCGCCGATGTATAAGATTCCACATCTAGAACAATAGATACAATAGCTGAGGTTGGAGGAGGTGCAAGTGAACCCTCCGCCCAACCCGAAAGGACTGCCAGGGTCCCCGGACAGAGACGAGGGCGGAGGCACAGGGACAGGCGTCGCATCCTCTGTGACCACAGGGGGAGGCACCTGGGGGAACACAGACGATGTACAGTCCGCCTGAACCGACCTGATCTCCAGGTTTCTAAACATTAATTCACCTTCTCATTTCCACACTTCTGTCCTCAGTCTCCCCCATTGTCAGAGCAAGGATAAACACAAATTGGAGGAACAGCATCTCATATTTCACTTGGGCAGCTTACAGCCCAGTGGTATGAATATTGATTTATCTAACAACAAGTAACCCCGGCATTCCCTCTCTCTATCCGTCCCCCACCAGCTTCTCGTTTTCACCCAACAAACAGCTCTCGATGGCCTGTTCATCATTACTTCTTTGCATTTCTTTCATTCATCGTTCATTTTTCTACATTATCGTCTATATCTCCCGTTTCCCTTTTCCCTAACCAGTCTGAAGAAGGGTCTTGACCCGAAATAAGCGGTGAGTATTGGGACCTATGGGTGAGTGGTGGATTATTGCGCTCGGGGACTAGCCCTCCCCTGTGACGCCGCGCCTCCTTCCCGCGTTGGGGGACGGGACCCAACGGGGCCCCACTTGGTCTAGTTAATTTCATATTTTATTGTTATTACTTAGGCCGTAAAGCAGAACTTCACCTTCACCCTTAAAACCGACGATATATTTGCATTGGTGATGCGAATGGCAAATGATCCCGGTGGATAATATTATCTCATTGTTTGTGGGCAAGCTCATGTTCGATCCTGAGGGTTGGTGATATCTGAGCTGACCCGACCCCTGTGTCGGCAGCGGCATATCAAAGAATATTGCAGGCAAAAAAGTCCTGATCCAAATACCAAAAATACTGATCAAAGGAGTGGCTGATTGCATTGTTCCAGAGTGTTTTTGCAGCAGCATATTCTAATATATATATATATACACACACACACACACACACACACACACACACACACACACACACACACGTGTGTGTGCATGTGTATTTACGAGAGAGTTAGATAGAGGTACAGTGCTATTAACGGAATCAATGAATATGGAGAGAAAGCAGGAATGGGGTACTGATTTGGGATGATCTGCCATGATCGTATTGAATGGCGATGCTGGCTTGAGGGGCCGGCCTACTCCTGAACCTATTTTCTATGTTTCTATGATTATATATATATATATATCTATATCTATTTATATATATCTATATAATAATAATAATAATAATCTTATTTATATAGCACATTTTTAGTCAACTTGCATTGACCCCAAAGTGCTTCACATAATTACATTACATTTACACACAGGCAAAGGTGGGTGAAGTGTCTTGCCCCAAGGACACAACGACAGTATGCACTCCAAGCGGGATTCAAACCGGCTACCTTCCGGTCGCCAGCCGAACACTTAGCCCATTGCGCCATCTGTCGTCTATATATATATGATCTATATAGTACACTCTTGACTTTTGACTGATGACAATCTTTTACAGGGCTTATCTCCTCGGGTTCATTCACTTTGTGACTCCTCACCGCCATTCTTACTGTAACTTATAGCTGTCGGGAGTTTATCATTTAATTAGTGCAACTGGTCGTACTTTCTAAGATAGACACAAAAAGCTGGAGTAACTCAACGGGACAGGCAGCATCTCTTGGTGATGTTTCAGGTCGAGACCCTTCTTCAGCTGATAATACGAAACGTGAGAGAATTTAAAAAAAAAAGCGAATGATCAGGTATGAATAGCCTATTGTTCCCACTGTCAGGTTTTACAAATGTTTATCAGTCCCCTGCACAGTGTGAGTTATTCCATAGCTACTCAGATAACATTTCATTCTCTGCCAAGGACACCCGATGCCTTGGCTGCAGTAACCTTTGCATTTTTGGCATGATATTTTTAGACATAATGGTTAGCCAAAGAGAAGTCAAATTCCTTTTCATTAAGGTGGTGACTTATTAAATATTTGTGAACATTGCACAATAAATACTACGTGGAGCAGTTGTGCTGCCATTTAGCGAGGAGAGATTTGAGCAACCGCATCACGCCCTTAAAGCTGAGGAACACGTGGAGGCTGTGTCACGGGTGGGGAATAAAAAAAGCTGGCCGTCAAGTTTAGTTTAGTTTAGTTTCGAGATGCAGCACGGAAACAGTCCCTTCGGCCCACTGAGTCTGCTACAGAACAGTGATTCCCATACACTTACACTATCCTATACACTAGGGACAACTTACAATTTTTCGAAACATAGAAACATAGAAATTAGGTGCAGGAGTAGGCCATTCGGCCCTTCGAGCCTGCACCGCCATTCAATATGATCATGGCTGATCATCCAACTCAGTATCCCGTACCTGCCTTCTCTCCATACCCCCTGATCCCCTTAGCCACAAGGGCCACATCTAACTCCCTCTTAAATATAGCCAATGAACTGGCCTCAACTACCCTCTGTGGCAGAGAGTTCCAGAGATTCACCACTCTCTGTGTGAAAAAAGTTCTTCTCATCTCGGTTTTTAAAGGATTTCCCCTTCATCCTTAAGCTGTGACCCCTTGCCCTGGACTTCCCTAACATCTGGAACAATCTTCCTACATCTAGCCTGTCCAACCCCTTAAGAATTTTGTAAGTTTCTATAAGATCCCCTCTCAATCTTCTAAATTCTAGAGAGTATAAACCAAGTCTATCCAGTCTTTCTTCATAAGACAGTCCTGACATCCCAGGAATCAGTCTGGTGAACCGTCTCTGCACTCCTTACAATTTTTACCGATGCCAATTCACCAACAAACCTATATGTCTTTGGAGCGTGGGAGGAAACCAGGGCACCCGGAGAAAACCAATGCGGTCACTGGGAGAACGTACAAACTCCGTACAGACAGCATCCGTAGTCGGGTTTGAACCTGGGTCTCTGGCGCTGCAAGCGCTGTAAGGAGGCAACTCTATTGTTGTGCCACCGTGCCGCCGGTTAGCGAGGAGCAATTTGTGCGACCACATCACGCCGTTAAGGTTAAGGAACTCATGGAGGCAGCGTCATGGGTGGGGAATGCAAAAAGCTGTCTATTAAGTTCAGTTTAGTTTAGCGATTTAGCGCGGAAACAGGCCCTTCGGCCCACTGAGTCTGTACCGACCAGCGATCCCCGCATACTAACCCCCAGTCAGGATTGAACCCGGGACCCTGGCACTGCAAGGCAGCAACTCTACCGCTGCGCCACCGTGCCACCGTTAAGTGTGCGGTTCCTTTGTGGGAGACGAGGGGGCTGAATGTGGATTAGGGAAAGAATTTTGGTGGAAGATTCTTGGCTGTAGAGAAATCAGGCACCGAGTTAGAGTGTGCGAAAGGATGAAGGACAGCGTAATGGAGTGTGAGGTTGCATGAAAGAAAAGACTCAACGAAAGCTAACTTTAATTGAATAAAACATTAACTGCCAAGCTGAAAAGTCACCGATCCATTTCCTTTTGTTCAATAGTTCTTTATTATCATGAGTACCAAGGCACACTGAAATTTTGTGCATACAGCAATTAAGATAAGATAGGTACTGAGTTCCAAATTATGGTCAAACCAGTTCTGCTACATTGAAATAAAAGCAGGAAGGTAACTAGGTCCCAGGGGCATATAAAATGTGATTCCAGGGATTCAGGTTGAACATGTTAACACAAAAGGAAAAGGGTTGGAACTGCCAAATCAAGAGCTCTGGATGAAACTGAGCGGAGAGAGTCAGACGACGGAATATAGAGAAGCGTGGGTCAAAGTTTAATAGAAACATAGAAAATAGGTGCAGGCAAATGCCATTCGGCTCTTCGGGCCAGCAGCGCCATTCTATATGATCATGGTTAATCATCCAAAATCAGTACCCCGTATCCCTTGATTCCCATAGCCCTATGAGCTGTATCTAACTCTCTCTTGAAAGCATCCAGTGAATTGACCTCCACTGCCTTTTGTAACTCTCCCCCAATAGCAAGAATGGCCTTCCTCAAATTAGGAGATCAAAACTGCACACAATACTCCAGGTGTGGTTTCACCAGGGCCCTGTATAACTGCAATAGGATATCTTTACTCCTATACTCAAATCCACTAGCTATGAAGGCCAACATGCCTTCTGCTTTCTTCACTGCCTGCTGTTACCTGCATGCTTACATTCAACATATTAACAAAATAACTAAACTAAACGAAACTGAACTAAATTAAACTGAACTAGGAGCTTATGTAGGGAGCAACTGCAGATGCTGGTTTGCACCAAAGATAGACGCAAATTGCTGGAGCAACTTAGCGGGTCAGGCAGCATCTCTGGAAAGATGGGATGGGTGACGTTTCAGGTCGATATCCTTATTCAGTCTGAAAGACCCAAAATGTCACCCATTCCTAAACTAGGAGCTTGCTGACTGCCATGGACTTGATGGGCTGAAGGGACTGTATGACTGTGACTCTGTAAGCCTATGGAGGTGGAAGAGTGAAGGGATGGTTGTATCCATGCCATATTTATTCCACTTCCCTGTGGGCTAGAGCTACTCAGGCATTCATTAGGTTTTTCTTAACTGTGGTGAGGCTATCTCCCTAAACTCCCCTTTCAGGCTCTGTGTTCCAGATCCCATCGCCACCCAACACCACCGCCACCCCCTCTAATCCATTAAACAATTGCTTCTCCGTCCCCAAAATCACAGGAAACTCTCAATCCCCACCCTTTAATATTTCAAAACCTTGAGGCTTTGAAGTTTGGGAGGGATATGGGTCAAACCCAGGCAAATGAAACTAAGTACAGATGGGCATCTTGGCCATCAGGGAGGAGTTGGGCCGAATGGCCTGTTTCCGTGTTGTATGACTCTACTCTATGACCTTAGAGTCATTGAGTCATAGTGATATAGCATGGAAACAGGCCCTTCAGCCCAACTTGCCCCCACCGGCCAACATGTCCTAGCTACACTAGTCCCACCTGCCTGCGTTTGGCCCATATCCCTCCAAACCTGGCCTATCCGTGTACCTGTCTAGTCTAGAAAGACAGGGTTAGAGTGAATCCCCAGATTCACTTTTTACCTCCTCTGGCAGCTTGTTCCATACACCCACCACCCTTTGTGTGAAAACGTTACCCCCCAGATTCCTATTAAATCTTTTCCCCTTCACCTTAAACCTGTGTCTTCTGGTCCTCGAATCACCTGGGCAAGAGACTCTGTGCATTTACCCGATCTGTTTCTCTCATGATTTTATACACCTCTATAAGATCACCCCTCATCCTCCTGCGCTCCAAGCTATAGAGTCCCAGCCCACTCGATCTCTCTTTTTTGCTCAGAGCTTCTAGTCCTGGCAACATTCTCGTTAATCTCCTCAGTATCCTTCTTTCCTACAGTATGGTGCATAAAATTGAACGCAATACTCTAAATGTGGCCTCACCGATGTCTTATCCGACTGCAATATGACCTTCCAACCTCTATACTCAATATTCTGACTTATGAAGGCTAATGTGCCAAAAGCCTTTTTAACCACTGATCTACCTGTGATTCCATCTTTGAGGAACCAACCATGCACCAGCACTCCTAGATTCCTCTGCTCTACAACACTCCCCAGAGTCCTACCATTCACTGTGTAGGTCCTGCCCATGTTAAACTTCCCAAAATACAACACCTCACGTTTCTCTGTATTAAATTCCATCAACCATTCCTCAGCCCACCTGGCCAATCCATCAATTGAATTGAATTGAATTGAATTGAATTGAATTGAATTGAATTTCCTTTATTGTCATTCAGACCTTACGGTCTGAACGAAATTTCGTGCCTGCAGTCATACATACAATGATACAATAATAAACAACAATAAACACAAATTAACATCCACCACAGTGAGTCCTCCAAACACCTCCTCACTGTGGTGGAGGCAAAAATCTTAGGGCTGCAGTCTCTTCCCTCTTCTCCCTCTGCGCTGAGGCGATTCCCCACCAGGCGATGGTACAAACAGTCCCGCAGCTCACCGAACCCCGCGAACGGGCCGGTTCAAACACTGCGGCCCGGGGTGGTCGAAGCCGCCGCACCTCCAGTCCAGCACACGCACCCGCCGGCCCGCGGCTGAACCCAGGACTCTGGACACCGCCGCCAAGATCCTACTGCAATTTTTTACAACCATCATTATCTTCATTATCTGCAAAAAAAAACCCTCTTTTGTATCATCTGCAAACTTGAATGGCATGGAGGAGTTGGGCCGAAGGGCCTGTTTCCATGCTGTATGATTCAATGGGTCTATGAACTTGATTAAATCAACTCCACCTTTCAGAAAAGCTCCCTGGTTTCCAAATGCTACACTTATTGGTTTTCCGTATCACACACAGAATCAGAATCAGAATCAGAATCAATTTATTTGTCATTTGGACCCCTGGAGGTCCAAACGAAATGCCGTTTCTGCAGCCATACATAACACACAAATAGACCTCAGACACAACATAATTACATTTAACATAAACATCCATCACATAACTGTGATGGAGGCCAAATAAACGTATCTCTCCACTGCACTCTCCCCCCCCCCCGATGTCAGAGTCAAAGTCATAGGCTGGCGATGGCGATTGTCTCGCGGCCATTAAAGCCACGCCGGGTGGTGCGAGGTCGCACACCGGGTCTTGATGTTGGAGCCCCCGGTGTGCGCTCGCAGAGTCCGCGGCCATTCCAGCCGCGTGGGGCAGCGGTGTCAGGCCCCGCTCCAGGAGCTCTTCGACCCCGCAACTCGGGCGGGAGAAGTCGCCGCCGCAGAAGCCCCGAAAAGCGGTCTCCCCCCCAGGGAGCCGTGGGCTCCCGGCGCCGTCGTCCACAGACCTGTCGTTGGAGCCTCCGACTCTCCGGCAGCAGCAGCAGCAGCAGCAGCAACAGCACCAGCAGCAGCAGCACCAGCAGCAACAGCACCAGCAGCAGCAGCGCTCCTCCACCGCTCCGGACCCGGCCAGCTCCGCAACGGTGAGGTGAGTCGTCACCTGAGTCCCCGGTCTCTTCCTGTTGGAGGCCGCTCCTCGTTACGGCCTCAACGACGACTGAGACCCGACGAGAAAAGGTCGGGTCTCAGTGCAGGGAGAGATTCAAAAAGTTCCCCCCCCCCCCCCCCCCCCCCCCCACACCCCCCCAACATAAAATAACAAAAACTACACAGAAACACAGACAAAAAAATAATAAAACGCGGACAGGCTGCAGAGGCCGCTGCTGGCCAGAGCCGCGCCGCCTACCGGATACCGCCTACCAGAGCGAGGTCGCACACCAGGTCTTGGTGTTAGAGCCCCCGGCGTGCGCTCGCAGAGTCCCGCGGCCATTCCAAGCCGCGCGGGGCAGTGATGTTAGGCCCCGCTCCAGGAGCTCTTCAACCTCGCAACTCAGGCGGGAGAAGTCGCCGTTGCGAGAGCCCTGAAAAGCGGTCTCCCTCCAGGGACCCGCGGGCTCCCGGTGCCGCCATCCGCCATACCCGCAGTTGCAGCCTCTCTCCAGAGATGCTGCCTGTCCCGCTGAGTTACTCCAGCATTTTGTGTTTGGGCACGAATAAGATTGGTTCGTACTCATTAGTTTGTACTCGAAGAATGAAATGTGATCTCAATGCGAATTAAAAGATTAAACCACTGAACGATTCTTTGGACTAATATAATCCCCGCAGCAGATTTATACATGTAATTTTCTTTGATACAACCAGAGATGAATGTTGCCAGCCAAGATAATAAAAAAACAGATGTCTTACTGTATAAGAGCACATGGAGTTTACAGAGGAAGCAGAGCACTAGACCCAAACAGTCAGGCAGCACGGAAACAGGCCCAGCTTACACATGCCGACCAAGATGCCTCATCTACACTAGTCCCACCTGCCCACGTTTGGCCCATCTCCATCTGAACCTTTCCTGTCCATGTACCTGTCCAATGCCATGCAGAATATGCTGCCTGGAGGAGGCAAGGTTAAGAGGGGCTTCAATAGTCATGTTCGATGTCTGAATGAGTGGAAACCAGAACACATTGATTTAACGTGGTTGGCAAGAGAGAGTCAGCATGGGAGATAATTGGCTTGGGTGGCTTACAACACAGAGGTATGCATGTTGAAGAAAGACACAAAACGCTGGAGTAACTAAACGGGTCAGGCAGCATCTCTGGAGAAAAGGAATAGATGACTTTTCAGGTCGAGACCCTCACCTATCACTTTTCTCCGGAGATGTTGCCCAACCCACTAAGTTACTCCAGCTCTTTGTGTCTATCTTCGCGTAAATCCAGCATCAGCAGTTCCTTCCTACACATTTGGTATGCGTGTTGACTTCTTTAATTTTAAGTAACCTCCCCTCCCTTCCTCCCTTTCCCCCTTCCTCCACCCTAGTCATTTAACCAGTTCCACAGTTCACCACACGTTATCCCTCTTGAGGTCACGTCTTCCCCAGCCAGCAATGGGCCTACCAGGGCACTACCCTGCCTGAAGTCATTTGTTGGGCCTGGTCTTTTCTTGCTCCAGCAGTGGGCCTGGACTTGTCTTGCTCCAGAATATGGACAGACAGACAGACAGAGACAGACAGACAGACAGACAGACAGACAGACAGACAGACACCCATGCTGCCTGACCCGCAGACCAGCACTTTGTGTTTATCTTTGGGAAGTACAATTTTAGTGTAGAGGTACAGCATGGAAACAGGCCGTTCGGCCTACCGAGTCTACACTGACAATCAATCGCCTGTTAACGCTAGTTCTATGTATCCCTTTTCCTTCACAATCCACTCCTTATACAATAGGGACAATTAATGTACAGTTCAGTTTTAGTTTAGAGATACAGTGCGGAAACAGGCCCTTCGGCCCACCGAGTCCACACCAACCAGCACATTAACACCACCCTATACACGCTAGGGACAATTTTACATTTTACACCAAACCAATTAACCTCCAAACTTTGTAGTGTGGGAGGAAGCTGCAGATCTCAGAGAAAACCACGCAGGTCACAGGGAGTGCCTACAATCCCCGTATAGACAGCACCCGTGGTCAGGATCGAACCCGGGTCTCTGGCACTGTAAGGCCGTAACTCTGCTGCTGCGCCATCGTGACACCATGCAGCTGGAGTATTATGTGCAGCTTCTGTTTCAGACAGCATTGACTACTGTTGAAGGCAGTCCAGAAGAGATTCTCTGGGCTACTTCTAAATACGAATGGGTTGTCTATTAAAATGTGTAAACGGAAGTGAGGAACAGGTCATTCATTGCTTTGCATTGCTTTGCATTCATTGCTTTGCACTCCTTTGCATTAAAAACAATGAAAGGAATAAATCGGGTAGATGCACAGTCTCTTGCCCAGAGTAGGTGAAGTGAGGACCAGAGGACATCGGTTTAAGGTGAAGGGGAAATGATTTAATAGGAATCTGAGGGGTAACTTTTTCACACAAAGGGTGGTGGGTGTATGTAACAAGCTGCCAGAGGAGATCATTGAGGCTGGGACTATCCCAACGTTTAAGAAGACGTTAGACAGGTACATGGGTAGGACAGGTTTGGAGGGATATGGGCCAAACGCTAGCAGGTAGGACTAGTGTAGCTGGGTGAATGTTGGTCGGTGTGGGCAAGTTGTTTCCTGTTTCCACACTGTATCATTCATGACCCTATGACTCTTTTATCTATTGAGTACTTTAACATTCCCCCTCACACCAATGTCTGCATACACAAACCTGTCTGTGTGGAAAATAGACACAAAGTGCTGGAATAACTCAACGGGTCAGGCACCATCTCTGGAGAAAAAGGATTGATGATGTTTCGGGTTTGGACCCTTCTTCAGACCCGACCCAAAAACATCACTCATCCTTGTTCTCCGCAAATGCTGCCTATTCCGCTGAGTTACTACAGCACTTTGTGTCTTATCTTTGCTATAAACCAGCATCTGCAATTCTGGATCAGTTAACTTTCGTTACTTTATAAATCAATGCGTGTCGGAGCAGTTATTCAGTATTTGGAATAGGGGATATGAGCATTGAGACTTTTAAAATATTACTCTTTTAAATTAATTGGCATAAAAAATGGTTCTTTTCATTACTTTGGTTACAGACCCCTGCGGGAGAACTATTTACTTCTCTAAGCCTGCTTAAACTTGTTTCTCTCTGATGTGAGAGGGGACTGGGAAAAGAGATGGCAAAATAACAGGGATTGATTGCTGTGGATTTTTTTCTGGATATTAATTTTATTATGAAGAAGCCCAGACAAGGGGTAAACCTGCACAAAGATTACCTGCAAGAGGCCAATGTTTAAGAGGTGTAGAAAAGGGAAGTTGGAAATTAACGCTCAGAGTTAAATTAAGTGCACACTAGTCCATTAGTTCAGTGTAGTTTAGAGATACAATGTGGAAACAGGCCCTTCAGCCCAAAGAGCCCGCGCCAACCAGCAATCCCCCAAACCAACATTAACACTCACTGTCCAACACACTCCAGGGCCAATTTTCACCTCCCACACGCCAATGACCTACAGGTTTGTAGGTCAATTCGCTTGGTCTAAGTGTCAATTTAAAAGTGTTTCTGT
Organism: Leucoraja erinaceus; assembly: GCF_028641065.1. Taxonomy (NCBI): domain Eukaryota; kingdom Metazoa; phylum Chordata; class Chondrichthyes; order Rajiformes; family Rajidae; genus Leucoraja; species Leucoraja erinaceus. The sequence goes on from NC_073389.1 coordinate 49,649,590, forward strand.
AGAAATGGGACAAGCTGCAGAATGGTGCCAGTTTGTCTAGAGCCCAGATCTGAGCTGCAGGAAGAGAATGGGAACATCTGCAGACCCTGACAATTAGGTGCAAAATGCATAGAATGGATTGGATGAATGCAAACCAGACATACACCTTGTAAATAATTGTAAATAATGTTGCAAAGCTTTACTTTGCTGAACATTGATTGGATTAAGTATTGAGCCTTGTCTGGTTTTCTTGCATATCAAGGCACATGTTGCAATGTTCGTTTCATCAGAACAATGTATTAGCCACTGTATTATTGGGTCAGGGAAATGTCTGTCATGTATGGGGTTAACCGATATCCGTAATTGGATTGTAAAAAGAGCACCCCCATGTGGTTCAGCCCCTCAAGGTTCGGGGACCTATAAAAGGCCACTGCCACGAGGTCCTGTGTCGATCTTCTGCGAGAACGCTTGGAATTGCATGACCAAGAGTCTGGAGTGTCTCTGCTTGAACGAGGCCCAGAGGGCTTCATCAGGCAGGTATGAGGATCAAACCCGCGGTGGTTAGGTATGCTGTAATTGTGATTTGTCAAAATAAAGTTTAGATGTTCAAGTGCTTGATTCAGTGATTTTTGACTGAAACTAGACTGGGGGGAAGCATAGATCGAGCAATTTACACTAGCACTATCCTTCACACTAGGGACAAATTGCAATTCTCACCAAGACCAATTAGCCTACAAACCTGTACGTCTTTGGAGTGTGGGAGGAAACCCCAGCAGTAAACCCACGCAGGACCCAGGGAGATGGCGGTAAGCCGGTAACTCTACCGCTGTGGTACTGTGCCTCTGTGTACTTGAGGTAGTCTACCTCCAGAGATGCTGCCTGTCCCGCTGAGTTACTCCAGCATTTTGTGTCTATCTTCAGTGTACATTGTTGCCAATTGCCCATTATAACAGAGTAAGATATAGTGGTCACTCCGCTAAATAAAGAGTTGTTTTTCCAAATACAATGTTTTTTTTAACAGCTGAAAACGTCCTTTGTTACTGCAAGCTTAAAAAAATACTATAGGTTGTTTAAGATCTTAAAGATAGTGGAGTCAGGGGATATGGCGAGAAGGCAGGAACGGGGTACTGATTGTGGATCAGATTCAGATCAGATTCAGATTCAGATTCAATTTTAATTGTCATTGTCAGTGTACAGTACAGAGACAACGAAATGCATTGTTGCATTTGATCATATTGAAATGCATTGTTGCATTTGATCATATTTGCCATGATCATATTGAATGGTGGTGCTGGCTCGAAGAGCTAAATGACCTACTCCTGCACCTATTGTCTATTGTCTATTAATAGTTTCATTGCACAAGTGCCGATCAAAGCAATTGCTTGTCAATTTCAATGGTAAGTAGCAGCTTATGTTCTTAAAGTAACAGTGGTGTCTGATTACTATGGCACCACTCTGTCCACTATAACCAAGATCCAATAATCACCCCCCCCCCCCCCCCCCCCCCCCCCCCACGGTCCATTATGACAAGGGTTATCTGTGCAAAGAAGACGATTCCTCACAAAAGATTCACAGAATAATCGCTGTAGAGACGGATGAAAATGGTTACAGGGAAACTTCATCCAAGCACACCAAATACTTAATGGTATGTGTGTAAACCTCAAAGGAATCAAGCCATAAAAATAAATCTAAAACAGACACAATCATTTTGCAGCATGAAAACAGGGTCTTCGGTCCAACGAGTCCATGCTGAAAATGGTATCTGTTTGAACTAGTCCCACTTGCCTGCATTTAGTCCATATATCTCTAACCGTTTTCAAAACATTTACTTATCCAAATGTCATTTCAATGTTGTGATTTTACACTTCCATATGGCACTGTAAGCCGGTAACTCTACCACTGTGGCACTGTGCCTCTGTGTACCTTCAGTAGAGTAGATTCAATGGGCCGAATGGCCTAATTCTGCTCCTTTGTCTTCCGTCTTATGGTCCGATAAATAATCGACAGGGCTGCATGGTAGCCGAGTCGCAGAGCTACTATCTTGCCCTGGGTTGATGGGCTGGCCAGTCGATTGCATCAAAAATAGTTAGTGGTACAAATAGGAACGAGCTGTGGAAATCTCCACACATGAATGCATCCAAAATGAGGTCATGAATAAAAGATAGTTACCAATAAGTGCAGTGGGAAAACAAAGAAGTATTAGATTCTCAGAGAGCGAGTTAATTTGAGTGAATTTGCTTCTACAGGAAGTGATTGAGGCAAATAGTTTAGATGATTTCATGGGGTCATAGAGTGATGCAGTGTGGAAACAGGCACTTCAGCCCAACTTTCCCACACTGACCAACATGTGCCAGCTACATTAGTCTCACCTGCCTGCATTTGGTCCATCAATTCAGTCCTATCCATGTACCTGTCCAACTGTTTCTTAAACGTTGGGATAGTCCCAGCCTCAACTACCTCATCTGGCAGCTTGTTCCATACACGCACCACACTTTGTATAAAATACCTACACCTCAGATTCCTATTAAATCTTTTCCCTTTCGACTTGAACCTATGTCCTCTGGTCCTCTGGCCCTCGATTCCCCAACTCTGGGCAAGAGATTCTGTGCATCTATCCAATCTATTCATAGAAACAAAGAAAATAGGTGCAGGAGTAGGCCATTCGGCCCTTCGAGCCTGCACCGCCATTCAATATGATCATGGCTGATCATCCAACTCAGTATCCTATACCTGCCTTCTCTCCATACCCCCTGATCCCTTTAGCCACAAGGGCCACATGTAACTCCCTCTTAAATATAGCCAATGAACTGTGGCCTCAACTACCTTCTGTGGCAGAGAATTCCAGAGATTCACCACTCTCTGTGTGAAAAATGTTTTCCTCATCTCGGTCCTAAAAGATTTCCCCCTTATCCTTAAACTGTGACCCCTTGTTCTGGACTTCCCCAACATCGGGAACAATCTTCCTGCATCTAGCCTGTCCAACCCCTTAAGAATTTTGTAAGTTTCTATAAGATCCCCCCTCAATCTTCTAAATTCTAGTGAGTACAAGCCGAGTCTATCCAGTCTTTCTTCATATGAAAGTCCGGACATCCCAGGAATCAGTCTGGTGAACCTTCTACTCATGATTTTATACACCTCTAAAAGATCACCCCTCATCCTCCTGTGCTCCAAAGAATGGAGAATACTCAACCTCTGTCTATAGCTTTGACCAATTTTGAGAAATAAAGTGACTTTTGGGCAAATGAAGGGTTACAGAGGACCCTATACACTATTACTCAATACTCAATCAAAGTCTGTGAGGTTGTAGCAGACTTGGCTGCACGATTTTGGCAAGGTGGATCAAACAAACATTATTGCTCAATCCTCTCCATGTTCTCGGGATTGAGCTGTTTGCTAATAAACTTCAAAGGGACTATTTTGGGACTGGCAAACATCAAGACATTTTAGCTGTGCAGAGTAATTGCTGCACCAATCATGGCTCGCTCCGTGGTCTGCTCTTCACTCTTACACACTTGGCACAGATCGAAACGTTTTAATCAAATTTTAGTTGAAAATAGTCTTTTGGAAGTTTACTGAATTTGCCTCAGAACAGACGCTTTAGCCAGAGGGTCGTGAATCTGTGGAATTCATTGCCACGGCCGGCTGCGGTGGCCTAGTCATTGGGTATTTTCAAAGCAGAGATTGGTAGATTCTTGATTAGTAAGGGCGTCTAAGATTACAGGGAGAAGGCGGGGATGAGAGGGAAAAGTTATTCAGCCATTATTGAATGGTGGAGTGGACTCAGTGGGACGAATGGCCTAATTCTGTGCCTTTGTTGTCTGTCTTAGGGTCTTATAAATAATTGACAGGGCAGCACGTGGCTTAGCGGTAGAGCTATTGTCTTACAGTGCCAGTGATCCCGGTTCGATCCTGACTACGGGTGCTGTCTGTACGGAGTTTGTATGTTCTCCCCTTGACCTGCGTGGGTTTTTCTCTGAGATCTTCAGTTTCCTCCCACACTCCAAAAGGCATACAGGTTTACGGGTTAATTAGCTAGGTGTAAATCCTAGGCTTGTGTTGCTGTGCTGGGATCGCTGGCCGGTGCAGACTCGGTGGGCTGAAGGGCCGTACCTCTAAACTCAACTGAAAAACTAAACTAAGACACGCAAGTGGCCTGACTTTATTGTAAAATAAAGCAAACCGAATCTGTCGATAAGTACAAAATCAACTTTATTTTAGATGGAGTTAAATCCAAGTGTGCGGAAGGTAAAATAATTGTTCTCTTACGAAAGAAGACTAGGTGGACTGAAGCATTTCCAGGACAACGCAGGGACCCTTCTGACCATCCATGTGATGTTGGCGTTGGAGGACCATGCTTAGGAAGGAAACCATGGAGACAAGAGATGTTATAAGTACCTTAAGTGAAAGAGGGTGATCAGAGAGAGAATAAAGTGCATGTCCCACTTACTCACAAATTCTCCCGAATTTTCGCCATGATTGAAACTCGGAGAATGCCCGTAGTGGAGGCCATAGGAGTCCATAGATATTTCGTAGCGGCTCGTAATACCAGCCGTAGGTACTCGGGGCATCAGGTAAGTCGGGACATTTTTTCAGAATATATTGCAAAATGCTTTTTCCCCATATTCCTTGATTCCGTTAGCCCTAAGAGCTAAATTTACCTCTCTCTATATAAAACTATTGATCACGGTCAAGGAGGTCAATAGGTATCCCCAGTGTGATCAGATATATCCGAGGACACTGTGGGATCTGTCGGCATGGCCTTAGAGGGCCGAAGGTCCTGTTCCCACGTCGTACCCACTAAAGTCGAAAGACTCTGCAGGAACTAAATTTTACATTTGATCTTAGGATCATCATTAGGACAGAAGATCTTCCAGGAATTTCCTTGGAATCTTCAGGGATCAGTGATTAGTTTGTTGATGTGCAAGTAGCCTGTGGGGAAATAGACAAAAGACAATAGGTGCAGGAGTAGGCCATTCGGCCCTTCAAGCCAGCACCGCCCTTCAATGTGATCATGGCTAATCATCCACAATCAGTACCCCGTTCCTGCCTTCTCCCCATATTCCCTTCATTTCGCTAGCCCTATCTAACTCTCTTTTGAATGCATCCAGTGAATCGGCCTCCACTGCCTTCTGAGGCAGAGAATTCCACAAATTCACAACTCTCTGTGTGAAATGGGATACATACACCATTATGGCATAGACACACTTTTTAACTATCAATTGCTTTTGAAAGTGTTGCACTTTTTAGTTCTGAAGCATATTGATAGAAGAAGGAACTGGGCATCAGGAGGTCTAATTCTAAAGACAGTGCATTGAGAACTTGTGGTGTACTGTATTTAGCTATAGGCACGAGCATTCTTGTAAAGCATACACAATGGTGACAGGCTACAGTATCTGCATAAGTTTACTTTAGAAATACAGCGTGGACAGGCCATTCGGCCCACCGAGTGCAGGCCGATCAGCGATCCCCACACACTTATACTATCCCATACACACAAGGGACAATTTACAAACATACCAAGCCAATTAACCTACAAACCTGTGCGTCTTTGGAGTATGTTGAGAGGAAACCGGAGACCCCGGGGAAAATCCACGCAGGTCACGGGGAGAACGTACAAACTCTGTACAGACAACACCCGCAGTCAGGATGGAATCCAGGTCGCTGGCGCTGCAAGGCAGCAACTCTACCGCTGCGCTGTGCTGCCCTGGGCTTAGGCGAGGAAGGGGTTAATTTCAGTTTATGTAATTATTCATTTACTTTAGTTTTACTGTTTAGATGTTCTTAATCATATTGTTTTTAAGTCAATTGAATTGAATTGTATTGAATACATTTTATTAGCCAGATATGTATACATACACAGAATTTTCCTTGGTGCTTTGCCCGCTTGGTGCTTTGCTCAATGGCAACAAGTTGTAAAAAGTGGTAAGATTGCAGCCTGACTGCCTCCCTGTTAATTGGCTGACCAGTGTACAGTGGTTAGCTAGAGCTACTGACGGCTGATACAGAATTGTTGCTGCCTAGGAATATAAAGCTGTCTCCGTTGTGTTTTAGCACAATATGCAGAGCCGATTGAATGTTATTGCATCGTGTAGACATTGGTGAACGGGGGACTAGATCGAGTGGACGTGTAAAGGATGTTTCCAGTGACTGGAGAGTCAAGAACCAGAGGGCACAGCCTCAGAATAAAGGATGTCCCTTCAGAATGGAGAGGGACATCATTTATTTATTTAGTGGTGAATCTGTGGAATTCATTGTCGCAGGCCGCTGTGGAGGCCAAAACATTGGGTGTTTTCAAAGCAGAGTATTGATAGGTGTGAGTAAAGGTCTCGACCCGAAATGTCACCCATTCCTTCTCACCAGAAATGCTACCTGCCCTGTTGAGTTACTCCAGCATTTTGTGTCCATTATTGTTAGGTTCTTGATTAGCAAGGGAGTCAAAGGGTGTGGGGAGAAGGCAGGAAAATGGCGTTGAGAGGGAAAGATAGCTCTGCCATGATTGAATGGCGGAGAAAAATGTCCTCATCTCAGTCCTAAATGGACTATCCCTTATTCTTAAACTGTGACCCCTGGTTCTGGACTCCCCCAATATCGGGAACATTTTTCCTGCATCTAGCCTGTCCAATCCCTTAAGTATTTTACATGTTTTTATAAGATCCCCCCTTATCCTAAATTTCTGCGAATATAAGCCCAGTTGATCTATTCTTTCATCATATCTCAGTCCCGCCACCTCGGGAATTAACCTGGTGAAACTACGCTGCACTCCCTCAAAAGCAAGAATGTCCTTCCTCAAATTAGGAGACCAGAATTGCACACAGTACTCCAGATGTGTACAACTACGGTAGGACCTCCTTGCTCCTATACTCAAACCCTCTTGCTATGAAGGCCAATATGCCATTAGTTTTCTTCACTGCCTGCTGTACCTGCATGCTTACTTTCAGTGACTGCTGTACAAGGACACCCTGCTCTTGTTGCACCTCCCCTTTTCCTAATCTGACACTATCCAGACTTCTTATTCTTGCCACCAAAGTGGATAACCTCACATTTGTCCACATTATACTGCATCTGCCATGCATCTGCCCATTCGCCCAACTTATCCAAGTCACCCTGCAGCCTCATAGCATCCTCCTTGCAGCTCACATTGCCACCCTGCTTTGTGTCATCCGCAAACCTGGAGATTTTACATTTAATTTTCCCCCCTAAATTGAACATTTAATTCTTTCATCTAAAACATGTGTTGTACTGTGTTGTACTGTCCTATGTTCCATGTAATGACAATCAGTGTCAGGCACACAGTTGGCACATGAGAAGTTGCAATTGATTGGGTGATCTAAGATTGGGTGGGCGGCACGACTCGCGTCGCAATGGCCTCTGCAGTCTGTCTGTCGTTTTTTAAATTTTTTGTCTCGTTTGAATGTAGTTTAAAGTGCTTTTTTTTAAACTGGGTATGTGTGTGGGGGCGGGGGGTGGGGTTTGTGGGGAAACTTTAAAAATCTTTCCCCTGCACGGAGAACCCGATCTTTTCTCTGTCAGGTCTCCGTTGTCGTTGGGGCCTAGCACCGTGGAGTAGCCTCCAACCGGAATGACCTGGGAGCTGCGGACTTACCCACCATCGCGGAGCTGGCCGTGTTCGGAGAGGGAGGAGCTGTGGTGGCGCGCAGCTGTGAACCGACCCCGGAGATTCGGAGGCTCCAACCGCAGGTCTGGTGGACGGTGAGACCGGGAGCTCGCGGGTCCCTGCTGGGAGACCGCTTTGCGGGGCTTCCGCAGCGGCGACTTCTCCCGCCCAAGTTGTGGGGTTGAAAATGACCTGGAGCGGGGCCTTACATCGCCGGGGGCTAGCGCACGCCGCGGGCTCCAACACCAAGACCTGGAGCGCGGCCTTGCATCACCCGGCGCGGCTTTTATGGCCACGGGACACTTACCATTGCCCGCCGGGGGCTTTGACTCTGACATTGGGAGGGGAATGAGGAGTACAGGGGAGAGATAAGACTTTGCCTTCCATCACAGTGAGGAGGAGATTCACTGTGATGGATGTTAGTATAAATTGTGTTGTGTCTTGGTTCTTTTTCGTGTGTGTATGGCTGCAGAAACCAAATTTTGTTTGAACCTCAATGAGGTTCAAATGACAACAAATAAATTATATCATTGTATCAATCTGTTCATCTGTGAGACCACTGACACTACAATCTGCTTCTCTTGGCTTGGAGGTGCTCCAATTCAATATTGGCAGGATGGCTCTTTTAGAACCACAGTATAAATCATTTATTATCTCTGCAACCAGTGTGTGTGGGAATGGCAAAGATCAAACTTTATAAAGTTACGAAAGGCGTCAGTCTAAAATGGTTGAATAAGTCCTTGACATTCTCATAAGATGCTGGGATGACCATGCACTTTGTCACGAACGACCTAGACAGTTACTGGAGCCAATCCTGCAATAAAAACTGTGTTTTTTTTTGCCTCAGATTTTATCAATGCATTCTTCAACATCTTCATCTTTGCAATTTCAATAATATTCTTGGCGTGGAAGAGCACATCAAATGACTCAATATCATTTGGCACGTCTCCAATGAGATGTACCAGCCTTTATTTTTAAGGCAGAGATAGATAGATTCTTGGTAAGTACGGGTGTCAGAGGTTGTGGGGAGAAGGCAGGAGAATGGGGTTAGGAGGGAGGGAGAGATAGATCACCCATGATTGAATGGAAGAGTAGACTTGATAGGCCAAATGACCTAATTCTGCTCCTATCACTTATGATCTTATGATCATACGAAGTCTCGTATGCCAAGGATGAACACTAATCCGCCTCTGACCGCGATGGGCAAATCTTGCCCGCTGGCCGGCGTTGAGATTGGGTTGAGATTCAGCACGCTCCTTCCAGTGCTTCATCCAGTGCCTGCCACAACAGAGCCTCAGATTAAACGCTTCCACCATTAAATCCAACTGGCACAACATGTCCTAGATGCTGAGTTAAAATGACTTTGAGCCTTAACTGGAATATTTGCTTAACTGCTCAGACATATACATTGAAGCCGTCTATTATTACCACCTACTTCCCTCAGACAAAATGTTCTTTCTGAAATCTTAAAGGAGAACATTGTACCAACTCGACTTAGTGGGACCCGTTGGGTCCCAGCATCACATGGGAGGGCTGGTCTCCCAACGCAATACGTGGGGGGGAGGGGGCTTTCTGGAGTGCTAGTATGGGTGTTGTGGGTTGAAGGGACAGGTTTCCAGAGGGCTAGTATGGACATTGTGGGCCGAATGGATTCTTGGGCTGGCTGCTCAGTCACTCAAGCCTGTTGTGCTGGCAGCTCACTCACTCACAGCTGGTGGGCTGGCAGTTGACTCACAGCTATTCTTTGAAATTCCATTTCAAGCAGGGTGCAAGGCCACCAAATTCAACTGCAGTTTCTTACAACTTCAAGCAGGGTGCAAGGCCACTAAAGGCAGCAAATCGTGACCTCTCCCTCCTCCACCTTGCAGAGGCTGAGCCACGCCCACACTTCTGGGTTTTATAGTCCATCCCACCAGAAGGGGCGTGGCCTTCATGGCGTGACTAACAGGAGTGAGAATCTCAACATTTTTTAAACACTAATAACTTTTATTTTGCATCTATGGGAAAAATCCTCGGCACCTGATGAACGGAGGAGGACTCACAGATGGCCAAAGAGCACAGCCGTACACGGTAGCATGTTTTCCAAAATCAATATAAAGCGCAAATAGGAAGTGGTCAAGATTAGACTTTTAATTATATAGAAGGCAAGGCAACTTTAATTAGGCAAGGCAACTTTAATTAGGCAAGGCAACTTTAATTAGGCAAGGCAACTTTAATTAGGCAAGCAACTTTAATTAGGCAACACAGCTTTAGCATTTCCAAACCAAAGGCAACACAGCTTTGGCATTTCCAAACTATATCTTCAAACCACATTAAGGGCACTGACAGGTCAGTAAAACCACTCACAGTTTAGTAGACGTGTTCAGTGTTATTCATAGCTCAGACTGTGAGACGTGACCCTCTCGCTCCACCATCTCGTACAGACTGACTGAGGCACTCAACACTTCTGGGTTTTATAGTCCCTCCGGAAGGGGCGTGGCCTTCAGGAGAGTGAATCTCAACATTTTTTAAACACTAATAACTCTATTATTTTTCATCGATGGGAAAAATCCTCTTGTCCTGCACAGTGGAGGGAGTCTCTGAGTAAGATGGCCAAAATTCACAGCCGTAAGTGACAGCGTCTTTTCTGAAATCAATTTTCAGAACAACAGGAAGTGGTCAAGATCAGACTTTTAGTAATATAGATTATTGCCTGAGATCGCTGGGTAAATTTGTAAAACATCTTTCCGCACCATCAACAGAGACTTTATTTGACTAAATACGTTTCTGTGCAAAATTACGCGGTGGCGCGGCGGTAGAGTTGCTGACTTACAGCGCCAGAGACTTGGGTTCGATCCCGACCACAGGTGCTGTCTGTATGGAGTTTATACGTTCTCCCCGTGACCTGCGTGGGTTTTCTCAGAGATCTCCGGTTTCCTCCCACACTCCAAAGACGTACAGGTTTGTAGGTTAATTGGCTTGGTGTAAATGTAAATTGTCTCTAGTCTGTGTAGGATAATGTTCATGTGCGGGGATCGCTGGTCAGCACGGACTCGGTGGGCCGAAGGGCCTGTTTCTGCGCTGTATCTCTAAATTAAATTATATGCTGCATTATACCAAGGCTAAAGTCAAGATTAATTTCAATGTCACCTTCCAGTCTACTTAAAGTGCAAATTTTAGAGCCTTTACATACACATTTTGGGGACTATTCCGGGCGGCACGGTGGTGCAGCTGGTAGAGCCACTGCCTCACAGTCCCAGAAACCCGGGTTTGATCTTGACTACAGGTACTGTCTGTGTGGAGTTTGCATGCACTCCCCGTGACTGCGTGGGTCACCTGCAGATGCTCCGATTCCCTCCCACATCCTAAAACAGTGCAGGTTTGTAGTTTAATTTTGTTTAGTTTATTTTAGAGATACAGCGTGGAAGCAGGCCCTTCGGCCCATGGAATACGCACTGACCAGCGATCTCCCATACACCCAGTTCTATCCTACACACACTTGGAACAATTTACAGATGACAATTAACCTACAAACCTGCGCGGCTTTGGAATGTGGGAGGAAACCGGAGCACCCTGGAGAAAACCCACGCAGTCACAGGAGGAACGTACAAACTCCGTACAGACAGCACCCGTAGTCAGGATCGAACCCGGGTCTCTGGCGCTGTAAGGCAGCAACTCTACCGCTGCACCACTATGCTGCTCGGTTAAGTTAACTGGCGTCTCCAGATTGCCCCTAGTGTGTAGGGAGTGGATGCGAATGTGGGATAGAACATCGAACTAGTGGTCGATGGTCAGCGTGGCTGGTTAACATGCAACAAAAGCTTTTCACTGTACCTCGGCACACGTGACAATAAACTGAACTGACCGGAACTGAATTGGAGCCTGTATCCTTGCTGTATCTCTAAAGTTAAGGGCCTGTCCCACTAGGCCGTCGTTTACGCGACAGGCCGGTAGTGACTGAACCGCGATGGTCGCTCGTGTCATCATGCGTCTGCGCAGCACGTGTCGTCATTTGAAGATAGACACAAAATGCAGGAGTAACTCAGTGGGATAGGCAGCATCTCTGGAGAGAAGGAATGAATGATGTTTCGGGTCGAGACTCTTCTTCAGTCTGAAAAGAGTCTTGACCCGAAACATCACCCATTTCCTTTATCATTATTACTTTTTTTATACATCTTTCATTCATTTGTTCTATACCTCTCTATATCACCTCTCTATACCACACTATCTCTCCTTTCCCTTTCCCCTAACTAGTCTGAAGAAGGGTCTCGACCTTAAATGTCTCTCCAGAGATGCCGCACCTTCTCTCCATAGATGCTGCCTGTCCCTCTGTGTTACTCCAGCATTTTGTGTCTGTCTTTGGTTTAAACCAGCATCTGCAGTTCACTTCTTACACTACCAGTTTATAGATCATGTATACTCATACAAAACTGGGAACTTAAAGAAAGAACATTCTGTGAATATGGTTTTAATCTTATGTGATCTCCTGAACTGATTTTGATTGCCTGAGGGGATCGGATGGAACTTTACAGAGTTTTTTTCCTCTGATAAGTGTATTTTATTTAATAGAAAAATCCTTTCCCAAAGGAATATTTGTTTGAAAGGTTTGGTGTGAGATAGAGTGATGAGAATCTTCACCCCACGCTGGTCATGGTGATGTGGGCCAGGTCGGCTGGTCCATTCTTGGTCATGAGCTCTGTATGTTTCCAATTAGGTTTACGCAACGCGCTGTAAACAAGCACATAAATTGTTGGAAATAGCAGCAGATGTGTTTAGTTTAGTTTAGAGATACAGCGCGGAACCACCACCGGGTCCGCACCGACCAGCGATCCCTGCACATTACACCATCCTACACAACACTAGGGACAATTTTTACATTTACCCAGCCAATTAACCTACAAACCTGTACATCTTAGGAGTGTGGGAGGAAACCGAAGTACTCGGAGAAAACCCACGCAAGTCACGGGGAGAACGTCCAAACTCCGTACAGGCAGCGCCCATAGTCGGGATTGAACCCGGGTGTCCAGCGCTGCATTCGCTGTAAATGCAGCAACTCTACCGCTGCGCCATCGTGATTGCCCTATGTGTGTGAGTGAGGAGGTTGGATGAAAGCATCGGGTGGGTATCACATGGAGGACATCAAGTCTGGTGGATTAATGACGTTGTGCTTCTCTCCTCTGGCACATTTGAATGGCAAAGCTTGGTCGGGTTGCATCAGTGCAGTTTCAGTTTAGCTTATTGTCACGTGTAGCCGGGGTGCAGTGAAAAGCTTTTGTTGCGTGCTAACCAGTCAGCAACAGGGCAATACGTGATTACAATCCAGCCATTCGCAGTGTACAGATCCATGGTAAGAGAATAACATTCAGTGCAAGGTAAAGCCAGCAAAGTCCAATCAAGGATATTCTGAGGGTCACCAAAGAGGTTTAAGTTTTAGTTTTATTTAGTTTTAGAGATACAGCGCAGAAAGAGGCCCTTCGGCCCACCAAGTCCGCGCCGACCACCAGCGACCCCCGCACATTAGCACTATCCCACACACACACACTAGGGACAATTTACACATACACCAAGCCAATTCACCTACATACCTGCGTGCCTTTGGAGTGCGGGAGGAAACCAAAGATCTCGGAGAAAACCCGCGCAGGTCACGAGGAGAACGTACAAACTCCGTACAGACAGCTCCAGTAGTCAGGTTCCTACCCAGGTCTTCGCCGCTGCAAGTGCTGTAAGGCAATAACTCCACCACTGCGCCACCGTGCCGCCCTTAGGTAGATAGTAGTTCAGCGCTGCTCTCTGGTTGTGGTAGGATGATTCAGCTGCCTGATAACAGCTGGGAAGAAACTGTTCCTGAATCGGGAGGTGTACATTTTCACACTTCTGCCCGATGGGAGAGAGGAGAGGATGGAATGGCCGGGTTGCGACTCGTCCTTGATTATGCTGCTGGCCCTGGCCCTGGCCCTAATGCATGGATGGGACATTAGATCAAACGAGAGTGCTTCGGAAATCGTGGCTGAACCATTGTGTACAAGATTATAAAAATATGAGGCCATTCAGCACATCGAGTCTACTCTGCCATTCAATCATGGCTAATCTTTCTTTCTCTCTCAAACCCATTCTCTTACCTATTCCCAGTAACCTTTGATGCACTTCCTGAGACTTTACTTGAGTTTTAAAGACTTTAGACTTCAGAGATACAGTGTGGAAACAGGCCCTTTGGCCCACCGACCAGCAATCGCAACGCATTTATTTCAAGAGGACGAGAAAACTAAATCTGGGATGTACTACTGAGGCCCTATGGGGCGCAGTTTCAGGGCATATTTGGAGTATTGTGAGCAGTTTTGGGCCCCATATCTGAGGAAGGATGTGCTGGCATTGGATAGGGTCCGGTGGAGGCTTACGAGAATGATCCCAGGAATGTTTGGGTTAACATATAAGAGCGTTTGAAGGCACTGGGCCTATTCTCGCTATATCGTTTGTGCAGTAACACTGATAAGGAAAGTCGGACCAGTGGAGGGGGAACAGAAAACATTTGATAATACTCCGCACATTCTATTAGTGAGTTTCAATGTTGGTTTAGCTTCTGTAAAAGGGCATTGATGCAAGACTTCACTGGTGTCATGTTCTGTGATACAAAATCTGTTTTCATTAGTTTCATGAGCCTGTGCCTCACATATTAGTTCATGACAATTCCAAGTGTGTCAGCTGACCTGCTCATTGACCCAACTGAAGTAGGATTTTGTCACGATCTCCTCTAGGTGAGTTCAGTTTAGTTTAGTTTAGAGATACAGTGCGGAAACAGGTTACTGCTTTCTCCGGGTAAAGTTCACGAGGTTTATTCCCGGGATGGCGGGACTGTCATCTGCTGAGAGAATGGACCGGCTGGGCTTGTATACTCTGGAGTTTAGAAGGATGAGAGGGTATCTTTTCGAAACATATAAGATTATTGAGGGATTGGACACGCTAGAGGCAGGAAACATGTTCCCGATGCTGGGGGAGTCCAGAACCAGGGACCACAGTTTAAGAATAAGGGGTAGGCCATTTAGAACGGAGATGAGGAAAAACTTTTTCACCCAGAGGTTTGTGAATCTGTGTGATTCTTGTGAGTCAACAGGCCTCTCAGCCCAACTTGCGCATGTCGGCCAACATGTCTACACTATCTACACTAGTCCCACCGGCCTGCTCTTGGCCCATGTGCCTCTAAATGTGTCCTATCCATGTATCTGTTTAAATGTTTCATAAACTTTGCGATAATACCTGCTTCAACTACCTCCTCCAGCAGCTCGTTCCATACACCCACCACCCTTTGTGTGAAAAAGCTACCCCTCAGATTCATATTTAATCTTTTTCCCCCTCACCTTAAACTTATGTCCTCTGGTTCGTAATTCCTCTAGTCTCAGCAAGAGACTCTGTGCATCTACCCGATCTATTCCTCTCATCGTTTTGTACACCTCTATAAGATTACTCCTGCTCTCCAAAGAATAGAATCCTAGTCTGCTCAACCCCTCTCTACAGCTCAGACCCTCGAGTCTTGGCAACGTCCTCGCAAATCTTCTCCGCTCCCTTTCCAGCTTGTGGATCTTCTCGGCACCCTTTCCTGCTCGGCCGCCAAGGTTTTGGGTCACAACTTCATCCGAAAGATGGGATTATGGACCACCTCAGCTGAGATGTATACAAGGCTGCGGATGGAATTACCACCAAAGCCTGCCATCTGCTGGTCTAAGTGAGAACTCCAAGTTAAACGCAGCTGAAAAGGTCAACCAGAAAACCTGGATATTGTTAAATGATCACCTATTTCGATGTTGCCAAACCTTGCTGTGTGTGTTGAATTTGTTTATCCGCTACTCTTCTCTTCACAAATTATTGTACATAGACTTCCATCTCCTCCAAATCTGAAGAATTTCATATTGATGCGATAAATATTTGTACATTTAATGTGCTGAAAGAAATACCTGGATGAAAATCTTTTGTTCCCCACCGTTAAATCTGACTTTGTAAACCTCAAACTGCATGCTTCTGTGTACGTTTTTATAATGCTGACATTTTTTCTGCGGCAGCAGAAGAGGTTTACCAGAAAACTGCCTGGATTAGCAAGTATTTGCTGTAAGGAGAATGGGTGTCAAGGGTTATGGGGAGAAGGCAGGAATATGGGATTAGGAGGCAGAGATCAGCCATGATTGAATGGCGGGGTAGATCCGATGGGCCGAATGGCCTAATTCTACTACGATAACTTGTGAACTTGTGAGAGATTGGGCAAACTTGGACATTTATTTTCTGGAGCGTCGGAGGTTGAGGGTAGACCACCTTCTTCTTGCGTAGAGCGTGCACAGCCTAATGTTGTAGACACCAACACACTTTATTTGTTTGTGCACGTCGGTTTGATTGCATTAGTCGAAGCAGGGTGGACCTCGTGAAGGTTGCAATCTGCCACCCCAGGGGAGGCCTGATATATAACCATATAACCATATAACAATTACAGCACGGAAACATGCCATCTCGGCCCTACAAGTCCGTGCCGAACAACTTTTTTTCCCTTAGTCCCACCTGCCTGCACTCATACCATAACCCTCCATTCTCTTCTCATCCATATGCCTATCCAATTTATTTTTAAATGATACCAACGAACCTGCCGCCACCACTTCCACTGGAAGCTCATTCCACACCGCCACCACTCTCTGAGTAAAGAAGTTCCCCCTCATGTTACCCTTAAACTTCTGTCCCTTAATTCTGAAGTCATGTCCTCTTGTTTGAATCTTCCCTATTCTCAAAGGGAAAAGCTTGTCCACATCAACTCTGTCTATCCCTCTCATCATTTTAAAGAGCTCTATAAAGTTATGAAAGACATAGATACGGTGGAAAATCAGAACCTTTATCACAGGGTGGGAATGTCAAAGACTAGAGGACTAGAGGTGAGAGGGACAATGTTTAACGGAGATGTGCGGGGCAAATTGTTTACACAGATGGCGCAGCGGTAGAGTTGAACGGGTAAACCGAAGATCTCGGAGAAAACCCACGCAGGTCACTGGGAGAACGTCCAAACTCCATATAGACAGCGCCCATAGCCGGGATCGAACCGGGGTCTCTGGCGCTGCATTTTGCTGTAAGGCAGTCACAGTGGCGCAGCAGTAGAGTCGCTGCCCTACAAGCAAAATGCAGCGCTGGAGACCCGGGTTCGATCCCGACTACGGGCGCAGTCTGTAGGGAGTTTGTACGTTCTCCCCGTGACCTGCGTGGCTTTTCTCCGAGATCTTCGGCTTCCTCCCACACTCCTAAGACGTACAGGTTTGTAGGTTAATTGCCTTGATAAATTAAAAATTTTAAATGTCTAGTATAAAATTGTCCAACTTCCTGTATAGTCCCTGGTGGACTCTTCGGAAAGTACAAGGTACAGGAGAGTGGTGGGTACAAGTATAATGGTACAAGGATAAGGTGTTTAGTTTAGACATACAGCCAGAAAACAGGCCCTTCGGCCCACCGAATCCATGCTGACCCTACACACTAGCGCCAATTTACAATTTTTCTTACCGAAGCCAATTAACCTACAAACCTGTAGGAGGAAACCAGAGCACCCTGAGTAAACCCACGCAGGCCACGAGAATGTACAAACTCCACACAGACAGCACCTGCTGTCAGGATCGAACCCGGGTCTCTGGCGCTGCAAGGCAGCAACTCTACTGCTGTGCCACCGTGCCGCCCATAATATGTTGGATTCGGATGAGGGAATTTAAGGGTTTGTGGCCTGTTTAGTGGTAACTTTCCAAGTTAGTTGACTTGCCACTGTGTCAGACTTCACTGGGGCCCTGAGTTGTGGAGAGGGATGGATTGGTTCTTTCTGCCAAGTTAGGATCAGTTAAGTGAGATTTTAATTGTTTCCTGGAAAAAATGTATGTTTTCCACAAGAAATGGTTTATCTCCGATACTTTCCTTTGGCGGTTCGGCTATTAAATATTACTACTTCAAATATGCTCTGAAATACAGAGATTATTATTGCACTATTATTGCTTGTTTTTGGTGTGTATCCATGTGTGCATGTCAAGTCAAGTCAAGTTGTATTTGTCACATACACATACGAGTGTGCAGTGAAATGAAAGTGGCAATGTGGAACAACAAAACAACCAAACAAATTATAAACACAATCATAACACACATATTATTTTACATAATAAATAATAGAAGGAAAAACGTTCTGTACAGTTAGTCCCTGGTGAGAAAGGCGTTTACAGTCCGAATTGCCTCTGGGAAGAAACTCCTTCTCAACCTCTCCGTTCTCACTGCATGGCAACGGAGGCGTTTGTGTGTGTGTGTAGCGGCTGTGTGTGTCCGTTGCAGGGGTGGTGTGGGGTCTCTCATGATTTTGTTTGCTCTGGAGTTGCACCTGTGTGTTGTATGTTCCTGTGGGGGGTGAGTGAAGTTCCCATAGTGCGTTCGGCCGAACGCACTACTCTCTGCAGAGCCTTCTTGTCCTTGGCATGTGTGCATGTGTGTGTGTATATTTGTGTGTGTGTGTGTGTGTGTGTGTGTGTGTGTGTGTGTGTGTACAATAATGAAAAATCCAATAAACAGAGAATAAGAGGGGGTGGGTTTCTTAAATGTGTATATTTTAATGCTAGGAGCATTGTAAGAAAGGTGGATGAACTTAGAGTCTGGATTGACACCTGGAAGTATGATGTTGTGGCGATCAGTGAAACATGGTTTGCAGCAGGGCTGTGATTGGAAACTAAATATTCCTGGATTTCGTTGTTTCAGGTGTGATAGAATTGGAGGGACAAGAGGTGGAGGTGTTGCATTGCTTGACAGGGAAGATATTACAGCAGTGCTTTGGCAGGATAGATTAGAGGGCTCGTCTAGGGAGGCTATTTGGGTGGAATTGAGAAATGGGAAAGGGGTAGCAACACTTATAGGGGTGTATTATAGACCGCCAAATGGGAAGCGGGAATTGGAAGAGCAAATATGTAAGGAGATCGCAGATATTAGTAGTAAGCACAAGGTAGTGATTGTGGGAGATTTCAATTTTCCACACATAGACTGGGAAACACATTCTGTAAATGGGCTGGATGGTTTGGAGTTTGTAAAATGTGTGCAGGATAGTTTTTTGCAGCAATACATAGAGGTACCTACTAGAGGAGGGGCGGTGCTGGACCTCCTGTTAGGAAATGAGACAGGTCACGTGGCAGAGGTATGCGTTGGGGAGCAGTTCGGGTCCAGTGATCGCAATACCATTAGTTTCAATATAATTATGGAGAGGGTCAGAACTGGACCTAGGGTTGTGATTTTTGATTGGAGAAAGGCTAACTTTGAAGAGATGCGAAAGGATTTAAAAGGAGTGAATTGGGACATTTTGTTTTATGGGAAAGATGTGGAAGAGAAATGGAGGACATTTAAAGGTGACATTTTAAGAGTACAGAATCTTTATGTCCCTGTTCGGTTGAAAGGAAATAGTAAAAATTGGAAAGAGCCCTGGTTTTCAAGGGAAATTGGGCACTTGGTTCGGAAAAAAGAGAGAGATCTACAATAATTATAGGCAGCATGGAGTAAATGAGGTGCTTGAGGAGTATAAAGAATGTAAAAAGAATCTTAAGAAAGAAATTAGAAAAGCTAAAAGAAGATATGAGGTTGCTTTGGCAAGTAAGGTGAAAGTAAATCCAAAGGGTTTCTACAGCTATATTAATAGCAAAAAGATAACGAGGGATAAAATTGGTCCATTAGAGAGTCAGAGTGGACAGCTATCTGCAGAGCCAAAAGAGATGGGGGAGATATTGAACAATTTATTTTCTTCGGTATTCACCAAGGAGAAGGATATTGAATTATGTGAGGTAAGGGAAACAAGTAGAGTAGCTATGGAAACTATGAGATTCAAAGAAGAGGAAGTACTGACACTTTTGAAAAATATAAAAGTGGATAAGTCTCCAGGTCCGGACAGGATATTCCCTAGGACATTGAGGGAAGTTAGTGTAGAAATAGCAGGGGCTATGACAAAAATATTTCAAATGTCATTAGAGACGGGAATAGTGCCGGAGGATTGACGTACTGCGCATGTTGTTCCATTTTTTAAAAAGAGTTCTAAGAGTAAACCTGTTAGTTTGACGTCAGTGGTGGGAAAATTAATGGAAAGGATACTTAGAGATAATATATATAAGCATCTGGATAAACAGGGTCTGATTAGGAACAGTCAACATGGATTTGTGCCTGGAAGGTCATGTTTGACTAATCTTCTTGAATTTTTTGAAGAGGTTACTCGGGAAATTGATGAGGGTAAAGCAGTGGATGTTGTATATATGGACTTCAGTAAGGCCTTTGACAAGGTTCCTCATGGAAGGTTGGTTAAGAAGGCTCAATTGTTGGGTATTAATGGTGAAGTAACAAGATGGATTCAACAATGGCTGAATGGGAGATGCCAGAGAGTAATGGTGGATGGCTGTTTGTCAGGTTGGAGGCCAGTGACTAGTGGGGTGCCACAGGGATCTGTGTTGGGTCCACTGTTGTTGGTCATGTACATCAATGATCTGGTGTGGTAAATTGGATTAGTAAGTATGCAGATGATAGTAAGATAGGTGGTGTTGTGGATAATGAAGTAGATTTTCAAAGTCTACAGAGAGATTTATGCCAGTTGGAAGAGTGGGCTGAAAGATGGCAGATGGAGTTTAATGCTGATAAGTGTGAGGTGCTACATCTTGGCAGGACAAATCAAAATAGGACGTACATGGTAAATGGTAGGGAATTGAAGAATGCAGTTGAACAGAGGGATCTGGGAATAACTGTGCACAGTTCCCTGAAGGTGGAATCTCATGTAGATAGGGTGGTAAAGAAAGCTTTTGGTGTGCTGGCCTTTATAAATCAGAGCATTGAGTATAGAAGTTGGGATGTAATGTTAAAATTGTACAAGGCATTGGTGAGGCCAATTCTGGAGTATGGTGTACAATTTTGGTCGCCTAATTATAGGAAGAATGTCAACAAAATAGAGAGATTTACTAGAATGTTGCCTGGGTTTCAGCAACTCAGTTACAGAGAAAGGTTGAACAAGTTAGGTCTTTATTCTTTGGAGCGCAGAAGGTTAAGGGTGGACTTGATAGAGGTCTTTAAAATGATGAGAGGGATAGACAGAGTTGACGTGGATAAGCTTTTCCCACTGAGAGTAGGGAAGATTCAAACAAGAGGACATGACTTGAGAATTAAGGGACAGAAGTTTAGGGGTAACATGAGGGGGAACTACTTTACTCAGAGAGTGGTAGCTGTGTGGAATGAGCTTCCAGTGAAGGTGGTGGAGGCAGGTTCGATTTTATCATTTAAAAATAAATTGGATAGTTATATGGACGGGAAAGGAATGGAGGGTTATGGTCTGAGTGCAGGTAGATGGGACTAGGGGAGAATAAGTGTTCGGCACGGACTAGAAGGGCCGAGATGGCCTGTTTCCATGCTGTAATTGTTAAATGGTTATATGGTTATATGTGGGGTGATCATATAGAGGTGTATAAAATCATGGGAGGAATAGATCGGGTAGATGCACAGAGTCTCTTGCCCGGAGTAGGTGAATCGAGCACCAGAGGACATAGGTTTAAGGTGAATGGGGGAAAGACCTAATAGAAATCTGAGGGGGTAACATTTTTACGAAAAGGTTGATGGGTGTATGGAACAAGCTGCCAGAGAAGGTAGTTGAGGCAGGGACTATCCCAACATTTAAGAAACCTTTAGACAAGTACATGGATGGGACAGGTTTGGAGAGATAAGGATCAAACTCAGGCTGGTGGGACTAGTGTAGATGGGGCATGTTGGTTGGCGTTTGCAAGTTAGGCCGAATTGTCCCTAGTGTGTGTTGGATAGTGTGTTAGTGAGCAGGGTGAGGGCTGGTCGGCGTGGGCGCGAGGCAACTTCGTTGGCACGGAGGAGTTGGGCCGAAGGGCCTGTTTCTCTGCTGCATGGCTCTGCGACTCGATGGCTGTAGGCCATGATCCTGAGTACAAGTTGCAGTCACAAAAATGCTGGAGAAACTCAGCGGGTGCAGCAGCATCTATGGAGCGAAGGAAATAGGCAACGTTTCGTCCCGAAACGTTGCCTATTTCCTTCGCTCCATAGATGCTGCTGCGCCCGCTGAGTTTCTCCAGCATTTTTGTGTACCTTCGATTTTCCAGCATCTATCTGCAGTTCCTTCTATCCTCCAGTGCTTCTACGCAGCGGCGGTGGAAAGCATCTTGTCCGGGAACATTACCATCTGGTTTGGGAATTGCTCTGCCAAGGACAAGAAGGCTCTGCAGAGAGTAGTGCGTTCGGCCGAACGCACTATGGGAACTTCACTCACCCCACTGCAGGAACTATACAACAGGAGGTGCAACTCCAGAGCAAACAAAATCATGAGAGACCTCTTCCACCCCTGCAACGGACTGTTCCAGCCGCTACGGTCAGGCAAACGCATCCGTTGCCATGCAGTGAGAACGGAGAGGTTGAGAAGGAGTTTCTTCCCAGAGGCAATTTGGACTGTAAACGCCTATCTCACCAGGGACTAACTCTACAGAACGTTTTTTCCCTTCTATTATTTATTATGTAAAATAATATGTGTGTTATGATTGTGTTTATAATTTGTTTGGTTGTTTTGTTGTTTGTCTTTTGCACAAAAGTCCGCGAGCATTGCCACTTTCATTTCACTGCACATCTCGTATGTGTATGTGACAAATAAACTTGATCTTGATCTTGAATACAATTTGCAGTCTCTGTCTGAACTGGGTCGGTGCTGCCTATTCCTTATTGAGCCACCAGGTGGCGGACTGACTCCCTGACAATGTGCCTTCATGGAAGATTAACCCAGTACAGAGTGTGTGTGTGTGTGTGTGTGTCCCCTCTCCAGAACACACTCCTCACGTTAGTTGAACAGCACAGATATTTGACCTGCAAACCGCCATTAATCACAATTAGTAATCGCTGTCGTTCCTGCGCTCGGAAAGAATTCCAAGTCAGTTGCTCTCAATGACTTTTCTTCTATTTTTACAGTGTGAGTCGGCGATCCAGCAACTTCACAGGGTCACGGGAATATCGCAGCACGGAAGGAGGCCATTCAGACCGTCGTGTTCCATGGTAGCCCATGTAAGGGCAACCCAGCGATTCACATCATCCATCTTCTCCGACAGCTCTATATGTTCCTTGTTCTTTTCAGGCGGGAGGCACGGTGGCGCAGAGGCAGAGTTGCGTCACTTACAGCGCCAGAGACCCGGGTTCGATCCTGACCGCGGGTGCTGTCTGTGCGGAGTTTCTACGTTCTCCCCGTGACCTCGTGGGTTTTCTCCGGGTGCCCCTGTTTCCTCCCACACTCCAAAGACGTGCAGGTTTGTCGGTTAATTGGCTTTGGTACGGATTGTGAACTGTCCCCAGTATGCAGGGTAGTGCTAGTGTGCGGGGAACGCTGGCCAACGTGGACTCAGTGGGCCGAAGGGCCTGTTTCCACGCTGTATCTCTAAACTAAACTAAACTAAACTAAACTAAACTAAACTAAACTAAACTAAACTTAATTAAACTATTTACCCATGTTCCTTTTGAAGTTTTCAATCCAATCTGCCCCCACCATCACCAGCAGATTCCAGATTCTAACGACCCCGATGCATAAACGAAGTCCTATCAATTAACCTACCAACTCACACATCTCTGCCTCACAGCGCCAGAGACCCCAGTTCGATCCTAACCTCAGATGCTGGCTGTGTGACGTGTACACGTACTCCCTGTGACCGCAGATGCTTCCTCTGGGTGCTCTGGTCTCCTCCCACACCTCAAAGCTTATTTAGTTTAGTTTAGAGAGATACAGCAGGGAAACAGGTCCTTCGGCCCACCGAGTCCGTACCGACCCGGTGTCTGAGGTTATGGGGAGAAGGCAGGAGAATGGGGTTAGAAACATAGACACATAGACAATAGGTTCATTAAGCCCTTTGAGCCAGCACTGCCATTCATTGTGATCGTGGCTGATCATCCACAGTCAGTAACCCATGCCTGCCTTCTCCCCATATCCCTTGATTCCGCTAGCCCCGAGAGCTCTATTTAACTCTCTCTTAAATTCATCCAGTGATTTGGCCTCCACTGCCCTCTGTGGCAGAGAATTCCACAAGTTCACAACCCTCTGGGTGAAAACGTTTTTTCTCATCTCAGTTTTAAATGAACTCCCCTTTATTCTTAGTTGTGGCCCCTGGTTCTGGACTCCCCCAACATTGGGAACATTTTTCCTGCATCTAGCTTGTCCAATCCTTTTATAATTTTATGTTTCTATGATTCCCTCTCATCTTCTAAATTCCAGTGAATACAAGCCCAGTCTTTCCAAATTCCCAGGGATTAACCTTGTGAACCTACGCTGCACTCCCTCAATAGCAAGAATGTCTTTCCTCAAATTAGGAGACCAAAACGGCATACAATATTCTAGATGTGGTCTCACCAGGGCCCTGTAGAACTGCAGAAGGACCTCTTTACTCCTATATTCAAATCCTCTCGTTACGAAGGCCAGCATGCCATTAGCTTTCTTCATTGCCTGCTGTACCTGCATGTTTACTTTCAGGAGGGAGAGATGGATCAGCCATGATTGAATGGCAGAATAGACTTAATGGGCAAACTCTTATCACTTATGACCTTATGATTGTGGACTTTGAAGACTGGTTAGAATGTGAAGCTTGCTACCGTATGGTGGGCTGAGTATGTGGGTACTCATGAAGTACCCCAGTGTGTCGGAAGGAACTGCAGATGCTGGTTTACACCAAAGATAGACACTGAAAATGCTGGAATAACTCAGCGGGTCAGGTAGCATCTCTGGAGAAAAGGAATAGGTGACATTTTGTGTCGAGACCCTCTTTCAGACTGAGAGTCAGGGGAGAGGGAAACTAGAGATATGAAAAAGGTACAAAGAACAAACGAATGAGATGTATGTAAAAAGACAAATCAAAGCCAGTAAATACGGTGGCACGGTGGCACAGCGGTAGAGTTGCTGTCTTAAACGCCAGAGACCTGGGTTCGATCTTGACTACGGGTGCTGTCTGTATGGAGTTTGTACTTTATCCCCGTGACCTGCGTGGGTTTTCTCTGGGATCTTTGGTTTCCTCCCACACTCCAAAGCCATACAGGTTTGTAGGTTAATTGGCTTGGTGTAAATGTGAAATTGTCCATAGAGTGTGTGGGGTAGTGTTAATGTGGGGGGGGGAGTTTGCAACCTTCACATGGTCCACCCTGTTTCGACTAATGCAATCAACCCGACGTGCACAACCAAATAGAAAGTAGTGTTTTGGTGACTACAACATTAGGCTGTGCACGCCACACTCAAGAAGAAGAAGAAGTGTTAAGGGCCTGTCCCATGAGCATGTGACTGCATGCGGCAAGCACGACCTAACGTGGTCGCTTGAGCCGTACGGCCTCGCGGGGCCGGTCCCACTTCGATCGCCGGAGCTGTATGGAGTTGTGCGGAGCTGGTCCCGACTCCGAAAAACTGACACTGTCCAAAAATTCCGCGCGGCAACGGCCTGCCGGCCCGCAGCCGCATTGAGGCCGTACGCACTGCCTCGACGGGCGTGCGCAGCATCTCCACGCCGTACGCAGTGTGTTGACGCTGTACGTCACGCCCGAACTTCCCGCGGACTTCACTCGAACTTCACGTCAACTCGTACGGGATCACTCGACCACTGCGCGGCCCCCACTTCCGGTTTGGTCGCGCTCGCCGCAAGCAGTCGCATGCTCGTGGGACAGGCCCTTTAATGTGCGGGGATTGATCATCGGTGCGGACTCGGTGGGCTGAAGGGCCTGTTTTCCCGCTGTATCTCGAAACTAAACTAAACATTAATTGGGTGGCTCCCGCAGTCAAAATGGGCCAAATGACCCGCTTCTGTGTTGGATCAACCTCTGGCCTGAGCTTCTAAGTTGACGTGCCACCCTACACAGCCACCAGACCCAGAAGGTTTGCCCTGGACAGTGCCACTCTTCCTGCCAGCTCTCTTGGGTAGAGGACAGAGAAACCAGACTCTGACCTTAAGCAACAGGCGGTTCTTGAGCTCGCTGGAGTTTGCGTGATATTTCCTTATCAAGCTGATAGTGATTTTCATATCATAAGTAAATTTTGATCAGTTTATTAATGAGTTTATCATTTTCAACAGCCAAGGTCACCTAGTGGAGCGCTGCTATGCACCACAATTCACAGTACATCAGACCCAAGGCTTCTAGGTCATAGGAAGAGCTTCAAAAAGGTAGTCTGAAACCTGGTGAGTATTATGTGTTTATTGCATACAATACGATTGAATATTACAGCAGGTTTCCTTGATTGTCTGGAAGATCAAAGGATCTGCGATCCAATGCTCTTTTGTGGCTTTCTTTGTCGGTGGTAATTACATAGTTAATGTTGATTTCAAAGAGAGACGTCCGTCCGAAATTAGCTATTAAAGTACAAACAATGAGAAGCTCTGTGCCTGCCGTCCCCCATCTCAAACTATAGCAGGAATGCTGAGCAAACAGGATATCAGACCACCATGCTTAATTTCTGGTAGCCACAGGGTTTTATGAGTTTATTTCGTTGGGGAAAAAAATCCGTGCGCGATCGAAACCGTTTACGGCTTTAGAAACGTTCCAACTGGGGCTCTGGAACTACTTTACGGGAATGTTGCGAGTGGTCTGGGCTACAGGGAGAGGTTGAGCAGGCTGGGTCACTATTCCCTGGAGCGCAGGAGGACGAGGGGTGATCTTTTAGAGGTGTAAAAAATCATGAGAGGAATAGATCGGGTAGATGCACAGAGCCTCTTGCCCAGAGTAGGTGAATCGAGGACCAGAGGACATCGGTTTAAGGTGAATGGGGAAAAGATTTAATAGGAATCTGAGGGGTAACTCTTTCACACAAAGGGTGGTGGGTGCATGGAACAAGCTGCCAGAGGAGTTAGTTGAGGCTGGGACTATCCCAACGCTTAAGAAATAGTTGTACATGGATAGGACAGGTTTGGAGGGATAGGAGACAAACGCGGGCAGGTGGGACTGGTGTAGCTGGGAAAAGTTGGCTGGTGTGTGCAAGTTGACTAAAGCTGTATCACTCTATGACTCTATGAGCACACTATCACTCGATCACTCTGATTCTTCAGGCGTGAGGTCCACATTATCCCTCAAACCTTACAGACACACATAAAACCTACAGTAATGAGTTCCATAGATTTCTGAATGGTCCGTTCATCCTGGTTGAATCAAACTTGTTGCCATACATTGTTGTTAGTGCTGCTTTTGTGTTGGTCAATGAGCCTTAAATTGAAGCATGGGTCATGCAACAGTGCAGCACGTGAACCGACCCTCCGCCCCTTGAAGTCTGTGGTGACAATGATGCCAATTTAATCCGGACATGTGCGGCACAGCGGTAGAGTCGCTGCCTTGCAGCGCCAGAGACCCGCGCTTGATCCTGTCCACGGGTGCTGTCTGTACGGAGTTTGTACGTTCTCCCCGTGACCTGGGTGGGCTTTCTCCATGATCTCCGGTTTCCTCCCACACTCCAAAGACATACAGGTTGGCTAATTGGTTTTGGTAAAATTGTAAATGTTCTGTCATGTGTAGATGGTGAGTCTGTTTCCATACTGTATCTCTGAATTAATCTAACTCTGCCTGCACAAGGTATATATCCCTTCAGTCCTGTCCTGCTCATGTACTTTAAATATCTCTTGAATGTTGCATTTGTTTCTGCTTTCACCACCTCCCCAGGCAGTGCGTTCCTGGCACTTTCCGGTATGATCAACGATATAGGGCGGCACGGTGGCGCAGCAGTAGAGCTGCAGCCTTACACCCTTACAGCCCCCGGTTCGATCCTGACCACAGGTGCTGTCTGTACGGAGTCTGTACGTTCTCCCTGTGATTGCGTGAATTTTCTCCGGGTGCTCTGGTTTCCTCCCACACTCCAAAGACGTGCAGGTTTGCAGGTTAATAGCCCTCTGTAAAATGACCCTTGGTAATAGACCTAGTGTCAACGTGCAATTGATGGTCCGAGTAGACTCGGTGGGCCGAAGGGCCTGTTTCCATGCAAAAAAGCATGATGGCGCAGCAGTAGAGTTGCTTCCTTATGCCCCTGTCCCACTTAGGAAACCTGAACGGACTTTGCGCCCCACCCAAGGTTTCCGTGTGGTTCCCGGAGGTTGCAGGTGGTTGCCGGAGGTTGCAGGTAGTGGAAGCGGGTAGGGAGACTGACAAAAACCTCCGGGAACCGCACGGAAACCTTGGGTGGGGCACAAAGTCTCCAGAGGTTTCCGTTCAGGTTTCCTAAGTGGGACAGAGGCATTACAGCGCTTACAGCGCCAGAGACCCAGGTTTGATCCTGGCCACGGGTGCTGTCTGTACAGAGATCGTACGTTCTCCCCGTGACCTGCGTGGGTTTTTTCCCAGAACTTCGGTTTCCTCCCACACTCCAAAGACATGCAGATTTGAATGGCTCGGTATAAATTTAAATGTTTGTGTCGGATAGTGTGGATGTGAGGGGGGTCGCTGGTTGGTGCAGACTCGGTAGCCGAAGGCCCTGTTTCCACGCTGTATCTCTAAATTAAACTAAACTTGAAACTCTTATAAACTTTCCCACTCTCAGCTTAAAGCCCTGCTCTCTATTATTTTGACAAGTCCATCTGGGAAAATGACTCTGACTTCTCTGAATGTAAGTCAAAATAACACAGTTTCCTCCCACATTCCAGAGATGTGCAGATTTGTAGCTTAATTGGCCTCTGTAAATTGTCCATAATGTGTCAGATAGAATTAGTGTATGGGCGATCGTAAGTTAGTCCTGCCTCGATGGGCCGATCGGCCTGTTTCCACGCTGTATCTCTAAAAACAAAAAACAAAACAAAGATCCAGCTCTGTGACTGGACACAGAGAGGTCGCTGGTCGCCATCTTGGATATTCATAGATCATTTTACAATAGATAATAGGTGCAGGAGTAGGCCATTCGGCCCTTCGAGCCAGCACCGCCATTCAATGTGATCATGGCTAATCATCCACAATCAGTACCCCGTTCCTGCCTTCTCCCCATATCCCCTGACTCTGCTATCTTTAAGAGCCCTATCTAGCTCTCTCTTGAAAGGATCCAGAGAACCTGCCTCCAACGCCCTCTGAGGCAGAGAATTCCACAAACTCACCACTCTCTGTGAGAAAAAGTGTTTCCTCATCTCCGTTCTAAATGGCTTACTCCTTATTCTTAAACTGTGGCCCCTGGTTCTGGACTCCCCTCAACATCGGGAACATGTTTCCTGCCTCTAGCGTGTCCAAGCCCTTAACCATCTTATATGTTTCAATGAGATAACCTCTCATCCTTCTAAACTCCAGAGTGTACAAGCCCAGTACAAGCCCAATGTTTACTACAGAACATTTATCAACAAATAAAACAGCTGAAATATTAATCAAAAATTCCTCCTCATTTCCTTGTTCCGTAGAACCAGCGGTAATGGACACAGTTGAAGGAAGCGCAACAGAAACGTCGAACGTAACCCTCTTATTTGAGAAGTTTTTCATCAAGTTTTACAAGGACTATTTGGCTCAGAAGCGGCAGGCAGCAGCCCTGAATAAAACACTGCAGGAAGAAGATTTTTTATTTGCTTATCTGTACATTCTGGTAATATTTGGCATGTTCACCGTCCTTATCATTTCCATGCTGGCCAGCACTGTGAGTTCAAGGAGACAGGAGCATAGCGAAGATCCCTACCACACCTACATCGCCAATGGCTCAAGGAAAGGCAGGAAGGAAAAGGGTTCCAGCTCAGACTACCCAAAGTTCTACGTCAACGAAAATGTGGCCAGGGCTCTTCAGAACATGTCCGATCAAGATGATACCGTGACCATCCACTGTAAATGACCCCCCAGCAACAGAACAATTAGTGAGGCTGTCGTTCTCCTGTGACCAGAGAAAGTGAAATAGCTAAAGTGGCTAAATAGCTAAAGCAAAATACTGAAGTGAATCAGAGGGACAGGCAGCATCTCTGCGGAGACGGAATGGGTGATGTTTCGGGTCGAGACCCTTCTTCAGAGTCAAGAGGCAGGGAATCCAGAGACATGGAATGGTAAGGTGTAAAAACGATGGATCAAAGCAGACGATGATCAAGGAATCGTAGAATGATTCATTGTTAGCTGAGGGGAAGGTGACAAGCAAGGGCTACTTGAAGGTAGAGAAATTCAAAATCCTACTGCTGGGTTGCGAGCTGCCCAAGCGGCTGCCTCCTTGTCACCTTCACCTCAGATGACAACGGACCATTCTACATTTCCTTATCACAGTCTGATTTGATCTGTCGTTTTTTCACCCCTTACATATCTCTAGTCTCCCTCCCCCCTAACGTTAGTCTGAAGAAGGGTCGGGTCCCATTCCTTCTCTCCAGAGATGCTGCCTCCCCCGCTGAGTTACTCCGCCATTTTGTGCCTATCTTCGGTGTGAGCCAACATCTGCCCAAGTGAAATAACCTGCTTTTTATCAAGCAACTAAGCTTCTTCATTTAAAAAAAAAAATCTCCTGGTAACAGTAAATAATTTTCACGTGGATTGTCACACGGCACTGGCAATAAAATGGTGTGAGAGCAGAAACAGTGTAAATGGGTGCGTGACGGCCATCAGTACAGATTGTCTTGCAGAATTAGACTCGAGTTTTATTCCTTAAACTAAAATTGCTCGCTAGAGGAGCGGCATGGTGGTGCAGCGGTGTAGTTGCTGCTTTACAGCGCCAGATACCCGGGTTCGATCCTGACTACGGGTGCTTTCTATATGGAATTTGTCCCCATGACTGTGTGTGTTTTCTCCTGGTGCTCTGGTTTCCTCCCACACTCCAAAGGCATACAGGTTTGTAGGTTGACACAAAATGCTGGAGTAACACAGCGGGAACGGCAACACCTACCTGATCTCCCGGTTGCTAAACACATAACCCCCCTCTCATTCCCACACAAACCTGGGACTCCTCCATTGTCAGAATGAGGCCTAGCGCAAATTGGACGAACAGCACCTCATATTTCGCTTGGGCAGCTTACACCCCAGTGAACATTGCCTTCTCTAACTTCAAGTAATCCTTGCTTTCCCTCTCTCTCCATCCCTTCCTTTCCCAGTTTCTCCCAACAGTCTTACTGTCTCCGACTGCATTTTATCCCTGTTTGCTTTGTTGCTAACAATGGCATCTATTCTGCATTTGCCTTTGTCTACCCCTTTGTCCTATTTTCACACCTTACACTTCCTTGTCTATATATCTCCCGCTCCCCTGACATCAGTCTGAAGAAGGGTCACGACCCGAAACGTCACCCATTCCTTCTCTCCCGAGATACTGCCTGAGTTACTGAGTATCATTTTAGAGTTACTGAGTTACTCCAGCATTTTGTGTCCATCTTCAGTTTAAACCAGCATCTGCTGTTCCTTCCTACGCAGGTGTATAGGTTAATTGGCTTTGGTGAAATTGTATATGGTTCTTAGTATGTAGGATAGTATTAGTGTGCGGTGTGGACTCAGTGGGCTGAAGGGCGTGTTTCCGCGCTGTATCTCTAAACTAAACCAAACAAAACACATTTCCATTCAGAGTATACACGTTGTGACAGGACTTTGTACGTGGTGCAATGTGCTTTTAGGAAGAATGACCTTTCGATCAGAGAGTACAGTAATCTAAAAATAGCGGCAAAATTATTAGAGATTAATCGCGCTGCCTTGATCACTTCCACCAACAGGACAGCTACAGAGACAATCTCAACAGACCTGTGGAAATGGAGGCTTACATCAGCATGTTCAGTGCCCACCCTGTTTTTGTTTGACTTGTTTTTAGAGTTACAGCGTGAAAACAGGCCCTTCGGCCCATCTTGCCCACACCGGCCAATGTGTCCCATCGACACTAGTCCCACCTGCCTGCGTTTGGCCCAAATCCCTCTAAACCTGTCCTATCCATGTACCTTTCTTATACGTTGCGATAGTCCCTGCCTCGACTACCTCCTCTGGCAGATCGATCCATACATCCTGTGCGAAAATGTTACCCGAAGGTAGACACAAAATGCTGGAGTAACTCAGCGGGAAAGGCAGCACCTCTGGAGAGAAGGAATGGGTGACGTTTCGGGATGAGACCCTTCTTCAGCCTACAAAAAGTTACCCCTCTTTCCCCCCTCACCTTAAACCTATGACAGAAGTATATAATTTTATCACTGCCCACTAATCACAGTGGCACGGTAGCGCAAGGGTAGAGCTACTGCCTTACAGCGCCATAGACCAGGGTTCGATCCTGACTACAGGCCATGTCTGTACGGAGTTTGTACGTTCTCTCCATGACCTGCGTGGGTTTTCTCCGAGACACTCCAAAGACATGCAGTTTCCTAGGTTAATTGGCTTGGGATAAATGTAAAATTATCCCTCGTCTCTGAAGGGTAATGTTATTGTGCGGGGGTCGCTGGTCGGAGAGGTCTTGGTGGGCTGAAGGAACTGTTTCCACGCTGTATCTCTAAACTAAACTAAACTAATTCCATGGCCATAATGCTAGAGCGCTCCAATCATTAAAAATGTTTTTTTGAATATTAATTTTAATGTAATTTCAATTTTAATTCAAGCCTGTAGTAAAAGGGAAGCTGGAGGAAGAACTCCTGGTCAGGCAGCATCTGCGGAAGGAAAAGGACGGTCTGCTTTTCGGGTCGAGACCCTTCGCAAGCCGTTTTCCCTCCATAGATGCTGCCTGACCCGCTGAGCTTCCTGCATCAGTTCCCCTTGTTATTTTGCTCCAGATTCCAGCAACTAAATAAGCCAGATGGGTTTGAGACCCATTT
Organism: Leucoraja erinaceus; assembly: GCF_028641065.1. Taxonomy (NCBI): domain Eukaryota; kingdom Metazoa; phylum Chordata; class Chondrichthyes; order Rajiformes; family Rajidae; genus Leucoraja; species Leucoraja erinaceus. The sequence goes on from NC_073389.1 coordinate 49,681,873, forward strand.
CTATCCCTCCTTTTGATGTATTATTCTGCTTGTAGTTTATGATAAGAAGTCGAAATGTAAACATGCGGCGTAATAAATTTCCCAATGTCTTACCTGTAGCTTTTGAGTTATTCATTAATTACAATGACGATGTAACAAATGGGCTGTTACCAAGGTCTTGATTCTGAAGCGTCAGTTCTTTGAGAGGAACTATGTAAGTGGACATATAATCATTCACAGTGCATTGTATCAAGTCCATGTGCTAAGTTCTCAGTCAGGGTCCAAAGAATCTCTTGGTAACTTATGTCTGAAAAAATCTACTTGGTGGATTGTACCATTAATGAAGCAAAGAAGGAATATGCCTCGTATGGTTCAAGAGTCGAACAGCACAGGAACAGAACGTTCGATCCTGGGGGGGGGTCCTTCTTCAAGATAATGGTCTGGTGCTCATCTGTGGGGTCACGGTCCAGTGAAGAAGGGTCTCGACCCGAAACATCACCTATTCTGAAGGGCCCGTTTCCACGTTGTATCCCCAAACTAAACTAAACGAAATATACCAGTTCTCTGGATACTTTCAAGAGCGAGCTAGAGAGGGCTCTTAAAGATAGTGGGGTCAGGGGATATGGGGAGAAGGCAGGAACGGGATACTGATTGGGGATGATCAGCCATGATCACATTGAATGGCAGTGTTGGCTCGAAGGGCCAAATGGCCTACTCCTGCACCTATTGTCTATTGCCTATTGTCTATTCCAGGATAGACACAAAACGCTGGAGTAACTCAGCGGGACCGGAGAGAAGGAATGGGTGATGTTTGGGGTTGAGATCCGTCTCAACCCGAAACGTCACCCGTTCCTTCTCTCCAGAGATACTGCCTGTCCTGCTGAGTTACTCCAGCTTTTTATGTCTATCTTCGATTTAATCCAGCATCTGCTGTTCCTTGCTACAAATATTCCATTGTACCTTAACCAATGCTTGTGCAGGTGCAACATGATATCCCAGCCGATAAAGGCAAGGAAGCTGAATGCATTCTTTACTACCCTATCCACCCGCATCAGCATTTTCAGGGGTATGAACAAGCATTCCAAGTCCTCTCTGTACATCAGTGCTTCCAAGGTCATTGTAATCAACTGTATAGGTCCAGCCAGTATTAGACGACCCAAGTTGCATTATAAGGTCATAAGAGTTAGGGGCAGAATTAGGTCACCAAGCCCATCAAGTCTACTCCGCCATTCTATCATGGCTGATCTATCTCTCCCTCCAAATTAACGAAAGATATGCAAAAAAAGTATCGATGATAAAGGAAACAAGCCGTTGTTTGCTGTTTGCTAGGTGAGAACGAGAAGCTGGTGCAACTTGGGTGGGGGAGGGATGGAGGGAGAGGGAGTGCATAGATGGTGAGAGCAGGTGTTGTTCTGGGATGCCCCCCTCAACATCTTCCCGAGGTGTCGTGGGCCTAACTCAATGAAAGACCAGTGAAGGGAGGTGCCCACTTGATAATCCCAATGATATACTTGCATTCACACAACCAGTCTTTATGTGCTTGTTAACATGTAGATCGCTTATCATTGCAAATGGAGTTAGTTATTGTCCTTGTAGCGTAAGTGTGTAAAAGCAGTTTAGATACTACTTTGGCCTTGGGCTTGGTTTTCATAAGGTCATAACTAACAGGAGCAGAATTAGGCCATTCATAGAAACATAGAAAATAGGTGCAGGAGTAGGCCATTCGGCACTTCGAGCCTGCACCGCCATTCATTATGATCATGGCTCATCATTCAAAATAAGTATCCAGTTCCTGCTTTCTCCCCATATCCTTTGAATTTCGGCCCATTCGGCCCATTAAGTCTACTCCGTCATTCAATCTTGGCAGATCTATCTCTCCCTCCAAACCCCATTCTCCTGCCTTCTCACCATTACCTCTGACATCCGTACTAATCAAGAATCTATCTATCTCTGCTTGTTTTCTTGGTTGGGAGCGCTTATCCTGGTTTTATAGCACGAGTACTTTGTGTTTATAAAAATAATAGAAGGTAGAGTTTTATTAATTCATCGTTCGGCCACAGGGCTTTTACTGCTAGGGTAGCATCTACTGCCCATCCCTAAATGCCTTTGGCAAGGTGGCAGGGAGTTAGATGTGGTCCTTGTGGCTATAGGGATCAGGGGGTATGGAGAGAAGGCAGGTATGGGATACTGAGTTGGATGATCAGCCATGATCATATTGAATGGCGGTGCAGGCTCCAAGGGCCGAATGGCCAACTCCTGCACCTATTTTCTATGTTTCTCTGACTTCCAGAACCGCTGTCCAGAACCGCTGTAGAAGGTGATTCGACCCGAGCCGCTGGGTTCTAGGTTTTAGTCCCAGGGATGATGAATGCCTGTGATATATTTTCCAATCAGCTTGCATACAATGGCAAGTAATGCCTTTTGTACACTGCCTTAATTCTTTGGTAAGGTGACAATCGAGCTGCTTGTTAAACATGGGCTATTATCTGAGTTGAAATTTCTTCACAAAGCCGCCGTTTACACAGCAGGAGTATTAACAATGTGGTGAGAGGGCGGAAACCAAACTCATTAATATCCCTTGGGCATTTTACCACATGTAACGGCTTTATCATTTGCCGCTTATCCTCCTATTAAGGTGCGGCACTCTTACCCTTTCACAAGACCTATGATTAACGTAAACTGAGATACACTTGTTTAACAGAGGCTGAGTGGTGTCATTTTGATCATTAAAACAGTACATTTCCCAAACCTCACGTATTTTGTACCTCACATTCCTTATTATTGGTTCCTGCATTACTGAGGTAATATGTTCCTGGAGTTATTGTTTCCGTGGGTTGAGTCAAAGGCCTGGTGTTGCGAGGTGATCCTCGGCATTAGTTGCTCTCATCAGAATTTCACCTCGAATCCAAACATAAATTTCCTACTGAAGACAGACACAAAATGTTTTGCTTAGAGACACAGAATGCTGGAGCAACTCAGCGGGTCAAGCAGCATCTCTGGAGAGAAGGAATGGGTGACGTTTCGGGTCAAGACCCTTCTTCGGACCCGAAACCTCACCCATTCCTTCTCTCCAGAGATGTTGCCAGTCCCGCTGAGTTACTCCAGCATTTTTGGCTGTCTTTCGATAGTACCAGCAACTGCAGTTCTTTCTTACTAAATGTTTTGTTTTGTTTACTTAGCGTGGAGACAGGGCCCCCTCAGCACCTCCTGCATCTGACCTTTAAGGCGCTGGAGCCATTACCCCGGTTCACCCTCCCTGCTCCTTGCACCTGACTTCTCCAGCTCCCTCTCGGTTACGCCGACCAACGAGCCTTCGGGCGGGTTACCGACCCCAAAGTCCGACGAGCCTTTGGCACCTCGGGAAAGCCTCCACCTCGTGGCACCTCGGGAATATGCAGGGAATGGAGGAATACAGATCATGCGCAAGAGACAATAGACAATACGTGCAGGAGTAGGCCATTCAACCCGTCGAGCCAGCAACGCCATTCAATGTGATCATGGCTGATCATCCCCAATCAGTATTCCCTTACTGCCTTCTCCCCATATCCCCTGACTCCGCTATCTTTAAGAGCCCTATCTAGCTCTCTCTTGAAAGTATCCAGAGAACCGGCCTCCACACAGGCAGAGAATCCCACACACTCACAACTCTCTGTGTGAAAAAGTGTTTCCTCGTCTCCGTTCTAAATGGCTTACCCCTTATTCTTAAACAGTGGCCCCTGGTTCTGGACTCCCCCAACATCGGGAACATGTTTCCTACAGGCCAAGGACTTGGCATCATGTTCGGCACAAACATCATGGGACAAAGAGCTGTTCCTCTGCTGTTCCAAATTCCATAGTCAGGACACTTTGTACAGTGCATCTGTAGAAGTTTGCTAGAGTATTCAGTGACATGCCAAGTCTCTTTAAACTTTCAAGAAAATAGAGGCACTGGGGCACATTCTTTGTGATTTCATCAAAGTGTTGTGCCCAGGACAGGTCATCTGAGATGTGAACACCTAGGAATTTGAAACTATTAACTCTCTCCACGCTGATCCACCAGTGAAAACTGGCAGATAGACACAAAAAAACTCAACGGGTCAGGCAGCACCTCTGGAGAAAAGGCCCCTCCTTCAGACTGAGGGTCAGGGGAAAGGGAAACGAGAGGCATAGAAGGTAAAAAGAACAAATTAATGAAAGATATGCTAAAAGCAATGATGATCAAGGAAAGGTGGAGCCCACAATGGTCAATTGTTGGCTGTGGAGGAGCTAATAATGGGTGGTGCAGACAGTGAAGCTCAACAGGACGACGATACGATACGATACAATACGAATTAACTTTATTTATCCCAGGAGAGAAATTGACCTGCAAAGAGCCATAAAAACACAAAATACACGAAACACAAATATGACGACTAGGGTGAGGGAGGGAATGCCGGGGTTACTTGACATTAGAGAAATCAATAGTCATACAGCTAGGGTTTTCCTTTTCCTTCCTCCCACAATATGTAATATGTAAAATAATATGTGATTCTGTTCCATTCTGTTTGTAGTTTGTTTGTTTTTTGCACAAAATCCGCGAGCATTGCCACTTTTCATTTCACTGCACATCTCGTATGTGTGTGACGAATAAACTCGACTTGACTTGAAATATGAGATGTTGTTCCTCCAATTTTCGCTGGGCCTCACTCTGACAATGGAGGAGGCCCAGGACAGAAAGGTCAATGTGGATATGGGATGGGGTGGTTGAAGTGTTTGGCAGTATGAACCATATGGTCTCCTGACTTCCTTTTTTAGAAGTCCTTGATTAGTTCCTTGAAGGTGGATACAAATGCAGGAGTAACTCAGCTGGTCAGACAGCATCTCTGGATAGAAGAAACGGGTGACGTTTCAGACTCGGAAAGTCACCCGTTCCTTCTCTCCAGAGATGCTGCCTGTCCTGCTGAGTTGCTCCAGCATTTGTGTCTATCTTCGATGTAAACCAGCATCTGCAGTTCCTTCCAAAACAATTAGTCCCTTGTTGTTGTTGACACTGAGCGAGAGATCATTGTGGAACATCTTTAGAAACATAGAAACATAGAAATTAGGTGCAGGAGTAGGCCATTCGGCCCTTCGAGCCTGCACCGCCATTCAATATGATCATGGCTGATCATCCAACTCAGTATCCCGTACCTGCCTTCTCTCCATACCCACTGAGATTCAGATTAGCCACAAGGGCCACATCTAACTCACTCTTAAATATAGCCAATGAACTGGCCTCAACTACCCTCTGTGGCAGAGAGTTCCAGAGATTCACCACTCTCTGTGTGAAAAAAGTTCTTCTCATCTCGGTTTTAAAGGATTTTTCCCCTTTATCCTTAAGCTGTGACCCCTTGTCCTGGACTTCCCTAACATCGGGAACAATCTTCCTGCATCTAGCCTGTCCAACCCCTTAAGAATTTTGTAAGTTTCTATAAGATCCCCTCTCAATCTTCTAAATTCTAGAGAGTCTGGAGACACAGATCTCCAAAAGTGCCTACTCTTGTTCTTGGACTTGCCAACTTATGCTTCCTATCCCAGTGATGTACACGTCAAAGGTCTATATCTGAGTATCGAATACACCCAGACCGCTCTGAACATTGGAATCTGTTAGTCTTGCACCAATTGGGCAATGTTCGTCTACTTATTGAAGTGTATAATCTCACACTTGTCCTCATTATTAATCAAAAGGTAAACTTTATGCTCCGTCATATGAAGTGTCATGGTGGCGTAGAGGGTTGGCACGGTGGCGCAGCGGTAGAGCTGCTGCCTTACAGCGCCAGAGACCAGGGTTCGATCCTGAATACAGGCGCTGTCTGTACGGAGTTTATACGTTCTCCCTGTTACCTGCATGGGTTTTCTCCGAGATCTTCGGTTTTCTCCCACGCTCCAAAGAAGTACAGGATTGTAGGGTTAATTGGCTTGAGATAAATGTAACTTGTCCCCAGTGTGCGTAGGATAGTGTTGGTATGCGGGGATCGCTGGTCGTTGCAGACTCGGTGGGACGAAAGGGGCTGTGATGTGATGTGGGAGGAAAGCTGGAGCACCCAGAGGAACCACACATACACACACACAGTGAGAACGTGTAAACTCAGCACCCGAGGTCAGGATCGAACCCGGGTCTCTGGTGCTGTAAGACAGCAGCCCTACCAGCTGCGCCACCATGCCACCCTTACTAAATAATTAGAAATAGCTGAGTTTTTGTGTTTGACTCTAGAATAAAACCCCGTTTCATTGTTTAGGAGAGTTTCAGGTTTTGTGCTTAGAAAGCCTTCCTTTTTCATAGTACTTAGAAAAGCAAGTTTTACTTGATCATGTATGAATTTCTTGGAGCAGATAATTCATAATTAATGCATGATGCAATAGCTCCAGCATGCAGCTATTAATGCAGTGGATGAAGAAGGTGCAGCTTAATTGCGATTATGGGAAACGTAATAGATGCTTAGGTACATAAAGCTCAACCTGTTCATTTACTGTGGTTGCAAAATGCAGTTGATTATATTGCAGTAAAGGGCATGTTATGCATTGGAAAATGTTATGGAAAAAAACAATTTAAGCCAATTGCATTTTATTACAGGTCCCAGCTCTCTGATTTCACCTCATGTTCCATGGGTCATGAATTTTTCCATCATCATTACAGATATGCCACACGATTGCAATGGTTACATAATTCCCATGCAAACTCTTACGATTTAGCATAGGCTAAAGTCTAGTTTAGTTTAGTTTATTGTCACGTGTACCGAGGTACAGTGAAGAGCTTTTGTTGCGTGCGGTCCAGTCAGCAGAAAGACAATACATGATTACAATCGAGCCATTTACAGTGTATAGATACATGATTTAGGGAATAACGTTTAGTGCCAGGTAAAGCCAGCAAAGTCCGATCAAGGATAGTCCGAGGGTCACCAATCAGGAAGATAGCATAATCAAGGACATGTCTCACCCTGGCCACCCTCTTCTCCCCTCTCCCATCAGACAAAAGGTATAGAAGTGTAAAACGCACACCTCCAGATTCAGGGACAGTTTCTTCTCAGCTTCTATCAGGCATCTGAATCATCCTATCACAATTAGGTGATCTAGGTGACTCTCGGACTATCCTTGATCGGACTTTACTGGCTTTACCTTGCACTAAACATTATTCTCCATTGAGGATAAAAGGGGATCCTGTGGATAGGGTGAACTGTTTTAAATATCTGGGAGTCCACATCTCCGAGGATATGATATGGGCATCACACGCCTCAGCACTCGTGAGTAAGGCAAGGCAGCGCCTTTACCACCTCAGGCAATTGAGGAAATTCAGAGTGTCTCCGAGGATCCTCCAGTGCTTCTACGCAGCAGCGGTGGAAAGCATCTTGTCCGGGAACATTACCATCTGGTTTGGGAATTGTTCTGCCAAGGACAAGAAGGCTCTGCAGAGAGTAGTGCATTCGGCCGAACGCACTATGGGAACTTCACTCGCCCCCCTGCAGGAACTATACAACAGGAGGTGCAACTCCAGAGCAAATAAAATCATGGGAGACCCCTTCCACCCCTGCAACGGACTGTTCCAGCTGCTACGGTCAGGCAAACGCCTCCGTTGCCATACGGTGAGAACGGAGAGGTTGAGAAGGAGTTTCTTCCCAGAGGCCATTCGGACTGTAAACGCCTATCTCACCAGGGGCTAACTCTACTGAACGTTTTTCCTTCCATTATTTATTATGTAAAAGAATATGTGTGTTATGAATGTGTTTATAGTTTGTTTGGTTGTTTTGTTGTTTGTCTTTTGCACAAAAGTCCGCGAGCATTGCCACTTTCATTTCACTGCACATCTCGTATGTGTATGTGACAAATAAACTTGACTTGACTTGACTTATTCCCTTATCATGTATCTACACACTGTAAATGGCTCGATTGTAATCATGTATTGTCTCTCCGCTGACTGGATAGCATGCTACAAAAGCTTTCCACTGTACCTCGGTACACGTGACATGAAACTAAACAGATAACTGCTGATGTGGAGCGAATGCTGACAATGGATAGATTGTCTGTCAGTGCGAGGAATTTCTTCCAGTGAATCACTGACCAGTTTGTTCATCGCATGACCATTGCCTTCTTTATCACTTGTACCAATGTTCACAGGAAGAAGAAATCTAGAGACCTCATTTGCAATTTTGTCGTCTTATGCCCCTGTCCCTGGGACCTGAACGGAAACCTCTGGAGACTTTGCGCCCCACCCAAGGTTTCCGTGCGGTTCCCGGAGGTTGCAGGTGGTTGCCGGAGGTTGCAGGTAGTGGAAGCAGGTAGGGAGACGGACAAAAAACCTCCGGGAACCACACGGAAACCTTGGGTGGGGCGCAAAGTCTCCAGAGGTTTCCGTTCAGGTTTCCTAAGTGGGACAGGGGCATAACTTATATATTCAACAATTCGGCAAATGTGGCATTAAATCTTACATTTACACTGGTTAAAATGTAAAGTCTGCATCCATGTTGCACAACTAGAGGGCAGTCCTGTGTTACTGTCAACCTCATTGGAGACCATATCTGATCGGACTTATGGGGAGAAGGTGGGAGAATGGAGTTAAGAGGGAGAGATAAATCAGCCATGATTGAATGGCGGAGTAGTGGTGACTTGATGGGCCGAATGGTCTAATTCTGCTCCTATCTCTGATGACCTTATGATATCGCCACTGTTGTGACTGAAGTGGCCCAAGGTCAAATTCTCACCATGAACATTCCACTGAAGTGCCAAGGGCATGACAAAATAGAGAGAGTACAGAGGAGATTTACTAGAATGTTGCCTGGGTTTCACCAACTAAGTTACAGAGAAAGGTTGAACAAGTTAGGGCTTTATTCTTTGGAGCGCAGAAGGTTAAGGGGGGACTTGATAGAGGTTTTTAAAATGATGAGAGGGATAGACACAGTTGACGTGGATAAGCTTTTCCCACTGAGAGTAGGGAAGATTCAAACAAGGGGACATGACTTGAGAATTAAGGGACTGAAGTTTAGGGGTAACATGAGGGGGAACTTCTTTACTCAGAGAGTGGTGGCTGTGTGGAATGAGCTTCCAGTGAAGGTGGTGGAGGCAGGTTCGTTTTTATCATTTAAAAATAAATTGGATAGTTATATGGACGGGAAGGGAATGGAAGGTTATGGTCTGAGTGCAGGTATATGGGACTAGGGGAGAATATGTGTTCGGCACGGACTAGAAGGGTCGAGATGGCCTGTTTCCGTGCTGTAATTGTTTATGGTTATATGGTTATATGCTCTTACTTTGAAAGCACGGTATGAATGCTGATTGATGCTATCAGCATCTTTAATCTTTTTTAAGGAATGTGTCCTTGGACGGTGCACATTGCTGGAGACCAGCATTGTTTGCCCAGTACTGGTCACCTAGAAAATAAGTGTCTAGGAAGGAACTGCAGATGCTGGTTTACACCGAAGCTCGACACATAGCGAGACGGGCAGCATCTCTGGAGAGAAGGAATAGGTGACGTTTTGGGATGAGAAATTATCCTAGAAATTAAGCCAGGAGCAATCTTCTCATAGAAACATAGACAATAGGTGCAGGTGCAGGCCATTTGCCCCTTCGAGCCAGCATTTCATGGCTGATCATCCAAAATCAGTGCCCCATTCCTGCTTTTTCCCCCCTATCCCTTGATTCTGTTCACCCAAAGAGATAGACCCTTTGACACATCAGAAGACAATTAAATGTTAGCTATGGGACCAGATTAATACACGAGTCAAATCGAGTGATTTAGTTTAGTTTAGTTTTGGGCAGCACACAGCGGTAGAGTTACTGCCTTACAGCGCCAGAGACCAGGGTCGATCCTGACCATGGGTGATGTCTGTACGGAGTTTGTACGTCCTCCCTGTGGCCGGGTGGGTTTTATCTGGTTGCTCCGGTTTCCTCCCACACTCCAAAGGCGTACTGGTTTGTACGTTAATTGTATCCTGTTAATTGTAAATTGTCCCTAGTACAGGGTGATCACTAGTCTGCACAGACTTGATGGGCTGAAGGGCCTGTTTCTATGCTGCACCTCCCCAAAAAAGGTTTAGAGATACGTCATGGAAATAAACCTCTTTGGCCCACTGAGTGTGCGCCGACCAGCCATCACCACGTACACCAGCACTATCCCACACACCAGGGACAATTAACAGAAGCCAATTAACCTACAAACCGGAGACAGACACAAAACGTTGGAGTAACTCAGCAGGCCAGGCAGCATCTCTGGAGAGAAGGAATGGGTGACGTTTCGGGTCGAGACCCTTCTTCTGACCCGAAACGTCACCCATTCCCTTTCTCCAGAGATGCTGCCTGTCCCGCTGAGTTACTCCAAGATTTAAACCAACACCTGCAGTTCCTTCCAACCGACTTCTCCCCATAACCTCTGACACCCGTACTAATCAAGAATCTCTCTATCCCTGCGTTAGAAATATCCATTGACTTGGCCTCCACAGCCTTCCGTGGCAAGGAATCCCACAGATTCACCACTACCTGACTAAAGAAATTCCTCCTCATCTCCTTCCTAAAGAGGCGTCCTTTAATTCTGAGGCTATGAGCTCTGGCCCTAGACTCTCCCACTAGTGGAAAAATCCTCTCCACATCCACACTATCCAGGCCTTCCACCATTCGATGGGCCAATTAACCTAATGACCTAAAGCTGCCACAGCCAGGCATAAAAACAGCTTCTTCCCACGAGCAGTAGCTCTAGTCAACAGCCAAAAGTCTGTAGCCTCTTTTTACGTTGGCACGTTATTTTCACGTTTAAATTATTACGTTTTATTTTTAATTGTCTGCTGGAAATCTTGTTATCACCATGTGGGGGCAAAGCACCAACTCAAATTCCTTGTACGTGTACATACTTGGCCAATAACATTGTATTCTGAGTCTGATTCTGATTCTGCTATTTTGAATGACGAACTTATGAACTTATGTAGAATGTCTTCTGCCCATCATCCATCAGGTTTTTAAACCACCAATGCCCAATCCTAACCACAACCCTACTTCACACCGAATATACTTTGTACTCTGTTCAAAGGTTGCATGACATAGTTCAGCTTGCATAATCTGGTGTAATTAATAATTTATTGTGTTATATTTTAATTGTATGTTTATTTGTCGTGTGTTGTGTAAATGCAGCCGTAACCAGTTTAGTTTAGAGATACAGCACGAAAGGCTCCTTGGCCTACTGAGTCCGCGCCGACCAGCGATCCCCGCACACAATCCTACACACACTGGGGACAATTTACAATTTTGCCAAGCCAATTAACCTACAAACCGGCATGTCTTTGGAGTGTGGGAGGAAACCGGAGCACCTGGGGAAAACCCACGCAGGTCACATTGGAAAAAGTACAAACTCCGTACAGACAGCACCCGTGGTCAGGATAGAACCTGGGTCTCTGCCGATGTAAAGCAGCAACTCTACCGCTGTGCCACCGTGCTGCCACTTTACCCACATATAGTTTAATGTTGAGGATGTTCCCCAAGCCTATGCTGTCGCACTTCATCAAGTTGACTTCTCCGAATGTCTATTATTTAAATTCAGTCCAATTTACATGTTGAAAACGTCCCGAACTATGTAACACAGTGCCCTCTGGTGCATTTAATTTGCCACAACAGGTGCATGTACTTCGGCCTAAAACAAATTCCTGGAGGTAATGATAAGGAACTGCAAATGTTGCTTCATACCAAAGATGAACGCTAAGTGCTGGAGTAATACAATAACTCAGGCAGCATCTCTGGAGACAATGGATGGGTGGCGTTTCAGATCTGAAGAAGGGTCCTGACCCAAAACGTCACCTATCCACGTTCTCCAGAGATGCTGCCTGACCCACTGAGGGTCACCAACACTTTGTGTCTAAACTCCTGTAGGTACTTGGATAGGCAGGGAATGGAGGGATATGGATCATGGGCAGAAGAGAGTGGTTTATCTTCGCAACGCGTTTGGTATAGACGTTGTGGGTCGATGGGCCTGTTCCTGTGTTGTATGTTCAGTGTTCCTCGTTCATCCATGTCTGCAAAGTGCCATTAGAATCATAGAGAGTTATAGAGAGATACAGCACAGAGAAAGGCCTTTCAGCCCACACAATCAATGTCGGCCATTATCCGCCATTTTTAGCCCAAATTCTACCTTCATCCATTTTATTCTCCTCACATGGACACAAAATGCTGGAGTAAATCAGCGGGACAGCTCTGGAGAGAAGAAATTGGTGACCTTTCGGGTCGAGACCCTTCTTCAGACTGACATTTCTTCAGACTGAGAGGGGATCTTATTGAAACATATAAGATTATTAAGGGATTGGACACACTAGAGGCAGGAAACATGTTCCCGATGTTGGGGGGGGGGGGGGAGTCCACAACCAGGGGTCACAGTTTAAGAATAAGGGTTCGGACATTTAGATCGGAGATGAGGAAAAACTTTTTCACCCAGAGAGTTGTGAATCTGTGGAATTCTCAGCCTCAGAAGGCAGTGGAGGCCAATACTCTGGATAGTTTTAAAAGAGGGCTCTTAAAGATAGCGGAGTCAAGGGATATGGGGAGAAAGCAGGAACGGGGTACTACAGTTCAGCCTTCAACACGATAGTCCCCACCAGACTGGCCGGGAAGCTACTGGAATTGGGGCTCAACACCTCCCTGTGTGCCTGGGTCCTGGACTTTCTCACCGCCAGGCCCCAGGTAGTCAAGATGGGAGGGAATACATCGAAGTCCCTCACCCTGAGCACAGGATCGCCCCAGGGTTGCGTCCTCACCCCCCTATTGTACTCCCTGTACACACATGACTGTGTGGCTAGGTTCAGCTCCAATTCAATAATTAAGTTTGCTGATGACACTGTGGTGGTGGGCCTGATCTCAGACAATGATGAGAGGGCCTACCGGGAGGAGGTGGCTGATCTAGCACTCTGGTGCCAGGAGAACAGCCTCCTCTTGAACATCAAAAAAACGAAGGAGCTGATCATGGACTTTAGGAGGGCACATCATCCGAGGACGTACACTCCATTGAGTATAAATGGGGATCCTGTGGATAGGGTGAACTGTTTTAAATATCTGGGAGTCCACATCTCGGAGGATATGACATGGTCATCACACGCCTCAGCACTGGTGAGTAAGGCAAGGCAGCGCCTTTACCACCTCAGGCAATTGAGGAAATTCAGAGTGTCTCCGAGGATCCTCCAGTGCTTCTACGCAGCGGCGGTGGAAAGCATCTTGTCCGGGAACATTACCATCTGGTTCGGGAATTGCTCTGCCAAGGACAAGAAGGCTCTGCAGAGAGTAGTGCGTTCGGCCGAACGCACTATGGGAACTTCACTCTCCCCCCTGCAGGAACTATACAACAGGAGGTGCAACTCCAGAGCAAACAAAATCATGAGAGACCTCTTCCACCCCTGCAACGGACTGTTCCAGCCGCTACGGTCAGGCAAACGGCTCCGTTGCCATGGCATTCTTGTACCTATTGCCTATTGTCTATTGTCTATTGTCTATTTCCCTCTGTGCCTGTGCAATTGCTGGTGAGCGGTGCCTCAATGAAAGATCTCAGGCCACTGCATCAATTATACTTGTGCAAGTCATTGTGATATAACTTGTGAGAGCATAACATTCCCTTCCGCATTACTCCACTGGGTGGAGACACCCATTGCCCGAGGGGATTACCGAGGCATCTTCATGCCGCTCTCTTAGAAACATAGAAACATAGAAACATAGAAATTAGGTGCAGGAGTAGGCCATTCGGCCCTTCGAGCCTGCACCGCCATTCAATATGATCATGGCTGATCATCCAACTCAGTATCCCGTACCTGCCTTCTCTCCATACCCTCTGATCCCCTTAGCCACAAGGGCCACATCGAACTTCCTCTTAAATATAGCCAATGAACTGGCCTCGACTACCCTCTGCGGCTGAGAGTTCCAGAGATTCACCACTCTCTGTGTGAAAAAAGTTCTTCTCATCTCGGTTTTAAAGGATTTCCCCCTTATCCTTAAGTTGTGACCCCTTGTCCTGGACTTCCCCAACATCGGGAACAATCTTCCTGCATCTAGCCTGTCCAATCCCTTAAGAATTTTGTAAGTTTCTATAAGATCCCCTCTCAATCTCCTAAATTCTAGAGAGTATAAAACAAGTCTATCCAGTCTTTCTTCATAAGACAGTCCTGACATCCCAGGAATCAGTCTGGTAAACCTTCTCTGCACTCCCTCTATGGCAATAATGTCCTTCCTCAGATTTGGAGACCAAAACTGTACGCAATACTCCAGGTGTGGTCTCATCAAGACCCTGTACAACTGCAGTAGAACCTCCCTGCTCCTATACTCAAATCCTTTTGCTATGAAAGCTAACATACCATTCGCTTTCTTCACTGCCTGCTGCACCTGCATGCCTACTTTCAATGACTGGTGTACCATGACACCCAGGTCTCGCTGCATCTCCCCTTTTCCTAGTCGGCCACCATTTAGATAATAGTCTGCTTTCCTGTTTTTTTGCCACCAAAATGGATAACCTCACATTTATCCACATTATACTGCATCTGCCAAACAATTGCCCACTCACCCAGCCTATCCAAGTCACCTTGCAGTCTCCTAGCATCCTCCTCACAGCTAACACTGCCCCCCAGCTTAGTGTCATCCGCAAACTTGGAGATATTGCCTTCAATTCCCTCATCCAGATCATTAATATATATCGTAAATAGCTGGGGTCCCAGAACTGAGCCTTGCGGTACCCCACTAGTCACTGCCTGCCATTGTGAAAAGGACCCATTTACTCCTACTCTTTGCTTCCTGTCTGCCAGCCAGTTCTCTATCCACATCAATACTGAACCCCCAATACCGTGTGCTTTAAGTTTGTATACTAATCTCTTATGTGGGACATTGTCAAAAGCCTTCTGAAAGTCCAGATATAACACATCCACTGGTTCTCCCTCATCCACTCTACTGGTTACATCCTCGAAAAATTCATGATTTACCCTTCATAAGTCCATGCTGACTTTGTCCAATGATTTCACCACTTTCCAAATGTGCTGCCATCTTTAATAACTGATTCTAGCAGTTTCCCCACTACCGACATTAAATTAACTGGTCTGTAATTCCCCGTTTTCTCTCTCCCTCCCTTTTTAAAAAATGGTGTTACATTAGCTACCCTCCAATCCTCAGGAACTACTCTAGAAAAATTATCACTAATGCAGCCACTATTTCTGGGGCTACTTCCTTAAGTACTCTGGGATGCAGCCTATCTGGCCCTGGGGATTTATCGGCCTTTAATCCATTCAATTTACCTAACACCACTTCCCGGCTAACCTGGATTTCACTCAGTTCCTCCATCTCATTTGACCCCCAGTCCCCTATTATTTCCGGCAGATTATTTATGTCTTCCTTAGTGAAGACAGAACCAAAGTAGTTATTCATTGGTCTGCCATGTCCTTGTTCCCCATGATCAATTCACTCATTTCTAACTGCAAGGGACCTACATTCGTTTTAACTAATCTTTTTCTCTTCACATATCTATAAAAGCTTTTGCAGTCAGTTTTTATGTTTCCTGACAGTTTTCTTTCATAACCTGTTTTCCCTTTCCTAATTATGCCCTCTGTCCTTCTCTGCTGGTCTCTGAATTTCTCCCAGTCCACTGGTAGGCTGCTTTTTCTGGCTAATTTGTACGCTTCATCTTTTGTTTTGATACTATCCCTGATTTCCCTTGTTATCCACGGATGCACTACCTTCCCTGATTTATTTTTTTGCCAAACTGGGATGAACAATTGTTGTAGTTCATCCATGCAGTCTTTAAATGCCTTCCATTGCATATCCAACGTCAACCCATTAAGAATCAATCGCCAGTCTATCTTGGCCAATTCACGTCTCATACCCTCAAAGTTACCTTTCTTTAAGTTCAGGACCCTTGTTTCTGAATTAACGATGTCACTCTCCATCCTAATGAAGAACTCAACCATATTATGGTCACTCTTGCCCAAGGGGCCACGCACAACAAGACTGCTAACTAACCCTTCCTCATTACTCAGTCTAGAATAGCCTGCTCTCTCGTTGGTTCCTCTACATGTTGGTTTAGAAAACTATCCCGCATACATTCCAAGAAATCCTCTTCCTCAGCACCCTTGCCAATTTGATTCACCCAATCTATATGTAGATTGAAGTCACCCATTATATCTGTTTTACCTTTGTTGCACCCATTTCTAATTTCCTGTTTGATGCCATCCCCAACTCCACCACCACTGTTAGGTGGCCTGTACACAATTCCCACTAGCGTTTTCTGCCCCTTAGTGTTTCGCAGCTCTACCCAAATCGATTCCACATCCTCAAAGCTAATGTCGTTCCTTTCTATTGCGTTAATCTGCTCTCTAACCAGCAACACTACCCCACCTCCTTTCCCTTTCTGTCTATCCCTCCTGAATATTGCATATCCCTGGATGTTCAGCTCCCAGCCTTGGTCACCCTGGAGCCATGTCTCCGTGATCCCAACTATATCATAGTCATTAATAGCTATCTGCACATTCAACGCATCCACCTTATTACGAGTGCTCCTTGCATTGAGACACAAAGCCTTCAGGCTTGTTTTTACAATACTCTTACCCCTTATACTATTATGCTGAAAAGTGGCCCTTTTTGATTTTTGCCCTGGATTTGCCGGCCTGCCACTTTTACTTTTCACCTTGCTACCTATTGCTTCTACCCTCATTTTACACCCCTCTGTCTCTACGCTCACACATTTAAGAAACCCTTTCCCTTTAACTCCATCCTCCACTATCCCATTCGACACCCCACCCCCCCTTATTCAGTTTAAAACCACCCGTGTAGCAGTGGCAACCCTGCCTGCCAGAATGCTGGTCTCACACCTGTTAAGATGCAATCCGTCCCTTTTGTACAGTTCCCCCTTACCCCAAAACAGATCCCAGTGATCTAAGAATCTAAATCCCTGCCCCGTGCACCAGTTCCTCAGCCACACGTTCAGGTCCCGTATCTCCCTGTTCCTGCTCTCGCCAGCACGGGGAACTGGAAGCAAACCGGAGATAACAACCCTGGAGGTCCTGCTTTTCAACATTTTTCTGAGCTCTCTAGTCACGCTGCAGAATATTCATCCCCTTCTTTCCGACATTGTTTGTGCCGACATGCACTACCACTTCCAGATGTTCACCTTCGCCCTTGAGGATTTTCTGCACTCTGTCCGTGACATCCTGGATCCTGGCACCAGGAAGGCAGCACACCATCCTCGCATCCCGTCTGTTGCCGCAAAAACCCCTGTCCGTACCTCTCACAATGGAGTCTCTCACTACAAAGGCGTTGCCTGCCTTAGGCCTTTTTGGTTTTGGCTCAACAGCCCTATTCGCATCGCAAACCAGTCCGCCGCTCAGTGTAAACACGTCTTCCCGACAGCTTCTAAGTGGGTGAACCTGTTCACAAGAGGTGCAACACCCGGGGACGTTGGCATTCCATGCTTCCCTCCCTTTCTCACTGTCTCCCACCTTCTCTCTTCCAGTACCTTAGGTGTAACAATCTTATTGTAGGACTTGTCGAGGAATGACTCCGTTTCTCGGACGAACCGGAGGTAATCCACTTGCTTCTCCAGTTCCCCAACACGGCCCTTCAGGAGCTCTACCTGGATGCACTTCTCGCATTTGTAGCAGCCAGATGCACCAGCGGTGTCCTTGACCTCCCACATACTGCAAGCATCGCACTGAATCAGCTTGCCTGACATCTCCTTCTTTCGTCTCTACCTCTCAAGTGGTCTCCTCTCCGAAGACTCTTGAGCCAAAGACTCGCACTTTTCTCACAGGGCACTTCCCTCACAAGGCCGCTCACTCATTGCCGCTCCCTAAGAGCAGTCTTGCTGAAATTGACTGATAAATTGCCTGATTTATCAATTTACAAACCAGATTCCTCAGTTTTTTTTTTTTTTTTTTTTTTTTTTTTTAATTTTATTTTTATTAGAAGTACGGTAAATTACAATCCTACATAACACATATATCTTAATACATTTTTTGTACCGCTTCATTTTTTTTGAGCTTTAAGAAAAAGGTAGAAGTAAGGAAAGTAAAGAAAGTGCAAGAGAGTCGTGAAGTGCAAGAGTGTTGGGAAAAGAAAGCCCCTTAGGAAAGAAGGAAAGAAAGATTCCTCAGTTTTCAACTGTTTTCCCAGCACTGACTCACTTCTCTCCTCCCACTCGGGCTAGAGCCAATCAGTCTTATCTCTTGCTAATCTCCTGCTGTTGTTGCTCCCAAATCTACACAGCAGTTAACTTTTATGTGGCATAAATACATAAATGTATATACATTTATTATATATATACATAAATGTTCGATTAATGTAAGACATAATTTAATCCAATCCAAAATTTTACATAGATTATATTATTCAAAAACTAGACTGAATAAATGTTACCCAAATACTTCTCCCATTTGTGACAAAATCTCAAAATGCCACAAAAACACATTCTTTTGTTTCATGCATAAAACCCCATAAACTCTGGTGCGATATTTTTGATATATTTACAAAATGATTCAAGATAAAAATGGAGCCTAACACTGAAATGAATATACTTGGAGTAACGGGAGACGGGAATAAATTGAACACATTTCAAAATTCATTTTTTTAATATGGGTTAATAATAGCAAAAAAACATACTCAAATTTTGGAAAAAATACACCTATACCGACACTTAAAATGTGGATTATAAATATGTTGGACACAGCACATCTTGAAGAAATGCGATTCCTCCTAATAGATAAACAAGACCAATTCTTAACGAGTTGGTCTCCATTTATGGACTTCTTGGAAGTATATGGTGCATCAAAATCGTAAAATCAAACTGTTTCAGGACTGGGTGAAAGATGGTCAAGAATATAAATACCTATCTCCTAGCTCCTTCGCTACTCTTTTTCTCTCTCTTTCTTCTTTCTTTCTTCTTTTCTCTCTCTTTTTCTTTTGTTTCCCTCACACACTATACATCACTTGTTTTTCTATTCTCTATTATTGTATTGTATTGTATTGTATTCAAATTTATTGTCATTGTCTCAATTTGAGACAACGGGAACTATCTAGTCCCTTAAAAAAAAAATGTTGAAGCTGTACATAGACTGTATCATGCCAACATATATTTGGCACCTGAAAAAAAAGGTGCCACAGTATTGTACTTACTTCTAATAAACAAATTAAAAAAAACAAAAAACAAAAAAAAAAAACTTTTATGTGGCTGTGTGTCTTGTTGCTTTTCACTATGTACGGCTGTATGGTAAATTTCACTGTGCCTTAACTGGTACATGTGACAATAAACTGACCTTGAAACCATGAAACATAACCATGTATCGGTGCAGCTGATATACATCACATCAAATTTCTAGGAACCTGTTAACTAAACGCGGTTTGAAAGGAAAAATCAGGAAAAATTATAAAACATAACATGTTGGCAAGAAACAAGGAATTACTGATGGAGAAACAGGAAAGAAATGATCGTAGTTAATCAGACTTTATCAGACTTTATCTTGCACTATATGTTGTGCCCTTTATCCTTTATCTGTACACTGTGGGTGGCTTGTTTTTAAGGCTTTTCTTTGAAGGTAGACACAAAAATCTGGAGGAACTCAGCGAGACAGGCAGCAACTCTGGAGGGAAGGAATGGGTGACGTTTCTTCAGAAAAAGGGTCTCGACCCGAAACGTCACCAATTCCTTCTGTCCAAAGATGCTGCCTGTCACGCTGAGTTACTCCAGCTTCTTATCTTCTGTAGTTACATGTTGCCTGTTGTTGCCAAGAACCTGTTATAGCGAATACCTACCTGTCACATTTTGTACCTGTAACTTGTTCAAGTCTTCCTGCTTGGCAGTACACACCACATACCATCATCTGTCTTCACCAAGGCCTCGCTTTGTGTTTGCTTTAGATTTTACTTTAGTTTAGAGATACAACACAGAAAAAGGCCCTTCGGCCCATCAAGTCCGTGCCGAACAGCGATTCCTGCACACTAATGCCCCTGTCCCACTTCGGAAACCTGAACGGAAACCTCTGGAGACTTTGCGCCCCACCCAAGGTTTCTGTGCCGTTCCCGGAGGTTCTCGGAGGTTTTTGTCAGTCTCCCTAATGGTCGAAAGTGCTTTCCGCTTCTTCTATGTTCTGGCGATTAATTTAAAAAATTCAAAACCGGCCGCGACTAACAATAGGTTGCCGTTTTAAAAATCGGTAATTTTTTAGTGGAAGTCGGTTGGATGCTAGTTGAAGGTGGTTGCCGGAAGTTGCAGGTGGTTGCTGGAGGTTGCAGGTGGTTTCCGGAGGTTGCAGGTAGTGGAAGCAGGTAGGGAGACTGACAAAAACCTCCGGCAACCACACGGAAACCTTGGGTGGAGCACAAAGTCTCCAGAGGTTTCCGTTCAGGTGCCCTAAGTGGGACAGGGGCATTACACTATCCTACACACATTAGGGAGAATTTTACATTTGTACCAAGCCAATTAACCTACACACCTGTACATCTTTGGAGTGTCAGAGGAAACCAAATATCTCGGGCAAAACCCGTGCAGGTCACAGGGTAGAACGTACAAACTCCGTACAGACAGCACCCGTAGTCGGGATTGAACCCTGGTCTCTGTCGCTGTAAGGCAGCAACTCTACCGCTGCGTCACAGTGCCGCTCTAGATAACTATCTATATTCCTGAATGACCATCACATAGATTAAAAGCAGCTCAAAAGTTGCTTACAGATCTACATTCATACTCTTAATTGAACGCTGGTGAATGAGAGAAAACACTACCTCAGCACTTTTGCCGATTACTAGAACTATAACAGCATTTAAAAGACACTCCAAAGACGTACAGGTTTGTAAGTTAATTGGATTTGTATAAATGTAAATTGTCCCTAGTGTGTGTAGGACAGTGTTAATGTGCGGGTCAGTGTGGACTCGGTGGGCCGAAGGACTTGTTTCTGTGCTGTATCTCGAAACTAAACTAAACTAAAGACTTGGACAGTTACATGGCTGAGAAAGGTTTTGCTCGCCCCGACGCGGGAACTTCGATCGCCGGCTGCGGATGGTTCGACTCCTCCGACCGCGGGAGAAAACGGAGGAAAGAAGATAAGACGTTATTGCCTTCCATCACAGTGGGGAATGTGGAGGAGCCACTGTGGTGGATGTTTATGTTACATTTTTATGTGGTTGTGTGTTTCGTTGCCTTTTTGGTATGACTGTACGGCGAATCAAATCCCTCGTGTGATTTACATACTTTGTTTTGTTTTCATACTTGGTTAACAAAATCAATTACAATTACAAATGACTAATACTTTTGTTGGGACTGTCGTCGCCAGCGGTTCCCTCCTCCTCTACTCTCTGGTCTTCAAGGCTTCCAAGCTTCCCCCTTGTAGGCAAGTGAAAGTCAAAGACCATGTACTGTACACGTGGCCGTCTGAACTGTTTCGGCACAAATAATCACAGTTGGGAGAAGTGTAAACTGGGAATGTAGATAGTTACCTTGTTCTGAATAGTTTTGACTATTGGCAGGATTGTTGCAATATTGTGTTTCTGCTCACTGAAACATGAACCATACCCGGACGACACGATGACAATTTCACACTGAAAGTGATCCCTCCACCGCTATCATTTCCGTAATCATTTCTCCCGTCCCCTCCCATTCACCCGGTAAAAGAGAATCCTCTGTCTCAGCTCATTGCCAGATTCACAGCTATAAGGAATGACCAATTTCACCATTTCCTCCAGCTATTTTAACAGCACCACTTGCAAACACAGTTAGAGATTTGTAACTTTATTTTACGTTGCTCTGCAACAGGAACTGACAACTGATCGACTGCTCCAAGCTGTGTTTTAGTTGCACGGTTTTACAGTTTGTAAAGGCTTTCCTTTCCTGTTCTGATAACATGCAAAGTCCAGTGATAAACAAGGAATCTGAAAGATAGACACAAAGTGCTGGAATAACTCAGTGGGTCAAACAGTATTCCTGGAGAAATTGAGTTATTCCAGCACCTTGTGTCCCACAGAGTTACTCTACTTTGTGACCTTCTTATCCAGAGACGCTGTCTGACCCGCTGAATTACTCCAGAACTTTGTGACCTTTTTCTCCAGAGACGCTGTCTGACCCGTTGAGTTAAGGGCCTGTCCCACTTGGCCGTCATTCGCGAGCCATTTACGCGACCTGCTAGCGTGTGGGTACCATGTGGGTAGCGCGGGACGGGCGCATGGAGTGGCGTGGACGAGTGTGGGCTTCGTCCTGCACGAAATGTTCGCGCGCCACCGGCCTGTCGCGTAACTGACGGCCGAAGTGGGACAGGCCCAAGACACTGGCGCGGCGCAACGTCTCACCGCCAACAGCAGCAGAAGCGGGCAAGCGATCGCCGAGCTCGGCCTGGGGCTCACTGCCGTTGCGGTCCGGATCCGCCTCCAATCTTACTCCCAGAGCGGGGCCAAGGCTATTGGAGATAGACACAAAATGCTGGAGTAATTCAGCGGGACCGGCAGCATCTCTGGAGAGAAGGAATGTGTGACGTTTCGGGTCGAGACCCTTCTTCAGACTGAAGGAGGGTCTCGACCCAAAACATCATCCACTCCTTCTCTCCAGAGATGCTGCCTATCCCGCCGAGTTACTCCTGCATTTCGTGTCTATCTTCAAATGGCTGTGCGGACACATGATGACGCACAAGACCGTCGCACGTAAGGCACTACCGGCCATCGCGTAAATGACGGACAAGTGGGACAGGCCCTTTACTCCAGCACTTTGTGTCCCTTTTTCTCCAGAGACGTTGTCTGACTCTGTGACTGGGACAACAAATTTACACATTTGTCTGTACCTCCCTTCATTTTATTTCCTCTCAGCCTCCGGTGATCTGTCAATATCGCTCATGTTTTTCCTCCCACAGTATCTCAGCTAATATTTCCGTAGCTGGCAGTGTGAATATGTTTCTTGACGGCCAATTTGTGGCCTTTGATCTTGGATAGCGGTAGAGTTGCCGCACTACAGCGAATGCAGCGCCGGAGACCCGGGTTCGATCCCGACTACGGGTGCTGTCTGTACGGAGTTTGTACGTTCTCCCCGTGACCTGCGTGGGTTTTCTCCAAGATCTTCGGTTTCCTCCCACACTCCATAGATTAACAGGTTTGTAGGTTAATTGGCTTGGTAAATGTAAAAATTATCCCAAGTGGGTGTAGGATGGTGTTAATGTGCGGTGATCGCTGTTCGGCACGGGCTCAGTGGGCCGAAGGGCCTGTTTCCGCGCTGTATCTCTAAACTAAACTAAACTAAACCAAGACCTGATGACCAATTTGATTAATATCTATCTTACCGTGACTTCCACAGATGTACCATAGAAAGCGTTTTATCAGGTTGCATCGCAGATTGGTTTGGATCTGAACAAGGGTCTCGACCCGAAACATCACCCATCCCTTCCCTCCAGAGATGCTGCCTGTCCCGCTGAGTTACTCCAGCTTTTTGCGTCTATCGTCGGCTTAAACCAGCATCTGCGGTTCCTTCCTACACGCTAGCGTGACAGAAATGTGCTCGGTGTGAAGTGCGTTTGCGTTGTATTTTTTTTATTTGCAAAGGCATGCCAACCCAACCAACAGGTCACATTCCACAACTGTGAAAGATGCAGAATGGTCTGTAAAACCTGCTCTCCGTTAAATCAACAGCAACATCTCTGATTATAATCTGACAGTTTCTCAGTCCCAGGCTACTGGGTGGGAAAGATCACACACATATCCACAAATATGCAGATCTTTTTTTGAAGAGCAGACAAAAAATGCACTGAAGAAGGGTCCCGGCCCGAAATGTCAACTATTCATTTTCTCCAAAGATGCTGTCTGACCTGCTGAGTTGCTCCAGCTTTTTGTGTCTATCTTAGACCTTTTTGAATCTGTTTGTGCGAAAAACAGATGTGATTTTGGTGTTGCAGATAGACACAAAATGCTGGAGCAACTCAGCGGGACAGGCAGTGTCCCTGGAGATGCTGCCTGACACACCGAGCCGTTTTACTTTGTGGCCCTTTTCTCCAGGGACCTTTCGGGTCGAGACCCTTCTTCAGACTCGACCCGAAACATTACCTATTCTTTTTCTCCAGAGATGCTGCCTGTCACACTAAGTTACTCCAGTACTTCGGTGTAAACCAGCATCTGCAGTTCCTTCTTACACATGATTTTGAAGTTGCTAACCTGAATCTTGCTGGTGAACTAAAGGGGGTGACAAAGTGATCCCACAGCTCCGGTGATCTGGGATCAGTCCGAACCGGGTGAAGTTTTCACTCTCCAGCTGTGCCCAACTATCCCCTAGCTCAGGGGTGGGGAACCTGTGGCTTTAAGGCCGCATGTGGCCTTCTAGGCCATTAAGTGCGGCTTTTGGAATGAATCCAAATTTTGTAGAACAAATCCTTTTATTTTTATTAATATGTTTTTGTTCGTCTTTTATTATTTTTATTTTTATCTTAAAATGAACGTATTTAAAATACCAAAGAGTGAAAGAAGATTCAACAAAATAATTCTCCCTGACTGACGGCCACAATTAAAACATTAGTAAGTCATGAGGGCTATTTTTACAAAATAATGTTCATTTCGAAGGATATCTAATGGAAGTTTCCTGGATGCGGCCTTGTTAGATTACAGCTAACTTAATGCGGCATACCAACATGAGAAGGTCCCTGCCCTAGCTTATGGAAGGACCATTCATAAGAGCGAGTACAGAGGTGAAGAAGCCGTTCCTGAGTCTAGTTGTGTCAACGTTTTTTATAAGAGAGGCCATTTTGCCACACTGGGTCCCAGTGGAGCAGTCCCCTTCATTTAATTTTGAACATAGAAAACAGGTGCAGGAGGAGGCCATTCGGCCCTTCGAGCCAGCAGCGCTTTTAATCCCCTTCATTTAATTTTCAGAATCCCTGCAATTTATTGAGAGACTAGGGTCAACAGATGCTGGAATCTGAAGCAAAAAAAATAGCATCAAAATGTCAACTGTCCATTTCCATCCTGCACTTCAGGGTTTATAAGAGGTAAGGGCTGTAGGATCCGGTTAACTGGTCCAATGACTCTTCATTGGAATTGGCTGCGTTTATTTTGCCTGTGGCTGGGACGGAGTGGACCTCAAAGGGGAGGAGTAGGAGGGAACATTAGGGGCAAAAAGGTGTCAGGGGTTATGGGGAGAAGGCAGGAGAATGGGATTGAGAGGTAGAGATAGATCGACCATGGCGGAGTAGACTGAATGGGCCGAATGGCCTAATTCTGCTCCTGTAATTTATGAACTTGAGAACAGAATTAGAGGTCAAATCAGTCTGAAGAAGGGTCTCGACCCATAAACATCAGCCATTCCTTCTCTCCAGAGATGCTGCCTGTCCCGCTGAGTTACTCCAGCATTTTGTGTCTATCTTAAAGGGGATATGTTGTCACAGTGGCAATATTTGGTGGAGAGTTCCAATGGAGCATTATACACCTGGGGCACTTTCCAAGTTGAAGCATTACCTTATCAGTGTTTTAAAATCTTATCAGAGCTTCTTTCAAATGCTAGACATCAGACATGTTAGATATGTTATCCAGAAGCTGATTACTTAGGAATAAATTCCTCACATGCAATTTAGCTTCTGTTAGAGTTGCTCTTTTTTTTCATACATCTTTGCCTTGTGGGTTCATTCAGTGACAATAAAGTAAGGCTGTACTGGGAAACTAACCAAAATGGAGAGGGCGGTGGTGTCCAAAGATCTTATAGCGGAGCAAGATAGGCTACTCCTGCTAAATGCAATGGACTGACGTGTAGTACGCTATGGAGGGGATCATGGGCATTTTCCACGCCCATTTTAGCAACCTGAGCCTACCTAACCCGACCCGACTCGCACTGTAATCAATGTTGCGGGGCAACAGTTTGTGTGGGTCAGATTCATAAATCTGTCAGTTCAAACTTCTTGTCAAGAATAAAATTTGATTCTGGTAATTGTCTTTTTTAATGTTTTTTAAATAATTTCTTTTTAAATGGCTCACAAACAGTGTTTGAGTTGATTTTGTAGTAACCGGAACCGACCCGACTCGCAGGGTGATTGACAGGGGGGGACTTTTTGTGCGTGATTATAGGGTTAGATTCATAATTCTGTTAGTTCATAATTCTGTTGATTCTTGTTAAGGAATAAAATGTTTATAAACACACATACATGAAAATTATATAAATGTATATAACACACACAATTATATTTCTTCTAATCCAATAATGAACTTTATTTCAGACTAGACAAGGGACATTAAATAAATAAGAAACATTGTCTTGGGGCACTCTCTCTCCCCGCTGCCCCGGACCCCGCACTCTCTCTCCCCGCTGCATCGGGCCCCGCACTCTCTCTCCCCGCTGCCCCGGGCCCCGCACTCCTTCTCCTCGCTGCGGATCCAATCTTTGGCCGGAAGCAAGAAGGCGGGAGCAAGAAAGTGGAGCAAGAAAGCGGAGCAAGATAGCGGAGTCAGGTTGCTAAAATGTGTCCTATAATCACCCATGAATCCGCCCATGAGCGAACCTCACTTTTGCGTGAGAGTAACCCATCTTGCTTCGCTATAAGATCTTTGGTGGTGTCACTGGCAAGGAATGAAATGGTCTCTCCCATTGACAAGCAACAACAAAGCACCGCAGAATTGTGGAGATCAGAAATTCAAGACAAACGTTGATCCAATGAACTGCAGATGCTGTTTTATTTTTACAAGAAAAGACAAAAAGTGCTGGAGTAATTCAGTGGGTCAGGCATCTTCTCTGGAGAAGGTGATGGATAGGTGATGTTTCAGGTCTGTACTGAAGAGGAATCTGAAGAAGGGTTTCAACTTGAAACATCACCTACCACAGTATTCCTCTTGCTATCACAGCCAACAATTGGCCAATGATGACTCCACCCTGTCTCAGGTCATCTCTTGTTGGCACTAATTTCTTCTGGTCTTCCGGACCAGAAACGTCACCTACCTCTTATCTCCAGAGATGCTGCCTGACTCGCTGAGTTACTCCAACATTTTGTATCCAACATCACCTATCCGTGTTCTCCAGAGATGTTGCCTGAGCCATTGGATTACTCCAGCATCTTGTGTCTTTCTTTGGAAATATGTTTGCATGGCAACTGGCATTATTGACTTAAATTAGGGGCTTCTATCAAAGAGTCATAGAGTCAACAGGCCCTTTAGAAACATAGAAAATAGGTGCAGGAGTAGGCCATTCGGCCCTTCGAGCCTGCACCGCCATTCAATATGATCATGGCTGATCATCCAACTCAGTATCCCGTACCTGCCTTCTCTCCATACCCCCTGATCCCCCTAGCCACAAGGGCCACATCCAACTCCCTCTTAAATATAGCCAATGAACTGGCCTCAACTACCCTCTGTGGCAGAGAGTTCCAGAGATTCACCACTCTCTGTGTGAAAAATGTTCTTCTCATATCGGTCTTAAAGGATTTCCCCCTTATCCTTAAGCTATGACCCCTTGTCCTGGACTTCCCCAACATTGGGAACAATCTTCCTGCATCTAGCCTGTCCAACCCCTTAAGAATTTTGTAAGTTTCTATAAGATCCCCCCTCAATCTCCTAAATTCTAGCGAGTATAAGCCGAGTCTATCCAGTCTTTCTTCATATGAAAGGCCTGACATCCCAGGAATCAGTCTGGTTGACTCAACTTCTCCATGCCAAGCAAGATGCCCCATCGAAGCGAGTCCCATTTGCCCCACAATTGACCCATATCTCCCGCGGATAAACAAGAGAATGTGTGTTTGTTCCAATTGGAGTAGTGGAGGTTGAAGGGAGATTTGTCTTGTTACACCAGTGTACAAGATCATGACTGATTCACAAGGGGGTAAATGGAAATAACAGCACCACACAGCAGAAGGATGAAGGACTAGAGGACACCTATTTAAATTGCCTGACAAAAGATGCAGTTCTTTTTATACATGTTGTTCTGCACCTTTTCACACATCTAGTTTCCCTCTCCGCTGACTCTCAGTCTGAAGAAGTGTCTCGACCCGAAACATCACCGAGCCTTGCCGTTGGCTGCACCGAGCTTCAGTGCGTCCCTCAGCATGTACTCCTGCAGTCTGCAGGGGGCCAGTCGGAAACGTTCCCCGACAGACATCTCGCTCTGCTGGGTGGTGAACAACGCTCGGGCAGACCAAAGAGTGTCTTTCACCGAGTTGATGACCTTCCAGCAGCACTCGATGTCAGTCTCTGAATGCGTCCCTGGGAACAGTCCGTAAATCACAGAGTCCTCTGTGACAGAGCTGTTCGGAATAAACCGTGACAGGGACA
The DNA here is from genome assembly GCF_028641065.1 of Leucoraja erinaceus. Taxonomy (NCBI): domain Eukaryota; kingdom Metazoa; phylum Chordata; class Chondrichthyes; order Rajiformes; family Rajidae; genus Leucoraja; species Leucoraja erinaceus. The sequence goes on from NC_073389.1 coordinate 49,710,034, forward strand.
CTGGCAGACCTCTCCAGACTCTCTTTGCGAATCCACACTCTCTGCAAAGAGGTGGGCAACCGTCTCCTCTCCTGAACAGACTTATACAACTGTAACATGACCTCTCAACTTCTATACTCAATATGTTTAAGAAGGAATTGCAGATGCTGGAAAATCGAAGGTACACAAAAATGCTGGAGAAACTCAGCGGGTGCAGCAGCATCTATGGAGCGAAGGAAATAGGCAACGTTTCGGCCCGAAACCCAAGGGTTTCGGCCCGAAACATTGCCTATTTCCTTCGCTCCATAGATGCTGCTGCACCCGCTGAGTTTCCCCAGCATTTTTGTGTACCTTCTATACTCAATACTCTGACTGATGAATCCCCAAGTGCCAAAAGCCTTTTTGACCATCTCATCTACCTGCGACTAGACCTTCTAGGAACCATACGCCTGGTAGATGCAAATTTAACTGCAGCATATTAATGGGACTTATAGATAAGGTGAACATTAGCAGATGTTTACGGAATAGAGGGGACACTGAGGCTTGCTGAATGGTTCTGCTGAGGAACGGTGCCGACATGGTTGACACCTTTTTGTGCCTCAATGAGATTATTTGTGGAGAGGCAACCAAAGTTAAAGATTCAGGTCTATCAACTTTAAGCGGGTATGGAGATGGTGAGAGACAGGGAAGGAATAAACAAAGGTGGGGCGGGCAGGATTGATTACCTGACAATGGGGGCAATGTCACAAAGCAAGAGGTGGAGACATTACAGCAGACAAGAAACATGTCGAATGTAAATATTCTTTTGGGTAGGAAGGAACCGCAGATGAAATGTGTAGGAAGGAATTGTAGATGCTGGTTTACGTAGATATTAATTACCTGAATAAAGTCTATTTTGAAATTAAAAAAAAGGTTTACATCAAAGGTAAATTGCGTACAGTTTTGGTCTCCTAATCTGAGGAAAGACATTCTTGCCATAGAAGGAGTACAGAGAGGTTCACCAGACTGATTCCTGGGATGGCAGGACTTTCATATGAAGAAAGACTGGATAGACTCGGTTTGTACTCGCTAGAATTTAGAAGATTGAGGGGGGATCTTATAGAAACTTACAAAATTCTTAAGGGGTTGGACAGGCTAGATGCAGGAAGATTGTTCCTGATGTTGGGGAGGTCCAGAACAAGGGGTTACAGTTTAAGTATAAGGGGGAAATCTTTAAGGACCGAGATGAGGAAAACATTTTTCACACAGAGAGTGGTGAATCTCTGGGACTCTCTGCCACAGAAGGTAGTTGAGGCCAGTTCATTGGCTATATTTAAGAGGGAGTTATATGTGGCCCTGGTGGCTAAAGGGATCAGGGGGTATGGAGAGAAGGCAGGTACGGGATACTGAGTTGGATGATCAGCCATGATCATATTGAATGGCGGTGCAGGCTCGAAGGGCCGAATGGCCTACTCCTGCACCTATTTTCTATGTCTCTATGTTTCTAAAAGGCTGTTACAGTTCAGAGTCTGTTTGTTGACGAGTTTAATAGCCCGATGGCTGTGGGGAAGAAGCTGTTCCTGAACCTGGATGTAACAGATTTCAGGCTCCTGTACCTTCTGCCCGATGGTAGCGGAGAGATGAGTGCCTGGCCAGGATGGTGTGGGACCTTGATGATGTTGGCTGCCTTTTTCAGGCAGCGACTGCGATAGACAGCACCAGAGACCAGGGTTCGATCCTAACTATGTCACGCAGTTCTGTACAGAGTTCGTACGTTCTCCCTGTGACCTCGTGGGGTTTTCTCCGGTTTTCACCCACATTCCAAAGACGTGCATGTTTGTAGGTCAATTGGCTTCTGTAAATTGTCCCTGGTGAGAAGAACAGTGCTAGTATATGGGTGATCATTGGTCGGCACAAATTCAGTGGGCCGAAGGGCCTGGTTCCACACTGTATCAATAAATGAAAATAACCCTTAATACAGCTTTAGTTTTCACTCCTCCTCTTATCTGACACTCTTTTATCTCCTTTTCATCTCCAGCCTTTGTCACTTACTCCACCCATCTGACAGTCAATTGTTGAATTAAATTGATTTGAATTCTTTATTGCCACATGTGATATGTCACAGTGAAATTCCTTGCTTGCATCCCCAAGCAGAAGCAGGTTGGAGGCAGGTGACTAGTGGGGTGCCTCAGGGATCTGTGTTGGGTCCTTTGTTGTTTGTCATGCACATCAATGATCTGGATGAAGGTGTGGTAAATTGGATTAGTAAGTATGCAGATGATACCAAGATAGGGGGTGTTGTGGATAATGAAGAGGATTTCCAAAGTCTACAGAGTGATTTAGGCCATTTGGAAAAAATGGGCTGAAAGATGGCAGATGGAGTTTAATGCTGATAAATGTGAGGTGCTACACCTTGGCAGGACAAATCAAAATAGAATAGAATAGAATAGTTTCTTTATTGTCATTGTAACATGGGCCATGTACAACGAAATTTAAAATGTCAGCCAGTCAGTGCAGCATTCAAACATTTCTAAAGCTAACGAAACATCCACGGTAAAATAATAAAGATAAGCAAATAAATAAAAAACACAGACAAAGCACGCATACACACCCAACCCTCCATCCTTCTGTCGATTTCACCGTTACCACAGTCCCTTAGTCTGTATCGCCCCTGCGTTCCTTGGCGGCCACATTTAGTGCTTTTATAGCAGTGGGGTAAAAACTGTTTTGTAGTCTATTTGTCCTTGTCCTTGTGGATCGGTACCGTCTGCCTGACGGCAACAGTTCAAACAGGGAGTGTCCGGGGTGGGAGATGTCCTTTATTATATTCTGGGTTTTTTTGGTGCAGCGGGAACTGTGTAGGTCCTCCAAGGTAAGGAGAGGGCAGCCGACAATCCTCTGGGCGTTGTCAATGGCCCTCTGGAGCGCTTTCCTCTGAGCCACTGTGCAGCTGGTGTACCACACGCATACACAGTATGTTAGTATGCTCTCAATGGAGCACCGATAAAAGGACAACAGCAGCCTCTGAGTGATGTTGTTCTTCCTGAGCACCCGCAGGAAGTGCAGTCTCTGCTGGACCTTTTTCAGCAGCGCAGTGGTGTTCACGCTCCACGTCAGGTCCTCCTCAATGTGGATTCCCAGGAAGCGGAAATCCGCCACCCTCTCTACACAGTCCCCTCTGATGGTCAGTGGTACCATGTCCGTTTTGTTTTTCCTGAAGTCTATTATTACCTCCTTCGTCTTTGAGGTGTTGAGGAGCAGGTTATTTTCTTCGCACCACACTGTCAGCTGCTCCACCTCATCCCGATAGGAAAAATAGGACGTACATGGTAAATGGTAGGGAATTGAAGAATACAGTTGAACAGAGGGATCTGGGTATAACCGTGCATAGTTCCTTGAAGGTGGAATCTCATATAGATAGGGTGGTAAAGAAAGCTTTTTTTTTTTTTTTATTATTAAAAAATAATATTTACACTACAATAAAACAAGCCAGAACCCACCACCATAAATACAATACAAACATATATCCATAATAAACTATTATACAATTATGATACAATCCTTATTGAGGATACATTCAACACCCTGCGGAGCCCAGCGGTCCCGGAACTCCCTCAGGGTGCCCACAGACAGGGCGTATTCCCTTTCTAATCCCACCCGGGCATGGACGTAACCCCGGAAAAGGGGCAGGCAGCCGGCTCGGGTAGAGCCCTCCGCCGTCTGGCGCCGTGACTCGCGGATGGCCAGCTTGGCCAGGCCCAGGAGCAACCCAACCAGGACATCTTCAGCCCTACCCTCTCCCCTACGCACAGGGTGTCCAAAGATGAGGATGGTGGGTGAAAAATGCAGCCAGAAGGCAAGGAGCAGCCCCTTTAGATATTCAAACAGTGGCTGCAGCCTCACGCACTCCATGTACACGTGGTACACAGACTCTTCCAGCCCGCAAAAGTGGCAGGCGGCTGGCGAGTCTGTGAACCGTGAGAGAAACAGGTTGCAGGGACACCTCGGTGCAATACCATCCCACCCCAGGTCCCATAAAGAAAGCTTTTGGTATGCTAGCCTTTATAAATCAGAGCATTGAGTGTAGAAGCTGGGATGTAATGTTAAAATTGTACAAGGCATTGGTGAGACCAAATCTGGAGTATGGTGTACAATTTTGGTTGCCCAATTATAGGAAGGATGTCAACAAAATAGAGAGAGTACAGAGGAGATTTACTAGAATGTTGCCTGGGTTTCAACAACTAAGTTACAGAGATAGGTTGAATAAGTTAGGTCTTTATTCTCTGGAGCACAGAAGGTTAAGGGGGGACCTGATAGAGGTCTTTAAAATGATGAGAGAGATAGACAGAGTTGATGTGGACAAGCTTTTCCCTTTGAGAATAGGGAAGATTCAAACAAGAGGACATGACTTCAGAATTAAGGGACAGAAGTTTAGGGGTAATATGAGGGGGAAATTATTTACGCAGAGAGTGGTAGCGGTGTGGAATGAGCTCCCAGTGGAAGTGGTGGAGGCAGGTTCATTGGTATCATTTAAAAATAAATTGGATAGGCATATGGATGAGAAGGGAATGGAGGGTTATGGTATGAGTGCAGGCAGGTGGGACTAAGGGGAAAAAAATTTGTTCGGCATGGACTTGTAGGGCCGAGATGTCCTGTTTCCGTGCTGTAATTGTTATATGGTTATATGGTTAAATAATATGTGATTGTATGCCAGGCTCTGTCCCACCCCCATCTTTGATCTCCCACCCACTCCATCAGCCTGAAGAATGGTCTCCACCCAAAACGTCAATAGGCAATAGACAATAGGTGTAGGAGTAGGCCATTTGGCCCTTCGAGCCAGCAGCGCCATTCAAGGTGATCATGGCTGATCATCCCCAATCAGTACCCCGTTCCTGCCTTCTCCCCATATCCCCTGATTCCATCTATTTGTAAGAGCCCTATCTAGGTCTCTCTTGAAAGCATCCAGAGAATCTGCCTCCACCGTCCTCCCAGGCAGAGAATTCCACAGACTCACCACTCTCTGTGAGGAAAAGTGTTTCCTCGTCTCCGTTCTAAACGGCATCTGTCCATTCCCTCCGCGGATGGTGCCTGACCCGCTAAGTTCCTCCAGCACGTTGTCAAGATTCCAGCATCTGCAGTTCCTTGTGCCTCCTAACTTTGTCAACCCGCATGTTTCTGGCATGCGGGGGGGACCAGAGCACCCAGAGGAAACCCATGTGGTCACAGGGAGAACGTGCAAACACCACACGGACAGCGTTGGAGATCGAGAGCCCATTGAGTCCAGCGACCCCCGCACACTAACAACACTATCCTACACACACTAGGGGTCAATTTACAGAAACCAATTAACCTACAAACCTGTACGTCTCTGTAGTGTGGGAGGAAACCGGAGGACCCAGAGAAAACCCACGCAGGTCACGGGGAGAACGTACAAACTCCGTGCAGGCAGCACCCACAGTCAGGATCGAACCCGGGTCTCCGACGCTGTAAGGCAGTAACTCTACCACTGTGTCTCAGGGCCGACTTACCTGTGGCATGTTTGTTGTCTTGCATCAGCCTTGGCAACACAATTGTTGGCATCTTTACACCGATCATTAATGGCGCGGTCTATCTGGTATTCTTGACATTAAAGTCTATGATTATGTAATGCTGGAAAATGTGAAGCCACAACTCGCAGCAATGGGGGAAACCAGGAACCAGAATGGCCATCGTGTAAACAGGAGGACCACGAGTGGTGAAATAGGTCAACGGGGAATCTAGCTGGAAGCCAGGGAATTGTGGCGAGACAAAATGTGTAAGAAGGAACTGCAGATGCGGGTTTATACCGAAGATAGACACAGAGCGCTGGAGCAACTCAGAGGGTCAGGCAGCGGCATCCCTGGAGAAAACAGATCGGTGATGTTTCTAGTCAGGACCCTTCTTCAGACTGGAAGTCGAGAGGATGGAACTGGAGGTTGGAAAAGCCTAGTTGTCCTGCCAGTTCCACTGTTCTCATCCCTGTCTCCCTTTGTTCTCACCTCTACCCCGACCAACAACGGACCATCATGTACTCCACCCTTCCTTGGTCATCTGTTGACAGCCCTGATTTGTTCCGGCTCTAGTCCCCCCCTCCCCCTCTACTTTAAGTCTGAAGAAGCGTCCCGACCCCACACGCCAGCCACACATTTTCTCCACAGACGCTGCCTGACCCGCTGAGTCGCTCCTGCGCTCCTGTGTCTATTGTTGAGAGACAGTTTGGGAGAAAGGGACAGGAATTTGTCAACGGCGATCCACATAAACCATCACTAACCCCATCAGTGAATTAAAGAGTTAGTTTAGTTTATTGTCACCTGTACCGGAGGTACAGTGAAAATTCTTTGTTGTGCGCCATCCAGTCGGCGGAAAGACAATACGTGATTACAATGGAGACATATACAGTGTATAGATAGATACACGATAAGGGGATGATGTGTGGGAAGGAACTGCAGATGCTGGTTTGTCCCTTCTTCAGGCTTAATGTTTAGTGCAAGGTAAAGCCTGCAAAATCTGACCGAGGATAGTCCGTGTCACCAAAGAGGTAGATAGTAGTTCAGGGCAGCTCTCTGGTGGTGGAGGCCGGTTCTCTGGATGTTTTCAACATAGAGCTAGATAGGGCTCTTAAAGAGAGCGGAGTCAGGGGATATGGGGAGATCGCAGGAACGGGGAACTGATTGGGGATCAGCCATGATTACATTTTCACACAGAGAGTGGTGAATCTCTGGAACTCTCTGCCACAGAAGGTAGTCGAGGCCAGTTCATTGGCTATATTTAAGAGGGAGTTAAGTGTGGCCCTTGTGGCTAAAGGGATCAGGGGGTATGGCGAGAAGGCAGGTACAGGATACTGAGTTGGATGATCAGCCATGATCATATTGAATGGCGGTGCAGGCTCGAAGGGCCGAATGGCCTACTCCTGCACCTATTGTATATAACCATATAACAATTACAGCACGGAAACAGGCCATCTCGGCCCTACAAGTCCGTGCCGAACAACTTTTTTTCCCTTAGTCCCACCTGCCTGCACTCATACCATAACCCTCCATTCCCTTCTCATCCATATGCCTATCCAATTTATTTTTAAATGATACCAACGAACCTGCCTCCACCACTTCCACTGGAAACTCATTCCACACCGCTACCACTCTCTGCGTAAAGAAGTTCCCCCTCATGTTACCCCTAAACGTCTGTCCCTTAATTCTGAAGTCATGTCCTCTTGTCTATTGTCTTACTCGTTGTGATAAGATGGTTCAAATGCCCGATAGCAACAGCTGGGAAGAAACTGCCCCTGACAAATGCCGCTTAAGCAATTTCTATGCAAACTAAACACTCAGATGCACCTTCACAACCCGCGATCAGTGGCTTGTCTGTGGTATGATTTTAATGTGTAGAAAGGAACACCAGATTCTGGCTTACATCGAAGATAGGCACAATATGCTGGAGTAACTCAGCGGGACAGGCAGCATCTTTGGATAGAAGGTGACGTTTCGGGTGTGGACCCGAAATGACAATTACAATGTTATAGTTTTAATGCCCTAATGATGCTTGCTGTAATTATTCGCAGTGTTAATGGCCCATGACAACACAGCAAAACAATGTTCGGTAACAGATCACGCAATTGTTTTTGAATACACGCTGCTTTTTTTTAATTTTACGAGTTGAATCATAATTACAGGTAACCTGTTTTGCATAGTTTCAAACACACACACATATCGCCAAACGCATTCCAATCGTGACCGGGATATTTTCTCTCTGCATCGCTTCACCTCTGCACTACACACAAAAAAATAACACTAAACGCGTTACAGTGGGTCGGGGGGGGGGGCACTAGTGTCTTTGGTCAGGGGGATCGGAAGGGAGAATAACATGTTCGCTCCCCACCTTAGTTAGAAAAGGAGAAGATGTCCTGTTCTAACTTCTTGGATCCAGCGAATTGTCATATTTCCCTTTAAACTGCCCTCTCTCTCACCTGTATGGCACCGACCGTGTAGACGAGGTGTGTAGGAATGAACTGCAGATGCTGGTTCAAACCGAGGATAGACACAAAATGCTGGGAGTCACTCAGCGGGACAGGCGGCATCTCTGGAGAGAAGGCGTGGGCGACGTTTCGGGTCGAGACCCTTCTTCACACTGAAAGTGACGGGAAATAAAGGGAAACGAGAGATATAGACGGTGATGTGGAGAGATACAGGACAAACGAATGAAAGATATGCAACAAAAAAAAGTAACAAAGATAAAATGGGGTAGAGGGAGAAATAGATCGGGCAAACGCACAGATTATGTTGCCCCTAGGGGAATCGAGAATTATGGTGAGGGGGAAAAAGGTTTGAGAGAGGTAACTTTTCCACACAAAAAGGGCGGTGGGTACATGGAACGAGCTGCCGGCAGCGACAATCGCAACGTTTAAGAACCAATTCGACAGCTACATGGACAGGACGGGTTTACATGGGATATGGGCCAAACGTGGGCAGGTGGGACTAGTGTAGATTGGGACATGTCGACCGGTGTGGGCATGCTGGGCCGAACGGGCCTGTTTCCACCCTCTAAAAGACTCTATGTCGCAACCATTGGCATCTCAAATCTTGCACAAACGCTTCCCCGATGCGTAAATATCGAATTAAGGGGCATGGATTCAATATATAGATGCCCCCTGCCAAAGTATCGCGCACCAACCACCAACCTGGACACACTGTGCAGCAGAGCCACTGTTGTGCCGCTGCCGATCGGAACGCCTGTTGAATGTTTAGTAGAGTGTTAAATTTGTTCATGATACATGTATTTTTATTTCTATTTATTTTGAATAGCACACTGAATGGACACTGGTTGAGCAACGTTTTTTTGTTTCCTCTGGGTATGTGAATACTCAGGAAATGACAATAAAGATATACAATACAATACAATACAATACAACAAGGGAAAGATTACACAACAAGCGAAGGTACACAACAATGCTGGAGAAACTCTGTTTACCAGGCAAGGGACACATTTCCTACCAGTCCTCTCATCAATGCAGGTGCAACACTGTATCTAGTATTCCTTGCAAAGTTAAAATGACAACGCGTTTACCGCTATCCCTCTCCTTCGACATCCATGCAATGTCCTTCCCCTCGCTCCCCCTGTTTCGGGGGGTGAGGTTAATATTCCCAATGGTGGTGTTAATTGATCAGATTTTGAAAGCGCTAATCTCTAGATATTCTTGGTCCCTGGGCCGTTGTGGTGGTCGGCAGAAGGGGGTTTTTTTTAGGGGGGGTGGGGAAAGTCACACGGTTTGTATGGTCCTTGTGTTGTCCAGTCCGGCCACGACCTCGGCGCCAGGACTGGACTCGAACGCGGCCACCGCCGCCCGGTTCTCCACCACCAACCCCGGCACCTGCTTGTGGCCGCCGAAGAGCTTCTTCTTCTTCCGTTTCTCCTTCTCGAAGAAGTCGAGGGGCAGCCGGTTGATGGCCTTCTGCGTGCTGTAGTTGTCCAACATTTTGAAGACCACCACCGCCCCGGCGAAGCCGAAGACCAGCAGGATGTAGTAGATAGCGTCTCCCTCGTCCATCCGAGACGCCGTGCTGTTGCTGTCTTCCGAGTAAGCCATGGTCAGGTGCTGGCTCACAAGACCAAAGGGCAGCGTGGAATTTACAGAAGGATCGGTCATTGTCCCAAATTTGAGCCACTTCGCTGGAAGATGGGAGATAACACGGGCGTTAAGATCTGATCTGAAATGCACCCAAATCGCAGTGTCTCGGACAGCAACTAGCACCAGTCACAACACTAAAGTCACCCTGAAGACAGACACAAAAATGCTGGAATAACTCAGCGGGACGGGCAGCATCTCTGGAGAGAAGGAATAGGTGACCTCTCGGGTCGAGACCCTTCTTCCGACTGTGTCTACCTTCGGTTGAAATCAGTTCCTCCCTACACACTAAAGTCACATTGCCAGGCACAAGGAACTGCAAGTGCTGCTGGTTTACAAAAACAAATTAAAAAAAGACACAGTGCTGGAGTAACTCGACAGGATCTCCGGAGAACAAGGACAGGCGACGTTTCGGATCGGAACCCCCCCACCAAAAAATACTTATCCATGTTCTCCAGATATGCTGCCTGACCCGCTGAGTTACTCCAGCACTCCAAGCTTACAACGAAGTAGATCTTCTCAGTTATATATTTTAATATATATATATATATATATTACTTATCTAATAACGATACAGATGCTTCATAGAACATTTAGGTACTTTTTGAACCAGATATGCAAACCGAATTGATGCTGTTTCTAATTACCAGTGATATTAGAATGAACCTAAACAGAAATAGCGCTCCTCTAGATTAATACATTTAAATTGATACAAATTAGCACGATTCTTAACATTTATATACTATTAAGAAATTGGAATTCACCTCTAGATGACAATTAATCAACAGCTCAGGTCAGTCACTGGGTAACTCTCGTTATAAATCTTTTTTTTAAAGTTCTTAATCGTGTTCAAGACAAAAAGGGAGGAGTTTGGGTTTTTTTTTGCAAATGCAACTTGCGTCCCAGAAAGAGAAATCTACAGTTTTTTTCCGCACCTGCTATCGCATGACAGCACCCTGTAATATGATAGCGAGGACACATATAGTTGGCGCTTGGCGAAATGTGTAAGAAGGAACTGCAGATGCTGATCTACACCAAAGTGCTGGAGTAACTCAGTGGCTCAGGCAGCTTCTCTGGGGAGGTGACGTGTCGGGTCGAGACCCTTCTTCAGACGGTTCTGTCCTCTTCTTGGCTTTGATTTGTCCCTTTGGCATCCATTGCATTAGTTTGTTTATTTCCCTCTCCCCCTGACTCCCAGTCCGAAGAAGGGTCTCGACCCTATTCCTTCTCTCCGGAGATGCTGCCCGACCCGCTGTGTTACTCCGGCATTTTGTGCCTATCTCCAGTTGGTGCATCAAGTGCTGTTGGAGATACTGTCTGTGGAGAGGGTTGGATGGATGCGGGTCATGGATAGTGGAATCCAGCTAGCCTGCGCTTCACTGACGGCGAATGTCAGCGAGTTCTACTGAAGGCAAACAAGAGAAACGAGTTGTCCCTGATTTTTTTTTTGCTTTTCAGGACGATTTCTTCTTCCGACTACGTGCAAGGATAAAAGTATGCTTTTTGCAAATCGTCCACTCATTATTCCTAAGTACCGTCTCTATCCCCCCCCCCACTCCTCACCCTCAGTCTGAAGAAGACTTTGCACTAGTTTCACTGTAGCCCTGTTGAGTTTCATTGTCTGGAACTCGTTTTCACTTAGCCCACAGCTATCAATGGCCTGTTTCCTTTATCATGGTAACTTTTTTTTGTTGCCTATCTTTCATTCTTTTGTTCTATATCTCTTTATATCACGTCTAGACCTCTCGTTTCTCATTCCCCTGAGTCTGAAGAAGGGTCTCGACCGGAAATGTCACAGAAAAGTTCCTTTTCTCCAGAGATGCTGCCTGAGAAATAGACGGTGATCTAGAACAAATGAATGAAAGGTATGCAAAAAGTAACAATGATCACGGAAAGATGGAGCCCACAATGGTCCATTGTTGGCTGTGGGCTAGATGATAATGAGTTATACAGACAGTGAAATGCAACAGGACAACAGTGAAACTAGTACAACGACTAGGATGGTGGAGACAGTGGGGATGCAAGGATTACTTGAAGTTGGACAAATCAATATTCATACTGCTGGATTGTGAGCTGCCCAAGCAAAGTATGAGGTGCTGTTCCTCCAACCATGTACCCTTGGCTTCAGTCTTCTTCCCGTGCCTTGCCTCTCTGTTGTCAAACTGCATACTGAATTCCAGGGTAAAAATAATGACACGTCATCTCAAATTGTGGCGTGCTACTTAACAAGGAACTGCACCCACTGTACTCCTGGGCATTGCACAAAGCGCTGAAGGAATTCAGTGGGTCAGGCAGCATCTATGGAGGGCCTCAGGTCAATCTGAAGAAGGGTCCCGACCTGTCAAACGTCATCTGTCTATTTACCTGCAGGTCCTTCCTGCACATATAATTCTAAGAACGCCCCAACCTGTAGCATGACCTGGGCACTCCTTCTACAGATGCTGCCTGGCCCGCTGTTCCTCCAGCACTTTGTGTTTTGATCAGGGTATTGAGAAAGGAATGTCAGAAAGGATACGCCCATGCCTTAAGATAATGGCCTCCACATAGGTTATTTGAAGTGAGAAAATGAAACTAAAACACAAAGATCATAAGTGATAGGAGCATAATTGGGCCATTTGGCCCATCAAGTCTACCCCATTATCCAATCATGGCTGAACGATCTTTCCCTCCTAACCTAATTCTCCTGCCTGCTCTCCGACGCCCGTACTATCAATCTCTACCTTAAACATATCCATTGACTTGGCCTCCACAGCCTTCTGTGGCAATGAACTCCACAGATTTACCAGCCACTGACTAAAGAAATTCCTCCTCATCTCCTTCCCAAAGCAACGCCCTTTAATTCTGAGGCTGTGACCCTGTGGTCCTAGACTCTCCCATTAGTGGAAACATCCTCTTTACATCCACTTTATCCAGGCCTTTTACTAGTGATGGGTGAAGTTTCGGGTCAGGACTTTTCTCCAGACTTCACACTTTCCGCAGGTGAGCCAGCTCCCAGTGAAGAGTGAGGCCAGGGCAATGCATGGTCTTTCACTTGTAAATGGAAGAGCCCCAACCACATTTTTGCTTCGGCTGAGAAATTAAACCTGGATTCAGACTCTTCTTCTTCTCGAGCCCATGCATAAGATTAGAAGTTGTTCAGCCCGAGCTGAACACGCTCCTCGGCACCTGCACACAATGGTGTCTGTCTTGTCGCTTCATAGAAACATAGAAACATAGAAAATAGGTGCAGGAGTAGGCCATTCGGCCCTTTAAGCCTGCACCGCCATTCAGTATGATCATGGCTGATCATCCAACTCAGTATCATGTACCTGCCTTCCTCTCCATACCCCCTGATCCCTTTAGCCACAAGGGCCACATCTAACTCCCTCTTAAATATAGCCAATGAACTGGCCTCAACTACCTTCTGTGGCAGAGAATTCCAGAGGTTCACCACTCTCTGTGTGAAAAATGTTTTTCGCATCTCGGTCCTAAAGGATTTTCCCCTTATCCTTAAACTGTGACCCCTTGTCCTGGACTTCCCCAACATCGGGAACAATCTTCCTGCATCTAGCCCGTCCAACCCCTTAAGAATGTTGTAAGTTTCTATAAGAATTCTTGTGCTTCTTTAGGCGTGGTGGTGGAAACAGGGCCGCGACGTGAATGCTCTTTCCTTGACCTCAGTTTCAGACTTACCGGCTGTGAATGCTGTTGATCATCAAAACTTATCAAAAACGAAGATTCTACCAAAAACTATCGAAAATAAACATTAAAAAAATGAAACAAAATCACATATCAAAGCAAAACAAAAAAGAACAAAACTAACAATTAGCACAAAATATATACATTGCCTCATATTTATTACACGAGGAGGACAGTATGAAATTCTTATCAATTGTGATCAGTTGTGTGGAAATTTAGGATTCCGATTTTTGCATGTTATTTTGGATTCCCAAACTTATGTGCGGTTATTAAAGTAAGGGGAAGATTCTGACCTATTTACTTGCTTGAGTTTTAATTGGGTAGCTGTGTTTGTGGGATTCAAATCCATGTTTGAATCCCACAAAAGGGGTGCTGATTGGGGGTGATCAGCCATGATCACATTGGAAGCCGGTGCTGGCTCGAAGGGCTGAATGGCCTACTCCTGCACCTATTGTCTATTGTCTATTGTCTATTGTTTCTTGAGCAATAGTTCAGGCTTCTGGCTACTCCAGCCAGAATGGACTCCGCAGTCATTCAAGCCCACTTATTCTTTGGCAAGTACTCTCTGTGTTTAGTTTTAATTTAGTTTAGGGGTACAGAGCGGAAGCGCGGAAACAGGCCCTTCAGCCCACCGAGTCCGCACCGACCCGTCCCTGCACATTAACACAATCCTACACACACCAGGGACAATTTACACCAATACCAAGCCAATTAACCTACAAACACATGTTCCCGATGTTGGGGGAGTCCAGAAATAGGGGTCACAGTTAAAGAATAAAGGGGAGGCCATTTAGGACTGTGCTCTTCTTGCATGCACAGTCTAAAGTTGTAGGTCAACTTGTTCTATTTGATGTTTTGTTTCTGCACGTCGGGCAGATTGCATTAATCGAAACAGGGAGGACCACGTGAAGGTTGCAATCTCCCACTCCAGGACGGAGATGGAGAAAACCTTTTTCACCCAGAGAGTTGTGAATCTGTGGAATTCTCTGCCTCAGAAGGCAGTGCAGGCCAATTCACTGGATGCATCAAGAGAGAGTTGGATATAGATCTTGGGGCTAATGGAATCAAGGCATATGGGGAGAAAGCAGGAACGGGCTACTGATTTTGGATGATCAGCCATGATCATATTGACTGGTGGTGCTGAATAGAAGGGTCGAATGGCTTACTGCACCTATTTAAAAATTTAAAAGAAAAACCTATATGTCTTTGGAGTGAGGGAGGAAACTGGAGATCTCGGAGAAAACCCACGCGGTCACGGGGAGAACGTACAAACTCCGTACAGACAGCACCCATAGTCAGGATCGAACCCGGGTCTCTGGCACTGCAAGTGCTGTAAAGTGGCCACTCTACCACCGTGCCACCCCAGTGTAACAAGTATATCTACTCCTTCCTGGCAGGAAGCACTGATATATCTGAAGAAAGGTCCCAACCCGAAACACTGCCCATACATTCTTTCCACAAATGCTGTCTGACCTGTTGAGCTATTCCTGCACTTTGTGTTTTATGCGGGACCCCAGCAGTTCCTCGTCTCTTCATGTTAACGGCATAGTTAATGTTGTGGATTCATAGGATACAGAAGTCGTTCGTGTCATGTGGGCTTCTTGAAAGACTTGAGCAACATTTCCATTACTCTGCTCTTTCCTCAAGGCAACAGATGGCACAATGGGCTAAGTGTTCGGCTGGCGACCGGAAGGTAGCCGGTTCGAATCCTGCTTGGAGTGCATACTGTCGTTGTGTCCTTGGGGCAAGACACTTCACCCACCTTTGCCTGTGTTGTGTGTAAATGTAATGTAATTATGTGAAGCACTTTGGGGTCAATGCAAGTTGACTAAAAATGTGCTATATAAATAAGATTATTATTATTATTATTATTATAAGGCGCTGCGTGGATTTTATTTCCCTTCTGGTATTCATCCAATTTCCATTGGAAGGAATGCTTTCCAGTTCATAACAACTTGGACACAAATTCCACCTTGTCTCACCTCTGATAGACACAAAATGCTGGAGTAACTCAGCGGGACAGGCAACATCTCCGGACAGAAGGAATGGAACGTTCCAGGTTGAGTCCTTTCTTCAGACAGATTTGACCTCTGATTCTGTTCACGTTCACAAAAGTTATAGGAGCAGAATTAGGCCATTCGGCCCATCACGTCTACTCTGCCATTCAATCATGGCTGATCTATCTCTCCCTCTCAATCCCATTTTCCTGCCGTCTCCCCATAATCCCTGACACCTTTTTTGCTACTTTTGTTAAATCTGTGCCCTATGGGAAGTGATCATTCTGTCACAGAAAATGATTTGTCTATTACTACATTAGGTATCACTATTGAATCTTTACATTCGAGAACATAGAACATAGAAGATAGACACAAACAGCTGGAGTAACTCAGCTGGACAGGCAGCATCTCTGGAGAGAAGGAATGGGTGACGTTTCGGATCCAGACCCTTCTTCGGACCCAAAACATCACCCATTCCTTCTCTCCAGACATGTTGCCTGTCCCGCTGAGTTACTCCAGCTTATTGTGTCTATCTTCCGTTTAAACCGGCATCTGCAGTTCCTTCCTACATAGAACATAGAATTATTTGGGCAGCAGTGTGGTGCAACAGAAGAGTTGCTGCCTTACAATGTCAGAGACTTGGGCTCGATCCTGACTGCCTGTCCCGTATAGAGTTTGTACCTTCACCCCATGATCTGCGTGGGTTTTCTCTGGGATCACCGGTTTCCCCCCCACAGGTTAATTGGCATGGTATAATTATAAATTTCCCTCTTGTGTGTAGGAGAGTGTTAGTGTGCGGAGATAGTTGGTCGGCATGGACTCGGTGGGCTGAAGGGTCAGTTTCCATGCTGTATCTCTAAACTGAACCAATGTAAGAACAGTGTAGCACAGGAGCAGGCCCTTCAACCCACAATGTCTGTGGTGAGCATGACCACTGGCACATAATCCAAATCCCTCCATTTCCTGCAGATACTTATTCAGAAGTCTCTTAAATGCCACGTTTGTATCTATCTCCAGCAACCACCCCAGCAGTGTCTTCCAGGCATTCACCACCCTCTGCTTTTAGATCTTCTCTGCTGTAAGAAGAACACCGCTGGAACACTGGTCACGGTGGCGCAGCGGTAGAGTTGCTGCCTTACAGCGAACACAGTGCCGGAGACCCGGGTTTGATCCCGACTACGGGTGCTGTCTGTACGGAGTTTGTACGTTCTCCCCGTGACCTGCGTGGGTTTTCTCCAGGATCTTCGGTTTCCATCCACAATCCAAAGACGTACAGGTTTGTAGGTTAATTGGCTTGGTAAATGTAAAAATTGTCCCTAGTGGGTGTAGGATAGTGTTAATGTGCGGGGATCGCTGGTCAGTACGGATCCGATGGGCCGAAGGGCCTGTTTCTGCGTTGTATCTCTAAAATAAACTAAACTAAACTATGGACATCTTCTTGCACATTATGTTTTGCACCAATGGCCATTTTTTGCAGAGCTTTTTATCTTTTCACTCTCTTGTAGTTTATGTATAATTTACATATATAATTTATGTTTCTGAGCGTGTGCCGTCTGAGTCATTATTCAGATTCAATTTTTAATTGAGTCATTATGCGAAATGCAGTTGGCCGGCATGGACTTGGTCTGCAACCTAGATTTTCATTGTTTCCAACATTTCCTTTCGTTTTCAAATATCAGGAGAATTGGCCGTGAAGGGCAGTGGAAGATTTTTAGATTCGTTTAGAGGTACAGCACAGAAACAGGCCCTTCGGCCCACCGAGTCAGTGCCGACCAGCGATCCCCGCACGCCAACACTATTCTATGCACAATTTACAATGATCCCAAGCCAATTCACCTGCAAACCGGTACGTCTTTGGAATGTGGGAGGAATCTGGAGATCCCGGTGAAAACCCACGCAGGTCACGTACAGGGGAGAACGTACAGACAAGCACCCGTAGCCAGGATCGAACCCGGGTCTCTGGCGCTGTAAGGCAGCAGCTCTACCGCTGCACTACCATGCCATCGTATGACATCAGTATGCTGACCCATTAAGAACCAGGGAGAACGTACAAACTCAGTACAGACAGCACCTGTAGTCAGAATTGAACCCAGGTCTCTGGCGCTGTAAGGCACAGTGGTACATTCTACCACTGCGCCACCGTGCCGCTCTTGATTCGAGTTTCAATTTTTTGGTATTTTATGTAATAGCTGAAGAACCCCATGAAAACCTCATTTTTTTCCCCCAATTTTCTTTACACATAAAACTGTTACTATTTATTTATAATGGAGACCGAAGATTTCTGCTCAAAACTGTAGGCAGAAGTGTGAAAACATTTGGGACTAATGACACACAACATGCACAAAAGCAAAAGCCCCAAACCGCTCCACGGCTCATGACTGCGGGCAACTCCATGACTGCTGTGGTGCTGGAATCCAAAAAACAAACTCATATTTCTGCCCTAACCTGGTGAGCAACTTGCAGAAGCTTAAGGGATCATTATCTCACACTCTGAAGCCTTGCAGCCTCTTGGATTCACATGAAAATATCCAGTTTGCAGGACCTTTCTTTCAAATTATTACTCGTACCTTTAGAAATCTTCCCTGTAATTCAGCTGAGTTTTAGTTTGGAGATACAGCGTGGAAATAGGCCCTTCGGCCCACCGAGTCCGCACCGACCAGCGATCACCCCATACACTAGCACTATCCTACACACAAGGGACAATTTACCATTTTTACCGAAGCCGTCTGTCTATTCATTAAGGTACAAATATGTACTTCTTCGGAGCGTGGGAGGAAACTGGAACATCTGGGGAAAACCCACGAGGTCACAGGGAGAACGTACAAACTCAGTACAGACAGCTCCCGTGGTCAGAATTGAACCCAGGTCTCTGGCGCTGTAAGGCAGCCACTCTACCACTGCGCCACCGTGCCGCTCTTGATTCGAGTTTCAATTTTTTTTGTATTTTACGTAATAGCTGAAGAACCCCCTGAAAACCTTTTTTTTCCCCAATTTTCTTTACACATAAAACTGTTACTATGTATTTATAATAGAGCCACAAGATGGTGGAATCTTGGTGGAGCAAAACACTGGGGGAACTCAACGGGTCAGGCAGCATCGGTGGATGTAATAGACTGACGACGTTTCAGGTTGGGACCCTTCTTCAGGCCAGCTGAGTTCCTCCAGCAAATTGTGATATACATTGCAATATCTGCCAGGCATTCTCATGAAGAATACAGCTTTTAAACAGTTAAAGCCCCTATCCCACGGCACGAGTTCATTCCAAGAGCTCTCCCGAGTTTGCCCTGATTCGAACTCAGAGATTTACGGTAATGGCCACGCGTCGGTACTCGGGGCTCTTGTGGATATTTTTCCAACATGGTGAAAAATCTTCACGAGTCTTCCCGTGCTTACCTGCCGTTAGCGAGTCTTCCCGAGTACCTGCCGTTAGCGTTACGAGCCGCTAAGAGACGTCCCTGAGGTCCGACGTATCCGCTATGTTCATTCTCCGTGCTTATCACGAGTTTGATTTTTTTTTAAACTCGGGAGAGCTCTTGGAATGAACTCGTACCGTGGGACAGGGATATAATATTGTGCCTAGAAAATTGATAGATTAACCATTTAACCATATAACAATTACAGCACGGAAACAGGCCATCTCGGCCCTGCAAGTCCGTGCCGAACAACTTTTTTTCCCCTTAGTCCCACCTGCCTGCACTCATACCATAACCCTCCATTCCCTTCTCATCCATATGCCTATCCAATTTAGATTATTATTAGATAGATTATTCTGGTCAGTGACATGATTTGTGGAACAATTGTAAATGGACCCTAGTGTGTAGGACAGTGGTAGTGGTGATCATTGGTTGGCACGGACTCAGTGGGCCGAAGGGCCTGTTTGCATGCTGTACCTCTAAAGCCTAGAGTCCAGAGTAAGTAAATCTAATGGTAATATGCAGTAGTTGTCAATGACATATGATGAAAGAATGGGTTGACTGGGCTTATATTCACTGGAATTTAGAAGAATGAGAGGGGATCTTATAGAAACATATAAAACACTTAAGGGATTGGACAGGGTAGATGCAGGAAAAATGTTCCCAATTTTGGGGGAGTCCAGAACCCAGGGGTCACAGTTTAAGAATAAAGGATAAGCCATTTAGGACTGAGATGAGGAAAAACGTTTTCACCCAGAGAGTTGTGAATCTGTGGAATTCTCTGCCACAGAAGACAGTGGAGGCCAATTCAGTGTATGTTTTCAAGAGAGAGTTAGATATAGCTCTTAGGGCTATGGGAATCAAGGGATATTGGGGAGAAAGCAGGAACGGGCTACTGATTTTGGATGATCAGCCATGATCATATTGAATGACAGTGCTGGATCAAAGGGCCGAATGGCCTACTCCTGCACGTATTTTCTTTGTTTCCGTGTTTCTAATGCAGGCAATTATTAATTTCTTTCGAAATCATAGAATTTAGTACAGAACGGGGGCATAGTTTGTGCCAAACACGGGTCCGACTTAAACCATTCTTGTCTGCCTGCATTGGAGCCATTCCCCTCTCCATTCTCTGCATATCTGCTTAGCTTTCTAAAAGCTTCTTAAATGCCACATTCATATCTGCCTCCACCACCGCGCCTGGCAGCGCATTCCAGGCACATACCACACGCAGAAAGAATGGTACAGGAAATAAGTGGATGACTCAGTCTTTGACTCAGGCACAACACTCAGTGAAGAACATAGCCAAAGATGTTTTCGTTGGTTGGCCTTTTCTCAATCAGTGCAAATGTTAAATCAAATCTTCCCACTTGACCATTCATTCTATTTCCTTCTCTAGATGTTGTACGTCACAGCGTTGTGTGCTATGGGGTTAGAATCAAGTGCAAAACATTTCACAATATAAGGAGCGTGAGTTGGAATTTTACGATATGACTTGCATGGCAGTGGATCATTATTACAGGATACTAGTATTTAACCAGTTAAGACATGTGGGATTATCTGGGATCATGTCATATCACATGGGCTTCAACAGGAACTGAGTGTAAATATAGAATAATGCAAGATAAATATTGTAATCCAGCCCGGAGGCGATGGGGTTGGATCACGGTTAGATGCGCTTGTCATTTTGTGTGAAGGCTTACTAGAGACAAACACACTGAATATTATTTGAGAAGGAAATATTACTAAAGGAACCCGCCTGGAAGGTCCAGCTCGGCCGCCTAGACTGGAAGGGGTCAGGCGGGGAAGGCTGGTGAGCAGACCGGCTGCGGGCGGGAGTGCACGGCCTCGATGCGGGAGTGGGCCGCTGGAAGGCCCTGAAGCAGCCTGGGGCTCGGCTGGGCCAGGCGCCGCTCCAAGAGGCCGAGCACGTGGACCGTTCGTGGCCTGCAGCGGTGGAGCAGCGGCGGAGGAAACCACGGCTACGCTTGGCCAGGCTGGCCCTGCAATGTCGCCATGACAACGGGCCTTCACGGTCAGATCAAGATCCCTGCACTTACAACAACTGGGACTTGAAAGTGGTGCCAAATTGGCGACACTGTCTCAGTGTATGACTGCTACACACTTGTACTGTATCTGAGATGCTTTTCTAAGATGTATCTAAGTGCTTATGTATATACTTGTACTGAACTGTTCCGTGGTTTTGCTGGTGTTGACAGCGAGGTTATTGTGCTGACACCATTTGGTCAATCGTTCGATCTCACTTCTATACTCTGACTCATCACCATCAGTGGTTCGTCCCACAATAGTGGTGTCGTCGGCGAAATTGATGATGGAGTTCGCACTATGTCCAGTTACACAGTCATGAGTATAGAGTGAGTACAGCAGGGGGCTGAGCACACAGCCTTGAGGTGCTACCGTGCTGATTGTTATCGAGGGGGACACATTTCCACCAATACGGACAGACTGTGGTCTGTGGATGGGGAAGTCAAGGATCCAATTGCAGAGGGACGCGCAGAGACCCAGATCTGAGAGCCTGGTAACCAGCTTGGGAGAGGATGTTGGTGTCACAGAGTTACAGAGTCACACAGCATGGATAAAGGCCCTTCGGCCCGGTCCCTTCGGCCCAATCGACACTCGTCCATTTGCCCGCGTTGCTCCTAACCAAGACCTGCCCAATGTCTTCTAAATGCACTAGTCCCTGCATTTGCCAATCACCCTCGCTTTTACATTTAGTTTAGTTTAGTGTATTTCCGTAATCTCATATACCTAAACACAATAGAAACTTCTAAATGCTGCCCTTCGAGTGCACCGCCATTCAATATGATCATGGCTGATCATCCAACTCAGTATCCAACTGCCATACCCCCTGATCCCCTTAGCCACCTCACACATCTAACTCTTTTACATTTAGTTTACCCTTGTAGAGTGTTCCATTGTCACGTAAAAAACTCAACTCGGAAGATTTCCCCTTTATCCTTAAACCCCTCCTGAACTAAACTAAACCTCAAATACTAGGAATAGGAATAGGTGACGTTTCGGGTCTAGACCCTAGAATAGTCTGAAGAAGGGCCCCAACCCAAAACTAGTCTGAAGCAGGGTCTCAACCCGAAACGTCACCTATTCCTTTTATCCAGAGATACTGCCTGTCCCGCTGAGTTATCCCGGCCTTTTGAGTCTATCTTTGGTGTAAATCAACATCTGCTGTTCCTTCCTATACGTAAACCTCAAATACTAATGAGTGTCTGCAAACAGACACAAAGTGCTGGAGTAACTCAACAGCTCAGGCAGCATCTCTGGAGAAAAAGGATGGATGATGTCCTCACCCATTGTGTTACACCCAAGTTTTTTGTTCATCTTTGTTCTATCTTTGGTCCTTGGCTCTGAAAGGCAGCAACTCTACCGCTGCGCCACCATGCTGCCACTTAGTGCATTGTTGCACCACATTTCAGCATCCGTCACCGCTCCCGTTTGGAAACCAGCACTACTGTGTCGCTAATAGAAACATAGAAACATAGAAAATAGGTGCAGGAGTAGGCCATTCGGCCCTTCGACCCTGCACCACCATTCAATATGATCATGGATGATCATCCAACTCAGTATCCCGTACCTGCCTTCTCTCCATACCCCCTGATCCCTTTAGCCACAAGGGCCACATCTAAGTCCCTCTTAAATATAGCCAATGAATTGGCCTCAACTACCTTTTGTGGCAGAGAGTTCCACAGATTCACCACTCTCTGTGTGAAAAAAATATTTTCCTGATCTCAGTCCTAAAAGATTTCCCCCTTATCCTTAAACTGTGACCCCCTTGTTCTGGACTTCCCCAACATCGGGAACAATCTTCCTGCATCTGGCCTGTCCAACCCCTTAAGAATTTTGTACGTTTCTATAAGATCCCCCCTCAATCTTCTAAATTCTAGCGATGTTTTCAATGACGATGATGATGATAATGATGATGAGTCGCTTGCATCTTCAAGCATTAGCAAGTCTTGTGCCCTCATTAGTTGTAGGTTATACGTTTTCCCCCTAGCTGAAGAGGCAGGGAAAGGGTTACTTTCATGTGCTGCTGGAAAGATTCCATGGACAATATGTTCTGTCTGGATTATAAAGGAGGGGTCATCCTACCTAACCCAACCTGTCATTGACATATCATTAGGAAACCAGTGTCATTTTCTGGAAACTATCTGGTTATGTCAATTTACAATGGGATGCCTAGATTAAATTAATATCGAGGGCCGGCCACCAAGATTCACTCCATCACGGCTAAACATTTGGCACCATCTATGATTATATACCAGTCTAAAACAGAGAAAGGTCTGTTACTTAGGAAATAGATATCCATGCATCTTTAGAACATTTAATCTCTTGTGCTTTAACACCTTATCCCTGCAAAACAAAATGCTTTAATAGAAACTATGAAACTCCCTGTGGATTTTATGATATTCACCTGAAACTAATATTCCACCCCACCCTAGTTTCACTGTCCTCCTCATTAATTTTGCTGTTTCTATAGGAGCAAAGAGGAAGAGGTCCTTCTGCAGTTGCACAGGGCCCTGGTGAGACCACACCTGGAGTATTATGTGCATTTTTGGCCTCCAAATTTGAGGAAGGACATACTTGCTATTGAGGGAGTGCAGCGTAGGTTCACAAGGTTAATTCCCGGGATGGTGGGACTGTCATATGCTGAGTGAATGGAGCGGCTGGGCTTGTATGCACTGGTGTTTAGAAGGCCGAGAGGGGATCTTATTGAAACATGCTAGATTATTAAGGGTTTGGACATGCTAGAGGCAGGAAACATGTTCCCGATGTTGGGGGAGTCCAGAACCAGGGGCCACAGTTTAAGAATAAGGGGTAAGCCATTTAGAATGGAGATGAGGAAACGCTTTTTCACACAGAGAGTGGTGAGTCTGTGGAATTCTCTGCCTCCGAGGGCGGTGGAGGCAGGTTCTCTGGGTACTTTCAAGAGAGAGCTAGATAGAGGGTAGACAGTCAGAACCTTTTTCCCAGGGTGGAAATATCCATCTCTAGGGTGGCACGGTGGTGCAGCGGTAGAGTTACAACCTTACATTGCTTACCGCGCCAGAGACCCGGGTTCGATCCTGACTACAGGTGCTGTCTGTATGGAGTTTGTACGTTCTTCCCGTGACTCCTTGGGTTTCCTCCGAGATCTTCGGTTTCCTCCCACACTCCAAAGACACCCAGGTTTGTAGGTTAATTTGTTTGGTGTAAATCTCAATTGTCCCTAGTGTGTGTATGATAGCGTTAATGTGCGGGGATCGCTGGTCGGTGCGGACTCGGTGGGCCGAAGGACCCGTTTCCACGCAGTATCTCTAACCTAAACTAAACTAGAGGGCATAGCTAAAAGCCGAGAGAGATAATGTTTAGATGTATGGAGCAATATTTTTTAAAACAGAGAGTAGAGTGGGCTTAGAATGTATTTATTTCCATTGTTCCCTTACAACATAGAAGAAGGCTATTCGGCCCATTGGGTTTACAACAGCTCTCAAGGCAAGCCCACCCATCCCATTCCCCCACCTAATATACTTGCCTGGAACTTGTTTCTTCCAATGCCAATTGATTCCCATGCCACTAACCTTCAACCAGAGGTAATTTACAGTAGCTAAGTAACCTATCAGCTAGCACATATTTGGGATGGTGGAGGAAATTGGAGCACCCAAATGAAACCCACGTGGTCACAAGGAAATCATGCAAACTCCACACTAACAGCACCTGGGTTAGTAAAGCTCTGATGCATTGGCACTAACTGCTGTGCCACTGTGCCCTGCATTCCGCCAGTAAATCTGGAGGATCTTGCAGACGCATGCTATCACCAGGAGTGAGTAGTGTTACATTATTTGTACCCCTTTTACCCATTTCTATAGGAGCAAAGAGATCCTTCTGCAGTTGCACAGGGCCCTAGTGAGACCAAACATGGAGTATTATGTCCATTTTTGGTCTCCAAATTTGAGGAAGGATATTCTTGCTATTGAGGGAGTGCAGTGTAGGTTCAGAAGGTTAATTCCCGGGATGGTGAATTCAGTTCAGTTTAGTTTATTGTCACATGTACTGAGGCACAATGAAAAGCTTTTGTTGCGTGCTATCCAGTCAGCAGAAAGACAATCCATGATTACAATCGAGCCATTTACAGTATATGGATACATGAGAAGGGAATAACGTTTAGTGCAAGGTAAAGCCAGTAAAGTCAGATCAAGGGTAGTCCGAGGGTCACCAATGAGGTAGATGTTAGTTTAGCACTGCTCTCTGGTTCAGTTGCCTGATTACAGATCGGAAGAAACTGGTGGAGTAGACAAAATGTTTAAGAAGGAACTGCAGATGCTGGAAAAATCGAAGGTTGATAAAAATGCTGGAGAAACACTTCAGAAGAGTCTCAATCCGAAACGTCACCTATTCCTTCGCTCCATGGATGCTGCCTCACCTGCTGAGTTTCTCCAGCATTTTTTATCTACCTCTGAATCTAGTGGTGTACGTTTTCACACTTCTATACCTTTTGCCAGATGGGAGAGGGGAGAAGTGGGAGTGGCCAGGGTGCGACTCGTCCTTGATTACGCTGCTGGCCTTGGGAGAATTTGAGATTGCCTGGTGCAGAAGAGTGGTTTGGTGAGAACGAACAGCTCATGTTCGGCTGCTTCCCAGCTGTGAAACTATCCACTAATACATGAGAGTTGGGAGGATTGTGCGGAAAGTAATTATTTTGATAGTCACCAGCATGAAGTAGAGTGGAGACCAGCCAAGAATCTCAGAAGATACACAGACAGGTGGCGTGCAGACAGTCACACTGTGACACCACCGTAAAAACATTTCTCCTCTATATGAGTTAGTGATTAGAAAATATGCAACATTTTATTATCTGAATGGTGACCGATTAGGAAAGGGGGAGATGCAACGAGACCTGGGTGTCATGATACACCAGTCATTAAAAGTCGGCATGCAGGTGCAGCAGGCAGTGAAGAAGGCGAATGGTATGTTAGCTTTCATAGCAAAAGGATTTGAGTATAGGAGCAGGGAGGTTCTACTGCAGTTGTACAGGGTCTTGTTGAGACCACACCTTCTTGTTGAGTATTGGGTACAGTTTTGGTCTCCTAATCTGAGGAAAGACATTCTTGCCATAGAGGGAGTACAGAGAAGGTTTACCAGACTGATTCCTGGGATGTCAGGAGTTTCATATGAAGAAAGACTGGATAGACTCGGCTTGTACTCGTTAGAATTTAGAAGATTGAGGGGGGATCTTATAGAAACTTACAAAATTCTTAAGGGGTTGGACAGGCTAGATGCAGGCAGATTGTTCCCGATGTTGGGGAAGTCCAGAACAAGGGGTCACAATTTAAGGATAAGGGGGAAATCTTTTAGGACCGAGATGAGGAAATTTTTTTTTCACACAGAGAGTGGTGAATCTCTGGAATTCTCTGCCGCAGAAGGTAGTTGAGGCCAGTTCATTGGCTATATTTAAGAGGGAGTTAGATGTGGCCCTTGTGGCTAAAGGGATCAGGGGGTATGGAGAGAAGGCAGGAACAGAATACTGAGTTGGATGATCAGCCATGATCATATTGAATGGCGGTGCAGGCTCGAAGGACCGAATGGCCTACTCCTGCACCTATTTTCTATGTTTCTATTTTGGAAGCCAACACTGAACGACCAAAGAGAGGGATTAACATTGGTCCGAATCTTGAAGAAGGGCCCCCGATCCAAAACGTCAAATGTCCATTCCCTCTACAGATCTACCTGACCTGCTGAGTTCTTCCAGTACTTTGTGTTTTGCTCAAGATTCTGGCATCTGCAGTTCCTTGTGCTTCCTATTAACATTAGGGTTATAGAGTCACACAGCATGGATAAAGGATATTCGGCCCAACTCGTTCATGCCCACCAAGATGCCCACAAATATGAGATGAAAAGAACTCGGGTTAGGAAGCCTCTGTAAACATCACCTATTGTGTCAGTCAAACTGCAAACTGAATACTGAAAAAAACAAAAAAAACACACTCTAAACATAACAAAATAAAAAAAGACAACCAAACCGTGGGTGGAGGCAGCTAGTAACAGCGCCACCGGATGTCCTAGGTATCCCTCTAAACCTTCTCTATCTGATGGCAAATCAAATTCCTCGTATATGTTGCAAAACGTACTTGGCTAATAAAGCATGATTATGGCTATGATTCTCCATGTCCCTGTCTAAATATTTTGTAAATGTTGCGATAGTCCCTGCCTCAACTACCTCCTCCAGCAGCTTGTTACATACACCCACCACTCTTTGCCTGAAAACGTTACTCCTCAGGTTCCTATTAAATCTTTTCCTCCCCACCTTAAACCTATGCTTCTTCATTCTGTGTTGTCCTTTGTTTTGTTCGTACAGTTTGTGGACCCAGGTTTAGGGCCCTAATAAATGACCCTTCCCTGGATTTTTTCTGTGGGATTAATGGCCCTGTCCCACAGTACGAGTTGATTCAAAGAGCTCTCGCGAGTTTACAAAAAAAAATCAAACTCGTGGTAAGCACGGAGAATGGACGCAGCGTCCACGTCGGAGCTCGGGGACGTCTCTTAGCGGCTCGTAACGCTAACGGCAGGTGCTCGGGAAGACTCGTGAAGAGTCGTGATGAGTCATGTTGAAAAATGTCCACGAGAGCCCCGAGTACCTACGAGCGGCCATTACTGTAAATCTCCGAGTTCGAATCAGGGCAAACTCGGGAGAACTCGTGGAATGAACTCGTACCGTGGGACAGGGCCATTAGGAGAAGAATTAGTTGCTTAATATGCCGCCCCATTATTTTTTTTTCTTTGCTTTACTTTCAAGACAAATATACAATGGCCCGTTCTCTACAGCTCGAGAGTAGGTAGGGGTGAGCTGCCTCCTTGACCTGCTACAGCCTTTCTGACGAAAGTGCTTCACAGCTCTGTTAGCTGAAGGTTCCAGGATTGAAAGCCAGTAACACTAAAGGAACAGTGTTATATTGCCAGGCGATGATGGTTTGGAAAGGAACAATCATCTGGAGATGTCAATTTAAAAATTAATAATAATTAGTCACATAGCACATGACAGAATCATATGCCCTTCGGCACTTTGGTCAAACTCTTCAATGCCAACCAAGATGTCTATCTCAGCTACTCACATTTACTCATGTTTGGACAATATCCCTCCAAACATTTCCCATCCGTGTACCTGCCCACAAGATGACAGGTTTGTAGGTTAATGTTTGGCTTGGTATTATTGTAAATTGTCCCGAGTATGTCTAGAACTAGCGTTAGAGTGCGGGGGTTGCTGGCAATAACCTAAACTAAACAATAACCTACAAACCTGTACGTGTGTGGGAGGTAACCCAAGGTCCCACGGAGAAAACCCGCGCAGGTTACAGGGCGAACGTACAAACTCCGTACAG
This sequence comes from Leucoraja erinaceus, assembly GCF_028641065.1. Lineage (NCBI taxonomy): Eukaryota > Metazoa > Chordata > Chondrichthyes > Rajiformes > Rajidae > Leucoraja > Leucoraja erinaceus. The sequence continues at coordinate 49,738,103 of NC_073389.1, forward strand.
AGGTTGAGAAGGAGTTTCTTCCCAGAGGCAATTCGGACTGTAAACGCCTATCTCACCAGAACGTTTTTCCTTCCATTATTTATTATGTAAAATAATATGTGTGTTATGATTGTGTTTATAATTTGTTTGGTTGTTTTGTTATTTGTCTTTTGCACAAAAGTCCGCGAGCATTGCCACTTTCATTTCACTGCACATCTCGTATGTGTATGTGACAAATAAACTTGACTTGACTTGACTTGACAGCACCCGTAGTCGGGATCGGACCTGGGATGGTGGTGCGCTATAAGGCAGCAAGGCAGCAGATGCATTGGTGGTATTTAAGAGCCTTTTGGACAGGCACATGGATATGCAGGAGATGGAGGGGTTATGGATCACGTGCAGGTTGACCTTCATGTTTGGCACAGACACTGGGGTCAGAAGGGCCTCTCCTGTGCTGTACTGCTCCATTTTCCAACATCGAAAATGCTTGCTAGAGGGAATGACACAGTCAGATGAAGAAGGGCCAGGGTGGAGTCAGGAGGAACCTTTATACCAGCATTGACCAGTTGGTGTGGGTCCAGTCTCATAGAACGCTGTTTTTTTTCAGGGGAACCATGATCAAAAATCAAAATATTCCCAGGGTTCTTTTGCCAGAAGCCTTAATCCTATGAGGGATATAGGCCTACTGTGGGCAGGTGTGACTACCATAGCAACCATGGCCAGCATGGGGGCATTGGGCTGAAGGGCCTGTTTCCGTGCTGCATTACTCTATGACTCCATCCCTCTGAATGTGAATAGTTTCCATCTACCCTGACTAAGCCCTTCATGAAATTAAATACTCCATAGTCAGAATCATACAGCACAGAAACTGGCCCTTCAGCCCATCAAATCGATGCTAATCATTCTGCCCTTGGGTACTAATCCCATAGGCTTGGAAATCAAGAATAGTGGGGTTAGGCTTAAGGTGAGAAGGGATAGATTTAATAGAAACCTGAGCGGAAACCATTTTCTTATTAAGGGTACGATACGATGCGATACGATATGGGTCAGGCAGCATCTCTGGAGAAAAGGAATAGTTGACGTTTCGGGTTGGAACCCTTCCTCAGCCTATCTTTGTGTCTATCTTTGGTATAAGCCAGCATCTGCAGTTCCTTCCTTTAGAATTTGACTGCCAGAGTAAATAGTTGAGTCACGGTACTATAACATCATTTAAAAGACTTTAGTTTAGTTTAGCTTAGTTTAGGTTAGTTTAGAGATACAGCGGGGAAACAGGCCCTTCGGCCCACCGGGTCCGTACAGACCAGCGATCCCCACATTAACACTATCCTATACACACTAGCCCCCATTTATATTATTACCAAGCCAACCTGTTAAGCCAAATAACCTGCAGACCTGTTCGTCTTTGGAGTGTGGGAGGAAACCGAAGATCTCGGAGAAAACCCACGCAGGTCACGGGGAGAGCGTACAAACTCCTTACAGACAGCACCCGTAGTCAGGATCGAACCGGCTGCAAGCTCTGTAAGGCACTAAACTCTACCGCTGCGCCACCGTGCCGCCCACCATTTATACCTCCGTTGGCTTGGTATAAAGGTAAATTGTCTCTAGTTGTGTCTGGGGTAATGTTAGTGTGCGGGGATCGCTGGTCGGTACGGACACTGTGGGCCGAAGGGCCTGTTTCCGCGCTGTATCTCTAAACTAAACTAAACTAAACTAAACGAAACTAAACTAAACTAAACTAAACTAAACTAAAGCAGTCATCAATCAGCCCTGTTGAATATCTGCAGAGGGATCAGTTAAAGCCCAGTTGTTGTGACGGCTGGTTGCCGCTTTGTGTCAAACACTATCCAGTCCACCATCCCTGTCTTCAAATCTTACATTGACCTTGCCGTCCTTGTCACTCTGAGATCCAGATTCAGATGACTATCGAGCAGGCAGGTTTCAACATCATTATCGCACCTGCCAATTCATCCATTCATTCCACGAAACGGCCAAGGTCATCGGTGGACTCACGGCAGAGCAGTTACTATTGGGATGTTTGGCAGAATTCGGATTATAAAAACTTTCCCTGCAATGGGTTCCTCTTAATTATCAGCCTTTCTCGTGAGCTGACTCATAGAAACATAGAAAATAGGTGCAGGAGTAGGCCATTCGGCCCTTCGAGCCTGCACCGCCATTCAATATGATCATGGCTGATCATTCAACTCAGTATCCCGTACCTGCCTTCTCTCCATACCCCCTGATCCCTTTAACCACAAGGGCCACATCTAACTCCCTCTTAAATATAGCCAATGAACTGTGGCCTCAACTACCTTATGTGGCAGAGAATTCCAGAGATTCAACACTCTCTGTGTGAAAAATGTTTTTTCTCATCTCGGTCCTAAAAGACTTCCCCCTTTTCCTTAAACTGTGAGTCAGGACATCTTCACTTCACACAATGTTGTTTGGAGTTCGTAAGTTTATGAACTTATGGGGAGAAGGCAGGAGAATGGGGTTGAGAGGAAAAGAAAGACCAGCCATGATTTGAATAGCGGAGTAGACTTGGCTAACTCTGTTCCTATAAGTTATGAACATAAACTTAGTTGTAGATAGACATGCAAGCATTGACTTGGGCTGACACATTTAGGGAACATAGAAAAGTCAACTGAAGTTAATGCCTTGCATGTTTATCTATAAATAAGTTCATAGGTTATATGAGCAGAATTAGGCCATTCGGCCCATCAAGTATACTCCACCATTCAGTAATGGCTGATCTATCTCTCCCTCCCAAGCCCATTCTCCTGCCTTCTCCCCATAACCCTCGTACTAACCAACGTGGTTCTTACTCTCAGGAATATTGCTTCGTTCCTTAGAACATGTGGAATGGAAGCAGGAGTAGGCCACTCGGCCCCTCTAGCTTGTCCTACCCTTCAATAAAATCATTGAATACCCGTTGAGATGCACCAGGACCAGCCTCTAGATTATTAAAGTCGATAAATCTCTGGGGCTTGATCAGGAATATCCAAGAAGACTGTGGGAGGTTCGAAATTGCAGGACTCTGGGTGAGATATATGAATCATCATTAGCCATGGTCTGGATCGAACCCGGGTCTCTGGCGCTGTAAGGCAGCAACTCTACCCATGCGCTACTGTGCCGCTCAATTGCCGACTTAACTCCTTGGAATTTAGGAGATGAAGGAATAATCTTATAGGGGTGTAGATGGCCATAGATACGAAGAGTGTGCAATGTGTGTTTTTCCCAGTGTTGGGGAATCAGGAACAAGGAAGCACGAGATTAAGATGAAAGATTTCATCGAAACCTGAAGAGCAACTATTTCACACAGAGGGTGGTACACAAATGGAGCCAGCTGCAGGGTATGTGGTGAGGTAGCTACAACAACAACAACATTTAGAATGACATTAGGACAGTAACATGCACATGGAAGGTTTAAGAGGCATATTGGTCAAGAGGAACTGGCTTACTTGGGCATTTTGACTGGCAGTGACGTGTGGGGCGGGCAGGTCTTAATCTGTGCTGTCAGACTCTATAACTCTTGAGGGTGGCCCTGTTGAAGTCCCTGGCTATGATGAGCGGGCTTCTTAGTTTCAAGGCTATTGGCATTGATGTGCAAACCTGGAGTTTGTTCAAGGCTTAGTGAGTACAACATCCTGTTCCGGGAGCAAGAGGATGCAAATGTGAAATAGGTGGGTGTATCAAGAACAATAGGCCAGTGGATTCTACATTGACACAATGCAGTATAAAAAAAACATTATTTTGTCCCACCTCTTTCCTTGGTTACACGAGCATTGGCGCCTTTGACCTTCTCAATGTGACTTGGGCTTGGATGCTGACAAGGTCATTCAACACTGATCATAAAAACCTGAAGAAGGGTCTTGATCCAAAACCTCACCCGTTCCTTCTCTCCAGAGATGCTGCCTGTCCCGCTGAGTTGGGGCTAGATAGGGCTCTTGAAGATAGCAGAGAGGGGATATGGGGAGAAAGCAGGAACGGGGTACTGATTGCGGATGATCAGCCATGATCACATTGAATGGCGGTGCTGGCTCAAAGGGCCGAATAGCATGCTCCTGCACCCATTGTCTATTGTCTATTGAGTTACTCCAGCATTTTTGTGTCTACCTTTGGTGCAAACCAGCTCCTGCAGTTCCTTCCTACACAAAAAAAAATCTGACCCCTTTTTTCCCAGATTGTAAAATAAATAAGAGGGTTTCTTCAGAATCTCTCCCTGTGGTGATGTGAGTTTGAAAGACATTATGAATGAAGAACGTTGTGTGGAAACTAATCACAGATTTAAATATGGCTCAGTGCATGGCTGGCAATCAAAGTGATCTAAACGGATCAGGGCATTTCTTTCAGCAGCTTTTATTTTTATCTAAGTTCACTCTGAGGTTTTCTTTGAAAAATCGCTGATCCTTCATCAACGGCAGTATGAACTTATGTGTGTGAAGATTTAATTGGGTTACCAAACTGCTAGCACCAGTGCGTCACGCCAAGCAAACCAGGCAACTGGAAACTCCCCCTGTTCGACAAAATGTGCAGTACGTGTGGACAAACTTGTTCTATATGTTATTGTACAAATAAATATTTGCTTCGCATCTTTGTTTGTGATTATGCCCTTTACCTGTGTTTGTACAAAGACGCAGGTGAACAATGGGACTGAAGAAAGGATTGTGTCACGTTGGAATCTCCGCGTGTCGCGTGTGTTAGGGCCCAGCCCAAGCTGTTCTGTGCAAAAGGACACAAAGTGTTGGAGTGACTCAGCGGGTCAGGCAGCATCTGTGGAGAACATGGATGGATGACGTTCCGGGTCGAGACCCTTCTTGGTGGCAAAAACGGGAAAGCAGACTATTATCTAAATGGTGGCAGATTGGGAAAGGGGGAGATGCAGCGAGACCTGGGTGTCATGGTACACCAGTCATTGAAGGTAGGCATGCAGGTGCAGCAGGCAGTAAAGAAAGCGAATGGTATGCTAGCTTTCATTGCAAAAGGATTTGAGTATAGGAGCAGGGAGGTTCTACTGCAGTTGTACAGGGTCTTGTTGAGACCACACCTGGGAGTATTGCGTACAGTTTTGGTCTCCAAATCTGAGGAAGGACATTATTGCCATAGAGGGAGTGCAGAGAAGGTTCACCAGACTGATTCCTGGGATGTCAGGACTGTCTTATGAAGAAAGACTGGATAGACTTGGTTTATACTCTCTAGAATTTAGGAGATTGAGATTGGGGATCTTATAGAAACTTACAAAATTCTTAAGGGGGTTGGACAGGCTAGATGCAGGGAAGATTGTTCCCGATGTTGGGGAAGTCCAGGACAAGGGGTCACAGCTTAAGGATAAGGGGGAAATCCTTTAAAAACCGAGATGAGAAGAACTTTTTTCACACAGAGAGTGGTGAATCTCTGGAACTCTCTGCCACAGAGGGTAGTTGAGGCCAGTTCATTGGCTATATTTAAGAGGGAGTTAGATGTGGCCCTTGTGGCTAAAGGGATCAGGGGATATGGGGAGAAGGCAGGAACGAGGTACTGATTGGGGATGATCAGCCATGATCACATTGAATGGCAGTGCTGGCTCGAAGGGCCGAATGGCCTACTTCTGCACTTCAAGTCAAGTCAAGTCAAGCTTATTTGTCACATACACATACGAGATGTGCAGTGAAATGAAAGTGGCAATGCTCGCGGACTTTTGTGCAAAAGACAAACAACAAAACAACCAAACAAATTATAAACACAATCATAACACACATATTCTTTTACATAACTTATTGTCTATGGCACTAGTGTGCATGGGTGATTGATGGTCGACGTGGTCTCGATGGGCCGAAGGGCTTTTTCCGAGGCTGAATCTACAAACTAAACTAAATGACAATTATGGGCATCACGGTGGCACAGCAGAAGAGCTACTATCTTACAGTGCCAGAGACCCGGGTTCGATCCTGACTACAGGTGCTCTCTGCACAGAGTTTGTACGTTCTTCCCGTGACCTGCATGGATTTTCTCCGCGATTTTCGTTTTTCTCCCCCACTCCAAAGAGGTGCAGGTTTGTAGGTTAATTTGCTTGGTATAAATGTAAATTGTCCCGAGTGTGTGTACGGGGATCGGCGGTCGGTGCGGACTCGGTGGGCTGAAGGGCCAGTTCCTGAGCTGTATCTCTAAACTAATCTCAATTAAACTAAAATAATCACAGCCACGGAAAGATTCAGTGGGTGCATGAAGATGGGGGGTTGGGAACCAGCCATGAGAAGAGAGAGTGGAGAGATGAGTTTGTCAAAATAGCAACGGCCAAAATATTGTCTCGATTTTCCGTGCATTGGTGGGCTCAGGGAAGGGGTGTATCTTTGTGGGGCAAGTCCGTTTGCCAGCATCTCAGCGAGCTTGGAGATGTTGCACAAAACCTATGGTGGGAGGGATCTGCTGCTGGGAATCAGCAGGCACAGATGAGTCGGTGGAGGCGCTGCAAGCCGGCAGCCCTGCCAGCAGCTTTTTCTACTTTTTTTGTTTTTTTAGTGTGTTTAAATGTGTGTTTTTGATGTTTCTCTGTGTGTCTTGTGTGTGGGGTGGTGTGGGAGGGGGGGGTTAAGGGGGAAACCGATTTGGTCGCCTCCTCCACGGAGAGGCGACTTTTTCTATGTTGCCTCCCCTGTGGCCTATCACAGAGGATCGGTGCGGCCTTTCCCGGAGCTTAATCAGCGGGCGCAGCGTGGACTCTCGGCGTGGAGCGGGTGAGCACTCGCCGGGGCCCGCGGCAGCCTGAAGCCGGGGTCTGCAGAGCTCCAGCTGGCGCGGTGTCCGCAGCCTGGGGTCCCTCGTTGGGGACCCGGGAGGAGAAGAGCTCCGACCGCCGGCCCGCAGCCTACTTCTACCGCGGGGACTTACCATCAGGAGCGGGGTCCCTCGCCGGGGACCTTCGAACGCCGGCCCTGCGGTCTGCGGTGCTTCTGGCTGCGGCGGGAACTTTAAATCTCCGACCGCCGGCCTGCACCAACCTGAAGCCTCGGTCTCTGGTGGGGGAGGCACCATTTCAGGACTTACCTGGACTTTTTACCTTGTCTACTCATCTGGACGCCCGCAGCGGCGGCTGTGGAGGGTTGAGGTCCCGACCACGGGGGGAAATGGACGAGGACTGGCCAAATTGTGTGCCTTCCACCACAGTGATGAATGCTGTGGCGGATGTTTGTGTTAAACTTTTATTGTGTTTTTGTGTGCTGTTTATCATTGTACCGCTGCTGGCAAATTCATTTCACTTGCACTTTATGTGGAAGTGACGAATAAAACTGATTGATTGATTGATTGATGATGGTAATGGTGGCCCCATACCTGAGGAGAGAGCCCAGACGAGGTTTACGAGAATGACCCCAGGAACTTGCGTGTTAACATATGATGAGCGTTTGATGGCACTGGGCCTGTACTCGCTGGAGTTTAGAAGAATGGGGGGGGGGGGACCTCATTGAAACGAGCAGATTAGTGAAAGGCTTGGATAGAGTGGATGTGGAGAGGACGTTTCCACTAGTGGAAGAGTCTAGGATTAGAGGTCATAGCATCAGAATTAAAGGACGGAGATGAGGCAGAATTTCTTTAGCCAGAGGGTGGTGAATCTGTGGGGTTCATTTCCACAGAAGGCTGTGGAGGCCAAATCAATGGGTATTTTGAAGGCAGAGATAGGTTCTTGATCAGTGTGGGTGTCAGGGTTATGGGGAGAAGGCAGGAGAACGGGGTTAGGAGAGAAAGATAGATTAGCCATGATTGTACGGCGGAGTAGACCTGATGGGCCGAATGGCCTAATTCTACTCATCAATTATGAACTACCTTTGGGGAAGACTCCGGATTCAATTCCTTGTTCCAGGTTCAGTTCCCCAGGACACAAAGGGGGTAGGGAGAGGAGGGGGACATTGGGCTTGTGGGCTCGCAACCGCCTAGTACCCCCCCCCCCCCCCCCACCCCCACCCCCTTGTAAACAGCGCCAAAATATGGCGAGTGTGTATTTGTGGTTGTGCAGACGAATTTCACTAGACTGGGCATACATGACAATAAAGAACCATCAAACCATTGTATGGAGGGATCTGATCTCACAAGATGGCCTACAGTTAACTGTGTATGAGAAGTTAAAGAGATGAGGAAGATTTGATTTAGTCATTGGGTGGTGAATCTGTGAAATTCATTGCCAAATACCGCTGTGGAGATCGTCAATGGATAATTTGAAGGCAGAGATAGATGGATAGATTCTTGATTAGTACGGGTGTCAGGGGTTACGAGTGGAGAAGGCTTGAGAATGGGGTTGAGAGGGATTGTTAGATTAGTCATGATTGAATAGATGAGCCGAATATAATTCCACTCCTAGAACTTATAAATAATAACAAGTCATTTAAAAATAAATTGGATAGTTATATGGACGGGAAGGGAATGGAAGGTTATGGTCTGAGCGCAGGTATATGGGACTAGGGGAGAATATGTGTTCGGCACGGACTAGAAGGGTCGAGATGGCCTGTTTCCGTGCTGTAATTGTTATATGGTTATATTATTATATTATATCACCACTCTCTGCTTTTGGTTTCCGCCCAATGTTCATATCATTTTCATCACAGGTGGACACGTAACATAACCATTTGACCGGCATGCTGACAGTTTTGGGGTCAACGCCTAGCACATGAAAAGTGCTGATTTTGTGGATTGCTGTGTATATACCAGCACCTGTAAATCTATAGCCCATCACAAACTAGCATCTTTAGGAGAGATAAAGTTGAACATGATCAGTACAAACAGCACGGTGGCCTGGAGAATGGGGTCGAGAGGGAGAGATAGAACAGCCGTGACGGAATGGCAGAGTAGACTTGATGGGCCGAATGGCCTAATTCTACTATCACTTATGAACTATGAAAAATGTAGACGGGCTGGTTAGGAAGTTGGCAGGCGACGTAATAATAGGTGGAGTTGCAGGCGGTGAAGCCGGCTATCAAAGGACGCAGCAGGATTTAGTGGGTGGAGATAGGGCAGATGGATTTCAATCTGGCGAGTGTGCAGTGTTGCACTTCGGGAGGTCAAAGGAGTAAGAATGCAGTTCATGGCAAAACCTTTGACAGCATTGACGTACAGACGGAACTTGGGGTGCAAGCATGTAGCTCCCTGAAAGTAGCAACACAAGTAGATTGGAAGATATAGAAGACATATAGCTTACTTGCCTTCATCAGTCAGGTATATCCCCCCCACAATCTTTGCACGTCCCCAATCCTTTCCACTCGTCACTTTAATTTCATGTTTCATTTATCTTGTGTTTTTATGACTGTTGGCAGCTCAATTTCCCTCCTGGGATAAATAAAGTTCTATCGTATCGTATAGACATAAAGTGCTGGAGTAAGGTGGGTCAGGCAGCATCTCTGGAGAAAAAGGGATGGGTGACATTTAGAAACATAGAAATTAGGTGCAGGAGTAGGCCATTCGGCCCTTTGAGCCTGCCCCGCCATTCAATATGATCATGGCTGATCATCCAACTCAGTATCCCGTACCTGCCTTCTCTCCATACCCCCGGATCCCCTTAGCCACAAGGGCCACATCTAACTCCCTCTTAAATATAGCCAATGAACTGGCCTCAACTACCCTCTGTGGCAGAGAGTTCCAGAGATTCACCACTCTCTGTGTGAAAAAAGTTCTTCTCATCTCGGTTTTAAAGGATTTCCCCCTTATCCTTAAGCTGTGACCGCTTGTCCTGGACTTCCCTAACATCGGGAACAATCTTCCTGCATCTAGCCTGTCCAACCCCTGTCAGGACCCTTCAGACTGCTGGGTATTGAGTATAAAAGTCAGGAAGACAAGTTGCAACCATGTAAAACTTTGGTGAGGCTACATTTAGAGTATTGCATGCAGTTCTGGTCGTCACTTTACAGGAAGGATGCATTGGCTTTGGAAAGGTGGCAGAAGTGGTTTATCAGGACACTGGCTTGGCTAAGCTCAGGACACTGCTTGGCTTAGAGAGTATTAGCAATAAGGAAATGTTGGACAAACATCGTTTTCTCTGGAGCTTCAAAGGTCAACAGAATGCTGTTTGGAATAGAAAATATCAGCTATAAGGAGAGTTTAAGAAGGAACTGCAGATGCTGGAAAATCAAAGGTACACAAAAATGCTGGGGAAACTCAGCGGGTGCAGCAGCATCTATGGAGCGAAGGAAATAGGCAACGCCTATTTCCTTCGCTCCATAGATGCTGCTGCACCCGCTGAGTTTCTCCAGCATTTTTTGTGTACCAGCTATAAGGAGAGGTTGGACAAACACCGTTTTCCCCAAAGCCTCGAAAGTTGAGAAACGACCTTCAGCCCACAATGTCCGTGCCAAATATGATGCCAAGATAATCTGATCCCCTCTGCCTGCATGTGATCCCGCTTTAAACACGTGTCTGTCAAAAATAGACACAAAGAGCTGGAGTAACTCAGCGGGTCGGGCAGCATCTCTGGAGAAAAGTGACGTTTTGGGTCGAGACCCTTCTTATCAAAATTTCATTTTTTTTCACTTTATATAACTCAAAGAAAAAAAGCATGTAGTTAAAGCAAATGTATTTATTTGTAAACATCCCATCTGCCCAATTATTCCAATCTGTACAAATATGAACAATATGTACAGCAGACAGAGATAATAATTTAATATGATACCGATATTACTTACACTTCTAGAGAAACAGCTGAAAATATTCTAACATTTCACGGGATGAATACACTCCGACGAGACATCATAAATCAGTAATTTGGTACTTTCCATACTCACTCAAGGTAGTCACATTAACATAAATAGTCTCTGTGTAGCTCAAGAAACCAATATTTCAGGCCAGGAAACAAAGTTACACGGAATCAGATTGTGACCAAGATTATGTTTTACTAACTGCAGTTAACAAAGTGGTCTAGTACTTTTCAATACATGATTAAGGTTTGAACATAAAGCCATGTGTCTTTTATTCACAACCAAATGTCCACTTCAAAAGGAAAATTGAATGGCAACATTATTTGGGCGCAGACAGAAATTATGACAATTATCAGACAGCAGTTTGAGTTTTAGTTTTTAAGACACAAAAAGCTGGAGTTACTCGGCGGGACAGGCAGCATCTCTGGAGGTAAGGAACTGGTGACGTTTCGGGTCGGGACCATTCTTCACGAAGAAGGGTCCTGACCGGAAAAGTCACCAAATCCTTTCCTCCAGAGATGATGCCTGTCCCGCTGAGTTACTCCAGCTTTTTTGTGTCTGTCTTCAGTGTAAACCAGCATCTGCAGCTCCTCACTACACATTGAGTCAAAGGGCCAGTTTCTGTCCTGTACTTCCCTAATATCCATGTTCCCCACAGATGCTGCTTGACCCGCTGAGTTACTCCAGCAATTTGTGCCTTTTCCCCTTTGCAAAATGTAGGTTCTTACATCCAAAATGTCTGCTTGTCATTCAACTACTTCTGAACTTAACAGTTATTTACTCCTGTGTAGGAAGGAACTGCAGATGGTGGTTTAAATCGAAGATAGACACATTTATTTATTCCCAACATAACAAGGTGCAGAAGATCTGCAGTTCCTTCCGATACATGGGATTCATTTTTGTTCCATTCCATCTAATAAATACCTCTAGGAGTTAGTCTTCATTTTGGGGTGATGAAGTGCAAAAAGCACCCTAACAATCAGCTTTTGCCAGATTTGTCAGCTCACAGCACTGCAGTCCTTCACTTGCAAGTGAACCAGCCAGAGGAAAGAGTAAGAAACAGGCAAAATAATATCCGAGTCCAACTCTGACACCAAATGGCAGACTAATGCGGTCGGGCAAGCTTGAATCTCAATGAAGCAAATGATGAGTCAGTTCATTTAGAAGACACAAACGCACTAGAGTAATAGATTCGAAAAAATCTCCATACAATAGTGTGTGTTTTACAACATGCGGTTAGTTTTAGTGCACGGGACAGGTAGCTATGTCGCAGAAGGTTTGCGGAAAGATAAAGTGCAAGCCAGACCACGTCAATTATCTTCACAATCATGGTGATGCAGTTTGATTAGAGAATACTTACAGTAGGTAGTTAGATGGAGTTTAAAAAGTTTAAAAAGCCACCTGATCCTGATAAGTGGTTGAATTAACCCATGAAGCAGCCACTGTTTGCAATTATATTCAGTTTTCTGCTTAAGTTGAATATGTCACAATTCCATACAAGCTGGCACTGCTAGGACTATTTTAAACATTGTACCAGGCCACACGAAACACCACAAATAACTACAATGTTTGCAACAATATGCAAAGTATAATAGCAAGGAAATGATAAGACACAAAAACGTTAAAGAGAACTAAAAAATAAATGTCAGTGCCAACCACAGACACTACCTCACCACGAGTGCCTTTATCAATGTTGCTCACTCATCCAGCTGTTCCAGCTGTCCCCAGTTCAATACCTTTGCAGTTTAAATGTGCAGGCTTACAGCAGAAAATAACGCTAAAGCATCGAAACAGTACAAATTTCCCACATTCTTTCTGCCTACCAGTATACACACACACAGTTATGCATTTTGGGAACTTAAACTCCTTGCAAAAAGTCATACTGCAGTCCAGTCTCCCCATTATAACTCAGTAGTGTGGCCGTTCTCTGTATGAGGAATCCAAACGCAAAGACGCGGACATGTCGACAAGTTCACTTCACTTAGAATGGTTTGCAGCGTAGTCTGGCCGTCTTGTTTGAACGATTTTCGGTTTGGGCCGATTCTTGCCATCGTCCTCCTCTTGTTCCGGCTCCAGTTCCGGGTCGCTTTCACAAACATGTACAACAACACTGGGAGTGGTGTCAGTACCAGCGTGCAATTCGTACTTCTCCCCTGTAGAGAAAACACGAAGAGCGGATCTTAGAAGACAAAGAGGTACCTCCTTATTTGTTGCACAACATAATTTATTATCTGAAGAAGGGTCGCGACTGGAAACGTCGCCCTTTCCTTCTATCCAGAGATGCTGCCTGTCCTGCTGAGTTACTCCAGCATTTGGTGTCTGTCTTCAGTGTAAACCAGCATTTCCTTCCTACACATGATTTATTTTAGTTTTTCTCTACATCCCAGCGTTAAACAAGGTTAAACTAGATAGGTCAATTCTCTAAAGGATTCGAAACATGGAATTCTATATCCTCAATGAGTCTGAAAAAGGGTTCCGACCTGAAACATCACCTTTCCATTTTCTCCAGAGATGCTGCCTGACTCGCTGAGATACTCCAGCACTTTGTGGCTATCTTCAAACCAGCATTTGCAATTCCTTCCAACACATTCAATATTCTCAGTCCCCCCTCCCTTTGTAAAAGGGAGGACATCTTGAAATTTAGGGAACCAACTAATAAACTCCCTTCCCACTCTTCTCCATACCCCAACTGGATGTGCACCCATTTCTCCTTTCCCCCTTCCCCTCCCTTCCACCTATATTCCTTCCTCTGGCTTCACATTCTACACCTCCTCTATCCTCATCTCATCTCACACTTTTTGTCTTTTCATCTCTGGCCTCTGGCCTTTGTCCAAAGATCTGTCAATCATGAGAGGAATAGATCGGGTAGATGCACAGGATCTCTTGCCCAGAGTAAGGGAATCGAGGACCAGATAGGTTTAAGGTGAAGAGGAAAAGATTTAATAGGAATCTGAGGGGTAACTTTTTCACTCAAAGGGTGGTGGGTGTATGGAACAAGCTGCCAGAGGAGGTAGTTGAGGTAGGGACTATACCAATGTTCAAGAATCAGTTAGACAGGTACATGGATACAATGGGTTTGGAGGGATATGGACCAAACGCAGGCAGGTGGGACTAGTGTAGCTGGGACATGTTGGCCAGTGTGGGCAAGTTGGGTCGAAGGGCCTGTTTCCACACTGTATCACTCTATGACTCCAAACCCCCCTTCCCCTTGTCTGTATCCACCCATCACTTGCCAGACGTGCAGGAAGGAACTGCAGATACTGGTTTATCCTGAAGATAGACGCAAAGTCCGAATATGAGTTCCGACCTGAAACGTCGCCTATTCCTTTTCTCCAGAGCTGTTGCCTCCACCCGCTGAGTTACCCCAGCACTATGTGTCTACCTATCACTTGCCACCCCTGCGCTCCCACATCTCTTCCAGCTTTCGCCACCCCTTCTGCAATCAGTCTGAAATTGGCTGAACTCTTGTCAGTCCCTGCTACAACAACACCTATTCATGTTCTCCAAGGATGCTGCCTGACCCGCTGAGGTACTCCAGCACTGTGCGTCTTTATTTGTTCAAAACAGACAAAGTTAAGTTATGCTTACCTGGTCCCAGCTTGGAAATTGCATACAACAAGTCATAGTTTACAACTGGAGTAGCATCTTCTGCTTGCTTCCACCCAACAGGCGGAGATGCTGGTGGGGAAATGAGGAATTGTTTTTCTGGATGGGGTGGTGCAAGGTGAGGACTACCTTTACTGAAAGATTTGCTCTGGATCTGAAAAACAAAATGCGGCTTTTTAAACAAAAAAATCAGGGCAACTTAATAAAATACTGGAAAAATTGCAGCAGCATGGTGGCACAGCGGTAGAGCGCTGGCTGAGACCCAGGTTCTATCCTGACTACGGGTGCTGTCTGAATAGAGTTCGCATGTTCTCCCTATGACCGCATGGGTTTTCCCTGGGTGCTCCGGTTTCCTCCCACACTCCAAAGATGTACAGGTTTGTAGGTTAATTGGCTTGGGTAAAATTGTAAATTGTTCCTAGCGTGTCGGATAATGTTAGTGCATGGGGTGATCGTTGGTCAGCACAAAGTTTGTGTGCAGAATACACAATTTCTGCGCTGTATCTCCAAGGTCTAAAGGGTCCCCAAGAAAGCATAGACATAAAATGCTGGAGTAACTCAGTGGGACAGGCAGCATCTCTGGACAGAAGGAATGGGTGACGTTTCGGGTCGAGACAATAGACAATAGGTGCAGGAGAAGGTCATTCAGCCCTTCGAGCCAGCACCGCCATTCACGGTGATCATGGCTGATCATCTACATTCAGTACCCCGTTCCTACCTTCTCACAATATCCCATGACCGCTGTCTTTAAGAGCCCTATCTAACTCTCTCTTGAATGCATCCAGAGAATTGGCCTCCACTGCCTTCTGAGGTAGAGAATTTCACAGATTCGCAACATCTGTGGGTGAAAACTTTTTTTCCTACTCTCCGTTCTAAATGGCCTGGGTGAGATTAAGTCCCAAGCTCTAAAGATACACAGATAAAAATCCTTTGAAAGATAAAAAATGCTGGAGTAACTCAGCGGGTCAGGCAGCATCTCTGGAGGAAAATGAATCGGTGATGTTTCGGGTCGGGACCCTTCTTCACCTGGTTCTGGACTCCCCCAATATCAAGACCCTGTAGAAGGGTCTGGACCCGAAACGTCACCCATTCCTTCTCTCCAGAGATGTTGCCTATTCCACTGAGTTACTCCAGCATTTTGTGTCTATCTTTGGTTTAAACCAATATCTGCTGTTCCTTCCTACCTAAGAAAGCATAACAGTGTGGAGGTTCAACAACGTGTTTAATCAATTATGTTGTTAAAGATTTACAAATGCGGAAATGAATACCTGTGCAAAGTAGAGCTTCATTTTCTTCCCATTAAACTCAGTTTCATGAAGTTGAATTCGGGCTTCAGTTGCAGCAATGGGGTTGCTGAAGTTGATTCGAACTCGCCTGAAGCTCTTGAAAAACTGGAAGGTCACATTCTTGTCGTAGACCCTGAACAACGTCTCAAAGTCATCCTGCAGAAACATTGAATAAGAAAAGCAAGAATTGTCAGATTCCAAGTACATAGTTCCAGAACTGGTTGAGTAAGTTATAAAGTGAAATTCTAATTAAACAGTTGCCACCAAGTTACTCGAGCAGAAATCCGTGGATAGGTGGAGCAACAAAAAATCAGGGCTCACTTAATAAAATTATGGCAGCACAGTGGCGCAGCATGGTAGAGTTGCTGCCTCACGTGCCTGAGACCTGGGTTCATCCTGACTATGGGTGCTGTCTGTATCGCATGTTCTCCCAGATGACCTGCATGGGTTTTTCTCCTGGGTGCTCCGGTTTCCTCCCAAACTCCAAAGATGTACAGATTTGTAGGTTAATTGGCTTTGGTAAAATTGTAAATTGTCTCCGGACTGTCGGATAATGCCAGTGCATGACATAAAATCGTTTTTTTTCCACAGTAGTAGTGTACTCAATAACCCAAAATCCGTAGCCCCCTTTATCTTCTGGTATTTTATTTCCCCAACATGTTTAAGACATAAAATGCTTTATTAACTCATGTTTAACAGGCAGTTTTATGTCATTCCTAACTGTCACTGTATGTCATGCCACTTGCGGGCGAGCACCAAGGCAAATTCATTGTATGTGAATACTTGGCCAATAAACTTAATCATTCATTCATTAGTGTGTATGTGAGGATAGTGTCTGTACCCCGGAAATCGCTGGTCTCACGGCCCCATGACTGCTGTCTTTAAGAGGCCTATCTAACTCTCTCTGAATGCTCCAGAGACCACACTCCACTGCCTTCTTTTGTAGAGAATTCCACAGATTGCAACATTCTCAATGGTGAAGACGTTTTCTACTGAGTATGTTCTAAAGTTCAGCTGTTTCTTAAAAAACACCACCTAAATCCTGGACTACATTATATCAAGACCCTGTAGAAGGGAAAATGGGAGCTGAAAGTTACCCTGGCAAATCTATCTTAGAGATGCTGAAAGGTCCACTGAGTGACTCCAGCATTTTGTGGCTATCTTGGGCCCATCAAGTCTACTCGCCATTCCATCTATGACTGATCTATTTGGAGGTTCAACTACCTTCACCCCATAACCCCTGACACCCATTGTGGCACTATAGGCAGTATACTCCAAATGTATACAGAAGCAAAGGTGAATACCTGTGCAGGAATCTGGTATGATTAAACTCAGGTTCAGTTGGTTTGGCTTCAGTTGCAGCATTTGGGTTTAGTTGATTCGAACTCGCCTGAAGCTCTTGAAAAACTGGAAGGTCACATTCTTGTCGTAGACCCTGAACAAGGTCTCAAAGTCATCCTGCAGAAACATTGAATAAGAAAAGCAAGAATTGTCAGATTCCAAGTACATAGTTCCAGAACTGGTTGAGTAAGTTATAAAGTGAAATTCTAATTAAACAGTTGCCACCAAGTTACTCGAGCAGAAATCCGTGGAGAGGTGGAGCAAGATCCCCACTCATTTCACAAGATTATGGCAGCACAGTAGCGCAGTGGTAGAGTTGCTGCCTCACAGTGCCAGAGACCTGGGTTCATCCTGACTATGGGTGCTGTCTGTATATTCTCCCAGTGACCTGCATGGGTTTTCTCCAGGTGCTCCGGTTTCCTCCCAAACTCCAAAGATGTACAGATTTGTAGGTTAATTGGCTTCGGTAAAATTGTAAATTGTCTCCGGACTGTCAAAGCTGCCACAGTCAGACATAAAAACATTTTTTTTCCACGAGTAGTAGTTCTACTCAATAACCAAAAATCCGTAGCCCCCTTTTGTTCTGGTATTTTATTTAATTCACATGTTTAATCAATAATGGTTTATTATTAATGTTTAATGTTTTATGTGTCATTCCTAACTGTCACTGTATGTCATGCCACTTGCGGGCGGAGCACCAAGGCAAATTCATTGTATGTGAATACTTGGCCAATAAACTTAATCATTCATTCATTAGTGTGTATGTGTAGGATAGTGTCTGTGTACGGGAATCACTAGTCGGCGTGGCCTCAGGGGGCCGAAGGGCCTATTTCCACACTCTATACTACATCTCTATACTACACTAACTGTATTATTTTACCCAGATCACATACAGACTGACACATACATTCTCAATGGTCCGGACTTCTACTGAGTATGTTCAGTTCAGCTGTTTCCAAAAAGACCACCTAAATCCTATAGATTAGATAAAGACCCTTGGGAAAATGGGAGCATAAGTTACCACTGGCAAATATATCTTATGTCATTGAAAGGTCATAAGTGAAAGGAGCAGAATTGGGCTATTTGGGCCCATCAAGTCTACTCCGCCATTCAATCATGACTAATCTATTTCTCCCTCCGACCTTCACCCCATAACCCCTGACACCCATTGTGGCACTATAGGCAGTATACTCCAAATGTATACAGAAGCAAAGTGGACAGGAATCTGATATGATGCTTCAGGTTCAGCTGGTTTGGTTAGGATTTAACATTTGCCATTAGTTGTGCGGATTTAGCTGGATTGGCGAAATTGGGCCAAGTTTTGGATCTCTGATGGTACAAGGTCCAGCCCATGAAGGATTCAGACCTGAAACGTCACCTTTTCCTTTTCTCCATAGTTGCTGCCTGACCCGCTGAGTTACTCCTGCATTTTGTGCCTATCTTCGGTATAAACCAGCATCTGCCAGTTCCTTCCTATACACCCAGGCTCAATTGATGGCTTTTGCTTTCGATTAAACAGGCGCCCAAAATGATGAGAATGGCAATTGCTGAAGGTGATAATAAAATACCCTGGGTATCAGGGCTTATATGGGGAGAAGGCAGGAGAATGGGGTTGAGAGAGAAAGATAGATCAGCTATGATTGAACAGTGGAGTAGATTTGATGGGCTGAATGGGCAAATTGTGCTCCTATCATTTATGAAATTGAGGTCGTGAAGGTGATGGGCAAAGACCATAATTGCCGATAGATTGTGACATTGATCAAAATTCTACCATCCAAGTATTAACATGACCAAGATCTCATAAGTTTGTGTATTAGTACCCTGATGGCCAATGGGAAACAGTGTGATTCATAAACTTAACAATATAACAAAGAAAATTGAAGATTATACATTATATCTTGATTATTAAGTTAAAAAGGTTAGTCATCCCAATTCTAACGCATTTCTTATTTCACTAAGCAAGGACCATATTCAAAAAGTGTCACAGAGAAACTTATTAAATTCTTGCAGTAATAATGCTCCCAACAAATACGGAGGCAAACGTTGATGCCAATTCTGTTAGAAACGTGGATACAATCTTGTTTAAACCAGTTACATTTTGAGGAAATCTTCAAAGAAGAGGAAGATTTAAAGAGAGGGTATTGGACATTAGAAGTGAGAAGACTGAATGCAAAGTTGCCCGTGGCAAGCAGAATATATATGGATGTGGCCTTAGATAACAAAGAGCTCTCAAGAAGTGGTGGAGTTAAAGGGGAGTGGACACGAAGGGAAATAAACATAAGGTTTAAATCCTTCTCTCCATAGATGCTGCCTCACCCGCTGAGTTTCTCCAGCATTTTTGTCTACCTTAAACATAAGGTTAGATTTGTTTTTAAAAAGCATTGTCAAACAATGCCTAAGATAGACAGAAAACGCTGGAGTAACTCAGCGGGACAGGCAGCATCTCTGGATTGAAGGAATGGGTGAATGTTTCTGTTGAATTGTGATCGTGGCTGATCAACCACAATCAGGAACTCGTGCCTGCCTTCTCCGCATATCCCTTGATTCCGCTAGCCCCTAGAAGGGGTAGCACCCAGAACATTATCTATCCAGGTTCTCCAGAGATACTGCCTGACCATTGAGTTACTCCAGCACTTTGTGTTTTTGTAAAGCAGCACCTGTCTCCGTCAGGCACTGGATCACCTCGAGGCAACAAAAGCACGTGCATCACTCTGAAGAAACAGGTGTCTGTTCAAAAGCTCATTCCCAAAACATATTTTAGTAAATATAAAAACCTGATTAGGTATGTACACAATTCAAGGTGACAGCTGATTACTGGTACATTATTAATTTTAAATTATTTTTTTCCTCAGGATTTCACCTATGCTTGAGTATAGTAATTGGGGCCAATTCACCCAAAATTAAACCTTTCTTTGATGCGATTTATAAATTTGCCTCTTGAAAGAGGAACACAAAATAGCAAAATCTAATAGCAATACAAGATAAAGAGTCATGCTAAAGGGGACATCAATCTAATCTCTCTATTATATGGACTAGATTCTGCAATCCATTATTGATGTCTCAAATCTCAACATCTACGGCTCATGGAGTGAAACATTTCCTCATCATTAGATCAACAGTTCAATCGTGCTTTATTTGTCATGTATGCAACTGCACAGTGAAAATATTTTTGCATATATTACACATGCGGGCTCTGTCATTTTTGGCGCCATTATTCAAAGTCCGGTTGTCCGGCATGCTCGATATACTGGAGCAGTTCCCACAAACCGCCGTTCCTCTCGTCTCCTCGCCTGGCCATCTTAGAAACATAGAAACCATTCGGCCCTTCGAACCAGCACCACCACCCTACAATATGATCATGGCTGATCATCCAAAATCAGTACCGCGTTCCTGCTTTTTCTCCCCCATTTCCGATAGCCCCAAGAGCAAAATCTAACTCTTTCTTGGAAGCATCCAGTGTATTGGCCCCCACTGCCTTCTGTGGCAGAGAATTCCACAGATTCACAACTCTCTGGGTGAAAACGTTTTTCCCCATTTCAGTCCTAATGGCATACCTCTTATTCTTAAACTGTGACCCCAGGTTCTGGACTCCCCCAACATGGGGAACACTTTTCTTGCATCTAGCCTGTCCAATCCCTTAAGAATTTTATATGTCTCCATAAGATGCCCTCTCATCCTTCAAAATTCCAGTGAACACAAGCCCAGTCGACCCATTCTTTCCTCGTATGTCAGTCCCGCCATCCCGGGAATTAACCTGGTGAACCCACGCTGCACTCCCTCAATAGCAAGAATGTCCTTCCTAAAATTAGCAGACCAAAACTGCACACAATACTCCATGTGTGGTCTCACCAGGGCCTTGTACAACTGCACTAGGACCTCCTTGCTCCTATAGTCAAATCCTCTCGCTAGGAGTCATCTTTGTGTCCCAGGGGTGCCTCTTGGAAGAGGCTGGAGGCATTACCTTGGTTCACCCTCTTACCGGTCCTTTCTTCTCGCGTTGACTTCCCCAGGTACCTCCCGGTCCTGCCGACCGACGAGATCATGAGAACAATCTTGGCCCACTACTGCCAACAATTAAGCAATCATTGAGTCATAGAGTGATCAAGCTTATCCCAGCTTCACTCATCTCACCTTCATGCACTTGGCCCATATCCCTCCAAACCTGTCCTATCATGTACCTGTCTACCTGTTGCTTAAACGTTGGGAAAGTCCCAGCCTCAACTACCTCCTCTGGCAGCTTGTTCCATACCCCGACCACCCTTTGTGTGAAAAGGTCACTGCTCAGATTCCTATTAAATCTGTTCCCCTTCACCTTAAACCTGTAGTCCAATCCTCAATTCACCTACTCTGGGCAAGAGACTCTGTGCATCTACCCGATCTATTCCTCTAATGACTTCTATAAGATCACCCTTCACCCTCCTGTACTCCAAGGAATAGAGTCCCAGCCAACTCAACCTCCCCCTACAGCACGGACCCTCTAGTACTGGCCACATCCTCGTAAATCTTCTCTGCTGCACTCTCTCCAGCTTGACTACAGTCTTTCCTACAACATGGTGCCCAGAACTGAACACAAAACTCTAAATGTGGCCTCACTAACATTTTATAGACTTCTAAATTTGTATCCTCCATTACATATGTACAACTACCGGACAAATACTTTCTTGGGTGTGACAAGGGTCTCTGGTTGGTCTGGACTATGTGAATCATTTTCCACAAGACATTTGTTTTACCGTCACCAATCTTCCTCTCTCACTTCCTTGTTGGACATCTTCTTATCGAGTCCACACACAAGATTAGAAGTTGTTCAGCCAGAGCTGAACACACTTCTCGGCATCCGCACACAATGGTGTCTGTCTTGTCGCTTGTGGTGCTTCTGGGGTGGTGGAAAGATTGGTGGAAACAGGGCCGCGACGTGAACGCTCTTTCCTTGACCCCCCTCCTTGTTGGACGAATGAACGGGACCAGCAGGAGTGATTTAAGAGAAAGATCCAGGAAAGTCCTCAGTTGTTAAAAACAATGGTTGGAGTAGGATGTGGTGGTCACAATGGCATGAAGGAAAGACTAAAATAATAAGAAATCAACTGTGCATCCAAATAGCAAATCCACTCTCAGGCTGAATGGCAAATGGAATTTTCCACTCTAGCTCGGAATCTAAATTTAGATGACTTCCTTAAATGTTGTTTTTGTTCATAACTTGGTTGAAAGAAGTAGCACTCTGCCAAAATAATTTAATCTCCTCAATGTCCGGAATCTGATCTGGCATCTGTAAATATGTGCATGCGTGTTGCAAGTGAATTTATACAAGACAATACCATCCAGTATACGCTGTTCAAATATCTCATGTTACCAATGTCCCCAATTCCCATTTGTCCTATTTCCATTGTGGGATAGATTCCGAGGCAAATAATAAAATATCTTCATGTGTACGGGAATTGTACATGCACTTAAATTATCTGAGGTCAGGGCAAAACCTATTTAACGAGGTCATAATTCAAGGACACTTGAAGATGGACGTCAAACGGCATTAACCAGTATTGCCTTTCCTGGGCGGCAAGGTGGCACAGCAGTAGAGTTGCTGTCTTACAGCGCCAGAGACCCAGGTTCAATCCTGGCTACGGATGCTGTCTGTACGGAGTTTGTATGCTCTCCCCGCGACCACATGGGTTTTCCATGGGTGCTCTGGTTTCCTCCTACGTTCCAAAGACGTGCAGGTTTGCAAGTTAATTGGCTTTGGTAAAAATTGTCCCTAGCGTGTAGGAGAGTGCTGGTGCACAAGGATCGCTGATCAGCACCGACTCGGAGGGCCGAAGGAATTTTTTTTCTGCGCTGAATCTCGAAATCTAAAACAAATAATTATTTTTCTGAAGTTGAACTGTTGTTCAATTCCTCGAAATACAGCTGCCATTTTTAAGCAGAATCATAGAAACATAGAAAAATAGGTGCAGGAGTAGGCCATTCGGCCCTTCGAGCCGGCACCGCCATTCAATATGATCATGGCTGATCATCCAACTCATTATCCTGTACCTGCCTTCTCTCCATACCCTCTGATCCCTTTAGCCACAAGGGCCACATCTAACTCCCTCTTAAATATGGCCAATGAACTGGCCTCAACTACCTTCTGTGGCAGAGAATTCCAGAGATTCACCACTCTCTGTGTGAAAAATGTTTTCCTCATCTCGGTCCTAAAAGATTTCCCCCTAATCCTTAAACTGTGACAACCTTGTTCTGGACTTCCCCAACATCGGGAACAATCTTCCTGCATCTAGCCTGTCCATCCAACCCCTTAAGAATTTTGTAAGTTTCTATAAGATCCCCCCTCCATCTTCTAAATTCTAGCGAGTACAAGCCGAGTCTATCCAGTCTTTCTTCATATGAAAGTCCTGACATCCCAGGCTGCACAAACATGATAATACTGAGTTAATCGGGTATTATGTGAGGGGTAAATATCAGGCAGTGCACTGGGGAAGTAGCCTCTCCCAATCTCTCTTTCCCCCTCCGTCCCTCCCCCCCCCCCCCCCCCCCCCCCCCCCACCTAGGAGTGCAGCTCTCCTGCACATTACAGTAAGGCAGATTCAAACAGAACAAGGTGCAAGTCAAATGTCTGTAAATAATGGCCACATGAAAGTAAATGGCTTGCGTGCAAACTAAACAGCTGACTCAGAGGTCATCGCAAGTCCAATCTTCTGCCACAAAACCAGCAGCTTAGGGATAAACTGGACGGAATATGTTGCAATCACTTCCTCCGCTCTACTGCTGACACTGCACGTTGGGTATCAGGACAGCATTAAGTCCTAAACACATGGGTGACTTCATACATCACACAACCCAGGTGAGTAAGGATTTGAACATTGAGCCAACAGAAATGCATACACGTTTCTTAATGCTCGGCTATACACACGGGAGTGAGCAGATAGGATTTTGTTATATATATGGTTTTAATATATTTTATATATAAATACACACACAAAAAGTGTCCACCTTGGTGTGAAAGATTGCAATGGTAAAAAAAAAAAAAAAATCATTCTCAAAATGATTAAGCCACAAACAGAATTTAGTGAACACTGGCCTTTTCCACCACAAAGACTACGTTGTCCTTATAGCCAACGTCTACCTATTACTTTCATAAAGAAGGTGATCATACAGCAAGGAAAAGAGCCCTTCGGCCCAACTTGTCCATGCCGACCAAGATGCCAATCTCGGCTAGTTCCACAAGCCCGCGTTTCCTATCCATGTACCTGTTCAAAATACTTTTAAATGTTGTTGTAGTACCTGCCTCAACTACCTCCTCTGGCAGCTCATCCTATATACCCACCACCCCCTGTGTCAACATATAGCCCCTCAAGTTCCTATTAAATCTTCCCTCCCGCACCCCTCACCTTAAACCTATGTTCTCTTGTTATTGATTCCCCTTTAGCGAGTCGAGACGAGTCGTTTTCACTAACGAGCTTTATTAACAAAGCAGTGAAAACAACAAGGATCAAACGACAGCGTGAACATGGCGACTCCAGCTCGCAGCACCTGGAATGGGTCTTCATAGACCCGCTGTAAGGGCGAGCGATGAGCGTCCCTGCGGATGAAAACAAATGCACACCGTTGTAACACCGCAGGCACATGCACCACGGATGAACCGTGCCTGGGCGTGGAAACCGGGGCCAACGTGCTCACCCGCTCTCGAAGGCCCGCCAGCAGCGCCGGGGCCGATGTGACCTGACCACGAGCAGAAAGTCCCCGGGTACCCGCAGTGCCGAGCCGTACAGGGGCTCGGCCGAGGAAGCAGCCAAATCCTCCTTAGGTGCGGTGCGAATCCCAAGGAGGACCCAGGGCAGCTGGTCCACCCAGTCCGGGCCTGTAAGTCGAGCTTCTAACGCCGACTTAAGGTGCCGGTGGAACCTTTCGATCAGCCCATCACCCTACCTGCGGGTGGTAGGTGGTCGTATGGTGCAACCGGGCATCATAGAGCAGGGCTAGGGCGGACCACAAGGAAGAGGTAAACTGAGCTCCCCTAGTCGGTGGAAATGTTGGAGGGCACCCCAAACCTGGCTATCCAGTGGGCCGCCATAGCCCGGGCGCAAGCCGTGGCGGAAGTATCAGAGAGCGGGATCGCCTCTAGCCACCGCGTGAAACGGTCCACGGCGATAAGGAGATGCGTGGCACTGCGGGACTGTGGCACGGGACCTACCAGGACGACATGCACGTGCAGGAACCTACCCTCGGGGAGCGCGAACTCCTGCACGGGGGGCCGCATGTGTCGCTGGACCTTGGAGGTCTGACAAGGGACACAGGTGCGGGCCCAGGCCCAGGCAGCCACCTGCTTAAGGAGCCCATGCCAGGCAAACTTGGCCGCTACCAGAGCGGACGACAACCGAATGGACGGGTGAGCCAGGCCATGAACAGCGTCGAAAACCCGCTGTCGCTGCTGTAGCTCTGCGCTGGGGTTTGTGGGCGGGGCTTCGCTGTTTTCCATCTGAGGTGAAGGGCGCGCTGTTGTGGACACGCGGTTAATAGCGCCGCCATCTTGCGCTTTCGTCAGCCAGAGTTCGTCGGCCCGTTCGGCGAGCTCCAGCGGGTTGGCGAAATCCGCACTCGCGAGCATGAGGTGGACATCATCCGGCATCTGCTCGAGGAATGCCTGCTCGAATAGCAGGCATGGGCGGTGGCCGTCCATCAACGCGAGCATCTGGGCCATGAGGACCGATGGCTTGCGGTCTCCCAAATAGTCCATATGTAGAATGCGCGTGGCGCGGTCCCGCCGGCTGAGTCCGAAAGTATGAAGTAGGAGGGCCTTGATTAATCGCTTACAAAAATAGTTTAACGTAATTCTTTATGTGATGACCTCGGGTCACGTGTGTGACATTTTGGTTCACCTTCCAAAGGAGGGCCCTTTGGTGTGTAAAGAAACACATTCTTTTTAAAATGTCGAGAAGGCGTGTTTAGGGTGAATCAAAGGTTTCATAGATCTTTTATTGTCACATGTACCAATTACGGTACAGTGATATGCGAATTACCATACAGCCATACATCTTCTTGCACAATGCACCAGAAGTTAACAGGCAGGTATAACAAGAAATTAGGGAGGAAGGCAGCAAGGTGGCGCAGCGGTATAGTTGCTGCCTTACAGCGCTTACAGCGACGGAGACTCGGGTTCGATCCTGTCTACAGGTGCTGTCTGTACGGAGTTTGTACTTTCTCCCCGTGACCACATGTGTTTTCTCCGAGATCTTCAGTTTCCTCCCCCACTCCAAAGACGTACAGATATGTAGTTAATTGGGTTCGTGTTTGTGTAAAATTATCCCTAGTGTGTGTAGGATAGTGTTAATGTGTGGGATGATCGCTGGTCTGCGCGGACTCAGTGGGCCAAAGGGCCTGTTTTGGCGCCGTATCTCTAAACTAAACTAAACAGGTTTGCTGATCTTTATTTCAAGGGGTGGAGGAACTCAGAGGGTCAGGCAGCATCTGTGGAGGGAATGGATGGGTGACGTTTCAGGTCAGGACCCTTTTTCAGAGGCCTCAATACTTCCCAGTATAGGCCCAACCAGGATCTACGCCAAGTCTGATGAATACCTTCCCCCATCACTTTGTGATTTGTTCATCGTTCCTACATCACTGATGATTCCTCCATCACTTTGTGTTTAGCTCATCGTTCCTGCATCTGCAGTTCCTTGCGAGTCTGCAGGGATTTTATACGTGTCAAAGGGTGCACCTTGAATTCTTCCAAACTAGAATGAACAGGTCTAGTCTGGTTAATATTCACTCAAGGGGTGAATGACAAAGAATAAAATGGGATACATATTTATTTTAAATTGTATTTACATTCTTCAGATTTTATTCATAGCAGCTTGTTTTAAAGTACATCTTTTAAAAGTAGCTTCTCAATAGCTCGTACCAGAGACAACTCGCATCTGAATCCATGCCAACATCATTGAAGATCAAGATTGAGCCAGGATCACTTGAGTCCTGTAGCAGCATCTATACAAGCTGTACCAATGGGCTTTGCTTAATCTTATCCAGTCACTTGTTATTAGACTTATTTCTACCAGGGCGTTTTATTCAATTATTTTGTTTAAGAAGGAACTGCAGATGCTGGAAAATCGAAGGTAGACAAAAATCCTGGAGAAACTCAGCGGGTGCAGCAGCATAGAAACATAGAAATTAGGTGCAGGAGTAGGCCATTCGGCCCTTCGAGCCTGCACCGCCATTCAATATGATCATGGCTGATCATCCAACTCAGTTTCCCGTACCTGCCTTCTCTCCATACCCCCTGATCCCCTTAGCCACAAAGGCCACATCTAACTCCCTCTTAAATATAGCCAATGAAGTGGCCTCAACTACCCTCTGTGGCAGAGAGTTCCAGAGATTCACCACTCTCTGTGTGAAAAAAGATCTTCTCATCTCGGTTTTAAAGGATTTCCCCCTTATCCTTAAGCTGTGACCCCTTGTCCTGGACTTCCCCAACATCGGGAACAATCTTCCTGCATCTAGCCTGTCCAACACCTTAAGAATTTTGTAAGTTTCTATAAGATCCCCTCTCAATCTTCTAAATTCTAGAGAGTATAAACCAAGTCTATCCAGTCTTTCTTCATAAGACAGTCCTGACATCCCAGGAATCAGTCTGGTGAACCGTCTCTGCACTCCCTCTATGGCAATAATGTCCTTCCTCAGATTTGGAGACCAAAACTGTACGCAATATCCAGGTGTGGTCTCACCAAGACCCTGTACAACTGCAGTAGAACCTCCCTGCTCCTATACTCAAATCCTTTTGCAAACATACCAACTGCCTGCTGACCTGCATGGCTACTCAGCAATGACTCTTGGTGCAGCAGCATCTATGGAGCAAAGGAAATAGTCTGAAGAAGAAGGAGTCTGAAAAAGGCTTTCAGCCCGAAATGTTGCCTATTTCCTTCGCTCCATAGATGCTGCTGCACCCGATGAGTTTTTTCAGCACTTTTGTCTACCATACTCAACTATTTTGTTGGAAATATGTTTTACAGATATCAACTTGTCGTCTTGTCATTTTTTTCTGTAATCCCTTGAAGCAGAATCAGGCCATTCAGCCCATCAAGTCTACTCCGCCATTCAATTGTGGCTGATCTTTTTCCCTGCTCCAACCCCAATAGGAAGTATAGTTTTCTGTACCTGACAGACTCTGCTCATCACCACCTGCTTTATTCACCGCCATACACTTTAATTTCTCTTCAACTTTACAAAGTTTCACTCGAGCACCCTTCCACTGCCCCCCTCTGTCTTCATCCTCCCCTAAAACCCATCCCCGGGCCTAGCCACCTCCCCTTCCCATCACCGCACCCAACTAGATCCAAGTGCAACCTGCCCTAACATAAGATTCCACCTCTTTCTCCAAGCACCGCGCCATTTCAGTTTAGTTGATTGTCACGTGTACCGAGGTACAGTGAAAAGCTATTGTTGCGTGCTATCCAGTCAGCGGAAAGACAATACACGATTACAATCGAGCCGTTTACAGTGTAACGATACATGATAAGGGAATGACATTTAGTGCAAGGTCCGATCAAGGATTTGTACATGGTTGCGGTCGTGGGTGTACATGGAGGAAAGAAGGGGGCCGAGAACGCAGCCTTGAACATACCAAGAAATGAAGAAGGGTCTCGACCTGAAACGACACCCATCTCCAGAGATGCTGCCTGTCCCACTGAGCTATTCCAGCTTTTTGTGTCTATCCAAGAAATGAAACCTATTTCTCCTTCAATCTTTGAGCTAAATTCAACTCTCCAACCTGGTATTAATTTCAGTGGCTCAAGGAATAATCCGGTGATTATAACCTTTGTGGTTCCTCTATGGAATTTGGACTGCTTGCTCAAATTCCGTGGCCAAAAGACCAGGTGCTGGAGGAACTCAGCAGGTCAGGCAGCATCTGTGGAGGGAATGGACAGGCCACGGTTGAGGTCGTTTGTCCATTCGGCTCACATTCCCTCAGCAGGACCCGAGTCACATCTCTCTCTCATTCCCCCATAGCCCATGTCAAACCTGCCAGAAGGGTCTCCACCCGAAACATCAGCCATTCCTTCTTTCCAGAGATACTTGCCTGCTACTCCAGCATTTTGCGTTCACCTACGGAGTAATCCAGCATTTGCAGTTCCTTCCTACACCAGCTTCCCCACGGCCCACGTCACTTCCCAAAGATTTCTTCAGCCCGGAGTAGATGCTCTGGTACTGGTTGAGACAACACAGCCTTTAGGACTAGGGTGACGTTACACTTCCCTGTCATCACCAAATTCCCAATCACTCTCCTGACTGGGATGGTGACTGTACCACGTTGCGGTAGTCATTTCGCTAATCCTCCCTGCAATCCCTGCCTGGCCATGGAGGTTGCAACAGCCTTGCGTCTGTTGGACAAAGGCAGCAGCTAATCCAAGACCATTCACTCATTCACACTACACTTCATTCCTGACTGTCCAAGTCTGCAGCATTCAATCCAATGAGTGCAGTTTAGTTTATTATCACAAAGCTTTGTGGCACGCTATCCAGTTGGCGGAAAGACAATAGATGATTACAATCGAGCCATTTACAGTGTATAGATACATGATAAGGGATAACTTTTGGTGCAAGGTAAAGTCCGCAAAGTCCGATCAAGGATAGTCCGAGGGACACTAATGAGGTAGATAGTAGTTCAGCACTGATCTCTGGTTGTGGCGGGATGATTCAATTGCCTGATATCAGCTGGGAAGAAACTGTCTCAAAGTCTCCAGGTTACAACAGGGTTCCATTCCAGAGAGCTGTCTGTAACCCAAACTGTCCGTAAGTTGGTATTGAACAAAAACCACGTGGGAGATGAACACTGAAACAGGCGTGACGGGAGTGTGTAGGAAGGAACTGCAGATGCTGGTATATACCGGAGATAGCCACAAAGTGCTGGCTTTGTGGCACGCTGGAGCAACTCAGCGGGTCAGGCAGCATCTCTGGAGAAAAACGATGGCTGACGTCAGTCTGAAGAAGTATCCCAACCTGAAACATTATCTATCCTTTTTTCTCTCGAGATGCTGCCTGACCTGCCGAGTTACCCCAGCACTTTGTGTCTATTGATGGGAGAGTGAGTAGGCATGTGATAGAAAGAGAAGCTGCCTGGCAGCCACTAAGTGAGTCTGTTCAGTGTTCCCAGCGATGCTCAGCTTGATCCAGCCCTTGATTGTAGTGGCTCAGGGTAGTGTAGGGTGGGCATGTATGGAATGAAGTGAAGCAGAAATGTTGCTTTCATGTTCATAAATGATAGGAGCAGAATTAGGCCATTTGGCCCATCAAGTCTACTACACCATTCAATTATGGATGATGTATGTATCTCCCTCCTAACCCCATTCTCCTGCCTTCTCCCCATACCCATAATAATCAACTATCTATCTATGCCGTAAAAATATCCATTGACGGCCTCCACAGCCTTCTGCGACAATTAATTCCAAAGATTCACCACCCTCAGACCAAAGAAATTCCTCCCCATCCACTTCTTAAAGGAACATACTTTAATTCTGAAGCCACAACCTCTGATTCTAGACTCTCCCAATAGTGGAAACATCCTCTCCACATCCCACCCAGAAGATGCCTGCAGGCCTGACAGCAGACTGTTGGTCTCCCAAAGCACGCGCTCACAAAATCACCGTATCGTATTGTCAGTCATACAGCACAAAAAACAGGCCCTTCAGCCCATCTCTGGTGGTCTTGAATTAGGAATCATGTAGCCACAGAACAAGGGGTCAGAGATGGGAAAATTGGTCTTTATCCAAAGAGGAGTGAGCTCCTGGAATACCCAAGCGGCTGTGAAGGTTTAGTTACCGGGAACATTCAAGAGAGTGACTGATAAGATTATTGGATATTAAGGAAATTTAAGGATATGGGGTTAATGTAACAAAGCAGCAATGGAATAAAAAAGATCAGCTGTGATTCTATTGAGTGGTGGTGCAGGTACAAGGAACTGAATGTCTTAATCTTCTTCTATGTTCCCCCACCTACATTCAATGAGTGGTTTACAAAAAAAAAAATGTTGGTACATAGTAACATAGATACATAGAAAATAGGTGCAGGAGTAGGCCATTCGGCCCTTCGAGCCTGCACCACCATTCAATATGATCATGGCTGATCATCCAACTCAGTATCCCGTACCTGCCTTCTCTCCTGCCTGATTATGTTCTATTGCACACTTTGACCTAGTGTAGCCGAATGTTAAGAACAAAATGACAATTTTTAGTCATTAGAACATCTGGGTTTTATTTGCAAATGAAAATTGTCCCCTTCCCAAACAACACAATAATAAGATGAATAATTGTTCACATTTCTGACACAGGAATTAACTTGAAATCAATATCAACACATCAATATCAACACATCAATATCAACACATCAAGTGAAATAAAAATTCTTCAGGTTGTGGCTGGGTTCAAATTTTAGGCCAAATAGGTGCTATTTTTATTTTTTACTTATTTTAGAGATAAAGTCATAGAGTATGAAAACAGGTCTTTGGCCCAACTTGCCCATGTTGACTTTGATACTGCATTATGGGTTAGGGTTAGGGTTAGGGTTAGGATTAATTGGAATAGGGTTGGAATTAATTGTCTCAGAAGGCTGTGGAGGCCGTCAATGGATATTGATACTGCCCACCGTTGACCCATATCCCCCTAAACCTTTCCTATCCATGTACCTGCCCAAAAGTCTATTAAATGTGTGTGAAGGAACTGCAGATTCTGGTTTACATTGAAGATAGACACGGAATGCTAGAGTGACTCAGCGTGACAGGCAGCATCTTTGGAGAGAAGGAATGGGCGACGTTTCAGATGGAGGCGGAAGAAGGGTCTCGACCCGAAGCATCACCTATTCCCTCCATCCAGAGATGCTCGCTGTCTCACCGAGTTACTCCAGTATTTTGCGTCTATCAAAAGTCTGTTAAATGTTGTTATGGTACCTTCCCTAACTACCTCCTCTGGCAGCTCGTTCCATATGCCCATCATTCCCCGAGTGGAAAATCTTCCCCTCAGGCCCCTATTAAAATCTTTCCACCGTAAATTTACATTTAAATACCAGAGTACAGTAAATCTACAAGTTATTTTTAGATTTATTAAGGAAATCCATTCATAAATCTCAACTGGTACACATCTTCAGACACGTATCAACTCGAGTACATTATGGGATTTTCTTTGAATGGAAGTAGGTAACACGTGACCTGTTAATGAAGACAAGCTTCTTCCTGGAAACTATCTTGAGATGCAGCTGCACTGTCTATTGGGAAATTCAAATATTCACAATTTTAGGAAGATATTCCAGGAAATTTTGTTCATTTGTCCATCGCAATAGTGTGCCTAAATTTCGGGGGAAAAAAAAAAAAACAGACTGCCTTGTTTTTTTACCACCACCCCCCCCCCCCCCCCCCCCCCCCCCCCCTCCCTCCCCCCCCCCCCCCCCCCCCCCACCCTCTTCCCCCATCCCCCCCCCCCCCCCCCCCCCCCCCCCCCCCCTGCTCCCCCCCCCCCCCCCCCCCCCTCCACCCCACCCCCCCACCCCCGGCACAAGGCAGTATTCACCATTTCTGTACAAATCCATCTTTTCCTTAAAGTGCATGATAATACAAAGTTCACAGGACCACCGGAAAATAATTTGCCAACACAGCATCAAAATGTGCAGCTAAGTCTTCATTTCACATCAGTGTACAGGGTATTAAGTGATCAATTGATTAACACATTGTTAATATCAGTTCCCAACAGAAATACACACTAAATTAACACGTGCCATACAAGCTAAATGCCAAACATTCTTAACACCACTTGTATCATTGGGGTCAGTCAAACGAGGCCCAGACCACCACAATAAATTAGAACTGGATTATCAGTTTTCTTGGAGAAAAAAAGAGGTAAAAATTCTTACCTTTAAATCACTATCTGTGAAGACTTCACTGTCAGGCAAACAAGCGATCAGAATAACGTTGCAATTAAGGCTTTGCAAATGCATGGTCTCTCCGAGAGGTGGCTGTTTTGAACAACTGTAATATAGTCCGAGGCTGCTGTTGCACTTGTTATGAATTACAAGGCTGCCGTGGACGGCTCTTTATTTATACAGAAGCGAGCGATTGCCCTCAGGAGATTTACAGTGTGAGGCAGCAGATTCTTATACAAAAAAACCCAGCAAGTTCCAACTAGGACAAAAATGAACTTCGAATGGAAAGTAGTGACATCAGCACTCGGCCAAGATATCTATGCTAATCAGCATTGGCTCTGCATGGGAAGATGGAAAAAACAGCTGATGTGGCTTGGCAGCTGTGTTATCATTGGTTCTGCATCAGCATAGTTTCCATCAGCAGTAATTCCATTCAACACCCACAATATGTGCTCGACTTGAATGGCTGGTCTGGAGATGGAAAATTTTACACTGTAAATGAACTGTTAAATACTAACAGGAATGAATCATTACACTGTGTGTGCGTGTGAGTATGCGTGAAGACATTAGGAGGGAACAATAGGGAATGTAACAAGGCCACCCTTTAATCTTGTGTAGGAATAAACTGCAGATGCTGGTTTACACCGAAGATAGACACAAAATGCTGGAGTAGCTCAGCGGGACAGGCAGCATCTCTGGAGAGAAGGAATGAGTGACGTTTGAAGGATCTCGTCCCGAAACGTCACCCATTCCTCCTATCAGAGACGCTGCCTGTCCCGCTGAGTTACTGCAGCATTTTTGTCTATCCTTTAATCTTCTCTGCTTTCCTTTCTTCCACTCACACTGCCACTTGAATTTAACTGCCACCATTAAAAACCAAAAATAAGAAGCTGTCACCAACATTGCGAGCTCCATTTATAAATTTCGCAGAATTTGTTGGGAAGTGTCCAGTGGGTGGAAAGTCCAATGTAAATTACACTATTACATTACTGTTAGCGGTGAAGCAACTGACTATCTGCTGAATGCGATGGGTGGCAGATCTCAACTGTTCCACCAACTCCATACCACATTTCAGCTCCAGAATATTGGAACATTTTCTTCATCATAGAATGAGACAGTATGGCAACAGGCCTTTCGGCCCAACTTGCCCACACCGGCCAACTTATTCCAGCTACACTAGTCCCACCTGCCGGCGTTTGGCCCATATCCCTCAAAACCTGTCCTCTCCATGTACCTGTCTACCAGTTTCTTAAACATCGGGTTAGCCCCAGCCTCAACTACCTCATCTGGCAGCTTGTTACATAAACCCACCACGCTTTGTTTGAAAAAGTTACCCCTCAGATTCCTATTAATTTTTTTCCCTTTCACCGTAAACCAATATCCTCTGGTCCTCAATTCACCTACTATGGGCAAGAGACCCAGTGCATCTACCCGACCTATTCCTCTCATGATTTTATACACCTCTATAAGATCACCCCCTCATCCTCCTGCTTTTCAAGAAATAGAGTACCAGTCAACTCAACCTCTCCCTATAGCTCAGTCCCTCTAGTCCTTATGAATTCGCTCTGAACCCTTTCCAGCTTGACAACATCTTTCCTGCAACATGGTGCCCAGAACTAAAAACAATACTCTAGATGCGGCCTCACCAACGTCCTATACAACTGCAACATGACCACCCAAATTCTATACTCAATTTGAGACTTGATTATGTCTCCATGTAATTCAATGCAATTCAGGACAAATTTAATCACAAAATACGAAAAAAAGAACGTGGAAGAGAATTGCATTGGAAGTATGGAAGTTAGCCATGAGCTGGCTTATCTATTTTCCCCCCTCTCAACCTCATTCTCTTGCCTTCTCCCCATGAAACCTGACACCCTTACTAAAAAAGGCATATCGACAAGCACGAGGCTGCAGATGCTGGAATCTACAGCAAAAGAAAACAAACAACTGGAGATAGATAAATTGCTGGAGAAACTCAGCGGGTGAGGGAGCATCTATGGAGCGAAGGAATAGGTGACATTTTAGGTCGAGACCCTTCTTCAGACTGATGTGGGGGTGGGAAGAAGAAAGGAAGAGGCGGAGAGTGGGTTGTGGGAGAGCTGGGAAGGGGAGGGGAAAGAGGGAGAAAGCAAGAACTACCTGAAATTGGAGGTCAATGTTCATACAGATAGGGTGTAAACTACCCAAGCGAAATATGCTTACACTTGCCGCTTTACCTTCCCCCTTGACTCCATCCAAGGACCTAAGCAGTCTTTCCAGGTGCGGCAGAGGTTCACCTGCACCTCCTCAAACTTCATCTATTACATCCTCTGCTCTAGGTGTCAACTGCTCTACATCGGTGAGACTAAGCGTAGGCTTGGCGGTCGCTTCACCCAACACCTCCGCTCGGTTCCCAATACCAAAACTGATCTCCCGGTGGCTCAGCACCCCAACTCCCCCTCCCATTCTGAACCTGACCTTTCTGTCCTGGGCCTGCTCCATGGCCAGAGTGAGTACCACCATAAATTGGAGGAGCAGCACCTCATATTTCGCTTGGGTAGTTTACACCCCATTACGTTTCAATAAGCAGAGATGGTTGAAAACGTCAAATTCCTCGGAATCAATATTACCAACAACTTCTCCTGGACCACCCACATTGAAGCAACGACCAAGAAAGCACACCAACGCCTCTACTTCCTTTGCAGACTTAGGAAGTTTGTCATGTCCCCTATAACTCTCACCAACTTCCATAGATGCACCATAGAAATCATTTTATCGTGATGCATCACATCTTGGTTTGGGTACAGCTCCATCCAAGACCGCAAGAAATTGCAGTGAATAGTGGACAAAGCCCAGACATTCACACAAACCAGCCTCTTTTCTATTGAAGGTACACACAAAATGCTTGAGCAACTCAGCGGGGCAGGCAGCATCTCTGGAGAGAAGGAATGGGTGACGTTTCAGGTTGAGAACCTTCTTCAGATTGTTGCCTCCATTTGTTCTCCCTTCTATTC
The DNA here is from genome assembly GCF_028641065.1 of Leucoraja erinaceus. Classification (NCBI taxonomy): domain Eukaryota; kingdom Metazoa; phylum Chordata; class Chondrichthyes; order Rajiformes; family Rajidae; genus Leucoraja; species Leucoraja erinaceus. Next base: position 49,773,842 of record NC_073389.1, read on the forward strand.
AATCCATTTATACTTCACGCTGCCTTGCCAAGGCTAGCAGCATAATCAAGGATGAGTCGCACCCTGACCACTCCCTCTTCTCCCATTTCCCATCGGGCATAAGATTTATTAGAAGTGTGAAGATGCTCACACAGTGTGAAGAAGGTGGAGCTGCTCACAGGATGGTGCAAATCCCACAACCTCATCCTCAACGTGGGAAAAACTAAGGAGATGGTGGTTGACTTCAGGAGGGTGGGAAAACAACACCATACACCTCTGCACATCGATGGAGCTGATGTGGAAAGGGTCAGCAGCGTGAAGTTCCTAGGACTCCACCTGTCAGATGACCTGATGTCCACAACCAACACCACAGCACTGGTCAAGAGAGCCCAGCAGCGACTACACCCTCTCCGAAGACTACGTAAAGCAGGTCTCCCCACTACACATCTACGAACTTTTTATAGGGGGACAGTCGAGAGCACATTAACCAACGGCATCACTTCCTGGTTCGGGAGCTGCAAGGCGTACGAACGACACCAACTTGACAGGATTGTGAAGACCGCCAGCAGGATTATTGGTGCTCCACTCCCTTTCTTGCTGGACATATACAGGAAGAGATGTGTCAACAGAGCCATCTCCATCATCAAAGACCCATACCACCCATCGCATCACATATTCTCCATCCTGCCATCTGGGAAGAGGTACAGGAGCATTAGCTGCAAAACCAGCAGGATGCTCCTCAGCTTCTTCCCGCAGGCTATAAGACTGATAAACGGACTTAGCCCCCTGCCAAAGTATCGCGCACCAACCACCAACCTGGACACACTGCAGCAGCTGTCGATCGGAACGCCTGTTGATGTTTAGTAGAGAGTAGAGTGTTTAATTTAATTTGTTCATGATATGTATTTTTTATTTCTATTTACTTGTTGTTATTTGTACTGCACACTGAACGGACACTGGTTGAGCAACGTTTTTTTGTTTCCTCTGGGTATGTGAGTACTCAGGAAATAACAATAAAGATATACTGATACTGAAGATGCACATGCTCCAGATTCAGGGACAGTTTCTTGCCAGCTGTTATCCGGCAACTGAATCATCCCACCACAACCAGAGATCAGTGCTGAACTACTATCTATCTCTTTGGTGACCCTCGAAGTTTCCTTGATCAAACTTTTCTGACTTTACCTGGCACTAAACATTATTTCCTCATCATGTATCTATACATGTAAATGGCTCGATTGTAATCATCTATTGTCTTTATGCCGACTGGATAGTATGCAACAAAAGCTTTTCACTGTACCTCGGTACACGTAACAATAAACTAAACTGAGGTCACCATTCATTCTTGAATACTCTGAAGAACGTGGAACCAACTCCTTTAATCGTATGCAATCGGTCAGCCCTCTCACCCCTTGAATTAGCCAAGTGAAACTCATTTAGATTGCTTCCGATATGCTTGTCTTCCTAACCATTTACTGCAACTGTCTGACAATAGACAATAGGTGCAGGATTAGGCCATTTTGCCCTTTGAGCCAACACCGCCATTCAATATGATCATGGCTGATCATCCACAATCAGTGCCCTGTTCCTGCCTTCTTGCCATACCCCCTGACTATGCTATCTTTAAGAGCTCTATCTAACTAACTCTTGAAAGCATCCAGAGAATTGGTCTCCACTGCCTTCTGAGGCAGAAAATTCCACAAATTCACAACCCTCTGTGTGAAAAAGCTTTTCCTCATCTCCGTTCTAAATGGCATATCCCTTATTCTTAAACTGTGGCCCCTGGTTCTGGACTCCCCCAACATCGAGAACTGCCTCTAGCGTGTTCAAATCCTTAATAATCATATGCTTCCATAAGATCCCCTCTCATCCTTTTTAAATTCCAGAGTATACAAGCCCAGCCACTCCATTCTATGAACATATGATAGTCCTGTCATCCCAGGAATTAACCTCGCGAACCTACGCTGCACTCCCTCAATAGCAAGAATGTCCCTCCTCAAATTTGGAGACCAAAACTGCACACAATACTCCAGGTGTGGTCTCAATAGGGCCCTGTACAACTGCAGAAGGACCTCTTTGCTCCTATACTCAACTCCTCTTGTTATGAAGGCCAACATGCCATTCACTTACTTCACTGCCTGCTGTAACTGCATGCTTACTCTGCCAACAATGCACAAGAACTCATAGATCAGCTGTCGGATTCCTTTGCCAAAAGCAAAACGTTGCAGTTGTTGGAAATTTGAAAGAAACCGCAAAAGATAGTGATCAGGATGGTGAATGTATTCTCCTTAGTTTATTTTATTTTAGAGATACAGCGTGGAAACGTGGCATCCCTTCGACATACCGAGTCTGCGATCTCCCATATACCAGTACTATCCTACACACTAGAGATAATTTACAGAAGCCAATTAACCTACAAACCTGCACGTCTTTGGAATATAAGAGGAAACCAGATCATCCAGTGAAAACCCACACAAAGGGAGAGCCTATAAATTCCGAACAGACAGCACCCGTAGCCTGGATCAAACCGGGGTCTCTGGTGCTGGAAGCAAGAACGGAACTCGCTATCAAGACATGGAGGGGACGGGGGACACAATGTTTTGGCGGCCACGCACGCATGCGCACACTCACGAGGCTTCGGAGGCTCAATCCAGCATTAAAAACGTAGATTTTAAAATCGGGATCACAAAAGCTTGGGGGGGGGGGGGGATGTCCCCCACCTCTCAAAACATGGGGGGAGGGGGGGGGGGAACGTGTCCCCTCTGGCCCCCCCCGGGTTTTCCGCCCCTGGCTGGAAGGCATCAACTCTACCGCTGTGCCACTCTTCCACATGGCACATGGCCAGACTAGATCTGTAGGGCTGAGTAGGATTCAGTGACATGCTGAATTATTGCGGCAGTTTAGAAATTCCGAAGAAATACCAGTCAGTTTAAAATGCCCAAGATAGAAAACGAATTGGGCACACATTGTGCAAGTATGACTAGAAGGGAGGGCCATTTTAATGAATAAGCACTCATCAATATAATGGCTAGCAAGAATTGATGGAATTTAAAACAGCAATTACATTGGTATGTAGAACATGCTTATGAACATATGCGAGAGGGAACGGCAGATGCTGGCTTAAACCGAAGATAGACACAAAAAGCTGGAGTAACTATGAACATAGCTGGGGGGGGGGGGGGGGGGGGGGGGAGGAAAACACTTGGAAAATTTCTGTCACTATTCCCAAACAAAATGAGGAAGGAAATACAGATGCATGAGGCACATGGGCTAATAAAATCTACATGACCTTGCCAGTCATCAGCTTTGATGAGTCATTTAGAAAAAAAATGTTCTCTTTCAGTTTCCCAAATTTTACTACCAGGAAGTTTGAGAGCTTTGATCCATTAAAGGTGCAGAGTAGCCTCAGCCAACATCAATGGAAATTCCCATTGGATTCACGAACTTTGTGCCAGATCCTGTGTGGAAAATTATTGGAAACAAGTGCCCAGCAACATTTTCCCACAAAATATTGACATCCTCCGATCACTGACACATCGCCCGCTTGTAGGAAAACAGGCTGCTATTTCCAGCATTACAATATACATCCTTATTAGTTTCACTGTTAAACATTTATTGGTGCCTTAATTCCTTTAATTCTGAGGCAAGACGTTGTTGAGGCCGAGGTTAGGGTCTTGAGTTCAGTTTTGGGCACCGTGTTATAGGAAAGATGTTGGCAAGCTGGAAAGGGTGCAGAGATTTACAAGGATGTTGCCAGAACTCGAATGGCTGAGCTATAGGGCGAGGTTGAGCAGGCCAGGACTCTATTCCTTGGAGCACAGGCAGATGAGGGTGACCTTATAGAGATGCACAAAATCATGAGAGGAATAGATCGGGTAGATGCACAAAGTCTCTTGCCCAGAGTAGTGGAATCGAGAACGAGCAGATTAACCTTAGGTTTAAGGTGAGGGGGGAAAGATTTAATAGGAACTCGAGGGGTAACTTTTTCCACACAAAGGGTGCTGGGTGTATGGAACAAGCTGCCAGAGGCAGGTACTATCGCAATGTTTAAGAAACATTTGGATAGGTACATAGATAGGACAGGTTTAGAGGGATATGGGCCTAACACAGGCAGGTGGGGATAGTGTAGCTAGGTCATGTTGGCCGGTGTGGGCAAGTTAGGCCGAAGGGCCTATTTCCACACTGGAAGACTCTGTGAACAAGTGCATGAAAGGGATTGCACCGATAGTTGGCAGAGTCTCATGTGGGCCAAATGGCCTCCTCTTAATCAGAGCAGAAAGTAAAAATATACTGCAACACCAGCATTGTCAATATTGAATTTCAATCTAGTGTTGCCTCTTCCACCAGCAGACTGCAAGACACAATGAGCAGTGTAAAAGCTGTAAACTATCACAGTTTCTCAGAACAGGCTGGGGGTCTGGAAAGTCTATTCCTGTCTCTTGCTGTGCGTTTTCTCAAATCAGACTTTTATTGGAAAATGTGGAAAGACTTGTCGAGAACTGAATGGAGTCATGCATGTTTTTGTAACAGTCTTCCTGTACACAAAACAATTGGCTATGAATCATTCAAACTGGGCAATTGCTAATGACCAAAGAATAGGAACCATATTTCATGACTGTTAATGTCATGATGATTTTAGCTAGTTTCGTGACTTGTTTCTTTAAATTCATCACATGCCGCGGGAATGCAGCTGAGTCATACTTCACTTTTCTTTTCTTGTTTCCAAAGATTGTTTAATTAATCAAAGCTGCAGTAAGTCAAAGTCACAAAGGATAAGGAGTCATCCAATTAAAGAATTGCGTAACCTACATTTCCTCATTTCCAAAGGTCACAGATAGCATTTAATACTGGACGTCTGACAAAATAATCACTGCAGTTGTTTTGTGTGAAACTGAGATTTACTGTGTAAGAACCAAAGATCTAAGTGATCTTTGGTAAGAACGTTAGCTGCAACAAAGCACAGGATTAGTCGCCAGTCATAATTCAGATATCACCAACATTGTCTATGCAGCAGAATAACTATTTAGGGGCCGCATGGTGGTGCAGCGGTAGAGTTGCTGCCTTGCAGCGCCAGAGACCCGGGTTCGATCCTGATAACGGGTGCTGTCTGTACAGAGTTTGTAAGTTCTCCCTGTGACCTGCGTGGGTTTTCTCCGAGATCTTCAGTTTCCACCCACACTCTAAAAGACGTACAGGGTTTTAGGTTAATTGGCTTGGTATAAATGTAAAATTGTCCCTAGTGTGTAGGATAGTGTAAATGTGTGGGGATCGCTGGTCGGTGCGGGTTCGGTTCGAAGGGCCTGTTTCTGCGCTGTATCTTTAAACTAAACCAAAGTATTTGGCATTGCAATCCCCTCTAGTAAATTCTTCAGAATCACATTTGCTGCAGATCAAGAGGTTTCGAGCCAATCTTACAAAGAGTCTGTAACACAGATTGTCAAATGACATTGGTGTACCAGTTGGAAAGATATTGTGCACGAGAACACTTCATAAAATCTTACATGCGAGTTCTGCACGTTGAGAGAGGCACGGTGGCGCAGCGGCAGAATTGCTGACTTACAGCATCGGAGACTGGGGTTCGATCCCGATACATACACTGTCTGCACGGACTTTGTACGTTCTCCCTGCGACTGCGTTGGTTTTCTCCGGGTGCTCCGTTTTCCTCCCACACTCCAAAAAATTACAGGTTTGCAGGTTAATTGGCTTTTGTAACCGGTAAATTGTCCCTAGTGTGTCGGCCAGTGCTCATGTATGGGGTGATCGCTGGTTGGCGTGGACTCAGTGGGCTGAAGGGCCTATTTCCGCATTGCACCTCAAACAGCATCAATACGTCTGTAATATTGATAAGTGATAAGTGAATTGGAATGGCAGCATCTGACACTGAAGTTGCAACTGTGTTTAACGTGCATTAAAACGGCATTCTCAGCATAGCAAATTCTATAATGCAGAAGGCCAAAGCAATGCTACTTCAAGGACTACCTTTGCGTCTTTTTTTATTAACCTGTTCACTACCAAGTTTTTCCCCCCACTATTAGCCATGACCCGAGTATACTCGGGGGTGGCACTGAACAGGTTAACCAGTATCCGCAGATCCTTGTGTTTAAGAGGGAACTGCAGATGCTGGAGAATCGAAGGTTACACAAAAAAGCTGGAGAAACTCAGCGGGTGCAGCAGCATCTATGGAGCGAAGGAAATAGGCAATGTTTCGGGCCGAAACCCTTCTTCAGACGACGTTGCTGATGCTGCTGCACCCGCTGAGTTTCTCCAGCTTTTTTGTGTAACATCCGCAGATCCTTGTCTCATACTTTTACTTAATGAAGCCACAGTTGCCCACTTCTCCCTTTCTCCTGCCAACTATGTTAATTCTTCTGGTTTCACATTTCATGTCTCTTCTCCCCTTATCTCACTGTCTTGTGTCTTTTCATCTCTGGTCATTGTCCAACCATTTTGCAAGCATAACTGTTTAAGAAGGATCTGCAGATGCTGGAAAATCGAAGGTAGACAAAAATGCTGGAGAAACTCAGCGGGTGCAGCAGCATCTATGGAGCGAAGGAAATAGGCAACGTTTCGGGCCAAAACCCTTTAGGAAATAGGAAATAGGCAACGTTTTGGGCCGAAACCCGAAGGGTTTCGGCCCGAAACGTTGCCTATTTCCTTTGCTGCTGCACCCGCTGAGTTTCTCCAGCAATTTTGTCGACCTTGCAAGCATAACTGTTCTGTGTGATTACCTTTAAAACCATTTTATATTGGTGGCTGCTATGGAAAAAAGCTAATCTGTTCACAATTGCCACTTGAGGTCGACAAGGTCAAATTTTAGAATGAACATTTTTATTCTGTTGCATGCTCTCAAAGTCACGTTGGAAATGGCCATTCATTGAAAAAGGTGGTTAACTAATTTTTAGAAGTGTTTTTTTTTTTTTAAAGTGGTGTGAGAGAGAGCGAGAGCGAGAGCGAGAAAGCACTCTGGTGTGATGATACAAGGCTGAACCCTATCTGATTTATACTTTAGCACTCACATTCAATCTGTTACTGATTGTACAAAGACCAATCTATTAATACTTGGCTTTCTACCAGATTAACACAATACCATGTTTTCCACTACTTGCTGCTGTAAATGAATTAAGATTAACCCAGTGATGACTACCAAAAAGCAACACACAAAATGCTTCAGTAAAAATTGGCGTGGCACGGTGGTGCAGCGGTAGAGTTGCAGCCTTTTTTTTTACAATGCTAGAGACCTGGGTTCAATCCTGACTACAAGCTCCAAGTCTGTGTGGAGTTTGTACGCTCTTCCCTTGAACTGCGTTGGTTTTATCTGGCACCTCTGGTTTCCTCCCACATTCCAAAGACGTACAGGTTTGTAGGTTAATTGGCTTGGTGT